>NC_090819.1:141880285-144378285 GCF_000390325.3 Nicotiana tomentosiformis | reverse complement strand
GTGTCAAATGATCAAAACAATTTCCCAAAGTTCTGGAGATATATTTAATATAAATAAATCGTTTGGTGAAAAATTAATGGTTTGGAAGGTGATTTCTGACAAATACTATCAATAGTTACAAAATCAATGAAAGTAGAGACTGTGAAAACTAGCTTGCCAAAATTATACTTATCGTCTCAAATGAAAAAGATTCAACTGAAAAGAATATATAAAGTAAGAATAGATCCATTATTCAGTAACTTCTTGCTTCGTGTCAAAAACGAAGAAGAGCGTCTAATAAAAGAAATTTGATTCTTGCAACGACCCGGCCGGTCGTTTCGAGAGTTATAGCCCCGTTTTCCCCATTTCTACTTCTTTTTTTGTTATTCAGCTATATTATGTTATAATGGGTTAGTTGGTTCGGGACCGGAGTGGTTTCGGAGTGAATTGAGACACTTCGTCTCTTAAGTAGAAACGTAAGTTGAAAAAGTCAACCGGATGTTGGCCTATGTGTAAAAGATCTCGGATTTGAATTATGATAGTTCTGTTAGCTCCGTTAGGTAATTTTGGACTTAGGAGTGCGACCGAAATGTGATTTGGAGGTCCGTGGTGGAATTAGACTTGAATTGGCGAAATTGGAATTTTGGCGATTTCGGTCGGCAGTGGAAAATTTGATATTTGGGTCGGAATGGAATTCCAGAAGTTGGAGTAGGTTCGTAGTGTCATATGTGTTGTGTGTGCAAAATTTGAGGTCATTTGGACGTGGTTTGGTTGGTATCGGCATCGGTTGCCGAATTTGGAAATTTAGAAGTTCTTAGACTTTAATCCGAGGGTAATTTGATGATTTGATATTGTTTTGAGTGATTTGAAGGTTTGACTAAGTTGGTATGTTGATATATGACTTTTTGTATTTTTGGTTGAGGTCCCGAGGGCCTCAGGGTGATTTCGGATGGCTAACGAATTTGTCGAAGTTGGAAAATACAACTGAAGCTGCTGCTACTGCTATTTTCGCACCTGCGGAAGAAAGAGTCGCAGGTGCGAAGCCGCTGGTGCACGTGGGGAGTGCGCAGGTGCGGGCAATTCTGGGCCAGGCAGGTTGCGCAGGTACGAGTTGGAGGTCGCATCTGCGAGCCCGCAGGTGCGAAACCTGGGGCGCATATGCGGAAAGGGGGATGTTGGGCAGGCTTCGCGGAAGCGGATGAAACGCGCAGGTGCGCCTTCGTAGGCGCGGGGTTTTGGGCCGTAGATGCGGAAGCTGGGCTCCTAAGTGAGTTCCGCACCTGTGATGGATTTTTCCGCAGGTGCGGTAGCGCAGAAGCGTGAAAGTTTCCGCAGGTGCGATAAACCTGGGCAGAAACCATAAATAGAACCCTTCGCGAATATGGTTCATTTCCACCATTTTCAAGTTTGTTTTAGGAGCTTTTGGATGGAACTTTGAAGGATGATTCAAGGGCTATCAGTGAGGTAAGTTGCTTGAGCCCTAATACTCGTATATATGGTGATGTTTCGTTGTTTAATCATTGTAATTAGTAAAAATGAGGGATTAGGGCTTGGAATATTTGGAGAGTAATTTAAGGATTTGAAGGACCAAACGATGTCGGATTTTGATGAATTTTGTATGGTTAGGTTCGTGAGTGAATGAGCTTTCTAGTATTGTGAATTTTGTCTAATTTCAAGACGTGGTCCCGAGGGCTGGGTTTGAGCCAATTTCGGGTTTTGGTCTAATTTTATAGTTTTTCTTGTGGAATTCATTCCATTAGCGCGTATTGATGGTATTATACTGATTGTGAATAGATTCGGAGCATTTGGAGGCCGAGTCCAGAGGCAAGAGCATTGTGGGGTAGAGATTTGACCGGTTTTAGGTAAATAATGATTGTAAATCTAGTCCTGAGGGTACGAAACCCCATATTTTGTATCATTCTACTATTTTTAGTGACGCACATGCTAGGTGACGGGCGTGTGGGCATGCACTATTAGGTATTGTGACTTGGTCCATCCCGTAGCAACTGTAAAGTTGCATACTTTGTTGAAACTATATGATACTTATATGTTTTAGAAAGAGTTTCTGTAAATTGGGTTGAATGCCATGTTTGGGCCTTGCGCGAGTGCTGTTTGGACCCTTAGGGGCTTTTTCTTACTATCCTCTCATTGTTTTAGATTGAAAATCTATACTCAGTCATGTTTATACTTGTTTACCACATAACTCAGTTTTATGACTCTATTTTGATGCATATAAATATTTTGGGCTGAATGCCCTGCTTTACCGAAATGCCTGGATGTCTTGAGAGGTTTATGACTGAGTGAGGTTGAGGGCCTAATTTGTGAGGATATTTAAGGGATCGGGCTGCACGCCGCAGCATGTTGATATCGGTCGAGGGCCTGATTGTGAGGATGAGTGTCGATCGGGGCTGCCCGCCTGCAGCATACTTTATTATTATAGCACGTGAGTTGTCCGTGCAGATTATAGCGCTTGGGCTGAAGGAGCCCCTCCGGAGTGTATACACACCCCCAGTGAGCGCAAGTACCTACTGAGTGCGAGTGCCAAGTGCCGAGTTCTGAGTGATTGTGAGGTATGCCCGAGTGGTGAAAGATATTGTGAGGTATGCCCGAGTGGCAAGAGTGATTGTGAGGTATACCCGAGTGGCACGAGTGACTGTGAGGTTTGCCCGAGGGGCTGTATATGAGTGATGATTTGCCCGAGGGGCTGTATATGAGTGATGATTTGCCCGAGGGGCTGTTTATGTTTTCATCGTTTTTGCTCACCTTTGCATTTTTCCTCTGTCTGAAAACTATTGAAAAATATCTTTAAATGACTTTTACTGGAACTGGGTTAAACGAGATATTTTTATTCAAACCCTGATTTTAAAAGCATGTGGTATTTTACTGAGATTTCTCGATATGAATGTTATATGCTTTATTGCTTGTCACTACTGCTCAGTCTTTATTTATTGTTGTTACTTACTGAGTTGGTGTACTCACGTTACTCCCTGCACCTTATGTGTAGATTCAGGTGTAGCTGGACACGGTAGCGGTTACTGATTGTTCTGGTTGCAGATTTTCTTAGAGATAGCAAGGTAGCTGTTTGGCAATCGCAACCCCTGCTCTTCTCCCTCTTATCTTCCTCTAGTTGTATTTAGCTATTTTCTACGCTGAGTTAGCCTTGATATTGTTAGACAGATTGTAGTAGATGCTCATGACTAGTGACACCCCGATGTCGGGCTTTTCCTTCCGCACTTTTGTTTTGATTGGAACTCCTTTACGAAGGTTCTTATGTTAAATAACATTGGAATTATCTTTGAAATGAAAATATCGGTTTGTTTTGGAAATGAGTCGGCTTGCCTAGCTCCACGATAGGCGCCATCACGACAGGGGTTAGTTTGGGTCGTGACAGATTGGTATCAGAGCCTAGGTTACATAGGTCTCACGAGTCATGAGCAGGTTTAGTAGAGTCTTGCGGATCGTACGGAGACGTCTGTACTTATCTTCGAGAGGTTGCAGAACCTTTAGGAAACTCCACATTCTTGAATTCTTGTCGTACCAATCTGTTGATTCTAGTAACTAAACATATGTTGTTTCATTCTCTCATAGATGGTGAGGACTCATGCTACCAGTCAGGAGGGCCAGCCACCAGTACCACCAGCCAGGGCCACGAGAGGCCGTGGTAGAGGCCGTGGTAGGGGCAGAGGTGCAGCATGTACAACAGGTGGGGTAGTACCTGGGGATCCACTGGTTGTCCCAGATCAGGACCAGGTTCCAGTTGTTAATGCACTAGCTCGGGCACCACCTGTGCCTATTGTGATTCCAGGCCTTCAGGAGACCCTAGCTCATATTCTGACAGCGTGAACTGGCATTGCTCAGGCGGTCTCTATTTCGATGGCTGCAGCCACTTCTCAGGCCAGGGGGGCACTCAGACTCCCGTCGCTCGCACACCCGAGCAAGTTATTCAAGGACTTCAAATACCGGAGGCACCACCAGCCCAGCCGGTTGTTGTTGCTCAGGATTATATGGTTCCTGCTATGCCTAAGGATGATCCGTGTAGGTTGGAGGGGTTTGGGAGACTCCATCTACCACCTTTAAGTGGCACAGAGAGAGAGGATGCTCAGGACTTTTTGGACAGGTGTCAGAGGATACTCCGTACTGCTGGTATTTTGGAGACTTGTGGGGTCTCATTCACTACCTTTCAGTTTTTTAGGGCTGTACTAAGATGGTGGGAGACTTACAAGAGGCGTATGCCTGTTGGCGCAACACCCCTTACTTGGTAGCAGTTCTCCGTGGTCTTTTTGGAGAAATTCGTGCCTCGATCCCGCAGAGAAGAGCTGCGCAGACAGTTTGAGCAGCTTCGCCAGGGTGATATGTCTGTGACACAATATGAGATGCGATTCTCTGAGTTGGCCTATCATGCTATCTGGTTGGTTCCCACGGACAGAGAAAGGATCATGAGGTTTATTGATGGCCTCACTTATTAGCTATAGTAGCTCATGACCAGGGAGCGGGTTTTAGGTGCTACCTTTAATGAGGTTGTCGACATTGCTCGGCATATTGAGAGGGTTCGTGGTTAGTAGAGGGTTGAGAGGGAGGCCAAGAGGCCTCATGGTCAGGGTGGATTCAGCGGTGCTCCTTTTGGGGGTCAGTTCTAGCACGGTAAACGTCGTCATTTCAGACATGCTCAGTCAGCTCGGCCATTTCACCGTGGTGCATTATCTGGCCATGGTTCCTACAGTTCTCATCAAGGCCACTCATCACTTAGTGCCCTTCCAGCTCAGAGTTCATCTCGTTCTCCACCTGTTCAGAGCTCTTCCATGCCAGGTTCTTCTACCAGTCATCCCGGTGCTAGGGGTTCCCTTCAATTTCCACCGCCAGCACCAGGGAGTTGTTTTGAGTGTCGGGAGCTAGGCCATATATGGAGGAAGTTTCCTCGTCGTCATAAAGGTCTATCTCAGCAGAGGAGTTAGCCTTCGACTACATCACCAGTTACCTCACCACCCGCCTAATCAGCTCGGGGAGGAGGTCAGTCAGCTAAGGGTCGCCCTAGAGGGGGAGGCAGATCAGGGGGTGGTCAGGCCTATTTCTATGCTCTCCCTGCCAGACCAGATATTATTGCTTTAGATGCTGTGATTACAGGTATTGTCTCAGTTTGTCACAGAGATGCCTCAGTATTATTGCTTTAGGAGCTTTCTTGGTTTGGCGGGTTACTACCGTCGCTTTGTGGAGGGATTTTCATCAATTGCATCGCCCTAGACCAAATTGACCCAAAAGGGTGCTCCATTCAGGTGGTCGGATGAGTGTGAGGAGAGCTTTCAGAAGCTCAAGACTGCTTTAACCACAACTCCAGTGTTAGTTCTGCCATCAGCTTCAGGTTCTTACACCGTGTATTATGATGCCTCGAGGATAGTCATTGGTCGTGTTTTGATGCAGGAGGGTAGGGTGATTGCCTATGCCTCGTGCCAATTAAAAACCCATGAGAAGAACTATCTTGTCCATGATCTTGAGTTAGCAGCCATTGTTCACGCCTTGAAGATTTGGTGTCATTATTTTTATGGGGTTCATTATGAGATCTATACTGATCACCGAAGTCTCCAGTATCTGTTAAAGCAGAAGGATATTAATTTGCGTCAGTGGAGATGGTTGGAGCTTCTTAAGGACTATGATATCACTATTTTGTACCATCAGGGGAAGGCATATGTGGTGGCCGATGCTTTGAGTTGCTGAGCAGAGAGTTTGGGGAGTTTAGCATATCTTCCAGTAGTAGAGAGACCTTTGGCATTGGATGTTCGGGCCTTAGCGGGACAGCTTGTCAGATTGGATATTTCGGAGCCTAGTCGGGTATTGACTTGTGTGGTCTCCAGGTCTTCTCTTTATGACCGTATCAGGGAGCGTCAGTATGATGAGCCCCACTTGCTCATTCTTCAGGATAGGGTTCGGAGACGTGATGCTAGGGATGTGACTATTGGTGATGACGGCGTGTTGAGAATGTAGGGCCGGATATGTGTGCCTAATATAGATGGGCTTCGAGAGTTTATTCTTGAGGAGGCCCACAACTCGCGGTATTCCATCCATCCAGGTGCCGCGAAGATGTACCAAGAATTGAGGCAGCACAATTGGTGGAGGCAGATGAAGAAGGATATAGTTGGGTTTGTGGCTTGGTGCCTCAACTGTCAGCAGGTTAAGTATGAGCATCAGAGACCGAGTGTCTTGCTTCAGAGATTAGAGATCCCAGAGTGGAAGTGGGAGCGGATCACCATGGACTTTGTAATTGGGTTCCCACGAACTTCAAGGAAGTTCGATGCAATTTGGGTTATTGTGGATCGGCTGACCAAGTCTGCGCACTTCATTCCAGTTGGTACTACTTACTCTTCAAAGCGGTTGGCTGCGATTTACATCCGAAAGATCGTTTGCCTGCATGGTGTCCCAGTTTCCATCATTTCATATAGGGGTACTCAATTCACATCGCAGTTTTGGAGGGCCGTGTAGCGAGAGTTGGGTACTCAGGTTGAGTTGAGAACAACTTTTCACCCTCAGACGGACGGGCAGTCTGAGCGTACTATTCAGATATTGGAGGACATGTTGCGTGCTTATGTCATTGACCTTGGGGATTCATGGGACCAGTTTCTGCCACTCGCGGAGTTTGCATATAACAACAGTTATCAGCCGAGTATTCAGATGGCTCCGTATGAGGCTTTATATGGAAGGAGGTATAGATCTCCGGTTGGATGGTTTGAGCCGGGTGAGGCTAGGCTCTTAGGTACAAACTTGGTCCAGGACGCCTTAGATAAGGTGAAATTGATCAGGAGTGGCTTCGCATGGCGCAGTCTAGGCAGAAGAGCTACGTAGATAGGAAGGTCCGTGATGTGTCTTTTATGGTTGGGGAGAAGGTTTTGCTAAAGGTATCACCCATGAAGGGTGTTATGAGGTTTGGGAAGAGGGGAAAGTTGAGCCCCCAGTTTATTGGGCCTTTTTAAGTGCTTCAGAGAACAGGAGAGGTGGCTTATAAGCTTGCCTTGCCAACCCAGCTTGTCGAGTGTGCATCTAGTGATTCATGTTTCCATGCTCTAGAAGTATATTGGAGATTCGTCCAATGTTTTGGATTTCAGCACTGTTCAGTTGGAGGGTGATATGACTTATGATGTGGAGCCGGTGGCTATTTTGGATCGACAGGTTCGAAGGTTAAGGTCAAAGGATATAGCTTCAGTGAAGGTGTAATGGAGAGGTCAGCCTGTGGAGGAGGCTACCTAGGAGACTGAGTGTGAGATGCGGAGCAGATATCCACGCCTATTCGAGACTCCAGGTATGTTTCTAGACCCGTTCGAGGATGAACGGATGTTTAAGAGGGGGAGGATGTAACGACCCGGTCGGTCGTTTCAAGAGTTATAGCCCCGTTTTCCCCATTTCTACTTCTTTTTGTGTTATTCAGCTATATTATGTAATATCGGGTTAGTTGGTTCGGGACCGGAGTGGTTTCGGAGTGAATTGAGACACTTAGTCTCCTAAGTAGAAACTTAAGTTGGAAAAGTCCACCGGATGTTGACATATATGTAAACAAGCTCGGATTTGAATTCTGATGGTTCTATTAGCTCCGTTAGGTGATTTTGGACTTAGGAGTGCGTCCGGAATGTGATTTGGAGGTCCGTGGTAGAATTAGGCATGAATTGGCAAAATCTGAAATTTGGCGATTTCGGTCGGCAGTGGAAAATTTGATATCGGGGTCAGAATGGAATTCCAGAAGTTGGAGTAGGTTCGTAGTGTCATTTGTGATGTGTGTGCAAAATTTATGTCATTCGAACGTGGTTTGGTTGGTTTCGGCATCGGTTGCCGAATTTGGAAATTTAGAAGTTCTTAGGCTTTAATCCGAGGGTAATTTGATGATTTGATGTTGTTTTGAGTGATTTGAAAGTTCGACTAAGTTGGTATGTTGATATATGACTTATTTGTATTTTTAGTTGAGGTCCCGAGGGCCTCGGGGTGATTCCGGGTGGTTAACGGATTTGTCAAAGTTGGAAAATGCAACTGAAGTTGTTGCTACTGCTATTTTCGCACCTGCGGAAGAAAGAGTCGCAGGTGCGAAGCCGCTGGTGCGCGTGGGGAGTGCGCAGGTGAGGAAAATGTTGGGCTAGGCAGGGTGCGTAGGTGCAAGCTGGAGGTCGCATCTGCGAGCCCGCAGGTGCAAAACCTGAGGCGCAGATGGGGAAAGGGGGATGCTGGGCAGGCTTCGCAGAAGCGGATGAAACGCGCAGATGCGCCTTCGCAGGCGTAGGGTTTTGGGCCGCAGATGCGGAAGCGGGGCTCCTAAGTGAGTTCCACACATGCGATGGATTTTTTCGTAGGTGCAGTGGCATAGAAGCGTGAAAGTTTCCGCAGGTGCGAAATACCTAGGCAGAAACCATAAATAGAACCCTTCGCGAATTTGGTTCATTTCCACCATTTTTAAGTCGGTTTTTTGGAGCTTTTAGAGGGATGTTTGAAGGGTGATTCAAGGGCTATCAGTGAGGTAAGTTTCTTGAGCCCTAATACTCGTATATATGGTGATTTTCCGCTATTTAATCATTGTAATTAGTAAAAATGAGGGGTTAGGGCTTAGAATTGTTTGAGAGTTATTTAAGGATTTGAAGGACCAAACGATGTCAGATTTTGATGAATTTGGTATGGTTAGGTTTGTGAGTGAATGAGCTTTCTATTTTTGTGAATTTTTTCAGATTTCGAGACGTGGGCCTGGGGGGCGGGTTTAAGCTAATTTCGGGTTTTGGTCTAATTTTGTAGCTTTTGTTGTGGAATTCATTCCATTAGCGCATATTGATGGTATTGTACTGATTGTGAATAGATTTAGAGCATTTGGAGGACGAGTCGAGAGGAAATAGCATTGCGGGGTAGAGATTTGACCAGTTTGAGGTAAGTAACGATTGTAAATCTAGTCCTGAGGGTACAAAACCCCATATTTTGTATCATTCTACTATTTTTAGTGACGCACATGCTAGGTGACGGGCGTGTGGGCGTGCACTATTGGGGATTGTGACTTGGTCCGTCCCGTAGCAACTGTAAAGTTGCATACTTTGTTCAATCTATATGATACTTATATATTTTAGAAAGAGTTTTTGTAAATTGGGTTTAATGCCATGTTTGGGCCTTGCGCGAGTGCTGTTTGGATCCTTAGGGGCTTTTTCTTACTATCCTCTCATTGTTTTCGATTGAAAATCTATACCCAGTCATGTTTACACTTGTTTACCGTATAACTCAGTTTTATGACTCTATTTTGATCCATATAAATGTTTTGGGCCGGATGCCCTGCTTTACCGAAATGCCCGAGTGGCTTGAGAGGTTTATGACTGAGTGAGGTTGAGGGCCTGATTTGTGAGGATATTTATGGGATCGGGCTGCACGCCGCAACATGTTGATATCGGTCGAGGGCCTGATTGTGAGGATCAGTGTGGATCGGGGTTGCCCGCCTGTAGCATACTTTATTATTATAGCACGTGAGTTGTCCGTGCAGCACGTGAGTTGTCCGTACAGATTATAGCGCTTGGGTTGAAGAAGCCCCTCCGGAGTCTGTATACACCCCTAGTGAGCACAGGTACCTACTGAGTGCGAGTGCCTAGTGCTGAGTGACTGGGAGGAAAGAGTGATTGTGAGGTATGCCCGAGTGGCAAGAGTGATTGTGAGGTATGCCCGAGTGGCACGAGTGACTGTGAGGTTTGCTCGCGGGGCTGTATATGAGTGATGTTTTGACCGAGGGGTTGTTTATGTTTTCATCATTTTTGCTCACCTTTTCATTTTTTCTCTGTCTGAAAACTGTTGAAAAATATCTTTAAATGATTTTTACTGGAAGTGTGTTAAACGAGATGTTTTGATTCAAACCCTGATTTTAAAAGCATGTGGTATTTTACTGAGATTTCCTGATATGAATGTTATATGCTTTATTGCTCGTCACTACTGCTTAGTCTTTAATTATTGTTGTTACTTACTGAGTTGGCATACTCACGTTACTCCCTGCACCTTGTGTGTAGATCCAGGTGTAGCTGGACACGGTAGCGGTTATTGATTGTTCTGGTTGGAGATTTTCTTGGAGATAGCAAGGTAGCTGTTTGGCGATCGCAGCCCCTGCTCTTCTCCCCATTATCTTCCTCTAGTTGTATTTAGCTATTTTCCAGGCTGAGTTAGCCTTGATATTGTTAGACAGATTGTAGTAGATGCTCATTACTAATGACACCCCGATGTCGGGCTTTTCCTTACGCACTTTTATTTTGATTGGAACTCCTTTACGAAGGTTTTTATGTTAAATAACATTGGAATTATCTTTGAAATAAAAATATCGGTTTGTTTTGGAAATGAGTCGGCTTGCCTTGTTCCACGATAGGCGCCATCACGAAAGGGGTTAGTTTGGGTCGTGACAGTTCTTCCAGAACACTTGGTTATCAATCCTAATTGTAATAGTAGTGCATTTAATAAGGAAAATATTTATATCAATAGATTAAAGTGCAATTTATGCAAATTGCATGACAGAAATTAAAAAGCCATCTTAGCTAGCAGAAATGAATATGTTGATCAACTATATTAAAGGTTGATTGCGAAATTTCATGGTATAAATAAGATATATTTTAGTTTTTGACTCAGCAGAATATGATACTAACAATTACTACCCAGAATAATACTTAAATACTCTAATACCAAATGGCCTTCTACCACACAAGTTTGTTATCAAGTTTATTTTTTCTTAGATATGTTAGTGTCACAATATATGTAATAGACTAAGTTTAAATTGATATTCCATTGCATATAGATTGATTTTGAAGAAAACTATGCCCGTCATGCTACTGAAAACTATGCCCATCATCTATGTAATAGCACATAGATGGTATATAGAAGTTTTGACAATAACGTCATACATGCAAAAATTATGGTACCGATCAATGTGCTTCTAAGTATATTTTTATCCCCGAATTCAACTTTCGTCTTCCGAAACTAAAGAATATCCTTTTAAATTTGTGCGAAAATAATTTTCGGTATGCTTATGTATTGCAATTATAATAAATAAAGCACAAGGACAACAACAACAACAACAACAACAACAACAACAACAACAACAACAACAACTCAGTATAATCCCATAAGTAGGGTCTGGGGAGGGTAGTGTGTACGTAGACCTTACCCCTATCCTGGGGGTAGAGAGGTTGTTTCCGATAAACCTTCGGCACAAGAAGATTGTCATGACCCAATTTCCCCTCCGTGTGACGTCGTGACAGCACCTAGTCTCTACAACTAGGTAAGCCTAACATTTTTTTGCGAAATAATGAAATAAAAATATAAATTTAACCAACTATTCAATAATACACAACAAATCCCAAAATCCGGAACATTATGAATCACAAACTACAGAAGGAAAAATCTAGTGTCTCTATACATCAGAGTCTAACAAGGAAAAACACAAAAGATAATGGACATGAGAAAGAGAGGAAGGGGACTCCGAGGTCTGCAGACGCGAAAGATATACCTTGAAGTCTCCAAAGCTGTACCGGCTCACTGATAGTGCGGCTGATAAGGTGCATCTGGATCTGCACGCGAAAAACATGTGCAGAGAGTAGCATGAGTACACCACAATCGGTACCCAGTAAGTGCCAAGCCTAACCTCGGTCGAGTAGTAACGAGGTCAGGTCAGGGCCTTACTGGTAAATATATAATAAAAGAATATAGAGTGTAATACCGCAATAAAATAAAAGCTGAAATTTAACAACAATGAAATCATAGAAGGTAACAGCGCAGTACACAGAAACACAACAGGGGATCTCCCGAGATACCGTCTCGTAGTCCCAAACATAAATGTGTAGGGGGATCTCCCAAAATACCGTTCCGTAGTCCCAAAGTAAATGTGCAGGGGGATCTTCCGGAATACCGTTCCGTAGTCCCAAAGTAAATATGCAAGACAGGGGGATCTCTCGGAATATTGTTCCGTAGTCTCAAAGTAAATATGCAGTACAGGGGGGTCTCCCGGAATACCGTTCCGTAGACCCAAAGTAAATATGCAACGCAAACAATAGAAATGCAACTACATCACGAAATCTGCCGATTTTGACTAAGTACCAGTCAAGGAAGAAGCAGAAAATTCACTAAGCATGTTGCACAGAGTTCACATAGGCAATTAAGACACGTAGACATGTTGTATTAAACTAAACAGGATAGCTACACATATTGGAATAACTCAATTAAGAATGAAAATAGATTAATACTCATTAAAATGGTATAACTCGAAATAAAAGGAAAGCATGTTGCTGCTCAGTAAGAAAATCGAGTTTTACCACAACTAGCCCGTGTATGTACTCGTCACCTCAGGTACACGGCGCTCACATATCACAATAGTTCCAAATCTTAAGGGGATTGCCCCCACACAAAGTTAGGCAAGCCACTTACCTCGAACCAAGCTCAATCAATCGGTTACAATGTCTTTCCCACGAATATCCGGCTCTGAATGGCCCAAATCTAGCCAAAAGCAATTACATATCATAATTACAACAATATAGGCTCATCTAAATAACGAAATCAATACTTTAACGAAAATTCCAAAATTAACTCAAAAATCGCACGTCTCGGAATCGGGTAAAATCATAAAATACGAAAGCCCGTTCACTCACGAGTCTAATAATATCGAATTTACTAAAATCCGACACCAAATGGTCCTCCAAATCCACAAATCAAACTTCCAAACCCCTAGCCTCAAATTCCCAATTTTCACCTTAAATACACACTAACTAGGTGGGAAAATACATGGGGAAGCAAGATTATTGATCAAAAATAAGCACAAGGGACTTACCTCAAGAAACCCCTCTAAATGCTCTCAATAAATCGCCAAACCCGAGCTCAAAATGTTGAAAATGAGCAAAAATCGCGAACACTTGCATTTAAGTGTTTTGTCCAGACATATCGCACCTGCGAGCCTTCAACAGCACCTGCGGTACCGCACCTACGGAAATTACATCGCAGGTGCGAAAATCACTTAAGGGGGACTGAGTCCGCATCTGCGAACAAGGGGCGCTTCTGCGAGCCCGCATCTGCGCTTCTCTTCCGCTTCTGTGGATCTATAGCCGCACCTGCGGTCCCAAGGTGCGCAAGTGCAATTACACCAGATGCAGCAGCTCTAGCAATTGCATAAGTCCTAAACTCAATCTGTTAAGCACCCGAAACTCACCCGAGGCCCCCGAGATCTCGACCAAACATACCAACCAATCCTAAAACACCATACGAACTTAGTCGAGCCCTCAAACCACATCAAACAACGCTAAAATCACAATCATCCTCTGATTCAAACTTAAAGAATTTGAAACTTCAAAATTCGACAACTGATGTCGAAACCATTCAAACCACGTCCGATTGACCCCAAATTTTGCACACAAGTCATATTCAACATTATGGACCTACTCCAATTTCCGGAATCGGAAACCGACCCTGATATAAAAAATTCCACTACCGGCCCAAAAACTCCAAAAATTCGACTTTCGCCATTTCCAGCCTAAATGAGCTACGGACCGCCAAAATACACTCCGGACACGCTCCTAAGTCCAAAAATCACCCAACGGAGCGAACAGGACCGACTAAATTGCATTCCGTAGTCGTCTTCAAATAGTTCCAACTACGGTCAAAATGCTAAGACTTAAGCTTTCGTTTAGGGACTAAGTGTACAAAATTACTCCAAAAACTAAAACGAAACCTTCCGGCAAGTCACAATAGCAGAAATAGATATGGGAGAAGCAGTAAATAGAGGATCGGGGATATTACTCTCAAAACAACCGGCCGGGTCGTTACAAAGATGACATGCAAAAATAGAATAATAACAACATAACCAGAAAGATAGTACCAGCAAGCCAATAGTAAGAAAATATACCTGGAAAAGCAATATCAATAATCAGATGCTCTTACAGAATGCATAACTTAAGCATCCATGGTACTTGAATTTTCTTCTAGACCTTTGAGATAGAAGGGTTTCTTGTTGTGGTGCAAAATATCCCGGTAGTTGTTGCAGATGGAGTAAAATAAAACACAAGGACAAACATCTTAAATATTGGACTATATTTATCGCAATATATTTTCTAGCATGAACAACTATATGTTGCACTTTCAAGAGGGATATCAATATCGACAACAAGAGTTTTGGTTATGGTAGAGCAACCAAAGCATTAGAAGGAAAGATACACAAAAAACATCATCTACAAATAAGTGTTTGGTAAGATACCATCAAATTAAATACTTTTAAACTATAATACTTAATTATCTAACTAGCATGACTAAATTGATCATTTGTGTAAGTTCTGATGATGTCCTTTTATTTTGAATTAACGTATTATGCTAACGTAATAATATTTTTTGACTTTCAAATGATTTAAATGGTTAAACCATCATGCGCCATTATTAACGTGCAACGCACGTTCATAAATACTAATAATATATAAATAGGCGTAGACAAAAACTAACGTAAACTTCCCTTGCACTTCTCATAAAAAGCGCCATATTTCAAGAGAAGTATTGTTTTCCAATTCTTATCATTTTATGAATTCGCGTCTCAGAAGTTTTGACTCCCCCTATAATAAAAAGTAAGTACAAATTTAACTTAAGTAAGCTAGAACATTTATGAATCCGAAACCTAATTTTGATTTTTTTGGACTCTAGCGACCATAATAGGTAAAACAAAAAAAAAAAAAGACTCGACACTATTTTATATATAGCGTGGTTATTCACTGCGCTATACCTTAATGGCACGTTTGTCCGTTAAGGTATAGCGCGGTGAATAACCGCGCTAATATTTGAACTTAAAAAAGGGCGGGAAGGTATAGCGCGCATATATACCGCGCTATAGCGCGATATATATATGCACGCTATACCTATATAAAAAAGCGTGCATTCTCCTTCCTTCCCCACAGACGCGACCCCACCTTTCCCATTTTTTATTCCAGCAGCAGCCCCCCCCCCCCCCCATTTTTAACGAAAAATGCTCGACTGGAGCCCACCGGTCCCACAAAAAGTGTAGATTCTCATTATTGTAGCAAGCTAACATCGTATCTAAGGCGTTATCGCGTAGTGGGTTGCTCATTTCGGCTCCAAATCATCAAATATTCAACTTTCAAAAAAATTAAAATCGGGGTATTCCGACTTATATTTTGTTAAAACTCATTATAAAAAATGCCTATTAGTTATTTTTTACTGTGTTCTATGTTATTTCGTGGTTGTTTTGAGATTTAATTAATTTTTTATTTTTATTCGGATTATATTATTAGTGTGCTAAAAAATTTAGTAAAATAGAGAAATTGTTATTTTATGAATAATTAATTTTCTTAGTTTTATAAAAAATGGTAATTAGTTATTTTTACTGTAGTATATGTATTTTAGTGATTATTTTTTGATTAAATCAATTTGTTATTTTTTTATCCGGATTAGATTAATTATGTGCTAAAAGATTAGTAAAATAGATAAATTATTATTTTAGGAATAATTAATTTTATTTAGATGTTATTGTTGTACATATATTAATATGTGACTTTAATATTGTTTAGTTCCTTGTAGTGTTATGTTGTGCCCGTAATTTTAATGTAGTGCCCGTAATTGTAATGTAGTGCCCTTTAGTGTAGTAAATTGTAGTGCCCTTTGCGTAGTTTTTTTTTGTAGTTATTGAAATTAATCATTTAATTATTTGTTAGCCTCAAAAATATCTAAAAGAATGATGATAGTTCAAACACAAACTCTCTCGATTTTTAGTCAACAAACATAAAAAAAATAACATTAAAAAACAATAATATTTGTCAAACTAAGTATTTTTATATTAATATTTAATAATTAAGGCATGTATAGTTATGAAAATTAATTATTTAATTCTATTATACTCAAAAATAAGTAAGTAAGAAAACAAACATATAAAATAATAAACTAACATATAAAATAAAAAACAAACATAAAAAATAAGAAACTAATATATAAAATAATAAACAAAAATATAAAATAGTTAACTAACATATAAAATAATAATGTAAAATATAAAATAATAAACTAACATATAAAATGAATAAATCAACATATAAAATAATAAATTAACATATAAAATTATAATATAGAAAATATATCAACCTAAGTAACAATAAAAATATTGCAATATATTTAAGATGTTAAGCATTAAAAAGAAAAATATTTTAATTAATATTGTTCAATTTACAGTCATCGTCATGAAGGTTCTGCCTGTGCATCCAGGACCTGCATCGCTATAGCTACTGTTGCTACAGGCCGACCATAGGTCTTCATATATATGGCATGAGTAGTGTTTGTCCCAGACATTCCATGCCAAACGTATAGACAATATGTGGGAGTTCATTAGGGCCCACCCACTTCATCCCCATATAGACGCCTTCAGGATACAGGTTTCTACAGAATCATAGAGATCGGCCGGTTGCAGTTCGACTGAGCGTTGATCACGGCTATGATAGAGCGGTGACGACCGGAGACGCACACGTTTCATCTACCCATTGGCGAGGCGACCATCACGCTTGAGGACGTGGAGGTTCTTTTCGGGTTGTCGGTTAATGGGTTGCCTGTAGCTTACCTGCATGCTCTAAGAGACTATAGGGGATTGCATTACCTGCATATGTTGCAGTAGCTCACCGGATTCCAGCCAGCGGAGGAGACGGCATTGAGTGAAGCCACTTGTTTGCAGTTGACACCCGTACGGCAGCATCTGGAGGCGATGGATGCGGAGATTATAGATGATTCACCGCCGGAGGTTATCGATCGGCACATGAGATTGGTGTTACTGCTGATGTTTGGTGGTGTACTGTTCCCGAACACTTCGAAAAACCTAGTTAGCTTGAGATTTCTACATCATCTTGAGCGGCTAGATGATTTACCTGGTTACAGATGGGGTGCAGCTGTTTTAGGTTACATGTATAGGCTGATGTGTCGGACGTCCATGGGAACCCAAAGAGATGTTGCCGTATTTTTACCGTTGCTGCAGATGAAAACATAGTCAATTCTTTTTATGATTATAACATACATAGGGTGAGAATACCTCAAATTTTACGTCCACAATCTATATTAGGTTTGGGCCTGGGAGTGGTTCCTGCAGTTCCAACCACCTTTACCACCCATCGCTCCGGATGCACCACCTCCACCGTTTCTCCCTTTAGCTTGGAGGTGGGTTCATAGGCGAGGCTACAGACGCGAGGTCGAGGCTCGACATCATCTACCTATTATAAGGATTAGTTGAATTTTCTTGAAGGCGCGCAGGTACATGTATTCTTAAGTTTACTTGGCCTGGATTTATATGTATTGTGTTTACTCACGATTCCTGTGTTTGATTAATAGTTCTTAAGGAGTCCATACAGTGACACGCTCATAGCTAATTTGCCCGATTATTTCTCCCTCGGTCGAGCTATGTGGAGCTCTTCTGTCCCACTGATATGTCCCAATATTGTCGAGCATCATGCCACCAAGCCAGTCCTTCGCCATTTTGGTTGACCGCAACTTGTACCTATTCCGCCCCCATGGCTTAGGACACATTACCAGTGGGATGATCGTTCCAGGGTTGACCAGACATACTTGGACTGGCTAGAGGCCCATATTGAGGTTTGGGATCAGAGGTATGACCTGATTCCTCCACCCCCTGCACCTGAGCGTATGGATGGCGAGCATGAGTATATGGGCTGGTATCGCAGCGTTACTCGACTTCATGTTGAGAATCCCGTTTATCGCGCTAGTGGTCGGTACATTCCATATGCTAGGAGGCATGAGGCACTGGTATGTTATTTGTTATACTTACCTATAACGTTAAATTATCATTCCATAATTAATATTTGACATGTTATGCAGGCTATTTGGATTACATCAGTTCTACCAGTTGGGACTGCAGATACTGCAGCATACCGGCAAGGGAGCGGCAGCTTTACATGAGTATGGCTGTTAGGTTACATATCTGGCTGCCCAGAAATTGAGGCATGCCCGAGATGATGAGCGATTAGGATACGAGGTTGCTTATGTGCCGCCAGAGGAGTATCATCACGGGCCACTAGTGGAGCCTGAATGTGGTAGACGTGGCAGGCGTGGCTAGAGAGGAAGGGGTGTCCCACGAGGTCGTGGTGGTCGGCGAGGATGGAGTCCCCCGCAAGGGGCGTTGAGGCACCCGTGGAGGATATTAGAGATGATCAGGCTGGTGACCACCCTGAGCCACACGATGCTCCTCATGATATGCCGTCATTCAGCCTACATTTATCGCCAGGGACTTCATAGTTGACCCAGTCAGTTCCATTGTTGATCGCGGGCACGACCATTAAGTAGAAGGAATGAGATTAGTATTTTCCTGATCGGCTAGGGCCATCAACGGTTGCTGAGGATCGTCTGATGCGAGAGGTGCATAGTGAGCGACGACTGAGTTACCGCGATGTTCTGATATAGCAGTGTGTCGCTACTCAGGCACAAATTTGTTTGTATTACTATTATTTCTATTTGTTTTTATCTCATTGATTAGTCATCAGTATCTAAAGCATTTTTATTGTTTTAAAGACATCATCATCGCCCATCACGGAGGCCACTTTGTGCGATACTGACATGCCGGAGACGGATGATTTTATTCAGGAGCCCGCCGAGACCATGGTATGACCATTAAAATTCTTTTATTTAACACGTACGTTAGTAATTTATATTTCATATACTAAAATATCTTATTGTTCTGTAGGTTACTGCTGGACCGATGGCCGCTTATACCAAGTCTGACAGCCTTACCGGCGATCATGCTGCAGCGCATCCTCCGATAAAGAGGCGACGTGATGAGGATGATCCTGATAGCGTAGCCGGGCGGGATGAGATGCGCCTCAAGCCAGCCAATGCTTTAAAGCATACAGGCTATGGGACACATTTACATTTATTATTATCTGTATATATAACATTAAATATATAATAGCAACATTATTTATGTTTTACATAATTTACACATGTGTTTTTATTTCTCGGGTTATTTATTAGTTTAATACTACAACACACAAAAAACGACAGCTTAACATAATTTAAATTGGGTACAATTAATGATAATACATGATACGTAAAACATAAAGATAAAATACTACATTCAACACATCTATGTTTTTGTTTAGTCACTATCGCCCATTATTCTGTGCTTAAACCACTTAAATTTTTCTTCCAACCTATTTTTTTCTTCTTGTGCCTTTTTTTGTTTCTCTTTCACTTCCGCAAGTTATTGTTGTAGTTTAAAGATATGGAGTTCGTATTCACCGATCATATTTCAAACATAGTACAAACATGATTTGTAGTATTCCTGGTTAATGGGTTCATCATACTATTCTTGAAATCCACATTGATTTTCATCCTACCAATGGGGATTATAACACAACACTATTAATTAACATGTTATATAAAAAATATTAACAAATGTTTTTTCCAAAATAATAACTTACAAGTTGTTGACAGATCCATCATTTGTGCCCCATATTGCAATTTGACCAACATGGCTTCAAAATCGCAAGTTTGCCATAATAACACCTTGTTACGTCATTGCGTCCAGACATTTCGTAATGCAAGAAAAATAAAAAATTAATGAAAAGTTTTTCTATTTGTTTCTTTAAGTGAAAATAATAACTAAAATGCGCTAGGCCTTTATAAGCGGCTAATACACATAACGCATATTGGTGGCGTGCTATGTTTCGCGTGATAATGATTCTTTAGGATACAAGACAGCTTTTTCAAAACGGCAGCATTTTTAGGTCCACAAGACAATACACATAACGCATATTGGTGGCGCGCTATGTTTCACGTGATAATGATTCTTTAGGGTACAAGACAGCTTTTCCAGAACGACAGTTTTTTCAGGTTGACAAGACAATACACATAACGCATATTGGTGGCGCGTTATGATTCTTTAGGGTATAAGACAACTTTTTAAACTGAACCAAGAGATCTATATTCAAAGACCATTCGAAGAAAAATTACAACATCCATTTCAAAAATGGCACTAACATTTAATAAGTGGTTCAAGAAGAGGCAAAAGGGTGAAGGTTGTTCAACAGATCCCCATGGAACACGTCTTAATACTATCGATCCTTACCTTGAAAATAATATGCTAGGTTACTATACTGATTTGGTTGATGACAAGTGGTATGGTGTTCTGCATCCCTTGGAAAATAAGCCTATCAATATACACACTAATCTCAAAGTTGCAGGGCACATTATTGAGGACAAAGCGCATTTTTACAAAGCCTGAAGGTATGCGAATTTGGGGTGAAAAACGACAATGGGTTCCCCTTTACTCAAAATGATGTGATTATGAAGTACTATGTCGCTAGTATGGGCTTGTTGTGCCACAAGCACTGTCTTCAACCTTCCATACAAACACACACAAAGATGAACCAGAAGTGATTCAGCATTTGATGAAGGAGATTCTAGAGATGAAAAAGGCACTAGCTGTTGATCATGCAATGGATGATCTTAACTACCTGGGAGGAACGGAGGATCGGTATTGGAATTTATTAGAAAATAAAAAATTACATAGATACAATGATTATCCTATTTTCCTAACAGTTATCGGGTGGGAGGGACTACCTAAGTTTCTACCACAGACGTTGGGCGTAGGAGTCCCATATTATTGAAGAATTAAGCAAGTGGTATTATTTATGATAGCGATGAAATACGAGAAATGTGTGTCAACTAGGTCCTAGATTATGATGCCCTCGGTCCCGAAGGGTGCGTACACTATGTTGACGAAGAAGATGAAGACAGTGACAATGAAATAGTGCCAGACAACGACGATAATGGAGAATGACAATTATTATTTTTCTTTGGGTGTATGTTAAATTATTGTACCGGAGTATTAATGCTAAATATCAATTAGATTTAACTTCAATAGAAACATAATTTTATTTCATACATTTTGCAAGCTGAACATTTACATACATTTATTACAATAAATTACTGCAACAAAACACTACAAGTATCCTTGATAATTGGTCGCATTGGATGAACTTCCACCGAGAGCTGAATTACCACCGCTACCCAAACCAGCTGAATGACATTTACGACGGTTGTGTCTTGTTTGGGAATATATGCCACATTTACGTGCATAAACAGTATCACCAACATCCATTTGGTTCTGTATACGCGTTCTTTTTTGCACTTGTCGTTGATGCACATAATCCTTGTTGCACACCATTTTAAATGGTTCCGGCAGCCAATAATGCTCAGCACCCACTGGCTGCAACTGTCCACTATAGGTGTTTAAGTATGCAGCAACACTATATTCTTTATGAGCGTACCTCGTTGCCGCGAAACCTGTATGTTGAAAGCACTTCATGGCATGTGAGCACGACATATGATAGATGGACCATTTCCCATAGGAGCATAGCGTTCTGGATTCATTGACGGTGTGTGTATTATTCCCCCGGTTGTGATGAATAGCAGTGTGAACTTCAAAAATATTTTGCTCGTTGCAATACTGCAAAAATGAATGTCACTGTGCTCGCTTCCTGTATTTCTCAAATCTTTTCATTGGTATTGGCATAAATTCAACACCCCTTTGCATCAATGACAATGCACCTCTAGATATTTCAACAAACCTCTCTGCCATCTGCTTAAATGACACCCGCACCATGGCAGTGACAGACAATCCACGTGCAGACTTCAATAACCCGTTGAAAGACTCTGACACATTTGTAGTCAGAATTCCCCATCTTCTTCCACCATCCGCATACAAAGTCCACTTGTCAAGCTAATGTCGCATCAACCAACTATAGGCTCTTTGGTCTTCGTATCTGATCAATTCCATTCGCCTCCTGAATTTACACTCTTGGTGATCTGTTGCAGCCATCCACATTAAATCATGCAAGTCCTTGTCCGGATAAGCCCTCTGGAAGTTGGCCTTCAGGTGCCTCACACAGTAATAGTGGTAGGCATACGGTTCCTGCCATGCACACAAATTCTGTACAAAACTTAAAATACCGCCATGCCGATCAGATATTAGATAAATACCTGAACGTTGTCTGACAACGTGCTCCTTCAAGTGGTTCAAAATAATGTCCACGTCTCTTAGCTTTCATTGGCACAAATAGAAAATGCTAGGGAAAATATACTTATATTAGCATCTACTGCAATGACGATCAACAACTTAATATCATACATTTCATAGACATGAGTGTCATATATGGATATTATTGACCGACACTGCACAAAACCATCAATGGCTGGTTTAAATGCCCAGAGCACGTATCTGAATATGTGTTCTGGTATTCCCGGACTCCGCTCAAGATTCCATTCAACAACATTCCCAGGTTTAAAGTGTTGCAATGCGTCCATGTACTTGGGTAGAGAGGCAAAGGACTTATCCTAGTTACCATAAACAATTTCAAACGCACGTTTGCGCCCGAGAAATGCCTTTCTTTTGGTAATGGTACATTCATATACCTGGTGGACAGATATTATACACTCTTTGATCTTGTACCTTATGGACGCTTCAATGTGTGGAATCAAGACAATAGATATCAAGTCAACATTCAAGTTAAAATAATTTCCACTAAATGTGTCCATTTCACAATTATGGGTGCCAATGTATTTACCCACAACCCACATATTTATTTTCAGCTTCCTCGTACGCAGTATCCAATTACAACCTTCAAACCATCTACGACAAATAACCTTGTATACTTCCGGAGATGACTCATGAACCACGATCTCACGACACTATTTTATGTTGTATATTCTCACCGCTCTACTTAGGCGCGCTTTATCAGCAAAAAGTATGCCCTTTGACAGCACCGTTGCTCTAGATTCATCCCACATTGTTGTCCAAATTTTATCAAGATCCCTTGTGAGGGCATCCACATCCGGCATACTTGGCAAATGATCAAAGTAGGGAATCTCCCTTGAATGAAACGGCACACGGGACTCGTACACTCTTGGTCTAACGGGAGGTGGAGCATGCTCCCTCGTCAAATCAGGTTCAGCATTCTCGTCCTCATCATCATCGCCCTCATCAGGGAAGGGTGTGTCATCTCCAGACTCATCAGCATTGTTGTCATAATCACTATTCTCTTCCTGACTCTGCGCATTTGCCAGATCCCGATTAAATATCTCGTTTTCGGGAAATTGAGTAAGGACAGGACCTTCAAGTTGCTCGTTTTCACTGCACAACCAATAAAATAATGAGTTTCTCAAATTCATCCAAACTTTACATATAAACTTTATCACTTCACTTATAAATCATAATGTGTTGATATCCTATGATGCACATTATCCTGTTAATAATGACTCCCGGATGGACCACCATGATCCAACACACTAAAACTAGGCATATTCCAACTGCTCGTTGGTTCATAACTTGTAAAATTCATATCTGGCCAATACCCCTTGTGGAATATATGAGTGTTAATACAAATTCAATACATAAAAATAAATATTGTAACACAAAGTACAATTGAAAGTTTACCACTCGGCTTGTGGATTATGTAAACTAGGGGAGAAATTATTTCCTTGCTCCTCATTCGCTAATGGAGATAAGTTTAGATCAGGCCAAACTCTTTCACCCATAACCTTTTTGGCTAAAACTGCTCCAAAATAACCACCCAATGATTGAAGGATATCCCTACTTTGCGGAACCTCATTATTGCGAATGTCTTCAGCCTTGACGTACATTTCCAACATTTTTATCACAAGAAATTCTGGTGTTCATCTGAAGTCCTCAAAAAACTTTCAGAGTTTCATCGTCTTCGATGTTAAACTCAGCATAACAAGCAACCCCTTGCGGAGTAACAGAATACGGATATCTTCCGGTTACTTTAATATTCACCGAACGTTTGCTCACACTCATGTGTTTTACATAACAACGACACCAATGTATCGTACTCCATTGTAACTGGTAACTTAACATGACATTGTAGAGAATAACTATAGCGTACTGAGTTATTCTCCACCATAACATCCTCCCCCCCCCCTCCCAATATAATGGAACCCTAATTTTTCGCTCTTCGGACATTATGACAAAATGCAAAATAACTTAATGAATAAATATTTCGGAAGACTTGTAGGATCCTGAATGGATTTTTACAAAATCCTAAAACCCCTTAAATAAGAAAAAAAAAACAGTCTGGGAGGTGCAATTATTTGATGTATATCGCCTTAAATATGTGCGCAATACCCCTATGAATTATTGGTATGTCAGTTTTGAGCAGATAAATTATTGGTGGGCCTAACTTTTATACATAGCGCGGTTATTCACCGCGCTATACCTTAACAGACAAACATCTCGGACTTGTTCGAATATGTTAGATTGTCATCTTATTTGTTAATACGATATACTCAACAACAAAATCTCTATTTAATTAAAGCAGACTTATAAATTCATCGAATAACATTTTTGTTCTGTATTTAACTATAATTAATAATGTCATACTTAAAGTTTAATAGAGATTTTGAATTTTCCAATAATGCGATAACAATCGTAATTTATTTATTTTTTACAAAACTCTCGGTGACAATATTGCCTTTGTGGATACTATATGACAAGAATGGGAAAGTAGTCGTGCACGAAAACAGTTTGCAGAAAAGTATTATCAAATGAAAGAGCAAACTATTGGAACATTACTAACACAGATAGATTTAGTTTAATGTGAAACCTGAATCTGATATAGAATTGTGTGCGATTTTTTTTTTTATTTCAGTTTCTGCATGAACGTTTGCATCCAATGGTACTTAGTTTTCTCCGGGAATTCATAATTTGGACAAAGCTGCGCCTAAGAAACATAACAGTAATGTCTTCCTGGCTGATTTGGATTCGCACCGTATAAGGCTCATTAAAAGAAATCACGTACTATTAAGATTTTTTTTATTTCTAGGGCTGAAGTACATGCAATATAAGATTTTTAAATCTTGGATATATATTATACTATTTTTAATCTGAAAATTACTACTGAGATTGGGTGTATATATAATTAGTTAACATATACTAGTTTTTAAATATAAGTAATAGTGTTTGGGCCCAGTATTTTAAAAGGCGTTAGTGGAGCTCGTTTTGGAGCACGTACTTAGGCGAGGCGATGGAAAATTGCTCTTGGGCGGATATGGGGGGCGAAGTTTTATAGGACGTACGCTCCAACTAGTCGGGCGTACGCTTAGGCGTGCCTTGGGCCTCACCGGAGAGACCCGCGCCCAAAATTTCTCGACCAAATTAGCTCAAATTCCGCAAGAAGAAGAAGAATCAAGAGTACAATTAAGAGTTTTTCCTCGCCACAAACATTAAAAACAGATGTAGGAAAGAAAGAGAAAGACCTAATGTTATTGAAAGAAAAAAAAAGTAGAATTTATGTTCTGATTTTGTGCCATTTCATTTTCAAAAAGCAAAGAGAGCGGATGAGCAGGGAAGTGAATAGCATTCGGTTCTCATATGCTATTTCAAACTGATGACTTCAGGTGTGTTTGGTACGAAGGAAAGTATTTTTCAAAAAATATTTTTTTATTTTTTACTGTTTGACTACACAAAATAGTTTGGAAAATGTTTTCCTAGATATCACATTTTTCTAAAATTGGAGGAAAATGACTTCCCTAGAAAAAGTTAGGAAAATATTTTTCAAAAATTTCACCTACCCTCACATCTAACCCCAACCCCCTCCAACTTCAATTTTCTTCTTTTTTTTTTCTACGCCACTCACTCACCCCAACCCCAAAAAAAAAAAAAAATCTTTTTTACTTTTTTTTTTGTATTTTCAATTTTATGTTTTCTATTTTTTCGTTTTTTTGCATGATCCACCCACCCCAACCCCCCTCACCCGCAAAAACAAAATTTTCTTTTTATATTTTCAGTTCTGATTTTTTTATTTTTCAGTTTACAGGTTTGAAATTTTACGAGTTTTAAAGTTATGAGTTCGAAGGTTTATGTGTTTGAAAGTTTGTAGGTTTAGAAATTATAGAGTTTGCGAATTCGAAAGTTTAGCGGTTCAAAAGTTTATGAAATTTGTGGATCGAAAGATTGTTGGTTCGAAAGTTTATGACTTCATGTTTATTGTATCTTAATTATAATTTATGAATACTCTTGAGAAGTTAGTTTCCTTAATCTGCATACCAAACACCAAAAAATAAGTAAGATTACTTTTTATTTTTAAAAAAAAATATTTTTCACGAAAAATATTTCCGTCATACCAAACACACCTTCATCTCCTCGGGTTTTAAAAGTTTAAGGAACTTAGTAGCTCTGAGTTTAGAAAAGGTGAACGGAAATTTTAGGAAGAAATGAGTTCTCACAATATCCAAACCCGCTATTTCCCTTTTTCTTTTCTTATGTTTGGACTTTTGGGGGCTCACTGCAACTGTCTATCAAAGACTCATGATTCAATGTCCTAAAGGCTAAACATGAGATGGTGCACATCTCAATATAACACGTGTAACGTTCTTATTTTTGTAGTTTCTTTACTTAATTTGTTTCATCTTTTTTTAAGAATTTTCTCAATGTAAGTTTTTCAGTTTTCCTTTTTACTTTCTTTGAAATCTTTTCTGAATTAATTCGTCTCTTAGAAAATTTCTATAAGAAATTAAAGGATTAGTGGAAAGAGTTGCAAACCTTTAGAAATTAAAGTTGTCTACGTATAAAGAAATATTAAACAAAAATTCATTTTTAACTTTGAATTTTATCAAAATAATATAATTTCATATTATTGTAATTTTATGTATTTTAGAAATTTATAAAATATTAAAAAGAATAGAGATCCATGGGGCTTACGTCGCATATTTCGGGGCTTACGCCTTGCCTCTCGTCTTGCGCCTTCGCCTTCTAAAACACTGTTTGGCATCAAAATTATCGGATGCTCGAGCACCCATAACCCATAATATTGGCTCGCCAATGCTTGAACTCTATACCTCTATTTAATGATGAATTGATTCAATCCATCCCACCACAATCATTGGTCGTAACGATTCATCTTAATACTGATAGAAAACAGTTTCTTCGATCTTTTTTGGTGTTCAAAATTGAACTTGTTATAAAAATGTAAGTGACAAAAATTACTTGTTAAATTTCCACAAAATATAACAATATAAATCAAATGGGATGGGTTGAAGGAGTTGAACTTGGGCCCTGCAAATTTGGCGGCAGACTGATTTGAACACATGATGTTAAAGAATAATTAGTGAAAATTACACCAGGTAGTCACTTTTAAGGGGATTTGCAGTCGTACCCTATATTTATGTCACATTTGAATATGTACCCTATTTTTAAAAATTATTAGTTTGGTAGCCAGCTGACAAAAAATTCGTAATAATATGACAATTACACCCCTGACAAAAGATATAAAATCTGCATCACGCATTAATCGCGTGATCTGCAACCTCATTCGTGAAAAAAGATCTCCTCCTCTCCTCTCAGCAGCTTTATCAAAAAATCAGAAACTTGTCCAGATTCATCTTCAGAATCATACTTGCATGAAATTGTTTTACCTTGAAGTTAAAACTTCATGCTAATGTAGCATGAAGTTGTTTCATGTTGAAGCTACAACTTCATGCTAATATAGCATGAAGTTGTTTCACATTGAAGCTAAAACTTTAAAACTTCATGCTAATGCATACTGAAGTTATTTATCGTGCCGTCTACAGTTTTGTCATGAGTTTTATCCGAAATTTCAGTCTAAACATGTTGAAGTTATTTTGTTCATTTGCTAAAACTTCAAACTAAACATGCTTAAGTTATTTAGTTCATTTGCTAAAACTTCAAACTAAACATGCTTAAGTTATTTAGTTCATTTGCTAAAATTTCAGACTAAACATGCTTAAGTTATTTAGTTTATTTGCTAAAACTTCAGATTAAATATGCTTAAGTTTTTATCTTGCAGTATGTAATTTTCTAATGAATTTTTGCTAATACATGCTGAAATTATTTAGTTCATTTGCTAAAATTTCAGACTAAACATGCTTAAGTTTTTTAGTTCATTTGCTAAAATTTCAGACTAAACATGCTTAAGTTTTTAGTTCATTTGCTAAAACTTCAGACTAAACATGCTTAAGTTATTTAGTTCATTTGCTAAAACTTCAGACTAAACATGCTTAAGTTTTTGTCTTGCAGTATGTAATTTTCTAATGAGTTTTTGCTAATGCATATTGAAGTTATTTAGTTCATTTGCTAAAACTTCATACCAAAACATGCTGAAGTTTTGTCATGCAGTCTACAGTTTTGTCATGAGTTTTATCCGAAACTTCAGTCTAAATAAGCTGAAGTTTTTTAATTCATTTGCTAAAACTTCAGACTAAACATGCTTAAATTTTTGTCTTGCAGTATGCAATTTTCTAATTAGTTTTTTTCTAATGCATGCTAAAGTTATTTAGTTCATTTGCTAAAATTTCATACCAAAATATGATGAAGTTTTGTCATGCAGTCTACAGTTTTGTCAATAGTCTTTTATTAAAAAGGGGCAAAGTCGTCTTTTTAAAACGCTTTTAACAAAAAAAATGGGTACGGATGCAAACAGGAAAATAAAACGAGTGTAAGGTAAAAAGGGGCGACCAAATAAGGCGCCCCATGCAATTTTTACACTTTTAAGTATGTTGTTTAAAATATATCCACAGTTTACAATAATTTAAAGATTAGCCAATTTTGCTCAAACTTCAGGACACGACATCCTAGAGTTTAAACCTTAAAGTTCAAACTTCAGGATATCGTGTTCTAAAGTTCAAAAATTGTGTCAAGAAGTTCAAATCTTATGTTCTAAATTTTAAATTAGTAGTTCAGAAATTCAGCACACTTAATCCTGAATTTCAAATTAGCAGCTCAGAAATTCAGGACTCTCCAAATTCAGGATAATTAGTCTTGAAACTTGGATAAATTGGCTAATCTTTTCTGTAATTATAATTATATATTTTAAATAGCGGGCTCAAAAGTGACTATTAATTGCCGGAATAATTACAGCAATGTTTTCTGACTACTGGGTATGGACCCTATCATGGGCGAACGCAATGTTTCTGCCTTTCTGGTACGATCCACAAAAATAACTACAGCGGTATATTCGCCATAAACTATACAATATTTGGTTAATTGTACAGGATCAAATAATCACTCATATAATTTAATATATTGTTTAACTAGCCTCATTAGATTTTGCATGTAGTAATTTGGGTATTATATTGTGAAACAGAAGGTGGAATAAGAATTGTAATTGTCTAAATATTCTAATTTACTGCATGAATAATTCATTTATTATAATCTTAGTATAATTAGTAAGTGAACCAAAATTTAGACACACACCCACACCATAAGCAATGCAATTATAAAAGAGAATTTTAATACACTAAATGTACATCAATATAACAGCTTCACTTGTTAACTTAAAATGTTAGACACATTTGGGCCATAACAAGTCTTGTGAGGTAACATTATTCTACACTTATTGACTTAAATTTTGAATACAATTCGGACCCAAAAAATAAAATAGAATAAGATTTGGAGCCTACGGAGATCTTGAACAGAGCTTCATCCTTGTCGTAATTCTCTTATATAGCCTACGCAATGCATCATTTTTGGCCTTTTGTTACTCAAAATGTACTGATTTTTGGCCGATACGTGTAACCTCTACATTCAGAAAAAGGAAAGCATGGCATAATATACCCAAAAATGGTGTCACTTTATCCTGATTAACTCCACTTCAACTTGTCATCTTCTCTGATCAAAACTCACAATACCCCGACAGAACCCCCCCACCCCCACCCCCCACCCCTACAAGCCACAACCCCTCTAGTTCAGATTGCAAGAAATTTTCCAACTCTAGCTAGTTTCTTCAATTGGGTTGTTAACTCTCTCTTTTTTAATAATCGTTAGGTGCGGACTAGCTTAGTGCACCTCGGTACCTGATACCTCCCTATTTTTCTTTCTTTAAAAATGGAATAGTTTTCTTCTTTTGGGTATTTGCTATTAAACCTTCTATTTTCTTGGTATCTTGTATATGATCATTATTGAACATTGGCGAACTGTTGAACAGTGTTTTTTCTGTTGTGGAAGGAAAAAGGCAGGACAAATACCATTTTGTAAAGATTTTAGACTCTTGACAAATAAAGGTACAATCTTTTCCCCTTTACATTTCTGCAAAGAGGCTCTATTCTTTGTTTTTGCTTTATATATGTGGTGATTATTCAGTTTTAGTAGATGAAATTCTGTTTTGGTATAATCTCAGGATATAGCTACTTGGACTCTCAGTTTGATCCTGATCATAAATGGCTGAAGTGATTGGTCCAAGATTATATAGTTGCTGCAATTGTAGGAATGAAGTTGCACTGCACGATGATGTTATTTCTAAAGCATTTCAAGTGAGTAACTTGAGCTCTTTTTTTCATTTTCCTTGTGAATATGATTTGGGGTTTTGAATGCTACACTTATTCTAATCATATACTATTGTATTTCCTGAAGCCTACAAAGATTAAAAAGTTAAATTGTATTCTTTGTAATTTAGAATAAGGTTAAATTGTTGTATGGTCTTTGTTCTTTGCTACAGTCAGTTTGTTAGCTAATGTCCACTAGTGTATACTATGTTCAAACAGATAGTAATAGAACATAAAATTCCGCTGTCTCGCCTAATTCCTTTTGTATATTTCTGATAAAATCGATGATCTTGTTGCATATAAGAATGTTGTCGCCTGTCTAATTTGAAGGGGCGCCTTGGCGTAACTGGCGAAGTTACTGCCATTTGACTAGGAGGTCACAGGTTCGAGCCGTGGAAACAGCCTCTAGCAGAAATGCAGGGTAAGACTGCGTACAATAGACCCTTGTGGTCCGGCCCTTCCCCGGACCTCGTGCATAGCGGGAGCTTAGTGCACCGGGTTGCCCTTTGTGCTTTACCTGATTAAGAAAAAAGAATGTTGTCACCTGTGCCACAGAATGAGTGAGGCTATACGGTGTTTCAAAAGTTGAGATACATTTTTTTTTTCTTAAGTGTTTCCACCAACAAATTCTTGTATCATTTGACATTTAGGGAAGAAATGGTCGAGCATTTTTGTTCTCTCATGCAATGAACGTTGTTGTTGGGCTCAAAGAGGATAGACAACTCATGACTGGTCTCCATACAGTTGCTGATGTCTACTGCTCTGACTGTCGTGTGGTGTTGGGCTGGAAATACGAACGAGCTTATGAGGAGACACAGAAGTACAAGGAAGGCAAATTCGTACTTGAGAAGTCGAAGATTGTCAAGGAAAATTGGTAGTCCGTCATGCTAGGTCAAAGTGTGTGGTACATGCTCATTTTGTTATATCAATTCTGAGCAATTCAAAAGGTCAATTCATTGCTGCCAATAGCCTGATCTCAGCTTCTATTTCTTGTGTGTGTTGTGCGATTGGATGAAATATCTGAGATGCTGTAAAAATCCTGTTAATATTCTATCCTGAAAATAAAATCTTGTACATATATCATATTTTCTTTACTTGGTTTCTTTGAGCAAATGACGGCTGAGTTATTGCAAAAGGTCCAGGGCCTGCTTTTGCGCGATCTTAACTGTATTTTGTCATGAGAAATCTCAATGTGAACATGGTCAGTTGGCCTGCAAGCAAAAGCACATAAGAGTTTTCTCCTAGTATCTTGAAGCTAAAACATAGAGAAAATAGAAAGTAAAGAACTGCTATAGATCTTCAAAGTATAAAGATATAGCTAAGAAGTTGTTTTAGAACTGCCTAAGAAAGCTTTTATTACCATTCAGGTTTCAGCAGCTCCACGATTTAATGTCCTTTCCTACTATATCAGCTAGTTACTATTCTATGATTATATCAGGGGCCTTCTAGCGTCGATTTCATTAATAACTTGTTTGCTTCCCAAAAAAATAAAAAAAGCTATACTAGAACCTACTTTTGAAATCCATCATAGAGTACCTGAATTTGGTTTTTGTGATATACTAGTTCTGAAATGTGAAGGGGAGCCTTGGCGTAACCGGTAAAGTTGTTGCCATGTGACCAGGAGGTTATGGGTTCAAACCGTGAAAACAGTCTCTTGCAGAAATGCAGGGTAAGGCTGCGTACAATAGACCATTGTGGTCCTGCCCTTCTCCGGACACTGTGCATAGCGGGAGCTTAGTGCACCGGGCTTCCCTTTTTACTAGTTCTGAAATGCATCATTGAAATTGGAATGCCTGAAATTTTTGCTACTTTTGGAATTTATCGTGTTTTGAGGGTTCTATGATGTTGGAGAGAAGGTTGAGTAGCATAATGCAATTGTATAGGGAAGCCACTCAGTTATGCATTTCGATATTGAGGAAGAAACTCAAGTAGTTTGCCTTAATCAATCCTTGAGTTCTTTAACCAATCCTTGAGTTCTTATTTGTGTTGATAAGGTCTTCTTATTTATTTAAATGTCTCAAACTGCATACATTAAAATTGTGACATGATTAATTCCCTGGGCATAAGATGTCCATTATCAGATTAGTAATGTGTCTAATATCACCTCAGTACTAAATTTGCTACAGTACTGAATCAGATTAGAAATTTTCTTACAACCTAAGAGGAAAAAGAAAAATGTGGATGACTGTATACACTAGTAAGTAAATTAACAAAACTAAATAAAAGAACACAATTTCATTCTCATGCGTCTGTGTATCTGCTCCTGACTTTATAGTGTCTTAGGATTCAATCTCTAATATTCTAAGAATGGAAATAACACTCAAAAGTAAGTACTACTACATGTAACAAAATAAACGAAGCAGAGCATAAGATGAAGTAACCAAACAATTCATTTCATTAACACAGCTGGACAGTTAAAAAAAAGGGTAAAACTAACAAAAGAAAATAAACAGTTTCCCTAAAATTAAAATGGAACTTCTCATGCTAGGTCAAAGATTAGTAGCAAGAAACAAGCTATGTACATATTTTCTTTTTACTAGTCCACTTCTTTCTGACATTTTCAATTGCCTCCACTCTCATTCTCAAGAGTTCACGGCAAGATTGCTGATACTGCATATTGATGGCATCAAGTTCCAACTTGAGATCCTGCAATTGATTCTTGTCATTTGCTCCTTCGATGAGAGAGATGGATGAGAGGTTAGAGCTCAAATCATTAGATATGAGATTCCGCGAGCTATCAAAGGATATCCCAGAATTTTTGGTACAATCACTCATTACAACATCACCAATACTACCCATATTGTAGCTTGGAACATGGATCTTGGGACCCTCGATGCATTCTAACTCATTGCCAAGCGATCTTAAAAGGTTGTTATACTCAACATCTGAGGCTGATGTTCCCCTTTGATTCAAAGATGTAGCGCCTAGTTCTCCAATAACGTGATCCTCTATTCTAGGAGTTTGAGAAAGGACATGAAACTGGTTATGAGCATCCTTTAATTCATAATTCTGAACAAAACTTGCAGAGATTGAATTACTGTTAATCACAGTTGAATCATTGGATGAGTTATTCACTGCACCGGAACTCCCAAAAGAATATTTCTGGCTTGTCGAGAGTTTGAGAATGAAGCCGTCAATCAATTCAGCAATTGTTGCCACATCGTCGTTTGACAGCGCAAGCTCCTCTGCCATCTCACTAGCTATTGACATCACAGTGTCAACATCAAGATAAAATACAAAGTGCACATGCCTAATCCGACCTGTTAAAAACAAAGAAAAGAGTCAAACATTTGCCAGCAAATACTCATGTATATTCTTTTAGCATGGTTACATACCAGTCAATTCAGCAATTCGCATTGAAAAGGCAATTGATTGGTCATCATGCTTGTCACCTTGTAATCTAAATTCGTTTCTCCCATTACTTCTCACAAAGTCTAGATTAGAAAACTGAGGACATCCATTCTTGCTTTCTACGGACATGTCACTTTGTAACTTCTTCAGTGCAAGGTCTATGTCCATGGAAAAAGAATACGACTTTGGAAAACTCTGTGCTTCAGGCACACAATTTGAGTGCTGCAAAGGATCACATTGGGGTTTTTTCAAGCTTTCAGATGAAAGAAATGGGTCTTCCAAAAGTTCAGCTGCACTCAATCTTACAGATACTGGGGCCAAACATTTCTCCACAAATTGCTTTACATGAGGATCTGCTACTTTCGCTAAAGATGCTGGCTTTATGCCCTGAAATCAAACATTTTCCTAAGCATTGCAATTATTTTAGAGTAGAACAAAGTAATAGTTGTAAAGCTTAGGAATACTGGAGCTCACCAACGTGACTTTTTTATAAATTTGTGCTTGATTTCTACACTCATTATACGGATATTCACATGTGATTAGCTCCAAGATGCACATGCCAAAAGAATATATGTCGACAAGTTCATTATATTCTTCATCATATAGCTCTGGTGCCATAAATTCAGGGGTACCTGAAGAAAAGAAAACACAAAGAAAATATGGTAATAGGGGTTAATATATCAGGTTTGATGGAACCAAAGACAGCAAGTCCAAGTCAAATAACTACCAATAACACTTCGAGCTGTAGGCTGCTCCATGATTGTTGCCAATCCAAGATCTCCAAGTTTAACTTCTCCATGGTTTCCATTGATGAATATATTGTCACATTTCAAGTCTCTGTGTATAACTGGTGGATTGTGACTATGGAGATAATGTAAACCTTGGAGAATTTGTCTAGCCCATTTTTTAATGGCCCTCGTGTCAACAGTCTTGTGCTTTCTCCGATATCTAAAAGCCATAGAAAGCAAACGACATATGAATAAGAAAGTCTGGAGGTTGCATTGTTAATAAGAAGGGGAAATATGCAAGAAACATTGGACTCACTGCCTTAAGCTTCCTGAACTAAATAATTCAGTGATCATATTAATACTTTTGTTCACATCGTCCACCCATGAAGCATATAGCTTTATAATGTTTTCATGCTTCAACATTCTCAACAAATGAACCTCAGAATATATCCTCTCCAAATATTCTGGTGACTGCAAAGCATCATCTATGCAGATTTGATTCCAAGCAACTTCTATTCCATCAATTTCATCAAATGCCTTATAGCTACACGTAAAACATGTGAATATTAACCATTAAAGTATTGAAAACTAATAATGACCAACTACATCTTAACATAATTAAAGTGCAAGAAAAATAACAGAAGATGGGTCTAGGAGCCATACACAGTCTTAAATGCTCCACTTCCCAAGATTTCATTATACTGGAGGAAAAAGAACAAAGAGAAGGTGACAATACCACCAAAACCCGCAATATTACATAAACGAAACAGAAAGAAACTAACATCACATAATAACCGAGCACACTCCATTTCTCAACAAAATGTATAAATAATGCAAAAGAGAAAAATTTAATCATAGTAAATGAAAACCTAACTAAATTCCTACCAATATTACAATTTGTTTAAATAGCAAGCCTCACTTTAGTTCAACTAGGCATCAAAAGATACAACAGCTCTTTGCCGAAATGCAAGCAGAAGCATATACACTCACCCTCGGTATGGGGTAACCCATTTTTAACAAGTCTCACTTTTAAATCAAGAGTTTAAGTTATATACACTGTTGTAGCAGGTAACCTGTCTTATTTTCAAGATTATAAGCCTCACATTTTAAGGAGACTTACTTACAGATATTCGTTGTATGTACCTGTGTAATAATATTTTACAACGACGGTGTACATAACTTAAACTAAAATGAACTAAAGGAACAAAGTACAACAAGCAGGAGTCAGTTGATTTAATCAAATAATCCTAAAAATCGAAAAAAACATATGTACCCGAATGTATCGCTTGTCTGGGGACACTTCAACAACCTCAGGTTCGTCAAATTTACCTTTCAATCTTGACTTGTCAATCGATGATGTGGCAGAATTCATCTCTCCACAACCCAAAAATAAGAAAATCCCCCAAAAAGATTGAAACACCCAAATCCTAAAACAAAGATTAAAATTGGGGGAAATCAAAGAAAGGGTTCAGAGAATGCTTCACAGGCAACTGAATAAGAATCAATAACCCTTCCAAATCGGAATTGGCGTTCAAAGAACTCAACTTTAAGGGAAATTAAAGCAAAATTGAGAACCCCCATTTGCAAAATTCAAGTAATTAACCACAAAAACAAGAACCCAGTATTGAAACGCATATAGCTAGACTAATTAGGGCAAGAAAAAAAATTCAAACCCTAAACCTCAACGCCCTACAACGAAACCCTAATCTGTTGATAAAGAATTGGGGATTGAGAATGGTGAATTTAGGGTTTGGGGGGGGGGGGGGAGGAGAATTTAACGGGAAGATTGTGAATAAAGTGCGCAGGAGGAAGAGGAATGGAGAAAAGGGGAGCAGCTGAGAATCTAGTTTTGGTTCAAGGGTTAAAAGCCGTCAACTTTTAACAACTAAGCATTCGCTTTTTTATAAACAAGCTGCTCTTTTTTATAATCAAGCCACGTATACAATCTTTCAGATATTTAATATCTTTGGTAATTTTAATATAATAAGGTGTTGTGGGGTAGTTGGTTATCACGTTAGTCTAACACTCGCCCGGTTCAAGTCCGGGCGAAGCCATTTTGTTTTTTAAATCCTTTTTTCCATCAAAATTATAGAAAGATCATACTTGTCATCTTTTAGCAAGATGCCTACCTTTTAATGTTAATATTGTTTGACCAAAAAATATGGATCTTGGTTCAAATAATTAAATTTATGTAATTAAAGATTAATCTTAATTAGTAATAATATAAGATAGGTGCGGTCGGACAATGGCAACAACATGTAACAAATGTTCTAGAAAGTAAGAGCAATAATGTAGCATTCAATAACAATGAATAGCAATAAATGACATTTAAGAAAATAGAAAAAATAATTCACCCAATAAAGGATGGAATAGGTGTATGTTCCTCCGGACAATGACGAGTGATAGACAAATCCTTGACTATTCGAGTTATTCTCGGATCTGATAGAAAAGTATGGACAAGAATCTTAGTGAAAATGTAGTATTTGTATCTTAGCAAGAGAGAGAGAGACCCAAATTTTTTTGTCAAAGTGTGTTCTTTATAAATGAATATCACATGCCCCTATCATTGTCACATTTCTATTTATATGGGACGTGTTCCTAAGAAACCCTAATAGTACAAGTGCAGAGAATATCCACTAAAGTATTCTCTTTAATATCTTATCTTGTAAACTAACCGTTATAGCTCTATCAACAATACTAAACCTCGACCCTTGTTGACATCTCGACTACGGCTCTCGTCGACTCTTCGACCATGGACTTTGCTGCTTCTTGGGCCATCACAACTAACGACCTCTTGAGAACTCTTCCCTTAGTATTATCTTGGCATAAATATTCTAAAGACGTATTTTGACCCATACAGTTAGTCCCTCCGCTTATTGAGGCAGACTTCAGGCGGGGTCGATGAGCGGATTTTGCTCGTTGTGGTCGAAATAATTGAGTGAGTTGTGCAGGTCGTAGTGGTCATAGCAAACTGGCAACGTGGGCCGCTTATTTCAAAATGCCTCGATTTTCCCGATTGGTTTGTTGGAGTTGGGTTGTCCACAAATTAGGATGACGTCATGCGTCATTATGACACATATTCCCAATGTGTTGCTTCGTTTCGCGTGTGTCCCTTGACTGAATCTGTCGCTTCGGTTACGGTGCCAGTAATGATGAATCATTTTCGGTTATGGTGCCCAGGTTCTTATAAATAGAGATTTTAGGGTGTGATTTTGCAGTTTCAAGATTTCTACTTCGAAACCCCATATCTCTTTCTTTCTTCTCTTTGAATTGGCATTTTTCCTCTCTGTTCCAGTGGTTTCCATCGTTCTCAATTCTTCATTGCTTGATACTTCTCTTTCTTCTGTTAAAACATGACTAAAGTACCTTCCGAATCTAGTGAGGGAAGTGATGCGGTCCCTTTAGCGATGGTGCTCCCCCCCCCCCGAGGGGAATGCTCATGCCGCCGTCAAGGATGGAGGCTTCCCTTTGGTGGAGGAGATAGTTCCTCGCAATCCCGATACCAGGTCTGATTTCTCAAAATCACATGACGCCGACCCTGGAACCTTTCGGTCGGTGATGACGGAGAAGTAATTGGGAGAACTTAGGGCTAAGTTCAGCATCCCCAATCACCTTGAATTAATCCCGGCTCACTACAACAAAATGGGACTTTAGCGGCAATTATTTAGTGGCAATAAATTAATTGCCGCCAATTTATTTGTGGAAGGCAAATATTAGCGGCCAATGGATATTAGTCGGTAAATATTTACTTTTAATATTCCCTCCAATTTCTAATTTTTCCTCTAAATCCTCTCCCGCATGAACATTATACTAGGGCTGTTCATTTGGATCGGATATCCGAAATCCAAACCGATCCGTTCAATTTTGGATTTCGGATTGTTTTTATTAAATTTTTGGATTTAGGATCAGATTCGGATTGGTATAATTTTAATCTGATCCGATCTGAAATTCAAAATTATTAGGGCATGTATAAATTCTAAACTTTAATTCGGATAATTAGTACTTCCTTTACATTTTCCTCTAAGTTATTACCTTTACAATTGATGGATTTAGCTCTATTGACACCATAGTACTCTTATAATTGTATAAACATGAATTTTTCTTACTGTACTGCCTCTTTTACAAAGAAAATATACATATGAGTTTGCAACTTTGAGGCATAATAATCCGATCCGAAATTCAAAAATCTAATTCGATCCAAACTTTAAAATCTGATCCGACCCGATATTAATTTGGATCGAATTCAGATTGCATTTTCTAGAATCTGAAATCCAAAAATCTGATCCGAAATATGCTAAATCCGATCTGATCTGATCCACGCACAGCCCTACATTATACCCTCTCATACCCGGAAATTACAATTAAAGAAAAATAATTCCTAGGGCAAGCTCTCTAAATCTCCATCGTCAACCAAATTGACGACTACCATCGGATTGTTGGTAAGTATCTCTATTTTTCTTTAGGTCTTACCATCATGTGGATTGACTATATTAGAGCCAGTGGATGGTACAGAAACAAAGTTTGAATCTCACATCAGATTCCAAACGCTAACGAACATGATGAGTTTTTTTTTATCTTTTTGGTTACTTTGTTGATGAGTTTCTATAATTTTTATCTTCCATCTCAATAACTACAACAACGCACATAGCAATTATGTTGTCTGAGTTTTGCAATTCAACAATTGTAACAAAGCCATGTCACGACCCAAAATTCCACCACAGGCGTCGTAATGGCACTTAGTCTCTAAGACTAAGTAAGCCGATTATAATTACAATCCAAGACTTTTTTTTAATAGAAACTAACCGCGGAAATAATTACAAACAACCTCCCAAGACTGGTTGTAACGATCCGACCGGTCGTTTTGAGAGTAATAGCCCCGATCCCCTGTTTACTATTTTCTCCATACCTTTTTCTGCTTATGTGACTTACTGGGAGGTTATCATTGTAGTTTCGGAGTGTTTTGGGACACTTAGTCCCTAAACGGAAGATTAAGTCTTAGGATTTTGACCGTAGTCGGAGCTGTGTGAAGACGACTCTGAAATGAAGTTTTGTCGATTCAGTTAGCTCCGTTGGGTGATTTTGGACTTAGGGGCATGTACGGACTGTGAATTGGAGGTTTGTAACTAATTTAGGCTTGAAATGGCGAAAAGTCAAATATTTAGAGATTTTGACCGGAAGAGGAGTTTTTAATATCGGGGTCAGATTCCGATTTCGAGAGTTGTAATAGGTCTGTAATGTTGAATATGACTTGTGTGCAAAATTTGAGGTCAAACGGACGTGGTTTGATAGGTTTCGGCATCGGATGTAGAAATTTAAAGTTTCAAGTTCTTTAAGTTTGGATTGGAGGGTGATTCGTGTTTTTAGCATTATTTGATGTGATTTGAAGGCTCGACTAAGTTTGTATGGTATTTTAGGACTTGTTGGAATGTTTGGTTGAGGTCTCGGGGGCCTCAGATGTGTTTTGGGGTGAGTTTTAAGCGAGTCCGAGCATTTCAACACTCTGATGTTGTTCTGAAACGTTGGAAGTGCGGATCGCACAATTCCATGTGATGAGGCACATTTTTGAGTGTTGTAGCAGATGAAAAAGTGCGGACCGCAGAGTAAAAGTGTGGACCGCACAATTTTGTCTACGGCCGCACTTCTGGTGATCTCTGCAGGTTCGTTGGTCCGACTTTGGAAGCTTATATCTTTTGATCTACAAGGAATTTGGAGATGATTCAGAAATGAAAGTTATAGCCTTCGTGTCTAGTTTCCAGAAAGATAAAGAAATCATCATTTGAACATATGTAGAGAAAGTTATAGCCAATTTACTGAAGTCTGGTAGTGGAGAGGCTGTGAAGTGCGACCGCATAATTTTTGTGCGATCGTAGAAGCTAGGATGTGCGACCGCACTTGGAATTGTGCGGACCACATATTGTGAGGTCAGATTGGGTACTATAACCGAGGTTTAGGGTATTATTTTATTTTTTGACTTTGGGAGCTCGGTTTGAGACGATGTTTCGTTAGTTTTTCAAGAAATTCATCGGGGTAAGTGATTCTAACTCGGATTTGGTTAATGTACATCAATATATCACTGATTTCATCATTTAATTAGTATTTTGAGATGAAAATTTGGGAAAACAAATTATAGAAACTTCATAAACTATAAATTGGGGATTTGAAGGTCGAGTTGTGATCAAAATTGGCTAATTTTGGTATGGTTAGACTCGTGAGTGAATGGGTGCTCATATTTTGTGACTTTTAACCGATTCCGAGATGTGGGTCCGGGGAGACTTATTTGGGCGATTTTTTAATTTCTTGCCTTAGCTTTGATTTCATTAATTAGATTAGTTTCTTATAGTTATATTTATGATATGTAATTGATTTTGGCTAAATTTGGGCCATTCGGAGTCGGATATTCGTGGAAAAAGCAATGTTACATATTGATTTGAGCTTGGTTCGAGGTAAGTGGCTTGCCTAAACTTGTGTGGGGGAAATCCCTTTAGGATTTGGTACTGTTGTGATATGTGAGCGCCGTGTACGTGAGGTAACGAGTACGTACACTGGATATTTATTGTAAAACCCGATTTATTTTACTGAGTAGTAATCTGTTTTTCCTTTAAATTGAGTTATACCGTTTAAATGAGTATTAGCCTATTTTTCATTCTTAATTGAGCTATTCCAATATGTGTAGCTATCATGTTTAGTCTAATATCGCATGTCTACGTGCTTTAATTGCTTATTTGAACTCTGTGACGCATGCCTAGTTGATTTCCTGCTTTTTCTTGTTCTTTATCAGTATAACTGTAGAAATCTTCCTATTAGCTGTTGTATTACCGGTTTGAGCTGTGTGTTTACTTTTCAGACTACGTGGCGGTTTCTCAAGAGTTCTTCATGTATATTTACTTTTGAGACTATGAGACGGTTCCTCGGGGGTTCTCCCTGCATATTTACTTTTGAGACTACGAGGCGGTTCCTCGGGAGTTCTCCCTGCATATTTACTTTTGAGACTACGAGGCGGTTCCTCGGGAGTTCTCCCTGCACATTTATTTTTGAGACTACGAGGCGGTACCTCGGGAGTTCTCCCTGTACATTTACTTTTGAGACTACGAGGCGGTTCCTCGGGAGATCCCCCTACACATTTACTTTTGGGACTACGAGACGGTATCTCGGGAGCGCCACTGTTGTTATCACATTGTTCTTGTGTTGTTGTTTCTCTGTGAATTCTTCTTGTTAAATTCTCTGTTTTACTTTATTTTATTTTATCATCTGTCTTATTATTATATCCAGTAGGGCCCAGACCATACCTCGTCACTACTCTACCGAGGTTAGGCTTGGCACTTACTGGGTACCGTTGTGGTGTACTCATGCTACTCTTCTGCACATGTTTTGTGTGCAGATCCGGGTACTTTTTATCAGCCCCGCTACTACCTGAGAGTTCTTGCTGCTGTACGGAGACTTCAAGGTATATCTGCCTCGTCCGCACACCTCGGAGTCCCTCTCTATTCCCTCCTATGTCATTTACCTTCCTTACTACTTTTCATTAGACTCTGGTGTATAGAGATACTAGTTTCCTCCTGTAGTTTGTGACTTATGATGTTTCGGGTTTTGGGAATACTGTGTATTATTAGAGTGTTGGTTGTTGTAAATGCCAATCGGCATTGTTATCAGTTATTTAGTTATCTGTTATAATTAGTTGTTAAGTTTTTCTTGCATTTTATTTATTTTCGCATCTTTGTTAGGCTTACCTAGTCGTAGAGACTATGTGCCATGACGACGCCGTGACACTGGTAATACTGAGTCACGAACTCTAACTGAATACATGAAATGATCTCAAGGATTGAATACTCAATACTGTTTGATTAATAATTAACAGAACAATAAAATGAAAAGACTCCAAGGGACTGCGACGATGAAGCAGCTCTATCTTAAATCCTTGTGATCACACTTTAACTCTGTCCGAGTCCAATATCTCCAATACCTAGTTCTGTACAAAAATATGCAGAAGTGTAGTATGAGTACACCATAGTCGGTACCCAGTAAGTATCAAGAATAACCTCAGTGGAGTAGTGACGAGATACAGTCAAGACACTCACTAGTCTAATAACCTGTGCAATATAGTATACAAAAATAATAGTAAACAAATAACAATGATGGCAACAATAATCAACTAGTGATATACACAGTAGGGCAACAAGAACTCCATAAATATTGCTCAACAAATAATGAATACAAGTACAACAAATTAATCAAGTCCTTCTAATATAAATCTTTCACCTATATATTTTTCAAATAATAATCTTCACGATATAATACTTTCAAAAAAATATAATTCGAATATACTCCCTTCAAATAAATATCTTTCAAATATAATTCTTTCAAATAAATATTTTTCAAATATAATTCCTTTAAATAAATATCTTTCCAATATAATTCTATCAAATAAATATCTTTCGAATAAAAGTCACCTCGGGACACCTCATTTCAAAATCATAAAATACGGGTATCAGCCCACTTTCATATTTCCATGGCACCTCGTGCCAATTTCTCTATCACAACTGCACGGACAACTCACGTGCCAATATCATCATCATTTACTCACGGCGCCTCGTGCCTACATTTCATATCACAACTGCACGAATAATTCGCGTGCCAATATCATCATTATTTACTCACGGCACCTTGTGCCCACATTTTATTTCATAATCCTCCTGGGAATAGCCGCATGCTCCCAATTTCAACAAAGACCAGACTATTATCAAGTTTACCGAAACAACAAGACAAATTGCACAAGATATAAAAATAAACACAAGGAAAATCACAACATCACATAAAAATTATCAACGCAATAACCCCACATCATCACATAAAAATTACTAACACAATAACTCCACATCATCACATATCATCCCTGACAATAGCCACCCTTATCTCTCCTATAGCCACTGTTATCACTCCTATAATAGCCTTCATTATCCCTCCGCCCTGACAATATCAATAGCCACCCTTATCACTCCTATAGCCACCCTTATCGCTCCGTATAATATCCACCCTTATCACTCCGCCCAGGCAATATCCCAACACACATAACCACAGTGAAATGCCACCCTTATACCTATATAATATCAACAGTGAAATGCCACCCTTATATCCTCATAATAATAACTCAAATCACACAACAATTTACACAGAATATTATCACGACAACACAACACAATCAATTCCTATCACAATTTGCCCAACAACCACAACCAATTCCAATAATATAGTAAAATCAATAAATTTCTCAAAAATAGCTCAAGGCTCCACACAACGTATATAAAATCTCAAAAACAATCAATAGAGATAGAAAATACTCAGTATAGGGCAACACCTTCATTAATCCAAATTTTTGATAATTATATTAACGCCTCAGTTTAAGCTTAGTTTATTAATTATTTACAGATGAAAAATCCATAATATAATTATTTTCAGGAAATATCAAATCAACAAACTCGCAAAATTTACATAAATATTCAAGTAACAATCACATCAAATTATCATATAAAAACAAATTCAATAAATAAGGATTTAGGGATGAAAAATAGATGATTTAATAAATGCCAACAATTATCCAAGTTACTACACAATAATACCTAAGATTTTAACCCAATAAAATTTGCATATATAAGCCCGAGTACGTACTCGTCACCTCGCGTACACGGCTTTTCACATTTCCCAAATGGAATAAGACTCGATGCCTAAGGGGTAATTTTCTCCAAATAATTTTGAAGTTAGGCCGATATTCCAAAATTACCTTCTTGTTTAAATTGACCTACGGACAGCTCAAATCTATCCAAAATAATTCAATTCAGTAAATACTAATTATAGGAATTAATTCCATATGAAAATACTAATTTTTCAACAAAATCCAAAATTTAACTCAAAAATTGCATGTGGGGCCCACGTCTCAGAATCCGACGAAACTCACAAAATCCGATAACCCATTCAATTACGAGTTCACCCATACCAATTTTATCAAATTCTGATAACAACTCGACCTCCAAATCTGAAATTTTCGTTCTTGAAAGGTTTTGTAAAAATCTTGATTTCTTCCATTTAAATCCGAAATAAATGATGAATATAACCATGGATTTCTGAAATATAATCACTTTTGGATATAGGACACTTACCCAAGTTGAAGTCGTGAAAAACTTCTCAAAATCGCCCAAGAAACGTGCTCCAAAAATCCAAAACAAAATGAAGGAAATGACCATTTTTGGTCCTTAAGTTTCTGCCTATCCGTCACTAAAAGTCTATTTTTCGTCTCTAAAAGTCTATTTTTCGTCACTAAAAGTCCACACAAGAACTTGCTTGCACCAACAATTATGTTTTTCACTAAAAAGGCTCTAACTCTATCATACGAACTCGGAATTCGACGATTCTTGTTCCTATGAATCACAAATAATAATACGAACCTAGTCGATCGAAACTCAATTCGGAGCTCATTTGCTCAATGTGATACCAATTTCGTTCGTTAAACAATTAACTCATGTTTCACGCTAAAAACCCAATCGCGACTTGATGAAATTAGACCAAACTTTCCAAATCACTCCTATAATTCATTATCAAAATCTCGGAAGTTTCGAAATCGAATTTCGATCTCTAGAACTAAAAATGGACCTTTGGATCATTACATGCTTATGCTGAAAACATCAAACTCTTCCAAAACTCTTCCCCGACATCCTATGGTGTATCAACCATAACTTCTTGTACTCAACTCCAACTGCCAAACAATTTAAATTTGTGTAAACTAGATACAAATAGATACAACTTTCATGTTTTGCTCATCGTCCAACTCCTTATAGATTGCGAGATATAAGCTCCCAAAGTCCAACCCGGCCGGTCGTTTTGAGAATTTAAGTCTTGTTCAGCGGCATAAGGCCCTGAGCAGCTTCATATTATGTGTATTGACTTGCGTGCGTAGTTGAATTCGGTTACCAGATGTTTCAGAGTGATTTGGGATGCTTAGTCCCTGAAACAGAAACTTAAGTCTTAGGATTTTGACCGTAGTCGAAACTAAGTGAAGACGACCCCGGAATGGAGTTCTGTCTTTTCCATTAGCTCCGTTGGGTGATTTTGGACTTAGGAGCGTGTCCGCACTGTAAATCCGAGGTCTGTAGCTGATTTAGGCTTGAAATGGCGAAAGTCAAATTTTTGGAGATTTGGACCGGAAGTGGACTTTTTGATATCTGGGTCAAAATGTAATTCTGAGAGTTGGAACAATTCCGTTATGTTAATTGGGACTTGCCTGCAAAATTTGACGTCATTCTGGGTTGATTTGATATGTTTCGGCACGGGTTTTAGAAGTTGAAAGATTTGAAAATTTATAAGTTCGATTCATGGTACGATTCGTAGTTTCAACATTAGTTGATGTGATTTGAGGGCTTGACTAAGTTCGTATGGCGTTTTAGGATTGTTGGTATGTTTGGTTGAGGTCCCAGGGGCCTCGGGTAAGTTTCAGGTGCTTAACGGATTAAAAGTTGATTTGTGTTACTGCTAAGTCTTCAGGCTTCTTGTATTTTTGCACCTGTGTTGAAGAGACCGCAGGTGCGAGAGCGCACGTGCGGAGAGGCAAGTGCATAAGCGGAAAAATGGAGGAGTGCTAGGGGTCGCAGGTGAGAGGAAAATTCTGCATCTGCGATGCCCGCAGATGCGAAGGTTGAGGCGCAGGTGCGAGAAGAGCTAGACTTGACAGTCTCAGCAGGTGCGGAGAATTTGTGCGCACCAGCGCTCCCCAGAAGCGGATTTTTGCGAGCAGAAGCGAGAGGAAGCACCGGTGCGGTTTGGACGTGCGCACCTGTGGTCACGCAGATGCGGCTAATTATGTCGCAGGTGCGGTCACGCCTGGGCAGAAAAGAGAAATTCGAGGGTTTGGTTTCATTCTTCGTTTTTGGACTTGAGAGCTCGGAATTTGGCAATTTTTCGAGGGATTTTCAAAGGAAGCTTTGGGATTTGGACCATTCGGAGTCGGATAATTGAGGAAAAAGGCATTCTTACCGATTGTTTGAGCTTGGTTCGAGGTAAGTATCTTGCCTAACCTTGTGTGGGGGATTTCCCCCTTAAGATTTGAGTCTTCTATGTTGATTGTAGCCCGTGTGCACGAGATGACGAGTGCGTGCACATACTTATTTGTGGAAAGTTGGCCTTTTAGGGCCCTTAGGTCCTTGTATTCATTGAATATGCAATTGTTCTTGTTATGATTATATATCTTAATTACTAGATTCATATCTACCTGCTTAATTAGAATAAATTGCTTCATGATCCACTATTATCGTTACTTGATTCATATGTGCCTTAATTGAAACTGTTATCTCTTTTATAGACATGCTATCTTTTCATAACTGCCTATCTTTATTTGGAATTTATATTATTTCATTCTATAATTTGTTCAGTCTTAATTGAGGTTATGATTATCTTTCCGCTGCTTATCCTTAATTAAATTGTTGAAAATCCTTAGTAATTTCTCAACCTTAAAAGAAGTTTTAGATATCCTATATCTTCGTCGACTTGTTTTATTTGGAATTATTTGACTCGTGTTAGTTTCCTTGTTGTTGAAATGTATATTGTGGGATCGTTGATACACATTAGTTTCCCTTTGTTGAGTTGTTTTCTTTACGCCTAGCATTCTTTACTGTGGTTATTCCTTGTGATTTGGTCCCACATTTTTTCATGTGATTTAAAAGTTCTTGAGTTAATTTACTTGTCGTACTTTGTATTATTGCCATTGTTGTTGTTGTATTTATTATTGTGATGCACGAGGTTTCTGCCGTGCAGTTGTTGTTATGGGGTTGCACGAGGTTTCTGTCGTGCTATTGTTACTATTGATATTTGCACATGCGGAGTAGCAAGGTGGGATATATATATATGTGTGGGTTGCGCATGTGGTGAGACAAGGTGGGAACATTATTATGCACGTGTGGCGAGACAAGGCGGGCATTTATGTTACTATTGCACACGTGACGAGACAAGGTGGGCTGTGTTAGGGATTTATTTGTGATGATTTATGGCCTGGGGGCATTCTTGTTGTTGATATTTGTGTAGTGGTATAAGTACCTGTGTGAGCTTTATCTTGTGAAAGTTATGAGAAAATATTCTACGTGTTGTTCGTTCTTCTTCTTCCTTATGCTTATTTGCTGGTATGGACTATGTTAGGACACTTGCACAAGCATACACATAGTTAAACACTCTTATCGGATAAGAGGTGTTCTTGATATTGTTGAGCATAGATGCTCACCATTGTTTACTTGTCTTCTATGTGAGAATGACTCTATTGGCACGTGAGCCGTCAGTGTGGTTATGAGGTGTTATGAGGGCACAGGATGCCAAGTGTTAGGGTTCAGTTATTGAGACCCGTGAGTTGTGAATTGTCCAAGGTTTGGTACCTCGTGGAGTTGTCGACTAAAACCTGATGTAAAAGCGGTTGTAATTACTGAGTTATTACTTGTCCTTGCTGTATTCATGATTCCGAATTTAGGTTGTGTTCCATTTACTTTGTCTGTGTCATTTGCATGATATTCCGCTGATACTTGTTGTTTCTTGCTTTAATGCCATTACTGTATTGTGAGCCATATTGCATAGTCTTTATATAGACATCCTACTTTTGTTATTCATGTACTTATATTTGTTCGGTTTATTAGACCAGTGGGTGTCTTGATTGTTCCTCGTCACTACTCCACCGAGGCTAGTCTTGATACTTACTGGGCACCGCTGTGGTGTGCTCATGCTACTCTTCTGCACATTTTTGTGCAGATCCAGGTACTTGTTCGTTAGCTAGCTATGTGGACTGTTGCTGTGGAGACTCAAGGTAAACCTGTTGCTGCGTTCGCAGGCTTCGAAGTCACCTTCTAGTTTTCATTTTGCACTATTTATTCTTTTTTCTGGACATTTGTATTTAGAAGTTTTCTAGCAAACACTCTGTAGAGCTTATGACTTGTACTACCGGTTTTGGGAATTTTAAGAGATTCTATTTAAATAATGTTGTTATTTTAATTATTTTTAGGCTTACCTAGTCCCTAAGACTAGGTGCCATCATGTACCCAACAGAGGAAAATTTGGGTCATGACACTGCAGTAGCCAAAATCTGCAATACCAGCTTCAGTCAATCGATCATAACCTTTTGTACAAATGTCCGGATGATTAATGTTATCATTATGGAAACTATAATTAAAGAGCTACAACTTTTATGTTTTGATAATTTTCAGATTTCTTATATATTTCGAGATATAAGTTTCCAAAGTCAGCTCTGCGCATTGCTGTAAAAAAAAAACCAACAGTTAAAAAATGATCTGAAACTACTCCGAAACTCACCCGAGGCCCTCGGGAGCTCAACCCAATACACCAACAAGTCCTAAAATATCATACGAACTTAGTTGAAACCTCAAATTACATAAAATAACGCTAAAATCACGAATCATACCCCAATTCAAGCTTAAGGAACTTAAGAATTTCCAACTTCTACATTCGATGCTGAAACCTATCAAATCAATTCCGATTGACCTCAAATTTTGCACACAATTCATAAATGATATAACGGATCTATGAAAATTTTCAGAACTGGATTCTGACTCTGATATCAAAAAGTCAACTCCCCGGTCAAAATTCTCAAAAATTCAACTTTCGCCATTTCAAGCAAAATTTCACTACGGACTTCCAAAATATTTTACGGACACGTTCCTAAGTCCAAAATCACCATACGGATCTATTGAAATCATCAAAACTCCATTTCGGGATCGTTTACACATAATTCACCATCCGGTCAATTATTTCAACTTAAGCTTCCAAAACAAGAATTGTTCTTTCAATTAAATTCTGAATCATCCTCAAACCAAACTTGACCACCCTCGCAAGTCATAATACACATTTCAAAGCTGCTCGAGACCTTAAGACACCGAACAGAATGTAAATTATTAAAATGACAAGTCGGGTCGTTACATCCTCCCCCTCTTAAAACATACGTTCGTCCTCGAACGTGCCAAGAATTATTCTGAGGACATTAAATTTCTGAATGTATTATTACACACATACTCGCGGATGATTCTACGTCACCATAATTTAGCATGGGTCCGACAACACCATCTCAGTTGAGATTATTTCTTTTATCCTCATTTATAAACTTTAAAGAGAACTTCTTACACTCCAATTAATTTCAAAAGGCCTTATTATCACATCAACGCATGGTATTAACTTCAACCAGCTATTGAAACTCGTGCCTACACACACATCAAAGTATGCCCATAACCACATCTCTGGTCATAATAGCTGTTTATAATTAATTCTTGCATCCTCAATTAATCTTATATTATAAAATCTCATTTCAAATTTTCGCAACACTGACAACAACACGCGAGGCATGAAGACCTCATAATTATTTATCCGTATCAACGAGTCACATTTAACGCCACCTGAGCACTCATCTCGTAGGCTAAAACTCAATATTTATAGCACAAATATGGCTAATATGCACAAAAAATACATACAAAATTATCGAATAAGCCTAACAGGCATGACTTCCTATTAATACTATAATACAAATTTAGATTTCAGAAAGGAAGAATTTAAACACATAAATTTTTCACCACAAGGACCTCGTCCTTATATAACTTCCACGGCGGCTTGTAGCCCGGTTTAAATATTTCACATCATATAAAAATGCGATGATCTCGTCCTCATCTCTGAATCACAATTATTTTGCACATTGTGCCAACTGAAATTTTCCATTTCCTTTCTTTCTTCTTTTGAATAAGTTTCGTAAACAATTTTCACAACATATAATGAAACCCCATACCGGCAGAGCATATAATTCATAAAATTGAATTCAATTGTTCCGAAGTCACATCAAAACTCAATGTATAGAGTAATAGAAAGTCACTTTTGGACTTATAGCCCTCAAAAGTGTACAAAATAAAAATGATAGACACGGCTAGCATCATTGAATTTCCCAATGGGGATGAACATATAAATGGGTCACAAAATTACGAAGCTCACCCATAAGTGGAGCATAATAGGAGGACTCATTTCAATATTCAGAACCGAATCAAATTAAGGAAAAATATCCTTTTATAACAAATCAGGATCGTACCTGTAATGACACCATCTGGTGTAGTGGCCTCATCCACACTATAGTGAATATATCAACGGGTTGGGCCTCCCGCTCTAGGGCGTGTCATGACCCAAAATCCCACAACATGCGTCGTGATGGCACCTAGTCTCTAAGACTAGGTAAGCCAATTTGTATTACATTTTGAAGCCATTTTTTTGAATTAAATAAGTAACCAAAACTAACAGCGAAAATAAATATGAATATACAATCTCCCAAGACTAGTAGTACTGAGTCACGAACTCTACCTGAATACATGAAATGATCACGAGGACCAAATATACAATACTGTTTGATTACAAATTAACAGTACAATGAAATGAAAAGACTCCAAGGGACTGCGACGGCCAAGCAGCTCTACCTTGAATCCTTATGATCGCGCTTTAACTCTGCTCAAGTCCGATATATCCGATACCTGGCTCTGTACAAAAATGTGCAGAAGTGTAGTATGAGTACACCACGGTCGGTACCCAGTAAGTATCAAGACAAACCTCAATGGAGTAGAGACGAGGTACAGTCAAGACACTCACTAGTCTAATAGCCTGTGCAATATAGTATACAAAATAATACTGGAAAATAACTAGCAATGATAAGAACAAAATCAACCAGTGATATAACAACAATACAACAAGAACATCATAATTATTGCTCAGACGAATAAGGAACACAAGTACAACCAATTAGACAAGTCCTTCAAATATAAATTATTTCGTCTATATGTATTTCAAATAAAACTTTTCAGGATATAATACTTTCCAATAAATATATTTTCAAGTAAAAGTCACTATGTGACACCTCATTTCACAATGATAAACATTTCGGGTCCCAACCCACTTTCATATTTTTTTACGGCACCTCGTGCCCATATTTCTATCACCATCACACGGATAACTCACGTATCAAAATATCAATGTATATAAGATCCACATGATCAATTTATTTTCACTAAAGTAAGGTTAAAATCTTTAAATCAAGTAAGAAATCAACAAAAGAATGAATTTATTTTAGAAATCATTTGGGTAAAGAAAATGACATTTCAATTAAAATGAAGCATCCTATGACTACTAATTTGGATATAAATTTATTAAATTAAAACAAAATAGCAATTTATTTCATTCGAAACAACTCAATTCTCGAAAACCAGTAAAAACCATAAACACAAATCTACAGAGTCTTGTACAAATAGCCAAAACCAACACGATACAACAAGAATATAAAACACATAATAAAATCAAATAATACAACACAGAAGAACACAAGAATTTATATATCTCGGAAAAACAAAATAACCAAAGGCTAGTGCACCCATAGAAAAACATCAACAAAAAGGGCACTCCCGAGGTACCGCCTCGTAGTACCAAAAGTAAATATGCAAGACAGGGGGGAATCTCCCGGAATACCGTTCCGTAGTCCCAAAGTAAATATGCAGGGCAGGGGGATCTCCCGGAATACCGTTCCGTAGTCCCAAAGTAAATATTATTTCAACAACTACACATCAAGTGCTCACATATCATAAATGGCTCATCAAGTTCTCAAATATTTCAACTTGCCACAGAAATCAACAATACATCATTTTTCCACAATAAGGAGCCCATGACTCGACCATAATGTGCACAAAATCTTAACAAAATATATTTCACATAAATTCAAGGTGTCAATCACACCAAATTATCATATAAAAACAATGTCAACAAACAAGGATCTAGGCATGACAATTAGAGGATTTAATAAGTGCCAATAATTTCCGACTTAATACATAAGGGCGCCTAAGAATTTTTAACCAATGTAATTTGCACATATAAACCAAATACGTACTCGTCACCTCGCATACAAGGTTTTCAATTACACAATTTACACATAAGAGTCAATGCCTAATGGGTAATTTCCCCCACTCAAGGTTAGGCAAGATACTTACCTTTTTGAAGTTATGCCGATATTCCCAAAATCGCCTCCTTGCTTGAATTGACCTCCGGACAGCTCAAATCTATCCAAAATAATTGTATAACTTTGTTAAAATTCATCGAAAATAATTCCGGATAATAATACATTGACTTAAAAATTTATTCGGGGACTTCAGACCCGAGCAGGTTATTCAGGGACTTCAGACACCAGAGGCACCACCAACCCAGCCGGTTGCTGTTGCTCAGTATTATGTGGTTCCTGCTATTCTTGAGGATAATCAACGTAGGTTGGAGAGGTTTGGGAGACTCCAGCCACCACCTTTCAGTGGCACAGAGAGAGAGGATGCTCAGGACATTTTGGACATGTGTTGGAGGATACTCCGTACTGCTGGTATTTTGGAGACTTGTGGGGTCTCATTCACTACCTTTCAGTTTTTTGGGGCTGCACTCAGATGGTGGGAGACTTATGAGAGGCGTAGGCCAGTTGGCGTAACACCCCTTACTTGGTAGCTGTTCTCCGTGGTCTTTTTGGAGAAGTTCATGCCTCAATCTTGCAGAGAGGAGCTGCACAGACAGTTTGAGCGGCTTTGCTAGGGTGATATGTCTTTGATACAGTATGAGATGCGATTCTCTGAGTTGGCCCTTCATGCTATCTGGTTGGTTCCCACAGACAGAGAGAGGATCATGAGGTTTATTGATGGCCTCACTTATCAGCTACAGTTGCTCATGACCAGGGAGCGGGTTTCGGGTTCTACCTTTGATGAGGTTGTCGACATTGATCGGTAGATTGAGATGGTTCACGGTCAAGAGAGGGTTGAGATGGAGGCAGGGTAGATTCAGTGGTGCTTCTTTTGGGGGTCAGTGTCATTTCAGATAGGCTAAGTCAGCTCAGCCATTTTACTGTGGTGCATTATCTGGCCATGGTTCTCACAGTTCTCATCAGGTCTACTCATCACTTAGTGCCCTTCCAGCTCAGAGTTCGTCCCGTGCTCCACCTGTTCAGGACTCTTCCATGCTAAGTTCTTCTACCAGTTATCCCGGTGCTAGGGGTGTTTCCGCTGCCAGCACCAGGGAGTTATTTTGAGTGTGGGGAGCTTGGGCATATGTGGAGGTAGTGTCCTCATCGTCATAGAGGTCTATCTCAGTAGAGGAGTCAGCCTCTGACTACAGCACCAGTTACCTCACCACCAGCCTAGTCAGCTCGGGGTAGAGGTCAGTCAGCTAGGGGTCACCCTAGAGGGGGAGGCAGATGAGGGGGTGGTCAGACACGTTTCTATGCTCTCTGCCAGACCAAATGCTATTACTTCAGATGTTGTGATTACAGGTATTGTCTCAGTTTGTCACAGAGATACCTCAGTACTATTGACCCTGGTTCCACGTATTCATATGTTTTCTCGCATTTCGCCCATTTTCTGGATATGCCCCGTGAGTCTCTAGTTTTTTCTGTTCATGTATCTACTCCTGTGGGTGATACAATAATTGTGGACCGCGTATATCGGTCATGTGTGGTGACTATTGGGGGTCTGGAGACCCAAGTAGACCTTTTGTTGCTCTGTATGGTCGACTTTGATGTGATATTGGGTATGGATTGATTATCTCCATATCATGTTGTTCTAGATTGTCACGCTAAGATGGTGATGTTGACTATGCTGGGAATTCCGAGGGTTGAATGGAGCGGTTCTGTAGATTATGTACCAAGTAGGGTGATTTCATATTTGGAGGCTTAGCGCATGGTTGAGAAAGATGTTAGTGCAGAGACTCCTGTCATTGATTCTGTTCCGGTGGTACATGTTTTTCCGGATGTGTTTCCTGCAGACCAATCGGGCATGCCGCCTGACAGGGATATTAACTTTGGTATTGATTTGGTGCCGGGCACTCAGCACATTTTTATTCCACCGTATTGTATGGCACCGACAGAGTTGAAGGAATTGAAAGAACAACTTTAGGAACTCCTTGATAAGGGGTTTATTCTGCCTAGTGTGTCACCTTGGGGTGCACCGGTTCTTTTGCTGAAGAAGAAGGATGGTTCCATGAGAATGTGTATTGATTACAGGCAGTTGAACAAGGTCATTGTCAAGAACAAGTATCCTTTGCCTCATATTGATGATTTATTCGACCAGCTTCAGGGAGTGAGGGTGTTCTCCAAGATTTATTTGAGGTCCGGTTATCACCAGCTGAAGATTCGAGATTCAGATATTCTTAAGACAACTTTCAGGAGGCGATATGGCCATTATGAGTTCTTGGTGATGTCTTTTGGGCTGACCAATACCCCATCAATATTCATGCATTTGATGAATATTGTATTCCAGCCTTATTTGGACTCATTCGTCACTGTATTCATTGATGACATCCTGGTGTACTCTCGTAGCCAGGAGGAGCACGCTCAGCATTTGAGGATTGTATTACAGAGATTGAGGGAGCAGAAGTTTTATGCAAAGTTCTCTAAGTGTGAGTTTTGGCTCAGCTCAATAGCATTCTTGGGGCACGTGGTGTCCACTAATGGTATTCAGGTGGATCCGAAGAAGATAGAGGTGGTGCAGAGTTGGCCCAGACCATCCTCAGCCACAGAGATTAGGAGTATTCTTGGTTTGGCGGGTTACTATCGTGGCTTTGTGGAGGGATTTTCATCTATTGCATTGCCCTTGACCAAATTAACCCAAAAGTGTGCTCCATTCAGGTGGTCGGATGAGTGTGAGGAGAGCTTTCAGAAGCTCAAGATTGCTTTGACCACAACTCCAGTGTTAGTTTTGCCATCAGTTTCAGGTTCTTACACCATGTATTGTGATTCCTTGAGGATAAACATTGGTTGTGTTTTGATGCAGGAGGGTAGGGTGGTTGCCTATGCCTTGCGCCAGTTGAATACCCATGAGAAGAACTATCCTGTCCATGATCTTGAGTTAGCAGCCATTGTTCACGCCTTGAAGATTTGGCGTCATTATTTGTATGTGGTTCATTGTGAGATCTATACTGATCACCAGAGTCTGCAGTATCTGTTAAAGCAGAAGGATCTTAATTTGTGTCAGCGGAGATGGTTAGAGCTTCTTAAGGACTATGATATCACTATTTTGTACCATCCAGGGAAAGCCAATGTGGTGGCCGATGCTTTGAGTCCCTGGGCAGAGAGTTTTGGGAGTTTAGCATATCTTCCAGCAACAGAGAGACCTTTGGCATTGGATGTTCAGGACTTAGCGGGCCAGCTTGTCAGATTGGATATTTCAGAGCCTAGTCGGGTATTGGCTTGTGTGGTCTTCAGGTCTTATCTTTATGACCGTATCAGGGAGCGTCAATATGATGACCCCCACTTGCTCGTTCTTCAGGACAGGGTTCGGAGAGGTGATGCTAGGGATGTGACTATTGGTGATGACAGTGTGCTGAGAGTGCAGGGCCGAATATGTGTGCCTAATGTAGATGGGCTTTGAGAGTTGATTCTTGAGGAGGCCCACAGCTCGCGGTATTCCATCCATTCGGGTGCCGCGAAGATGTACCAGGATTTGAGGCAGCACTATTGGTGGAGGCGAATGAAGAAGGATATAGTTGGGTTTGTGGCTCGGTGTCTCAACTGTAAGCCGGTTAAGTATGAACATCAGAGACCAGGTGGCTTGCTTCAGAGATTGGAGATCCCAGAGTGGAAGTGGGAGCGGATCACCATGGACTTTGTAGTTGGGCTCCCACAGACTTCGAGGAAGTTCGATGCTATTTGGGTTATTGTGGATCGGCTGACCAAGTCTGCGCACTTCATTCCAGTTGGTACTTCTTACTCTTCAGAGCGGTTGGTTGAGATTTACATCCGAGAGATCGTTCGCCTGCATGGTGTCCCAATTTCTATCATTTCAGATAGGGGTACTCAGTTCACATCGCAGTTTTGGAGGGCCGTGCAACGAGAGTTGGGTACTCAGGTTGAGTTGAGCACAACCTTTCATCCTTAGATGGACGGGCAGTTCGAGCGTACTATTCAAATATTGGAGGACATTTTGCGTGCTTGTGTCATTGACTTTGGGGGTTCATGGGACAAGTTTCTGCCACTCGCGGAGTTTGTATATAACAATAGTTATCAGTCAAGTATTTAGATGGCTCCGTACGAGGCTTTATATGGGAGGAGGTATAGATCTCCGATTGGATGGTTTGAGCCGGGTGATGCTAGGCTCTTAGGTACAGACTTGGTCCAGGACGCATTAGATAAGGTAAAGTTGATTCAGGAGTGGCATCGCACGACGCAGTCTAGGCAGAAGAGCTACGCGGATAGGAAGGTCCGTGATGTGTCTTTTATGGTTGGAGAGAAGGTTTTGCTGAAGGTATCACCCATGAAGGGTGTTATGAGGTTTGGGAAGAGGGGCAAGTTGAGCCCCCAGTTCATTGGGCCTTTTGAGGTGCTTCAAAGGATAAGGGATGTGGCTTATAAGCTTGCCTTGCCACCTAGCTTGTCGAGTGTGCATCCGGTGTTTCATATTTTCATGCTCCGGAAGTATATTGGAGATCCGTCTCATGTTTTTGATTTCAGCATGGTTCAGTTGGAGGGTGATATGACTTATGATGTGGAGCTGGTGACTATTTTGGATCGACAGGTTTGAAGGTTGAGGTCAAAGGATATAACTTCAGTGAAGGTGCAGTGGAGAGGTCAACCTGTGGAGGAGGCCACCTGGGAGACTGAGCGGGAGATGTGTAGCAGATTTCCACGCCTATTCGAGACTCCAGGTATGTTTCTAGACCCGTTCGAGGACGAACAGATGTTTAAGAGGCGGAGGATATAATGACCCGGCCGGTCATTTCGAAAATTATAGCCTCGTTTTCCCCGTTTCCACTTCTTTTGTGTTGTTCAGCTATATTATGTTATATCAGATTAGTTGGTTCGGGACCGGAGTGGTTTCAGAGTGAATTAAGACACTTAGTCTCTTAAGTAGAAACTTAAGTTGGAAAAGTCAACCGGATGTTGACCTATGTGTAAACGATCTCAGATTTGAATTTTGATGGTTCTGTTAGCTCTGTTAGGTGATTTTAGACTTAGGAGTGCATCCGGAATGTGATTTGGAGGTCCATGGTAGAATTAGGCTTGAATTGGCTAAATTAGAAATTTGGCAATTTCAGTCGGCAGTGGAAAATTTGATATCGGGGTAGGAATGGAATTCCGGAAGTTAGAGTAGTTTTGTAGTGTCATTTTTGATGTGTGTGCAAAATTTGAGGTCATTCGGATGTAGTTTGGTTGGTTTCGGCATCAGTTGCCGAATTTGGAAATTTAGAAGTTCTTAGGCTTGTATCCGAGGGTAATTTGATGATTTGATGTTGTTTAGAATGATTCGAAGGTTCGGCTAAGTTGGTATGTTGATATATGAATTGTTGGTATTTTTTGTTGAGGTCCCGAGGGCCTCGGGGTGATTCCGGGTGGTTAACGGATTTGTCGAAGTTGGGAAATGCAGCTGAAGCAGTTGCTACTGCTATTTTTGCACCTACGAAAGAAAGGGTCGCAAGTGCGAGGCCGCTAGTGCACGTGGGGAGTGCGCAGGTGTGGGAAATGCTGGGCTAGGTATGTCACGTAGGTGAGAGTTGGAGGTCGCATCTGCGAGCCCGCGAGTGCGAAACCTAGGGCGCAGATACGAAAAGGGGGATGCTGGGCAGGCTTCGCAGAAGCGGAGGAAACGCACAGGTGCGCCTTCACTGGCGCGGGGTTTTGGGCCACAAATGCGGAAGTTGGGCTCCTAAGTGAGTTCCGTACCAGCGATGGATTTTTCCGCAGGTGCGGTGGCGCATAAGCGTGAAAGTTTTCGCAGGTGCGAACAACCTGGGCAGAAACCATAAATAGAACCCTTCGCGAATTTGGTTCATTTCCACCATTTTAAAGTCGGTTTTTGGAGCTTTTGGATGGATATTTGAAGGGTGATTCAAGGGCTGTCAGTGAGGTAATGTTGCTTGAGCCCTAATACTCGTGTATATGGTGATTTTCCGTTGTTTAATCATTGTAATTAGTAAAAATGAGGGGTTAGGGCTTGGAATCTTTGTAGAGTAATTTAAGGATTTGAAGGACCAAACGATGTCGGATTTTGATGAATTTGGTATGGTTAGGTTCGTGAGTGAATGAGCTTTCTAGTTTTGTGAATTTTGTCGGATTTCGAGATGTGGGCCCGGGGGCCGGGTTTGAGCCAATTTTGGGTTTTGGTCTAATTTTGTAGCTTTTCTTGTGGAATTAATTCCATTAGTGCGTATTGATGGTATTGTACTGATTGTGAATAGATTCGGAGCATTTGTAGGCCGAGTCCAGAGGCAAGAGCATTGCGGGGTGGAGATTTTACCGGTTTGAGGTAAGTAACGATTGTAAATCTAGTCCTGAGGATACGCAACCCCGGATTTTGTATCCTTCTACTATTTTTAGTGACGCACATGCTAGGTGACGGGCGTGTGGGCGCGCACTGTTGGGAATTGTGACTTGGTCCATCCCGTAGCAACTGTAAAGTTGCATACTTTGTTGAAACTATATGATACTTATATGTTTTAGAAAGAGTTTTTGTAAATTGGGCTGAATGCCATGTTTGGGCCTTGCGCCAGTGCTGTTTGGACCCTTAAGGGCTTTTTCTAACTATCCTCTCATTGTTTTTGATTGAAAATCTATACGCAGTCATGTTTATACTCGTTTACTACATAACTCAGTTTTATGACTTTATTTTGATGCATATAAATGTTTTGGGCCGAATGCCCTGTTTTACTGAAATGCACGAGTGGCTTGAGAGGTTTATGACTGAGTGAGGCCGAGGGCCTGATTTGTGAGGATATTTATGGGATCGAGCTGCACGTCACAACATGTTGATATCGGTCGAGGGCCTGATTGTGAGGATGAGTGTGGATCGGGGTTGCCTGCCTGCAACATACGTTATTATTATAGCACGTGAGTTATCCGTGTAGATTATAGCGTTTTGGCTGAAGGAGCCCCTCCGGAGTCTGTACACATCCCCAGTGAGCACAGGTACCTACTGAGTGCGAGTGCCGAGTGCTGAGTGACTGGGAGGCATGAGTGATTGTGAGGTATGCCCGAGTGGCACGAGTGACTGTGAGGTTTGCCCGAGAGGCTGTTTATGAGTGATGGATCTTCTACTTTTTGATATAGTAGATTTTGATGTCATCTTGAGTATGGATTGGTTGTCACCTTATCATGCTATATTGGATTGTCATGCTGTCACGACCCAATTTCCCCATCCGTGTGATGTCGTGACGTCACCTAGTCTCTATAACTAGGTAAGCTTAACATTTTGCGGAATATTAAAATAAAAATAAAAATTTAACAAATTATTCAAAAATACACAACAAATCCCAAAACCCAGAACATCGATAATCACAAACTACAGAACGAAAAATCTAGGGTCTCTATACATCAGAATCTAACAAGGAAAAATACAGAAGATAATGGACATGAGAAAAAGTAGAAGGGGACTCCGAGGTCTGAGGACTCGACAGATATACCTTGAAGTCTCCAAAGCTATCCCGACTCACTGATAGTGCGGCTGATAAGGTGCACTTGGATCTGCACATGAAAAACATGTGCAAAGAGTAGCATAAGTACACCACAATCGGTACCCAGTAAGTGCCAAGCCTAGCCTCGGTCGAGTAGTGATGAGGTCAGGTCAAGGCCCTACTAGTAAATATATAATAAAACAATATAGATCGTAATACCGCAATAAAATAAATACTAAAATTTAACAACAATGAAATCATAGAAGGTAACAACTTAGTATACAGAAACACAACATGGGATCTCCCGAGATACCGTCTCGTAGTCCCAAACGTAAATGTGCAGGGGGATCTCCCGGAATACAATTCCGTAGTCCCAAAGTAAATGTGCATGGGGTTCTCCTGGAATACCGTTCCGTAGTCCCAAAGTAAATGTGTAGGGGATCTCCCGATATACCGTTCCGTAGTCCCAAAGTAAATATGCAAGACAGGGGGATCTCCCGGAATACCGTTCCGTAGTCCCAAAGTAAATATGCAACGCGAATGATAGAAATACAACTACATCACGAAGTTCTTACAATTTAGACTAAGTACCAGTCAAGGAAGAAGCAGGAAATTCACTAAGCATGCTGCACATATTCCACATAAATAATTAAGACACATAGACATGTTGTATTAGACTAAACATGATAGCTACACATATTGGAATAACTCAATTAAGAATGAGAATAGATTAGTACTCATTAAAATGGTATAACTCAAAATAACAGGAAAATATGTTGCTGCTCGGTAAGAAAATCGGGGTTTACCACAACTAGCCCGTGTACGTACTCGTCACCTCACGTACACAACGCTCACATAACACAATGGTTCTAAATCTTAAGGGAATTTCCCCCACACAAAGTTAGGCAAGATACTTACCTCGAACCAAGATCAATTAATCGGTCACAATGCCTTTCCCACGAATATCCGGCTCTGAATGGCCCAAATCTAGCCAAAAGAAATTACGTATCATAAATACAACAATAATAGACTCATCTAATTAACGAAATCAACATTTAACGAAAATTCCAAAATTTAACTCAAAATTGCCCATGGGGCCTACTTCTCGGAATCGGGTAAAAGTCATAACATACGAAAGCTCATTCACTCACGAGTCTAACCATATCAAATTTACTAAAATCTGACACCAAAATCTCGATCAAAACCCCAAAATTCGGCCTAAGAACGTTTCTAAATTTATTACCCCAAATCCGAATTAAACGATGAATTGAAGCATAGATTAGTGGAATATAACCATAAGGGAGTTAAGAATCATTACCCAAAAACTTCCTCCGAAAATCTCTACAAATTTCACCTTCTACCGAGCTCTTAATCAAATTTGTGAAGTGAACTTCAAACCCTCGAATCTGCCCCTTTTCTGCCTAGTTATTCCGCATTTGCGGACCTTGGGTCGCACCTGCGGAATTTCCTTCGCAAGTGCGGAAACGACTTAAAAGGGCTGGGTCCGCTTCTGTGGAAAAAGGGCCACACCTGCGGACTATTGTCCGCTTCTGTGATCTCCTCCGCGCCTGCAGGTCCTTTAGCGCATCTGCGGGCATTACAGATGCGGCATTTCCCTTCGCACCTGCGACCCCTAACCACACATCCCAAATCCACTTCTGCGCTTGCCTCTCCGCACGTGCGATCACGCACTTGCGGTCTCTTCACCGCAGGTGCGAAAATGACAGATGGCTGAAGACTTCAGCAGCAACACAAATCCAACTTTTGATCCGTTAAGCACTCAAAACACACTCGAGCCCCCCGGAACCTCAGCCAAACATACCAACCAATCCTAAAACACCATACGAACTTAGTCGAGCCCTTAAATCACATCAACTAATGCTAAAATCACGAATCACCCTCCAATTCAAACTTAAAGAACTTGAAACTTTAAATTCCTACAACCGATGCCGAAACCTATCAAACCACGTCCAAATGACCTCAAATTTTGTACACAAGTCATATTCAACACTACATACCTACTCCAATTTACAGAATCGGAGTCCGACCCCGATATCAAAATTTCCACTATAGGTCCAAATCTTCAAAAATTTGATTTTTGCCATTTCAAGTCTAAATGAGCTACGGGCCCCCAAAACACATTCCGGACACGCACCTAAGTCCAAAATCACCTAACGGAGCTAACGGAACAGACAAAATTTTATTCTGGAACCGTCTTCACACAGTTACAACTACGGTCCAAATTCTAAGGCTTAAGCTCTCATTTGGGGACTAAGTGTTCCAAAACACTCCGAAACTCAAAACCAATCATCCCGGCAAGTCACAATAGCAGAAATAGATATGAGGAAAGCATTTAATAGGGGTTCGGAGCTCTAACTCTCAAAATGACCGGCCGGGTCGTTACATCCTCCCCCTCTAAAAACAATCGTTCGTCCTCGAACGAGCATAAAGACATACCTAAAGTGGTGAAAAGATGAGGATAACGGCTGCGCATATCCTGCTCGGTCTCCCAAGTCGCCTCCTCGACCGGTTGTCCCCTCCAATGAACCTTCACGGAAGCAATGTTCTTTGATCTTAACTTTCTGACCTGCCTGTCTAAAATAGCCACTGGCTCCTCAACATAAGATAGATCGTTGTCCAATTGAACTGAGCTGAAATCCAACACATGGGACGGATCACCGTGATACTTCCAGAGCATAGAAACATGGAATACCGGATGAACTCTTACTAGACTGGGAGGCAGGGCGAACTCATAAGCAACCTCCCCAACTCGACACAACACCTCAAATGGACCAATGAACCTTGGGCTCAACTTGCCCTTCTTTCCAAACCTCATAATGCCCTTCATAGGCAAAACCCAGAGCAAGAATCACTCTCCAACCATGAATGCCACATCGCGAACCTTTCGGTTCGCAAAACTCTTCTGTCTGGACTGGGATGTGCGAAGTCTATCCTGAATCACCTTTACATTTTTCAAGACATCCTGAACCAAGTCCATACCCAATAATCTGGCCTCCCCGAGTTCGAACCAACCCACTGCGGACCAACACCACCTACCGTACAAAGCCTCATACGGTGCCATTTGAATGTTAGACTGATAACTGTTATTTTAAGCAAACTCCGAAAGTGGCAAGAACTAGTCCCAAGCACCCCCAAAATCTATCACTCACGCACAAAGCATATCCTTAAATATCTGAATAGAGCGCTCAGACTTCCCGTCCGTCTGAGGGTGAAATGTTGTGATCAACTCAACCCTAGTACCCAACTCATGCTGTACAACTCTCCAGAACCATAATGTAAACTGCGTACCCCGGTCAGAGATAACAGATACCGGCACGCCATGAAGCCTGATGATCTCACGGATGTAGATTCGAGCTAGCTGCTCAGAAGAATAGGTAGTCATCACAGGAATAAAATGAGCCGACTTGGTCAACCTATCCACAATCACCCAAACTGCATCAAACCTCCGCTGAGTCCGTGGAAGTCCAACAACTAAATCCATAGTGATACGCTCCCATTTCCACTCTGGAATCTCTAACTTCTGAAGAAATCCACCTGGTTGTTGATGCTCATATTTTACCTGCTGGCAATTCAGACATCGAGCCACATACTCTACTATTTTCTTCTTCATTCTCCTCTACCAGTAATGCTGTTTCAAGTCCTGATACATCTTTGCGACACTCAGATGAATAGAGTACCGCAAACTGTGAGCCTCCTGGAGAATCAACTCACGCAAACGATCCACATTAGGCATACATAGCCTGCCCTGCATCCTCAATGCACCATCATCTCCAATAGTGACCTCCTTAGCATCACCGTGCTGGACCATGTCCTTAAGGACAAGAAGATGGGGTTCATCATACTGGCGCTCCCTGATACGATCATAAAGAGAAGAACGAGAGACCACACAAGCCAATACTCGATTCGGCTCAGAAATATTCAATCTCATAAATTGGCTGGCTAAGGCATGAACATTCAACGCCAATGGCCTCTCTGTTGCGGGTAGATATGCTAAACTCCCCAAACTCTCTGACCGATGACTCAAAGCATCGGCCACCACATTGGCTTTCCCAGGGTGGTACAAAATAGGGATATCATAATCCTTAAGTAGCTCCAACCACCTCCGCTGACATAAGTTAAGATCTTTCTGCTTAAACATATGCTGCAAACTCCGATGATCGGTGTAAATCTCACAAGGAACATCGTAAAAATAATGCCTCCATATCTTCAAGGCATGAACAATAGCTGCTAACTCAAGGTCGTGGAAAAGATAGTTCTTTTCGTGCACCTTCAGTTGTCTAGATGCGTAGACAATTACCCTACCATCCTACATCAACACCGCGCCGAGACCAATCCGCGATGCATCACAATATACAGTATAAGACCCCGAACCTGTAGGTAATACCAATACTGAGGCTGTAGTCAAAGTTGTCTTGAGCTTCTGAAAGCTCTCCTTAGCCTGGTCATAGGTGCTGTAATAGATGAGAATCCCCGTACAAAGCGACAGTAATACCCCGCCAAACCAAGAAAACTCCGGATCTTTGTAGCTGAGGACTGCCTGAGCCAACTCTACACTGCTTCAATATTCTTCGGATCTACCTTGATCCCATCACAAGTCACTATGTGGCCCAAGAATGCCACCGAATCAAGCCAAAATTCACACTTAGAAAATTTTGCATACAACACGTTCTCCCTCAAAGTCTGAAGCACGGTCCTCAGGTGCTGCTCATGATCTTTCCGAGACCGGGAATATACCAGGATGTCATCAATAAATACAATGATGAAGGAATAAAGATAAGGCCGGAACACACTGTGCATCAAATGCATAAAGGCTGCTGGGGCATTGGTCAGCCCAAATGACATGACAAGAAACTCATAGTGACCATATGTGGACCTGAAAGCAGTCTTCGGGATATCCAGCTCCCGAATCTTCAACTGATGATAACCTGAACATAAGTCAATCTTGGAAAACACTCCGGCACCCTGTAACTTATCAAATAAGTCATCAATACGAGGCAATGGATACTTGTTCTTCACTGTGACTTTGTTCAACTGGCGGTAATCAATACACATCTGCATAGAACCATCCTTCTTCTTCACAAATAAGACAGGAGCACCCCAAGGTGACACACTAGGCCGAATGAAGCCTTTATCAAGCAATTCCTATAACTGCTCTTTCAACTCCTTCAATTCAGGAGGAGCCATACAATATGGAGGAATAGAGATGGGCTGAGTGCCCTGCAACAAATCAATGCCAAAATCAATATCTCTGTCGGGGCGGCATGCCCGGAAGATCAGCTGGAAACACATCTGGAAAGTCCCTCACTACTGGAACTGACTCAACTGTAGGGGTATCAATACTGAAATCTTTCACATAAGCTAGATATGCATCACACCCCTTCTCAACTATTCGTTGAGCTTTAAGAAAAGAAATAACTCTGCTGGGAGTATACTCTAAGGTACCTCTCCACTCTAATCGCGGTAAACCTAGAATAGCAAGCATCATGGTTTTAGTGTGAAAATTATGAATAGCATAATGGGGCGACAACCAGTCCATGCCCAAAATAATATCAAAGTCCACCATGCTGAGCAATAATAAATCGGCTCTGGTCTCAAAACCATTAAGAGCAATCAAAAATGACCGATACAGGCGGTCCACAACAAGAGAATCTCCTACATGAGTAGATACATAAATAGGGAAACTCAAAGAATCCCGATATACGCCCAAATACGGGGTAAAATAAGAGGACACATAAGAATATGTAGAGCCTGAGTCAAATAATACTGATGCATCTCTATGACAGACTGGAACAATACCTATAATGATAGAATCAGAAGCAACTGCCTCTGTACGAGCAGGAAGTGCATAATATCTGGCCTGGCCTCCCCCTCTAGGGCGACCTCTACCTCCCCAGCCTCCACCTCGAGCTGGTTGAGCAGGTGGGGTGGCAGCTGATGCTGTAATCATAACTTGAGGACCTGGTGGAGCATGCTGTGGCTGAAAAGTCTATGGAGATGCACCCCTCCTAATCCTGGGGCAATCCCTCACCATGTGGCGAGTGTCGCCACACTCAAAACAAGCTCTGGGAGGGCATGGCTGCTGACTGGCTTGGGCCAGGTCTGTTGGACTGGCTGCTAGGAACACCCCGTGCAGGAGGCACACTAGATACTGGCGGTGCATAATAAGACTCCTGGGGTCTAGAAGGAGCTGGAACACCGATGTAGGCTGGAAGAGCTTAATGAACGGGGCGGCTCACATAACCCCTACCATGGCGAGCTGTTGGGGCACGAGCTCCCGAATAATAACCAGCCTCTTGAGACCTCTTGGCCTCCCTCTCCTCTCAATCTCGGGCAAGCATGCCCTCGAATCTCCTCTCAATACCCATAACCTGCTGATAAGAAATATCCATCTCCAATTCCCTGCCATACTACTCCGGATGCTGGGATGGAGACCCTCAATAAACCATCGAACCCTTTATCGAACTGTGGTAACTAAGGCCGGTGCATGTCGGGCCAAATCATTGAAGCGAACTGCATACTCTGACACAGTCATAACACCCTGGCACAACTGCTCAAACTCCGCGCACCATGAGTCCCTGAGGCTCTGAGGGACATACTCTCTCAAAAACATGTCCGAGAACTGAGTCCATGTAAGTGAAGCTGCCTCAGCCGGACTACGCAACTCATAAGCATGCCACCACTAATATGCTGCTCCTCTAAGCTGGAATATAGTAAAAGAAACCCTGCTCGTCTCCGCTATGCCCATAGTATGGAGAATACGATGACACTCCTCTAGAAAACCATGAGCATCATCTGTAGCCAATCCGCTGAAAGTAGGTGGGTGGTACTTCATGTACCTCTCAAGTTTGAGCTGCTCCGCCTCAGAAGCTGCTGCCCAAACCTCGGGCTGAGCTGGAGCTACTGGCTACATTGGAACAATCTCTGGAACCTGGTCGACCTGAACCCGTTACTCTGGAGTACCGGCGAAGGAAGTCTGTGCTTCTCCCCTGACCTGAGATGTGGCAGGAGCAAGTGGAATCAATCCAGCCTGAGCTAAGGTGCTGAACATGCTCAGAAACTGGGCTAGAGTCTTCTGGAGGGCTAGTGCAGCAACAGGTATCTCAGGTGTCTGCCCTCCAACTTGAGCTACTAGGGGCTCATCTGTAGTAGCTCGTGCGGGTGCTCTGGCTGCACCACGTGGACGTCCTCGGCCTCTACCCCAGCCCCGATCTCTCCCGGCTCTAGTAGGGGGCGCGGGTGCCTGTTCATCAGATCCGCTTGTACATGTCCTCACCATCTGTGAGAGAATAGAATACAAAAATTTAGAATCTCTGAAGTCAACAATTTTCGCACGACAAAGAATCAAAGTAGTGAAATTTTCCTAACAGTTCCATAGTCCCCCGAAGATAAGTACATACATCTCCGTATCAATCCGCGAGACTCTAATAAACTGGTTTGTGACTCACGACACCTACGAACCTAGAGCTCTGATAGCAACTTGTCACGACCCAATTTCCCCTTCCATGTGACGTCGTGATGACACATAGTCTCTACAACTAGGTAAGCCTAATATTTTGCTGAATATTGAAATAAAAATATAAATTTAACCAATTATTCAAAAATACACAACAAATTCCAAAACCCGGAACATCGTGAATCACAAACTACAGAAGGAAAAATCTAGTGTCTATATACATTAGAATCTAACAAGGAAAAATACAAAAGATAATGGACGTAAGAAAGAGTATAAGGGGACTCCGAGGTCTGCGGACGTGGCAGATATACCTTGAAGTCTCCAAAGCTATCCCGGCGCATTGATAGTGCGGCTGATAAGGTGTACCTTGATATGCACATGAAAAACATGTGCAGAGAGTAGCATGAGTACACCACAATCGGTACCCCGTAAGTGCCAAGCCTAACCTCGGTCGAGTAGTGATGAGGTCAGGTCAAGGCTCTACTGGTAAATATATAATTAAACAATATAGAGTGTAATACCGTAATTAAATAAAGGCTAAAATTTAACAACAATGAAATCATAGAAGGTAACAACTTAGTATACAGAAACACAACATGGGATCTCCCGAGATACCGTCTCGTAGTCCCAAACGTAAATGTGCAGGGGGATCTCCCGGAATATAATTCCGTAGTCCCAAAGTAAATGTGCACGGGGTTCTCCTGGAATACCGTTCCGTAGTCCCAAAGTAAATGTGTAGGGGATCTCCCGATATACCGTTCCGTAGTCCCAAAGTAAATATGCAAGACAGGGGGATCTCCCGGAATACCGTTCCGTAGTCCCAAAGTAAATATGCAACGCGAATGATAGAAATACAACTACATCATGAAGTTCTTACAATTTAGACTAAGTACCAGTCAAGGAAGAAGCAGGAAATTCACTAAGCATGCTGCACATAATTCACATAAACAATTAAGACACGTAGACATGTTGTATTAGACTAAACATGATAGCTACACATATTGGAATAACTCAATTAAGAATGAGAATAGATTAGTACTCATTAAAATTGTATAACTCAAAATAACAAGAAAACACGTTGTTGCTCGGTAAAAAAATCGGTTTTTACCACAACTAGCCCGTGTACGTACTCGTCACCTCACGTACACGACGCTCACATAACACAATGGTTCTAAATCTTAAGGGGATTTCCCCCACACAAAGTTAGGCAAGCCACTTACCTCGAACCAAGCTCAATTAATCAGTCACAATACCTTTCCCACGAATATCTGGCTCTAAATGCCCCAAATCTAGCCAAAAGAAATTACATATCATAAATACAACAATAGTAGACTCATCTAATTAACAAAATCAACATTTAACGAAAATTCCTAAATTTAACTCAAAATCGCCCGTGGGGCCCACTTCTCAGAATCGGGTAAAAGTCATAAAATACAAAAGCTCATTCACTCACGAGTCTAACCATATCAAATCCGACACCAAAATCTTGATCAAAACTCCAAAATTCGGCCTAAGAACGTTTCTCAATATTTTCACCCCAAATCCGAATTGAAACGATGAATTCAAGCATAGATTAGTAGAATATAACCATAAGGGATTTAAGAATCATTACCCAAAAACTTCCTCCAAAAATCTCATCAAATTCTGCCTTCTACCGAGCTCTCAATCAAATTTGTGAAGTGAACTTCAAACCCTCGAATCTGCCCCTTTTCTGTCCAGTTATTCCGCATCTGCGGACCTTGGGTCACACATGTGATGCTGCACCTGCGGAATTTCCTTCACAGGTGTAAAAACGACTTAAAAGAGTTGGGTTCGCTTCTGCGTAAAAAGGGTCGCACCTGCGAGTGCGCGCCTGCGGACTATTGTCTGCTTCTGCGATCTCCTCCGCGATGGCGGGTCCTTTAGCGCATCTGTGGGCATCGCAAATTCGGCATTTGCCTTTGCACCTGTGGCCCCTCACCACACATCCCAAATCCACTTCTGTTCTTGCCTCTCCGCACGTACGATCACACACCTGCGGTCTCTCCACCACAACTGCGAAAATGACCGATGCCTGAAGACTTCAACAGCAACACAAATCCAACTTTTGATCCATTAAGCACTCGAAACTCACCCGAGCCCCTCCGGGACCTCAACCAAACATACCAACCAATCCTAAAACACCATACAAACTTATTTGAGCCCTCAAATCACATCAACTAACGCTAAAATCATGAATTACCCTCCAATTCAAACTTAAAGAACTTGAAACTTCAAATTCCTACAACCTTTGCCGAAACCTATCAATCCACGTCCGAATAACCTCAAATTTTGCACACAAGTCATGTTCAAAATTACTGACCTACTCCAACCTCCGGAATCAGAGTCCGACCCCGATATCAAAATTTCCACTACCGGTTCAAATCTCCAAAAAATTAATTTTCACCATTTCAAGTCTAAATGAGATACGGGCCCCCAAAACACATTCTGGATATGCCCCTAAGTCCAAAATCACCTAATGGAGCTAACGGAATTGACATAATTCTATTCCGGAACCGTCTTCACACAGTTTCGACTACGGTCCAAATTTTAAGGCTTAAGCTCTCATTTAGGGACTAAGTGTCCCAAAACCCTCAAAACTCATAACCAATCATCCCGGCACGTCTCAATAGCATAAATAGATATGGGGAAAGCAGTTAATAGGGGTTTGGGGCTCTAATTCTCAAAACGATCGGCCGGGTTATTACACATACTAAGATAGTGACTCTAGCCATGTCGGGGTTATTTTTTATATGAAAGCTTGGCGTATGGTAGAGAAATGGTGTCTAGCCTATTTGGCTTATATTCGCGATCCCAGTGCAGATGCTCCTTCTATGGACTTAGTAACAGTTGTTCATGAATTTCTAGAAGTATTTCCTGCTGATTTGCCGGGGATGCCACCCGACAGAGATATTAACTTCTGTATTTATTTGGCTCCGGCATTCAGCCCATTTCTATTCCACCATACCGTATGGCCCCGCCGGAGTTGAAAGAATTGAAAGAGCAGTCACAAGACTTGCTTGATCACGGATTCATTAGACCTAGTGTCTCTCCCTGGGGTGCACCAGTATTATTTGTAAAGAAGAAAGATGGCTCTATGCGGATGTGTATAGACTATCAGCAGTTGAACAAGGCCACTTTCAAAAACAAATATCCACTGCCAAGAATTGATGACTTATTTGATCAGCTTCAGGGTGCCAAGGTATTTTCGAAGATCGATTTGAGGTCTAGTTACCATCAGTTGAAGATTAGGGCATCTGATGTCCCTAAAACAGCTTTTCGAACTCGGTATGGGCATTACGAATTCCTAGTGATGTCATTTGGGTTGACAAATGCCCCAGCAACATTTATGGATTTGATGAATCGGGTGTTCAAGCCTTATTTGGATTCTTTTGTGGTTGTATTCATTGAAGATATCTTGATTTACTCCAGCAATCGAGAGGAACGTGAGCAACATCTTCGAAGTGTGCTTCACACCTTGAAGAATAATCAGTTATATGCTAAGTTTTCAAAATGTGAGTTTTGGTTAGACTCAATTGCCTTTTTGGGACATATTGTATCGGCAGAAGGCATAAAGGTGTATCCTAAGAAGATTGAGGCTGTTCAGAATTGACCTAGACCTACTTCAGTTACAGAGATTCGAAGTTTCCTATGTTTAGCAGGTTATTATCGTCGGTTCGTGGAAGGGTTTTCATCTATATCAAGCCCATTGACCAGATTGACCCAGAAAGGTGTCCTATTCAGATGGTCAAACGAGCGTGAGATGAGCTTTCAGAAGCTCAAGACCGCTTTGACTACGGCGCTAGTGTTGGTATTACCCACAGGTTTAGGATCGTATACGGTATATTGTGACGCATCTCACATTGGGCTTGGTGCAGTATTAATGCAAGATGGCAAGGTAATTGCATATGCGTCACATCAGTTGAAAGTTCACGAGAAGAATTATCCTGTTTATGACTTAGAATTGGCAGCCATTGTTCATGCGCTGAAGATTTGGAGGCATTACCTCTACGGTGTCTTGTGTGAGGTATTTACTGATCATCGTAGCCTTTAGTATTTGTTCAGACAAAAAGATCTTAAATTGAGGCAGAGAAGATGGTTGGAGTTGTTGAAAGACTATGATATCAACATTTTGTATCACCCCGGAAAGGCCAATGTGGTGGCCGATGCTTTGAGTAGAAAGGCTGTGAGTATGGGCAGTCTTGCATATATTCCGGTTGGTGAGAGGCCATTAGCTGCAGATGTTCAAACTTTGGCTAATCAGTTTGTGAGGTTAGATGTTTCAGAAACCAGTTGGGTTCTAGCTTGCACATTCGCTCGATCTTCTTTATATGAGCCCATTAGAGAGAGGCAGTATGATGATCCTCATTTACTTGTCCTTAAGGACACGGTGCGGCACGGTGATGCCAAACAGGTTGCTGTGGGGGATTATGGGGTTCTGCGAATGTAGAGTCGTATTTGTGTGCCTAATGTGGACGGGTTTCGTGAATTAATTCTTGAAGAAGCACACAGTTCCAGGTATTCTATTCATCCAGATACCGCCAAAATGTATCATGATTTGCGGCAACATTATTGGTGGAGGAGAATGAAAAAGGATATAGTTGTATATGTAGCTCGATATCTGAATTGTCAGCAAGTTAAGAACGAGCATCAGAGACCTGCTGGTTTGCTTCAGAAGTTAGAAATTCGTGAGTGGAAGTGGGAGCGTATCACTATGGATTTTTTTGTTGGGCTCCCACGGACTCAGAGAAAATTTGATGCAGTTTGGTTCATTGTGGACAGGTTGACCAAGTCAGCACATTTCATTCCAGTGGCAGTTACCTATTCTTCAGAGAGGTTAGCTGAAATTTACATTCGTGAGATTGTCCGCCTTCACGGTGTGCCCGTGTCTATTATTTCAGATCAAGGTACGCAGTTTACCTCACATATTTAGAGGGTTGTACAGAGTGAGTTAGGCACGCGGGTGGAGTTGAGTACATCATTTCATCCACAGACGGACGGACAGTCAGAGCGCACTATTCAAATATTGGAAGATATGCTTCGCGCTTGTGTTATAGACTTTGGAGGTTCTTGGGATCATTTCTTGCCACTTGCGGAGTTTGCTTATAATAATAGCTACCAGTCAAGCATTCAGATGGCTCCATATGAGGCATTATACGGAAGGCGATGCCGATCGCTAGTTGGTTGGTTTGAACTGGGAGATGCTCGGTTGTTGGGTACCGATTTGGTACAGGATGCCTTGGATAAGGTCAAGATTATTCAGGATCGAGTTCGCACAACTTAGTCTAGGCAAAAGAGTTATGCCGACCGTAAATTTCGTGATATTGCATTCATGGTTGGAGAAAGAATATTGCTCCGGGTTTCACCTATGAAAGGTGTAATGAGGTTCGGGAAGAAGGGCAAGTTGAGCCCTAGGTATATCGGACCCTTTGAAATTCTTGAAAGGGTGGGTGAAGTAGCCTACATGCTTGCATTACCACCTAGTTTATTAGCGGTTCATCCGGTGTTCCATGTGTCTATGCTCCGAAAATATCATGGTGATCCATCCCAAGTGTTAGATTTCAGCTCAGTCCAATTGGACAAAGATTTTACTTACGAGGAGGAGTCGGTGGCTATTCTAGCCCGGCAGATCCGACAATTGAGGTCTAAGAGTTATCCTTCACTTTGGGTGCAATGGAGAGGTCAGTCGGTAGAGGCATCTAACTGGGAGTCCGAGTCGGACATGTAGAGTAAATATCCACACTTATTCACCAGCTCAGGTACTTTTTCTAACTTTGTTCGAGGACGAACGTTTGTTTTAGAGGTGGAGAATGTGATGACCCAAAATGTCATCTTTAAATTTAATAAGTAATTCTGTATTCTAAGACCTCGAAGAGCACCATTTATCATTCCTCAACTTGTGTGCGCAGTCCGTACAATTTTCCGAAAAGTTTTTATGTGAAAAATGGATTAAAATGTGAAATAGAGCTTTAAAAACTCAACTAAGTTGACTTTAGTCAACAATTTGAGCAAACAGACCCAGATCAGTATTTTGACAATTCCGATAGGTCCGTATTGTGATTTGGGACTTGGGCGTAAGCCCGAAATTTAATTCCGAGGTCCCTAGCTCGAGATATGGAATTTTGATGAAACATTGAAAGCTTGAAAGCTTAATGATTTTTAAGAAATTACTGATATTGGATTTATTGACCTCGGGTCCGTATTTTGGTTTCAGAGCCCGGTGTAGGTCCACTATAATATTTATGACTTGTCTGCCGAATTTGGTGAGAATCGGAGTTGATTTGGCCGCGTTCGCAAAGGATAAAAGTTCCAGAAATAGAACTTAATTTCTGGGAAATGGGATTCGTCCCATTTTCAACCCTTTTCCATTTTTGAGCTCGGGTAAGGCGAATTTTGGGCGATTTTCACCTGAAAACATTGGGACAAGTGTTCATTTTTCTATATTTATTATATTTCATGATTTCATACTCATTTATATCATGAATCCGTGAATTTATGGAAGAAAAATCAGATTTTTATAAAATCTTTCAAAAACGAAAATTTAAGATTCGAAGGTCCATTTTACATCGGAATTTGATAAAGTTTATATGGTTGGACTCGTATCAGAACAGGTGTTCGGATATCGTAAGTTTTTCTGAGATTTGGGACGTGGGTCCCACTGCCGAATATTTTAATGAATTTCAGATTTTATCCGGAAAATTAGTAAATTCATATGGAATTAATTCCTATGATTAGTATTGAATATATCGAATTGTTTGTGAATAGATTTGAAACTTTTGGAGACAAATTTAAAAGGAAAAGTTGTGGTTGAGTAATTGATTGGAATTTGCAAAGCGAGGTAAGTGTCGTGGTTAACCTTGACTTGAGGGAATAGAATCGTTAAATAAATTGTTATGTGAATTGCTTGTGAACGACGTATAGGCGAGGTGGCGAATGCTTATACGTCGTCAAATTAATTATTTGCATAATTATTTGAAAATCCTAAATTTATTTTAATACATGAATTAATTTTTATAATAATTATTTCTCTCCTAGTATTTGCCAAATATTAATTCTTAAATTCCTGTAATAATTGCTACATGCTTATTTGAATTATGTGCACTAATTGCTATTTGACATTTAGCATATTAAATAATAAACTGTCTATTTTCTCCCTGATTTTCAAAATAAATTGTTATTGTCATTGTTTGTTCATAAATAAATTATAATTATTGTGTGCCTTGATACTTAATAGTTTCTCATTGGACGTGTTATTTATTGGAGTAATTTTTATTTACATTATAAGCTGCTTAAAGCTATATATATTGGGGGAACGGGTTGCATGTAGCAACGAAAATGAAAGTAAAAGTCAATATTGGGAGATCGGATTGCATGCCGCAATAGACTTATTTAAAAGTCAATATTGGGGGATTGGATTGCACGCCACAATAGACTTATTTAAAAGTCAATATTGGGGGATCAGATTGCACACCGCAATAGACTTATTTAAAAGTCAATATTGGGGGATCGGATTGCACGCCGCAATAGACTTATTTAAAAGTCAATATTGGGGAATCGGATTGCACGCCACAAAAGACTTATTTAAAAAGTCTATATATACTTGATTGAAATAAATATATAACAGACTTGATTAAAATGAATATATTGGAGGAGCGGGTTGCACGCCGCAACAGAACTGAATGTGAATATATTGTGAGAGCGGGTTGCACGCTGCAACAGAATTGAATGTGAATATATTGTGAGAGCGGGTTGCACGCTGCAACAGAATAGATGGAAATGATAATTGGTTATGACTGCTGAGTTGACTTCAATTATTATAAATGAGTTACTGATTTATTTCTATTATTGTTATTGTTACTAATATTGCATACATGTAATGTAAGTGACCCGCCTTAGCCTCGTCACTACTTCGTCGAGGTTAGGCTCAGCACTTACCAGTACATGGGGTCGGTTGTATTGATACTACACTCTGCACTTCTTGTGCAGATTTCAGAGTTGGTCCCAGCGGCGTGTCATAGACTTGCTCGGATTTTAGCTAATCGGAGGAGACTTGAGGTATAACTGCCTGGCGTCCGCAGTTCTAAAGTCCCTGTCTATTTTACTTTAGCTGTGTGTTTAATTCCAGACAACTTTATTTTATTCAGGCCTTATTTTTATTATTCTAGAAACTCATGCACTTGTGACACCAAATTCTGGGATGGTATTTAGACACCGTTATTTTTATGGATTATTCACTACATTTCAGACTTTACTTCCGTACTTGTTCCTTGATTATTAATAACTTTAAAAATTATTTTAAAAATAGATAATATTATTCTAACGTTGGCTTGCCTAGCAAGTGAAATGTTAGGCGCCATCACGGTCCGAAGGTGGGAATTTCGGGTCGTGACAGGCTACAACTTTCATATTTTGCTCATCGCCCAAATCCTTATAGATTGCGAGATATAAGTTCCCGAATTCAGCCTGTGCAACCGAAATTTCTGGCGATGCACACCGCTGTAGCCAAAATCTGCAGTACCAGTATCAGTCTATCAATCATAACATTTTGTACAAATGTCCGAATGATGAATGGTTTATCATTATGGAAACAAGAATGAAAGGGCTACAACTTTTATGTTTTGATAATTTCCAGATTCCATATAGATTTAGAGAAATAAGCTTCCAAATTCAGCTCTGCGCATAAGAAATTCCGCACATTGCTGTCATAAAAATCAGCAGTTAAAAAATGATCCGAAACTCACCCGAGGCCTTCGAGACCTCAACCTAATATACCAACAAGTCCTAAAACATAACAAAAACTTAATTGAAACCTCAAATCACATAAAACAATGCTAAACCACGAATCATACCCCAATTCAAGCTTAAGGAACTTAAGAATTTCCAACTTCTACATTCGATGCTGAAACCTAACAAATCAATTCCGATTGACCTCAATTTTTTCACACAAGTCATAAATAACATAACGGATCTATTAAAATTTTCAGAATTGGATTCTGACTCCGATATCAAAAAGTCAACTCCCCGGTCAAACTTCCCAAAAATTCAACTTTCGCCATTTCAAGCAAAATTTTACTACGAACTTCCAAAAGATTTTTCGGACATGCTCCTAGTCCAAAATTATCATACAGAGCTATTAAAATCATCAAAACTCTATTTTGGGGTCTTTTACATATAATTCACCACCCGATCAATTATTTCAACTTAAGCTTCCAAAACAAGAATTATTCTTTCAATTAAATTCTGAATCATCCGAAAACCAAACTTCATAATACACATTTCAAAGCTGCTCGAGACCTTAAGACACCGAATGGAAAGTAAATTCTTAAAACGATAAGTCGGGTCGTTACAAATCCAAAGCGCTAGGCTACTCCTCGGACATCGGACAACCATTACACTCAGTTCCCACACCGTCGTCTTGAAACTTCTAATTCAGTTGATAAAATTTTTTAATTGCTGGGTGTAGGGTTTTTGATTGCCGAAGATTTAATTCTTGAAAGAGAATTTTCTTAGAATCTTTTCTAATTTGGTATTGTTGGTTTATACAATTTTCTAGCTTCCAGTTTCTATGAAACTGTTTTTCTAATAATCAAATCATACCACCTACTGATTGCTGCAATGTAGATGATTTTATAGCATAATTTTCCATATAGCATTATGAATTTAGTGATTTAACTTCATTGTTTTTATATTCTAGATCTCTAGTTGTTGAGATTTTATAGAAAAGCTAGTGCGATATAATAAGTTTTCTTTCTCTCTAATATATATTTTAGAAAAGAATTTATCTGCCAGAGCATTTGTAATTGTATCAAGAGGAAAAGATTGAATATGAACATGCTATTTATTTAAGCAAATCTAAAATTGAAAATAAATTATGTGTGTTTTAATATAAAAAAATAATGTGAGTTTTTGATATTTTATAAACCTAAGAATGCTCACCTACATCGACTGCGATATAACTAGTACTATTTGCGCATCTTTTTTGGTATTCCTTCTTCTCTGGTTCATATAATAAAGTTGATGTAATTCAATTTTTGAGAAGTGTGTCTTGGATAATTTCTGATGATATTTCTTGAACTTGTGTGCTATGGATTTATATATTAAGAAGATGATTTATTGAGTATTTGAAGTCGATTTGTGATTTGTGATGTCCAACTATGGTTGTTTGTGATTTGTAGAGATAATGTTTTTTGTGTGTTTGGTATGTTGTGATTTGTGATCTTTGGATGCTGTGAAATTGGTGGGAAACTAATTGGATTGATTCCTCTATTTTCCCTAATGTTATATGTTTACTTTCGATTGTTATAAGCTATTCATAGCAGATTATACTTAAAGAAAATCCCGTTAATTTAAGCGTAAGGTAATTCTATTTGAATTGTGGATTTAGGTGCATGTGAACTATTCGGTCTTAAGGTAATTTTAGTTGTTAGATTCTCGTTACTAAAATCAATTCGTTTTCTTTGTAGTTCTATCCTTATTGGTAATATGGATGTGACTTTTTCAGTTTAATCCTTTGTTTGAATGAATAATATCCTTTGTTTGAATGAATAATTCATTCAAATTTGTTATGCTTAAATCAATTTAAAGGAGTTACATGCATTTGTTATTTAAATTTATTTATCTATGATGAAATCAACCTCAATTATCTTTTATCTTTTCTGCTTCTTCCTCGTTTCTTAATTCACTAAAAATTTCTCCTCTTTTTACTAATGTATTTTTAGCTCTTATAATAATTGCAGAAAATTAAAGAATATCTTGAATGTCATGGACATTTCTAAAAATAAAAGATGGATGTATTCTGATAGAGTTAGTAAAGAATACTTAAATGGAGTAGAGGACTTTTTAAACCATGCCTTTTCTGAAAAACAAAATAGAGAAAAAGTTTTATGTCCTTGTATGAAATGTGTGCTTATCCATCAAGTAAATCGGGCCACAACATATGATCATTTTGTTGTTAATGGTATTATTCCTTCATATGATGCTTGATTTTATCATGGGGAGTCTCTAAAGGCATCAAATAATATTCAAGTAAATAATTGCAACCAATCAACTTTAAGGGGCGATGATATGAGAGGAATGATACATGATGTCTTGGAGGCTTTACACATTTCATGGAGACAGACGTTAGTGAAAGGGGTCAGATGGAACCAAACCTATAAGAAAATACTACTCATCCATCTAGAAATCAATCTCATCCAGAGGTGGATAAGTTTGAACGGCTCATGAAGGAAGCAAACGAAGAACTATATCCTGGATACAAGAAGTTTAACAAACTGTCCTTTTTGCTGCATATCTATCGTACAAAATGCATGTTCAAATGGTCAAATGAGTCTTTTAATTCTTTGCTTGGACTATTGAAGGATGCGTTGCCTGAAGGTGAAATATTGTCTCCTTCTTTCTATGAGACCAAAAATATAGTTGAAAGCTTGGGCTTAAAGTATGAAAAGATCCATGTTTGTCCCAACAATTGCATGCTTTTTAGGAAAGGGTTTTCTAATAAGGATGCCAATGAATGCAAAATTTGTGGGGCTTCTAGATAGAAAAATAATGTTAGAAAAATTCCAGCCAAGGTCCTAAGGTATTTTCCTTTAAAGCCAATGTTGTAGAGATTATTTATGTCTTCAAAAACTTCTAAAGCAATGTGATGGCATCATGAAGAGCGCAACAAAGATGGAGTTCTAAGACATCCTACAGATTCTGAAGCTTGGAAGAGTTTTGATAGTAAATATCTCGAATTTGCTGGATATCCTCGCAATATCCGCCTAGGATTAGCTTCTGATGGGTTTAATCCATTTGGTACAATGCGAACTATTCATAGTACATGGCCAGTTATTTTAATGGCATATAATATTTCACCATGAATGTGCATGAAGCGAGAGTTCTTCATTTAGTCCTTACTTATTCCTGGACCGAAAGTGTCTGGCAATAATATTGATGTCTTTTTGCAACCTTTATTAGAAGATTTAAATGAATTATGGGATGTCGGGGTAGAAACATATGATTCCTCTACTAAGAAGATATTTCAAATGCGAGCAACTCTTATGTGGACTATAAATAATTTTCCAGCATATGGTACTCTCTCTGGATGGTGCACTTATGGTCGGTTTGCATGCCCTTCTTGCAACATAAAAATTCAATCTAGAAGGCTCAGACATGGCAAAAAGTTTTGTTACATGGGGCATCAGCGCTTCTTGAAGTCGGGATATAAATATCGGAATGATGCAAAATTATTTGATGGGACTAAAGAAACAAGACATGCACTTTGTCCAGTATCTGGGTCACTAGTGTTGAATCAAATTAAAATACAAAATTTACTCTCGGCCAGTCGAGTGAAGGGGTAAGTGGGGTAATGAAAAATAAATGGAAAAAGGAGCATTTTTACCGATCTTCCTTATTGGGAGTCTAACTTGGTGCGCCATAATCTTGATGTGATGCACATAGAAAAACTTGTGTGTGATAACTTAATTTATACACTATTGGATCTTGGTAAGAAATCTAAAGATAACTTAGAAGCTCGTCTGGACTTGAAGGATATGAAAATAAGACCAAGCTTATGGCCTCAATATCGGGCTAGTGGGAGAGCATATCTTCCTTCTACTTTCTTCACAATGTCTCCGAAGGAAAATGAGTTATTTTATGAAGTACTATAAAATGCCAAGTTTCCACATGGATATGCATCTAATATCTCACGTTGCATTTGCAAACGAAAGATATCTGGGCTAAAAACTCATGATTGCCATGTTATAATGCAACAACTTCTTCCTCTTGCTTTGCGGATATCAATAGATAAAAGAGTCAGTTCAGTTATAATTGAACTATGCACGTTCTTTTGTGTTTTGTGTAGCAAAGAGCTAAAACTAGACGAGTTAAAGTTACTTGAAGAAAAAATTCCAGAACTCTTGTCTACTATGGAGAAACTCTTTCACCCAGGGTTCTTTACTGTTATGGTACACATGGTTATTCACTTGGCAACTGAGGCTAAACATACGGGACCAATACATTATCGCTGGATGTACCCAATTGAAAGGTATGAATAATACCAGTGAATTTTTATTAGATATATTTAGTTGTTAAATATTATAATATCAAACTAATAACATTACTTTATTTCATATAGGTACTTGGGTACATTAAAATCATATGTTCGTAATCGTGCATGCCCAGAAGGTTCAATAGCAGAAGCATATATAGCAAATTAATGCTTGGCATTTTGCTCACGTTATTTGAAAGGCGGAGATTCAAGGTATTATTTCTCAAGAAAATGCGATGACAATATTGAGCATGAAACTAGTAAATAAGAATGTCTTTTTCCTACTGTTGGAGAGTCCTATGGTGGAGTAGATGTATTTGAGTTAGATGAGAAAATATGGTTGCAAGCACATCGGTATATGCTTTTCAATTGCGAGTCAGAGGTGATTGAGAATTATAAAAAGTAAGTGTTATATGTATTATTGAATATATGTATGACTTGTTTGATAACAAAATGATATATGCGAGTTACATGAATAGGGAACATATTGCTGAAATCAAGAGATCACATCATAAACATCGTTTAACACAACATCAACTTGATCGTTTGCATTTCGATACATTTCATGAGTGGTTCAAGTAGCAAGTAAGTGACTAAGTCATTAGCTAAGTTAAATTATTGTCCTTGTATAAACATCTACATTCATAGTTTTATCTTTCTATTTGGTTAGCTAAAGGAGTTGGAAGCAACATCTAACATCTCAAAGGATGTTAAAATCCTTGCACAAGGGCCTAGTTTCATTGCGAAAAGATTTAATGCGTTTGATGTAAATAACGGGTATCATTTTCGAATGAAGCAAAGTGAAGAGTTTAAAGAGACACAAAATAGTGGTGTTATGGTCGTTTCAAAGACTAAAAGTTAAGTTATGCAAGTACAAGTGACAATGCTCCAAGACTGCAAATATCAAATATTATGGCAGATTGAATGACATTGTGGAGTTAAACTACTATGAATAATTTAAAGTTGTCTTATTTAAGTATGATTGGGTCGATGTAACCAAATGTAGAGGAGTTAAGGAAGATGACTTGGGTTTCACACTTGTGAATTTCTCACGCTTGATAGACTGTGGCGATTGAGAACGTCATGAGCCCTTTATTTTTGCAGAACAAGCTCAACAAGTAATATTTGTGCAAGATCCTCGAGGTCATGGATGGCTTGTCCCTAGGTTAATTAAACCTCGAGACATTTTTGATATGGGAGAGGAACAAAGTGTTCATTTTGAGTCATCAATGTAGAGTGATGCCACTGACTTAGCTCTCTTAGAAAATGCTCGTGTTCCAGAAGATGAGTATAATGTGTCACGACCCAAACTAACCCCTGCCGTGATGGCGACTGTTCCAGGAAGCTACCTTGCTATTCCCAGAAACATTTGCAATCAGAACAATCAACAATCGCTACCGTGTCCAGCTATACCTGGATCTGCACACAAGGTGCAGGGAGTAATGTGAGTACGCCAACTCAGTAAGTAGCAACAATAAATAAAGACTGAGCAGTAGTGACGAGCAATAAAGCATATAACGTTCATGTCAGGAAATCTCAGTAAAATACCACATGCTCTTAAAATCGGGATTTGAATCAAAACATCTCGTTAAACCCGGTTCCCCTAAAAATCATTTAAAGATAGTTTTTCAACAGTTTTTCAAACAGAAGAAAAATACAAAGGTGAGCAAAAATGAAGAAATCATAAACAGCCCCTCGGGTAAACCTCACAATCACTCTTGCCACACGGGCATACCTCACAATCACTCTTGCCACTCGGGCATACCTCACAATCACTCATGCCTCCCAGTCACTCGGCACTCGCACTCAGTAGGTACTTGCGCTCACTGGGGGTGTGTACAGACTCTGGAGGGGCTCCTTCAGCCCAAGCGCTATAATCTGCACGCACAACTCACGTATTGTACAGACAACTCACATGCTATAATAATAAAGTATGCTGCAGGCGGGCAGCCCCGATCCACATTCGTCCTCACAAATCAGGCCCTCGGCCTCACTCAGTCATAAACCTCTCAAGCCACTCGGGCATTTCAGTTAAACAGGGCATTCGGCCCAAAATATTTATATGCATCAAAATAGAGTCATAAAACTGAGTTACATGGTAAACAAGTATAAACATGACTGAGTATGGATTTTCAATCGAAAACAATGAGAGGATGGTAAGAAAAAGCCCCTAAGGGTCCAAACAGCACTGGTGCAAGGCCCAAACATGGCATTCAGCCCAATCTACAGAAACTCTTTCTAAAACATATAAGTATCATATATTTTCAACAAAGTATGCAACTTTACAGTTGCTACGGGACGGACCAAGTCGCAATCCCCAACAGTACACGCCCACATGCCCGTAACCTAGCATGTGCGTCACTAAAAATAGTAGAATGATACAAAATCCGGGGTTTCGTACCCTCAGGACTAGATTTACAATCGTTACTTACCTCAAACCGGTCAAATCTCTACCCCGCAATGCTCTTGCCTTTGGACTCGGCCTCCAAATTCTCCGAATCTATTCACAATCAATACAATACCATCAATACGCGTTAATGGAATGAATTCCACACGAAAAGCTACAAAATTAGAACAAAGCCCGAAATTGGCTCAAACCCGGCCCCCGGGCCTACATCTCGAAATCCGACAAAATTTACAACACTAGAAATCTCATTCACTCACGAGTCTAACCATACCAAATTCATCAAAATCCGACATTGTTTGATCCTTCAAATCCTTAAATTACTCTCCAAAAATTTCAAGCTCTAACCCCTCATTTTCACTAATTACAATGATTAAACAATAGAAAATCACCATATATACAAGTATTAGTGCTCAAGTAACTTACCTCAACGAAATCCCCTCGATTCCATCTTCAAAACTCTCCCAAAAGCTCAAAAACCGAATAGAAATGGTGAAGAATGCACCAAATTTCGCGAAGTGTGCAATATGTACCCTCTGTCCTGGCTTCTCGCACCTGCGGCCATTTTCTCGCACCCGTGCGACCGCACCTGCGGTCCAAGGAGCCACACCTGTGCAAATCACTTATCCACCAAGTCTCGGCATCTGCAGCAAACTCGTCGCACATGCGCGTGGCATGCCGCATCTGCGAAGCCTGTCCAACATTCCCCTCTCCGCTTCTGCGCCCCAGGTTTCGCACCTGCGGGCTCACAGATGCGACCTCCAACTCGCACCTGCGCAACCTGCCTATCCCAGCATTGCCCGCACTTGCAAACTCCCCACGCGCACCAGTGGCCTCGCACCTACGAGGCTTTCTTCCGCAGGTGCGAAAATAGCAATAGCAGTAGCTTCAGCTGCATTTTCCAACTTGCACAAATCCGTTAACCACCCGGAATCACTCCGAGGCCCTCGGGACCTTAACCAAAAATACCAACAAGTCATATATCAACATACCAATTTAGTCGAACCTTCGAATCACTCAAAACAACATCAAATCATCAAATTACCCTTGGATTCAAGCCTAAGAACTTCTAAATTTCTAAATTCGGCAACCGATTCCGAAACCAACCAAACCACGTCCGACTGACCTCAAATTTTGCACACATGTCACAAATGACACTACGAACCTACTCCAACCTCCGTAATTCCATTCCGGCCCCGATATCAAATTTTCCACTGCTGACCGAAATCGCCAAATTTCTAATTTCGCCAATTCAAGCCTAATTCTACCACGGACCTCCAAATCACATTTCGGACACACTCCTAAGTCCAAAATGACCTAACGGAGCTAACAGAACCACCAGAATTCAAATCCGAGATCGTTTACACATAGGTCAACATCAAGTTGACTTTTCCAACTTAAGTTTCTACTTAAGAGACTAAGTGTCTCAATTCACTCTGAAACCACTCCGGTCCCGAACCAACTAACCCGATATAACATAATATAGCTTAATAACACAAAATGAAGTAGAAATGGGGAAAATGGGGCTATAACTCTCAAAACGACCGGCCGGGTCATTACATCCTCCACCTCTTAAACATCTGTTCGTCCTCGAACGGGTCTAGAAACATACATGGAGTCTCAAATAGGCGTGGATATCTGCTCTGCATCTCCCGTTCAGTCTCCCAGGTGGCCTCCTCCACAGGCTGACCTCTCCATTGCACCTTCACTGAAGCTATATCCTTTGACCTCAACCTTCGAACCTGCCGATCCAAAATAGCCATCGGCTCCACATCATAAGTCATATCACCCTCCAACTGAACCGTTCTGAAATCCAAAACATGGGACGAATCTCCAATATACTTTCGGAGCATGGAAACATGAAACACTTGATGCACACTCGACAAGCTGGGTGGAAAGGCAAGTTTATAAGCCACCTCCCCTATCTTTTGAAACACCTCAAAAGGCCCAATGAACCGGGGGCTCAACTTGCCCCGCTTCCCAAACCTCATAACACCCTTCATGGGTGATACCTTCAGCAAAACTTTCTCCCCAACCATAAAAGACACATCACAGACCTTCTAATCCGCGTAGCTCTTCTGCCTAGACTGCGCCGTGTGAAGCCGCTCCTGAATCAATTTCAGCTTATCTAATGAGTCCTGGACCAAATATGTACCTAAGAGCCTAGCCTTACCCGACTCAAACCATCCAACCGGAGATCTACACCTCCTCCCATATAAATCATCGTACGGAGCCATCTGAATGCTCGACTGATAACTATTGTTATATGCAAACTCCGCGAGTGGAAGGAACTGGTCCCATGAACCCCCAAAGTCAATGACACAAGCACGCAACATATCCTCCAATATTTGAATACTGCGCTCGGACTGCCCGCCCGTCTGAGGGTGAAAAGCTGCGCTCAACTCAACCTGAGTACCCAACTCTCGCTGCACGACCCTCCAAAACTGCGATGTGAACTGAGTACCCCTATCTGAAATGATAGAAACTGGGACACCATGCAGGCGAACGATCTCTTGGATGTAAATCTCAGCCAACCGCTCTGAAGAGTAAGAAGTACCAACTGGAATAAAGTGCGCGAACTTGGTCAGCCGATCCACAATAACCCAAATAGCATCGAACTTCCTCGAAGTCCGTGGGAGCCCAACTACAAAGTCCATGGTGATCCGCTCCCACTTCCACTCTAGGATATCCAATCTCTGAAGCAAGCCACCCGGTCTCTGATGTTCATACTTAACCTGCTGATAGTTGAGACACCGAGCCACAAACCCAACTATATCCTTCTTCATTCGCCTCCACCAATAGTGTTGCCTCAAATCCTGGTATATCTTCGCGGCACCCGAATGGATGGAATACCGCGAGATGTGGGCCTCCTCAAGAATCAACACTCAAAGCCCATCTACATTAGGCACACATATCCGGCCCTGCACTCTCAGCACGTCGTCATCACCAATAGTCACATCCCTAGCATCACCTCTCCGAACCCTGTCCTGAAGAATGAGCAAGTGGGGGTCATCATACTGACGCTCCCTGATACGGTCATAAAGAGAAGACCTGGAGACCACACAAGCTAATACCCGACTAGGCTCCGAAATATCCAATCTGATAAGCTGGCCCACTAAGGCCTGAACATCTAATGCCAAAGGTCTCTCTACTGCTAGAAGATATGCTAAACTCCCAAAACTCTCTGCCCGGCGACTCAAAGCATCGGCCACCACATTGGCTTTCCCTGGATGGTATAAAATAGTGATATCATAATCCTTAAGAAGCTCCAACCATCTCCACTGATGCAAATTAAGATCTTTCTGCTTTAACAGATATTGCAGACTCCGGTGATCAGTATAGATCTCACAATGAACCCCATACAAATAATGACGCCAAATCTTCAAGGCGTGAACAATGGCTGCTAACTCAAGATCATGGACAAGATAGTTCTTCTCATGGGTCTTCAACTGGCGCGAGGCATAGGCAATCACCCTACCCTCCTACATCAAAACACAACCAATGCCTATCCTTGAGGCATCACAATATACGGTGTAAGAACCTTAAGCTGATGGCAGAACTAACACTGGAGTTGTGGTCAAAGCAGTCTTGAGCTTCTGAAAGCTCTCCTCACACTCATCCGACCACCTGAATGGAGCACCCTTTTGGGTCAATTTGGTCAAGGGTGATGGAATAGATGAAAATCCCTCCACAAAGCGACGGTAATAACCCGCCAAACCAAGAAAGCTCTTAATTTTCGTGGCTGAGGACGGTCTAGGCCAATTCTGCACCGCGTCTATCTTCTTTGGATCCACCTGAATACCCTCGCTGGACACCACGTGTCCCAAGAATGCTACTGAACTGAGCCAAAACTCACACTTGGAGAACTTTGCATAAAGCTTCTCCTCCCTCAATCTCTGTAATACAATCCTCAAATGCTGAGCGTGCTCCTCCTGGCTACGAGAGTACACCAGTTTTTATCAATGAATACAATGACAAATGAGTCCAAATAGGGATGAAATACACTTTTCATCATATGCATGAACGTTGTTGGGGCATTAGTCAGCCCAAAAGACATCACCAAGAACTCATAATGGCCATATCGGGTCCTGAAAGCTGTCTTAAGAATATCTGAATCCCGAATCTTCAGCTGGTGATAACAGGAACTCAAATCAATCTTGGAGAACACCCTCGCTCCCTGAAGCTGGTCGAATAAATCATCAATACGAGGCAAAGGATACTTGTTCTTGACTGTGACCTTGTTCAACTACCTGTAATCAATACACATTCTCATGGAACCATCCTTCTTTTTTCACAAATAGAACTGGTGCTCCCTAAGGTGACACACTAGGCCGAATAAACCCCTTATTAAGGAGTTCTTGAAGTTGTTCTTTCAATTCCTTCAACTCCGCCGGTGCCATACGATACGGTGGAATAGAAATGGGTTGAGTGCCCGGCACCAAATCAATACCAAACTCAATATCCCTGTCAGGCGGCATGCCCAGCAGGTCTGCAGGAAACACATCCGAGAAATCACGTACCATCGGAACAGAATCAATGACAGGAGTCTCTGCACTAACATCCCTCACAAAAGACAAATAAGATAGGCAACCCTTCTCAATCATGCGTTGAGCCTTCAAATATGAAATCACCCTACTTGGTACATAATCTACTGAATCGCACCACTCAACCCTCGAAATTCCCGGCATAGTCAACGTCACCGTCTTAGTGTGACAATCTAGAATAACATGACATGGAGATAACCAATCCATATCCAATATCACATCAAAGTCGACCATACTGAGCAGTAAAAGGTCCACTTGGGTCTCCAGACCCCCAATAGTCACCATTTATGACCGATATACGCGGTCTACAATAATAGTATCGCCCACAAGAGTAGATACATGTACAAATGAAACTAACGACTCATGGGGCATATCCAAAAAATGGGCGAAATACGAGGAAACATATGAATACGTGGAACTAGGGTCAAATAATACTGAGGCATATCAGTGACAAACTGAGACAATACCTGTAATCACAGCATCTGAAACAATAGCATTTGGTCTGGCGGGAAGAGCATAGAAACGGGCCTGACCACCCCCTGATCTTCCTCCCCCTCTAGGTCGACCCCTAGCTGACTGACCTCCACTCCAAGCTGACTGGGCGGGTGGTGAGGTAACTGGTGCTGAAGTCGGAGGCTGACTTCTCTGCTGAGATAGACCTCCATGACAATGAGGACACTTCCTCCATATATGCCCAAGCTCCCCACACTCAAAACAACTCCCTGGTGCTGGCAGCAGAAACTGAAGGGAACCCCTAGCACCGGGATAACTGGTAGAAGAACCTGGCATGGGAGAGCCCTGAACAGGTGGAGCACAGGACGAACTCTGAGCTGGAAGGGCACTAAGTGATGAGTGCCCCTGATGAGAACTATGAGAACCATGGCCAGATGATGCACCCCGATGAAATGGCCGAGCTGACTGAGCCTGTCTGAAATGACGACCTATACCGTGCTGGAACTGACCCCCAAAAGGAGCACCGCCGAATCCACCCTAAACATGAGGCCTCTTGGCCTCCCTCTCAACCCTCTCCTGACCGCGAACCATCTCAATCTGCTGAGCAATATCGACAGCATCATCAAAAGTAGCACCCAAAACCCTCTCTCTGGTCATGAGCAAATGTAGCTGATAAGTGAGACCATCAATAAACCGGATGATCCTATCCCTGTTCATGGGAACCAACCAGATAGCATGATGGGCCAACTCAGAGAATCGCATCTCATATTGTGTCACAGACATATCACCCTGGGGAAGCTGCTCAAACTATCTGCGCAACTCCTCTCTGCGGGATCGAGGCACGAACTTCTCCAAAAAGACCACTGAGAACTACTGCCAAGTAAGGAGTGCTGCACCAACATGCCTACGCCTCTCGTAAGTCTCCCACCATCTGAGTGCAGCCCCAGAAAACTGAAAGGTAGTGAATGAGACTCCACAAGTCTCCAAAATACTAGCAGTACGAAGTATCCTCTGACATCTGTCCAAAAAAGTCCTGAGCATCCTCTCTCTCTATGCCTCCGAAAGGAGGTGGCTGGAGTCTCCCAAACCTCTCCAAGCTATGCTGATCATCCTCAGGCATAGCAGGAACCACATAATCCTGAGTAACAACAACCGGCTGGGCTGGTGGTGCCTCAGGTGTCTGAAGTCCCTGAATAACCTACTCGGGTGTGCGAGCGACGGGAGTTTGAGTGCCTCCCTTGGCCTGAGAAGTGGCTGCGGCCGTCGAAATAGAGACCTCCTGAGCAAGGCCGATACACACTGTCAGAATCTGAGCTAGGGCCTCCTGAAAGCCTGGAATCACGATAGGCACAGGTGGTGCCTGAGCTGGTGCATCAACAACTGGAACCTGGTCCTGATCTGGGAAAACCGGTGGATCTACAGGTACTGCTCCACCTGATGTACGGGCTGCACCTCTGCCCCTACCACGGCCTCTACCGCAGCCTCGGCCTCTTGCTGCCCTGGTTGGTGGTACTGGTGGTTGGCCCTCCTGACCGGTAGTATGAGTCCTCACCATCTGTGAGAGAAAGAAACAACAAATGTTTAGTTACTAGAATCAACAGATTCGCACGACAAGAATTCAAGAATATGGAGTTTCCTAAAGGTTCTGCAGCCTCCTGAATATAAGTACAGACATCTCCGTAATGATCCGCAAGACTCTACTAAATCCGCTCATGACTCGTGAGACCTATGTAACCTAGGATCTGATACTAATCTGTCATGACTCTAACTAACCCCTGCCGTGATGGCACCTATCATAGAAGTAGGCAAGCCAACTCATTTCCAAAACAAACCGATATTTTCATTTCAAAGATAATTTCAATGTTATTTAACATAAAAACCTTCGTAAAGGAGTCCAAATCAAAATAAAAGTGCGGAAGGAAAAGCCCGACATCGGGGTGTCACTAGTCATGAGCATCTACTACAATCTGTCTAATAATATCAAGGCTAACTCAGCCTGGAAAATAGCTAAATACAATTAGAGGAAGATAAGAGGGAGAAGAGCAGGGCTGTGATCGCCAGGCAGCTACCTTGCTATTCCCTGGAAAATTTGCAATCAGAAAAATCAACAACCGCTACCGTGTCCAGCTACACCTAGATCTGCACACAAGGTGCATGGAGTAACGTGAGCATGCCAACTCAGTAAGTAGCAGCAATAAATAAAGACTGTGCAATAGTGACGAGCAATAAAGCATATAACGTTCATGTCAGAAAATCTCAGTAAAATACCACATGCTCTTAAAATTAGGATTTGACTCAAAACATCTCGTTTAAACCTGGTTTGAGTAAAAATAATTTAAAGATAGTTTTTCAATAGTTTTTCAAATAGAGGAAAAATGCAAAGGTGATAAAAAATGAACAAATCATAACCAGCCCCTCGGGCAAACCTCACAATCACTCTTGCCACTCGGGCATACCTCACAATCACTCTTGCCACTCGGGCATACCTCACAATCACTCATGCCTCCCAGTCACTCGGCACTCGCACTTAGTAGGTACCTGCACTCACTGGGGGTGTGTACAGACTCCGGAGGGGCTCCTTCAGCCCAAGTGCTATAATCTGCACGGACAACTCACGTGCTATAATAATAAAGTATGCTACAGGCGAGCAGCCCCGATCCACATTCGTCCTCACAAATCAAGCCCTCGGCCTCACTCAGTCATAAACCTCTCAAGCCACTCGGGCATTTCAGTTAAACAGGGCATTCGGCCCAAAATATTTATATGCATCAAAATAGAGTCATAAAAATGAGTTACATGGTAAACAAGTATAAACATGACTGAGTATGGATTTTCAATCGAAAACAATGAGAGGATGGTAAGAAAAAACCCCTAAGGGTCCAAACAGCACTGGTGCAAGGCCCAAACATGGCATTCAGCCCAATATACAGAAACTCTTTCTAAAATATATAAGTATCATATATTTTCAACAAAGTATGCAACTTTACAGTTGCTACGGGATGGACCAAGTCGCAATCCCCAACAGTGCACGCCCATATGCCCGTAACCTAGCATGTGCGTCACTAAAAATAGTAGAATGATACAAAATCTGGGGTTTCGTACCCTCAGGGCTAGATTTACAACCGTTACTTACCTCAAATCGGTCAAATCTCTACCCCGCAATGCTCTTGCCTCTGGACTCGGCCTCTAAATGCTCCGAATCTAATTACAATCAGTACAATACCATCAATACGCATTAATGGAATGAATTCCACAAGAAAAGCTACAAAATTAGACCAAAACTCGAAATTGGCTCTAACCCGGCCCCCAGGCCCATGTCTCGAAATCCAACAAAATTTATAAAACTAGAAAGCTCATTCACTCACGTCTCTAACCATATCAAATTTATCAAAATTCGACATCGTTTGGTCCTTCAAATCTTTAAATTACTCTCCACAAATTCCAAGCCCTAACCCCTCATTTTCACTAATTACAATAATTAAACAATAGAAAATCACCATATATACAAGTATTAGTGCTCAAGTAACTTACCTCAACGAAATCCCCTCGATTCCATCTTCAAAACTCTCCCAAAAGCTCAAAAACCGAATAGAAATGGTGAAGAATGCACCAAATTTCGCGAAGTGTGCAATATGTACCCTCTGTCCTGGCTTCTCGCACCTGCGGCCATTTTCTCGCACCCGCGCGAACGCACCTGCGGTCCAAGGAGCTGCACCTGCGCAACTCACTTATCCGCCCAGCCTTTACATCTGCGGCAAACTCGTCGCACATGCGCTTGCGCACCTGCGCGTGGCGCGCTGCATCTGCAAAGCCTGTCCAACATTCCCCTCTCCGCATCTGCGCCCCAGGTTTCGCACTTGCGGGCTCGCAGATGCGACCTCTAACTCGCACCTGCATAACCTGCCTAGCCCAGCATTTCCCGCACCTGCGAACTCCCCATGCGCACCAACGGCCTCGCACCTGCGAGGCTTTCTTCCGCAGGTGCGAAAATAGCAGTAGCAGCAGCTTCAGCTGCATTTTCCAATTCGGACAAATCCGTTAACAACCCGGAGTCACCCCGAGGCCCTCTGGACCTCAACCAAAAATACCAACAAGTCATATATCAACATACCAACTTAGTCGAACCTTCGAATCACTCAAAACAACAACAAATCATAAAATTACCCTTGGATTCAAGTCTAAGAACTTATAAATTTTCAAATTCGGCAACCGATGCCAAAACCAACCAAACCACGTCTGAATGACCTAAATTTTTTCACACACGTCACAAATGACACTACTAACCTACTCCAACTTCCGAAATTCCATTTCGACCCCGATATCAAATTTTCCATTGCCGACCGAAATCGCCAAATTTCCAATTTTGCCAATTCAAGCCTAATTCTACCACGGACCTCCAAATAACATTTCGGATGTACTCCTAAGTCCAAAATCATTGAACGGAGCTAACAAAACCATCAGAATTCAAATCCGAGATCGTTTACACATAGGTCAACATCCGGTTGATATTTCCAACTTTAGTTTCTACTTAAAAGACTAAGTGTCTCAATTCACTCTAAAACTACTCCGGTCCCGAACCAACTAACTCGATATAATATATTATAGCTGAATAGCACAAAAGAAAGTAGAAATGGGGAAAATGAGGCTATAACTCTCGAAACGACCGGCTGGGTCGTTACATAATGATTGGGTAAGAAATGGGGAAAATGGGATAGAGATTGGTAGGAACACACATTCTCAAGATTCTCCAAATGATGGTGAAGCTAATGTTGAAAATGACATTGAACATTAAGATTGGTGGTAATTATAAAATATTGTTTTGCAAGTGTTATTTAAGAACTTCTAGAGATTTTTCTTCATGCAGAAATTTGAATAAATATACTTTTTTGCTTTCAATTTAAGTCATTTTATTGAAGATGCATGTTAGTCAGCTATGGATTTTTCATGTTTGTATTGGTTGATTATTAGTTGAGTTGAGTGAATTCTTTGTGCTTTCTTTTACTTATATTTTGCTTATTGTAGCCGTTGTATTGCAATATGCTAAAGTGTTATTATCATTGGACAATTATTTTGCTGGTACATCAATACCTTTATCTCTTGAACTTGTGTACACGAATTGCTATTTATTTGTTTTACACAGCTTGAGATGAGGAAGATGCTTCCTCCAATTTTGCGTGTGACCTGCTGATTGGTTGGAGTTAATCTGATAATAGTATAACTTAATGCAACTAGATAGTTTCTTTATTTTGATAAAGGAACTATGCAAACTAGAGGTCGCACCCGATTGATAATTGAACAAGACTATAATGAAGATGTGAGACCTTATATTGAGAATTTGATGGATGATCAAAACTACTCTAAAGCCCAGCTATATCTTGAGCAGTTGATGGATAGTCAGGACTACTCTAAAGCCCAAACACATGATGGTCACTCTAATGAGTTGAATAGTTCTGCTGGTGGCACTGAGATTCAACATGATGACGATTTAGGTAATGTTTTTGTAGTATTTCAATCTGATTATATATAGAATTAGATGATAGCTTTCATTTTCTATATTAAAAAGAAGTCTCAGTGGATGGGTCACTAGAAAATTGTGAAGTTACATCTTAAATCAATAAAAGCTCTTAGTAGTCTCATTCTTTTGTTCTTCCTAGTAATTTGGACTATGATCTCCAAATAACAATGCATATCTGTGATGCTTATTCGTGTTAATTGCTCTTGAATTAGTAAACTTCAGGAATTTGGAACACAACAAAAAACTATATATTGAGATGAATTGGTGCTTCTATTTCACTTTTGATGTAAAGAGGAGTTTGTAGAAGAAGTAGAATCACTGTCAAACATCATAGAATCCCTGTAAGATGAACTATGGAACTTTTATGCTTGTTTTGTGGATTATAAATATGGCTCTTGCACTGTCGTTGTGCTAATGGAATATAGTTTGTTATCTTTCTCAAAAATATTTTTGCTGCTCAATAGTTTTGTCTGCCCGCGGTGTTGACATACAGAGAAAGTTCTTGTCTAGTTTTATTGGTGCTGCTCTTTCCTTTAATCGTTAAATTCTTAGGACGGTATGGTGGTCCAAACATTGATCTATATCATTGTATAACTGATTCTTTTCTAATTAATTCAAGAGGTGCATCTAGTTGTGGTGGAGTCTGTAGCCAGAGAACAGATATAACACGTGCAACCACATTTTTAGGAAACAGAAAGTTACGATAATATTGTGAAGACTTGGAGAAGAGCTTGAATTGAAACTAACACAACTTCATGATTAGGATCAGTTGCTTGCTTCCTTTCATGTGATGATTCTTGATTTCCTACAGCCTTAACTTCAGTTCCAATATGAGTACTATATTATAATGTTTTGACATTATTGTGACATTTTGTAGTTATATTTCTGCTTTGCTAGTCTCTTTCAGTAGTGTAATGTTAAACTATCTGGAGTTAGGATTTTTGATGTCATAAGATGATTTAGATCTTTTTTATTTTAGGTAATTCAGAAGCAAAAAGGTTCGTGGGCCTACTTTACTAAAAGATATTTGAAAACTTCCGCCGGGAAAGACAGTTGATGTGCCGTTTAATAATCGTAACCAAGCTATTGGAAAAGAGGGTCGAAAGCTTGATAGCTTTCTGGAAATTATTGCGAGAACTCTAGAACTAACACCTCTACATGCAGATGATTGGAGAAATTTTGACAACGAGGAAAAGAAGAAATTGGTGACTTTTGTGAGGGTATGGAAAAGTTATTATTATTATTATTATTATTATTATTATTATTATTATTATTTTGTGAACATGCTCAATCTTTTATACATGATGTTATCTTCTAAATGTTGGCTTTTATTTTTGCAGAAGAAGTTCTCTATCCCAAAACGTGGAGAAGTGTGGATCTTAAAGTCACTAGAAAAGAAATGGAAAGATTACAAGTGCGAATTAAAAAGTGAATATACGCGGAAATATAAGACTAAAGACGCTTTGCTAAAAAATAGACCAAGTCGCATACCAAGGGATCAATGGAGTGGTCTTGTCTCTTATTGGCTTTCTGATAAAGCTAAGGTATCAACCTTGAAAATTCTCCTAGCTCATATTCATAGCGTTTTGATTTTAGTTATTCTCAATTTATATTTATAATTTATAAGATATCATTTTAATATTTCAACGACAGAGACGTACCCAAGCAAATAGAAATAATAGGGCTAAACAAACTATGCCTCACACATGAGGATCCAAAAGTATTGCTACCTTGATGAATGAGCAGGTAAATCTGTGAAAATTACAAACTATAATATTTTAAACCTTTTTGTCTCGTATATCTGATATCATTTTATTATATTAGGCTGTAAACGGGATAGAGCCAGAGCCTACACGAACAGAAATTTTTATATTAACTCATAAAAAATGTAAGGATGGTAGACCACTGGATGCTGATTCTGCCAAGACAATCGTAAGATTTATTTTTTCTTTTATTTTATAAATTGGGAAACAGTAAGAACATGAGAAATATTGTGGCTTATTCACTCAAAGATATTAGGCATAAACTTCCATGTTGCTATGATTGTCCAAAAGAAAAAATATTGATTTATTCATGAATTTTAATTTTTATCCTTAGGGAATTTGCATTTGCTGGTGATTAGAAGAGGCATCTTCATGGTTACACAGTTTAAAGAAATTGGAGCAATTTGCTACGCACATGACCTATATTATTGTTCACTTGGCCAAATGAACTTCATTTTTTCTCAAAGAAGTGAAAGAAATCATTTGTGTTTACATTACATTAAATAAACTATAGGTCAATAACTCATACAAGACCATAATAGCTTATGACAGACAACACTGAATATCAAAGAAGATTAGAAACAATAGTACAGTTAAAGAGACGAAGAACTTTCTGTTACGTTACTAAATGAAGTTAGATGTTGGTGCTTGCATTTTTTACATGAAGGAGCTAAATGTAATCTTCATGAAATATGACTGAAACTTGTTGCATTTATATGGGAATTTTTGGCTCATCTGTTAATTTGGTCACATGTTATGTAATGAAAGGAATTGAAATCAGTGATTTATGTGCCTACTTGAGTATCGTGTCATTTTGTTAGTCAATGGGTGCACGGATTGAACTTTGAAAAATTATCTTGCTTATGGATTAAGAATAAAATTTTCAGTAATAAAGGTTGAGGTTAATATACAGATTGCTAAGCTATTTTCCTCTTCATGAATTCCAAAATGGATTTATCACTATGGTCAGAAAATGATAAATGAAAGGATGAGCAATAGTGAGAGATCTAGTGAGCAATCTCCTTGCAGTATTGCTTGGGAAGGCGACGTGTATTCCCAGGTTTTGGGAAATGAAAATAGTGGGTATGTTCGTGATTTGGGACTTGGTCCAACTCCTTATGTTCTATCAGGTAGTAAGTCTTCCATAGGAAATACTATTGCAGATGATTCGTCTAATGAGGTTATATAAAGATTAGAACATGAGATAATCGAGTTAAAGGAGAAACAAAATGAAGAAATGAATATGATGAAACAAAATCAGAAGAAGATGCAATTAGAACTATTCCAAATGAGACAATTCATGCGCAAATATGCTCCTAATGCATCTATGCCTCAAAGTAGCAATGGCACCTCAGGTGAACAAGTAACTCGATTTTATAAGCTTTAAATATTTTTAATGTAATTTTTATCATATAAAAGTATCGTTACCTAACATGTTAATATTTATTAGATACCTGACGCCAACAGTGGACATGAACGAGTATCACAAACATCAAGAATACCTAGTGTTGCTGAAAATGCTCAACCTTCTCATGGTACTACTCATTTTTGTCCTTCATCGCTATTGTTTGAGTTTTCCTCCTTAGATTTTTATTACTTTGCTGTTGTATTTGGGCTTACCTTGGATGCTTTTTACTTTTATATATTTTCTTTTCCTAGTGTTGTTGATGTCATAACTGTTGCAAAATTTCTACATCATTCCAAAAGAATATGGACGTAGATTGGTCGTCAATTTCAATTACTAAAGTGTCATCCGAATTACACTTATTTTACAATGAGGGGTTATTTGTCTTATTTATTTATCTCCATGATGATCATTTGGGATGGTCTTATTAAAGTGAGAATGGCGGGACTAAGGCATAAAATATTCTTTAGTTTTCTAGTATTGATCTCTGCAAATGCTATAGTCAACTTGATACTTCTTTTGGCCTTTCACCAAACCTGCTTTTTCTACTAGAGTTCATTGGATTGATTAACAACATCTTAAACCTTCAACCAAGTTTGCTTCACTGGGTTTTAGAATAATTATGCAGTTCCTCAATAGATTGTCTATCTGTATCGTAATAATGAGGTAAAGAGAAACGATGATATCTGGTTTTTCTAGATTTTAAGCATATGTCGCATGTTTATTTAAGAAATCCATGATGCTTTCTATTTCCTATTATAGGATCAAGTTGTAGTACCTTATTTCTTTTAATCTACCTTGTATTTTTGCGTTCGTTCTGTTCTTAACACCGAAAGATTTCGGGTGTGTTTGGTACAAAGGAAATTATTTTTTTAGAAAAAAAGTGGTTTGCCTGGTTGACTCAAAGAGTGTTCTTGGAGCTTCCGTTATTCTTGCAGTCCTCGAATGTGAAGAAAGAAATCGTGTTCTTGGAACTTCTTTTATTCTTGCTTCTAAAGAACATATTTTTATGGGTCTTTGGTTTCTTTTATCGTTTCTGGTTCATACATTATTGGTATTAATTTTCTGTCCTTTGTTAATGATATTTGCTTGTTGTTGAACTTAAGTATAAGGCCTCGTAAAATTTGCAAAGAAAATAATGTTTCATGGTACCAGACTAGGCTTACGTGTTTGAGGATTGTAGAAATTCTTCGTGGCGAGCTTGCAAGCCGCAGCTCGAACTTTTTGGGTTGAACAATGCACCGGAAAGTAAAGAAATATTTTCGGCGGAAAAGTGCATTTCTGCGGTCCATTATGCGACCGCAGAACCACTCTGCGGACTGCATAATGGCCGCAGACTGAGGCAGTTGATTGGGTCAGTTGGAAAAAACTATACGGTCGACTATGCGACCGCATAACTATTATGCGGTGCATTATGCGACCGCATAACAGTTATGCGGACCGCATACACAGGCAGTTCTTTTGGCTATTTTGTAACCAAATATGCGACCGATATGCGGTACGCATATCGGTTATGCAATATGTGATCGCATACCTTGTTCCTGAACTCCATTTTTGGGTTTTTAAAACCCGACCCTATTTCGTTAAATACACTCTTTGAGTCATTTTTGAGCTAATATCTGATATTTTAGAGTGAGAGAGGGTGCAATAGAGTGAGAAGGCGATTCTTCAATAATTGTTCTTCAATTCTTGCTCACGATTTGGATAAGAAGGAAAACTCACTAGATCTTCATCATAGAGGTAAGATTCTACACCCGAACCCTCAATTTCAAATTTTGTGTGGAAATGAATAATAAGTAAGATAATTTCTGGGCAAAAGGGTTGGTTATTTTACATGCATGTGTTATCAAAGGGTGTAGAAAGATTGTTGAGCTAAAAATGCTAAAGGTTGGGTTGTGGGATGATGGAATCTTCCATAAAAGGACCTTGAACCTTAATGCACACCTAGTGTTTGATAAAATGCTCAAATGAGTTAGAACCATAATCATCTTCCTAATTGTGGTTCAATTTGTTATATTTCTAAAATAGATTGAAGTTGCTAAGAATTCCGGAATGTTTTAGAGTTTAAGGAAGATAAATTGAGGTATGTTGGCTAAACTCTTCTTTAAGAGTTGGAATTTTCATTATCCTTGTGAGTTCCGAGATGTTGATTATAAATCGAGTATTCCGATAAGTTTTGTGATGAAGATATATGTTCAATTCGTATTTCAAATTCTCTTATCATATTGCATTATAAATTGAGGATGTGTCCCAAACTATGGATTACGTATCCACATGTTATAATTTCTAGTCGTGATTTATGTGAAAGGTATTATGCCAAGTTGTGTAGAGATTGTGATTGTGATACACCTCCAGCCGCATACATTGGGGGTGAGGCGGCATGACCGCTTTGTGTGGGGATTATGGTATAAAGATTGTGATTGTGATACACCTCCACCCGCATATATATTGGGGTGAAGCGGCATGACCGCTTTGTGTAGGGATTATGATATTATGGACTGCACCTCCACCCGCTTATATTGGGGTGAGGCGGTACGACCGCTTTGTGTATGATTTTGGTATTGTTGTGGCACCACCACCCGCATACATTGAGGTGAGGCGGCATAATCGCTTTGTATAGGTTCTTGGTACTGTGGTTATACATCCACCTGAATACATTGAGGTGAGGCGGCAAGGCCGTTTGATTAGAGTTGTGGTATTGTACGTATACCTCCACCTGCATATATCGGGTGAGGCGGCGGGGCCGCTTTGTGTGAAGATGATTATATAGGATCTTATCTTAAATCCTATAAATATTGTTGATAGCTTTTAATAAGCTTGCTATGGTTTAGACAGTTATATATATTATTCTATTGTCGCAATGGTTCATTATAAGTATCTTGTATTTCTAAATTCTTAAATTGGTGTTTAGTTCTCATACTAGTACTATTCGACGGTACTAACGTCCTTTTTGCCGGGGGCGCTACATCTTTAAATGGATGCAGGTGGTTCCACAGCAGGAGACATTGATCAGTGATAGCAGTACACCTTATTCTCAGCTGACTTGGTGAGCCCCAATTCATCCCGGGGTCATGTATCTTTTGATCTTTATGTATTATGGTTGAGGTATAGCCAGGGCCTTATTGCCGGCATTATCATTGTACTCTTCTTTATCTATAGAGCCTCCGTAGACATAGTGTGGGTTGTGTATTGGTATGGGAAGGATAAACTATGCTATGCTGTGGTTGTATTACTTGTCAATTTGAGACTTTAAAAATGGTGAAACTTATGGTAAGAAATTGGTAATTTCAGACATGACCACTTTATTGTTTAATTAAGGAAAACATATATTCTCTTTATTCATAAATGAGTTTGGGTAGAAGGAATCTAATAGGCTTGCTTGGTCGGATTCACTCGGTTGAGCGCGGATCACGCTCATCGGTTTTAGGGCGTGACAAACTTGGTATCAGAGCCTAAGGTTTTAAAGTGTCCTAGGATGTCTCAGAGCCGTGTCTGGTATAGTCCTTATTATCGTTGTGTTGTCGACTACATCTATAATTAGGATGCTACTTAGGCATTTAGGAATAATACCCTTCTTTCATGTTCTTGATCGTGCGATAAAGCTGGTTGTAAGATTGTTCCTCCTTTAACTCCTGCGTTGCTCTAATTTTCAATACATGGCACCTAAGAAGAAGGCAAGAACTGGCCAAAGAGCCAATGTCACCCTAGGAGTGACAGTTGACCCTATAATTGATGATGCGGGTGAGCACCCGAGGAGTGAGAATATTCCTCCAGTTACTACACTGCTTGACTCTACTACATCTGATCAGACCGCACTTGTCCCTACACCTACTGAAGGTGCAATAGTTCCTCCAACTGATATTCCAGTTCCACCTCCAGCTCTAGCTTCCGATTCTGGTATGTCTGATATTGATATTAGGGGAGCCATACAAATGTTGACACAGTTAGTGGCTTCTCAGGCCCAGAGATCGAGTGTTGAGCCTACTTCTTCCAGTCATCCAGGGGAATATGCTAGTTCCAGGGTGAACAAGTTTCTTCAATTAGATCCTCCAGTGTTTACGGGTACTGATCCCGAGGAGGATCCCCAAGACTTCATTGATGAGATGCACAAAACTCTCCGGATTATGCATGCTACAGAGACGGAGGGAGTAGAGTTGGCCTCTTACCGCCTGAAAGGGGTGGCCTATTCTTGGTTTGAGTTGTGGGAGGAATCCCGTGAGGAGGGAAGTCCTCCGGCAAGGTGGGGTGAGTTCACAGATGCCTTTATGGATCATTTCTTACCTGCCGAAACTAAGGCAGCTCATGCCGCTGAGTTTGAAAGCCTGAAGCAGGGTAGTATGAATGTGTGGGAGTACTATATCGAGTTTGTGCGCCTGTCCAAGTATGCTATTCACATGTTGCCCACTATGGAGGCTAGAATGCGCCGGTTTGTACAGGGCCTTAGCCCCTTGGTTATCAATGAGGCCTCTACAGCTGCCTTGAATTCAGATATGAACTATGGTAAGATGGTAGCATTTGCTCAAGCCATAGAGACCCGCAAATCGAAGAATAGAATGGAGTGTTAGAGTAGCAGCAAGGCCCGGTCCGCGGGCAACTTTGGTGGTTCTTCCGGTGGTGGTGGTGGTAGGTCAGCATTCAAGGGAGCGTCATCAGGACCATCCCAATCATTCACCCAGTCTTCGATGGGTGCACAGTCATCTGGACCCAGTCAGGGCAACAGGGGACCCCACCAACAGGGTCGGCCTGACAGAAGGTTTCAACAGCGGAGGCTTCCATGCCCTAAGTGTGGGAGGATGCACTTTGGGTCCTGTTTCATGGATCTACCAGTATGCTATGGGTGTGGTTTGCGGGGTCACATTTAGATAGATTACCGCTCGTCCCGCCGAAATATGGGCAGAGGTGCGGCACAGCCAGCTAATTCTACAGCTACTACATCCACAACACCTCCAGCTCGAGGCACCCCAGCACCCACAGGGCGTGGTGCAGCTAGGGATGGCGCACAGAATTCGAGAAGACCCAGCAGATTTTATGCTATGCGGAGACGTCGAGAATCAGAGGCTTCTTCAGATGTTGTCACGGGTATATTGACTGTCCAATCTCATGATGTATACGCTCTTATTGATCCCGGTTACACTTTGTCATATGTCACACCTTATGTTGCTATGGAATTTGGGATAGAACCAGAACAACTTTATGAGTCGTTCGATGTATCTACTCCGGTTGGTGAGTCTATTTTGGCCACGCCGGTTTATAGGGATTGTGTTGTCACATTGCGTGGTCGAGACACCGTGGCCGATTTTATTGAATTGAGAATGGTTGATTTTGATGTGATAATGGGGATGGATTGGCTTTATTCATGTTTTTCCAAGCTTGATTGCCAAACTAGAACTGTTAAGTTCGAATCTCCAAATGAGCCAGTTATTGAGTGGAAGGGTGATGATGTAGTGCCGAAGGGTAGGTTTATTTCTTACCTTAAGGCTAAAAAGATGATCAACAAGGGATGTATTTACCATTTGGTCCGGGTTACGGACACCGATGCCGAGGCACCTATACTTGAGTCTGTGCCTGTTGTGAATGCATTTTTTGGAGTATTTTCGGATGAACTCTCTAGGATCCCACCAGACATGGAGATTGATTTTGGGTTTGTTGTGATGCCAGACACACATCCTATATCTATTCCACCCTACAGAATGGCACCGATAGAATTGAAGGAGTTTAAGGAACAATTGAGAGATTTGTTAGAAAAGGGTTTTATCCGGTCAAGTGTGTCGCCTTGGGGCGCACCGGTCCTTTTTGTAAGTAAGAAAGATGGGTCGCTAAGAATGTGTATTGACTATCGGCAGCTTAATAAGGTCACAATCAAGAATAAGTACACATGGCCAAGAATAGATGACTTGTTTGATCAATTGCAAGGTGCCAGGTACTTCTCCAAAATTGATTTAAGATCCGGGTATCACCAATTGAAGATCAGGGAGCGGGATATTCCAAAAATAACTTTTAGGACCCGGTATGGGCATTTTGAATTTCTGGTGATGTCTTTTGGGCTAACAAATGCCCCAACAGCCTTCATGGATCTTATTAATCGAGTTTTTAAGCCATTCCTTGGCTCTTTTGTGATAGTGTTTATTGACGATATTCTTGTATATTCACAAAGTCATGAAGACCATGCCGATCATCTCAGGGTAGTTCTGCAAACCCTGCAGCAACACCAGTTATATGCAAAGTTTTCAAAGTGTGAATTTTGGCTTGAATCGGTTATATTCTTGGGTCATGTAGTCTCTAGTGAGGGAATTAAGGTTTATCCTCAGAAAATTTCAGCTGTGAAAAATTGGCCGATGCCTACAACTCCAACAGAGATTCGCAATTTTTTAGGCTTAGCTGGGTATTACAGAAAGTTTGTGGAGGGGTTTTGTACTCTTGCCTCTCCATTGACTAAATTGACACAAAAGGCAATTAAGTTCCAATGGTCAGATGCTTGTGAAAAGAATTTCCAAGAATTGAAAGCAAGATTGACTACGACACCAGTGTTGACTCTACCAGAGTCTATAGATAGATTTATGGTATATTGTGATGCTTCAAGAATCGGGCTTGGGTGTGTATTAATGAAACATGGAAAGGTGATAGCTTATGCTTCTAGGCAACTAAAGAATCATGAAAAGAACTATCCAACACATGATTTAGAACTTGCGGCGGTGGCATTTGCATTGTAAATTTGGCGTCATTATTAATATGGGTTCCATGTGGATATATTCACGGACCATAAGAGCCTTCAATATATTTTCAAACAGAAGGAATTGAATCTGAGGCAGCGAAGATGGCTTGAATTACTCAAGGATTATGACATTGATATTTTATACCATCCAGGGAAGGCTAATGTTGTGGTGGATGCTCTCAGCCGAAAATCTATGGGTAGCTTAGCACACTTGGAGGCATATCAAAGGTCATTGGCCAAAGAAGTGCACCGATTGGATAGTTTGGGAGTTCGTCTTGCGGACTCTAGTGAAGGAGAGGTAATTGTGCAAAATAGGGCTGAATCATCACTTGTAGTGGAAGTCAAATAAAAATAATACAACGACCCATTGTTGGTACAATTGAAATAGGGGATTCCTAAACATAAGACCATGACCTTTTCTCTTGGAATGGATGATGGTACACTAAGGTACGAAGGGCGACTATGTGTTCCAAATGTGGATGGTCTCCGTGAAAGAATTTTGACTGAAGCTCACACTTCTAGGTATTTTGTGCACCCAAGTTCTACAAAAATGTATCATGATCTTAAGGAAGTCTATTGGTGGAATGATATGAAGAGGAATGTGGCGGACTTTGTAGCAAGATGTCCGAACTGTCAGCAAGTGAAGACCGAATACCAAAGGCCCGGTGGGATGGCACAGAACATAGAAATTCCAATGTGGAAATGAGAAATGGTTAATATGGACTTTGTGGTAGGATTACCGCGCACTCCGCGCAAGTGTAACTCAATTTGGGTGATTTTGGATCGACTCACGATGTCAGCACACATTTTGCCGGTTTAGTCTACCAACACAGCGGAGCAGTATGCTCAGTTGTATATCAAAGAAATAGTCAGGTTGCATGGCACCCCAGTTTCCATTATTTCTGATTGGGGAGCATAATTCACTGCTAAGTTTTGGAAGAAATTTCAGCAAGGTTTGGGTACTCAAGTAAATCTTAGTACAACCTTTCACTCGCAGACTGACGGGCAGGCAGAGCGGACTATTCAGACGCTTGAGGATATGTTGCGTGCATGTGTTATAGACTTCAAAGGTAGTTGGGATGATCATTTACCACTCATAGAATTTGCATATAACAATAGTTATCATGCTAGCATTCAAATGGCACCGTTCGAGGCTTTATATGGTAGAAGATGTAGATCTCCCATTAGGTGGTTCGAAATTGGGGAAGCAGAGTTGATAGGGTCTGACCTCGTGCATCGGGCTATGGAAAAAGTTAAAATCATTAAGGAGCGGTTGAAGACTGCTCAGAGTCGTCAGAAATCCTATTCGGATATTCGTCGTAGATATTTCAAATTCAAAGAAGATGATTGGGTATTTTTGAGAGTTACCCCTATGAAGGGTGTAATGCGATTTGGTAAGAAACGGAAATTGAGTCTGAGGTATGTTAGACCGTACAAAATCATTCAGAGGATCGGTGAGCTAGCATATAAGCTTGATCTACCATCTGAGATGTCATTAGTACACCCAGTGTTTTATGTGTCTATGTTAAAGAAAGTAGTTGGAGACCCGACAGTCATTGTTCTGGTTGAGACTATTGAGGTAAATGAAGAATTGACTTATGAAGAGATTCCAGTTTCTATTATTGATCGGCAAGTCCGAAAGTTGAGAAATAAAGAAATTGCATCCGTGAAAGTGTTGTGGCAAAACCAACAGGTTGAAGAGGCTACTTGGGAGGCCGAGGACGAAATGAAGAAAAAGTATCCTTATTTGTTTGAATGACCATGTATTTAAAGTTGTGATTTATAAGACTTACTTTTATTGAATTTTGTATCATGTGAACAATTGGCATTAAGGGTGTCCCTTTCTGGATATATATTGCTTATGAAACCACATTTAGTGTTGTTTTGTATTATGTTACGTCGTTGGAATACGTATATGTTGTTAGGATGTGTTTTTGGCGCTCTCTGACAGGTGGATAGGCCTAGTTACAAAGGAAACTCTGGCGAAAGTTTTGAAAATTTAAGGAGTTAGTCAAATTTGGGGTTGTTGGTGCGTGGTATGAAAAACTGAGTTGCATAAGATGCTAATAACAGAATTTGACCCTCATTTGAGGACGAATGATCCTAAGCGGAGGAGAATGTAACACCCTGGAAAATTTCAATGTACTTAAGTATAAGTCTTGGTAAAGTTTGCAAAGAAAATAATGTTTTATGGTACCGGACTACGCTTACGTGTTTGAGGATTGTAGGGTTGAACAATGAACCGGAAAGTAAATGAAACTTTTCGGTGGAAAAGTGCATTTCTACGGTCCATTATACGACCGCAGAACAACTCTGCGGACCACATAATGGCCGCAGAGTAAGGCAGTTGATTGGGTCAGTTGGAAGCAACTATGCGGTCGACTATGCGACCGCATAACTCTTATGCGGTGCATTATGCGACTGCATAACAGTTATGCGGACCACATACACAGGCAGTTCTTTTAGCTATTTTGTAACCAAATATGCGACCGATATGCGGTCCGCATATCGGTTATGCGATCGCATACCTTGTTCCGGAGCTCCATTTTTGGGTTTTTAAAACCCGACCCTATTTTGTTAAATACACTCTTTGGGTCATTCTTTAGCTAATATCTGACATTTTAGAGTAAGAGAGGGTTCCCTAGAGTGAGAAGGCGATTCTTCAATAATTGTTCTTCAATTCTTGCTCAAGATTTGGAAGATTAAGAAGGGAAACTCACTAGGTCTTCATCATAGAGGTAAGATTCTATACCCTAACCCTCAATTTTAAATTTTGTTTGGAAATGGATAATAAGCAAGATAATTTCTGGGCAAGAGGGTTGGTTATTTTACATGCATGTGTTATCAAAGGGTGTAAAAAGATTGTTGAGCTAAAAATGGTAAAGGTTGGGTTGTGGGATGATGGAATCCTCCATAAAAGGACCTTGAACCTTAATGCACACTTAGTATTTGATAAAATGCTCAAGTGAGCTAGAACCATAATCATCTTCCTAATTGTGGTTCAATTTGTTATATTTCTAAAATAGATTGGAGTTGTTAAGAACTCCGGAACGTTTTAGAGTTTAAGGAAGCTCAATTGAGGTATGTTGGCTAAACTATTCTTTAAGAGTTAGAATTCTCATTATCCTTGTGAGTTCCGAGATGTTGATTATAAATCGAGTATTCCGATAAGTTTTGTGATGAAGATATATGTTCAATTCGTATTTCAAATTCTCTTATTATATTGCATTATAAATTGAGGATGTGTCCCAAACTATGTATTACGTATCCACATGTTATAATTTCTAGTCGTGATTTATGTGAAAGGTATTATGCCAAGTTATGTAGAGATTGTGATTGTGATACACCTCCACCCGCATACATTGGGGGTGAGGCGGCATGACTGCTTTGTGTGGGGATTATGGTATAGAGATTGTGATTGTGATACTCCTCCACCCGTATATATATTGGGGTGAGGCGGCATGACCGCTTTGTGTAGGGATTATGATATTGTGGGACTGCACCTCCACCCGCTTACATTGGGGTGAGGCGGTACGGCCACTTTGTGTATGGTTTTGGTATTGTTGTGGCACCACCACCTGCATACATTGGGGTGAGGCCTCATAACCGCTTTTTGTAGGTTCTTGGTACTGTGGTTATACATCTACCTGCATACATTGAGGTGAGGCGGCAGAGCCGCTTGATTAGAGTTGTGGTATTGTACGTACACCTCCGCCTGCATACATCGGGTGAGGCGGCGGGGCCGCTTTGTGTGAAGATGGTTATATAGGATCTTATCTTAAATCCTATAAATGTTTTTGATAGCTTTTAATAAGTTTGCTATGGTTGAGATAGTTATCTATATTATTCTATTGCCGCACTGGTTAATCATAATTATCTTGTATTTCTAAATTCTTAAATTGGTGTTTAGCTTTCATACTAGTACTATTCGACGGTACTAACGTCCCTTTTGCCGGGAGCGCTGCATCTTTAAATGGATGCAGGTGGTTCCACAGCAGGAGACATTGATCAGTGATAGCAGTACACCTTCTTCCCAGCTGACTTGGTGAGCCCCACTTCATCCCGGGGTCATGAATATTTTGATCTTTATGTATTATGGTTGAGGTATAGTCTGGGCCTTTTTGCCGGCATTATCATTGTACTATTCTTTATCTATAGAGGCTCCGTAGACATAGTGTGGGTTGTGTATTGGTACTGGGAAGGACAAACTATGCTATGTTGTGGTTGTATTACTTGTCCATTTGAGACTTTAAAAATGGTAAAACTTATGATAAGAAATTGGTAATTTCATACATGACCACTTTATTGTTTAATTAAGGAAAATATATATTCTCTTTATTCATAAATGAGTTTGGGTAGAAGAAATCTAATAGGCTTGCTCGGTCGGGTTCACTCGGTTGAGCGCCGGTCGCGCTCCTCGGTTTTGGGGCGTGACAGTTATTGTTATTATTGTTGTTGTTGTTGTTGTTGTTGTAACTTAGCATGCAACTTCTTTTTACTTCTCCAAGCTAATACTCTACTTTTGAATTTTTTGTTTGTTTCTTCTCTATTATAACAAAGAAAGAAACTCTCTTTAATTGTTTGCACATCCGTTTTGCTCGCTTATAAATACATCTAGTTGTTTCTGCTTATATATGTTAGGTGAGGGTGTTCGCTGAAAAAGAATATTTTTTCACATTATATTTCATCTTTTGACACAGTTATTTTATAATTTCAGGTCATACAGTCTAATGTTCGATAATTTAGCGGGTAGAAGATTTCAAAATGATGAAAAGTGCGGAAATCATTTGAACACCATCATTCATCTGGATTAGTTATATAATGACATTAGTTATTTAGTTCAAACAATATAAGTATATTTTAACTTGCTATGACATTAATATTTTTTATTAGTACTTTCTTTTGTTAATATTTAATGAGATATATTATATTATTTTGAATTAATATTAATATATTTTATTTTTTGGATCATATTCTGGATGGATGTAGTAACTATTATTGGCTAAACTATTGCTATTACAGCTTGTGACTTGTAGTGCTAATTTAGTTGGATATACCAGTTACAAAGTAGGACGATAAAAGGACAAATTAAGATGTTTTCACAAGGGATATTACAGCAAACTAAGATGTTCTTAGAAGGGATACTATAGCCATTTTAATTGCCATAAAATAATTGTCGTTAAAGATGCTAATTTTAGCAGCAATTATTTTGAATTTAGTGGCTGTATAAATGGATGCTAAAGGAGTATAATTAGTCATTTTGGTTTGGATTTAGCAGCCATTATAATTGCCTCAAACAATAGCCGTTAAAGATAACTAATTTTAGGGACAATTATTTTAAATTTAGCGGCTATATAAATGGATGCTAAAGGATTATAATTAGCCATTTTGGATTGGATTTAGCATCCATTATAATTGCCGCAAACAATAGCCGTTAAAGATAATGGTTTTTAGCGGCAATAACCATACCTTTTATCAGCTTTTGTTAGAATGGCCGCTAAAGCCTTTACCGACCCCGGCTTCAGTAGCGAAACACCAATAGACGGTAAAAGATATAGCGGCTAGTTTTATTGCCGCTAAAGCCATTTTGTATTACCGCTAAAGCCCCTTTTTGTTGTAGTGGCTGGTGGTATACGGTGCAGGTCCATCGCCTTAGATACTGCGCCTTCTATGCCTACCCCTTCCAAGTCGGCTATACTCTCCATCTCCTTCCACTGGCGGAATAATTTTGCCATTATTATGGCATTTGTCCAGCCCAGCTCGCACCATACGTTTACAAACTCATAAGGATGCTCACCAAATTTGCTGACCTAGCCAAGGTCGAACTCACACTTTGGCATTTAATAACGCCCCTAGCTTTTATAGGGGGACAATGTTGAACCTTCGTCACCGAGGAGGAAAGTGCTTGGTGGTGAAGATGGACGACAAAGCTAACCTCCAGTTTTTGTTAAACTACTTCTACGTTAGAACCAAAGACGTGGTGGACAACATTGATGATTTTCCTGAGGTTTGGAATTATACTTGTAAGTACCTAGTTTCATCGTTTGTACGTGTCTGATTTTTCTCCCTTGCTTGGTTGTGGGCTTTGATTTTTGGTCCTTTCTCTTTTTTTTGTGCAGCCAAGATCTCGCCTCCTCCTTTGGTCGAAGACATTTTCGACTAGGTTGGTCAACTCCTCCCTCACATCCTGGGGATTCGTGAGTGGAAGGACTTCTTCAAGAGGTTTGTGCCTGCTCTCCCTTCGGCTGGTAAGTCCCTTTTATTATCGGAGTCTTGGTTTCTTTCCTTTTCATTTACTTTGCTGATCTTCCCCATTTCTTGTGTTTTTCCTAGCTTCGGCTAGGGGATCTTCGAGGAGGTCGAGAGCTCCCGCCCCCTCGTTCTGAAAAAGAAAGGCTCTTGTGCCCTCGGCTTCCGCTCCATCCTCGACTGCGGTTGTTTTTGCTCGTGCCTCAATCCCTCATGTTGCGGCGTCCGATCCTACTCCTTTCTCGGCCGTGGGAGCTTCAGCCATGGAGACCTCAGCCTCTCCCTTATACCGTCTTATGGATAAAGACGATGAACTTGTGCCGGACGAGGGGGATTTGATGCCCCATAAGAGGAGATCTGTTGATTGGCCATTGACTTAGTGACGAGTGATTTTTCACTGCAAGACATCAAGCATTGTCATTAAGGATGATATCGAGCCGGAGTCCGAGACTTCGAGGTTGGCGGAAGCCAACGTGGATATGCCTCTCCCTTATATGGCAGCGGAGACGGATGGACTGACTATTAGCGTTCTCGATACTTCTAGGCGAGAGGAGGCGTCGACTTCCCAGCCAGCTGCTGATACTTCTTTGCCGGCCAACGAGAGAGGTAAAGGCATTGCCGAGGATGGCGATGAGTCAGGTTCGGACGTTGATGTGAACGATCTAAAGATGATGGGGGAAGGATTTACCCAACTTGAGATAAGGTTGTAGGGGTATACGAGAACCATTATGATCCCTATGGATCATGACTTATTGAAGAACACGGAGAGCATGGTTCCTGCCCTTGGCCCTCTTTGCTCCGAAATAGAGGGTAAGACCCTTAAAGAATTGGATGACGTCACTTTGTCGAGGAGCATTACCGGTCTTGCTCTTTGGGTGAGTGTTTGGTGTTTTGTCCTTCTCCTCTTTTTTGTCGTTATTAGCAAGGGCATTTTCATTTTTGCCTTACTTCTTTTTTCTTTTTGTGATTGCAGACTGTGAGTTTCAAGATTGAAAGCGCCCGAAGGGAGGAGAAGCATAGAGAAATATTTGTGAGGTTAAAAAACAAATACTTTGAGTATCGCGGCAAGTACCAGGAGTTTCGCAGGAGGTTTCGTGAGGGCAGCAATATGTAGGACCTTCGTGATGAGTTGAAGGAGAAGGACGATGAGCTGGTGAAAGTCATCGAGATATGTAGTGTCTTTGAGGGGACGTTAAGGAGTAGGAAAAAAGAGCTTGAGGTCAGTAGGGCCGTGGAGGCCTAGTGCGGTGACCTTCAGAAAAAAGTGGTCGAGTTGCATGGGCAATTGGAGGAATGTCGGCTTCAACTGGAGGTCCTTAATGGTGAAGTCTCCGAGAAACAGGGTGAGCATGAGAAGGCGGAATTTTCCCGTATGTAGGCTCGGAGGAAATAACATATGCTAGAGTTGGCGAATAGGACTCTTCGGGCCTAGCGGGAGATTGACCAGTCCACGGTGAAAGTTAAAGAGGATCGACTAGTGGAGAAGATCGGAGATCTAGATAAGGATAACTCCATCCTCTATGAACGGGTGGCCGCTTTGGAAGCTAAGAAGGCCCAACTGCTTGCACAACCATCTTCTTCTCGTACGTCAGATTTTCCCAATGTTCCTCGGGACTTATATGAGGAATGGATTCACACCGAGGCTCAGTTGGACGTGTTTCAAGATTTTCATAAGGCAGGATCCGTTTCTGCGGCCGCCCTTGAAGATGTTTGTGTTAAGGCTCGTGAGGCTCAAGTCGCTTGTGGGTATGATCCCCCCACGCCTGAGGCCGGTGATGACGAGAGGGACGAGGGTGTGGACCGGCTTGAGTAGAATGCTTGGTATGATGCTGCATATCCTGAGGGCAAAGGTGGTGTTGGCGATGGTGCTGATGGCCAATGAGGCAATACTGTTGAGGACCAAGTCAGCGGGGACGTCGAAGGTCATGATGGTGGTGGCCAGTAGTTCTCTTTTGATTTTTTTTGTATGTTTTTGATGGCATCTTCGCGAGCCCATTATAGACAACAATCCTTTTTTTAACTATATGAAATGTTAGAGTGTTTCCTTATATTTTCTTCTCTTCCTGCGGTTTACTTTCTATACTTGTATATATTTTTGTTTCTTTGTTGGAGTGTGGATGAGGGCCGATAGGAGTTTGTTCGAACGAGGTCGAGTACACTCTTTTATTAAATTGAGGTCGTAGGCCGGTAGGTATTTGTTCAAGCGGGGTGGAGTATACTCTTTTATTAAATTGGGATCGTAGGTCGGTAGGTATTTATTCGAGCGGAGGTCAAACGTAGCCTTCATTAAGTTATGGACGAGGGCCGATAGGTGTCTGTTCGAGCAGGGTCGAACATGACCTTTCATTGAGTTGTGGCCGAGGGTCGGTGGGTGTTAGTTCGAGCAAGGTCGAACATAACCTTTCATCAAGTTGCGGTCAAGGGCCGATAGGTGTTAGTTCGAGCAAGGTCGAACATAACCTTTCAATAAGTTGCGGTCGAGAGCCGATAGGTATTTGTTCGAGCGGGGTCAAACATAACCTTTCATTAAGTTGCGGCCGAGGGACGGTAGGTGTTTGTTCAAGCGGGGTCTAACATAACCTAAATGCGAGAAAGATGTGCTGATAAGCATAAAGTTTATTACCTTGACATTGTTGCTTTTGTTACATACTTGGAGAATTTTTTAGATTTTTGGGTGTTGTCTGGCGTTCCAGTCCCAGTCCCGGTCTATCTAGTCCCTTCATTGGCCGATCTGGAGAATAGTGAGAGGTCGAGCAATGAAATAGTAACCACGGCCCTACCTTCGCGTACTTTGACTCGAAATGTTCCCTTTTCCGCCTCGTTAAAACCCTCCTTGAGAAAACCCAAATGGGACAAAACTCAATTGAGGGAAAAATGAGTACGGCTTGGGGGGCGCTTTTTCTCTCAGAAGTTGAAGTATTTGAGGTGGCTGCTATTACAATTGTTTGGTAGTAGCTTTCCTTCCATTGTATCTAATTGGAATGAACCTTTGTTTGCTTCGGCTGTGATTTTATATGGACCATCCCAATTTGTTCCCAGCTTGCCTTCCCCCGGATCTTTGCTCGGTTGAGTTTTAGCTTTCAGTATATAGTCCCCGACTTTGAGCGTCCCGACCTTTGCTTTCTTGTTGTAATAGTGTTCTGCTTATTTATTTTGGGCGGCCATTCTTATGTAGGCCATATATCTTCGTCGAGTTCCTGCTTTCTGCTCTCGTCATTACTCACGTCGCTCTCATGGGAGTACCTTAGGCTTGGTTCTCCGATATCGACTGGTATTACTGCCTCGGTCACGTAGACCAAAGAGTAAGGCGTCTCTCATGTGCTTGTTTTTGGAGTTGTTCGGTAGGCTCACAATACTTCTGGTAATATTTTCGGCCACAATCCTTTGGCGTCTTCGAGCTTCTTTTTCATAATGTTTAGTATTGACTTTTTGAATGATTCTTCTTGTCCGTTACCAGTGGGGTGATACGGGGTTCAGAGTATCCTCTTGATATGCCATTTCTCGAAGAATTTGGCGGTTTTCTTTCCTCTGAATTGGGGTCCGTTGTCACAACTATTTTCTTTAGGAAGGCCGAATCCGCATATGATATTTCTCCATATAAAGGTGATTACATCATGTTCCCGTATTTGGGTGAATTCTTCTGCTTCCACCCACTTAGAGAAATAGTCAGTTAAAACCAAAAGGAATCGTACATTACCTCGCTCTGCTAGTGGGGGCCCACGATGTCCATTCCCCATTTGATGAACGACCAAGGTGATGTGACTGAGTGGAGATGTTTGCCTGCTTGGTGAATCATTGGGGCGTACTTTTGGCACTGCTCACATCTCTTTACGAAGTTCGCGACATCTTTTTTTCATGGCGGGCTAGTAATATCTTGCCCATATGAGGCATATGACCGGTGTCCGGTTGCCAGAGTGAGACCCGCAATGGCCTTCGTGAACTTCTTCAAGGACGTTCTGAGTTTGGTTTGGGCCCAAGCACTTCGCTAGAGGGCCATCATAGGTTCTCTTGTACAGATCGTTGCAGAGGACATTGTACCTGGCCGCTTTCATTCTTAGTTTCTTGCCCTTCTTTTTGTCGCTAGGGAGTGTGTCGTCCTGCAAGTATGCGACATTATGATTGCGCCAATCCCAATTTATGTTTATGGTTCTTACATCCACTTGGTCTAGTAATGAGTTGAGGAGGTGGACCACGTTTTTGTCTCCGGTTGTGATGCTTTACGTGGTTTTGGATAGTTTGGCGAGGCCATTTGCCTGGACATTCTGTGCTCGTGAGATTTGGTCGAGCTGACATTTGTCGAACTCAGGCAGTAGCTTGCAGATTTTAGTCTGGTATTTTTGCAATCTTTGTTCCTTGATTTGGAAGTCCCCGTGACTTAATTGACTACGATATGGGAATCACAACGCAATTTCAACCGTTTTGCTCCATATTTGAGTGCTAGTCTTAGACCTGCAATTACGGCCTCATACTCGGCCTCATTGTTAGTCATATCCGGATACCTTATGGACTGGCGAATCACTTCGCCTTTTGGGACTTCGAGTACGAGTCCCAGTCCGGACCGCAATACGTTGGATGCACCATCGGTGTATAGGACCCAGAGGTCTTGTGTTTGAAGGGAGGTTTGGACGACTTCCCTTTCGACTTCAAGGCATTATCTTTGCGCTGAAGTCGGCGGGCACTTGTGACTTTATCGCCTTTAGCGGCTGATACATGATATCATGCTCACTCATCTCGATGGCCTATTTGGCCAGCCTTCTCGATAGTTCGGTTTTATGCAAAATACTTCTGAGGGGGAAAGTCGTGACGATCGAGATGGGGTGACGTCCTCTGTCTCTTCTTTGAGTCTTATTTGGGTAAGCACTCAGGGATGGATAATGCACGTGCCGCTCCTGTCATCTATCATAATCCGTTTAACATCGGTATCTAAAATACGTAAAGTAATAATGAGGGTATCATTATGAGGAAAGTTCAATCCGTCAATATCTGACTTGTCGAAGATGATACTTTCTTCGAATTTGTCATACTGTTCGCGGGTGATAGATCGCTTGAGTTTGTGGGTAGTGGTGAACTTCACGGTGTTTATAGAGGCATCATCACTACCGCCGATGATCACGTTGATGGTCCGAGCTGGTGAGGGTGGTTTTGGAGGTCCTTGGTGTTCGCATCCTCTGGCGAAGTTGGTTCTTCCCCTGTCTCGTAGTAACTCTTTGAGGTGCCCTTGTCGCAACCTGTTTATGACTTCTTGCCTCAGGGCGATGCAATCTTCAGTTTTGTGTCCTCGTTCCTGGTGGAACTCACAGATGGCGTCAGACTTTCTAGTGTTTGGGTCCGATCTCATCTTCGGCAGCCAAAAGGGAACAAGAAGATAAATGTTGGTCATGTGGAAAGACAGGACATAGAGCTAGTGAATGCAAAGTCACTAACAAGAAAAAGAAAAAGGTTAATCTTCTAGAAATAGATGAAAGCACTAAAGAAAAGCTTTACACTATCCTTGAAGAAAATGATAACAACTCATTATCATCATCGAACGAAAGTTATTGAGATTGTGATGATGAATTAATTAATGTAGCATATAGCTCAGATAGCAGCAATAGCTCTAAAGAAGATAACTGTAACTGCATTGGTGCAATATGTGTATGTGGCCAAAATTCTATTAAAGTTATTACTAATGATTCCAAAGAAATCTTATTTGATATTATTAATCACATGGATGATGAAGAAATCAAAAAAAAAAAATTAACTGAATTAAAAAATATTATTATAAATCAAAAGGGGGATCGTCATAAAATAGAACATTTTAAAATGAAAGAAGTTATGAATAGATTCTCAGTCAAAGATGACAAACCTACTATTCAACACCTACAGTAAATATTTTAAATAATTTACTTGATTAGAAAGTAAGTTTATTTTAAATATAGTTTTTGATTTGACGAAGTCACTTTCATCTTGGGAAATAAAGTTTAGATATGAAAATTTTATTTTCTTTCCTAATATTGTGGTGCAGATCGCATCTAAGTTATCATAATAAGGTTTGATTTGGGTTATAAATGGTATTCCTAGGATAATTTCTTCGTTTATATCCCTAGTTATCACGAAGTCATTTATAAAGCAGATTCCATCATTACAAATGTGTGCTTTTGATAGTTTGTAGTTTATTTTTATTTGTTCTCCTGTGGCGGAGTATAATTTCGTAGTACCTTTTTCAAGGTACTTTGTTGGTATTATTCCTTCCATTATGCAGTTTCTGTTTGTACCCTAGTCTAGTAAAGCTAATTTATTTAGCGTGATATCTTTAACTTTTGGTGTGATTGGAATATGGTAGCTTTGGGCTCTTACCAGTTTTCAGGAAAAACTCGAACTTGAAGCTTGTTTAGAATTACCCAATGCCTTTTGGGAAAGAAAAAGGCACATAATTGAACTACCTTATATTAATAATTTTAATAAACATGCCATACCCACAAAGGCAAGACCTATCCAAATGAACCATAATCTCATAAAAATTTGCAAAAATAAAATTAATAATCTCCTCAAAAAGAAGATTAAAAGACCATCAAAGTCACCATGGAGTTGTGCAGCATTTTACGTCAACAATAACGCAGAAAAGGAAAGAGGTGCTCCTGGTGTGGCTACTGGAATAGTATGCTTGGTATACTTATATACCAAGCATCAATATAAACATTGAAATTATAGGTTTGGGGCCTATGTTGGTTCAATAGCACAATTGAGGTGTGCAGGTGGTCAATACCCCATTCGAAAGGGCTGATAATTTTGTTAATAGTGAACCTTGAGTATTTGATACTAATGGGGTCCAAATTATCTTTTAATTCTGTCACGATCCCATTTTCTCCTCTATAGGACGTTGTGATGGCACCTAGTCTCTAAGACTAGCTAAGCCTAACAATTTGCGAAATCGATGAATAATAAACTGAACTCCAATCTCAACACATGATATATAAATATAAAACTATCATTCAATAATTACAACACCCAAAACCCGGTGAAAACAAGTCACAAGCGTATAAGAGCAAATACTAAGTGCCTCTATACATCAGAGTCTAAAGAAGATAAGGAAAACAATATAGTAAGGATAAAGGGGGACTCCGAGGTCTACGGATGCTAGCAGATATACCTTGAAATCTCCACATGTGGTCCAACTCACTGGTATCTGGTCTGGTGGGAAGAACCTGGATCTGCATAAAGAGATGTGCAGAAGTATAGTATGAGTACACCATAACGGTACCCAGTAAGTGCCAAGCCTAACCTCGGTAGAGTAGTGACGAGGTTAGGTCAGGGCCCTACTAGTTTAAAATAAAAGTAAGGAAGAAGATATAATAATATTTTGAAATGACTGAGAATTTAAACAATAAGAAGTTTCATAAAATATCAACATCGTAAATAGAAGTAAGAAACAGGGGCACTCCCGAGTTACCGCCTCGTAGCCCCAAATATAAATATGCACGACAGAGGGGGATCTCCTGAGGTACCGCCTCGTAGCCCCAAATGTAAATATGCACGACAGGGGGGGATCTCCCGAGGTACCGCCTCGTAGTCCCAAAGTAAATATGCAATACAGGGGGATCTGTCGAGTAAACTCCTCATAGTCCCAAAGTAAATATGCAGTACGGGGGGATCTCCCGAGTAAATGCCTCGTAGTCCCAAAGTAAATATGCAGTACAGGGGGATCCCCCGAGTAAACTCCTCGTAGTCCCAAAGTAAAAATGCAGTATAGGGGGATCTCCCAAGGAACCGCCTCGTAGTCCCAAAGTAAATAGGTAGTACAAGGGGATCTCCTGAGAAACCGCCTCGTAGTCCCAAAGTAAATATGCAGTACAGGTAATCGAAGGAAATAATAATTTACAGCAAGAATCTTATAGTTAAAGATTTAATTCAAATCAAGGAAAGCAGGTAATTCAACTAAGCATGTTGCACAAATTGCAAGTAAGAGTTAAGGCACGTAGACATGCGATACTAGGCTAAACATGATCACTACATTTGCTAAGGAAACTCAGTTGATGAATTTTAAGGGAAGACAACTCAGTTAAAGAATTCAAAAGATGACAAATCAACAAGAGCCGAATTTTCCATAATCAGCCAATGTACGCACTCGTGACCTCGCATACACGGCGCTCACATATCACAAATTGTTACAACAGTACCAAATCCTAGTGGGATTTCCCCCACACAAGGTTAGACAAGTCACTTACCTCAAATCTCGCTCAATCAATCGGTAATAATGCCTTTCCCTCGACTTTCCAACTCTGAATGGCCCAAATCTAGCCAAAATCAATTACATATCATGAATAAAACCACAAGAAACAAATTTAAATCATAAATTTACGACTTTAGCAAGGAATCGAAAAATTGCCCAAAATAATCGACCCGGGCCCACGTCTCGGAATCAGGTAAAAGTCACAAATTACGAACACCCAGTCGACGACGAGTCCAACCATACCATTTTTACCAAAATTTGACACCAAATCGTCACTCAAATCCCCAATTTAAGCTCTCCAAATCCCTAGCCTCAAACTCCCAAATTTCACCTTAAATACACACCAACTAGGTGGGAAAATCAATGAGGAAACAATATTATTTATCAAAAATAAGCACAAGGGACTTAGCTCAAGAAACCCCTCGAAAGTGCTCTCAAAAATCGCCATACACCGAGTTTAAAATGTCCAATAATGATAAAACAAATCACGAATCCTTGCTTTTAAGTGTTCTGCCTAGCATTATCGCTTCTGCGGTCACATTAGCCGCTTCTACGGCACCGCTTTTGCGGTCCGACCCTCGCATCTATGGAGGCCACTAAGCCATCCAACCGCTTCTGTGGTCATAACCCCGCTTTTGCGGGCGCGCTTCTGCGGACCTGCCTCAAACTCCAGCATCCGCTTCTGCGACCCTCCAAGCACAGGTGCGAGTCCGCACCTGCGGAACACCCTCCGCATCTGCGCTCCACAGCCCCCAGTCCAAACCTTTGCATCTGTGAAACACGTCCCGCACCTACAAGCTCGCACCTGTGATCAAAGCTCCGTAGGTGCGGTTACACCAGCAGAGTCCTTCTTCAACCATGCATTACACTAAGTCCCCTTTTCGATCCGTTAGCCATCCGGAATCCACCCGAGGCCCCCGGGACCTCAACCAAACATACCAACAAGTCCTAAAATATCAAACGAACTTAGTCGAGCCTTTAAATCACATCAAACAATGCTAAAAACACAAATCATGCATCGATTCAAGCCTAATGAACTTTAAAACTTCAAACTTCTACATCTGATGCCGAAACCTATCAAATCAAGTCCCATTGACCTCAAACTTTTCACACAAGTCATAATTGACATTACGGACCTACTCCAACTTCCGGAATTGGAATCCGACCCCGATATAAAAAAGTCCACTCCCGGCCAAACTTCCCAAAAATCATCCCATTTTCCAACTTTCGCCAATTGTCGCTAGAATGACTTACGAACCTCCAATTCGACATTCGAACACGCTCCTAAGACCAAAATCATGCTACGAAGATATTGGAATGGAAGAAACTCTATTCTGAAGTCGTCTTCACACAATTCAAACTATGGTCGATTCCTATGACTTAAACTTCCATTTCAGGGACTATGTGTCCCATTTCACTACGAATCCAAAAACAAAACTTCTCGGCAAGTCACAAAACCCAAAAATGAAATAGAGAAAGCAATAATTAGGGGTTCAGGGCTAATACTCTCAAAATGACCGGCCGTGTCATTACATCCTCCCCCTATTAAAACAAATATTCGTCCTCGAACGAGTATAGAGACATACCTGAAGTGGTGAAAAGATGAGGATAACTATTGGCCATATCATGCTCGGTCTCCCAAGTCGCCTCCTTAACCAGGTGACCCCTCCACTGAACCTTCACTGAAGCGATGTTCTTCGACCTCAACTTTCGGACCTGCCTATCTAAAATGGCCACTGGCTCCTCAACGTAAGATAGGTCCTTGTCCAACTGGACTGAGCTGAAGTCTAACACATGAGACGGATCATCGTGATACTTCCGGAGCATGAAAACATAGAATACTGGATAAACTGCAGAGAGACTAGGTGGTAGTGTAAGTTTGTAAGCCACCTCTCCATTCCTCTCAAGGATCTCAAAAGGTCCGATATACCTAGGGTTCAACTTGCCCTTCTTTCCGAACCTCATAACACCCTTCATGGGCAAAACTCAGAGTATGACCCGTTTCCCAACCATGAATGCGACGTCGCGAACCTTTCAATATGTATAACTCTTCTTCCTGGAATGGTCTGTATGAAGTTGATCCTGAATCAATTTAACCTTTTCCAAGGCATCCTGAACCAAGTCTATACCCAATAGTCTAGCCTCACCCAGCTCGAACCAACCCATTAGAGACCGGCACCGTCTACCATACAAAGCCTCATATAGCGCTATCAGAATGATCGCCTAATAACTGTTATTGTAGGCAAACTTTGCAAATGGCAAGAACCGATCCCAAGCACCCCCAAAATCAATCATACACGCACGAAGCATATCCTCTAATATTTGAATAGTGCGCTCGGACTGTCCGTCTGTCTGAGGGTGAAATGTTGTACTCAACTCCACACGAGTACCCAACTCACGTTGTACGGATCTCCAGAACCGTGATGTAAACTGTGTACCCAGGCCGGAGATGATAGATACCGGTATGCCATGAAGCCTAACAATCTCGCGGAATCTCTGGAATAGGTATACCGATATGCCATGAAGCCTAACAACAAAATCCATAGTGATCCGCTCCTATTTTCACTCTGGAATCTCTATTTTTTGAAGCAATCCACCCGGTCGCTGATGCTCATACTTCACCTGCTAACAATTTAGGCACCGAGCGACATACTCCCCTATGTCTTTCTTCATCTACCTCCACCAATAGTGCTGCCTCAAATCTTGATTCATCTTCACGGCACCTGGGTGAATGGAGTACCGCAAACTATGAGCCTCCTGGAGAATCAACTCACGCAAACCATCTACATTAGGCACACAAAGCCTGCCCTGCATCCATAATACACCGTCATCTCCAATAGTGACTTCCTTGGCATTACCGTGTTGAACCGTGTCCTTAAGGACTAGCAGATGTGGGTCATCATATTGACGCTCCATGATACAATCGTAGAGAGAAGACTGAGAAACCACACACTCCAACACTCTGCTCGGCTCGGAAACATCCAATCTGATGAACTGGTTGTCCAAGTCCTGAACATCCAAGGCTAAAGTCCTCTCTGCTACTGGTAGATATGCTAAACTGCCAAAACTCTCTGCCTTGTGACTCAAGGCATCGGCCACCACATTGGCCTTCCCGGGATGATAGAGAATGGTGATGTCATAATCCTTAAGCAACTCCAACCATCTCCGCTGCCGCAAGTTAAGATCTTTCTATTTAAACATATGTTGTAAACTCCGGTGATGGTGAAAACCTCACAAGGAACACCATACAAGTAGTGCTGCCAGATCTTCAAGGCATGAACAATAGCTGCTAACTCAAGGTAGTGGATGGGATAGTTCTTCTCATGCACCTTCAACTGTATAGACACGTAGGCAATCACCCTACTGTCCTACATCAACACCACGATGAAATCAATGCACGACGCATCACATTACACCGTATAGGACCCCGATCCAGTAGGCAACACTAACACTGGGGCTATAGTCAAAGCAGTCTTGAGCTTTTGAAAGCTCTCTTCACAATCCTCGGTCCACCAGAATAGAGCACCCTTCTGGGTCAATCTGGTCATAGGTGCAACAATAAATGAGAACCCCTCTACAAATCGATGGTAATACCCCGCCAAGCAAAGAAAACTCCAGATCCCCATAGTTGAGGACGGTCTGTGCCAACTCTGCACTGCTTCAATCTTCTTCGGGTCTACCTTGATCCCCTCACTCAATACTACATGACCCAAAAATGCCACTGAGTTTAGCCAGAACTCACACTTCAAAAATTTTGCATATAACTTCTTCTCTCTCAAGGTCTGAAGCACAGTCCTCAGGTGCTGCTCATGATCCTCTCGACTCTGGGAGTACACTAGAATGTCGTCAATAAACACAATGATGAAAGTGTCAAGATAGGGTTGAAATACACTGTTCATCAAGTGCATGAATGCTGCTGGGGCTTTGGTCAGCCCAAATGGTATCACAAGGAACTCGTAATGACAATATCGAGTCCTGAAAGCAGTCTTCGAGATATCTGGCTCCTGAATCTTCAACTGATGATAGCTTGAATGCAAGTCGATCCTAGAGAACACTCTGGCACTCTGAAACTGATCAAATATGTCATCAATACGTGGTAATGGATACTTGTTCTTCACCGTAACCTTGTTCAACTGGAAATAATCAATACACATTCGCATAGAACCATCCTTCTTCTTCACAAACAATATAGGAGCACCCCAAGGCGATACAATGGGCCAAATGAAGCCCTTATCGAGTAACTCTTGCAACGGTTCCTTTAACTCTTTCAACTCTGCTGGGCCATCCAATAAGGTGGAATAGAAATGGGCTGAGTGCCCGGTAACAAATCAATGCCGAAGTCAATATCCCTGTCAGACGGCATACCCGAAAGATCCGCCAGGAATACATCTGAATATTCTCTCACTAGCGGGACAAACTTGATGCTAGAAGTATCAACACTAACATCTCTCAAATAGGCTAGATACGCATCACACCCCTTCTCAACCATTCGCTGAGCTTTAAAAAATAAAACAACCCTACTAGGAACATGATCCAAGGTACCTCTCCACTCTAGCCATGGTAGACTTGGCATAGCCAACATCACCGTCTTGGAATGATAATCAAGGATAGCATGATAGGGCGACAACCAGTCCATGTCCAAAATAACATCAAAATCTACCATAATGAACAATAATAAATCGGCTCTGGTCTCAAAACCACTAAGAACAACCAAACACTACCGATACACACGGTCAACAATAATAGAATCACCCACCGGTGTAGATACATAAACAGGTGAACTCAGAGAATCACAGGATACACCCAAATACGAAGCAAAATAAGATGACACATAGGAATAAGTGGAGCCTGGATCAAATAAGACTGATGCATCTCTATGAGATACTAGAACAATACCTGTGATAATAGAATCTGATGCAACTGCCTCTGTCCTAGCAGGAAGGGCATAATATCTAGCCAGGCCTCCCCCTCTAGGGCAACCTCTACCTGTCCGACCTCCACCTCTAGCTGGCTGTGCAGGTGGGGGTGGTAGTTGGTTCTGTAATCATAGCCTGAGGACTTGGTGGAGCACGCGATGCCAGGGAAATCTGTAGAGGTGCACCCCTCCTAAATCTGGGGCAATCCCTCACCAAATGACGAGTGTCTCCACACTCAAAACAAGCTCTCAGAAGACGTGGCTGCTGCGATTGGCTCGGGCCTGATCGACTAGACTGACCACTGGAAGCACCCCGTATATGAGGCACACTAACACTGGTGGTGCATAATAAGGATCCTGGGGCCTAGTAGTGGCCGAAGCACCGCTGGTGTAACGACCTGACTTGTTGTTTTAAGAATTTATGCCATGTTCAGTGACTTAAGCTCCCGAGTAGCTTCGCAATATGTATTATGACCCGCGGGTGTGGTAGAGTTTGAATTACTGAAGATTCGGAATTTAAATAAAAGAACAATCATTATTTAGAAGCTTAAATGGAAAGAGTTGACTAGAGAGTTGACTTTTGAGAAAACGACTCTGGAATGGAATTTTGATGATGTCAATAGCTCCGTATGGCTATTATGGACTTAGGAGCGTGTCCGGAAAATTATTTGGAGGTCTGTAGTGGAATTAGGCTTGAAATGGCAAAAGATGAATTTTTGGAAAGTTTAACCGGGGGTTGACTTTTTGATATCGGGGTCGGAATCCAGTTCTAAAATTTTTCATAGGTTTATGTCATTTATGACTTGTGTGCAAAATTTGAGGTCAATCAGACTTGATTTGAATTGAAATTTCTTAGTTTCATTAAGCTTGAATTGGGGTATGATTCGTGGTTTTAACATTGTTTGATGTGATTTGAGGTTTCGACTAAGTCCGTAATAGGTTTTGAGACTTGTTGGTATGCTCGGACGGAGTACCGAGTGGCTCGGGTGAGTTTTGGGGTGGTTTCAGACCATTTCTAGGCCATTTTTAGTTGCTGGTTTTTGGCCACAGAGGTATGCATCGCGATTACGGACAAATGGTCGTGATCGCAAAGAGCAATTTTGCTGTTTGGAGACTGTGAATCGCGATCGCAGAAGCCTTTTCGCGATCGCGTAGAGGAAACTCCTGCCGCACTGACCCGACTTTGGAAGCTCATATCTCGCAATCTATAAGGAATTTGGAAATGATCCAAAATAAAGTTGTAGCCTTTGTGTCTAGTTTTCAGAAATGTAAAACATTTATCATTTGGAGGTGTGTACAAAAGGTTATGGTGGATATACTACAGACTGTCCGGGAAGAGTTTGGAAATCTCTGTTACATAGGGCTAACTTTGGAAGCTTATATCTAGAAATATATAAGGAATTGGGAGATGAGAAACACATAAAAGTTATAGTCCTTGGAGTCTAGTTTTCAGAAAGTTAAACTATTCATCATTTAAAGTTTTGTACAAAACGTTATGGCGATTATACTAGAGGCTGTCTGGAAGAGTTGGGGAGTTTGTTCTTCGCGATCGCGATTGGTTTTCCACGATCGCGAAGAGCAATTTTGGGGCTGAAAATTTTTGTTCTTCATGATCGCGAAGCATTTTCCGCGATCACGAAGAGTAAATACCTGGGCAGTAGCTATATTTCGAGGCTTCAGCCATTTTTAACATATTTGGAGCTATAGAGCTCGAATTGAAGCGATTTTTGAGGTGATTTTCACCATATGGATTGGGGTAAGTGTTCTATTTCCTAAAGTGTTTATATTTCATAAATATGTGATTATATTCATCGTTTAATTTGGATGTTAATGAAAGAAATCAAGATTTTTGTAAAAATCCTCCTAAATCAAAAATGTAAGATTTGGAGGTCGAGTTGTTATTGGAATTCGATAAAATTGGTATGGTTGAACTCGTATCGGAATGGGTGTTCGGATTTCATAAAAATTATGTCGTGTTCCGGGGCGGGCCTCGCGTTGACTTTTGTTGACTTTTTAGAATAAATTTTTAAGTCGACGTATTATTATCCGGAATTGTTTCCGATAATTTTAATGAAGTTATACAATTAATTTGGATAGATTTGAGCAGTCCGCAGGTCAATTCAAGCAAGAAGACAATTTTGGAATATCGGCATAACTTCAAAAAGGTAAGTGTCTTGCTTAACCTCGAGTGGGGAAAATACCCCTTACGCATTGAGTATTTTGTGCAAATTATGTGATTGAAAACCATGTACGTGAGGTGACAAGTACGTACTTGGTTTATATATGCAAATTTCGTTGATTAAAATCCTTAGACGCCCTTATGTATTAAGTTGGAAATTATTGGCACTTATTAAATCCTCTATTTGTCATGCCTAGATCCTTGTTTGTTGAAATTGTTTTCAAATGATGATTTGGTATGATTGCCACCTTGAATTTATGTGAAAAATTATTTTGTTGAGTTGTTCACTCCCGGATATTTTGTTAAGATTTTGTGTACATTATGGTCGAGCCATGGGCTCCTTATTGTGGAAAATGATGTATTGTTGATTTCTGTGGTAAGTTGAAATATTTGAGCACTTGATGAGCCATTTGTGATATGTGAGCACTTGATGTGCTGTTGTTGAAATCATATTTATTTTGGGATTACGGAACGATATTCCGGGAGATCCTCCTGCCCTGCATATTTACTTTGGGACTACGGAATAGTATTCCGGGAGATCCCCTTGCCTTGCATATTTACTTTGGGACTACGAAACGGTATTCCGGGAGATCCCCCTGCCCTGCATATTTACTTTGGGACTACGGAACGGTATTATGAGAGATCCCCCTGTCTTGCATATTTACTTTTGGGACTACGAAGCGGTACCTCGGGAGATCTCCATGTCTTGCATATTTTTCTATGGATGCACTTGCCGTTGGTTATTTTGTTTTTCCGTGATATGTAAATTCTTGTGTTCTTCCGTGATGTATTATTTGATTTTATTATGTGTTTTGGTATTCCTTGTTGTATTGTGTTGGCTTTGGCTCTTTGTACAAGACTCTGCAGATTTGTGTTTATGGTTTTTACTGGTTTTCGAGAATTGAGTTGTTTCGATTAAAAAAAATTACTATTATGTTTTAATTTAATAAATTTTACATCCAAATTAGTAGTCGTCGGATACTTCATTTTAATTGAAATGTCATTTTCTTCACCCAAACGAGTTAAAAAAAAATAAACTCATATCTTTGATGATTTCTTACTTGATTTAAAAATTCTAAACTCACTTTAGTGGAAATAAATTGATCATGTGGATCTTATATACATTGAGGATATTGGCATGTGAATTTTCCGTGCAGTTGTGATATGAAATGAGGGCACGAGGTGCCGGGAAAATATGATGATTTAATTATGGGCACGAAGTGTCGTGGAGATATGAAAATGGGCTCAGACCCGTATTTTATGATTTTGAAATGAAGTGTCACATGGTGACTTTTTAATTGAAGAATTATATTCAAAATATTTATTTGGAAGGATTTTTATTTAGAAAGTATTATATGAAAGAATTATATTTGAAAGATATTTTATTTGAGGAAATTTATATTTGAAGGAGAGTTATTTGGTAGAATTATATGTGAAGGACATTATTTGAAGAATTTGATTTAATTGGGTGTACTTGTATTTATTAGTTGTTGAGTGATATTAAATGGTGTTTTGTTGTCTTTGTGTGCATATCACTGGTTGTTTTATGGTGTCTTTATTGTTATCTGCTGCCTACTATCTTGTATATTATATTGCACAGGCTAGTAGACTAGTGAATGTCTTGACTGTACCTCATCTCTAATCCACTGAGGTTAGTCTTGATACTTACTGGGTACCGACCGTGGTGTGCTCATACTACACTTCTGCATATTTTTGTGCAGAACCAGGTATTGGAGATATCGGACTTGAGCAGAGTTAAAGCGGGACCATAAAGATTCAAGGTAGAGCTGCTTGGTCATCGCAGTCTCTTGGAGTCTTTTCATTTCATTGTACTGTTAATTTTTAATCAAACAATATTGTATATTCGGTCCTCGTGATCATTTCAAGTATCCAGTTAGAGTTCGTGACTCAGTACTACCAGTCTTGGGAGGTTGTATATTCTTATTTGTTCCGTTGTTAGTTTTGATTACTTATTTAATTCAAAAAAATGGCTTCAAATATGTAATTGAAATTGGCTTACCTAGTATTAGAGACTAGGTGCCATCCGACACCTGTGGCGGGATTTTGGGTCGTGACAGCTAGCGGCTGGAAGTGCTGAATGAACAGGGTGACCCATATAACCTCTGCCCTGACGAGTTGTAGCTGGGGCACGAGTACCACTGTAAGTTCCAGACTCTCGAGACCTCTTGGCCTCTCTCTCCTCTTTATCCCGAGTCAGCATGCCTTCCAACCTCCTAGCAATCCCTACTACCTGCTGGTACGCAATATCTATCTCTAACTCTCGGTCCATGCTCAATCTGATGTTGGGGTTGAGCCCCTCAATAAACTGACGAACTTGCTCTCGGGCAGTAGTAACCAAGGCTAGTGCATGCCTGGCCAAGTCACTGAATCGAACCACATACTCTGACGCGGCCAGAGAACCCTTGCCCAACTGCTCAAACTCTGCGCGCCAAGTATCTTTGAGACTCTAGGGAACATACTCCCTCAAGAACATATCTGAGAACTGAGTCCAAGTGAGCGAAGCTACCTGAGCCAGACTATCCAACTCGTATGCGTGCCACCACTGATAGGTCGCTCTTCTAAGCTGAAATGTAGTAAAAGAAACCCCACTAGTCTCCGCAACACCCATTGTACGGAGGATACGATGCCACTCCTCAAGAAAACCCTGGGCATCCTCTAACGCCAAGCCACTGAAAGTAGATGGGTGGTACTTCTTGTACCTCTCGAGCTTGAGTTGCTCTGCCTTAGAAGCTGGTGCCCTAACCTCGGGCTAAACTGGAGCTACCGGCTGTATCGGTATGATCTATGGAACCTGGTCAACATGAACCCGCTGCTTTAGGTTACCGACGATGAGAGTCTGTGCTCCTCCCCCGGGCTGAGATGTGGCAGGAGCAAGAGGTATCAATCCTGCCTGATCCAAGGTGTTGAACATGCTCAGAAACTAGGCTAAAGTCTCCTGGAGAGCTGGTGTAGTAACAGGCGTCTTAGGTGCCTGCCCTCCAACTGGTCCTACTAGTGACTCCTCTGTGGTAGCTAGTGCGGGTGCTCTGGTTGCACCACGTGGACGTCCTCAGCCTCTACCTCAGACCCGACCTTTCGCGGCTCTAGCAGGGGGCTGGGTGTCTGATCGTCTGATCTAGCTGTATGTGTCCTCACTATCTGTGGGAGAATAGAAAGACAGAATTTTAGAGCCCAAAGTCAAAATCTCGCACGATAAGGAATCAAAGAAAGTGAAACTTTTCCTAACAATTCCATAGCCTTCCGAAGATAAGTACATACGTCTCCGTACTGATCTGCGAGACTCTACTAAACCTGCTTGTGACTCATAACACCTATGAACCTAGAGCTCTGATACTAACTTGTCACAACCCCATTTTCCTCTTCGTAGGACGTCGTGATGGCACCTAGTCTCTAAGACTATGTAAGCCTAATAATTTGCGGAATCGATGAATAATAAACTGAACTCCAATCTCAACACATGATATATAAATATAAAATTGCCATTCAATAATTACAACACCCAAAACTCGATGGAAACAAGCCACAAGCTTATAAGAGCAAATACTAAGTGCCTCTATACATCAGAGTCTAAAGAAGATAAGGAAAACAACATAGTAAGGATAAAGGGGGACTCCGAGGTCTGCGGACGCTGGCAGATATACCTTGAAGTCTCCATGTGCGGTCCAACTCACTGGTATCTGGTCTGATGGGAAAAACCTGGATCTGCACAAAATGATGTGCAAAAGTGTAGTATGAGTACATCACAACGGTACCCAGTAAGTGCCAAGTCTAACCACGGTAGAGTGGTGACGAGGTCAGGTCAGGGCCCTACTGGTTTAAAAGAAAAGTAAGGCAAAAGATATAATAATATTTTGAAATGACTATAGAATTTAAACAATAAGAAGTTTCAGAAAATATCAGCACTGTAAATAGAAGTAAGCAACAGGGGCAATCCCAGGTACCTCCTCGTAGCCCCAAATGTAAATATGCACGATAGGGGGGATCTCCCGAGGTACCGCCTCGTAGCCCAAAGTAAATATGCGAGACAGGGGGATCTCCCGAGTAAACGCCTCGTAGTCCCAAAGTAAATATGCAGTACAGGGGGATCTCCCGAGTAAACGCCTCGTAGTCCCAAAGTAAATATATAGTACAGGGGGATCTCCAGAGTAAATGCCTCGTAGTCCCAAAGTAAATATACAGTACAGAGGGATCTCCCGAGGAACCGCCTCATAATCCGAAAGTAAATATGCAGTACAAGGGGATCTCCCAAGAAACTACCTCGTAGTCCCAAAGTAAATACGCAGTACAGGTAATCGGAGGAAACATGAATTTACAGTAAGAATCTTACAGTTAAAGATTTAATTCAAATAAAGGAAAGCAGGTAATTAGACTAAGCATGTTGCACAAATTGCAAGTAAGAGTTAAGGCACGTAGACATGCGATACTAGGCTAAACATGATCACTACATATGCTAAGGCAACTCAATTGTTGAATTTTAAGGGAAGACAGCTCAGTTAAGAAATTCAAAAGATGACAAATCAGCAAGAACCGAATTTTCCATAATCATCCCGTGTACGCACTCGTCACCTCGCGTACACAGTGCTCACATATCACAAATTATTACAACAGTACCAAATCCTAAGGGAATTTCCCCACACCAGGTTAGACAAGTCACTTTCCTCAAATATCGCTCAATCAATCGGTAAGAATGCCTTTCCCTCAATTTTCCAACTCCGAATGGCTCAAATCTAGCCAAAGGAAATTACATATCATGAATAAAACCACAAGAAACAAACTTAAATCATAAAGCTACGACTTTAGCAGGGAATCAAAAAATCGCCCAAAATAATTGACCCGCGTCCACGTCTTGGAATCGGCTAAAAGTCACAAATTACGACCAGACAATCAACCACGAGTCCAACCATACCATTTTTACCAAAATCTGACACCAAATCGTCATTCAAATCCCCAATTTAAATTCTTCAAATCCCTAGCCTCAAACTCCTAAATTCCACCTTAAATACACCAACTAGGTGGGAAAGTCAATGGAAAAATAAGATTATTGATCAAAAATAAGCACAAGGGACTTACCTCAAGAAATACCTCGAAAGAGCTCTCAAAAATCGCCCTAGACCAAGTTCAAAATGTCCAATAATGATAAAAATCATGAACCCTTGCTTTTAAGTGTTCTGCCCAGCATTCTCTCTTCTGCGGTCACATTAGTCGCTTCTGCGGCACCGTTTTTGCGGTCCGGCCCTCGCATATGCGGAGACCACTAAGTCGCCCAACCACTTCTGCGGTCATAACCCCTCTTTTGCGGGTGCGCTTCTGCGCAACAAAACCCGCTTCTGCGAACCAGCCTCAAACTCCAGCATCCGTTTCTGCGACCCTCTCCGCATATGCGCTCCACAGCCCCCAGTCCAAACCTTTGCATCTGCGCAACACGGTCCACACCTGCAAGCTCACACCTGTAATCAATGCTCCGCAGGTGCGGTTACACCAGCAGAGTCCTGATTCGGTCATGCACTGCACCAAGTCCCTTTTTCAATCCGTTAGCCATCCAAAATCAACCCGAGGCCCCCGGGACCTCAACCAAACATACAAAAAAGTCCTAAAATATCATACGAACTTAGTTGAGCTTTTAAATAACATCAAACAACGCTAAAAACACAAATCGTGTATCGATTCAAGCCTAATGAACTTTAAAACTTTAAACTTCTACATCTGATGTCGAAACCTATCAAATCAAGTCTGATTGACCTCAAATTTTGCACACAAGTCATAATTGACATTACGAACCTACTCCCACTTCCGGAATTGGAATCCGACCCCGATATCAAATAGTCCACTCCCGATCAAACTTTTCAAAAATTATCCCATTTTCCAACATTCGCCAATTGTCGCTAGAATCTACGGACCTCCAATTCGACATCCGAACAATCTCCTAAGACCAAAATTACCCTACGAAGCTATTTGTACTGAGGAAACTCCATTCTGGAGTCGTCTTTACACAATTCAAATTATAGTCGATTCCTACAACTTAAACGTCCATTTCAGGGACTATGTGTCCCATTTCACTCTGAAACCAAAAACAAAACTTCTCGGCAAGTCACAAAACCCAAAAATAAAATAGAGGAAGCAATAATAAGGGGTTTGGGTCTAATACTCTCAAAATAACCGGCCGGGTCGTTACAAATTTGTGCTCGATAGTTATTGATCTTGTATCTGTTAGGATAAATTCATAGTACCTTCTTGTTTTAAGGGGGTCGCTGGTTTCTATGTAGTTTCTATTTGTATAGCAGGGTCTAACCAAATCTCTAATTTTGAGAGTTTTGTAACCTTTATCTAATGCCAAAATCATGATCGGCGATTTAGATATGATTTCAAAATTCTCCTTCTCTTGAGAGATGGATTTTTTACCTTCTCTCTTGGAGGGAGTTTCTGGTCTTACTGCTTGCACAAAAGACTATGGGGTCTTCATTTCGTAATCTGAACTGGTTACTATTTTACCAGATGTTGAGCTTGAAGAGGCTTTTGATAAAACTTGTTTGAATGGTCCCTCTACTTTTAGTACATAACCGATGATTGTCATTGTTTATGATGAGGGTTTGCTTATAGTGGGTACTCTCGGAGGGGTTACCATTATTTGTGATGGTGGTCTCACGGGTAAGGGTGGAAACTCCGCGAGTGCGAAATATCTGTTTCCTCGATTATTATTTGGGGAGGCCCTAAAGCGACCCATCTTGTCTGGTCTTCCCTGTAAGAATTCTCTAGTTAAAAAGTCTGGTAAAGAATTTTCTTCACCTTTAATAAAATTGATTTGAAAATAAAAGCTTGATAGTAATGCTTGCCATCTCGCAAAAATTTATTTTGAAATAAGATTTTTTACATCCTTTTGTAAAATCTCTTTAGCTGATTTACAATCAACTCTAAGTAAAAATTCTTTATTGATCAAGTCATCTTGAAACTTAGTAATACATAGTACTATAGACAAAAGTTTCTTTTTGACTGTACTATAGTTCTTTTGGACGGAATTCCAGATTCCTGAAGTGAATCGAACTAACTGTTCCAAAGACTCAGAAGAGACTCTTTGTTTGAGAATACCACCGTACCCTTCATCTGAAGCATCGGTTTATACTATCATGAATGTATCTGGATTTGGAATGTCTAGACACAGCAGTTTTTGAACAATTGACTTGACTTTCTTGACTGTGTCTATTTGTTCTAGACTCCATAGAACTGGGTTCTTTCTGAGATGCTTGTATAATGGTTCAAAAATTTTCCTAATGTTAGGGATGAAGTCTGCAACATAGTTTAGGTTTCCTAAGAATCTTTGTAGTTGAGTTTTGTCTGTGATTTCATCAGGGAATTTAGACGATAATTCAATGGCTCTACAAATTGGTTTGTAGGTTCCTTGATATAAGTCATGCCCTAAGAATCTAATGGTTGTTTTGAACAACTTAATATTCTTAGTACTTACTACCAAACCATTGTGTTTTATAATTTTGAAGAATGTATTTATGTGCTTAAAATGAGAATCTATATTCTCTGAGAATATTAGAACATTGTCAATATAAACAATCGACATATTGCTATACGGGTTGAATATATTATTCATAATGTTTTGAAATTCTGATGGGGTATTTTTTAACCCGAAAGGCATAACATTCCATTTATATTGTCCAAAAGGGACATTGAAAGCAGTTTTATACTTATCTTTTTCATCAATTTGTATTTGCAGAAGCCTGACTTCATGTCAAATTTGCTGTAGATATTAGCTTGGTAAGTTCTTTTTAATAGTTCTCTTTTATTAGGTATCTGATACCTAATCCATTGTAGTACTTTGTTTAATGGTTTGTAGTTAATTACAAGTCTAGGAGCGCCTCTTTCCTTTTCTGCGTTATTGTTGATGTAGAAGGCTGCTCAACTCCATGGTGACTTTGATGGTCTTATAATCTTCTTTTTAAGGAGATCATTAATTTTGTTATTGCAAATTTCCATGAGATTATGGTTCATTTGGATAGGCCTTGCCATTGTGGGTATGGCATGTTCATTAAAATCATTAATATAAGGTAGTTCAATTATGTGCCTTTTTCTTTCCCAAAAGGCATTGGGTAATTCTGAACAAACATCAAGTTCGAGTTTTTCCTAAAAACTTTTAATCTTCCCTTCCATTTTTGGGGTTTTTAAAGTTTGTTCAATTTTGTGAAATTTTATATCATTTTTTAAATAATTTACTTGGTTAGAAAGTAAGTTTATTTTAATTATAGTTTTTGATTTGATGAAGTCACTTTCCTCTTGTGAAATAAAGTTTAGATATGGAAATTTTATTTCCTTTCCTAATATTTTGGTGCAGATCGCATCTAAGTTATCATAATAAGGTTTGATTTGTGTTATAAACGGTATTCCTAGGATAATTTCTTCGTTTATATACCTAGTTATCAAAAAGTCATTTATAAAGCAGATTCTATCGTTACAAATGTGTGCTTTTGATAGTTTGTAGTTTAATTTTAATTTTTCTCCTAAGACAGAGTATAATTTTGTAGTACCTTTTTCGAGGTACTTTGTTGGTATTATTCCTTCCATTATGCAGTTTCTGTCTGCACCTGAGTCTAGTAAAGCTAATTTATTTAGCGTGATATCTTTAACTTTTAGTGTGATTGGAATATGGTAGCTTTGCGCTCTTACCTTTGTAATTTTAGCTACAGTTGTACCACCTCCTATTACATATTGATTGATGATTGAGTCGTCATCATTGATTTTTGAATTATCATCTTCTGTAAAATATTCTCCAATTGGTTCCTTTTCCTTCGCTACTTGTGCTAATATTTCTTTTGTAAAGTTTTCCATTTCCATTTTGTCAAGTCTAAGTTTGACAGCTTTTATTTCTTCTTTTACGGATTTTAATTCAATCTGTAGGTGTTGAATAGTAGGTTTGTCATCTTTGACTGAGAATCTATTCATAACTTCTTTCATATTAAAAGGTTCTATTTTATGACGATCCCCCTTTTGATTTATAATAATATTTTTTAATTTAGTTAAATATTTTTTTTTGATTTCTTCATCATCTATGTGATTAATAATATCAAATAAGATTTCTTTGGAATCATTAGTAATAACTTTAATAGAATTTTGGCCACATACATATATTGCACCAGTACAGTTACAGTTGTCTTCTTTAGAGCTACTACTGCTATCTGAACTATATGCTACATTAATTAATTCATCATCACTATCACAATAACTTTCGTTCGATGATGATGATGAGCTGTTATCATTTTCTTTAAGGATAGTTGCAACGATCCGGCCGGTCGTTTTGAGAATTTAAGCCCCGATCCCCTAATATCTGCTTTTTCCATATTTGTTTATGCTTTTGGGATTTTCCGGAGTGTTTGGTAATGGAATTCGGGAAGTTTTGGGACACTTAGTCCCTAGTTGTGAGTTTAAGCCTTAAAGTTTGGACCGTAGTCGGAATTGTGTGAAGATGGATCCAAAATGGAATTATGTCGACTCCTTTAGTTTCGTTGAGTAATTTTGGGGTTAGGAGCGCATCCGGAATGTGGTTTGGAGGTCTATAGTAGATTTAGGCTTGAATTGGCGAAAGTTAGTTTTTCAGCGATTTCGGCCGATAGTGAAAATTTTGATATCGGGGTCGGAATCTGATTACGGAAGTTGGAAAAGGTCTGTAATATCGAATATGACTTGTGTGCAAAATTTGGGGTCAATCGGACGTGGTTTGATAGGTTTCGGCATCAGTTGTAGAATTTTGAAGTTTCAAGTTCTTTAAGTTTGAATTGGAAGGTGATTCATGATTTTAGCTTTTTTTGATGTGATTTGAGAGCTTGACTAAGTTTGTATGGTGTTTTAGGACTTGTTGGTATGATTGGTTGAGGTTCCGGGGGCCTCGGGTGAGTTTCGGATGCTTAACGGATCACTTTTGGACTTTGGAAGATAGCACATTTCTGGTGTTCTGTTGCAGGCATTTTCTTCATCGCGTTCGTGAGGGAGTCCTAGCATTTGCGTAAGGTATCTAGGAAGGGCAGCTGAATTACTCTTCGCATTCGCGAAGTTGTGGGACCTCGAAGCTAGGCGTTCGTGACATGGTCCTCGCGTTCGCGAAGAAGAACTGGAGGCATGCGAGATTTCGTGCTTCGCGTTCGCGATGGAGATCCCGCGTTCGTGAAGGGTCAAGCTGAGTGGTTTTCACATTCGCAACATGTGCATCGAGTTCGCGATGGAGGATTTTGGGCCGAAGTAAATTGTACTTCACGAACGCGAGGGTGTGTCCGCGTTCGCGAAGAAGGACGCGTCTGGGCAGTATTAAAGTTCCAAAAAAACGGAGGTTATGCCATTTTTATCAAAACCATAAGTTGGGAACTCGGAATTTGGACGAGGGATTGAGGGATTTCAAAGATATCGATTGGGTAACGATTCTTAACTCCTTTATGGTTATATTCCACTAATCTATGCTTGAATTCATCGTTAAATTTCGAATTTGAGGTAAAAATTTGAGAAACAATTCTTAGGCCGAATTTTGGGGTTTTGATCGAGATTTTGGTATCATATTTGAGCAATTTTGGTACTAGTAAACTCGTGAGTGAATGGGTGTTCGTATTTTGTGACTTTTACCCGATTCCGAGACGTGGGCCCAGGTGACTCTTTGGGCATTTTTCCTAATTTTACGCTTTAGCTTTGAATTAATTAGCTAAATTAATTACTTGTAGTTATATTTATATTATGCAATTTATTTGAATATATTCGGGCCATTTGGAGTCGGATACTCGTGGCAAGAACGTGTTATCGAGGTGATTTGAGTGGTTCAAGGTAAGTGGCTTGCCTAACCTTGTGTTGGAGACTTTCCCCTTAGGATGTCTTGATTTTATTTGGTGTGTGGGCGCCGTGTACGTGAGGTGACGAGTACGTACACGGGTTGTTATTGCAAAAATCTTGTTTATCCTTTTTAAATCATAAATTGCTTCTCTTATTAAATTGCACTAATATGCTTAATTGTTTAGTTTAGACTAGAAAAGCATGCTTACGTGTTTTAACTGCCTATTTGACATTCTGTGCGCCATGCTTAGTTAAATCCCTCTTTTCCTTATCTGTGTTCAGTATAAACTGTATAACTCGATGTCATACCTGTCATTTCATCTTGTGTTCCATATTTAAATTGGGACTACGGACGTATTCTGGGAGATCCCCCTGTACTGCATATTCATTCGAAACTATGGGACGGTATCCCGGGAGATTTCCCACTATGTTTACCTTGTTTTGAGCTGAGGGCTTCCTTAATTGTTAAATTTTCGAGAATTCCTTTAACTATGTTACCGTAAATTTCACTTATATCTTTTACTGTTTAATTTATTATATTTACTCCGATAGGGCCTTGACCTGACCTCGTCACTACTTGATTGAGGTTAGGCTTGGAACTTCCTGGGTACCATTATGGTGTACTCATGCCCTTCCTGCACATGTTTTCGTATGCAGATCCAGGTACAAGCTATCATCCTTGGGGTTAGTGCGTGCTGCTGATTCTAGGAGACTTCAAGGTACTTCTGCTTGCGTCCGCAGATCTTCAGAGTCCCCTTCTACTCCCTCGTCTACAGACTTTCCTTATTATCTTCAGACTTTTGTATAGAGATACATAGATTATAGCAGCTTGTGACTTAGTGATATTCCGGGTCTTGGGAAATTATTTTGTACATGCTGAGTGGTACTACTCTTGGCTATTTATAATATGTTGTTTATCTTTAAAATGTTGTGTTTTCTTTATATTTTTTGCAATATTAGGCTTACCTAGTCGTAAAGACTAGGTGTCATCACGACATCTTATGGAGGGTTAATTTGGGTCGTGACAAGTTGGTATCAGAGCACTAAGATCATAGGAGTCGCGAGTCACAAGATGGTTTATTAGAGTCTTGCGGATTGGTGCGGAGACGTTCGTACTTATCTTCGGGAGGCTATGTAACTGTTAAGAACAATCATATTTCTTTGATTTTCTTGTCGTGCGAGTTATTGACATCAAAAATTCTAAGATTGTATTCTATTCTTTCTCACATATGGTGAGGACCCGTACCCGGAGGACCGATGATCAGGCACTCGAGCCCCCTGTCAGAGCCGCCAAAGCCCAGGGTCGGGGTAGAGGACAACCACGTGGTGCAGCTCGAGCACCTGCGAGAGCTGCATAAGAGGAGCCCCCAGCAGCTCCAGCTGGAAGGCCAGCGCCGAAGATCCCTATTGCTACTCTAACCCTCCAGGTTACTTTAGCTCAGTTCTTGAGCATGTTCAGCACTCTCGCTCAGGCTAGACTATTTTCGATAGCTCCCGTTACATCTCAGGCTGGAGGAGGCGCACAGACTCCCACAGACCGCACTCCTGAGCAGAGGGTCCAGGTTGATCAGGCCCCAAAGTATATTCCTATGCCACCAGTGACTCCGGTTCAGCATGAGATCAGGGTAGCTGGTTCTGAGGCATAGTAGCTCAGACTTAAGAGGTACAAGAATTACCATCCACCTACTTTCAGTGGACTAGCTTCAGATAATGCTCTGGGTTTTCTTGAGGAGTGTCATCGTATTCTCTGTACCGCATTATGGAGACGAGTGGGGTTTCTTTCACCGCTTTCCAGCTGAGGGGAGCAGCATATCAGTGGTGGCGTGCCAATGAGCTGAGTAGTCCAGACGAGGCATCTTCACTCACTTGGACTCAGTTTTCAGAGATGTTCTTACGTGAGTATGTTCCTCAGAGCCTTAGTGATGCTTGGCGTGCAGAGTTTGAGTAGTTGCGTTAGGGTGCTATGATTGTGTCGGAGTATGCAGTCTGTTTCAGTGAGTTAGCTCGCCATGCACCGGCTCTGGTTGCTACAGTCAGAGAGAGGGTTCATCGCTTCATTGAGGGACTCCACTCCTGTATTCGGACCAGTATGGCCAGGGAGTTAGAGATGGACATCACTTATCAGCAAGCAGTGAGCATTTCCAGGAGGGTGAAGGGCATGTTTGCCCGGGACAGAGAGGAGAGAGAGGCCAAGAGGTCTCGAGAGACTGGTCATTATTTATGAGCTCGTGCACCAGCAACACGCTATGGTAGGGGTTTTGTGAGTCTCCCTGTTTATTCAGCTCTTCCAGTAGCCAGCGGTGTTCCAGCTCCTCCTAGACCTCAGGAGCCCTATTATGCACCGCCAGTATCCAGTATGCCTCCTACTCGAGGTGCTATTACCGGCCAGTCCAGCAGGCCAGGTACGAGTCAGTCTCAGCCATCACTCCCTCCGAGAGGTTGTTTTGAGTGTGGTGATACTCGTCACTTGGTTAGAGATTGCCCCAGAGCCAGGAGGGTGAACCTCCACGGACTTATCAGCCTCCACGTGCTCCACCGGGTCCTCCAGCCATTTTTCCATCACCAGCTGCCACCCCACCTTCTCAACCAGCTCAAGGTGGAGGTCGGGGAGGTCGAGGTCGCCCTAGAAGGGGAGGCCAGGCTAGGTACTATGCCCTTCCAACCCGATTAGAGGCCGTTGCTTCAGATTCAGTCATCAAAAGTATCGTCCATGTCTGTCATAGGGATGCATCGGTATTATTTGACCCAGGCTCTACGTACTCATATGTGTCTTCTTATTTTGCTCCACACTTGGGGATATCTTGGGATTCCTTGAGTTCCCCTATTTATGTATCTACTCCCGTGGGAGATTCTCTCGTTGTGGACCGCGTATATCGGTTGTGTTTACTTGCTCTTAGTGGTTTTGAGACCAGAGTCGATTTGTTATTACTCAGTATGGTAGATTTTGATGTTATCTTGGGCATGGACTGGTTGTTGCCCCATTATGCTATTCTTGATTGTCACGCTAAGACCGTGACACTGGCTATGCCAGGTTTGCCGAGATTAGAGTGGAGAGGTACCTTAGAGTATACTCCCTGCAGGGTCATTTCATTTCTTAAGGCTCATCGAATGGTTGAGAAGGGGTGTGATGCGTAGTTGGCCTATGTGAGAGATGTCAGTATTGATACCCCTACAGTCGGGTCAGTTCCAGTAATAAGGGACTTTCCAGATGTGTTTCCAGCTGATCTTTCGGGTATGCCGCCCGATAGAGATATTGATTTCGGCATTGATTTGTTACCGGGCACTCAGCCTATTTCTATTCCTCCCTACCGTATGGCTCCTCCTGAGTTGAAGGAGTTGAAGGAGTAGTTGTAGGAGTTGTTTGATAAGGGCTTCATCAGGCCCAGTGTATCACCTTGGGGTGCTCCGGTCTTATTTGTGAAGAAGAAGGATGGTTCTATGCGTATGTGTATTGATTATCGGCAGTTGAACAAGGTTACGGTGAAGAACATGTATCGTTTGCCTCGCATTGAAGATTTATTTGATCAGTTACAGGGTGCCAGGATGTTTTCCAAGATTGACTTGCATTCTGGCCATCATCAGTTGAAGATTCGGGAGCCGGATATCCCGAAGACTGCTTTCAGGACCAGATATGGTCACTATGAGTTTCTTGTCATGTTATTTGGGTTGACCAATGCCCCAGCAGCCTTTATGAATTTGATGCACAGTGTATTCCGGCCTTATCTTGATTACTTCATCATTGTGTTTATTGACGACATCCTGGTATATTCCCGGTCTCGGGAAGATCATGAGCAGCACTTGAGGACCGTGCTTCAGACTTTGAGGGAGAAGAGGTTATATGCAAAATTTTCTAAGTGTGAATTCTGGCTTGATTTAGTGGCATTCTTGGTCCACATAGTGTCTTGTGATGGGATCAAAGTAGATCCGAAGAAGGTGGAGGCAGTGCAGAGTTGGCCTAAATCGTCATCAGCTATGGAGATCCGCGGTTTCCTTGGTTTGGCAGGGTATTACCATCTCTTTGTGGAGGGATTTTCATCCATTGCAGCACCTATGATCAGGCTGACCCAGAAGGGTGCTCCGTTCAGGTGGATCGAGGAGTGTGAGCAGAGCTTTCAGAAGCTCAGGACAACTTTGACTACAGCCCCAATATTAGTATTGCCTACAGGTTCGGGGTCCTACACTATCTATTGTGATGCCTCGAGGATTGGCCTTAGAGCGGTATTGATGCAGGACGGTAGGGTGATTGCCTACGCATCTAGACAATTGAAAGTGCATGAGAAGAATTATCTGGTTCATGATCTCGAGTTAGCAGCTATTGTTCACGCCCTGAAGATCTAGCGTCATTATTTGTACGGTGTTCCCTGTGAGATTTACACTGATCACCGGAGTTTACAGTACTTGACCAGGCAGAAGGACTTTAATTTGCGTCAATGGAGGTGGTTGGAGCTACTTAAATACTATGATATCACTATATTGTACCACCCAGGGTAGGCCAATATAGTGGTCGATGCCTTGAGTCACCGGGCAGAGAGTTTGGGGAGTTTGGCATATCTTCTGACAGCTGAGAGGCCCCTAGCCTTGGATGTTCAGGCCTTAGACAGCCAGTTGGTGAGATTGGATATTTCAGACCCTGGCCGGGTATTAGCTTGTGTGGTTGCTCGGTCTTCTCTTTATGACCATATCATGGAGCGCTAGTATGATGATCCTCATCTTCTAGTTCTTTAGGATAGGGTTCGGCGAGGTGATGCCAGAGATGTGACTATTGGTGATGACGGTGTGATGAGGATGCAGGGCCGGATCTGTGTTCCCAATGTAGATGGGTTTCGGGAGTTGATTCTTGAGGAGGCCCATAGCTCGCGGTACTCTATTCATCCAGGTGCCGCGAAGATGTACTAGGACTTGAGGCAGCACTATTGGTGGAGAAGAATGAAAAAGGATATAGTTGGGTTTGTGGCCAAGTGTCTCAACTGTCAGCGGGTTAAATATGAGCATCAGAGACCGGGTGGATTACTTCAGAGTTTAGAGATACCATAGTGGAAGTGGGAGCGGATCACCATGGACTTTGTGGTTGGACTTCCTCGAACTTTGAGAAAGTTCGATGCTATTTGGGTGATCGTGGATCGGCTGACCAAGTCAGCCCATTTCATTCCAGTGTTGACTACATACTCTTTAGAGAGATTGGCTGATATTTATATCAGAGAGATTGTCTGCCTTCATGGTATTCCAGTATCCATCATTTCAGACAGAGGTACACAGTTCACATCCTGGTTTTGGAGAGCCATACAGCAGGAGTTGGGTACTAGGATGGAGTTGAGCACAGCCTTTCACCCTCAGACGGACGGGCAGTCTGAGCGCACAATTCAAATTCTTGAGGATATGCTCTATGCCTGTGTGATGGAGTTCGGAGGGTCATGGGACAAATACTTGCCACTTGCAGAGTTCTCTTACAACAACAGTTATCAGTCCAGCATTCAGATGGCACCGTATGAGGCTTTTTACGGTAGGCGGTGCCGGTCCCCTGTGGGATGGTTTGAGCCGGGCGAGGCCCGATTATTAGGTACAGACTTGGTCCAGGATTCCCTAGATAAGGTGAAGGTAATTCAGGTTAGACTTCGCACAGCGCAGTCCAGGCAGAAGAGTTATGCAGACCGTAAGGTTCGTGATTTGGCATTTATGGTTGGTGAGCGGGTCTTGCTTCGGGTATCACCTATGAAGGGTTGCATGAGGTTCGGGAAGAAGGGCAAGCTGAACCCGAGGTTCATCGGTCCTTTTGAGATATTGCGGCGAGTTGGGGAGGTTGCTTATGAGCTTGCCTTGCCTCCCAGCCTAGCAGGAGTTCACCCGGTATTCCACGTGTCTATGCTCCGGAAGTATCACGGTGATCCGACTCATGTATTGGATTTTAGCTCAGTCCAGTTGGACAAAGATCTATCTTATGTTGAGGAGCCAGTAGCCATTTTGGATAGGCAGGTCAGAAAGCTCAGGTCGAAGAATATTGCTTCAGTAAAAGTCCAGTGGAGGGGTCAGCCTGTCGAGGAGGCGACTTGGGAGACCGAGCAGGATATGCGTATCCAGTACCCTCATCTTTTAACAGTTTCAGGTATGTCTTTATACTCGTTCGAGGACGAACGATTATTTTATGAGTGGGAGGATGTAACGACCCGGCCGGTCATTTTGAGAATTTGAGCCCCGATCCCTTAATATCTGCTTTCCCCATATTTGTTTCTGCTTTTGGGATTTGCCGGAGTGTTTGGCTATGGAATTCGGGGAGTTTTGGGACACTTAGTCCCTAGTAGTGAGTTTAAGCCTTAGAGTTTGGACCGTAGTCGAAACTGTGTTAAGACAGATCCGGAATGGAATTCTGTCGACTCTGTTAGCTCCGTTGAGTGATTTTTAGGTTAGGAGCACGTCCGGAATGTGTTTTGGAGGTCTGTAGTAGATTTAGGCTTGAATTGGCGAAAGTTAGTTTTTCGGCGATTTCGACCGATAGTGGAAATTTTGATATCATGGTCGGAATCCAATTCCGGAAGTTGGAATAGGTCCGTAATATCGAATATGACTTGCGTGCACAATTTGGGGTCAATCTGACGTGGTTTGATGGATTTCGGCATTGATTGTAGAATTTTGAAGTTTCAAGTTCTTTAAGTTTGAATTGGAAGGTGATTTGTGATTTTAGCTTTTTTTGATGTGATTTAAGAGCTAGACTAAGTTCGTATGGTGTTTTAGGACTTGTTGATATGTTTGGTTGAGGTCCCGGGGGCCTCGGGTGAGTTTCGGATGCTTAACGGATCACTTTTCGACTTTGGAAAATAGCAGATATCTGGTGTTCTGTTGCATGCATTTTCTTCATCGCATTCGCGTAAGGTATCTGGGAAGGCCAGCTGAATTACTCTTCGCAACCGCGATGTCGCTCTCGCATTCGCGAAGGTGTGTAACCTCCAAGCTACGCGTTCGCGAAGAAGAACTGGAGGCAGGCAAAATTTTGTGCTCCGCGTTCGCGATGGAGATCCTGCGTTCGCGAAGGGTCAAGCTGAGTAGCCTTCGCATTCGCAACATGTGTATCGCATTCACGATGGAGGATTTTGGGCTGAAGTAAATTGTACTTCGCGAACGCGAGGGTGTGTCCGCGTTCACGAAGAAGGACGCGTCTGGGCAGTATTAAAGTTCCAAAAAAATGGAGGTTATGCCATTTTTATCAAAACCTTAAGTTGGGAACTCGGATTTTGGACGAGGGATTGAGGGATTTTTAGAGATATTGATTGGGTAACGATTCTTAACTCCTTTATGGTTATATTCACTAATATGTACTTGAATTCATCGTTAAATTTCGGATTTGGGGTGAAAATTTGAGAAAAGATTCTTAGGCCGAATTTTGAGGTTTTGATCGAGATTTTGGTATCGGATTTGAGTAATTTTGGTACGAGTAAACTCGTGAGTGAATGGGTGTTCGTATGTTGTGACTTTTTTCTGATTCCGAGACGTGGGCCCAGGGTGACATTTTGGGCGTTTTTCCTAATTTCACGCTTTAGCTTCGAATTAATTAGTTAAATTAGTTACTTGTAGTTATATTTATATTATGCAATTTATTTGAATAGATTCGGGCCATTTGGAGTCAGATACGCGTGGCAAGAATGTGTTATCGAGGTGATTTGAGCGGTTCGAGGTAAGTGGATTGCCTAACCTTGTATTGGGGACATTCCCCTTAGGATGTCTTGATATTATTTGGTGTGTGGGTGCCGTGTATGTGAGGTGACGAGTACGTACACGGGCTGTTATTGCAAAACTCCTGTTTATCCTTTTTAAATCATAAATTGCTTCACTTATTAAATTGCACTAATATGCTTAATTGTTTAGTTTAGATTAGAAAAGCATGCTTACGTATTTTAACTGCCTATTTGACATTCCGTGCGCCATGCTTAATTAAATCCCCGTTTCCCTTATCTGTGTTCAGTATAAACTGTATAACTCGATGCCAGACCTGCCATTTCATCTTGCGTTGCATATTTAAATTGGAACTACGGACGTATTCCGGGAGATCCCCATATACTGCATATTCATTCAAACCTACGAGACGGTATCCCTGGAGATTTCCCACTGTGTTTACCTTGTTTTGAGCTGAGGGCTCCCTTAACTGTTAAATTTTTGAGAATTCCTTTAACTATATTATCGTAAATTTCACTTATATCTTTTACTGTTTAATTTATTATATTTACTCCGGTAGGGCCTTGACCTGACCTCGTCACTACTCGACCGAGGTTAGGCTTGGCACTTACTGGGTACCATTGTGGTGTACTCATGCCCTTCTTGCACATGTTTTCGTGTGCAGATCCAGGTACGAGCTATTAGCCTTGGGGTTAGTGCGTACTGCTGATTCTAGGAGACTTCAAGGTATTTCTGCTTGCGTCCGCAGATCTTCGGAGTCCCCTTCTACTCCCATCGTCTAGAGACTTTCCATATTATCTTCAGACTTTTGTATAGAGCTACATAGATTATACCAGCTTGTAACTTAGTGATATTCCGGGTCTCGACAAATTATTTTGTATATGCCGAGTGGTACTACTCTTGGCTATTTATAATATGCTGTTAATCTTTAAAATATTGTGTTTTCTTTATATTTGTCGCAATATTAGGCTTACCTAGTCATAAAGACTAGGTGCCATCACGACACCTTACAGAGGGTTAATTTGGGTCGTGATAATAGTGTAAAGCTTTTCTTTAGTGCTTTCATCCATTTCTAGAAAATTAACCTTTTTCTTTTTCTTGTTATTGACTTTGCATTCACTAGCTCTATGTCCTGTCTTTCCACATGACCAACATTTATCTCCTTATTCACTTTTGGAATGCCTTTTGAACCTTTTCTTTTTATAGGTTCCTTCTTTCCTTCCTTTACGCTTATGGCATCTTTTGGATTTTTCTAAAGATATTTTATGTTGTTTTGATGCTCTTTTGGATGGAGCAGCAATTGCTTTAAAACCAAAGTCTTGGTAGAAACTGCCTAACTCTACTTTGGATTGAAGCCTATCTTTTTTAATAAGACTCTTTAGTTTTAGGTTTGTACATAAGTCAAGACCTGTTATATTAATAAAATTAATTTAAGTCTCCATATGTGAGATTATCGTAAGGAATTTGGCCGTTAAACCTATCCTTAATTTTGTTCTTACCTTTTCGGCAAATAATCTTGGTAATCCGCTGATAAAATTTTCTTTCCAGAAAGCATTACCGCAGTCTTCTCCAATCATTACCTTTTCTACAAACATATCTTTATACCACCTAAAATCTGCTAATTTTGGGCAGTTAAGATTATTAAAAAGTTTTAAACTCCTGTCTTGGAAAATTTTTGGTTCTCCAATAAAGTGTTTAGCAATACATTATATTAAAGTTGCAGTAGCATCTTCTCTAGCTTTTTGTTCTGCAACTTGCATACTTCCTTCGGTTTTTACTATAGTTGCTATTGTAGTGGCTCCTAAGATTTGACCTTTATTTTCTTCGGAGAGATAATTATCCCACCAATTTTTTAATACACCAGTAAATCCTGAAACTATTAATGTTACAACATATTTATCTGATGCATTTTTTATTTTATATGTGGTGACAACAATTCTTATTTCATGGAGTCTTTTTTTATAGATTTGACTTTCTGCCAATCCATCTATATTCCATTATATGATTCCAGTTCCATTATGACTGGAGTTACTTAGATAGATATCTTCTTCGAGTTGGACATCTGGAAAGGATGATCTACTATAATAGTTCTTTTTGTTAGAATGTCTTGTATCATAAGAAATTCTATTGATTTCGGAGTCAATAGTTTTGATGGCAGAGATGCCTTTTCCTGTTAGTAGGCCCTTTATTTTATTAATTTTTTTGGAAATTTCTTTAGAGGTTTTGTTAACCTCTTTAGACTTTTATTTCTATCAGGAGAGTCTTCTTTTGCCCTTAGATTAGTATATTCAGCTTCAATAATACTTAATTTATTTTGTAGTTTATGAAGTTCTATTACTTTATCATTTTTTAGTTTATTAGTGATAGCTTGGTTGGAAGCTATATTAGGTTCAGAAATAGTTAATTTAGTCTTGAGCTGATTTTCGATTCTTTCCAGAAGATTATCCATAAGATCGAACTTTTCTTTTAACTCAGGGAATCTTTCTTTGGAAAATTCTTGGAGTTTTATTATTGGATGTGTTTCAATTGTAGAGGCTGCTATGGACCTAGTAGGGATTCCTATTTTATTAGTATCTTTTAACTGATTTGATACTACATGTAATAAATTATTAGCATAATTGTTTTGCACAATTATTTTATTTATCTCTTTGTTAGTTGGTCCATTTTATGTGTGAATACTTTCTCTTTTAAAAGGGGATGCAGTGATTACTTCACTTTGAACTGGTATTAGAATTCCTTCTAATGATGAAGTTGTGGCTTCTATTATACTTATGTTCTTGGTATACCACATATTGACTAACATATGTAAAGATTCTTTTTGATTGAGAATTTGCTATGTTAGTTCAAACCATTTAAATAATTCAATATTACATTTGAATCTTTTAAAATCTCTAATCCATTTATCTTTAAAAGATAACTTTTGGTTTAAGGAATACGTATCTACGTACCATTTTCTTTTAATAGAATTGTTGGGGTATACCCATTGAGCGTCTAGACTTTTCCAATCTATCTCAAAGTCATCAGCTCAGATTACTTTAAGTTGATCTATTGTTTCTGCAGCCAGGCTTCTTGGAGTAGCTACAAAGGGTCCATTATGATAGATAACTTGGGGAACGGTTTTATCAAAATCTACTCCCCCTATGTTTTCTGTCGATATCTTCGATTAATTCTTCATTGCTATTGTTACTTCCATTTCCCTCCGGGGGGTTGGAAGAAGAAGGTCTAGTGAAAGACATTATTCTACTTGAAGAAGCTTCACTAACTGAGCCGTATTTTAAAATTTTTAAATCTATGGCTCCTGTTGGATATTGAATGACTTGTTTGATGAAAGAACTCTCAGGTTCGTATTTTGGTTGGGTGATGGCATCAAAACGCCATTCATCTTTTGAAAAAATTTCATCCCATTAAATTATTCTAGTTACGAAAGTATTACTATGTTCTTGGTTTGCTTCCATGAGCATAGTTACTCCTTTGTTACTTTCGATTTTATCTTTTGGAGCTAAGGTTATTTTCATTAGTCTGTAATACACTATGTATATTACAGCTATTTCTCTTTTATTAACTTTGCTATTCATGTTTTTTGTTTTTATATTAAGAGTTAAGGTATCCAAAATATTCTGGTCATTTACGTCAACCGAAAAGTTTGGATAACAGTTAAAGTATATCGGTCCTTGAGCTAGGTTACTTTGTAGGACTCCTAATAATGAATCATCATAGTTTAATAATCTCTCATCTCTTAATAAGATACAAAGAGTGGTGTCTAAACCTAATCTATATAAAGGTTTGACTGCAACTTGTACTAATCCTATAGGGAGAAAATTATATTTTTTCCTATATTGTTGGATATCTTGTGGTGCCAATAATTTGATTGTTTCAATCGAGTTATTGATGGCAACATTAGATTTGCAAGTTTTGATGTTATAATTTTTTATAAAATCAAACTAACCTGTATGGTATATTGTAACGACCCGGCCAGTCGTTTTGAGAGTTGTAGCCCCATTCACCAATTTACTGCTCATTTTTATCTTTATAGCTATTATGTGACTTGCCAGGGTAGTCGGTCGTATTCGGAGTGAATTCAGAAGGAAATGAGACATTTAGTCTCAAGGTGGGAAGCTTAAGTTAAAATAATTGATCGAATATTGATCTTTGAGTAAATGACTCCGGAATGGAGTTTTGATATTTTTGTTAGCTCCATTAGGTGATTTTAGATTTAGGAGCGTGTACGGATTGTGATTTGGAGTAGGTCTGTGGTGTCAATTGTGACTTGTGTGCAAAAATTGGGGTCAATAAGACGTGATTTGATTGGTGTCGATATCGTTTGTAGAAATTGGGAGTTTAAAGTTCATTAGGCTTGAATCTATGTGTGATTCATATTTTTGATGTTGTTCGAGTTGGTTTGAAGGCTCGACTAAGTTCGTATGAGGTGTTAAGACTTGTTGGTATATTTGGTTGAGGCTGGGGGGCTCAGGGTGATTTCGGATGGTTTACGGATCGAATTAAAGTTTAAGGGAAGTGCTGAAGCTCACTATCTTCTGGTGTAATCACAACTGCGGAGTGGGGATCGCAGGTGCGATCTCGCAGAAGTGAGAGGTGAACTGCAGAAGTGGCCAGGGAGGAGGTGAGCAGAGGTCGAAAGTGCGAGGTAATTTCCGCACCTGCGATACCGCAGATGCGGTTGGGTTTATGCAGAAGCGAAGATGGGATGGCCTGACAGAGCGTAGGTGCAAGGCATTTACCGCATCTGCGAGCGAGGCTTCGCAGATGCAGAATTGAGAGAAAGGCATGTTTTCGCAGAAGCGGATGGAAGCCCGCAAAAGTGGATGGAAGGCCGCAGAAGTGGCTCTACAGGTGCGGAACATGGAGTGCAGATGCAAGCCTGAGGAATTTAAGTGGCTTCCACAGAAGCAGGGAATTGACCGCAGAAGCGGTTCCGCAGGTGCGAAAAGCCTGGGCAGATTACTAAAACAAGGGTTCGCGATTTTAGCTTCATTTCAAACATTTCAAGCATGGTTTAGGTGATTTTTGAGAGGGTTTTCGAGGTGATTCTTGAGGTAAGTCCTTTGTACTTACTTTTGATCAATAATATTGCTTGCCCATTGATTGTTTCACCTAGTTGGTGTGTATTTAAGGTGTAAATTGGGAGTTTGAAGCTAGGAATTTGGAGAGTTTGATTTGGGGATTTGGGGGACGATTTGATGTCGGATTTTGATAAATTTGGTATGGTTAGACTCATAGTTGAGAGGGCTTTCAGGTTTTGTGACTTTTATCGAATATCGAGACGTGGGCCCGTGGGCCGCCTTTTGAACTGATTTTTGAATTTGATTAATAACTTAGCATTTTCTTATGGAGTTGATCCCTTTAGCCCGTATTGATTTTATCGCATTGTTTATGGCTAGATTAGAGGCATTCAGAGACCGTTTCGCGAGGCAAGGGTATATTGGAGTAGAGATTTGCTCGATTTGATATAAGTAACAGTTCTAAATTTGGTTTTGAGGGTACGAAACCCTGTATTACGTGTCATGTATTTGGTTTTGAGGTGACGCGCATGCTAGGTGACGGGTGTGTGGGCATGCACCGTAGGAATTGTGACTTGGTCAAATTCCATAGGACTGTGTAGTGAATAATCTATGGTTATCTGTTTATTCTCCATGTATTAGAGAAATTGAACCACAAATCATATTTAGACTATGTGTGTGCATTGTAGGGACCCACAAAGGTCGTGTACATATTGAAATATCTGCTAAATTAATGTTTTGTACTCAGTCACAGTTTATTTGTATGTTACATCTCAGTCTCTATTGTTCATTTTTGATGAATCATATCATTGTTGTTTGGGCTGCTTATTATGATTTCTGAGAGCCCGAGAGACTGGAGAGATTGATGACTGAGTGAGGCCGAGGGCCTGATTGTGAGGTATTATCCTATAGCACATGAGTTGTCGATGCAGCACGGGAGTTATCCGTGCGGACCTAGATATTATACTATAGCACGTGAGTTGTCCGTGCAGCACGTGAGTTGTCCGTGTGGATCCCGATATTATTGTCCCGATCCAAAAATCACTAGGCGTGATGACACCTAACTCGACCCGCTAAGTAAGCCAACTAACAGTCAATACAATCCAAATGAAATTATAGGAAAATAATGAAGAATTATCTGAACTTTTACAAATTAACCCAAGAACTGGTAGTACGAATCATGAGCTTCTAAGACTTGGAATTTACAAGCTGATACAAATAATTACACGATTTGTTTGAAGGTTACATAAACCGATTAACAAAATCTAAAGCTACCAAGGACAGGTGGCAGCTATATCCGGAATGCACGAACAACTTCAGGGTCAGCTCCTGACATCACCAGCAGCTCCTCTCCAAAACTGTGCGCGCAAGGTGTAGAAATGTAGTATGAGTACAACCGACCCCATGTACCCAGTAAGTATTTTGTCCAACCTCGTCGAAGTAGTGACGAGGCTTTTTCGTAAAAAGTCTCTCACTAATAAAAAAATCTATACTGAAATCTAGCAATAGAACTATACTACAGTATAACATGATAGAGTACACGAAACGAATGTACAAAACAATAACAGAGTACTAGAAGAGATCACAATTCAACGGTTTCCAACATCTCAACCGATCCTTTCTTTTAGAGCGAAATCAATAAACCACAATAGTCACCCTATAACTTTCATAACGTGAGGAATATACTCTGATATTTGCACGGCAACACCCTTCGTGCATTTATCTCATCCTCACCAAATATGCATACAACAGTACCAACCGGATTGCATAAATGCCGATAACAATAATGACAAAGTAAAAAATACGCAAGTAGCAATAATGAACGAGAATGTACATAAGGGTATCAGTAACAGACTAGACGGAAAGCATAGAGGTGATGACAACAATCAGGAAAAGGAATGTAACTTCAACTAACTAGCATGGTGGAGGCATACATACAAATATAACGAATAAGAGGGGAACACATGATCTTTATGCGTCAACAAATAGAAGCATGAATGACTAACACGGTAGAAGGCATGTGCTAAGTGAAACCAAAATAGATACGACAAAGATATAATTATGACAGCAGGAACTAAGCATGGTATTTGCAAGTTTAGCAAGTAGAAGGCATGAGTGACACCATAACAAATAAGATAAAGAACAAGAACAGTGCATTAATGACAAGTCACATAAGAATCATAAATAAAACAATAACAGCTCAATGTAACAGCATGAACGTATACACAAAGGAAAGATATCACAACATAATGCATGTCCCTCGTCCTCACCTGCATGGAAACACCAATCGTGCCATGAACTCATGATAATTTAAATCATGATAATATAAATGAAATGGCACGACATTACCCTTAATGCTTTACACTCACATAACATGGCACAGCATTAACCTTTGTGCTTTTACTCACAAATGATATGGCACGGCATCGCCCTTCGTGCTTTTACTCTCAATAATATGGCACGGCATCACCCTTCGTGCTTTTACTCTCAATAATATGGCACGGCATCACCCTTCGTGCTTTTACTCTCAATAATATGGCACGGCATCACCCTTCGTGCTTTACACTCTTCCTTACCAGGCATATGTATATCAATGACAAACAAGGCAAGAAGCATAAATAATGTCAAGGAGAGTGTTTAAACGAATACTTCAAATGAATCCCAATCACAACTTTCCAAACCAACAATAGTTCAATAAACCTGCAAGAACCTTATTATTCAAGTATTCTAATAAATCTCACAATGATCTACAACACAAATATAGAATCTAGTATATCAAGAATATCGTCTGTAGCAATGTATTAATGATTATGCATATTGATGACCGAATTAAACACACCAATGTATTCTCAGAATTTCATCAAATTTGACCAAGTTATCATAAGCTAAGTCGTAGTCCTAACATTTAATACTATGTTCTTAGTATCCAGGAGTCAAGTAAGGCATGAGGCAAGAAGGTCACGTGATTTTACAAGACACAATTTATAACATAATTTACCCTCAAGCATGGTTAACCCTGGCACATGCATATATGCTCGTCACCTCATATATGTATCACCCCCGCATGTAGCAAATAATGTCAAATAGTAAGAAAAATTCCCTCAACAAAGTTAGGCAAGACACTTACCTCAATTCGGTTAACTCAATACTCAATTTAGCTTTTTCCTTTACAAATTCACCTACGCTCGGCTCAATCTAGCAAAAGACGACTTAAATACATCACACAGTGTAAGGGAAAACAATTTCAATTAGTAAAGTTGTGATTTTTATACAATCTTTAAAAAGTCAACAAAAGTCAACCCTGGTATATGCATATATGCTCGTCACCTCATATATGTATCACCCCCACATGTAGCAAACAATGTCAAATAGTAAGAAAAATTTCCTCAACAAAGTTAGGCAAGACACTTACCTCAATTCGGCAAACTCAATACTCAATTTAGCTTTTTCCTTTACAAATTCACCTCTGCTCGGCTCAATCTAGCCAAAGACGACTTAAATACATCACACAATACAAGAGAACAATTTCAATTAGTAAAGCTGTGATTTTTATAAAATCTCTAAAAAGTCAACTCCCGGGCCCGCTTGGTCCAAACCTGAAATTTGGACCAAAACCCGAGTACCCATCCACCCCCGAGCCCCGTTATGTAATTTGTTTTGAAATTCGACCTCAATTTTAGGTCTAAATCCTAATTTTACAAAAATCCCTAATTCTACCCAAACCCCCAATTTCCACCATGAAAACACAAGATTTTAGGTTAAAAACTTATGAAATGCAATGAAAGATTGAAAGGAAATAGGTTAGAATCACTTACCAATGTATTGGGGGAGAAGAGTTCTTTGAAAAATTGCCTCTAGGGTTTTCTAGTTTTGAAAATTTGAAGAATGAACAAAAATCCCGTTTTTCCCTTCTTTTACCCAGCTGCAGTTATTGCAATTACGACACAAGGTTCGGAATTACGACGATCGAAATCGCGATCAATCCCTCACAAATGCGAAGAATCTCTGAGCCTGTTAACTTCGCAAATGCGACGCATATGTCGCAAATGCGAGCCAAGGTCCTTCACAAAAGCGAACTTCTGACTCGCAAATGCAAGTCTGCCTTGATCTGATTCCAGTCGCAAATGCGACAAAATTCCCGCAAATGAGCTGACCCAGCCCTCCCCCCCCTATTCGCAAATGCGAGCCTAACTTCGTATTTACGAGGCTCGCATTTGTGATCAAGTCCTCGCAAATGCGAGACTTGCAGACTTGATGCAGCGGCTATACGAACTTGCAGACCTGATCTGCATACCTGATGTAGCCCTCGGGGATCTAAACCAAATATGCACACAAGTCTAAAAATAATATACGAACTTGCTCGTGCGACCAAATCGCCAAGATAACACCTAAAACTACGAATCGAGCACCAAGTGACTTGATCACACCAACTCCAAATCAAGAAAACTTTAAAACTTCTATTACAGCAACCGGACGGCCGAATCACATCAAACCAACTCCGTTTCTCACCAAATTTGACAAACAAGACATAAATACATAAATGAACCTATACCGGGTTCCGAAACTAAAATACAGACCCGGTATCAACAATTTCAAACATCGATCAAACCTTTAGATTCATTAAGCCTTTAAACTTTCAAATTTCAACAAAATGCGGTAACTCGAGCTAAGGACTTCCGAATTCGATTCCGGGCATACTCCCAAGTCCCAAATCATGATACGGGCCTATCGGGGCCGTCAAAATACGAATCCGAGTCTATTTGCTCAAAACATTAACCAAAGTCAACTCAAATAGGTTTTAACGCAAAGATTTCATATTTTTCAGTTTTTAACAAAAAAGCTTTTCGGGAAAGAAAATACTCAAACTGCATGCAAATCAAGGAGGGTTAAAATGAGGTATTTGAGGCTTCGAAACACAGAATTAGGTTCTAAAACATAAGATTACCTAACGGTTCATATAATATATCATACGGGGATACTCGTGCCCTCAAACTACCGAGAAAAGTGCAAGTGCTCAAAACGACCAGTCGGGTCGTTACAATTATATTATAGCACATCAGTTCTCTATGTATCATATGAGTTGTCCATGCGGATTATAGCGCTTGGGATGAAGGATCCCCTCTAGATTCTGCACACACCCCTAGAGAGCGCATGTACCTACTGAGTGCGAGTGTCGAGTGTTTAGTGAATGGGATGGCTGAGTGACTGTGGCACTGAGAGGATGCATTTGATTTCAAAGTTGTTGCACTTAGCTGCCATGTATCACTATCTTTATAATTTCTGAAAGATATTACACTCTGTTTCAGTTGAACTTGACATGCAATTACTGTTTTGGCCTTAATTATCGAACTTGAAAGCATGCCGACTTTCTTATGTTGAAATCACTGTAATTGAACTATAACTGTAAAGCTCGTCACTACTTTTAGTTCTTTATTTAGTATTGTTACTTGCTGAGTTGGTTGTACTCATACTACACCCTTCACTCCGTGTGCAGATCCAGATGTTTCCGGACACAGTGGGTGTTGATTTCCGCGCATAGTTGATCTTCTGGAGATTTTGAGGTAGTTGTCGGCGATTCGCAGACCTTGTTTCTCCTTCCCTATCTTTCCACTTATTGTATTTGGTTTTCGATTTTCATAAACAGTATTTTTCGGACTTGTGATATATAGATGCTCATATACTCAGTGACACCTCGATGTTGGGAATTTTCGCTTTATCTTTTGGATTTCTATCTTGTTTATGGGAAGTTATTATCATTTAACCTATTTTAAATCCGTTTTCTGTTAAGTGTTGGAGTTATTTTATAAATGTCAGCTTGCCTAGTACCACGATAGGTGCCATCACGACAGGTTAGGATTTTGGGTCATGACATATATAGTACTATAGGAATCTCTTGGAATACTCTAGTCTTACAAATTATTTTTAATTTTGGCAATATTCGTTACTGCCAAAGATTGGTTTATACTGTTAAGAATTTTATTCTTTTCTGGATTACTCATTTCAAAACTAAGAGGTGTATCTATTAATAGATTATTTATTAGTCTTTAAATAATTAATAAAGTTAATCTTTTGGTTGGTATATCTGTCAAGAATTTGATGTTTATACCTAATCTTTTCTAATACCTCTTCTCGATATATTTTTGGATTGTTAACATCGTTATAGAAATGGAATAGATTTCTATGAAAACAAAGATCATTTACTATTTGTGAAATGTATTTGTTTATTTTTCTTTTATATTTTAAAAGAAACCATCTGTGTTTATTATGAAAATTTATTTATCTAAATGAAGGATGATTTTTCATTAATATTAATTTTTCAAAGTTTATCAGTATTTGAGAAACATACTATCCTTGAGGCATAAGTCTACTTTCTCTGTTATCTTATCATGAATTATTAATCTTAATAGTTCTATGATGTTTTTAACTGTATAGTGTCTACTATTTTTCTTCTTCTTCGCTTGATGATCTATTTATTAAGTTTTCTTAGTTGTGTTCCTAGTTCTCAGTTATCTTGGGGGTTGGAGGTTAAACGTGTTGACTGTGTCCTGTTGTGTCCTACCTCTGACGGCACTCCTAGCCTATGGGCGACGGTAATTGACGGTAATTTAATAGGGTTTAACTAACATCCTCTAAGGATCCCTCACACAATGAACGGAGAACGATAACTTCACACTAGAGAATAAGATCTAAAAGCTTTAAAGAAGATTAACAGTAAACTTATACAAAGATGAAAAGTGTAGAGCAATTAAGACGTATAACATAAAGATGATAACAAGATTTCGACGACCCTAAGGACAATATGAGGGTTTATAGCCTCTCATACTTAGTAACATGGCTATAATACCATTTGTCGAAGATGATACTTTCTTTGAGTTCGTCGTACTGTTCGCGAGTGATAGATCACTTGAGTATGTGGGTAGTGATGAACTTCACGCTGGTGATAGAGGCGTCATCACTGTCGTCGATGATCATGTTGATGGTACGAGCTGGTGAGGGTGGTTTTGCTAGTCCTTGTTGTTCGCGTCCTCTGGAGAAGTTGGTTCTTCCCCTGTATCTTAGTAAATCTTTGAGGTGCCCTTGTCGCAACGTGTTTACGACTTCGTGTCTCAGGCCGATGCAATCTTCAGTTTTGTGTCCTCATTCCTGGTGGAACTCACAGATGGCGTCATACTTTCTAGTGTTCGGGTCCGATCTCATCTTCGGCAGCCACTTCACTTTCGGTCCGAGCTTCTCTAGAGCGTAGACTATCTCTGTAGGTGACACAAAATAATTGTAAGCAGATAATAGGGGAGGCATACTTCTGTCGTTTCGATGAGTTCTCGTCCTTGGTCTAGACAGACCTTCTTTGTAGCGGGGGGAGGGCACATCGGTCTTCCTAATATATGGTTGATGTCGTTCCCTATTAGGTCGTGGAATTGGATGATCTGTTCTGGCGTCGTCTCTTTGATCTTTTCTTGATTCAGCTCGTACTGAGGTTAGTCTCTACTCGGCCTATTCCAAAAGGCTGCGACCGCCATCCCTACTGATACATTTGGCAGAGTCATCCTCACTCGGTTGAACCGGGCGAGGAAGTCCATCTCCCAAGGACTGCTTAATAGCAAATATGTCATTCACCCTTGCCTCACCTTCTTGGCTTTGACATGGGCCGTTACGAACTTGTCGACCACTTCCTTGAAAGTTTCTATGAAGCGTGCTGGTAGCTGTGAATACCATGTTAATGCCCCTCATGTGAGGGTTTCGCCAAACTTCTTCAGCAAAATGGAAGATACTTGTTCTTTGGCGAGATCAGTGCCTTTTATGGCAGTGACATAATGAGTCACGTGATCTTCAGGGTCAGTCGTGCCGTCATATATCCTGAGGTAGGGCGGCATTTTGAAGGTCTTTGTAATGGCATATGGGGCTGCGTCATCACTATACAACTACTCGATGAACCGGATGATGTACTTCTTCGGCAACAACTTAGGAGCGCCCGGTATTTTATCGACCATTTCTTGGTGTTCTTTCATTTGATCTCGGAACGCTTGTATTCATTCTTCATTTCTTTCATCCTTTTTAGAATGGTTGCGAGGGCGTTATCACCTAGACTATCAATGACATTGTGAGTAATACCTGTCGTTGGAGGAAAGGGTTGGTTGCATTGCTCGTATGTTTGTTGTATCGTGCAAGTCCTTATGTTTTCTGTAATCGTTCCCTGAGCGAGCTTGTTGTCACGACCCGATTTTCCCACCTTCGGGACCGTGATGGCGCCTAACATGTCACTTGCTAGGAAATCTAACGTTAGAATAATCTTAACCATTTTTAAACAAATCACATTAAACGGAAGTCAATCACTGAATTAAGTGCGGAAGACCATAACAACCGAATCATCCAAATACATCCCTAAATCTGGTGTCACAAGTGCACGAGCTACTAGAATAATGCAAATAAAGGTCTGAATAAGAATTCAAGTTGTTTGAAAGATAATACATAGCTAAGATAAAGTAGAAGGGAACTTCAGAACTGCGGACGCTGTGCAGTTATTCCTCAAGTCTCCTCTGGGTAGCTGAATTCGAGCAAGTCTATGGTATGCCGCTGGGACCAACTCCAAAGTCTGCACAAGAAGTACAGAGTAGTCACGACCCAAATTCTCCCTCCATGAATCGTCGTGACGGTACCTAGTCTCTACGACTAGGTAAGCCTAACAATTGCGAAAATGAAATGAAAAACATGAAAATTAACAACTAATAGTAATAGATATTTTAATAAGCAATTGAGATGCCGCTCGTCATATACAATAATCAACTCTTTAAATATACATAACACTTCCCAGACCCGGAACACCATAAGTCACAAGCTTCTATGAAGTTCTAACTGTTCTATACATCAGTGTCTATAGAAATAACAGAAGAATCAACATAGGGGATAGAGGGGAACTCCGAGGATCTGCGGGCACGGGAAGATGTACCTTGAAGTTCTCCGAAAAGAGCAGGGACTGCAACTAAGGACGAGGCTGGTAAAAGGACCCTAGATCTGCACACAAAAAACATGTGCAGGAAAGGGCGTGAGTACACCACAGTGGTACCCAGTAAGTGCCAAGCCTAACCTCGACCGAGTAGTGACGAGGTCAGGTCAAGGCCCTACTGGTATATAATAAATAAGCAGGAGAGTATAACAATATAATAAGAGACTGGAATTTAAACAAGGAGAACATAGCAAAGTAGCAATGTAGAACACAGGGATAAACAACAGGGGATCTCCCGAGATACCGTCTCGTAGTCCCAAAATAAAAGTGCAAGGAGATCTCCCTAGGTACCGCCTCATAGTCTCAAAGGTAAATATGCAGGGAGAACTCCCGAGGAACCGCCTCGTAGTCTCAAAAGTAAATGTTCAGGGAGAACTCCCGAGGAAAAACCTCATAGTCTCAAAAGTAAATATGCAGGGGGATCTCCCGGGATATCGTCCTGTAGTCCCAAAGTAAATACGTAGCTCGAATAAATGAATAAAACAGTTACAGCAAGAAACCTATAATTTAGACTAAGTACAAGTCAAGAAAGGAGCGGGATTTACTAAACATGTTGCAAAGATTTTAAATAGGAAATTAGGACACGTAGACATGCTATTCTAGGCTAACAGGATAACTACACATGCTAGTATCCTGAGCTAAGATGAAAACAGGCTATTTCTCGGTAAAAATCAGGTTTTTCCACAAATAGCCCGTGTACGCTCTCGTCACCTCGTGTACACGGCGCTCACATATCATAACAACACCAAATCCTAATGGTATTTCCCCCACACAAGGTTAGACAAGCCCCTTACTTCGAACCAAGCTCAATCAATCGGTAACAAAGCCTTTATCCACGAATATCCGATTACGAATAGCCCAAATCTAGCCAAAATCAATTACATACCATAAATACAACTTTAAGAAATCAATCTAATTAATGAAATCAAAGCTAAAGCAAGAAAATAGAAAATCGCCCCAAAAAGTCTCCTCGGGCCCACGTCTCGGAATCGGGTAAAAGTCACAAAATATGAACACACATTCACTCATGAGTTCACTCATACCAAATTTACTCAAATCCGATACCAAAATCTCAATCAAAATCCCAAAATTTGGCCTAAGAACGTTTCTTAACTTTTCTCCAAATTTTCAGCCCCAAATCCGAAATGATATGGAGAAGACAACTATAGATTAATGGAATACAAGCAAAAACGAGTTAGGAATCATTACCCCAAAGCTTCCTCTGAAAACCCCTCAAAAAATTGCCAAATCCTGAGCTCTCAAGTCCAAAAATGAAGAATGAAATCAAACACTCGCACTTAGCCCATTTTCTGTCAGAGATCTCCCTTCTGCGAGCCTTCAACCGCATCTGCGGTACCGCACCTGCGAAAATAGCATCGCAGGTGTGAAAATCACTTAAGAGGAAATGGGTCTGCATCTGCGAACAAGGGTCGTATCTGCGGGCCCGCACCTATACTCCTCTTCCGCTTCTGCGTATCCGCTTTGGCGGATCTATCACCGCACCTGTGGCCCCAGCTTGACAGGGCCAAAATCGTTTCTGCGGCTCCATGGCCACTTCTGCGGCACCGCACCTGGTGCCCAAAGTGCACAGGTGCGATTACACCAGGTGCAGCAGCTTCAGCAATTGCATAAGTCCCAAACATTATCCGTTAAGCATTCGAAACATACCCGAGGCCCCCGGGACATCAACCAAATATACCAACCAGTCCTAAAATACCATACGGACTTAGTCGAGCCCTAAAACCACATAAAACAATGCTAAATCACTTATCCTCCTTCAATTCAAACTTAAAGAACTTGAAACTTCCAAATTCGACAACCGATGCCGAAACCAATCAAACCACGTCCGATTGACCCCAAATTTTGCACACAGGTCATATTCAACCCTACAGACCTACTCCAACTTCCGGAATTGGGATCCGACCCCGATATCAAAAACTTCCACAACCGGTCAAAATCTCCAAAACTTTGACTTTCGCCATTTCAAGCCTAAATGAGCTACAGACCTCCAAAACACAATCCGGACACGTCTCTAAGACCAAAATCACCAAAGGAGCTAACAAAACCGACGGAACTCCATTCCGGAGTCATCTTTATACAGTTCTGACTATGGTCCAAATCCTAAGGCTTAAGCTTCCGTTTAGGGACTAAGTGTCCCAAAACACTCCAAAAACCAAAACGAAACCTCCCGGCAAGTCACAATAGTAGAAATAGAAATGGGAGAAAACATTTAATAGGGGATCGGGGCTATAACTTTCAAGACGACCGGCTAGGTCGTCACATCCTCCCCCTCTTAAAATAATCGTTCATCCTCGAATGAGTATAGAGACATTCCTGAAGCTGTGAAAAGATGAGGATAACGGATGCGCATATCCTGCTTGGTCTCCCAAGTCGCCTACTCGACCGACTGACCCCTCCACTGAACCTTTACTGAAGCAATGTTCTTTGACCTTAGCTTTCTGACTTGCCTGTCCAAAATAGCTACTAGCTCCTCAACATAAGATAGATCCTTGTCCAACTGGACTGAGCTGAAATCCAATACATGAGACGGATCACCTTGATACTTCCGGAGCATAGAAACGTGGAATACCGGATGGACTCCTGCTAGGCTGGGAAGTAAGGCAATCTCATAAGCAACCTCCCCAACACGCATCAACACCTCAAAAGGACCAATGCACCTTGGGCTCAGCTTGCCCTTCTTTTCGAACCTCATAACGCCCTTCATAGGTGATACCCGAAGCAAGACCCACTCTCCAACCATGAATGCTACATCACGAATCCTTCGGTCCGCATAACTCTTATGTCTGGACCGAGTTGTGCAAAGTCGATCCTGAATCACCTTCACCTTATCCAGGGTATCTTGGACCATGTCTGTACCCAATAATCTGGCCTCGCTCGACTCGAACCAACCCACTGAGGACCGACACCGCCTACCATACAGAGCCTCATATTGTGCCATTTGGATGCTTGACTGATAACTGCTGTTATAGGTAAACTCCGCAAGTGGAAAGAACTGGTCCCAAGAACCCCCAAAATCTATCACACAAGCGCGGAGCATATCCTCTAATATCTAAATAGTGCACTCGAACTGTCCGTCCTTCTGAGGGTGAAATGATGTGCTCAACTCAACCCGAGTACCCAACCCCTGTTGTACAGCCCTCCAAAACCGTGATGTAAATTGCGTACTCCGGTCGGAGATGATAGATATCGGTACGCCATGAAGCCTTACGATCTCGCGGATGTAAATTCGAGCAAGATGCTCAAAAGAATAATTAGTCATCACAGGAATGAAATGAGTTGACTTGTTCAGCCTATCCACAATCACCCAAATCGCATCAAACCTCTACTGAGTCTGTGGGAGTCCAACAACAAAATCCATAGTGATCCGCTCCCATTTTCACTCTGGAATCTCTAGATTCTAAAGCAACCCACCCGGTCACTGATGCTCATACTTCACCTGCTGGCAATTTAGGCACCGAGCCACATACTCTACTATGTCCTTATTCATCCTCCTCCACCAGTAGTGCTGCCTCAAGTCCTGATACATCTTTGCGACACCCGGATGAATGGAGTACCGCGAGCTATGAGCCTCCTGAATAATCAACTCACGCAAACCATCGACATTAGGCACGCATAGGATTCCCTGCATCCTCAATATGCTATCATCCCCAATAGTGACCTCCTTAGCATCACCGTGCAGAACCGTGTCCTTAAGGACAAGCAGGTGGGGGTCATCATACTGACGCTCCCTGATACGATCATAAAGAGAAGACTGAGAGACCACATAAGCCAACACTCGACTCGGCTCAGAAATATCCAATCTCACAAGCTGGCTGGCTAAGGCCTGAACATCCAATGCTAAGGGTCTCTCTGCTGCTGGAAGATATGCTAAACTCCCCAAACTCTACGCCTGGCGACTCAAAGCATCGGCCACCACATTGGCCTTCCCCGGGTGGTAAAAAATGGTGATATCATAATCCTTAAGTAGCTCCAACCACCTCCGCTGACGCAAATTAAGATCTTTTTTGCTTGAACAGATGTTGCAAACTCCGATGATCAGTGTAAATCTCACAAGGAACACCGTACAAATAATGGCGCCAAATCTCCAGGGCATGACCAATAGCTGCTAACTCAAGGTCGTGGACAAGATAGTTCTTCTCATACACCTTCAGTTTTCTGGACACGTAGGCAATCACCCTACCGTCCTGCATCAACATTGTGCCAAGATCAATCCGCGACGCATCACAATATACAGTGTAGGACCCCGAACCTGTAGGCAATACCAAGACTGAGGTTATAGTCAAAGTTGTCTTGAGCTTCTCAAAGCTCTCCTCACACTCCTCTGTCCACCTGAACGGATCACCCTTCTAGGTCAGCTTGGTCATAGGTGTTGCAATAGATGAGAATCCCTTAACAAAATGACGGTAATACCCCGCCAACCCAAGAAAACTGTGGATCTCCGTAGCTGATGACGGTATAGGCCATCACTGCACTGCCTCCATCTTCTTCGGATCTACCTTGATCCTATCACTCGATACTACATGACCCAAGAATTCCACTGAGTCTAGCCAAAACTCACACTTCGAAAATTTTGCATACAACCTTTTCTCTCTCAAAGTCTGAAGCACAGTCCTCAGGTGTTTCTCATGATCCTCCCGAGTCCGCGAGTATACCAGAATGTCATCAATAAACACAATGATGAAAGAGTCAAGATAAGGCCGGAACATACTGTGCATCAAATGCATAAAGGCTTTTGGGGCATTGGTTAGTCCAAAAGACATAACAAGAAACTCATAGTGACTGTATCGGGTCCTGAAGGGAGTCTTCGAGATATCTGGCTCCCGAATCTTCAACTGATGATAGCCTGAATGTAAGTCAATCTTGGAAAACACCCTGGGACCCTGTAACTGATCAAATAAGCCATCAATACAAGGCAATGGATAACTATTCTTCACTGAACTTTGTTCAGCTGGCGATAATCAATACACATACGCATAGAACCATCCTTCTTCTTTACAAACAAGACCGGAGCACCCCAAGGTGACACACTAGGCCGAATGAAGCCCTTATTAAGCAACTCCTACAATTGCTCCTTCAACTCAGGAGGAGCCATACGGTATGGAGTAATAGAGATGGGCTGGGTGCCCGGCAACAAATCAATGCCGAAATCAATATCTTTGTCGGGCGGCATGCCCGGAAGATCAGTTGGAAACATATCTGGGAAACTCCTCACTACTGGAACTGACTCAACTATAGGGGTATCAACACTGACATCTCTCACATAAGCAAAATACGTGTCACACCCCTTCTCAACCATTCATTGAGCCTTAAGAAATGAAATAACTCTACGGGGAGTGTACTCTAAGGTACCTCTATGCTCTAATCACGGTAAGCCTGGCATATCCAGTGTCACGGTCTTAGCGTGATAATCAAGAATAGCATAATGGGGCGACAACCAGTCCATGCCCAAGATAACATCAAAATCTACCATGCTTAGTAATAATAAATCGGCTCTGGTCTCAAAATCACTAAGAGAAATCAAACATGACCGATACACGCGGTCCACAATAGGAGAATCTCCCACATGAGCAGACATATAAACAGGGGAACTCAAAGAATCCCAAGATACGCCCAAGTGTAGGGCAAAATAAGAGGACATGTATGAATACATAGAGCCAAGGTCAAATAATACCGACGCATCTCTATGACAGACTGAAAAAATTCCTGTAATGACAGAGTCGGAAGCAACTGCCTCTACATGAGCCAGAAGAGCATAATACCTAGCCTGGCCTCCCCCTCTAGGGCGACCTCGACCGTCCCGACCTCCCACTCGAGCTGACTGAGTAGGTGGGGCGGTAGGTGGTGCTGGAATCATAGCCTGTGGACCCGGTGGAGCACGTGGTGGATGAGAAGTGTGTGGAGGTGCAACCCTCCTAAGTCTGGGGCAATCCCTCACCATATGGCGAGTGTCGCCACACTCAAAACAACCCCTCGGAGGGCGTAACTGTTGTGACTGACTCGGGCCAGGTTTGCTGGACTGGCCACTAAAAGAACCCCGAGCAGGAGGCACACTAGATACTGGCGGTGCATAATAAGGCTCCTAGGGCCTAGAAGGGGCTAGAACACCATTGGTGGCTGGAAGAGCTGAATGAACGCGGCGACTCACATAACCCCTACCATGGCGATCTGCTGGGGCACGAGCTCCAGAATAAGAACCAGTCTCTCGAGACCTCTTGGCCTCTCTCTCCTCTCGGTCCCGGGCAAGCATGCCCTCCAATCTCCTGGCATTACTCACAACTTGCTGATAAGGGATATCTATCTCTAACTCCCTGGACATACTAATCCGGATATTGGGGTGGAGTCCCTCAATAAACCGTCGAACCCTCTCTCAAACTGTGGTAACCAAGGACGGTGCATGTCGGGCCAAATCACTGAAGCGGATTGCATACTATGACATAGTCATAGCACTCTAGTGCAGTTGCTCAAACTCCACACGCCATGAGTCCCTGAGGCTCTGAGGGACATACTCTCTCAAAAACATGTCCGAGAATTGAGTCCATGTAAGTGAAGATGCCTCATCCGGACGACTCAACTCATAAGCATGCCACCACTGATAGGCTGCTCCTCTAAGCTGAAAAGTGGTAAAAGAAACCCCACTCGTCTCCGCTACGCCCATAGTACGAAGAATACGATGACACTCCTCAAGAAAACCCTGAGCATAATCTGTAGCCAATCCACTGAAGGTAGGTGGGTGGTACTTCTTGTACCTCTCAAGTCTGGGCTGATCCACCTCAGAAGCAGCTGTCCTAGTCTCGTGCTGAACCGGGGCTACCGGCGGCATAGGAATGAACTCTGGGGCCTAATTAACTCGGACCCTCTGCTCAGGAGTACGGGCTGCGGGAGTTTATGCCCCTCCTCCGGCCTGAGATGTGGCGGAGCTAATGGAATCAATCTAGCCTAAGCTAAGGTACTGAACATGCTTATGAACTGGGCTAGAGTCTCCTGGAGGGCAGGTGCAGGAATAGGAACCACCTGTGCCTGCCCTCCAACTAGAGCTGTTGGGGGCTCCTCTGTCGCAGCTCGCACGGGTGCTCTAGTTGCACTGCCTGGTCGTCCTCTACCCCGGCCCCAGCCTCTGGTGGCTCTAGCAGGGGGCGTGGCTGCCTGTTCATCAGATCCTCCGATACGGGTCCTCAACATCTGTGAGAAAGAATAAATTACAGAAGTTTAGAATTCTTGATGCCAACAAATTTCGCTCGACAAGAAATCAAAGAAGTATAATTTTTCCTAACAATTCCATAGCCTCCCGAAGAAAAGTACAGTCGTCTCTGTACCGATCCGCGAGACTCTAATAAACCGACTTGTGACTCACAACACCTATGAACCTGGAGCTCCGATACCAACTTGTCATGACCCAAATTCTCCCTTCGTGAATCATCGTGACGGCACCTAGTTCTACGACTAGGTAACACTAACACTTGCGGAAATGAAATGAAAAACATGAAATTTAACAACTAACAGTAATAGATATTTTAATAAGCAATTGAGATGTCGCTCGGCATATACAATAATCAACTCTCGAAATATACATGACACCCCCCAGACCCGGAACACCATAAGTCACAAGCTTCTACGAAGTTCTAACTATTCTATACATCAGTGTCTATAGAAATAAGAGAAGAATCAACATAGGGGGATAGATGGGGACTTTGAGGATCTGCGGGCGCGGGCAAATGTACCTTGAAGTTCTCCGAAAATTGCAGCGATTGCAACTAAGGACGAGGATGGTAAAAGGAACCTGGATCTGCATACGAAAAACATGTGCAAGAAAGGGCATGAGTACACCACAACGGTACCCAGTAAGTGCCAAGCCTAACCTCGGCTGAATAGTCACGAGGTCAGGTCAAGGCCCTACTGGTATATAATAAATAAGTAGGAGAGTATAACAATATAACAAGAGGCTGGAATTTAAATAAGGAGAACATAGCAAAGTAGCAATGCAGAACACAGGGATAAACAGCAGGGGATCTCCCGAGATACCATCTTGTAGTCCCAAAATAAAAGTGCAAGGAGATCTCCCGAGGTACCGCCTCGTAGTCTTAAAAGTAAATATGCAGGAAGAACTCTCGAGGAACCGCCTCGTAGTCTCAAAAGTAAATGTGCAAGGAGATCTCTCGAGGAATCGCCTCGTAGTCTCAAAAGTAAATATATAGTGAGGATCTCCTGGTATATCGTCCCGTAGTCCCAAAGTACTCGAACAAATGAATATAACAGTTACAGCAAGAAACATATAATTTAGACCAAGTACAAGTCAAGAAAGAAGCGGGATTTACTAAACATGCAGCAAAGAGTTTAAATGGGCAATTAGGACACGTAGACATGCTATTCTAGGCTAACAAGATAACTACACATGCTAATATACTCAGATAAGATGAAAACATGCTATTTCTCGGTAAAAATCAGGTTTTTCAAATAGCATGTGTACGCACTCGTCACCTCGCGTACACGGCGCTCACATATCATAAAAACACCAAATCCTAAGGGGATTTCCCCCACACAAGGTTAGGCAAGCCACTTACCTCGAACCAAGCTCAATCAATCGGTAACAATGCCTTTTCCACGAATATCCGGCTCTGAATGGCCCAAATTTAGCCAAAATTAATTACATATCATAAATACAACTTTAAGAAATCAATCTAATTGATGAAATCAAAGCTAAAGCAAGAAATTAGAAAATCGCCCCAAAAGGTCTCCCCGGGACCACGTCTTAGAATCGGGTAAAAGTCACAAAATATGAACACCCATTCACTCATGAGTTCACTCATACCAAAATTACTCAAATCTGATACCAAAATCTCGATCAAAATCCCAAAATTCGGCCTAAGAATTTTTCTCAACTTTCTCCAAATTCTCAACCCCAAATCCGAAATTAAATGGAGAAGACAAATATAGATTAATGGAATACAACCAAAAATGAGTTAGGAATCATTATCCCAAAGCTTCCTCTGAAAAACCCTTGAAAAATCGCCAAATCCCGAGCTCTCAAGTCCAAAAATGAAGAATGAAATCAAACACTCGCACTTAGCCCTTTTTCTGCTAGAGATCTCGCTTTTGTGAGCCTTCAACCGCATCTGCGGTACCGCACCTGCAAAAATACCATCATAGGTGCGAAAATCACTTAAGGAGAACTGGGTCCACATCTGCGAACAAGGGTCGCATTTGCGGGCCTGCCCCTGCACTCCTCTTCCACTTCTGCGTGTCCGCTTCTGCGGATCTATCGCCGCACCTGCGGTCCCAGATTGACAGGGCCAAAACTGCTTCTACGGCTCCATGGCCACTTCTGCGGCGCCGCACTTGCGGCTCAAAGTGCGCAGGTGTGATTACAGCAGGTGCAGCAGCTTCAGCAATTGCATAAGTCCCAAACTCAATCCATTAAGCATTCGAAACACACCCGAGGCCCCCGGGACCTCAACCAAACATACCAACCAGTCCTAAAATACCATACGGACTTAGTCAAGTCCTCAAACTACATCAAACAACGCTAAAATCACTTATCATCCTTTGATTCAAACTTAAAGAACTTGAAACTTCCAAATTCGACAACCGATGTCGAAACCAACCAAACCATGTCTGATTGACCCCAATTTTTGCACACATGTCATATTCAACCCTATGGACCTACTCCAACTTCTGAAATTGGGATCCGACCACGATATCAAAAAGTTCCACTACCGGTTAAAATCTCCAAAACTTTGACTTTTGCCACTTCAAGCCTAAATGAGCTACAGACCTCTAAAACATAATTCGGGCACGTCCATAAGTCCAAAATCACCTAACAGAGCTAACAAAACCAACGGAACTCCATTTCATAGTCGTCTTCACACAGTTCCGACTGCGGTCCAAATCCTAAGGCTTAAACTTCCGTTTAGGGACTAAGTGTCCCAAAACACTCCAAAAACTAAAACGAAACCTCCCGGCAAGTCACAATAGTAGAAATAAATATGGGAGAAAACAGTTAATAGGCGATCGGGGCTATAACTCTCAAGACGACCGGCCGAGTCGTCATAAGAGTGTAGTATGAGTATAACCGACCCCATGTACTCAATAAGTGTCGAGCCTAACCTCGACGAAGTAGTGACGAGGCTATGACAAGACACATACATAAGAAACATGTACAAGTATATACAAACGCAAAGTAACAATGTACACAATAATTAATAATTTACAAATTTGGTAGGGAACATGCGAAGGGGAATGATATAAAAATCTCAGCAGGAGGAGTATCATGTAGCAGCCAATTAATTCATCAACAATAAAATAAGTAGATGATGATATGAAAAATGGTATGGCACCACCCTTCGTGCTTTTACTCTCATTCTTCCCATGAAATGATAAATAAATAATATGAACGGCACGGCATCACCCTTCGTGCTTTAACTATCTTCCTTGCCACAGTATGACGAATAAATAATTTAAATGGCACAGCATCACCCTTTGTACTTTGACTCTCTTCCTGCCTTCATAAAGCAATAAATAATAATGTGAAAATGGCACGGCATCACCCTTCGAGCTTTTAAATGTCCAAAAAGACAAAAATTGTCGGAACCCTCTATTTTTGTAATCTGTCCAGTGCTTTCGCACCTGCGTACACTTAACCGCATCTGTGGTTCCGCTTTTGTGGTGAAGCTTCTGCTTCTGCGACTGCCTTCGCTTCTACGGGCAAGGAGTCCGCTTCTGCGGACTCACTTCTGCGATAAAGCGTCCGCTTCTGCGATGAGGCTGCCCATTCCCCTTTTCTGCTTCTCCGATGCATATGCCGCTTCTGCGGTCGCGCTTCTGCAAGGCATCGTCCGCTTCTGCGGACCTCACTCTTCTGCGATGCCAGGCTCGCTTGTGCGATTGCACCAGAAGGCCAAAATTTCCAACAGTTGTTTAAGTCCAAATTTCGATCCGTTAACCATCTGAAACTCACCCGAGGCCCCCAGGATCTCAACCAATTATACCAACAAGTCCTAAAACATCTTACAAACTTAGTCGAAGCCTCAAATCACATCAAAGAACGCTAAAAACACGAATCATACCCCGATTCAAGCCTAATGAAACTAAGAAATTCCAACTTCTACATTCGATGCTGAAACCTATCAAATCAAGTCCGATTGACCTCAAATTTTGCACATAAGTCATAAATGACATAACAAACCTATAAAAAATTTCAGAACTAGATTCCGACCCTGATATCAATAAAAGTCAATTTGTGGTCAAACATTGAAATATTTAAGCCTTTAAACTTCTAGTTTTCGTCAAATGGCGATAATTCAAGCTAAGGACTTCCGAATTTGATTCCGGGCATACGCTCAAGTCCCAAATCAAGATATGGATCCACCGAGACTGTCAAAACACTGATCTGGGTCTGTTTGCTCAAAATGTTGACCGAAGTCAACTTAAGTGAGTTTTAAAGCACTATTTCACAATTTTATCAATTTTTAACATAAAAGCTTTTCGAAAAAATATACGGACTGCGCATGCAAGTAGAGAAATGCTAAATGCTGCTATTCGAGGTGTCAAAACACATAAATGAATATTAAATTTAAATATGTCCTTTCAAGTCATCACATTTGTTAAGGACGCTTGTTAGTGTGTCAGTTAGCCACTCTTCGAGGAGTTTTTTCATAGCTGGGGGCATCCCTTCCTCCACAAATATGGAGGCTCCTTTACCACGGGATTTTATTATGCTGTAGTGTGGGGGAGATGACCCATCTCATCTAGGGGACGCACTGGGCGTCGTGCCCTCATCTGTCGTTTCACAGCTTTCGTTGATGACGCTCATGAGGTTGGGTGGGAGGTCACTTGTTACTCTCGCCCTTTCTTCTCGGTTACCTGTCATGTTGGATTTTGTGTACACTAAGAAATGGCGTCTTGGTTTGTTTTTATGTTAGTGACCTGTGCTAGTTGTATATGTAGAGGAAACTAAAAGTTTAACTAAGAAATCCTCACAGACGGTGCCAAATTATTTGACCATAAAATATGGATCTTGGTTAAAATAATTAAATTTATGTAATTAGGGGTTAATCTTAGTTAGCAAGAATATCCCTAGATGAAGTTTTCAAAAATGCAATAAATATTAGATAGGTCACAAAGGCAACACTATGTAATAACCGTTCTAGAAAGTAAGAGCAATAATGTAGCATTCAATAACAATGAATAGCAATAAATGATATTTAAGTAAATAGGAGGAATGATTCACCCAATAAAGGATGGAATAGGTGGATGTTTATCCTGACAATAACGAGTGACAGACATATCTTTGAATATTCGAGTTATTCTCGAATCTGATAGAAAAGTATGGACAAGAATCTTAGTGAAAAGGTGGTGTTTGTATCTTACCGAAAAGGTCATCTTATGATTTAGAACTCGAATCTGCATTCTTAAGCCTTAAAAAATCTCATTTTTACCCTCCTCGATTTACGTGCACAGTCCGAGCAAGTTTACGGAAAACTTTTATGTTGAAAACTAATGAAAATAAGAATTTTTGCCTTAAAAGTTGATTTTAGTTGACTTCGGTCAACATTTTTGGTAAACGGGCTCGGATCCGTGTTTTGACGGTCCCGATGGGTCCGTATCAAATTATGGAACCTGGGCGTATACCCGGAATCGAATTCGGAGGTCCCTAGCTCAAGTTATGAATTTTGAATGAAAATGAAAAGACTGAAAATTAATTATTTTTAAGAATCGATTGATGTTTGGCATTGTTAGTACTGGATCCGTAATTTGGTTCCGGAGCCCGGTACAGGTTCATTATGATATTTAAGACTTGTGTGTGAAATTTGTTGAGAAACAGAGTTGGTTTGACGTGATTCGGACGTCCAGTTGAGAAAATAGAAATTTTAAAGTATCCTTGAGAATTTCATTCGATTTGGTGCTAAATTCAGAGTTCTAAGTGTTATTTTGGTGATTTGATCGATCGAACAAGTTCGTATGATGTTTTTAGACTTGTGTGCATGTTTGGTTTGCAGCCCCGAGGGCTCGGGTGACTTTCGGAAAGGCCACGGGATGTTTTGGACTTTGGAAATCTGGTTTTTCTACAGAGTCTATGTTCTGGCATGTCCTTCTTCGCGAACGCGAAGATTGGACAGCTGAGGATTTCTTCTTCGCGAACGTGAAGCGATGGGGGCATAACCCATCGCGAACGCGACAAGCCCATTGCGAACGCGTAGCGTTAGGCACTGGGGAGGGGCACTTAACTTTTTCTTCAGCGCGAACACAATCAATGACTCGCGAACGCGAAGGCTTGGCAGCCCATTCACTTCGCGAACACAACAGTGCTCTCGCGAACGCGATGAACACTGTCGCCCAGCACTTAACAGAACCCAAAAACGGGATTTTAGCCAAAATTCATTTTTCTCATAAACAAAACAGTGAGAGGCGATTTTTCAAGAGCCATTTCTTCCCCAAATTGTTGGTAACTCATTCTAAACCATTTTCTTTCAATTACCCATTACATTTCTTAAATTTTCAACCTAAAATCTAGAGTTTTCATGGTAGAATTAGGGGTTAGGGTAGAAACTAGGGATTTTGGAAATTTGGGGATTTAGACCTCAATTTGAGGTCGGATTCCAAAACTAATTACATATTCGAGCTCGGGGGTGAATGGATAAAAAGATTTTGGTCCGAACCTCGGGTTATGACCAAGCGGGCCTGGGGTCAATTTTTTGACTTTTTGGAGGAAAATTTGGGAAATTTAATTTATGCAATATAATTGATTCCTATAGCAATATTTGATATTCTTTAGTCATTTTTGAATAGATACGAGTGGTTTGGAGGTGAATTCCAAAGAAAAAGCTGTGATTGAGAATTAAGTGGCCTTCGGAGCGAGGTAAGTGTTGTGTCTAACCCTGACTTGAGGGAATTAGGAACCTTAGGTTACTTGCTAAGTGAAATCCATGTGAGCAGCGTATATGTGAGGTGACGAGTACTTATGCGCCGCAAAATTTACCTGTTTTTTCATGTTTCTCTGTTTTTCTTATATTATCTTTCCCTATGTCAAATTACCACGTGTTATGCTAGTATTGTTCAATTAATCGTTCTTATCATGTTTACGGATTTTCTAGTGATAATTGAGTTTTTATTTCAAAGTTGAGATTGATATTATGGAACCAAATATTGAAGTAAGGTTTGTACTTGTTATTCTGTCTCTGTGTTGTTATTTATGCATTGTATTATGGTAAGGGAGAGTGTTAATGCACGAAGGGTGATGTCGTGCCATATTGTGAGTGTTAATGCACGAAAAGTGATGTCGTGCCATATTGTGAGTGTTAATGCACGAAGGGTGATGTCGTACCATATTGTGAGTGTTAATGCACGAAGGGTGATGTCGTGCCATGGTATGAGAGTAAAAGCACGAAGGGTGATGTCGTGTCGTTTCTATAACTTTTATGGTGAGATTGAGAGTAAAAGCACGAAGGGTGATGCCGTGCATTTTTTCTTACTGTATTCACTATTCCTGTTGATTTATGGTTTATTAACTACTCCAGTGATCATTCTGTTGTAGTTCTTTATCTTGTATCCCCCCTCAGTATGTTTCCCCTCCCGACATTTCCTGTTTAGTTCTTCATTCCTGTTATTTGCGTATACATTGTTAAATTGTACAGGTTGATTTGTAGGTGCCTTGCCCTAGCCTCGTCACTACTTCGTCGAGGTTAGGATCGACAATTACCAATACATGGGGTCGGTTGTACTGATGCTGCACTCTGAACGTTCTGTGTAGATTTTGATACCGGCTCAGGTTGATCTAGATTTGCTACTGGTCCGCTGTCCAGAAACTCAAGGTAGATCTGTCGGCGTTCACTGACCTTGAAGTCCCCGTCTATCTTTTATGTCCTACGGCTTTCTTTCATTCAGACAGTTGTATTTCTTTCCGACTATTACTTGTAGTAAAATTTAGAATGCCCGTGAATTGTGACTCCAGATCCGGGTGGTAGTAATTAATACAGTTTTTATGATATTTCGCACTTATTATATTTCATTTTAGTTAATTTTTGTTATTTACTGAATGGAAATAAGGAATTGGTTTAATGATTCTCTAACGTTGGCTTGTCTGGCAAGTGAAATGTTAGGCGCCATCACGGTCCCGTCGGTGGGAAATTTCGGGTCGTGAAAGTTGGTATCAGAGCACTAGGTTGCCTAGGTCTCACGATTCACGAGCAAGCTTAGTAGAGTCTGGAGGATCAGTACGGAGACGTCTGTGCTTATCTTCTAGAGGCTATGAAGTTTAGGAACAAGTTTCACTTCTTTTCTTCTCTGTCATGCAATTTTGCTTTCTCAATGGTGATTGAACTCTTCTACTCTTATTCTCTCGCAAATGGAGAGAACCCGTACCGCTTCCTCAGCTAAGCTGCAGCCAGAGCCTCCAGTGATAGCTCCTACGCGGGGCAGAGGTCAAGGTCGAGGCCGTGCCAGAGGCCGAGGCAAGGGCAGGGTTCAGCCTAGGGCCCGAGCAGCAGCCCCAGCAACGGAGCCTCAGATAGAGATTGACAAGGAGGTTCCAGCCCAGACTGTTCCTATCGAACCAGCTCAGGTTCCGGAGGGGTTCATTGCTACCCTAGTAATTCAGGACGTTTTGGTCTATTTGGTGGGCCTTATGGAGAGTGTGGCCCAGACTGGCGCATTTCCCATGGCACCAGCAGTCTCTCAGGCTGGAGGAGGAGCCTAGACTCCTACCACTCCCGCTCCGGAGCAGATAGCTCCCCAGTATCAGTCTCCAGCAACTCAGCCAATCGGATTTAGTTCAGCCGGTTCTTGCGGCACAGGTCAGAGATGGGCCAACTATGTCTTCTGAGGATTTATGGAGATTGGAAAGGTTTACCAAGCTCTTTCCTGTTCACTTCAGTGGTGATCCTTCAGAGGACCCCCAGGAGTACCTTGACAGCTGTCACGAGGTCTTACGGAACATGGGTATAGTGGAGACCAATAGGGTCAATTGTGCTGCATTTTAGAGGGTGGTTCCGCCAAGAAATGGTGGAGAGATTACTTGTTGAACAGACCAGCTGGGTCGTCTGCTCTTACTTGGGACCAGTTCTCTCAGCTCTTCATAGAGAAGTTTCTGCCTATCACATTGAGAGAGGAGCATCGCCGTCAGTTTGAGCGTTTCTAGCAGGGCAGTATGACTGTTACACAGTATGAGACCCGTTTTGTGGATTTGGCCCGTCATGCCAATCTTCTGCTTCCCACCGAGAGAGAGAGAGGGTGAAGAGGTTTATTGATAGACTTGCTCAGCCTATCAGATTGCATATGGCTAAGGAGACTGGGAGTGAGATTTCTTTTCAGGCGGCTGCTAATGTCGCCAGACTAGTCGAGATGGTTCTTACTCAGGGAAGTCAGGGGTCTAACAAGAAGCCCCGTCATTCCGGTGAGTTCAGCGGTGCCTCATCTAGAGGCAGGAGTAATTTTGGTAGAGGTCATCCTCCCAGGCCGTTTCATTCAGCGCTCCAGGCATCCCACGGTGCCTCAAGTAGTCGTGGCTCTCAGATGCATTATTCCGACCAGCTAGCCTATAGTGCACCACCAGCTTCTATTAGTGCACCTCTACTTCAGAGTTATCAGAGTGGTTATTCAGGTCGATAGGGTCAGTTTCAGGGTCAGCAGTCACAGCAGCCAAGGTTATGTTATACTTGTGGTGATCCAAGGCATTTTGCTAGATTTTGCCCTCGGACAACGGGCAGCTCACAGCATCAGAGTTCTCGTGCCATGGTTCCAGTACCAGTTGCTACACCACCTGCTCAGCCAGCCAGAGGCAGGGGTCAGGCAGCCAGAGGTAGGGGCCAGACAGTTAGAGGTGGAGGTTAGGCCGTTAGAGGTGGAGACCAGCCAGCTAGAGGTCGTCCTAGGGACGTAGTTCAGGGTGGTGGGGCCCAGCCCCGGTGTTATGCTTTCCCAGCTAGGCCTGAGACTGAGTCATCTCACGCTGTTATCACAGGTACTGTTTCAGTTTGCAGTAGAGATGCTTCAGTTCTATTTGATCTAGAGTCTACTTACTCCTATGTGTCATCCTATTTTGCTTCCTATTTGGTTGTGCCCCATGATTCTTTGAGTGCTCCTATTTATGTGTCCACACCAGTGGGAGATATTATTGTTGTAGATCGTGTTTATCGTTTGTGTCTAGTCATCATTGGGAGTCTTACGACATGTGTAGATCTTCTACTTTTCGACATGGTTGATTTTGATGTCATACTGGGTATGGATTGGCTGTCACCTTATCATGCTATATTAAATTGTCACGCCAAGACGGTGACCTTAACCTTGCAGGCATTGCCTCGAATAGAGTGGAGAGGGAATCTTGGCCATTCTGCCAGCAGGGTTATCTCTTATGTGAAGGATCGGCATATGGTCGAGAAGGGGTGTCTAGCTTATTTGGCTTATGTCCGCGATTCTAGTGCGGAGGTTCCTTCCATAGATTCGGTGCCGGTTGTTCGTGAGTTTCCAGAGGTGTTTCCTGCAGACCTACCGGGGATGCCACCCGACATGGATATTGATTTCTGCATTGATTTGGCTCCGGGCACTCAGCCTATTTCCATTCAGCCATATCGCATGGCCCTGCCAGAGTTGAAAGAATTGAAGGAGCAGTTGCAAGATTTGCTGGATAAGGGCTTCATTAGACCTAGTGTCTCGCCCTAGGGTGCACCTGTGTTGTTTGTGAAGAAGAAAGATGGATCGATGAGGATGTGTATAGATTATCGGAAGTTGAACAAAGTCACCATCAAGAACAAATATCCATTGCCAAGGATTGATGATTTATTTGATCAGTTTCAGGGTGCCAAGGTGTTTTCAAAGATTGATTTGAGATCTGGCTACCATCAGTTGAATATTAGGTCATCCGATGTTCCTAGGATAGCTTTTCGGACTCGGTATGGGCATTATGAGTTTCTAGTGATGTCATTTGGGCTGACAAATGCCCCAGCAGCATTCATGGATTTGATGAACCGGGTGTTCAAACCCTACCTGGATTCCTTTGTGGTTGTGTTTATTGATGATATCTTGATCTACTCCCACAGTCGAGAGAAGCATGAGCAGCACCTTCGGATCGTTCTTCAGACTCTGAAAGACAGCCAGTTATATGCTAAGTTCTCAAAATGCGAGTTTTGGTTGAGTTCAGTTGCTTTCTTAGGTCACGTGGTATCAGTAGAGGGTATTCAGGTAGATCCTAAGAAGATTGAGGCAGTCCAGAACTGGCCTAGACTCACATCAGCTACAGAGATACATAGTTTCCTAGGTTTGGCGGGCTATTACCGTCAATTTGTGGAGGGGTTTTCATCCATAGCAGCCCCATTGACCAGATTGACCCATAAGGGTGCCCCGTTCAGGTGGTCAGACGAGTGTGAAGCGAGCTTTCAGAAGCTCAAGACAGCTTTGACTATGGCACCGGTATTGGTGTTACCCACAGGTTCAGGATTTTATACAGTATATTGTGACGCATCTCGTATTGGTCTGGGTACGGTATTGATGTAGGGTGGCAATTTTATTGCATATGCTTCACGGCAGCTGAAGGTTCACGAGAAGAATTACCATGTTCATGATCTAGAGCTGGCAGCCATTGTTCACGCGCTGAAGATTTGGAGGCACTATCTTTACGGCGTTCCATGTGAGGTATTCACTGATCATCGGAGCTTGCAGTATTTATTCAAGCAGAAGGAACTCAATTTGAGGCAGAGGAGGTGGCTGGAGCTATTGAAAGACTATGATATCACCATATTGTATCATCCCGGGAAGGCCAATGTGGTGGCCAATGCTTTGAGTAGAAAGTCAGTCAGTATGGGTAGCCTTGCATATATTCCAATTGGTGAGAGACCGCTTGCATTGGATGTTCAGGCCTTGGCCAACCAGTTCGTGAGGTTAGATGTTTCTGAGCCCAGCCGTGTTCTAGCTTGTACAGTTGCTCGGTCTTCTTTATTTGAGCAAATCAGAGATCGGCAGGATGACGATACTCATTTACTTGTCCTTAGAAACACAGTGCAGCACGGTGGTGCCAAGCAGGTTACTGTTGGATATGACGGAGTTTTGAGGATGCAGGGTCGTATTTGTGTGCCTAATGTGGATGGACTTCGTGAGTTGATCCTTGAGGAGTCCCACAGTTCCCGGTATTCTATTCATCCGGGTGCTGCCAAGAAGTATTAGGACTTGAGGCAGCATTATTGGTGGAGGCGAATGAAGAAGGACATAGTTGCCTATGTAGCTCGGTACCTAAATTGCCAGCAGGTAAAGTGTGAGCATCAGAGACCTGGTGGTTTACCTCAGAGGTTAGATATTCCTGAGTGGAAGTGGGAGCGTATCACTATGGACTTTGTTGTTGGACTCCCACGGACTCAGAGGAAGTTCGATGCAGTTTAGGTCATTGTGAACAGGCTGACTAAGTCAGAGCATTTCATTCCTATGGCAGTTACCTATTCCTCGGAGCGGATGACAAAGATGTTTATTCGTGAGATCTTCCGTCTTCACAATGTGCCCGTGTCTATCATTTCTGATCGAGGTACTCAATTTACCTCGCACTTTTGGAGGGCAGTTCAGTGTGAGTTGGGTATGCGGGTTGAGTTGCGCACAACATTTCATCTTCAGATAGACTGGCAGTCCGAGCGTACTATTCAAATCTTGGAGGATATGCTCCGCGCCTTTGTTATTGACTTTGGAGGTTCTTGGGATCAGTTTTTGCCATTAGCAGAGTTTGCCTACAATAACATCTACCAGTCGAGCATTCAGATGGCTCTCTATGAGGCATTATATGGTAGACGATGTAGGTCGCCAGTTAGGTGGTTCGAGTCGATGGAGGCTCGGTTATTGGGTACAGATTTAGTTCAAGAGGCCTTGGACAAGGTCAAGATTATACAGGATCGACTTCGTACAACTCAGTCCAGGCAAAAGAGTTATGCCGACCGTAAAGTTCGTGATATTGCATTCATGGTTGGAGAAATAATATTGCTTCGGGTATCGCCCATGAAGGGTGTTATGAGATTTGGGAAGAAGGGCAAGTTAAGCCCTAGGTATATCGGGCCATTTGAGATCCTTAAGAAAGTGGGGGAGGTAGCTTATTGACTTGCGTTGCATCCAGGGTTATCCTCAGTTCATCCGGTATTCCACATGTCTATGCTCCGAAAATATCATGGTGACCCGTCCCACGTGTTAGATTTTAGCTCAGTCCAGTTGGACAAGGATTTGACTTACGAGGAGGAGCCGGTGGCCATTTTAGACCGGCAGGTTCGTCAGTTGAGGTCAAAGAGTTACCCTTCAGTTCGAGTGAAGTGGAGAGGTCAGCCTATTGAGGCAACTACTTAGGAGTCCGAGTTCGATATGCGGAGTAGATATCCCCACCTTTTCACCAGCCCATGTACTTTTCTATGTCCGTTCGAGGATGAACGGTTATTTTAGAGGTGGAGATTGTGATGACCCAAAAGGTCATCTTATGATTTATAACTCGAATCTGCACTCTTAAGCCTTCAAAAATCTCATTTTACCCTCCTCGATTTGCGCGCACAGTCCGGGCAGGTTTTCGGAAAGCTTTTATGTAGAAATCTAATAAAAATAAATATTTTTGCCTTAAAAGTTGATTTTAGTTGACTTCGGTTAACATTTTTGGTAAACGGGCCCGGATCTATGTTTTGACGGTCCCGATGGGTTCGTATCAAATTATGGGACCTAGGCGTATGCCCGGAATCGAATTCGGAGGTCCCTAGCTCAAGTTATGAATTTTTGATAAAAATTAAAAGTCTGAAAATTAATTATTTTTAAGAATTGATTGATGTTTCGCATTGTTAGTACCGGGTCTGTATTTTGGTTCCAGAGCCCGGTACTGGTTCATTATGATATTTAAGACTTGTCTGTGAAATTTGGTGAGAAACAGAGTTGGTTTGACGTGATTCGGACGTCTAGTTGAGAAAATAGAAATTTTAAAGTGTCCTTGAGAATTACATTCGATTTGATGCTAAATTCGGAGTTCTAAGTGTTATTTTGGCGATTTGATCACGCGAGCAAGTTTGTATGATATTTTTAGACTTGTGTGCATGTTTTGTTTGGAGGCCCGAGGGCTCGGGTGAGTTTCGGATAGGCCACGGGATGTTTTGGACTTTGGAAATCTTGTTTTTCTGCAGAGTCTGTATTCTGGCATGTCCTTCTTTGCGTTCGTGAAGGTACTCTCGCGAACGCGAAGAGTAAATTCGGCAGCTGAGAATTTCTTCTTCGCGAACGCGAAGGCTTGGTCGCGAATGCAAAGCGATGGGGCGTTACCCATCGCGAACGCATAGCGTTAGGCACTGGGGAGGGGCAGGCAACTTTTTCTTCAGCGCGGACGCGATCAATGACTCGCGAACGCGAAGGCTTGGCAGCCCATTCACTTCGTGAATGCGACAGTGCTCTCGCGAATGCGATGAACACTGTCACCCATCACTTAACAGAACCCAAAAACGGGATTTTTAGCCAAAATTCATTTTTCTCAAAAACAAAACAGTGAGAGGCGATTTTTCAAGAGCCATTTCTTCCCCAAATTGTTGGTAAGTGATTCTAAACTATTTTCTTTCAATTACCCATTACATTTCTTGAATTTTCAACCTAAAATTAGGGGTTAGGGTAGAAACTAGGGATTTTGGGAATTTGGGGATTTAGACCTCAATTTGAGGTCGGATTCCAAAACTAATTATATATTCGGGCTCGGGGGTGAATGGGTAAAAGAATTTTGGTCCAAACCTCGGGTTTTGACCAAGCGAGCCCGGGGTCGATTTTTCGACTTTTTGGAGGAAAAATTGGAAAATTTAATTTATGTAATATAATTGATTCCTATAGCAATATTTGATATTATTTAGTCATTTTTTAATAGATACGAGTGGTTTGGAGGTGAATTCTAAAGGAAAAGCTGTGATTGAGACTTAAGTAGCCTTCGGAGCGAGGTAAGTGTTGTGTCTAACCCTGACTTGAGGGAATTAGGAACCTTAGATTACTTGCTTAGTGAAATCCGTGTGAGCGGCGTATAAGTGAGGTGACGAGTACTTATGTGCCGCTAAATTTACCTGTTTTTCCATGTTTCTCTGTTTTCTTATATTGTCTTTTCCTATGTCAAATTGCCACGTGTTATGCTAGTATTGTTCAATTTATCGTTCTTCTCATGTTTACGGATTTTCTAGTGATAATTGAGTTTTTATTTCAAAGTTGAGATTGATATTATGGAACCAAATATTGAAGTAAGGTTTGTACTTGTTATTCTGTCTCCCTGTTGTTATTAATGCATTGCATTATGGTAAGGGAGAGTGTTAATGCACGAAGGGTGATGTCGTGCCATATTGTGAGTGTTAATGCATGAAGGGTGATGTTGTGCCATATTGTGAGTGTTAATGCACGAAGGGTGATGCCGTGCCATGATATGAGAGTAAAAGCATGAAGGGTGATGCCGTGTCGTTTATATAAATTTTATGGTGAGATTGAGAGTAAAAGCACGAAGGGTGATGCCGTGCATTTTTCCTTACTGGATTCACTATTCCTGTTGATTCATGGTATATTGATTACTCCGGTGATCATTCTGTTGTAGTTCTTTATCTTGTATCCCCCCTCAGTATGTTTCCCCTCCCGACATTTCCTGTTTACTTCTTCATTCCTGTTATTTGCGTATACATTGTTAAATTGTACAGGTTGATTTGTAGGTGTCTTGCCTTAGCCTCGTCACTACTTCGTCGAGGTTAGGCTCGACACTTACCAGTACATGGGATCGGTTGTACTGATGTTGCACTCTGCACTTTCTGTGCAGATTTTGATACCGGCTTAGGTTGATCGAGATTTGCTACTGGTCCGTTGTCCGGAGACTCAAGGTAGATTTGTCGGCGTTTACAAACCTTGAAGTCCCCGTCTATCTTTTATGTCCTACGGCTTTCTTTCATTCAGACAGTTGTATTTCTTTCAGACTATTGCTTGTAATAAATATTAGAATGCTCGTGAATTGTGACTCCAGATCCGGGTGGTAGTAATTAATACAGTTTTATGATATTCCACACTTATTATATTTTATTTTAGTTAATTATTGTTATTTACTTAATAGAAATAAGGAATTGGTTTAATGATTCTCTAACGTTGACTTGCCTGACAAGTGAAATGTTAGGCGCCATCATGGTCCCGTCGGTGGGAAATTTCGGCTCGTGACATGTTTGTATCTTAGCAAAAGAGAGAGAGAGAGAGAGAGAGCCGAATATTTTTGTCAAAGTGTGCTCTTTACAAATGAATATCACATGCCTCTATCACATGATATATGGGGCTGAGTGTTGGCCCGTTAAGAACTCACATATCCAGAAGATGAAAGTAGCAGAAATGAGGATGTTGCGGTGGATGTTACGGTGGATGTGCGGGCACACTAGGATAGATAAGATTAGGAATGATGATATTCGGGAGAAGGTGCATGTTGCTCCCATTGATGACAAGATGCGAGAAGCGAGGCTTAGATGGTTCGGACATGCTTAGAGGAGAATCCCATATGCTCCGGTACGGAGGTGTGAGCAGCTGGTTGTGGATGGCACGAGAAGAGGTAGAGGGCGGTCTAAGAAGTATTGGGGAGAGGTGATCAGGCAGGATATGGCGAGGCTCCAGATTTCCGAGGGCATGACACTTGATAGGAAGATATGGAGGTCGAGTATTAGGGTTGTAGGTTAGGAGGTAGTTGAGTCGTACCTTACTTCGTACCATTGTGTGACTAGCCATGTAGGGTTTTTGTCTAAGATAGCTAGTATCAATGTTGTAGCTTACTATTTCGCTTTTCAGCGCATGTCCTATTTACTAGCTATCGCTTTTGCTTTGCATCTTTCTTCTAGATTTCATGAATTCCTATTTTTCTTATGATTGTTGTGGTGATACTAATATTTACTAATATTATCTCCCTTTGCTTTGCATCTTTCTTCTGGATTTCATGGTGTTCCTATTTATCCTATGATTGTTGTTGTGATACTAATATTGTCTCCTTTTTGTCCTTTTGTCTTTTTATTTTTTGAGCCGAGGGTCTTTCGGAAACAGCCTCTCTACTCCTTCGGGGTAGGGGTAAGGTCTGCGTACACACTATCCTCCCCAGACCCCATTAGTGGGATTTTACTGGGTTGTTGTTGTTGTTGTTGTTACTAAAAAACCTAATAGTACAAGTGCAGAGAATATCCACTAAAATATTCTCTTTAATATCCTATCTTGAAAACAAGCCGTTATAGCTCTATCAATGATACTCGACCTCGACCCTTGTTGATATCTCGACTACGGCTCTCATCGACTCTTTGACCATGGACTTTGCTGCTTCTTGGGCCATCTCGATTAACAACGACTTGAGAACTCTTCCTTAGTATTATCTTGGCTTAAATATTCTAAAGACAGATTTTGACCCATACAAATACATTAGAGTATAATGTGATTTATAATTCTAGTGGAAGGAAATATCATATTATATTGCTCATAATAGGTTTAATTTAAGTCCATAATAATTTATTTATTTTAGACTTATGCTGTAATTTATATTTGTTCATTATTTTAGGGAAGCAAATGCGACATCTGATTTCTTTGTGAAGGCCGGTGTTAGTGGGCTTAAAACAACATACGGAAACATTGAAATTCAAAGGTGTGGCACAACTTCTTCCTTTTTAGATGGGATTTTTACCTTCTTATACACTATTTGAAACCTTATTACCCTTCCTACTCAAGTTTTAATTTAATTACATGGTTATATACAATTTACCAATTATATACAAATAAGTTTTAAATGAGTATCCCTTTATATTAGGAATTAAATAAGGAATATCAGTTATTTCCTTATCCCTTTATACTTTCCCACTCTCTCTCTCTCCGCCTCTCTCTCTCTCTCTCTCTCTCTCTCTACACTCCTTCTCTGTTTTTCCCCCCAATTTTTCTTCATTTGATGTTCTCTATTTTTTATGCTTTCTTGTTGTATAGAGTTTTAATGGAATTCATCAATGGATTTCAATCGTTTTAACTTAGCAATTTCCTTTCATGTTGCATAATTGGTGTTCAAATTGAAATTGTCAATCAATAAATTTTGAAGGTGTTTGACTATTCACCATTGACAGCCATTAAAAAGTTTTGAAGCTTTGAAATCGAATTTGGGTTTTCAAAAACTATTATTTGTTTGGATTGGGTGCTGTTGCAAACAATTGAGAATATTGTTTGGAGTTTATATCTCAATTTTGAGGGTGTTTTGGTGAAGATTAGACTTGATTTTGACTGAATTTCAGATTAAAACTCGAAAAAGAAGAAGAACACATGACATAAAATATACTTACGAAATTGTAGTAAAGTTGTATTATAATTGTCTGTAAATTGTATTCTGTTGTAGTTACATATATTTGTTTATTTGAGTGTTGTATGAAAGTTGAAAAATAGTTGTATAATGTATGAATCGTTGTATAAAATTTGTATTTAAGTTATCAATACTATCTTTTTACATAAAGTTGTTGATATGAATCAAAATTGTATTAAGAGAGTAAGTTTTGATTGAAATTTTAGAGTGGAAGAAGCACACACCACATACAAAATATATACAAATCAGATACAAAATATACAAAAGACATATTATATAAAATTTGTATAAAATTATATTTAACTTGTATGATATTGTAGTTGTATTTAATTGGGTAAAAATAATGTATGAAAATTGTAGATAAGTTATATAATATATAATTAGTTGTATGAAATTTATTTTTACTATGTATAAATCAGATACAAAATATACAAAAGACATATTGTATAAAATTTGTATAAAAATTGTATTTAAGTTGTATTGTAGTTATATTTAATTGGGTAGAAATAATATATACTATATAATTAGTTGTGTACTATATAATTAGTTGTATAAAATTTATTTTTAGTTTATATGTTGTCGTAGATGTATCAAATTTGAATATTTCGGCATTGACACACAACTATGTTCTTGTTAATTCCGACACAATTATATGGGCATTGAGTAATGTGATTGAGACAGTTTACATGTGGATGGCTTTATATAATTTCTTGAAACAATGAATGTGGACGGAAATATAGACTGAATGAACATTGCGATTTGATTAGCTGAAAATTTACTTGGATCTTTCAATTTTTCATGATTAAAGGGATATAATATGATTTGCTAATAATTAACTGAGATTTTCCAACTTTTTTCTATGTTAACACTTTAATATTAGAGCCGTTTTGGTAAAGAGTTCTTAACTAAAGAGGAGAGAAGAGCCGTTTTGGTAAAGAGTTCTTAACTAAAGAGGAGAGAAGAGAAAATGGAAAAAAAATGTAATTAAATCCCTTAATTTAAGGCACTAATAATGGATTGTATATAAATTGTAAGCAATCTCGGTTTAGAACGAGTAATTTATAAAATTAGAATAATTTTGATAAATAAATTTCAAATATGGTATAAAAACGAAAAAAATCCTTTTAGATTCATTGGAGCAAAACATTAGCTTTTGTTAGTACTCGAGTTTGGTAAATGTGTAAGCACAACTGCTACGTTAAATGAAGTTTCACTAAGAGGTTTATGTTTTTCTTTTTCCTGTAAAAAGAAAGACTCTTAACTAAACCGTGACCACGTGCAATTAAAAAGAAAAAGGGTGAAAAATCATTTTGATCCCCTAACCACGTGCAATTAAAAGGGTGCATATCTATTTTGCGCTTGAAATTTTCAATTCCTCCTCTATGCATATAATTTTCTTATATTATATAAGATATAATTTTATCTTTATCTACATGTTTTACTAATTTATATATCTTATTACAAATTATATAATTAAAGTTCATTAAATTTAACTAGAATTGTACTGTTATGAATTCCTAACAAAATTTGTCGTTGCTTTTTACGATTATTAGTTTAATACTACGCATTAAGTACATATTTAAATTTCACTTTCTCTTTATTCTCTATTATATATATATATTTGAATTTTATTATTGTTAACGAAATATTGTCTAAAATTATAATTTAGAGAACAAACAAAGACGGATAAGATTGAGCGTAAAATAGGTATTTTAAAAACGTAATTGATTTTGGAGGAATAAAATATCTATTGTTTATTGCTTTTTAAACTAAAGTTGATGGATCAAAATAATTTTCACCCAATTAAAAATGAATTGACATTACATTGTTGTCCCTTTAATTATGCTACAATTAACTAGATACAGTTGTTAAGACTTAGCTGGCCAGTTGACTATACCTAAACTAGACTTGGGAAAGTTTATGTTAAAATCTGGACTCCTCACATGAAGTGTTGCCTCTTGATTAATGCTATATTACCTGTTCAGACTCCTCTTGTTAACTAAACCAGAACTAAACAAAACATGAATTAAAATCACGAATTATTATTTAAGTGTTATCAATTGTTTAATGCTGCAAGTTGGCACGTACTAGCAAACTATTATATATAACTGTTGAGAGTTAAGTTGACTTTAACTGCCTAGTTGATTCCAACTAATTGACTCGGTATTAAGAAATAAGTTGAGATCAGCTACAAGTCTACGACTAAGGAACAATAGTTATTTCTTTAATTCACCTCAACGAGGAGAATGCTCTCATTAACATTGTTCTTAACAGGAAATTTCCTCCCACAATAAATAATTATACACACACACACATATATATATATATATATATATATATATATATATATATATATCCAACTCTCCTACCTCATCGTTTTACTCCTCACTCTCTTATAAATACACAATACCACCCACATTACACATCTAAACTAGACACGCAAACACATTTTACCAGTCAAATATCTACCAATATACAGTTCAATCCTAAGACTCCGCCACCTTCCTTCACGTTGGTTGTGGGAATTAAAGAGTAAAGACCAAAATCTAGAGCTTGTCTCCGGTTTAAGGTGCTATTTCTCTTAACTTTAGATATCATTCTGTTTATGTTTCAAAATTTTGCATTGCTACATGGAGTTTGGTATCATGAAATTTAATTTTGTCATGGCATGTTGGACAAATAGAACGGGCTAGCCAGTTTTCGGACTGGTAATTGAAAAATAGTCGGTGTTTGCAAGATTATTGAAAAATAGTCGGTGTTTGCAAGATTATTGAAAAATAGTCATTGTTTTGCTGTAACACCAAAAGTTCTAGCATAATATACTGGATTATGGAGCTTTTGCATATATAAACTTCTAACATATTATGTTGGAACTCCAGCATATTATGAAATTTCAGTATATTATGCTGAATTCTTATATGTAAAAAATTCGAACTCCAACATATTATGCTGGAATTTTTACGGATTTTTAAGAGTATTTTTGTTCAAATTTTATCTTTATATATAAAAAGTGACTAAATTTCGATTACTTTTGAAACTGTAGTTATTTTTCAATTACCAATTATAAATCTGGCTATTTCTGATTTTTTTTTTTCCAGGCATGTTAGCTAGTTACATGATTGAAATGATTATACACACTAAGCCTTATGTCTTGTTCTTTGAGTACAACGCTAGTTCTGTTTAAAGATGAGCGAATTCATGTCCACATAGTGTTCTTAATAGGAAGATCAGCATCTTTACGAGTATATGCTTCATGTTTATTTGATGGATTTATCTTCTTTTTGCATGTGTGTGCGCTTGGAAACAGCCTTTCTGCCTTCTTGAAGGTAGAAGTAAGGTATCCGTACACATGACTATCTTCCCCAAACCTCAGTTATGGAATTACACTGAGTTTATTGTTGTTGTTGTTATTGTAGTAGTATGTGTGTACGGGTTTGGATGGCGATTTTCCTTATGAAGGGGTGGATCTACCACGTAGTTAAGTTTAAAGGTTACGTAAATTAATTAGTTTTACCCGCACCATATAATTAAGAAATTTATTAAATATTTATAAGTATTTGAGCGTGAACTTAATTGTTATTGTATATTAACTTGAGATCACTAGAAACCCATAAACTTCAAATTTTGAATCCGTCGGTGACTTATGGAGTTGGTCATTAAGGAGTAGCATATTTACATGATGGTTGGGTCGTCCTGAGTAATTAGAAAGACATGCGTTAAACTTAAACATGAGAGACTTGTTAAATGTTAACTGTGTTAGATCTGATTTTGGGAATAAATCCACGGTTTATATTCCATTTTCTAGGCCTGCGCATGTGCTGGGTTTGAATTGGTTGAATCTATCTAATCCTTTTTGTGTGTGTATATGTTTGGCTGAGAAGCCTGAGATGGTAATATAAGCAAACTCAATTTAATACAGAATCTGAACTGAATGTGGAGTGGTAATGCTTTTGTGTCTGTTATTGGTACCATGACTTTCCAATCGGTATACATGGGGATCTTTACATAAATATAAGCAAACTCAATTTAAGTCCAATTTAATAGTTCTGGGCCATTTGATTTAGGCTTGTAAGTGGACTCAGATGGGGATCTTTACATAAATAACTGGTCGTCCTAGTCGGTATACATGAATTTGTATACCTTGTCGGTATACATGAATTTGTCCGGTGGTCAACCAAAAAAAGAAAAGAAAAACAGTTTGTTGGTCACTTACATTACAGCGTCGCCAGTCCATCTCTGCCAATGCTTCCACCTATGCCAGCGCATCGTATGAGTCTAGAGGCGAAGCCACGTGTATGATAGGAGTCACCGGAGCCCGTAAATCTCGGGAAAATTTCTATGTATATATGAACTTTCTATGTATTATATGTATTATTATATGTATATATACCTGGAGAAACCACTTTATATTAAGTTAGGCACCGTGAAATACTAAAGTTTGAGGTTTTTTTCTTTTTAGCTGAACACTAACTGCAGCCCAATTTTTTTCTTTCTAGGTTAATTCTTCATTTTTTACTTTATTTGTTTTTGCCCTTTCATTTTAGGTTCAACTTACCCACCCCCAAACACAGTTAAAATAGCACAAGTTAGTCAGTTTTCGGGTTAGTAATTGAAAAATAGCCAGCATTTGCAAAGTCATTGAAAAATAGCAACAATTTTACTGTAACACGAAAAGTTACAGCATAATATACTGGAGATTGGAGCACCTGTGTATGAACTTCCAGTATATTATGTTGGAACTTCATCCCATTATGAAATTCCAGCATGTTATGATGGAAGTTTACATGTAAAAAATTCAAACTCAAGCATATTATGCTTGAATATTTTTCATATTTTAAATAATATTTTTATTCAAATTTATATTTACATAAAAATAATTAAATTTTAATTACTTTTGAATCTGTTAGGCTATTTTTCAAACGTTTGTAAATATGTCTATTTTTAAATTTGAGCAGCAACACATTTTGAGTTTTGATTAAACCCCTCCCCTAAAAGGCTCCAAATCACACTTGTCTTTTCGCGCTGCTAAGAACAAAACTCAGAATCCCTTTTACCAAATTTCAAACCCAACTTCACCTCAACTCACTCACGTCATGTCAGTCATCACCGGAAGTTTGCCGGCATCCGCCGAGACCGAACAACTACAGGTGAATTCCCCACCTCCGTCTAAATTAAAGATAGTAGTGCCCCTCCATTTTTAAATTCTGGGTTCACCTCTGATTCGTAGCTAGATGCACCATCTAACAGGGAAAAAGTAGTTGGCTTAAGGTAAGAACCTAACTTCGTGTGCTTTTTAAGGGGAAGATATTTAGAAGAAGTAATTTTTGTGCACTGTTGTATTCGTATACTCTTATGTTGTTATTTGCTAAGTATTTAATAAATGTTAATGAAAAGCTGAGAATATTTAAATCAAGTGGTCTGGAGAAGCAGAAACAAATAAGTTTATGTATTAGAATATGGGAACAACACTACGGACACCTTTGGAGCTAAAGATAAAGCTTTTCAGTTTTGAGCTTTAGTGCTAATGTTCACTTTGTAGAGAACAAGAACAAGATTTATGAAGTGGCTAACTAAGGTATGTTGTCGGGTCCAAACACACTCACGCAAGTATACGTGGTCGTCAAGTAATAAAGTAGTGAATAAAGTATCGTTCCCACGAAGACTTATGATTAACTTTTGACTAATTCAAACTCAAATAGCTTATTGATTCAAGATATTTCTAACAAAACATATAATTTTCGAAATTACTACCTAAAGACTATCAAATAATGAATTGCTAAGAAAGAAACACAACACTTAAATAGTTTTGAATAACAATCAATAGGATATAATATTCCAGGGTCACGGGTCATCTAACATTCATGTTGCATTCTTGGTTTAAAATAACTAAATGATTTATCGGAATTGTTGATTCACAGAGTTAATTTCACTTGTAAGAATCTGTCGAGTTCTTACAAACCTATTCAAGTTAGCTTAATACCTATATGTCTATGGAATTAAGTTTAACAAGAACGCATTTACAATTCCTGTATTACAATCGAGTAAGGCAATTAGATATATCTCTATCCTAATCGCGAATCCGTTCCCCGATGCCCGAGTATGAGAACTTACTCTATTTACTTCTATATGCAATCTAGGGTTCCCACTTTCGAGTTCAACTCTAGATTCGTAGATAGTATTTCACTGTTAGCTACTCAGCAAAATAATTAAAAATAGAATTAAATAAACAACCCAATATGATAAACTCAACGTAGTCAAATTAAACTTCAAAAATCAACATTCATGTATACCCATGACCCTAGAACAATAGGATTCTTAGCCACTTATATTCAGGCAATCATCCAAAATTTCATAAGAGTGCATAAGACTCAATAAAAGAAAGAGAGAAATAAGAACTCAAGACGAATTCCGTGGTTTTTGAACTTGGTTGTAGCTTTCTCCTCGGTTTTCCCCGTTCTCCCCTTAAAAAGCGTTTTTAAGCTTTATATATATCGTCCAAAAAGTCGTGGGCTAAAGTTCTCCTAACCCTAGCCCAAGTCGGCTTCAGGGGCTGATGCTAAGGTGGATGCGACGCATCCACCTCGTCCTCCATTTCTTAACAATGCATGTGAGGGTGGACGCGACGCATCCACCTTCTCTTCTGCTTCCCAATTTTGCATGCGAGGGTGGATGCGACGCATCCACCCTTCTCTTCTACTTCCCAGTTTCGGATGCTATGGCGGACGCTATGGGCCGACTTCACTGCTAAGGGTGCACGAAAGATGATGTTTTTCTGGGTTGGATGCGACGCATCCAACCCTTCTTCCTCTGGCTAGACCACCTTTTCTTCATATTTTGCACTCCAAACACCTTAAATCGTCACACATAACTTAATTAGTCATAAAACCAATAATTAAACCATGTTGGGAATTTTAAAGATCAAATAACATCAAGAAGTGGTTAAAACATGGGTAAAGTAACATCAACACATATCGAAATATGCCAAACATCACTACCCCACACTTAAACCTTTGTTCGTCCTCGAACAAACCATCCTATAGTAGACGAAACAAAATTAAGCTCTTATCATTCAAAGCACACTGCACCTATGACCGTGGTTATTTGCAACAATTAGGCTCTAGGCTATGCATCACATACCCTTCCCTTTACTTATGCCATTCTTTAAAAATATTCGAACAAAGACAACATGCTCACAACAATCCTAACCTCAAAAACCGACTCAATGTCACTATGCACTCATGGCTTGAACACCCAACATCCTAGAGAAGTCTAATAATGTTACCTATCCCTCTTGAAACCATGTGCCCTCACAAAAACAAAGAAAGTCAACATCAATCCACACATTCGAATCTCATGCTCATATATCAACGAAAATCGCTCACTCTCACAAAAGAAGTCACATGCATGTAATTGGTACCATAAGCTTGCCCTTAATGTAAATATCTACTAATGTAAGCTCGCTCGATCTAAAATCAGTTAGGACTTTTTCATGGTTGTAATGTGGGCTAAGGGACGGGTAGTATATATTTTAGGAATAGTGACTCAACCTCCCAAGCACTTTTAACACATCACCAAATAACTTAAGCGCAAATTCTTTAACCCCACTTCAATTTCACAAATAATATCACCCCAACAATATTTCCTCTTTCTTTAAGCACTACTTTAATTCACACCTACTAGCAAGAACAAGACAACAATTTATTCAACAAAGCTTTTCTTTTTTTTTTTTTTTAATTTCCGCTAGTGGTGTATTATTTTCCAAAATAAGTGCACCCTTCTTTCTTTCATTGGTTCCACTCAAAAGTCACCCCACACTTAGTCCCTTCTTACTTCTTTTAGCGCTCATCTAACAATTAAAGTGCTTTAAAAGGTAAAAGGATCAAAACAATGTCAATTAAGAATAAAAAGTGTATAGGCTTGTAATGTGGGTACCAAATAACAGGTCTACAGGCTCAAAAGGGTTAACTAGGGATTGATTTTATTTGTGATAAGCAATAAGCTCAAAAAGATCAAAGAAAGCCTAAAATCATTTTTTCAAACCGAGCATCACCTAAAATTTCGCTTCAACTCACATACCGGGCAAGTTCTAGACACAAGTACAATACATGGACTACACAAAAATTCTCACCACACATGGCACATGACTCATTAAGGACAGTCACATTCCGACTCTCAAACAATGCAAGTATTCACGAAGCCACGAGATATTAAACATTAAGCGCAAAGTGAACATAAGTCATGTAAACGAGACATAGGTATCACAAATATGCTATCCAATACATGAAGGCTTCATGATCAATTTCAAAACATAGGAGAGGCCCTACATATGCCAAAGCCTGACTATGCTACTATCAAACAAGTCAGTAGCCCCCTCGGAATCTCATATTTCTTCCTCCTTTTATTTTCTAACTCTAATCTATTCTAAAAGAAAAAAATTTCTACCCGGTTCAAAATACATCCCATGGAAAAGAACCGATGCACAAAGAAAAACCACAGGGGATTACTACTACCTACAAAGAAAATAAATAAATAAATAAATATATATATATATATATATATATTTATTTATTTTTATACGAGAATAAACTGAGAGTTACTCCATATAGATGAATTTACTGCTATTATATGCCATTAAACCAGTGAATATTTTAGTACATTCATCCATACAACAAAATATGAATAGCCCCCACCCCACACTTAGGACTGTGCGTTGTCCCCAATGCATACAAACAAGGTAGAGTAGGGTGAGAAGAACTCCCTCAAGTCAAGGTGGAGGGCTCTTCCTCAGTCTGTAGAAGAGCATCTGCATCCATAGCTTCCATCAGGATCCCCTCCGGCCTTTCAACATCATCTTCATGCATAGGGAGAGCTGTCATTGTCCTATCATCAACAACTGGAGCTGATGCTGTAGCAGGTGTTACAGCGACCTCAGTAGGCCTGTTGTGTGGATCCTCAGATCCTATAGGAGGAACAGGAGTGGATGGTCCGGCAGTGGATGATGCAATCAGCTGTGAGATGTCTGTACCTGCACATTGAACCAGAGCTCTGAGGAGTAATGATATCTCCTTCATCATCGTGGCCTGCTCGTTCTGAACCCGGCTTAGTTCCGCACGAGTCTGTCTCAACTCATCCCTGGTGGCACTCAACTCGACACGAGTCGCTGTCAGCTCAGCTCTGTTCTCTTGCATATCTGCTTGCATCTGCTCAAATAATTGTTGAATGGTGAGCTTAGAAGACCTTCCCTTGTTCGGCTCTAGAACATGAGTGACATCGTATGGTCCTGGAGCTTTAGCCTCAATGTCGTCATTCTCCTTATCCCATAGTACTCCCATCTCTGTCAAGAAAGCTGATAGGGTATTAGCAAAGAACAACCTCCACTTGTAATTCATCCTGGTGCGCTGCATTTGATCATGCATGATGGCTCCTAAGTTGAGCGGTATCCCCTCTAATAAAGCATATAATACTAATGCGCGGTGACGAGGGACATCAGTTTTGTGTTGGCATGGCATCAGGCGGTTACATATGAAATTTAGAGCCACACGTGCTAACGCACTCATGAATTCCTTGGCTATAGAATGGTACTCCATACTCCCATGCTTCCACTCTGCATCCTTCCTGGTAGGGCATAGGACAGACTTAATGTGTGCATAATCGGGTGTTGTGCATATGGAGTCAAACCTATCTGTAAGTGTGTGTGGCACCCTTAAGAAGTTATTCAGAGCTTCAGATGACACATTGATATCTACCCCTCTTACTCGAACAATGTTGCCCTTGGCGTGACGCCAATTGGCGTAAAGCTCTCTAACAATGGTGAGGTTGGCTTTGCCGTGACCTTTCAAGATGGGTCCCCATTGTTGCACCTCTCGAATTGATTTTAGAAACTCTGAGTACTTTTTCTTAAGTGTTCCGACGTTGATCGGCTTTTCCGGAATATACTTCTTTGAAAACAGTATCTTCTTATAGGCTCGGAATGCCTTCTCATTAACAAAGTTTTTCTCCCAATCAACTCGGTCTATGGGTTCACCCTCGTCTTCATCACTCATGTCGGCATGTAAGAGGTCATTATCCGAATCGGATTCGGATTCAGATTCAGATTCTGTAGTAATCTTCTCCTTCCCTTTGTCAGCCGGATCACTCTTTCTGGAGGCTTTTCTTTGGTATGTCACAGGCTCTCTTATCTCTATTCCTTTGCTTGGTGTAATACCCTTCTTCACTGTTCTCCTGACTAATGTATCCTCTTCCTCTTGCTCTGAATTATCGCTTAACTGCCTAGGCAGCAGTTCCATTTCCTTCTCCGTCCGCTTCCTTTTTTTCTGTGGATTTGGGCCGCCTGCTGCCCTTCCGGTAGGCTTTTTGGGCGGTTGTTTGTTACCATCTTTGTCTTGTTGCTTTGACGGTTTACTTGTTGCTGTCATTTTACAAATCTAAGTACCTGCAATGCAAAGAAATCAACAATTAGCATATGAAACAGTGAAGTTCAGCTTTAAAGCCGTTGCAACAGCTTGCACTTCCAATTATTCGTAATTATAGTGTCCGCCATTCAATACTTCATGGAATTATAGCTCATGGCTTTCAGCAAGTATGTGATAACTCTCTTCAATTTTACACAAAAGCCTTGCGCTATATAAATATCGTTATGCTCAACATGAGGTCTATCCTAGCGACGCTCACTAACCACGGTCAATTTCACATAGCACCTCACTCGACCCCACACCCATTCTCAAGCATATACCAATGTTGCTCGGTTACTCAGACTTCACCGACGCCTAAATTCTCCTCATGGACAATTCGTCGAACATGTGATATGCAACAAGTGTGCCTAGTTCATTCTATCAGTTGGGTAATGCGACTACCCTCCCAAAATTTGACAAGATGAAGGGAATTATAGTTTATCATCTCGCACCCAGTACAACTACCAAGAACGACGGCCCTAAACCCCAGGCTTTTACATGTGTGATAGTTGAAATTGCGAAACCTACTTGTTGCTACCATTGAGAGAGAGAAGAGAGACGAATTAGGAGAGAAACCAAAGAAAAAACGAAGAAGATGATGCGTACGTGTTGCGTTTGTATGCTTGCAAGTTGAATTAGAGAGATGTGTGTGCGTTTGTATGCGTCGCAAGTTCGATTAACGAATTTGTATGCGTTTGTATGCCTTAGTTTATTCTTAAGATGTGTTAAAATATATAGTACTTACCTGTGCGTGCGAGCTTAGACGCGACGCATCCCCTCTTTTTCCTTCAAAATTTGTTGGACGCGATAGGCAGACTTCACTGCCTTGAGCAATTGGCCCGTCAATTTTTTCATGCTGAGGGGGATGCGACGCATCCCTGCTTTTTTTTTCAAAATTTGTTGGACGCGACACGGACGCGATAGGCAGACTTCACTGCCTTGAGCAATTGGCCCGTCAATTTTTTCATGCTGAGGGGGATGCGACGCATCCCTGCTTTTTTTTTCAAAATTTATTTTTCTTTTATTTATTTATTTATTTATTTATTTATTTATTTTTATGATACAAGATCTAATTCCTACAAAACAATGAACTAACTAACTTGGGTGGCCTCCCAAGAAGCGCCTGATTTAACGTCGCGGCACGACGCAACATGTTCTTCATGCCTCCACTAAATCCATCGTGGTCTTGTGACGTGAAATGTCACCACCCCAATAGTGTTTTACTCTTTGGCCATTTACCAAGAATGTCGCATTGGACCCCTTATCACACAATTCTATCGCACCATGAGGTTTCACACTAACCACTTCAAACGGACCCGACCATCGAGATTTAAGCTTTCCTGGAAAAAGCTTTAGCCTTGAATTAAACAATAGAACTTCTTGACCTGGTTCAAAATCACGATGTTGGATATGCTTATCATGCCATCTTTTGGTCTTTTCTTTATACAATTTGGCATTTTCATACGCATGCAATCGAAACTCATCAAGCTTGTTGAGTTGTAGCAATCTCTTCTCACCGGCCAAGTCCATCTCCATATTTAGCTTTTTAATCGCCCAATATGCTTTGTGTTCAAGCTCAACGGGCAGATGGCAGGCCTTCCCATAAACCAACCTGTACGGAGAAGTACCTATTGGGGTCTTATATGCAGTGCGATATGCCCATAATGCGTCATCCAGCTTCCCGGCCCAGTCCTTTCGATTCATACTTACTGTCTTTTCCAAAATCTGCTTTACCTCTCTGTTGGAAACTTCTACTTGACCACTCGTTTGGGGATGATAGGCAGTGAAAACTTTGTGCTTAACTCCGTATTTTGCAAGAATATTATTCAGCAATTTGTTACAAAAGTGAGTTCCCCCGTCGCTTATCAACACGCGTGGAGTCCCAAAACGTGTGAAGATGTGCTTCTTTACAAAGCTTACCACTACCTTTGCGTCATTAGTAGGAAGAGCAATGGCCTCCACCCACTTAGAAACATAGTCGACCGCCACCAAAATGTATCTGTGCCCGTTAGAATATGGGAATGGTCCCATGAAATCAATCCCCCAAACATCAAAAAGTTCTACTGCCAGAATATTTTGCAAGGGCATCTCGTGCTTCCTCGTGATAGTTCCAGTTCTTTGGCATCTATCACAATTTTTAACGAAGGCATGTGCATCCTTAAACAATTTTGGCCAATAGAAACCTGACTGTAGCACTTTTTGGGCGGTTCTATCCCCGCCGTGATGACCTCCATACGGCGAAGCATGGCAGTCATGCAATATAGCCTTCATTTCTTCCTCAGGAACACACCTTCTCACCAACTGATCTGCACACTGCCTATATAAGAATGGCTCATCCCACATGTAGAACCTTACATCATGTAAGAATCTTCTTCTATTGTCAGGTGTCCATTCTAGTGGCGTCACCCCACTTGCAATAAAATTCACATAATTTGCATACCATGGGGCTTCACCCGAGGAGACTGCTAATATTTGCTCATCCGGAAATGTTTCTTTGATTGACCCTCCTTCAGCTACATGGTCCCGACTTTCTAATCTGGACAAATGATCGGCCACTTGATTTTCTGTCCCTTTTCGATCTCGGATCTCTAAGTCAAATTCTTGCAAGAGGAGGACCCAACGAATCAGCCTCGGCTTGGCGTCTTTCTTTTCAAATAAGTATCTGATAGCTGAATGATCTGTGTAGACGATGACTTTGGTTCCCACTAGATAGGATCTGAACTTGTCAAACGCCCACACCACTGCAAGCAACTCCTTTTCAGTAACTGTATAATTCATTTGAGCTGGATTCATAGTTTTGCTCGCATAATAAATGGAGTGAAAGATTTTATCCCTCATTTGTCCCAACACCGCTCCGATTGCTATGTCACTTGCATCGCACATCAACTCAAATGGTTGTGCCCAATCGGGGCCAATGATAATTGGTGCAGTCACCAATCGTCCCTTCAGCTCCTCAAATGCTTTCAGACATGCATTATCAAACTTGAAGGTAACATCTTTCTCTAGAAGCCTGCACAAAGGAGAAGAAATTTTTGAAAAATCTTTAATGAAACGACGATAAAAACCCGCATGACCCAAGAAACTGCGAATGCCTTTGACGGATGTCGGTGGGGGCAATTTTTCAATCGTCTCCACCTTTGCTTTATCCACCTGTAGACCATCTTTTGAAACCTTGTGCCCCAAAACTATACCCTCACGTACCATGAAATGGCACTTTTCCCAGTTTAGCACCAGGTTCGTCTCTTCACACCTAGCAAGCACTTTATCAAGGTTCATCAAACAACTATCAAAAGAAAATCCAAACACAGAAAAATCGTCCATGAATACTTCTACGAATCTTTCAACCATGTCAGTAAAAATAGCCATCATACACCTTTGAAAAGTTGCAGGTGCATTACAAAGACCGAAGGGCATTCTCTTGAACGCATACGTGCCATAAGGACATGTAAATGTAGTTTTCTCTTGGTCTTCTGGGGCTATAGCAATCTGATTATACCCCGAATAACCGTCCAGGAAACAGTAGTATTCCTGGCCAGCTAATCTATCAAGCATTTGGTCAATAAAAGGAAGGGGAAAGTGGTCTTTCCGGGTGGCATTGTTCAGTTTTCTATAATCTATGCAAATTCTCCATCCAGTGACAGTTCTTGTAGGAATTAAGTCATTATTTTCATTAACTACTACAGTTATCCCCCCTTTCTTCGGCACACATTGAACGGGGCTTACCCATTTACTATCAGAGATTGGAAATACAATACCTGCATCAAGCCACTTAATCACTTCTTTTCTTACCACTTCTTTCATGATTGGATTTAGTCGGCGTTGGTGCTCTACACTTGGCTTGTGTTCGTCCTCCATGAGGATTTTGTGCATGCAGAAAGCTGGACTAATGCCTTTAATGTCAGACATTGTCCACCCAATTGCTCGCTTGTGCTCACGTAGCACCCTTAATAGCTTTTCTTCCTGTAATTTAGACAAGTGAGAAGAAATAATAACAGGTAAAGTGTCAGAACTTTCCAAATAAGCATATTGAAGGTGAGGGGGTAGGGGTTTAAGTTCCAATTTTGGAGCTTTCTCAATTGACGGCTTTGATGGAGGGGCACTTGGCCTATTCAGGGGCTCAAACGGGATTATTCCTTGCATGTAAGCACATGATGCATCTAGAATATGCATCATCTCCTCAACCTCATCATCCATCTCCAAGCTATCAAACATCATGATTGCTTTTTCTAGAGAATCGTCTAGATATACACTCGTGTCAAGAAGTTTCTCATGCACCTCCACAACAGATATCATAGAGAGCTCCTCATAGTGGCAGGGAAGTTGGATTGCTTTGTAGACATTGAAGACTGCTTCCTCGTTGTCCACCCTCATAATCATTTTCCCTTCTCTCACTTTAATTATTGCATCACCAGTAGCCAGAGAGGTCGTCCCAATATGATTGGGACTTGTTCATCAGCCTCGAAGTCTAGAATAATGAAGTCAGCTGGGAAGATGAATTTTCCAATTTGCAGCAGCACATCTTCAATCACTCCTTCGGGGTAGGCTATGGACCTATCAGCTAATTGCAACATCACAGTAGTTGGTCTCGGAGCTCCCAGACCCAATTGCTTAAACAAGGATAAGGGCATCAGATTTATGCTTGCACCCAAATCACAAAGAGCACGGCCCACGTCGATATTACCGATTCGCACTGGAATGGTGAAGCTGCCAGGATCCTTAAGCTTTTGGGGGAGCTTGTTTTGGACCCTTGATGTGCACTCCTCAGTAAGTGCAACCGTCTCGAACTCAGTCAATTTCCTCTTGTGAGCCACTATGTCTTTTATGTACTTAGCATACTTTGGAATTTCACGAAGTACATCCACTAATGGAATATTTAATTGAACATGACTCAACATAGAGAGAAATTTGTTGAACATGCGATCGTCATTCTTTTTCTGCAACCTTTGGGGGAAAGGTGGTGATGGCCTTGTAACCTCCATTCGCTCTGAACTTGCATCATTTTCCTTTGACTCTTTTATTGCCTTAGGTGTCAGCTCCCCCCCAGGTATAGGTTTTTCTTTTATCTTCCTTGGCACTTCCTCTAGTTTCCTCCCGTTTCTAAGTGTAACTGCATTAACTTGAGGGTTCTTCTCTGTATCACTGGGAAGTGAGCCTGTAGGTCTAGTATTTTGGTTTGCTGCTAACTGCCCCATTTGCCTCTCAAGATTTCTGAAATCGATTCTGAGCTGTTGATTATCTAGCAACAACTTTTTCAGCAAGTCATTCGTACTTTCTTCCATTTGTTGGGGTGGCTTCTGAGGTTGAGTGAAATTTCCTTGAGGCCTATACTGATTCTGATTCTGTTGATTTCCGCCCCATGAGAAGTTAGGATGATTCCTCCAGTTTGGGTTGTAAGTGTTCCCATATTGTGCATGTTGATTCATAGAACCTCTGTTTTGTTGCCCCACATAGTATATAGATTCAGGATTCGTGGGGCACATGTCAATCATATGACTGTCTCCGCATAGGTCGCAACAAATAGACATCTGTTGTACATGTTGCATTTGTTGTGTTGTCATTCTGTTCATCTGATTTGCCAATTTTGCTATATCGGCTCTCATGGCGGAAAAGTCATCAAGCTCAATCAACCCGGCTGCCTTCTGTTTAATTCCCCTTCTTGAATCCCCCTCTCCTTGCCAATTATGGTCATTAGCAGTGAAGTTATTTAGCAAGAGTTGTATTTCACTATACGGCCTTGCCATGCAACTACCCCCACAAGCTGAGTCAAGATTCATCTTTGATGCTTCATCTAACCCATCAACAAAAGTGTGACCCAATACCTCATCAGTTTGACAATGATGCGGGCAGTCTCTGAGTAGCTTCTTGTATCTTTCCCAAGCTTGACGAAGTGTCTCGCCATCCCGTTGGTGGAACCCAAGAATTTGGCTCCTCAGCGACTTTGTCTTCTTAGTTGGGAAAAACTTGATCAGGAATTTCCTTGCTAGATCATCCCAAGTGTGGATAGAGTTCGCGGGCTCCTTTTGCAACCATTCCTTAGCTTCCCCCAACAGTGAAAAAGGAAATAGTGTCAGCCTGACATAGTCCTTGGAAACGTTCGGATAATTGTAAGTGTCCGTAATTTCCAAGAAGTTCTGAATATGCCTCTGCGGGTCCTCATGAGATAGACCCACATACTGTCCTGTGGACTGAATCAGCTGTACCATGTACTGTTTGAGTTCAAAATGCCCAGTGATATCAGGCTTCACAATAGCCTGAGTCATATTCGCAAGATTGGGCCTTGCGGCTTCAATCACCGGACGCTCTCCATTGTCTGCCATCTCTATTGGCTGTGGTTGAACTGTGATGTCCAACTCTCTTTCTATTCTCGTTCTAGCTTCAAGTTCCCTTCTCACTCTATGTAGTGTTCGTTCGATTTCTGGATCAAGAGGAATGAGGTTGTTTGCACTTATACTCCTCTGCATTCGAGAGAAGATCCTGCGTTGATACAAACAAGGCAAACTGAAAATTAAAACTTGAACAAATATCTAATAAAAGCTTAACTTAGTCAAGTAGCTAATTTCTAAGTCCCCGGCAACGGCGCCAAAAACTTGTCGGGTCCAAACACACTCACGCAAGTATACGTGGTCGTCAAGTAATAAAGTAGTGAATAAAGTATCGTTCCCACGAAGACTTATGATTAACTTTTGACTAATTCAAACTCAAATAGCTTATTGATTCAAGATATTTCTAACAAAACATATAATTTTCGAAATTACTACCTAAAGACTATCAAATAATGAATTGCTAAGAAAGAAACACAACACTTAAATAGTTTTGAATAACAATCAATAGGATATAATATTCCAGGGTCACGGGTCATCTAACATTCATGTTGCATTCTTGGTTTAAAATAACTAAATGATTTATCGGAATTGTTGATTCACAGAGTTAATTTCACTTGTAAGAATCTGTCGAGTTCTTACAAACCTATTCAAGTTAGCTTAATACCTATATGTCTATGGAATTAAGTTTAACAAGAACGCATTTACAATTCCTGTATTACAACCGAGTAAGGCAATTAGGTATATCTCTATCCTAATCGCGAATCCGTTCCCCGATGCCCGGGTATGAGAACTTACTCTATTTACTTCTATATGCAATCTAGGGTTCCCACTTTCGAGTTCAACTCTAGATTCGTAGATAGTATTTCACTGTTAGCTACTCAGCAAAATAATTAAAAATAGAATTAAATAAACAACCCAATATGATAAACTCAACGTAGTCAAATTAAACTTCAAAAATCAACATTCATGTATACCCATGACCCTAGAACAATAGGATTCTTAGCCACTCATATTCAGGCAATCATCCAAAATTTCATAAGAGTGCATAAGACTCAATAAAAGAAAGAGAGAAATAAGAACTCAAGACGAATTCCGTGGTTTTTGAACTTGGTTGTAGCTTTCTCCTCGTTTTTCCCCGTTCTCCCCTTAAAAAGCGTTTTTAAGCTTTATATATATCGTCCAAAAAGTCGTGGGCTAAAGTTCTCCTAACCCTAGCCCAAATCGGCTTCAGGGGCTGATGCTAAGGTGGATGCGACGCATCCACCTCGTCCTCCATTTCTTAACTATGCATGTGAGGGTGGACGCGACGCATCCACCTTCTCTTCTGCTTCCCAATTTTGCATGCGAGGGTGGATGCGACGCATCCACCCTTCTCTTCTACTTCCCAGTTTCGGATGCTATGGCGGACGCTATGGGCCGACTTCACTGCTAAGGGTGCACGAAAGATGATGTTTTTCTAGGTTGGATGCGACGCATCCAACCCTTCTTCCTCTGGCTAGACCACCTTTTCTTCATATTTTGCACTCCAAACACCTTAAATCGTCACACATAACTTAATTAGTCATAAAACCAATAATTAAACCATGTTGGGAATTTTAAAGATCAAATAACATCAAGAAGTGGTTAAAACATGGGTAAAGTAACATCAACACATATCGAAATATGCCAAACATCATATGTAATAGGTTGCCCCCAAAGAAAAAGTGGGTAAAAGAAACTTTGTGCAAGTTAGAGAGGTAAAGTATGTATTAAACCTTAAAAAAGTTGATAACTTGTTACCTATCCAAAGAAAATGACAACTGATATGTGATACAGTTCAATCTTACTATTTGTCATGCCTGCCAATTCAAGTGTATATTGAGTACATGTTGCTTCATTTGCTAATCTATAGATCCTTTACTGCAGAAGTATAAAGAGAGAGATGGCTGCATATGTTGCACTGACTTCTCTAATTGGAACGATACAACAGCTTCAGCTTTTGCATTCAAACTTAAATCTAGGGGACACTAGTTTGAAAAGTTTGAATTTACTCTACGAAAAGGTTGATTCTCTGCACGAGCTCCTTGATAATTCTGATGCTGAACAAACGGAGAATTTGCACGCTGAAGTCAAACATATAGCAAATGAAGTAGAAGACGAAGTTGAATCACAGATGCAAGTGGTAATGGATGAACAACATGACGGACTCCATAAACAGGAAGCCCTCGAGAGTCTTTTTGAGATCTTACAACGAGCTATAGAAAAGGTTGATTCCCTCAAGGAAGGACTCATCAAACACAGTCAAAATGAAAATTTGCAAGCTGGAAATTCCTCGCTTTGTGATTCAAGTTCACCACGATTGCATGCTCCAACCCTTGAGAACGATATGGTGGGGTACAACATTGAACAAGCAAACATGCTGAGTCAACTTACCGGAGGCTCAGCTCCATTGGAAGTCATCTCTGTTACAGGTATGGGCGGCATTGGTAAGTCAACTTTTGCCAAAAATCTGTCTTCTCATCCCTCAATTTTGAGCTTCTTTGATATTTGCGGATGGGTTACTGTGTCTGAGGACTATAGTTTTAGAAAGATGCTTTTAGGCCTCCTTAAAGATGCTAATATTGCGAAGGAAGAAGAGCTTGAAAACAAAAACGATCAAGTACTAGCAGATCGCTTGAAGAAAGGTTTAAAGGGTCGAAGGTATTTGATTGTTGTGGATGACATATGGAGCAAGGAAGCTTGGGATGATATTAGACTGTGTCTTCCAGACTATGGTATAAGAAGTCGGGTATTGTTGACTACTCGAGACGTTGAGGTTGCTCAATATGCTAGCTCTTCTAAGGATCCTTTCAGGATGCATTTACTTAACCCAGATGACAGTTGGAATTTGTTTTATCAAAAAGCATTTGCAGAAAATTGTTTTCCAGTTGAATTTGAGAATGTTGGAAAGGAGGTTGCTAGAAACTGCAAAGGATTACCACTTATGATTGCTGTGGTTGCCAAGATTCTCTCTAGCAAGAGGACATTGGATGAGTGGAGAAAAGTAGCTCAAAGTGTGAGCTCATTAGCAGACGTTGATGCTTATCGACAATGCTCAGGAGTGCTAGCTTTAAGCTACAATCATCTTCCTTCTTATTTGAAAGGTAGCTTTCTGTATTTTGGACTTTTTCCAAAAGCTAGTGAAATTTCTGTGGGAAAATTAATTAGATTATGGATTGCAGAGGGACTCCTAAAAGTAAAGGGGATGGAGAGATTGGAAAAAGTGGCTGCTAGTCATTTAGATTATCTTATTGATAAAAGTCTAGTTATTGTTAGCAAGCGAAGTATGGATGGGGAAATCATGACATGTTTGATTCATGATCTTGTTCATGATTTCTGCTTGAGAGAAGCCGACCGCCAGAGTCTTTTGTATATTGAGAATACTGATAATGCTGGACCTGGATTGGTTTTCCCTCAAGGTTGTAGGTGGATATTAAGAAAATCAGAGCGCTCCACTCATTTTAGCAGTCGATTCTATAATCTTGATCATAGCAAATTGCGTTCCTTGTCTCTTTACCATTCTGATATGTACCTTGACGTAGCACACTTTCATTTCAAACTTCTCAGGGTATTGGACATGGAGGAAAATCGTTTTTTCGATTTCCCCATAGCTATACTAGACCTAGTTTTTTTAAGGTATTTGGCATTGACATTTAAAAGGTCTGGACAATTACCAATCTCTAAACTTCTGAATTTACAAACTCTCACTGTTCGGCCACTATCATACATTAGTGATTGGAGCATGTCCTTACCAAATGAAATTTGGAAATTATCTCAGTTAAGGCATCTCCATTGCTGGTGTATGTATTTGGAATCTCCTCAGACGGTATCAGGAAATAAGGTGAAGAACTTGGTTTTGGAAAGCATACAAACTGTTTCTGGGTTGACACCTTCTTGTTGCACAAAGGAAGTATTTGAAGGGATTAAGAAAGTAAAGAAATTGGAAATTGCTGGTAAAGCAGAGGAATTTCATAGTACGACGGGATGGGAAAATAATCTTAAATATTTAAAAGAGCTAGAAACACTAAATGTTGCAGTTTGGCACCGTCTTGTTATGTTCAGGTCCAACGCTGTGCCGCGTTCAATAAATCCAAGTCCAGGTTCTTTCCCGCCAAATCTCAAGAAGTTGACACTTAGCGGTACTTGTCTTCCATGGAACTGCATGAACATTTTTAGCAAGTTGCCCAATCTCGAGGTGCTAGAACTGAAGGATCATGCCTTCGTTGGCATTGAGTGGGAAGTAACAGAGATGGGATTTCCAAAATTGAAGTTCTTACTCCTTGAGCATCTGTTTCTTAGTTATTGGACAGCCACCGATGATTATTTCCAATGCCTTGAGCGTGTATACATCAGAGATTGCGTATACTTACAAGAGATCCCAGAAGGATTTGCAGATAGTGTGACGCTGCAGCTAATTGAGTTACATAAATGCTGTCTTTCTCTCGTGATTTTTGCGGAGCAGATCCAGGAAACGCATGAAGAATTGGGAAACAACTTGCTTAAAGTTTATGCCTTTGATTCATGTAAGTAAATCTCATCAACAATGAACTTTCAGTACTCATTAAGTGTTTTGTTTTCTGTGTTAGAGCAGTAGATTAGAATTAACCTAATGACTGTGATAGGATTAAGGATTTCTTCTGTTTTAAGGGTCAAATGTTTTCTCCAAATAGAAATGAGATAATCATGCTCTCTTTCATAGGCTTTTCACAATTGTTTTTAAGAAACAAATTATTTTCTGGAATTCCATAAATATCTGAGAAGTGAGAACAGGAACAATGTTTTGTCTGCAATTTTCTGTTGGGATTCTTTTGCAGTTCGGTTCCCAATGTTTTCCTCTATTTTCATTTAAAGCAAACCATAACAGGGTTCAATTAATTGATCCCAAAACACTATACAAATTCCATTTACTGAACGCAACTACTTCAGTTCTTCAGCATGAAGGAGTAACCCTTCTCTTCAAGCTGGTTCGAATGAAAATGCAACGCTCAAAGTCAATCAGATCAGAAACTGTGTGAAATGGAAATTCAATGGAATCTTTGCCGGTAAGACGCATTTCACTTCTCTATAAATTCTAGTGGTTTTTTGATATTTCTTATTTTACACTTTGTTATGTCTGGCAGGTCGATACATGTTGGTTGTCTGAAAATTCTTTTATGGTTGCCCTCTGTCAATGCAGTAATTGAGCCATTTTATGTTGTCTTTATTTTCTTTGATAAATTGAGCTCATACTATCTTGTACAGCTTGCTTATGTTCTTAATGTACATTATATACATGGAAGGAAGAGGCCTGATTTCAAATTGTAGGGAGATTTGTGAAAGTACGGGGGTGGGGGGTGGGGGGGGGGGTGAATTGTATCCTTTTAAAAATCTTAGTCGACTGCACAGAAATGGTAGTCAACTAAAGCAGATGTTCAAGCACAACTAGATACTATGCAGAAAGATATATTGCAGGAAATGTAAATGACACGCCATGTTCTTATACTGGTTCGAAACCAATGTAGTACCTAATGTAGTCCCTTAGGTTGCAAGACGGTTATCTCTGTAAGCTCTTTGGTAATGACTTGAGTACAATCTTTGGTGCTTTTCCTTCGCTCACCACCAACAGTTTCAGCATTGGTTTTCCTAATCGCTCACCAACGACGACACTTTGATACAGTGCCTCTCTACTTTTCTCTCTGTTTTTTTCTCAACGAGTACTACTTTTTCGCCTGGTCAAGTTGCTTCTGTGATTGGCACTCCTTTGTCGCTATTTTTGTGCCACTGCTAAAGTTAATCATGTTGAGTCCAGCAGGAACTAGCAACCTCTGGAGGACGAAATTCCTCTATTCTCGATGAATAAATTAGATTTTGCGACATCCTAGAAACAGGACTAGACACTTTTACCTATAGAAGAAGAGGCGACAAGAATGACACCTGAGTACATTCAGAATCTCAATTTTCCAGAAACATGCATTCTGCTCTTATAGACCTATATTTTTAGCAGGTATGGAAATCGGAGCAGACAGGTGAAAGTGGGATAAATATGCTACTACCACGGTTATAGAGGTTCAAGAAAGACATGAATAACTACAGTGGTGATGTGATACAAGAAGAGAGGATAATCTGAATCAATGACATGCACTATATATTTAGGAAGCGGCCAGTGATGGAATTTAAGTGACATTAGTAGTGGTTATTAGTATCACTTGCACTAGACAAGCTAACCAGACTCATCATTTCCTTGATTCTTTGTGTTCTTATTCTTTTCTTATTTTACTTAGCTATTAGAAGAACACTGTCCATGTTAATTTCTTCTTTTCCTTTTCTTTGCTCTTGCCCCGGCATAATGGTTTCTTCATCAACTGACTCATGAATTAAATAGCCTTTTCCTTTTTCCGTCAACTATACAGCTGCTAAAAACTTGTAGGCTAGCTAGTTGCAATTGAATTTGCTAAGTAGACATATCATGGTATTCAATTATCTATCTTAAAGTAGTAGAAAACTAACAAGATTAACAAGACAATAGTGCATCTATTGAATTCCTTGCCAATTCCGATTTCAGCAACAACTATTATCTCTAGCACAAAACTTCCAATAGACTCGATCGTTCAGCATGTTGTTCTCATGAGTTAGTTCAACTCAACAAAAAGGCTGGCCTGAGGGTGTAATCCAGCATCTTTCACCTCGCCCCACAAACACCCAACCTTTTGCTCTTCTTGGACAGAGCAAACTTCTCTGAGTATACACTGTCCGAGGGAAGTTGGACATAAGGCTGTACTTTTCAACCTCCAAGCATCCCAGAGAATTAACGTAGTCATACAGAGATTGTATGGTTGTAGTACGATGAAATCTCCTCTCCTTGCGCTCACCGGTAGGAAACTTTACCAAGACCTGAAGGATACAAGCAGAAAGAAACAAAAGAATTTAATCATCTGAGAAGCAGAAATTTCTACTGCAATATTTAATATGTGCATCACTGTCAAGGTTCCTCGTTTACTTTACTTAAAACCAACAGAGACAACCACATTTCTACGATTATGACATGGACAGATGGACAAGTAAGAAAAGAATTAAGAGCAAGATGATTACTTGAGTAACATCGGTAGGAGCCTTGATAGAAACTAAGGGTCCACCAAATTTATATAGAGAACCAGGTTCTCTATTAATTTCAACTGAACGCACGCACACTGCAGTAAGTAAATGACACAATGGAATTTTACGTGGAAAACTCCCCGCTCACAGGATTAAAAACCACGACCTACCCTTGTAGGATTTCAACTTCACTACTGAGCAAACTTCAGATTACAACCTACTGTAATCTAGGAATTAATCTCTTAATCCCTCACTAACTTGTAACAATTCTATTACAAGCCCATTTGTAATAACTCCATTACAAAGCTTACAACTCGACTAACTCTAGCCAAGACACAAACACAAGGTTTATGATTTTACAAAAGTTTCCTACACAATGCTTCTAACTAAGCTAAGTAAGAATCACAAATAAAGTACTTTAACAAAGGTGCAACACAACTAAGGACATGTAAGGACATGTAATAACTCAATACAGGAAACTGGTCCTTTGTTATGTTGTTCTTTGTTCTTGATGCCCTTGAGAATCACTTGCTGGATTGATGCACAGACTTGAGAGAATGCTAGATGGATTCTTCAATGTTCAAGTGATGTTTTGCCTTTGGTTTAATGTTAACATTACATAGGTGACGTCACTTGAATGATGCAAGCATGTTTGGTACAAGGACATTCCTAATGAAGTTAACTATTATACTGTTTTGCACTGTTGCGTGTGCAGGCAACAACTTTACAGCTATTGGGAGGTTAAACTGGTATGGTCACCAAGGGAACTGGTGTCCATCCGTTCCCCTTGTTGTTTCTTTGACTCTTAAGAGTTGATTCACTTCCCCAGCTTGAGACTTGTTATTCTCACGTACTTGAGGATGTGTATCAGGTACCTTATTTGGTTCTTATCATTAAGTTTGTTAGATTATCAAAACATAACAAGAATGTATATATCCTATCAATTTTCCCCTTTTTGATGATGACAAACTTATAATTGAAGTTCCCCCATAAGATCCAAAATTCCCCCTCAATCTGTTGTTCCCTATCTTGTTCCCCCTCAAGTTACTCTTCCCCCTTTTGGCATCATAAAAAGATCAGTAGCAAGCAATAAGCAAAAAGAAGTCTAGCTTTGTTAACTCATGTCATATGAGTGCACACAACATAACATAAAATAGAGCAAAAGAGCAAGATATGCACAACAAAAGGGTGAAATTATCATTAAGTTTTGGAAATAAAGCAGGGAGCGGTTTCATTGTTACCAAATCATCCACAAAATAAAAACAACAAAAGGTACCAGTCATAAACATCTCTAAGCATAAGAAAAGAGAATAGAGGACAAACACTAAGAACTTGACACTGGGAAGGGGATGGCTGTTAAGGAGCACTAGAATGGGGAGCACTGGAGGCAGAGAAAGAGGTAAGGGTTCGAATAAGAATGTCCGTTCGAGCATTTGCGGACACCTGCTTGGTTAGCAACCTTTCCTTCAGGTCCTCAACCTGTTTCCTGAGAGCAGCATTTTCCTTTGTCAGACGGGCAACCTCTGTGCTTTGGGAACTGCTGGAACTAGGTGCCTCCTGGGCATGACTGAGATGACCTTCTAGAATGGCATTCTGTGCCTTCAGCTTCCTTATTTCTTCAGTGGCAATATTTTGAGCGTTGATCAGCTGAGAGATGGTGGAATTGCTGCCAACCCCTCCACTCCTATCAATGCACTCGCACTCTTCAAGGGTAATTTTGGAGAAGGATTGCTTGCGAGTTCCTACTTTAGCCTTTCCCAAGGGAACTTTGAGGAATTCAAATACTTTAGTGAGGAGGAACCCGTAAGGAAACCCATGATTACCATCCTTGAACGTTGCCACTTTCTTCATGTGCTCTATCATAAGACCATGCAAGTTTATAGTGGTGTAGCCATCCAGTGCTTCCATGAGAACCAGGTCTGCTCGTGATGTAATGGAGCGTCTTTCAGCATGGGGGAGCAGAGCTTTGTTCACCATTTCGAATAACAGTTGGTACACTGGAAGGAGGGCCTTCATGTGTACCCGTTCCCCTTGTTGCACTGCCTTATCCTTCACGATGGCGTTTCTAAAGTTCAAAGAGCAGACCCCCTCAACGGAGGACATCCCATCAGTAGGCACGCCCAAAATGGTTTCCAGTACAGCAGTATCCATCACAAAATCAACACCATTCACTTTCAGGCAGATGGTATTATCCTCAACTGTGAAGAAGTCAGCATAGAAACTACGCACTTCTGCCTCATACACTGTAGGACTGTCACTTGTGAACAATTGTGTCCACTGTTGGAATTCACAGATATCCACCAGTTGGCACATTCCTTACATGTCAAGAATATCAAGGGAAAATGTACGGCCCCACAACACCTTTTGGGTTTTCAAATTTTCCCTTCCAGCATACTGGGTTGCACCAACCTTGGCCTTCTTAGAGGAACCAGGTTCCTCACTGTCACCAACCTTCCTTTTCACTGATTTTCTTGCACTTTTTATTTTCTCAGCAGATTTCTCAGACATTTTTTTCTCAAACACTTGTTCAACCGACTCTTCGGTCACTTTCTTCCTAGACTTGGCAATTGCTTTCTCATCAGATTTGTCAAATACTTGCTCACCAAACTTTTCACCCTCAACATTGCTCAAACCCATCTCACTCAAAGATGAATCTTTCTTGGACTTCGGAATTGTAAGTTTCTTTGAGGACTTACGAACTAAGGAACCAGGTTCCTCATCTACTTCATCATCAATATCGACAACTAGTGCTGGAGGCACTACCTTCTCATTTACAATCTTCCCATCCTTTACCAATCCTATCTTCTTCTGTTTTTCTTTGCTTTTCCTAAGAATTGACTCAAGAGCTTCCTTGTCCTTCAACCTACTGGTAGGTCTCTTAGGAGCTGAATCTTAGGGAGTTACATGTCTACTCCTAGCCCTGATGAAGCTTGCAAGAGCCACATTGTCATAGTCATCTTCACTATCCTCATTCTCCTCCTCAGATAAAGATCTCATTTCAAGGACAACAATGGACAATGGCTCAGCATAGAAATGAGGAGGGGGAGCGGGATCAGTACTGACCTGGGGTTCTTGTGAAGAACCGGGGGTTTTATCCCAAGTAGAAGTAGAGGGCTCCTCTTGGGTGGAGGGATCAGGTCCCTCAGTTGGTTCCCCAGTAGTACTGTCAGGTGCCAAAGTTTTGACAGGCACCAGTTCCCTACTCTCTACCTGCGTACCATTTTCTTCCCCTTGAGACCCATTGGCTTCAGACACATCCTCATAACCCCCAATAAGACTTCCCTCAGCAGTTATGGACAACATATTTTCTATAGCCTCTTGTTCTTGTAACTCCAAGGTAAACTCAGAAGACATAGGAAAAACATTATCTGTAGAATCAACAGCATACAGATCTAGGCCTGGGGTAGTCTTTGCCGATTCATCACGGTTACAACCCACTCCTTGCATCTCAGAACTTTCTTCCACTGGTCGACTGGAAATTTCCTGATTTTCTTTTTCCGCCACTGTATCTGTTTCTACCTTTTTTTTCCGACGAGACAGAAGGAGAGGTTGCTGCCACAAATTTCTTAGGAGTCAAAGTTTTGCGACTCTGATGAGAGTCAGTACTCGACTGAGTTGGAGAGGAACCAATAGGTGGTTGTGACTCTAGCTTAGGGTTTGGACTAGATGGTGTAGGGATTGTAGGCTCTAGCACTGAGGTTTCAATGGATGAAGACACAGTGGGGACGATGCTTGGAACATTTCGAGTTTCCAGATTTTCAGACATGGTAGAGGGTAGTGAGAATTTGATGGAAGAAAAGGATGTTTGGTTTTGAAAAAAAAAAATTGGCTTTGATGTAAACAGTTATGATAGTGACTGTGAGAGAAGTTATTTAAGAGGGGTGAGGGACCGGTTAGGAACGGGTATCGATTTGGGTAGACAGGTCGTTTCATAACGGGTAGGACGCTTGAGTTCCAAAAAGAGAGAGAAAAGGAAAGACTGACATTTTAATGATGTGGCACCATTTTAGCCATTAAAAAGATGTGGATGAGAGTACATAGAAACTACTAACCTGTGTCAAAGGAACCAGGTTCCCTGGCAGATTTTTGTAAATGTGTACTTCATCCTTTTGACCAAAATGCGATATCATTGGCCACTTGTTTGCTCTGTAATCGTCATGCGTGTCTACCTACAACGGTATAGAGATGAGTTAGACTTTGCCAGAAAACACTTTTTTAGCTATTTTACTTGCACATTTCTTTCATAGCCAATCATTGAGGGATCAAGTCCTTAACTTGATTTTATCAACCCTAGTGCCAAGCGGTTCCTTTCAAAGTGCTCTCTGCTCAGTGCTTTGGTGAAGATGTCCGCAATTTGATCTTCTGTGTTGAAAAATTTCATGCAAATGAGCACTTTTTCAACATTGTCTCTGAGGAAGTGATGTCGCACATCAATGTGCTTCGTTCTCTTATGTTGAACCGGATTCTTGGCCATGTTGAGAGCACTTGTGTTGTCACATAGTAAAGGCACACAGTCAAAAAATACACCAAAATCTTCTAGTTGTTGCTTGATCCATAGCAATTGAGCACAGCAAGAGGCAACCGCCACATATTCCGCTTTAACAGTTGAAAGAGCCACTGAGTTTTGTTTTCTTATACCCCATGAGATCAGACAAGATCCAAGAAAATGTGCCATGCCAGAAGTACTTTTCCTATCCACCAGATAACCAGCATAATCAGCATCAGCATACCCGATTAAATCAAAGTTGTCTCCTGAGGGATAGTAGAGAACTAGGTCCTGTGTGCCTTTGCGATACCTCAGGATTCTTTTGGCAGCCTTCAGATGAGATTCTTTTGGATTAGACTGAAACCTGACACAGAGTCCCACACTGAAAATAATATCTTGTCTGCTTGTTGTGAGATACAGGAGTGACCCTATGATACCTCTATACATGGTCTCATTCACAGGAGAATCGGGTTCATCCATGTCCAGACGAGTAGCAGTGGCAATGAGAGTATCAATGATTTTTTATCCTTCCATATCAAATCGCTTCAAAAGCTCCTTGATGTACTTTTGTTGACTTATCATTGTCCCCTTAGGAGTTTGTTTGACTTGTAATCCCAAGAAGAAATTTAATTCCCCCATCATGCTCATTTCAAACTCACTTTCCATAAGTTTTTCAAATTCCTCAGACAGTGAATCATTTGTTGCTCCGAAGATGATGTCATCAACATAGACTTGCATAATGAGCAGGTTCCTCCCCCGTTTCTTCAAAAATAAGGTATTGCCAATTTTTTCTCTTGTAAAGCCATTTTCTAGAAGAAATTTGGACAACCTTTCATACCAGGCACGCGGAGCCTGCTTTAGCCCATATAATGCCTTGTCAAGTTTAAAAACATGCTTAGGATGCTCATGATTCTCAAATCCAGGTGGTTGCTTGACGAAGACTTCTTCTTTTAGAAAGCTATTCAGAAATGCACTTTTGACATCCATTTGGAACAATTTGAATTCCATATGAGATGCAAAGGCAATGAGGATTCTGATGGCCTCCATTCGAGCAACTGGAGCAAAGGTTTCATCATAGTCAATCCCTTCTTCCTGATTGTAGCCTTGAACTACTAACTTTTCCTTGTTTGTTATTGTATTTTCAAACTCACCAAGTTTGTTTCTGAATACCCACCCGGTTCCTATAACAGTTCTGTCAGTAGGTCGTGGAACCAGGTGCCATACATTGTTCCTCTCAAATTGATGGAGTTCTTCTTGCATGGTCGTAATCCAATCAACATCGTTCAATGCTTCCTTGATATTTTTAGGCTCAATTTGAGAGAGAAAAGTTGAGAAGGCAAGTGCGTTTCATGTCTTTGATATGGTTTAAATTCCTAAGTCAAGAGGAGTGATCACATTTTCAAGAGGATGTGAACTTTTGTGTTTCCAGTTAAACACTTGAACCTCATTGTGGGAAGGACCAGGTATTTCTGAATGTTATCCTTGGTTGTCGTGAGTACTGCTTCTCACCTCAGCATATGGGGTGCCTTGTACAACATCATCAACTCTGTTTTTAGCTTCAGTTGTTGTGATTGAGGAACCCGGTTCCTCCCCATCAGTTGGAGATATGACTGCACCATCATCATTTGATCCCTTGACGTGGCTCATTAAGTCAGCTTTTCTATTTTTCATGTCAATGACTTCACCGGGGACAGTTGACTGTTCTCGATCTTGATCAATCTTATCATGTGAATCTTTCCCACATTAGTGATGAGATTCATCAAAGATCACATGTATACTTTCCTCAACGCATTGAGTTCGTTTGTTGTATATTTAGTAGGCTTTGCTTTGTGATGAATATCCCAGAAAGATCCCTCCATCACTTTTGGCATCGAACTGTCCAAGGGCTTCCTTGTCATTATTGAGGACAAAATATTTGTACCCAAATGTCCTTAGATGTGTCAGCTTGGGATTCCTCTCGTTCAGCAGTCCATATGAGGTTTTGTTCAGAAGAGACCTGATCATGCACCTGTTCACCAAGTAGCATGCAGTGTTGATGGCTTCTGCCCAAAATATTTTTGCAATGCCACTGTCAATCAACATTGTTCTTTCCATATCTTCAAGGGTCCTATTCTTCCTCTACACAACACCATTTTGTTGAGGTGTTCTTGGAGCTGAAAATTATGAGTGATGCCATTTTCAGCACAGAATTCGTCGAATTTGGCATTGTCAAATTCTGTGCCATGATTCGACCTTATACTTACTACATCATGTCTCATATTCACCTGGATCTTCTTCACAAATGCAACAAATACTTCAAAGGTTTCATCCTTGGATTTGAGAAACAGAGTCCGGGTGAATCTGGAATAGTCATCTACAATAACAAAGATGTACTTCTTTCCTCCTCTACTTGGCACTCTCATAGGTCCACATATATCCATATGGAGGAGATCAAGTGGCCGTGAGGTACTAACTTCCTTTTTGGACTTGAAAGAATATCTGACTTGCTTTCCTTTTACACATGCATCATACACCTTGTGATTCTTGAAGCTTGAGTTGGACAGGCCACAAATCAGGTCTTTCTTGACCAATTTGTTCAGCAACATAAAGGTTGCATGACCCAGTCTTCTGTGCCATAGTTCAGCATCATCATCTACAATACTCAGACAACTGAGATCCCCATTTTGCAGGGATTCAAAGTCAGAAACATAGATGTTTTTGTATCTTTTAACCACCAAACCACTTCGCCAGTCACAAGATTTGTGATCGTGCATATTTTTGACATAAATTCCACTTTGTTTCCCTTGTCGCGAATTTGGGAGACACTCAGTAAGTTGTACTTCAATTCATTCACGTAGTACACATTTTCAATTGAGTGAGAAAGAGACTTCCCAATCCTTCCAACTCCCGGAATGTATCCCTTTTTGCTGTTTCCAAAGGACACACTCCCTCCTTGCATGGCCTTGAGTGAAAGGTAATCATTTGTGCTTCCAGTCATGTGCTTCGAGCAGCCACTATCCATATACCATTGTTGGCTGCTCCCTTTCACTGCTCCCTGCACAAGGAAATCAAGGGTTAGACTTAGGAACCCAAACAAGTTTGGATCCCTTGTAATGATGAAAGGGATGAATCAGGACCCTTCTGGTCCAAGCTGGCATCACACGATTTTTTATAGAGGGACCAGGTTCTTTAGCAGTAGTTACCTTTTTAGCAAATACTTTATTTTTCTGTTGAGACTGAAATCTGGCCTTACAGGTTTCTTTAAAATGCCCAGTATTACCACAGTGAGTGCAGAGCCAGTTATCAGGTACAGTAACGTATTTGCTATGAGAGTTGTAGGGAGTCTTTTCCCTTTAGAACCATATTCCTTGCATGTTTCCCCCATGGTTCTTATACATGGCAGTGATAACATCAGAGGACCAGGTCCACTGGAGTGGTTTTTCTAGATCACTCTTACCTCTTCCTGAAGTTGCTTGTTTTTCTCTAGTTCGGCACACATACTGGATTTTACTAATTTTAACTCATCTTCAATCTTAAGATGTTCCTCACTTGCAACTTCCTTTCCCTTTCGAGTAATCTCATGACTACTTTCTCCTTTTTGTTCAACAATTATTTCCTTTAGGTCCACAACTACCACTAATAGGTCATCTCTCTCATGCTCTATGTTAGCTACTTTTTCAGTTAAGGCTTCTTTCTCTTCTTTAAGGCACTCAATGGCCTATTTTAAATCAACCACAACAACTGTTAGGTCATCTCTCTCTCATGTTCTATGTTTGCAGTTATTTCAGTTAGGACATATTTTTCTTTTTTTCAAACTCTCAATGGTTCTTTTAAATCGACCACACAAACTACTAGATCATCTCTCATGTTCTACTTCTCCTAGTTCCACAGTTAATGTATTTTTATCATTTATAAGACTATGATAAGCATCAATTAAAACATTTGCCAAAGACATAAGTTTTTTTGGAGAGTAAGACTTCAGATTTCTTTGGATATCTAGAAAGTTTACCTCATCGTCATCATCTTCATCATCATCAGATTGTGCCATCAGGGCAAAGATAGATTCATATTCAATTGCTTCACTTTCTACTACCATCATGGAGCTGTCGCCTTTTTCATCATCTTCTCCAGATTCACTGGAAGAGTCTCCCCATGCAGCAAGAGCTTGTTTCATAACGTTGTCAGCAACATTTTTTCTTTTGAACCGTTTGTCAGGAACCTAGTTCCTCTTAGCTGCTTTGTTTGTGTTATGTTTGTACTAATCTTGCTTGAGGAGAGGACAATCTTTGATGAAATGTCCTGACTTCCCACACTTATGACATAGGTCATAGCCTCTTTGTTTGCTGGAGCTGCTCCATTTTTGAATACCTCCATTTCTGCGAACCATTTTCTGAAACCTCTTTGTCAAGTAGGCCATATCAGCATCCTTACCACTTGATTCATTGTTGTCTATCTTGAGCACCGGGTTCTTTTCCCTTTTGGGCTCTCTTCTCTCATTGTCTTCTTTTTCTTCATTTCATAAGTTTTCAGATTCCCAATGAGTTCATCAATAGTCAGTTTCTGTAGATCATTTGCCTCCGTGATAGCATTTACTTTGCTTTCCCAGGAACTGAGTAATACACTAATTATTTTCCTAACAAGTTTGTTCCTTGGAATGATTTCTCCCAGAGAATGGAGCTCATTGATGATAGAGGTGAAGCGAGTATGCATGTCCTGAATGTGTTCATCATCTTTCATTTTGAAGAGCTCATACTCTGTGGTTATCATGTCAATTTTCGACTACTTGACTTGAGTTGTCCCTTCATGAGCTGTTTAGAGAGCTTCCCAGATCTCCTTAGTGGATTGACATGCTAAAATCATGTTGTATTCGTATGGTCCAATACCACATACGAGAATTATTTTGGCTCGAAAGTTCTTCTCTATGGCCTTGCGATCAGCATCATTGAATTCATTTCTTGTTTTGGGAGTTGTTACTGTTGGGTCACCATTGGTCTTCGTAGGGACGCAGGGTCCATCACAGATAACATCCCAGTGCTCTGAATCTTCAGCCATGATAAAATCATGCATCCTTGTCTTCCACCATCCATAGTGTTGGCCGTTGAATCTTGGTGGTATGTAGGTAGATTGACCTTCTTCAAAATTTGGTGAAGTAGCCATAAGGATCCTTTCTAGGTGTTAGCCTGATAGAAAGAACCTGCTCTGATACCAATTGATAGAAACTAAGGGTCCACCAAACTTATATAGAGAACCAGGTTCTCTATTAGTTTCCACTGAACGCACGCACACTGCAGTAAGTAAATGACATAATAGAATTTTACGTGGAAAACTCCTCGCTCACGGTATTAAAAACCACGACCTACCCTTGTAGGATTTCAACTTCACTACTGAGCAAACTTCAGATTACAACCTATTGTAATCTAGGAATTAATCTCTTAATCCCTCACTAACTTGTAACAATTCTATTACAAGCCCATTTGTAATAACTTCATTACAAAGTTTACAACTCGACTAACTCTAGCCAAGACACAAACGCAAGGTTTATGATTTTACAAAAGTTTCCTACACAATGCTTCTAACTAAGCTAAGTAAGAATCACATATAAAGTACTTTAACAAAGGTGCAACACAACTAAGGACATGTAATAACTCAATACAAGAAACTGGTCCTTTGTTATGTTGTTCTTTGTTCTTGATGCCCTTGAGAATCTCTTGTTGGTTTGATGCACGGACTTGAGAGAATGCTAGATGGATTCTTCAATGTTCAAGTGATGTTTTGCCTTTGGTTTAATGTTAGTATTACATAGGTGGCATCATTTGAATGATGCAAGCATGTTTGGTACAAGGGCATTCCCAATGAAGTTAACTGTTGCACTGTTTTGCACTGTTGCGTGTGCAGGTAGCAGCTTTACAGCTGTTGGGAGGTTGACTGGTACGATCACCAAGGGAACTGGTGTCCATTTGTTCCCCTTGTTGTTTTCTTTTTGACTCTTAAGAGTTGATTCACTTTCCCAGTTTAAGACTTGTTATTCTTACATACTTGAGGATGTGTATCAAGTACCTTATCTGGTTCTTATCATTGAGTTTGTTAGATCATCAAAACATAACAAGAATGCATATATCCTATCAAGCCTACTCAGGTTCAGGGCCCAGTGACAATAATTTCTCCTTGCGCATTTTAGCCAATGCAACTTCTCTTTCAGCCTCCTTTCAGCTTCAACAGTTTCTTTTCCCTGCCACTCTTGCTCTTCTTTCCTCCGAGGCTCTCTAGCCTGGGTATAGGATTAATAGTTTAGCAACACACATTTGTTTTGCCCTTTCCAAGATTGAACTTGTAAAGCCTATTTAGAACCTAAAAGTGCTTCCCTGATCAACTTCAAGTGCAGCACAATAAGCGTCATCCTGCTCCTCCCTCAAACGTATATTATTTCTCCTTTCTTCTGCTTCAACCCTGGCAGATACAAGCGCAGTTGCACTTTCCTATAGCACAGAGGCGGATCTAGGACTTAAGTTTTATAGTTTAGTATTTAAGGTTTTTAGCATTGAACTCATTGTATTTTTAAAGTTATGGGTTCATATTGCTAGCTATATATTGCAATATTAGTGAATGTTTATACATAAATTTATGTTTCGCGTCAAAAAGTATTGGGTTCGGTCGAACCCGGTGCAGATACATTGGATCCGCCTCTGGCAGAGCAGTAAGCAATTGTTCAGGAGATTTTGGTGTCCCATATATGAATATTTGAATTGCTGAAATTATATGCTTTATGAGCTAATCGTCGGTCTTACCTGCATCACCAAATTCTCATCTTTCTCTCGGAAATCACCTCGACCCCATAAATATTTTCTCAAGTCTCAGGGTAATTAAGGTCTATGATCCACCGAATACATTGCTTACTTTATCAGGATAAATAAGGTGAAAGAATTTTGCAAATTTTATTTTTTCATACAAGCAACGTAATTATACTACTCATATTGTGCCAGCCGTTCAATTGAGACTACATCACTAGGGAGGAAATGAGTTTTTGTGGCTTTTTACAATGTTAAAATTAATAAAATATATTTTTCTAAACCTCCTACGGTGTACCATGCTATACGTTTTATAAAAAAGAGACTTGAGAGAGTTATTGGTGTTATAAGATGTCAAAGGGCCTTGGCTTTAGGAATTAACTACTCTAAAAAGTTGTTATTTAGAAATTAGTCCATGCGTCCTGAATTTCAGTTTTTCATTTCAATTTTTCAAGACAAAAATATCTTGAATTGTCCTGAAGTTAAGATTTTTAGTTTAAAATTTTAGGATAAAATAAATACTGGTTAATCTCTAAATAAAATCCATGAGAATGGTTATATGTGCCTTTGCCCCTTAATTAGCTTGATGGATGTAGCTATTGAGCATAACTTCTCTTAAAGATCTTCGTTAACTGATTATTTCTGAGAAGTCACTCTTGAACTACAACTACATATGGAAGCATTGACATTCTTTTTCGATTAATAACTACTATTATATGTTAACAAAGATTTGACACAAATTCTTACTTTAGATTCATTAGAGGTAAATACTAGTTGTTGTTTTTTTTTTTTTTTGGTACCAAAAGTAACATGAATCTTGGAATATTTAATGTATGGTCAAATGACCTTTGAAAAATAACAATAAAAATAACAACAATAATTACACAACAAAAAACAAATATTATATACACATATACATCGCGCGCGCATGTATATATTCCAAGATATATATATATATATATATATATATATATATATATATATATATATTTACTCCTCACTCTCTTATAATTACACATCACACACATACACATATATACACCGCATAGAGAAGCTTTAGCAAGATCTTCCAAGAGAGAAATCTACCAATTAAGACGTACAAATTCAATCCAACAGGTCTCTGGTTTAAGGTGCTTCTCTAATTCTTAGATATCATTAATAATGTTTAAAGTACTATATTTGTCCAAGTTTAAAAAAATCTTTCATAATTTATTTTTGTCAGAAGTAATTTTCGTAAAAGTAGTTTTGGAAATTAACTATTTATATTTGATTAATTAATTTAAAAAAAATACTTTTGCTAATATTAGAGTAATACTTTGTACTCAACTTCAACATATTTGTTTTACGAAATAAGTAAAAATTTGAGATAATCTTAAAAAATAAAAAAACTTTTGGGCAAAAGTGATCATCTCCCTCGTTTGGGGTGGAAAATATTTTCTCCATTTTTTAGTATGCGTATGCGGATTTACTAAAATTGGGGCTTTTGTTGTATACCTTGCCCAAGTCCGGCGATCACCTAAAAAGAAAAAGGTCCGGCCGTCACCTCCACCGTCGTTTCCGTCGACGAAAACTCCATCTCCGCCAATGCTTCCACCTATGTCGACGGTTCACCACCGCCAAATCCTCCCAATTCTAGAAATATTTCTCGATTTCTTCCAATTCTTTCAACCGGGCTAGTTTTAACATTAAACAAAAGGAGAGACAGATTAAAGACAAAAGCTTTTCTACCAAATTTTCCTTCTCATCATCTCCAATTCTAAATCCGCCTGTAACCTTTTTACTCTCTACCTCGCCACCAAATTTTCTGTCACCTTCGCCGGATCTTTACTAGCTATAAGGAAAGCATCGCCACGGATAAGTTAGAGCTTTTCCATAGTTTCTGAGTGGAGAAAATGCAGTAGTTTTCATATTAGATTGCTTTATCAAAATCTTTGAGTGCTGAGGGTTGTGGTTGACCATGGTTGGTTTTGCAGAAAACAAAAATAAAGTAGTGTGCCATTCAGGGGGTCTTAGCTACCGAATTTTGTGCAAGTTAGAGAGGTAAAGTATGCATTGAGCTTTAAAATTTTGAAAACCTATTACCTTACCAAAAACAAAAACAAAAAAACAAATGATGACTTGTATTGTATGTGAATTTGTCATTTCTGTCATTTTTAGTGTCTAGTGAGTCCAAATTGCTTCATTCGCTAATGTGGAGATCCTTTACTGCAGAAGTATAGAGAGAGATGTCTGCTTATGTTGCACTGACTTCTCTAATGGGAACAGTACAACAGCTTCAGCTTTTGCAATCAAACTTAGATCTATGGAACACTCATGTGGAAAGTTTGAATTTACTCTATGAGAAGGTTGATTCTCTGCAAGAGTTTCTTGATAGTTCTGATGCTGAACAAATGGAGATTTTGCAAGCAAAAGTAAAACACATAGCAAATGAAGCAGAAGACGAAGTTGAATCCCAGATGAAAGTGGTAATGGACGAACAATATGACGGACTACATCAAAAGGAAACCCTCGAGAGTCTTTTTGAGATCTTACAACGAGCTATAAACGTTGACTCGCTCAAGGAAGAGGTCTTCAAGCACAGTCAGAATAACAATTTGCAAGCTGGAAATTCCTCACTTGGTGATTCAAGTTCACCACGATTGCATGCTTCAACCCTTGAGAACGATATGGTGGGGTACAACACTGAACAAGCAAACATGCTGAGTCAACTTACCAGAGACTCGCCTGAACTGGAAGTCAATGCTGTTACTGGTATGGGCGGCATTGGTAAGTCAACTTTTGCCAAAAAGATTTTTGCTCATCCCCCAGTTTTGAGCTTCTTTGACATCTGTGGATGGATTACCGTGTCTGAGGACTATAGTTATAGAAAGATGCTTTTAGGCCTCCTTAAAGATGTTAATATTGGGAAGGAAGAAGACCTTGATAAGAAAAACGATTCTGATTTAGCTGTTTGCTTGAAACAAAGTTTAATGGGTCGAAGGTATTTGATTGTTGTGGATGATATATGGAGCAAAAACGCTTGGGATGAGATTAGACTGTGTCTTCCAGATGATGGTAAAAGAAGTCGGGTATTGTTGACTACTCGAGACGTTGAGGTTGCTCAATATGCTAGCTCTTCGAAGGATCCTTTCAAGATGCATTTACTAGGCCCTGATGACAGTTGGAATTTGTTTCAGCAAAAAGCATTTGCAGGAAAAGGTTTTCCAATTGAATTTGAGGATGTCGGGAAGGATGTTGCAAAAAACTGCAAGGGATTACCACTTATGATTGCCGTGGTTGCCAAGATTCTGTCTAGCAAGAGGACATTGGAAGAGTGGAGAAAAGTTGCTGAAAGGGTGAGCTCATTAGCAGAAGTTGATGCTTATCAACAATGCTCAGGAGTGCTTGCTTTAAGCTACAATCATCTTCCTTCTTATCTGAAAGGTTGCTTCCTGTATTTTGGACTTTTTCCAAAAGCTAGTGAAATTTCTTTGCAAGAGAAGTATGGATGGTAAAATCATGACATGTATGATTCATGATTTCTGCTTGAAAGAAGCCAGCAGCCAGAATCTTCTGTATATTGTGAATACCGATATTGATGGACCTCTATGGGTTATTCCTGAAGGCTGCAGGTGGGTATCACAACAATCAAGGGGCTTTTATTTTCATAGTCGATTCCCTGATCTTGCTTATAGCAAATTACGTTCCTTTTCTGTCAATTCTAGAACATTAATTCTTGATGTAGAAAGGTGTCATTTCAAACTTCTTAGGGTACTGGACTTGGAGAAGAAGAAAATCTTCAATTTCCCCATAGCTATACTAGACCTAGTTCTTTAAGGTATTTGGCATTGAGCATTTCAAGATCTGGACAATTTCCTATTTCTAAACTTCTGAATTTACAAACTCTCATTGTTGGTCTGACCCGAATACACGCTAATCGTTCCTTACCAAATGGAATTTGGAAATTGTCTCAATTAAGGCATCTCCATTTTTGGTGTATGTATTTGGACTCTCCTCAGACAGTATCAGAAAATGAGGTGAAGAACTTGGTTTTGGAAAACATACAAACTGTTTCTAGGTTGATACCTTCTTGTTGCACAAAAGAAATATTTGAAGCGATTAAGAAAGTGAAGAAATTGGAAATTGCTGGTAAAGCAGAGGAATTTCATAGCGAGATGGGATGGTATAATAATCTTAAATATTTAATAGAGCTCGAGGCACTAAATGTTACAGTTCCGCCTGATTTTGATTCCGACCCGCTGCCGTGTTTAATGAATCCAAGTCCAGGTTCTTTCCCACCAAATCTCAAGAAATTGACACTTAGCCGCACCTGTCTTCCATGGAATGGCATGAACATTTTAAGCAAGTTGCCCAATCTCGAGGTGCTTGAATTGAAGGATGATGCCTTCTCAGGCGTTGAGTGGGAAATAACAGATGGGATTCCCTAAATTGAAGCTTTTACTCCTTGAGGATCTGTATCTTAGATATTGGACAGCCAGCGATGATTATTTCCAATGCCTTGAGTGTGTCTGCATCAGAGAATGCACACTCTTACAAGCGATCCCAGAAGGATTTGCTGATAGTGTGACGCTGCAGCTAATTGAATTACATAAATGCTATCATCCTCTTGTCAGTTTTGCCAAGCAGATCCAGGAAAAGCATGAGGAATTGGGAAACAACATGCTTAAAGTTTATGCCTTTGATTCAAGTAAGTAAATCATTAACGATGAACTTTCAATATATCCATTAAATATTTTGACTTCTAATCATGAACTGTGTTGAATCATTAGGTAAGAATTAACCTGTTGATTGTAATAGAATTTCTTCTGCATAACTACTAAATAGGAGAATATTGTTGACCGTAACAAAGAGTTTGTTACATACGTTGCATGTGCTTGTTGTCGTCCTTTTAATTATGATATACATGGTCAATGAAAAGATTTAGAAAAATCATTGCACAAATATATATTATTGGCAGCCCGGTGCACAAGTCATCCTGCATTCACACAGGGTCCGGGGAAGAGCCGCACCCTAAGGGGTGTGATGTAGACAGCCTACCGTAATGCAAACATTAGTGCCTGCTTCCACAGCTCGAAGTACACAAATATTTACATTTAGGAAAATGGCTCTATGAAACTCTTTCAGGGTTGATCTCTGTCAATGCAGTAATTGAGCCATTTTATGTTGTGTTTATTTTATTTCATTAGTTGAGAGCTCATACTACCCCTGTAAAGCTTGCCGATGTCCATATTCTGAATTTGGCCATTCTTGCTCTGTCAATCCTGTCAAAAAGACATTTTTATGAGGGCTTCGTGATGTTCGTTGTTTGTTGTTGTTGTAGTTTTCTTTAGTACTCTTTTGTGTGTATTGCAAAATTTTGAGGGGGAAAAATGTCATGGTAGTTTATTCTTGCTATTATTTGCTTATTCCTTCCTGATATAAGAGGAAAACTAAAAATCGCTGTTCATTGAGTAGGCAAACATGTTAAGGTGAACTACAAATAATATTAGGTCTCGCAACGTAAATTTGATTCCTCGGTTAATTTTGTTCGATTCTTTAGACCGTGTGTTTTAATGTACATTTGTGTACTTTTCAGTTCTACAATGGAAGAAAGAGCCCTGAATCAAATTATAGGTAGATTTGGTGATAGAAATATGTTAGGAACAACAAACCTTTGGGAAGGCCTTGCTTAGAGGACCATATCTTTATCTATTGTCTACTACTTGTGTAACAGGGGGAAGCAATATCAACAAAAATATTACTTTAACCTCTTGAAAAGGTGGCACATGAATTGTTGCCCAAAGAAAAAAATGCCTCCTACATCAATGATAAGGAAGGGAGATCATATTTTAACAATTGTCATGTGGTTGAAATTAAATATGCTGAATCATATAAGCCATGTGGATATGTGTTGCTTATAAAGAAAAGGGCTATGAACTCTAATTTCTCGCTATTTTCACTTTACGTTTACTTGAGAGTCATCTTGGAGATTTTCTTTAACAGATTAGATTGAGAAAGCACAGCCTTGAGAATAAGTGGAGAAAGAATCAAGGAACGTGCAGATGAAGATACAGATGACGCTGTAACTTTTGTCTGCTATATGCTTGTGTTCTCTTTGTTGGTTTTTCTTTAAAAATTTTCATGTCATTTCTCTAGCAAGAAATGTAACTTCTCAGAGATCAAATTTTCAATGTGCTCTTGTAATAAGGTGTGGGATTCTATAGTCATACTTAGCAAATTTTCAATGTGCTCTTGTAATAAGGTGTGGGATTTATATTCATATTTAGCATGCTGAACGGGTATTTAAAGATCATTCCGACAATGCTTTGTTATTTTTTGGATGTTATACTATTACTCGGCTGAAGTTATTTATGCCTTTCCTCATTTAGAAATGTTCATATACTTGTGATCCCTAAGATAGGTAGAAATAGGGGTGTCAATGGTTCGATTCGGCCGGTTATTTTATGAAATTTGTACCATACCAATTTTTCGGTTATTTTATTATGTATCCAAAATTTGACTTTCTGATACTGTCCCAATCATGTCGGTTCTTCGATATCGGTACGGTTCGATTAATTTTTGATAGTTTTTTCAATGTCTTATAAAAGTTACTAGTAGAATGCAAAACAGTGTCTTGTAAAAGTCACTATTATGTATGACTTATCAAAAATATTTTTACTGTTTGAAAGGTGATGAATTAAGAAAATATGAAAGATGATCAGAGTATCCATCAACTATTCTACAGCAGCGTAAAAACAACTAAGCAAAGATACAAAAAATATAAATCACACGAGTGCAAAGATACTAACCAAGTTGGAACTCAAGAATAAAGTCTATAAAAAGATTAAATATTCAAAAACATAAATCTAAATTATACGAAAGGAAACATATTCAATACATTGTAGTTTGCTACTTATAATCGCTAAAATACTTTGTGTCTTGTTAGTAAATATGTTGGAATAATTTAGTTTCAGCAGAAGTAGTATAATAAATTTGTGAATTAGAATTTTGCCAGTGAATATGCTTTATTATTTTTTAAACTTAATATATAAATATATTTTTCACATGTAAATTTATTCGGTACGGTTCGGTATTTTTTCGGTTTATTTTCATAAAATTAAAAACCTATCCTAATTAACGGTAAGGTTAAAGATTTGTATAAAAACCTATGGTTTTATTAAAAGAAACCTAAAAATTGGTTCGATGCGGTACATTTCAGTCGATTTAGTCAGTTTTTAAATATCCATTGACACCCAACATTCGGAATAACATTGTCTAGTAAAGCACTTTCCAAAAAATACTCTTAGTTACATTTTGAGAGCTACAATAAACAATCTTTAATAATCATCAATAAACAATCTTTAATAACAATTAGAACCTCGTAAGATCATTGCAGAAGAATGTGGTGAAAATTCCAGCAGCATTTTTTGCAATGTAGAAGTATATTGGAGTTTGCTGGGACAAGCCCTTATCTGTCAGAGAACCAATAAACCAAATGGACCTAAGGCACCACGTTCAGCAGATCCTAGGGGAGCCGATCGGGCGTATAATTATGATTAACGGTTTGACTTATCGGTTATCGGATTATAAATATAATAATTCGCTAGCCATGCAATAAGATATCCGGCGGATTGATATCGGATTGACAATTATCGGGCAGTTATCGGACGGTTTATTGGCTAAACCAAATAGAAATTTTTGAACAATCAAGACCAAACGGTCAAATGCATAGTTCAAACTGTCTCTGTTAGTTGTAGTAGCTTATCCTAATTAGAAGCTAAAGACGACTGCCAATGCCATTAGCTACAGACATACGAGATTTAGCCATTTAAGTTTTAATAGTACTTTATATACACAGGGGTAAATGTATAAATATAAAAATTCTTAACGGGTTAACGGTTTACCCGATAAAAAAATCGAGTAATCCGCCTCCAAAACTGTTAAGTAGTTTATCACACCTCCTTTTTTCCCGAGGGGATAAGGGATTTTTCAATTAAAGTGACATTTATCGAAATGAGATTATTTATTTAATTTCAGAGTCGCCACTTGGAATAATTTATGGTGTCCCAAGTCACCGGTTTATTTTAAATCCCAAATCGAGGAAATTGACTCTATTTATGGTCTGCGAACACAAAAGACCAGGTAAGAAATTCTGTTAACCCGGGAGAAGGTGTGAGGCACTCCCGAGTTCCGTGGTTTTAACACGGTCGCTTAACAATTAATACCTGGCTTAATTATCTGAATTATTACATGTTTTAGAACCTATTGTGTATTTTATCTTTTAGCACTTTTAATTGTTTATGAAATTTGTTTGAACAAGTCGCGATGTCGCGCACTCGTTTGTTTTTGTACACATTACGAATCGCGCTACGTGAAACGCACCCGCGATTAACATGTTTATTTTTATTATAATTAGAAGTTGTGGTCGGGTCACATGAAATGCACACCCGAATGGGATTTACGTATCATGACTATGCCACGGGAACCATACCCATAGTCACGATGATTTATTTAATCGCGCCTAAAGCAAACTACGAATATTCATGAATTGTTGTCCTAAACTAATTTGAGATTTGTTGTAAGGTCTCACTTATGAAAAATCATTTGTGGATAAGCGTACAAGTATTAATTAATTCTAATCCTTTGGACCTTTGCTACATTAGAATTCTCTTTTAAAAAAAAAGATTCACAAAGTAAGGGACAGGCCTGGCACATTAGCGACTAGGCCCAAGAGAAAGAAATTCATGTCAAAAGAGCTCCAAGAGCTCATTGTTGACAAAACAGAACTGGGCCTATTTCTGTCACCAGGCCCCACAGACAGGTATTAATTTGTAAAACAAAACACAGCATGTGAAGAGATAAATTATTGGCACATGAATCTTGATAAAGGCAATTGAAGTTGATTGCTAGCACATGTGAAGGACAAAACAATCGAAAGTATTGGGTTGCTTAAAGAATTCATGCAAACAAATTGGTAATGGTTTGGCAAACTGCTGGAATAACCTATTTTTTAGTTACCCAATTCTATATGGCCAGTAATCAAATAATGGGTATAGGGGTCATGCTTGGTTGAGAAACAGAACTGGACCTCAGTTAGGTCGCGTGGAATGACATTGGGCTTACATTGAGACCCATAGCATTTAGGCCCAAACGTGAAGCACAACAAATGGAAATACAAGATTATATATCCAACTACCATACCAAAGAGTGATTAAATCAAATCACAGATTATACAAAATCCAACATCTGCTTATCTTCATTGAGTCGATCAAAATTATTACAGTAATAGCCCTAGATGAATATTACAATAAGAGTTTAACTATACAACACTAAAACCTCATAAATCAGTATTCCCCTTCTGCCTCACATTTGCTTAACCTTGTATAACTGAGATTAAATCACGAGATTAACCTGCTTAAACACGTGAGTATTACACTAATTAACAACTATGAAATCCACGACTTCCAAACTTAGCTGACTATACAGATTTCATTTCAACATGTGACATTACTCAAAAATAGGAATCAAGCCAATACACACGAAGTGGTTACGTTCGGGAAAATCAAAAATCAAACATCTCATTCTAGTTAAATTGAACAGGTATTTTGTTCAGTATTTAAGCTAAATCAAAGCATATACATTCAAGTATCAATAAATGGACTTAGCCAAAACAAGTCATGGATTCAAGTAATGACTGCAAATGAGTGAAAGAACAATCATAATACTCATAGCCAAGCAAATCCGACAATAGCTTCAAAGAAAACATACCTAATAACTTGAGGATTAGGCTTAAAGGAAAAGAAAACCCCCAGTAGAGGTTGGAAAAAACAGATTGGAGTCCAACTATGCAGAGAACAACAGCAGTTTCGATTCAGAATATTTAGAAACCCAGCAATATGAAAAGGAATGAACATTGCCTCAAACAATTCAGAAATAGCCTCTCTATCCTACTTTTTTTTTTCTTTCGTGGAATATTTAGTGTTCTAAATCAGAGAAGATGCCTTTCTTTTGCTCTCGAGTGTGTGTGAGAGTGAGAGTGTAATGAGTAGATGAATTTCTTTCCCCTAAATGAAAAGTGTGTTCCCTTTTATAGAAATCAGTCGTGCCCTGTATGAAGAAAATAAGGGAATATAAAGAGGAATCTGTCAACTGAAAAATGGAACAAAAAGCATCTTTTTAACCAATTTTGTACAGCTGTCCCTCTTATATGATATATTTTCCTTTTTTTCAGCACCTTATCTTAACAACATTGGGACAACTGTCCTTTTCTAGAAGTTTCTTCTCATTCACTCTTTTCAACTTTTGAAAATTTACCTTTTTTACCTAAACTCTGACCTAATTCAATTATGTTATTGCACTTAAGTCTTTTTTCTAGAAGCTTCCTGAGCAACTAGTTAGATTCCCTAAATTTGGTTTCCAATTACCCCTTAAAGTTTCTGTTATTACCCTTTCACCCCTTAATTCCAATTGACACTCAAACATCAGAAGTCAAACAATTAAGACCAAATCAAGGATTAAACAAAACAGAAACAACTTACCAATTACAACAACAATAACAACATAATCCCACAAGTGGGGTCTGGAGAGGATAGGATGTACGCAGCCTTATCCCTGCCCTGGAACGGCAGAGAGCTTACCAATTAAACTTAGCTAAACCATTAAATTAATTAAAACTGATTCACTTAACCTAAAACCATGCAATTAATTAATCTTACTTTCACTGAACTTAATCAAATTAATAAACTAATCTAATCAAAAGAAATTAACACCTAAGTGATAATCTGAAAAGAAACAAAAGAAAGGAAAAGAGAAGATACACTGATTTAGCTTCTAAAAGAGACGGCGATTGAGGCGAATCGACGAACACTGACGACGACGAGGCTTTGGCTGGCCAGTGGCTAGTTGGCCGGAATCCGGTAGGTCGGTTAAATTCCGATGACCTCAAAATGAACTAAAACTAATGTCAATCGATTTCTCTCGTTAAGAGCAATCGATTAACGTAAGTTTTAGACCAAAACGAGTTGGCATCGCTCAAGAAATAAGAAAAGGGAAAGATTAGGGTTTTTTGTTTTTTGGATTTTTAGATACGAAAATCAACGGATTGGGTGGGGATTTTGGGAAAACTAGTGATGGATTTGGAAAGAGGGAGGGACGAGCACTGTATGGTGAGAATCTGGGGTTGTTTGGTGGTGTTAAAGGTGGCGGCCGCCGGTGGGAGTGTGATGGCGGCCGCCGGTGGTTTGGAAAGTTGAGGGAGATGAAAAAGAAATGAAAAAATGGTTTTAGGGTTTGGGGGGTCTGTTTGGACAGTTATAAGGGGGGAAGTGGGGAGTTCCCAGCTATTGGATCATAGGAGATCAACGGATGGGATTGTTCAAAGAAAAAGGGGGTCGTTTGGTCTGATGGGGGTTGGACCGGGTGAGGGATTTTGGGGCTGGGCGGAATTGGGAACAATCGGCCATTAGGTTGGCCCAAACCGCCCCTTTTTCCTTTTTTTTTTTTTTTTTATCTTTCTTCTTCTTTCTTTTCTTTTATTTTTAATCCTAAACTAATTAATTAAAAACCTAGATTAGGTCCTAAATCAAAGATCTAATTTGTGAAATAAATCCAATTAACTATTTCTAATATTTGAACAATTAATTTAGCTTAAAAAAAATAAAAGAAATTACTAATTTAAAACTAAAAACTGCAAATGTAAAAGTGACCAATATTTTTGTGATTTTTGTTTAATAATATAATTAACTCATGTAACTAATTCCTAAATACAATTAAAACCTAACATGCTATGTAATGAAAATTTGGACATTTTTTGGTATTTTCTTATAATTTTAAAATTTTAAAATTTTAAATATGCAACTAAGTGTAAACAACAATTAACAAGAAATTTTAAAAAATTCTATAAAAATTAAAATAATTAAAACAAATCTATTTTTGTGAATTTGTAGGAATATTTTTCGTCGGGCAAAAATCACGTACTCACAACTGCCCATCTTTACTCGGAAACACGAAGGATTTTCGGGCAAAGATAAAGTGAGCAATTATGAGCAATTTTTGCCGGCAAGGATACTTCATAGGAAGCACTTTGAAAAGGTTTGACTGAACCTTGTCTCGGAGGTTGCCTTCATATGCTTGGCTATAAAGAAATCAGGTCAGTGTAGTTCTAGAAGTTTTGATAGTTGGGACTACCGAGAAGTTGTGATTTCACTGTTGTTCCTGCTATTTGCTGCTTGCTGAGCTCCTTATTACACCAAAGTCAAAACGAAAAAGATTAACTAAGCCTATCAGCTACGAGTTACAAAAATCCTATCTATGAGTCTTGATCTTGAGTCTTGGGTGGTTTTTCACACAGACTCTGATCTGAACCTTGATGCTTGCTAACTGCAGGTGCTAGTTCATTCTTCTTCAGCATTTTCGGATCAAGACAGGACATGCAAAGCTTGTGACTTCAATCATGTCTTGAGCGGTCCACATCTTTTCTCCTCTTCTGCGCTTTGAATTCACTTCCTTTCCTTTTCTTTTCTCTATTTTGGATTGAGACTTCTTTTGGTTATCTCAACCCTTTACCTCGAGGTATAACCTGCTCAGGCACCAAAACAAGCAAACAAACGAAATTTTTCTGCCCCAATTTTCACTAGAAAATTTTCGTGAGTTATTAGTAACAAAAATCTATATTACTTTATTATTGAAAGCGATAAAAGGTTGGGATTGGTATATCCTCAAAAAATAGAGACTTGGGATTGGAGACCCTATGTCTAAAATTAAAGCAACTAGGGAGTGGAAACCCTATGTTGGAGAAAAGACTAAGGAGTGGAGACCATATGTCCAAAATAAAATCAATTAGGGAGTGAAGACCAGTGGCGGACCCAGAATTTTGTGCAAGCGGGTTCAATCTTAGAAGTATATAAATTTAGTCGTAAAATAGTAGTTGTCAAGTGGGTTCAAATAAAATATTTATACAAAATTTAAATAGCTTTAATCCTAATTTATACATATACACGGTATTATTTTTTGTGAAGCGGGTTCAAGCTAGCCACCACTTGGGTCCGCCACTGGTGAAGACCTTATGTTGGGAAAACGACTAGGGAGTGGAGACCCAATGTCTAAAAACATCAACTAGGGAGTGAAGACCCTATGTTGGAAAAACGACTAGGGAGTGGAGAATTTATGTCTAAAAACATCAACTAGGGAGTGGAGACCCTATGTTGGAAAAACGACTAGGGAGTGGAGACCTTTGTCCAAAATAACTTCAACTAGGGAGTGGAGACCCTATGTTGGAAAAGCGACTAGGGAGTGAAGACCCTATGTCTAAAAACATCAACTAGGGAGTGGAGACCCTATGTCTAAAATAAACATCAACTAGGGAGTGGAGACCCTATGTCTAAAATAAATATCAACTAGGGAGTGGAGACCCTATGTTGGAAAAATGACTAGGGATGGAGACCCTATGTCTAAAATAAAATCAACTAGGGAGTGAAGACCTTATGTCTAAAATAAAATTAACTAGGGAGTGAACACTATATGTTGGAAAAAAGACTAGGGAGTAGAGACCCTATGTCTAAATAAACATCAACTAGGGAGTGGAGACCTTATATTGAAAAAAGAGATTATGGAGTGAAACAATTAAATGGCACATTTTTTAAAAAGATAATATATCAATAGTTTTAAAAAAAAAATCTTGATGCATATTTTACTCATTTAACTAGCACAAAAATTCATTTGACATATTTTGTTTGAACAATCTTTTACACACCCCTACTTGTAAAAAAAAAAAAAAAAGTGAAAGAATTACCTTCCTAAAATGACACGTGGCATGCGTGACACTTGTTTGGAAAAAAGGACAGAAAGAAACTCCATCTCCGGCAATGCTTCCACCTGCCGACGGCTGCGCCACCGCCAAATTCCCCAATTCCGGAAACATTCCGTCTCTGTTAGCGCCTATTAACAAGGATCTGGTACAAATTCTTCCTTTAGATTCATTAGAACAAAATATTAGCTTTTGCTACTACTGCAATGCAAGTATGGCCAAATCTGTAAGTTTGTGCACCGTTATGTTGAATAAAAATTTCTCCTAGCAGTCAACGCAGGTTCATTTTTCCTTCTTTTTTTTTCCCCTGAAAAAAGACATCTTGAAGCTAAATAATTTAAAAGATCATATGGAGTTAAATAAAAACTGTTATTAAATTTGCTATCCCTTAATTATTGCTACAATTAGCTAGTAGTTCTAAAGGCTTAGCTCGCCAGTTCACTTTAGCTAAACTATACTTGGGTAAAATTTTATGTTAAAATCTTGACTTCTCATTGAAGTGTTGCCCCTTGATTAAAGCTTATATTTGTTTAGACTTATCTTGCTGGTTGAACTGGCAAAACCAGAATTAAAAATACATATGCAGAATCATTGTTTAAGTGTTATCCCTTAATTAATGCTGCAAGTTGAGAGTTAAGTTGACTTTTGACTGTCTAATTGCTTCCCATCACAGATGATCCAGGATTTGAAGTTTTATGGGTTGGTACAACAATCTCAAGTTAATATACAATAAGTAATTAGGATAACAGTCAAATATTTGTATATATTTAGTAAATTTCTTAATAAAAATATACGGTGCAAAAGCTATTGCATTCTCGTGAACCCATAAGTTGTGCTCTAGATCCGTTCTAGTTAACCCAATATTAAGAAAACCATATGCAAATAAAAATATTCCATGACTCATCCATGTTAGAGGCCATTAATTAAGAAATAATATTTTAAATCTAAATGTTGTTCCTTAATTGTGGTTAACCTCAACTTATAAGCCAGCTAACATGAGTCATGGAATATTTTTTATGTTAAAATGCTCAAATAATTTCAACAAATAATAATAACAATAACAATATAAAATAGAGAGGAGATAATGTAATTACAACTACTATTATAATTATAATATTTCTTGTTATTGTCTCACCTCAGCTAACTCTCTCTTATAAAGAAGCTTTCACAACATTAGTGAGGGAAACAAATTTACCACATTCAAGAGCTTCCAAGAGAGAGATATCGACCAATACACAGTTCAATCCAAAGTTCCTTCACGTGGTTGACAGTCGAGGGGGAGAACTAGCCATAAGCCAGAGATCTCTGCTTTAATTAAGGTGCTTCTCTTATTTTACAATTTTCATATCATTCTATTTATGCTTCACTCTTTTGGATTGCTGCATATGGAGTTTGATATGTGTCGTGATCATTATATTTTATCATCGCATGTTAGTTAATTACAGGATTTGAAGGATCATACTAAACTTTCTGTGTTGTTCTTGAGTGCAATGCTAGTTGTGTTTAAAAAATGAGCAATTAAAGTTTATGTACAGTTTGTTTGGTATGAAATAGATCTTTGTTTAAGAAAATATTTTCTATCATAAAGTCATTTTCTTTTGTTTTGTTGCTAGTATTTCTTGAAAGCTCTAGAGTTTTAAAAATTCGCTACTATCATATAAGTTTCTGACAAAACTATAAGAATCCTAGTAAGCTCACTAACGAGACTATGTGAAACAGTCAATTGTTAAAACAATGACCACTTTTATTGCATGCGATACAATAATTCAATGTTATTGTTTACCATATCTGTCATTTTAGTGTCTACCTAGTCCAAATTGATCCATTTGCTAATCTGGAGGTCCTTTACTGCAGAAGTATAGAGAGAGATGGCTGCTTATGTTGCATTAACTTCTCTAATGGGAACAATACAACAGCTTCAGCTTTTGCAATCAAACTTAGATCTATTGGACACTCATGTGGAAAGTTTGAATTTACTCTACGAGAAGGTTGATTCTCTGCAAGAACTTCTTGACAATTTTGATGGTGAACAAATGAAGAATTTGCACGCAAAAGTCAGACACATAGCAAATGAAGCAGAAGATGAAGTTGAATCACAGATGAAGGTGGTAATGGACGAACAACATGACAGACTCCATCAAAAGGAAGCCCTCGAGAATCTTTCTGAGATCTTACAACGAGGTATTGAAAATGTTGATTCCCTCAAGGAAGAGCTCATCAAGCACAGTCAGAATAACACTTCGCAAGCTGGAAATTCCTCACTTGGTGATTCAAGTTCACCTCGATTGCATGCTTCAACCCTTGAGAACGATATGGTGGGGTACAACATTGAACAAGCAAACATGCTGGGTCAACTCACGAGTGGCTCGCCTGAACTGGAAGTCATCTCTGTTACTGGTATGGGCGGCATTGGTAAGTCAACTTTTGCCAAAAACCTGTTTTCTCATCCCTTAATTTTGAGCTTCTTTGACATCCGTGGATGGATTACCGTGTCTGAGGACTATATTTATAGAAAGATACTTTTAGGCCTCCTAATAGATGCTAATATTGGGAAGGAAGAAGACCTTGATAAGAAAAACGATTCAGATTTAGCCGTTTGCTTGAAACAAAGGTTAATGGGTCGAAGGTATTTGATTGTTGTGGATGACATATGGAGCAAAAACGCTTGGGATGAGATTAGACTGTGTCTTCCAGACGATGGTAAAAGAAGTCGGGTACTGTTGACTACTCGAGACGTTGAGGTTGCTCAATATGCTAGCTCTCCGAAGGATCCTTTCAGGATGCATTTACTTGACCAAGAGGACAGTTGGAATTTGTTTTACCAAAAAGCATTTGTAAAAAATGGTTTTGCGATTGAATTTGAGGATGTCGGAAAGGAGGTTGCCAAAAACTGCAATGGTTTACCACTTATGATTGCTGTGGTTGCCAAGGTTCTCTCCAGCAAGAGGACACTGGACGAGTGGAAAAAAGTAGCTGAAAGTGTGAGCTCATTAGCAGAAGTTGATGCTTATCAACAATGCTCCGGAGTGCTTGCTTTAAGCTACAATCATCTTTCTTCTTATCTGAAAGGCTGCTTTCTGTATTTTGGACTTTTTCCAAAGGCTAGTGAAATTTCTATGGAAAAGTTGATTAGATTATGGATTGCGGAAGGGCTCCTAAAGGTAAAGGGAATGAAGGGATTGGAAGAAGTGGCTGCTAGTCATTTAAATTTTCTTATTGATAAAAGTTTAGTTATTGTTAGCAAGAGAAGTATGGATGGTAAAATCATGACATGTATGATTCATGATCTTGTTCATGATTTCTGCTTGAAAGAAGCCGACAGCCAGAATCTTCTGTATATTGTGAATACCGATATTGATGGACCTCTATGGGTTATTCCTGAAGGCTGCAGGTGGGTGTCACAACAATCAATGGGCTTTTATTTTCACCGTCGATTCCCTGATCTTGCTTATAGCAAATTACGTTCCTTTTCTGTCAATTCTAGAACAATCCTTAATGTAGAAAGCTGTCATTTCAAACTTCTTAGGGTATTGGACTTGGAGAAAAAGAAGATTCCCGATTTCCCCATAGCTATACTTGACCTAGTTCGGTTAAGGTATTTAGCATTGACGATTAGGAGGTCTGGAAAATTACCAATTTCTAAACTTCTGAATTTACAAACTCTCACTGTTCGTCCACATCCAATATACACTAGTAAATTGAGAAGGTACTCCTTGCCAAATGGAATTTGGAAATTGTCTCAGTTAAGGCATCTCCATTGTTGGTGTATGTATTTGGACTCTCCTCAGACGGTATCAGAAAATGAGGTGAAGAACTTGGTTTTGGAAAACATCAAAACTGTTTCTGGGTTGATACCTTCTTGTTGCACAAAAGAAATATTTGAAGCGATTAAGAAAGTAAAGAAATTGGAAATTGCTGGGAAAGCAGAGGAATTTCAGAGCGAGATGGGATGGCATAATAATCTTAAATATTTAAAAGAGCTCGAGGCACTAAATGTTACAGTTCCGCCTGATTTTATTTCCGACCGGCTGCCGTGTTTAATCAATCCAAGTCCAGGTTCTTTCCCATCGAATCTCAAGAAATTGACACTTAGCCGTACTTGTCTTCCATGGAATTGCATGATCATTTTTAGCAAGTTGCCCAATCTCGAGGTGCTTGAATTGAAGGTTCATGCCTTCTCAGGCAATGAGTGGGAAATAACAGAGATGGGATTCCCTAAATTGAAGTGTTTACTCCTTGAGGATCTGTATCTTAGATATTGGACAGCCACCGATGATTATTTCCAATGCCTTGAGCGTGTCTGCATCAGAGAATGCACACTCTTAAAAGAGATCCCAGAAGGATTTGCAGATAGTGTGACGCTGCAGCTAATTGAATTACATAAATGCCGTCGTCCTCTTGTGACTTTTGCCAAGCAGATCCAGGAAAAGCATGAGGAATTGGGAAACAACTTACTTAAAGTTTACGCCTTTGATTCAAGTAAGTAAATCATCAATAATGTACTTTTAATATCCATTAAATATTTTGACTTCTGATCATGAACTGTGTTGAATCATTAGGTAACAATTAACCTATTGATTGTAATGGGATTTCTTCGGTATAACTACTAAATAGGAGTATATTGTGGATTGTGATAAAGAGTTTGTTACATTTGTTGCATGTGCTTGTTGTACGGCCTTTTAATTATGATATACATGGTTAGTGAAAAGATTTAGAAAAATCATTGCATAAAGTACTCAAATGTTTATATTTAAGAAAATGGTTCGATGAAACTCTTCTAATGGTGGTCTCTGTCAATGCAGTAATTGAGCCATTTTATGTTGTGTTTATCTTATTTCATTAGTGAGCTCATACTATCCATATACAGCTTGCCTATGTTCATATTCTGAATTTGGCTATTCCAGCTGTGACAATCCTGTCAAAAATTCATTTTTATGAGGGCTTTGTAGTGTTTGTCATTTATATTTGTTGTTGCTATAGTTTTCTTTAGTACCCCTTTGTGCGTATTGCAAAATTTTGGGGTTTGGGGGGGGGGGAGGGGGGAGGGGGAAGTCATGGCAGTTATTGCTATTATTTACTTAGTCCTTCCTGATATAAGAGGAAAACAAAAATCCGTACTGTTCTGGAATAGACAAACATGTAAAGGTGAACTACAAATAATATTAGGTCTCTCAAAGTGAATTTGATTCCTCGGTTAATTTGTTCGATTCTTTAGACCGTGTGTTTTATTATACATTGTGTACTTTTCAGTTCTACAATGGAAGAAAGAGCCCTGAATCAAATTATAGGTAGATTTGCCCTTATTTACATATTCCAACCTAGGCCTGGCAAGTGGGCCGGTCCAGGCCCGGGACCGCGGGCCAAACGGCTAAACGGGCCAGGACCGTTTGATCCGGTTTTAGTGGGTCTGGTCCGGTTTTAGTGGGTCGGTCCTATGATTGGGTCCGCCAGGGTCCGGGACCGGTCCCCTTAGCGGGCCCAACAACTAAATTTTTAAAAAAAAGAAGAAAAAGAAACGTTGGACTGTAAAAAATAGTCGTTGGGCTGTCAAAAATAGTCGTTGGCTATTTATGAAATAGCCATTTAACCCCTCAACTTTGTTTTAATCCCAAACTTTTTATAATTACACTTTTTCCCTATTTTCAACTATAAATACCGCATCATTATTTTATTTTTCTTACAAAATCATCAATCTATCACAATCTCTCTCTAATTTACTTCTACTATTGCTTACTTTATTGTTACAATTTGTGAAACAATTGTGAAGTTGGTGAATTGAACTCTTCAACGATAATCAATTTCCAACAAGTTGTTCGTCAATTCGGTAAATTCGTTCCAACATCTTAAGATATACTATATATACATAGTATACTAGATATATATAGTAGATATACATGTAAAGATAGTATATCTTAAGATGTATATATAGTATATAAATCGAATATAGCTTATATATAGTAAGATGTATATATATTATAGTATAGTATAGTATACATATAAGCTTATATTTATACTATACTATAGTCTATACTATATATACATCTCATAAGATATATAAACTATATTCGATATACTATATATACATCTTAAGATATACTATATATACTATACTATATATACTATACTATACTATATATACATCTTAAGATATACTATATATAATATACTACATATATATCTTAAGATATACTATATATACATAGTATACTAGATATACTAGATATATATAGTAGATATACATGTATATATAGTATATCTTAAGATATATATATAGTATATAAATCGAATATAGCTTATATATAATAAGATGTATATATATTATAGTATAGTTTAGTATACATATAAGCTTATATATATATATATATATATATATATATATATATATATGTATCGAATATATCGAATATAGCTTATATATCTTAAACTGTATATATAGTATATACTATACTATAATATAATATATATACATCTTACTATATATATTATATATATTATATATATCTTAAGATGTATACTATCGAATATGATTTATATACTATGTATATATAGTATAGTGTGTGTATATATATATATATCTTAAGATGTATATATAGTATATAAATCGAATATAGCTTATATATCTTAAGTTGTATACATAGTATAGTATAGTATATATATATATATAAGCTTATATATATATGTATATCGAATATATCGAATATATCTTATATATCTTAAGTTGTATATATAGTATATACTATACTATACTATAATATATATACATCTTACTATATATATTATATATATCTTAAGCTTTTGGTTTTAAATTAAGTGTTAACACATAAATTAAGTGCCACTTTCATTGGCCTTGTTTGTACATGTTGTTTCAATTACTTTATATTATTATTATGGGTAAAACTGTAAAATACATAGGGCGTTAGAAAATGAGTTATATTATCACTTATTTTCCCTTGTTTGGTTGATGAGTAGAAAATATTTTTTAGGAATAATGTTTTATGCTACTTTCCTTACCCCCTCCCCCCCCCAAAACCCCAAATACCTAACGTTTTCAAGACTCGATTTTCTTCAAGAATTTAATTATTCTATTAAAAATTCACAGAAACCCAAATGGACTAGTGTGCTGCTTTACTTTTTCTCGGAAAAATAACGTCAAAATTTGTGCACCATAACTAAAACGAAAATACTCTTTTTTTTGGTTGAAAAAGAAAGTATTATTTCTACAACATGAAAAAAGTACTCATTTTACTAAAATAAAAGAAAATAGTTTTTCTATATCATGAAAAGAAAATACTCATTTTGTTGAAATAATATAAAAAATATTTTATTACATTATTTTATTGAAATGAAAGAAAATACTTTTACTACATTACTTTGTTGAAATTAAAGAAAATATTTTAACTACGTCGAGAAATGAAAGATAATATAGATTACTTCAAGATTTGTTTATTATAAAAGTTAATTAAGAAAAAAGTCAAAGACACACCGATTGGGAATTGGGTACCAACACTTCTCAATAGCATTGTTTTTTATTGTGCTTTTAACTTTTAATACACTTTTGTTTCTTAAAAGGAAAAAAGGTGAATTTGTAAATATATTATTTGGTTTCGCATTGTTCAGATGGAAACAAGTTTGACTTGTGGACACTAGTTCAGGGTTAGGAGTGATTCATTAGTGCTCTTGAAATTGATATTGGAGGGGAAAACTAACACTAATATACATAATATTGTGGAGTTTGATGAGTTATTTCTAACTTGGCACTTACATTTTTTAAAAGTAAAAGAGACGGGTTTGTTGTACAACTCTTAAATAAGTAGGCTCATACAATGTGTATTAAAAGTTAAAAGCACAGTAAAAAACAATGCTGCTGAGAATCAAGCTTGCGCAAGATAGTATACATTGGTATAGAATAGTAGTAAATTAATAAGATTAAGCAGAGGTTATGCTACCAGATGATGCACTTTCAGGAGCAACATCTTCAAAACCCATATTAATCCAAGACTGCATGTTTTGGCTGTTGAATCATTCTCCTATACAAAAGAGTTGGGAGGCCGAGTCTGATAGATCTGACCAGTCTTTTTAAGGCGCGGACCGGGAGGTTTAAATCACTACATTTGAAGATGACCAATTTATTAGCTTTATTCATATATACCCCTATCATGAATTTTGAGCCTTATATTTTAAATAAAGCATAACTCTATTCATGGCTAATGGCACATTTCATCTAACTCGTAATCTAGGCACCAACCTTTGTCCAAATTTTGAAACAATTTCAACCTTTCATAACACCAACATCATCAGGGCAAGGCTGGGCAAAGATCTAAAGACAACAATTACATTCTTTGTGAACACAGTTACAACAATCAGTAAAATGTGAACATGTTAAAGAATAAGTAAATGCTTGAGAATTGATGTAATTCCAAGTAATGAGTGCCTCAACTTTGAAGGTGAAGAAGCGGCAAATGATACATGGTGTATGGGATTTCATGAACTTATTGTATGCATTCTATTATTCTAAAATTCAAACATAGTCTATTCTCTATAAATATAAAAGACGCTGAGTGTTTAACATATCATCCGCTCATGTCTAAAGCACAATCAAGGAGTCACAATAGGTCTTGTAAGCGGCAATGGTCCAGATCTCCATTCCCCGTTTGATCGTTACTAAGCTCTCCTTGTAACACTGAACTGAACAACCACCATTGTCATTTCTCCTCAGGCCCGGATGAAAAAATCAAAGGCACCTTGTCTCCTGGGTCATAACACCATAGGAGACCAGGCGACAATGATTGCTAACAAAAACGACTCTGTTAGGATTCCAAGACTTAATATATGCAAAATATGCAAAGCATTGAAACGTAATTATTTTGTTCCAAACCCCAGGTTGGATCATTACCCATATGTCATATTCAAATCTGTCATAAACAGTTACATTCAAGAGGGAAATGGAGTCATCAAGCAATATCAGTTTCAACACCCAATGAGTGAAAGGGCGCGGAGCATCTGGCCCTTCAATCTCTGTAAACACATCATTTCCAAAGTCAATGGAAAGAATGCTAAAATTACATATTTCCCCCTTCAGCAGCCAGCAATAAGCTTCATTCAAATAATCAGTAACAAGAGCTTCTATACAGTATTTAAATAGGAAGATGTCTTGATTTTCAGGTTGAAGGATTCTCCATGACTCCTTATAACATGAATAAACGGCTACATAAGGTTGATAGACCTTACGACTTCTGATGTTATCATAGAAGGTCCAAAACCAAACCACCTTATAGTCATTAGTCATGAGGTCTAATCTGAACCCAAACTGATGTCGATGTTCCCTGAAAGATGGTGGAAGATCGAAGTTGGGTGAAGGAAGGGATCTCACTTCCCTGGTGGTAGGATTGCATAAAGCCAAGAAGACGTTGAATATGCTGCCATCAATTACTCACTCCAATAAAAACAAACCATCCACAGAACCTAAAAGGTACGTCATACCTCTGAATTCCTGAAGATAATCAGAATTTTCATGTACGTCAACAACATCTGAGACCGAAATAGTGATGGGATTGGATTAAGAGAAGACTTATCATTTGAGGGGCATACAACATGATCATAAATCATGATTTTTGGGGGCTTGTTCTTTCTGCTCCAATCCATGTGTTCTTTGATGAAGCTAGGGCTCTTAATTATTTCGTACCAGTACTTGCCGACGCATATGACTCGATCGGCTGTAACAACCCGATCAGTCGTTTTGAGTATTTGTACTTCGCTCAGTTGTTTGAAGGCATGAGTAGCTCCGTATGATGTATTATGACTTGTGTGAATCGTCGGTTTTGGTTTTCAGATTATTGGAAATCGATTTAGAAAAATAAATTTCATGATTAAAGCTTTAGGTTGGAAGAGTTGACCAATTTTGATTTTTTAGCATTTGACCTCATATTGGAATTTTGATAGTTATGTTAGGTCCGTATGATGATTTTGGACTTGGGCATATGCTCAGATTTGCATTTGGATGTTTCTCGAAGGTTTCGGCATAAATTGGCAAAAGTTGGAAACATGAAGGTTTGGCAAGCTCATAAGTTTAACCCAGAGTTGACTTTGATAATATCGGATCTAGATTGTGGTTCCGAAAATTAGAATAGCTTTGTTATGTCATTTGGGAATTTTGTGCAAAATTTGAGTTCATTCCGTGTTGATTTGATATATTTTGGCCCGAGTTTTGGAAGTTAGAAGTTCAAAGTTCGTTCAAGTTTGAATTGAGGTGCGATTCGTCGTTTCGATTTTGTTATGTGTGATTTGAGGCCTCGAGTAGGTCTATGTTATGTTATGGGACTTGTTGATATATTTGGACGGGGTCCCGAGTGGATCGGGTGAGTTATGAACGTGTCTAGGACCATTTTCCATTCATACGTTGTGGTTGGCAGCTGCTGGTACTGATGTTGTGCACTTGCGACTGATGTTGTGCACCTGCGGTGGTCACAGAAGCGAAGAGGTGATCGCACATGCGAAAGGAGCTAGGTTTGGAGTCATCACAGATGCGGAGCTTGAGGCGCATGTACGGTCTCGCAGAAGCAACGTCCTTGAGCTTAGGAGTGTGATTGAGCGCAATAGCAGGATTTGTGCAATGCACCTTCGTGTGTGCAGAAGCGGGGAAAGCTGGTCTTCAAATGGCTTCCTTGAAGCAAAAGTGTTCCGCAGAAGAAGAGGTTGCAGATGCGACAATGTGACCGCATATGCGGAAATGCTGGGCAGATTCTATACATATCGAGGGTTGGCAATTTTTATCACGCATTGAGCTATAGACTTCGGAATTGGGCGACTGTTTAGGCGACTTTCACCACATGGATTGGAGTAAGTATTCTCTACTCGATTTTGGTTATATTTCATGAATCTATCTTCGATTTTGGCATTTGGATGATGAATTTTAAAGAGGAAATTGGGGGGGTTTGTCTAAAGTTTCATAGAGTGAATTTTTGAGTTTTGAACATCGATTCGGATTCGGATTTGAGTGAAACTAGTATGGTTGGACTCGTAATGGAATTGGTTGTTGGATTTTGTAAGTTTCATCGTGTTCCGAGGTGGAGGCCCGAGTTTGACGTTTTGGTTGATTTTGGGCTTTTAATTAAATATTCGACCTTTATCATTTAGAATTGTTTCCTTAGGATTTATTTGATGTATTCGAGCTTAGGATTTATTGGAATTCTTGGAGAATTGTTTGGATTGCTCGGTATTAGATTTGGCTTGTTCGAGGTAAGTAACATTTCTAAACTTGGTGTTGAGGGTATGAACCCCTGAATATACGTGATATGTGTTTGGTGTTGAGGTGACGCACATGCTAGGTGACGGGCGTGTGGGCGTGCACCATGTGAATTGTGACTCGGTTATTTCTATGGTACTGTATAGTTACCTGATCTTATCTGTAACCATGAAATCTCTACGTGATAGAGTAATTGAGTTATGATCCATGATATAAACTATGTCTAGGCTACATGCTTATCATATTGGGACCCACTGAGGTCATTTCTGCTGTTGAATTATTTGCCTACATTACAATTACATACTCAGTCACACGCATTCATTTGCATATCATATATTAGACTTTGTTACCATTTATTGATACATCACATCATTATCTTTGGACTGATTTTCATGACATCGTGAGCTCGAGAGACTGGAGAGATTGATGGCTGAGTGAGGCCGAGGGCCTGATTGTGAGGATATTGATGGGATCGGGCTCTATACAGCAATATGTTTATTTGATTCATGCCATGATTTGCTTATTATAGTGCTTGGGTTGGAATTGCCCTTGCAAAGTCTGTACATCCACAATGAGCGCAGGTACCTACTGAGTGTGAGTGCCGAAAGCAAGTGCTTAGTGTCTGGGAGGATTGAGTGACTATGAGGACTGAGTGACTGGGAAGACTGAGTGACTGGGAAGACTGAGTGAATTGATACTCTGAGAGTATGAAATTATTTTATCAATGAGTTACATTACATTCGACATGCACACTTGACATACATGCATAAAGATGTATTCTTCCTTATGCCATTCAAAAATGAAACATTTACCTGTTGAAAGCTTTTAGAAAAAATCACAGTTTTTACAAACTTACTCTTATTTTGGTGATTTCGGCAAAAGATTTGGATTTTCACTAATATACTTTAAAGGCATGACTATTTTTTGGAACTGTGACCGAGCTGACATTTTATCTCTGAACTATTTCTTTTAGCACTTTTTATTATGTTGTTATGATTTTAGCTAAACTAGACTAGGGTAAAATTTTATGTTAAAATCTTGACTTCTCGTTGAAGTGTTGCCCCTTGATTAGTGCTTATATTTGTTTAGACTTATCTTGCTGGTTAAACTGGAAAAACCATTATCTCTTGCCTTTATGTAGTCAATTGTGATAACATCACTAGAGAGTAGTTGTCTAACGGTATTGTGTCTCCGTTGTATATGACGAGATTTTTCATTTTACATAACGCTCCCTACTCTGCCTATTGTCGTTTGACTATCATAATGTATACATATAGGTGCCAAAGGATTGGGCCAAAATGGAATATCTTCCAAGCAATTTCGGAGATATTTAGCTTCTTCATCCACTACTAGAAAATGGCAGAATTCTGACCGCCAAAACGGTCGAAAATCACGAATTTCCGACTACTTTCGGACCAAAATGGGTCAGTCGAAAAGCAATTGGTCGGAAAACTATTTTCGACTGAATCCATCGGTGATTTCCGACCAAATTAGTCGGAACGTTCAACATGTCAAACGACTAAATATTTTCAAATTTCCGACCAAAGTGGTCGGAATTTATCGACCGAATCCGTCGTAATAATATAAATAAAAATAATTATTTATTTAAAATTAAATAATATAAATATATAATTTCCGACCGAATCGGTCGGAAACTACTAATTAAAAAATAAATTTTATTTAATTTCCGACAGAATCCGTCGAAAATCTTTAAATATTAATTTTTTTTAAAAAAATTTCCGACCGAATCGATCGGAAAGCTGGGAGTTTTTGGCAAAATATAGGCAGTTGTCCGACTGTTTCCGTCGAAAATTAGTCGGAATTTTCTATAAAACTGGCCAGAATTTTGCCCAATTTTGAGCTACACCACCTGTCAAACATTACAATACAACAATACAACAACACCAACAACCAATCAACCATTAACACAACCTAAACACAACCAATCAACCATTAACCAACAATACAAATCATTAACATAATAAACCAACAATACCAACAATTAACACAACCTAAAACAAAATACCAACCATTAAACCTAACAATTTTTGGCATAAAGTGTTTGAGCCTTAGCAACAAATTCAGCAACCCCTTCACTAAATTCATCCCTCAACCCCACAAGATTAAGATGATTCCTATTATACATCCATCTACGATGCACAAATTTTATCTACACAAATAGAAATCTAGAAATGAGATATTTAAAACAATTTGATTAATTTAAGTTGTTACAAAGTTATACTCTTTCAAAGGTTCGTTTTAGATATTAATATATCATTGTGTCAAAACACTTGAATTGATATATTTTATTTTTAAAAGTAATATTTTTTAACACTCGAAATCTCACATTAATCCCTATTCTAAATAGTATAAGTCTTTAAATATAATAATTAAATTTGAATAGCTTCTTAAATCTTCATATAATCTAAATTAACTAATGATTTCTCAAACAAAAAACTAGTCGTAATTAATAATTATTTAAACTATTTCAACATATAAAAATTAAAGAATTCAAATAGAATATAAAAATTAAGGAATTTATTTTAAAGAGAATAATTGTTTAATATAAACTAAAATGAATTCAAATATTTGAGATCTACAATAACAATTATGCAAAACAAATGGACTAATCTACAACAACAATTTAATAATTTAATGGATGAAAATGTTAATAGATTTCAATTAAGCTTAATTCCATTAAAGTCAAAAGATATTTAAAAAGTTAGGAGTAAGACATTTTGTCAACTAGCACTAAGAATTTGAATAGATTCTTCATACTTTCTCCTCTTAAAATTAGTACCCTACCCAATTTAATCAAATGAGATGAATTGCTATATAACAACTCTCCAAATTAGTTAGCAAAATTATGTAGTAAAATTATCTCCAACTTGGTAATGTTATCCCCAAACTAGTATGTAATTTACCAACATATAAATTTAATTTAGAAACATATAACTCTAAATTACCAATATAGAACTTTAACGTATAACCCTAAATTACCAACATATAACTTTAACATATAACTCTAAATTACCAACATATAACTTTAATTTAGCTACTAACAATAGTCATAGATTTACTTTAGCTAACACCAATCAATTTTTACAAACCAAACTAGAAGCAATTAAACAAAATCAGTGTATTTTAAAAAAGAAAATAACAAAGGAGGATGAGGGAAACTTACCTGGTAGTGGAGGGTCGTCGACGGAGCTGCAGCGGGGCTGCGTCACCGGTGAGTGGAACTGGTGATGGCATCGGCGGGTTGGGTGGGGGAGGGAGAGGGGAGGTTTGAGTGTGAGAGAGAGAAGATAGAAGGAGGAAAACAGGGAAAGAAAAAAGAGGGGGGGGGGGGGGTTAAATTTATATTCCGACCGATTCGGCCTGAAAATTGGTCAAATAGTCAAACCTCGTTTTAATAAAAAAAAATTGACCGAATCAGTTGCATTTTTGTAAAATTTGTTTTTAATTGTTTCCGACCGAAGTGGTCGCTAACAGTTACGGGGTATTTTTTGCCAAAATTTAGATGGATATAGATGGAATATCAGTCGTAATTGTTATTAAAAATTGAAATATATATTTTAATGCAATTTTCGACCGATTCCGTCAGAAATTTGCGACTACTTTTTTCGGTCGGAATATGTCGGTCGGAAATTGGTCGTTTTTTATTAGTGATCGGACTTATCTAAAGCTATGAATTCAGATTCCATTGTTGAACGAGTGATGCACGTTTGTTTGGATGATTTCCAAGACACTGCTCCACCCCAATTTTAAAAACATATCCACTCGTTGATTAACTTCAGATGATCCAGTGATCCAATTTGCATCACTCTATCCCTCGGTCACTGAGGGATATTTGTTATAATGCAAAGCGTAATTTTGGGTATATTTCAGATACACCAAAACTCGTTTCATTGCCATCCAATGTATTTGATTGGGATTACTTGTATACCGACTCAGTTTGTAGCACATGCTATATCTGATCGCGTACAATTCATTATATACATCAAATTTCCTGATACTCTTGAATAGTCCAGTTGTGAGTCATTTTCACCTTCATTCTTTCGAAGTGCATAACTCACGTCAATTGGAGTCTTGGCAATTTTGAAATCCAAATACTTGAACTTGTCAAGTACTTCTTCAATGTAGTGTAACTGTGATAATGCTAGACCTTGTGGAGTCTTGTGAATTCTGATTCCTAAGATCATATCAGCAACTCCTAAGTCTTTCATGTCAAATTTTCTAGCCAACATGCGCTTAGTAGCATTTATATCTACCATAATTTTTGCTCATTATTAACATGTCCTCAACATATAAACAAACAACAACTTCATATTCTGGAGTGTTTTTAATGTAAACATAAATATCACACTCGTTGATTTTAAACCCACTTGCCAATATTGTTTGGTCAAATTTGGCATGCCAATTTTTGGGTGCTTGTTTAAGTCCATAAAGAGACTTAACAAGTTTGCACACTTTCTTTTCTTTACCCACAAAACCCTCAGGTTGTTCCATGTAAAGCTTTTCCTCCAATTCTCCATTTCAGAAAGTTGTTTTAACATCCATTTGATGAATTTCAAGACCATATACGGCTGCAAGTGCCACTAATACCCTAATAGATGTTATCATCGTTACTGGCGAGTAAGTGTCAAAGTAATCAAGGCATTTCTTTTGTCTATAACTTTTGACAACAAGTCTTGCCTTATATTTGTCAATAGTGTTATCAACTTTCTATTTCCGTTTAAAAATCCATTTCGAATGTAAAGGCTTATTTCTTGGAGGAAGATCAACCAATTCCCATGTATGGTTATCCAAAATTGATTGAATCTCGCTATTGTCTGCATCTTTCCAAAATATTGAATCAGAAGATGACATAGCTGCTTTGAACGTTTAAGGCTCATTTTTAAGCAAGAATGTCACAAAATCGGGTAGTAAGTACATGTTCTTTGACGTTTACTATACCTTGGATCTTCATTACTTTGAGATTTTTCCTTTGGTTCTTCCTATGGTCGTTTAGGTCTTTCATTTAACGACTCGCATTCAGTTTTATACTGATAGATGCTTTCAAAGAATTCATCATCTGATTCAATTACCATATTAACATGAATTTCGGGATTGTCAGATTTATGAACCAAAAATTGACATGCTTTACTATTTGTTGCATATCCAATGAAAACACAATCCACGGTTTTTGGTCTGATTTTTACCCTTTTGGGTAAAGGTATTTATACCTTTGCTAAACACCCCCACACTTTGAAATATTTCAAGTTGGGTTTTCTTGCTTTCCATTTTTTATATGGAATAGATTGCGTTTTGCTGTGGGGTACTCTATTGATTATTCGGTTAGCTGTAAGGATAGCTCCCCCCCCCTCTCCACAAACTTTGCGGTAATACAGAACTTATTAATAAGGAATTCATTATTTTCTTTAATGTCCGATTTTTCCATTCCGTAATTCTATTGGATTAAGGTGTGTAGGGGCAGTAGTTTGATGGATAATTCCATATTCCGAACATATTTCTGCAAACGGAGATTCATATTCTCCACCCCTTTCACTTTTAATCATTTTGATCTTTTTATTCAATTGATTCTTCACTTCATTCTTGTATTGCTTAAATGCTTCAATTGCTTCATCCTTACTATTAAGCAAATAAACATAACAATATCGAGTGCAATCGTCAATAAAAGTAATAAAATACTTTTTCCCACCTCGAGATGGTGTCGACTTCATATCACAAATGTCAGTATGAATTAAGTTTATAGGATTTGAATTCATTTCAACAGACTTATAAGAATTTTTACAAACTTAGATTCAACACATATTAGATATTTTGATTTATTACACTCGAATTTAGGCAATACTTCTAAATTAATTAATTTTCGCAAGGTTTTGTAATTTACATGTCCTAAACGAATATGCCATAAATCATTTGACTCCAATAAATAAGAAGAAGCTGAAATTTTATTCATACTGTCAACAACCATTACATTGAGTTTGTAAAGGCCCTCTGTGAGGTAACCCTTTCCAACATACATTTCATTCTAGCTTGCAATAACTTTGTCAGATACAAATACACATTTGAATCCATTCTTAACAAGTAAAGAAGTAGAAACTAAATTATTCCTAATAGTAGGAACATGAAGAATGTTGTTGAGCGTTAACACCTTGTCGGAAGTCATCTTCAGGAATATCTTCCCATAACCTTCCATCTTGGATGTTGCAACATTTCCTATAGAAAGTTCTTCTTCGGGACTAGCAATAGAGTAAGTCGCGAATGCTTCTTTGATAGCAAAAATATGTCGAGTGGCTCCAGAGTCAATCCACCACTCATTCAGATTTTCAACTAGGTTGCATTCCGAAAGCATTGCACACAGATCATCAATGTCATCATTCTTCTCTACTATGTTGGCATGTCCCTTCTTCTTCCACAATTGTAGCAGTTGCCCTTGAACTTCTTTTTGTTCTGATCCTTAGTATGTCCAAAATATCTCTTCTTCTTCTTACTTTTTGGATCAGTCTCATCAACGATATTAGTTCCCATAATCCTTGAATTTTCATGAGATTTCTTCTTGGCTGTTTTGTTATCTTCCTCAATATTGAGACGAATCACAAGATCTTCCAACTTCATCTCTTTGCACTTGTGCTTAAGATAGTTTTTGAAATCTCTCTACGAAGGAGGCAATTTTTCAATCATTGCAGCCACTAGAAATGTTTCATTCACAACTATACCTTCAGCAATAAGGTCGTGAAAAATAAGTTGAAGCTCTTGAACTTGAGTTCCAAGGGTTTTGTTGTTTATCATTTTATAGTTTAGAAAGTTGGCAACCACAAACTTCTTCAAGCATGTGTCTTCAGTCTTGTACTTCTTCTCAAGTGTGTCCCATAATTCTTTTGAAGTATTCATAGCACTATAGACGTTGTACAAGTTATCCTCCAAAGCACTTAGGATATAGCCTTTGCAAAGAAAATTTGCATGTTTCAATGCCTCAACAATCATAAATTTCTCGTTGTCTGGCATATCCACGGCAGGCACTGGAGGTTCTTCACTAGAGAATTTCTGCATACCAAGTGTGGTAAGCCAGAAGAACACCCTTTGTTGCCATCCGTTGAAGTTGGCTCCAGAAAATTTCTCCGGTTTCTCGGTCGGTGGAACATCAGTTCGGCTTGACGAGGCAATCGTCGTTGCCGCAACAGTCGCAGAAGAATTTCCATTATCAATTATCATTTCTCACTATCAACAACAGAATAGTTCAATTCATGGCAAAAAACAGAATAGTAAATAGTACTGTATTGAACGATAAACAGTACGTTTAATAAATAAAAACTAAAATTTTTATATATTGCTTCATAGTAAACGATGAAGTTTTATGTTCTTCAAATCGTTTCTGAATTTTAATATTCCGATGAAGTTTTTATATCTTCAAATTAGAATAGAAAAATTCAGGAGGAATAGAAAATCACACAGGTTTTAATCTCCAAAAAACAGAATACAAAATACAATAAATAATTTCCTTAAGATTGTTAGTCAATCTGTATTACTGTAATAAATAATAAAAAACTGTAAACTTTCTGAATTCGAAACAGTAACAGAAAGTTAGTAGCAATAGAATGTCGAAATAATATCTGAAAATAATTTCGGAATAAATCGAGCCCACTGAATGCATAGTGCGTCCTTAAGGAAATTATTTCCCTCAAGTACCCGAGGTGCTGGAATATTATCCTCCCATGATAGAACGATTTTTACTTACCAGTAAATCAGAAAATTTCATAAGGAAAGATTTTGGGATTCAAAGCATATTTATAGATTTTTGCAACCTTTTCAGGTACAGTCATGGTCCTGGGTTATTCCGGGTTGAATTTTAATCAATTAATTAATTAATTATTAAAAAACGAGTGACGACAACAGCGCGAGGCTTACTTTCTTTCCAATCCATTTAACACCAAGAGAAGTATTTTCTCAATATAAGCACATTCATTTTTTTTCCACCACCAATGAGGGACACTTTGCTCTTTCTAAAGCAAAAGAGAGTTCACTTTCCCTCCACTTTCTTCCCTACATTTCTCATTCACCAATCTTTAATCCCAACAAAGAACTCGCGGAAATACGACAACATATGGAAGCATTGCCTATCCTTCTTTGTTAGCAGTTAATGATTAACAAAGATTTGGCACAACTCCTTCCTTGATTAGTTAGAGCAAAATATTAGCTTTTGTTAGTACTGAAGGATGGTAAATCTATAATCACAGCTGCTATGTTGGATGGAGTTCTGCTAGGAGGTTTATGTTTTGTTTTTTCCTGAAAACAGAAAGACTAGCTAAACCATGACCATACGCACTTAAGTCATGAATTATGATTCAATTATTATCCCTTAATTAATGCTACAATTAGGTAATAATAGTTGTTAAGACTTAGCTCGCCAGTTGATTTTAGCTAAACTAGATTTGGGAAAAGCTTTATGTTAAAATATTGACTTGTCATTGAAGCGTTGCTCCTTGATTAATGCTTATATTTGTTTAGACTTATCTTGCTGGTTGAACTGGCAAAACCAGAATTAAAAATACATGTGCAGAATTATTTTTTAAGTTTTACTCCTTAATTAATGCCGGAAGTTGGTACTAAAAAGCTATTATATATAGCGGTAGAGAGTTAATAATTGCTTCCCGTCAAAGACGATCCAAATCGATTTGATGTTTCATGGATTGCTATAATAATCTCAAGTTAATATAAAATAATAATTGGTTCAGTCAAATATTTGTATATATTTAATAAATTTCTTAATAGCAAAAGTTATTACATTCTCGTGAACCCATAAGTTGTACTCTAGATCCGCAATGGTTCAGTTAACCCAATATTAAGAAAACCGTATGTTCAAAGGAAACGAGAGGGAGATATTTTTTTATAAATGAAATCCATACGGAGAACTAAGAAAAAAGATTAAAAAATAAGAAGAAAGGTAAAAAAAGAAGAAGGGAAAATGGCAAAAAAATGAGGAAGAAACGTGGATATAACTGAAATAAAGAGAATATTTATTAAAAAACAAATGTGAAAGAGGGTTAGGCTAATTAACCATTATTTTTTGTCATATGGGCCATTTTGATGATTTTTTTCAGCTTTCACGCGCTCCCAAATTAGGGCTTACACACGTTATGTCAGGTCAGCAACGAGAGATTTTTAGTATAAATGATAATATAGTTGATGTGGGTTTTGGAGACACCGAATAGTTTAAATAGAACCCGACAAAAATATAATAGTTTAAGGAGGGTTTAGGGTATAAGTGCAATAATATTGTATCCACTAAAACCCTGTTTGAAACATTAGCCAAATTGTTAGATGTTTTAAACCTCCTTCCCTTTGTCGTTTTTTTATAGGGGTATGACATATAATTGATGTATCAAACATTAAATGAGAAGGCTACCAGGTGACGGTTCGAACTTATGGAGGTAGCCCCTAATGTCAAATTACAAATTTCAATTTAGCTAAGTTCTAGGAAACTTGAGAAATAGCCTTGATGTCAAATTGTATATCAATAGTTAAAAAAAGCTTAATGCATATTTTACTCATGTAACTGCCACAAAAATTTATTTGACATATTTTACACACCCATACTTGTAAAAAAAAAAAAAAAGTGAAAGAATTACCTTCCTAAAATGACACGTGGTGCGTGACACTTGTTTGGAAAAAAGGAAAGAAAGAAACTCTATCTCCGGCAATGCTTCCACCTGCCGACGGCTGCGCCACCGCCAAATTCCCCAATTCGCGCCTATTAACAAGGACAAGGATCTGGTACAAATTCTGCCTTTATATTCATTAGAGCAAAATATTAGCTTTTGCTACTACTGCAATGCAAGTATGGCCAAATCTGTAAGTTCACCGTTATGTTGAATAAAAATTTCTCCTAGCAGTCGACACAGGTTCATTTTTACTTCTTCTTTTTTTCCACTGAAAAAAGACAGCTTGTGGCTAAATAATTTAAATGACCATGTGGATTTAAATAAAAACTGTTATTAAATTTGCTATCCCTTAATTAATGCTACAATTACCTAGTATAGTTCTAAAGAATTAGCTCGCCAGTTGACTTTCGCTAAACTAGATTTAAGAAAGACTGTTAAAATCTTGAATTCTCATTGAAGTGTTGCCTCTTGATTAATGCTTATAGCCGTTGAGACATTTTATTGCTAGTAGACTGATTCTAGCTAAACCACAACTAAAAATAAAAAAAAGGGCAGCCCGGGCACTAAACTCCCTCTATGCGCGAGGTCCGGGGAAGGGCCGGACCACCAGGTCTATTGTATTGTATGAACTAAAAATCAAGAATTATTGTTTAAATTTTATCCATTGATTAATGCTGCAAGTGTTTCTAATAAACTATTATAGCTGTTGAGAGTTAAGTTAATTTAACTGGTATTATTGAGAAAACCATATTATGCAACTTAAAATATTCCTTGAGTCATGTTAGTGGCACTAACATTAAAATGTTGTTTCTTGTGTGGCTAACCTAAACTTAATGCTACTAACATGAGTCCTGGAATATTTTTAATGTTAAAATATCTTCAATAAATAACAATAACAACGATGATTATAATTATAGTTGTTATTACGAGAGTTCCCTCATTCACATTGTTCTCACTGCAAAGTTCCCTCCCACAATATATATATATATATATATGTGTGTGTGTCCAAATCTTTGATCTCATCATTTTACTCCTTGATCTCCTATAAATACACAAACACCACACATACACACCTACACTGCCAGAGAAGCCTTCACAACATTATTGACAGTTCAATCCAAGAGGTATCTGGTTTAAGGCGCTTCTCTAACTTTAAATATCATTAGTTCTGTTTTTTGTTTCAATATTTTGCATTGCTATATATGGAGTTTGATTTGTTTCGTGATCATGAAATTTCGTAATCGCTGGTTTGTTACATGATTGAAATGCTTTCTGCTATGTTCTTGCAATGCTAGTTCTGTTTAAAGATGAGCAGGATCATAATACTCTGATCCTATTTACTTGTCACTTTTGCTAGAAAGAGTTGTTTCATAAGTTGTTTTCGAAAATCAAGAAAGAATTAATTATTGTTTTCAATTTCATTTCTACTACTCTAATTAATATTCCAGAAAGATTGCGAGACCAAAGAAAAAGATAAGGACAATTTAATCAAATAGTAATATTTATTATTAATTTTTAAGGATATGCAAAAGGTTAAAGTAACAAATAAATAGGACCAAAAAGGAGTATCTTTTTGTGTGTGTATATGTTGGGCTGAGATTACGGTATGCTTTATCAAGTTAATACTGCAAATCTGCAATTGAATGTGGGGTAGCAATGCTTTTAATGTGTCTGTATATGAAGGATTTTCTTTCACCTACATGGTCCATGGATAAGAAGTTTTTGTCATCAAGAAATCTTGCAAGAAGTTTGGGGACTAGAGTCGGCTCGTCGTATCTAGAAGCACTTCCTGAGGAAACCATGCTAATTTTACCAAGAAAATAAAGGGAGACAGATTAAAGAAATATAATTGGCTAAAGGTCAGAACCTGACCATTTGTGCATATTAAGGGGAGGAAATTTACAAGTAGTAATTTTTGTGTTCTGGTGTTTTCGTAAACTCTTCTGGAGGATTCCTTGATCTGGAGAAGCAGAAACAAATGAGTTAAGATTATGTATTAGAATATAGAAAACCACATGGAAACCTTTAGAGCTAAGGACAAAAGCTTTTCTACCATGGAATAGTCAATTCCCCTGTGACACATGTCACTCTGTGAGTGGTTTGTGTCATGAACTTTCCAGGAGTAAGTAGTCTTAGCCTGTCCAGGGGTCTTATCTAGAGAAGTTGCAATATAAGGCACGTAATAAATTGACTGGAAAGAAAATGTGGGTAAAAGGAATTTTTGAGCATGTTAGAAGGGTAAAGTATGTGTAAAGCCTAAAAAATGACAACTTGTTACCTATCCGTAAAAAGAAAAAGACAACTTGTATTGTATGTGATACAATTCAGTCTTAGTCATGCCTGCCTTTTCAAGTGTATATTGAGTGCAAATTGCTTCATTAGCTAATCTGGAGGGCCTTTACTGCAAAAGTATAGAGAGAGATGGCTGCTTACGTTGCTCTAACTTCTCTAATGGGAACAATACAACAGCTTCAGCTTTTGAAATCAAACTTAGGTCTGCGGAACACTCATGTGAGACGTTTGAAATTACTCTACGAGAAGGTTGATTATCTGCAAGAGTTTCTTGATAATTCGGATGATGAACAAACTAAGAATTTGCATGTAAAAGTCAAATACATAGCAAATGAAGCAGAAGATGAAGTTGAATCACAAATAAAAGTTATTATGAACGAACAATGGGACAAACTCCCTCAAAAGGATGCCCTCAAGAGTTTTTTTAAGATCTTACAGCAAGCTGTAGAAAAAGTTGATTCCCTCAAGGAAGAGCTCATCAAGTAGTCATAATAACAATTTGCAAGCTGGAAATTCCTCGCTCGGTAGTTCAAGTACTTCACCACGATTGCATGCTCCAATCCTTGAGAACGATATGGTGGGGTACAACAATGAACAAACAAGCATGCTGGGTCAACTTACCGGAGGCTCAACTCAAATGGAAGTCATCTCTGTTACAGGGATGGGTGGCATCGGTAAGTCAACTTTTGCCAAAAAGCTGTTTACTGATCCCTCAGTTTTGAGCTTCTTTGATACTCGTGGATGGATTACTGTGTCTGAGAACTATAGTTATAGAATGATGCTTTTAGCCCTCTTTCAGTATGTTGCTATTGGGAAGGAAGAAGAGCTTGATAATAAAAGCGATTCAGAATTAGCCGTTTGCTTGAAACAAGGTTTAATGGGTCGAAGGTATTTGGTTGTTATGGATGACATATGGAGCAAAAAAGCTTGGGATGAGATTAGATTGTGTCTTCCAGACGATGGTAAAAGAAGTCGGGTATTGTTGACTACTCGAGATGTTGAGGTTGCTCAATATGCTAGCTCTCGGGAGGATCCTTTCAGGATGCATTTACTTGATCCAGACGACAGTTAGAATTTGTTTTATCAACAAGCATTTGGAGAAAAAGGTTTTCCGATTGAATTTGAGAATGTTGGAAAGGAGGTTGCAAAAAACTGCAGAGGATTACCACTAATGATTTCTGTGGTTGCCAAGATTCTCTCTAGCAAGAGGACACTAGACGAGTGGAGAAAAGTAGCTGAAGGTGTGAGCTCATTAGCTGATGTTGATGCTTATCTACAATGCTCGGGAGTGCTCGCTTTAAGCTACAATCATCTTCCTTCTTATTTGAAATGTAGCTTTCTGTATTTTGGACTTTTTCCAAAAGTTAGTGAAATTTCTGTGGAAAAGTTGATTAGACTATGGATTGCAGAAGGGCTCCTGAAGGTAAAGGGGATGGAGGGATTGGAAGAAACGGCTGCTAGCCATTTAGGTTATCTTATTGATAAAAGTCTAGTTATTGTTGGCAAGCGAAATTTGGATGGTAAGATCATGACATGTTATGATTTATGATCTTGTTCATGATTTCTGCTTGAAAGAAGCCGACAACCAGAGTCTTTTTTATATCATGAATATCAGTATTGATGGATCCAGATGGGTTCTTCCTCAAGGGTGCAGGTGGGTGTCAAATCATTCAGATTCACGTGATTGTTCTCCCACTCAATTCAATGATCTTGCTCACAACAAAGTACGTTCTTTTTCTGTCCACAATGATAACTATTTTAAACACTTAGCACAACTTCATTTCAAACTTCTGAGGGTATTGGAACTTCTGAGGGTATTGGACTTGGAGCAAGTAAATTTTATCAATTTCCCAAGACATATACTAGACTTACTTCTTTTAAGGTATTTAGCATTGTCGATTTCTAAACCTGGATATTTACCAATTACTCATCTTTGGAATTTACACACTCTGATTGTTCGTCCAAGGTTCAATCATAAATGGAGGATGTTCTTACAAAGTAAGATTTGGAAATTATCTCAGTTAAGGCATCTCCATTCTTGGAGTATTTATTTGAACTCTCCTCAAACGGTATCAGAAAATGAGGTTAAGAACTTGGTTTTGGAAAACTTGCAAACTGTTTCTGGGTTGACACCTTCTTGTTGCACAAAGGAAATATTTGAAGGGATTAAGAATGTGAAGAAATTAGAAATTGCTGGGGAAGAAGACAAATTTCGTAGTGAGACGGGATGGAGAAATACTCTTAAATATTTAAAAGAGCTCGAGGAACTAAATGTTGTGGTATGGTACGGTCGTATTCTATCCGCCGCAGCCAGCGCAGCATCGCGTTTAAGACTTCCAAGTCCAGGTTCTTTCCCTCCAAATCTCACGAAGTTAACACTTAGCGGCATTCGTCTATCATGGAAGCGCATGAACATTTTTAGCAAATTGCCCAATCTCAAGGTGCTGGAATTGAAGGATCATGCCTTCTTAGGCTATGAGTGGGAAGTAACAGAGACGGGATTTCCTAAGTTGAAGTTCTTGCTCCTTGAGTATCTGTTTATTAGATATTGGAGATCCACCGACGATTATTTTCAATGCCTTGAGCATGTATATATCAAAGATTGCAGATTCTTAGAAGAGATTCCAGAAGGATTTGCAGATAGTGTGACACTGCAGCTAATTGAGCTTCATCAATGCTGTCATCCTCTTGTGACTTTTGCGAAGCAGATCCAGGAAACGCATGAGGAACTGGGAAACAACATGCTTAAAGTTTATGCCTCCGATACAAGTAAGATCATCGGCAATGAACTTTCGCTGCCCGTTAGGCCATTTACATATTTTTTACTTCTAACGTACTGTGTTAAAACTTTAGATAAGAATTAACCTATTGACTGCGATAAGATTTCTTCTGCATAACTGCTAAGAATATTGTATGAGCGTGATGAGATTTTGTTACCTTTGTTGGATGTGATTGTTGTAGGGCAGTTATTATGCTAGTATTACTAGGTTCAGTGAAAGGGTTCATAAAGATTATAACACAAAGTACCTAATATTTGCATTTAACTCATTTATGTATTTTATACCTTATCAAAAAAAAAAAAAAACTCATTTATGTATTTATATATTTGTAAGAATGAAATTCATTGGACAGATAAGTTGATACATTTACTTACATCTTTAAAGGCCTCGTTCACTTACCAAATAAAATATTGAAGCAAGTCAGATAATATCAGAAACAAAGAAAGTGCAAACTTAGCTAAACAGTCACTAGTAAAGTTCAGATCTACTTGTGTAAAGAAGAAACAATAGTGAAGTAATTTTTCAAAGGCCTAATGTCTTCCCAACAATAGTGATGTTTTAACTTCAATACTACACAAGAGGGGGTGATTTGTGTGGTGTCCAATTTTTCGCGTGCACATATTATAGAAAGACCTGGTTCTTCTATGTGTTCCGTATACTACTGTTGCGGAATAATAAATGCAGAAATTAAAAAACACACAGATTCTTACGTGAAAAACACCTGGCTCAAAAGGTGAAAAAAAAAACACGACCTACTTCCCAGTATAATTTTTCCAAAACTCTTCACTAAATCACTGAGTCAAAAACTCCATTTACAAAATACTTTTGTAAACCTAGGATTAAATCTAATCCCGTTGTGGCACACAACCTCTAACTGTTGCGACAACTTCAAGTTAACTCTAACTTGAATACTCTCAGTACCTATTATAATTGCCTCTAGATAAAGCTGAAAGGTACAATATGAAAACACCTACTACAATTGAACTAGAATGAAAGATAGACCTTTCGAATTGGTTCTTCTATCTGGTTCATGTAGCTTCAGGTTCGCACACTTAAATCACACACGAACTGCTTGCAAAATGCCTTGCTATTTTGCTCTCAATTCATGTTTAACTTCTGCTTTTGTGCGTTACCTGTAGAATGAGAACTTCCTGCGATTTATAGAGTTAGTAGAGTAGAAAACAACTAGAGTTCTAATGCTACTCTTCCTTGGTGGAAGAGTTCTAGTTTATCTCAACCTCTAACTCCTCCCTTATCTTGGATAGTCTTCTCTTTGATTAAGGAGTCCTTCTCCTTATCAATTATGCAACTCTTTTCGATCAACATATATTAATTAGACCAAGTTAAGCTTATCTCCTTCACGTGCATCCCACATGCTCAAATCTGCCCGTGTCTATGCACAAAAGGGATGGACCTGGTTCATGCCTGAGCTTCCTTTGTCAATCTTCAAAACTAACACTCACTTGGGCCAACAAATTCCCTTTTTTTTATGATGACAAACTCTGTGTTTCCATAAGCTTAGGCCCTATTTCAACTTACCCCAACATCAACACAATGTTAGAACATTTTCACTTATCATCAAGGACCATGTTCGTTAGATTATAAACATCAATGTTCAAAGCATAATATTTTCCCCCTTTTGGCATCATCGAAAAGTTGCATAAAAAATGTGTAAATCCCAGATTTTAAAACTTACTCATGGCCACTGGGGCTACTTCAAATACATTCATGGATTAATCATCAACAATCAAGCTAAGAATTCAAACTATCAAAGAAATATAGACAGTCAATTAGAACAAAAACCAACAAATTTCATTGATAGACGATATGATTCTTCCACAATCCACAAAAAGAAACAAAAATACTGAAAACATGAGGAAACAAGAAACATCCCAAACTGGGTCACTGAAAGTTCTATTCTACACTGGGCTAGGAGTTTAAGGCTTGGAACTGGGTGCTTGGTTTTTGTCTTGGAGGAGTTTCAGCATATCCTGAAGAATACCATCATTCTTCTCCTTTTCTCTTGCTAGCTCAGTTCTGAGAGCATCTCTCTCTCAGTCTTCACCTCTGCCAACCTCTTCTTCAGCCTCTCAATCTCAACATCCCTAGCCCCACTTTCTTGCACCAAGGCTCGCACCTTGCTATTCACTAGTACCTTCTTAGATGAACCAGGTTCTTTAGGAGTGACATGAACTTCATAGTCACAAGCAGGCAGCGTATTTGCCCCAAAATGATCCTTGCTTGTACCAACCTCCCTTTCTTCTTTGGATTATAACTTTCAGTCACTATCTTCAGTATGTCTGCGAAGGTTTCCTGTTCAGATGAAACAGGTTCATCTATATTTTTCCCAAGTTGAACTAGCCCTTCAGCGGCTTCGCCAGACCCACTTCCCCCTGTTTTATTTACACTCTCTTCTACTCCAGCACATTTTTCTCCAAACAACTATTCCACCTGTGTCTTTGGTTAAACTGACAGGAGTGGGTGAAGAATCAACCACTCTTTTACCCTTTCCCCTCACAGCACTTCGAACACCCTTGCTCTCTTTTTCTTTTTCTTTTTCATTTTTACCACCAATTCCTCCAGACTCTGTAGTTTCAACACCTGCTATAGACCATACTAGTACAAACCTATTCTCCAAATTTGTACCTGTTCAATTTCAGAAGAAACAGTTTCTTCCCCCTCAGTAGCAATTTTGAATGATTCATCAGATTTCTGGGGTCTTCTTCCTTACCCGCTTTCAATTTTTCATTTATTTTCTTGATTTGTTTTCTCCCCGCAACAACCTTGCGAGCAAGAATCTTTACTCTTTTCTTAGAGGTTGGGGTGGTGGAAGGGATGATAGTGGGTGTGGAAGTCTAATTAAACTGAATTTCAGTTTTGAAAAAACTTTGGAGTGTATCCCTAGAATCTAGGTAGTTCAATTCGGTTGGGACTCTTTTGAACGGAACTGGTTCATTTGTAACGGATAAGTCCAAAAGGAGATTGGAATTAAGTATGACTCTGCTCATGATCCAAATATTATTATTTCAAATTATGGAGAGTGTAGAAAACATACTGTGTTATCTTAATGAACCAGGTTCTTCACTGATAATTCTCTTGTGTAAGTCTAAATTTGCCAAAATAGAGAAAATATCATTAGAGATTAATGAGTCATTTTAACACATGGCACAAGAGTATACTATTGAAAGTATGAGTCTGAGCAAAAATTAATCTAATTATACACACATTTTCAGATTTTCTAACCAAAAACAATTTTTTTTTCAATTTTTTTCCGTTGTGAATTTTGAACTGGTCCTTTTAGGTGATCTTAATCGTCCCTAATTCTAACATGTTCCTTTCAAAGTGATCTCTACTTAGGGCTTTTGTGAAGATGTCAACTATTTGCTTGTCAGTAGCACAAGATTCCACAGTGATCAACCATTTTTCATAGTTATCCCTCAAAAAGTGATGTCCAACATCTATGTGCTTAGTTCTCTTGCGATGAACCGGGTTCTTGGTCATACTAATAGCAGTAGTGTTATCACAAAAAATGGGGATACAACCAACATCAATTCCAAATTCCATTAATTATTGTTTCATCAGCAACAATTGAGCACAACATGAGGTAGCAGCAACATACTCAGCTTCAGCAGTAGATAAGGCCACTGAATTTTGATTTTTAGTGGCCCAAGACACAAGACATGAGCCAAGAAAGTGTGACATACGTGAGATGCTCTTTCTATCCACAAGATAACCTGCATAATTAGCATCAGCATATCCCGCAAGATTGCAATTACTACCTTTTGGATACCAAAGACAGAGATCAGTGGTGCCTTTTAGATATCTCAAAATTCTCTTGACAGCAGTCAAGTGAGACTCCTTTGGATTTGCCTGAAATCTTACACAAAGGCCTACACTGAAAATAATATCAGGTCTACTAGCAGTGAGATACAACAATGAGCCAATCATTCCCCTATACAACTTCTGATCAACAAATGAACCAGGTTCATCTATATCCAACTTTGTAGTTATTGCAATAAGAGTGTCAATTTCTTTGGAATCTTCCATTTTAAACCTTTTAAGCAACTCTTTTACATACTTCTGTTGATGGATCATAGTTCCATTTGAATTTTGTTTAATTTGTAAGCCTAAAAAGAAATTAAGCTCACCCATCATGCTCATTTCAAATTCACTCCCCATTAGTTTAGCGAATTCTTTACTTAACTTATCAGTAGTTGCTCCAAAGATTATATCATCAACATATATCTGAACTACTAAGAGATCTTTACCTTTTTCTTTCAAGAACAAAGTATTGTCAATTTTACCTCTCTTGTAGTCATGCTCAAGCAAAAACTTTGATAATCTTTCATACCATGCTCTTGGCGCCTGCTTGAGCCCATAAAGTGCTTTGTCAAGTTTGTACATATGATCAGGACTCTTCTTGCTTTCAAACCCCGGAGGTTGCTTGACAAACACTTCTTCCTTTAGATAGCCATTGAAGAAGGCACTCTTGACATCCATCTGGTGAAGGGTGAATTCCATGTAAGCAGCAAAGGCTGTGAGGAATCTTATTGCTCCCAACCTTGCAACTGGATCAAAGGTTTCATCATAGTTTATGCCCTCCTCTTGGCTATATCCTTGAGCCACCAATCTTGCCTTGTTCCTTGTAACTATTCCATCCTCATCAAGCTTGAATCTGAAAACCCATTTTGTGCCAATTACTGATATGTCCAAGGGTCTTGGTACCAGATGCCAAACTTGACTCCTTTCAAATTGGTTGAGTTCATCCTGCATTGCATTTACCCAGTTTACATCCTGCAAAGCTTCAACAACACTTTTAGGTTCAATAAGAGATAAGAAGGCATCAAAAGCACAAAGATTTTTTAATGAAGATCTGGTTTTTATTCCAGAGGTTGGATCAGTGATTATGTTCTCAATGGGATGAGAACTTTGATACTTGTAAGATTTTACTACCAACTGGTTTCCCTTTGATGTTCCTTCAATGCTTTGTTGTGGAATAGATTCATGGACAGGTTCCTTTGAGGTTTGAGAATCATTTCCTCTTTGTTCTATTTCCCCTGTCATGTTGCCCTAGGTAGAAGAACCTGTTCCATCACTTGTTCCTTCCTCTAGTGCAGCTTCAGTCTGGGCTGTCGTTTCATTTGAGTTTCTCACCAGCCCAATTGATGCATCATCATGTTCCTGTCTCTCAGAAAGAATGTTAGTTTCATCAAAAACCACATGAATACTTTCTTCAACACACATAGTTCTTTTGTTATAGGCCTTATAAGCTTTACTATGTGAAGAATATCCCAAGAATACTCCCTCATCACTTTTGGGATCAAACTTTCCTAGGGAGTCTTTACCATTGTTGTGCACAAAGCACTTGCATCCGAATGCCCTAAGATGAGATATATTTGGTTTTCTCTCTTTAAGTAACTCATAGGGAGTCTTCTCAACACTAGGTCTAGTTATGCACTTATTTATGATGTAGCATGCAGTATTTACATTTTCTGCCCAGAAGCTATGAGGCAGTTTACTAGAAAGAAGCATAGTCCTAGCCATATCTTCAAGTGTCCTATTCTTTCTTTCAACTACTCCATTTTTTTTTTTGGAGTCCTAGGAGAAGAAAAATTATGATCTATGCCATGCTCATCACAAAATTCAGCAAATTTAGCATTTTCAAATTCAATGCCATGATCAGACCTAATTGATGCAAGTTGATTACCTAGTTGTTTCTTAGTTTTTCTAAACAAAGAAGTTAACATGTCAAATGCTTCATCTTTAGATGTTAAAAACAATGTCCAAGTAAACCTAGAATAATCATCAACAAGCACCATCACGTATCTTTTACCACATCTGCTTAATGTTCTCATTGGACCACAAAGATCTATATGGACCAGTTCCATCGTTCTGGTGCTACTTACCACTTTCTTGCATTTAAAGGAGGATCTTACGTGCTTCCCCTTGCACAAGCCTCACAAACTTTGTCTTTCTTGAACTTGGTATTAGGCAGTCCTATCACCAAGTCCTTGGAGACTAATTTTTTGAGTTGACTCAGACTTGCATGTCCAAGTCTCTTGTGCCAAATGAGGGGATCATTGCCCAACATACTTAAGCAAGTGAGTTCATTTTCTGACAGTGAGGACAGATCTACAATATATATATTGTTCATTCCTTTTCCCTGCAAAACAATCTTGTCAGTGGTAAGATTAATCACAAAGAATTTAGTTGAGGTGAATGCTACCAAGTTACCTCTATCACACAATTGTGATATACTAATTAGACTCTATTTTAGGTCGTCTATCAAATAGACATTCTCAATCGAGTGAGAGTCAGTCTTACCTACCTTACCAACCCCAATGATCTCACCTTTCTTCCCATTTCCAAAGGAGACATTACCTCCTTTGAGGTCCTCAAGTGAAAGGAACTGATTCTTGCTTCCTGTCATGTGCTTTGAGCAGCCACTATCCATGTACCATATTTGTCTGCTCCCCTTCACTTGGACCTGCAAAAGAAAATCAGGGGTTAGTCTTAGTAACCCAAACTAGTTTGGGTCCCTTTCTATAGGCAAAAGGATTAATCAAATTCTTTTTAGCCCAACCTGACAACCTATCTTTCCCTTGAACAAACTTTTTATTCTTTTGACTAGCTTTTTCTTTTGCAGTGCATTCACTTTTATAGTGAACAGTCTTACCACAATGTGTGCAAATTTTTGTTCTCAGGAAGTGTGAGATATTTGCTTTTGGGATCCCATTTAGGTGGCAGATTCCCAAAGCCAATTCCTCTTCTATTGCTACTATGATGTTCATGTAGCCATGACAGTGCATCGGAGGACCTGTTTAGTTCATGCTTGACCTTGCCTTGATCCTTTGTCAAAGTTCTTACCTGCTCATCCTTCTTATACAACTCATCTTTTAGTTTACCTACATTTTCTGCTACAGTGAGTTGTGTGTAATCAGTTGTCTTCTTACTTGTTCCTAATTTCAGTTTTAGGTTTTCAGATCTAAGTTCTAGGACATTTGATTCAAATGCATGAACCTGGTTCTTTAGTGCAGTATTTTCACTTACAGTCTCACTAACTCTAAGTTCCAAGTTCTTACACTTTGCTTTTAAAATCACACATATCTTAGACAGATGTTTCTTTTCATTGTTTATATCCTCAGATTCATCAATGAAATCTAGAAGTAACTCAGATAGCCTTTCTTTAGACAAAAACTTAATCTTGTCTTTTAGATGGATTATACTTACTTCAGATTGCTAATCGGATTCTCTAATTGCAATAAGTGCTTGTTCATCTCCATCTTCATCATTTGAGTCCTCATGTGAGCCTTCTCCCCAAACAACAACCATAGCCTTTGTTAATCCTTTGTTCTTCTTGGGATGAACCTGTTCCTTCTTTCTGTTTATTCGTTCAACTCTTTCCTTCTTCCATTCAATTTCCCATTGAGGGGCAGTTTTTGATGTGATAATCAGTCTTCCCACACTTGTAGCAGCCCTCATTGGTTTGTTTTTCATGAACCCTTGGTTTGATGTAGCCTCCACTTCTTGAAGAGCCATTTCCTCTCATTAGGTACTTCTTGAAGTCCTTTGTGATCGTAGCCATTTCATCTTCCTCTAGATCAGAACCTTCAGTGATTTTGCGTGTCAGGCTCCTTTCCTTTTTGAATACATCCATCTTCATGGTTTGCCTTCTAAGTTTATAAGCAGTGAGATTTCCAATTAGCTCATCCAAATTAAGAGTGGCAATGTTCTTTGATTCTTGAATAGCAGTGATTTTGCTCTCCCATGAGACTGACAGAACCCTTGTCAAAATCTTCTCAACTTTGTCTTCTTCAAGAATAACCCTTTCAAGAGACTTAAGTTCATTTGTTAGTGTGGTGAACCTTGTATACATCTCTTTGATGGTTTCCCCTTCCTTCATAGTGAAATTCTCATATTGAGACTATAGTAGTGTTCCTCTGGACCTTTTCACCTGAGGTGTTTCTTCATGAGCCACTTGCAAAGTGTCCCAGATTTCCTTAGCAGTGATACAACTTTGGATTCTACTGTACTCATCTGGACCGAGTCCACAAACAAGTCATTTCTTAGCTTTAGCATTCTTCTCTCATTTCCTCAAGTCGTCAGCAGTGCAGTCAGCTCTTGTTTTTGGCACCCCTTCTCCTTCGGCATTTATCTTCATGGTAGCCAGTGGACCGTCTGTGACAATGTCCCATAGCTCATAGTTTTTTCCTATGATGTGATCTCTCATCCTGTTTTTCCACCAAGAGTAATACCGGTCGTTGAAGAGTGGTGGCCTAGTAGTGGATTGCCCTTCCCAGTTTGCAGGTGATGCACTCATCTTGATCTTCTCCTAAGGTGTTAGCCTCTTCAAGGATAACCCGCTTTGATACCAATTGATGTTTTAACTTCAATACTACACAAGATAGGGGTGATTTGTGTGGTGTCCAATTTTTGGCGTGCACAGATTATAGAAGGGCCTGATTTTTCTATTTGTTCCTTATACTACTGTTGCGGAATAATAAATGCAGAAATTAAAGAACACACAGATTTTTACGTGAAAAACATCTGGCTCAAAAGGTGAAAAAAAAAACACGACCTACTTCCCAATAGTATTTTCCCAAAACTCTTACTAAATCACTGAGCCAAAAACTGCATTTACAAAATACTTTTGAAAACCTAGGATTAACTCTAATCCTGTTGTGGCACACAACCTCTAACTATTGCGACAAATTCAAGTTAACTCTAACAATATGAAAACACCTACTACAATTGAACTAGAATAAAAGATAGACACTTGGAACTGATTCTTCTATCTGGTTCATGTAGCTTCAAGTTCGCACACTTGAATCACACACGAACTGCTTGCAAAATACCTTGTTATTTTACTCTCAATTCACGTTTAACTTCTGCTTTTGTGCGTTACCTGTAAAATGAGAACTTCCTGCGATTTATAGAGTTAGTAGAGTAGAAAACAACTAGAGTTCTAATGCTACTCTTCCTTGGTGGAAGAGTTCTAGTTGATCTCAACCTCTCTAACTCCTCCCTTATCTTGGATAATGTTCTCTTTGATTAAGGAGTCTTTCTTCTTATCAGTTATGTAACCCTTTTCGATCAGGAGATATTAATTAGACCAAGTTAAGCTTACCTCCTTCACGTGCATCCCACATGCTCAAATATGTCTGTGTCTATGCACACAGGGGATGAACCTGGTTCATGCATGAGCTTCTTTGTCAATCTTCAAAATTAACCTTCACTTGGGCCAACAAATAGGAATCACCCAAAATCAATCAAATACTTTGGTCAAAAGGTTTTGTTCTTTTAATGTGATAAAATTTATTTTTGCTCCTTCCACTTAAATAGGAATGAGATAATGCATTTTTATTATGCTCTCTTCCAAAAGCTTTTTACAATTGCTTATGTGTCTGAGAAGAAGAACAATGTTTTGTTAGCAAAATTTGCCGTTGGAATTATTTTTGCAGTTCGGTCACCAATGTTTTCTCTATTTGCATTTAAAGCCAAACCATAGAGGGACATTTGATTGATCCCAAACATTACACCCATTACATTTACTGAACGCAACAACTTCATTTGTTCCAGCCAAACTATCACCCTTGCCTGACTACCCTGCTGCTTTGGAGCGACTGCGACCCTCCGAGTGAATCAGACTGGAAACTATGTTGATATAAATTCAATCCAAACTTTGCTGGTAAGTCGCATTTCACTTCTCCCTACATTCTAGTGGTTAATTGTTTTTTGATCAAGAAAATTCTAGTGGTTATTTGATATTTCTAATTTTATACTGTTATGTCCGGCATTCAATACATGTTGGTTGTCTGAAAATCCTTTTAGGCATGGTCTCTGTAAATGCAGTTACGGAGCCATATTTTATTGTGTTTATTTTCTGTGACAAGTTGAGGTCATCTATCCTTCTACAGCTTGCCTATATCCGTATTCTGAGTTTTGCTTTTGGGAGTTAGGCCCAATGCAGTAATTTGGTCATTGCTGCTCTGTCAATCCAGTCATAAATTCATTTTTTATGAGCTCTTTCCTAGTGTTCGTCATTGCTGTAGATTTCTTTAGTTCCCTGCTGCAAAATTTTGAGGGAGGGGGAATCATGGTAGTTTGTTCCTGCTATTACTTGCTTATTCTTCCTGATATAATAGGAAAACGAAATCACTGTTTATTGATTAGACAACATGTAAAAATGAACTATAAATAATAGGTTTACTCTAACTGGGAATTGATTCCTCCTTTAATTTGTTCGATTCTTTAGACTGCATGTTTCAGTGTACATTGTGTAGGTATCAGTTCTACAAAGGGAGAAAGAGGCCTGAATTCAAATTATAGGGAGATTTGGTGACAGAAACCTTTTTGAAAGGTGCCTTGCTTAGAGAATCATGTCATTATGTATTATTGTCTATTACTTGTATACCAGGGCTTCCCCACAACATCAACAAAATTAATACTTTAACCTCCTGAAAAGGTGGCACGCGAACTTTTGCAAAGAAAAGAAAAATACCTCCAACTCTATGATAAGTAGGAGGACATCGTTTTTGAACAATTGTCGTTTGGTTGAAATTAGATTTGTTGAATCATATAAGCTATGTGGATATGAGTTGCTTAGAGCGAAAAGGGCTATGAACTCTAATTTCTCGCTGTTTTCACTTTACGTTTACTCGATAGTCATCTTGGAGGATTTCTTATTTTTTTTTAAAAAGATTACATTCAGAAAGCATGGCCTAGAGAAGAATGTAGAGAGAGATTCAAGGAACATGTAGATGAAGATTCGCAAATGAGTTTTACTGTAGACTTGTGAGGAAGATGTAACGTATTCCTGCTATATGCTTGTGTTCTTGTTTGTTCTTTAAAATTTTCATGTCATTTCTCTAGCAAGAATTGTGTGGATATGTTTTGCTCAAAGCTTCTCAAGATCAAATTTTTTATGTGCTTTGCAATAATGGGTGGGATCTTATATTCATACTTAGCATTTTCTCAAGAAGAAAGTGGAGAAAAGGATGATTTCTATTCAACTTGACTTCCTCCAAATGGCTAGTAATACATGGCTATTTATAGGATAAGTCTTTCATGTATCTAGCCTACACTACATGTAAACATAATAACTAAGTCCACAGCTCACATCTTTCAAGGTACATGGATGATACTACTAGACATTATATCTTCCAAAGTACATCAATGTGTTCATACTCTAATACATGTACTAAATTAATATTCTAGTTCATGAACTAATGTAAACAAATGGAAACAAGTTTATATTGTTCACATTTCAACATATTACTAGAATGATACTCGAATCTATATATGATCTCGAGTTGTTTTAAACAGATTATTGAAATGTTCTTGTGTAATGAAATTGAGGATTCTGTAACTACGTCTTGGAGAATTAAAATAGCGGTTTAGCAGATAAGAGAGCTTATATTTTTGCTGTAATTTATATTTGTTCAGTTTTTCAGAGAAGCAAATGTGACAGTTGATTTCTTGGTGAAGAATGGGTGCTCGTGGAATTACAACAACATATGGAAGCATTGACTATCCTTCTTTGTTAGCAGCTAATGATTAACAAAGATTTGGTACAACTTCTTCCTTTAGATTCATTAGAGCAAAATATTAGCTTTTGTTAGTACTGAAGTATGGTAAATCTGTAATTACAGCTGCTATGTTGAATGGAGTTCTCTCCTAGCTAGGAGGTTAATGTTTTGTTTTTTCCTGAAAAGAGAAAGACTAGCTAAACCATGACCATATGCACTTAAATCATGAATTATAATTCAATTATTATTCCTTAATTAATGCTACAATTAGCTAATAATAGTTGTTAAGACTTAGCTCACCAGTTGACTTTAGCTGAACCAGACAGGGAAAAGTTTTATGTTAAAATCTGACTTCTCATTCAAGTGTTGCTCCTTGATTAATGCTTATATTTGTTTAGACTTATCTTGTTGGTTGAACTGGCAAAACTAGAATTAAAAATACATGTGCAGAATCATTGTTAAGTGTTATCCCTTAATTAATGCTGCAAGTTGAGAGTTAAGTTGACTTTTGACTGTCTAATTGCTTCCCGTCACAATCATCCAGGATTTGAAGTTTTATGGGTTGGTACAACAATCTCAAGTTAATATACAATAAGTAATTGAGATAACAGTCAAATATTTGTATATATTTAGTAAATTTCTTAATGAAAATACACGGACTGTGCAAAAGCTATTGCATTCTCGTGAACCCATAAGTTGTGCTCTAGATCCGTTCTAGTTAACCCAATATTAAGAAAACCATATGCAAATAAAAATATTCCATGACTCATCCATGTTAGAGGCATTAATTAAGAAATAATATTTTAAATCTAAATGTTGTTCCTTAATTGTGGTTAACCTCAACTTATAAGCCAGCTAACATGAGTCATGGAATATTTTTTATGTTAAAATGCTCAAATAATTTCAACAAATAATAATAACAATAACAATATAAAATAGAGAGAAGATAATGTAATTACAACTACTATTATAATTATAATATTTGTTGTTGTTATTGTTTCACCTCAATTAACTCTCTCTTATAAAGAAGCTTTCACAACATTAGTGAGGGAAACAAATTTACCACATTCAAGAGCTTCCAAGAGAGAGATATCGACCAATACACAGTTCAATCCAAAGTTCCTTCACGTGGTTGACAGTCGAGGGGGAGAACTAGCCATAAGCCAGAGATCTCTGCTTTAATTAAGGTGCTTCTCTTATTTTACAATTTTCATATCATTCTATTTATGCTTCACTCTTTTGGATTGCTGCATATGGAGTTTGATATGTGTCGTGATCATTATATTTTATCATCGCATGTTAGTTAATTACAGGATTTGAAGGATCATACTAAACTTTCTGTGTTGTTCTTGAGTGCAATGCTAGTTGTGTTTAAAAAATGAGCAATTAAAGTTTATGTACAGTTTGTTTGGTATGAAATAGATCTTTGTTTAAGAAAATATTTTCTATCATAAAGTCATTTTCTTTTGTTTTGTTGCTAGTATTTCTTGAAAGCTCTAGAGTTTTAAAAATTCGCTACTATCATATAAGTTTCTGACAAAACTATAAGAATCCTAGTAAGCTCACCAACGAGACTATGTGAAACAGTCAATTGTTAAAACAATGACCACTTTTATTGCATGCGATACAATAATTCAATGTTATTGTTTACCATATCTGTCATTTTTAGTGTCTACCTAGTCCAAATTGATCCATTTGCTAATCTGGAGGTCCTTTACTGCAGAAGTATAGAGAGAGATGGCTGCTTATGTTGCATTAACTTCTCTAATGGGAACAATACAACAGCTTCAGCTTTTGCAATCAAACTTAGATCTATTGGACACTCATGTGGAAAGTTTGAATTTACTCTACGAGAAGGTTGATTCTCTGAAAGAACTTCTTGACAATTTTGATGGTGAACAAATGAAGAATTTGCACGCAAAAGTCAGACACATAGCAAATGAAGCAGAAGATGAAGTTGAATCACAGATGAAGGTGGTAATGGACGAACAACATGACGTACTCCATCAAAAGGAAGCCCTCGAGAGTCTTTCTGAGATCTTACAACGAGGTATTGAAAATGTTGATTCCCTCAAGGAAGAGCTCATCAAGGACAGTCAGAATAACACTTCGCAAGCTGGAAATTCCGCACTTGGTGATTCAAGTTCACCGCGATTGCATGCTTTAACCCTTGAGAATGATATGGTGGGGTACAACATTGAACAAGCAAACATGCTGAGTCGACTCACGAGTGGCTCACCTGAACTGGAAGTCATCTCTGTTACTGGTATGGGCGGCATCGGTAAGTCAACTTTTGCCAAAAAGCTGTTTTCTCATCCCTCAATTTTGAGCTTCTTTGACATCCGTGGATGGATTACCGTGTCTGAGGACTATAGTTATAGAAAGATGCTTTTAGGCCTCCTAGTAGATGCTAATATTGGGAAGGAAGAAGACCTTGATAAGAAAAGCGATTCAGATTTAGCCGTTTGCTTGAAACAAAATTTAATGGGTCGAAGGTATTTGATTGTTGTGGATGACATATGGAGCAAAAACGCTTGGGATGAGATTAGCCTGTGTCTTCCAGACGATGGTAAAAGAAGTCGGGTACTGTTGACTACTCGAGACGTTGAGGTTGCTCAATATGCTAGCTCTCCGAAGGATCCTTTCAGGATGCATTTACTTGACCAAGAGGACAGTTGGAATTTGTTTTACCAAAATGCGTTTATAGAAAAAGGTTTTGCGATTGAATTTGAGGATGTGGGAAAGGAGGTTGCCAAAAACTGCAATGGTTTACCACTTATGATTGCTGTGGTTGCCAAGGTTCTCTCCAGCAAGAGGACACTGGACGAGTGGACAAAAGTAGCTGAAAGTGTGAGCTCATTAGCAGAAGTTGATGCTTATCAACAATGCTCAGGAGTGCTTGCTTTAAGCTACAATCATCTTCCTTCTTATCTGAAAGGTTGCTTTCTGTATTTTGGACTTTTTCCAAAAGCTAGTGAAATTTCTATGGAAAAGTTGATTAGATTATGGATTGCGGAAGCGCTCCTAAAGGTAAGGGGTATGGAGGGATTGGAAGAAGTGGCCGCTAGTCATTTAAATGATCTTATTGATAAAAGTCTAGTTATTGTTAGCAAGAGAAGTATGGATGGTAAAATCATGACTTGTATGATTCATGATCTTGTTCATGATTTCTGCTTGAAAGAAGCCGACAGCCAGAATCTTCTGTATATTGTGAATACCGATATTGATGGACCTTTAGGGGTGATTCCTGAAGGCTGCAGGTGGGTGTCACAACAATCATGGGGCTTATATTTTCACCGTCGATTCCCTGATCTTGCTTATAGCAAATTACGCTCCTTTTCTGTCAATTCTAGAACAATCCTTAATGTTGAAAGCTGTCATTTCAAACTTCTTAGGGTATTGGACTTGGAGAAAAAGAAGATTCTCGATTTCCCCGTAGCTGTACTAGACCTAGTTCTTTTAAGGTATTTGGCATTGATGATTAGGAGGTCTGGAAAATTACCAATTTCTAAACTTCTGAATTTACAAACTCTCATTGTTCGTCCACATCCAATATACACTAGTTCATGGGAAATGTACTCCTTACCAAATGGAATTTGGAAATTATTTCAGTTAAGGCATCTCCATTGTTGGTGTATGCATTTGGACACTCCTCAGACGGTATCAGAAAATGAGGTGAAGAACTTGGTTTTGGAAAACATACAATCTGTTTCTGGGTTGATACCTTCTTGTTGCACAAAAGAAATATTTGAAGCGATTAAGAAAGTAAAGAACTTGGAAATTGCTGGTAAAGCAGAGGAATTTCAGAGCGAGATGGGATGGCATAATAATCTTAAATATTTAAAAGAGCTCGAGGCACTAATGGTTACAGTTCCGCCTGGTTTTATTTCCAACCGGCTGCCGTGTTTAATCAATCCAAGTTCAGGTTCTTTCCCACCAAATCTCAAGAAATTGACACTTAGCCGTACTTGTCTCCCGTGGAATTGCATGAACATTTTTAGCAAGTTGCCCAATCTCGAGGTGCTTGAATTGAAAAATCTTGCCTGCTCAGGCAATGAGTGGGAAATAACAGAGATGGGGTTCCCTAAATTGAAGTGTTTACTCCTTGAGGATCTGTATCTTAGATATTGGACAGCCACCGATGATTATTTCCAATGCCTTGAGCGTGTCTGCATCAGAGAATGCAAACTCTTAAAAGAGATCCCAGAAGGATTTGCAGATAGTGTGACACTGCAGCTAATTGAATTACATAAATGCCGTCGTCCTCTTGTCACTTTTGCCAAGCAGATCCAGGAAAAGCATGAGGAATTGGGAAACAACATGCTTAAAGTTTATGTCTTTGGTTCAAGTAAGTAAATCTTCAACGATGAACTTTCAATATCCATTAAATATTTTGACTTCTGATCATGAACTGTGTTGAATCATTAGGTAAGAATTGACCTATTGATGTAATAGGAATTCTTCTGCATAACTACTAAATAAGAGTATGAGTTTGTTACATCCGTTGCATGTGCTTGTTGTAGGGCCTTTTTAATTATGATATTATACATGGTCAGTCAAAAGATTTAGAAAAATCATTGCATAAAGTACTCAAATATTTATATTTATGAAAATGGTTCTATGAAACTCTTCTAAGGGTGGTCTCTGTCAATTATTACTACTTTAGTCCATGTCTCCTCAAGAATGTCTAAAGCATATTTTCTTTGAGAAATAACAATACCTGAGCTAGACTGGGCAACCTCAATACCTAGAAGGCTAGAAAGTACTTCAATCTGCTTGGATCCTTAGTTTGGAAGTGCTGGAAGAGATGCTGCTTCAGATTGGTAATACCATCATAATCATTGCCAGTAATAACAATATCATCAACATAGACTACCAGATAAATACAGAGACTTGAAGCAGAGTGCCGATAAAACATAGAGTGATCAGCTTCACTATAAGTCATGCCAAACTCCTAGATAACCGTGCTGAACTTAGCAAACCAGGCTCGAGGAGACTGCTTCAGACCATAAAGTGACAGACGCAAGACATACAAAGCCACGAGACTCCCCCTAAGCAACAAAACCAGGTGGTTGCTCCATATAAACCTCATCCTCAAGATCAAAGTGAAGAAAGACATTCTTAATGTCCAGCTAATAGAGGAGCCAATGACGAACTGCAGTCATGGATTAAAAAAGACGGACTGAATCCACTTTAGCCACGGGAGAGAAGGTATCACTGTAATCGAGCCCAAATATCTGAGTATATCCTTTGGCAACAAGACGGGCCTTAAGTCGATCAATCTGGTCATCGGGACCAACTTTGACTGCATAAACCCAACGACAACCAACAGTAGATTTACCTGAGGGAAGAGGAACAAGCTCCCAAGTACCACTTGTATGTAAAGCAGACATCTTGTCACTCATAGCCTGTCGCCATCCTGGATGAGACAACGCTTCACCTGTAGACTTAGGGATGGAAACCGAGGACAAAGAAAATATAAAAGTATAATGGGGAGATGACAGACGATGATAACTCAAACCGACATAATGAGGATTAGGGTTAAGTGTGGTTCGTATACCTTTCCGAAGTGCAATCGGTGTACTAGGAGCAGGGTCCGCAGTAGGAGCAGGGTCAAGTGCAGGACGAAAACCAGTTGGGCCTGATGTAGGGCACGAACGACGATGATAAGTCAAGAGTGGTGTTCCCGTAGCTGGGGAACTAGGAGGAGTAACAATAGACTCCCCGACGGTTGGTATGGATGAAACCTCTGTGGTCGAAGGTGGAGAAGGAGCTATAGTAAACTCCTCAAAGGTCGGTATAGGTAAGACCTCACATATATCATGGTAGTCAGCAGAAGTAAAGAAAGGTTTAGATTCAAAACATGTGACGTCAGCTGATATAAGGTACCTACGAAGATTCGGAAAATAACAACGATATTCCTTCTGAATACGAGAATAACCAAGGAAGACATACTTGAGAGCACGAGGAGCTAACTTATCTTTCCCAGGGGCTAAGTTGAACAAAACACATGCTCCCAAAAACACGGGGTGGAAGAAAGTATAAGGGTGACTGGGGAAACAATACTGAATGCGGAATCTGATCCTTGATGGGAGATGAAGGCATCTGATTAATCAAATAAGAAATTGTGAGAACTGCATCGCCCCAAAAATGCAACGGAACACGAGATTCAATTAGACGTGTGCAAGCAGTCTCAATAAGGTGCCTATTCTTTCTCTCAGCAACCCTATTTTGCTGAGGGGTATAAGGACAAGATGTCTGATTAATAATTATTTGAGAAGTCATAAATTGCTGAAATTGAGAAGATAAATATTCTAAGGCATTATCACTGCGAAAAATGCGAATAGAAACACCAAATTGGTTTTTGATTTCAGCACAGAAACTCTAGAATATAGAAAAACGATCTTTCATTAAGAAAAGTCAAGTACATCTTGAATAATCATCAATGAAACTAATAAAATAACAAAATCCCAAGGTTGAACGGACTCTACTAGGACCCCATATATCAGAATGAACTAAGGAGAAGGCAGACTCTGCATGACTCTCAACACTACGCGAAAATGAGGCTCGGGTATGTTTCCCAGGATGACACGACTCTCAATCTAATGTAGACAAACTAGATAAACTAGTCACCATGTTCTGAAGTTTGGATAAACTCGGATGTCTTAAACGTCTGTGGATTAGATCTGGAGAATCTGTAACTAGACTTGTTGTGGAAGGACTGAGTGAGTTAAGGTAGTAAAGACCTTCTGATTCACGTCCTATACCAATTGCCTGTCTCGTACTGCGGTCCTGCATAATAAAAGAATCGTCAATAAAATATATACCACAATAGAGGGCACGAGTCAAACGACTAACAGATGCAAGACTAAAGGGACAACGAGGGATATAAAGAACGGAATCTAGGGTGATAAAAGACAAGAGATTAGCTTGTCCAACTCTTTTTGCCTTAGTTTGACATCCATTGGCTAAAGTAACAGTGGGAAGAGACTGTGAATATACAATATTTGACAAAAGTGATATATTACCAAAGATGTGATCAGAAGCGCCTAAGTCCATGACCCATGGGCCAAGAGTGCTAGACTGGGAAACACAAGCAAAAGAATTACCAGTAATAGAAGTATCAGTCTGAGCAACTGAGGCTACTTGTGGAGATGTATGCTTACTTGCTCGATACTGAAGGAGCTCATTATATTCTAAAAGACCATATCTCTTCTCACATGTTCATTCATATATATATATATATATATATATATATAACATGATACTCAAGTGCTAGCCGCCACAACCTTCAAGGCTCTCTCAAGAACAAAGCTGTTACAACCTTAAGTACTAGATCCAGAGATTGAAGATATCTTAGGTCCTTAAGTTTGTTGAGTCTTTGTCATTTTGTTCTTCACTTATAATCCTATTTTACTTTCAAGAAGTGTCTTTGTAGGACAGATTTCAACCATTGTTGGTTTGGTTTCTTGACTAGAGTTAGTCAAGATTTGTTGCTTTGTAATAGAGTTATTGCAAATGGCTTACAATAGAGTTATAGTAAGGGGTTAAGGATTAAATACCTGGTTACCTGGAGTAAGCATTTTTGGGTGGACGGCCATGTAAGGAATAACACATTTCACGAGTGTGTCCAAGTTTGTGACAATAAGAACACTTGGGTCTAGATCTTTCAAAACGACCTCCTCCTCGTCTATGCTCCATAGTTTGAGATGCCCGATCATCCACTGTCTGGGATGCAAAAACAGAGGAATCAAGTATCTGTAATGAGATCACTGGGTGACTTGGTGCTGCAGCAAGGCGGAGTAATCGAGAGAATAATTCATCAACTGTCGGGACAGTCGGACTAGCCAAAATCTGGTCACGTACTAAATCAAGATCATTAGGAAGTCCAGTGAGGGTAAGAACGAGAAACGTCTTCTATCGCTGCTCTTGTTGTTTTTCAACACTAGCAGAAACTGGCATCAACTTCTCAAATTCCTCCATGACTGCCTGTACTTGACCCAAGTAAGTAGACATATCTAATTCCTGCTTCTTTAAGTTTGTCATCCGCAATATCACATCATAGAAGCGAGATATGTCATTAGTGTATAAGGTGTATGCCTTTACCCAAACCAAATAACATGTCTGGAATGGACGAAACAAGGGCATCAATTTGGAATCAATAGCTCGCCACAAGATGCTACATAATTGAGCATCAATTTTTGTCCAAAGTGCTATTGCCTTTTCATCTCCCTCTGTAGACTGTTTGATTAGATAATCTTGAACACCTTGGCCTCTACACCACAACTCGACAGATGAAGCCCAAGCTAAGTTGTTTGAACCTCCCATTAAAGGTTCCGAGGTAATAATAACACTAGAGCTTCCAGAACTCATGTTTCTAGACCCAAAAGTATCAAATCTCAAAGACATTGTTGCAAACTATTACCAAATAAGAGAGAATCAACTGTAATCCACGGAAACAAAGTAAGGAAACACAGGATAATAAAATATTGTAGCAGCTGGAATCTTACTGTAGCTGTCGTAATAGTACTGCAGCAGCCGGAAAAAACTCAAAGTGGTCGGAATGAAATGAAAACAGTAGGGGTAGGATCGGAATTACCAGGCGACCCAACTGTTCTGAAGGAAGTTTTTCAAAAAATGGTCGAAAGTGGTCGTACGCGCCGGCGCGTGAGCTCACGCGCGTGAGCTTCTAGTGGCGCGTGGAGGCGCGTCAGGAGGCTGCTGCCACTGGGGTTTGGTCGCCGGACAGTGACTACTCTTGTGGTAGTGTTAGATTTTACACAACACTGACGGAGATAAAGCAGACGCAAACAGCCTTGAAAAAGTCGCCGGAAAAAGACTTTTGGTGACTAATTTCTCTTTCCGGAATCGCTGGAATTTATGCACAACGATAAATCTCTCACAATTGCTCTGATACCATGTGAGAAAATACGTTATATGACATTGAATGAATAATACAATACAAGAGGTCCTTATTTATAGCTATATTATACAAGGACATACTACTCTTATTCCAATGTGGGACAAGACTATACTATATACATAGTTGTAAACTAACATCTTGAAAAGGCGGCACATGAATTGTTGCGGGAAAAGAAAAAAGAAAATATAATACCTCACACATCAATGATAAGTTGGAGATGTTTTTAACAATTGTTGTTTGGTTGAAATAAGTTTATGGTAAATCATATAAACTGTGTGGATATGTGTTACTTATAAAGAAAAGGGCTATGAACTCTAACAATTTCTCGCTACTTTCACTTAACATTTACTCTATAGTCAGCTGGGAGTTTCTTTTTAACATATTACATTTGTGAATATGCAGATGAAGTTTGAGAGGAAGATGCATAATTTGAGTTTTGCAGTGAACTTGTGAGGAAGGTATTTTGGTTTCCTTAAAAGAGATTGCTAAGGGATTAGCAGCTAGTACCAAGTTACAGCTGACTGATTTACATAGATATTTTCATTTTCTTGTGAACTTGCCACGGCATCCAACAAGAGCAAAATATGACCAGTGTTGTGTTACTTATTCCTGCGTTCTCTTTCTTGCTTTTTCTTTAAATTTTTCATGTCATTTTTCTAGCAAAAATCGTGGTGATATTTATTGCTCGAAACTTCTCAAGATTGAATTTTTAATGTGACTCTGTAATAATGCCTGGGATTTTATAGCGAAATTCAGCTTGTTTGAATGAGTATTTGAAGAATATTGTGACAATGTCTTTCAGATGTCTTTCCTATTTTAAAAATGATCATATAACTGTGGTCCATAACATAGGTAGGAAGCAGGCCTTGAGTTACACCTATGCAAATATATACTTGGTCTTTTCAAAGTCTTTTACATTGCCAATTCGATTGAGGGAGTATGGATTATAGTCGGAGGTTGAAAATAAAAAAACTGTCGAGAAATGTATCGCAGGAATAACTAGCTGAAGGTTGATAACAGGATAAATCATTAACATTCTTGCTGACAAATCTAGCCTTCTAATATTTGAAGGAGCTTATGTTAAAAAGGAGCTTAATTCAAATACATCTTGCTAGATTTAAGTGGTCGACCATTTCGCTGCCACTTACAAATGAAATTGTTAAGTAAACGATATATCATGGTATTCAATTATCTGTTAACTAGTGTACTAAGCCTGCGCTTCACTCGGTTATAAAAATTTAAAATAATTAAATATTATCATTTTTTAAATAAAAACTAATCTACTAATTAAGCATCTTTTTATCTTTTCTTTTATAGCTTGAATAAAATTCTTTAAAAAAAGAAGTATGTGAGAAACATTCCAAGTTAATAGAAAATGACACAGAATGAGTGCCAAACATATTATAACAATCAAAAGTGTCACGTTAGAAACAAATTACAACGATGCCTTCTCCATAATCCAAAATGAATGCCTTTCTCATCGAGTAAATTCTACACAAATTTATTGCCAGACAATTACCATTATGAGAAAACTAGTGTAATTTGCTCCTTAATTGCTATTTTTACTACTGCCTACACTCACTTTTACTTGTCCACTATTAACTTCAGGGGCGGATGCATCAAACGAGTGTCGGGTTCAACTGAACCTAGTACTTTTGACGCAAAGCATAAATTTATGTGTAACAATCTATCAAATTTACAAAAAATAGTAGATATGAACTCATAACTCTAAATATACTATGGGTTCAATGCTAAAAACACTAAAGGTTGAACCCATAGAATTGATAGAAATTCAAAAATAGTCAGATTTACAAGTGGTAATTGAAAAATAGCCACAATTTCAAAAGTAATCGAAATTTAGCCACTTTTCATGTAAAGATAAATTTGAACGAAAACACTGTTCAAAATCCGAAAAATATTCCAGCATAATATACTAGAACTCCAGCATATTATACTGGAGTTCCAGTATAATATTATACTGGAAAGCATATTATACTGGAGTTCCAGTATAATATACTGATCCAGCATAATATGCTGGAAGTTCATACAGAGGTGCTCCAACCTCCAGTATATTATGCTGGAACTTTTCGCGTGTTGGAGTTCCAGCATAATATACTGAAAGTTCATACACATGTGCACCAATCTCCAGTATATCATGTTGGACCGGTCCGTGTTGCAGCAAAATTGTGGCTATTTTTCAATGACTTTGCAAATGGTAGCTATTTTTGAATTACCAGTCCGAAAAATGGCTAGCCCGTGCTATTTTTACCATAGAATTTAAATCCTAGATCCGCCTCTGATTAACTTTGCACAACCCTTAAGAAATAATATATAAAGTGCATAATTTACCATGATACCCATATTAATTGGTGTATAGTCTTAATGAATTTGAAAAATAATTTGGAATGATTAATTAATACTAAGGGCAAAACACGAAAAAAATTATTTTTCCCTTGATATCGAAAAGTGACAAGTAAAAATGAAAATTTATTTTTAGAATACTTGACAACTAAAAATGGACGGAAGGAGTATTATATATTTACTATAAAGGAGAAGTTGAGAGCCCTTTGGGAAATGAAACACCTGTTAAAATTGGTTGAAGTAATAGTGACTTTTAGGATTAATATTTAGTTAGAAGTATGAGGTGACTTTTGTTTTCTTTAAAATATCACATAAATAAAAAGGGAAAGGGAAAAAATAAAAAAATTGAGATAATAGATAAATAGAATCTTTGGCCAAAGAAAAGTGCAACTCCTTGCCCTTTTATAAATATATATATATTTAGAGAGAGAGATATCTAGAGAAATTGAGAGAAAATAATGAGTTCCATAGACCAAAGTGCATCTAATTGAATTCATTGCCAATTCTGACTCACATACAAACACTTTTCAGCAAAAGCTATTTATCACTACCACAAAACTTCCAAGAGACTATATATATCATTCAGCATGTTGTTCTCATGAGCAATGGCGGAGGCACAAGTCGAAATACGGGTTCGGCCGAACCCAATAATTTTTGTTCACACAATATATTTAGTGTTTAGAATTCATTAACTATGCACAAATATTAAATTTAGAATCCAGTCACTAACACTCGAAATCGTCGTTCTAAAATTCAGAACTCATAAGGTTGAAATCTCAGTTCCACGTATGCTCATGAGTTAGTTCAACTCAACAAAAAGGCTGGCCTGAGGGTGTAATCCAGCATCTTTCAGGGACAAAGCAAGCTTCTCTGAGCCATACACTGTGATTGTCTGTGTATTCCCTTAGTTGATTCTATTTACTTTTAACAGGAGACCTAAAATGCTAAGTTTTGATAAACAAAGCTCTATTAATATAACAACTTTAACTTACCCTCAAAAATCAAATTTAGATGACCATTTATGTCATTTTCTATAACTTTTCAGGTAGGATTTATGTTAATGTGGGATAATGAAGAAAAGATAAGTAATTTTCACTACTAGAAATCCGGTAAAAACCGACCAAAAATACCGACCAACGTTGGTCGGTAATAACCAAAAATCGACCAAAACGCGACCATTTACGTGTGGACGGTATTTTTGTGGTCGGAAAGGAATACCGACCAAAGTTGGTCGGAATTCTTTTTTGAATTTAATTGACCGACCAAAGTTGGTCGGTAATTTGGTCAGTCAATTAAATTAAAAAAAAAAAATATTGCAAAAAAAACCGACCAAAATTGGTCAGTTTTTTAATTATGTAATAAAAAAATTCACCATCTGGGAATCGAACCGGAGTCTGTACTGTGGCAGGATACTATTCTACCACTAGACCATTGGTACATTTTGTTTTAAGATTGTCTTTTATTTGATTTATACTCTTTAATTGTATTTTCGCACGAAAATAACCGACTAAAGTTGGTCGGTTTTATTAAAAAGTAAAATTACCGACCAAAGTTGGTCGGTTTTTTTAAATGACCCGCCGAATTAACCGACCAATTTTGGTCGGTTTTATTAATAATAATTTTTATTTATTTTAATTAAAAAACCGACCAAAGTTGGTCGGTTTCTTGAAACATAAATTTTGCGGGACTCAAAAATAGTTTCCCGCATTTTTACGCCAAAGAAAACCGACCAAAGTTGGTCGGTTTCGTAAAAAAAAGTTAAAAAAAAAAACCGATCAACTTTGGTCGGTTTTTTTTACCGACCAAAGTTGGTCAGTCGATCTTGGTCGGTTTTTGCAGAATTTTTAGTAGTGTTTATTGGCATAAAAACAAGCAAAAGTCACTTTATTGAGTCGTTTCTTTAACTTGGACGACCATTTAAGAAATCATCTCCTAAGCCATAGTTTAAAAGGCCATGTGCAATTCAATCATGAATTAATATTAAACTGATTGTTGTTAAATTGATACTCCCTCAGTTCATATTTGTTTTATTCGAGAGTCAAATGAAAATGAGTTGTTCTTTGACCACGACTTTCTTATATATCTTTTAAATATTTTAAATTTTTAATTATTGTAACTTATAGTAATTTTATGTAGTTTTCAAATATGTAACTTTTACTTTAAATAAGTTAAAAATTAAATATCTGAATTTATGTTCAAAATTGAGAAGTTTAATTTTTAAAATCTAAAAGTTATAGGATCTTTTTTGAAAAGAGGGAGTAGCCCTTAAGACTAAGGGTGGCAAGTGGGCCGGTCCAGGATCGGGACTAGCCCGGGATTGCGGATCAAACGGTCATTTTGGGTCTAAACGGGCCTGAACCGGTTAGAACTGTGTACGTGGACCTGATCCGGTCTTCTGGGCCGGTTCTTCACTTTAGGACCGGGTTGTCCCGGTCCTTGGCGGGTCCCAACGGTCAAAATTCAAAAAAATAAAAAACTTGCCCGTTGGGCTTTGAAAAATCTGGTCATTGGCCTTTAAAAAAGAGTCGTTGGCTATTTATAAAATAGCCATTTAACCCCCTCCCCCCCCCCCACTTTACTTTAACCCTAAACGTTTTATAATTACACTTTTCCCCTATTTTCAACTATAAATACCCCCTCATTCTTTTATTTTTCTCACAAAATCATCAATCTCTCTAATTTTCTTCTATAATTGCTACTATTGTTTACTTTATTGTTATAATTTGGGAAACAATTGTGAAGTTGGTGAATTGAAGCCTTCAAGTCTTCAACGATAATCAATTTTTAACAAGTTGTTCGTCAATTCGGTAAACTCGTTCCAACTCATAATTTTTAATATTATAATTTTGTTTGTTTTATTTATTTTCTATTATTTGATTAATTAAGATCGCTTCCTTAAAAAACCTTTTTGGTAAAAATAAGGGGAAATCCAAGAGTGGCGAATCTAGTGGCCAATTTGTTCCTCCTCCACCGCCCCCGGCTCCCCGACCCAAACCCCATATCCAACCTACATCTTCTATTCTTGATAGCGATAATAGTTTATTACAATTTACTGATAGTCAATTTTGCCATAATGTTGGAGCTGGTGAACAATTAGATCATGAATTAATGAATGATCTTTATTCTAATCCAACTATTGATGAAAATGATGAGGAGGAAATAGATTTTGATGAAACTCAACCGGATGACGATACACCCATCAGTCCTGCTCCTGAAGTTAACCCAACTAGTGATAATCCAAATGATACCCCGTCTGATACTTCTGTTAATGTCCCTACTTTTTCTAGACAACATACCAAACGGACGAAAACATCTCTTGTTTGCCATTTTTTATTCAACAACAACAACCCAATATAATCCCACTAGTGGGGTCTGGGGAGGGTAGTGTGTACGCAGACCTTACCCCTACCCTGGAGTAGAAAGGTTGTTTCCGATAGACCCTCGTCTTCTTCCGTCCAAGAACTCCCCACCTTACTCTCGGGGTGACTAGAACTCATAACCTCTTGGTTGGAAGTGGAGGGTGCTCACCACTAGAGCAACCCACTCTTGTCTCCTTTTGTTATTCAACTAATTTCACAAATAAGGCTAAGTGTAAAACTTGTGGCAAGGAGTTAGCTTTTAAATATTTGGGGGGGGGGGGGACGGGAACTTTGGCTAGACACATATTGATACACCCTCAAGATAAAGTCAAATATCTTCATTCCCAAGCTTTGGTCGAGGGGATAAGCGTACCTACTCCTAATCAGGCCAATCTCACTGGATGGCAATGAAATGAGATTTTGGGATATTTAGAACATACCCAGAACTTTGACTTGCACTACAGTAAATTCCCTGCGGTGATTCAGAGATACTGTGATGCAAATTGGATCATCGGTTCAACTGATTCTAAGTCCACGAGTGGATATGTATTCACTATTGGTGGAGGAGTGGTATCTTGGAAGTCGTCCAAACAAACATGTATTGTCCGCTCTACAATGGAGGCTGAATTCATAGCCTTAGATAAAGCCGGTGAAGAAGCTGAATAGCTCCGCAATTTCTTGGAAGACATTCCATTTTGGCCCAAACCGTTGGCACCAATATGCATACATTGTGATAGTCAAGCGGCAATTGGAAGGGCTGGGAGCGTTATGTATAACGGTAAATCTCGTCATATACGACGAAGACATAAAATCGTTAGGCAATTACTCTCTAGAGGAATTATCACGATTGACTACGTAAAGTCAAGTGATAATGTGTCAGATCCACTTACAAAAGGTCTAACTAGAGAGGTAGCTGAGAAATCATCAAGGGGAATGGGGCTATGGCCGAGAACAAGTCATTGTGGCGGTAACTCTACCTAGAAGACTGGAGATCCCAAGATCTAGGTTCAAGGAGATCAAACAAAGTCATTAATGACGGTTCAACATTGTCAAATAAAATTTTAGTCTGTTCTCGTGATGAGACAATGTTCAGTACCAAGGATAAAGCATTAAGGCTTTTTAATGATTTCTAAATTTGATACAGGGTATATCAATTAGTGTATCTACAGGATGCCACGTTTAGGAATCACCTATGTAAGTGTGAAGTGTTAGCCGCTTCAAGGAGAACTTTGTAAGTCCAGTTCTCTACGCACTTATGAAACCAGGCGGTGTTCATGGCTGAAACGAATACAACAATGAGAACCAAAGACGGTTAAGGGTTGATTGTGTGACTTATGGTTGTCTAGGTATACACCAAAGATCGACGGTTCAAAGATATCAAATATACCGATTGACCGAGTATATCCGACATAAGTTTACTACGGAAAGTTTAAAGGGAAACCTACTTTTCCAGATGCGATTAATCCTTGCTTGCAAATCACATAGTTTTTCCATGCATACTTCCGTGATATAGACATTCCACATTCATGTGGGGGGATTATTGAGGTTTTGTTTTTAAGATGAAATAGTCTTAAAATGAGGGTGAATGGGAAATGGAGGGAAAATAAAAATTTTGAGTAAAATTTTAAGTTTCCCCTCTTGACAATGAGACATTGTCCCATATTGGAAGAGGAAAAGATTTTTGGTGGGTATATATATAATTGCTCTTCTTGTAGCTCTTAAAGAGTTAAGAAGAAAGCAAGCCTCGCGCCGTCGTCGTCGTCGCTCGCTCGGCTCGGCTTCGTCTACCGCTACGACTTCGGCTTCGGCTTCGGCTTCGGATTCGGATTTGGATTTGGTCAAATGATTGATTGATTGATTAATTTTTTGGACCAAATTTATTTGTTAATAGTAAATATTAACGTAAGATTATCCGCATTTGTAACGGATATTTTCCAATCCGTGTATTGACCACCAGGTGCAATGGCAGCCGCCTAATGCTCTTCCTACCATGGCCAAGTGCTTGCTCCACAAACAAGCTAGTGCATGTTCCACCATGGATGATGGAGGGTCGTTCATCTTCAAAGCTGGCTGCTATATATATGTGCAGCAGCTGTTGAAGAAAGACACGAACGAAGAACGAAAACACCAACAAAACTGCAAAATGCTCAACTTTGGCTATACATTGCACTCCTTCCTCTCAGCATTTCCATACGATTTTCTGAGTTTCTACTCCTTCGTTCTGCATTGTTTTAACTTCAAACAAAGCAACTGTAAGTGTGATTTGCTATCGAACTTTGTGTTCGCTGAAACACTGGGGTTTGAAGTACCGCTACACCAGTGTGTGATTCGTTCTATCCTGGGAGGAAATAATCAATTACCTTGGGTACTAGGAGGGGATTAAATTCCTTAAGGAAACACTGTGAATTCAGTGGGCTCGAATTAATTACTGTTTCATTACGATAACTTATATTTTGCAGAATTATTATTTACAAATACAGCAATATTGGCGGGACTAACAATCTTAAGGAATTTAATATTTATTTCTGTATTTTTGTTATTCTTATTATTCTGCAAACTAAAACCTTTGTGGTTATGTGTACTCCCGTTTTGGAGAGTAAAGCCTTCGTGGCGTTTTGTTGGAGATTAAAATCTACGTGATTTTTACTCTAGTTTGAAAACGTTTATTTGTGTCATTCTTTGACAGGAAAAATGTCGACTGAAAGCGGAAACCAAGCTGTTCCGACGGTGACTGCCAACGCATCGACAAGCCGAACACCGGTGTTGGCACCGGCAAAAAAACCCAAAAAATTTTCCGGGATTGATTTCAAGCGCTGGCAGCAGAAGATGTTCTTCTACTTAACTACGTTATGTCTACAGAAGTTCATCAAGGAAGATGTTCCTGATCTGCCAGATAAAACTCCATAGAATGAACGCTTTATCGTGATTGAAGCGTGGAAGCATTCTGATTTTTTATGAAAGAATTATATTCTTAGCGGACTAGATTATAATATGTATAATGTATACAGTGGCGTGGAGACGTCAAAAGAATTGTGGAATGCGCTTGAAAAGAAATATAAAACTGAAGATGCCGGGATGAAGAAATTCGTTGCCGTAAAATTTTTGGACTACAAAATGGTAGATAGCAAGTCTGTTATTACCCAAGTCCAGGAATTGCAAGTGATTATTCATGATCTACTTGCTGAAGGTCTTGTCATCAATGAAGCATTCCAAGTAGCAGCAATGATTGAGAAGTTACCTCCGTTGTGGAAGGACTTCAAAAATTATTTGAAACACAAACGAAAGTAAATGTCCCTTGAAGATCTCATTGTTCGGTTGAGAATCGAAGAGGACAATAAAACTGCTGAAAGGAGAGGCCGTGGAAATTCAACAATAATGGGAGCAAATATTATTGAAGATAACAAAAAGAGGAAGAAGGCTTCTGGTCCGAAATACAACCCAAGCAAGAAGCGGTTCAGTGGAAACTGCTACAACTGTAGGAAAAATGACACAAATCTACAGAGTGTCGTGCTCTGAAGAAAGACAAGAAAAGGGGTCAAGCAAACATGGTAGTAAATCATTATGATGTTGATAACTTGTGTGCCATGCTTTCTTAATATAACTTGGTGGAAAATCCTAAACTGTGGTGGTTTGATTCAGGAGCCACTCGCCATGTTTGTGCAGTTAGAGACGCTTTTGCTACTTATGCTCCTGCTGGACCCGGAGAGACAGTTTATATGGGAAATGCTTCAACAACAAAAGTTGAAGGATATGGGAAGATATTTCTGAAAATGACTTGTGGCAAGGTCATGACTTTGAACAATGTCCTTCATGTTCCCGAAATGAGAAAGAATTTAGTCTCTACTGGACTTCTTGTTAAGCAAGGTTTTAAGTGCGTTTTTGTGTCCAACAAGGTTGTCATAAGTAAGAATGAAATATTTGTAGGAAAGGTTACCTCACCGAGGGCCTTTACAATCTGAACGTAATGGTTGTAGAAAATAATAATAATATTTCAGCTTCTTCTTACTTACTTGAGTCAAATGATTTATGGCATGTACGTTTGGGTCATGTCAATTATAAAACCTTGCGGAAAATGATTAACTTGGAAGTACTACCTAAGTTTGAATGCGAAAAATCAAAATGTCAAACATGTGTGGAATCTAAGTATGTTAAACATCCTTATAAGTCAGTTGAAAGGAATTCAAATCCTTTAGACTTAATTCACACAGATATTTGTGACATGAAGTCAATACCATCTCGCGGTGAAAAGAAGTATTTCATAACTTTTATTGACGATGGTACTCGATATTGCTATGTTTACTTACTGAATAGTAAAGATGAAGCAATAGACACATTCAGGCAATACAAAAATGAAGTTGAAACGCAACTTTACAAGAAAGTAAAAATGATAAGAAGTGATAGGGGTGGTGAATATGAATCTCATTTTGAAGAAATATGTTTAGAATATGGAATTATTCATCAAACAATAGCCCATTACACGCCCCAATCTAATGGGATTGCGGAAAGAAAGAATCGCACATTAAAGGAGATGATGAATGCGTTGTTGATAAGTTCTGGTTTGCCACAGAACTTGTGGAGGAAGCCATTCTTACGGCTAATCGAATATTAAATCGAGTGCCCCATAGCAAAACACAATCCATTCCATATGAAAAATGGAAAGGAAGGAAGCCCAGCTTGAATTATTTTAAAGTGTGGGGGTGTTTGGCAAAAGTGCAAGTTCCTAAACCCAAAAGGGTAAAGATAGGACCGAAAACCATTGATTGTGTTTTCATAGGATATGCGACAAATAGTAAAGCATATCGATTTCTGGTTCATAAATCAGAAAATCCCGACATTCATAATAATACGGTTATAGAATCAGATAATGTTGAGTTCTTTGAAAATATATATCCGTATGAAAAGGAATGTGAGTCGTTTGGTGAAGGATCTAAACGACCTCGGGAAGAAACAAAAGAAAGTACATGTAATCAGGAGGATCCAAGACGTAGTAAACGTCAAAGAACTTCTACTTCATTTGAACCAGATTTTGTGACTTTCTTATTGGAGAATGAGCCTCAAACATTTAAAGAAGCTATGAATTCTTCCGAATTATTGTTTTGGAAAGAGGCAGTCAATAGTAAAATAGAATCCATATTGAACAACCATACATGGGAATTGGTTGATCATCCTCCTGGAAATAAACATTTGGGTTCTAAATGGATTTTTAAGAGAAAAATCAAAGATGATGGCACTATTGATAAATTCAAGGCAAGACTCGTAGTCAAATGGTATAGACAACGAGAAGGTCTAGACTACTTTGATACATACTCTCCAGTTACAAGAATTACGTCCATACGGATATTAGTAGCATTAGCTGCAGTGTATGGTCTTGAAATTCATCAAATGGATGTTAAGACGGCCTTCTTTAATGGAGAGTTGGAGGAAGAAATTTACATGGAATAACCTGAAGGGTTTGTGGTTCCAGGTAAAGAAAAGAAGGTATGTAGACTTGTTAAGTCTCTTTACGGACTAAAACAAGCACCCAAACAATGGCATGCGAAATTTGACCAAACAATGTTGTCAAATGGTTTTAAGATAAATGAATGTGATAAATGTGTGTACATTAAAAATGTTCCAAATCACATAGTCATTGTTTGCCTATATGTGGATGATATGCTGATAATGAGTAATGACATTGCCAACATAAATGCTACTAAGCGTATGCTCAATAGCAAGTTTGATATGAAAGACTTGGGAGTTGCTGATTTAATTCTGGGAATTAAGATCCATAAGACTCCTCAAGGTCTGGCATTGTCACAATCTCATTATATTAAGACAGTACTTGAAAAATTCAAGCACTTGGGCTTTAAAGTTGCAAAGACTCCAATTGACGTGAATCTTGCATTAGCAAAGAATAAAGGCCAAAGCATATCACAATTGGATTATGCTCGTGTGTTGGGATGCTTAATGTATATCATGAATTGTACACGACCAGATATAGCTTGTGCTATAAGTAAACTGAGTCGATATACGAGCAATCCAGGCCAATCTCATTGGATGGCAATGAAACGAGTTTTGGGATATTTAGAACATACCCAGAACTTTGAATTGCACTACAGTAATTTCCCTGCGGTGATTGAGGGATACTGTGATGCAAATTGGATCACCGGTTCAACTGATTCTAAGTCCACGAGTGGATATGTATTCACTATTGGTGGAGGAGCGGTATCTTGGAAGTCGTCCAAACAAACATGTATTGCCCGCTCTACAATGGAGGCTGAATTCATAGCCTTAGATAAAGCCGGTGAAGAAGCTGAATGGCTCCGGAATTTCTTGGAAGACGTTCCATTTTGGCCCAAACCGTTGGCACCAATATGCATACATTGTGATAGTCAAGCGGCAATTGGAAGGGCTGGGAGCGTTATGTATAACGGTAAATCTCGTCATATACGACGAAGACATAAAATCGTTAGGCAATTACTCTCTAGAGGAATTATCACGATTGACTACGTAAAGTCAAGTGATAATGTGTCGGATCCACTTACAAAAGGCCTAACTAGAGAGGTAGTTGAGAAATCATCAAGGGGGAATGGGGCTATGGCCGAGAACAAGTCATTGTGGCGGTAACTCTACCTAGAAGACTGGAGATCCGAAGATCTAGGTTCAAGGAGATCAAACAAAGTCATTAATGACGGTTCAACATTGTCAAATAAAATTTTAGTCTGTTCTCGTGATGAGACAATGTTCAGTACCAAGGATAAAGCATTAAGGCTTTTTAATGATTTCTAAATTTGATACAGGTATATCAATTAGTGTATCTACAGGATGCCACGTTTAGGAATCACCTATGTAAGTGTGAAGTGTTAGCCGCTTCAAGGAGAACTTTGTAAGGTCAGTTCTCTATGCACTTATGAAACTAGGCGGTGTTCATGGCTGAAACGAGCACAACAATGAGAACCAAAGACGGTTAAGGGTTGATTGTGTGACTTATGGTTGTCTAGGTATACTCCAAAGATCGACGGTTCAAAGATATCAAATCTATCGATTGACCGAGTATATACGACATAAGTTTATTGCGGAAAGTTCAAAGGAAATCAATTCAAATGAGATTCTCAAGAACACTTTAAAATCCATAACTTCTCAACTGGACGTCCGAATCACGTCAAATCAACTCCGTTTCTCACCAAATTTCACAGACAAGTCTTAAATATCATAATGAAACTGTACCGGGATCCGGAACTAAAATACAGACCCGATACTAACAATGCCAAATATCAATCAATTCTTAAAAACAAATAATTTCCAAACTTTTAATTTTCATCAAAAATTCATATCTTGAGCTAGGGACCTCCGAATTCGATTCCGGGCATACGCCCAGGTCCCATAATTTGATACGAACCTACCGAATCCGTCAAAGCATAGATCCGGGCTCGTTTACCAAAAATATTGATCGAAGTCAACTAAAATCAACCTTTAAGGTAAAAATTCTTATTTTCATTAGTTTTCAACATAAAAGCTTTTCGGAAACCTGCCCGGGCTGCGCACGCAAATCGATGAGGGAAAAAATAAGATTTTTAAGGCTTAAGAGTGCAGATACGAGTTCTAAAATATAAGATGACCTTTTGGGTCATCACAATGGCAATCACACCAAATTATCATATAAAATACAAACTCAAAAAACAAGTAATGAGACATGACAAATCAAGGATTTACTAAGTTCCAACAATTTTCCAATTTAATACATAAGGGAGTCTACGAATTTCAACCGATATAATTTGCACATATAAACCAAGTACGTACTCGTCACCTTGCGTACATGGTTTTCAATTATAATTTTCACATAAGACTCAATGCCTAAGGGGTAATTCCCCCACTCAAGGTTAGGCAAGATACTTACCTTTTTAAAGTTAGGCAGATATTTCAAAATAGCTTTCTCACTTGAATTGACCTCTAGACGGCTCCAATCTCTCTTGAGCCTTCCTTACATTACTACGATGTTCCTGAAATCCTAAAATCTTTAATTTATCTAGAAACATAACAAAAATGAACCATAATTAGGAAGATATTCATGGTTTTTGCTTATTTGAGCATTTTATCATACACTAGGTGTGCAATTTGGTTACAAGGTTCTTCTACAAGATTTCCTTCATTCCACAACTCAATATTTACCCATTTGAACTCAATAATCTTTCCATAAACCTTATTGGTACGTGTATGTATAAATAATACTCTTACACCCAAGAATCATACTCCCAATCACCCATCTTTACCAAAAATGGCATTCTCAAGACCCACCCTTAGGGTTCATGCAATATCCCTTATAACTTTAAATAAAACTCATAAAAATGCTACTCATACTCAAATATGACATATATATGAAGCTCAAGTGAAAGGATTACCTATTGGTGGAAGAATCTCACTTTTCCTCTTTTTGGTGTTCTTGAAGATTCAACCCATTTCCTATGGATTTGATCCATAATAATATTAGTGTTATCACTAAATGATGTTATATAATCATCCTTGTGCCAAAACAACTTACCTTGAAGTGTATCCATGGAGAAAGAGCTCCTCCTCTCTAGAAATCAATTCCAAGTTGAAGAACTAATGTTTTCTCTCTCTAAACCCCTTGTTTCAGCCCATTTAATGTGTCCCTTGAAGTTGCGTAGCCTCCTGCATGGGCTACGCACAAAGGCTATGCAGGGTAGACTTCTATACCCCTTCATTTGGAAGCTGCTGGATTTGCATGGTGCGTAGGCTATGCTGCGTAGGATATGCTACAATGTTGCGTAGGCTACGCAAGGCTCGCATAGCTATTATGCCACCCTTTAGTAAAAAGGTCATAACTTCTTGTAGAAATCTCCAAATGACAAACTATGTGAATAATTAGAAACTAGGAACATACACCTTTCGTTTGATAGGTTATACACTATATAACGGTTCATATCTTGAGAGTTATACTTGTTTAAATTTAGGTCTTGTGCGAACTTACTTGAAACTTTACCCCATCGTATAATTTCTAACTTGACTTAGCCTTGGGGCTCTTCTTAGACCACACATCACTTATATAATGCATAGTACACTTATTATCATATCCAATTGATATCCATCATATTAATAGTCCTCGTCTCCACATAAAATAATATAATTAGCACACATCAACTTTCTAATTTTGCCAAAATACTTATCCAGATGCGATTAATCATTGCTTACAAATCACACATTTTTTTCATGCATACTTCCGTGATATAGCCATTCCCCATTCATGTGGGGGATTGTTGAGGTTTTGTTTTTAAGATGAAATAGTCTTAAAATGAGGGTGAATGGCAAATGGAGGGAAAATGAAATTTTTGAGTAAAATTTTAAGTTTCCCCCTCTTGACAATGAGACATTGTCCCATATTGGAAGAGGAAAATATTTTTGGTGGGTATATATATAATTGCTCTTCTTGTAACTCTTAAAGAGTTAAGAAGAAAGCAAGCATCGCGCCGTCGTCGTCGTCGCTCGCTCGGCTCGGCTTCGGCAACGGCTACGGCTACAGCTACGGCTTCGGCTACATTCTCCCATATTGGAAGAGGAAAAGATTTTTGGTGGGTATATATATAATTGCTCTTCTTGTAACTCTTAAAGAGTTAAGAAGAAAGCAAGCATCGCGCCGTCGTCGTCGCTAGCTCGGCTCGGCTTAGGCTACGGCTTCGGCATCGACTTCGGATTCGGATTCGGATTCGGATTAGGATTTGGATTTGGATTTGGATTTGGATTTGGATTTGGATTTGGTCAAATGATCGATTGATTGATTAATTTTTTGGACCAAATTTATTTGTTAATAGTAAATATTAACGTAAGATTATTCGCATTTGTAACAGATATTTTTCAATCCGTGTATTGACCACCAGCTGCAATAGCAGCCGCCTAATGCTCTTCCCACCATGGCCAAGTGCTTGCTCCACAAACAAGCTAGTGCATGTTCCACCATGGAGGATGGAGGGTCGTTCATCTTCAAAGCTGGCTGCTATATATATGTGCAGCAGTTGTTGAAGAAAGACACGAACGAAGAACGAAAACACCAACAAAACTGCAAAACGCTCAACTTTGGCTATACATTGCACTCCTTCCTCTCAGCATTTCCATACGATTTTCTGAGTTTCTACTCATTCGTTCTGCATTATTTTAACTTCAAACAAAGCAACTGTAAGTGTGATTTTCTACCGAACTTTGTGTTCGCTGAAACACTGGGGTTTGAAGTACCGCTACACCAGTGTGTGATTCGTTCTATCCTGGGAGGAAATAATCCATTACCTTGGGTACTAGGAGGGGATTAAATTCCTTAAGGAAACACTGTGAATTCAGTGGGCTCGAATTAATTACTGTTTCATTACGATAACTTATATTTTGCAGAATTATTATTTACAAATACAGCAATATTGGCGGGACTAACAATCTTAAGGAATTTAATATTTATTTCTGTATTTGTGCTATTCTTATTATTCTGCAAACTAAAACTTTTGTGGTTTTGTGTACTCCCGTTTTGGGGAGTAAAGCCTTCGTGACGTTTTGTTGGAGATTAAAATCTACGTGATTTTTACTCCAGTTTGAAAATGTTTATTAAACGTTTGTTTGTGTCATTCTTTGACAGGAAAAATGTCGACTGAAAGCGGAAACCAAGTTGTTTCGACTGTTCCTTTAGACTTAATTCACACAGATATTTGTGATATGAAGTCAATACCATCTCGCGGTGGAAAGAAGAAATATCCCAAAACTCGTTTCAAGGCCTGGCATTGTCACAATCTCATTATATTAAGACAGTACTTGAAAAATTCAAGCACTTGAGCTTTAAAGTTGCAAAGACTCCAATTGACGTTAATCTTGCATTAGCAAAGAATAAAGGCCAAAGCATATCACAATTGGATTATGCTCGTGTGTTGGGATGCTTAATGTATATCATGAATTGTACACGACCAGATATAGCTTGTGCTATAAGTAAACTGAGTCGATATATGAGCAATCCAGGCTAATCTCACTGGATGGCAATGAAACGAGTTTTGGGATATTTAGAACATACCCAGAACTTTGACTTGCACTACAGTAAATTTCCTGCGGTGATTGAGGGATACTGTGATGCAAATTGGATCATCGGTTCAACTGATTCTAAGTCCACGAGTGGATATGTATTCACTATTGGTGGAGGAGTGGTATCTTGGAAGTCGTCCAAACAAACATGTATTGTCCGCTCTACAATGGAGGCTGAATTCATAGCCTTAGATAAAGCCGGTGAAGAAGCTGAATAGCTCCGCAATTTCTTGGAAGACATTCCATTTTGGCCCAAACCGTTGGCACCAATATGCATACATTGTGATAGTCAAGCGGCAATTGGAAGGGCTGGGAGCGTTATGTATAACGGTAAATCTCGTCATATACGACGAAGACATAAAATCGTTAGGCAATTACTCTCTAGAGGAATTATCACGATTGACTACGTAAAGTCAAGTGATAATGTGTCAGATCCACTTACAAAAGGTCTAACTAGAGAGGTAGCTGAGAAATCATCAAGGGGAATGGGGCTATGGCCGAGAACAAGTCATTGTGGCGGTAACTCTACCTAGAAGACTGGAGATCCCAAGATCTAGGTTCAAGGAGATCAAACAAAGTCATTAATGACGGTTCAACATTGTCAAATAAAATTTTAGTCTGTTCTCGTGATGAGACAATGTTCAGTACCAAGGATAAAGCATTAAGGCTTTTTAATGATTTCTAAATTTGATACAGGGTATATCAATTAGTGTATCTACAGGATGCCACGTTTAGGAATCACCTATGTAAGTGTGAAGTGTTAGCCGCTTCAAGGAGAACTTTGTAAGGCCAGTTCTCTACGCACTTATGAAACCAGGCGGTGTTCATGGCTGAAACGAACACAACAATGAGAACCAAAGACGGTTAAGGGTTGATTGTGTGACTTATGGTTGTCTAGGTATACACCAAAGATCGACGGTTCAAAGATATCAAATCTACCGATTGACCGAGTATATCCGACATAAGTTTACTACGGAAAGTTCAAAGGGAAACCTACTTATCCAGATGCGATTAATCCTTGCTTGCAAATCACACAGTTTTTTCATGTATACTTCCGTGATATAGCCATTCCCCATTCATGTGGGGGATTGTTGAGGTTTTGTTTTTAAGATGAAATAGTCTTAAAATGAGGGTGAATGGGAAATTGAGGGAAAATAAAAAAAAAATTAGTAAAATTTTAAGTTTCCCCCTCTTAACAATGAGACATTGTCCTATATTGGAAGAGGAAAAGATTTTTGGTGGGTATATATATAATTGCTCTTCTTGTAGTTCTTAAAGAGTTAAGAAGAAAGCAAGCATCGCGCCGTCGTCGTCGTCGCTCGCTCGGCTACGGCTTCGGCTTCGGCTTCGGCTTCGGATTCGGATTTGGATTTGGTCAAATGATTGATTGATTAATTTTTTGGACCAAATTTATTTGTTAATAGTAAATATTAACGTAAGATTATCCGCATTTGTAACGAATATTTTCCAATCCGTGTATTGACCACCAGCTGCAATGGCAGCCGCCTAATGCTCTTCCCACCATGGCCAAGTGCTTGCTCCACAAACAAGCTAGTGCATGTTCCACCATGGAGGATGGAGGGTCGTTCATCTTCAAAGTTGGCTGCTATATATATGTGCAGCATCTGTTGAAGAAAGACACGAACGAAGAACGAAAACACCAACAAAACTGCAAAATGCTCAACTTTGGCTATACATTGCACTCCTTCCTCTCAGCATTTCCATACGATTTTCTGAGTTTCTACTCCTTCGTTCTGCATTGTTTTAACTTCAAACAAAGTAACTGTAAGTGTGATTTGCTACCGAACTTTGTGTTCGCTGAAACACTGGGGTTTGAAGTACCGCTACACCAGTGTGTGATTCGTTCTATCCTGGGAGGAAATAATCAATTACCTTGGGTACTAGGAGGGGATTAAATTCCTTAAGGAAACACTGTGAATTCAGTGGGCTCGAATTAATTACTGTTTCATTACGATAACTTATATTTTGCAGAATTATTATTTACAAATACAGCAATATTGGCGGGACTAACAATAATATCCTTGTACAGTTTGGCTATGTTAATATTCTGAATTTGGCCATTCCTGCTCTGTCGATCCTTGTACAGCTTGCCTATCCTTGTCAATTTTCTTTGATAAATTGAGCAATTGAGCTCATACTGTCTTTGTTACGTCATTCTTATGAGGGCTCCTTAGTGTTCGTTATTGTTGTTTGTTGTTGCTGTATTTTTCTTTAGTGCTCTTTTGTGTGTCAGTGTGTTGCAAAATTTTGAGTTGGGGAAAAGTCCATGGTAGTTTGTTCTTGTTATTATTTGGTTCTTCCTTCCTGATATCAGAGGAAAACTAAACCACTACTCATCGAATAGACAAACATGTAAAGGTGAACCAAAAATAATATTAGGTTTACTCTCACAATGAATCGGATTCCTCGGTTAATTTGTTCGATTCTTTAGACTGCATTTTGTAGTATACAGTTCGTACTTTTCAGTTCTACAATGGAAGAAAGAGACCTGAATTCAAATTGTAGGGAGATTTGGTGATAGAAATATGTTAGGAACAATAAACCTTTTGAAAGGTGCCTTGCTTAGAGAACCATATCTTTATCTATTGTCTACTACTTGTATACCAAGGCTTCCCCACAACATCAACAAAAAATTTGAACAATTGTTGTTTGGTTGAAATTAGATATGTTGAATCATTTAAGCTATGTGGATATGTCTTGCTTATGAAGAAAAAGGGCTATGAACTCTAATATTTTTTTGCTACTCTCACTTTACATTTACTCCATAGTCATTTGGGAGATTCTTTCAACAAATTACATTCGTGAACATGCAGATGAAGACTCAGAGGAAGGTGCATAATTTGAGTTTTGCTATGGTTGTATTTTGGTTTCCTTAAAACAGATTGCTAAGGGATTAGCAGCTAGTACCAAGCTGCAGCTGACTGATTTACATTGGTATTGTCATTCCCTTGCGAATTTGCAACGACATCCAACAAGAGCTAGATATGTCAAGAGTTGTGTAACTTATGAAAATGACATCAGGTAGCCACTCTAAAGGGCTGCTATTTAGTTATGTCTTTCCTGTTTTAGTATTTAGGCTGCTAGTTAGTTATGTCTTTCCTGTTTTAGAAATGACAATATACCTGTGGTCCTTAAGATAGATAGGAAACAGGCCTTGAGTTAGTCCTATGCAAATACTCTTGGCCTGTTCAATGTCTTTCCCATTGCCGATTCCCGGTCCCAATTTTGTATAAAGGAGAAAGATTGTGATAGGTTAACAACATATAAAACTAGACAATTCACAATAAATTTTCACGTACAAAAAACATTGGGACATGTCACCTAGGCATGTGTTACATTACATCAACACTCAAATGTGATGAAAAATGAGTAAAGAGGATAACAGGATAAATCATTGAGCGAACGTAACATTCTTGCTGACAAATCTAGCCTTCTAATATTTCCAAAGAAATACTTGTTCACTTTTTCTTTTAATTTTAAATTGAGATGTTATCTCGTAAGATGAGAGATTATATGTGGTGCTTCATTCAAATATACCTTGCCAGATTAAGTGGTCGACCATTATGCGGCCACTTAAAGGATATATCATGGTATCCAATTATCCATTCATTTTAAGGAAAAGTAGATGAAAATTAACGACGTTAACAAGACAATAGTGCATCTAATTGAATTCATTGCCAATTCTGATCGACATACAAACGTTTTTAGCAGAAGATGACAGCTCTAGCACAAAACTTCCAATAGACCCCATTATTCAGCATGTTGTTCTCATGAGTTCAACTCAACAAAAAGGCTGGCCTGGGGGTGTAATCCAGCATCTTTCAGGGACAGAGCAAGCTTCTCTGAGCCATACACTGTGCGGGGGAAGTTAGACACAAGGCTGTATTTTTCAACCTCCAGGCATCCCAGAGAATCTACATAGTCATACAGAGATTGTATAGTTGAAGTACAGTGAAATCTCCTATCCTTGCGCTCACCGGTAGGAAACCTTACCAAAACCTGAAGGATACAAGCAAAAACAAAGAATTTAATCATCTGCGAAGTAGGTATTTCTACTGCATTTAATATATGCGTTTTACTGTCAAGGTTTTCTTTTTGCGTGCTTAAAACCAACAAAAACAACCACATATTTACGGTTATGATATATACTGATAGACAGGTAAATAAAAGAACCAAGACCAAGATGATTACTTGAGTAACATCAGGACCCTTATCAGGTTCAGGGCCCAGTGACAGTAATTTCTCCTCACGCATCTTAGCCAATGCAGCTTCTCTTTCAGTGGCTTCACGGGCTGCTCTTTCATGAGCCTCTTCTTCCTCCTTTCTTTTCCTCTCAGCTTCAGCAGCTTCCCTTTCCTGCCGCTCTTGCTCTTCTCTCCTCTGACGCTCTCTAGCCTGGTATAGGATAAACAGTTCAGCAACGCACAAAGTACTTTTTCCTTGTTCTCAAGATTGAACTTGTAAAGCCTATTTAGAACCTAAAAGTACTTACCTGATCAGCTTCAAGTGCAGCACGATAAGCGGCATCCTGCTCCTCCCTCAAACGTATATTAGTTCTCCTTTCTTCTGCTTCAAGCCTGGCAGAAACAAGCACAGGTGCACTTTCCTCAAGCACCCTTTGCAGTGCAGTAAGCAATTCTTCAGGAGATTTTGGTCCCTCCACCTGCAGAGTGTTCATCAGAATATAATATACAAGAAGACATCAACCTGAAGGAGAGGATAATGAAGTAGCTGTTGTAGAAACCAGTCCAGCAAGTTTGCTGCCACAAAACATCAAATAATATCTGGTATGATTTTGCACTACTTTTGGTATATAACATAGTAAATACAACTAGAATTGGATTTCGCCGACAAATGGGAAAAAGCTTGCACAGCTACTTTTTGCTAGATAGCTAAGAAGGATAAAGCAATAGAAAGGAAGTACAGAACTAACAAAACCCACAGGAAAGAATGTCCACATGATATGGCCCAATTAATGACAAACATTTCCAATACGTCAAATAGACTAAGCCAAACCGCTAAGCAAAAATACTACAACGCCGGACGCTAACCAGCACTAACCAGTGCTAATCAATACTATGTTTTCTAAGATAATTACAAGAGAGAGACCGCACTCAAGGCTTTAACTTCAAATCTAGGACTTCAAACATCATTAACATATTACCTATACAAAGGAACAGGGAGGTCAAAACTTCGTTTCCATGAGGGTAATAGAGCACAGCAATTCGCCTTTTAGCTAGAAAACCACTATCTTTCCTCCTAGATTAAAAGATAACAACAGTAAACCTAAGTAAACAAGGAATACAGATATGCTTAAGGCGACCCCACACAAGCAGCTAAACCGAAAGAGAATAAAGCTTCTCATATGATTTTATTTCTTGACCAAAAGATCAGGACTCAACAGAGCATCTTAACACAACTCACGAATACAATTTTGACATTGTCATATAGCAGCAGCAAGGAATACCACATGCTAACCTCTCCAATAACCTGACTAATGTATCATGGAACAGGATGAAGCAGTGTGCTGGAAGAACAAACAAGGATCAATTCGCTTCAATACAGAGATAACATTGTGTTCAACGATAATCCATGGGTGCTGAAACCGGCGCTTTTAGGAAATATGACATGATAATACTCGCCCTTTTACTCACTTAGGGATGGATAAAAAAGTAAAAGGTAAACTTTAGGCTTGAGATTTAGGGGAAAGTTTTTATTTCTGATAGAAGTGATTTCAGATATTTAAAGAGAGATAAATTTCCTAACAAAAAATACTTCAAGTGTGCCCTATTGTCCAGAACAACTGAAAAGTAATATTTTAAAAAACTACAAGCTTGTTTGGATGGTTGTTACCCATCGTTTTATAATGTATTGTATTGTATTATATTGTGTTGTATCGTTTTATAAATACAATGTTTGGATAGATTGTATCGTGTTGCTGTTTTTAATTAACCTTTTGCTGTTTGGTTTGACTGTATCGTACTGACTATAACTGATAAGTTCACTAAAATACTCTTAATTGTTTAAATATTAAATTTATCAAGAATTACGCATAAAAATAATTTAAGAAAACCCCTTTCTACTAATTTATCACCAAATGTCTTTAACTATCATTAGAAAAAAATAAAATAAAGAACTATGATAAAGAAAGGAACGAGAATTGGCAGAACAAAGAATTAGAGTTAAAGTAATCAGAATTGGAGTTAAAAACACATTAAGAGAAAAAATGAAACAAAAAGAAGGCAAAACCTATACCTTTTATGTTGGAGTTGGAAGCGGCAGAAGGAAAAAAAGGGACTAAGATAAAGTAGGTTATAGGTTGGAGATTTGGTGTTAAAATAAAAAAATGTGAAGGATAAAATAGAATTATTGAGTAATAAGTTAGGGCATAATTGGAAAGAAAAATAGGAAACAATCCCACCACACCAAATCGGTTGTTTCAAAAAATGGGATTATTCATTGTTCCGGAACAATGGATTCAACAATACAATACAACAAATATTAAAGAAACAATCAAAACAAACATTGTTTTGGGATAACAATACAATACGATACAATGGGTAACAACCATCCAAACAAGCTGTTAAACGAATATTGAAGTGAAAGAGACAATGAAGCATAAAACCAAAGTGGGCAATCATGTGCAAAAGTTGATAAATCTGCTTCTAACAATAATCGATTTCGTCACACTGAGTACTAGGGGTGTCGATGGATATTTAAAAACCGACTAAATCGACCGAACCGTATCGTACCGAATCGATTTTTAGGTTTCTTTTCATAAAATCGTAGGTTTTTATATAAATCTATAACCATAACGATAATTGGGTTAGGTTTTTTATTTTGTGAAAATAAACCGAAAAAATACCGAACCGTACCGAATAAATTTATAATATGAAAAATATATTTATATATTAAGTTTAAAAATAATAAAGCATTAATTTTTTTCTTGGGCCTTGGAATTATGAAACAGTTACAAGCCAACAAGTAATTAAACTAAAAATCGTAACTCCCAAACCTATTGTGCTACTTTTATTGAAACTAAATCATTTCGAGCATATTCACTAGCAAGACACAAGGTATTGTGGCAATTATGAGTAGCAAACTACAATGTATTAAATATGTTTCCTTTCGTATGATTTAGATTTATCTTTTTGAATGTTTAATCTTCTATAGAATTTATTCTTGAATCCCAACTTGATTAATATCTTTCCACTCGTGTGATTTATATTTTATTTGTATTTGTTTAGTTTCTTTTACGCTGCTATAGAATAGTTGATGAATCTATACTCTAGCCATCTTTCGTAGTTTCTTAATTCATCACATTTTAAACTGTAAAAATGTCTAAAAAGTTTTGTTAAATCCTATAAAAGTACGTATATTATTGCATTCTGCTTCTACTAGTGACTTTTACATGCCATTTAAAAACATTACTGAAAATTAACCGAACCATACCGAACCCGAAGACAAACCGACATGATTGGGACGGTTTCAAAAAGTCTAATTTTGGTTATACATAATAGAATAACCGAAAAATTGGTATGGTACAAATTTTATAAAATAACCGGCCGAACCGAACCATTGACACCCCTGCTGAGTACATAGCATACAAGGGTAAAAAAAATAGAACCTTGATACTTAAAAATACTAAACCTTGCTCCAATAATGATAAAAGGAAGCTTGTGTAACAAAGTTTGTTTCTTTTTTATGACAGTTTTAGACATCATTTCAGTAGGAAAATCTTTCTATCTTGATTAATATATTTCATGTATGATGATGGTATGAGTTGAGCCTAAATGAAGAAGTGAGGATTCATACAGCTGACCCAACTTGTTTGGGACTGAGGTATTGTTGTTGTCGTTGGTGTATTTATATATTTCTTGATATTCAAGCTGGCGCAAAAGGTGTAACTATGTGGATAAGGAAAGAATGAGGTAGAAACACAGGATCCACCATTTCTCTTTCTACTTCAAAGATTAATCTTTCAGCATAACAAAGAGGGACACAACCATATGACACCTACATACCCAAAATCACAAAAATCAGCTGACTGAGCATACAACAGTTAGTGCACTCAGATCATTCTCTAACTCTAGAAAATGATTCAAAAGGAACTTTTGTAAACTAGTGCAACAGTAGTATAGAAGTTAACAGAAATAGCCAGACAACTTAATTGCAATCAGGTAAGTAACTATACTTCAATCCCATAGTCAATTAGATCCTCTTGAATTTACCAGCAGTTCTATTCCAAATTCTCTCATTTTGTCATATATTATTAGTGACAGAAGAAACCGACCATACGCTCTGTGTGTAGAAAAGTAAACATCTAGGAAAAACACATTAAGCTAGGCATTACTGATTTCCGCACTGAACTCGTTACTTATTAGGAAAACAAGTATCATATAAAACAAAGTATGGCAAACTGAGGAGTGTTTTATAATAAACTCAGGTGCTTGACAAATTGTTCAACGTTGTCATTGCTTTGTCTCGACCTGACAAGTCAACAAAGTCCTTAAATCAAATCCTGCCATGCCACTAAGTACGAAATCATATTTTGACATGCATTGCTCTCCAATATCCTATGTGGTTAATAAGTTAAAGCCGGCTCTATCATGCACACGCACAAAAAAGGAATCGAAGGTTTATGAAGACCCCAAGTTTAAAGGATTTTTTCCAAGCAATCCCCAGTTTGTCCAAGATTGTGCTGATTGCTTTCAAGTTACTGATCCAAATTCAATCTAGAATCATAATTTCCCTCACATAATCTAAAGCTAGTCTTTGACTAAATAAAGCAACTTTAAGCCAGGATTTAATATGCATTCACTTCAACTAAAGTATTTCCCCGAAATGTGTTAGACAAGATACAAACAATTTCTAGATACTATTTCCATTATGGGCTCTCAGTCAATCCAAATTCATATACTAACACTATATCGACAATTTGCAAAGCAATATAACAGCATTTGCCTGATACAAACCATTTCTAGAAATTGTTTCCTTTACGAGCTCTCTATTAACCCAAATCCATACACTAACAGCACATTGACAATTTGCAAAAAATAAAACAATCATATCATTAAATCGCCTAACAGACTTCATTGTTTACCTGCTGAAGCAGAGCAATCCTCTGGTTTGTCGCAGCCATAACAACAGCACAAAAGGGAAACCTTGACGCCTTCAAGCTATTACTCATCTTGAAACCTTCACTAGCTCTAATACTCCCACCCCAGGAAACAAAATTCTCATTAATAAATGCCACCAACGCCTCATTGCACAAAGTCCTTTCGCAAAACATAGGCGTATCAGGATGCTCAGGCGAATGCAAATACACAAAAAGCAGCTTAAACTCATGCCTAGACCTCTGTAAAGCATCCATAAAACCTTCAGCAATAAAATTCGGCCTTATACTCCCAAAATCCCTCTCAAAAATATTCACAAAATTCATTGCCTCTGAAGCCGATGCAGATACAGATACTAAAGGTGACGTGGACTCGCCATTACGGCCCGAATTGAGCCCGATCATTCTCAACGAATAGGAAAGTACACCTCCCGCGGCCCATACACCAAACCCTAAAGCACCTGAAATTAACCCTAGACTACCGGAAATGATGGAGAACGGAAGAGTAATAATTTTCCAAGCTAGTCCCGGTGGTTGTCCGGCGGTTCCACCGGCAACAAGACCGGTTTCTTCCGGTGGTAAATTCGTGCTAGTGGTGGGTTCGGAGGCATAGTCAGTAGCAGAATGGTGATTTTCTGAAGAGTTTGATGATGTAAAAGTAGAGATCGCAAGCTCGAGATCCCAGCCATGAGCGGCGAGTATTTCAGTGCACAAATCGGCGTCTTCGACACCTGTGATCGCTTGAAAATACGCTATCTTATCAGCTACATCGCTCATTTTTATCTTACTGTCCAATTCAATTTGAATTTTCGCCTATATTTTGCTCGCTATGTAAAATTAAGGGACAATAATCGCTCTGTATTCTTCTGCGAAGTGTTTGATGAAATGACAATTACAGAAATCGCGAAGCTTCTTTGCAACTATAATGTAATGGACTATGGCGTTGGGTTTTATCAGTTTTACGTGACGTCGAGTCGTGAAAAGCCAAAAATGCCTCTGACTACCTTTGTAATTACGAATCTGCCATTCTCATTTTCTTAGTAGGTTATCTTTAATTTTTAAAAAAATATCAATGTTTTTTTACCCTTGTTTTCATTTGGTATGGTGATTGACAAGAATTGAGCCTAAATAGCAGAATTAAGCTTAAACGGCGAAGTGCCAACTCCAATTTGTTTGGGATTGAGTAGTTGTTGAATTATTAACACAGCTAATTAATACAACACACAATGTACCAGCCTCAGTGCTAAATCAAGTAACATGCAGCCTTATAAAACGAAATGAAGAGAACACTACCAAAACATTTAAGTATTACTAACTACGTCTATGTATAAAGTAATTAGAAACACGTCTTCATGAGACATCCAATGACCAAAAGGACACAATTCAAAAGTAGAGTCAAGACTTGAAGCATTATGTAAGTGTCTGTATATATATATATATATATATATATATATATAAAAGGACACAATTCAAAAGTAGAGTCAAGACTTGAAGCATTATGTAAGTGTCTATATATATATATAAAACACAAGTAATAGAGATTTTTGCATTTTCCATACAACCTTTTTTTTTCTTTCATTGTTAAAAAAGAATTTGTTTCAGACACTTGCATAAAATTCCAAAGAGAAAATAGTGGGACATAAAAATCCAGGCAACAGGAACTCTGGAATACATGAAAGAATAGTCAGTTATTCAATTTCCTTAATCAGAGGCTTGCCCTCATTTTGTACTTTCTCCATTTTTGGAAGACTTGTCTTACTCCCTATGACATCCATTAATCGGCTCTTCTCTGCCTCGACAATGGCTGCTAAGGAAGACCATGCTTCTCGTGACTGCTCGTGAGCCCAGCACATTAGAAAATAAACCTTCCTTTCAGCAGACTTGAGCTTCGTTCTGATTTCAGAACTTCTGGACTTGCGCGGCTTCTCTGACTTCAAATCCTTCTCTGCATGTTGAATTAGCCTCCTTAGATCGCAAAGTAAGCAAACTAAGGCTGGACCCTTGAGATGAAGAAGGGTTATTGTATCATTGAGTAGCCCCAACGCAAATTGTAGGCCACCCATGTGTCTGAAAGCCGGTGAACACGTTTGCTCCAGGCAATGCGATAGAGCTTCCAGCAGTGTCTCCGGTTGCCCCCCTTGACCAAGAACAGACGAGACGTTCAACAAGACCGTGGCTGATCCTATGGGATCTGATTGCCAATCACCATTGTAGAGACGAAGAGTAAAGCAATAACTGTACATGATGTCAACAAGGTGAACAGCCAACAAAGGGGAAGGCTCAGCTGCACTGAGCTTACTAACTGAGGGTAATGGAGAGTTGGGGCCAAGTGGAATGTCGTGTAACGGACCACCTTCTATGTCATCTTCTGAAGACACAGCTGTATCCTCCCTCACAAGTGGTTGGACAAGTTGAGTTCCGTCCTGACCAAGAGATATATTCTTGGCAGAAGGCTTCAACCACCAAGGCTCCCAGGGTTTAATCAATTTGCTCAACTCTCCTGAGGCCACGGCTCTTTGAAAATGTTTCCTTTCTTCAACAGATAAATCATCAAAATTTATCTCCTCTCCTGCAAATAAAAGGAAGCAGCCACCATTCCATCCCCGATCAGAAAAAAATATTAGCTGTAAGGACAAATAATCCAGCTGCACCCCTCCCCCGGAGCCCAAATGTAAAAGAGAAAAAGAAACAGCATCAGAATATGATATTTCAGGAACATACCAGATAGAACTTTTTGAATAGTCTCCTCAGACAACGGGGAAACTGATGCAACAAAACCAATAAGCGAAAAGTTAAAGTTAAGAATTGCATAGCAATAAGAAATGTTAACTCATTTTGTCTTCAATAGTAGCATGTTATGTCAGTTCATCAATTTCACCAACTTTGTTGAAAGTATGATAACCTGGACTGAGTATCCTTATCAAGAAAATGAATAATAATAATACAAAAAAATAATAAAAATAAAACCTAGAGTGAGTATTGTACAAGATTCATTTGAACATCCACATCCCAAAGCAACGCAATACATGGATTACAACAAGAATCCCGCAAAACAAAACTTCTTGAGCAAATCAAACTTTCCCCCTTGTTGTAAAATACAACAAAAGTTATATCAATATAATTTGTTCTTCTACTTTTAAATAAGCGGGGCTTAGTGCACAGAGCTGCCCTTTTTTTAGATTGTAAGAAACAAAAACAATATTCCATATTACTCCTCTCTTAAATAAGTTAGCAATGCAAATGCCTAATAATTAATGAAATGTCATTCTGAGGAAACGCATCAAGCAGGAATAAATTCATTATTCCATATAAGAATGCTTACCATCTTCATCCATGGTGTCTGCTTCATCTTCTGAGTGGAATCGTTTTAGTATGTCCAGCATTTTTTGCTTACTCCCCTCATCTGATTGTAATTGTTGTAGTTCCCCCATGACATTCTCTCTCATGAAGGATTCAGTGCAACGAAGACTATGAGACTGCCAAAAATACCATTAAGAAAAATCAGGAATGATGAATCAAAAGGGTCTCCACAATATATTGGACTTATAGCCATCACAGGCTAATAATAACAACTCTCAGCATAGGCAGACTACAAAAAAAATAGCAACTGCAGAATATCATCTTCTTTTTTTCAAGCTTCTTCACTACAAGGAATGAATTTCTCTCACTCACCTTGTAACAAGGAAGAGAGCAATAACGGGTATTACATCGAGGGCAGGTATACTGCGAAAATTGCTTTTGACAACTGCACAAAAAAGTAGACGTTGCTATTAGTTTAGCCAAAGTCCACTCACAATTTTGATAGGCACGTAACTTGCTAACCATGAAACTATCGGATTTTCAATTTCCCTATTATAATGAATAGGTGACAGGAAAGATAGAATACGAATCAATGCAACCACATGCATACACATAACACTACAAGTTTCAACCATCTTAACTACAACTTTTCTTTTGGTCTTACCAAGATTACCTCAGAAACCAATACTTCTCATGTGCCTAGAATAGTAGATTGTCAAATAGGCAGGTTCAAAACGTAGATGATAATGAAGTCAACATATTGGGCTTAGTGAAACACTGCTTGTATGCCTAGCATTGGTGGAACGTAGAATAAGCAGGAATTGCATAATAGAAGAAATATGTAGGTAAAACTTCCTTGTTAAGTGAGTTCAATTCCAGGAATTGATTCTCAATCATAAAATGATGGCCCTTTCACCTGAAATTATCTTTTCAACCTTCACATATCCCACAATGAAGGGAAAAGACATATTCAACGTCAATACAATCAGAGGAAAGTATCAGATTTTGTTAAAAAAATTCTACCGAGACTTGAATAACCCCACAACGAGGATTTCCACTTGAAACCGTCTACTACCTTATCAAATTTTCAGATGGTTCAGTAACATGTCTGATTGTCACTTCGATCCCAATAAAATCTGCCTCCGCCCATAATTGTGCAAGCAAAATGCATATTTAATATACGGATCTTATAGGCGCTCTAATATCCCCGAACGGAGAACTAGTCAAATATGCTGTTAAGTCACATAAGTTCATCCAAGATATACTACGACGAAAAGTTCATCCAAGATACATCCGCATAAGTTCCCCTTGGTGAAAGGTCAAGCAGTTACCGAGAAGAAAATGCAACTTTGTACCTATTAATTATCCATAATTGAGCAGCTTGCATTCTGGTGGTACAATGTAAAAATCCCAATTTGAAATTGAAGTTTTAAGCCAGTAGCTTTGGTCCTAGGATACATTACCAATGTATGATTTCATTTTGTTTTCTTTTTTCCTTAATCAAATCATAATAGTACTAATGTATACAATCAGCACAATTGCTGGCAAAGTTAGAAATTTGTGACAAAATTGTTGCTAATTAAAAAAAAAAACTAGAAAAGCCACAAGAAAAGAAAAGGCAAACAAAAAGGGCATAGTTTGAGCACAACAACGAGTCAAGAACCAAATCAATAATACCCGACATATCATACGGGTTGAGCAGAAAACTCACAATTTGCTAAAACTGAAAAATTGAATCAAATTAAGCAAGATAAAGAAACAGATATTGAAATCAAAGCAAAAAATAAGTCATACTTACACCCGACAAATTATACGGGATGAGGAGTTAAACTGGGACGAACTTGAAGATGCCTCCGATGTTAAAATTGTCTCACCCATAGCAAACAATAAAAGCAATAATTTAATTCAAGAGAAAGATCAAAACTTTGAAGCAGTAGCTGACAGGAAAATTTTTACATGGGAGCCAAAAAAAATTCCAGCACTTTTCTGGAAACCCCGCGAAGGTTTTTTGTGTAAGGAAGAAGATGACGGGCTTTTTACTTTTGAACTCCAGTGGGGTTCCGGACTGGGCCATAGCAGGTACACAAACGGGCTCAAAGTTATTGGGCCAGGAAATAGTTGGGCGAAGTGCACGAACAGCCATTTTTAGAATTGTTACACAAATAGCCGACCAGATTCCATATTTACTTTTTGTAGCCAGTATACATATATTATACATTAATTATATATAGAAATATTATATATATATATATATATATATATACACACACACACACACATTCATCGGCTATTTTTAATTTAAGAGATTAGGTGGGCGACTATTTAGGTTTAATCCTTCTCTGACAGAGATGGTAAGGTTCTGGTGGAAGAGGCGTGTATAAGGAGTAGATGGCAGGAGTACTTCCATAGACTCTTGAACGAGGGAGAGGACACGTACATCGTGCTAGGTGAGTTGGAGAACTTAGGGAGTTAGAGGGATTTTAGGTATTGTAGGCGTTTTAGGAGCAAGGGGGCTGATGGGGCAATGCAGAAGATGAGCAGGGGTAAGGCAATTAGGATGATGGTTTATTTAATGTCATTTTCAAGCCGAAGAAGATTCCTGAAGATTGGTGGTGGAATTTGATGATCTCGTTATATAAAAATAAAGGTGATATACAAGACTGTAACAACTACAGGGGTATCAAGCTGCTGGGTCATACTATGAACGTTTGGGAGAGGGTGGTAGAGAGGAGGATGCGACGTAGTGTTACTATTTCCGAGAACCAATTCGGATTTTTACCGGGACGGTCTACTACAGAAGCCATTCACCTTGTGAGGAGATTGGTGGAGCAGTATAGGGATAGGAAGAAGGACTTGCATATGGTATTCATTGACCTAGAATGTAAGTGTAACAATAAAGTCCTGAGAGAGGTTATATGGAGATGTATGGAGGCTAGCGATGTCTCAGTGGGGTACATTAGGGTGATTAAGGGCATGTACGAAGGAGAGAAGACTCGGGTGAGGACTGCGAGAGGAGACTCATATCATTTCCCCTGGGGAGATGGGGCTGCACCTAGGATCAGCTCTTAGCCCGTTTTTGTTTGCCTTAATGTTAAATGTGTTGACCCGACACATATAGGGGGAGGTGCCATGGTGTATGCTATTCGCTGATGACATAGTACTGATTGACGAGACGCGAGGCGAAGTTAACGCTAGGTTGGAAGTTTGGAGACACACGCTGGAGTCTAAAGGTTTTAAGTTGAGTAGGTTTTGTGACCAAAAATACTCACGCAAGTATACGTGGCCGTCAAGTAATAGAGTAGTGAGTAGAGTATCGTTCCCACAAAGACTTATGATTAACTTTTGACTAATCCAAACTCAAACAACTTATCAATTCAAGAGATTTCTCACAAAATATATAAGTGACTAATTTACTACCTAAAAATATCAAGCAATAAAATAACTAGAAATCAACCACAACACTGAAATAATTTCGGATAACAATCAATAGGAGAGGATATTCCAGGATCATAGGCTAGCTAAAATTCATGTTGCGTTCTTGGCTTAAAATGACTAATTAATTTATCTGGATTGTTGATTGACAGGGCTAATATTACTCATAACAATCTGTCGAGTTCTTACTCGCCTATTCAAGCTAACTTAATGCCTATATGTCTATGGAATTAAGATTAACAAGAATGCATTTACACTTCCTGTATTTCAACCAAGCAAGGCAATTAGGTATATTTCTATCCTAATTGTGAATCGTTCCCCGGTGCCCGGGTTCAAGAACTTACTCTATTTAATTCTATATGCAATCTAGAATTCCCACTTTCATGTTCAACTCTAGATTCGTAGATAGTATTTCACTGTTGGCTACTCAGCAAAATAATTAAGAACAGAATTAAATAAACAATCCAATATGATAAAATCAAACTCGTCAATTTAAACTTCAAACATCAACATTCATGTAGCACCCATGACCCCAGAACAATGGGGTTTTTAGCCACTCATGTTCATACAATCATCAAAAATAATATTTTCCAACATAAAATCAATGAATACTAGAAGAAGAAGGGAAGATTTGCTCTAATCCGTGCTCCCGAGTGTTTCGTACTTTTGTTTTTCTCTCCAAGTCACGTCCCCTACCCTCAAAAGTGAGTTTAAAGACTATTTATATGGGATAGGGTTAGCATGGGGCGAAATAATACAGTGACTCCAATACATTCCTTGCTATGACTCATTTCTTGTGTCAACTCAAAATGCTTGGACTTTACCAATCCTTTGTAAATCATGTGCTCTCACCACAATTAAAGAGAGAAATTAGTCCACACACTCAAATATGTATTCAAGTATAATTTAAGAACTTACACATGGAAAATAATTCGCTCACTCTCACAAAAAAAATCATGTGCATCCCGAGGTCGTACCATAGGCTTGCCCATAGTGTATGTCTCTACTAATCTAAGCTTGCGAAGTCCAGGATCAATTACGTCTTTCCAGGTTGTAATGTAGGCTAAGGGATGGGTAGGATATATTTGGGTATAGTGACTAACCCTCCTAAGCACTTTAATACGCTACACTTAACTTTCAAATACATACTCGTCATGACCAATTCAAGCAATGCCACAAAATCATATATAATTTAGCCCTTCTTCTTTAAAAACAGCTATGTATTTACTAGATCGGATTAAGAGGAGTAGGAGGTGTATTTTCTTCTCTCTTTTTTCAACACTCTCCATACTTGGGTTGCCCGTCTAATGATCTTTCAAAATATACGTGTACCTTTTGGCCTTTCTGTGGTTCCACTCAAAAGTTACCTCAACTCTCACCTTATTCTTCTAGCGACTTAAGTGCTTTCAAAGGCAAAGGTTCAAAAGATCTGATTAAGAACAAAAAGGGAATCAGTTTGTAATGTGGATGCCAAAGAAAAGGTTTATAGGCTCAAATGGGCTATCTAAGGGTCAATTTTATTTGTGGTGGCATACTAGCTCAATGGACAATCAAAGAAACACCTACATCATCTCCAAGACTCACAAAGCTTACTTATTTCTCTTCGATTAATACACGGGGCAAGTTTTAGACTAACAAAGGATAGCATAGAATGTAACCAAGCTTTACATCACACAATACACATGATTCACTCCGAACGGTTCAGTCCCGACACTCAAGTTAAACAACTAAGCATAGTCATCATATTAATTCAACACATGAAAGTAATCACATGAGTCAACAAATGAACTTAAGCGTCAAAATAAAGGCACATATATATTCTCAAGGCATGTGGGTACCTAGAACACGAAGAAGATAGTCAAGTTAAATGTTACAGCTTTAAGTACCGGCATAAAACATGTCAAAAAGCATAGATACTCAAGTTCTTCTCTTTCCATTATCGGTTCTAAAAATATAAGGAAAATCTTTTTATATCTTTTTTTCTTTAGACTTTACTCCCTCAAGAAAACTGTCTAAGAAATCCATCGTCAGGAAAAATCCAATTTTTTTAAAAACAAAATTCTACTTACAAGAAAAAACTACTACCCGGTTCAAAACTCATCCCTTGGAAAAGAACCGTGGCCATAAGAAAAACCAAGAGAAATTATTTTTACCTAATTTTTTTTTAACATACATAACATAGCATAAGAAATCACTCAAACAGTATTCTCCCACCCCACACTTAAAATTGTGCATTGTCCCTAATGCACAAATTAAGTAAAAATAACAAGGGTGAATAAGAAACTCCCTGAAAGGCCAAAGGCCGAAGTAATAGCAGCTCACAGGGTACTCAGATTTCTCCCAAGCATAGTCATTTGTGCGGGTACCCCACACTTAGTTCCAGCCATCTTGCAATATTTTGCTTACTTCCAATGACTTTGCTTATCATGCTCCTAGAAAATCAAAAGCTATACTAAAAAATAACACAATAAAAATATATTTTTTTAAAAATAAAAAATCAACGAAAGCATTAAAAATTGGGTTGCCTCCCAACAAGCGCATGATTTAATGTCGCGACTCGACTCAACACGTTTTTCAAGCATCGGCCAAGTCCACTGAGATCTTGTGACGTGCAATGTCACCACCCCAATAATGTTTCACTCGCTGCCCATTTACCAAGAAAGTACTACTTAAGCTCGTATCACACAGTTCCACCGCTTCATGAGGCCTCACACTTACCACAACGAAAGGAACTGCCCAACGAGACTTAAGTTTTCCGGGGAAAAACTTCAACCTCGAATTAAACAGGAGAACTTCTTGACCTGGTTCAAACTCTCGATGTTGGATGTGCTTGTCATGCCACCTCTTGGTCTTTTCTTTATACAATTTGGCATTCTCGTACGCGTGCAATTGAAACTCATCAAGCTCATTGAGTTGTAGCAACCTCTTCTCGCCGGCTAAGTCCATATCCATGTTTAGCTTTTTAATCGCCCAATAGGCTTTGTGTTCAAGCTCGACGGGTAAATGGCATGCCTTCCCATAAACTAACTTATACGGAGAAGTACCTATGGGGGTCTTTTATGCAGTTCGATATGCCCATAATGCGTCGTCCAACTTTCCGGGCCAGTCTTTTCTATTTCCACTTACTGTTTTCTCCAGAATCTGCTTCACCTCTCTATTTGACACTTCCACTTGACCACTCGTTTGGGGGTGATAGGTGGTGGCAACCTTGTTCTTAACTCCATACTTTGCTATAACATTATTCAACAATTTGTTACAAAAGTGAGTTCCTTCATCACTTATCAGCACCTTTGGAGTCCCAAAGCGTATGAAGATGTGCTTCTTTACAAAGTTTACCCCTACTTTTGTGTCATTAGTAGGAAGAGGAATGGCCTCCACCCACTTAGACACATAGTCGACCGCCACCAAGATGTACCTGTGACTATTAGAGTATGGGTCCCATGAAATCAATCCCCCAAACATCAAAGAGCTCTACTACCAGAATATTTTGCAAGGGCATCTCGTGCTTCTTCGTGATTGTTCCGATTCTATGGCACCTCTCACGCTTTTTGACAAATACGTGTGCATTCTTAAATAATTTTGGCCAATAGAAACCCGATTGTAACACTTTTTGGGCAGTTCTATCCCCACCATGGTGACCTCCATATGGAGAAGCATGACAGTCATGCAATATTGCATTCATCTCCTCCTCAAGGACATACCTTCGTACCAACTGATCTGCGCACTGCTTATATAGGAATGGCTCATCCCACATGTAGAGCCTCACATCATGTAGAAACCTTCTTCTATTATCAAGTGTCAATTCTTGTGGCGTCACCCCACTTGCAATAAAATTCACATAATCTTCATACCACGAGCCTTTACTCGAGGTGATTACTAATAACTGCTCATCAGAAAATGTTTCTTTGATCAAACCCCCCTCAACTACATGGTTTCGATTTTCTAATCTAGACAAGTGATAAGCCACTTGATTCTTTGTTCCTTTTCGATCTCGGATCTCTAAGTCAAATTCTTGCAAGAGGAGGACCCAACGAATCAGCCTCGGCTTGGCATCTTTCTTTTCAAACAAGTATCTGATAGCTGAATGATCTGTATAGATGATGACTTTGGTTCCCACTAGATAGGATCTGAACTTGTCAAACGCCCACACCAGTGCAAACAACTCTTTTTCAGTAACAATGTAATTCATCTGGGTTGGATTCAGAGTTTTGCTAGCATAATAGATGGAGTGAAAGATTTCTTCCCTCATTTGCCCCAAAACAGCTCTGATTGCTATGTCACCCGCACCGTACATCAACTCAAATAGTTGTGCCCAATCCGGGGCAATGATAATTGGTGCAGTCACCAACCTTCCCTTTAGTTCCTCAAATGCTTTTAGGCAGGCATCATAAAACTTGAAGGGGATATCTTTCTCAAGAAGCCTGCACAAAAGGAGAAGAAATTTTTGAAAAATCTTTAATGAAACGACGATAAAATCCTACATGGCCCAAGAAACTACGAATGCCTTTGACGGATGTCGGTGGGGGCATTTTTTCAATCGCTTCCACATTTGCTTTGTCCACCTACAAGCCATTTTTGGACACCTTGTGCCCCAAGACTATACCTTCACGTACCATGAAATGGCACTTTTCCCAATTTAGTACCAAGTTTGTCTATTCATACCTAGCAAGCACTTTATCAAGGTTCATTAAACAATTATCAAAAGAGCACCCAAACACAGAAAAATCATCCATGAACACTTCTACAAATATTCCAACCACGTCAGTGAAAAATAGCCATTATACACCTTTGAAAAGTCGCAGGTGCATTACAGAGACCAAAAGGCATTCTCTTAAATGCATATATGCCATAGGGACACGCAAATATAGTTTTCTCTTGGTTTTCTGGGGCTATAGAAATCTGATTATACCCCGAATAGACATCTAGGAAACAATAGTATTCCTGGCCAGCTAATCTATCAAGTATTTGGTCAATAAAGGGGAGAGGAAAGTGGTCCTTTCGGGTGGCATTGTTCAATTTTCTATAATCTATGCAAATTCTCCACCCAGTGACAGTTCTTGTGGGAATCAAGTTATTATTTTCATTAACCACTACAGCCATCCCCCTCTTTCTTAGGCACATATTGGACGGGGCTTACCCATTTGCTATCAGAGATTGGAAATACAATACCTGCATCAAGCCACTTAATCACTTCTTTTCTTACCACCATTTTCATGATTGGATTTAGGCGGTGTTGTTGCTCTACACTTGGCTTGTGTCCGTCCTCCATGAGAATTTTATGCATGCAGAAAGCTGGACTAATGCCTCTAATGTCAGACATCGTCCACCCAATTGCTCGCTTGTGCTCACGTAGTGCTCTCAACAGCTTTTCTTCCTGCAATTTAGACAAATCAAAAGAAATAATGACAGGTAAAGTGTGAGAACCACTCAAATAATCATATTGAAGGTGAGGGGGTGGGGTTTAAGTTCCAATTTTGGAGCTTCTTCAATCGACGGCTTTGGAGGAGGCCCACTTGGCCTATTTAGGGGTTCAAAGGGGTTTAATCCATGCATGTACGCACAAGATGCTTCTAGGATATGCATCATCTCCTCAACCTCATTATCAATGTCCAATCTATCGAACAACCTGAGTGTTTTCTCTATAGAATCGTCTAGATATACACTCGTGTCGAGAAGTTGCTCATCCACCTCCACAACAGATATCATATATAACTCCTCATAATGGCGGGGAAGTTGGATCACCTTGTAGACATTAAAGTTTGCGTCCTCGTTGTCCACCCTCATAATCATTTTTTCCTCTCTCACTTTAATAATCGCATCACTCATAGCCAAGAGAGGTCGTCCCAATATGATTGGAACTTTTTTATCAGCCTCATAATCTAGGATAATGAAGTCTGCTGGGAAGATGAATTTTCCAATTTGCAGCAACATATTTTCAATCACTCTTTCAGGGTAAGCTATGGACCTATTAGCTAGTTACAACATCACAATAGTTAGTCTTGGAGCTCCCAGACCCAATTGCTTGAACAAGGATAAGGGCATCAGATTTATGCTCGCCCCCAAATCACAAAGAGCACGACCCACATCGGTATTACCAATTTGCAAAAGGATGGTGAAGTTGCCAGGATCCTTAAGCTTTTGAGGAAGCTTGTTTTGGACCCTTGAAGTGCGCTTCTCAGTAAGTGCGACTGTCTCGAATTCATTCAATCTCCTCTTATGAGCCACTATATCTTTTATGTACTTAGCATGCTTTGGAATTTCACGAAGTACATTCAATTGAACCTGGCTCAACATAAAGAGAAATTTATTTAACATACGATGATCATTCTTCTTCTGCAATCTTTGGGGGAAAGGTGGTGGTGGCCTGACAGCCTCCGCTGGCTTTGAACTTGCATCATCTTTCTTTGACTCATGTGTTGCCTTAGGAATCAACTCCCCATCAGGTACATGCTTATCCTTTCTCTTATTTGGCACTTCTTCTAATTCCCTCCCGTTTCTTAGTGTAATTGCATTAACTTGAGGGTTATTCTCTGTATCACTAGGAAGAGCACATGCAGGCCTAGAATTTTGATTCGATACCAACTGCCCCATTTGGCTCTCAAGATTTCTAAAATCGGTTCTGAGTTGTTGATTGTCGAGCAACAACCTCTTCAACAAGTCATTCGTACTCTTTTCTATTTGCTGGGGTGGCTTTTGAGGTTGATTGAAAATTTCTGAGTCGGCTGATTTCCACCCAGGAAAAGTTAGGATGATTCTTCCAATTTGGATTGTAAGTATTCCCATATTGTGCATGTTGATTCATCGGACCTCTGCTCTGTTGCCCCACATAGTAAATAGATTCAGGATTCGTGGGGCACATGTCACTCGTGTGACTGTCACTACATAGTTCGCAGCATATAGACATCTATTATACATGTTGCATCTGTTGTGTTTATTGCATTGTCATTCTATTCATCTGATTTGCCAACTTTGCTATATCTGCTCTCATGGCTGAGAAGTCATCAAGCTCAATTACACCAGCTGCTTTCTATTTAATTGCTCTTCGTGAGTCCCCATCTCCTTGCCAATTATGATCATTAGCAGTGAAATTATTTAGCAGGAGTTGGATTTCACTATACGGCCTCGCCATGTAACTACCCCCACAAGCTGAATCAAGATTCATTTTTGATGTCTCGTCTAGCCCATCAACAAAAGTATAACCCAATATCTCATCAGTCTGACAATGATGCGGGCAGTCTCTGAGTAGCTTCTTGTATCTTTCTCAAGCTTGACGAAGTGTCTCGCCATCCCGTTGTTGGAACCCATAATCTGGCTCCTCCGTGACATTGTCTTCTTAGTGGGAAAAAAATTGATTAAGAATTTCCTTGCTAGATCATCCCAAGTGTGTATTGAGTTCGCGGGATCCTTTTGCAACCATTCCTTAGCTTCCCCGAGCAGTGAAAAGGGAAACAGTGTCATCCTGACATAGTCTTTGGAAACATTCGGATAATTGTAAGTGTCCGTAATTTCCAGGAGGTTCTGAATGTGCCTCCGCGGGTCTTCATGAGATAGACCTGTATATTGCCCTGTGGACTGAATCAGCTGTACCATATACTGTTTGAGTTCAAAGTGACCCATGATATCAGTCTTCACAATAGCCTAAGTCATATTAGCAAGATTGGGCCTTGCAGCTTCTATCACCGAACGTTTTTCATTACCTGCCATCTTTATTGGGTGAGGTTGAACTATGATGTCCAACTCTCTTTCTATTCTAGTTCTAACTTCGACTTCCTTCCTCACTCTGTGAAGTGTTCGTTCAATTTCAGGATCAAGAGGGAGGAGATTGTTTGCGCTTCTACTCCTCCGCATTTAAGAGAAGAGCATGCGTTAACACAAACAAGGCAAACTGACAATTAAAACTTGAACAAATAACTAATAAAAACTTAACTCAGTCAAGTAGCTAATTTCTAAATCCCCGGCAACGGCGCCAAAAACTTGTTGCGACCAAAAACACTCACGCAAGTATACGTGGTCGTCAAGTAATAGAGTAGTGAGTAGAGTATCATTCCCACGAAGACTTATGATTAACTTTTGACTAATTCAAACTCAAACAACTTATCAATTCAAGAGATTTCTCACAAAATATATAAGTCACTAATTTACTACCTAAAAATATGAAGCAATAAAATAACTAGAAATCAACCACAACACTGAAGCAATTTCGAATAACAATAAGTAGGAGAGGATATTCCAGGATCATAGGCTAGCTAAAAATCATGTTGCGTTCTTGGCTTAAAATAACTAATTAATTTATCTGGATTGTTGATTGACAGAGCTAATATTACTCATAACAATTTGTCGAGTTCTTACTCGCCTATTCAAGCTAACTTAATGCATATATGTATATGGAATTAAGATTAACAAGAATGCATTTACACTTCCTGTATTTCAACCAAGCAAGGCAATTAGGTATATTTCTATCCTAATTGTGAATCGTTCCCCGGTGCCCGGGTTCAAGAACTTACTCTATTTAATTCTATATGCAATCTATAATTCCCACTTTCGTGTTCAACTCTAGATTCGTAGATAGTATTTCACTGTTAGCTACTCAGCAAAATAATTAAGAACAGAATTAAATAAACAATCCAATATGATAAAATCAAACTCGTCAATTTAAACTTCAAACATCAACATTCATGTAGCACCCATGACCCCAGAACAATAGGGTTCTTAGCCACTCGTGTTCATACAATCATCAAAAATAATATTTTCCAACATAAAATCAATGAATACTAGAAGAAGAATGGAAGATTTGCTCTAATCCGTGCTCCCGAGTGTTTCGTACTTTTGTTTTTCTCTCCAAGTCACGCCCCTACCCTCAAAAGTGAGTTTAAAGACTATTTATATGGGATAGGGTTAACCTGGGGCAAAATAATACAAGACCACTTCGAAACAATCTTTTTAGGTTAGCTCGTTCACTCTCCCGTGCGCACGCGAAAGTGAACGAGCAAAGTTCTCTTTTTATTTTTCTTCTAGGTCTCTCGTGCACTTCCATGCCTTTTTGCTATACTTCGCTATTTCTTTTCCAAGCTTTTCCTCAATAGCTCGTTCTCTCTCTCGTGTGCACGCGAGAGTGAATGAGCAAAGTCCTTCTTGTGTCTTTTGGTCACGAATCAACTTCTTTTGCTCATATTTCGTGCAATTTGCTCCTACACATAAGAATGCACGTAATGAGCATAATTCACTACAAAAACTCATGAAACCTATTGTAACCACACGAGTTATGAAATGAAAGTACACCGAAAAATATGCATTTTTGGCCGTTTATCAGTAGGTCAAAAACTCAGCACTTAGAGTGCAAGTTTAGTTATGGGTTGCATGAAGAATGAGTGGAAGTGAAGATTGGTACTCAAGTCATCCCCAAAAGAGATAGTTTCAAGTATCTTGGGGCCATTATTCAAGGTAATGAGGAGATTGACAAGGATGTTACTCATCGTATTGGAGCAGGGTAGATGAGATGGAGGCTCGCCTCAAGGGTTTTGTTTGATAAGAATGTACCACCCGGACTTAAAGGACAAGTTCTACAAAGTGGTGGTTAGACCAACTATGTTGTATGGGGCTGAGTACTGGCATGTCGAGAAGTCCATGTCTAGAAGATGAAAGTAGTTTAAATGGGGATATTAAGATGGATGTGTGGGCATACCATGAAGGACAAGATTAGGAATGAAGTTATTAGGGGCAAGGTAGGAGTGGCATCTGTGGAGGACAAGTTGCGGGAATCTTGGTTGAGATGGTTCGGACGTGTGAAGAGGAGAGACATAAATGCACCAGTCAGGAGGTGTGAGGGGTTATCCATGGTGGGTCTGCGGAGGGGAAGGGAAAGGCCTAAGAAGTCTTGGGAAGAGATTATTAGGCAGGACATGTCATTGCTTCAGCTTACCAAGGATATGACTCATGATAAGAAGGTGTGGAGATCGAGGATTAGGGTTGTAGGTTGATAGTTAGTAGTGTGTTCCTCCTAGGCCTACTAGTAGTACTAAAACTATTTTTGTATTATCTTAGTCATGGTGCTTTATTATTACATGTTGTGTTTGTTGTTGTTGTGGTGGTGGTGGTGTTGTTGTGTCATTCACGCCCGTCACCATAATGTATTGTTGTCACATTTGTTTACTACTTGGCTGCTTTATCTTATCTCTATTGTTCCTTGAGCCGAAAGTCTATCGGAAACAACCTCTCTATCTTTATAAGGTAGGGATAAGGCTTGCGTACACAATACCCTCTCCAAATCTCATTTATGGGATTAAACTGGGTTTTTTATTGCGATGTTGTTGTTGTTGTTATTTAAAGAATAGTGGAAGCTTATAAGGTTTTAAACTCCAAACCGAGAATGGTATTAATATACAATGCATCAAATAAACATTTCGTACTAGCCACGTATTATTTCATGCACAGTGTGAAATGTTAAGAGTGGGATGGGTAGTACAACATGAGCATTTGGTCACCTGAAAATACTCAGACATATGAAATTGTGAGTAAAGTTTATCTATTAGGACTACTAGTTTATGATTTTGATGACTGATTTGCTTTGTTTCATCTTCTCAGCAGCTTCAATTTTGAATTTGGCCATTTTGGACAATTCTTCAACTGCATCAACAACTCCTTCAATCCTCGTAGCGATTTCAATAACTAAAGAAGCAAATGTAGCAGCTGGTATAATTTCCACCATTGGTATAACATTACTAGTTCTCACAACTGATTTTTCTTCATCCTTCTCATTCTTAGCCCCCTTTGGCACAATGAGTAAACCTGAAGCTTGTTTCAGCTGAGTTTCCAACTCTTGAATCGTGCTATTCTTTTCTTGTACTAAAATATCAATTCTGGAGGATTTTCTCATAGTTTTCATGTTTATTGCTAACTCTTTCAATATCTCAGCTGTACTTGAACTTACTTGTTGGCAAGTATTAGTAAGCTGCTTCCTCACGAACTCAGATGCCTATAACACAATAAAGATTTTCGCCTTTTAGAGAATTTCAGAAAAAAGGATTGCATGACTAATGGATTTAAGAATTCAGATTATGAACCTGATTTTTTTGATTGATGCAGCTAGTTAGTGCCTCAATGCAACAGGCACAACTTCGCATCGATGCACTGATCTTAAGATAATATTTCCATGGATGTTGAAAGTTAAAATTGCCATGAGCTGGTTCCCATCTAGCAAAGTTGGCCTAGAAAATAATTCCATGTTATATCAGTAAAAGATATGAAGGGGAGCCTTAGCATAACTTGTAAAGTTGCTACCATGGGATCAGGAGGTTCCGGGTTCGAGCCGTAGAAACAGTCTCTACAGAAATGCAAGGTAAGTCTGCGTATAATAGAACCCTTGTGGTCCGGCCCTTCCCCGGACTCCGTGCATAACGGGAGCACCGGGGTTCCCTTTTATCAGTAAAAGATATATATATATATATATATATATATATATATATATATATATATAGTACTAGTAGTACTAAGTTTGGTTTAATCCCTGAAAGTTGTCAAGGTTTTTTATGTTGATGTTGACAGAAACTTACCATTGTTTCTTCTGATGCCTTAGAATTCAGCACACACTTGAAAGCTAGCATTTTCTTAGTATTTGTTGTTGTGTCTTCACTGTCACTAAAATACTCAGCTACACAACCTAAAATGACATTTGAGGACCAAATTTAAGACAATATATATAATGAAATTTCAGAAACTATATCAAAAGTTTAGGCAAAACACATACATTCTAAGGAATCTGCTTGCTTTTCCAAATTACTAATGACAAGTTTATGGAGCTCTTCACCAGCCCAAATTGGAAATATGAGAATGCTTGTAATAACACACAAAGAAGCTCCGATTATGATCGTTGATACTCTCTCGTGAGCCATGTTCAATAAGTTCTTAACTCGATATCCAGATATTGAAACCAAAGTGAAAGTCAAGATGAATATCATAGCACCATAATCAAATCGCGCTTTCACTGCAGGAATGAATCTTGAGAAGGTTGCTGCTGAGCCTAATTGAGTGAAGGAAAAAAATAAATGAGAACAGATAATCCATATCACATATGCAAAAAGTAATGTTTATTTACAAAGATCACTCACCTAATATGAAAATGGAAGTTCCCATAATTATAGGCTCAAATCTTTTGCCTGATTGATTGGCAATCCAGTGGATTCCTATTGCAAAAAATCCAGCAAGAAAAGTTCCAGTAGCTCTGTTTAAGCATTTGTAAAGTGTTGCACCTGCAATTTTCTTGAAACATTTAGCCTTTTCATTTTCACTGTACACAAAAGAGTAAAATGAAGCTAGTAAAATATGTTTAGAATTGATGAATACCTACCTACAGTGTACTCAAAAACCACCACAACAGTCAGAACTGCCCACATTGCAGTTCCTCCAACACCTTCATACAAAGGTTTCATATAATAAAACAATGATACAACGCTTAGAGCTATTCCAACTTTGATACAGTGAATCACTTTTCTAGGCTCATTCATTCCTATGTTCCATGATTTTTCCAAGAATCTACAGAATACCAACATTAAATTTTTAAAGAAGCTTTTAATTGAAAGACTTATTCTTGTGACAAGGCTTGATTCTGGTGCCAAAATCGCGAACGAGCCATCAGCCATCCTAATACTCCACTCTGCTGCCACAGCAGCAGCATTAATGGCATTCATGTTAATGTAATATAGCAGAGAAAATGAAGTAGATGAACAAAAATAACAAGTTTACACAGCTACAGAATATTGTGAATGTTAGTACTTCTTTAGGAGCTTAATGCCATGCAAAACTAAGAATTGACCTTAGCTATATATTAATGCATGTATATAAAGATGATGCTGATGTAAAACTTTGGTCAGATAATTAATTTTTTAAGAAATCCATTTTCTTTTCAAGATTTTCAAATACTATTTGAGTAGGTCATGACTCAGTCGTTGCATTTCTCTATTTCCCTCTTATTTCTTGTACATGAATAAGCTAAGTATCAAATATCCGTTCATTTTATAAAGCAGTGAGTTTATAAATAATAAAATTCTCTCAAGATAGTAGGTCTAAAGATAACCAAAATTCCATCACAGTTTAGCTTAAACAGCTGGTGGTCACTAACTAATCCTTACTTTAAAGTATGGTTTAGGTCATCTTGTTGTTTATATTAGCTTTCCAGTTATAGTAATCCTTTCAGATTAGTGCTTCTTTCATCAGAATCCTCTTGCTATCAGTTTCTGACGATTAGCTTATCTAGCAAAGTCACTTAAAATTATGCTTTTTAAGTTTGTTTATAGTCTTTTTCTGCTATCTTAGTTTTAATGTTTTATGGTGGTATATTATGATTTGAGCTTGGGATTTTTAATTAATTCGTTTTTCCCCAAATTGAGAGGAATAGAGGATTTATTTACACTATAGCATCTAACGGTGTGGCCTATCCGTCAACGAAATGATCATTAAAACCATGAGAGATCAGGGTCCAAATCTCAATAGAAAAAAAATAAAATATTCGGTGAGTTCTTTCCATTTAACTAAATCTTGATAGGAAGAGTTACATGAATGTACACGGTGAAATAGTCGAGGAGCACGTAAATTAGATCAACAATATTGTGATCAAGATATTATTTACGTTATAGAATAGACTATAGTGAATCTAAAACCCTTTCGGTATTGGGGTTCTACCAAAGTTGAGAAAAAATTAGGCCATGAATGGACCCATCTATGTTTGGTTACTAACTTTATATAGCTTTATAAATCAGGTTTCAGTTGGTTTTTTCTGCTTTAATTTGAACTGTGACAGCACTTATCTCCACTATTATTGCACTTATTTGAGAAAATACTTCGGTTATCAAAAGTTTGATTGCTGCTTACTCCATTGCCAATTTCTGTCTAAATGATCAACTAATTCTACACACTAACGAAGTGTCAAAGTTCTACTTTTGGTCTTTCTTCAAGTAAGTTTCAACCATATTACACCTGTCCTTTTCCACCATCAGTACTAAAATGGTAATAGCTATTAGAGGATTCATGTGTCACTTTTTTCATTAATAGAATATAACCATGCACTATTTTCTTTTATAAACTGCAAATATCCGACGGCCAATGCCACACAGTTCGAAACTCGACAGATAATATGTGGCTATGAAACTAAACTCATGTGAGAGCTTTAACTTGGTACAGAGGAGTCATCTTTTATTTATTTATTTTAGGTCTGCACAAGTGAATTTAGCTTCTTCTTCTTTTTTTTTTGGGGGGGGGGGGGGGGGGGATGGGATACAAATTTTAGCCTGCTATGAAATGAAAAAAAACAGGTTTTCACCAGAAAGGTAGGAAAAGGTAAAACAAAGATCATGAAGGTTGTTAATATATGTCAAGCAAGACTAATGTAATTTCTTCTTAGTAATCCATGTTTCAGAATTACAGAAGAAACAACAGAAATTGCAAAAAAGAACAATCAAAAGTAACCTGGAACTACCTAGCTAGTCAGTCAGCTTAAAGTTATACTATCAAACTCTACCAAGAGAGAAAAAGAAGATAATCCTAAGGTGTAAAAGAAGGAGCAATCTTGAAAAGGGAAAAACTTTTGAAACACCTTCTTCTCAATATATGCTCCTCGGCATGTTCTATGTTACCACAAACAGATCCTATAGTAAGTGCAATGTTCGCTATATTACACATCGAATTGTTTCAGGTAAGCTGCTAGATATGGGCAGAGCAGATTTTGGGCAATCGTTTTTTAGAGCAGTCGTTCCACCAGTTATATTCTGAAGCTGATTGTTCAGACCGACTTCACTTGTATTCGTCAAGTGTAACAGCTGAAAAAGGGATGAAAAAATCTCGTGTCTTGTTACTAGCCTGTTTCCCTGCAAGAAAATTGAAACGTTAAATAGATGAAAACAGATCAAAGGAGAAGCAAAGTGGTTTTATTTGCTGCTGCTGTTTTCCAGTTTAGCGTTTACCTCAGCCTCAACAACAAAATGTGCCCACATCTTTGTCTCGCGAGATTCCATCACTCCCTTCAATATGTTCAAGCCAAAGCCTCGAATTATATCTACCATCTCCAGAAAGAAACCTTGTTCATTGCAGAGTATCTGAGTAAAAGAGCACACATAATCCAATGTTAATCACTTACTTAAGATAAAGGTTTAATCAAGACTCATCGAAATAATTGTAGGTATGATAGGTGATAAAGAAACGATTACTTACTTCTATGAGCATTTGACCAGGGGTACTAAGGTCCTCAACTATCAGCGGACAAACCATTGTTTGATCGCCAATTTCACATGCCCATGTAACTCCATTGCCATTAGTCTTGGACATCTCTAACCGAATTTTAGCATCCTGCTGGTTGAAAATACGCATGTTAATTGGCAGTGAAAATAATGTTTATCTTTTTACCTGCTCAAATAAATCTAAGTGATTGATTATTACCTTCAAATCTTCAGTCCTTTTGAGTCCTTCAGCATGTTTAGTAACACCTTGCAAGAAAAGCAAGTGCTTTATAGTTCTGTGTAATAAGCGATCAATGCTCATCTGTCAAAGAAACATTTCCAATGTTAATTTCTTTCTGTTAGTTCTTTAAGCAAAACATAGAGTTTAGAGACAACACCTTCTCGCCATTGGGAATAAGCTCTCGCAACTCTGAAAGACGTTCATAGATCAGCTGCCGATCTTTAGGAATAGGCCGAGTCCCTGGTTTAGCCTTCTTCTTAGTAGGCTTTGAGGATTTTTGATTGCCTTTAACCGGTAAAATGGTATTGCAAGCGTTGATGCTGCATCTGTCTCCAATCAATGTACTTGCATCCAATTTTGTGATGGCCTCACTCTTCGCCTCAAGGTTGCTGTCCAACTTTGTAATCTTATCAAAGCTAGAAAAACTAGGAGGCATTGCCAGATAATTGCATCCTGAAGAACTTCCAATTCTTCTTCTTTTATTTGTTACTGACAACTGATCATCGGAAACAGATCCAGCAAATGAACAAGATCCGTTCAAGGCGTCATCAAGAAGCTGGTCTATTCCCAGTTTTGAGAATAACCTGTTATCCGGCCTAGATCTGAGTTCATTAGCTTGACCAGAGTTCCATCCACAGTTGGAAGTGCTAAAGTCCGGGTAATGACCACTAACATCTGGGTTCAAACCAGTCATTTTCTCAAAGGGAGACATGTTTGAACAGTTTCCTTTCTCAACATGGTTAAAGGCATTGGTGATGGAACTCTGTATTGAAACAGAAGCATCACAGTCTACATTAAAATTACACTGCTCATTTAGATTAGCAGACGCTGAGATAATTCCCATCGTATCGAATAGGGTGTCATTGATAGTACCAACTGCTCCATCATTCCTCTGGTTGATCAACGGTGTGCAATACTGCTCGGTGGTCTTAACCCCATTAGCAAATACTTCGACTCCACCTGAGGAACTGAATGCTGTGCTCTCAAGAAAGTTTTGAGTTGCATCTGCCCCATATCCAAAATGGTTTGGCTCCGTGGAAAGGACATAATCGAAATCTTGTATGCTCATATCTGATGTGAGATCTTCCCAGGTTGAAGTCAGACAGGAATCCTGGAAGCCGGTAAAGAAACCAGCAGACTGGAACGTCGATTGCTGTAATTGAGTGTCAAATTGGCCGCTGCAGGAATTGAACTGAACATTTTGAAACTGGTTTTCACTCAAAGATGATGTAGCTGCATCAGATGTCATTATCTGATCGTCCGCTATGAGATCTTCTAATAAACAAGATTCCTTCATAAAACTTTCATTGTTTGCAGTTGGCAAAGCATTGGAATTCACAAAATGCAAATTCTCCCAAACTGAACAAGAAGGTGAATGTTGCGATGGAAAATTTCCTGCTTTGACTACTGTCCCCTGGAAAAGTTTTCTAGCTTGATCCACAAAACATGTCCTCTCTGGAAGCTGCAGAAAACATAAATAATTAAGTAGACATATATACAACTTAAGAATATACAGGTTGAGGTTTCAAAATTTGATCGAAAATGAGAATGAAAAATGAATTAAATTTGCATAGATCATTGAGCAAACCTTCTTTCACTAATCAAAGAAGTAATTGCCTACACCAATATATTGTAATTTTCTAATTCCTTTCCCTTTCACAATGACTAATGAATTAATGAGAGAAAGAGGATTTTAAGCTGAACAAGTTGATTGTGCAATATGCTCGGATTGTTGAATAAGAAATTACTTAGTGCTAACCTTAGTAGTAGAACCAAATTGCAGAACGCCCAGTGGTTCAACTGAGATTACAGCAATTGTCTGCAAAATAACAAGAACAATTTGTTATTAGAGTAAACCAAAATTTCCAAGTGCTGGAAGTGAATCAGGCAAACTAATAAGCAAAAAAGAGTACCTTGATCCCAGTGGAAAATTGCTGCTCAAATTCAGCAGCATCCTACAAAATGAAGTTACAATTGCCAGTTTTAAAATCAGTAAAATTTGTTATTTAACCAACAACTTTCACAAAAAGAAAAGTCAAACAAGTCTGCTTTTGAAAGCAAGAAAACAAATTATAATTACCTGGAATAAATTGGAATTATTAGATGATCCAATGGAGATCTGCTTTTCATGATTAGCATCAGAAAACATCCATTTGTGTTTCTTAGTAAATGCTGCTTGGCCAATTATCCTGTAAAAAAGTCATATCATCAAAATTATGGTTGTGAAAACTTGTAACTTTTAGCCATTAAAATTTAACTGAATTTTCTGAAGAAAGATATAATTTTGCAGCATACCCTGCTCCAACAATATGGACTTGCAAAAGCATTTCATCAATCACAGCTCCCATTTGTTCCTCATAGTATGCATCTTGTAACGTTAATAATCTGACATGCAGAAGATTTCAGTGCACCAAAAAATATTTATCAAAAAAAAAAAAAACTTTTCCAAATGAAAGCAAACTCTTTTTGCCTTCAGAAATCTTTTCTTTTTTCCAATTAACATATAAAAATGAACTTTCAGTAACAAAAAAAATTAGCTTTTCTCCAAAAATCTAATGCTGTAATTTCATTAAATATGTTAAGAAAATCATAAAACCAATTTGAATTTGGCAGAAGAGACTGAACTAGAAATATCTTTTAATTAAAAGACCAATAAAATAAATCTAATGATCCAAGACATTCATGTAATTTTCGATTTAGAGAAATTAAAGACTAGAAATTATCACTTATCATTTTAAAAAGGACTATTATTCCACAACTTTAACTTACCAAAAGCATCTTATTGTAGTATTTGTAAAACATATGAAACAAGGTACTAAAATCAAAATTCTCAGCCCAAAATAAAAAAAAATATTCTCCTTTGAAAGAAAAGTAAGCCCTTTAGAGTAAAAAGAGAAAAAAAAAAAAAAAGATCTTTATTTCAGTAGTTTAAAAACTACAGAAAAAATAAAGAAAAAGAGAAAATAAAATGGTGAGCATGAGAGAGAGAGAGAGAGAGAGAGAGAGAGGAGTTGAAAAGCTTACAAAGAATTTCTGTGATCAAAACCCCAAAAAACTCCATAAGACCAGCCATGGCTTCTACAAAGGATTTTGAGTGTCTCTTTTGCCATAGAATCAAACTTCCCTTCACACATTTTTACTTCTTGAAAATAACCCAAGAATGCAACTTTGCCAGCAAAAAGCAAGTCTTTTTTGTGTATTCACTGTTTAAACAGCTAAAATATCAAACTGATCTCAAGCAGAAACTTCATTCACTAGCAAAAAAACAAAACAAAGTCTAAAGTGGAAAACAAGTGATTTTAATGACTAGTCTGAAGCAAACAAGAAAAAGATAAAAATGGTAACACTGCAATGAAGTTTTCAGCTTGGAGAAGAATTTTTGTGAGACTTATCACAAATATACTGATGGGGTCTTTCTTATAGTATATAATATGTTTAAATAATAAAAATTAGAGATTGGAGAGAAGAGAGAGAAGAAGATGGGTTTTTTGGGGGTTAGGGGTGGGGGAAGAGGGGTTTGATATATTGTCTATGCGAAAATGGTAAGTAAAGACCAAATTAGAAACAAGTTGGAGCTACAAACTATAAAGGAACTGAAATTTTCCTTTTTATTGCTATACATTTAATTTTTTCTTTTTTTCTCAAAACATTTTCACTTTTTTTTCGAAATCAGCGTTTGTTCATAAAATTTTAAATTTTCACTTGAAAATGCATTTTGAAAATTTTTAAAAATTTAAAAAACTCCAAAAAATTATTTTTCAAAATTTTCACTTAAATCACTCACAAAACAACCTAAAATTATATTCATGTCCAAACACAACTCTAAATTTCAAATACCATTTTCACTTGAAAAAACATTTCCTCCTATTTTGTAATTTTACAATTCTTATGTCCAAACGCCCACTTAAAGCCCGTTTGGACATGCGAAAATTTCCTTTTTTTTTCAAATTTTTTTTTAAAAATAATATTTAGTTATCAAAATCTTACGTACAATTTTTTCAATCTTAATTGAAAATGCATTTTCAAATTTGAACCAGTTTTTCAATTAAAAATGGGAAGGTTACTAGTATTTAGTTGCAAAATATGTTGAAAAAAAGACATCCAAATATGTTGCAAAAATTATAACCAAACACAGCTTCATCTTCAATTCAAATTTTAGTGAAATTCTAAATTTGAAAAAAAAAAAAATTGAAATTCATGTCCAAACGCCTACTTAATTTATGTTACGTTCATTTCCTGTCTTTTTCTTTGTTTTTCACTAATATTCCATACCTTGCTTTAATGCTAAAGTAATTTGCATTCTAGTTAGAAAAATTTATTTTGGGGGCAAAACGTTCCTAATCAAAAGTGATTTTATGTTCTGTGCTCGAACCTAAAACTAAAATTAAGAATAAAGAAATATTTATCATTTCATTAATTTTGATAGTTTCTTTTCCGATGTCTTGCTATAAGATCTATGAAGATCTTTTTTGTTTTTTCCTTTTCTATGACAAGATTTCAGGTTGTTACCTGGGAGTTAAAAAAACAATCTACTTGCACCAGATTTAAATAATTTAACTCTATATAAATCGACAGTAAACAAAGTATAGTTGCTATAGGTAATATCAACAATTTTTAGGATCTTTTTTATGAGCCATTGTTTAAGTGGGGCGAAGCTACATTGTTAGAAGGTTGTCAATTAAACATCTTTCGCCGAAAAATTATATCGCGTATATAAGTAAAATATTAAGTTTTATAGGTACATAATATTTAGTTAACACTCTTTGTCGAAAATTTTTGTATTTATTTCTTTCCAGTTTGAACATCATTGAAAAAATTCCTGCTTCGCCCAATGCGTTTAACATTAATTTTTATTGTTTATGGATTAAATTAAATTCTCTTCTATCTTTTTGGTAAAGTCGTGAATCTTCGTTATGTATTTTGCTGTAGTAAAGTTCTAGAGCAAATATAAGCTAGTTTGAGAGCTCTTGAGAAAAAGTTCTATGGTGCTAATGCATGAATGTGTTTAATAGTAGATTTTTTAGTTATGAATCATAAATTGCATTGATATACTTATCTTCTGCGCAAACCAATTAAAATCATCTTTGATAATGTAACATAATTGTCGAATATAAAGACACTGATTCTTTGCGTCCATCAGAAATAAATGTTGATTTTAATTAAAGTCCCCTTTAATGTAATCATAGAAATGCATACACATTAACTTATCGCAAATTTATTAGCTAATTGATTTTACGTATTTCTAGAGGGACAACAAAAATTAAAACTAAAAGTAGGTCATAAAAAGTTTTGACTAGCTCTCGTTTGAATGATATATAGTGGTGTTATAGTCAACTAAAGAAGTGTACATAATTTCCTAGCTAGTTCAGGAGCTTTTTCAAAAACGCTATACGGTCTATACTCTCTATTGTTATCATTATTCCTCTTCTCTCCTTTTCCTTTAATATCAAGTTACTCATTTTAAAATCTTAAATGGCTCCTTTTGCATAATTACTTGAAAGAGAAAAATATCAGAGTGAAAGTAGGAGCTATACAGAAACGAAATGTCCGAACCTCTTTTTTGGAAAATCAATTTATATATACAAGCTTAAATATTATATATATATATATATATATATATATATATATATATATATATATATATATATATTAGATATTGAATGAGAATTTCTGGTGTGGTGAAGAGATAATGCACGGTCCTAATTAGCTGACATTGTATTAGGATGTAAAGAGTTATATCGTGCGATATCTTTAAAATATTGTCATATTCGTATCCGATTCTCTAAAAATATACGCACCCGATAATATTTGTGGAAAGTTCAAATAATACAGGCGAAGGGTAGTGTTATGACAACAAGGGGTGTGGGGTTTGTAGTGATCAGGTTCTGAGCAATCCTTCTTGAGCATGGAACAAGGAGCCAAAGGATGTTACTGGACATCTTTTTATTTTCTTTATTTCTTCCACCTTTCAATTAAGCAAATTTAATCTCATTTCTTTTGTTTTTAATCAAAAATCCTTGAGTTCGTCCCTTATAAATGAAGAAACATGTAATAAGAAGCCTTTCTCATTTAGTGAAACCTATATATGTAATGCGAATTGAAATTAATTGGATCATTACCTTTTTAATATCAAATGCATAAAGTAAAAGGAAAAAACTATGTACTAACTTGAGAGGGTGAGAGTCCAAAAGAGTCACTTTATACATATTGAGATACTTGGTAAATAAAATATTTTCAATGTAACCGAAAAAAAACTTGAGAGGGTGTAATTTCAAGTAGGATTTTACATATACATGGAATAAAAGAATTTTACGATATTAGCTATTTTAATATGATATACCTGGTTGCTTGCTTTTATTTCAGTAACTAATTACGAGGTAATATAATACTACTTGGTACCTTTTAAATGATATTATACTTGAAAATAAGTTTTGTATGAATTAATATGATAAACTTACAAAATAGTTTTGATTATTCAGTTTGTTCTCTTGAACTACATATCATAAATAATTTAAAGTGTACGTTTCGTTTAAATGAAGTGTCAAACACCGAATATATATATACTTAGCTAATCAAGCAAGAAGAAACAATTTTAGCGACGGATAAATTCTGTAGCTAAACAGAAAAATGCGTTGCTAATCTCATTTAACGACGGATTAGCAACGAATTATCAAAACATTTCGCTAGCTACGAGCATTTTAGCGACGGATTAACGACGATATTCGTACTTAACTCCATTTTTTTTTTTTTTAGTGATCAGCTCACAATTGTGAAAAAGAAACAAGAGCTAATGTATGCATGGATATATCCTAGCTAGTAATAGTACTATCTGCTGCTATATAGAAGCAAAGAGGAAAGTCATTGACACTGAAAAACAAACAATTTTGGAAGTAGCAACAGATGATGGATTGATGATAACCTGTTTTTACTCTTTACCCCTCAGTAAAAGTAGTGCACAGTCAAAACCTACTGAAGTAAACCTGAAATCTTTGTCTTTGTCTAATTTCACTTTGAGTACTCGATCATTCCATTAGTCATTTTACTTTTTGATGTGTTGTCAACCTTTTTCTAGTCTTTTTATATATTTACAATCAAACTTCTTTACAACTGTATCACATAATTTTTCCGATATTTTCTGGTTAGTATTATAAAAATATATAATATAAGATAACATAAAAAATCGGTTCCAAAATAATTTCATTGTTATAACAAAATATTGTTATAAAGAATGACGGTTACGGAGATATTTAAGTAAGTAATTTACCTATCAAGTGAACTTTCCATACAAGCATCCATTACTACTCGATCCCCACTTTTTTTATTTTAAGGTTGAGGAAAATCCCTTACGTCAAGGGAAAAAGAGAGGAATAGAGAATAGAAAGTTTGTAGTATTAGGGTATCCAATGCTCACAATCTAATAAAGGGGAACAATATCTAATATTATTTGTCATGATACAAAGGGAAGACTCTACTGCACAAAACTTAAGGACTGTTTTGTATTGGTCCCCAATGCAACATCTTGATCAATATAGTTTGAGAATCTTGACTTAGCCACAAAATCTACTCCTCACTAAGCACTTAAACACTTTAAGCACACCCTAATCTAATTTATCTACCTTTTGAAAACTCAACTCAACTTTTTAATTATCTTATTGGCTAATGGTACTGTTTTGTGATTTAACTTGTCAAGACCAACCTACACAAAATCACCTAGCCAAGGACAAAGTATTTAAAATGCTTAATTTCTTATTAGAGTCCTGATATCTGTATTTGGACTCGACTAATTCAGATTTACGTGGCGTAAGGCTCATTAAAGGTTCATTAAAGTTGTTGTCACGTGACAAGGATGGCATTGGTTCAAGCCGTGGAAATAGTCTCTTGCAGAAATGCAGGGTAAGGTTGCGTACAATAGACCCTTGTGGTTCGTTCCTTCCCCGAACCCCACGTATAGCGAGAGCTTAGTGCACTGAGCTGCCCTTTAAGACTCGTTAAAGGAGAATGATTTCCTAAAAGGATTCTTTTCGTTTCCAGTAGCTTGACCTAATACCTCTAGTTAAGGATGGATGAATTCTATATCTATTCCACCACGATCATCGGTTGTAATATATATTAAAACATCAAAGTTATACTAAGAAGATTAATTTGATTAAAGGAAGGGTCTAAAACATTTTGAATTGTCTTGTTTGCTTGTCACTCTACATATGGCAATGATAAGTTACCCTAACTAACAGCCCCAGCCAAAGTTTGGTGGGTAGGTGCCTAAACAAGAGAATCAAAATAAGACCCACAACACACTGATTATTGCAGACGCAAAGTTGCCTTCCATTTACTCTCTTTGGATCTTTACTCTTTTAGCAATTAGCACAACAAAAATATTCACCACCTTTCATCTTTAGGTAACAAAGCTTATGATTCTATGTCTGCTTGAAACAGCACACGCTTCATCATCACCGTTGATACCTAAGTCAACGGCATCTCAAAAGTTCTCTATGCTCCTTTGTCTTTTCTAATTCCATGATAATTCAAACGAAGGCACCAAAAAGAATTGGGGTGGAGCATATACTTTTTCGTCCTTAATTAGAGGTCTCATATTTAAGTTTTGGGTGTAAAGTCATTTAGCTCCTAACATGAGATTTCTCCGTGCGAATCTGAATCTAGTTAGACCCCTAGTCAGACCCCAATGTAGATATTGAACACATGGTAATAAAACTAATAAAAAATCATTATGTCAAAAAAAAAAAGGTAAAAAAAAGACTAACGAGTTGGTAAAACATCTTTTCCTTACTTTATTTTCTCATGTCTTATAAAAAAATTACATTATTTTAACCATATTAGACTTGATGTAAAGAGTTACTACGTACCTATTATTGTAGGTCCACTGTACTAATTAAGCTCACAATACATTTGAAAGTTATTTACATTGTAAGTGCGTAAAATATAATCTACTTTTACAATATATGGAAGGATACGATTCTAATGATATTGAATAAGATGTAGATGTCCCAAATTAGGGTTAAACAAGAACATAATATTTGAAAATGCAATGAATATTCATCTTTTTAGGAAGCATAGGACCCAACAGAAGACTTTTCTGTTGCGCTAACTGATAGCCAGAATGATCGTCTTATGTTTTTAATTGTACTTTACAGCTAAAACTGACTGTAATTAAGATTATGAGAACTAGTAGCGTTTGATTTTGCATGGATATGAGGAAGTTGATATTGACTTTGAAATTAAAGATGCATAGGGAACCATTTTCATCAATCATACCTCTATTGATCATTCATATAGCAAATGTGTGATGAAAATAACTTTAATATATACGCCGCTTATTACGTTAAAAAATTCTTATGGTTTTCATTGTATTCAAAGATTATGTTAATTTAAAGATAAAGATATAGGTACGATCTACTTATCTTGAAATGATTGTCGTCTTTTGTTTTTCATGAGTTAAATTAAGTGAACTTTAATTAGACTTTTTTAAATGCATTCATTTTTATATGAGAAAATTAAACAACAAACTTCTTATACTTCCATTATAATTTCTGAATATCTAAAGTGAATTTTATTTATATATATATATATATGACAGGAGTTAGACTGACAATTTCTAAAGAAACAAAATAGTGTGTTGAGACATCCCTCTCAAGAAAAATGAGAAAATCCTAGTAGACTATATATGTTAAACCTAGGATAAGGACCATATATTTGGTCCAATTTGTCTTTCCTTTTGTTTTACGGCAATTATTAACGACAATCTTACTGTATGAAATGTCACTGTAAGTTATTCCTTTTCTATTTTATTTATAATCATGTGATATTCTATGATTACTGATCGAATTAATAATTCAACTTAATTTTTTTATAGCTTATTAAAGAGGAAAACGTTTTATATCATATGTTTCTTCATTGAAGGTAATCTCATCCATGTCACCACGGCGGTGCTATATTATTCCTTCTGTTGCAATTAAACTAGATATTTGTGTTGGATATGACAACTCCATCTTTTGGTGCGTACTCAATCCTAGTAAAAAGAAAATTAATTAAATTCAGTATTATCCCCCTTAAACCATAAACTCTCCTAAATTATTTAATATGTGGTGACAAAATAACTCTCGTACCTTTATATGTCTTCTGTGCCTCTGTGGTAATAAGCATTCTAGGCCAAATAATACTAAGATATTTTCTAAAAGTTCGAATGTTTTCTTATGGACTATGTCGTTATTACTGTTTGAGTTTTGCTTCATTGATGAAGACACATACACCATATCAAAATTAGATATTGTTCACTTTTTGTATCAATTTATAATAGTTACAGTTCGTTTACGTATTTTTCACACACATGCCAAAATAACTATTCCAATTAGACTAAAACTGAATATAATATCATTACTCTTACCGAAAGAATTACAAGAAAATACACGTGACTTCACACCATAATAAAAAATTGCCCATGTTTTTAAGTTTTATCCGACCTAGCCCATATTGTACATATTTTGAAAGTACTAGCAAATTCAAAATTTGTCTTCTTACAACCATTGGTTCTAAAAGCTATGGAGTTAAATCTGTATTCTCACAAGCATTGCTTCCACTCTCTCTTCTTCTCACATCATCTACATATGCTTTAAGGGACCGTCCGCCATTACCACTTCTCCCCTTGTATCACCTGGTTGCAATGTAAGAAAATTGAAGAGTAGAAGTCCACCACTGAAGGTCATTCAAAGCTGTGCTTTTGAAAATAAGATTTTTTGAGTTTGTTAGCTGTTTAGATTGGGTGTTGTTCCAATTGATCGAAAATATCAAAAGGTAGTTCAAAATTTAAATTTGAAGTGATTTGGAGTAGATTTGAGCAAGATTTGAGTTAAATTTAAGAAAAAACGCAAGGAAGAAGACGAAGTCAGTTTTATGTATAATTATGTATAATCTTGTATAATAGTGTATAAACACATCTTATACACTTTTATACAAGCGTCTGTAGACGAACTTCTTCCACGATTTTTAGTTACAATTCTTGTTCAAAACCAGTCCAAATTTCCATTAAATGATTTCAAATTTTATATACAACCTCCTTATACTATTTCTAACAAGTCTAAATAACACTCACTCCAAATTTCTCACAAAATCAAATTCGGAATTTAAACCCACATATTTAAGCTTGTCAAAAATCTAATTTTCACCACCCATATGGATTTGATTTGTTGAACTAATATTTTAGTCGAAAATTAACTTAAAAGCTTGAGCAATATTTTTTAAAAATTAAATAGCAATTTCGAGAACCTTTTGGAGTTGAATATTTAATTTTAACCTATTATTATTGGGCTATTTGGTTGTAAATTAAAATATGGGTTATAAAATTAAAAAGTAGGAAGTCAAGTTGTTCTTATGTGAAATGTTACTGCATTTACTATGATCATGTGACGAAAAATGCGAACTTAATATAGACATATTTATTAATAACTTTTTACTATTTTTCGAAATTAAGACAGTATAATGAGTTTGCAATAGCTACAAAAATGGGGGACTCAACCTGCTTTTAAATGTGGGAAACAAAAGCTGCCATGAGTTCTTGACTTGGTTGACATTTTAATTAAAGGAAGAATAATTAAAGAGGGGAAGAAGGAAAGAAGTTGGGCCATGCTATACAAAAGGGTAATAATCATTTCTCCAGGTTTTTGCTACTTGATTGCACTTTACAATGTATGAGATTCCTCTAGGGGTAGGTAATATATGAGTGCACAGTAGCACTTAAACTTAAAAACACTACAAAAACTGAATTTAGCTACAAAATTCATAGTGAATTTGTCATTAAATTATGAAAAATTTACCTTCTATAGCAAAGATATACACCTTATTTATTATAATCAAAATCATTTTAAAATATTATTTTTTATACATACCTTTTATATTTTATAGCAAAATAAGTATTTATGGTATATACTACCATTGAGACGTGAAATAAGTCATGAAATACTTTATTTATGTTTTTCCTCTCTTTCTTTTAATTAACACGCAATTCTCTTTTAGAATTTTTCTTCTTTCTCTCTCTCTTTCTTCTCTCTTCCAGCAAAATAGGTTGAATCATAGATACACAAAAGAGAAACAAAGCATGAAAGAAAGCCTCAAAACCGGAAACATGAAAGTAAACCTAAAATCAAAAAAAGGAAGCGGTGATACCTTGGGCGACGGAGAGATTGAAGAGAAAGAGGGATTCTTAGCGCGGTAAGTAAGAGCGAAAAGAGGAAGAAAGTGGTCGAATTGGAAGCATTGTAAATTGTAATGGAAGAGGTAGTGAAAGCGATACAAGGAGTCTTGGTCGGAAAACGCATCTCCGACGAACTTTCTTCTCTTCTTTGCTATTTAATCACATACAATGATATAAATACATTGTATTATGAACAAATTCACTCAAATATATTGTATTTATGTATAAATATATATTTTTTTGCATGTGTTTATGTATTTTGAAGGTCTGTATTTTTTTAATACGCATGTATTTATTCATGCATACTATAAGAATATGCATGAATACATGATATAAACATTGAAATACACTGAATAAAAATATTAAAATAGAACAAAATATAAATAGTGAATATATTTAATTTTAAAATATAGTAAAATACAATGAATACAAATAGAAATACAGTGAATACAACCAATGAAATATACATAATACAACAGCAATAACATGTATTAGGAATAACTAAAATACTGTTAATACAAATACATTTGAATACACTGTATATAAAATAGCGAATACAGTAAATGCAAACATTGAATCTAATGAATGCAACAGTAAAGTTGGGCTGCCATAATTTTAGGCGTTTTTTGTTGGTGTATTCATGAATACACCAACGCGAATACAATAAACACACTGCTGTAACAACTGAATAGTAGTTAAAGGAAGTAATTATATATATGATAGCTATACAAAATTAATAGTAACTAAACAATAGTGATTTTTGAAAATTCCTTTAAATTATTCGTATCACTCACTCACGATAAACGATTACTAACGAATTGGAAATACAAATGAGATCAAAAGGGTCAATCTCCCCCTCCCCAAATTAAGAAGTAGTGGGGGCTCTTTTCTACGTACGCCTTTATTTATATTCTTTCTAGTTGACAACAAGATCAACGACCGAGCCAAGAATATAGGAAAGAGACGAGGAAGGGCTAATCCCGAGTCAGGGACATCTATCTTTATTTATGCAAAGTAGAGCTATTTATTGATGTTAATTTAAATATGTTCATTAACTCACATGAATTGTTCAGCTCATCTGAATGAAATACATAAATATACCCTAAAAATGAAAGAAATCTTGCACTATGTGTTGTTGTATGTCTCAAGCGACGCAGAACTGGCTACAATGAATCTCACCATATCATGTTATTATATTTTATCTCTCGTATTACCGCTATCTCAGAAAATAGCAATGTCACTATTTGAACATCAAATATATACTTGTCACAATTGTTTTAAATTACAACTTAAAAAACCTACATTATATTTAAACTCACACTTAAGTCTACTCTTTCTTTTCTTTTTTTGGGTAAAATGCAAACATAATTTGTTTCCCTTAATGTTTGATATAGGATTAAAACTCCAACTAACTTGAATTCGAATAAAAATAACACGTGCTAGCTTGTTTTCGGATTGGTAATTGAAAAATAGTCAGCGTTTACAAAGTCATTGAAAAAAATAGCCACTATTTTACTACAATACGTAAATTTCCAAACATAATATATTAGAGATTGGTGCACCTGTTAATGAACTTCCAGCATATTATGCTGGAACTCCATCACACAGAAAGTTTCAGCATAATATACTAGAGATTGAAGCACATGTGTATGAACTTACAACATATTATGCTAAAAATTCACATGTAAAAAATTCGAACTCCAGTATATTATGCTGGAATATTTTTCGGATTTTGAACAGTACTTTTGTTTAAATTTATCTTTACATAAAAAATAATTAAATTTTGATTATTTTTAAAATTGTGGATATTTTTCAGTCACTACTTATAAATCTGGCTATTTTTAAATTTGATCCTGAATTCGAACCACCTTAAGATTCATTAGGGAAAAACGCTCCATGTCTTTTAGGACATTTATTAACAAAAGGCGAGGATGTTAATAAGGTTGCTGTGAGGCACTAATGATTCAATGATGAAGAGGCATATATTATCACAAAGTTCAAGGATATCGTTTGGGGTATTATCAATTTTATCCTGGTGCAAAAATTATTTATATAAGATAGTCGAAAAAATATATAAAATGTGTATAATTTTTATATATAACATACGGCATGTATATATATACAAAAAATATATAAATTTTATATATTATTTCGATTGTTATTTTTACGGCGATTATACAATATCATTTTTTTTTTTTAACTTTTTATGTAGCAGTAAGTCAGGCCCATGATAATTGATAGGTCTTTCACAATGGGCCCCCAAACCCCTCGGAAACAAACAAAAGCCTTTATTCTGTCCAGAGAATGTCTCCCATTTTGCCTCCTCGTTTTTTGTTCTCTCACCTTTTTTCTTGTTTACCCTCTAATGGAAAATTCAGCTCTTTCTTTCTTTCTTTCTTTCTTTCTTTGTCCAGTTAAATTGTGTCTTTAAAACAATTATTATTCCGTTTGTTTAATTATTCAAGCTTAAACACAGAAAGTTATAATTAAATTAACCTAAGCAATTGGCCTTCTATATTGTTCTTTCAAGTCCAGAAAATGCGAGTATTAAACAGTTAAACTTCAAGTTCAAGTTTACTTAATTACATACTGCTTCCGTTATAATAAAAATGTCTTATTTCCATTTTCAGTATTATTTAAAAAAGTAGTATATCTTTTTATATTTAATAATTTTAAATTCTAACATTCTCATTACAACATACTTTCTTATAGGAATGATATATCATATTTAAAATCATAAAATTCAAAGATTGAATTAACGTATTTTTCATCCCCAACACTTGTGAGATCATGATGTGCATGTTATTATTGTAATTAACATATCTTTCATTTAAGAGAACATAAAAAATCTTCTTTATTTTCTTAGACTTCACACTCACTCAAATTGAACTCACTAGAATGAGCATCAATACTTTAAATCTTTTATTCAGTATTTTCGTCACAGTTTTTTATATTTGTATTTTTTAAATCAGTTCTGAAAATATTTTTCTCCAGCCAAGAATCTAGCAAAAAAAGTTTTTTTTATCTTTTTACAAGGTGAAGGTAAATTTGCAAGCACTCTATTCTTCCAAACTCTTCTTATAAAATCACACTAGGTGTGTTGTTATTGTTACAATAGAATTAGCTTCAATCTTGTAGTGCAATTAGTGACATGTGGCATTCTAGTAAGTATGGTACTCCATTTCAATTTACGTGAACATATTTTCTTTTTGGTCCGTTCAAAAAAGAATGATCCCTTTATAAATTTAAAAATAATTTAGCTTAAACTTATAATTCTATCTTTAATAAAAAACTTTTATAACCACACAAATACTTGATTTGTTTAGAATCATAAATTTCAAAGATCTTTATTATTTTCTTAAATTTTGTGTCCAGTCAAACGTATTCATCTAAATTGAAACAACGTTAATAATAGGTTTAACATCAAGTCTTAATCCTACTTAGACCAAGTGGTACCTCGAGAGCTAGGGTTTCAGAATTGAGGCCAAGAAACAAGATATAGGAATTGGACGGTTTACTTATTCGAGGCGTCAAATGTCGGTGATAAGGTAGGCAAATGAGCTCTGTAAAAACTGACAATTGACACTGACTTTTGTTTATCTTTTTCTGTTTTGGGGCTCAGAGTCATTGGTAGTTTTGGGACCACTAACTGAGAATGAGAGATGATGCCTGTAGTATAGTGGGGCTAATTATGACATTTGCAGGCTTATGATGGGATTATACATCATCACTTACCTCTTCCTTTTTCCAAGTTAACTGTAACTTGCATTTAAAAAACTAACAATCATCCAGTGAAATTTTAATATACGGGTACGAAGAGTGTAGTGTATACGGAGACATTTTTCCTATCTCGAGAGAATAGAAAAACTGTTTCCCAAAGATCTCGGCTTAAAAAGACGAAAAAAAGAGTAACTTGCATTTACTTGTCACAATTATTGGGCTATTTTGGGATTGAATGCTTGGGCTTCATTTTTTGTCCATTCTTGGATGAATGGTTGACAGAAATAGCCCTGTAAGATGTTGGTCTTAGCTAATGTCTTCAAAATTAGCGATAATTTAAAAAAATATATTCACTTGTACACTATTATTGTTTAGTATTGTTCTATTTGGTTGGTAAAGTTTATACTATACTTACTTTACTTATCAATTATGTTGTTCATCAAAATATATATGTTGGTATGATTTTTCTCATCAGGGACAGATTTCTCTACCAGATTGGTAGATTTTATCATATATTTATTTTTTCTATTTGTTAAGTTATTTATCAAATTCTACTCGATTGTTTTAGTTTTTCTGTATTGTTTTAACAAAGCGTTTTTCGAATTTGTAACTTCAATTTTGATCAAAGTCACTTCAAATCTAAGCTAAATAATTTTAAATTTGAAATAAAGATTCCAAATACTAGCACAAATCAGTCACCAATTTAGTCAAATAACATTAAATCAAACAGATTTACTTTGTCTTTTCCAACACTTTCTAAGGTCCAATAATGAAGTTTTGAGTTTTTTTTATAGTAAATCACTAAATCGGTGGTTGAAATAAAAGTTTAAGGATAAATTATCAATATCCAAACGATTTTAACAATAATGGATCATTAACCTTCTACTTTTTACCATCAAACAAGAATTTTAAGCTTTAAATATTGAGGAACTATAATGTTCAAGAGAAAAACACGAATATTTTGCTAAGACCCTCAAAACCGAGAACATTCTATTAAGATCAGCCCCGTTGGGAACATGCTGTGTAATTTTTTGTTGGGATTTTTACCTTACTATACTACATATGAAACTTTATTATCCTCCCTAATTAAGTTTTAACTTAATTACATATCCATGTACAATTTACCAATTATACACAAATTAGTTTTAAATGAGTATCCATTTATATTAGAAATTAAATAAGGAATGAGTTATTTCTCATCCATGTTCTGTCTCTCATGCGCTCTCTCTCTCTCTCTCCTACACTCTTTCTCTCTCTCCTGCGCTCTCTCTCCCCGCGTCTCTCTGTATCTCTATCTCTCATTCTATATTCTTTCTACAATTTTTCTTCCTCTAATGTTCTCTACTTTTTATCCTTTCATGTTGTATATATTTTAAGTGGAATTCATCAATAGATTTCAATCATTTTACTATAGAGTTTTAACTTAATAATTTCCTTTCATGTTGTACAATTGGTATTCAAATTGAAATTTTTTGACTCTCCACCATTGACAATCATTATAAATCTTTGAAGCTTTGAATTTGAATTTGAATTTGGGTTTTCAAAAACCATTATTTGTTTGGATTGGGTGTTGTTGTAAATATTTGAGAATATTATTTGGAGTTTATATCTCAAATTTAGGGGTGTTTGGTGAAGATTAGACTTGATTTTGGCTGAATTTCAGATTGAAACTCGAAGAAGAAGAAGAAGAAGAAGAAGAAGAAGAAGAAGAAGAAGAATAAGAAGAAGAAGAACACCTGACATTCAATATACTTACAAAATTATAGTAAAGTTGTATTATAATTGTATGTAAATTGTATTCTATTTTAGTTATATATATTTTTTATTTGAATGTTGCATGAAAGTTGAAAAATAGTTATACAATGTATGAATCATTGTATAAATTTTGTATTTAAGTTATCAATACTATCTTTTTACATAAAGTTGTTGAAATATATCAAAATTGTATTAAGAGAGAAAGCTTTGATTAGAATTTTAGAGAGGAAGAAGCACACACCACGTACAAAATATATACAATTCAGATACAAAATATACAAAAAACATATTGTATAAATTTTGTATGAAAATTATATTTAAGTTGTATGATGTTGTTGATGTATTTTAACTGGTAAGAATTATATATAAAAGTTGTAGATAAGTTGTAAATAAGTATATATTATATAATTAGTTGTATGAAATTTATTTTATGTATGGAATAGCATATAGTTGAACGATGGCAATCAATTGCTAAATCGTTTTATATAATGAAAACGGTATAGTACATACTTGAATTCGAAAGTTTTTGTTTTGTTCCCAAATCTCAACAAAATTGACGTGCTACAGTGAATCAAGAAAATGGTGTGCTAAATAGATAAAGAAGAACATACACAGCTAAGAAGTTGTGACTGGAGCAAGTTTCATCTGATTTTGGACGAGTTTGTGTTTAGCTTAAAATAGGTAATCCAATTGGAAGGAATCTTATTGAAAGAGAAGAGGAGAAAAAAGAAAAGAAAAATGGGGTAACTTAATCCCCTAATTTAAGGCACTAATAACGGATTGTATATAAATTATAAGCAAATCTTATTCAAGGCGGGTAGTTTTCAAATCCGGGATAATTTTGGTAATACGGTTTCATATAGTGTATAGGAAAAAAAAAAGGAAAAATACCACCTATATCCATTTATAAGTAGCTTATTACAAAAATTGGCTAATTCATAAAATATTATTAATATTAGCCAATTAGCTATTTGTAGCCAAAAAGGTCAATATTTTTTTTTGAGTGAGTGTTATTAGAATAGATTGGGTATATATTAAGGAGCTTTAATCTAAGTTTTGCGATGATTTGGTGGAGTTTTGAGGTGGTTTGAATTGAAAATTTGAAGTAGAATATGAACATGAAAAAAATGATAGGTGTATCACACTATGTATCACATATGTATCATATGTGTATCACATGTATATCCATGTATGTCTGCGTGTGATACATGGGTGATACATGTGTCGCAGGAGAATTTTTTGAACTCGATTTTAACTACCAATTTTGATACCAAATCACCTCCAATCTTCCTCAAATTTTGTATATTGATTCATCTATATGTTTTCAATGAATCTCAACCATACCCATTGAAAAAGTTCCTTTTTGCTTCAATTTTTGAAATCTTGTATATATATTTTTTTTGTATTTCATCACCTTGTTTGCTACCTTATTCATAAAATTTCCTTTCCGTCTTGCAACTAATGTTGCTAATCACACTTAAAAATATGGAAAAAGATCTTTGTGTGTGATTTTTTGAGAGAAAGAACCTTATTTCTTTGGGTTTTTAGTTTTTATATGCGATTGACTAATTTTGGTAAATTTATGATTAATGACTAGAGGTCGGTAAGTTGAAACTTTTTTGAGATATTTCTGTAAGATTCCCAAAAACAAATTCATTTTTTGTTCTTTGGTGGAACATCATCCAGCCCATTTTTAGCGTCACCATTTGGTAGTCCAATAAGTTCTGCCCATATGAAAAATGGCCACCGTTATCGGACAACCATGAATTGAGCAATTTGAACTTGATACTAATCGTATTTAAGTTAAATATATTTACGGCATAAAGATTTTTAACACGTTTAGTATAGCTTTAATGTTATAGTAAGCTCATTATCTTTTTACTAAATTATACGACATCCTGTAACTTGATCTCATTTGAAATAAATAGTGCAGTAGCATATAATGCACAATTACTTAATTATTACTCCATCCGTTTCAAACTATCTGTTGTATTTTTCTTTTACACGTCTCTTAAAAAAATATTAAATAAAATAGATTTTTAATTGTTTTACCCTTGTTTATGTCTTAAGATATAATCTCTCTTTATTTAATATTTACTTATAGTTAAGGTGTTTGTATTTTGCAAGGATATTTATTACTAAGGGTAAAAAAAAAGAAGAAAAAATTATTTTGAACTTCTTAAATGACAAATAATTTGAGACAACTATTTTTAGTAACCACGACTGATAATATTGAAACGAGTAAGTATGATTTAGTAGTCGATTTCCTATAGTACCAACTATAGGTTTGAGCCGCTCCAAATTAAAAACAATAAACGATTCATACTTGACTTTAAATAAGGTTTCCAATTTGATTGCAAACTTTCATAATAATTAATTGGCCCCGCCATTGCTATCCCAAATCAAACTTAGTGGTCATTTAAAACACCTTTAGGTCAATAAAACTATAGCTCCAAGTTTTTGACTATTATTGAAACAACGTCTTTTTCATGATATGATATGAAGATTATTTAAAGTAAGTCTAGAAACAGAAAGTGGTCCATTTCTGATTTGGCGGTGATATTAACTCAAATATAAATTATTTAATTTTTTGACTTAAAGTATGGGCCAAGTTTTTGTAGTTTTGGTTTGTGACATTCTCAACACGCTTAAAATCTTTAATTTGTAATTTAGAACGCTTCCCACTTGTCAATTTTCAACTAAAAAACACCAAGACAGAAATACTATTTGATTATCCACCGCTAAGAATGAGTATATACTAATAATACTAAACAAGGTGTACTAGTAATGCTGAAATTAATTATGATGGGAGTAGTTATGCTGTGATTCATTTCTTATTGACTGCAGTGACGAAGCTAGTAATTTCACCAAGGATTTTTCAAATTTAAAAGAAGTGAAAATAAATTTTCGACAAAGTGTGTTCAATATGTGTTATATACATCTAAAACGTAATATTTTACCTATATACACAGTGCAATTGTTCGACGAAGGGTGGTCAGTTGACCACCCTTGTGACCATGTGGCTTCGCCACTGATTGACTGTTTGGTTTGGTGCATTAAAAGTTTTGAAAGAGCAATTTTATATGTTATATATATTTATCCATGTATTAAAAATTATGGTTTGTTATGTATAAGAATAGTACGGTTGAAAAATACTACTAAACAAGAATTAATAATACCAAAGTTAATACATATTTATTTTTTCTAATACATCCTACTAAATGCCCCCTACAATGTAATACCAACAAGAACAATAATAATACAAATGTTTATTACATAGGTTCACAAGAATAATTATTCATTTTATTGAATTAACATTCTCACCTAGTTTAACAAGAAAGTAAACAAGATAAATTAACTTCAAACTCACATTATAAGCTTTCGCATATAATGCTTTTGTTAAATTACATAATTTAATTTTATCAGTTAAGAATGGAAGTAAACATACATATCTCTTAACCACATACTTAAACATAACCTTTTATAATAAATAATCACCAAATATTATTTCAAATATAATTCTATTGTAGGGAAAAAAGCCAAATATACCCCCTCTACTTTAGTATATTGTTCATATATATTCTTCGTTATACTATCGGGTCACATCTACCCTTACCGTTAGCCAAACTTTTTAAAAATACCCTCCACCTAACGGAAAGCCACCAAATTAAAAAAAATACCTATTCTTTTAAAACCCATTAATAACCCGTTAAATCTTTTTTATTTACTGCACTTATTCCTTACAAATTAGTCATCTCCATCGTAGTCATTTGTTGAACTTAAGATGTGAAAGACATAAAAATACTGACAATCATATATTTATTTATATATTGAGTCGCGATTCTTTTAATATCCTTATTGTATGTTTATTATATTCTACCTTTTCAATTTTTTCTTTCTTCTAGTCTTTTTCTTTGTTATTTCCCACCATGCATAATTGCGCCGAGTATTTACCATGATTTTTTTCTACCATGACGTGAATGTTTATAGCATCTTATTAGGTTGACAATTATGAAGTCTTAAGGCAGCTACCGAGGTATTTCTTCCTCCAACAATGAGCCTTTGTTGATGAGTATTCACGCACCATATTTTCTTATTCTGCTATAAACATTTAAGCAACGAGTAATTATTGCCAAATCACGCCTTAAGAATCAAAGTTGGATTTCAAGCTATGGGATGAGATACTCATAATTCTTAGTAACAACTGAACTTATAAGGAACAAATATTAGAAAATAATTAGAAGAGATTCAATTTAATATCAAGTTAGAGTCTACAAAAATCATCAAGAATGAAAGAAAGTACACCGACAAGTTGAAAAGCAACTTAACAACCTAAGTACACTAATTTCATGCATTAACTAAACACAAATATTGATATAGTATATATCGGTTGCTACTCGCATACAAACTAACTATCAAGTGTGCATTGCATTAGACATAGGGATGCCGTATTATAACCACAAAAAATACAACCAAAAGTGATAACATGACATCCTAACACCACCATGAACAATTAAGAACCAAAAATATAAATTCTTACTAATCATACTTCCACCGTTATTCTCGATCTCTCTCTAAATGAATAAAATGTGTTAAGACGTCTCAGAAACTAGGTTATGTATTTTTATATGATGGGTTTAACAGGTTGTGGGTTCTTAAAATAATTATTTTATTAATGTGGTAGATTCCGTTAGATATGGTATTTTTAAAACGTTTTGTTAACGGTAAGGGTAGATATGTCCTGTTGAACTATTTTAAATAGCTCAAAAATGCCCTCATTTTGGAATAAATTTCCGGAAAAATTACTTATTTCAGAATTTTTTATTAAAATACAAAATAAATACTTATTCCCAAAAAAATAAACGGAAGATATTTTTGAGCTATTTCAAATAGTTCAAGGGCATTTTTGGCCTTTTTCGATTAATTATTTAACACCTGTCAAAAGAGAATAAAAAGTAGTAAATGAAATAGGAGTAGTTAAAAAAGCAGCAGAAATGAGGGAACCTCAGTGGTCCTACCCATCAAACTCACCGGCTAATAGAGTCGCCGTTTCATATCAACAACGTTTTGATCAAATATCATAAACTATTTCCAATAACAATTAATCCCCATTTTCATCTTCATTCAATAATCGGAAGCTTCATATTCATCTTCCTAATTTGTACATACAAAAACTCAATTCAGAAAAGGATTATCGGATCTCGTTTAGTTGAATTGGAAATTGTGGATGGCGAATTTGTATGTGACGGCGGTGCCGCCGACGGATCTGAATCGGAACACTGAGTGGTTTACGTATCCAGGTGTATGGACAACTTACATCCTAATTCTATTCTTCTCATGGCTCGTTGTTCTCTCCGTCTTTGGTTGCTCTCCTGGCATGGCTTGGACCATCGTTCATCTCTCTCATTTTCTCGTACGCCTCTTTCTCTACCTTCTTATTTTATTTAACTTTTTCGTATTCTCGTTTAATTTAGAATTAAGGCTTAGTAGTAGTAGTAGTAGTAGTAGTAGTAGTAGTTGTTGTTGTTGTTGTTGTATTCACCTTCTCAATAAAGGAGGAGGGTTGTGGTAAGTGGAGGAGCTAGAATTTTATACAATGGGATTCGAAAATATCAAATGTTACACCTGATTTTTGAACTTGTGATCTAAAGCAACTTTTGAAGCCTCGCTGCCACTTTACTAGAATTTTTTTCTAATGTCAAGGGGATTCAACAGCTTATATATGACCAAAAATACTAGTTTTATCTTATCTACACAGTATAATTTTCTGGCGAAGGGAATTCAATTGAACACCTTTCTTTGAGCTAGCTCTGCGCCTATGGTTGTGGTAGGTTGATAGTTTGCTTTAAAGTAGTCCAGTCATGATGAATTTTATTCACAACTATGTTCTTTTGAAATGGGCCCGCACAAATAAATGCATAGTTGAATGATTGACTTATTGATGTCTATGTTTCTGCCTTTCTGGATATTTTTTTTGGATTCCAAGTCTCGTTTGCCTTAGTGTTTTCTGGGTTTATGGTACTGCACCATTTGGGGATTTGTCTTGGAATTTGTAATTGATCTGAGTTAGGTCTAAGCTTGAGTCATTTATTACTTGTTTATGTCAACTTGGTGAGAAGTAGCTTGAGGAGGGGTGAATTGGAATTTAATTTATCCGTCTTGATTCTTAGATAGAGTAGAAAAGGATACAGCCGACTCCTACTATTTTGTGATTGATGGCACGCACAATTGATATATTTGATTCTTAGATAGATGGAGAGGCAAATTGTAATAAAAGTTTTAGCTTTTTAGTGTCTTGTATACTTGGTTTTTGCATCTTGATCAATTTTACTAGACATTACTACTATAGTCTTATATTAGTTTAGAGTATGGAGTCTATGGCTCTATGGACTTTAATCTATTATAATGTTGAGGAACTCTCACCACTTGAACTATCTTTACGGTTGATTTAGCCCAAGGTTCGTTCTTCATTACATGGTATCAGAGCTAGAGTTATCATTGTTGAGCTCTCGTGTTATGTTATTCATGCTCTAGATATCTAGTCCTAGTTGTGCCGGGAGAGGAGGGTAGGAGTAGATGTGTGTGTGTGTGTTAAATTCCCACATTGGTTGAGGGTACATTTTATAGTCTATTTATATGGTTTCGAGAATTTTCACCACTTAAACTAGTTCTTTGAGTTGAGTTAGGTCTAAGACCATTTTCATGACAATTATGATGCATGATTGACGTACCTTGCAATTCTCTATTTAGTCACCAGCATGCGGAGTAACAAGTACATTTGGAATTTGGGGATTATTAAGATTGCTACTTTGAAAGCTTAATATCTCTATTATCCTTTTGGCGTCTTTTCCCTTATTCTTGCTATGCTTGCCAGCCCATGTGTTTAGTAGCAAATAAGAAACATTGTTTACCTATGTTATATGCTGTGAATAATGTGCGTATGCATAATTCCTACGCGTGCCAAAGTTTACTTGATGATCTTTACCTTCTCTTTGGTCCCAATTTGTGTCTCTCTGTGTACAACAACAACAACAACAACCCAGTATAATCCCACTAGTGGGGTCTGGGAAGGGTAGTGTGTACGCAGACCTTACCTCTACCCTGGGGTAGAGAGGCTGTTTCCGATAGACCCTCGGCTCCCTCCCTCCAAGAACTTCCCACCTTGCTCTTGGGGTGACTCGAACTCACAACCTCTTTGTTGGAAGTGGAGGGTGCTCGCCACTAGAGCAACCCACTCTTGTCTCTCTGTGTCTCTCTCTGTGTCTCTGTGTATGTGTCTGTTTCTTTTTCCCTGGTGTTGTAGCATGGGTGGAAACCTTGTAATATACCTACCCTCGATTTTATCTCTCTTTTTGAAAGACAGCCTTCTCTACTTATTTCACGTCATTTGTCACTATTTTCCACTGGAAGAAGGGAATAGAATTTGTACATACTCCAAATCTTTTGTTGCTTTACTAACGACTTCGCCTTGTCTGTTTATCTTCAGGTCACATATCAATGTTTTCACTGGAAGAAGGGAACACCATTTTCTGATGACCAAGGTATCTACAATAGATTGACTTGGTGGGAGCAGATAGATAATGGGAAGCAGCTTACTCGCAACAGGAAGTTTCTAACAGTTGTCCCTGTGGTGCTGTAAGTAGTCAATATCATCATGTTTTTTGCTATTTAGACTTCTAATGCTATGAAAGATATCGTGCTTGCAAGTATAGTTGACATGTATATGAGCTCTCCAACTGACTTGAATAAGCTTCTAAGTTGCACATGCATTTTGCAACAGTGCTTCTAATCATTGTATTAGTACATATATTGGAGGGCGTAGTATTCTTAGGCTCTGGTTATGGGCTTGGTTAACTAAAACTTGCTATGTTTCATTTTATATGACACTATTACTATTTGAAAGTTATCAATAAACGGGACAAGAAGTCAGGACATAGAGTGTAGTTGTTAGACCAATTAAGCATCCAAGCTTATGGAATTGGTGATCATGTAGCGGTTGAATGAAAGTAACATGGATTACGCACAAGTCTTTGTCATTAGCATTATGTTCATGCATAACTTCCATGATCAATGATATCAGCCCAAGTGTTAATTATTTTGAGCTTGATTACTCTATTTTTAAGCTAGTTTTTGGGAATTCCTTATCAAACAATATATGATATAGTCCCTACATAACAGGCTGTACTGGAAGCATGTTTTAATCACTTATTCTTAATAGCTTCTCCAACAAAGCATACACGAGCAAATTTATCGAATCTAATGCTATAAATTTTTGATGGAGGATTCGGTGTTGAAGATACTACCTCAAATAAGTGGATTATGTGTTGGACAAGAGAGTGTTGCTCAAGTGGGAAGCACCTTCCACCTCCAACCTTACGGTTGTGGGTTCGAGTCACCATGTTACCATTTCAAAAAAGAGGATAATGCTTCTGATTAAATCTCATAGTCGCATTTTTGGGACTCTTAAGAGTGGAAAAATTGGCATCAATGTCTCCTAGAGAATGGCATGACAAAGGAAGAATTAACACGTAGCATATGATCACTCAAAAGGTGGAGTGATTTACGATAGGAAGATACCTACCAAGGTGAAGACCATGTTTTGGAAAATGGTTGTGGGATTGTGGCACCAGCAATATTACATGGAAGTGAGTGTTAGCTTACATATGCGCGAGATGAATGTTTCAAGTTGCTGAATATCTCTCAGAATCAATGAAAGTTTAGCTAAGAATGGAATCAAAGGTTCTGTATGGCCGATACTAATTAGTTAGAAATTAAGGTTTACTTGTTTTTACACTCCTGATGTTTGTTAGAAGTGTCTTTATTTTGGTTATAGATTTATATGCCCGTTTAGGGGTAAGTGTAACATTTTGAGATCTCTAGTTCTGGAAAACCGCTAATTTGCGGTACAAGACAACTTATTTAGTAGTCAAATGAAATTGACCTTAATAGACCAGAACGGGCGTTGAGGATTTCATTAGCTGACCCGGCTAGTTTGAGGTTGATACATTGCAGATTGATATATACCCCAATTGTATTAGTTTAGTGGGAAGTTGGTCCCATTTAGCTTCAAGACCTACATATTACATGGTAAAACCAAAATCTGACACTTTTAGAAAGTGTTAGGCTGTTAGCATATAATTTATGAAGCAGAAGGTATCTGGACATGCCATGGTTGGACGACTGTGACAGGTTCCATTAGCAATTATTGAGCATTCACAGCTTATTGAGCCACTAATGGAATTCTCCCTAAGGTGGATATAGAACTGTTGAGTTTTTAATTAGTGCTTATAACAATTAACATTTATGAATTTGCTGAGAGCCCAAATGCTTCATGGGAAAAGGAACAACGTTTTCCCCTGAAAGCAATATGCTGAGTTTTCATTTGATTAAAGTTAGCTTTCAGTGGACCTACGCCCCAAAAAGGGGGAAAAAATAAATTCACTGTGAACTTTTCCTTGCGAAAAAAAATGACTGTGAATCTTGATGGGAAAAGAATCATCTATAATTTGTTTTACAACTGTTGGAGGTAGCTATCCTAAAGGTTATTACTGAAAGTTTATAGAAACTAATAAACCTTACCTTTGGACCTGGAAAAATTACCTAAATTGTGGAATTGAAGGAGGAAACTCATAGTCTTGTGGCGTCAAGTCTCAATCTTTGATCTTTATCTATGGAGTCATCGAGTTGTCTGGAATGTGGTTCTCCTCATAAGATTTAGTTATTGAATGATCTAAAACAAAAAGTGCAGAATAATAAATTCTTTTGAAAGCATTACAAATTAATTTCCACATTTTAAACGCGCTATTGCTTTTTCAATATTTCTGTTGGGTGACCGAGAAATCTGTTTGGGACCAATCCTTAGGATGAACTGCAGCCTTCGAAACTCGGGGATAATGGACCCGTCCCTCTACCCTTCTCCACTTAAATACCAGGCTTAGTTCGCATGACGCAAGGCTCGAACCTGTGACGTAAGTTATAAGTCCCTCAACCTTTGCCACTTGAACTAAACCCTGGGGCACTGATTTTTCAGTATTTCAAGGATAAAAATACCATTTATTCACAAGAAAAGCATTATGCATCCTTCGTTTAACAATATGTTTTGTTGTTTAGGAAGCTCTCAAGTTCTCAATGACATAGAGCTTATGAAAATTTACTTTTGGAGTCAGCTACAGCTGAGCTGGCTCCTGAAACTTGTGTTTGCATTGTAACCTATTCATTTTGGGAGTCGCACCAGGAAATATGTACCTTTTTGGTATTTAATCTTTGTAAGTGTAGCAAGCTTTCTTAATGCAGTTGATTTATATGCAAAACAATTCTTGGTGACAGAGTTCAATTTTAAACTTAGAAAATAGTAGAGAAAATGATGAAAGAGCGATCAACCAAATACACACTCATCAAAAGAAAAATGGAAAAAGAAACCCCCAACCCCAACCCCCACTTTTTTGCGCATAGGAGTAAAATGATGAATCAGCACTAGCATCTTGATACCATAGTCAGAGTCTTTTATTTATGCTATGGGCTTATGCACACATCCTTGTTTGCTTTGCTGCATAACGTTTCTTTTTCTGCCTTTAATTTCATAAAAAAGAATCACAAATTTTGATGGGAAAGAAAGTAGGAGGGGGGAAGTTAAACAGTGCATGTGCACTTAGTTGGAGGTAGTGGAGTGGTGGGTGGGGGTGGGGGGTGTTGCTGTGGCCATGCTTATTACTTCCCTCTCTGGAATTATGTTTATTGATATTTTGCAGCATTCTTTTCTTATTCATCCATCGTAGTTTTCTTCTGATTAGTGATGAAGCATTGTAGTTTCCTAGATATTGGACTCTCCTTCCTCCTTTATTATTCAGGAACATTAATTTTTTTAAGGCAGATGCTTATTGAACAATACTGTGTCATATTAATGATACACTTATGCACTGTGAAGGGGAACCTTGGTGTAACTGGTAAAGTTGCTGCCATATGACCAGGAGGTCACGGGTTCGAGCCGTGGAAACAGCCTCTTGCAGAAATGCAGGATAAGGCCGAGTACAATAGACCCTTGTGGTCCGGCCCTTTTCTAGACTCCGCGCATAGTGGTAGCTTAGTGCACCGGGCCCTAGCTTATGCACTATCACTTTAAAGAGGAACATTGAAGGTAGCTAAGGTTGATGATCAGCAAGTGGAAAATGTGGTGTTCTCATTTATTGTACCCAGAACAACAACTAGTGCAGCTTTTGTATAAATGATGTGGTAGGACATTGATTTGTTTGCCATTTGTCTTGCCTGTGCTACCAACTACACAATGATCCTCTTTTTTCCTTTTCCCTTTGGAGAAAAGATTCTTTTTTCTAACTAATTTTATTTGTGGTTGTCTTTTGTCCATCTTGAAGGGAGCCTTGGAAGTAAAAAGTTAATGTCATGTGACCAGGAGGTCACGGGTTCGAATCGTGGAAACAACCTCTTGCAGAAATGCAAATTAAGGTTGCATACGATAGATCCTTTGTGGTCCGGCCCTTCCCCGGACCCGCGCATAGCGGGAGCGTAGTGCACCGGGCTGTTTTTTATTTTTTTTTATTTTTTATTGTTGTCTTTTGTCCATATTATCCTCTGTACTGTATGATGCCTTTGCAGTAGTTGTTCTCATACTTGGTTTCTTTTCACAGGTACTTGATAGCCTCTCATACAACCGATTATCAACACCCAATGTTGTTCTTCAACACTTTCGCAGTTTTTATACTGGTTGTTGCCAAATTTCCAAATATGCACAAGGTTCGTATTTTCGGGATAAATGCAGATCAATGAGCTGGGTTTAATTGAATACATAACACAGAAAGAAATAGTATTTGATTTGCATTAGCATCTTGAGTAAACTAAGATGTCTCTGTACAAGGTTTTGAAAGATCTCGATTCGATATTTTCGCTTTTTTATTTTAAAAGTGTAATACCAGTATCATATCGAAATATATTTGTTATGGTTCTATTTTTCCCTTTTTGATTTCGATTGATAACTTGGTATTTTTGTAAACTTATATTCTATCAACCAAACTTGCAATCGTGATTCATGAAATTGATTTTTCAAACTCAAGCAAAAAGGGAGAAAAACTAAAAGGAAACAAATTAAACCAAAATGTTACTGATGTTTCATTCTAAAACAGAAACTCTCATTCTTTGCTTGAAATGAAAAGTAAAGAAAAAACGTAAGACATAATATTACTAAGGAAATTATACGATCCAATAAATAAATAAATTAAAAATTATTCATATGATCATATATATCGTTGATTTCTGTTGAGAAATCCCGAATATCACGGGATAAAAAGACTCATATATGTGCAAACTTTTGTTGGGGGTTTTCCAACTTCCTAAAGAGAACACCTCCTAAAATGGCCTGAAGAAAATGACCCTTCCAAAGTCCCAAACTAAATCCTTGAAATAGGATCCAGCCATTCAGGCTCTGATTCTCCACCGAAAGTGACTTACTGCAACTAATAATTCTTTAAAAATTATTTAAATAAAGCCATTTACGATTTGAAATTTATAAGTTAATATACAGTAATAACTGTATTTACACTCAAATATTTATAAATATTTAATGAATTTCTTAATACATATACATAATTTAGACAAAAGTTACTGAAGTCTTATGTACTGTAGATCTATTTCTGATTATGTTTCCGTGAATTTCAGAAGTGTAAGCCGTATTAAGAGTGAATTAAGGAGAAAGATTGTCATAAGTTGATGATAAACTTTAATGATAAATTATTAGAACTATGAAAAATAGAGTGAGACTTTTAATTTGCAGTTAGTAGATCCGAGTTAGTTCGATATTGATGTTTTTATTAAGAAATTAAAGAGAAATGGAGGGTGTAGATGTGGACTAAAGTGGGAGAGATTATTCCTTAGCACGCTTGTCAAAGGGGAATGTTTGTGGATCCCACATATGACCAAAAAAATTAGAGTTTGTCAGATCTTTCTCCTACTTCCTTTTAATTTTTTAACAATAAAAAAACATGCGCAATTATCATCCCATTGAAACTGCTCCTTAGCCACCTTTCTTCATTATATATGCAGAACAACAACAAGAGTCAAACTTATGGTTTGATATTATCGTTTACGGTTTATATTATTAAATTATAAATTAGTAATTTATATATATTCAATAGATTTTTGTAAAATAAATATATAATTTGGATCATAGGTATTGATTCAATCAATAATTTGGATCATACGTATTGATTCAATCAAACTCGTAGAGCGTATACTAGTTCCACCCCTTATGCAACAACAATTACGCCTTAATTCTAAAATTATAATAATAATAATTACATCACAATCTCAAATAAAAGAAAAAAACTTATTTAGTAGCAACAATTTTTGTAGTACGGAATATATATATATATATATATATATATATATATATATTCACCACCAAAAACAAACAAAAAACGAAGAAGAAGAAGAAAATAAACCAGGAATAATTATTTCTTTGACTTTCTCTCACATTTTAGAGCAAATATTACTTAATTTCCCGGTTCAACATTCAACAATAGAAAAGAGAGAGTTGCATACACATTCTTTCACCATTTTTATATATTAATAAGAGAAACAATCTTGGATGAGTCCTTTTTTTTTTTCCCCTCCTAAATACAAGCTTTTTAGTAAGCCTATGAGATTATACAACATCCATGAGCATGTTGAATCATGTCATTTAAGTATAATCATATAAGGCTACAACATAAGATGAATTTATGAACAATGTTAGTATATATAAATTAAAAGTCGTAAACATATGCTCTCAACCAAATAACTCTAATTAATAATCAAAACCACTATGTTATCATATAATTAGAAGGGAAGTCTTAGAGCAACTGTAAAACATTAATCAGGTCATGGGTTTCGAACTGAAGAAACAACCATTAATGCTTAAATTAGGGTATAACGTGTACCTCACACCTTTTGGGGTAGGCCCCTTTTCCGAACTTGAGTGAACACGATATACCTTGTAGCATTTTTATTTATGTTATCAAACCTCGCTACTGATGCTCATGGCTTAAGTCATATACAGTCATTTGAAGTGAAGCAGAACCTGACTACCTTAAAAAAGCTTTTTTGGGAAGATAGTAGTAAATCATGAAGTCATGTTTATGTTCAGAAATTATGCTGCAAAACTATACTTTGCAGAATAAAGTAGCTCAAATAAATTAATTAATAACAAGTCTCACAAAGCTCAATACAAACTTGAAAATTATACATTATAATACATTTATTTTTCTAATGACATTAATTGAAACAACACTAGTGGGATCTCTTTGCCTTCCTTTTTGTGATAATAGAATAATTATAGGCATCACAAATTCTGGTCTTCTTGCCCTCCAAAAAATCTGGGCTTCCCTTTCTTTCAGATAACTTCCACCAACTATAATCCAAAGTAAATTAATGACAACTATATGAAAAATGAGAGAGTAAAGTAAACTAGAAAAGATTAATTAGGAGAAATCAGAATTCCTTTTATATATCCTATGAGTTAGTTTTGAAGAACTTAAATCCAAACAAGGCCACCCCACCAATAACCACTTAAAGAAAAAATCACAAAATAGGTGCATGTTCAATTCTCGATGTTTTCTTAACCCCCAAATGTGATAGAAAATCTTTTCTTTTCTTTTCTAAAAGAAAAAGGAGAAACCCCATAAAGAAAATAGAAGAAAAACCCTTGATATATTATTGTATAATATATATATATATATTTTACCAAGATCCTCCTCCTCCTAACATCCCATTCCAAAATCCATTAGTAGATTCTCCAGCAGGCTGATGATGATCTCTATTATTCTCATTAGCACCATCATTTGTAGTATTTGTGGTTGAAATTTGTTTTAAACCTACAAAAGGAAACAAAAACCTTCCACTTGTATTTGTCTCTTGGAGATTATTTCCATAGGCTGCATTTCCAAGTCCATGATCCAATGAGAAATTTAGAGATGGCAAAGAAAATCCAGATGAGTTATTATAAACTGAATTTGGATCAGAAATATTGGCCATTGACATAAATGAATTATTATTCATCCCTCTTGATGTAATCCCATTAATTAATTCCAAAGCTGAAAGCTGAGATGACGAAGACGCAGAAGAAGAAGAAGATGGAGGAGGAGGCAAAGGTGAAATACTTGGACTGTTGTTGTCCTTGTTGCTTGCATCATAATTTGGTACCTGTTGATTTTGAAGGTGCAAGAGTCAAAATCAGTAAAGCAGCTCGGACACTACTGATATATAAAAAAAAAATCAAAATCAAAAATGTATTTCTGAACGAATTATCGTAATTTTGAGAAGTCGAATAGCTAGTAACGTTAGAACATATAATTTAGACAACAATCGTCACTTAACATGCACATTTACACATACATAAATACAAGTGACTTTTTGATTCCTCAAAACATTCATAACATAACATTAATTTTGACCCGATTAATTATTTCGAAAAGACATCTTTTAAAACAAATAACAACGCATAAAAGATTCTAGCTTTTGTTGTTGTCACTAATCTATTATTTATTTTCGTCTTCTTGAGTAGAAGGTGTTGCGAAAACAGCCTTCTTCCCTTTGGCAGGGATAAGATGTGCGTATACTCTACCCTCCCATACCTCAATTGTAAAATTTTACTGAATTGTTGTTGTAGTAACAACGCATAAAAGAATCCAATGAATTCGAAAGAATTAACCGAGAAACTATATGAAGTGAAAGTACCTGAATTAGCTCAGTGATAGTCTTGAAATCGGATGAAAAACCCAAGTTAAGATCTTGGCTCCCTTCAATATGGAACTTACTAGGGTTTTGATCATGATTATGAGATGGTGGATTAATCAAATCAGGAAGTTTTTTCAAAGGATTATTACCATGATTTGAATAGGAGGAAGAATTAGAGGAAGATTTCTTGTTTTTTCTTGAACCACCACCAACAGGAATATTTCTAAGAGATCCACCAGCAGTCCAATATCTTCTACAAGTCTTGCAAAAATACCTTGGCTGAGAAAGACTATAGTTATTGTAGTAACAAAACTTTGTGTTTGTTGAATTACATCTTGGACAGTTCAAAGCTTGGTCTTTTTGTGGCCTAACTTTTCTTTCTACACATGAATTAGGTTTTGATGAGCCATTTGTGTTTTGTATTATCTCTTCCATTGGCTTCACCATTATCTCCTACAAAAAAATAAGAGGAAAACAATGAACAATATTTTTAAATAAATATATATGTGAAAAATACTCAAATTTCAACAACTATTAGATTCTGATCAATCTATATATAATTTCAAAAGTATAGTAATTCAGTGGTAACAATTTAAAAACGGACTATATAAAATTTAAATTTTAGATCCGACCACTGAATTTCATGACGAGAAGTGCAAGACGGCCATCAGCTAGCTAGTAAGCACCACAAAGATTTTCAGATGAGTAATTAGAAAGGGAAAGGAAAAAAAGTCAGGTGCGTTTACTTTAAAACTTTAACTGTAGTTTAATCTGTTTCACTTTCTCAACCTTTTCATAATCACATATATGTATAACAAAAAAGAAGAAGTGTAGAAACAAAAGAAATAGAGACTAGAAAGTGGGGAACTATCATCTTTTCTCAAAAGTAAATCAAGATTTTTTATCTACAAAAACTCTAATCCAAAAAATATAGAAAAACAAGAATTAATGAGATCAAGGGAAACAAAGAAAAAACTAAGCTGAAGGATCTCTTTAAGAATTCTCTTAGTTTAATTATACCTGAGGCCATTGAACAGTATCCATGGATGAAGAAGGAGGAAGAAGCAAAGGAGAAATGGAGTTTTTTTTCTTTCTGAAAAGGAAAAATAAGCAGCTTTATGAACAAGTGGTTTTAAAAGAAGAAAAAGGAATGTTTGAGACGTTTGGTGGCTGTTGTATGTGCTTTATGTTTGTGGGAAGAAAGAGAATGAATAATATATTTTTATGTTTCTCTCTAGGTGTTTGATATTTAACTTGATTAATTCGAAATTGCAACAAATATCACTTTAAACGGTAGAGCGCTACTACTAAAAGTGACGACTTTATATGAATAATATGACATTAATTCTTTTTCTTTAACCTATTGACTATATGTACAGTAGTAATAGTTTTTTAAATTAGTTGTGGAAGAATATGTGTCTTTTCAGAAATAATATTTATATGTGATGGTGAAGTTATCTTTTCTGACTCGAGAGGAGCCTGGCATTAAGTCAAATTGGTCTCTTTTTATATTATATTCTTAAGCATATGAGTTATCTTTAAATTTACACCTTATATCGTTTAACTCTTAGATCCGTGTGATAATCATGTCTGTAAATTGCGTCGTTACTTCTTTCAACTGGCCCCATTACTAGTTTGAAGGAACAAAAGGTTTAGATGGGTTTTTAAGAACTTTTTAGATTCAGAGTTTCTATTACGCATTGGATTTATTTAGCTGGAAAAAAGAACAAAGGAGAAGTGAAACAAGTAAAATATTGTCACTAGATGAAAACTTGAGTGATTTTAAAAAACAAATCCTTTCACAAGCCAAAAAAAGGTACTAGTATATATAATATTGTTGCAGTTTTTGCATTAAGGCTCTTAATTTGTAGCTCAAAGTCTCAAAACAACCAAGTTAATTACTAAGGTATATTATAAAAAATTGAACTATTAAGAGATGTTTGGGATGGAGAACTTTAATCAAATTCTCACATTCACGTTAGGAATGAAGAATCTTTTAGTAGGGAATACAACATTACTTTTTTTATTGAGTATATTTGGCTAGAACTTGAATAAGTCCATATATAATAGACTTACGGCTAGTTATAATTCGAAAAAAGAAAATAAAACAAGTTAAAGAACTATGATGTTTCAAGTTCAAATTTCAGCGGTGTAAAAAAAATGAGGTGATCTTTTCTTATTTGTCTAAAACGTTGAAGGACAAAATTATCGATAGGTCGATATCTCTATTTATGGAAAATAATAATTACCCCGTAAAATTGATTAAGATGCACGCTAAGTTAATTAACTCGAATAATATGACTATACACATATAGAGGATGGTAATTTTATTTGACCTAAAAAAAAGGATGGTGACATATATAGTATAGGGTCGAGGGAACCAGCACATAGAATAGCACTCCACGTTAGAAATGACTAGACTTCATCCATAAAGTAAAAGCACTCAAAACCTCTCTTGCCGCCACAGAATAGCACTCCCCATGTTTTAATTAATGGATTTTAGGGGTGAAATTAAAAAGGTAGTTTTGAGTTTGGCCGAATTCAATATATAGTTTCAATCTAAATTTTATATTGTTTTAATAAATCCAATAAATATGTATAAAAGTTAAATTCAAAATTTAATAATTAACACCTGAGATTACTATTCAGAAATTTAAACTCATAAAGTTCAAGGTATGCGTTTGTAATTTTAGGGTTTTATATCTCAAAACATTTTATTATGTTGATAAGCTATATTGCTTTTTTTTTTGGTTGCTAAAACGACGAGATGTATTAAAGCAGGAAATTAAAAAGTGTTATTACAACATGGAACCGTTCTTAACTATGCAACTCCTAACAAGTCTTTGCGGTAATTAAAGAAAGCAAATAAAGGCACTAAGCCCCAAAATATGTCTTCACGTTCAACATATTCTTCTAGCATCTATGTACTTGCGTAATGTGCTAGAGCGTGTGCGACTGAGTTTGCTTCACGGTATATATGCTTGACTGGTGGTTGATCCATTGATGCGATGAGGAACCTGCAATCATTAGTAAAGTTATGTGAGCATCATTAGTCATGTGAGGTTTTCTGATTATTGACAATACCTGACAGTCAGATTCCACAAAACCAGTGGCATTAAGTTTTTAGTAAAGGCTAGCTCTAGTCCATTCAATAGGGCTGTAAGTTCCGCTTGTAGTGGTGTATTGGCCACAACACGGCTGGACAACCCTACTGTCCAGTTACCCTAGGAATCTCTAATGATTCCTCTTGCTCCTCCATAGTTGGAGTTTTTTCTGTGTGCACCATCTATGTTGAGTTTATAGATATTTTATGGTGGTGGCACCTACCGTACTTGAATTCTTGTGGATTGCTGGTGAGTTATTCTCTGTTTGGTTAGGTTGAGGTATTCAATAGCTTGGGCAACTGGTGTGTTGGTGGCGATTGTTGTGGAGGTTTTTTGAATAGGTTGTTGTTGCGGTGTAGCCAGATATGCCATATAGTAATGGGTGTGATAGTGGATAATGTGACTTGTGTTTGGTTTGGTAGAGTTATTGAATCAGTAGAATTAAATAGTTCTTTAATCCACATGCTGAAATTTGGTGGATTAAAGTCGATATGTAAGGTGTTCCAGATGGGGGTGTTGCGTAGGCAATGGAGAAAGATGTGTCCTGGGTCATCCACTAGATTGCACAGGGGACAAAGGGGTGATGAAATTATTTTTTTGTAGTATAGCATGGATGTTGTAGGTAGGCGCGTTAAGGTTAGCAGCCACAGGAAGTATTTTAGTTTGTTATGACAGTTGGCTTTTCCATATCCAAGAGTGTTCGAAGTCCCTTGGTAGTTGTGTAGATAGGCAATTCCAAATTAAAGAGTAGGCTCACTTTGTAGTGAAGAAGCTGTCATTGGTTGGTTTCCAAAAAAAGTTATCTTTGACATTTTCGGAGAATGGTATATAGGTGTTGTGAATTAATGATTGGGCATTTGGAGGGAGTTCAAAGGATAATTTGCTTAGATCCCAAAATTTGGTTGTAATATGTGCGAGAGATTTGTCCCCAATTCCGTATTTGTTAGTGGACCTTGGATGAGAGACCACACAGGCAAGCTGTACGATGATCCAGTTATCTTTCCAAAGGTTGATGTGGTTGACATTCGTTACATTCGAGGCTAATCCTTTTGCAAAGAATAATGGATGAGCTTTAGGTAGGCTTTTCCACACATAAGAGTCAGCTGCAGTTGTGATGAAATCTTTGTGTTCTTGTCTTGCCTTGTATTTGTGACTTACCACCTGTACCCATAGACTGTTGGGCTATAATGGAGGCGCCAAAGAAAGAGCTAAATTTTTGCTCTTGAAATTAAAAAGACCTAGTCCTTTTTCTTATTTTGGGGATGTTACAGTATCCCAATTAACAAGGTGCATGGACTCTCCCTTTTCCTGTGGTTGAACCCCAAAGGAAGTCCCTTTAAATACGGTTTATATATGTTTTAGTAGACGTAGGCAGGTAATTGAGTAGCATGGAGTGTGTAGGTATAGTATACCTGTTAATTGGGCCGGGCTGACCCGTTTACAGCCCGGTTCAGCCCGATACTGTAGCATGGGGGCAGGCTGGGACGGTTTGGGCAAGGAGCGGGTTTCAATCGAATAATTTTTTGATACCGATGCACCGGAACCCGCTATGCTCGTTAACGGGTTGTTAACGGGCTACAACCTGGTTCAGCCCGTTAACCCGTTAATGGGTTATTAACGGGCTACAACCCGGTTCAGCCCGTTTGTTAACGTTTTTTTTAAAAAAATTTTAATGGACCAACTGAAACTCTTGATAACGACACTTGCATTTCTTATCTACACAAATATTTAGAAACATTATATAATTATTATGCTAACATTGTTGATGCTTCTTCTGTTGTAGATGCAAATATTCCTTCAAGTTCAGTTTCAACATCTAGGACCAGTGCTTTAGATGATAATGATGGTGTTGAAGATTATTTGATTTGGTCTACAATAGGGGAGTATCAACAAACCAGTAGGAGGAATATCAATGAACTTCAATTCTACTTGCAAAAGTAAGCAGAGCCCCGCACAAAGGAATTTCTACCATTGGGTTGGTGGAGGAGCAACTCAAATCAATTTTCTGCTTTTTCGGCCATGGCTCGAGACGTGCTAAATGTGTCGATTTCAACAGTCGCATCAGAGAGCGCATTTAGCCAAGCAAGGCAACAACTAGGAGATACCCGTCATTCATTGGGTAGCAACGCTTTGAAAATTCTAGTGTGCTTCAGAGATTGGATAAGATCAGAACGGCGAAATCAAGGGCGTGACGAGGTAGATGAAGCGGAGGACCAAGAAATTGGAGATATAATGGTTTATGGTTCTGATTCAACCAATGCCGGAAACCAAGAACCTCGTGTTGACATGGATGAATTTACAAAAATGATGCAAAGCATGTGATGTACTATTTATTTTTTTATAATTGTTGTAAACTTTTAATTTGCAAGTTCAAAAATAACAAAATCAAAAAAGAACTTGTAACTTAATTTGAAGTATTATATATTATTCAATAAAAATATCAAATGAAAGTCTTCGGAACTTGATCCTTACATATAGGTCTTATTAATTAATTTTTTATAGCCACTTACTTTCAAATTTTAATTTTAACATTATAAAATTTAAATTTCAAATTTAAAATTTTATACTTCAAAGTTTTATTCTAAGCCTTAAAAGTTTACAAACACTTAAGTATCAATAACATTGAATAAGAAAAATAAAATTTACTTAAAAAAAATAAAAAATTCACGGCCCGCTAACAATTCGTTAACAGCCCGCTAAGCCCGAACCTGGACGGACAAAAAAAATCAGAAAAAGTACAGCCCGCAACATTAAACGGACGGTTTGAATTTTTTTTTGTCCAGCCCGTCCCAACCCGCCCGTTAAACACACTAAGGTATAGCTGCCGGAACCGACGAGACAAGAGTGGTTCTTCCTACTTGGGAAACTATATTGCTTTTCGTCATTTTCCATTATGAATGAAATCTATTGTTCTCTTTCCTTTTTTTCTTAATTCTTGAAAACAGTGATTTTTGCTTGGTTTAGAAAAAAACTAGACGGTTAAGATTTCATTATATACAACTTTTCCCCTTTAAAATCTAACGGTTGTGGAGGAGTTGAACGTCTACTAGTTTAAACTTTAAACTCGAAAGGAATGTAAGATAATTTGAGAATCCTAAGAAGGCTATCAGTAAAAGGTAGAGAAGCTATATTCATTACCTTTAGTTGCTCTTTCTTACTTGTAACGAAAGGTTTTTTTCGTGTTCTTTTTTAAAATTAACAAAAAGATGAATAAAGAAAAGTTAAAGGTAAATTTGCATTTTAGTGCATACGTAGCTAATGAATCTGTAACTACCATTAAACTCTTGATTAACTCAGATCTTGGCGCATTATTTTATGGTGACTTTGGCTTCTAATTAAATTAAAGTTTGGTCACACGCGTACACTAAATTAATTGAATAATTAATATAAAAAGTGACAAAAACTTGATATATGAGAAACTTCCAAACTTTCTGAATCAAAACTTTTACATGAACTTTAATTTCTTTTTCCCCTCAAAAAGTTTGGTTTTCCACTCCTCTCTTATTTTATAATAATAATAATAATTAGTCTTATAAGAAATACTTGTATGGATACCTTTCTTTTAGACGAAGGAGATAGTTTATAATCAACACATAAGCTAGTTCCTAATACTTAAGCTTTTACTATTTGTATATATTTGCTTTTGCTTTTCACTTCCTTTTTCCTTAAAGTCCCTTTTCATGATTTGCAGCTTGATCCTAGTCAAATTGTCTTCAATCCACTCTTCACTTTTATGGTCTTTTGCAACCGCAATTTATAGAAAAGACAATTATCATTTTTTTGGTTCCAAAAAAGTATATGTAAAAAGTTTAAAATTAGAGTAGTGAGATTTAGGTCAATATTTATTCCATGCTTTATCGGTTTTGTAACTTGAATATATCAGAGTCAGACAATGATGAACGGTGCGCTTCTAATTTGATTTAAGGCCACGCATACCGTGACGGAGCGATAAATTTTATTAAGGAGTGTCACAATATAAAAAAGTAACACGAAAAAAGTAAGGGGAGTAAACATATAGTATATATATATATAAATAAAATTTTAACCTAGCTAAACAATGTAATTTTCTAACGAAAGAATATCAATTGACACCTCTTAACATAAGGTGACTCCGCCACTAACGTATTCCACCGACATAAGGGATATATGACGAAAATATTCATTTACATATAGGGAAATTTTTTCAAGAAAAGCTTATATTATGCTTCTTTAACCATCATTTAATACTAGTGGTTGTAATCCTTTCGTTGGCTTTTCAAATCGAAATTACAAACAGATACGTGCATGGATATGTCTGAATGCTCTCATCTAACCTACCACTTGAACAGTGATCATAATCATGATCAGTATCAAACTCGATTTGGTCACAATTAATTACTTCTGTATACCATATATAAATTTGAAATATGTTGAGAAAAAATAATATTTTTTCCACATATTTACTTAAAACGGAATACGATTAATGTCTAGTTGAGCAATAGTACTGTGTCAGTTGATATTATACAAAGTCATAACGATGAGGTTCGAATTTATAGTCCCTTGGCAATAGAAGTGGCCAAGCCAAGATTATTACTAAGTATATTGTATATATATAAAAAGAATTTTTAACCTATATACGTAGCGTATAATTTTTTGACGAATGTTTTAACTGACTATCCTTTTGTCTATTATCTATAGGTGGATGTGACCAGATATGGTAAACACTGTATTTATATTAAAGAATTCATTAAATATGTATAAATATTTAATTGCAAACCCAGTAACTAAGACGATCTATGGGTGTTTACCGAAAAAATCGGATAACGTTAGATTTGTGGATGGTTCTAAGGATATGCGATACAATTTGATATAAATCGCGTAGAGAAATGGAAATATGTGTATTGTTGACTGTAAGAACGAAAATAATAAGCAAAAAGAATGAATAAGTAAAACAAGTACAAGGGGATTACTATCAATATAAGAAGTGATCTTTTCATGTTTCGCCCCTCTAGCTTACAAGGATTCCCCCTTTTATAGAAGTGGGTCATTACCAAAAACAATAAAATAAAATATGTAGTGGAAGACCCATGATGACTTGTCTCTTCCTTGATTCCCGCCAAGATTCTCTTTCTTGGTGTGGTTGCAACGGCTCTTGTCTGTGAGCTTGATACTAGCTCGAACTCGTTACTGGGTCGGGCCCTTCGGTCTTGGATCAAGTTCGACCTTCGAGATGGGCGTCGCACATTTTCGACCTCGAAACAGTGCCTTGCGGATCGATTCGGTCACGGGCTCGATAGGATTATCGAGCCGCCTCCTCGAGCGACCTTCGGGCTCGAGGTTCGTTAGTACCGACCTCAGAGTTCACTCCCAAAATCTCATTCTGACTTCTTAACACTCGAACTCGATCGAACGTAGGAAGACTGAAATCTATTTCGACTGTATACAGATAGTCCCCTCGTTTCTCGGAAAAGGATGTGGTGAGAAACGATATGATTTTCCAGCAGCTCGATCACATATACACTGATGTTTTTATCTGATGATTTCCCAGCGCTCGATCAGATATACACTGATATTTTTATCGATCCCGACCATGACGTATGTAATGCTCGATCATCTTACGCGTCTTTATAGTCCCCGACTTTATCGAGGATACCCGAATTTTTTCTTCCCCGGTGGGAATTGGTAGTTACCTTCGGTCTTTGGTGACCGTAGAAGATCAATCAGTGATGATTGCGGAGGGGTTTCCTGTCTTTTCAACGAGGCCCAACATGCTTTGAATCAGATAACTTCGGATGGCGTTTTCGCCGCTTCTGTACAAAATTTTTGTAAATACAAATGTTTCTTCTTCTTCTTCTTCTTTTTTTTGAAGAGAAATGGCCTTTTAAACTAAATAGACAGTTTGAATTTAAATCTCTTTTGCCTTCAGGCCTCATGGGTAGTCCCCTTTGTTTTATCGGGCTCGAGCGTCCTTCAGCTTAAATAGTCAAGTGTTTGTTTTAATTCGAAGAAATGAGTAGTTTTTCTCAAAATAATGTAGCCAGTAGGCGTAATAGTCGAACGAGTGATGGCTCGAACTCAAAATAAAGGTAGCCCATAGGCTTAATAGTCGAGTGAATGATTCGAACTTAATGCAATGTAGCCCACATGCGTAATAGTCAAAGTAGCCCATAGGCTTAATGGTCGAGTGAGTGATTGCTCGAACTCAAAATAAAGGTAGCCCGTAGGCTTGGCAGTCGAGCGAATGATTCGAACTCGATACAATGTAGCCCATAGGCGTAATAATCAAAGTAGCCCATAGGCTTAATGGCCGAGTGAGTGATTGCGCAAACTCGAAATAAAGGTGGCCTGTAGGCTTGGCAATCGAGTGAATGATTCAAACTCGATGCAATGTATCCCATAGACATAATAGTTAAAGTAGCCCGTAGGCTTAATGGTCGAGTGAGTGATTGCTCGAACTCGAAATAAAGGTGTCCCGTAGGCTTGGCAATCGAGTGAATGATTCGAATTCGATGCAATGTAGCCCGTAGGCGTAATAGTCAAAGTAGCCTGTAGGCTTAATGGTCGAGTGAGTGATTGCTCGAACTCGAAATAAAGGTAGCCCATAGGCTTGTCAATCGAGTAAGTGATTCGAACTCGATGCAATGAAGCCCGTAGGCGTAATAGTTAAAGTAGCCCGTAGGCTTAATGGTCGAGTGAGTGATTGCTCGAACTCGAAATAAAGGTAGCCCGTAGGCTTGGCAATCGAGTGAATGATTCGAACTCGATCCTGTTTGCATAATAAATCTTGAACATAGAATATCGGTAAGGAGGAGAGCTTTCTTTGCAGGTCATTATACATGGGTTCATGTTTTGCGTCAAGGCTCGGGCCAACTATATAAGCATGGTTCGTTTTGACCGTTTGGCCCTTTCAACATTTACTGTTGAGGCACTTTTTTGTCATGAAATAACGAAGTAACTTCCTTTGCACCGAACTTGATAATCATCACAGATGCGTTCAATGATAAAGCCCCCATGTGTACGAGGTTGATTTTAAAGAGGGCTCGGATACTCAGCAGTAGTATCATTTCCGCTATATGGCTGGTATCGATCTCTGGTCAATTTTTGCTTTTTTGTAATGGTCCTAGAAGTCAACTGGTCATCTTCGACTCTTATTTTGGATTGATATCGATTGTGCACATCGGTCCAAGTAATAGCTGGGTACTCGATCAGATTTTGCTTCAGCCGCCGCGAAACCCTCGAGCTCCGCTCATTTAGACCTTGAGTGAAAGCTTGAACAACCCAATCGTCTGTGACTGGAGGCAGATCCATTTGTTCCATTTGAAAACGAGCTACGAACTCCCTTAGCATCTCGTTATCCTTTTGCTTGAACAGGTCCGACTTTTTGGTTTCGACCTTTATGGCTCCGGCATGAGCTTTTACGAAGCAATCTGCAAGCATAGCGAAAGAATTAATGGAGTTAGATGGTAAATTATGATACCATATCATTGCCCCTTTTGACAGGGTTTCACCGAATTTTTTTAATAATAGAGATTCGATCTCATCATCTTCCAAATCATTGCCCTTGATGGCACACGTGTAAGAAGTGATGTGCTCGTTGGGGTCGGTCGTTCCGTTATATTTGGGTATTTCGGGCATACGGGATTTTTTGGGGATTGATTTTGGGGCTGCACTCGAGGGAAAAGGCTTTTGAATGAATTTTTTCGAATCTAGCCCTTTTATCATTGGTGGAGCCCCCGGGATCTGGTCGACCCTGAAATTATATGTTTCTACTTTTTATCGTTGGCTTCGACTCGTTTTGTGAGTTCCTCGAGCAATTTAGTAATTTCGGGAGTAGTCCCCGATTCTTGCTCATTTGGCTTCTCTATGGATGGTTCCGTTCTTTGGGTGACTTCTCGAAGCGGATTGGGCTCCGGCCTGCTTTGTACCTGAGTTTGGCTCTGCAACTGAGCTATCGCTATTTGCTGGGCTTGTAACATCTCGAAGATAATACGTAAGCTGACTCCGATCTCCTCCACGTTATGGGTGTCTCGAGCTACGGATCGAGTACCACCCTGAATGCTCATTTTCGGTTCGGAACGCTGATTCGCCTCTAGAGCTATTTGTGAATTGACATCCAATGATACTTCGGCTCGAATTTCGGGTGCTTCGATTCGAGCCTCAGCGCCTTCATCGAGTGGCCTTCCGGCCCCGACTGCCAAGTTGTTGGTTTCATCTTGAAGGATGGCTTCGTGGTCGATAGGTGAAGCCATTGCTGATTTCTAGTTGCAAACTGGGATGTACTTTAGGTTTATATCAAACGATCACTGTTACCCTTATCCCCACGGTGGGCACCAAACTGTTTACCGAAAAAATCGGATAACGTTAGATTTGTGGATGGTTCTAAGGATATGCGATACAATTTGATATAAATCGCGTAGAGAAATGAAAATATGTGTATTGTTGACTGTAAGAATGAAAATAATAAGCAAAAAGAATGAATAAGTAAAACAAGCTCAAGGGGATTATATCAATATAAGAAGTGATCTTTTTATGTTCCGCCCCTCTAGCTTACAAGAATTTCCCCTTTTATAGAAGTGGGTCATTACCAAAAATAATAAAATAAAACATGTAGTGGAAGACTCATGATGACTTGTCTCTTCCTTTATTCTCGCCAAGATTCTCTTTCTTGGTGTGGTTGCAACGGCTCTTGTCTGTGAGCTCGATACTAGCTCGAACTCGCTACTGGGTCGGGCCCTTCGATCTTGGATCAAGTTCGACCTTCGAGATGGGCGTCGCGCATTTTCGACCTCGAAATAGTGCCTTGCGGATCGATTCGGTCACGGGCTCGATAGGATTATCAAGCCGCCTCCTCGAGCGACCTTCGGGCTCGAGGTTCGCTAGTACCGACCTCAGAGCTCACTCCCAAAATCTCATTCCGACTTCTTAACACTCGAACTCGATCGAACGTAGGAAGGCCGAAATCTATTTCGACTGTATACAATGGGTTCCGAGGCAAATTCAGAATTCATAAATTTTAAATTTTTGCTCCGCCTCTGAACGTAACACTAGGGAATTGGATTGTCCCCTTGAAATTCTAAAAGAAGGAGTTTCTAAGTGACAAAAAAGTTTCACTATTACCATTGCATTTTATAAGATTTTAAGGATTTTCTTTTTAAAATTCTGAAAAAATACCTAACTCTAACTGACCTAAGCTATATATGTGAAGGTCACATGCATATATAAGCAATAGAATGATTAAGCTATATGGCTACAACCGAATAACGCAATCAAAGTCACATCCTAGCAATGAATAATTGAAAGAGATCGTCCTGATTTGGTTTTGAATAATTCAAGCTACCATCATATGTTTCATTCATTCCCCTAATTATAGTATGCTGATAAAAACAGTATTATTTCTTTTTTTAATATTATGTCATTGTACGTCAATCTATATAGCTATGACTCTAAAAACCTATACATTAAATGCATCCAAACAAATTGAAAAGGAAATACCGGAGCTAAATCAACAAATTATACAAATACATGTCTCTCGGTATAAGACAAAGTCTAATGTCTAAAAATAAAGAATTTTAAATCATACTATATTATAAGTACGAAGATCAAAAGTTGAATGTGAAAGACTAAAATAACCTTATACTATTATTGGACTTTTATGCCCTTAAAAGTTATTTTAATAATACCTTAAATATTAATAATAAAAATTAGTTTTGTAACATTAAATTTGACTTGGGGATTATCAAAGAATTTAGTAAGGTCCATGTATTTAAATTCTTCACTTTACAACGTTAAGCTCTTTAACTTCAGCGGATAATAATTTTTTGAGCTAATATATACAGTTCTTAAAAAATCAAATAATTTTTTTGAGCTAACATTTTATCTTCTCCTTTTATTTTTCTTAGCTTAAATATTTAGATTGTTATTATATATGATTTCTAAGCGCAATCTTTTTTTTATAAATACAATCATGATTCAAAGCGTTTTATCATCCATGTACAAGACGATATAATTTTTTATTAATTATATGGGATAGACGTGCAACGCGCGTGCCCACGAACTAATAACTAAAAATAAATCAAGTCCCAGGGAATAGTAATATAATATGGTGATTATTTTCCATCTGATCCATACATCCAAGTTTTGATAAACAGAATTACATGATCCGTATTTTGGTACGACTCCATTCGATATAACAGATACCTCGTACGTAATATTAGTTAAAATGTGAGCAAGTAGTCCAATCACAACGATTATTAAACAAACAAAAAAAGATTTGCATCAAGTCAATAACAATAAATAATAACTTAGTCGTTTATTATAAGCATTTAAATGTTTCATTAATTAACTATTTACTTGATACTAGTGAAACCCAATGGTAAAATTCAACTTTAAATTGATTACCTACTTAAATATGTAAACGGCTGATTAAAAAAATCATATAAAATAGAAAAACCTGAACGCGATATTCAAAGTGATTCAACCACGTTAGGCATCTTTACTTCTTTCAAGCATCATGTGCATCATCAAATAATGTTAAGTTTCAGTACAATCTGTGCTTAAAAAGTTTGGTGTAAATGCCAAGGTATAGTAATATGCTCGACAGTTGTACTTTGTATAACTGGTCCATCATCACTTCAGACTACTTCAAAAGCATTTGAAACTTTCCCATTCACAATTCATTAGTTACTACTGCTTAAGTATGAATTTAGATTAATCGGATAGGTCAATCCCGTGCACAAAGTATCTTGAATTCAAGTAGGGTTCGGGGAAGGACCATGTTTATCCGGAAAGTCGGATATAATTGAATTTAGAAGTAGTTCTAAGGATATGCGATATAGCTTGACATAAATCGTACGTAGAAGTAGAAAATGTTTAGATTTTGGCTACAAAAAGGGATATAAATTATTGAACAAGAAGAGTGAGTATGCTTGAGTAAAATAAGCTCAAGAGATCTATTCTTCAATAAATAAAAATAGTCATTTTTTACAACGTATGAACCTGCCATGTGCTTATAAGGATTCCCCCTTTATAGTAGATGGATCTTTCTTTATTTATAATAAAAAATATGTAGTGGAGAACTCATGATGAATTGTCTCTTCCTATATGGTGCGGTTCGATTTGGCCATGGGCTCAATAATGATACCGAGCCGATTCCTCGATCAGTCTTGGAGCTCGAAGTTTGTTTGTACTATCCTCGGAACTCGTCTCGAAGTTTCACTTCGATCGCTTACCATTCGAACTCGATCAAACGTACGGAGGCCGAAACCTATTTCGACCATATACAAATAGTCCCCTCGTTTCTTTGAAAGAATATAGTGAGAAGCGATATGATTTTCAACGGCTCGATCGGATTATAAGCTAACGTTTTCACTGGGCTCGATCATGACGTACGTGATAGCTGTCACGTTGATTTAGTCTTTCAAGGTATTGTCACACCACCTTTTTCCCGAGGGGATATGGGAGTTTTTCCAATTTAAGTGACATTATTCGAAATGGAATTATTTAATTTAGTTCAGAGTCGCCACTTGGAATAATTTATGGTGTCCCAAGTCACCGATTTATTTTAGAATCCCAAATCGAGGAAAATTGACTCTTATTTATGGTCTGCGAACACAGAAAACCGGGTAAGGAATTCTGTTAACCTGAGAGAAGGTGTGAGGCACTCTCGAGTTCTGTGATTTTAGCACGGTCGCTCAACTATTAATAATTGGCCTAGTTATTTGATTTAAAACATGTTTTAAAACCTATATGTGCATTTTTATTCCTTTTACTGCAATCTACAACGTGTTTAATTTATTTATTATTGTTTGAAGTTGTGGTCGAGTCACGTGAAATGCACACTCGAATTGGGGATTACGTATCGTGACTATGCCACGGGAACCATACTCATAATCACGGTGATTTATTATTAATCGTGCCTAAAGCAAGCTACGATGTTCGAATATTATTCAATTACTATTTTTGAGATTATTGTAAGGTCATGAGATATGTAATTATTTGTGAAAAAATTGGATTTATTATTTATAGAAAAGTGGGCTAGTTTAGAGAAAGATGGGCCAACTATGTTATTTATTACTTTGGGCCTGATGAGACTAAATCTTTTGGCCCAAAATCTTTTCTTTTCCAACAGCCCAAAAACCAATTTCCTTGGAAACAAATCGTGGCTCAAGCAAATTATCCGACCCATTATCCCATATTATGTACATTTCTTAAACAAAACTAATGACACCACAATCTCATGAACAAAATTAGTAAACGAGCCAAATTATAGTGATTCAATAGACCTTTTATCTGCTTAAATCAACTCAAAACAAAACTTTACAACTCTAAAATTAACATCATGGTCCAATAAACATATGAACAAGGAAACAATCATATTCAAATGATCCAAATATCAATAGAGTGAACTACTACTTCATGCTACCCAATAATCACACTAATAGATAAGAAGGTAAATGGACAATTATAATAAGTGAAGCAAGGGAAATAACGTACCTTTGATATAAATTAACAAAGATGAAATTACAAGAGCGCTAAATAATTCGACGAGTGTTGACTGGAGCTTTCACCGGCCACGAAACCTCGAACAACAAATTGCGACTTTCAACCCCGATCGACCTTGCAAGACCGGTGATTTAGTGGCTTGTTTTTGCAGCGTTTAAAGCTTTTTTTTGGGGGGGGGATGATTTTGCTGGTTTGTTCGAAAGAAAGACGAAGAAAGAATGACATGAGTAGAAATTTCCTTATCCTAGAAGAAAATAAATTTCTCTCAATTCCTTCCTCCCTATTTCTCTCTCTCTCTCTTTTTTCCCTCACATTTCTCTTCTATTTATAGAAAAAATTTCGGAATTTTTAGATTTTTTTTTATTTATTTATTATTTTTATTTTTAATTAAAAAGAATTTCCACTTCCCATTTTTCTTATTTTTTTAAAAACAAATAATTCCCCACTTTCCTTTACTTTTATTTTTTAATTTCTTACTTTTTTTGCTTTTATTATATTTAAATTTCCACCTTTATACTTTTCTTATTTTACCTTTTTTTTGTTTTTTTATTTCCCATTTATTTTATTTTTTTTGAAAAAACAATTTCAGCTACCCTTACTTTTATTTTTTAATTCCAACTTTCTTTTACTTTTCACTTTTTAAAATTTTAACATTCTCTTACTTTTATTGTTTTTAATTTTTCACTTTCTTTTACTTTTTTATTAAACAATTTCTACCTACTTTTACTTTTACTTTTTAATTTTATTTTTCTACTTTTCATATTTTTTTAATTCCCATCCGAAATTTGTTTTTAAAAAATTAATTTTTATTTATTTTCGGGTTTTAATTCATTTTTGTTAAAAATAAAGATAAAAATAATAATAAAAATAATACTAATAATAATAATTGACTTTTTAAATTATATATATATATAACAAAGCTAAAAAAATATATATTAAATTTCTGAAAATATTTACATAGTACAAGGTGATAAAAATTCAAATATAGTCAAAAATTAGGTCCTCACATGTATTTAATGCACGTCATACGGTGGTCGGCCACTGCTGATACTGAACTGCTACGGTATAAGCCTATAAATAACCCTTCCATTTATCATTTACCACTTTTACATCTTCAATCTCCTAAATTTTCTTACTCTTTCGGCCTCTATTTCGCCGCTTGTAGAGCCACCTTCATCAGCGTTTGGCACCATCAACCTTTCATCTTCCTTTGCTTTTCTTTCTCTTACATCAATGCAAAAAATCCAAAAACCGTACCTCATAAGGAGAAACCTTCTTCTTCACGGCCGTCCGGCGATAAGGCGCCGGTGGAGTCGCCTCCCCACGAGTATGTTCCTGGCCCGTGTACTCTGAAGATCGATTTTAAGGTTGAAAATCCTTCATCGGTTCCGGGTCGATATGAGCATGTGTTGATGTATATGTGCTCGATAACAGAGGGCCATCTCGAGGCTGTAAAGAAAGACTACAACTGGGGTCCCGAGGTTGTGTTGCAAATTCCCTCTCCCGAAGAGAGTGTCATCACTCATGTGGAGGGTTTTTTTAAGTGTTTATACTTATCCCTTCACGTTGGGTCCCGTCGACCCAGTGATCATTGAGTTTTGCAAAAGATATCAAGTCACACTCGGTCAAATTCACCCTTCTCTATGGCGCATAGTATCCTTACTTCGCTTATTATCTAACAAAGCGGGGGGGGGCTAGATTTCACCATAAATCACCTCATACGATTGTATCGACCTCAAATATTTTGAGGACTAATCAGGCTCCATCGGCGGGCATCGAAAGCTTTAATGTCGAGCATCGACGAAGACAAGGATAGGGGTTGGATGGGCCGTTATATTCGGGTGAGGACCCGTGACCTTATCCTGGAAAAGAAGGTGTCGTTCCCCGAGGAATGGAATTTCGTCCGTAAGTGATTTTCATAAGGCGTTGCTTTTCGTATCTTTCTCTAATTCTATCTGATATCCCCCTCCGATATATAGCTGCCCCTTGGATGCCACAAGCGGTACCCGACCTCGAGGATTGGGTTCGGATGTTAGCCCCGACCTCCTCTTATGTCGAACGCACTTGGCGTGATTTGGCGAAAGGTAGGTAGGAGGCCAAGAATCATGGTAAGGGTCGCTTCTCACGTTTTTCGGAATGTTTTTTATGCTCAATTCGTTACTGACTTCCTTTCATGCAGGCATAACCAAGGATGCCATTTTGAGGCCTTCGAGTGGTGAGGAAGGAACCAAGTCCCCTGTCCCGAAATTGGAGAAAGATAAAAAGCGAAAAGCTGTCTCTCGGTCAGAGGACCTCAAGCCCAAAACTCGAAGGGTAAGGAGAAAGACAATCGCTCTTCTGATGGACTCGGTTCAATGACTGAGAGAAGAAGAAGAAGATGCTTTGGATTTGGTGGTCCGATCCGCGAAAGCTATTGAGGTCGCCAGACCTTCTGAGTCGATGACGGCTACACTGGTCGGGGACGGTTCCGACACCCCGAGTCTCGATCAGAGCATCCCGAGCGATTCTCTCGGGACCATGATAGTGGGTCATTCGCCTTCTCTTCCGACCTTTTCTGAGGAGGCATTAAATGAAGCTCGAGAATTGAAGACCCCCGATATGGGCGGAGACTCTAGTGTAGGGGATCCTTTTCGAGATTGCTTTATTGGAGTCGGTGATTCTTCCGATATTAGTGACGCTTCTCTTCTTCTAGAAGAGGCCCAACGTTTTATTTCCCGGGTAATAATTTTACTGCGCTTTGTTTCTTTCTTTCTTTTCTTAACCTGACTTGTGTTTTTTCCCTTATGCGTAGGCCATTAGCAAGTTTTGAGCCGACCTCAACCAGTGTGAGGTCGAACTTCAGAAGGTCTCGGGAGAGAGAGAGGTTCTGCGGCTTCTTTGCGGCCAAAAAAGACGAGGTTATAAGGGACCTCCAAGCAGATTTGGCTAAGTTTCGTGAAGAAGAGGCCGAACTAGATAAGTAGGCGAGCCTCGTTCTGTTAGAGTATGGGTTTGACGCAATTGTGGAAGCTAACCCTTATTTATCTTAGCTACATCAACAGGTTGAAAAGATCGGGTTGCTTCGGGAAGAAGTCGATCAAATCAAGGCTGAATGTGATTGGTGGAAGGAGACTAGTGACCGCCGGGCTGCAGAAAAAGAAGCAATGTTGGCTAAATTATCATCGGACGATGTTCAGCTTCTAAGCGTCAAGCAAAAAGGTTCGGCTCATGCCAAGAGGATCGAGGAGCTTGAAGCAAGGCTTGCTGAGGCCAAGGCATAGATTGAGTCATCGAAAGTCATGGCGGACAATTCTATTGCCGTGTATCGAGCCGATTCCGAGGCTGCTCAAGTGGAGTCAAGAGAGGCAGTGGATACTGCCGACACTCGAGCACATTGGGTTGCCGAACTTGCTAAGTGCCGATCTCAGAGGGAGACTCTCAGGAAGATACACGCTCGAGGTTTCGATCTTGCTGAAGAGATAAAAAGGGCCAAAGAACTCGAAGCTGATGCTAAAGCCTTGGCTTCTAATGGCGACGATGATAATGATGGTAGCAAGAGCGGGTCCGATATCGGGGGGGAGCCTGGTGGAGAAGAGACCGCTCTCGATGATAACCCATAAGCTTAGCCCTTAGCTTCTATGTTGCATTTATTCACGTAAACAATCTTTGTATATTTATACTAATATGTTTTTCTTTTATTGAATTGCTTCTGCTTTCTTGCCTTGTAAAGATTTTATTCATGCCTTGCGAATGTTTTCATAAGGATTTAGGCGATATCATCGAATTAGGCCTTCATAGCCTTTATGGTCAAGTGAGTGTTTGCTCGAACTCGAAATAAAAGTGGCCCGTAGGCTTAGCAGTTGAGTGAATGATTCGAACTCGAACTTAAAGTATCGTAACCCGTAGCCTTTTTTTTGATCGAGTGAGTGATTGCTCGAACTCGAAGTAAGATAGACCTTTAGGCTTTAATAATTGAGTGAGTTATTGTTTCGAACTCGAACTCAGAATATTTAAGCCCGTGTGCCTTTTATGATCGAGTAAGTGATTGCTCAAACTCGAAGTAAGATAGCCCTTACGCTTTAATAATTGAGTGAGTGATTGTTTTGAACTCGAACTTAGAATATCTAAGCCCATAGGCCTTTTATGATCGAGTGAGTGATTGCTCAAACTCGAAGTAAGATAGCCCTTAGGATTTAATAATTGATTGAGTGAGTGTTTCGAACTCGAACTCAGAATATCTAATCCCGTAGGCCTTTTATGATCGAGTGAGTGATTGTTTCGAACTCGAACTCAGAATATCTAAGCCCGTAGGCCTTTTATGATCGAGTGAGTGATCACTCGAACTCGAAGTAAGATAGCCCTTAGGCTTTAATAATTGAGTGATTGAGTGTTTAGAACTCGAACTCAGAATATCTAAGTGCATAGGCCTTTTATGATCGATAATATCAAAAATCCTTTTGATGGTGGTTGGCCTTTAAGCCTGTTTGAATCATGAAGTAGGAAGATCTTTTCAAAGTGCGAGATATCTAAAAAGAGAAGTTCTCCTTTATAAATCATTATACATGTGTTTTTATCTTGTGCCAGAGTTCGAGCAAAACTATGTGGGCATGGTTCGTTTTGACCATTTGGCCCTTACACTTTTCTCTATCGAGACCTTGTTCAATATGAGTTTGATATGAAACAACTTTCTTGTGCCAAACTTGATTTATTCGATTGGTAGCCCCCCAGTATTCGAGGTTGATTACGAAGGAGCCTCAGATACTATTGATTTGTCCCCGGGTAGCAGATAGTTGTTGTCTCGTTAAAAACCTTGCCAGAAAAACCCATTTGGGATAAAAGCCGAACTTAAGGTAAAAGAGTACAACACGTGCTTGGAAACCGGAGTTCTTGATGTTTTTTTTGTCGAATTCCTGCAATGAGTTAGTGTCGAATATACGTATATAGACGGTAGAGAAGAGAAAATCAAACCTTAACAGTAATATCGTTTGAGAAGCGATATGTTCCAATTGTTTGGTAATGGTTTTCCATCCATTGTTCCAAGTTTATAAGACCCTTTCCCAACTATATCGAGAACTTGATAGCATCCTTCCCAATTTGGGCCGAGCTTCCCTTCATTAGGATCTCGAGTGTTGACGGTGACCTTCCTTAGGACCAAGTCTCCGGTCTTGAAATGGCGGAGGTTGGTTATTCTGTTGTAGTACCTTTCGATTCGTTGTTTTGTGCAGCAATTCGAACCAATGCTGTTTTTCATTTTTCATCTAATAATTCGAGGCTAGTATTCATTGCCTCGTAGTTTGATTCTTCTGATGTATGTCGGAACCTTGCGCTTGGTTCCCCGACTTCGACCAGAATTAAAGCTTCGGAGCCATACACTAAGGAAAATGGGGTCGCTCCTGTACTGGATTTAGATGTTGTTTGATATGCCCAAAGGACTTCGGGCAAAATTTCTCTCCACTTTCCTTTAGCTTCGTTCAATCTTTTGTTTATGTTTTGGATGATAATCTTGTTCGTTGATTCGGCGTGTCCGTTTCCGCTAGGATGATATGGTGTACACAGTATTCTTTTTATTTTATGGTCTTCGAGGAATTTTGTCACCTTACCGCCGATAAATTGTTTATCATTGTCGCATGTTATTTCTGCTGGTATCCCAAATCGATACACGATGTGGTCCCAGATAAAATCTATAACCTCTTTTTCTCTCACTTTTTCGAATGCCTGTGCTTCAACCCATTTAGAGAAATAGTCAGTCATAAACAAAATGAATTTAGCCTTATCTGGGACTGATGGTAGAGGGCCGACGATATCCATTCCCCATTTCATGAATGGCCAAGGAGAAATGACCGAATGAAGCTACTTTCCGGGTTGATGGATCATCGGTGCAAACCTTTGACATTTATCATATTTTCGAACGAACTCCTTAGTATCCTTCTCCATGCTATCCCAGTAGTACCCTGCTCTAATGATTTTGTGAATTAATGGTTCGGCGCCGGAGTGGTTTCCATAAGTGCCTTCATGGACCTCTCGTAAAACATAATCGATGTCTCTTAGTCCCAAACATACCGCAAGTGGTCCGTCGAACATCCTTCTGTATAATGTTCCATCTTCAACCAGCGTGAATCGAGCAGCCTTGGTTCGTAGAACCCTCGATTCTTTAGGGTTCGATGGGAGTTTTCCGTTCTTTAAGTATTCAATATACTTATTCCTCCAATCCCAGGTTAAGCTCGTGTAATTTATTTCGGCATGCCCCTCCTCGATTACAGATCTCGAGAGTTAAATCACAGTCCCCTAGTTGATCTTATCTTCCTCGACCGACGACCCCAAATTTGCGAGTGCGTCGGCCTCACAGTTTTGTTCTCGAGGCACATGTTGTAGGGTCCATTCTTTGAAACGGTGTAGATTTACCTGTAACTTGTCCAAATGCCTTTGCATCATATCTTCTCGAACCTCGAAATTTTTGTTTACTTGGTTTACCACTAGTAAAAAGTCACATTTGGCTTTAATGACTTCTGTTCCCAAGTATTTAGCTAGCTTGAGACCTGCAATCATGGCCTCGTACTCGACCTCATTGTTAGTTAATCTAGTGGTTTTGATGGATTGCCTAATAATGCCACATGTGGGGGGTTTCAGTACGATGCCAAGCCCAGACCCCTTCACATTTGAAGCACCATCTGTGTAGAGGATCCAAACCGCGACGACATACCCGATTTTAACAAGACTTCCTTTTCAACTTCGGGTACGAGGGTTGGCGTGAAATCGGCCACGAAATCCGCTAAAATTTGGGACTTGATTGTCATATGGGGTTGATATTCGATATCGTACCCAATGAGTTTGATGACCCATTTGGCCAATCGACCCGATAATTCGGGCTTGTGCAAAATATTACGAAGTGGGTAAGTGGTTAAAACGCATATGGGGTGACATTGAAAGTATGGTATTAACTTTCTAGAGGCGATTATTAGTGCAAGTGCTAATTTCTTTAAGTGAGGGTATCTAGTCTTTGCTTCTCCTAAGGTCCGACTTACATAATAAACAGGAAGTTGTGTACCTTGCTCTTCTCGAATTAGGACGCCACTTAGCATGATTTCCGATACCGCCAAGTATAAGTAAAGCTTCTCATCTGCCCTCGGAGTACGAAGTAGTGGTGGGCTCGATAGGTACCACTTCAATTGTTCTAGTGCCTATTGGCATTCCTGGGTCCAGGCGAAATCGTTCTTCCTTTTGAGTAGAGAGAAGAATTTATGGCTTCGATCTGATGACCTCGAAATGAATCGGCCTAAGGCAGTTATCCGTCTGGTTAGCCTTTGCACTGCTTTCACACTATCCACAATGGTGATGTCTTCGATGGCCTTAATTTTGTCGGGGTTGATCTCGATTCCCTGATTCGATACCATGAAACCAAGGAACTTGCCCTATCCAACCCCGAAAGCACATTTCTCGAGGTTGAGCTTCATGTTGTAGTTCCTTAAGATCTTGAACGTTTCCTGCAGATGAGTCAAATGGTCCTCTATGTGCAGGGAGTTAACTAGCATGTCATCAATGTAAACTTCCATCGACTTACCTATTTGTTCTTCGAACATTTTATTCACTAGGCATTGGTAAGTAACTCCAGCGTTTTTTTAGCCCGAATGACATTACATTATAGCAATAGGTTATGTACTTGTTGATAAATAAAGTCTTTTCCTGGTCCTCCGGGTTCATTCGAATTTGATTGTACCCGGAGTAGGCGTTGAGAAAAGTAAGGATCTCGTGGCCGGCTGTGGTATCGATCATGCGATCGATGCTAGGCAGTGGAAAAGAATATTTGGGGCATGCTTTGTTTAGATCTTTATAATCTACGCACATTCTAAGTTTGTTCCCCTTTTTAGGGATTACAACTACGTTGGCTAACCACTCGGGATATTTTACTTCTCAAATTGACCCTATTTTGAGAAGTTTAGTTACCTCATCCTTTGCAAATGTGTGTTTTACCTCGGACCGAGGTCTTCTTTTTTGTTTCACCGGTTTGAACCTAGGGTCTAAGCTCAACTGGTGCGTTGTTATCGATGGTGGGATTCCTGCCATGTCTAAATGTGACCAAGCAAAACAATCTATGTTATCGATAAGAAATTAAATAAGTTTTTTCCTGAGTTCGCAGGTCAATCCTGTTCCCAGGTATACCTTTCTCTCGGGCAGATATTCAATTAATATAACCTGCTCCAGTTCTTCGATCGTAGATTTGGTGGCGTTGGAGTCTTCGGGGACGATGAAGTCTCGAGGTGTCAGAAACTCTTCCTCGTCATCCTCTATTTCCCGTTCCACCGATTCGGTCGAGACTGGTGGCTGTGATTGCTATTTGGTTTCTCGTCTATCTTTAGTGCTCGATATTTTTGAGGCTGATGGCGTTGGTATCGGTGTTACCTCATCGATCGCAAATATTTCATCGCAGCATGTTGCTCCCCATATACTATTTTCACGCCGTCCGACGTAGGGAATTTCATTACTTGGTGGAGGGTTGAAGGCACTGCCTTCATATTGTGGATCCAAGGCCTTCCAAGTAGGGTGTTGTACCTCATATCTCGTTCGATTACGTGGAATTTGGTTTTTTGGATGGTTCCGGCTACATTCACTGGTGGAGTAATCTCCCCTTTAGTCGTTTCACTGGCCATGTTGAAGCCGTTCAAGACCCGAGTTGCGGGCATGTCACGACCCAATTTCCCCTCTGTGTGACGTCGTGATGGCACCTAGTCTCTACAACTAGGTAAGTCTAATATTTTGCGGAATAATGAAATAAAAATATGAATTTCACCAATTATTAAAAAATACACAACAAATCCCAAAACCCAGAACATTGTGAATCACAAACTACAGAAAGAAAAATCTAGTGTCTCTATACATCAGAGTCTAACAAGGAAAAATACAGAAGATAATGGACATGAGAAAGAGTAGAAGGGGACTCCGAGGTCAGCGGACGCGATAGATATACCTTGAAGTCTCCAAAGTTGTCCCGACTCACTGATAGTGCGGCTGATATGGCACACCTGGATCTGCATACAAAAACAAACATGTGTAGAGAGTAGCAGTACACCACAATCGGTACGCAGTAAGTGCCAAGCCTAACCTCGATCGAGTAGTGACAAGGTCGGGTCAAGGCTCTACTGGTAAATATGTAATAAAACAATATAGAGTGTAATACCGCAATAAAATAATGGCTGAAATTTTAACAACAATGAAATCATAGAAGGTAACAGCTTAGTACACATAAACACAACAGGGGATCTCCCGAGATACCGTCCCGTAATCCCAAACGTAAATGTGTAGGGGGATCTCCCGGAATATCATTTCGTAGACCCAAAATAAATGTGTAGGGGGATCTCCCAGAATACCGTTCTGTAGTCCCAAAATAAATGTGCAGGGGGGATCTCCCGGAATACCGTTCCAATGTCCCAAAGTAAATATGCAAGACAAGGGTATCTCCCGGAATACCGTTCCGTAGTCCCAAAGTAAATATGCACTACATGAGGATCTCCCGGAATACCGTTTCGTAGTCCCAAAGTAAATATGCAGCGCGAATGATAGAAATACAACTACATCACGAAACCTTTTTTACAATTTAGACTAAGTACCAGTTATGGAAGAAGCAGGAAATTCATTAAGCATGCTGCACATAATTCATATAAATAATTAAGATACGTAGACAAGTTGTATTTGACTAAACATGATAGCTACACATATTGAAATAACTCAATTAAGAATGAAAATAGATTAGTATTCATTAAAATGGTAAAACTCAAAATAACATGAAAACATGTTGCTGCTCAGTAAAAAAATCGGGTTTTCCACAACTAGCCTGTGTACATACTCGTCACCTCACGTACATGACGCTCACATAGCACAATAGTTCCAAATCTTAAGGGGATTTACCCCACACAAAGTTAGGCAAGCCACTTACCTCGAACTAAGCTCAATCAATCGGTCACAATACTTTTCCCATGAATATCCATCTTTGAATGGACCAAATCTAGCCAAAAGCAATTATATATCATAAATACAACCAAAATAGACTCATCTAATTAATGAAATCAACACTTTAACAAAAATTCCGAAATTAACTCAAAAAATTGCCCGTGGCACCCACGTCTCGGAATCGGGTAAAAGTTACAAAATAGGAACGCCCATTCCACCACAAGTCTAACCATACCAAAATTATTAAATTCCGATAACAATTCGGCCCTCAAATCCTCAAATTCAACCATGGATTCGGGTAATTTAACCAATATTGAGTTAACAACACTTACCCTATTGTTTCCTCTTAAATTCAACCAGCAAAGGGCTCAATCCGAGCTCCAAATCGTTAAAAATAGAAAATAAGATGAAGTCCCATTTTCTGAACTTAAACTTTCTGTCCAGACCTCTCTTCTTCGCGAACGCGACAGGTCCCTCGCGTTCGCGAAGCACAACTCGACTGCCCACATTTTAACCCTTCGCGAACGTGACCACGACTTTGCGAATGCGAAGATTTACCAGCTCAGATCTTCGTGAACGCGACACCACTCACGCGTTCGCGATGCACACACAGATCATGCCTTCGCATTTGCGAGTCGCGTCCTCTCCTTCGCGAACGCGAAGAACAAAACCTCACAGTCAGAAAACACTCTTCGTGAACACGTCCTACTCCTTGCGTTCGCAATGCTTCCACTGCCTACATCTTCGCGAACTCGAGATTTTCTTCGCAAATGCAAAGAACAAACTTCTGCAACAAAAACCAGAAAAAATCTGCTACTTCTCTAAGTCAAAAAATGACCCGTTGAGCATCCAAAACACACACGACGCCTCCGGGACCTCAACCAAACATACCAACAAGTCCTAAAACACCATACAAACTTTAGTCGAACCCACAAATCACATCAAATAATGCTAAAATCACAAATCATCATCCGATTCAAACTTAAAGAACTTGAAACTTTCAAATTCAACAACCGATGCTGAAACCAACCAAACCACGTCCGATTGAGCCCATATTTTGTATACAAGTCATATTCAACATTACGGACCTACTCCAACTTCCGAAATCAGATTTCGACCCCGATATCAAAATTTTCACTACCGGTCCAAAACTCCAAAAATTTGACTATCGCCATTTTAAGCCTAAATGAGATACGGGCCCTCAAATCACATTCCGGACACACCCGTAAGCCCAAAATCACCCAACCGAGCTAACGAAATCGACGGAATTCCATTCTGAAACTGTCTTAACATAGTTCCGACTACGATCCCAATTCTAAGACTTAAGCTCTCATTTAGGGACTAAGTGTCCCAAAACACTCCGAAACTCAAAACCAATCATCCCGGCAAGTCACAATAGCAGAAATAGATATGGGGAAAGCAGTTAATAGGGGTTCGAGGCTCTAACTCTCAAAACGATCGTCCGGGTCATTACATCCTCCCCCTCTTAAAACAGTCATTCGTCCTCGAACGAGCATAGAGACATACCTGAAGTGGTAAAAAGATGAGGATAACAGCTGCGCATATCCTGCTCGCCCAAGTCGCCTCCTCGACCGGCTGTCCCCTCCAATGAACCTTTACGGAAGCAATGTTCTTTGATCTTAGCTTTCTGACCTGCCTGTGTAAAATAGCCACTGGCTCCTCAACATAGGATAGATCCTTGTCCAATTTAACTGAGTTGAAATCCAACATATGGGACGGATCGCCGTGATACTTTCGGAGCATAGAAACATGGAATACCGGATGAACTCCTGCTAGACCGGGAGGCAAGGCAAGCTCATAAGCAACCTCCTCAACTCGACGCAACACCTCAAATGGACCAATGAACCTTGGGATTAGCTTGCCCTTCTTTCTAAACCTCATAACGCCCTTCATAGGCGAAACCCGGAGCAAGACTCGCTCTCCAACCATGAATGCCACATCGTGAACTTTCTGGTCCGCATAACTCTTCTGTCTGGACTGGGCTGTGCGAAGTCTATCCTGAATCACCTTCACTTTTTCCAAGGCCTCCTAAACCAAATCCGTACCCAATAATGTGTCCTCACCGGGTTCGAACCAACCCACTGGGGACTGATACCCCTACCGTACGGAACCTCATACGGTGCCATCTGCATGTTGGACTGATAATTGTTATTGGCAAGAACTGGATCCAAGCACCCCTAAAATCTATCATAGACGCACATAGCATATCCTCTAATATTTGAATAGTGCGGTCGGACTGCCCGTCCGTCTGAGGGTGAAATGTTGTGGTCAACTCAACCTAAGTACCCAACTCATGCTGTACAGCTCTCCAGAACCGTGATGTAAACTACGTACCCCGGTCAGATATAATAGATAATGGTTCACCATGAAGCCTGATGATCTCACAGATGTAGATTCGAGCTAGCTGCTCGGAAGGATAGGTAGTCATCACGAGAATGAAACAGGCCGACTTGGTCAACCTATCCACAATCACCCAAACTGCATCAAACCTCCGCTTAGTCCGTGGGAGTTCAACAACGAAATCCATAGTGATCCGCTCCCATTTCCACTCCGGAATCTCTAACCTCTGAAGCAATCCACCTGGTCGCTGATGCTCATATTTTACCTTCTGGCAATTCAGACATCGAGCCACACACTCTACTATGTTCTTCTTCATTCACCTCCACCAGTAATACTGTTTCAAGTCCTGATGCATCTTTGCGGTACTCGGATGAATAGAGTACCGCGAACTATGAACCTCCTGAAGAATCAAATCACGTAAACCATCTACATTGGGCACACATAGCCTGCCTTGTATCCTCAATGCACCATCATCTCCAATAGTAACCTCCTTAGCATCACCGTGTTGGACCATGTCCTTAAGGACAAGCAGATGGGGGTCATTATACTGACGCTCCCTGATACGATCATAAAGAAAAGACCGAGAGACCACACAAGCCAATACTTGATTCGACTCAGAAATATCCAATCTCATAAACTGGTTGGCTAAGGCCTGAACATCCAACGCTAATGGCCTCTCTGTTGCTGGTAGATATGCTAAACTCCCAAAACTCTCTGCCCGGCGACTTAAAACATCGGCCACCACATTGGCCTTCCTAGGGTGGTACAAAATAGTGATATCATAATCCTTAAGTAGCTCTAACCACCTCTGCTGACGTAAGTTAAGATCTTTTTGCTTAAACAGATGCTGCAAACTCCGATGATCGGTGTAAATCTCACAAGAAACAACGTACAAATAATGCCGCCATATCTTTAAGGCATGAACAATAGCTGCTAACTCAAAGTCGTAGACATGATAGTTCTTTTCGTGCACCTTCAACTGTCTGGACGCGTAGGCAATCACTCTACCGTCCTGCATCAACACCGCGGCGAGACTGATCCGTGATGCATCACAATATACAATATAAGACCCCGAACCTGCAGGTAATACCAATACTGGGGCTGTAGTCAAAGTTTTCTTGAGCTTATGAAAGCCCTCCTCACATTCCTATGTCCACCTGAATGGAGAACCCTTCTGGGTCAGTCTGGTCATAGGTGCTGCAATAAATGAGAATCCCTCTACAAAGCGACGGTAATACCTTTCCAAACCAAGAAAACTTCGTATCTATGTAGCTGAGGACGGCCTGGGCCAACTCTGCACTGCTTCAATCTTCTTCGGATCCACCTGGATCCCCTCACTCGATACTATATGACCCAAGAATGCCACTGAGTCTTGCCAAAACTCACACTTTGAAAATTTTGCATATAACTTCTTTTCTCGCAAGGTTTGAAGTGCAGTCCTCATGTGCTGCTCATGATCCTACCAACTCCGGGAATATACCAGAATGTCATCAATAAACACAATGATTAATGAGTCGAGATAAGGCCGGAACACACTATGCATCAAGTACATAAAAGCTGTTGGGTCATTGGTCGACCCAAAAGACATAACAAGAAACTCATAGTGACCATATCTGGTCCTGAAAGCAGTCTTCGGGATATCCGGCTCCCGAATCTTCAACTGATGATAACCTGAACGTAAGTCAATCTTGGAAAATACTCTGGCACCCTGTAACTGATCAAATAACTCATCAATACGAGGCAATGGATACATGTTCTTCACTGTGACTTTGTTCAACTAGCGGTAATCAATACACATCCGCATAGAACCATCCTTCTTATTCACAAATAAAATAGGAGCACCCCAAGGTGACAAACTAGGCCTAATGAAGCCTTTATCAAGCAATTCTTGTAAATGCTCTTTCAACTCCTTCAATTCAGGAGGAGCCATACGATATAGAGAAATAGAGATGGGCTGAGTGCCCGACAACAAATCAATGCCAAACTCAATATCTCTATCGGGCGGCATGCCCTAAAGATCAGCTGGAAACACATCTGGAAAGTCCCTCACTACTGGAACTGACTCCACTATAGGGGTATCAATATTGACGTCTCTCACATAAGCTAGATACGCGTCACACCCCTTATCAACCATTCGTTGAGCTTTAAGAAATGAAATAACTCTGGTGGGAGTATACTCTAAGGTACCTCTCCACTCTAACAGAGGTAAACCTGGCATAGCCAACGTCACGGTTTTAGCGTGACAATCAAGAATAGCAAAATAGGGCGACAACCACTCCATGCTTAAAATAATATCAAAGTCCACCATGTTGAGCAATAATAAATTGGCTCTGGTCTCAAAACCACTAAGAGCAATCAAACACGACCGATACACGCGATCTATAACAAGAGGATCTCCCACAAGAGTAGATACATAAATAGGGAAACTCAAAGAATCCCGAGATACACCCAAATACGGGGCAAAATAAGAGGACACATAAAAATATGTAGATCCTGGGTCAAATAATACCGACGCATCTCTATGACAGATCGGAACAATAATTGTAATGACAGAATCAGAAGCAACTGCCTCTGTACGAGCAGGAAGTGCATAATATCTGGCTTGGCCTCCCCCTCTAGGGCGACCTCTACCCCCCGACCTCCACCTCGAGTTGGTTGAGCAGGTGGGGTAGCAACTGGTGCTGTAATCATAGCTTGAGGACCCGGTGGAGCACGCTGTGACTGAAAAATTTGTGGAGGTGCACCCCTCCTAATTCTGGAAAAATCCCTCACCATGTGGCGAGTGTCGCCACACTCAAAACAAGTTCTGGGAGGGCGTGGCTGCTATGACTGACTCGGGCCAGGTCTGCTGGGCTGGCCGCTAGGAACACCCCGTGTAGGAGGCACACTAGATACTGGTGGTGCATAATAAGGCTTCTGTTGTCTAGAAGGAGCTCAAACACCGATGGAGGCTGGAAGAGCTGAAAGAACGGGGCGGCTCACATAACCCCTACCATGGAGAGCTGCTGGGGCACGAGCTCCAGAATAATAACCAGCCTCTCGATACCTCTTGGCCTCCCTCTCCTCTCTATCTCGGGCAAACATGCCCTTGAATCTCTTGGCAATACTCGCAACCTGCTGATAAGAAATATCCATCTCCAATTCCCTGGCCATACTACTCCGGATGCTGGGATGCAGACCCTCAATAAATTGCCGAACCCTCTCTCTAACTGTGGCAACTAAGGCCGGTGCATGTCGGGCCAAATCACTGAAGCGAACTGCATACTCTGACACATTCATAGCACCCTGGCACAGCTGCTCTAAATCCGCGTGCCATGAGTCCCTGAGGCTCTGAGGGACATACTCTCTCAAACACATGTCCGAAAATTGAGTCCATGTAAGTGAAGCTGCTTTAGCCGGACTACCCAACTCATAAGCACGCCACCACAGATAGGCTGCTCCTCTAAGATGGAATGTGGTAAAAGAAACCCCGCTCGTATCCGCTACGCCCATAGTACGGAGAATACAATGACGTTCCTCCAGAAAACCCTGAGCATCATCTGTAGCCGATCCGCTGAAGGAAGGTGGGTGGTATTTCTTTTACCTCTCAAGTCTGAGCTGCTCCACCTCAGAAGCTGTTGCCCTAACTTCGGGCTGAGCTGGAGCTAGCGGCTGCATTGGTACAATCTCTGGAACCTAGTCGACCTGAACCCACTGCTCTGGAGTACCGGCGACGGGAGTCTGTGCTCCTTCCTGGCCTGAGATGTGGCTGGAGCAATTGGAATCAAACCAGCCTGAGCTAAGGTGCTGAACATGCTTAGAAACTGGGCTAGAGTGTCCTAGAGGGCTGGTGCAGGAACAGGTATCTTAGGTGTCTGCCCTCCAGGTTGAGCTACTGGGGGCTCCTCTGTAGCAGCTCGTGCAGGTGCTCTGGCTGCACCACGTGAACGTTATCGGCCTCTACCCTTGTCCCGGCCTCTCGCGGCTCTAGCAGGGGGTGCAGGTGCCTGGTCATCAGATCCGCTTGTACGTGTCCTCACCATCTGTGAGAGAATGATATGCAGAAGTTTATAATTTTTGAAGTCAACAAATTTTTAGCACGACAAGGAATCAAAGTAGTAAAATTTTCCTAACAGTTTCATAGCCTTCCGAAGATATGTACAGACGTCTCCGTACCGATCCACGAGACTCTAGTAAACATGTTTATGACTCACGACACCTATGAACCTAGAGCTCTAATACCAACTTATCACGACCCAATTCCGTGTGACGTCGTGACGATACCTAGTCTCTACAACTAGGTAAGTCTAATATTTTTTGGAATAATGAAATAAAAATATGAAATTAACTAATTATTCAAAAATACACAACAAATTCCAAAATCCGGAACATCGTGAATCACAAACTACAGACAGAAAAACCTAATGTCTCTATACATCAGAGTCTAATAAGGAAAAATATAGAAGATAATGGACATGAGAAAGAGTAGAAGGGGACTACGAGGTCTGCGGACGCGGCAGATATACCTTGAAGTCTCTAAAGCTGTCCCAGCTCACTGATGCGGCTGATATGGTACACCTGGATCTGCACAAAAAAAATATATATGTAGAGAGAAGCATGAGTACACCACAATCGGTACCCAGTAAATGCCAAGCCTAACCTCGGTCGAGTACTGACGAGGTCGGGTCAAGGCCCTACTGGTAAATATGTAATAAAACAATATTGATTGTAATACCGCAATAAAATAAAGGCTGGGATTTTAACATCAATGAAATCATAGAAGGTAACAATTTAGTACACAAAAATACAACAGGGGATCTCCCGAGATACCGTCCCGTAGTCCCAAACGTAAATGTGCAGGGGGATCTCCCGGAATACCATTCCGTAGTCCCAAAATAAATATGCAGGGGGATCTCCCGGAATACCGTTTCGTAGTCCCAAAATAAATGTACAGGGGGATCTCCTGGAATACCGTTCCGTAGTCCCAAAGTAAATATGCAAGACATGGGGATCTCCCGGAATACCGTTCCGTAGTCCCAAAGTAAATATGCAATACATGGGGATCTCCCGGAATACCGTTTCGTAGTCCCAGAGTAAATATACAGCACGAATGATAGAAATTCAACTACATCACGAAACGTTTTTTACAATTTAAACTAAGTACCAGTCAAGGAAGAGGCAGGAAATTCATTAAGCATGCTGCATATAATTCAAATAGACAATTAAGACACGTAGACATGTTGTATTAGACTAAATATGATAGCTACACATATTGGAATAACTCAATTAAGAATGAAAATAGATTAGTACTCATTAAAACGGTATAACTCAAAATAACAGGAAAACATGTTGCTCAGTAAGAAAATCGGGTTTTCCACAACTAGCCCATGTACGTACTCGTCACCTCACGTATACGACGCTCACATAGCACAATAGTTCCAAATCTTAAGGGGATTTCCCCTACACAAAGTTAGACAAGCCACTTACCTCGAACCAAGCTTAATCAATCGGTCATAATGCCTTTCCCACGAATATCCAGCTCTAAATGGACCAAAACTAGCCAAAAGCAATTATATATCATAAATACAACCAAAAAAAGACTTATCTAATTAATGAAATCAACACATTAATAAAAATTCCTAAATTAAACTCAAAAATTGCCCGTGCGCCCCACGTATCGGAATCTGGTAAAAGTTACAAAATAGGAACTCCCATTCCACCACGAGTCGAACCATACCAAAATTACTAAATTCCGATAACAATTCGGCCCTCAAATCCTCAATTTTATCCAAGAGGGTTTTCAAACTTTTCCAACTTAATTCACTAATTAAATGATAAAAGCAACCATAGATTCGGGTAATTTAACTAATATTGAGTTAACAACACTTACCTCGTTGTTTTCTCTGAAATTCTCCCAACAAAGGGCTCAATCCGAGCTCCAAATCGTTAAAAATAAAAAATGGGTAAACTTTCTGTCCAGACCTATCTTCTTCGCGAACGCGACAGATCCCTTGCGTTTGCAAAGCACAACTCGACTTCCCACATTTTAACCCTTCGCGAACGCGACCAAGGCTTCACGAACGCGAATATTTACCAACTCAGACCTTCATGAACGTGACACCACTCACGCGTTCGCGATGCACACACAGATCATACTTTTGTGTTCGCGTCCTCCCCTTCGCGAACGTGAAGAACAAAATATCACACTCAGAAAACACTATTTGCAAACGCGTCCTACTCCTCGCGTTCGTGATGCTTCCACTGTCCACACCTTCGCGAACGTGAAGAACAAAATTCTGCAGCAAAAACCAGAAACAAATTGCTATTTCTCTAAGTCCAAAAATGACCTGTTGAGCATCCAAAACACACCCGAGGCCCACGGGACCTCAGCCAAACATACCAACAAGTCCTAAAACACCATACAAACTTAGTCGAATCCACAAATCACATCAAATAATGCTAAAATCACAAATCATCCTCCGATTCAAACTTAAAGAACTTGAAACTTCCAAATTCGACAACCGATGCCGAAACTAACCAAACCACGTCCGATTGACCCCAAAGTTTGCACACAAGTCATATTCAACACTACGGACCACTTTCAACTTCCGTAATTGGATTCCGACCCCGATATCAAAATTTTCACTACCGGTCCAAAACTCCAAAATTTCGACTTTCGCCATTTCAAGCCTAAATGAGCTACGGGGCCCCAAAACACATTCTGGACAGGCCCCTAAGTACAAAATCACCCAACGGAGCTAACGAAATTGACGGAATTCCATTCCGGAACCATGTTGACATAGTTCCGACTACGGTCCCAATTCTAAGACTTAGGCTCTCATTTAGGGACTAAGTGTCCCAAAACACTCCGAAACTCAAAACCAATCATCCCGGCAAGTCACAATAGCAGAAATAGATATGGGGAAAGCAGTTAATAAGGGTTCGGGGCTCTAACTCTCAAAATAACCGACCGGGTCGTTACAGGGCATGACTTGATTCTGCAAACCGAGCTGCTTTACTACCCAAGATGGATGATATTTGCAGAGCTACCTGGATCCACCAAGACACGCTTAACTTGAACTTTATTTAATAGGATAGAAATTACCAGAGCGTCGTTGCGAGGTTGAGAGATGCCTCGTCTTTTTCAATTCTAAATGATAAAGTGCCCTCGGGTACATAGCCTCGAGTTCATTTTTCCCCTGTGGCCGGTATCTTGTCGTATTTGAGGACGGGTCCCTATGGAGTATCGACCCCACCGATGATCATATGAATGATATGCAGAGGTTTCTCTTGCTTATCATTTTTGCTGGCGTCCCTTTCTTTGAAGTGATTCTTGGCTCGGTCACTGAGGAACTCTCGAAGGTGGACCTCATTGAATAGACGGACTACCTCTTCTCTTAATTGTCTTCAATCCTCGGTCATGTGGCCATGCGTGCCATGGTACTTGCACATCTAATTTGGGTTCCTTTGGGAAGGGTCGGTTTTCATGGGTCTGGGCCACCTAGTATCTTTGATTCTTTCGATCGCCGATACAATGCCCGATGAGTCGACGCTGAAGGGCTGAAATTGTACTCCGATAGTCGAGGTGACTCTACAAGATCAACATATTTATCAGAGCCACTCTTGCTCATAAGCCCCCGAGAATTTTGTCCTCGTTCACTCCTTCGATTGTTCCGAACGACATTGTGTGTTGAATCGTTGGTCATTCGATCTACGACGTATGGTTGATATCGGTCTCTGTTTGGCCTTTGCTCTCTGTCGATGTCCCTCTGGTTTTTAATAGAAGTCTTGTTCTGATGCATGGATCCGGAAGAAGCTCCCAACTGGTCGTCTTCGACCCTAATTTTTGACTGATATAGGTTGTGTACACCCGCCCAAGTTATTGCTGTTTACTCGATCAAATTTTGCTTCAGCCGGCCTGATGCTACTGTACTTTGCTCGTTCAATACTTGGGAAAAGCTTGGATGGCTCAGTCATCTGTGACCGGTGGCAATTCCATGCGTTCCATTTGAAATCGGGACACGAACTCCCTCAGCATTTCATTACCCCTTTGCTTTACTTTGAAAAGGTCTGATTTCCTTGTTACAACCTTTATGGCACCAACATGTGCCTTTACAAACGAATCTGCTAACATGGCAAAAGAATTGATGGAATTTGGTGGCAAATTATGATACTAAATCATCGCTCCCTTCGATAGGGTCTCTCCGAATTTTTTCAATAACACGGATTCGAACTAATCGTCTTCCAAATCGTTACCCTTGATGGCACACGTGTAAGAGGTGACATGTTCGTTGGGATCGGTCGTACCATTATATTTGGAAATTTCGGGTATACGAAATTTTTTGGGGATTGGTTTTGGGTCTGCACTCGAGGGAAAAGGCTTTTGAATGAATTTTTTCGAATCCAACCCTTTTATCATTGGTGGAGCTCCCGGGATATGATCGACCCTGGAATTATATGTTTTTACTTTTTATCATTGGCTTCGACTCGTTTTGTGAGTTCCTCGAGCAATTTAGTAATTTCGGGAGTAGTTCCCGATTCTTTCTCGTTTGACTTCACTATGGCTGATTCCGTTCTGTGTTTGATTTCTAGAAGCGGATCAGGCTCCGGCCTGATTTGTACCTGAGTTTGGCTATGCAACTGGGCTATCAGTATTTTCTAGGTTTGTAACATCTCGAAGATCATCTGTAAGCTGACTCCGATCTCCTCCACCTTATGGGCGTCTTGAGCTACGGATCGAGTGCCGCCCTGAATGCTTTTTTCTAGTTCGGTATGTTGGTTCGCCTCAAGATCCCCTTGTGAATTGACATCTAGCGGTACTTCGACTCGAGCTTCAGTGACATCGTTAAGTGGTCTTCCGGCTCTGGGTATCATGTTGTTGGTTTCATCCTGAAGCCTGGCTTCGTGGTCTATAGGCAAAGCCATCAATCGAGGGTTTGCCATTGCTGATTCGGAGTTGTAAACTGGTGCGTATTGCGGATTTGTATCAAACAACCATTGTTATCCTTAGCCCCACGGTGGGCGCCAAACTGTTTACCCGAAAAGTTGGATATAGTTGAATTTATAAGTAGTTCTAAGGATATACGATATAGCTTGACATAAATCGTACGTAGAAGTGGAAAATATTTAGATTTTGGCTACAAAAACGGGATATAAATTATTGAACAAGAAGATTCAGTATGCTTGAGTAAAACAAGCTCAAGAGATTTATTCTTCAATAAATAGAAGTAGTCTTTTCTTACAACATGTGAACTTGCCCTATGCTTACAAGGATTCTCTCTTTATAGTAGATGGATCTTACTTTATTTATAATAAAAAATATATAATGGGAAACCCATGATGAATTGTCTCTTCCTCGATTCCCGCCAAGATTGTCTCCCCTAGTGCGGTTGCAACGGTTCTTGTCTGCGAGCTCGATACTGGCTCGAGCTCGGTATTGGGTCGAGCCCTCGGCCTGAGTTCGAGTTTAACATTCGAGATGAGTGTCAATCGGTCTGTGCATCTCCGACAACCTTCAGGTTGCCTTGCGGTTCGATTTGGTTATGGGCTCGATAATGATACCGAGCCGATTTTTTGATCGGTCTTGGAGATCGAAGCTTGTTTGTACTATCCTCGGAACTCGTCTCGAAGTCTCATTTCGATCGCTTACCATTCGAACTCGATCAAACGTATAGAGGCCGAAACCTATTTCGACCGTATACATGCCACATCCTAAGGGGCGTGTGACGTGAACAACCTACTCTAATGCGAGCATTAGTGGCTGCTTCTACGGTTCGAACCCGTGACCTATAAATCGCACTGAGATAACTTTATTGTCGCTCAAAAACTTCCCTTCAAATTTGCATTAATTGGACGGGTAAATTTAAATAGCGAATACTTAGAGAAAAAAGGTAGAAAGTTTCCATTCATGAATAGAGGAGTTGGGCTACATTGGGCAAGTATACTTTTAAAACTTCAATTCTATAAGAAGTACTTAAGATTTTGAGCATTTTAATCTTGCAATTCGTATGACTTGTTATATTGCTATTGTCATTATGCTAATATCTAGTCATAAAATTTTAGTGTAATTCTTGATGCGACTTACTCCACTACTTCTATATTTAGGATCCCACTACTTATTACACAAAAATATTTACTAATTAAGAAATATTGTTGGTTGAATCTCACTAAATAGAGCAAGATATTCTTGCTTCAATTTGAAGAAATTTTTTGTAATTTTTCAATTGTATTTTCACCAAATAAAATTGGTATGTGAGCGACACGTGGAAGAAAAATGTAGTAGTGTTTTTAGTGGTGTTAGTTTGTGGGCCCCCAAAAGCATATGCGCGCATGAGAATTGATTCAGAGTAAGAAGGGAGATAGTGAAGTAATTATCTTTTGAGGAACCAAAGCCAACCATCCAAATAAGGAAAAAGGTCTTCTACCTTTGATGAACCCACGTTATTGCCCTTTAATGTTTTTTTTTTCTTTCTTATTTAGTATTCGATATTCATATTGACGCTCCGATTAATTTAAATTCACGTCATATTAAAAGCGTTTCGTATCGGGAAAAAATTCAATCTCAACGTTATTTAATTACCCGTAAAACGGTACAGTTGAATTTATACGGGGTTTCTAGACAAGTGAACTAATTTGATCCTGAAATAATATAATAATTGAAGAAATATACAATACTTAGCCTTAGAATGTAGATAAAATAACAGAAATAATGATTTCGTGAACACGGTTTTCGAACACAACAATGATGAGATCTCTAAGCAAGCAAGTGAAATTGTATAAAGCTTTGTATAGAATATAGTATATGTTCTTGCGAGAAAGTTCGTGTCCTTTACAATGGTAACTGATCTCACTATTTATAGCTATGCCTAGGGAAAAAGGTCCTAGGATCATGCCCTCATTTAATGTCAATTATGAGGGTCATTGATGAAGATGTAACTTTGAGTATATATGCCAAATTCTCTATAACGGACCGTCGCTCTTAATACACTTTTATGAACGTTATCCGTTCCGGTGACAAGCGCAGTGACTGTGTTCGGTCCTCAACCATCCTATCTTGGATTCCATGTGTCCTCCTTTTAGTTAGCCACATGTCATATCATATTTTACCCTATATAGATAGTCTCACTGCTTTCCCGTGACATAACTTTGTGTTATCAGGAAGTTGGTAGAAACACCTTTTTGGCGGGAATTACTATAATTGCCTCTGAACGTCTCTGACAGTTGATTAGACGCACGTCTCTCCGCATTTAATGCCCCAAACACGCGTCATCTCATGATTCAACACAGTTTTTGTCGATTATCGAGGTAATCATGATAATGAATTTAGCCGCCAAAATTTTACTTATACACAACTTTCTTTTCCTTTACGTTTCTCAATTGCTTGAGCTTCTAATTTGTATCCTTGTTTTTCATCCTTTTTCTAATTTTCTTCAAACACAAACCCTTTATCTTCTTCTTTTCCAATGGCTTCTTCCTCCAAACGTGGTGGTTCTTCAAAGAATAAGAACAAAATCGAAGATTTTATTCCTCCAACAGCGAATTCCATCATCCCAAGAAGGCTTAGTACTTCAAAGGATTTTGAAGAAAAATTTCCTTACCGCTAAACTCATGTTAAAAACGTTTCGTATCGGAAAAAAATTCAATCTCAACTTCTAAGCTCGAAATATCTTATTAAAATTGGATGTCAGTATCTGCTATTCGGTTGCATTTATTCTTATTTTCACTACTGAAATTCTTTGTGTTCTTCTAGCTATTGGTCAAGACCCAAGACTAGTGTCTTTTCACATAACCCTGCAAAAGTCGTCACATAATTTGAAGTAATTTGTTTGTTGCAATACATAATAAAAAAAGAGAAAAGGCAAATAAGTTACGGACAATAAGTTATTATAATTTCGATTACAGTATTTAAAATGTCATGCTATTGGTGCAGTTAGGACGCAACTAATCCTTTGTTGACTCTACAAAAACATAATAACATAACTACTACTAATACTATTACTATTACGTCAATCTCAACCTAGATGGATGAAGGAAAAAAATCAAAAACTAGCTGGAGTTAGTTGTATAATGTTGGTCACTAAAATGAAATGGGCTGGCCCATGAATTGGTAATGATAGTGGCCCGGAAGTACGTAGAAATTACGCCACGTAGCCACTCTAAAGGATGCTATTTAGAAATTATCCAGTGCGTTTTGAATTTCAATTTTTCGGTTTAATTTTTTGGGACAAAAGTATCATGAAGTTAAAATTTTTTGTTTAGAATTTCATGACAAAATAAGTACTGACTAATCTCTAAATAACATTCCTGAGAATGAGTATTTTGTGCACCTGCCCTTGGAAGTACCTATACCAGGCCCATGGCATATCAGATTGGGATCTTTACACAAATAGCCGGATAAATTCACTGTTTACTTTTTCTAGCCGGTATACATACATTATATACTCATTATACACAATTATATATAAACTAGCTTTAGGGTATGCGTTTTGCGTGTGTATATATCAGTGAGTGTTCAATTTTTAAAAATTTATATAAATATTATTTCCTGTATTTTGATTTACATGACATATTTTTCTTATTAAAAAAAGATAGATAGATCGATCGATAGATAAACTCATGTACATTTTTTAGTTGTGGACGAAGACAATATATACATGGTAATTAATATTAGATAAAGATCTAATGTTATTTGTTATTAGTCCTTTTATATTTAGAAAAATATAGCTTTTGACTTGCAACTTTGAATAATTTTGATGCAGAATTTTAATTTTGTGAGTTAGAAATTTTCTTTTCTGTTTTTTTAATCTCAATTACTAATAACGTTTATTGCCTTCAACTTTTAGAAAATACTATTCCACTAACCAAAACTATTAAGTTTGCTAGTAAACTTCGTGAGTTTATTGATTAGTGCAACTTCTGTACTAATAATCTGTAATTGTAACCTTCACCATATGATGAAATTTCTGACCTTGACCAATTATTTATTTGATTAAAGTTACGTTTTTGTTGTCAAACTAAATGTTTCATAACACAAATAATCCATCATCTTTCTATCTATTTAAAGGCTCTTGATTACTAATAAATATTCCATCAGTTTCAAGTTAATTAGAATAAATTTGTGACTATTTACCCTTATTTATGTCTTTAATATAATATCTTTTCATTACATTTACTTTATTTATGTGTCATCTCCATCTGCAAGAATAATTACTGCTTGGAATAAAATAAAAAAAAATTACTTTTATTTTGAACTTCTGAAATAACAAATAATTTGAAACATCTATGTTTAAAAATTTCGATAAATAATATGAGATTGAAGGAGTAGAAATTAATTCCTTCATATTAGTTGTATATTGGTTTATTTTAACTCTAATTCCTCATCTAACTTTACTTTTAGAATAACAATAGTACCAAAAAAATAAATGAAAGAACCAAATAATAGTAGTTCTTTTCTTCAAATTAAAAAGTAGCAGCGGTTCTTCATTTTTGACTTTAATGCCTTGAATGCAAGTCTAATGTTTAGTTGTGATACCTTGAAACAATGTCATAATTAGTTCTTATATTTGGTCATAAATATTAGGATTTTGAATTATAAAAGGAAAATTTTAGTTGATTTAAATGTCCTAAATATTAAGATTTCCTACTATAATAAATAAAGTTTTAGTTGACTTCAAAATCCTAAATATTAGGATATTAATAAAATGACTATTTTATTCACTATGAACTCTATTTTTAAAGGGTAAAAAAGGCGAACGGTATTTCGCTAAGGGCCTTCGTACTTTTAATACATACATATTATACATCTACTAATTATACTTAGTTTAAGCGATTGGGCAGACGATTATTTAGCTTAATTCTTCTATCAGGAGATTTGTCTTAATTTCACTGAGGTTTCATGTCCATAAGAGATAAAACCCAAGCCATTATGAAGACACAAAGACTACTATATCCTTATATAGTCCAACAAAAGTGTTAGAGGTTTGTAGTTTGCTCACTAAAAAACACTCATATCAAAGAAGAAATAAATAAGGAACAATAATACTTATAAGAAATCCGATTGGTGAAGCATATTCGCAAAAGAATCAAAGTGTAGGAAACATGTTTTCTCTAAATTGTGTCGTAGATTTCAGAAAGGACCACAATATATGATGAAAAGGCTTAAAACGGGTCCAAAAAATGTGGTTCCACCATTTGGCCATTTTGCTATAACTTCTCAACCACCACCCACATGGCTTGATGATCCTTATTCCACTTGCAACATTATTATTCCTACAGATTTTAGTCCATTGCAAGTATTTGAATTCATGACATTGTGATTTCAAATATGGAAAAGTTACGCCACATATCAAATATATTGTACTTTCAGCAAATTTACCATTCATAACTATATTTAAAATTTATAGCAAATTCTATGAAACAAGAGATTAATTGTTTTGAACTGAAACTAGAGAGCAACAAGCTCTCGTTGCTCAATTGGTTAGAGGACCTCCACTTGCTTAGCGGAGAACCTCCATTTACTTAGTGGAAACTTTGAGTTTGACTTTCAACAAGAGCATTTTATCTTTCTGTATTTCTATATTTCGCTTTAGTTGCATTCAAACAAATACATTCGATACTTATTGTATCCTTTGTATACATCCATGTATACAGTCGGTACAAGTTGTATCTTTTGTATACACCCTTGTATTTCGCCTTGGTTACAATTGATATATATTGTATTCATTATGCGAATAAATACGGTTGATATAGATTGTACTCATTGTAAAACAAACACATTTAACACGAGCTGTATTCGTTGCGCGTTTGAATACTAGTAATACAAGCTAGTAATAATTGAACAGTAGCTATGAATAGTAATTAAACAAACTATAGTTACTAGGCTCTAAACTATAGTAATTTTTGAAAAAATCTCTTGAAATATGGGACAGTTATCTGAAATTATCTTTTAAGTAATCTAATTGTGTGAATACTCTTTACATCATTAATATATAAAACAATTGAAGAAACAACGGATTCAACCGAACCTATCAAAATTATTCTATTTTGAACTCCTAATTTCAAATGTGTAACAGATTTAGCCATAAAAATTGAACATATCAAATTAAAATCTTAAATATCCCTTTATCATATAACACCATTATTGGTATCTCTTTTATACCAAGGGTTAGGGAATTTTCTTTTGTACACAAGTTGCATGCGGAAATAATCCAAGGCAGGACACTGATATATATATATATATATACGAGTTTTTTACACGCTTGATCCCCTTTTAACTATTATTTAAAAAAATAGCATCATTTATTGTTTATTCCATAAAGAGCACTTTTTTTATTATTAGCATATTATAAAAATTAAGCTCAATATTTACTAAGTTAACTGACTCACTAATCACAGGAAGTACTTTTTTTGTCCATCTCCATTCTCCCTTTCCAACATTCATCTTCTTCACTCCATTTTTGAAAATCTGATGCATATGTGAACAGAAAAGGTCCAATAATATCCTTAAACTATTGGATATAGCTCACTTTTATCCTCCGTTAGTAAACTGGGCCAGAAATATCCCCCACGTTAGCAAATTAGGCCACTAATGCCTTCAACCTAACGGCTAAACACACAAGCCTTCTCATCAGCATTATTTAGCTGATATGGCATCCACATAAGCTGACATGGCATCCACATAAACGGATCCACATAAGCGGATCCACATAAGCTGACATGGCATCCACATAAGCGGATCCACATAAACCTGCTCAGATATCCAAATAAGCTTAAAAATGCAAGAGTCAGTAACCACAACCTCCAAACCTAGTTCTTCCATTAACAGAGGCGATTTTGTCACGACCCAAAATCCCACCACAGGCGTCGTGATGACACCTAGTCTCTAAGACTAGGTAAGCCGATTTTCATTACATTTTGAAGCCATTTTTTAAAAACAAAATTGAATTAAATAGATAATCAAAACCAACAGCGGAACAATATGAATATAGCAATCTCCCAAGACTGGTAGTACTGAGTCACGAACTCTAACTGAATACATGAAATGATCTCAAGGATCAAATACTCAATATTGTTTGATTAATAATTAACAGTACAATAAAATGAAAAGATTTCAAGGGACTGCGACGACCAAACAGCTCTACCTTGAATCCTTGCGATCACATTTTAACTATGTCCGAGTCCGATAGCTTTAATACCTGGTTCTGCACAAAATGTGAAGAAGTGTAGTATGAGTACACCACGATCGGTACCCAATAAGTATCAAGACTAACTTCGGTGGAGTAGTGACGAGGTACAGTCAAGACACTCACTAATCAATTAACTTGTGTAATGTAGCAGTATATAATAATAATAATAATAATAATAATAATAATAATAATAATAATAATAATAATAATAATAATAATAATAATAATAATAGAAACAAATGGCAATGATGACAACAAGAATAAATAAATGATGTAAACAACAAGGCAACAAGAACACCATAAATATTGCTCAAACGAATAAGGAATACAAATACAACCAATCAATCAAGTCCCTCAAATATACATTTTCCAATGTAAGCACTTCAAGTATAAATCTTTCAAATATAAGTTTTTCAATAAAAATCCTTAAAATATAACCTTGTCAGATAAATATATATTTCGAATATACTCCCTTCAAATAAATTTCTTTCAACTATAATTCTTTCAAATAATATTTTTGGAATATAATTACTTCAAATAAAAGTCACCGTATGATACCTCATTTCTTAATCATAAAAATACGGGTCTCAACCCATTTCTATATTTTCACGGCACCTCGTGCCCATATTTCTATCACAACTCCACGGACAACTCACGTGCCAATAATATCAATATATATAAGATCCACATGATCAATTTATTTCCACAAAAGTGATTTTACAATTTTTAAATCAAGTAAGAAATCAACAAAGAAATGAATTTGTTTTAGAAATCATTTGGGTGAAGAAAATAAAATTGTACCTAAATTAAAGCAACAGATAAACTACTGATTTGAATGTAAAATAATTTAATGTAAAACATAATAATAATTTTTTTTATTTAAATCAACTCAATCATCGAAAATTAGTAAGAAAAACCAGAAATATACTTCTTCAGAGTCTCGTGCTAAAAAGCCAAAGCCAACACAATACAATTAGGAGCACAAAACACATAATAATAAAGTCAACTAGTATATCACGGAAGAAGATAAGAATTTACATATTAAATGAAACAAAATCACCCAAGACAAGAACATAAATAAAGAAATATCAACAGGGCACTCCCTAGGTACCGCCTCGTAGTCTCAAATCATAAATAAATTCACAATATCTCATTTTCTTATATCACCACGGGAGCCTTCATATTTAATTTTAAAGAAATCATTTTTCCCGAAATAGCATCCCGCGTTTTAACCACCCTTATCACACCGCATGACTTCTAGTAGTTCCCCTACTAGCCACGCATTTCAAGCCACCATTATCTCACCGCATGTGTTTCAACACCCTGACCTTATATCACCGCATGACTTCTAGTAGTTCTCCTACTAGCCACGCGTTTCAAGCCACCCTTATCTCACCGCATGCGTATCAATATCATAATATTTCATAAATCGCACCTCAAGTGCCCAAATATCACAGCATAATACAACTTGCACCTCAAGTGCCCAAATATCATAACATATCACAAATTGCACATCAAGTGCTCAAATATTATCACATATCACAAATTGCACATCAAGTGCTCAAATATTACAACATATCATAAATTGCGCATCAAATGCTCAAATCTTACAACATATCACAAATTGCACATCCAATGCTCAAATGTTACAACTTTCCACAAAAATCAACAATACATTATTTTTTCACAATAAGGAGCCCACGACTCGATCATAATATATATAAAATCTTAACAAAATGTTCGGAAGTGAACAACTCAACCGAATAATATTTCACAATTTGGCATTTTGCCTCAATATGATTCACGACCTTTTTAATTCAATACCGAATTTTCAACAATGTGAATTGAAAAGTAATTCATCAAGGAACAACACCTCTTTTAAATCACAACTTCAAGAAATAAATAGATTTATTCATCTTATTAATTAAATTTTCCATTTAAATTATCTATAGGTAAAATCAATAATGAAAGTGTTTTCCATAAAAATGGCTAATCAAACAAACAAAAAGTTCACGTAAAAGTCAAGTGACAATCACACCAAATTATCATATAAAAATAACCTCGACAAACAAGGAATGAGGCATGACAAATAAGGGATTTAATAAGTTACAACAATTTTCCAATTTAATACTTAAGACCGTCTACGAATTTCAACCGATATAATATGCACATATAAACTAAGTACGTACTCATCACCTCGCGTACATGATTTTCAATTACACAATTTCCAGATAAGACTCAATGCCTAAGGGGTAATTTCCCCCACTCAATGTTAGGCAAGATACTTACCTTTTTGAAGTTATGCCGATATTCTAAAATAGTCGTCTTGCTTGAATAAATCCTCCGTACAGCTCAAATCTATTCAAATTAATTCAATTTAGTCAATACTAATTATAGGAATTAATTCCATATGAAAATACTAATTTTCCAACAAAATCCGAAATTTAACTCAAAAATCGTTCGTGGTGCCCACGTCTCGGAATCCGACGAAACTCACAAAATCCGACAACCCATTCAATTATGAGTTTACCCATACCAATTTTATCATATTCCGATAACAACTCGACCTCCAAATCTCAAATTTTTGTTTTTGGAAGATTTTACAAAAATCTTATTTTTTTCTCATAAATTCACGGATTCATGATGTAAATGAATATGAAATCATGAAATATAATTAATATAGGATAAGGAATACTTACCCCAATATTTTTCTGTGAAAATCACCCAAAAATCGCCCAAGAACCGTGCTCCAAAAATCCAAAATGAAATGAAGGAAATGACCATTTTTGGTCCTTAAGTTTGTGCCCATCCGTCACTAAAAGTCCATTTTCCGTCACTAAAAGTCCACACCAGAACTTACTTGCACCAGTCTTCTTTCAATCGATCATAACTTTATGTACAAATATCCAAATGATGAATGGTTTAACTTTCTAGAAACTAGAATAAAAAATACTACAACTTTCATGTTTTGATAATTTTCTGATTCTTTATAAATTGCGAGATATAAGCTTCCAAAGTCGGCTCCACGCATCAGAAATTTCTGACGAAACTGTCATACTAGCCTTCATTCAATCCATCATAACTTTTTGTAAAAATGTGCAAATGATGAGTGGTTTAACATTATGAAAACTAGAATCAAAATACGACAACTTTAACGTTTTGATAATGTTCTGATTCCTTATGAATTGTGAGATATAAGCTTCTAAAGTCGGCTCCACGCATCAGAAATTTCTGGCGAAACTGCCCTACCAGCCTTCATTCAATGTATCATAACTTTTTGTACAAATGTCCAAATGATGAGTGGTTTAATATTCTAGAAACTAAAATCAAATATCTACAATTTTTATGTTTTGAAAATTTTCATATTCCTTATACATTTCGAGATATAAGCTTCCAAATTTGGTTGTGCGATTGTACCAGTTGCTGTCCAAAAACAGCTTTTGCAGCAGAAAAATTTCAGCAGCTCCTTTTTGTCCGAATCTATTCCGTTAACCTTCCGAAACCCACCCGAGGCCCTCGAGACCTTCACCAGTTATACCAACATATCCCAAAATATAATACGAACTTAGTCTAGGCTTCAAACCACATCAAACAACATCAAAACGACGAATCACACCTCAAATCAAAATCTATAAACTTTAAACTTTCAAATTATATATCTTGTGCCGAAACACATCAAATCAATTTGGAATGACTTCAAATTTTTCACACAAGCCATAAATAACATAATGGACCTATTCAATTTCCAGTCTCGGATTCCGATCTCGATATCAAAAAGTCAACCCCCCCGATCAAACTTCCCAAAAATTTAACTTTTGGCATTTTAAGCCTTATTCCACTGCGGACCTCCAAATAATTTTTCGGACACACTCCTAAGTCCAAAATTATAATACGGAGCTATTGACATCATCAAAATTCCATTCCGGAGTCGTTTGCTCAAAAGTCAACTCTCCAGTCAACTCTTTCCATTTAAACTTCTAATTAAGATTGTTTATTTTAATAATTTTGAATCTTCCGAAAAATCAAACTCGACCACACCCGTGGGTCATAATACTTATTACGAAATTGCTCGAGACCTTAAGTTACTGAAAGAGACGTTAATTCTTAAAACAACAAGTCGGGTCATTACAGATTTGAGACTTGAGGGGATGATACGATCGAGCAAGGTTTAACAACACAAATTGAAGATCATCTGAAGATATTAAGGTAATTTCCATTTATTGGGTCTCTGTCGCGAACAAAGGGATTAATCAATGATTTTTGTAATTTTCTAGGGTTTTGTGATGTTGTGGTATTTCTGATCCTGCCGCATAGTGTATAGTGTTTGCATGTGGGTATGGTACTCTTTTTGTTTGTTATCTTTATGGTTTCCTTATGCGGTGTCAATTTGTGCCCTAGGTCTACATCGTCTTTGGCTGCAAGTGTCCCTTTCACATATTTTATCATAGTGTGGTAGGGTTGGGTTATTGAAATCGACAGAACCATGTGCATTTCTTCTTAAATTTGTTTTTTTGCTTTCCACTATGGTTTGAAATCGACAAAACATGTGCTTTATCTCTTAAAGTGTGTGCATTATTCTTTCCACTATATTATATGCAGTAATTTATTGTATGTTCAATATTTTATTGTCAAAGTTGTTAAATTATTCATGTGGTCCCTCTATATTTTTTTCTATGTCTATATTATAGATATTTCAATATGGGGGACCATGAAGAGCCAATTTCAGGTCAATATCAGTGTAAAATAGGTACTGATTGTGAATCTGATAGTGATAAAAGTTCAAATTATGGTTCAGATGCTAGTGAATATGATTTTGAAGAATTAGAGTTACTTAGGATGCAAAAGGGTAAAGAAGTTAATGATAAGCTTACTCACTACAAAGAGCTTGATAAGTCTATGACATTTAAGGACTTGGAAGAGGCCAAAAAAATCATGAACTTCTATGCTATTGCAAATTCCAAACCTTTGAAGCTTAGAAAAAGTGATAAAATAAGAGCAAGGTATAGATGTGTAGTAGGTTGCCCTTTTGTATGCCTCATCTCTAAAGATAAGAAGGGTCCTGGCTTTAAGATAAAAACATTGAAGACAAAGCACAACTGTGAAGATGCATTTGAGAATCCTAGAGCCAAAACAAAAACTTTAGCTGAATATTTCAGGAGTAAGGTGCAGAATAACCCCAAGTACAAGATAAAGGATATGAAACTAGATTTGAAAAATCAATTTTCATTGAATGTACATAACTCCACATTGAAAAGGGCTAAGAGGATAGCACTTCGGCAATTGCAATGAAGCTTTTTAGATGACTATAACATATTAGAAGAATATGCAAATAAGATTAGGGAGAGCAATCCTGGTAGTGACGTGGTTATCAATTTATCAAAAGATGTCATGGCTGAAGGTAAAAGAAGATTTCTTAGAATATACATATGCTTCAATGCAATGAAGTTGGGGTTCAAACAACGGTTGAGACCATTCATTGGACTAGATGGGACTTTCTTTAAGGGTCATTGCAAGGGGAAACTATTAGTGGCTGTTGCACAAGATTGCATGAATCATTTCTATCCCTTGGTCTGGGCTGTAGTTGATAAGGAAAATACCTTGATATGGACATGGTTTCTAGAGCTGCAAAAACACTCATTGAATCTAAAAGATGGAACCAGTATTACCTTTATGTCTGATATGCAAAAGGTACAACTTATGATTTTGTTTAATTGACTATTCCAGTTATTTTTAAGTTATTATATAGTTAATTTTGTTTAAATTTACATGTGCAGGGTCTGTTGGAAGCAGTAAGAACTGTCCTCCCTCTCTCAAATCATAGGTTTTGTGTGAGGCATATTGAAGCCAACTAGAGTAAGAAGATCAAAATTTCATGAGAGATGAAGAAATACCTATGGTGGTCTGCTTGGAGCACTTATGAGGAGGACTTTAAAGATCAACTAAAATATCTTGGTGAATTGTCTGTTGATGCTGCCAAGGAGTTGCTTAGGTACACCACAGAATTGGTGTAGGTCATACTTTGATACATTGTGCAAAATCAGATGGTGGACAATAATTTTATAGAGTCCTTCAACTCTTGAATCTTAGAAGCAAGAGACAAGTGTCACGCCCCAAACCTGAAGAGGCGTGGCCGACACCCGGTACCATACTCGGCCCGAGCGTACCACTCTATAACTGTGAGCTCTAGAGGAGTAACCCTCAACCTAGGCCGATGAGGCCATATTCTGAATCATCTGAACATATCGTCTCTCTCATCTGAGGGGTAAGCATACCCAAAAACTCATATATATTTAAATATATATATCTATATATAAATGTGCAGGCTGAAGAGGCCGCCATGAACATCTATTGATATACAAGCTATACAGGACTTGTCTATAAGCCTTTAGACCTAGTTGAACTGTATCATGGTCGGGACAGGGCCTCGACCTACCCATCAAACATATATATATAAAATGGACTCCAAGGTCTAGATATATATATATATAACAGACTCCAAGATCTAGACCTGGTAACTCCGGGGAAGTGGAGCTTACCAACCAAACTGATATTTGGCTTTGTCTACTGGGAAGGTCTATCCATCTGTCTATCAGGACCTGCAGGCATGAAATGCAACGTCCCCAGTAAAGGGATGTTAGTAAAAAATAATGTACTAAGTATGTAAGACAACAGAATAACTGAAAGCTGAAACTGAACAGATGATATAATAGTTGAATGTAACTAGGAGTCAAAAATAATCTGAAGATATGCTTACCTGCTGATACTGACTCAACTCTCTCCATATAGTACGTAAAATAACTGTCCGACCCTATAAGGCTAGGTATGTGTAACTGCCCTACCGCAGTAGGCTCGCTCATAGGCGTTTGGCCATACTAGGCTCTGTATCTCAACCATTCTGGGCTCGCTCATGGGCGCTCGACCACAGTAGGCTCGGTTTATAACTTACCATCTGATAAGAGGTTGCCCAATAGGGGCCTGCCTACTGATTATAGCTGGATGGTGGTTAAAATACTATAATACTGTATATCTCTCTCTCTCTATATATATATATATATATATATATATATATATATATACACACACACACACACACACACACACACACACTGATCTCTTGGCTGAAAGAAGACAATCCTAAACTAAATATGAAGTTCCGATAAGGAAGAATACTGTAATTTCTGAGACTAGGATAATGTGAATAAATTCAGAAATACGAACTTCTCTTTATACCTCGTTATCAAACTCATGTAGTTACGAGATCATGCCAAAATGAAGAAAGGTTTAGCCTTAACATACCTTATCACAATCTTTTCAATCACCAACTTGAACTCGCCTCTTCTCACCTTAATCTATAACAATGATAATAATACTATCATTAAGTTACGAAAGGTACAACTAACGCACAACGAACGACAAGCTTATTTTGTATTAAAACGGACAGCATCTCCCCTATAATCCTTACTTCCTCCAAATTCAAGATAATACCAACAACACCAAAAACAACAATAACAACATATATACATTATTTTCCAACCTTATGCATACCACACAATACTACAAAACAGCCCAACACACCCCAATCTCTTCATACACAAAACGACCACAGTAGTAGTGTCAACAACCCAAAAATGTTACGACGAATGACCATCCCAACATCCTGCATTTATGTGGTGTTTCTCCACACCCTTACTCCTCCAAAAATCAGCAAAACAGTAGTAAAACACGTAGCCCAACATCACCACAAAACAAACCACAAAATAGTCCGCTATAAGTGAATAACTCGAACTCTCGGCTTCCGATCACCATCCCGTGAGTTCTTAAAAATATAGAACGACTTACTATGCATCTACAACAGAAAAAAATAGATGAAAGAGAGCAGTAAACTTACCTTATTTGTTGGATAACTCGGCTCCTATCTTGGTTCTTCAAACTCTAGGCTTTACCTCTAATTAGAACTTGAAAGGGAGAGAAAATCAATTGGGGTTTGGGGGAAATATTTGGGAGGAGTTTTGCAGAGATTAAGTCTGGTTATTTTACCCTATTATCATCCTAATATATGAAGGGGATAGGCCGTTAAAAAGGCCTCTTTGAATGGCCTGAACTGGCCCATTTTGGACGACCCAAACATGCCCCGTTTTGGATTCTCGTTTAAGCAAGTAGGTGACAGTTTGCGCAGTCTCGCAAAAACGCCCATATCTCTCTACTCCTATATCGTATTAACAAACGGTTTAATGCGTTGGAAAATAGACTCATAGATCTTTAATTTGATGGGTGGAACACCTCATAACTCTATGTATATTGGAAAAAAATGGCAGTTACAATTGTCCTAAAGTTTCAATAAAACTTATGAACGTAACTTATGATGACTTTCATCGACTTTTGTTCCACCACTCGCTTGACTTCAAAACATAACACATGACTATCATACGACTAACATAACTCATAGAATAACCTCCTTATCCTGTTAAACATCCTAGTCTCACTCCAAAAGTACATGCTATAACATTCCCAATTTGTCGACTTTCGACGAAACATTATTATTCATGATCTTCAATATTTGTAACCTCCGAGGTAACATGATTAACATACTTTGTAAACTTTTCAAATATGATTTTATTTCTGAGCTTACATTAATTGACTTATGACGTACTTGTACGTACGAAAACATGGGTTGTAACATCATTCCCCCCTTTGAAACATTCGTCCTCGAATGTTGACTGGTGCACTTATCAGTCTCATAACCTATAGCCCTTATAAATACTTTATTGACGGCCTTTCTATCTAGGCAACTATTCTATGAATAAATCCATAGTCCAGGGCATTCCCCTCCCCCCTTAGGCATCTTTATGTCACCACGACTTGTGGTCTGAATCCTTCCAACCTCGTAATTATTGCGACCTTCTGTCACGCAGCCTGTACGACTTTGTCCTTGTATGTGCGCATATGCGACTCTTCTGTTCCTTTTCCTCCAGCTTTTAGCCAATCTCTAGGCCTCACTTTATGAACATATATATAACTATGACAAGTTGTTCCTCCTGGTGTATATAGGTGTAGTGAAGTTCTTCGCTTGGTACTTTGTCAAACTTATGACTGTTGCAATATCTTGTTTCGTAGCCTTCTAATTATATCCTTATGGATTTACTACATCTAGGTAGGTTATACTACAGCATCACACTTACTTCGGTTTATTATTGCTGAGGTTTGCTACCCAACTCCAGGTTACCCTCTCGGTGCTTATTCTATATGTATAAATCTAAGTCCTTTAGTTCTTCCTCATTACTGTTCATCGTAAGAATGACGGTCTAATATCATCTAATACTTTGAAACTTTTATCTGCTTATTATTGATTCACCTTAATGTTGATCTATAATCTACAGGAAATAAATTGAAACCTCTTATGTAATACATTGTCCTTAGGGATCACGTCTCATCAGGGAACATCTAAAGTTATTTGCTCGATCTACGTAGGGGCGATACTATACTTTAATAACCGTATTTCATCGCATCCCAACGTGATTCATCTTATGAGGGGTATTCTAATCTCATATAATTCATGAATCCCTTCTTTTTGAATCATTAACCAATTAATGTCCTTAACATCATCCTCTTATCTATCATAATTATACCCTTATTCTACTACCAGGGCAACATTTCATCTCTTCAAATTGCTCATAGTCTTAGACTCCTCTGAGTTCATTCAGGCTATACTGAATTTTTTCTATAACTTACGGAAACCACCAGCTCTCTTGTTTTGATAGGTTTAATTCTGAGGCCTTATCTATTCTCGTCACCTTCTCAATCACCTCTGCTTATCCTTAATCCTGTCCACCTAAAACCTTGTTGCTCTACCATACTTTATCTTGCGACCTACACATATCTATTTATAGTACTCGCAACCTTCCTTTAACTTTCTAGCACCATACAATTCATTATGTTATTCTGGAACTTCAAGCGAGACATCAAATCATCTCTAACTCTTCTTTAATCTCTTAACTAGACCTCTCGGTACTTGGAAACTATAGGCTAAAAGATATATCACTGACAACACCACTATCATTTGTGGATACTGAATCATGACGCTTCTAGCCCTCTATATGATGTATGGACTATTCACAACCTTTTACACTTGTGCATCTCGTACCTTCTTAACCTTTACTTTACTTAGCTTTTAATCTCGCATTGTATCTTCTGTCTCTTTCATAACCTTCCTTCCACATAGGTAGAATTCACATCCACAACTTGAAGCTCTACTATAAACTTGCACCTCTAGTGCGTACACAATCCGGTGGGAGCTTCATACTTACTCCTTATGAGGCTGGTACTTTTTTTTTAATATGGATTTATTGTAGAGCCGTTATAGAATATGACCGTTGTACTATCTTTCTTGTACCTCTAATCTTAAGAGTGATTTTGCAATGTTCATAATCATGATTTCTATATTTATATTGGTCTAATAATCAGGCTCCTGATTCACTTACCTGATGTAACTCGTTAGTTTCCTCTTATCTCCCAGCCTTATAAGTATGCTTAAGCTATCTTCCGATCTACTGCTCAGGGTATCATTATTTTCACCTTTGGTGGAGGCCATGGAACATCCATAATATAATTTTCTAACAATTCAAGCCTTTGTCTGTGAGGTGGACTCAATTCTTTCTTTTAACTTTATACCAGAGTCTCCTATAGCTGTAGCAATGTCAACATATATGCTGCATGGATAATACTCTGAAATGTTAAGTGCGGTCATAACGTAACTAACTCTGGGTCATTGATTGAATAATTCCTTTCGTGCCTTCTCAGTTTTCTTTAAAAGTGCGCAATTACGTCTCCTGGTCGTTCTGCCACTTGTTGCATGAATACTTGGATTATCTTAGTGCCCACACCTATTGGAATTTCGTGCAACTCATATGATCTCAAATATTACTTTTGATTTTTACTTCCCGTTCATTAGCCACGATAGGTGCCACTTTCTTCTGGAGTGTATGCAATATTGTAGTGAGACTGTTATTACAAGATCATTTCTTCTTTAGGTCACTATGCTTATGTTGAAGCCTTCTTCCTTATTTCCTCAGCTAGTTTTTCGTTGTAGCACTTAGGGAAGACCCTCTGACTCTTGTAAAGCTGGTAGCTTTTTACATCGTATACTCGACGAAAATTTTGATGTACTGACCCGCCAATAATTATCCTTAGTTACTTATCTATGCGCCCTTATGCTCGTAGGGTTACTTCTGCACTCAAATTTTTATTATCTTCTCAGTGGCACTCTCTCTTTTATTTCCATAACACTTATATTGTATCTTTTACTACCCAACTCCTATCAGAATATAACTCAAGGATTACGATGTCGTATCTATGAGACCGAATTTCCTATGCTGGGTTTCAGTTCGTTTATCTTGCATGATCTACTAATTTATCTAAGACCTTTTGTCTAGCCATGACTATGCTCTTTTGGAATTTCTGAATGAACTACTAACTACTCGTCAGTCCATGCTCATATTTACATTCTGGGTAACCTCTCTTGGGTTATGTCTTCTGTCTTAACTTAACTTTTGCACCGCCTCCTAATATATCAAGTGTTCATTCGCACTTATTTATCAATAACATCTGGTGTAGGAACCCTTACTGCCTCTCCTCGGCGTCGTGCTTGCATAATATTCTGGAGTCGTATCATGTCTGTAGGATCTGAATAAATTCAATATCATTCCTTTCGCCATTTACTGCATTCCTCCTTTACTATTCCATAGTCACCTGAACCACTTAACTCCGACTTAATACCATATTACACCATCTTCCCGCCTTTAGGGGAGTATTAACATTTAATGTTATGAAAACTTACTTATAAATTTTTACCTCTTCATCTTCGACGTCTTTTCACGTCTTTATTGACTCTTACTCACCTTGCAGTAACCCTTATGTACCAAGGATAATTGAATATCTTACACACAATGGTATAAGATACCTGGTGTAACTGGAACACTTAGTCCCTTAAGGTTAACTTTGCTCAAAGTGCTTGCTTTAGGGAAGCGTCTTCCTGAGTGACCTTTAAAGGTTATTCTTCTGTTATCGATTATATTATTGCTGGAATGCGATATTTGAAATTCTCTTGATGTCGAATATCATCACCTCATTCGATCCCTAATTGATGTTCAGTTTATCCTATTCACTAGCCCATACTGATTTCTATTACTCCGGGGGTCTAAATTTTTTGTTTTGGTAATCACGTTAGACGCACCAACTCATTTCTCAAAATGAGGATATGAATTTTGGCCTATACTCTTTTATTGTCTCAAGACCTGTCACCTCTTGTTTTTTTCCTTCACTTGACTATAGACTATGTCATCATATCATATTTTGATTTACTGTTATCACTCATTTATCACATCTTACTCATAATACTTCATTTACTCTCTTCTTATTCTCCTGCTAATACTTCTGTTTATCGCATTATTCTGAAAACTTCAACAAAATATTGTTTCACTTTTAGTTCCCCTGGCTCAATCCACCATTTCAGGTTACTCTAACCCAAGCTGGATCTTGATATCCCATCCTTCTCTTAAACTATATATGTTAGCTCCCATAGGGCATAATTGAGATGGGTGTGGCCAATGGTACATACCTCTATTTCTGTTGAAGGTAACTTAGAATCCTTTTATTTCTCTGCCTGACGTGGAAATTCGGACAGTCTTCATTAACTAGGTACCTCGTACCCTTCTTTACCTTGCTTCTGTTACCTGTTGAAACTTATACTTTTACCTTCTGATACTCCCATGTCCTGCTATTTACGGGGTATGTTAGATATTCCCGTCTTAGGGTAAATGGGAAATTCGCACATATGGTAAGCACGATCTAATAGGGTCTCAAACAGGGCCACGTAGTCAAGAATTCTCTCTCTACTAATGTTTTTACATGCTGTTGTATTATCCCTTTAGCTAGCTATAATTTTTCTAATTGAAAGTATCGCTATATCATTAGCAAACATAAGCTTTGGCTCGAACTCTTATGACTCAACTCTATAGCACGATTTGGATTTGAATAAAGGGTAACAGACTCCTAAATGCCTTGTAGCCTCCAGCTTATAAGTGTGGTGCACAACACACCCATAAACAAGACTCTACTAGACACGGCTTGTAGACTCCCTAGGATAGAACTGCTCTGATACCAAGTTTGTCACGCCCCAAACCTGAAGAGGCATGGCCGGCACCTGGTACCATACTCGGCCCGAGCGTACCACTCTGTAACTGTGAGCTCTAGAGGAGTAACCCTCAACCTAAGCCAATGAGGCAATATTCTGAATCATCCGAAAATATCGTCTCTCTCATCTGAGGGGTAAGCATACCCAAAAACTCATATATATTTATATATATATATATATATATATATAAATGTGCAGGCTGAAGAGGCCGCCATGAACATCTACTGATATACAAACTATACAGGACTTGTCTACAAGCCTTTAGACCTAGTTGAACTGTATCATGGTCGGGATAGGGCCTCGACCTACCCATCAAACCTTTATATATAAAACTAACTCCAAGGTCTAGACCTGGTAACTCCGGGGAAGTGGAGCTTACCAACCAAGCTGATATTTGGCTCTGTCTACTGGGAAGGTCTATCCATCTGTCTATCAGGACCTGCAGGCATGAAATGCAGCATCCCCGGTAAAGGGACGTCAATACAAAATAATGTATTGAGTATGTAAGGCAACAGAATAACTGAAAGCTAAAACTGAACTGATGATATAATAACTGAATGTAACTGGGAGTCAAAAATAATCTGAAGATATGCTTACCTGCTGATACTGACTCAACTCTCACCATATATTATGTAAAATAGTTGTTCGGCTCTATAAGGCTCGGTATGTGTAACTGCCATGCCATAGTAGGCTCACTTATAGGCGCTCGACCATACTAGGCTCTGTATCTCGGCCATTCTGGGCTCGCTCATGGGCGCTCGGCCATAGTAGGCTCGGTATATAACTTACCATCTGATCAGAGGTTGCCCAATAGGGGCCTGCCCACCGATTATAGCTCGATGGTGGTTAAAATACTGTAATACTGTATATATATATACACACACACACACACACATACACACACACACACACTCTGATCTCTTGGATGAAAGAAGATAATACTAAACTGAATATGAAGTCCCGATAAGGAAGAATACTGTAATTTCTGAGACTAGGATAATGTGAATAAATTCAGGAATACGAACTTCTCTTTATGCCTCGTTATCAAACTCATGTAGGTACGGGATCATGCCAAAATGAAGAAAGGTTTAGCCTTAACATATCTTATCACAATCTTTTCAATCACCAACTTAAACTCGCCTCTTTTCACCTTAATCTACAACAATGATAATAATACTATCATTAAGTTACGAAAGGTACAACTAACGCACAACAAATGACAAGCTTATTTTGTATTAAAACAGACAGCATCTCCCCTATAAAACTCACTTCCTCCAAATTTAAGATAACACCAACAACACCAAAAATAACAATAACAACATATATACATTATTTTCCAACCTTATGCATACCACACAATACTACAAAATAGCCCAACACACCCCAATCTCTTCATACACAAAACGACCATCGTAGTAGTGTCAACAACCCGAAAATGTTATGACGAACGACCAACCCAACATCCTGCATTTATGTGGTGTTTCTCCATACCCTTCCTCCTCCAAAACTCCACAAAATAGTAGTAAAATACACAGCCCAACATCACCACAAAACAGTCCACAAAATAGTCCGCTACAAGTGAATAACTCGAACTCTCGGCTTCCGATCACCGTCCCGTGAGTTCTTACAAATATAGAACGACTTACTATGCATCTACAACAGAAAAAAAATAGATGAAAGAGAGCAGTAAACTTACCTTATTTGTTGGATAACTCGGCTCCTATCTTGGTTTTTCAAACTCTAGGCTTTACCTCTAATTAGAACTTGAAAGGGAGAGAAAATCAATTGGGGTTTGGGGAAAATATTTGGGAGGAGGTTTGCAGAGATTAAGTCTGGTTATTTTACCCTATTATCATCCTAATATATGAAGGGGATAGGCCGTTAAAAAGTCCTCTTTGAATGGCCTGAACTGGCCCATTTTGGACGACCCGAACATGCCCCGTTTTGGATTCTCGTTTAAGTATATAGGTGACAGTTTGCGCAGTCTCGCAAAAACGCCCATATCTCTCTACTCCGATATCGTATTGACAAACGGTTTAATGCTTTGGAAACTAGACTCATAGATATTTAATTTTATGGGTGAAAAATCCCATAAATCTACGTATATTGGGAGAAAATGGCAGTTACATTTGACCCAAAGTTTCAGTAAAACTTATGAACGTAACTTGTGATGACTTTTATCGACTTTTGTTCCACCACTCACTTGACTTCAAAACATAACACACGACTATCATATGACTAACATAACTCATAACATAACATCCTTATCATGTTAAACACCCTAGTCTCACTCCAAAAGTACATGCTATAACATTCCCAATTTGTCGACTTTCTACGAAACATTTTATTTTTTCAATTCCTTTAGCTTCTGAAACTTTCAACCATCTTTGTACTTGTTATTCATGATCTTCAATATTTGTAACTTACGAGGTAACATAATTAACTTACTTTGTAAACTTTTCAAATATAATTTCATTTCCGAGCTTACATCAATTGACTTACGATGTACTCGTACGTACGAAAATATGGGTTGTAACAACAAGCCTATCCTGAAGATGCTTAAGGATATTTGAAACAAGGTCATGAACAGGTTGAGAGAGAAGAAAGAAGAATCTAGAACATGGGGAGGTGAGTTTAGTCCTAACTGCATGAAGTTGTATGCTGCTTATTTGAAGGTAGCCAACTTATGTATTGTTCATTTAAATGATGAAACTGACTATGAGAATTCTGAGGGTGATGATAGACATAGAGTGAACCTAGTGGAGAAGAAATGCACTTGTAGATCCTGGCAGTTGATTGGCATCCCATGCCCTCATGCCATCAGGGCACTAAAATACAATAGAGAATATCCAATGACTGAAATTAGTTGGTGGCACAACAAAGAAGCTAACCTGATGACATATAGGCCAAGTTGATGTATGTTAGAGGTGAAAAGTTCTAAAAAGTATTACCAGAACATGCTACGGAACCTCCTCTACTTGCCAAAACTGTTGGAAGGCCAAAAGTCAAAAGAAATAGGGAGAAGGATAAGGCTAACAAGAGATAAGAAGATTGGGCTGCATCAAGAAGGGGAACTAGAATGACATGCAACATCTGTGGTGAACTGGACCACAATTCAAGGACATGCAAGGTACTTGCTTCTTAACTTATCTTTCTTCTTATATAATTGTAGTTATTTAATAGGAAGTTTTTCTTTTTAATACGTTGGTGCTGAAGGAAATGTTGAGGATGTTAGTTGTTCAGCCCCTCAACCAACACAAGAAGATGAACATGAAAGTGAATTTGTGTTCATGCCTACACCTAGAGTACCGAGACACTAAATAGAACCCTTTGGTGATGATAGTGAGCATGAAAGTGACCCTGCTTTAATGCCTAAGATTATTTTTGAAGATCAAACACGACTACTAATGAGGCAGCAACAATTGACCTCAATAAGGACAAGAGTGATCTCTTTCAGAGGAGATCATATTGGTGTCAGTTATCCCACTGATCCTCCTTACTCACCTACTTAGCTCACTTGGAAAGGTAAAGAAGTTGTGACTGGAAATCAATTGGAAGTGGCAAGACAAAAGAAAGTTGGGAAGTTTAAGTGCAGGAAACTCAATGGGAACTCACAAATCTAGGAATCTTGGTTATTGTATGTAAACATGTTTTGATGGCAGAAATCTAGCAGCAGTAAACATGTTTTGATGGCAGAATGACATATAACATTGTATGTTTTGTTTTGATGTTTTGCACAATAGTGCTGTTTGGTTTAGTAGCTGTATTGTTGCAGCAATAAACATGTTTAGTTTGCAAAACAGTGTTGTTTGGTTTAGTAGCTGTATTGTAGCATCAGTAAAAATGTTTAGTTTGCACAACAGTGGTGTTTAGTTTATCCAGCAATAATTGTATCCATAATAGTTTAGTTTGCATCGTTTAGATTGCGTAACAGTTTACACCATGAAGGTACACCATAACAGTTTCATAACCTGTTCCATAACAGTTTACACCATGAAGGTACAGATGAAATACCATAAGCCCAACAACTGAAATAAACAAACATGTGCTTTCATATCATTCACTTCATATGTAACACAGGAACATCCATAACGAAGATGAAACAGGAGAAATGATTTAACCAAAATACTACAACATACTAAACCAACATACATTCACTTCATCATCCCTATAACTAAACCAAAATACTACAACAACATATTAAAACAATATACATTCACTTCATCATCCCTACGACAACCAAAGAAAATAACAAAGCCCATGAAACCAAAATGATATTTCTCATCTTCTTCACTTTGACCTCTAAATTACTAGCTTTTTCAGCTTTCACAAGTTAAAATTGCTCCATTTCGTCAAGTTTCATCTTCAAAATATGCCTTTCAACCGTGATAAAATCTTCCATTTCATCAAACAAGTTCGTAGAGTTGTCTCTTTCGGCTTTAATAGCATTCTCCAATTCCTCAACTTTCATCTTCATAGGGCCCCTTTGAACCATCGTACCTTGTTTCATGAGGTAAACTTTTTTTCTCAAATTGTTCCTTTCAACCTTAGCAGCATCGAGTTTAGTTTTTAAATCTTTGATCACCATCACCGCTCGACGAGGGAGCTCTTCGTCAATCCATTCAAAATGCCAGCAAGAACTAACTTACATCATATCAGAATTTACAGCAGTTCTGGCAGTAGTTTTTGTACATAAACAATAAAAATCAAAAAAGACCTAACTCGACAAAAGAAGATGAATCACATAAATCGACCAAAAATAAAATAAATTCAAAATTAACCTTGGATCTTGGACATTTGTAGAACCTTCTTCCAGCATTGGCGTCTGACCAAGCTGTCAAATATAACGCAATCAATCTGCAATGACACCTTCTTGCATATTGAATTTCATGCACATTCACAGATAAATCAGACATTGAGCAGAAATTTGAGCAGAAATTTTGATGAGAAAATAAAGATTTTTAAAATTGGGGAACAATGATAATTAGGGCTTTGGGAATGGGTGAATATCGGTATAAGAAGAGGAAAAATAAGAAGAGAGAATAGCTTATGTGGATGCCATGTCAGCTAAATAATGCTGATGAGAAGGCTTGTGTGTTTAGCAATTAGGTTGAAGGCATTAGTGGCCCAATTTGCTAATGTGGGGGATATTTCTGGCCAATTTACTAACGGAGGACAAAAGTGAGCTATATCCAATAGTTTAAGGATATTATTGGACTACCAATACATATGTGAATGCCATATAAAATTCAAGATGTATTGATTTATATGTCTTTTATACTTTGTATATCAAGTATCACTTTAATTCAAAAGGTATTTTTATGTATATAATTTTTGTATACTTATTTGTGAAGTGCCATCTTATTTTAAGATGTATTTTTAATGTATATTTCAAATATATTTTATATGTCAAGTGCCATTTTAATTCAAGATGTATTTTTATGTATATTATTTTTGTATATTTATATGCCATCTTAATTAAATTTAAGATATATATTTTTATGTGTATTTTACATGTCTAAGTGTCATCTTAATTGAAAATGTATTTTTTATGTATATTTTTTTGTATATTTTATATGTGTTAATTCAATGTATATTTTTTTTATATATATATACGTTTTGTATATATTAACATATATTATTATCGAAGTAAGATCTTTATGTTAAAGAAAGGAAGAAAGAAGGAAGAGAAAAACTTAAGAAAGATAATTAAAAAGAAAATGAATGGAACAAATTTAGAAAATATATTGGCTTCGGCAGAAAACAAAATTAAGAAGATGAAGAAAAAGAAGGAAAGCTAATAGATAAAGAGAAAAAATGCATGATTTTTGTACAAAGAATTATTGACTTTCCATTCAAATTGCTTATGTTTACGGATTAATAATTAATATTCCTATTTTAATGGAACTGTATGCTACAAATATAAATATTTTTCTGCCACAACTGTAATATTGGGTTTTATGCTAAGAATTTATTATATTTTTTTTAAACTGTGGCAGTTATGTAAAGTTCTATATATATATATATATATATATATATATTGGATAGGGCAGAAAGTGCAATTTCTTGGTCTAAAAAGTATCACTCTCTACCAATATGGTTTATGGTCGAGTGATAAGAATTCATTCATTTTTAGTCAGATGTTTTCAATTTAAACTTTAGATATAAAGTCGTTTTTATTGTGAAACGCTTTATTCTCCGGTATAAGTTTTCTGGCGCAATTCGAATTTAATCTATTCATATACGAATGTCGAACATTAGGTGTAAAATCAAAAGGAAGTATCTCAGTCCACCTCCCAAAGCTCAACGCTACTAGGACAGCTTTATTGTACAAAATAAAGGAGCTATTCCAACGCTTAATGATTAATTAAAATGCAAGCAAAACCGAGTCAAAATGCTCCGTGTCCTTTTGTCAATTAAGGCGGGTTGATGTTGCAATCAACTCAAAAATTAAAATGCATAAATTGAAATCAGAACGAACTTTTATATTATTAATTTGTATTTTTTATTCACTTGTTAACTACGTTATAAAAAATTAGTTGAGATTTTTCTTTTTCTTGCTAAATTTTTATTTTATTTTTTGTTACTAGGGGAACTAAATGTGTGCTGTGCTTTTGCTGAAATAGGGAGAAATTGGGCGGTGCAGTTTGTTAACCAGCAATTGACTAAAAGTCGAGCTTTTTGTTTTTTCCCCTTTCTAGCAAAAAGAGATTATTTTCTCAAATCTTGTTAACTTGTTTTTAGTTTTTAAAATTAATATAATATTTAAAGATGTAAAACACTTGAAAAAAATGACAAATTGGATATTTGAAATCACTCCAAAAATAAACAAGTTACTTTTAATGAATATGGGTACAAAAACCATAAAGAATGAGGCAACGATCAATCACGTGGCATGACCCCAACTAATTAAATTAAATATTAGTAAATGCCAATAGGTTGGCCTATGGATAAAGCAAAATTACCTGAAAAAGATAGTAATGCACCGCTTATGGTATGGGTTACCTTACTGCTATATATCATAACATTCTCATAAATGAAAAACTTGGCCATACGAAAGAAGTGAAAAAATTATTCTGACGAAGATTGTTGAATATGTATTATATGTCTAAAATATAATATTTTTTTATATATACAGTGTAATTTTTCAACGAAGGGTGGTCTCGTAACCATGTGTCTTCGCCACTGATATGAATGTCTTTATTACGAGCATCCTCCACTAAAACAAGCATCCTCCACTAAAAACTAGCAAAGGAATACTACTAATATTTATGTTGGAGACGAATTATACGAAAGAAGTGGAGCCTTGGAGCAATAGAAAAATTATAATTTGTATGATTTATAGGTAATGCGTTCGAGCCGTGGAAGCAGTCACTAATACTTGTTTTAGGGTAGGTTGTCTATATCACACCTCTAGGGATGCGACCCTTCTATGAATCTTGCGTGAATGCATGATGCTTTGTGACCGGGCTATCTTTTTTAACTAATGAGAAAGGCCCGATGAAATGAAGGTATTGTGTTGCATTAGGGCATAACTTAGTTACATGTGAAAATTATTTTTATTGGTTATAACAGGTTATTTTTGTATTTTTCTAAGCTACTATATCAGTCTTGATATAAAATGTTACATATTGTCATAGTCTGTAGATTAATTTTACCTAATAGTATAAAAGAAATTATATTGTCAATGCACAAAATTTAAACTGAACTAAAATGTTTCGCAAAAAAATGGAAGTTCAAATAGTAAACAGCAACGCTATTTTGACCAAAGGTAGAGGCAACTATTCCAACTTTTTGTATTTTTTTTTGGAATTTTAGTGTTCTTAAATAGTCCATATGAGGACGAGAATCTATATTATGTTAGGGTCAAACATAAGATATTAACACGCGCTTGTGCTGACATAACATTTTTTCGTACAAATTAGTATAAGAAAAGAAGACTAATTCAGTTATGTTAATGGTGGTAATACAACTATTCGATTAGATTATAAATATAATTGAATATAATATGATCCTAGTCAAATTACCAAATGGATTCTTCTTTATTTTTGGTCCTGAAATGGTATTAGTAGTAGTTTTAATTTTTTTTAAAAATAATTACTGTGTTTGAAATAAATCTAGACTACTTACTATCCATTAGTACATGCACTGAATAATTCTATTTTTTTTAAATGATTAGTCGACTCAAAAATAAATAAACATTTAAGAATTAGTGAACGACTCTAAAAGTGGAGTGTTGCATAGCATATACCATGGTCCATGCGTAATATTTATTTCATAATTTTATTTCGGTGTGATTTTGCAAACAATATATTAATTAATTTATGTACTAATTAATATGTAACTCTCTCTATATATAAATAAATAGCGACACCCATTCAGTTGGCCAGAATTGAATAAGGGGTGTGTAGAGTTGGTGATATTATATTGTTACCTCACATTTTGGTCAACAATTAATTCGTAAGAATATTGTTAGCCTACTTTTCAAAAACATATTTTGGCGTTTGTCTATTTTTTCCTCAACATTACAGGTCTAATATTATTTTGATGGGAAAGTTCATCCATAATTTCACAAAATAACCTTCTTCTGATCTAGAATTAATTTTGTTTGATTTGCACACTTAAAATTTAATTTGAACTTTTCGTAGCAGTCAAGGGACAAAACATTTTAGAGAGCACTGAGTACATACTTTAACAAGTTGAACTAATAGGAACAATATGTCGATGAATTGATCATATTTCGGTGACACAATAAATTCTCTATCTCATTTTATATGACACCATTAATACTTTTTGAAAATCAAGAAATAAAAATATTTATAGAAACTAGATTATTTAATTGTTGTAATATATTGACAGACAAAAAGAAATAGATATTTAAAGAACGGATTATTTGAACAACACGAGAGGGAGGTTGGTTTCTCTTCTCTGCTATGAAAGGAAGAATTTTTATTAACTATGTATATATAAAACTCGAGTTGTAAATAACTAATATATCCTTTAAAATAATATATATTATTAAAAGTTCGTATAAAGTTGAATGATCTTAACTTGAAATGTTATGTTAATTTTTATTTCATAATACCAAATGCATCTTTAATTTGAATACTATTTATGTTATTTTTTTTAAAAAAAGAACACGAAGAACATCTATAATATAAAAAACAAAATCCTAGACTAATAGTTACATAAATGCCTATAATTTATTTTAGATTAAAAAAAATTTCGTAAACTTTGTGCCGAGTTAAATCCAAATAAAATGAGACAATTGATTCTTTTTTTTGGGTTTAATTAATATTCGAACTCGTGAAATTTTAAACTATGTAGCACCCAAAATCGTAATAGTTACAATTGTTGGTTGAACGGACACATCATCTCGGGGGTTAAAACTGTCACCTTATTAATATGCATATACAGTGGTGTTGGTTTTGTTCCTCAAAAAGTGAAAGTGACATCCAAATTTAGAAAGAAGAAAATAACAAAACGACTCACCTTCCTCCTTGTGGCCTTGCCTTTACGTCGAAATCGGTTCCTTTTTTTTATTGAGATTTTCTTATTTGGTCCAATTTTTGTGCTCAGTCTTGATTTTAATTACAGTAGATCAGCCTTTATGTGAACTGATTTCTGGGGGATTTTCCATGATTTCATGGCAGTTCAGGTATGAAAAATCTTGTCTTTATTTCTGAAAAAATGGTGATTTTTTGTTCATTTTAGTTAGAGAACGATATTAGCATATTGTTTTAGTTATTTATTGTGTGTTGATCATTTATTGATTAGTATATTTTATGAACCCGTTTTCAAATTATGATTAATTATTCTAATACTTGTGATGATGGGTTAATTTCATGGCAGTTGAGGTAGGAAAGGTCTCTTCTTTTATGCTGAAAATGGTGATTTTTTGTCATTTTAGGTGGAGAATTGATTAGCATATTGTTTTAGTTATTTCTTGTGTGTTGACCACATATTGATTGTATTTTTTTTAACCCCCTTTTCAAATTATGATGAATTATTCTCTAATATTTGTGATGATGGGTTTAACACTTATTAGTCTTTTACGAGGCCTTACCTTTTGATTGTTATGCTCATGTTTGTGGATTTTGATACTCAATTTTGTTTCATTTTCGTATTTATTGATTATGTATGTGGATTTCTTTTGTTTGGTTAGAAAATTTGTATTTGGTTTTTGAGTTGTCTTTCCTATTTGATTGGGAATTTAAATTTCGGCCATCACGGATTATTAATATTGTTGACCCCATTTGTTTGGGGTTGAGGCTTAGTTGATTAATTGATTAAATGGCTGTTTTCTGATTTTATTTTCATTTTCTTTCAAGGATTTTGTAGTTTGAGTTCAAAGAATGATGGGAAGTTGTAGTGACAGTGAAGAAGAATGTTTCTTTGATAGCCGTGATGACATCACTTCTGTCTCTGATCTGGGTTCTGATTGCAACGAGGCGTGCACTCGTGATGGGGGTGATGAGTGTGTTTTAGGATATGAGTTTTGGAATAAGGATTTAGAAAGTGTTGATGAGCGTCGTGATAGATTTTTGAAATGGATAGGTTCGAATTCGAGTTGGGACAGACCTGATGGACATGATGAACAGAGTGATGTAAATAGAATTAGGGATAGTGGTGAGACTGTGCTGGCGAATTCAGATTCTAAAGACAGTTGTTTCTCAGGTTGGTCTTCTCAATCTTTCCAGTTTAATGAAGCTTTGGAATTGGAGGATGATGATGATGCAACAAAGGCAAGATTGCATTGCAAAATTAGGAATTTGGACAACGGAGTAGAGTTTGTTGTGGATGAATTTGGTCGGGATGGTATACTTAGCCAAGTACGTGAAGTAGGTTCGAACAGGTTGTTCACTGCTGAAGAGTTTCAGAGAACTCTTGGGTCATCACCTTTGGTTCAGAAGCTTCTGCGGAGAGTACCAGATGGAATTGATACAGTTGATGCTAAGAAAAAAACTAAAAAGAGTTGGCTTCAAAAGATCACTGTTGCAACCCATAATAAGGTGAGGTCAATAGCAGACAAAGTGAAGGCTAAGGACTCCAATTTGAAGCCAGGAAATCACATTCATAGAGTTCGGGTCCACACTTGTAGTAAGGAGTCAAAAGAACTGTCCTCACTCTACACAGGGCAAGAGTTCTTAGCACATGAGGGCTCAATCTCAACAATGAAGTTTAGTCCTTGTGGCCAGTGTCTAGCAAGTGCCGGCAAAGATGGCACTGTGCGCATTTGGAAGGTGATTGCAGATGAAATTCCAAGCAACTTGAATGTTCAGGATAGCGACCCATCTTGTTTATACTTCTCACTGACTCATATGTCAAAACTAGCTTCGTTGAACGACAATAGAGAGAAAATTAATGGGTCAAAAATCATGAAAAAGTCGTCGGAATCAGCTTGCGTCGTATTCCCGCCAAAGATTTTCCGGATATTGGAGAAGCCATTGCATGAGTTCCATGGACACAAGGGTGAGGTCCTGGCCCTTTCATGGTCCAAAAATGGGGTTAGTATAGTATCTTTCTGGTTCTTTGTAAAAAATATATATATCTTTCTTGTTCTTTGTAAAATATATATATATCTTTCTGGGTCAAGTATACTAACACGCTGTAATTCTTGTAATGGATATCATTTTCTGCAGTAGATTGGGTCAAGTATCTTGTGTTTTGTGAGACAAGCTAAATTCATTGATAGCGTGTTCTTTCTGCGGGTAGATTGAAATTGGCAATTCATCTCTTTCTGGAGGTGAGTAGCCTTTATGTTATAGCAAGTCTTTTGGCGTGCTATGATGTACGAATAACTTACCGGTTTTAGTGTTTCGTAGTAGGGATTTGGGAGGGGGAGGGGGAGGGGAGGGGAGGGGGAGGGGAGGGGGAAGTGGGTGGGCTAGGTAAATCATATGAAATAAAATGGTCCGTGGCTTTTCTTAATTTTACACATCAGTTCTCTCTCTCTCTCTCTCTCTCACACGCGCACACACACACACACAAAAAAAAAACATTGTTGAGGGTGCCTCCAACTGCAACTTAGACTTGCCCTTTGTAAGATTTAGGTATATTCCCGAAAAAATTGTTGTTACTCCTGCTTGCATAGGATGGGGGTTCTAACTTTTTCACGTAGTGTAGCTTCAACATAGATTAGACAGCTAAATGGTTGAAAGCTAGTTTGTTAGTTTCTTCTTGTTTCGATCTACTCTCTTCCGCATTTGACACTGCACTATCATTCCTTTGCATTAGGTAATCGATTGCAGATGGGCTCTCAAGTATGCCTTCAAGGAAAGAAGAAGCTTGCTCGCAAGAGAATAACTGGATTTCAGGTAACCTTTTATTTTCATTTTTTTTTTTACAAAAATTATTTTTTGTGCGCTTTTTTTGTGCGCTTAAGAGGCTACTGTAAACTTCATGCAGTACTGCCCGAACGACTCGAGCAAAGTCATGGTAACTTCTGATGACTCACAAGTTAAAATACTTTGTGGATCTGATATCATCTGCAAATTCAAAGGTGTGTTGATGCCTTATATGTGAAATCCTTGTTGGCGCCAAGCAGATTTATGAGTTTTGTTCTGAAAGTAGTTTTTGCTGCATTTCCAGGAATCCGAAATTCTGGAAGCCAATTTCCTGCATCTTTCACCTCAGACGGGAAACACATTCTCGCAGTTACTGAGGATTCAAATGTTCATATCTGGAACTACACTAACCAGGGCCGGACAACTACAAACAAACCAAAGCATGTCCGGTCATCAGAGAGTTTCTTTTCCAACAACACATCAGTTGCTATACCTTGGTGCGGGTTCAAAACCAATCTGGGAACACTTCCTACAAGCGTTTTAGAAAATGGGAATGCCAACGAGAACTCGCTGCCAAAGACTTCAGATTGTTTTTCCCTGGGGCGTGCATTATTCTTAGACTCTCTATCTAAGGGCACCGCGACCTGGCCAGAGGAGAAGCTGCCTAATTCGAGCCCAGTAACCGTCACCCCTTCAGTATCCAAATCGGAGTACAAGTTCTTGAAAAGTGCTTGGCAAGGTGCATTAAGCTCTCCTCATTTATGGGGTCTTGTGGTTGTCACTGCTGGATGGGATGGATGTATTAGAACATTTCTCAATTATGGGTTACCAATTCGTTTTTGAAATCTGGTTTTGATTGTAAATTGTTTTTGTTTGTTAATTACCAATTCTTAGCTTTGTCACCAAAATGGTGCAAAGGGCAGAAGATCCTGCTCCATAGGTTACTAGTATAGGATTGGAAAGGCATATTAGTCACTTTAATACAAGTTGTAATAGTCTTGATCAATCAATTGGCTTATATATTCTTTTATTTGTTTGGAATAAATGTTGTGGCCAAAAAGGTCGATGTTATGGAGGATCATGTGACATGCCTAAGCACAAAATTTTTATTTCTTTTTTTCATTTTCCACCCGGTGTTGAGTGGAAACAAATTGGCTGGTTGGTTCAATTTTAGGTCCACAATAAATACTTGGTGGAAAACTTGTGCCTGTTTTTTCACATGGAAAGAGTCCAAAGGCCTTTGTTAATAATTCTCACTATGTCCCTAATTTTATGTTTGTTCATATTTCCTTAAAATCCGTATCTAAGTTATTGCAGAGAATTCATAATTTTGAGTTTATGAGTTTTAAACTTTAATAACTACATTCTAAATTTTATATTTTTATATATATATTCCTTGAAACTGGTGAAAAAATAACACTCAAAAGGAAAAAAAGAAAAGAAAAGAAGTGACAATATATTAAAATGAATGAAGTAACATAAATTTTCTTTTCCTTTCAATTTTTTCTCTCTTAATTTTATCTGGCCTAAAACGTGGTGTGTGTGGCAGAGGTGGAACCAAGATTTGAAACTTACGAGTTCAGAATTTTAGATCTTTTAAGTTATTGAGTTTTAAATTAATAATTTGTACATATTCAATGAATTTCTTAAGACAAATACATGATTTGTAACAAAGTTACTGGGTTCGGCGAACCCGTAAGTTCTACTCTCCCTCCGCCTATGGTGTGTGGGAATTAAAGATGAATCCAATATGGTTGATACAAGGGAGCCAGAAAAGATGTGAAGCAAAGGTACATCAGAAATTTCAAATAATGTTGTTCATTGTATTCAATAAGTATTGCAACGGCCAACTACATAAGTGAACTATTACTCCTACGTCGAATAATCAATAGATATGACGACTCAATCAATCGAACTTAAATAGCTTTTTTTATAAGGAAAAAAGAGTATATTCTTGCTCTTGACTTATTAACTAGTAGTAGTACTTAACTTTATTCTCCCACAAAATATTATATTTTCCTTTCAACTGACCATTTAATAATTAATATTACCACGCTGGCACGATTAGATCTCTATTAAACCAGTCTTTAAAATCGAATATTCAGAAAGTGGTATTCCTTTGTTAATGTTCGAACGACATTCTGAGACCCTCTGACATTGGCTTCTTGTTTAATTAGCAACAATATTTTCATATTTGTAAATTTAAGGAATCTCAGAGAATCAAACTTATTTTCTATTTTAGAATTATGTTGGTATGTTTTCTAGGCAAAGCAATTAAGAAAAAAACTGTATTCGAAAAAACATAATGGATCCAAACTTATTTTTGAGTTGTATAAAATGAATATTGTTGATGTTTTTTGTTTTTAAGATTAAATAGTCTTAAAACGAGGGTGAATGAGAAATGGAGGGAAAATAAAATTTTGAGTAAAATTTTAAGTTTCCCCCTCTTGACAATGAGACATTGTCCCATATTGAAAGAGGAAAAGATTTTTTGTGGGTATATATATAATTGCTCTTCTTGTAACTCTTAAAGAGTTAAGAAGAAAGCAAGCCTCGCGCCGTCGTCGCTCGCTCAGCTTCGGCTTCGGCTTCGGCTTCGGCTTCATTCGGATTTGGATTTGGATTTGGTCAAATGACTGATTGATTAATTTTCAATCCGTGTATTGACCATTTGGCAGCCGCCTAATGCTCTTCCCACCAGCTAATGCTTGCTCCACCATGGAGGGTGGACGATTGGTCTTCTTCAACACTAGCTGCTATATATATGTGCAGCAACTGTTGAAGAAAGACACACAACACACAATACACAAGACACAAAACTGAAATCGCTCAACAGATTTGGCTATACATTGCACTCCTTCCTCTCAGCATTTTCATACGATTTTCTGAGTTTCTACTCCTTTGTTCTGCATTGTTTTAACTTCAAACAAAGCAACTGTAAGTGTGATTTGCTACCGAACTTTGTGTTCGCTGAAACACTGGGGTTTGAAGTACCGCTACACCAGTGTGTGATTCGTTCTATCCTGGGAGGAAATAATCCATTACCTTGGGTACTAGGAGGGATTAAATTCCTTAAGAAAACACTGTGAATTCAGTGGGCTCGAATTAATTACTGTTTCATTACGTTAACTTATATTTTGCAGAATTATTATTTACAAATACAGCAATATTGGCGGGACTAACAATCTTAAGAAATTTAATATTTATTTCTGTATTTGTGTTATTCTTATTATTCTGCAAACTAAACCTTTGTGGTTTTGTGTACTCCCGTTTTGGAGAGTAAAGCCTTCGTGGCGTTTTGTTGGAGATTCAAATCTACGTGATTTTTACTCCAGTTTGAAAACGTGTATTAAACGTTTGTTTGTGTCATTCTTTTAGAGAAACTGAAACAACGACGACTGAAAGCGAAAACCAAGCTGTTCCGATGGTGACTGCCAACGCATCGACAAGCCGAACACCGGCGTTGGCACCGGCAGAAAAACCCGGAAAATTTTTCGGGATTGATTTCAAGCGCTGGCAGCAGAAGATGTTCTTCTACTTAACTACATTATGTCTACAGAAGTTCATCAAGGAAGATGTTCCTGATCTGATAGATAAAACTTCAGAGAATGAGCGCTTTATCGTGATTGAAGCGTGGAAGCATTCTGATTTTTTGTGCAAGAATTATATTCTTAACGGACTGGATGATAATCTGTATAATGTATACAATGGCGTGGATACGTCAAAAGAATTGTGGAATGCGCTTGAAAAGAAATATAAAACTTAAGATGCCGGGATGAAGAAATTCGTTGCCGCAAAATTTTTGGACTACAAAATGGTAGATAGCAAGTCTGTTATTACCCAAGTCCAGGAATTGCAAGTGATTATTCATGATCTACTTGCTGAAGGTCTTGTCATCAATGAAGCATTCCAAGTAGCAGCAATGATTGAGAAGTTGCCTCCGTTGTGGAAGGACTTCAAAAATTATTTGAAACACAAACGAAAGGAAATGTCCCTTGAAGATCTCATTGTTCGGTTGAGAATCGAAGAGGACAATAAAGCTGCTGAAAGGAGAGGCCGTGGAAATTCAACAATAATGGGAGCAAATATTGTTGAAGATAACAAAAAGAGGAAGAAGGCTTCTGGTCCGAAATACAACCCAAGCAAGAAGCGGTTCAGTGGAAACTGCTACAACTGTGGGAAAATCGGACACAAATCTACGGAGTGTCGTGCTCCGAAGAAAGACAAGAAAATGGGTCAAGCAAACATGGTAGTAAACCATGATGATGTTGATAACTTGTGTGCCATGCTTTCTGAATGTAACTTGGTGGGAAATCCTAAACTGTGGTGGTTTGATTCAGGAGCCACTCGCCATGTTTGTGCAGTTAGAGAAGCTTTTGCTACTAATGCTCCTGCTGGACCCGGAGAGACAGTTTATATGGGAAATGCTTCAACAGCAAAAGTTGAAGGATATGGGAAGATATTTCTGAAGTGATAGGGGTGGTGAATATGAATCTCCTTTTGAGGAAATATGTTTAGAATATGGAATTATTCATCAAACAACAGCCCCTTACACGCCCCAATCTAATGGGATTGCGGAAAGAAAGAATCGCACATTAAAGGAAATGATGAATGCGTTGTTGATAAGTTCTGGTTTGCCACAGAACTTGTGGGGGGAAACCATTCCTACGGCTAATCGAATATTAATTCGAGTGCCCCATAGCAAAACACAATCCATTCCATATGAAAAATGGAAAGAAAGGAAGCCCAACTTGAATTATTTTAAAGTGTGGGGTTGTTTGGCAAAAGTGCAAGTTCCTAAACCCAAAAGGGTAAAGATAGGACCGAAAACCGTTGATTGTGTTTTCATAGGATATGCGACAAATAGTAAATCATATCAATTTCTGGTTCATAAATCAGAAAATTCCGACATTCATAATAATACGGTTATAGAATCAGATAATGCTGAGTTCTTTGAAAATATATATCCGTATAAAAAGGAATGTTAGTCGTTTGGTGAAGGATCTAAATGACCTCGGGAAGAAACAAAAGAAAGTACATGTAATCAGGAGGATCCAAGACGTAGTAAACGTCAAAGAACGTCTACTTCATTTGGACCAGATTTTGTGAATTTCTTATTGGAGAATGAGCCTCAAACATTTAAAGAAGCTATGACTTCTTCGGAATCATTATTTTGGAAAGAGGCAGTCAATAGTGAAATAGAATCCATATTGAACAACCATACATGGGAATTGGTTGATCTTCCTCCTGAAAATAAACCTTTGGGTTCTAAATGGATTTTTAAGAGAAAAATCAAAGATGATGGCACTATTGATAAATTCAAGGCAAGGCTCGTAGTCAAAGGATATAGACAATGAGAAGGTCTAGACTACTTTGATACATACTCTTCAGTTACAAGAATTACATCCATACGGATGTTAGTAGCATTAGCTGCAGTATATGGTCTTGAAATTCATCAAATGGATGTTAAGACGGCCTTCTTAAATGGAGAGTTGGAGGAAGAAATTTACATGGAACAACCTGAAGGGTTTGGGGTTCCAGGTAAAGAAAAGAAGGTATGTAGACTTGTTAAGTCTCTTTACGGACTAAAACAAATACCCAAACAATGGCATGCGAAATTTGACCAAACAATGTTGTCAAATGGTTTTAAGATAAATGAATATGATAAATGTGTGTACATTAAAAATGTTCCAAATCACATAGTCATTGTTTGCCTATATGTGGATGATATGCTGATAATGAGTAATGACATTGCCAACATAAATGCTACTAAGCGTATGCTCAATAGCAAGTTTGATATGAAAGACTTAGGAGTTGCTGATTTAATTTTGGGAATTAAGATCCATAAGACTCCTCAAGGTCTGGCATTGTCACAATCTCATTATATTAAGACAGTACTTGAAAAATTCAAGCACTTGGGCTTTAAAGTTGCAAAGACTCCAATTGACGTGAATCTTGCATTAGCAAAGAACAAAGGACAAAGCATATCACAATTGGATTATGCTCGTGTGTTGGGATGCTTAATGTATATCATGAATTGTACACGACTAGATATAGCTTGTGCTATAAGTAAACTGAGTCGATGTACGAGCAATCCAGGCCAATCTCATTGGATGGCAATGAAACGAGTTTTGGGATATTTAGAACATACCCAGAACTTTGACTTGCACTACAGTAAATTCCCTGCGGTGATTGAGGGATAATGTGATATAAATTGGATCACCGGTTCAACTAATTCTTAGTCCACGAGTGGATATGTATTCACTATTGGTGGAGGAGCGGTATCTTGGAAATCGTCCAAACAAACATGTATTGCCCGCTCTACAATGGAGGCTGAATTCATAGCCTTAGATAAAGCTGGTGAAGAAGCTGAATGGCTCCGGAATTTCTTAGAAGACATTCCATTTTGGCCCAAACCGTTGGCACCAATATGCATACATTGTGATAGTCAAGCGGCAATTGGAAGGGCTGGGAGCGTTATGTATAACGGTAAATCTCGTCATATACGACGAAGACATAAAACCGTTAGGCAATTACTCTCTAGAGAAATTATCACGATTGACTATGTAAAGTCAAGTGATAATGTGTCGGATCCACTTACAAAAGGCCTAACTAGAGAGGTAGTTGAGAAATCATCAAGGGAAATGGGGCTATGAAAGAGAACAAGTCATTGTGGTGGTAACTCTACCTAGAAGACTGAAGATCCCAAGATCTAGGTTCAAGGAGATCAAACAAAGTCATTAATGACGGTTCAACATTGTCAAATAAAATTTTAGTCCGTTCTCGTGATAAGACAATGTTCAGTACCAAGGATAAAACATTAAGGCTTTTTAATGATTTCTAAATTTGATACGGGGTATATCAAATAGTGTATCTACAGGATGACACGTTTAGGAATCACCTATGTAAGTGTGAAGTGTTAGCCGCTTCAAGGAGAACTTTGTAAGGCCAGTTCTCTACGCACTTATGAAACCAGGCGGTGTTCATGGCTGAAACGAACACAACAATGAGAACCAAAGACGGTTAAGGGTTGATTGTGTGACTTATGGTTGTCTAGGTATACACCAAAGATCGACGGTTCAAAGATATCAAATCTACCGATTGACCGAGTATATCCGACATAAGTTTACTACGGAAAGTTCAAAGGGAAACCTACTTATCCAGATGCAATTAATCCTTGCTTGTAAATCACACAGTTTTTTCATGCATACTTCCGTGATATAGCCATTCCCCATTCATGTGGGGGATTGTTGAGGTTTTATTTTTTAAGATGTAATATTCTTAAAATGAGGGTGAATGGGAAATGGAGGGAAAATGAAATTTTGAGTAAAATTTTAAGTTTCCCCCTCTTAACAATGAGACATTGTCCCATATTGGAAGTGGAAGACATTTTTGGTGGGTATATATATAATTGCTCTTCTTGTAGCTCTTAAAGAGTTAAGAAGAAAGCAAGCCTCGCGTCGTCGTCGTCGTCGCTCGGCTCGGCTCGGCTTCGGCTTCGGATTTGGATTTGGATTTGGATTTGGTCAAATGATCGATTGATTGATTAATTTTTTGGACCAAATTTATTTGTTAATAGTAAATATTAACGTAAGATTATCCGCATTTGTAACGGATGTTTTCCAATCCGTGTATTGACTATTTGGCAGCCGCCTAATGCTCTTCCCACCATGAATGTGCTTGCTCCACAAACAAGCTAATGCTTGCTCCACCATGGAGGGTGGATGATTGGTTTTCTTCAACACTAGCTGCTATATATATGTGCAGCAACTGTTGAAGAAAGACACACAACACACAACACACAATACACAAGACACAAAACTGAAATCGCTCAACAGATTTGGCTATACATTGCACTCCTTCCTCTCAGCATTTCCATACGATTTTTTGAGTTTCTACTCCTTTGTTCTGCATTGTTTTAACTTCAAACAAAGCAACTGTAAGTGTGATTTGCTACCGAACTTTGTGTTCGCTGAAACACTGGGGTTTGAAGTACCGCTACACCAGTGTGTGATTCGTTCTATCCTGGGAAGAAATAATCCATTACCTTGGGTACTAGGAGGGATTAAATTCCTTAAGGAAACACTGTGAATTCAGTGGGCTCGAATTAATTACTGTTTCATTACGTTAACTTATATTTTGCAGAATTATTATTTACAAATACAGCAATATTGGCGGGACTAACAAATATAACTTTTATTGTTCATTTTATACAACTTAATTTAATTTAACACGTACTTCAAAATGTTATTTTGACTTGTCTATTACTATATGTATAGTTCAATGTTATTTGTTATAGAAAGCGGTGGCGGAGCAAATATTTTTGCTAAGGTGGGTAAAATATATAGAAATAAACTCTCAAAGAAGCCAAGTGGTGTCAATATTTAGTATGTATACACAAAAAATAATTTTACTTTACTACACAGTATAATTTTTCATCGAAGAGGTATCGGTTAACACCGTTTGAATATATATGGCTCTTTCACTTATAGAAACTTCTCTTTAAAAATTAAAGTTAATGAGTTAAATGAACTTGAATTCTTTAAGATTGAGATAATTATCTAAAACAATATTATTGTGGTGTTATATGCTTAAAGATGATCTAAAATGTGAAAAATGTATACAAGTTGAGACCTAGGAATTATTAATTTTATCTAAGAAACGTGAACACCCACGTTAGGGCGGCTAAAAAGAAATATATAATCTTTCTATGAGAAAAGAATTATACTTTAACTTTAGTGCTTTCAGAAAAATACGAGAACAACAAATCCAAAAAGAAAAACAAAGGAAACAGAATTACATTAGAAAACGATATATAGTCACCAGACTCGCCACTCATCATAATGATTCTAGTTGGTATATTTATTCGTCCCTACATGTTTTCCAAGAATCTCTTAGTCTGGATCTAAAGATTCAAATATAAATAAATAAATTATATATATATATATATATATATATATATATATATATATATATATATAAAAAAAGAGAGATATTTTATATTATATTCAGTCATATTATGCCACAGAATAATGTGTCATAATCGCTCCATTTGGGATCTTTTTTTTTATTCTTCTTCTCATTTAATCTCCGGATTCAGGTCCACTAATTCGAATTTGCACTGGAAAATTCCATTTTCGAAAGTAAGCATTTTCTACCAAAGACGATTATATACTAAAGTTTGAATCCGAGACCTCTTGTAAAAAATGAAAAAGTATTTACCATTCTACCACAACCTTTGGTGATTTCTCTTGGTATCTTTTCACATAAACCTCCTAAATTTTTTTTAAACCTAATTATTAATGTTTGAAATATATCGACCTAATTAATCTGAATATGTAATGGATACACTCACTAAAGAAAATAAGTTAAAACATTTCCTACTGGAAGGTTCTTTATTTTCTCTAAAAAATAATGTCGTTTAAGTGGAGTGGATTCATTTGCACGTCTACATTGTAGTACTACTAATTTTGTCTGTCCCCAAACAGGGCCATAAAACACAGAGTCAAGAAGCAAACAAGGTTAAAAGAGTTTTGTATTACATGATTTTTCATAAACGGTATTGTTAACATTTTAAAATAAATAAATAAATAATTATTATAACGAAAAGCAATATCATTTTTTATATTTTTTTTAATATTTTTATTTTACTTACTATCTACTACTGCTCATCAATATAAACTCTTGCCTCCCCCTCCCCCCCCCCCCCCCCAAAAAAAAAGACCTAAGGCAATTCAGATCGAGCTGTAATTCTTTTTAACTTTTACCCCTGTTGGGTTTTCTGTTTTCAAATATATTTCGCAGGAATATATTATATTGCTAAATTAGAATATTTTTCTGTCGTAGACACACCTTGAGAATCAGAGGTATACCAAGAATACCACATCTTAATAATGAAGAATACGACATAATTCATTACTTTTCTATGACAATGAATTCAACGATCACAGCTTTTCGCTTAGTTAACTGCCATATAAAGATGCAAATCAATTATATGCGCACGGCGGCTCTAAGGTTTTTGGCAGTAAAGTCATTGCCTTAGGCCCCAAATTTATTTTAAATTCTTCTTCTTATTATTACTATATACTAATAATTCATATAAATAATTAGTATAAAGAAAAGTATTACAATATATTATTTTGTTACTTGATTGAGGTTATTTTATACCAATAAATTTATAAAGTATGATAAATTAGTATATTTGCTTCACTCTTCAATTTGAATTTTTTTCTTTTTATATAGGAATTAAATTATATATATATCGATAACATAATGAATTTCTTTTACAATATACTCTGAAATTACATGAACACAAAAGTATTCATGCACCGATTTCTTTTTAGTGTAATTCGACATATTATATTAGGTTATTTATAATTTATTTTTAGATATTCACTAAAAAGTGCTACTTAATATAATGTACTACAATTATCGTTTAAATGATCAGAAGGAGTAAATATTTTTGGCACCGTCAATGCTCAAAACTTACGCTATTACGTTATGTATGTTTATTTCTTTTTTTGTTTGTGATGATAGCCAAATCAAGATTTTCACTTTGATTTCTAGACCTCAACATACGATAGTCCACCACTTTATTTTTTGTGCTCTTTTTTTTTTTTTTTTTTTTGAAATTCACTTTTTTGTCTTAAATGATTAATTTGTTATTTAAAAAGCAAATATTGTTGTTAGTGTAAATATTTTATAGAATAAATTTAAGGGCCTCTCCATATGATTTCGCCTTAGGCCACGAGATCTTTTGAGCCGCCCATGTATATACGTGTATTTATAAATTATATATACTTCCCCATCTCAATTATTTTTGATAATTTTGACTGCAAATTCAAATATAAATTTTTAGTTTTTCTAAAATTAAATTTATATATTTAAAAACTAAATAAAAAAGAATATAAATTATATAAAAAAATATATATTTGACTCTCGGAATTCGAAATGTATTATAAGGAGACAGAAAAAATATATAACTTGAGTTGAAGGAAATGTGTGCAGCACTACGGGCTGTCTTCGGAGATGAATTTATTTAATTCGTCAATACCTCTTTCTAAAAGGAAGCGTATCATATAAATAATGAAAACACAACATATTAGTTTTTTACTCACTTGACATGAAAAAGGGAAAAGAATTAAATAAACATAAGACGAACTTTAACATTTACGAGTGAATTGATTATTTATTTGTGAAACGCGAGAGTTATTCTCGAACATTGCTATGAGAATTTTTATAATTGCAACTTGCCACGTGCAACCAATGAGACTACGTACGAGCAAAGGGCACAAACATTAGTGAGTCGGATCCAGAATTTTTATAATATGGATACAAAAGTGAGGAGAAAAAAATATCTAAGGGAATTGATAGCTACTCCTCTAAATAAATAATTCAGCGTTCAACTAAGCGTATCGTTTAGTTTTTTGGAGCATCGATGACATCAGATAATATTAAATCAATTATAAAAAATATTTACGTAAAATACCTAGTTTAGCGGAAAGATTATGGATTCGCGTGCTCCATATGTGAGTTATATATCCGCCCATGTCTAAATGTAATTTAAAATTCTGATTAATTTAACGGATGATCATTAAACTTATCCTTTGTAATATAGGCTCTAATTATATTGTGCTTCCAATAGAAAATGCGTGGCGGCAACCAAAGGTGGAACTATCCTTTGGGCAGGGGTATTGGACCCCATAACTTTCAAAAAGAAAAGAAAATAAAAATTACATATATCTGATAGCTAAGTAAAAAATTACATATATATATATATATATATATATATATATATATATATATATGTACATATTTAATTAATACCTTAACATTCAAAACTTAGTTAATTACATTTGTTGATTTGAGGAGACATATTTTGACTTTTACTGCTACGATTTGGTTCTATTTTCACTCCATCATTTGCTCAAATTATTAATTGTTGGTCCAACCATAAATTATTATAAAAATTTGAGAAACAAAATAATCTTAGTTTGGTCCCTATCCTGGCTATACAACGTGATTGGCTCTCTATAAAAAAATAAAAGTGTACGACATAATAATGAATCTGAGTTTTCATGACTTTTCAGAATTAGATCCACGAAAAACATGCACAAGGGGGGAATATAAAATTTATAAATAACAAACCAATCAACTCATTCCCCAATAAGTAAGGAACAACTAGATCTGACTGTCCTTTACTTTAAATTATTTTTCTCTCAACATTATTATTATTATTATTATTATTATTATTATTATTATTATTATATTAATTAATTAATGCCTTGTAAATTTCAACCTCGTGGCTTCAAAAAGACCACCACCTTTCCCATAATCTCATCTTCACTTCACTCTTTACTTCTTAAGTTCTCTCTGTTTTCTTTCTTTACTAAGAGCTCTGAAAATTTACTAAAATAAGAAGGAAAAAAAGGGAAGAAGAAATTAAGAAATGGGAAGAAAACCATGTTGTGCAAAAGAGGGATTGCGAAAAGGTCCTTGGTCTTCTAAAGAAGATTTGTTACTTACTAATTATATCAAGGAAAATGGTGAAGGACAATGGAGATCTTTGCCTAAGAATGCTGGTAAAAACTTTACTAATACTCCATTTTTCATAGCTTCCATTTATGTGCTTATTTTCTTTTTATTCCGTCTCCTTTTTTTTCATTATCCTTAGAGCAGAGGCACGAAGCAAAAAGTTTTATTTCAAATTTGAAAGAAGTAAAAGGAATCTCTGATAAAAGATGTTCTATATATATTATATATCACTAAAATTTAATATTTTACTATAATATTTCGATAAAGGTGATCAGTTCACCACCTTTGCACTGTATAGCTTTGCCCCTGGCTTAGAAGTGACAAATGGACGAGTTGGTTCAAACCTTGGGTGAGTCAAAATAGTAAAGGGGTAGTGACTCATTTTTGTCAAAATTTTCTTGAATCAAAATAAGTTAAATAATACATAAAAGTCCAACCCGCCTAACATGATCCAAATTCCAACTTCCTCTCTTCTTTTTTAAATCCTACTCGCCAAAAGAAAAAAAAAACTGTAATTATTGGTTAAGTTCTTTTAAATTTACATAATTTTCAATTGCCAAATAAGATTTTGTATGTTTGAGTTAAATTTTGGACTTGTTTTGATCCAATAATTCGATACTCCATCCGTTTGAATTTACGTGAATCTGTTTGACTAGTTACATGGTTTAAGAAAAAAATGAAAGACTTTTGAAATTTGTGGTTCTAAACAATTCAAAAAGGAGTCCAAATTATTTGTGTGGTTATAAAAGATTTTCGTTAAGGGTAAAATTGTAAGTCTAAGCAAAATTGTTTCTAAATTTAGAAAAGGGTCATTCTTTTTTTAACAGACCAAAAAAAGAAAATAATTTCAAATCAAGTGGAACGGAGGTATTATTTATTACGGGTTCACCTTGTTGAGTCAATTTATTAATAAATGGTTCAAAACTCTATTTATTTACACTTAGGCGAGTTGGACAAGTTATTAAAAAATGAATCGATTTTTTCACCTCTGGACTTGCCCGCGGTGGCCAGTGCATCCATTTTCTTACTCGTTGGCGACGAATTATTAATTTTGTATAAATATGATAAAAATGGCAGGGTTGCTTAGGTGTGGAAAAAGTTGCAGACTAAGATGGATGAACTATTTAAGACCAGGGATTAAAAGAGGAAACTTCAGTCAAGATGAAGAAGATCTTATATTGAGACTACATTCTCTTTTGGGTAATCGTTGGTCACTAATTGCTGGGAGATTACCAGGTCGAACAGATAATGAAATCAAGAATTATTGGAACACCCATTTAATCAAGAAGCTCAAAAGTGCTGGAATTGAACCAAAACCCCACAAAAAATTCTCCAAATGTTCCAAAAAGGAATCAAGAAAAGGACCCCAACAAGAGAAATCAAGAAAAAAACAAGGCAAAAAGAGCAACAACAAAAACAATGAGGGTCAAATTGTACAAGTTGAGAAAATTCAAGTGTTTACACCGAAACCCATCAGGATTTCTTCTGAGGTACTTTCAAGGAACAATAGTTTTGAAAATGTTACATTGAGTACTAATTGTTCCTCAAATAGTAATTTTGAAGAAGCTGATGCTGACAACAAGGAAACTGAGTTGAAATTAGAAGAAGTTTCATTCTTTCCAAGGGACTTAGATTTTGGTAAATTACTTGAAGGGGATGCAAATTTAGATGAATTTCTTATTCAAGAAAGCAGCTACATTTCCAACAAATATTCAGTGCCAATGAATGAGAGCATGTTGGAGAAAGTATATGAAGAATATCTTTTACTTCTTTCTGAAAATTGTTACCTTCAAGATGATCATCAAAAGGAGCAAAATTTCCCTGTAAATGTCTCTAATCAGTGATAATAAAGTTTTAGGAAATTCGATGATCCCACTAATTTAGATTTACGCTCAATTTTAATTTTTACTGGAGCAGTTATTTTATATTTACGCTCAATTTTAGTTTTTTACTGGAGCAGTTATTTTATATTCTTTGGTTCAATTTTGTTGTGCGTGCAAAAATTAAATGAGATCAGTGGCACGTGACTTCGCCTCAATTACCTGTTGTGTGACCACGAGTTTAAGCCGTGTAAACAGATTCTTACAGAAATGCAGTATAAGACTGCATACTATAGACCCTTTTGGTCCGATTCTTTTCCGGATTCCGCGAATAACGAGAGCTTAGTGCATCGCACTATTCTTTTTTATTTTATTCCTTTTCTATGCATCAAAAGCTCTTCATTTAGTGTAAAAACTTTTAATTTATCAGTGTAATTAAAATATTATAAGATGTTGACGGTTTTATTTTTCAAATAATAACTATTTATAGTAAAAATATTTAAGTGACACAGTTTTAAGACTACCTCAACCGCATCTTGAAATTTTCTAGGCCGGTGGGACACATACTAAGGTATAATTTCCATTAAATAGTGACATGTAGGATAGCACCAAGAAAAACTAAAGGACATAGAGATATTATGCATGTGGGGTAGAAGTGTACCATTGAGTTATTGACAAATATTTGTAATTATTTCTAGCTAAGCAATAATATAAGTGAAAGAAGTTTTAAGAAAACGTGCATAAATATAAAAGGGGTGAAATTCAAAAATATAAAAAAAAGATATACAAGTGATAATTAAAAACAATCAAAGTTTCAAAAGTAATCCAAATTTAGCCATTTTTCATGAAGATAAATTTGAACAAAAGCACTGTTCAAAATTAAAAAATATTCCAGCATAATATGCTTAAGTTCGAATTTTTTACACGTGAACTTCCAGCATAACATGGTAGAATTTCATAATGTGCTGGAGTTCCGACATAATATACTGAAAGTTTATACATAGGTGCTCCTATCTCCAGTATATTATACTTGAACTTTCTGTGTTGCAGCAAAATAATGACTATTTTTCAATGACTTTACAAACAGTGACTATTTTTCAATTATTAGTCTAAAAATTGACTAGCGCTAGCCCGTGCTATTTTAACGTATAAAAGCAGCCACAATTTAAGCAGCCCAGGGGCGACTCTCTGCAATTTTACGCATGTTAGGTCCTTGTAAACAAAAGAAAAAGAAATAAAAAGATTCTTTTTTTTTTCACTTTTACCTTATATATAAATGTCAAGTTTCTGATAATTACTTTTCACATAGTTCACTGGACAATAGTGACCACAAATCATTGGAAATCACTTTATTGTTAAAACAGTAAAAGATCAGCTCTTTAACTCACTTTGATTCAAATATCAAGATGTTCCTAAAAATTAAAGGAATAGACAAACTAATGTGTTCATACTTCATACGGAATAAATCAATATCATACGATAAAAGGCTGCATGCCGTACCACACAATAAAATTGTGATTTTTTTGTTACCTTCCATGCTATAACATATATATATATATATATTTTCATTCGATATTTATTATTTATATCATAATCCCGATTATTTGAATTCGTATCGCATAAGGTGTTATCACTCTGTATTCAAAACCAGTAAATCAATAAACGTTAGTTTAAGGAAAAAACAAAACAGAAAAAATTTCGAGCCCACAAGTTTCTTGTGTTTCCTTAAGGAATTTAATCCCCTCACAATGTCTAAGGTTGCAAATTAATTCTTCCCAGGATAGAACGGAATAACTATTCTGTGATAGTGACACTTCAAATCACAGAATTTTGGCGAACTCAAATGGCGGAGTAAATCACACAAAAATGTTTATGTTTTGCTTTTGAAAAACCAATGCATTATGCAGAAAATTGAGGAGAGAGATTTTAGATTTTTCAGTGGTGGAAAATGAGGCTAAGTCTCTCTATTTATAGACAATGAAAAAATGAGATAAAGATGTGCAATCCAAGAGGTGCCTCTTCCATTTTCCATTCACGCCTCTTAATAAAAAAGCAACATAAGGTCTAGTGGGAAAATGCGCCTTAATTGTTTCCATCATTTGATAGTTTGATCGTATAGCAGAAATACAATAACGAGGTAACACACATCAAATGAAGAAAATTCTAATTTCTTACAATATGATTTTTTTGGCAGAGTTGTATAAGAAATTCTATAAGTCACGGATTCGAGTCGTGCAAATAACTATTAATATTTGTATTAGAATAGACTGTATATATTATACCTCTTAAGGTAATATCCTTCACAAACCTCACGTAAATACAAAATATTTTGTACACCGAACTATCATTCTTGTATAAGAAATTCTAGGGTAAAATAAGTTGCAAAACTCAAAAAAGAGGTATTCTGAATCCCCGTACTGTAATTAGCGAGCTCATATATCTTCGACAAGTGTAAATTTCCTTTTTTGGTACATCCTTACCTGATGAAGAGGAAACCAAAAGAAAAGAAATAGGACTGAGAAAAGTACAAAGGGACAAAATATATCCAAGGAAAGAGACAAAAAACTGTCCTGCCCCTAAATTTGATACAGACGCTTGCTTCTTTTTATTCTAAGAAAATAATATAATGTAATAATAATATGTGAAGTACATGCTACTCTACAAATAATGAGGACTCAAAGATCGATTTATTTTTCTGGTTGTGGGTGTGATTGGTAGTACAAAGAATATTCTCAAAAAACATTTTTCATGATCAAATTCTTCCATGAAAAAAGTGTTAAATATATACTACAAAATTTTATGCAAATATCCTGCTATTTACTGATATTTTAATAATCTTTAATGTATATCTTTTCGGAAAACATTTTCACGTTGGAAAATATTATTTCATAAAAAAAGTGACTTTAGTCATACCATAGACCATAGTTTTTTTTTTTTTAAAACGAATAAGAAATTTCCTCAAATTATTAAAACATCATCTAAAATGAAAGCTCATAAAATTAGTAAATTGAAAAATCATTCACCTTTCAAATAGTAACAAAACTATTCTTCTTTTGGAAAGGGAGTACATAATGACATGAGATTAATAATTACACATCCCAAATCAATGGAGTGTTGACCGAATCTCCATGTAGGCACGTGATCTCTCTCGTACTATTCTCTGTTTTTTACACGTGGATATATCACTAAGTATATGTATCGAATAATTATGTCCATTAATATATGTATCAAATAATTCGGTACATAGAGTAATTTTGTTTAAAGCTTAAACGAACGGAAAAAAAAGCACTTTGTATTTTGCCTCCACTAAAATTAGGACGTAAAACTTTATTATTTTCAATCCACTTCATTCAATCCACTTCATTGACTAATCGGTACATGATTGACATTTTCACTTGCAAAAGAAAAAAGAAACTCATGATTCACATGCAAACGGTAAAATCGTTTGGGCAGAATTCACATTTATATCTTCACCTATTGTTTCTTGAGCAAAGTGCCATTTGAGCAAACCTCTGCTCAATCTTATCCTCTACTTTTACCAGCTGACTCATTTTTCTTTCCTCAAGTAATAGTTAGCTATGAAAAAAATACATGCATTACAATACCTTTGCCCACACGTGAAATCTGTTCAACTTTATGCTTTTCACATTTTTTCTAATATTTTTTTTTTTTAAGATCCAAGAAATCGCCAAGCATCAGTTGTGCATAGTTAGAAATCAGTGGATAATGGCCAGCCCCTGAAACCTTGTCCACTTAAATACCAGATTTTTGTTTGCCGCAGGATTCGGACTCATCACGTGCGCATAATTCACACATCATGCGCTCCGCTCTTACTTCTTGACCAAAGCCCCAGGGCCATTTTTCTAACAAAATTTAAAAGGGCCATAAGTCACCCCAGACCGATCTTCGAGCCTGATGATGCAATGTTGGGTTTTTGCTCTTTGTAATAACAATTCGGTCAAACGATCCTTCAGTGCCTTCTCGATCCATTGATCGACAAATGTCCATTTCAATCCGCTTGCCCCTTCGTAGAGGACTGTATATGATTCTTCCCCAACCACTACCAAGATCAGCATGGGCCATTTCTTCGCCTTCTTCCTCCCAATCATCATTTTCAGTAATGGCATCTGTTTCTGTAACATCAGAATCATAGCAGATGGGGTCTTCATCTTGAACATCCTCATCTTCTGAGATGAACTGGTCCTCTGACATAAAAAGAGAAATGTCACTACTTTGTAATGTGTTAAACACCAGGTACTAGATAAATGAAAAAAGTTTTTAGATGGCAAATCAAAATACTAATAGCAAATACCATAGTCAATCTCTAAATCCTCCGGATTTCTTCTGGCATGCTGCTCCTTCAATGTCTCAAACTTCATGCCATCCAGCGGCCAAGGCTCTCTATTTGAAACAAACAATAAGTTCAATTAAAGGTTAGCTTAAGGTAGTAAAACAAAAACAATGGAATTTCACAATTGTGATGATATACCAAGCTAAAAACAATTTAACTAATGGCATGTTGTATTCTTGATGAACAACTTGCCTTGGCCGTTGTCCTCGTCTAAAAGCGATAAAGCAAAACTTTTCATCTTCAAAGCCACGTAGAGGCTCACCTTTCGACCGCTAACAGACCATGAAAGAAACGGAATCAGAAACATGATTAATACCCATGTATTGGGGAAAAGAAAATGCAAGCTTACACAGGAAACGGAAAAGAAAAAAAATGACAATATTGACTAGTAAGAAAAAATTCTTAGCTGGGAACTTAAGAGTGGAATATATCTGACCCTATGGGATATTACTAGATTCTAGGGAGTAAGAAGAGACTTCATCAAATTCAGAGTGCACATTTTGTAGGGAAAAGGACTATGAGGCAAACCTTGTACGCACGTTGTGATGTTGTCCTCTGCAAGCGTTGAACAAAATGACAATATTTTCCAGTGTTATCCAAAGGACAACGTCCATCATGCGGACACTGCAAACAAAAGAACAAATACATTGAGATCGAAAAGTAGTAGTGCAAAATCTATTTAGGCAGTTTTATAAGAAACTTTATACTTACCGGAGCAACTATATATGCCCCATTCTTTAGTGTCGTCAATGCTTTACATTCTTTGCCAGATGCATCTTCTAGTTTGCGACTTTTCTAGAAATTACAATTTTAAAACGAAGGGAAAAATATCATTTAGAATAAACATCCTAACTTAGAAAAAAACAGCCCCTCCCCTCCATCCAAGCAAAACCAAAAATGTGAGTTTTACCCTTTTCTCCATCCATAAAATGTGAGATCGCATTTGAGATATAATATTAGATCCTTGTGGTGTTCCTGGTTCAACCAAAACCTGCTCAACAGTATATAGTTAGAGAGGAAATAGCTTTTTTTCCTTACAAAAAGAAGATTTTTGATACAGAGATAAGAAAGATATTTTAGTAGAACTACAACCGTGTCAAATGAGATTTCCCCTGTATCTTCTTCTAATATATATACACACACACAAACAAAGGGAGAGGAAGAAAACAATTGTTATTTTATTCCAAGATCATGATCATGTTATCAGTTTCAGAATCATGTTATCAGTTTTAGATAATACTTGAACTGGCGAATCTAGAACTGGCGAATCTAGAACTAACTTCATCAATAAAATGTGAAAACTTTGAAGAAAAGCATATAATATAGTACTTGAAGATCTAAATCACTTTTCTAAACCATCAGAAACTTCAGATAACATAAATATAATGAATCAACTAACTGTTGAGGCTTAATAAAAATGACTGCCACTTGGATGCATGCAAAATAAGTCTGTAGTAGAAGTGGAACAGCAGGCTCTTGTGGTGGTGGTTGTGGTGGTGGGGGGATTGGTTTTGGACTGCTGAACTATGGACTTTAAAACCTACCAGAACATCTCCTGTCAGTTCCCAGAGCTGGCGTACAACCGTGATTCTGTCCTTCAGAGATGGAATCTCTCCAAGTACATATGACTTCATTCAGACAAAATTAAAAACTAATCAGCACAAGACACTAAATAGCTTCACATAATCAAAACAGGAGCAACAGAGCACCACATCAATATATTCTTAACAATGAAAACACAATTAAACATACTTCTTAGTTTGATGAAGTAATAAAGTATTATAATGGGAGCATCCAGGGAATGCAAAAGTATGAAAACTGGGGCAGCTCCTACACAAATTCTAAGGAGCTAACAAACTACAACAAAATTGTACTTACAGCAATCACAAGATCATGTTGTCTGTCACTCTTTTTGACATCCTGAGAGAGTGCTTGAATACTTCCATAACTTTGAATGAGTGGCAAATTTTTAAGACCTACAGAAATTACAGGACATATTTTGCCACCTTTATCAGCTTTTCTAAATCTAGCAGTAGAGTAGTCATAAAAATATATGTAAAGGAGCTATAGGTTTGCAAACATGAAAAGTAAAGCACTCAAAACCGCTAAAGACAGAAACATGAAAGCAGTCCTTAACCACAAGCCTAGACACTCCTTTGATCTACAACAGTAATAGGCCACAATATCATGCAGCACATAAAGTCCCGGGGACAACAGCAAATGACTCCAAGATGTGACATCTTAGGTCATGGCTTGTGAAGCTCAGCCAATCTCATTCATATAAACATGACAAAAGCTCAAAGCATACAAAATCTTCTTCTTGTTGGCAAAGTCTATACTCTGATAAGAGGACAATTTGCAAGGCTGGAAGTTGCATCAGCTTTATAAACAAATTTAATATGATGTACACATATAGACTTGTATTACTTTGTATCTGAAGAATAGATTTGATTTCCATAATATTTTGACAGCAACAAAGCACAATAAAACAATACTTCCACATAAGCCAGTGACTCAGAAATATTAATGAGCTGATCAGCAAGGTAGTAATTAGCTAGTAATTAGGATTCAAAAAATGCTTACTAAGAGTGTCAGACTTCTCCAGATCCGAAGGAGTCCAAAAAACAGCAGAAATGTACCTTTTATAAGGCTTTGTCCGGCACGCTGCATGGACTGTGATGGCTCTACCAAATTAATTCTATTCAATGACCGTGGCCACACTTCTCTAAGTGCCCTGCATAACCACACAATTGAGCAACTTATCGAACCAAAGGGTCAACCAAGATTAACATATTGGTATGACAATTAACCAAAAGAAATCAACTACACACACTATCAATAATCTTCTCACCAAAATGCAGAACCAGTCCCAGCCCCAAAATCCAACACCTTAGCTGGTGAAAACCCAGGCAATCTTCTACGTACCTGAAGTAAAATCACATAAAAGCAATCACTTTTAGCAACCAAATTCATATTCATGTTTCAAAATCCATATTTTGGAAAATTCATCTGAAACAGAGAACAAAATAGGAATAATATAAAGCATTTCAATGGGACGTCATATCTGTTTACCTCACTAAGCACTCTATAAAGAGCAGAGTAGACAGCAGGCATACGGGACGCCACATAGGCCACTGTTTCATCCTCCCTATACTTGAGGCCGATGTCACCATAGACACTTTTGATTTTCCACCGCTGCGAACATTCAACAGACTTGAGAGGATCTTCCACTAGCTCCTTGGATGTGGAGGTTGGCAGCATCAAATTCACTTCCTTTATTTGGCTGAATGATTCTGATAACCTCAACACTTTTCTCTTCATATGTGGCTCCTCTTGCTCTGCAATAAATTAGATCCACCCGAAAGGCAACTTTAGATTGTGATCTAATAGAATAGCATCAATCAGTCAACCAACTATCCTCAATCCCAAACTAGTTGGGGCTGGCTCTTCTTGCTTTGCAATAAGTATTCCCCTCCGTAACACAAAATTTTAGAGTGAGATCACACAGAAGCATGTCAATCAATCAATCAATTGCATGTCAATCCCAAACTAGTTGGGGTCGGCACCCTAGCTCTTAAATAAGTAGAACAAGCGCAAACACGAAAATTTAGTGAGAGATCAAACAGAAAAATATACTCAATCATAATCAACTATGCCTTCAATCTCTAATCAGTTGAGTTCTCCTCTTACAACGCAATAATAGACCCAACCCAAGCACAACTTTAGATGAGAGCAAATAAAGCTAAGTTGCTCGGACTCTTCACTTTCAGTGCCGTACCCGTGTCGACACGACGTGGGTGTGGGTATGGGTGTGGAATCCGTGTTGGATCTGGTCAACCAATTTTGGGTACTTTGACCAAAATCAACGAAGAAATTTGGGACAGATACAATAATTTTTGAAAACAAATCAAAAGCTAGGGTGATATGGAAGAAAATGGAATACCTTGTATATATAAATTTCTATGTCAGTCCTTTTCCTTTTATTTCCTTGTAAAATTCTACTCTTGTTCAATATTTTCTCCTTCTCGGAATACCTTGTAAGTTTTTCACATAATGTCTCATAATTTAGACATATTTTTATAACTCTATTTTTAAATAATTGAATTATTTTTAGCCGAATCCCCACACCTGTATCCGTACCTGGATCCGTATCCCCGAATCTTTAAATTTAGATCATGAAGGATCTGACCTCTAGATCCGCATCCGTATCGGACACCCGCACCCGAGTCCGAGCAACTTAGAATAAAAGCATATCAACCATTCTACGCCTCGGTCTTAAATTAGTTGGAGTCAGCTACACAAGTCATCTCATCCATTCCATTTTCTTTGGGGCCATTGGTAGGATGTGACTAAATGGGCAGAGTTTTGGCCTAAAATAATCCCACAAGTATCACTCTTGATTTAACCTTATCCTCGAAATATAACCTTTGATAGAAAAAAACCTTTTAAACATAAATTGAGAACTTTTTCACACCTAATGGGATTAAACTCTGTTACATTACGGTTCTCATTGAGCCAAAGAACCCCAAAACAGAATTTCAAACTTCTGAAATTCTTAAAAGTCCTGCAAGAGAGTCTGATTCCCGTGCCTCACATATACATGATTCCAAATCAAGCCTTCTTATCTCCTTAGACATACAATATCACAGTGAACTCAAACAACATATAATTCTCTTCACAAAAAGGTATCAATATTTGAAGCATATGAAAAGTGGTGGCTGCTGCAAAACCAAGAAAGGTATGGCAGCAAAAGAAAGATAGCTGTACTTGGCAATGATTTGAATATGAAATAGTTGGTTGCTAATGTGAAGGGAACCAATGACTGTTACTAATTACTACTTTTTTTTCCGTTGATATCTTATATATGCCATAATCTTGGAGAGAACAAAAGGATCAACTAACATGGTGTTCAATGTTCATTAGAACTAGAATTCAATTCCCTACCAAGCCCGTGTTATTTGCATATATTCTCAGCATGAATTCTATATCCACTCCACTATAAAATCAAATCAGTAGAACTCTAGACAAAAATGAAGGTTACATCAAACACTTATCAAGCTCTTAGTACCGGAAATACCAAGCTCTAAATCTTAATGCAAGAACTTGACTACCAAATAAGTAAACCCCATTTTCAATAATTAATCTTCTTCCCATAACCGTGGTGTCCGGGCGCCACCTCTCCCAGCACAGGTGTTTCACAAATTAATCATTTTGCCCAAAGCTGCTGAAAATCAGCTTCAGTATAATGTCAAAATTGCAATTTTTGCATACTTGAAGGAATAAATATGTTAAAGGTGATATTATAAGAATGAAATGTAATAAATAAGGGACTATTTCAGCAAAAAACTCTAAACGGGCACATCCTAACGAAATCAATGTTTGAACAAACGTGCATAAAAAATAAAAAAGGTTGAAACTTTACCTCGGAGGTACTTTTTGATAGCTCTACGAAGGCGGAGAGGAACAATATGGCAACGTTCAGATTGTTTAGCTGCGGATTTGAGTGCTTCAGCAGTGAACTTTGGAACCGTTTCTGATACTATTGACGCCATTTCTGGTGGCGCTTGGCGGTTTCCGGTGAATTTCTGGCAGCTCAGAAGTGGCAAATTTGGGGGTTTAACGCTGCATAGTAGGGTTTATGATTTGGCACAGGGAAGGTTTCTTCCACCAGGTTACATTTGCAGTAGAATGAAAACTGTTACTTGTGTGGGGTTGTGATGGGCACGTGAGGGATGAAATTAAGAAATAGCCACATTTAAACGTGTTAATTGAAAAATAACCATAATTTTAAAATTAATCTAAATTTAGTTTTATTTTTTATTTTTTATGTAAAGATAAATTTGAACGAAAATATTGTTCAAAATCCGAAATATATTCCAGTATAATATACTGGTTCAGTATAATATGCAGAAAATTGATATATAGGTGCTCCAATCTCCAGTATATTATGCTAGAACTTTCTGTGTGTTGAACTTCCAACATAATATGCTGGAAGTTCATACACATGTGCATCAATTTACAGTATATTATGCTAGAACTTTCCGTGTGTTGAAGTTACAACATAATATGCTGGAAGTTCATACACAGGTGCATCAATCTCCAGTATATTATACTGGAATTTTTTGTGTTACAGCAAAATAGTGACTATTTTTCAATAACTTTGTAAATTTAGGCTAATTTTCAAAAACTGAATAGCCCGTTTTATTTTTAACCCTGTATGAGAGTACCTTTATAGAGACTGGTCCAATAAGAAATGCCCAAAAAAGTGCACAGGCCATCGATGTGAAGTCCCGCACTTTAGGCTGATTTATGCAAATATTCCTTTTTTTTTTAGTGAAATTCACATTTTATATTTTATTTTTATTTTGAAAAATTGAGTAAATATAGTTATAGAGAAATTATCCCTTCCGAATAACATTAGTCTCGGGTCATATATACATTCATATAATTTTCAATTGTCTGTGGTCTAACGTTTTCAATAACTTAGACCGTAGTTTAATATTTTCTTATAAGATTTTCAGTTTGATAAAAACGAATCTTTATATAGTAAAAAATTCATTAATTGCAAGAGAAATAAAAATAAAACAATTTACTAAACAACTGATATAAAAAGAGACAAACTGACAAGAATTTGATCTTTGTCCACATTAAAGAAGCCCAAGATAAAGCAGAGTCCAATTATTAATACTTAAGTATAGTTAACTAGTTATGTGTTTTGCAAATAATCTTCATTAATAATACTGAAAAACTTACTAACTTGCTACATTCTCCGTTGTGTTCTAAAACGGCAACATCAAGTAGATTGATTTTATTTTATATTACTGTTACTTTCTTTTTTGTTTTTTATAAAGAAAAATTTCTTAAATTAAATAGATAAATTATCTTAAAAACAAATTTCAAAAGTTGGCAGACTCATACAATTAAATATCACAGAATTGCATTTGATTTCATACTTACAGTGTTACTGGTCATGAAAATTAAGAACATATATTTGAAAAAACTTAATTTGGGAAAACAAAATTAAACTTATGTGTTTAAAAGAGTAATTCTTTCAACATGCAAATATACTTGTAGAAGTATAAAATTAACCAACCTGCTATATTTTAATTTCTTAAATCACAACCAGTCGTAGTTTAGGGGATAACGCAAAAATTCGGACTGAGCCGGAACCTAGAAGAACGGAATGAAATAACAAAAAAAGACGGTGATTTTAACCCAAAACCTTCTAACGTTAGGTTATTATGACGTTATTTTCCTTTTTAATTTTTTATTTATTAAAAGTAGGACTCCTAATAGCCTTAATTTGTCTTTTATGATTAACTTAACTAAATCGGGTGTAAATATTCTGTACGAGTAAGGTTTTACCGCAGGGGAAATCGAGTAATGGTATTCGAGACTCTCGGTGATATCAATATGCTATAAGCTTTGGCAATGGTGAGATATAAATTTCACTTCTTACTTGAAGACTATAAGCCGGTCAATCGAAAATGTCCCAAGGAATATTAGCCACCTCGTCATAATCGTTTCTCCTTTTTTGGTATTTTAGGGTCATAAAATTAGAATTTCGTCCAATTTTTAGATTTTCGTGTACTACAACCCATTCCTTCTGTATGGGTCCGGGCGTCCGGACCCGAATCGCTTAATATTTTGTCGGCCTATAAAAAACGATCTAAGGATCATTAGTCACCGCCTCGTCACGGATGTTCCTTGTTTTTGGGCATTTTAGGGCCATAAAACTGTAATTCTGCCTGTTTTTTAAATTTTCGTGTGTTGTATCCCACACCATTTACATGTGTACGGGCGACCGGACCCGAATCGACTAAATTTTTGCGGGCCATTAAAATCGACCTACGTAATATTAGTCATCTTTTCGCTATAACCGTTCTTCATTTTTGGCGTTTTAGGGTCATAAATCTGGAATTCCAGCTGATTCCTACATTTTCTTGTGCTATAGCCCACACCATCTGCATGATTCGGGCAACCAGACCCGAATCGCCTAAAAATATTTCGGCCCATTAATGACCTAAGGAGCATTATTCATCCCCTCGCCATGATCGTTCCTCGTTTTTTGGCGTTTTATGGCCATAAAACTGGAATTCAGCTTGATTCCCAAATTTTTGTGTGCTATAGCCCACGTTATTTGTATGGGTCAGGACCCGAATTGCATAAAATTTTGTCGGCGAATCGAAAACGGCCTAAAGAACGTTACTTATCCCATCACCATGACTGTTTCTCGTTTTTTGGCATTTTAGGGTCATAAAAGTGAAATTCCGCATGTTTCCCATATTTTCGTGCCCACGCCATCCACATAGGTCCGGGCGTCCAGACCTGAATCGCCTAAAACTTTATCGGCCCATTTAAAACGACCTAAGGAACATTAGTCATCCCTTCGCCATGACCGTTCCTCTTTTGTTTTTAGCGTTTTAGGGCCATAAAGTTGAAATCCTGCTCGATTCCTAGATTTTCGTGTGTTATAGTTCACGCCATATGCATGGGTCTAGGGTCCGGACCCGAATCACCTAAAAATTTGACAGCCCATCAAAAACGACCTAAGAAATATTAGTTATCGCCTCGCCATGACCGTTCCTCATATTTTGGCGTTTTAGAGCCGTAAAACTGGAATTCCGATGGATTTCCAAATTTTCATGTATTATAGCCCGCACCATCTGCATGGGTCTGGGGGTCCGGACCCGAATCGCCTAAAAATTTGACAGCCCATTAAAAACGACCTAAGAAATATTAGTTATCGCCTCGCCATGACCGTTCCTTATTTTTTGGCATTTTAGGGCCGTAAAACTGGAATTCTGCCGGATTTTTAGATTTTCATGTGTTATAACCCGCACCATCTGTATGGGTCTGGGCGACCGGACCCAAATGACCTAAACTTTTACTGGCCCATAAAATTTATGTGCATCACTTAAAAGTACCAAAAACTAATATCACCGAAAATCTCCCGTGTGCTACTTTCTCCTCTGAGTATTCACGGACTCACCTCTATCCCAAGAATTTTGAGAAAATAAAATGCAAAGCGTGCTTCTCAGTTTTATTGTTATACCATTTCTGTGCATCATTTGTAAAAAGTTTGAATACTTTAAAACTGCTATAAACGTCGAAGTGTTGGTCAAGATATTAGTAATACCAAAGCTAATACATTTATTATTTTACCTTAATGCATCCTACCAAATAATCCCTTACTGAAATTATCAATCATAAACAGAGTTCAAGTAGAACATCGCGAATGCAAAACACACCTTGTCTAGGTGTTGTTTTTATTGTCGTTTGCGACTATCGATTCTTGCTGAAAGCTCCTAGTAAATGAAAAAACGATTTCTAGTAAAATGAAAATTGTGCTTAGACAGTCTCTTTCCTGATTCACTGCACTAAGTAGTGCTTGTCTTGAACCGTTGCAAATAATTTGAGACCACTAACACTTTCCAAATGATTTTGACAGAAGAAATTCTAACATTTGTATAAACAACGCCTCTATCATAAATTAGAGAGGGTCAACGCCTCTAACATTTGTCTATTAAAAGGTTAGCTTAAATGTCAATGTGTATGTCCTATCAAATAAATCTTGATCTTGACTATGACCCGACAATCGACAGATTTGCTGAAGCTGACAGTCATAACAATAAACTATTCTCATGTCCTTTCGGATGTAGCATAGTCTCCTTTATAGGTACTCAATTTCTGATCTTGTAGATGGATAATATCTGTGACTGCCTGAAGAAAGAAGCAAAGATAGGTTTATGAGATATCAGAACAAGCATGAACCCAAGTATTATGTTAGACAGCATAAGACAACATGCAGATCAAGATGATTCTACAAGGAAAGGAAAACATAAGTTCTATGTTATTCTGCATGCAAAAGACTACATATATAATTTCTATAAATGAATAAATGTACATGTACATCCTCAAAAAGAAATAACACAACGAGGGTTCATCAAGCAACAATAAATCAAATGTAATGAACAATGGCCAAGCAGGAGTTATTCTCAAATTTTACATCATCCATAAAATGTTTTAGTCTATTTATTACAATTGGCGTGAGCGCAAATGACCAATAGGAAAAACATCATAACAGAAACTAAGGTGGAGAAGCATCCTGCATCTGGAGTAAAAATCACGTAGATTTTAATATCCAACAAAACGCCACGAAGGCTTAACTCTCCAAAACGGGAGTACACAAACCACAAAGGTTTTAGTTTGCAGAATAATAAGAATAACACAAGTACAGAAATAAATATTAAATTCCTTAAGATTGTTATTCCCGTCAATATTCCTGTATTTGTAAATATTAATTCTGCAAAATATAAGTTAACGTAATGAAACAATAATAATAAATTCGAGCCCACTGAATTCACAGTGTTTCCTTAAGGAATTTAATCCCCTCCTAGTACCCAAGGTAATGGATTATTTCCTCCCAGGATAGAACGAATAACACACTAGTGTAGCGGTACTTCAAACCCCAGTGTTTCAGCGAACACAAAGTTCGGTAGCAAATCACACTTACAGTTGCTTTGTTTGAAGTTAAAAACAATGCAGAATGAAGGAGTATATACTCAGAAAATCGTATGGAAATGCTGAGAGGAAGGAGTGCAATGTATAGCCAATTTGTTGAGCGAATTGTATGTTGTGTGTTGAGTATTTTTCTTCAACATCTGCTGCTCATATATATAGCAGCCAGGAAGGAGTGCAAGACCAAACGTCCACCCTCCATGGTGGAGCAAGCATTACATGTTTGTAGAGCAAGCACTTCATGTTTGTGGAGCAAGCACATTCATGGTGGGAAGACCATTATCCGGCTGCCAAATGATCAATACACAGATTGGAAAATATCCGTTACAAATACGGATAATCTTACGTTAATATTTACTATTAACAAATAAATTTGGTCCAAAAAATTAATCAATCAATCGATCATTTGACCAAATCCAAATCCAAATCCAAATCCGAATCCGAATCCGAAGCCGAAGCCGAAGCCGAAGCCGTAGCCATAGCCATAGCCGTAGCCGAAGCCGAGCCGAGCGAGCGACGACGATGACGGCGCGAGGCTTGCTTTCTTCTTAACTCTTTAAGAGCTACAAGAAGAGCAATTATATATATACCCACCAAAAATGTCTTCCTCTTCCAATATGGGACAATGTCTCATTGTTAAGAGGGGAAAACTTAAAATTTTACTCAAAATTTCATTTTCCCTCCATTTCCCATTCACCCTCATTTTAAGAATATTACATCTTAAAAAATAAAACCTCAACAATCCCCCACATGAATGGGGAATGGCTATATCACGGAAGTATGCATGGAAAAACTGTGTGATTTACAAGCAAGGATTAATCGCATCTGGATAAGTAGGTTTCCCTTTGAACTTTCCGTAGTAAACTTATGTCGGATATACTCGGTCAATCGGTAGATTTGATATCTTTGAACCGTCGATCTTTGGTGTATACCTAGACAACCATAAGTCACACAATCAACCCTTAACCGTCTTTGGTTCTCATTGTTGTGTTCGTTTCAGCCATGAACACCGCCTGGTTTCATAAGTGCATAGAGAACTGGCCTTACAAAGTTCTCCTTGAAGCGGCTAACACTTCACACTTACATAGGTGATTCCTAAACGTGTCATCCTGTAGATACACTATTTGATATACCCCGTATCAAATTTAGAAATCATTAAAAAGCCTTAATGCTTTATCCTTGGTACTGAACATTGTCTCATCACGAGAACGGACTAAAATTTTATTTGACAATGTTGAACCGTCATTAATGACTTTGTTTGATCTCCTTGAACCTAGATCTTGGGATCTCTAGTCTTCTAGGTAGAGTTACCGCCACAATGACTTGTTCTCGGCCATAGCCCCATTCCCCTTGATGATTTCTCAACTACCTCTCTAGTTAGGCCTTTTGTAAGTGGATCCGACACATTATCACTTGACTTTACATAGTCAATCGTGATAATTCCTCTAGAGAGTAATTGCCTAACGGTTTTATGTCTTCGTCGTATATGATGAGATTTACCGTTATACATGACGCTCCCAGCCCTTCCAATTGCCGCTTGACTATCACAATGTATGCATATTGGTGTCAACGGTTTGGGCCAAAATGGAATGTCTTCCAAGAAATTCCGGAGCCATTCAGCTTCTTCACCGGCTTTATCTAAGGCTATGAATTCAGCCTCCATTGTAGAGCGGGTAATACATGTTTGTTTAGACGACTTCCAAGATACCGCTCCTCCACCAATAGTGAATACATATCCACTCGTGGACTTAGAATCAGTTGAACCGGTGATCCAATTTGCATCACAGTATCCCTCAATCACCGCAGGGAAATTACTGTAGTGTAATTCAAAGTTCTGGGTATGTTCTAAATATCCCAAAACTCGTTTCATTGCCATCCAATGAGATTGGCCTGGATTGCTCGTATATCGACTCAGTTTACTTATAGCACAAGCTATATCTGGTCGTGTACAATTCATGATATATATTAAGCATCCCAACACACGAGCATAATCCAATTGTGATATGCTTTGGCCTTTGTTCTTTGCTAATGCAAGATTCACGTCAATTGGAGTCTTTGCAACTTTAAAGCCCAAGTGCTTGAATTTTTCAAGTACTGTCTTAATATAATGAGATTGTGACAATGCCAGACCTTGAGGAGTCTTATTGATCTTAATTCCCAGAATTAAATCAGCAACTCCCAAGTCTTTCATATCAAACTTGCTATTGAGCATACGCTTAGTAGCATTTATGTTGGCAATGTCATTACTCATTATCAACATATCATCCACATATAGGAAAACAATGACTATGTGATTTGGAACATTTTTAATGTACACACATTTATCACATTCATTTATCTTAAAACCATTTGACAGCATTGTTTGGTCAAATTTCGCATGCCATTGTTTGGGTGCTTGTTTTAGTCCGTAAAGAGACTTAACAAGTCTACATACCTTCTTTTCTTTACCTGGAACCACAAACCCTTCAGGTTGTTCCATGTAAATTTCTTCCTCCAACTCTCAATTTAAGAAGGCCGTCTTAACATCCATTTGATGAATTTCAAGACCATACACTGCAGCTAATGCTACTAACATCCGTATGGACGTAATTCTTGTAACTGGAGAGTATGTATCAAAGTAGTCTAGACCTTCTCATTGTCTATACCCTTTAACTACGAGCCTTGCCTTGAATTTATCAATAGTGCCATCATCTTTGATTTTTCTCTTAAAATCCATTTAGAACCCAAAGGTTTATTTCCAGGAGGAAGATCAACCAATTCCCATGTATGGTTATTCAATATGGATTCTATTTCACTATTGACTACCTCTTTCCAAAACAATGATTCCGAAGAAGTCATAGCTTCTTTAAATGTTTGAGGCTCATTTTCCAATAAGAAAGTCATAAAATCTGGTCCGAATGAAGTAGACTTTCTTTGACGTTTACTACGTCTTGGATCCTCCTGATTATATGTACTTTCTTTTGTTTCTTCCCGAGGTCGTTTAGATCCTTCACCAAACGACTCACATTCCTTTTTATACGGATATATATTTTCAAAGAACTCTGCATTATCTGATTCTATAACCGTATTATTATGAATGTCGGGATTTTCTGATTTATAAACCAGAAATCGATATGCTTTACTATTTGTCGCATATCCTATGAAAACACAATCAACGGTTTTCGGTCCTATCTTTACCCTTTTGGGTTTAGAAACTTGGACTTTTGCTAAACACCCCCACACTTTAAAATAATTCAAGTTGGGCTTCCTTCCTTTCCATTGTTCATATGGAATGGATTGTGTTTTGCTATGGGGCACTCGATTTAATATTCGATTAGCCGTAAGAATGGCTTCCCCCACAAGTTCTGTGGCAAACCAGAACTTATCAACAACGCATTCATCATCTCCTTTAATGTGCGATTCTTTCTTTCCGCAATCCCATTAGATTGGGGCGTGTAAGGGGCTGTTGTTTGATGAATAATTCCATATTCTAAACATATTTCTTCAAAAGGAGATTCATATTCACCACCCCTATCACTTCTTATCATTTTTACTTTCTTGTTAAGTTGCGTTTCAACTTCATTTTTGTATTGCCTGAATGCGTCTATTGCTTCATCTTTACTATTCAGTAAGTAAACATAGCAATATCGAGTACCATCGTCAATAAAAGTTATGAAATACTTCTTTCCACCGCGAGATGGTATTGACTTCATGTCACAAATATCTGTGTGAATTAAGTCTAAAGGATTTGAATTCCTTTCAACTGACTTATAAGGATGTTTAACATACTTAGATTCCACACATATTTGACATTTTGATTTTTCGCATTCAAACTTGGGCAGTACTTCCAAGTTAATCATTTTCCGTAAGGTTTTATAATTGACATGACCCAAACGTACATGCCATAAATCATTTGACTCAAGTAAGTAAGAAGAAGCTGAAATATTATTATTATTTTCAAAAACCATTACATTTAGATTGAAAAGGCCTTCGGTGAGGTAACCTTTTCCCACAAATATTTCATTCTTACTAATTACAACCTTGTTGGACACAAAAACGCACTTAAAACCGTGCTTAACAAGAAGTCTAGTAGAGACTAAATTCTTTCTCATTTCGGGAACATGAAGGACATTGTTCAAAGTCATGACCTTGCCAGAAGTCATTTTTAGAAATACCTTCCCATATCCTTCAACTTTTGCTGTTGAAGCATTTCCCATATAAACTGTCTCTCCGGGTTCAGCAAGAGCATAGGTAGCAAAAGCCTCTCTAACTGTACAAACATGGCGAATGGCTCCTGAATTAAACCACCACAGTTTAGGATTTCCCACCAAGTTATATTCAGAGAGCATGGCACACAAGTTATCAACATCATCATGGTTTACTACCATGTTTGCTTAACCTCTTTTCTTGTCTTTCTTCGGAGCACGATACTCCGTAGACTTGTGTCCAGTTTTCCCACAGTTGTAGCAGTTTCCACTGAACCGCTTCTTGCTTGGGTTGTATTTCGGACCAGAAGCCTTCTTCCTCTTTTTGTTAGCTTCAACAATATTTGCTCCCATTATTGTTGAATTTCCACGGCCTCTCCTTTCAGCAGCTTTATTGTCCTCTTCGATTCTCAACCGAACAATGAGATCTTCAAGGGACATTTCCTTTCGTTTGTGTTTCAAATAATTTTTGAAGTCCTTCCACAATGGAGGCAACTTCTCAATCATTGCTGCTACTTGGAATGCTTCGTTGATGACAAGACCTTCAGCAAGTAGATCATGAATAATCACTTGCAATTCCTGGACTTGGGTAATAACAGATTTGCTATCTACCATTTTGTAGTCCAAAAATTTTGCGGCAACGAATTTCTTCATCCCGGCATCTTCAGTCTTATATTTCTTTTCAAGCGCATTCCATAATTCTTTGGATGTCTCCATGCTACTGTATACATTATACAGATTATCATCCAGTCCGCTAAGAATATAATTCTTGCATAAAAAATCAGAATGCTTCCACGCTTCAATCACGAGAAAACGTTCATTCTCTGGAGTTTTATCTGGCAGATTAGAAACATCTTCCTTGATGAACTTCTGTAGACATAACGTAGTTAGATAGAAGAACATCTTCTACTGCCAGCGCTTGAAATCAATCCCGGAAAATTTTCCGGGTTTTTCTGCCGGTGCCAAGGCCGGTGTTCGGCTTGTCGATGCGTTGGCAGTCACCATAGGAACAGCTTGGTTTTCGCTTTCAGTCGTCATTTTTTCTGTAAAAGAATGACACAAACAAACGTTTATTAAACGTTTTCAAACTGGAGTAAAAATCACGTAGATTTTAATATCCAACAAAATGCTACGAAGGCTTAACTCTCCAAAACGGGAGTACACAAACCACAAAGGTTTTAGTTTGCAGAATAATAAGAATAACACAAATACAGAAATAAATATTAAATTCCTTAAGATTGTTATTTCCGCCTGTATTACTGTATTTGTAAATAATAATTCTGCAAAATATAAGTTAATGTAATGAAACAATAATAATAAATTCGAGCCCACTGAATTCACAGTGTTTCCTTAAGGAATTTAATCCCCTCCTAGTACCCAAGGTAATGGATTATTTCCTCCCAGGATAGAACGAATAACACACTGGTGTAGCGGTACTTCAAACCCCAGTGTTTCAGCGAACACAAAGTTCGGTAGCAAATCACACTTACAGTTGCTTTGTTTGAAGTTAAAAACAATGCAGAACGAAGGAGTATATACTCAGAAAATCGTATGGAAATGCTGAGAGGAAGGAGTGCAATGTATAGCCAATTTGTTGGGCGAATTGTATGTTGTGTGTTGAGTGTTTTTCTTCAACATCTGCTGCTCATATATATAGCAGCCAGGAAGGAGTGCAAGACCAAAAGTCCACCCTCCATGGTGGAGCAAGCATTACATGTTTGTGGAGCAAGCACTTCATGTTTGTGGAGCAAGCACATTCATGGTGGGAAGACCATTATCCGGCTGCCAAATGATCAATACACGGATTGGAAAATATCCGTTACAAATACGGATAATCTTACGTTAATATTTACTATTAACAAATAAATTTGGTCCAAAAAATTAATCAATCAATCGATCATTTGACCAAATCCAAATCCGAATCCGAATCCGAATCTGAAGCCGAAGCCGTAGCCGAAGCCAAGCCGAGCGAGCGATGATGACGACGGCGCGAGGCTTGCTTTCTTCTTAACTCTTTAAGAGCTACAAGAAGAGCAATTATATATATACCCACCAAAAATATCTTCCTCTTCCAATATGGGACAATGTCTCATTGTTAAGAGGGGGAAACTTAAAATTTTACTCAAAATTTCATTTTCCCTCCATTTCCCATTCACCCTCATTTTAAGAATATTACATCTTAAAAAATAAAACCTCAACACCTCCGCTAAAAGATTGACGACCTTAGAGGTAGCCTTGAACTCCAAAACTAAAGAGCTTGCTACTTGCGGAGGTGAAAAATGCCCAATTGGAGGAGAAGTATAAGAAGACCCTTGAGCGTAATAGAATTTGCAGCTCTATTATCCGCGAACCCGACGTTAGCCTCAAGTCCATTAGATTCGCCCGGGAAAATCTTTCTGCCGAGGTAACCCAACTCAAAGAAGAACTCAAGTGCCGAGAGACTTCCCTTGTTATTGAGAAAACTTATGTTATGTACAACAGGAGGAGAAAAACCTTGGAGGATGCCAAAGCTGGTATCATTGACTTTGATGCCAAAATTGCTAAGGTGCGTGAGCTTGAGTTAGCTGCTAAAGGGGGCCTCCCGGCAGGGTCTGCTATTTCCGGTTCTGAAACTTCGGGAACTGAAGATGAACCGGAAGACGAAGGCATTAAAGGCCAAACTGATGGGGGCCAAAAAGGTTGAGCCATCGGCGGATCTATTCGCTTCCCCTTGGGGCGCGTACACTTCTCTTCCTCCATGTTCCGGAGATGCATCAGTTTAGTTTTTCTTTTCTTTTTTCAACTTTTGTATCTGTGTCGCTTTGGCGCGTTATTGTAAATAAAGACATCTTTTTGCTCAAGTATTGTTTGAGTTTTTCTTTCGTTGAACATTTATGCAAGTTTTGCATTCTCCTTTTTTCTTTTGCTTAAGTGTTTTGCGCAAGTTTTATTATTTGCGTCTTATTACGTAAAGCCTTGGGTATGTTTTTCCCGAAGGCATTTTGATTCCGGGCATAAGTTTTTCAGAAATCATCCCTTTAACGTGAGAGTTTTCATAAGTATTTGCGCAAGTTTGCTTTTTGCGTCTTTTTATGAAAGGCTTTGGGTGTATTTTTCCTGAAGGCATTTTGATTCCGGGCATAAGTTCTTCTGAAATCAACCCTTTAACGTGAAGGTTTTCATAAGAGAGGGCCCTCTTATGTTTACGGTGCTCTTGAAGAGAACGTCTCTTGTTCATTATGACACTAGCATTTGAAGTACTTGTTTAACTTTCAAATGATAAAATTTATTCATCGATCAGACAAGAAACAAAATGGAAAATAAAAGGACTTTACTTTATTCCTTCCGTTTTCAAAAAGTACATAAGCATTCGTTACTTTAAAAAGAAATTGCCATTTCTTGTGGCTAATGCGTACAACTTATTTCTACGGGGTTGGTCACGCAGTCCCCGGTCTCGATGACACAACTATATTCCCGATTTTCATGCTCCGGTCTACGTGGCAGTCATGATTGTCGTATTCTCATACCATCCCCCCAGTGTTCTAATGCGAAGAATGCGAATTGGAACACTAAAAATCATGCACCTTCGAGGATCTCACTAATGAATTGCTAGACAATCTTCAGCTCGATAATAAACTTTGCTTTCCCTTTGAAATTTATGCTATCGATCAAAAGACTATTTAACAATCCTCTAGTTGTTTGTACTTGTGAATGGTCGGGTAATATTTGGTTGATAGCAAACTCACTTTCCCGGTGGGAATTTTGCTATCGAGCGAAAGATTATCTAACCGCTCGAGTGGTTCTTCGCTTGTGTGACTTGCCAGAAAAAACCCAATTGGGACAAAAACTGGACGAAGGAAAAAAGAGTGTAACACATACTTTCAGCACATAGTTTATCAGCAATAGTATCTCTTGAGGTGTGCCACGTTCCAGTTGCTGGGCAACTTTTCTCCATCTTGATTCTCCAACTCGTACGAACTTTTCCCAGTGACAGCTAAAATCCGGTAGGGGCCTTCCCATGTTGGACCTAGCTTCCTTGCATTGAGCTCCCGATGTTTTGAGTTACTTTCCTTAGGACCAAGTCTCCTACTTTGAAATAACGGAGGTTGGCTCTTCGATTATAATATTGTTCCATTCTCTGCTTTTGGGCCGCTATTCTTATATGCGCCAAGTCCCTGCGCTTATCGAGTAGCCCCAAGTTGATTAACATTGTTTCATTGTTTGACTCTTCATTTGCTTGGAAATATCTCAAGGTGGGCTCCCCTACTTCCACCGGGATTAAGGCTTCTGTTGCTTCGTACACAAGGAAAAAAGGAGTTTCTCCTGTGCTTGATTTGACCGTTGTTCGGTACGCCCATAGCACTCCAGGCAGTTCTTTAGGCCATTTGCCTTTGGCTGCTTCCAATATTTTCTTGAGATTTTGTATAATCACTTTATTCGTTGATTTCGCTTGACCATTTGTGCTCGGATGATAGGGTGAAAATGTGATTCTCTTTATTTTCAAATCTTCAACGAATTTTGTGCGCCAATAAATTGTGGCCCATTATCGCATGTTATCTCTTTTGGTATTCCAAACTTGCAGATTATGTTTTCCCACAAGAAATCCACTACCTCACGTTCGTCGATCTTCTGATAAGGATGTGCTTCCACCAACTTAGAAAAATAGTCAGTTAAAATCAAAAGAAACCTTACCTTACCAAGAGTCGGCGGAAGCGGTCTAACGATGTCCATCCCCCACTTCATGAACGGTCACATAGACAAAATTGAATGTATACGGTAAAATATACAAGGGGACTATCTGTATACGGTAAAATATGCCATGCTAAGCGGCCGCTTAAGAGAGTGACACGTGGAACCTAAGGCAGGGGATAGTTAGAACCGAAGGCAATTATCCTGTTTGTCACTGGAAAGAATGACACTCGTAAATATGCAATAAATACCCTCCGCCCGGTAGTATTTAATGGAGAATATTTTACAGCATTTAGTGCGCTGCCCATTATAGAGAATTTATCATTTATGCTCAGCGTTACACCTTCATCAATGGCCCTCATAATTGACATTATGATCCTAGGACCTTGTTCCCTAGGTGCAACTATAAATAGGGAGCTCTGTTATTTATGTAAAGGACAAGACTTTTCTGGAAAGCTTACGCTATAATCGATTCAAAACTTTATACAATTTCATCTTCTTAATCCTTGATTTTATTACTCTTGTGCCCGGAAGCTCTACTCCCGGAATTACTGTTTCTGCGATTTTATCTTCGTTTCAAGGCTAAGTATTACGTATTTTTTCAATTATTTTATTATTTCAGGATCGAATTAACTCACTTATCTAGAAACCACGTATAAATTTAACTGTATCATTTTATGGGTAAACAGTTTACGGCCGCTGAGATAGAACTGAATGTAGTGGTTCTGCTGGTTGATGTACCAGCTGTGTGTATCATTGGCACTTATCGCATTTTGTACGAAAGCTTTGGTGTTTGTTCCATGCGGGGCCAATAATATCATGCCCTTACCAGTTTTAACACTAAAGAATTTGTGCCCTAATGGTTTCCGCATATCCCTTAATGTACTTCTCGCATAACGTAATTAGCTTCGGATGCTCCCAAACATCGGGCTAGCGAGCCTTGGAAAGATTTTCTGTACAGTTAGCCTCCTTTGAAGCTATACCATGTTGCTTTGGTGCGTAGCGCCCGGGATGCCTTGGAATCTTCGGGAAACTTCTCGTGCTCGAGATAATTGATGTTCTCATTCCTCCAGTCCCAGACCAAATTAGTTGTATTTACCTCGTAGTTGCTATCCGCATCTAAGACCGAGTGCATGAGTTGTACTACCGTCCCGAAATCTAATCCCTTCATTTTTGTTGATGAATAGAGGTTAGCTAGTGCATCCGCTTTTGCATTTTCTTCCCTCGGGATATGAGTAATCGACCACTCCCGAAATCGAGCTAGCAGAGCCTGGACCTTCACTACGTATTGTTGCATGCGCTCCTCTCTCAAAGCATGTTGGCATTATGAGGTTCATTCGAAGTTGTTTTTCTTTTTGAGCATCACGAAGAAATGGTGAAACTTCTCTGATGACCGGGAAATGAACCTGCTCAAAGCGGCCAATCTCCCCTTGAGCTTCTGGACTTCTTTCACGCTTGACAGCTGGTCCAGGATGTCTTCGATGGCTTTGACCTTATCAGGGTTTACCTCAATCTCCCTTTATGATACCAGAAATCCTAGGAACTTGCCAGAGCTGACCTCGTACGTGCATTTCTCGAGGTTAAGCTTCATGTTATGCTTCCTTAGGGTGTCGAAAGTTTATTGTAGAAAATTAAGGTGATGACATGTGTTTAAAGATTAACGAGCATATCGTCCATATAAACTTCCATAGTTTTTCCTATTTGTTTTTCAAACATCTTGTTTACGAGCCTCTGATAAGTGGCTCCGGCAGTCTTCAACCCGAAGGGCATCACATTATAGCAATATGTGCCAAAATTCGTTATGAATTAAGTCTTTTTCTGATCCTCCGGGTTTATCTTAATTTGGTTGTACCTAGAATAAGCATCGAGGAAACTCATTGCAGGCACGTCACATCAATCATTTGATCGATGTTTGGCAGAGGGAACGAGTCTTTCGTGCACGCCTTATTCAAATCCTTATAATCTACGTACATGCGAAATTTATTGTTCTTCTTAGGAATTACTACTACATTAGCTAGCCAATCTAGATACTTTACCTCTCAGATTGAACCGATATCAAGTAGGTGAGTTACCTCCTCTTTGACGAATTTATTCATGGCCTCTGCAATAGGTGTCTTACCGGAGGGATGTTGGGATCCAAGCTTAACTTGTGTACGACCACTTCCATTGGGATACCTGTCATGTCCGCATGCGACCACACAAAATAATCGGCATTATATTTAAGAAATTATATAAAGCCAGACCTGAGCTCGGGGTGCAGTCCTGCCCCCAAGTGGAATTTCCTTTCTATGAACTTTTCAAACAATGCAACTTGCTCGAGCTATTCCACTGTGGATTTTGTTGCATCCATCTCTTCTGGTACCTGGAAATATCTCGGCACATGATAAGATTCTGACGCTACTTCCCCATGGCTAACTTCATTTGATTCTGGAGCGGGTGCCGGTTGCTGTAGTTGCTATGCCGCACGCTCCTTCCCTTTAGTACTGGAGACCGAAGTTGCATTCATCTCCCTTGCTGCCAGTTGGTCGCCCCTTATCTATTTGATCCCTTCGGGCGTTGGGAATTTCAGCAACTGATGATACGTTGACGGTACTGCTCTGATCTCGTGCAACCATGATCTTCCCAGAATGATCACATATCACCATCCACCACTTCAAAAAGAGTCGTCTTCATCACTCATTCGGCGTTCGTGGGCAGCAATATCTCTTCTCGAGTTGTCACACTTGTAAGGTTGAATCTGGTGAGGAGTTTTGTGGTCGGAACGATGCTTTCGGTGATTCTGGATTGCTCCAATACCCTCCATTGTATGATATCGGCCGAACTCTCTGGATTCACTAAAACACGTTTGATTTTAAAAACTAATACATTTAAAGAAATTACCAAGGCGTTGTTGTGCGGTAGCAACAATCCATATGCATACTCCTCCGTAAAAGTGATGTCGTCTTCGGCAACTTCCCGGAGCCTCTTGCTATGAGTTATTGATACCTTTGTCTTTTTTGCTGCCGAGAAGGTGACCCCGTTGATCTTGTTTCCCCCGAAGATCATGTTGATCGTCTGGCACGGGGGATCTTCTCCTGCTTTTGAGGATTCCATGTTATCACAGTTGCGACTGTAGTTGTTCTTGGTCAGGACACTTAAGAATTCTCTAAGATGCCTATTCTTCAATAGTGTCGCCACCTCTCCCCGCAAACGTCGGCAGTTCCCAGTCCGGTGGCCATTCATCCTGTGGTATTCACACCATAAGTTGGGATCCCTCTGGCTGGAACCAGATCTCATCGGCTTCGGGAATCGTGCTTCTTTAATATTTCTCATGGCTGATACCAACTTTACTACACTAACGTTGAAATTATATTCTGATAGCCTGGGGTAGGAAGGATCCCTCGTACCTGACGCTTCTTTGTCCTGCAATGATATGTTATTCCGACCGCAATAATTCTTTTTATCGGTAGCGAACCTGTCTGTTGACCGAAAGCCTCTGCCGCATCCTTCGATCCGTTTATAGGGAAAAAACCGGCCCCTCGAAGACTGTCTATCTGTGTCAAAATCGTCTTATAATTTTTCTTTATTCTTCTCTTGTCATTTTGCCTAGGACGGGAAACCGACCTGATCATCTTCGATCCTTATCTTTGACTCGTACCGATTGTGGACATCCGCCCAAGGCGTCGCTTGGAACTCAAGTAAACTTTCCTTTAGTTTTTGGGAAGCATGTGAACTTCTCGGATTCAACCCCTTGGTGAATGCTTCAGCCACCCATTCGTCCGGAACAGTCGGGAGCAATATCCTCTCCTTTTGGAATCTGGTGACAAACTCCCGTAGCAACTCGGATTCTCCTTGTGCAATTATGAGTATGTCGACCTTTCGGGCCTGCACCTTTATGGCCCGGGCATGAGCCTTAATAAAATATTCTGCAAGTATCTCAAAGGAATCTAGGGAGTGCTCGGGCAACAGTGAATACCACGTCAAGGCTCCCTTCGTGAGAGTTTCTCCAAACTTCTTCAGCAAAACTGATTCAATCTCATGGGGAGGTAAATCATTCCCCTTCACCGCCGTTGTATAGGTGGTAATATGCTCATGCGGATCTTAAGTTCCATCATACTTCAGCACATCAGGTATTTTAAACCGCTTCGGGATTAATTCTGGTGTCGCGCTGGGTTTTTACGGCAACCGAGTATACTTCTTTGTGTCTGGTCCTTTCAGCACCGGTGGTGCGCCCGTGATTTGGTCCATGCGGGTGTTCACTTCCCTCATAAACCATAAGAGTTCGCTCTTCAAGGGATCGTTCTCGTTGTTGGGGCCAGATCCGCTCCCCCCAGCTCCATCGGATCCAACCTCACCCCTCAGGGTGTTGTTGTCGATCCTCTGTGCTGCTTGATTTGCGGGAGCACCGGGAGAAACTGGGCCTCGTCTATTCGCATTATTGGAAGCCGCCGATAACGCTTGCTTCAATTCCGTCATAATCGTATCTTGTCGTGTGAGGTGGTCTAAAATGATCATTTTTTACTCTTGTAGAACCCTTACCACATCAACAATATGCTCCTCTTCAGAATCATCGGGAGTCGCCTCCCGAACATGTTGTGGGTACCGCCTGTTGTGGACCGGCGAGGCATCGTTCCCCTCATTGTGGGTGTCACTGACTGAATCCTCGTGATGAGGCTGGTCTCCTTGAGCCTCAAGATTGTGCGTGTCGTTAACACCATTGTCTGTCATTTTTTGTGATTTTTGCTAAGACAAGTAATCAAAACACGTTAGTAAAAGAGGCAAGGATCAACTTAATTACACGGCTATCTAGGCCCCACGATGGGCGCCAAATTATTTACCCGTAAAACGGTACAGTTGAATTTATACGTGGTTTCTAGACACGTGAATTAATTCAATCCTGAAATAATAAGATAATTGAAGAAATTCGCAATACTTAGCCTTGAGACGAAGATAAAATCGCAAAAACAGTAATTTCGGGAGCAGAGCTTCCGGGCACAACAGTAATGAAATCAAAAAATAAGAAGATAAAATTGTATAAAGTTTTGAATCGATTATAGCGTAAGTTTGCCAAAAAAGTCGTGTCGTTTACAATGATAACAGAGCTCACTATTTATAGTTGCGCCTAGGGAACAAGGTCCCAGGATCGTGCCCTTCTTTAATGTCAATTATGAGGGTCATTGATGAAGGTGTAACGATGAGCATAAATGATAAATTCTCTGTAACGGACAACGCGCTAAATACTATGGAATATTCTCCATTAAATGCTACCAGACAGAGGGTATTTATTGTATTTTTACGAGTGCCATTCTTTCCGGTGACAAACGGGATAATTGCTTTCGGTTCTAACTATCCCCCGCCTTAGGTTCCACGTGTCATTCTATTAAGCGACCACTTGGCATAACATATTTTACCGTATACAACAGTAAGAGACTATTTGCTTAGTTCAAACTGACTAAAATTTTAACATATAATAAAATTAAGGACTTTTGAATAATAAAAAGATAAATTAGGACATTTTTCCTAATTAAAATTAGAAAATAAAAGGTTTTAGTCACTTTTAATTTCCTTCTGTTTTAGTACATTTACCTAGGTCTTATTTGAGTCTTTAGTGGCCTTTGGACATAACAATTGTAAAATTCTGAAAAAAAGTGAAAAATTATTTTAAGTGAAAATGATATTTAAAAATTAGAGTTGTGTTTGGACATGAATACAATTTGGAGCTGTTTTTGAATTTTTGTGAGTAATTTGAAGTAAAAATTTTGAAAAATAGCTTTTTGGAGTTTTTCAAATTTCTGAAAAATCCGAAATTCAACTTCAAGTGAAATTTAAAATTTTTATGAACAAACATTAATTCCAAAAAAATTGAACAATTTTCGAAAATAAGTGAAAAATTTCTTATGGCCAAACGGGCCCTTAATTTACAAGAGAACTTCAATCCATTAACATATGTGAGCTGTTGCAGCAGGGGAGGCAATCGTACAGTGGTGCTTTGATTTTGATTAATGGTAGGATTAAAGTCATTTGGGGTGGATGAATACTACCTTTTTCTCGGTTAAATCTTTTTATCCTAACGTTAGAAGTGCTTGGATTAGTCAGTTTTCTCAAATAAGTCATTAACAAAAGATATCTTCCACTTAAAAGTCACATAAATTGACTTTTCTATTTATGGCCATTGATGACTGCCTAAGAATTACAAATGTTGAAGGAAAAAGGAGAAGCCAAAAAAGACAAAAAATGTCAAAAAGAATAGGAAATAACATGTAATTAGTTTTTCAGTAAGTAGTGATGTGACATTTTTACAAGTTAATGACCCTGATAGAGCAATTGATGTTCAATCAATTATTATATTTATCATATATGTTGTTCCATTTATATATTAACTAGAAAAAAAAGAAGAAATGTGGCGGTGAAAATATATATTAACTAGAAAAAAAAAGAAGAAATGTGGCGGTGGAAATACAACAATACAGTGGAAACTCTATTGATTTTCTCCGTATTATAACTTGCAGCATGTAATCGAAATTCACTTCTGCAATGATTCAAAAACTTTTGTCTAATGAATTTGTATTTTAGAATTTAGTGTGTTAAAGGTTAGTGAAGGGATGCGATACATTATGAGTATAAATGAAGTGTCTTTTGGTATTTTTTAACCGTAACGAAGTGACTGTTAATATTTTGTAGCAGACCAAATAAAATTAAAGGGATAATGCATAAAATCCTCCCCAACCTATGATCATATTATCAACTACACACCTTTTTTTTTCGGGGTCCTATTACCCTCATGAACTTTCTTTTTTTAGAATTTCTCTAACCTTATACACTTAATTAAACCCGAGTGTGACTACACCTCTTCCAAGCCAGGAGCGGCTCAATAAATATGGATGCCTAAAACAAAACTTCAATGAGGTGCCTTTTTTCATATATAAAAGAAAAAATTCATATATAATTTCATTTAAATTCTGTATTTCTAGTTTTTCATATGCAAAGTTATTAATAATTTTATCTAATCCATTTAATTTCTCTTGAGATATACACGTTGTGGGACTGTATTAAGGTTTTAACCTTTTTTCAGTTAGAATTAATAATCGAATCCTTTGTCAATTTATGGTCTAGAGCGTGATTCACAAAAAGATATTTTTTCTCAATTTAGGATCAACAATTTAATCCTACTTTTTTACTATGAAAATTTATACTTTCTCATTTAAAATACTAAATATTCTTCTAAAACTAAATTAATATATAACCTATTAGAAAAATTTGGGCCCCCAAAAATTATGAAGCCCAAAGCAGGTGCTTTAGCCGCCTTACCCTTGGGCCGACACTGTTCCAAGCACGTACAGACTAAATTTAAAAGACACATCTGCTATATAATCGCCACGTGTTATGCATAATTAGCCATAAGAAAGGCTCCCAAACGTAAAACTCAGCTCAGCTCTTTTATTTGAACCCATTCTTTTATTACTTCTCCCAAACATGAAGTATCTGCCATTGTTGAAGAGTTTCTACTGGTGGTGCTGAAATTGAAGAGGTAAATTCAAACTATAGACTATAACTTACTAATCTTTAGTCAATTCGAATTTACATTTTAATTTTAGAACTTGAAATTTTCCCCCCAATTTTTATCTATGAGATATTAGAGTTATGAAATGGGCAAATACCAACTTGAACGGACTTTATATGGATGATGAAGATCCAATCTTTACATTCTATTAGAGCCGATTTTGAAATAGAATAAAGAAAAAATTATGGTTGGAGTGATTTTCTTGAAGGAAACAAAGAGGGGAGATTGGAAATGGTTTCAACCGTAGAAGAGGAGAGAGTATGAAAAAGAAAGAACGAATAACGTAGGGGCTCTAGTTGAAAATAAAAGGGAACTGGGTGGGACCCATTATCACGTGTTATACACCGATTGTATTATAAATGGGGGTCGGGTTTAATTAAACGTATAAGATTAAAGAAATTCAAGGGAAAAAAAGTTCAGGGTGTAATAGGACACCCGAAAAGAAAAAATATATAATTGATAATATGATCATAGGTCGGGGAGGATTTTATGTATTATCACAAAATTAAATGAAAGAGAAGGCAAAGAATTGTGGTAAAAGATAAAGGCAATTCCTAGCCAGTGAGACTTGCCATGTCACTGTGTAATATCCCTCAATTATATATATAGATTTGATAAAATGGTATATGTGGACACCTGTTAATCAGCTGTACTCTATAATCGTACATATGCTTTTAAGTTAGACTGACAAATTATATATTATAGATTTCCAAAGAAAAAAAATACATAGGCATTGATTAAAACAAAAAATAATACTCTATCAGTAACATTTTATGTAACACTATTTTCTTAGTTTATTCCAAAGAAATAAAATATTTTTACATGTTGCATGCATATATTCATAGTCAAGAAATTATCATGCCATATTTTTAGAGTTCATTCCTCAGATAATCACTCAATTTTTCGAAATTATCTAACAAAGTCATTTTTCTTTAGTTTGTAACAACAAAGTCACTTAACTATGCCTATAACACTCAGAAGGTCACTCAATCAGATTTATCAAACTTTTGATCGCCAAATACCTATTTGTCACGATCCAAAATTCGACTAGTCGTGATGTCACCTAACCCATCCCGCTAGGTAAGCCAACTCATCAAATCCAATTCAAATGTAATTTACTGAGGAAATAAATGATCTCTTATATACTTCCCAAGGACTGATAGTACAAATCATGTGCTTCTAAGATTAGAATTTACAAAGTTGGTATGAAATAAATACATCATCTGTTCGAAATGTATTTAAACAAATTTTTATAAATTTAAGGTTACCATGAACAAGAGGCAGCTACATCCGTAACACAAGTACGTTTTCAATTCCAGTTTCCGTCGATCACAACAACATCATCATCCAACATCTGCACGCAAGGTGTAGAAGTATAGTATGAGTACAACCGACCCCATGTACTCAATAACTAACAAACCTATCCTTAGGTTGAAAGTAGTGACGAGCTGGGACAAAGGTCGGAGTCCAAAAACCATAGCCAACAACAGTCCATAACAACATAATGCAAGTAATAAAAGTAGTAACCTAGAGATAAATTGTTCAGCTTGTTCGCAGTTTCAGAAAATAGGTCTGTTTTCAAGTATATCGGTGAAAATCTAAATCTTTTACCGAAATCGTCAAAAAAATAAAATAAAATATGAGTAAGTTTGAAAACTATGATTTTTCCCAAAAATTCTTGCAACAATAAATAATATGTTTCATTTTCTTTCCAGATAGCAAGTGTGAAATACCTCTCTATACCCATATGTCAATATATGTGAGAAGTCATGAATACCGTGATACCGTACAACATGAGAAAAATGCATCTCTATGCCTGTATGTCATGTGTGCATGTCAATGCCATGTATCTCAGAGATGAACTCATGTGCTCACACTCTCAGAGTACTCAATCTCGTTGTTTCACACTTTCCACTCATCACGCTCAATCACTCAGTACTGTATATGGCCAATATGGCCCAAGGAAGATCCATCTCGGAATAAATACATCAACTGACCATCAGTCACTCAGTACTGAGTAAGGCCAAATCCAGCCCGTGGGAAAGATCCATCCCTAGGTATATAAATGTTTCGGACAAGATCCATGTCCAGGGAAGATCCATCCCTCAATATAATCATCCGCGTTCACTGGATGTGTGTGCAGATTCCGGAGGGGTTCTTTCAGCCCAAGCGCTATATAAGCCAGATCCAGGCATAAATAAATAATACATGCTGCGGCGCACAACCCGATTCCATAATAACAAATCAATATAACATGTTGCGGCTTGCATCCCGATCTCATAATATCACTCACACTTAGGCCCTCAGCCTCATTCATTCATCAATTTTTCCAGTTTTTCGAGCTCACAATGCCATAAAACTAGCCTAAAATGATGATATGATGTGTCAATATATAGCAACAGAGCCTGAGATTTGATATGAAATGAATGAACATGACTGAGTATGAAATTACAATTTAAAGTAATAATTCAATAGAAATATGACCTCTATGGGTCTCAATAATACTGGCATGAAGCATCATCATGAACTTTTTTTAAAACATGATTCTCAGCTCAATTTCTTTAACACATAAAATTACATAGATAATGCCAAGATTATTTGACAACAAAATTTCACAGAACCAGTTACGTCACAATTTCTACGGTGCACGCCCACACTCCCTTCACCTAGCATGTGCGTCACCTCCAAACAAATCACATAACACGTATAATCAGGGTTAATACCCTCGACTCCAAGTTTAGAAGTGTTACTTACCTTGAACAAGTCGAAACCAATATCGAGCATTTCTTGTTTCAGCTCTTTAGTGATATTAAAACCTCCTACTACTCTTACAACTTCAATCTATATCAACATAATTCAATTGCACCAATATTAGTAAATAATTTCCAGATTTTTAGTCATTTGGACATTTTAACAAACACCTAGAGTACATAGCATTTAACTACTTCTAGTAATGATGTTTCTTCATCCAACAATTCATCCCACCATCAGTCCTTAACAACTTATACTCCCAACATCACATGTGTGACCAATCATTCACATCCAACCAACAAAATTCCACTAAATAATTACTTTTAAATCTCTACAATAGGTATTCATTTAATTTGGGAGTTTATTGCTTTCAATCACGATACCATGAATTCTAATACTTGATCCATATTCATATTTCCATAATAAATCCATACATGTAAGTCTAAGGGTGTAGGATTACCTTTTTGGAAGAAATCTTGCAAAACCCTCCTTTGAGTTCTTGAATAAGTTTCTTGAAGATATAAGTATTTTATCTGTAGATTTCATCAATACTAGTATAGAAATGATGGAATTTCACATCAAAATAATGGGGATTGCTTACCTTGAAGATGGGAGGAGTTGGGGTTCTTGAGAGGGTGGAGAAGAGCTCCAAAATCCGTCCAAGTGAAGTGTGAAAAATGAGCCACGAATTGGCTTAAAAAGAGTTGGATCTGATCCGCGTCCGGTCTGGCGAAGTGAGCTTCGCTTCGCTGGCCACTGCATACAAGGGGATACTTGATCCGAGCCCGGTCCGGCGAAGTGAGCCTCGCTTCGCTGTCCGCCAAAATGACTGGGCTAAAAACAATCTGAATTCCGTCCGAAACTCACCCGAGCCACTCGGGACCTCGTTCGAATATACCAATAAGTCCCGTAACATATCACAGACATACTCGAGGTCTCAAAGCTCATCAAACAACGTCGAAATTTACAAATTACACATCGAATCGAACTGGTGAATTTTTAAACTTCTAACTTATAAAACTCGTGTCGAAATGTATCAATTCAATATGGAATGACATCAAATTTTACACACGAGTTGTAAATGATATTACAGACCTATTCCAACTTACGCAACCAGATTCTGACCCAGATATCAAAAAGTCAACTCTCGATCAAACTTTTCAAAAATCTTCTATTTTTCAACTTTTGCTAAAATGCGTCGAATTATCCTACGGACTTCCAAATCCAAATTCGGACATACGCCTAAGTACGAAATCACCATACAAAGCTATTGAAATTATCAAAATTCCATTCCGGAGACGTTTGCATAAAAGTCAAACTCTGGTAAACTCTTTTCATTTAAGCTTCTAAAATAAGATTTGTTCTTTCAATTGAATCCCGAGTCATCCAAAAACCAAACTCGACCATACACGCAAGTCATAATATATATTACAAAGTTTTTCGATACCGTAAGCCACCGAACATGACATTAATTTTCAAAATGACAAGACGGGTCGTTACATTCTTCCCCACTTAAACATATGTTCATCCTCGAACGTACCACGAGTTGTTCCTAAGCCTTCAAACCACTATTTCACCTTATCACGCATATACCCGGGGGTGATCCCACGTCACCCTATTCTATATAGGCCCGACGACACCACATAACTGAAAATTACTAATTTAGCCTTAGCCCATAAACCTTGGAATTCAATTTCCAACATTCAGAATTTTCTACAAGACCCAAATCTCACATCTACACATTGTATAAGTTTGAACAAGCACTATTAAGCCTTAACCATAACCCCAGATATAATCACATAATATACTACACAACTCACATACTCGCAATACCATTTTCGATCACAGTAGTTACTCAAACCAACCAAGTACTAGTATTAACCCCACATTCAACATAACTTCATTCCAAAAACTTTGTACACCGTCGATAATGAAAGAACCATACAGGAACTCACAATCACTCACCAGATCAACAGGTCATAGAGCTTTCCCTTGCTCTACAAGTACCATAGCCAATTATTTAAGCTGAATTAATTTTGTTCTTCCAACACACTGTAATTAAATATGATAGTATACATTCTAGGTCTAATGACCTTATTTCATCAAAACAACTATTTCTCATACATGCCACACCAATATAACTCAAGCCTATACTACAATAAATGCACCCAAAAATGGAAAAATGTCGTAAAGAAGAGAACCGTTTTACAAGTTCAACAAGCACCACCACAACCACAATATTATGAGCTCATCATTCATGGTAGAACCAAGACACACGAATCAAATAATGGTAACCAGCTCTCCTAGAGCTCACATTAACATCAACCGCACGGATAACTCACGTGCTCTAGTATCAATTTCTGGATCCAGACGGATAACTCACGTACCAATAACATAATCCGCCCGGCATGGTCACATGCCTCCAGTCCAAGCATATCATACAAGAGCAATCAAAGAAGTACACATGCATATGATAATGAAATAAGATTCTCATGCTCCTCGACTGATATAAATAATACTCCATAGTGTAGGCATGTACAAATTGTGCTATCACAACTCAAATTGGCAAGTTATCATAGAAATAGTAACTAACAAATTTATTCTGGGAATTAGCCTCTTTGTAACCTCACGTATAGCCCAGATAGTTCTCAACGAAGGTACGAATACAAGAAACATTATAACTTTAAGCTTAACAGTCAACTCTAGGCATATCATAGCCTAAGCATTTTCCCGAGCATGAATAATTACCCCCGGTGCTTGCATATGAGCTCAAACCTCACATATACGCTCACTCGTAGCGCGTAGCTATCACACATAATTCCCGCAACTAGTTCTTCTACTGAGTTTAAATAATATACTCACCTCAAACAGGCCGCAAACCCGAAACAATATGCTTCTGAGAACTCCCAGTCTCTAAATTCATAGAAAATATGAATCACCATAACTGATCACAACTCCAACACTCGAATGAATAACACATCCTTCATGCACGTTCTTCCCAATAGGAATACTTTCAAAAAAATTTCCTTGCCACAAAATAAAATTTGAATATCATCAGTCTATCAACCAGGTGAGTACCGCAATACTAATGAAACATCCGTAAGTCAAAACACAATGTGCCTTCCGAAAGGTGCACCATTCTCATGCAATACCAAGTAGTAGTAGTGGTATTCATATAGTCATTTGGAACCGCCCATGTTGTCTAAGAATTCATGACCATCCCTTCAAAATTGAACTGCCACCTTGTACATATAAATCTTAATCCCGCACAACACACCACATCTATCATGCCCTCGTGTGAAAAGCACAAGAATCTCATTATAAACTTTGAGTCACCAGCAAATTACATACTCGGTTAATTAGAAACTTTCCATTCGCTCCCATCCAGGAGAAAATCACAACATGTTCCTCACACCGGTAGAAAATATCCGGCTCAAATTATGGTAGAAACTATCAAGAATACATTGAAATCTATTTTCACATAACCAAGCTATCAGAACTTAATTCCTCTAACTCAACCAAGCCACAACGTTTGTCAATCCAAAAATATTGCCACCAGGACATCTGTAGAACCTCACCACATAATAAGTACCCAAAGAACCGATTATATTCATTATCGTGTTGATCCAACTTACTACCCAACTATCCCGTTTCTTTGATTCCCTTCTGAATTACCCTTAAGTCGACACTCTTACTTGACATAACACTGTGATCCTTACCCAAAGCTTGCTACCAGAGATCCCAACATAAAACCACACTGCCTTAAGGCCCATAAGCCGTTGTATTCTTCTTAAGTACCCCATGGGTACCACAATCGAGGTACCCACTCTGAAGAAACCTTATGTGAATTTAAAATTATTCTTTTTACCCCTCTTATACTGAAATGTAGAATCTATAATCATACAGAATTACCGCAAGCCCCTACACCATCAAATGCAAATCTCAAATCTTGACTATACACCACTCCAAAAAATTCTCAATTGTTACATATAAATGTTTGACTCTTTAGAACCCTATCACGAGTCATCCACTCTCCTCAATCTAAATTGAACCACCCAAACGGGATAAAAGACACGTGCCCCATTAGCACAAAAACACCCAAAGAAATAACCCCGCCTTAACACTGCTAATCGAATTCATACTCCGTGCGCAATATATCCTTCAAAATACAACTTAATCCTTCCATGATTTTCATATTTTCATAAAGTGCAATATAACCCGTATTCAGGAATTTCCTTGCTCGAGTCATCCCCGATATCAACCTCTGCAGTCATAACGGATCTATAATTATGCCTCACACCCAACACTAGTATTTAACACATAATCCACAAAATCAAATCTCCAATAGCAGGCTCCCCCACTTGGCTCAAAGCCATTTATTAAAACATCTGATAACTCACCATTCCCGTACTCTATTACTGCCATAATATCGTAGCAAGGTTCAACCAAATTCTGCACTAGCTTATGCATCACGGACCATATAGTACCTCAAATCATCTGTTAATCTCGCATTAATTCTCGTAACGGTCATGTCAACTTTTTTCAACCAGATTCTTAAACTTCAACACCTATAACCCGCTGGGAGAGAAGAAATTCTCCACACAATATCGTAAGGATCACACATCCCGTAAATTACCACGCAGGTGATAACTTGCATGTTTAGCCTCAAACTGGCATCTTTCCATACCCTTTTGCAACCATCACTACGACGCAATCACTTAATATCCTGAGCTCAAACTCAACAACAAGACATGAAAATCTACTTCGCTCTATAATTAAACAACATGAAAGATCTTTCAACACACCATAACTCGAGACCATGCGTCAAATCGAGACAGACATTAAGCACCCAATAGCCTTCCTTTTTTTTTACATCACAAGCAAACTCTTTTCATCACATTTAAACCATCTGAAATCACCCTGCAGTTACATCAAACTCATTACATAGCCATTCAACCGCTCATCGAGCCACAAATTAAACTCATAGGGACACTACCGGACATATTAGTCCAAAAGCACAAGTTCTCATAACTGAAACCACCGAGCCTAATTTGTAGACTAAACCTGGCGTCAAGTCCTCTAGACTGGCCCATCACCAAAATATAGAAAACACATATCGTACCTCGTTTATAGAATCACACGTTGTCGATGCACATCTGATACAGAGCGTTCACAAACGCATATGAGTGAGTGGAAGGAATTCAAAAAGGTACGCTTTAAGCTGAATCATTGCCGCACGATAAATAAAGAAAGATGGGAAGTTTATCCTAAATGCCTTGTGGCCTCTCGAAGATAAGTATGGGCGTCATCATACCGATATGCAAGCCTCTACTAGACACTTTCTCATGACTTGTAGAACTTATGAACCTAATGCTCTAATACCAACTTGACACGACCCAAAATTTGACTAGTCGTGATGGCAACTAACCCGTCCCGCGAGGTAAGCCAACTCATCAAATCCAATTCAAATGTAATTTACTGAGGAAATAAATGATCTCTTATACACTTCCCAAGGACTAATAGTAAAAATCATGAGCTTCTAAGATTAGAATTTACAAAGCCGCTATGAAATAAATACATCATTTGTTCAAAATGTACATAAACAGATTTTTATAAATCTAAGGCTACCATGAACAAGAGGCAGCTACATCCAGAATACAGGTACGTCTTCAATTGTAGTTTTCGTCGATCACTGCAACATCAACATCCAATATCTGCACGCAAGGTGCAGAAGTGTAGTATGAGTACAACCGACCCCATGTACTCAATTAATAACAAACCTAACCTTAGATTGAAAGTAGTGAAGTTGGGACAAAGGTCGGAGTCCAAAAACCATAGCCAACAACAGTCCATAACAACATAATGCAAGTAATAAAAGTAGTAACCTAGATATAAATTGTTCATCTTGTTCACAGTTTCAGAAAATAGGCCTGCTTTTCAAGTATATTGGTGAAAACCCAAATCTTTTACCGAAATCGCCAAAAAACAAATATGAGTAAGTTTGAAAAACTATGATTTTTCTCAAAATTTCTTGCAACAATAAATAAGATGTTTCATTTTTTTTCCAGATAGCAAGTGTGAAATACCTCTCTATGCCCATATGTCAATATGTGTGAGTCATGAATGACGTGATACCGTACAACTCATGTACTCACTCTCTCAGAGTACATAATCTTGTCATGCTCAATCACTCAGTACTGTATATGGCCAATCTGGCCTAGGAAAGATCCATCCCGGAATATATACATCAACTGACCATTAGTCACTAAGTATTGAGTAGGGCCAAATCCATCCCGTGGGGAAGATCTATCCCCATGTATACAAAAATGCTTCGGACAAGATCCATGTCTAGGGAAGATCCATCCCTCAATATAATTAACCGCACTCACTGGGTGTGTATGCAAACTTCGGAGGGGCTCCTTCAGCCTAAGCACTATATAAGCCAGATCCAAACATAAATAAAAAACACATGTTGCGGCGCGCAGCCCCATCCCATAATAACATATCAATATAACATGCTGTAGCGTGCAACCCGATCCCATAATATCACTCATACTCAGGCCCTCGACCTCACTCAGTCATCAATCTCTCGAGTCTCTCGGGCTCACAATGCCATGAAACTAGCCCAAAATGATGATATGATGTACCAATAAATAGCAACAAAGACTGCGATTTGATATGAAATGAATGAACATGACTGAGTATGAAATTATAATTTAAAATAATAATTCAATAGCAATATGGACTCTGTGGGTCTCAATAATACCAGCATGAAGCCTTAGCATGAACGTTTTTTTTAACATGATTCTCATCTCAATTTCTTTAACACATAAAAGTACATGGATAATGCCAAGATTATTTGGCTACAAAATTTCACAGAATCAATTACGTCATAATTTCTATGGTGCACGCCCATACGCCCGTCACCTAGCATGTGCGTCACCTCCAAACCAATCATGTAACACGTATAATTAAGGTTAATACCTTCAGCTCCAAATTTAGAAGTGTTACTTACCTTGAACAAGCCGAAACCAATATCGAGCATTTCTTGTTTCAGCTCTTTAGTGATATTAAAAGCTCCCACTACTCTTACAACTTGAATCTATATCAACATAATTCAATTGGACCAATATTAGTAAATAATTTCCAGATTTTTGGTCATTTGGACATTTTAACAAACACCTAGAGTGCATAGCATTTCACTACCTCTAGTAATGGTGTTTCTTCATCCAACAATTCATCCCACCATCATTCCTTAACAACTTATACTCCCAACATCACATGTGTGACCAACCATTCATATCCAACCAATAAAATTCCATTAAATAATCACTTTTAAATCTCTACAATGGGTATTCATTTATTTTGGGAGTTTATGGCTTTCAATCACCATACCATAAATTCTAATACTTGATTCATACTCATATTTCCATAATAAATCCATACATGCAAGTCTAAGGGTGTAGGATTACCTTTTTGAAAGAAATCTTGCAAAACCCTCCTTTGAGTTCTTGAATAAGTTTCTTAAAGATCTAAGTATTTTATGTGTAGATTTCATCAATACTAGTATAAAAATAATAGAATTTCACATCAAAATAATGGGGATTGCTTACCTTGAAGATGGGAGGAGTTGGGGTTCTTGAGAGGGTGGAGAAGAGCTCTAAAATTCGTTCAAGTGAAATGTGGAAAATGAGCCCTGAATTAGATTAAAAAGAGTTGGATCTGATCCGCGTCCGGTCTGGCGAAGTTAGTCTCGCTTCGCTGGACACAACATGCAAGGGGATACTTGATCCGAGCCCGGTCCGACGAAGCGAGCCTCGCTTCACTGTTCCCCAAAATGACTAGGCTAAAAACGATCCGAATTCCGTCTGAAACTCACCCGAGCCACTCAGGACCTCATTCGAATATACCAATAAGTCCCGTAACATATCACAGACCTACTCGAGGTTTCAAATCACATCATCAACGTCAAAATTTACAAATTACACCCTGAGTCGAGCTAGTGAATTTTCAAATTTCTAACTTATAAAACTCTTGCCGAAACATATCAATTCAATCCGAAATGACATCAAATCTTACACTCAAGTCGTAAATAATATTACGGACCTATTCCAACTTACGCAACCCGATTCTGACCCCGATATCAAAAAGTGAACTCTCGATTAAACTTTCCAAAAATCTTCTATTTTTCAACTTTCGCCAAAATGCGCCGAATTGTCCTACAGACTTTCAAATCCAAATTCAGACATACGCCGAAGAACGAAATCACCATACAAAGCTATTGAAATCGTCAAAACTCTATTCTGGAGTCGTTTGCATAAAAGTCAAACTCCGGTGAACTCTTTTTATTTAAGCTTCTAAAATAAGATTTGTTCTTTCAATTCTATCCCAAGTCATCCAAAAAATTAAACTTGACCACACACGCAAGTCATAATACACCTTACGAAACTTTTCGAGACCGTAAGCCACCGAACGGGACGTTAATTCTCAAAACGACAAGCCGGGTCGTTACACTATTTTGCCGTCTAAATTATCAACTTTTATCTTCTGTTTTTTTTATTTTTTAATATTATGATTTTTTCTCTTTTTAATCAACATTTTGGACTTACCTATAGAACAAAAATATTTTATTTAAAAATAAAAAATAAAAAATTATTTTTCTAGCATATATAATGTCGAAATAATAATATAATTGAGCATAATATTCAAGAATATGTAATGTATATTGCAAAAATACCTTTATTTTGAATATTTATCTTCTATATTACGTGCATGGAATATATATTTTAAAACTTTTATTTTCTTTCATTCTCAATTGTGTAAATAAATTTGTGAGTTTTTTTTGTTAATATCAAAATTATTATTACGAACAAATATTTCTAATTAACTTTCTACTATGCTTAGTATTTTATTATTCCAACATTATATCTGCTTAAATACTATTTTATTATTTTAAAATTTATAAATAAAATTTATTTATTCTATGGTAAGTCCATAATATAAATTAAAAACAGAAAATAATTAATATATTAAAAAGCAAAAAAAATAAAAAGAAGATAAAATTTGATAATTTAGAGGGTAAAATAGGTATTTGGCGATCAAAAGTTTGAGAAATCTAGTTGAGTGACCTTCTGAGTGCAATTGACATAGTTAAGTGACTTGTTGTTACAAACAAAAGAAAGATGACTTTGGGAGATAATTTTCGATAGTTGAGTGACCGTCTAAGTAATGGACTCCTTATTTTTATCATAAATTTTTTAAAAAAATCTTTTCTTCCTAGAATTATATGTCCAATGAAATACTTTCATATATAGATTGAAAGAAAGGGAATAATGTGGAATTAAGTTGACTTATTAAAATAAAAATAACATGAAAATATATTCTAGTGGTCACAATTGTGGGAACACACAGGAATATTAGGTAAGGAAGTCAATTAATCAATATATAAAGTACAGCCCTCAAGCTGTTGAAAATGACAACTAAATCCAATGAGCTAAAAAGTGAAAAAGGAAAAAGATAAAAAAGAGATCCTACCATAGATTAGATAGATATATATATATATATATATATATATATATATATATATATATATAAAGAAATAAAGTTATCATATATAATTGGCATTGTAGTTAAGCCAAGTGGCAAGATAATAAATGCCAATAGTATATGGTAACTTTATTCTATATTTGACTATGTTAGTCAAATACATATATATCTAAAAAAATTGAATATGAATTAAAGGATATTTTGAATTTATAGATAAAGTTTTTCATTAAAAGATAATTTTAAATTTATAGATTAAGTTTTAAAATTCTAATTTAAATTAAAAATAAAAGTTTATTCTTTTTTATCATGTTATCATACTCAATTCGGTTAATGATCATGTTAGGAATTTTTGTTATCTTTTCTAATTATTTAAATACTACTTCGCCTCTGGCAAAAAAGAAATTACTCCATATAACTATAAAACTGTTTCACATTTAAAACCCTATAATTATAGTTCTTTAAAACACTATAGCTAGATTTGAATAAAGCGATTGTTTTTTTAAAAATAAATGTAATATATAGGGTACATGTCTATGTTTATCCAAATAACAAAAAAAAAATTAAAAATCGAATAAAAGTTTACTTACATATATAATGAAGTAAACATACATGCTAGAGAAAGAAACATCACAAAAATTAGTCAATATTTAAAAAAAGGTTGCTTTTTTCTTTTCTTTTCTTTTTGAACAATATTTGTTTGAAGACTCAATTTGTATAAATGGACATCAAACAAATAACAAAACTTTGGCTATACAATTGCTATCATTAATTTTAATTTAGCACATTCTAGGAATTGAAGGGTATAAGCTGAAACCTCTTGATTTAGCTGCAGTCAAGCCAATATTGCAAGGGTATAATATTTTTTTTCGTTGAACAATATTAGTTTTGAATCATTAGATTATGTGAAAGATCTTTTTTTTCTCGAACTCAACAAGAGAGGTATTGGTTTCTAATTGATAGTTTCTATAGCGATTTTCAAGTGTAACAAAGAGTAAATATTTTTTTAAAATAAATTGGTATGACGTGAATTTTTTTTTTTAAATGTAAACAAATTATTTCGAAAAAACTCTTTACTTTTTTCTACTTCAAAGATAATTAAAAGATAAGATATTTTTGAACATTAGTAGAGAGTTTTTAAAATTATTATAATAGAAGTCATATCATGGATAAACTCAAAAAAATAAAATCTTATGGAATATTTACATAAATATCTGGCCAGATTTATTGTTTACTTTTTATAGCTAATATAAATAGATGATATACCGACATCACACGATTATACACATATTATATATGAATTATATATAAATTACACATCCTTCAATTTTTTAATTTAAGTGGTCGGGTGACCACCTTTGTCCGGTCAATGCGAGAAAGAGAGAAGTGATGTAAACATAAGAATGGAAGGTTTGCTTGTCAGCTGTCGGGCCAATGAGGCTCTTCTAGCTTTACCTACACGGCAAGGGAAAGATCAAAGGCGAGGTGGGAAATGCCCCGCACGAACTATCTGATCAAGTTTTCTTTTTCCTATCACAGGCAGCTGGCAAAGCCGTGTTTGATCGTCGCGTACATGCTCCGTTACAGCTTCGTTCATGCGCCAATCAATTGACAGTGAAGCAGAGAAGGAAGAGTTTTGATCACCGTGTGGGTAGTCTCTATTAGGGTTTCCGTTTCATGTGCACTAAAAAGGAAGGAAGACTGGTGCGACTATAGTAATGCCAAGCATACGAGCAAAGGACTCTACCTACCCCATACTGACGAATGAAAGAAGCTCATCGCGGATGATAGGACAAGCGATAGCGGTTCCATTCTTGCTCTTCCTATTCCATACCATAAACAGACACCTTTGATTCATCGACATTGGCGCTAGAGGCTCTACCCCCACCCACCAGCCCTTTATGGAGTTAGCGGACCAAGAGAAAAAATTCCCCGATATAATAAAGAAAGTAAGAAGGGTTCCAAACCATTGAAACAACCTGCTACAAAACTACTGAGCAGGGGTAAAAATACGATAAGTAGATACATAATTTCGAGTGTGATCAGACAACCAAAAATCAGACAATGACAGAGCGGCCAAGGCTCCGACAGGACCTGGAGCCCGAATAAATCTTCTGATGAGGAGTTTGAAGGGTCGTGCTCAATCAAATAATGGACACTGACTACGATTTGGATTGTCTCCCCGGCTCAATGGAAAGACAACCCCGTTCTACACTTCATCAAGACGAAAATCATGCGACTTCGGTTGCCGGTGCTATAATAGGTAGAAGTACATTATGGCAGGATCAGTCACCCGGGCAAACAACCCTCCTCCAAGAAGAATTGTGCTATGCCCCCCCGATCCCTATAGAGCGAAAGAGCTGCCTGGTGATCCCTAGGTTGCAGCACGTCCGGTCGTTAACTCCTCGCGCCGCTGCCGCCGTTTCTAGGACCGACCGACGCCTCACCTGCACTCCAGCGGGATCAGAAAAGGTTGTATTAAAGTTTCGATCGGTTAATAACATGAATAAATTAATTTTTTGTAACAAAAGAAAGAATGACATAAAAAATAAGATAAAATAAAATAAATATTGAAAAAAATGTATGAAAGATTGAAAAATCAGAAATAAGAGATGACAACGAATTTCTTCTTATGTTTCATCTTTGTTGAATATAAAGATTTTGGAAGCTAATCTCATCGATTTCAAATATTATTTTCAACTCAAATACATAGATTATAAGATAAGGATATGTTAGAATATTTTTTTTATTTATATTGTGTGTCGTTTTTAAAAAATCACTATTACTAACAAACTGATATGATATTCGAATTTGAATTTGAATACAATTTGAGTAATTTGTATTGAGGTTAAGCCAAGTATGATGTCGAAAAATAAACTACTTGGTAATTTTAAGACAGTATATACAATATATATATATATATATATATATATATATATAAAATTGTGGAACTAGAAAAGATAACTTGGCACCTTTCTAATAGCAGCTTTTGTATTTATCTATTTTCTTATAATTTAGCATTTTTCCTTCTTAAAAAATATGAAAAAGGTGTTTCAGTTATCAAAATCCAATAGGCACCTTTAAGAATCGTCTTTCTTATGTCTCTTCGAGTACATCGATCTGATATTTAGAAAAAACCGCTTCTTTCCTTCCTCAACCACTAATTATCGTTGTATCATTGTTTTGAAACCGCTTCTTGCCTTCCTTGATAATAATTACTATTTTGAGTCTGTGAATTTGCAGTTAAATATAATCACTACATGAACAAAGGCATTGATTAAAAGGAGAGAGTAATGGGTTTTCAAATATCCCATGCACCAAAAACAACGCTTTTTAATATCTGCATAACATCTGCTTGATGTCTAACCTATGGTGGAATTTACAATTGCTACAATGTTGAAGGATGAATAATATGGTGGCACCGGGAAATGAAAATTTTGAATTGGGCTCAATATGACAGAGTGGTTAGGCCTTTGAAAAATGTTGAGTTGCAAAACACATTATTTCATCAAAAACAATGAACAGAGATGCCTAAAAAATACAAGTAGAACCTATAGTGAAGATGTACATATATCAACGTGGATGATCAGAACCAAGCGGCTACAATCGTTATTTCTTGGCATGACAAAGCAATCTAGCAACTGACATAGAGAGGTGTGGGGAAAAGAAGACAAAATGCTTATTGGTATTCTATGGAATAAAGAAGCAGTGACAATGGTTCCAAAAGGACATGACGAGATGATTGCCACCGATAAAGGGAGGGATATTCATGATGGACAAAGTCATCTCCTAAGCAATGAGTAAGGAATAAAGTGAACTAAATTGGGTTTTACTTTTTTTTTTTTTTTTACTTTACTCATTCTTTAACAATACAGTTTTTGTGATTTATGAACCTTAGTTCTATAATGATAGGGTAGATCTTCCCGTGATAATCTCAAAATATAACTTATTTGCATCATGTGATGATTAGGAATAATTTTTCTTAGAAATTAGTTTGTTATTCATTTTACAAAATGAATTACATTGGTTATATGTGTGAAGTACGTTAAAATACAATTTTCAAGGTTATAATTTGTAAGACATTATTAGACATTTATTAAAACTTAATAAGAATTTAGATCAAGAAAATGATATTTAAGTTTTGATATTATTTAAAGGTTGAAGAGTTATTATGAATATGAGGTCTTCGTATGATAAGCATTACTATATGTTATTACTCTGTGTATTATGCTTGACAAAAGAAAATATGGATAATACGAGTTTTGGTGATTTCTCTACACTTGAGATTATTAATTCATATTATGTCTAAAATATTTACAATACAAACCAGGATGTTTTTTTTATCTCATATTATTAATGTGTTTTAGCAGCCAATGTGAAGTATTTATTCAACATCCAAACTCCAAAGAGGTCGAAAAGATCAAAGACTTAACTTTAGCAAGTTGCTTTTAAGAAATCAAATTTACTATTGAGTTGGTAAATGAGATTAGGGAGTCCTGTGAAGAGAAGGTAAAGTTTTTATTGAGTATCTAATTATAAAATATTGGGAGATCTTCTCATAAACCTTTATTATGTGAGAAGATTATGAAAGTGCTGGAAAATATGGGTCTATCATATTTTAAAGAAAGTTTAGAATGACATCTTCCCTTCAGGTGCATGCCAATTACAATAAGTTATCAAGAATCATCTAAGAAATGTTATGATTTAGAAACAAGGAAAAAACTTTATGATTTTCTATTTTAGGGATCATTAACGTTTCTGCGTAATACAACAGGTTATCATGTATTTGCCGCAAATTCACAGAGAAGACGAGACATGCAAATTGAGCTACTTAATTTTATTCCATATGTACGTAGCAGTGCTACATAGTTATTTCACTTTACTCCATAGATTATTTATTTATTGTGTGATTTAAGAATCGTGACCTCTTCTTTCACTTATGATGTTCCGTTGATAAACTTTGCTTATATAGTATTCATTTTAGTTTATTTAAGATGAGATATGAGATAATATTATCTTTTTTCACGTTGCAAGAGTTCTCTTATATATGTTGAATTAAATGATTTGCATACATCGGAAAGTTTTAATAGAAAATTAAAATAAATTATAGAAAGAGGAGAGAAGAGAAGAGAGTAAGTGTGTAATTAACTATGAAAACTAATAATATTGTCGTGAAAAGTTTTGAGGGAGGAGGCAAATATTCATCATTATATTTTCATGACCGCTTGAAATGCGGACAACTCGACTAGTGTTATATAATAACAATCAACTAATTTAACATTTAATGATTCAAAGAACATATTTTTTTTTGTATATATAGGATATTAAAAATTCAAAATCTGTAGCTAGAGATATCGATAAACTAAAATGGAGTCATACTGAAATAAAGTTTTTCCGGCTAAAGAATCACTTAAAATTTTAGATAGTCGATTAAAGTAAATTTTAAATTATCGATAATATCTTCACTTGCATCATTAAAAAGATAATCATTATTAAAATATATTGTCACGACCCAAAATCCCAACCTGTCGTGATGGCGCCCATCTCGACATTAGGCAAGCCGATAATATCAATAAGCCACACTTTCTTTTAAGTTTCAAAATATAATATTTAAATACAATACAAAATCCCACAAATACTGATATGAATACTCCCAAAATATGGTGTCACTGAGTACATGAGCATCTAATATGAATACACATCTGGAAAATACGGTCCATAACAGTCTGAGACCAAATACTGTAATTTAGGAGATAGGGAAGGAGAGGCAAGGTCTGCGAAACACGGCAACTACCTCTGAATCTCCGAAAAATCAACTGTGCGAAAGAAATTAACACCCGCTATGGCCGAGAACACCTGAATCTGCACACGAAGTGCAGGGTGTAGTATGAGTACAACCAACTAAGTAAGTAACAATAATAAACAGGGAATTGAAAATAGTGACGAGCTACACAATTATAGTTCACTTTCAGTAATTCCAGCAAAGAATAGACATGCTTTCAAATCCACCATTATAAGTCAAATCAATTTTATACAGTTCAAGTTCATATATTTCGGATATAAAATCTTTCAGAAAAATTTAACCACAATGACAGATAGCAACTAAGTGCAACAACAAATGAAAAACAAGTACAACCTCTCAAGGTAACAGTCACTAAACTCGTCACAACAGCTCAACCACTAGGCTCTCAACCCTCAACACTCACACTCAATAGGTACCTGCGCTCACTGGGGGTGTACAGACTCCGGAGGGGCTCCTACAGCCCAAGCGCTATAATCTGCACGGACAACTCACGTGCTGCACGAATAACTCACGTACTATAATATCCCGCACGGACAACTCACGTGCTATAATATCTATTCCTCACCGACAGGCCCTCGGCCTCACTCAGTCATCAACCTCTCTAGTCTCTCGGGCTCTCGAAAATCACAAAGATTAGACCAAACAAAGATAACATAGTGTATGAACAAAAATCAAGAAATACTGAGATATGATACGCAAGTAAAATAATGACTGAGTACAAGATAACAATTAGTAAATAATTCAATAAGTACGCGACATCTACGGGTCCCAGCAGTACTATCACATAGCCTAAGCATGATTTACAGTCAAATTTCTTTAACACATTGTGATGACCCAACATGTCATCTTTAAATTTAATAATTAATTTTTTGTTCTAACACCTCAAAAATTACTATTTATTATTGCTCGACTTGCGCTCAGTCCGTAAAATTTTTCGAAAAGTTTTCACGTGAAAAATGGATTAAAATGTGAATTAGAGCTTTAAAACTCAACTGAGTTGATTTTGGTCAACATTTTGAGCAAACAGATTCGGATCAGTATTTTGACAGTTTCGGTAGGTCCGTATCGTGATTTGGGACTTAGGCGTATGCCCGGAATTAAATTCCGAGGTCCCTAGCCCGAGATATGGAATTTTGATGAAAAAATAAAAGTTTAAGTTCGAATAGTGACCGGATGTCAAATTATGTGCAAACGACCACGAAATAGAATTTTGATGATTTTAACAGTTCCATATGGTGATTTTGGACTTAGGAGTATGATCGGAATTTTATTTGAAAGTCCGTAATAGAATTAGGCTTGAAATGCCAAAAGTTGAATTTTTGAGAAGTTTGACCGGGGGGTTGACTTTTTGATATCGAGGTCGGAATCCGATTCTGGAAATTGAAATAGGCATGTTATGTTATTTATGACTTGTGTACAAAATTTGAAATCATTCCGAATTGATTTGATGTGTTTCGGCACAAGATATATAATTTGAAAGTTCAAAGTTCATAGATTTTGATTTGAGGTGCGATTCGTCGTTTTGATGTTGTTTGATGTGGTTTGAAGCCTAGAATAAGTTTGTATTGTATTTTGGGATATGTTGATATAATTGGTTAAGGTCCCGAGTATCTCGGGTGGATTTCGGAAGGTAAACGGAATGGATTTCGGACAAAGAAGGCTGCTGGAAATTTCTGGCAGAAATTTCGCCAGAAATTTCTGATGTGTGGAGCCGACTTTGGAAGCTTATATCTCGAAATTTATAAGGAATTGAAATATTTTCAAAATATAAAAGTTGTAGTCGTTTGATTCTAGTTTCCAGAAAGTTAAACCATTCATCATTTGGACATTTGTACATAAAGTTATGACCGATTTAAGGAAGGTTGGTAGAGCAGTTTCTAGTGGACTTTTAGTGACGAAAATGGACTTTTAGTGACGGAAAATGGACTTTTAGTGACGGATTGGTAGAAACTTAAGGACAAAAATGGTCATTTCATTCATTTCGTTTTGGATTTTTGGATCACGGTTCTTGGGCATTTTTGGGCGATTTTCACCGAAAAACATTGGGGTAAGTGTTCCTTATCCTATATTGATTATATTTCATGATTCCATACTCATTTACATCATGAATCCGTGAATTTATGGAAGAAAAATCAAAATTTTTGCAAAATCTTCCAAAAACGAAAATTTAAAATTTGGAGGTCGAGTTTTTATCGGAATTTGGTAATATTGGTATGGGTGGACTCGTAATTGAATCGGTTGTCGGATTTTGTAAGTTTCGCCGGATTCCGAGATGTGGGCCTCACGGACAAATTTTGAGCTAATTTCGGATTTTATTGAAAATGTAATATTTTCTTATAAAATTGATTGCTATAATTTTTGTTGACTGTATTGAATTAATTATGACTAGATACGAGTCGATCGCAGTCGGAAAATCAAGGAAAAAGCACAATACTTGGTTAAATTGGAGCAAGTCAAGGTAAGTGACTTGTCTAACCTTGTATGGGGGAAATTTCCCCTAGGATTGGTATTGATGTGATTATTAAAATATGTTGAAAGTCGTGTGCACGAGGTGACTAGTGTGTACACGGGCTAAATGTGAAAGATTATATTTTTAAATTGTGTAGATCACTGTTGCGCATTTATTAAATTATTTTATCTTGTTATATTCTTCATCAATGATGTGAGATATATACTTCAAATTTGTTTGATCTTTTCCTATTAATTGTTTTACCTGTTTAGTTGAAACTTGATTTCTTTTATTCTGTGCATTATTTGAAGGTTGATTTTCTTTAAATTAAATATTATTAATATGAAGTATTTGACATTTTAAAACTTGATATTGAAGCAACGTATTAAAGATTTTAAAATATTATTTTTCTGAATTATTTACTCCTGAATATTTTTGTAAGATTTTCGTACTCATTGTGATGGAGCAGTGAGCTCCTTATTGTGGAAAATATTATTGATGAATTATTTTGACATGAGCCGTGAGCTTTTTATTATGGAAAAATATTATTGTTGAATTATTTTGACATGAGTCGTGAGCTCTTTATTGAGTGGAAAAATATTATTGTTCAATTATTTTGACATGAGTCGTGAGCTCTTTATTGTGAAAAAATATTGTTGAATTATTTTGGCAAGTTAAATTATTTGAGCACCTGAGGTACAAATTGTGATATATTGTGATATTGATACGTATGCGGTGGTATAAGGTCCGGGTATTGAAACGCATGCGGTGAGATAAGGGTGTCTTGATACGCGTGGCTAGTAGGGGAACTACTAAAAGTCATGCAGTGTGATAAGGATGGCTAAAACGGGGGATGCTATTTCGGGAAAAATATTTTCTTTAAAATAAATTGTGAAGGCTCCTGCGGTGAGATAAGGAAATGAGATATTGTGAATTTATTTATGATTTGGGACTACGAGGAGGTACCTCGGGAGTGCCCTTGTTGATATTGATTTATGGCCGTAGTTGCCTTTGATTTTGTTGTGATCTTTCTTAAAGTTGAAAAGAAATTCTATTTTTTTTTCACGAGGTATTTATTTCCCATTATTTGGTGTAATTAAATGTGATATACTACTTGATTCATTTCCATTGTCATTTTATCTTATTATATTGTTTAAACATTTTTACCATATCATTATTTATTCTCCAGTAGGCCCTAACCTGACCTCGTCACTATTCTACCGAGGTTAGGCTTGGCACTTACTGTGTACCGCTGTAATGTACTCATACTACGCTTCTGCACATCTTTTTGTGCAGATCCAGGTACATCTTATCAGACCATGCATCAGTAAACTAGCTGTACGAGGAGATTTCGAGGTATATCTGCCAGCGCCCGCAGACTCCGGAGTCCCCTTCTATTCTTGTTATGTTACTTCCTTATTTTCTTTAGACTCTGTTTTATAGAGACATTGAGGATAAATTCTTAGAAGCTAGTGACTTATTTCTACCAGGTTTTGGGAGTTGAAATTGTTTGAATTGTAGTTTATTTATTTCAGATATTTATTATTATTCCACATTGATAAGCTTACCTAGTCTTAGAGACTAGGTGCCATCACGACATTCTACGGAGGGAATTTGGGGTCGTGACAAGTTGGTATCATAACACTAGGTTCATATGTGTCATGATTCAGAAGCAGATTTAGTAGAGTCTTGCAGATCGGTACGGAAGCGTCTGTACTTATCTTCGAGAGGCTATGGAACTGTTAGGAAATATTCACTTCTTTGATTCCTTATCGTGCGACATTGATTTAGCTTGAAACATATATCTTATATTCTTTTGTATCGACTCATGTATGACATTGCGCACTCGGTATCAGTTATGCGTCGACGGTTCGTGATGCTGCATATGGACTATGAGGGAGCCAGAGATGCTCAAACATTGCCTCAACGTGTGGTTCCGATTGAAGATGCAGGCGTATTGAGAGATCACCTAGTGAATCATATGGGGTTGCAACGGACATTGGCGTCTGGTTGATTTATATGAGCTGTGAAGGTTATTATTGTGGATCATCGAACGTTGTGACCTATGACTTCGTGTCGAGTGGGGGGAGTCCACTATTAATGGGTGGATTGCGGGGTCATGAGTTATATCAGTTTTGGCCTGAAATGTATAAATGTGGTACTGTAAGGTTCCCTAAATTTTACACAGGTTTAAGGCCTGAGATTTTGTGGAGGATAAGGTTGGTATTTGCGTTATAGAAACAACTCTAAATTACATACGGTCTACTCAGTGTGAACATTACGGTTGCGGATTTTGGGGTGCTTCTGATGAAGTATAGTTGTTGACGAAATTCTGGACTATGTGGTTCGTGCCAAGATTTGTCTGTATGGAGCTCTACTTTTGTGATCGTTGTGTATAAATAGGGGTAAGAGTTACCCCAAAGAAGAATCGAAGAGTATGTTAAGAAATGGGTTAGCTCAACAGTGTTGAGTCAGCATAACAAAAGAAGAAAATTGCCTTGGGAGAGATAATTCTCCACCGGTGTTCATGGCAAGACTATGAAGAGGGAAGACCAGCCAATGCAACACCTCCCACATGGCTCAGTTCTCAGAAATGCTTTTGAAAGAGTTTGTTTCCCGGACTCTCTGTAATGTGTGGCGCAAAGGGTTGAACGGTTACGTCAGGTCATCATGACGGTGTCAGAATATGCCATCAAGTTCAATAAGTTAGCCTATCATACTCCTACTTTGCTTCCTACAGTCAGAGGGCGAGTCTACAGACTCATTAAAGGACTCAATTATGATCGTAAAATTTTGTACCACTCGGGAGCTACAAGCTGATACTTCATTTCTGCTAGTTGTACAAATTGCCAAGATATTAGAATGTGTTTGGCGTGAGGAAAAAAGGAAACTAAGGAGACCAAGATGTCTCAAGGTTCTGGGGGATTTAGTGAATTCTACTCTACAAGTATAAATCATTATGGCGGTAGCTCGGGCAGTCGGCCAGCCCAGTTCGCACATCGGATTACTCGGGGTGCTCTAATAAGTTCTTTTAATGCACCACCGACATGCGTTCCTACAATGGTTATTCCAGTTATCTAGCACAAACTCAATATAAGCAGCCTAACCCGCAAATGGGTTGTTATGAATACGGTGATACTAGGCACATCATGAGAAAACTGTCCCAAACTTAGGAGAGACTTATTTCATCAAAGCACTCAGGCTACGTGCCCCATTGCAGTTACTACACCACCCACACGACCATTTAGGGGTGGAGGACAGGTAGAAGGCGTCCTAGAGGTGGAGACCCATCCGTTGATATATTTGTTTTACGGTATGGCATAGGTCGCTACATCAGATGGTATCATTACAGGTACGGCCTCGATTTAATATAAATGAGTAATTTCCTTAACTTGATTCAGTTCTCAGTAGCGAAAGGAGTCCTCCTATGGTGCTCCACTTATGAGTGAGCTTCGTAAATCTATAATCTACTTATGTGTTTACTCATGTTGAGAGATTCTATGGAGATAACTATGCCTATCATTCCATGTTGGTCACTAATAAGAGCTGTGAGGCTAAATGTGGCTGTCTATTACTCATTTCGATACGCTTTGATGTATTTTACGGATAATTAATTACAAATTATGAATTATATGCCCTACCGGTGTGTGGGTTCATTATGTGTTGTGATTGTATTCGAAAATTATTTAGATGGAGCAAATGAAAAGTTTCAATTGGCTCGATGTGCATATTACTTGTGATTCAGAACCGAGGACGAGATCCTCGCATTTTAATATAAACTGATATGTTTAAACCGGACTACGAGCTGCGGTGGAAGTTATATAAGGATGAGATCCTTGTGAGGAAAATTCTTGTGTTTAAGTTCCCCTTTGTGAATTTTAATTTATACTATAGTACTAATAGGGAGTCATGCATGTTAGGCTTATTTGAAAATTCTATATGAAATTCTTTGTGCATACTTGCCAATTTTGTGTTGTAATTATTGAATTAACCTACGAGGTAGGTTCCCGCCTAGGTGGCGTTAAATGTGACTCATTAATTCGGGTAAATAATTATGAGGTCTTCATGCCTCGCATCTCATTGTCAGTATTGTGAAGCTTTGAAACAATATGTTGTTAACATGAAGTTAATTGACGATTTAGTAGTTGATTATGAACAACTATTACGACCAGATTGGCCCAAAATGGTGCTCCATTCATATGGACCGAGGAATGTGAGGAGAGCTTCCAAAAGCTGAAGACAGCTTTGACTACAACCCCAGTGTTGGTATTACCTACAGGTTCATGGCCTTATATTGTGTATTGTGATGCGTCACGTATTGACCTCGGCGCAATGTTGATGCAAGACGATAGGGTGATTGCCTACGCATCCAGACACTTAAAGGTGTATGAGAAGAACTATCTTGTACACAACCTCGAGTTAACAGCTATTGTTCATGCCTTAAAGATTTGGCAGCATTATTTGTACGGTGTCCATTGCGAGGTCTACACCGATTACCGAAGTCTACAACATCTGTTTAAACAGGAGGATCTTAATTTGCGGAAGCGGAGATGGTTGGAGTTGCTTAAGGATTATGATATCACTATTTTGTATCATCATGGGAAGGCCAATGTAGTGGCCAATGCCTTGAGTCGTAAGGCGGAGAGTTTGGGCAGCTTAGCATATTTACCGGTAGCAGAGAGGCTTTTAGCCTTGGATTTTCAGGCCTTGGCCAACCAGTTTGTTAGACTGGATGTTTCTGAGCCGAGCCGAGTTTTGGCTTGTGTGGTTTCTCAGTCTTCTCTTTATGACCGTATCAGGGAGCGTCAGTATGATGACCCCCATCTGCTTGTCCTTAAGGACACAGTTCAGCACGGCGATGCCAAGGAAGTCACTATTGGAGATGAAGATGTATTACAGATGCAGGGAGGCTCTGTATGCCAAATGTAGATTGTTTGCGCTACTTAATTTTCCAGGAGGCTCATAGTTCGCGGTACTCCATTCATCCGGGTGCTGCAAAGATGTATCAAGACTTGAGACAACACTATTGGTAAAGGCGGATGAAGAAAGACATAGTGGAATATGTAGCTCGGTGCCTAAATTGTCAGCAGGTGAAATATGAGCATTAATGACCGGGTGAATTGCTTCAGAAGTTGGAAATTCCAGAATGGAAATGGGAGCGAATCACTATGGATTTCGTTGTTAGGCTCCCACGGACTCGGAGAAAGTTCGATGTAGTTTGGGTGATTGTGGATAGATAGACCAAGTCAGCTCATTTCATTCCTGTGATTACTACTTACTCTTCAGACCAGCTGGCTCAAGTATATATTTGCGAGATTGTCAGACTTCACGGTGTACCAGTATCTATCATCTCTGACCGGGGTACACAGTTTACCTCACAATTTTGGAGGGCTGTACATCGAGAGTTGGGTACTCGTGTGGCGTTGAGTACAACATTTCACCCTCATATGGACGGGCAGTCCGAACCCACTATTCAGATACTATAGGATATGCTTCATGCGTGTGTGATAGATTTTGGGGGTTCTTGGGATCAGTTCTTACCACTTGCGGAGTTTGCTTACAATAACAGTTGTCAGTCAAGCATTCAGATGGCTCCGTATGAGGCCTTGTATGGTAGGCGGTGCCGGTCCCCAGTGGGTTGGTTTGAACCGGGCGAGGCTAGGCTATTGGGTACAGACTTGGTTCAGGATGCCTTGAAAAATGTTAAGTTGATTCAGGATTGACTTCGTACAACCAATCTAGACAGAAAAGTTATGCAAATCAGAAGGTTCGTGATGTTGCATTCATGGTTGGTGAGCAGGTATTGCTCCGGGTTTTGCCTATGAAGGATGTGATGAGTTTCGGAAAGAAGGGCAAGTTGAGCCCTAGGTATATTGGGCCTTTTCAGATTCTTGAGAGAGTTGGAGAGGTGGCTTACAAACTTGCACTACCACCTAGTCTCTCTGCGGTTCATCCGATATTCCATGTTTCTATGCTTTGAAAATATCACGACGATCCGTCTCATGTGTTAGACTTCAGTTTGGTTCTATTGGACAAGGATCTATCTTATGTTGAGGAATGAGTGGCTATTTTAGATAGGCAGGTTCGAAAGCTGAGGTCAAAGAACATTGCTTCTGTGAAGGTTCAGTGGAGGGGTCATCCGATCTAAGAGGCTACTTGGGAGACCGAGCTTGATATACGCAGCCGTTATCTACACTTATTGACCAGCTCAGGTACTTTTTCTAACTCCGTTCGAGGACGAACGTTTATATTAGAGGTGGAGAATGTGATAACCCAAAATGTCATCTTTAAATTTAATAATTAATTTTGTGTTCTAAGACCTCGAAAAGCACTATTTATGACCCAAAATTCCGATCTCACTCCTAATTCCAAAATTACTATACGGAGCTGTTGGAATCATCAAAATTCTATTCCGGGGTTGTTTGCACAAAATTCGACATCCGGTAACTATTTGAACTTAAACTTTTAACTTTTCATCAAAATTCCATATCTCAGGCTAGGGACCTCGGAATTTGATTCCGGGCATACGCCCAAGTCCCAATTCACAATACAGACCTACCGGAACTGTCAAAACACTGATCCGAGTCCGTTTGCTCAAAGTGTTGACCAAAGTCAACTCAGTGAGTTTTAAACCTCTAATTCACATTTTAATCCATTTTTCACCTGAAAACTTTCCGAAAAATTTTACGGACTAACCACGCAAGTCGAGGAATGATAAATAGTACTTTTTGAGGTCTTAGAACTCAAAATTAATTACTAAATTTAAAGATGATATTTTGGGTCATCACATTCTCCACCTCTAAAACAAATGTTCGTCCTCGAACGGAGTTAGAAAAAGTACCTGAGCTGGTGAATAAGTGTAGATAACGACTGCGTATATCAAGCTCGGTCTCCCAAGTCGCCTCCTCGACCGGATGACCCCTCCACTGAACCTTCATGGAAGCAATGTTCCTTTACCTCAGCTTTCGATCCTGCCTATCTAAAATAGCCACAGGTTCCTCAACATAAGATAGATCCTTGTCCAACTGAACCAAACTGAAGTCTAACACATGAGACGGATCGCCGTGATATTTCCGAAGCATGGAGACTTGGAATACCGGATGAACTGCAGAGAGACTAGGTGGTAGTGCAAGTCTGTAAGCCACATCTCCAACTCTTTCAAGAATCTCAAAAGGCCCAATATACCTAGGGCTCAACTTGCCCTTCTTCCCGAACCTCATCACACCCTTCATAGGCGAAACCCGGAGCAATACCCGCTCACTAACCATGAATGCAACATCACGAACCTTCCTATTCGCATAACTCTTCTATCTAGATTGGGCTGTACGAAGTCAATCCTGAATCAACTTAACCTTTTCCAAGGCATCCTGAACCAAGTCTATACCCAATAGCCTAGCCTCGCCCGGTTCGAACCAACCCATTAGGGACCGGCACCGCCTACCATACAAGATCTCATACGGATCCATCTGAATGCTTAACTGGCAACTATTGTTGTAAGCAAACTCCGTAAGTGGTAAGAACTGATCCCAAGCACCCCCAAAATCTATCACACACGCATGAAGCATATCCTCTAATATCTGAATAGTGCGTTCGGATTGCCCGTCCGTCTGAGGGTGAAATGTTGTACTCAACTCCACACGAGTACCCAACTCTCAATGTACAGCCCTCCAAAACTGGTAATTTGTACAACAAGCAGCAATGAAGTATTAGCTTGTAGCTTCCGAGTCGTACAAAATTTTATGATCATAATTGAGTTCTTTAATGAGTCTGTGGACTCGCCCTCTGGCTGTAGGAAGCAAAGTAGGAGTATGACGAGCTAACTTATTGAACTTGATGGCATATTCTGACACCGTCAATGGTGACCTGACGCAACCGTTCATACCATATGCGCCACGCATTACGGAGAGTCCAGGAAATAAACTCTTTAAAAAGCGTTTATGAGAACTGAGCCAAGTGGGCGGTGTTGTATTGGCTGGCCAACCCTCTTCATAGGCTTTCTACGAACACCGGTGGAGAATTATCTCTCCCAAGGCAAATTTCTTCTTTTGTTATGTTGACTCAACACTTTTGAGCTGACCATTTCTTAACATACTCTTCGATACTTCTTTGGGGTAACCCTTACCCCTATTTATGCACAACGATCACAAAAGTAGAGCTCCATACAGACAAATCTTGTCACGAACCACATAGTCCAGACTCTCGTCAACAAGTGTACTTCCTCCGAAGCACCCCAAAATTCGCAACCGTGACGTCCACGCTGAGTAGACCTTCTGCAAATTTAGAGTTGTTTCTATAACTCCTTTGGTACTGAAGTACATGATTATTAAGGAGGCGGACATACCGTAAGTCTCGACCTTATCCTCTACAAAATCTCAAGCCTTAAACATGTGTAAATTTTAGGGAACCTTTCAGTACCACATATATACATTTCAGGCCAAAACTGATATAATACATGACCCCGCAATCCACCTATTGATAGTGGACGACGTGAAGTCATAGGTCACAACGTCCGATGATCCATAATAATAACCTTCACAGCTCGTATAAATCAACTAGACGCCAATGTCCGTTGCACCCCGCACATGATTCACTAGGTGATCTCTCAATATGCCCGCATCTTCAATCGGAACCACACATTAAGGCAATGTTTAAGAATCTCTGGCTCCCTCGTAGTCCATCTGCGGCATCACGAACCGTCGACGCACAACTGATACCGAATGCGCAATGTCATACACGAGTAGATACAAAATAATATAAGATATATGTTTCAAGCAAAATCAATGCCGCACAATAAGGAATGAAAGAAGTGAATATTTCCTAAAAGTTCCATAGCCTCTCGAAGATAAGTACAGACGTCTCCGTACCGATCCGCAAGACTCTACTAAACCTGCTTGTGACTCATAACACCTATGAACCTAGAGCTCTGATACCAACTTGTCACAACCCCAAATTCCCTTTGTAGGAGGTCGTGATGGCACCTAGTCTCTAACACTAGGTAATCCTATCAATGCAGAATAATAATAAATATCTGAAATAAATAAACTATAATTCAAACAATTTCAACTCCCAAAACCCGGTAGAAATAAGTCACAAGCTTCTAAGAATTTATTCTCTATGTCTCTATACATCAAAGTCTAAAGCAAATAAGGAAAACAACATAGTAAGATAGAAGAGGACTCCGGAGTCTGCGGACGCTGGCAGATATATCTCGAAGTCTCCTCGTACAGCTAGTTTACTGATGCGTGGTCTGATAAGATGTACCTTGATCTTCACAAAAAGATGTGCAGAAGCGTAGTATGAGTACACCACAATGGTACCCAGTAAGTGCCAAGCCTAACCTCGGTAGAGTAGTGACGAGGTTAGGTCAGGCCCTACTGGAGAATAAATAATGGCATGGTAAAATGTTTAAATAATATTATAACATAAAAATGACAATGGAAATAAATCAAGTAGTATGTCACATTTAATTACATCAAATAATGGAAAATAAATACCTCGTGGAAATAAAACAAAATGTTTTTCAACTTGAAGAAAATCACAACAATAATCAAAGGCAACTGCGGCCATAAATCAATATCAACAAGGGCACTCCCGAGGTACCGCCTCGTAGTCCTAAATCATAAACAAATTCACAATATCTCATTTCCTTATCTCACCGCGGGAGCCTTCACAATTTATTTTAAAGAAAATATTTTTTCCGAAATAGCATCCCGCATTTTAGCCATCCTTATCACACCGCATGACTTTTAGTAGTTCTCCCTACTAGCCACGCGTATCAAGTCACCCTTATCTCACCGCATGCGTTTCAATACCCAGACCTTATACCACCGTATGCATATCAATATCACAATATATCACAATTTTTACCTCATGTGCTCAAATAATTTAACTTGCCAAAATAATTCAACAACAATATTTTTCCACAATAACGAGCTCACGGCTCATGTCAAAATAATTCAACAATAATAATTTTCCACAATAAAGAGCTCATGACTTATGTCAAAATAATTCAACAATAATATTTTTTCACAATAAAGAGTTCACGGCTCATGTCTTAATAATTCAACAATAATATTCTTCCACAATAAATAGCTCACTGCTCCATCACAATGAGTACAAAAATATTCATGAGTAAATAATTTAGGAAAATAATATTTCAAAATCTTTAATACGTTGCTTCAATATCAAGTTTAAAAATGTCAAATACTTCATATTAATAATATTTAATTTAAAGAAAATCAACCTTCAAATAATGCACAGAATAAAAGAAACCAAGTTTCAACTGAACAGGTAAAACAATTAGTAGGAAAAGATCAAACAAATTTGAAGTATATATCTCAAATCAATGATGAAGAATATAACAAGATAAAATAATTTAATAAATACGCAACAGTGATCTACACAATTTAAAAATATAATCTTTCACATTTAGCCCGTGTACACACTCGTCACCTCGTGCACACGACTTTCAACACATTTCAATAATCACATCAATACTAATCCTAGGGGTAATTTCCCGCACACAAGGTTAGACAAGTCACTTACCTCGACTTGCTCCAATTTAACCAAGTATTGTGCTTTTTCCTCGATTCTTTTTACTCCGATCGACTCATATCTAGTCATAATTAATTCGATACAGTCAACAAAAATTATAGAAATCAATTTCATAAGAAAATACTACATTTTTCAATAAAATCCGAAATTAGCTCAAAATTGCCTGTGGGGCCCACGTCTCGGAATCCGGCGAAACTTACAAAATCCGACAATCTATTCAATTATGAGTCCTACCATACCAGTTTCACTCAAATTCGACTCCGGGTCGACACCGAAATCTCAAAAATTTGTTTCTATGAGATTTCTAAATATTTTCCAAATTTCTATCTCAAAACACTAATTAAATGGTGAAAACAATGCTATATTCATGTATATTAACCAAATCCGAGTTAGAATCACTTACCTCAATGTTTTTCCTTGAAAATATATCAAAATCACCTCTCCTCAAGCTCCAATTCGTCAAAAAGGCAAATGGGACGATGTCCCCTGTTTTTATAACTTACAGATTTGTCAGGGACCTCGAATTTGTCATGGACGGAGTTAGAAAACGAACCTGAGCTAGTGAATAAGTGTGGATAACAGCTGCGCATATCATGCTCGTATGATGACCCAAAATATCATCTTTAAATTTAATAATTAATTTTGTGTTCTAACACATCGAAAAGCACTATTTATCATTCCTCGACTTGCGTGCGCAGTCCGTAAAATTTTCCGAAAAGTTTTCAGGTGAAAAATAGATTAAAATGTGAATTAGAGCTTTAAAACTCAACTAAGTTGTCTTTGGTCAATATTTTGAGCAAACAGATTCGGATTAGTATTTTGACAGTTTCGGTAGGTCCGTATTGTGATTTGGGACTTGGGCGTATGAGGTCCCTAGCCCGAGATATGGAATTTTGATGAAAAAATAAAAGTTTAAGTTCAAATAGTGATCAGATGTCAAATTATGTGCAAATGACCCCGGAATAGAATTTTGATGATTCCAACAGCTCCGTATGGTGATTTTGGACTTAGGAGTATGATCAGAATTTTGTTTGGAAGTCCGTAGTAGAATTAGGCTTGAAATGCCAAAAGTTAAATTTTTGGGAAGTTTGACCGGGGGGTTGACTTTTTGATATCGAGGTCGTAATCCGATTCTGGAAATTAGAATAGGTATGTTATGTCATTTATGACTTGTGTGCAAAATTTGAAATCATTCCGAATTGATTTGATGTGTTTCGGCACAAGATATAGAATTTGAAAGTTCAAAGTTCATAGATTTTGATTTGAGGTGCGATTCGTCGGTTTGATGTTGTTTGATATGGTTTGAAGCCTCGAATAAGTTCGTATTGTATTTTGGGATATGTTGGTATAATTGGTTAAGGTCCCGAGGGTCTCGGGTGGATTTCAGAAGGTAAACGGAATAGATTTCGGACAAAGAAGGCTGCTGGAAATTTCTGTTGCAGATATTTCGCCAGAAATTTCTGGTGCGTGGAGCCAAATTTGGAAGCTTATATCTCGTAATTTATAAGGAATCAGAACATTTTCAAAACATGAAAGTTGTATCCCTTTGATTCTAGTATCCAGAAAGTTAAACTATTCATCATTTGGACATTTGTATGGAAAGTTATGATAGATTGAATGAAGGCAGGTAGAGCAGTTTTGCCAGAAATTTCGCCAGAAATTTCTGATGTATGCAGCCGACTTTGGAAGCTTATATCTCAAAATGCATAAGGAATCGAAAACTCTTCAAAACATGAAAGTTGTATTCGTTCGATTCTAGTTTCCAGAAAGTTAAACCATTCATCATTTGGAGATTTGTACATAAAGTTATGATCGATTGAAGGAAGACTGGTAGAGCAGTTTCTGGTGGACTTTTAATGACGAAAAATGGACTTTTAGGGACGGAAAATAGACTTTTAGTGACGGATTGGCAGAAACTTAAGGACCAAAAATGGTCATTTCATTCATTTCATTTTGGATTTTTGGAGCACGGTTCTTGGGCGATTTTTGGGCAATTTTCACGGGAAAACTTTGGGGTAAGTATTCCTTATCCTATATTGATTTTATATTTCATGATTCCATACTCATTTACATCATAAATCCGTAAATTTATGGAAGAAAAATCAAGATTTTTACAAAATCTTCTAAAAACAAAAATTTAAGATTTGGAGGTCGAGTTGTTATCGAAATTTGGTAATATTGGTATGGGTGGACGCGTAATTGAATAGGTTGTCGGATTTTATAAGTTTCACCGGAATTGGAGATGTGGGCCCCACGGATAAATTTTGAGCTAATTTTGGATTTTATTGAAAATGTAATATTTTCTTATGAAATTGATTACTATAATTTTTGTTGACTGTATCGAATTAATTATGACTAGATATGAGTCGATCGGAGTCGGAAAATCGAGAAAAAAGCATAATACTTTGTTAAATTGGAGCAAGTCGAGGTAAGTGACTTTTCTAACCTTGTGTGGGGAAAATTTCCCCTAGGATTGATAATTCTAATGTGTGAAAAGACGTGTACACGAGGTCACGAGTGTGTACACGGGCTAAATGTGAAATATTATATTTTAAATTGTGTAGATCAGTGTTGCACATTAATTAAATTATTTTATTTTGTTATATTCTTCATTATTGATTTAATATTTATATTTTAAATTTGCTTGACCTTTTTCAGCTAATTGTTTTATTTGTTTAGTTGGAACTTGGTTTCTTTTATTCTGTGCATTATTTGAAGGTTGATTTTCTTTAAATTAAATATTATTAATATGAAGTATTTGACATTTTAAAACTTGATATTGAAGCAACGTATTAAACATTTGGAAATATTATTTTCCTGAATTATTTACTCCTGAATATTTTTGTAAGATTTTCGTACTCACTGTGATGGAGCAGTGAGCTCCTTATTGTGGAAAAATATTATTGTTGAATTATTTTGACATGAGCCGTGAGCTCTTTATTGTGAAAAAATATTATTGTTGAATTATTTTGACATGAGTCGTGAGCTCTTTATTATGGAAAAATATTATTGTTGAGTTATTTTGACATGAGCCGTGAGCTCTTTATTGAGGAATAATATTATTGTTCAATTATTTTGACATGAATCGTGAGCACTTTATTGTGAAAAAATATTATTGTTCAATTATTTTGACATGAGTCGTGAGCTCTTTATTGTGAAACAATATTGTTGTTGAATTATTTTGGTTAGTTAAATTATTTGAGTACCTGAGGTGAAAATTATGATATATTGTGATATTGATACTCATGGGGTGGTATAAGGTCTGGGTATTGAAACGCACGCGGTGAGATGAGGGTGGCTTGATACGCATGGCTAGTAGTGGAACTACTAGAAGTCATGCGGTGTGATAAGGATGCCTAAAACGCGGGATGCTATTTCGGAAAAAATATTTTTTTTAAAATAAATTGTGAAGGCTCCCACAGTGAGATAAGGAAATGAGATATTGTGAATTTATTTATGATTTGGGACTACGAGGCGATACCTCAGGAGTGCCTTTATTGATATTGATTTATGGCCGTAGTTGCCTTTGATTTTGTTGTGATCTTTCTTAAAGTTGAAAAGAAATTCTATTTTTTTCCACGAGGTATTTATTTCTCCAGTAGGTCCTGACCTGACCTCGTCACTACTCTACCGAGGTTAGGCTTGGCACTTACTGGGTACCGCTGTGGTGTACTCATACTACACTTCTGCACATCATTTTGTGCAGATCCAGGTACATCTTATCAGACCAGTCATCAGTAAACTAGATGTACGAGGAGACTTCGAGGTATATCTGTCAGCGCGCGTAGACTCCGGAGTCCCCTGCTATTCTTGTTATGTTGCTTCCTTATTTTCTTTAGACTCTGTTATATAGAGACATTGAGGATAAATTCTTAGAAGTTAGTGACTTATTTCTACCGGGTTTTGGGAGATGAAATTATTTGAATTGTAGTTTATTTATTTAAGATATTTATTATTATTCCGCATTGATAGGCTTACCTAGTCTTAGAGACTAGGTGCTATCACGACATCCTACGGAGGGAATTTGGGGTCGTGACACACATAGAGAGCATATAGCTAACAACAAGTTATTCAACTTTACAGTTTCACGGGACGGACCAAGTCACAATCTCCTCGGTGCACGCCCGCACGCCCGTCACCTACATGTGTTTCACCTCTAAAATAATTGCATGACACAAAATCCGGGGTTTCATACCCTCAAGATCAGATTTAAAACTAGTACTTACCTCAAACCGTATAATTCTTTATTCTGCAATGTCTTTTCCTTGTGAATTGGCCTCCAAACGCCTCTCTAGCCACAAATAATTCAATTCAGTCAATAAAATTTATTGGACCTAATTCTATAAGAAAATGCTAATTTTTCATAAAAATCCGAAATTTAGCTCAAAATCGCCTGTGGGGCCCAGATCTCAGAACCCGACAAAAGTTACAAATTCCGAAAGCCCATTCAACCACGAGTCTAACCATATCAATTTTACCAAAATCCGACCATAACTCGACCCTCAAATCTTCAATTTAAACCAAGACGGTTTTCTAAATTTTCCAACTTGATTCACCCAATAAATGATCGCATAGAGCAAACGTGTGGCCCAGCTTCCTCTCAAGTTTTCCCTACGCGATTGCGGCCTCTTCTACGCATTCGCGTAGCACATACTAGCCCAACCTACGCAATCGCGGTTGACCTCACGCGATCGCGAAGAATAAAATAAACACTGCCTCAACTAATCCTATGTGATCGCGTCCCAATCTTCGCGATCGCGAAGAAGGTCTGAAACACCAGCAAACACGAGCACTGCCAAAATAAAGGAAAATAATCCGAATACCATCCGAAACACGCCCGAGCCCCTCGGGACCCCAGCCAAATATATCAACAAGTCCTAAAATATCATACGAACTTAGTCGAGTCTTCAAATCACATCCAACAACACTAAAAACACGAATCACACAAAGATTCAAGCCTAATGAACTTTGAAACTTTCAATTTCTATAGACGACGCCGGAACCTATCAAATCACGTCCGATTGACCTCAAATTTTGCACACAAGTCGTTAATGACATAACTAAGGTATTCCAATTTTTTGAATCAGATTCTGACACTGATATCAAAAGGTCAACCCGCTGATCGAACTTCCCGAGAAATTCAACTTTCGCCATTTCAAGCATAATTCCTCTACCGACCTCCAAATAATTTTTCGGACACTCTCCTAAGTTCAAAATACCATACGAAGCTATTGAAATCATCAGAAATAAATTCTGAGGTCATTTTCACATAAATAAATATCCGATCAATTTTCTTTTCCAACTTAAGTTATCAATTATGAGACTAAGTGTCTCGTTTCACTCCGAATTCCTTCCGGACCCGAACCAACTAATCCGGTAAGTCATAAAACAATTGTAAAGCATAAATTGAGCAGTAAATGGGGGAATGAGATTATAATACTCAAAACGACTATGCGAGTTATTACATTCTCCCCCTCTTAAACAAACGTTCGTGCTCGAACGGGTTTAGAATCATACATGGAGTCTCAAATAGGTGTGGATATTTGCTCCACATCTCTCTCTCAATCTCCCAAGTAGCCTCTCCGACTGGCTGGCCTCTCCATTGTGCCTTTACTGATGTTATGTTCTTTGACCTCAGCTTTCGAACTTGCCGGTCTAAAATAGCCATCGGTTCCACTTCATAAGTCAAATTACCGTCAAGTTGTACTGTACTTAAATCCAGAATATAAGACGGATCCCCGACATACTTTCGGAGCATGGATACATGGAACACTGGATGAACACCTGATAGACAAGGTGGCAAAGCAAGTTCATAAGCTACCTCCCTAATTTTCTTAAGTATCTCAATAAGGCCCAATATACCGAGGGCTCAACTTGCCCTTCTTCCCGAACCTCAACACACTCTTCATGGCTGAAATATTGAACAGAACCTTCTCCCCAACCATGTAAATAACATTACGGACCTTCCTGTCGGCATAACTCTTCTGTCTAGAGTGTGTCGTGCGAAGCCGTTCCTGAATCACTTAGACCTTCTCTAAAGCATCCTGAACCAAGTCAGTACCCATTAGCCTAGCCTCACCCAGCTCAAACCAACCCACCGGGGACCGGCACCTCTCCCATAAAAATCCTCATACGGAGCCATTTGAATGCTTGACTGGTAGCTATTATTATAAGCAAACTTCGCGAGTGGAAGAAATTGATCCCAATAACCCCCAAAATCAATGACACAAGTGTGTAGCATATCCTCTAATATCTGAATAGTGCGCTCGGTCTGTCCGTCCATCTGAGGATGAAATGATGTACTCAACTGAACCTGTGTGCCCAATTCTTTCTACACTGCTCTCTAAAACTGTGATGTAAACTCCGTGCCCCGATTTGAAATGATGGAAACTGGAACACTGTGTAGGCAAACAATCTCACGGATATAAATCTCAACCAACCGCTCTGAAGAATAATTGGACAAGCAGATGTGGATCATCATACTGGTGCTCTCTGATGCAATCATATAAAGAAGACCGAGAAACCATAGAAGCCAAAACTCGATTCGGCTCGGAAACATCCAATCTATCAAACTGGTTGGCCAAGGCCTGAACATCCAATGCTAAAGGCCTCTCTGCTACCGGTAAGTATGCTAAGATGCCCAAACTCTCCGCCTTACGACTCAAAGCATCGGCCACTTCATTGGCCTTTCCGGGATGATAGAGAATGGTGATATCATAATCCTTAAGCAACTCTAACCACCTTCGCTGCCGCAAATTAAGATCCTTCTGTTTAAACAATTATTGTAGACTCGGATGATTGGTATATATCTCACACTGGACACCGTACGAGTAATGCCGGCAAATTTTCAAGGCATGAACAATAGCTGCTAACTCAAGATCGTGGACTGGATAATTCTTCTTATGCACCTTTACCTATTTTGACGCATAGGCAATCACCCTACCGTCTTACATTAGTACTGTGCCGAGACCAATACGCGACATGTCACAATACACAGTATAAGACTCTGAACCTGTAGGCAACACCAATATTAGAGTTGTAGTCAAAGCTGTTTTGAGCTTCTGAAAGCTCTCTTCACACTCATCCGACCACCTGAACGTAGCACTTTTCTGGGTCAATTTAGTCATAGGCGATGAAATAGACGAGAAACTCTCCACGAAGCGACGATAATAACCGGCCAAGCCTAGAAAACTCCGAATCTCAGTGACTGAAGATGGCCTGGGCTAATTCTGAACTGCCTATATTTTCTTCGGATCTACCTTAATTCCTTCCCTGGACACTATATGTCCCAAGAATGCTACCGAACTAAGCCAGAATTCATACTTAGAGAATTTGGCATAAAGTCTCTCATCTCTCAGCCTCTGTAATACAATACCGAAGTGTTGTGCATGCTCCTCCTAGCTACGTGAGTACACCAGAATATCATCAATAAATATTATGATAAATAAATCAAGATATTGCTGGAATACAGTATTCATCAAATATATAAATGTTGTTGGGGCATTGGTAGCCCAAAAGACATCACAAGAAATTTGTAGTGGCCATAACAAGTTCTAAATGTCGTCTTTAGAATATTCGAATCCCGAATTTTCAACTGGTGATACCCCGATCTCAAATCAATTTTGGAGATAATAGTCTGAGACCAAATACTATAATTTAGGAGATAGGGAAGGAGAGGCAAGGTCTGTGGAACACGGCAGATACCTCTGAATCTCCTAAAAATCAACTGTGTTAAAGAAATTAACACCCGCTATGGCCGGGAACACCTGAATTTGCACACGAAGTGCAGGGTGTAGTATGAGTACAACCAACTCAGTAAGTAACAATAATAAATAAGGAACTGAAAATAGTGACGAGCTACACAATTATAGTTCAATTTCAGTAATTCCACCAAAGAATAGACATGCTTTCAAATCCAGCAGTTTAAGTCAAATCAATTTTATACAGTTCAAGTTCATGTATTCTGGATATAAAATATTTCAGAAAACTTTAACCACAATGACAGATAGCAACTAAGTGCAACAACAAATGAAAAGCAAGTACAGCCTCTCAAGGCAACAGTCACTAAACTCGTTACAACAGCTCAACCACTCGGCTCTCAGCCCTCAACACTCACACTCAATGAGTACCCGTGCTCACTAAGGTGTACAGACTCTGGAGGGGCTCCTACAGCCCAAGCGCTATAATCCGCACGGATAACTCACGTGCTGAATGAACAACCCACGTACTATAATATCTCGCACGGACAACTCACGCGTTGTACGGATAACTCACGTGCTATAATATCTATTCTTCACCAACATGCCCTCGGCCTTACTCAGTCATCAACCTCTCTAGTCTCTCGGGCTCTCGAAAATCATAAAGATCAGCCCAAACAAAGATAAAATAGTGTATCAACAAAAATCAAGAAATATTGAGGTATGATATGCAAGTAAAATAATGACTGAGTACAAGACAATAATTTGAAAATAATTTAACAAGTACGCGACATCTGCGGGTCCCAGCAGTACTATCACATAGCCTAGGCATGATTCACAGTCAAATTTCTTTAACACATAGAGAGCATATAGCTAACAACAAGTTATTCAACTTTACAGTTTCACGGGACGGACCAAGTCACAATCCCCTCAGTGCACGCCCGCATGCCCATCACCTAGCATGTGCTTCACCTCCAAAATAATCACATTACACAAAATCCGGGGTTTCATACCCTCAAGATCAGAATTAAAACTGTTACTTACCTCAAGCCGTGTAATTCTTTATTCAGCAATGTCTTTTCCTCGTGAATTAGCCTCCAAACGCCTCGAATCTCGTCACAAATAATTCAATTCAGTCAATAAAATTTATTGGACCTAATTCTATAAGAAAATGCTATTTTTTCATAAATATCCGAAATTTAGTTCAAAATCGACTGTGGGGTCCACGTCTCAAAACCTGACAGAAGTTATAAAATCCGAAAGCTCATTCAACCACGAGTCTAACCATACCAATTTTACCAAAATCCGACCTTAACTCGACCCTCAAATCTTCAATTTAAACCAAGACGGTTTTCTAAATTCTCCTTGATTCACCCAATAAATGATAAAAACAACCATGGATTCGGGTAATTTAACCAATATTAAGTTAAGAACACTTACCCTATTGTTTCCTCTTTAAATCTCCCAAATATTGCCTCTTCCCGAGCTCAAAACCGTCAAAAATGGAAAATGGGACGAAGTCCCATTTTTAGAAATTAAACTCTCTGCCCAGTCATTTGCTCTACGCGATCTCATCCCTCTTCACGCGATCGCATAGAGCAAACGCGTGGCCCAGCTTCCTCTCAAGTTTCCCCTACATGATCGCGGCCTCTTCCATGCATTCGCGTAGCACAGACTAGCCCAACCTACGTGATCGCGGTTGACCTCACGCGATCACGAAGAATAAAATCAACACTGCCTCAACTAATCCTATGCGATCGCGTCCCAATCTTCGCGATCGCGTCCCTATCTTCGCAATCGCTAAGAAGGACTGAAACACCTACAAACACAAGTAGTGCCAAAATAAAGGAAAATAATTTGAATACCATCCGAAACACGCCCGAGCCCCTCGGAACCCTAGACAAACATATCAACAAGTCCTAAAATATCATACGAACTTAGTCGAGTCTTCAAATCACATCCAATAACACTAAAAACACGAATCACCCAAAGATTCAAGCCTAATGAACTTTGGAACTTTCAATTTCTATAGACGACGCCAGAACCTATCAAATCACGTCCGATTAACCTCAAATTTTGCACACAAGTCATTAATGACATAACTAAGGTATTCTAATTTTTTGAATTGGATTCCGACCTCAATATCAATAAGTCAACCCGCTGGTCAAACTTCCCGAGAAATTCAACTTTCGCCATTTCAAGCCTAATTCCTCTATCGACCTCCTAATATTTTCTAGACACACTCCTAAGTTAATAATCACCATACGGAGCTATTGAAATCATCAAAATTAAATTCTGAGGTCATTTACACATAAATAAATATTCGATCAATTTTCTTTTCCAAGTTAAGTTTTCAATTATGAGACTAAGTGTCTCGTTTCACTCTGAATTTCTTCCGGACCCGAACCAACTAACCCGGTAAGTCATAAAACAACTGTAAAGCATAAATTGAGCAGTAAATGGGGGAACAGGATTATAATACTCAAAACGACTGTGCGAGTCGTTATATTCTCCCCCTCTTAAACAAACGTTCGTGCTCGAATGTGTTTAGAATCATACATGGAGTCTCAAATAGGTGTGGATATTTGCTCTGCATATCCCGCTAAATCTACCAAGTAGCCTCTTCGACTGGCTGGCCTCTCCACTGTGCCGTTACTGATGTTATGTTCTTTGACCTCAGCTTTCGAACTTGCCGGTCTAAAATAGCCACCGGTTCCACTTCATAAATCAAATTACCGTCCAGTTGTACTGTACTTAATTCCAGAATATGAGACGGATCCCCGACATACTTTCGGAGCATGGATACATGGAACACTAGATGAACACATGATAGACAAGGTGGCAAAGCAAGTTCATAAGCCACCTCCCCAATTTTCTTAAGTATCTCAAAGGGCCCAATATACCGAGGGCCCAACTTGCCCTTCTTCCCGAACCTCAACATACTTTTCATGGCTGAAATATTGAGCAGAACTTTCTCCCCAACCATGTAAATAACATCACGGACCTTCCTGTAGGCATAAATCTTCTGTCTAGACTGTGTCGTGCGAAGCCGTTCCTGAATCACTTTGACCTTCTCTAAAGCATCCTGAACCAAGTCAGTACCCATTAGCCTAGCCTCACCCGGCTCAAACCAACCCACCGGGGACCGACACCATCTCCCATACAAAGCCTTATATGGAGCCATTTGAATGCTTGACTTGTAGCTATTATTATAAGCAAACTCCGTGAGTGGCAGAAATTGATCCCAAGAACCCCCAAAATCAGTGACACAAGCGCGTAGCATATCCTCTAATATCTGAATAGTGCGCTCGGTATGATCGTCCATCTGAGGATGAAATGATGTACTCAAGTGAACTTGTGTGCCCAATTCTCTTTGCACTTCTCTCTAAACCTGTGATGTAAACTGCGTTCCCCGATCTGAAATGATGGAAACTGGCACACTGTGTAGGCGAAATATCTCGCGGATATAAATCTCAGCCAACTGCTCCGAAGAATAATTAGTACCAACTAGAATAAAATACGCGGACTTCGTCAATCGATCTACAATCATCCAAACTGCATCAAACTTCCTCAAAGTTCGTGGAAGCCCTACTACAGAGTCTATGGTAATACGCTCCCATTTCCACTCCGGAATTTCAAGCCTCTAAAGTAATCCTCCTAGTCTCCGATGCTCATACTTTACCTGTTGACAATTTAAACACCGAGCTACAAATCTAACTATATCTTTCTTCATTCGCCTCCACCAATAGTGTTGCCTCAAATCCTGATACATTTTCGCGGCACCTGAATGAATGGAGTACCGCGAATTGTGAGCTTCCTAGAGAATTAACTCACGCAAACCATCTACATTAGGCACACATAGCCTGTCTTGCATCCGTAATACAGCTTCATCTCCAATAGTGACTTACTTGGCATCACCGTGCTGAACCATATAATTAAGGACAAACATATGTGGATCATCATACTGGTGCTCACTGATGCAATCATATAAAGAAGACCGAGAAACCACAGAAGCCAAAACTCGATTCGGCTCGGAAATATCCAATCTAACAAACTGGTTGGCCAAGGCCTGAACATCCAATGCTAAAGGCCTCTCTGCTATCGGTAAGTATGCTAAGATGCCCAAACTCTCCACCTTACGACTCAAGGCATCGACCACTTATTGGCCTTTCCGGGATGATAGAGAATAGTGATATCATAATCCTTAAGCAACTCGAACCACCTTCGCTGCCGCAAATTAAGATCCTTCTATTTAAACAAATGTTGTAGACTCGGATGATCGGTATATACCTTACACTGGACACCGTACAAGTAATGCCACCAAATTTTCAAGGCATGAACAATAGCTGCTAACTCAAGATCATGGACTGGATAATTCTTCTTATGCACCTTTAACTATTTGGACGCATAGGCAATCACCCTACCGTCTTGCATTAGTATTATGCCGAGATCAATACGTGACGCGTCATAATACACAGTATAAGACTCTGAACCTGTAGGCAACAACAATATTGGAGTTGTAGTCAAAGCTGTTTTGAGCTTAAGAAAGCTCTCTTCACACTCATCTGACCACCTGAACAGAGCACTTTTCTGGGTCAATTTAGTCATAGGCGATGCAATAGACGAGAAACTCTCCACGAAGTGACGATAATAACCGGCCAAGCCGAGAAAACTCTGAATTTCAGTAACTGAAGATGGCCTGGGCTAATTCTGAACTGCCTTTATTTTCTTCGGATCTACCTTAACTCCTTCCCTGGACACTATATGTCCCAAGAATGCCACCGAACTAAGCCAAAACTCACACTTAGAGAATTTGGCATAAAGTCTCTCATCTCTCAGCCTCTGTAATACAGTACCCAAGTGTTGTGCATGTTCCTCCTGGCTACGTGAGTACACCAGAATATCATCAATAAATACTACGATAAATAAATCAAGATGTTGTTGGAATACACTATTCATCAAATGTATAAATGTTGTTGGGGCATTGGTTAGCCCAAAAGACACCACAAGAAATTTGTAGTGGCCATAACGAGTTCTGAATATCGTCTTTAGAATATCTGAATCCCGAATTTTCAACTAGTGATACCCCGATCTCAAATCAATTTTGGAGAACACCCTCGCTCTAAAGCTGGTCAAATAAGTCATCAATACGCAGCAAAGGATATTTATTCTTGATTGTAATTTTGTTCAACTGCCTATAATCAATGCACATCCGCATAATACCATCTTTCTTCTTCAAAAACAGAATCGGTTCACCCCAAGGTGACACACTAGGCCTAATAAACCCTTTTTCAAGGAGTTCCTGAAGTTGCTCTTTCAATTCTTTTAACTCAGCTAGTGCCCTACGATACGGAGGAATAGAAATGGGCTAAGTGCCCTACACCAAGTCAATACCGAAATCAATATCCCAGTCGGGTGGCATACCCGATCGGTACTGAATCAACAATAGGAGTATCAACATCTCTCACAAAGGCCAAATATGACAAGCATCCCTTTCCAAGCATACGTTGGGTCTTTAAATAAGAAATTACTCTACTAGGAACAAAATCTAGAGAACCTCTCCATTCAACCTTTGGCAACCCCGGCATCGTCAATGTCACGATTTTTGTGTGACAGTCCAGAATAGCATGACATGGAGACAAGCAATCCATACCAGATTACATCGAAATCAACCATACTGAGTAAGATCAACTCTGGTCTCCAGTTTCCCAATAGTTACCACACACGACCGATACACACGGTCCACAGTAATAATATCGCCCACCAGTGTAGATATACAAACAAGTGAAACTAAGGACTCACAGGACATATCCAGATAATGAGCAAAATACGATGATACATATGAATAAGTGAAACCAGGGTCAAATAATGTAGAAGCCTCCCTGTGGCACACTGAAACAATACATGTGATCATTGTATCTGAAGCAACAGCATCTGGCCTGGCAGGAAAAGCATAAAATCGGGCATGACCGCCACCTGACCGGCCTCCCACTCTTGGGCGACCCCTAGCTGCCTGACCCTCACCCCGAGTTGGCTGGGTGGGTGGTGTAACTACTAGTGCTGGTGTCGTTGGTCGAGAAATCTATTGTGGAGACCCACTCAACAACCTAGGATAATCTCTCTTGAAATGACCCAATTCTCCGCACTCGAAACAACCTCTCCTCTAACGGAACTGCTGCTCCTGATAACCCAAAGAATTACCTGTAGAAGCATGAGCGGACGAGACATGATGAGAACTCTGCGCTGGTAGTGCACTGAATGAAGACTTGCATGAGTGAGCAATGTAAGAACTGTGGCTAGTTGATGCACCACGATGAGTGGGATGACCCGTCTGAGCATGTCTGTAAAAATGACCCCTACAGCGGTAAAACTGACCCCCTAAAGGAACACCGTTGAAATCACTTGAACTATGAGGCCTCTTAGCCTCCCTCTCAACCCGTTCCTCACTGCCAACCATCTCAATCTGACGAGCAATATCGACCACCTCGTCGAAAGTAGCACCAAACTCTCTCTCTCTCTCTCTAGTCATGAGTAATCGCAACTGAAAAGTGAGACCATCTATGAACCTCCTGATCTTTTCCCTGACTATGGGAATCAACCAGATAGCATGACGGGCCAACTTTAAAAATCTCATCTCATACTGCATCATGGACATATCACCCTGACAAAGTTGCTCGAACTGCCTGCGCAGCTCCTCTCTGCGGAACTGAGGCACAAACTTCTCCAAGAATAGACCGGAGAACTGATGCCAGGTAAGGGGTGATGCACCAACCGGCCTACGCCCCTCGTAAGCCTCCCACCATCTGAAGGCAGCCCCAGAAAATAGAAAAATAGTGAACGAGACCCCACTGGTCTCCAGAATACTCGTTGTTCGAAGCATCCGTTGATGCTTATCCAGAAAACCCCAAGCATCCTCTGACTTAGTACCGCTGAATGGTGGAGGTCGAAGCCTTTAAATCTCTCAAGTCTCCTTTGTTGATCGCCTGCCATAACAGGAACCACTAGGGCCTGAGCAGCTGCAGCTGGCTAGGTTGGTAATTCCCCCAGTATCTGAAGTCCCTGTACTACCTGGTTTGGAGTGCGGGCAACAGGGGTATGATTACCTCCCCCGGATGAGAAGTGTCAGGTGCGGCCTGAGACGAAACCAACTGAGCAAGACCAATACAAACTGTCAATATATGGGCCAGAGCCTCCTAAACGCCTGGAATCACAATAGGTGTAGCTGGTGCTTGAGCTGGTCTCGTCGGCTCAACTATATCCGGAATCTGCTCCTGAGCTGGAGCAACTTGTGGTACTACATGTGCTGCTCCAACTGCTGCACGAGCTATACCTTGACCTCTACCTCGGCCTCGGCCTCTACCATGGCCCCGCCCTCTCGAGGCCCTAACTGGTGGCTGGTCGTCCGGTCCGGTGATACGTGTCCTCACCATTTGTGAGAGAATAGAATAACATAAATTTAATCTTCGGAATCAGCAAATTCGCACGACATAATACAAGAAAGTAAAAATTTTCTCTGCATCCTCTTGCAGATAAGTACAGACGTCTTCGTACCGATCTGCAAGACTCAATTAAACCTGCTCATGACTCGTGAGACCTATGTTACCTACGGCTGTGATACCAACTTGTCACGACCCAAAACCCCCAACATGTCGTGATGGTGCCTATCTCGACACTAGGCAAGTCGATAATATCAATAAACCACACTTTCTTTTAAGTTTGAAAATATAATATTTAAATACAATACAAAATTTTACAAATACTAATATGAACACTCGCCAAAACCTAGTGTCACTGAGTACATGAGCATCTAATATGAATACAAGTCCTGAAAATACGGTCCATAACAGTCTGAGACCAAATACTGTAATTTAGGAGATAGGGAAGGAGAGGCAAGATCTGCGAAACATGGCAGCTACCTCTGAATCTCCGGAAAATCAATTGTGTGAAAGAAATCAACACCCGCTATGGTCGGAAACACCTGAATCTGCACACGAAGTGTAGGGTATAGTATAAGTACAACCAACTCAATAAGGAACAATAATAAATAAGGAACTGAAAATAGTGAGGAGCTACACAGTTATAGTTCACTTTCAGTAATTCCAGCAAAGAATAGACATGCTTTCAAATCCAGCAGTTTAAGTCAAATCAATTTTATACAGTTCAAGTTCATGTATTTCGGATGTAAAATCTTTCAGAAAAATTTCACCACAATGACAGATAGCAACTAAGTGCAACAACAAATGAAAAGCAAGTACATCTTCTCAGGGAAACAGTCACTAAACTCGTCACAACAGCTCAACCACTCGGCTCTCAGCCCTCAGCACTCACACTCAATGGGTACTCGCTCTCACTAGGGGTGTACATACTCCGGAGGGGTTCCTACAGCCCAAGCGCTATAATCCGCACGGACAACTCACGTGCTGCATGAACAACTCATGTGCTATAATATTCCGCACTGACAACTCACGCGCTATAATATCCATTCCTCACCGACATGCCCTCGGCCTCTCTCAGTCATTAACCTCTCTAGTCTCTCGGGTTCTCAGAAATCACAAAGATCAACCCAAACAAAGATAACATAGTGTATTAACAAGAATCAAGAAATACTGAGGTATGATACGCAAGTAAAATCATGACTGAGTACAAGACAACAATTAGCAAATAATTCAACAAGTACGCTACATCTGCGGGTCCCAGCAGTACTATCACATAGCCTAAGCATGATTTACAGTCAAATTTCTTTAAAACATAGAGAGCATATAGCTAACAACAAGTTATTCAACTTTACAATTTTACGGGACAGACCAAGTCACAATCCCCTTGGTTCACGACTGCACGCCCGTCACCTAACATGTGCTTCACCTCCAAAATAATCACATGACACAAAATTCAAGGTATCATACCCTGAGGACCAGATTTAAAACTGTTACTTACCTCAAGCCGTGTAATTCTTTATTCTACAATGTCTTTTCCTAGTGAATTGGCCTCCAAATGCCTCGAATCTCGCCACAAATAATTTGATTCAGTCAATAAAATTTATTGGAACTAATTCCATAAGAAAATGCTAATTTTTCATAAATATCCAAAATTTAGCTCAAAATCTCTCGTAGGGCCCACATCTCAGAACACGACAAAACTTATAAAATCCGAAAGCTCATTCAACCACGAGTCTAACCATACCAATTTTACCAAAATCCGACCTCAACTCAACCCTCAAATCTTCAATTTAAACTAAAAGGGTTTTCTAAATTTTCCAACTTGATTCACCTAATAAATGATAAAAACAAGCATGAATTCGGATAATTTAACCAATATTGAGTTAAGAATACTTACCCCATTGTTTCCTCTGAACATCTCCCAAAAATCATTTCTTCCCGAGCTCAAAACCGTAAAAAATGGAAAATGGGACGAAGTCCCATTTTAAGAACATAAACTCTCTGCGTAGTCATTTGCTCTACGCGATCACGAAGAACAGTTTTCCACTGCCTAGGTTTAAACCTACGCGATCGCGAACAATCACACGCGATCGCGATGCACAAGATTCCAGCTCTATGCGATCTCATCCCTCTTCACGCGATCGCATAGAGCAAACGCGTGACCCAGCTTCCTCTCAAGTTTCCCCTACGCGATTGCGGCCTCTTCCACGCATTCACGTAGCACAAACTAGCCCAGCATACGCGATCGCGAAGAACAAAATCAACATTGCCTTAACTAATCCTATGTGATCGCGTCCCAATCTTCGCGATCGCGAAGAAGGTCTAAAACACCAGCAAACAACAGCAGTGCCAAAATGAAGGAAAATAATCTGAATACCATCCGAAACACACCCGAGGCCCTCGGGACCTAGCCAAATATACCAACAAGTCCTAAAACATCATACGAACTTAGTCGAGTATTCAAATCACATCCAACAACAATAAAAACACGAATCACACAAAGATTCAAGCGTAATGAACTTTGAAACTTTCAATTTCTACAGGCGACGTTGGAACCTACAAAATCATGTCCGATTGGCCTCAAATTTTGCACACAAGTAATTAATGACATAACGGATGTATTTTAATTTTTTGAATCGGATTCCGACCTCGATATCAAAAGGTCAACCCCCTGGTCAAACTTCCCGAGAAATTCAACTTTCGTCATTTCAAGCCTAATTCCTCTACCGACCTCCAAATAATTTTTCGGACACGCTCCTAAGTCCAAAATCACCATACGGAGCTATTGGAATTATCAGAATTAAATTCCGAGGTTGTTTACACATAAATAAATATCCGATCAATTTTCTTTTCCAACTTAAGTTTTCAATTATGAGACTAAGTGTCTCGTTTCATTCTGAACTCCTTCCGGACCCGAACCAACTAACCCGGTAAGTCATAAAATAACTGTATAGCATAAATTTAGCAGTAAATGAGGAAACGGGATTATAATACTCATACTCAAAATAATTGACCGAGATGGGTGCTTTAGTCATTTAGGGATTCCCAAGCACACGAGTTTCCAACAAATAAAAATAGAAAATGGAACATAAGGGCCGAGTTATGATGTGAGGTAGATCCAGCAAAGGGATGGTGCATAAGCTGCATTTATCTTATAAGTCACATATGATTAGTGCGATTGGCAGTCATACTTGACATACGTGATTACAATTCATATTTAATGAACGTGATTTGCAGGTAGTATTTAGAAAACCCCTTTTGATGGGAATACATTCATGTAACAAATACATTTGATGAATATAAATCACAGTTGAAGAACGCGACTTGTAAATCGCTATAGGTTGAATGCAGCCCTCCAAAGCGAAATAATCACTCATCTAGCTTATTCTGTTTGATAGTGTATAAAACCCAATTAACAAATGCGACTCAGAAATTACAATCAATGAATACGACTTACAAATTGCAATCACTGAATGCGATATATATCGCAATTAAAGAAATAATTTATAAATCGCAATAAGTGTTATTTATAAGATGAATATTATAATCGCAGTTGCTATGATTTATAAGTTGCAATTTACGGCTACAATTTATAAATCGCAATTGAATGCGACTTGTGTGTGCCGGGACAGTATCCTACTTATTCCAGCAAAGGGCGCTTTTGCTCCAATAAGGTTATTCAGAGAAGAAATTCCAAAGCGGAAGAGATGGCTCTCCATATTGTGTATACTGTTAAAGGACATTAACATTTTTCCTTCGTAAAGTAGTTGCAGTGACTGACAACTGAATTTTCTGAAGAAATATCATAGGTTACCGCAAAATTGGCGTTAATATAATACTAGTACTATTGCACTGTGGAGAACTATAATTTGGAAGGATTAGTAGCCATATCTATGTGAAGAGCTAACCAAATGTGTAGGTAAAATATCCAACAAGGCGCTTTTTGAGAAGTGAATTACACACTCCATTTCATTTTATAAGAGATGAGTTACTTTTTGCTTCCCGTTTCATAAAAATCAACATATTTTTACAATAGGAAGCTCTTTAGATTTTAAAGACCCATTTCAGTCACTTCCATACAATTTGATATAGCATGTAGACTACCATATGCTACCAAAAGTATCTTTAGTACAATTAGATATTAAAACTGTTGTAGTAGACTATTCATGCCAGTAGGATTAGTGCATGCTCTAGCGTTTGGTAGTAAGTTTCTATAACTGCCCGTCATTTTCTTTAATTTTGATCATCTTATTCTTTTATATAGCTTTTTGGTGTTGTCCCTCATTTTTATCTAAGGAATTAAACCCAAATAGCTGCCTATTCTGAACCAAGGGCCTATTGAAAACAGTCTCTCCACATGTGGGATAATAACTTATGGACAGCGTATACTTTTTTCTAGTAAAAACTTATGGACAGCATATACACTAGCTATCTGCCAAGAAACTGTCCAGGAGACGATCAGAGTTCATCCTCTCATTCAGCTTAGAAGAACCATGAGATTTCTGGCCCATGATTTGACACAGCATCTGGCCAAAAGAGATAGACTCACAGCTCTTCATCTGATTCTGCTGAGAGTAACCATGAGAGATATTCTGATCCTTGATAGAACACAGGATCTGTACCACTGGGTGGTGTTATCCTTTTCCGCATAATTGCCTCGAAAACAGGAAGCTTCCTCTTCCTACCACCTCTTGGTCTGGAACGGAAGTGCTCGTCAGCCTCTACGAAATCACCCTACACAAGACAAAATCAACACGCCTCAAGTCACTCTCACGAATATTAGAAGGAAACGGACCTGAATGACTTGTGCTTTCAAGCAATATATACATTCTACTTACAGGAGTATAAACATGGCAGCCAGACTTTTCATGTCTATCTCTCACATGCTTGAAGGCAAATTTCATACCACAACCAGCAATGCGACACGAGAATGGTTTATCCCCCAGGTGCACAGCTTTGACGTGCTGAATAAGATTTGATTTCTGTTTTTCAAGCAACAAATATTTCAGTGAGAACACTATTCACTCTTATGCACTTAACTGGATGCAGTGCAGGCTTGGTTGAGGTTAAAACATTGTAGGTTTGCTGCATACGTAATTTTTCCTCACTCATAATGAGTTAGTGCCATTGCTTTCTAAATTCATCACTACTGTTCCACTTAACCGAAAGGAGCTTTATTTACATACAAGAAAATGCAGCAGTCTTACAGTGGAGAAAGTGTGCTGACAATCCTGGAATTCACATTTTATTCTCTCCGATGTAGACTCTTCTTCATGCATCCGGAGATGCCGCTTAATATTCTTCTTCAATTGCTTGGTTCCACATATTTCACACACAATATGCTGGTGGCAACTCTCTACGTGTTCCTTGAGGCATTTCTCATTTGTGAAATGTTTCATACAGCCTGGCTCTAAACAAAGTGCCTCCATTGTCTCCAACTTAACTGCATGAATACATGGCAATTTAAGGTGTCATTATTGGAAGTTTTCAACACCAGAAAAGCATAAACAATAATACTTCACAGATAAATAAAATTTTGAAGTTTGACTTGCCATGAGAATCCTCATGTTTCTTTAATTTGGATGCAAATTTAAACACCTTCCCACAACCAGATTCTGCACAGACATACTGCTTTGGAAGACTGGCCTCAGGGGAGGCACGCTGGTCATGCATCTCTTTGACATGCCGAGTCATGTTGCCTTGGATACTAAATGCGCGTTTGCACCCATCAACAGGACACTCAAACAACTTCCCTTGGTGCTGCAAGAGATGTCTCGTCAAGTGATCCTTTCTACGGTAGCTGGACTGGCAGTCATCTATATGGCATACAAATGGCCTCTGTTCATGAAAAAAGATCAAGAAGAAAGCATTTTAAGAATGTTTCAATCTGGGAAGGTCCTTGACCAAAGTCCACATATGCTAATGGAGAGAAAAGATAAGCTTTTTTTGTATTTGGGAGGAGGGGGAACTGGGATGAGTTTCTAACCACCAAGATTATAAGGCGTGATTGAGGCTCACTTGATGGAGCTTCTCAGGAGGTCCCCCTTCCTGATACTGATCCAGTCAAGGAAAGATACCTGCCTCTTGCATTTTGGAGTTCTTTATGTGGGATCCAATGCTTCACACCTTCACATAATTCCACAATGTTTCTCAAATTACCTCAATCTGCAAAGTCGTTAAACATTAAATGTATACAAAAAAAATAAATCAGAAAATATGAAGGCTTATTATAACCTCAAAATTGAACTCCCAGTAAAGTATTAAGAGTTCGTCAACATCACAAACGAAGAACACACACAAAAGATACCTCGAGTGAATGACTCTGCATATGCTGCTTCAAATGAGCAGGCTTCTGAAAGCTCACACCACATTCTTCACAAATATTCAGTTTTGGGCCTTCCTTTATCTTTGCATCTTCATTTGCCTCATCTTTCCGCTTCTCCATTTCATCCTATTAAAAAAATACAGGACCCAGTTCAGTTTTCCCTTCCTCTGACTAACCAAATCAGCATCTCTCTAAACACATAACTAAAAGTTTAAGCTCAACCACAAGAAAATCTTCAATTTTATGTTCACCTATGATTCCCAATTTATATTACACAACACACGTTAAAGGGCTCGTTTTGTTTGATGAATAGGTATAACCAATACACATAAAACTCTGTGCTACTAATACAGCACTTGTTTTCCAATAAACGAAAAAGAGCACATAAAAAGACAATAATACTAGTATGGTACTAGTATTGAAATCCAAAAACATAATAATTCATGTATTATTTATTCCTGGCATAACAATCTATTATAAGTAGTCCGTGAACCAAACAAATCCTTAGTATTTCACATTTTATTTCTGGCCAATTAAGCTACTAATTACTCATTATCAACTTCAGAATACAAGAGAGCTAGCAAAAATAGCCAGATCTATTTGCAGCTTATTAAGCAAGTGATAAATTTATTAATTGGATGCAAAGCAAAACGTAAATCCAGAAAAGAAGAAACGCATACTTGATGATGGGAGAGGATATGAGCGGAGATAAGGGACTTTTTGGAGCGGCAAATCCCACAAAATTCACAGTAATATCGTCTTATGTCTCTGAATATTACTTCTCTCTTCTCTTCTCCCATTTCGCCCAATATCTTCACAGCCACAAAACACCAAAAACCCTAGGTCAGATCGACTGCGGAACTTGTGTCCTTGATTTATTGCCGAAAACTTGAAAATTGTAAAAATTCCCTCCAACTTCTGAAATATGACACTTTCCCCCCACCAGGTATACCTCAAAGTTTCACCACGAATCCATATTAATTGTGTTATGTTTGGGCACTTATATAAGGAAAAATATTCAAGTTTCAGAAAATCGTTTTGGTAATGAAATAAACTTTTTTTAAAATAAAAAAAATACACTTCCTAAGCACATCTTTTTTTCTCAATAAACGGTGCTTTTGGACACTTAAAAAATTATTCAGTTTTAGAAAACCTTTTCTTTTATTAAAGGAATATTTTATAGATAAGAAAGGCACATATTTTTATTTTTATTTTTACTCTTTCGAACAAATTTTCAATTGAATCATGTGATAAGCTCGCGTAAAGCTTAAAGTCTCAGGTCTTGATCTTTTTAATTGAAGCAGTGTAATTCTTTTGTTAATGATTAGAGCTAATCTAAATATAGAATTTTTACATGCTTTGCTACAATAATAATTGTGTGAAGGTTTTGAAGAATGTTGCACAGGATTTTTTATATTGCATTCTACATACGAATTATCACCAATAATGCTAAAAACTAGCAATGCAATAACAATATAACTTCCCCCACAAGAATGAAAAGGAACAGACAAAAGAGCAAAAGAAAAACTACCTTGTCAAAATAAGTTGCCGGAGGAGTGTCATACCGCCTGCCCCCCATGACTGGTTCAGCAATGAAAGCAGTTATCTGAGGCGCAAAAGTAAATTAATTAGTAATAAATTACACTCAATACAGAAATTGAGCGGTAGTGAGTTAAAGTTGACAGACTGTTTCAGGCCCGTCTATGAGGATAAGATTTGATGACTCAAAAGGTCATCTTATGATGTACAATTCGAATTTGCGCTCTTAAACCTTAAAAATCTCATTTTTACCATCCTCAATTTGCGTGCGCAGTCCGGACATATTTTTCAGAAAAGTTTTTATGTTAAAAACTAATGAAAATAAGAATTTTTGCCTTAAAAGTTGATTTTAGTTGATTTCGGTCAACATTTTTGGTAAACGGGCCCGGATCCATGCTTTGACGGTCCTGATGGGTCCGTATCGAATTATAGGACCTGGGCGTATGCTCGGATCGAATTCGGAGGTCCCTAGCTCAAGTTATGATATTTTTATGAAAATTAAAAGTGTGAAAATTAATTGTTTTTAAGAATTGATTGATATTTGGCATTGTTAGTACCGGGTCCGTATTTTGGTTTCGGAGCCCGGTGTAGCTTCATTATGATATTTAAGACATGTCTATAAAATTTGGTGAGAAACGGAGTTGATTTGACGTGATTCGAACGTCCAGTTGAGAAAATAGTAATTTTAAAGTGTTCTTGAAAGTCTCATTTGATTTGGTGCTAAATTCGTAGTTCTAGGTGTTATTTTGGCGATTTGATTGCGCGAGTAAATTCGTATGATATTTTTAGACTTGTGTGCATGTTTGATTTGGAGCCCCGAGGGCTCAGGTGAATTTCGGATAGGCCACAGGATGTTTTGGACTTTGGAAATCTGGTTTTTCTGCAGAGTCTGTGTTTTGGCATGTCCTTCTTCGCGTTCGCGAAGAGTAAACTGGGCAGCTGAAGTCTTCTTCTTCGCAAACGCGAAGGCCTGGTCGCGAACGCGAAGTGATGGGGGACTTACCCTTCGCGAACGCGAAGCATGTGGGGACCTGGAGGGGTCGTTCCTTCATCGCGAACGCGAAGGCCAGGGGGAAGTTATCATCCCGAACGCGAGCTGGGTCTCACGAACACGAAGGTTTGGCAGCCAGTACCCTTCGCGAACGCGACAGTGCTCTCGCGAACGCGAGGAACACTGTCGCTCAGCACTTAACAGAACCCAAAAAAAACAGGATTTTAGCCAATTTGAGGTCGGATTCCAAAACTAATTATATATTCGGGTTCGGGGTGAATGGGTAAAAGGATTTTGGTCTGAACGCCGGGTTTTGACCAAGCGGGCCTGGGGTCAAATATTTTGACTTTTTGGAGAAAAATTTGGGAAATTTAATTTATGCAATATAATTGATTCATATAGCAATATTTGATATGATTTAGTCATTTTTAAATAGATACGAGTGGTTTGGAGGTGGGTTCCAAAGGAAAAGTTGTGATTGAGAATTAAGTGGTCTTCGGAGCGAGGTAAGTATTGTGTCTAACCCTGACTTGAGGGAATTAGGAACTTTACATCATTTGCTAAGTGAAATTCATGTGAGCAGCGTATATGTGAGGTGACAAGTACTTATGCGCCGCCAATTTACCTGTTTTTCATGTTTCTCTGTTTTTCTTATATTGTCTCATTCCTATGTCAAATTGCTACGTGTTATGCTAGTATTATTCAATTTATCGTTCTTATAATGTTTACGGATTTTCTAGTGATAATTGAGTTTTTATTTCAAAGTTGAGATTGATATTATGGAACCAAATATTGAAGTAAGGTTTATACTTGTTATTCTATCTCCCTGTTGTTATTTATGCATTGCATTGTGGTAAGGGAGAGTGTTAATGCACGAAGGGTGATGTTGTGCCATATTGTGAGTGTTAATGTACGAAGGGGTGATGTCGTGACATATTGTGAGTGTTAATGCACGAAGGGTGATGATGTGCCATGATATGAGAGTAAAAGCACGAAAGGTGATGCCGTGCAGTTTCTATTAATTTTATGGTGAGATTGAGAGTAAAAGCACGAAGGGCGATGCCATGCATTTTTCCTTACTGTATTCACTATTCCTGTTGATTCATGGTATATTGACTTCTTCGATGATCATTCTGTTGTAGTTCTTTATCTTGTATTTCCCTCAGTATGTCCCCCTCCCGACATTTCCTGTTTAGTTCTTCATTTCTGTTATTTGCATATACACTGTTAAATTGTACAGGTTAAATTGTAGGTGCCTTGCCTTAGCCTCATCACTACTTTGTCTAGGTTAAGCTCGACACTTACCAGTACATGGGGTCAATTGTACTGATGATGCACTCTCACCTTCTGTGTAGATTTTGATACCGGCTCAGGTTGATCGAGATTGGCTACTGGTCCGCTGTCCGGAGACTCAAGGTAGATCTGTCAGCGTTCACAAACCTTGAAGTCCCCGTCTATCTTTTATGTCTTACTATTTTCCTTCATTCACACAGTTGTATTTCTTTTAGAATATTACTTGTAGTAGATTCTAGAATACTCGTGAATTGTGACTCCAGATCCGGGTGGTAGTAATTTATACAGTTTTATGATATTCCACACTTATTATATTTTATTTTAATTAATTATTGTTATTTACTGAATGGAAATAAGGAATTGGTTTAATGATTCTCTAACGTTGGCTTGCTTGGTAAGTGAAACGTTAGGCGTCATCACGGTCCCGTCGGTGGAAAATTTTGGGCCGTGACAGTTGGTATTAGAGCACTAGGTTGCCTAGGTCTCACGATTCACGAGCAAACTTAGTAGAGTCTGGAGGATCGGTACAGAGACGTCTGTGCTTATCTTCCATAGGTTATGAAGTTTAGGAACAAGTTTCACTTATATTCTTCTCTGTCATGCGATTTTGCTTTCTCAATACTGATTGAACTCTTCTACTCTTATTATCTCGCAGATGGCGAGAAAACGTACCACTTCCTCAGTTGAGCAGCAGCCAGAGCCTCCAGTGGCCGCTCCTACGCGGGGGCAGAGGTCGAGGTCGTGCCAGAGGCCGAGGCAAGGCGCAACCTAGATCCCGAGCAGCAGCCCCAGTAGTGGAGCCTCAAATAGAGATTGACGAAGAGGTTCCAGCCCAGACTGTTCCTGTCGGACCAGCTCAGGTTACAGAGGGGTTCATTGCTACCCCAGTACTTCAGGACGCTTTGGTCCGTTTGGTGGGACTTATGGAGAGTGTGGCCCAGACTGGCGCATTTCCCATGGCACCAGCAGTCTCTCAGGTTGGAAAAGGAGCCCAGACTCCTACCACTCCCGCTTTGGAGCAGATAGCTCCCCAGTATAAGGCTCCAGCAGATTATCCAGTCGGATTAGTTCAGCCGGTTATTGCGGCCCAGGTCGGAGATGGGCCAGCTATGTCTTCTGAGGCCTTATGGAGATTGGACAGGTTTACCAAGCTCTTTTCTGTTCACTTCAGTGGTTCTCCTTCAGAAGACCCCCAGGAGTATCTTGACAACTGTCACGAGGTTCTACGAAACATGATTATAGTGGAGACCAATGGGGTCAATTTTGTTGCATTTCAGATGACTGGTTCCGCCAAGAAATGGTGGAGAGATTACTTGTTGACTAGACCAGCTGGGTCGCCTGCTCTTACTTGGGACTAGTTCTCTCAGCTCTTCATAGAGAAGTTTTTGCCTTTTACATTGAGATAGGAGCGTCGCCGTCAGTTTGAGTGTCTCCAGCAAGGCAGTATGACTGTTACTCAATATGAGACCCGTTTTGTGGATTTGGCCTATCATGCCATTCTTCTGCTTCCCACCGAGAGAGAGAGAGAGAGAGAGAGAGAGAGAGAGAGAGGGTGAGGAGTTTTATTGGGACTTGCTCAGCCTATCATATTGCAGATGGCTAAGGAGATTGGGAGTGAGATTTCTTTTCAGGCGGCTGCTAATGTCGCCAGATGAGTCGAGATGGTTCTTACTCAGGGAGGTTAGGGGTCTGACAAGAGGCCTCGTCATTCCGGTGAGTTCAACGGTGCCTCATCTAGAGGCAAGAGTACTTTTGGTAGTGGCCATCCTCTCAGGCCGTTTCATTTAGTGCTTCAGGCATCCCACAGTGCCTCCGGTGGTCGTGGTTCTCAGATGCATTATTCTGACCAGCTAGCCTACAGTGCACCACCAGCTTCTATTAGTGCTCCTGCACTCCAGAGTTATCATGGTGGTTATTCAAGTCGACAGGGTCAGTTTCAGGGTTAGCAGTCACAATAGTCGAGGTTATGTTATACTTATGGCGATCCTAGGCACATTGCTAGATTTTGCCCTCGAGCAATGGGCAACGAGCAACTCACATCATCAGAGTTCTTGTGCCATGGTTCCGGCACTAGTTGATGCACCATCTACTCATCCAGCCAGAGGCAGGCGTCAGACAGCCAGAGGTAGGGGCCAGGCAGTTAGAGGTGGAGGTCAGGCCATTAGAGGTGGAGATCAGCCAGCTAGAGGTCGTCCTAGAGACATAGTTCAGGGTGGTGGGCCCCAGCCCCGGTGTTATGCTTTCCCAGCCAGGCCTGAGGCTGAGTCATCTGACGTTGTTATCACAGGTACTGTTTCAGTTTGTAGTAGAGATGCTTTAGTTCTATTTGATCCGGGATCTACTTACTCTTATGTGTCATCCTATTTTGCTTCCTATTTAGTTGTGCCCCGTGATTCTTTGAGTGCTCCTTTGTATGTGTCCACACCTGTGGGAGATGCTATTATTGTAGATTGTGTTTATCGTTTGTGTGTGGTCACCATTGGGAGTCTTGAGACTCGTGTAGATCTTCTACTTCTCGACATGGTTGATTTTGATGTCATACTGGGTATGGATTGACTGTTACCTTATCATGCTATATTAGATTGTCACGCCAAGACGGTGATCTTAGCCTTGAAGGGGTTGCCTCGATTAGAGTGGAGAGGGAATCTTGGCCATTTTGCCAGCATGGTTATCTTTTATGTGAAGGCTCAGCATATCGTCGAGAAGGGGTATCTAGCTTATTTGGCTTATGTCCGCGATTCTAGTGCGGAGGTTCCTTCCATAGATTTGGTGTCGGTTGTTCGTGAGTTTCCAGAGGTGTTTCCTGCAGACCTGCCGGGGATACCACCCGACAATGATGTTGATTTTTGTATTGATTTGGCTCTGGGCACTCAGCCTATTTCCATTCTGCCATATCGCATGGCCCCGCTATAGTTGAAAGATTTGAAAGAGCAGTTTGCAAGATTTGCTTGATAAGGGCTTCATTAGACCTAGTGTTTCGCCCTGGGGTGCACATGTGTTGTTTGTGAAGAAGAAAGATGGATCGATGAGGATGTGTATAGATTATCGGCAGTTGAATAAAGTCACCACCAAGAAAAAATATCCATTGCGGAGGATTGATGATTTATTTGATCAGCTTCAGGGTGCCAGGGTGTTTTCAAAGATTGATTTGAGATCTGGCTACCATCAGTTGAGGATTATGGCATCCGATGTTCCTAAGATAACTTTTCGGACTCAGTATAGGGATTATGAGTTTCTAGTGATGTCATTTGGGCTGACAAATGCCCCAACAACATTCATGGATTTGATGAACCGGGTGTTCAAACCCTACTTGGATTCCTTTGTGGTTGTGTTTATTGACGATATCTTGATCTACTTCCACAGTCGAGAAGAGCATGAGCAGCACCTTCGGATCATTCTTCAGACTCTGTAAGACAGCCAGTTATATGTTAAGTACTCAAAATGCGAGTTTTGGTTGAGTTCGGTTGCTTTCTTGGGTCACGTTGTATCAGCAGATAGTATTCAGGTGGATCCTAAGAAGATTGAAGTAGTCCAGAACTGGCCTAAACCCACATCAGCAACAGAGATCCGTAGTTTCCTGGGTTTGGCGGGCTATTACCATTGATTTATGGAGGGGTTTTCATCCATAGCAGCCCCGTTAACTAGATTGACCCATAAGGGTGCCTCGTTCAGGTGGTCAGACGAGTGTGAAGCAAGCTTTCAGAAGCTTAAGACAACTTTGACTATGACACTGGTATTAGTGTTTACCGACAGGTTCAGGATCTTATACAGTATATTGTGATGCATCTCATATTGGCCTGGGTGCGGTATTGATGCAGGGTGGCAAGGTTATTTCATATGCTTCACGGAAGCTGAAGGTTCACGAGAAGAATTACCATGTTCATGATCTAGAGATGGTAGCCATTGTTCACGCACTGAAGATTTGGAGGCACTGTCTTTATGGCATTCCATGTGAGGTATTCACTGATCATCGGAGCTTGCGGTATTTGTTCAAGCAGAAGAACTCATTTTGAGGCAGAAGAGGTGGCTGGAGCTACTGAAAGATTATGATATCACTATATTGTGTCATCCCGGGAAGGCCAATGTAGTGGCTGATGCTTTGAGTAGAAAGTCCGTCAGTATGGGTAGCCTTGCATATATTCCAGTTGGTAAGAGACCGCTTGCATTGGATGTTCAAGCCTTGTCTAACCAGTTCGTGAGGTTAGATGTTTCTGACCCCAACCGTAACTTACGAGGTGGAGCCGTGACTTACGAGGAGGAGTCAGTGGCCATTCTAGACCAGCAGGTTCGTCAGTTGAGGTCAAAGAGTTACCCTTCAGTTCGAGTGCAGTGGAGAGGTCGGCATATTGAGGCAGATACTTGGGAGTCCGAGTCCGATATGCGGAGTAGATATCCCCACCTTTTCACCAGCCCATGTACTTTTTTATTTCCGTTCGAGGACAAACGGTTATTTTAGAGGTGGAGATTGTGATGACCCAAAAGGTTATCTTATGATGTAGAACATGAATCTGAGCTCTTAAGCCTTAAAAATCTCATTTTTACCCTTCTAGATTTGCGTGTGCAGTCCAGACAGGTTTTCGGAAAAGCTTTTATGTTGAAAACTAATGAAAATAAGAATTTTTGCCTTAAAAGTGAATTTGTTTTTTTACTTCGGTCAACATTTTTTGTAAAAGGGTCTGAATCTGTGCTTTGACGGTCCTGTGGGTCCGTATCGAATTATGGGACCTGGGCGTATGCCCGGAATCCAATTCGGAGGTCCCTAGCTCAAGTTATGAATTTTTGATGAAAATTAAAAGTGTGAAAATTAATTATTTTTAAGAATTGATTGATGTCAGACATTGTTAGGACAGGGTCCGTATTTTGGTTTCGGAGCCCGGTACAGGTTCATTATGATATTTAAGACCTGTATGTGAAAATTGATGAGAAACAGAGTTGATTTGACGTGATTCGGACGTCCAGTTGAGAAAATAGTAATTTTAAAGTGTTCTTGAAAGTATCATTTTTTTGGGTGCTAAATTCGTAGTTCTAGGTGTTATTTTGGCGATTTGATCGTGCGAGCAAGTTCGTATGATGTTTTTAGACTTGTGTGCATGTTTGGTTTGGAGCCCCGAGGGCTCGGGTGAGTTTCGAATAGGCCACAGGATGTTTTGGACTTTGGAAATCTAGTTTTTCTGCAGAGTCTGTGTTCTGGCATGTCCTTCTTTGCGTTCGCGAAGGTACTCTCGCGAACGCGAAGAGTAAACTGGGTAGCTGAAGTCTTCTTCTTCGCAAACACGAAGGCCTGGTCGCGAACGCGAAGTGATGGGGGACTTACCCTTAGCGAACGCAACAGTCTCAACGCGAACTCGAAGCATGTGGGGATCTCGGGGGGGGGGGTCATTTCTTCATCGCGAACGCGAGCCATGCCTTGCGAACGTGAAGGCCAGGGGGAAGTTATCATCGCGAACGCGAGCTAGGGCTCGCGAACGCAAAGGCTTGGCAGCCAGTACCCTTCGCGAATGCGACAGTGCTCTCGCGAACGCGAGGAACACTGTCGCTTAGCACTTAACAGAACCCAAAAAACGGGATTTTAGCCAAAAACTCATTTTTCTCAAAAACCAAATAGTGAGAGGCGATTTTTCAAGAGTCATTTCTTCCCCAAATTGTTAGTAAGTGATTCTAAACCATTTTCTTTCAATTACCCATTTTGTTTCTTTAATTTTCAACCTAAAATCTATAGTTTTCATGGTAGAATTAAGGGTCTGGGTAGAAACTAGGGATTTTGGGTGTTTGGGGATTTAGACCTCAATTTGAGGTCGGATTCTAAAACTAATTACATATTTGGGCTCGGGGGTGAATGGGTGAAAGGATTTTGATCTGAACCTCGAGTTTTGACCAAGCGGGCCCGAGGTCGAATTTTTCGACTTTTTGGAGGAAAATTTGTAAAATTTAATTTATGCAATATAATTGATTCGTTTAGTAATATTTGATATTATTGAGTCATTTTTGTGTAGATATGAGTGGTTTGGAGGTGAGTTCCAAAGGAAAAGCTGTGATTGAGAATTACGTGGCCTTCAGAGCGAGGTAAGTGTTGTGTCTAACCCTAATTTGAGGGAATTAGGAACCTTAGATCATTTGCTAAGTGAAATTCATGTGCGCGGTGTATATGTGAGGTGACGAGTACTTATGCACCGCCAATTTACCTGCTTTCCATGTTTCTCTATTTTTCTTATATTGTCTCATTCCTATTTCAAATTGCTATGTGTTATGGTAGTATTGTTCAATTTATCGTTCTTATCATGTTTATGGATTTTCTAGTGATAATTGAGTTTTTATTTCGAAGTTGATATTGATATTATGGAACCAAATATTGAAGTAAGGTTTGTACTTATTATTCTATCTCTGTGTTGTTATTTATGCATTGCATTATAGTAAGGAAGAGTGTTAATGCACGAAGGATGATGCCGTGCCATATTGTAAGTGTAATGCACGAACGGTGATGCCATACCATATTGTGAGTGTTAATGCATGAAGGGTGATGCCGTGCCATATTGTGAGTGTTAATGCACGAAGGGTGATGACGTGCCATATTGTGAGTGTTAATGCACGAAAGGGTGATGTCGTGCCATAATATGAGAGTAAAAGCACGAAGGGTGATGCCGTGCAATTTCTATTAATATTATGGTGAGATTGAGAGTAAAATCACGAAGGGTGATTGCGTGCAATTTTTCTTACTGTATTCACTATTCATGTTAATTCATGGTATATTGACTATTGCGATGATCATTTTGTTGTAGTTATTTATTTTGTATTTCCCTCAGTATGTCCCCCTCCCGACATTTCCTGTTTAGTTCTTCATTTCTGTTATTTGCATATACACTGTTAAATTGTACATGTTAAATTGTAGGTGCCTTGTCTTAGCCTTGTCACTACTTTGTCCAGGTTAGGATCGACACTTACCAGTACATGGGGTCGGTTGTACTGATGCTGCACTCTGCACCTTCTATGCAGATTTTGATACAGTCTCAGGTTGATCGACATTGGCTACTGGTCCGCTGTCCGGAGACTCAAGGTAGATCTGTCGGCGTTCACATACCTTGAAGTCCCCATCTATCTTTTATGCCCTACTGTTTTCTTTCATTTAGAAAGTTGTATTTCTTTCAGACTATTACTTGTAGTAGATTCTAGAATGCTCGTGAATTGTGACTCCATATCCGGGTGGTAGTAATTAATATAGTTTTATGATATTTCGCACTTATTATATTTTATTTTAGTTAATTATTGTTATTTACTGAATGAAAATAAGTAATTGGTTTAATGATTCTCTAACGTTTGCTTGCCTAGCAAGTAAAATGTTAGGCGTCATCACGGTCCCGTCGGTAGGAAATTTCGGGCCATGACATAAGATCTTCTAGATTTTTAGCCAACCTGGTTGAGAACTCCTCCTTCGTCTTACCTGGCCGATACATTTGAACAAAATGGTATATTACACCATAAGAACATGAAAAACCTAAGAGCCAACAACAATAAGTAATAACCTCGCAGATGATAGCGCCAGTAATGAGGGCAGTCAGTGTGCGGTACAAATAGAGCAGGAAGATCAAACGTATTCGAGATTTGCACAAAATTGACCCAGTAAAAGTTTATGAGCCAGAGGGATCTGAAACAGAAAACGCATTCAAATCAATGAATGAATACTAATCAATTGAACTACTTAGAAAGCTAATTAATTGCAAACACAGATATAGGCGCGCTAAAAGTAAATCATTTTCGTTTCTCTACCAGAGGCGGACCTACATGGTCAATAGAGGGGTCACCGGAACCCGTTAGCTTCGGCAAAACTATGTATATATATTTGTATATATATCAAGGACCCCTAAAGAATATTGGTGTGCTCCCTCAAACATAAAAGCTGGATTGCTGGGCTTGTTTAACATGCAACATTTGTTCCTCCCTCGCAAGATGATTGGTGTTCAAGACCCAGCGCCAGCAGCAATGCTGCTCATTTTCATTCTACTTTTCCCTCTTTGAATTCAAGGTAGTTTAGTTCAAAAATATTTTAGCACTAGTACATATAGTGAACTTAGTTTAGCTTTTTCTCTCTTCAAATCTCTCTCTCAAAAGACTCAAACCGAGCTTCTCTCCGTGATTAGTTCTTTAGGCTTCTACATAAAATAGTTAGAAATATTTTGACAAACATCTTTCTAGAGGTTGAAAAAGGTAATAGAGAGAGACATAAAAAAAGGAAATTAGGGGGGGGGGGATAAATTATTCCATTAGCAAGAAGCCAATTGTATTCTTTATCCTGATCATTAAGTTTATAAGCAACATTATTTTCTTAACTTGTACTAAAATAAGTAATTCAACAAAATTTTCCCCTAAAAAGAGTAATAGAAAAACTCCAAAAGTAGTCATGTCTTCAATAATCACTTCGACAAAGTACCATACCTCCGCCGATTCAGCGATGTCGATTGAAACTCTGCTTGAACTGCTTAACGAATATTTAATCTTGATTTTATTTGAGTAAGGTTATAATATTTTAAAAGATCTTTTTGATCATTGACTCCTAATCATTAAGTTTTCAAGGAGTTAGCACGCTAAATTTTGTCGTTACTGTCACACTTCCTTTTTCCCGAGGGATAGGGGAGTTTTTCCAATTAAAGTGACATTATTCGAAATGAGATTATTTATTTTATTCAGAGTTGATACTTGAAATAATTATTATGGTGCCCCAAGTCACCAATTTATTTTAAAAATCCCAAATTGAAGAAATTGACTCAATTTATGGTCCGTGAACACAAAAGACCGGGTAAGGAATTCTGTTAACCTAGGAGAAGGTGTGAGGCACTCCCGAGTTCCATAATTTTAGCACGGTCGCTTAACAAATTACACTTGACTTAATTGTTTGATTACATGTTTTAGACATATTATGCATTGATAGTAGGCTATATTTATGCAATTTAGACACTATTTATACTTTAATTTAGTTGCACTTTATTGATATTTGAATGCTAAAAGATAACAAAATGCTCTAATTAAGAATTTTATGCTTTGCAGGAGCCACTCCAAGCTAGGAGGAAGCTGAAGAGTGTTTTGGAGTCAATATGGAGTGTGGAAGGCCAATCGGAGGTTAGCCCGGTCGAAAAGGAGCGAGAAAAGCAAGCGGGGAGGTCCCCTTCAGGTGCACGACCGCGGAGTTGACCGCGCACTGGAGGTAGAACACTGGCTGAAATCCACGGTCGGATCTGCGGCCGCGGACGGGCAGATGGAGGCCAACATCTCAGGGGCAATTATATAATTTCCAAGGCGACTAACCTAAACCTATATAAAGCCTAATTCGCCCAGAAGAGAGAGAGAGAGAGAGAGAGAGAGAGAGAGAGAGAGAGAGAGAGAGAGCTGTTTTTAGGAGATTTTGGAGGCAAGAACAAGAGAGAGAAGATGGAGAATTTCCTAAGAGTTTTCATCTTCTTCTTCTTACTTCCATTGTTGATTATGAATTATTATAGTGAATTTTTATCCATTAGTATGAGTAGCTAAACCCATCATCTAGGGTTGATGGAACCAATTGTTGGATGAAGTTTTGACTATGTTTAGATATAATTGAGCCGTTCTTGTTCTATGATTGTTCAACTATGTGTTGTGTTGTGATTAATTGAAAGAGACCTTGATTAATCGTGTCTAATTACCTTGTGTTGCTTGAGAAAGAACACTTGGTTATATTGTTGTTGAACAACACTACTTTCGGGTAAGTTAAAAGATTAATTACTTGAATTTAAAAGCGGGGTTAGAGATAACGAAGCTTTGGTGGGATAATTCTGAGTTGCATAAATTGTTAACTAGAGTAGTTCGAGAGAATGCTTCTAGTAAATTATCGTAATTGATCGAGAGATAATTACGGTAGCTCGAAACTCATAATCCTCATAGAGTATTACAGCTAGATTATAGCTAGCGTGTCAGGAATTAGTCCGGCAATTGGGGAAATCAATAGCCCTAGATCCTTTTACCTTTGAATTCAACCGTATTCTTGATTATTTCTAATTTTGTTGTCATTTTTCATTAGATAATTAAATTCCACTTATGCTCTATTAAAAATCTTGCATCCAGAAATTGTCTGAGCTTATCATTAGCATTGTTAAAAGTTGTAGTAAATAGGTTAGTTCCCTGTGGGATTCGACTCCAGACTTGAACCAGATTATATTTGCAGCGACCGCTTAGTCCTTTTTACAAGGCATAGTTGGGCGTGATCAAATTTTGGCATCGTTGCCAGAGAACTAACAGTGTTATTTATTACAACTTAAAAGAATTGTTAGGATTCTTAGTTTAGATCAATTTCCTACGATGTTAAAAATATTTCATTGAAATTCTCACATTTGAACTCTTCTGTGACTCAGGTGTATTCCTAGAAGCTCTTTAAGGACTGGTGAACTTTTTGAAGGAATCTCAGACCCAGAGAAAGTATTAAGGGCATTGAATCGTGACAACAAGAAGAACAAACAGTTAAAACAAAAAGACCAACTCGAAAGTGAAATGAACAATATGGACGACGTCAACGGAAACAATCGGAATGATCGTGTTGACCCAAACAATGGAATGGTGGCACCTCTTGTGCCGGAAGCTGCTCTTTATAATCGGGCACAACAAACTACTGTTAACCTGGCCACCGCCATTACTGTTCCTCAGATACAAGCGAAGACATTCCAGATTACCAACAACATGTTGCACTTGTTGTAGAATAAGGGACTGTTCTCCGGGTTATACATCGAAGACCCACAACAACATCTGAAGAACTTCCTATCAATTTGTATGACTCAAAGACAGTCTAATGTGACTCTTGAAGCAATTAAGCTATTACTGTTCCTATACTCAATGACTGGAGAGGCTCAAATTTGGCTGAATTCGCTCCCAATAAACTCCATTGCTACTTGGGAAGACTTAGTCAAGCAGTTCTTAAACAAGTTTTATCTTCCCAACAAGATTGCAAGGCAAATGGATGAGATATTGCAGTTCAGGCAGAAACTGACTGAGACCTTGCAAGAAACCTGGGAGAGGTTTAAGGGTATGCTAGTGAAGTGTCCACACCATGGCATTCTAGATGAGATGCTAGTATAGAGATTCTACATGGGTTTGGCAAACCGTGTGAAGGCCAATGTAGATGCTTCAGCTGGGGGTGCATTTTGGAGCAAAATGTTCACAGAGTGCAAGATTCTTCTAGGCAAGATGGCTCAAAATTCAGGCTGGATGACACACTTATACCAATGCTGCATTATATTGCTCTTGACACAAACAATTCCAATGTAGAGAACATAGCCACTCTCATGACCCAGATGAGCTTACTGACAATGAAAATTGATGAGATGGGTACAAAGCAAGTGCACATTGTTGATACAACAAATGGAGGCTTGTGCACTCCTTGCATAAACTTGTCATATGTGTGCTCTTGGAGTGGAGAGAATGACAACCAGGGCTTCAGAGAAGACATAAATTATGTCAATAATTTTGGAGGTCAGAGGCAAGGTGGGCAGCAATGGGGACCAACACTAAACCAACAGTACATACCAAACCAGCCACAACACAACCCCAATCCAGGAAGCGCACGACAACAAGGCCAAGTCGTGCCTTATCAAAGGCAATATGGCTATAATCAGCAGCACCAACAACAGTTGGCCTATCAACCACCTCATCAACAGCATGACAACAACATGCTAGAAATCAGGGGGATGCTGTAACAACTTATTGGGACAAATGGTAAGATGCAAGAAAAGTTAGCAGCACATGATTCGGTAATCAAAGGCATTAAAACTCAATTGGGATAGCTGTCTATGGCCTTGAACAATCTCACACAAGGAACATTGCCTGTATATACAAATATTAACCCAAAGGAATAGAACCCAAATCAGCTAATAGCAGTGAGTCTCAAGATTGGAAGAGATTTAGACAGAGAGCAAGAAGTTGCTCAATCTAGGAGAGAGACTACGCCAACTACTCCAGTTACATTAGAGGCATATGAGTCAGCAGAGCTCACTGAGGTTGTAATTGAACAAGCACAGGTTGACAAGGGTAAGGAGAAGTAAGGTGAACAACTCTCATAACATGTGGTAGAAAAAGCTTCCAACAAAGAAAAGACACCAAGCAGTGGGCAGAGGTTGACTCTTGCACCATTCCCCCAGAGATTGGAAAAACAAAAGAAAGATGATCAATATAGGAAATTCATGGAAATGCTTTGACAAATTCAATTGAATATTTCACTGATGGATGCTTTGAAGGAAATACCATGGTATGCAAAAATGATGAAGGACCTGATGTCGCAAAAATTTGACTTCCAGGACCTGTCCACTATAACTCTGACGCAGACCGGCAGCGCGGTACTGACAAGACCTATGGATCAAAAAGTATCTGATCCATGTATTTTCAGTATCCCATGCACCATTAGGAGTTATTCTTCTGCTAAAACATTGATGCCCTTGGAAATCTATATAAAACTGGGCATTGGCAAAGCTAGACCGACCTTAATGTTGTTGCAATTGGCTGATCGCATAGTCAAAAGACCGACAAGAATTCTTGATGATGTGCTTTTTCAAGTGGGGAAGTTTGTATTCCCTGCAGACTTTGTTATTCTTGACTGTCAAGTGAATGAAGAGATACCCATCATTCTGGGAAGGCCGTTCTTAGCCATTGGGAGAGCATTGATTGATTGTGAGACTGGAGAGTTGAAAATGAGGTTGAACAATGAAGAAATAATATTCAACGTTCAACAATCCATGAGGAGACCTAGCAAATTTGCAAATTGCTCGCTAGTGGAGGTCGTGGATATGATACTGCAAGAGGAGGATGAGACCTTTAATGTCAGGGATCCGCTAGAAGCATGTTTGATGAATTTAGAAGAAATGGATGGTAAAGGGTTGGCGGAGTGGGTCATAGCTCTTGGGGGTCAAGGGTTCTGGAAAAGGGAACCTCAGTTCGAGCCCCTACGCTTAGAAGAAAGACCAACACCACCTGTAAAACCATCAATAGAGGAGCCACTACAGTTGGACCTGAAACCGCTTCCAGCTCACTTCAGGTACATTTTCTTAGGGCCTAATTCTACTTTGCATGTTATTATATCATCTGGTTGCTAGCTGTGCAGGTAGAGCAACTCTTACAGGTGTTACAAGAATGTAAGACTGCCATAGGTTGGACCATGGCAGATATAATGGGTATCAACCCAGCCTTTTGTATGCACAAGATTCTCTTAGAAGAGGGGCACAAACCTTCCAGAGAGCATCAACGATGGCTGAACCTGAATACGAAAGAGGTGGTGAAGAAGGAAGTGATCAAGTGGCTGGATACGGGTATCGTCTTCCCCATCTCTGACAGCAACTGGGTCAGCCCTGTTCAGTGTGTGCCGAAAAAGGGAGGAATGACGATCATACAAAATGAGAATAACGAGTTGATCTCGACTTGTACAGTCACGGGGTGGCGGATTTGCATGGACTATCGGAAATTGAACACAACCACCCGGAATGACCATTTCCCCTTGCCTTTCATTGACCAAATGCTGGACATGTTAGCTGGGCGGTCTCACTTTTGTTTCTTAGATGGATATTCGGGGTTCTACCAGATCTCAATAGCCCCTGAAGACAGACAGAAAACATCCTTCACTTGTCCGTATAACATCTTTGCCTTTCAGAGAATGCCTTTTGGACTTTACAATGCACCGACTACATTCTAGCGGTGCATGTTATCCATTTTCACTGATATGGTTGAAGACATTATAGAGGTGTTTATGGATGATTTCTCCGTGGTGGGGAATTCATTCGAAGATTGTCTTCACAATTTAAGAAGAGTGCTCAAAAGATGTGTGGAGACAAATTTGGTGCTGAATTGGGAAAAGTGCCATTTTATGGTACAAGAAGGAATAGTTTTGGGGCATCGAGTGTCCAGTAAGGGAATTGAGGTCGACCATGCTAAGCTTGATATGATTGAGAAATTACCACCACCCACTTAGGTCAAGGCAGTGAGAAGTTTCCTTGGGCACGCCGGGTTCTACAGGCGATTCGTAAAAGATTTTTCCAAGATTGCTAACCCTTTTATGTAAATTTCTTGAAAAGGATCAACCCTTCGTGTTTTCTAATGATTGCAGGTTGGCATTTGAGGAAACGAAGAAGAGACTGGTAACTGCACCTATCATTGTTGCACCCAATTGGGAGCAACCGTTCGAGCTCATGTGCGATGCCAATGATTATGCTATAAGAGTAGTCTTGAGGCAGCGAAAAGACAAGATGATGCACCCAATTTACTATGCAAGCAGGACGCTCTGCAGTGCATAGATCAATTACACCGTAATGGAAAAGGAAATGTTGGATGTAGTGTTTGCCTTCGACAAATTCAGGTCGTACTTAATTGGTTCAAAAGTTATTGTTTATACTGACCATGCATCAATTAGGTACTTGATAGCAAAGAAGGAGTCAAAGCCACGCTTAATCTGCTGGGTTCTTTTGCTACAAGAATTCGATCTAGAAATTTGTGGCAGAAAAGGGTCAGACAATCAAGTGGCAGACCACCTCTCAAGGTTGGAAGAAGATGAAAAGAAGATGGAGGTTGAAGATATAACAGAGACATTCCCGGATGAACAGTTACTCATTATGACAACGGAGGAGACGCCATGGTATGATGATATTGCTAACTATTTAGCAAGTGGTATTGTACCTTATGAACTCTCTTCAATTTAAAAGAAAAAGTTTGTTCGCGATTGTCGATCTTATTATTCGAATAAACCTCTACTTTTTAGAATATGTGTAGATAACATGATCCGGAGGTGTATCCCCGAGGAAGATCAACCTTCTGTTTTGTAGGCTTGCCATGCTTCACCATATGGTGGACACTTTGGAGGAATCCGGACATCAGCAAAAGTGTTAGAATCGGGGTTGTATTGGCCAACTATGTTCAAGGATGCCCATGCTTGGGTAAAAAGTTACGATGAGTGCCAAAGGACATGCAACATATCTCGATGTCACGAGATGCTGATGACCACAATTCAAGAGGTGGAGGTTTTTGACATGTGGTGGATTGACTCTATGGGGCCTTTCGTTAGCTCGTATAGTAACAAATACATATTGGTAGTAGTTGACTATGTCTCCAAATAGGTCGAAGCGGTGGCTCTCCCAACCAATGATGCAAAAGGGGTGACAGGCTTCCTAAAGAAAAACATCTTCACACGTTTTGGCACCCCGAGAGCTATAATCAGTGATGGTGGAACCCATTTTTGCAATAGAGCATTCGCACGACTATTGGAAAAGTATGGAGTTCGCCATAAGGTAGCCACACCTTACCGCCCACAGATGAGCGGGCAAGTTGAAGTGTCCAACAGGGAAATCAAAAGTGTCCTGACCAAGACAATTAATACGACAAGGACTGATTGGGCAAAGAAGCTGGATGATGCATTATGGACGTACCACACAACATTTAAAACTCCAATTGTTATGTCACCATACAAGTTAGAGTTTAGAAAAGCATGCCATCTTCCAGTAGAGATCGAACATAAAGCCCTTTGGGCATTGTGGCAGTTGAATTTGGATATGGAGACCGCATGCACCAGCAGAGTCACTGAGTTACATGAACTCGAGGAATTCAGGTTCCATGCATTTGAGAATGCAAGATTGTACAAAGAAAGGATGAAAATGATGCATGATAAGCACATTCTAGATCGGAACTTCAAACCCGGAGATCTAGTGTTGTTATACAACTCGAGATTGAGATTGTTTTCGGGTAAGTTGAAGTCCCGATGGTCAGGACCCTTCAGAGTGGTGCAAGTGTTCTCAAGTAGAGTTGTAGAAATTGAATCCGAAGATGGGACAAATAAGTTCACGGGGAATGGGCAAAGGTTGAAACATTACCTTGGAATGGTTGAAGAAAAGGAGGATAGAATGGTGATATATTTGGAAGAGCCCCAATACGTGAGCGAAAAGTAATAATGAAAGCTTGCGTCGTGCCGCGACATTAAATCAAGCGCTTCTTGGGAGGCAACCCATGGTTTGTTGTAAATCGCCGTGCCGCGACGTTAACTCAGGCGCTTTTTGGGAGGCAACCCATTATTTTTCTTTACTCTTGTTTTTGTAATTGATTTTTAATGGAATTGACCGATCTACTAATGTGCAGGGATACAATTATACGCATCGGAAGGATTCGGGGGACGAAATTAACCCGTAGATAGGTAGAAGTGCGAAAAGACAAAATTTTGCTGGAGATCGATATCCGCAGCCGTGGATTGGACCACGGAGTAGGCCACAGATTATGCATAGACCACTGCCCCCCGCAGATTGGACCGCGGAGTCGATCGCGAATTTTACTGCCTTCACTATAGCAAGTTCGCGCCTGCAGACTTGACCACGGATTGGGGTACGGATTTTGTCCCCTTCATTGTTCCTCATTCGCGGTCGCGGATTAGACGTGATTGACTGCGGATAAGGCGGTACCAAGTACCATGACACTTTCAAAGAAGAGACGCACCACCGGAGCCTCGTCAAGTGGTCATGGAGATTCATCCGGGGCACGGGCACCGGCCATTGCAACTCAGTTTGATCGTACCAGGTTTGTCTCCAGAGCTGCCCAAGACCGTTTTAGTTTGAAGGCCACTAGAAAACCTGTACCGGAAAGGGGTATTGACAAGCGCATGTTGGACAACTGTTTCGAAGAGCCGGAGGAGGGTAACTTGATGCTTGTCCGGGAGTTCTATGCCAACTGCCCTAAACTTGAGGATAGAATATGCATTGTGCGACACACGAGGGTGGATGCCTCGATAGAAGCCATCAGGAGAGTATATCGATTGTTTGTATTCAATGGGGATGAGGATTTCTATGATACTTACAAGCGAGAACCAATCACATAGAACAAGTTTTTTAGAACTATTTATGTACTAGACAAAGATGTAGCGTGGGTTGTGCCAGGATCGAAGCTACACTCTGCCTCACTCACTTTTGAAGGAAAGTGCTGGTTTCACATCATCAACAGTCGCTTGCTGCGGTCCCATAATACCACAGAGGTAAATGGTCCGAGAGCTGCCTTGATCTAGTGCTTCGTGAATGGACACGATTTTGATGTGGCCAATGTTATTCAGTCTAAGATGTTCGTTCGTTCACCACTGAAGAGGTATGGGTTCTTTTTCCCCTCTCTAGTCACTAGATTGTGCCGGGCAACAAGGGTGCCTGAGAACCCAAATGCGGATGGCATGGTGAATAAAGAAGCAAAGTTTCGGGCAGACAAAGTGACCATCGGGAAAGACCCGGTGGCACCTGGGGAAACTCATAGTGATGATTCTGATGCGCCGGAGGAGGGCAGTGAAGGGCAGGAGGAGGTTGGACCTGCCTCACCCCCACAGGAACAAGCTACAGCGGCTGAAGGACCATCCCAGGTCAGACGAAGTACACAAATGACAACCTTAGAATATGATATGGTAGGGCTATGCACTTCCATCACGAAATTGGGGGCTAGAGTTGATGCCTTGGCCACCCAAAATGTGAAGTCAGGGAAGAAAATCATGGGCTAGCTGCGTGCGCTGGGGAGGCCGTGCCATCTCAACCTTGGCACTGTCTCCGATCAAGACTGATCCACCAGGGAAGTTTTTTCACCTCGCATTATTTTATTTTGTATGACATGGGGACATGCCATCTTTTTAAGTGTGGGCTGGGGGATACTTTGTTGTATGTTGTATGTAGAATAGTTTCGTAGTTTATTTACATAAATCATTTTTGACTTGTCCCGATGATGGATGTCATTTGACGGGTTTCTTGAGGGACTAAAGTGGAAAGAAAGTTTTTTGTTAAAAGTAAAAAATGGTGCGGTGAGCGTGGATTTTCTTTTGTAGTAGTGTATCAATTTTCCCTTGGTTTTTCTTTAAACTACGGTTCTTTTCCAAGGGTTTCATTTGAACCGGAAGTAGTTAGTTTTTATTTATTAGTTAGGGACTTATGGGCTATGGGCAGGATTAGAATAGGATCTCTTAACTTCGTAAAGCCTTGAATATTGCGGGTACTTAGTGTGACGCTTAGGCTCATTTGTTGACTCTTGTAAGAATGCCTTAAACTGTATGTTCTTAATTTGGCTTAAGTACTCTGATCTAAGTGTTTGATGATCCGATCTGGAGTGAGTCATGTCCCATGTGTGTGTGAGGCTTGTTGTGTTCTGTGCACGACATTTGATGACAAGAACTTGCCATGTGTGTCTGGAAAGCGAAATAGTAGTCTTTCTTAGTCTGGGAAGTGATATAGGCATTTCTTTGTTGAACCATATATATACATATTCCACCTACCTATTTGTTATGTATCATAATTAACCCCGTTGAGCTTGTAATCCTGTTTCCTTGGCAACCACATTACAAGCATTATCCCTTGTTTGAATTGACCATCTTTTGAACCCTTTACCTCTCGTAAGCACTTGAATTACTATGAATCTATAAAAAATAAAGTGTGGGGTAGTTGGTGGGGCTTTTGAGTGGAACTAGGGAAATCAAGAGAAAGGTGCACCTTGTTGAAAAAAAAATGTATCATGTGTTATTAGTGTATCATGTTGATTAGTAATATTCTGTGGTTGCTTTTAAAGTGATTGTGCTTAAAGAAGTGTGGGGTAATTTACGTGGTTTTTAAGGTGGAAATATTGGTTTAACTTAAGTGTGGGCTTGATTACAAAATATATGTATTAAAGTGCTTGGGGAGGTATAGTCACTATTATATCCAAATATATCCTACTCGGCCTGCAACCTACATTACAGCCAAATAAAGTCCTACTTGATCCTAGACTGAACAAGCTCAATTAGTAGAGTAGTACACTATGGGCAAACCTATGGAGCATTTTCTGTTGCACAAGAATATCATTTCTGTGGGTGAGTGAATTCTGTTTATTTTGAAGTTCCTCAGTTTGCGTGAATTTTATTGATTGTGGAATGAGTCTCTTTTGTAGTGAGCAGACACTTGATTCACGAAGGAGAGGTAAGTATGGACCTTTGAATAGAGTAAGTAAGCCTGTTAGGAATGTTGCGTGGCTCGCAGGAGTCTACTCTTGAGGAGTAGATATTACACTAATGTATACTCAAAATATGTGAAATATTCTTGGTGTGACAAGTTAGGGAAGTCGCTCAGTGAAGTTAGGCCTCTATAGAGTGTGGTTTGATTGCTCGGGGACGAGCAATGGTTTAAGTGTGGGGTGTTGATAGTAGGCTATATTTATGCGATTTAGACACTATTTATACTCTAATTTAGCCGCACTTTATTGATATTTGAATGCTAAAAGATAACAAAATACTCTAATTAAGAATTTTATGCTTTGCAGGAGCCACTCCGAGCTAGGAGGAAGCTAAAAAGTGTTTTGGAGTCAATATGCAGTGTGGAAGGCCAATCGAAGGTTAGCTCGGTCGAAACGGAGCGAGAAAAGCAAGCGGGGAGGTCCTCTCTAGGTGCGCGGCCGCGGAGTTGACCGCGAATTGGACCGCGCACTGGAGGCAGAACACTGGCTGAAATCCGCGATCGGATCCGCGGTCGAATCGCGACTGCGGACGGGCGGACGGAGGCCAACAACTCAGGGGTAATTATGTAATTTCTAAGAAGACTAACCTAAACCTATATGAAGCCTAATTCATCCAGGAGAGAGAGAGAGAGAGAGAGAGAGAGAGAGAGAGAGAGAGAGAGAGAGAGAGAGAGAGAGAGAGAGCTATTTTTAGAAGATTTTGGAGGCAAGAACAAGAGAGAGAAGACGGAGAATTTTCTAAGAGTTTTCACCTTCTTCTTCTTACTTCCATTGTTGATTATGAATTGTTATAGTGAATTTTTATCCATTAGTATGAGTAGCTAAACCCATCATCTAGGGTTGATGGAGCCAATTATTCGATAAAGTTTTGACTATGTTTAGATATAATTGAGCCGTTCTTATTCTATGATTATTCAACTATGTGTTGTGTTGTAATTAGTTGAAAGGGCCCTTGATTAATCGTGTCTAGTTACCTTGTGTTGCTTGAGAAAGAACACTTGGTTAGATTGTTGTTGAACAACACCACTTTCGGATAAGTTAACAGATTAATTACTTGAATTTAAAAGCGGGGTTAGAGTTAACGAAGCTTTGGTGGGATAATTTTGAGTTGCATAAATTGTTAACTAGAGTAGTTCGAGAGAATGCTTCTAGTAAATTATCATAATTGATCGAGAGATAATTACGATTTTCCGGAACTCATAATACTCATAGAGTATTACGGTGAGATTATAGCTAACGTGTCAGGAATTAGTCCGGCAATTGAGGAAATCAATAGCCCTAGATCCTTTTACCTTTGAATTCAACCTTATTCTTGATAATTGCTAATTTTGTTGTCATTTTTCATTAGATAATTAAATTCCACTTATGCTCTATTAAAAATCTTACATACGAAAATTGTCTGAGCTTATCATTAGCATTGTTAAAGATGTAGTAAATAGGTTAGTTCCCTGTGAGATTCGACTCCGGACTTGAACCGGATTATATTTGCAACGACCGCTTAGTCCTTTTTACAAGGCATAGTTGGACGTGATCATGCATTTTACTCTTTACCACTTTTAATAGAATTGTAATTGCTTTTAGGATTTATGAAATTTATTTAAATAAGTCGCAATGTCACACACTTATTGATTTTGAACACATTGTGAATCGCATCACGTGAAACGCACCCGCGATTTACAACATAATTTTTATTATTAATTAATTTGAAGTTGTAAAGTCGAGTCGCATGAAGTGCACATCCGAATTGGGAATTACGTATCGTGACCATGTCATTGAGACCGTACCCATATCCATGATAATTTATTAATCGCGTCTAAAGCAAGCTATGATGTTCATGATTTTCCTAAAAGCTAGTTTGAGATTATTTGGGGCTTATGGAAAGAAATTGCGGCCCAGATATGAATGTCAATTAAAGTATGCAAACTTGCTTTTTAGATTATCGAATTAATTCAATTTTTGGTATTCAGGGAACTCAACGAACTTGCTTCTAATTTCAACGAAATAGACGAGTCTTGAAGTTCAATAAGTAAAAGAAGATCATTACTGTAACTTCTATTTGCATTCAAAAGTACAAAATAACCAAATCATGCAATTATAACAATCATATGACATGAATATTATGACTAAGATGGGTTTGCTAGCATTGTCCAGATCCTCACGCTTATTAGATAGATTAATTGCAAATAATTAACATCTTCAAACTTGCACCTGAATTTCCAAACTAGTAGAATCCCAGAATTTTAATACTAAACTTCGTGATTACAATCCTTACTAGAATCGACAAGGAATAACTTATAATATAACTTCAGTTCATCTACAACCATATCTGGATATAAACAAAAAGGATGTTCAGCTCCACATTCTTGTCTGCCTACCATTAGGGAGTTTGATCTCACTTCTTGGGTTCGAGCTTTACTGATTTGACCAATTAATGGCCAAATCTGCAAATCAAAGCCATATGGCCAATGCCAACAACGTTGTTATCAACACTTAATCTTGGAACTTCTTATTTAACATACAGAATATCATAATCACATTTAAATCTAATTTCATGCTCAAAGGAAACATGACTTACAAATCAAAAACAAACAGTCATTAACTCAACAAAAGAACACATGATCTTAATCTGATCACATAATCACATAATCATTGCTTAATGGTGCAATTTATACTATCAAGTTACATGATTAAGATTAAGGAGGTACCTTGATACAGAAAAGAAATGAAGAAGAAACAACAACAAGAATCAGATTTGGAGCTCAGCGAATGAAGAGAATCCCAGCAATCAACAGCAAATTAACCAAATTAATTCTAATTAAAACTAACTTCGCAAAATTAACCTAATTATCTATTTTCTAATTGATCAATTATTTAACTAATTAACTCATTAATTAAAACTATAATGCTAAACAAGGAAAAACAAACTAATGTATTTTAGTAATGCAAATTAAATATTAATAATGAGAGTAAAAAATCTAAGAATGCAAAAAGCAAAAGAGAAAATATTTCAAACCATTTTCGTGATTTGAAATGCAATTTAAATATTCTAAAAGTGCAAATAAACGCCAAACAAATATAAAAAATAATTCCTAAAATTCTACAAAAGTAATTAAAACAATTTTTGACTTTTTTTAGGAGCAATTTTATACTTCGGGCAAATATTACGTGCTCACGGCTGCCCTTCTTTGCTCGAGAACATAAAGAGATTTTGGGCAAAGATAATGTGAGCAATTACGAGTAATTTTTTGCTCGTTTGACACTCCATAGGAATCATTTTAAACCATTTTTGTGATTTGAAATGCTATTTAAATATTCTAAAAGTGCAAATAATATAAAAAATAATTCCTAAAATTCTACAAAAGTAATTAAAACTATTTTTGACTTTTTTTAGGAGCAATTTTATACTTCGGGCAAATATTACGTGCTCACAGCTGCCCCTCTTTGCTCGAGAACATAAAGAGTTTTTGGGCAAAGATAATGTGAGCAATTACGAGTAATTTTTTGCTCGTTTGACACCCCATGGGAAGCATTTTGAAAAAGTTTGACCGAACTTTATTTCGGAGGTTGCCTACATATCCTTGGGTATAAAAGAATCGAGTGAGTGTAGTTTTGAAAGTTTTGGTAGCTAGACTACCGGGAAGTTGTGATTTCACTGATGTTCCTGCTACTGCTACTGCTCGCTAAACTCCTTATTACACCAAAATCAAAATAAAAAAATAAACTAAACAAGCCTATCAGATACGAGTTACAATGTTCTTATCTATAAATCTTCTAAAACTTGATCTTGAGTCTTGACTGGTTCTACATGCATACTCTGATCTGAATCTTAATACTTGCTAGCTGCAGGTGCTAGTTCGTTCTTCTATGACTTTTCTGATCAAACCGTAAAGTGCGATGCTCGTGATTCCAGTCATGTCTTGAGCAGTTCACACCTTTCATCTGCTTCTGCATTTTGGATTCACTTTTTTTTCTTTTTCTTTTCTTATTTTGAATTGAGACTTCTTCTTTTGGTCACCTCGAACCCTGTGCCTTGAGGGAAAACCTTCTTAGACATCAAAACAAACAAACTAATAAAAATTTTTTGCCCCAGTTTTCACTAGAAAACTTTCGTGAGTTATTTGTAACAAAACTCTATACTACTTCATTATTGAAAGCGATAAAAGAGTTGGGAATGGTGTACCCGGAGAAAATATGATTCTTTGGGAATGATGTACCGTGATTGTCAAAATGGTGCTGCAACTAGGGAGTAAAACCCTATGTTGGAAAACGAGACTAGGGAGTGAAAACCCTATGTCTAAAATAAAATCAACTAGGGAGTGAAGACCCTATGTTGGAAAATCGACTAAGAAATGGAGACCCTATGTCTAAAATAAAATCAACTAGAGAGTGGAGACCCTATGTTGGAAAAACGACTAAGGAGTGGAGACCCTATTTCTAAAATAAAATCAAATGGGAGTGAAGACCCTATGTTTAAAATAAAATCAACTAGGGAGTAGAGACCCTATGTTGGAAAAACGACTAGGGAGTAGAGACCCTATGTCTAAAATAAAGTCAACTAGGGAGTGGAGACCCCATGTTGGAAAACTGACTAGAGAGTGGAGACCCTATGTCTAAAATAAAATTAACTAGGGAGTGGAGACCCTATTTGGAAAAGCGACTAGGGAGTGGAGACCATATGTCTAAATTAAAATAAACTAAAGCGTGGAGACCCTTTGTTGGGAAAACGACTAGGGAGTGGAGACCCTATGTCTAAAATAAAATCAACTAGGGAGTGGAGACCCTATGTCTAAAATAAAATCAACTAGAGAGTGGATACCCTATGTTACAAAAGCAACTAGGGAGTAAAGACCCTATGTCTAAAATAAATTCAACTAGGGAGTGGAAACCCTATGTTGGAAAATTAGCTAGGGAATGGTGTACCCTATACTACCATGATTTTGAACGTTCTTTCTTTTCTTTCTTTTTCATCATTTTAATGTTTTTTTAATTATTTTTTAGAGAATGAGTAAATGCGGGAAAGAATTTGAAGAAGACTTCTCTTTTAGAGTTGTTGCTGCTGCAGAGCTGTTTCTAGCTCCCGCGCGGTTTCTTTTTTTTCTTTTTTTGTTTTTGGTTGCATCTGCTTCTTGCAAGGTTGCTTTTGGTTGCATCTGTTTCCTGTTTTTCAAAAAAAGAACATTTGTTAGTTTGAAACGGTGGTTGGTTTTGCGGCCTTGAGAGTTTCAGTTGCTTGATCTTGGCCGGCTTCTCTGATGATAATTTCACCCACAACTGCTAGTTTCCTGAATACTGATTGCATTTCTGGCCCTGGAGAACCTTTGGCTTTTCCAAACTTTGCCATGACGGTTAGTCACGTGGGACTTAACCTTTTCCAACTTTATTTTTCCTTTGTAGGCCTTTGACTTCTTTCTTCCAATTTTAATTTTAGAGCATTGGGAACCTTTGGCTTTTAACACTTTGCCAAGACGGTTAGCCACTTGGGACTTTACCTTTTCAACTTTATTTTGCCCTTGTAATCGCTTTCAATTTGATTTCCTCTTTTTGAGAGTTTTTGATTTCAAAGAATCTGACATCATGTCACGACCCAAAATTTCCCACCGACGGGGCCGTGATGGCACCTAACATTTCTCTTGCTAGGCAAGCCAATGTTAGAGAATCATTAAACCAATTCCTTATTCCCATTTAGTAATTAACAATAATTAACTAAGATGAAATATAGTAAGTGCAGAATATCATAAAACTGTATTAATTACTACCATCCGGATCTGGATTCACAATTCACGGGTATTCTAGAATTTACTACAAGTAATAGTCTGAAAGAAATATAACTGCCTGAATAAAAGAAACAGTAGAACAGAAAAGATAGACGGGGAGTTCGAGGTCTGTGAACGCAGACAGATCTACCTTGAGTCTCCGAAAAGCGCACCAATAACAAAATCTCGATCAACTCGAGCCGGTATCAAAATTTGCACAGAAAGTGCAGAGTTCAGTATCAGTACAACCGAACCCATGTACTGGTAAGTGTCGAGCCTAACCTCGACGAAGTAGTGACGAGGCTAAGACAAGGCACTTACAAATCAACTTGTACAATTTAACAGTTTATATACAAATAACATAAATGAAGAACTAAACATGAAATATCGGGAGGGGAACATACTGAGGAGAATACAAGATAAAGAACTACAACAAAATGATCACCGGAGCAATCAATATACCATAAATCAACAGGAATAGTGAATACAATAAAGGAAAAATACACGGCATCACCCTTCGTGCTTTTACTCTCAATCTCACCATAAAATTAATAGAAACGGCACGACATCACTCTTTGTGCATTAACTCTCATATCATGGCACGACATCACCCTTAGTACTTTTACACTCACAATATGGCACGACATCACCCTTCTTGCATTAACACTTACAATATGACACGACATTACCCTTCGTGCATTAACACTCTCTCTTACCATAATGCAATGCATAAATAACAACAGGAAGATAGAACAACAAGTACAAACTTTACTTCAACATTTAGTTCCACAATATAAATCTCAACTTTTAAATGAATACTCGATTACCAACACAAAATCTGTAACCATGATAATGGCGATCAATTTAACAACACTAGTATAAACATGTAGCAATTAGGCATATGAAAGAGACAATATAAGAAAATAGAAGAAACATGGAATACAGGTAAATTGGCGGTGTATAAGTACTCGTCACCTCACACATATGTTGCTCTCATGAATTTCACTTAGTAAATAATCTAAGGTTCCTAATTCCCTTAAGTCAGGGTTAAACACAATACTTACCTTGCTCTAAAGGCCACTTAATTCTCAATCACAACTTTTTCTTTGGAATTCACCTCCAAACCACTCGTATCTATTCAAAAATGACTCAATAATATCAAATATTGCTAAAGGAATCAATTATATTGCATAAATTAAATTTCCCAAATTTTCCTCCAAAAAGTCAAAAAAATTGACCCCGGGCCTGCTTGGTCAAATCCCGAGGTTCGGACCAAAATCTATTTACCCATTTACCCCCGAGCCCGAATATGTAATTAGTTTTGGAATCCGACCTCAAATTGAGGTCTAAATCCCCAAAGTTTCGAAATTCCTAGTTTCTATCCTAACCCCTAATTCTACAATGAAAACTCTATATTTTAGGTTGATAATTCAAGAAATGTAATGGGTAATTGAAAGAAAATAGTTTAGAATCACTTAGAAACACTTTGGGGATGAAATGACTCTTGAAAAATTGCCTCTACCCATTTGATTATTGAAAAATGTTGAAGAAATAACTTAAACCCGTGTTTGATTCTGTTTTATGCATTGGGAGATAGTGTGCACCGCGTTCATGAAGGGTACTGGCTTCCAAGCCTTCACGTTCCGAGATCCTGCTCGCGTTTGTGATAGTTACTCCCCCCTGGACTTCGCGTTCGCGAGACATTGTTCACGTTCGCGATGAAGGAACGACCAACCCTCCCCCAGGTCACTAAGTGCTTCGCGTTCGCGAAGGGTAAATGTGATGACCCAAAATGTCATCTTTAAATTTAATAAGTAATTTTGTATTCTAAGATCTCGAAAAGCACTAATTATTATTTCTTGACTTGCGTGCGCAGTCCGCATAAATTTCTGGAAAGTTTTCATGTGAAAAATGGATTAAAATGTGAAATGGAGTTTTAAAACTCATATGAGTTGACTTTGGTCAACATTTTGGGTAAACGGACTCGGATCAGTATTTTGACAATTTCGGTAGGTCCGTATAGTGATTTGGGACTTGGGCATATGCCCGGAATCGAATTCCGAAGTCCCTAGCCCGAGATATGGAATTTTGATGAAAAATTAAAAGTTTGAAAGCCTAATGATTTTTAAGAAGTTACTGTTGTTGGATTTATTGACACTGGGTCAGTATTTTGGTTTCGGAGCTCGATATAGGTCCACTATAATATTTATGACTTGTCTGCTGAATTTGGTGAGAATCAAAGTTGATTTGACATGATTCAGACGTCCGGTTGTGAAAATATAAGTTTTAAAGTTTTCTTGAAAATTTCATTCGATTTGGGGTTCAATTCGTACTTGTGGGCATGTTTGGTTTGGAGCCCCGAGGACTTGGGTGAGTTTCAGATGCTCAACAGGCCATTTCAGACTTAAGAAAGATGGCAGATTTCTGGTGTTTTGTTGTAGAATTTTTACTCATCGATATCGCGTGAAGCCATTCGCGATCGCGTAAGGCAAACTAAAAGGTCAACCAAAGTTGCTTTTCGCGTTCGCGAATTTGAGGATGCGATCGCGTAGGGGTGTGAAGAGGTGCTTCACAAAAGTGTGGACAAGGTCACGTTCGCGTAGAGTTAAAGAGGCTAAAGCTAAGCCACACGCTTACTCATCGCGATCGCGTGAAGTCGTTCGCAATCGCGTAAGTTTGTGAGTCAAAGCATCACGTTCGCCTAACGTTCTACGCGTTCACGTAGAGTAAATTTCTGGGGCAGCAAAGTAGAGCTTCGTGATCGCGAGGCTATTCATGCGATCACGATTAAGGAAAATTGGGCAGCCAAAAATGTGCTTGACGATCGCAAAGCATTGTACGCGATCGCGTAGGGTAAAATCTGGGGCAAACAGAACTTATTTTCTGGAAAATGGGATTCGTCCCATTTTCAATCCTTTTCCATTTTTGAGCTCAGGTAAGGCGATATTTGGGCAATTTTTACAGAAAAATATTACGGTAAGTATTCATTATCCTATATTGATTATATTTCATGATTCCATACTCATTTACATCATGAACTAGTGAAAGTTTGGAAGAAAAATTAAATTTTTATAAAATCTTTCAAAAATAAAAATTTAGATTTGAAGGTCCATTTGATATTGGAATTGGATAAATTTTGTATGGGTGAACTCGTATCGGAACGGGTATTCGGATTTTGTGAGTTTTTCTAAGATTTGAGACGTGGGTACCACTGTCGAATATTTAAATGAATTTCTGATTTTTATCCGGAAAATTAGTAAATTCATATGGAATTAATTCCTATGATTCATATTGAGTATATCGAATTGTTTGTGAATAGATTTGACTCTTTTGGTGACAAATTCAAAAGGAAAAGTTGTGGTCGTATAGTCTATTGGAATTTGCAATGTGAGGTAAGTGTCGTGGTTAAACTTGACTTGAGGGAATAGAACCCTTATACTATTTGTTATGTGAAATGCATGTGAACGACGTATAGGCGAGGTGACGAGTGTCTATACGTTATCAAATTAATTGTTTGCATAATTACTTGAAAAACCATAAATCGTTTTAAATCTTGAATTAATTATTATAATAATTATTTCTCTCCTGCTCTTTGTCAAATATTAATTCTTGAATTCCTGCATTAATTGTTACATGCTATTTGAATTATGTGTCTTAATTGTTATTTGACTTTTAGCATATTAAATATTAAGCTGCCTATTTTCTACCTGATTTCCATAATAACTTGCTATTTGTCATTGTTGTTTCATAATTAAATCATAATTATTGTATGCTTGTTGTTTTTACAACTTTATATTAATTATTGTATTTATTGGGGAAATTTCTTCTATAAGAATTGGTAAATGAATATATTTAAGGATCGGGCTGTACGCCGCAACAAACTGATTAAAAGTCAATATTTGGGGGATCGGATTGCACGTCGCAATAGACTTATTTAAAAGTCAATATTGGGGGATCATATTGCATGCCGTAACAGACTTATTTAAAAGTCTATATATACTTGATTGAAATAAATATATAGTATACTTATTTAAAAGTGAATATTGGGGGATCGGATTGCACGCTGCAGCAGAATTGAATGTGAATATATTGTGAGACCGGGTTGCACGCTGCAATAGAATTGATGAAAATGATAATTGGTTATGACTGTTGAATTGGCTTCAATGTTTATAAATGAGTTACCTGATTATTTCTATTAATTATTGTTGCTACTAATATTGCGTACATGTTAATGTAGGTGAACCGCCTTAGCCTCGTCACTACTTCGTCGAGGTTAGGCTCAACACTTACCAGTACATGGGGTCGGTTGTACTGATACTACACTCTGCACTTCTTGTGCAGATTTTGGAGTTGGTCCCAACGGCGTACCATAGACTTGCTCGGATTTCAGCTACTCAGAGGAGACTTGAGATATAACTGCACGACGTTCGCAGTTCTGAATTCCCCATCTATTTTACTTTAGCTGTGTGTTTATTTTCAGACATCTTTATTTTATTCAGACCTTTATTTGTATTATTCTAGAAACCCATGCACTTGTGACACCAATTCTGGGATGGTATTTAGACACCATTGTTTTTTTGGATTATTCACTATATTTCAAACTTTGCTTCTGCATTTGTTTCATTGATTATTAATAATTTACAAATTGTTTAAAAAATTGGTTAATATTATTATAACGTTGGCATGCCTAGCAAGTGAAATGTTTGGCGCCATCACGGTCCGAAGGTGGGAATTTCGTGTCGTGACAGTTGGTATCAGAGCACTAGGTTACATAGGTCTCACGAGTCACGAGCAAACTTAGTAGAGTCTGAAGGATCGGTATGGAGACATCTGTACTTATCTCTCAGAGGCTATGAAGTTTAGGAACAATATTACTTCTTTCATTCCTTATCGTGCGACATTGACTTTGCTTGAAAACTATATCTCGTATTCCTTTGTATCCACTCGTGTATGACATTGCATACTTAGTATCAGTTGTACGTCGACAGTTTGTGATGACACAGATGAACTACGAAGGAGCTAGAGATGCTCAAACATTACTTCAAAGTGTGATTCCGACTGAAGATGCGAACGTATTAAGAGATCACCTAGTGAATCAGGTGGGGGGTGCAACAGACCATGGCATCTGGTTGATTTATACAAGCTGTGAAGGTGAATATTGTGGACTATCGGACGTGGTGAACTATGACTTCGCGCCTGAAATGTATATATGTGGTACTAAAAGGTTCCCTAAAAGTTTACACATGTTTAAGGCCTGAGATTTTGTAGAGTATAAGGTTGAGACTTGCGGTATGTCCGCCTACTTAATAATCCTATACTTCAGTACCAAAGGAGTTACAGAAACAACTTTAAATTTACAGAAGATCTACTCAGCGTGGACGTCATGGTTGCAGATTTTGGGATGCTTCTGAGGAAGTACAGTGGTTGACGAGATTCTGGACTATGTGGTTTGTGCCAAGATTTGTCTGTATGGAGCTCTACTTTTGTGATCGTTGTGTATAAATAGGGGTAAGGGTACCTCTGAGAAGAATCGAAGAGTAAATTAAGAAATTGGTCAGCTCAACAGTGTTGTGTCAGCATAACAAAAGAAGAAATTCGCCTTGGGAGAGATAATTCTCCACAGGTTTCAGTGGCAAGCCTATGAAGAGGGAAGGCCAGCCAATGCAACACCGCCTACTTGGCTCAGTTCTCAGAAATGCTTCTGAAAGAATTCATTCCCGGACTCTCCATAATGCGTAGCACATAGGTTTTGAACGGTTGCATCAGGCCACCATGACGGTGTCATAATATGACATCAGGTTCAATTAGGTAGCCCGTCATAATCCTACTTTGCTTCCTACAACTAGAAAGCGAGTCCACAAACTCATTAAAGGACTCAATTATAATCGTAACATTTTGTACAACTTGGGAGCTACAGACTGATACTTCATTTCCGCTAGTGGTAGAAATTGCCAAGATATTAGAACATGTTCGGGATGAGGAAAAAGGAAACAAAGGAGACCAAGACGTCTCGGGTTTCTGGGGGATTCAGTTGATTCTACTCTACAAGTATAAATTATTATGGTTGGGGATCGGGCAATCGGCCAGCCCAGTCCGCACATCGGATTACTCGGGGTGATCCACTAAGTTCTTTTAATGCACCACCGACATGAGTTTCCTATAATGGTTATTCCAGTTATCTGGCATAGACTCAATATGAGCAGCCAAACCCGCAAAAGGGTTGTTATGAATACAGTGATACTAGGCACATCATGAAAAAATTCAAATTTGTCCCAAACTTGGGAGAGGCATATTTCATCAAAGCACTCATGCTACGTGCCCCATTGCAGTTACTACACCACCCACACGACCAGTTTGGAGTGGAGGACAGACAGGTAGAAGACGTCCTAAAGGTGGAGACCCAACCGTTGTTATATTTGTTTTATGGAATGGAGAAGGTCGTTACATCAGATGGTGTCGTGATAGGTACGACCTTGATTTAAAATAAAGGAATAATTTCCTTAACTTGATTCGGTTCTGAGTATCAAGACGAGTGTGAGTTGAGCTTTCAAAAGCTCAAGACTGCTTTAACTACGAAGTCAGTGTTGGTATTACTCACAGGTTCAGGATCTTATATGATGTATTGTGATGCATCTCACACTGGGCTTGGTGCAGTATTAATGCAAGATGGCAGGGTGATTGCATATGCGTCATGGAAGTTGAAAGTTCACGAGAAGAATTATCCTGTTCATGACTTAGAATTGGCAGCCATTGTTCATGCATTGAAGATTTGGAGGCATTACCTCTATGGTGTCTCGTGTGAGGTATTTACTGATCATCGTAGCCTTCAGTACCTGTTCAAACAAAAAAGATCTTAATTCGAGGCAGAGAAGATGGTTGGAGTTGTTGAAAGACTATGATATCACCATTTTATTTCACCCCGAAAAGGCCAATGTGGTGGTCGATGCTTTGAGTAGAAAGGTTGTGAGTGTGGGTAGTCTTGCGTATATTCCGGTTGGTGAGATGCCATTAGCTACAGATGTTCAGACTTTGGTTAATCAGTTCGTGAGGTTAGATGTTTCAGAACCCAGTCGGGTTCTAGCTTGCACAGTCGCTCGGTCTTCTTTATATGAGTGCATCGGAGAGAGGCAGTATGATGATCCTCATTTACTTGTCCTTAAGGACACGGTGCAACACGGTGATGGCAAACAGGTTGTTGTGGGGGAAGATGGAGTTCTACGAATGCAGGGTCGTATTTGTGTGCCTAACGTGGATGGGCTTCGTGAATTAATTCTTGAAGAGGCACACAGTTCCAGGTATTCTATTCATCCAGGTACAACCAAAATGTATCAAGATTTGCGGCAACATTTTTGGTGGAGGAGAATGAAAAAGGATATAGTTACATATATAGCTCGGTGTCTGAATTCTCAGCAAGTTAAGTACGAGCATTAGAGACCTGGTGGTTTGCTTCAAAAGCTAGAAATTCCTGAGTGGAAATGGAAGCGTATCACCATGGATTTTGTTGTTGGACTCCCACAGACTCAGAGAAAATTTGACGCAATTTGGGTCATTGTGGACAGGTTAACCAAATCAGCACATTTCATTCCAGTGGCAGTTAGCTATTCTTCAGAAATGTTAGCTGTAATGTACATTCATGAGATTGTCCGCCTTCACGGTGTGCCCTTGTCTATTATTTCAGATCAAAGTACGCAGTTTACCTCACATTTCTGGAGGGTTGTACAACGTGAGTTAGGCACGCGGGTTGAGTTGAGCACAACATTTCATCCAGAGACAAACGGACAGTCAGAGCGCACCATTCAAATATTGGAAGATATGCTTCACGCTTGTGTTATAGACTTTGGAGGTTCCCGGGATCATTTCTTGCCACTTGCAGAGTTTGCTTATAATAATAGCTATCGGGCGAGCATTTAGATGGATCTATATGAGGCATTATTTGGAAGGCGATGTCGTTTGCCATTTGGCTGGTTTGAACCGGGAGAGGATCGATTATTGGGTACCGATTTGCTACAAGATGACTTGGATAAGTTCAAGATTATTCAGGATCGACTTCGCACAACTCAGACTAGGAAAAAGAGTTATGCCGACCGTAAAGTTCATGATATTGCATTCATGGTTCGAGAAAGAATATTGCTCCAGGTTTTACCTATGAAAGGTGTAATGAGGTTCGGAAAGAAGGGCAAGTTGAGCCCTAGGTATATCGGACCCTTCGAAATTCTTGAAATGGTGGGTGAAGTAGACTACAAGCTTGCATTACCACCTAGTTTATCAACGGTTCATCCGGTGTTCCATGTGTCTATGCTCTAAAAATATCATGGTGATCCATCCCATGTGTTAGATTTCAGCTCAGCCCAATTGGACAAAGATTTGACTTACGAGGAAGAGTCGGTGGCTATTCTAGCCTGACAGCTCTAACAGTTGAGGTCTAAGAGTTATCCTTCAATTTGGGTGCAATGGAGAGGTCAGTCGGTAGAGGCATCTACCTGGGAGTCCGAGTCGGACATGCGGAGTAAATATCCACACTTATTCACCAGCTTAGGTACTTTTTCTATCTTCATTCGAGGACGAATATTTGTTTTAGAGGTGGAGAATGTGATGACCCAAAATGTCATCTTTAAATTTAATAAGTAATTTTGTGTTCTAAGACCTCGAAAAGCACTAATTATCATTCCTCGACTTACGTGCGCAGTCCGTACAATTTTCCAAAAAGTTTTCATGTGAAAAGTAGATTAAAAATGTGAAATGGAGTTTTAAAACTCAACTGAGTTGACTTTGGTCAACATTTTGAGCAAACAAACTCGGATCAATATTTTGACAATTTTGGTAGGTCTGTATCGTGATTTGGGACTTGGGCGTATGCCCGAAATTGAATTTCGAGGTCCCTAGCCCGAGATATGGAATTTTGATGAAAAATTAGAAGTTTGAAAGCTTAATGATTTTTAAGAAGTTACTGATGTTGGATTTATTGACACCCGATCCGTATTTCTGTTCCGGAGCCCGGTATAGGTCCACTATAATATTTATGACTTGTCTTCTGAATTTGGTGAGAATCAGAGTTGATTTGACGTGATTCGGATGTCCGGTTGTGAAAATATAAGTTTTAATGTTTTCTTGAAAATTTCATTCGATTTGAGGTTCAATTCGTAGTTCTAGGTGTTATTTTGGCGATTTGATCGTGCGAACAAGTTCGTATGATGTTTTAGGACTTGTGGGCATGTTTGGTTTGGAGCCCCTGTCACGACCCAAAATCTGACCATGGTCGTGAGGGCGCCTATCGTGTTACAAGGCAAGCCTACTTCCCAAAATATTTCAACTAAACCGATTATAAGAATTTAACAAAATATTTCAACATTTGAATTTCTCATAAACTAAATCAACTCTAAATATAATTTTAGAAATACGGAAACGAGCCCCAAACATCGAGGTATCACTAAGTCATGAGCGTCTAAATCTATGAACTAAGAAATGAAACTGTCTAACTGTCAATGCAATCCAAAAGAAGAAATGATAATAGGAGTAATAAGGTCCTGCAGACGCTAGCAGCTACCTTGCAATCTCCACAGATAGCTGGCCTGAACTCAACGATTGCCGCGCTCTAACTCACCTGAATCTGCACATAAAGTGCAAGGTGTAGCATGAGTACAACCATCTCAGCAAGTAACGGAAATAACTAAGGAACTGAGCAATAGTGACGAGCTAAGTAAAACAGTCCAATCATTTATTTTCACAATTTTAAAATAAACAGAAATAAACAGGTAAATTCCATAACTTAGTAAATGCCATAAAGAAGTTTAACAGATAAATGCAGCAACACCACAAATAGATACAACCTCACAGCAGTGTCACTCCATCACTCATCACTCACACTCAGCACTCAATACTCAAAACACTCAACACTCTGCGCTCACTGGGGGTGTGTACAGACTCCGGAGGGGCTCCCAAAGCCCAAGCGCTAAGCACAGACAACTCACGTGCCATCATATCAATACCTAGATCCGCACGGTCAACTCACGTGCTACGCGGACAACTCACGCGCTATGGTATCAATACCTGGACCCACTCGGTCAACTCATGTGCTATGCGGACAACTCACATGCTATGATATTAATATCCTCACAACCAAGCCCTCGGCCTCACTCAATCATGTACCTCGCTAGCCTCACCATCATCAACAAATAAGGGAACACAACCCACATCAAGTATCACCGCATATTAGTAATTAATAGAGACCGAGGTAAACATGTACGATAATTTCTATGACTGAGTACAAATAATGTGAGCATGAATAAAGCCTAAGAATTATCTCTAACATGAAGGCAAACAAGTTCAACAACAAATAAACACATAACCACAGATAATAGCAATTAGGCCTCAAAGCCTCACGAGACGGAGCAAGTCTCAATCCCTCACAGTGCACATCCACACGTTCATCACCTAGCGTGGGTATTACTTCCAAACAATCACGTGATGTCAAATCTCCGGGTTTATACACTCAAAGCCAGAGTTAAAATTGTTACTTACCTTAATAGCGTAAAAATCCTACTCTTGGATGCCCTCGTCTCTAGACTCGGTCTCCAAATATTCTGAATCTATTCACAATCAGTACAATACCATCAATACACGCTAATGGAATGAAATCCACAAGAAAAGCTACAAACTTAGACCAAAATCCGAAATTGGCTCAAAACCCGCCCCCCGGGCCCACGTCTCGAAATACGACAAAATCTACAAAACTAGAAAGCTCATTCACTCACGAGTCTATCCATACAAATTTCACCAAATTCCGACATCAACTTGACCCTCAAATCTTCAATTAAATTCTTCAACAAGCCCAATTCACTCATACATATCCCTTTTATCCTCAATAGATTTCATCCTTGGCCTTTAAGCCCCATTCTAGGTTATATGAATCAATAGTTAATCATTATTAAGCTATTGAAGCATTAGAATCACAAACCATCCAAACAAGATTCAAAAACTCACTATTCATCTTCTTCTCCATTCAAGAACCCTAACTCACAATACCCATTTCAAGGACTAGCATAATTCTTCAACCAATTGGTACTTTCTACTTCACCTTACATTCCAAATACTTAATCCATAGTTGTATTTAAGTGTAGGGTGGAGAATTTATCTCTTGTAGCTCAAAACCTAACTTTAACCCTTTTGAATGATTCTTGAAGATGGATTGAAATCCCTATGAATTTCAATTCATATAGATGTTAATACTACCATTAACTAGTGTTAATCCATTATAAAAATATCATAAAACTTACCTTTGATGTGTATTTGGGTTGAGGATGCTCCACCTTCTCTCTAGAACCCAAAACTTTGCCAAAATTGTTATGTTATTCTCTATCTACCCGGTCTTGGGGGTATTTAATGGGGTTTTTACGTGCGCGGCCGCGGATTGGAGGCAGAAACTCTCAAATATGCGCGGCCGCGCATCTAGCCACACATATGACATAGGTCCAGTAAAATGGCCATAACTTTCTGTATACATATCCAAATGATGAACGGTTTGATGAGTTGGAACCTAGATTCAAAGGGCGGTAATTCAATAGGTTATACATCATATAACACTTCATATATTGAGAGTTATGATCATTTGAAGTTAGATCTTGTGAAAACTCACTTGAAACTTTATCCGTTCATAAATATTTCAACATTACTTATCCTTAGGGCTCTTCTTTGACCCTAAACCATTTTTAATGCAACTCATACATATATTATCATAATCAATTGATATCATTCAAATTACCAGTCTTGTTCATACCTGAATTGATATAATTAGCACCCGCCAATCTTAATGGTCTTAAAACACTTAGAATTTCCAAGGTGTTACAGCCCCGAGGGCTCGAGTGAGTTTCGGATGCTCAACGGGCCATTTCAGACTTAAGAAAGATGGCATATTTCTGGTGTTTTGTTGCAGAATGTTTACTCATCACGATCGCGTGAAGTCGTTCGCGGTCACGTAAGGCAAATTGAGAGGTCAGCCAAAATTGCTCTTCGCATTCGCGAATTTGAGGATGCAATCGCGTAGAGGTGTGTAGGGGTGCTTCGCGAACGCGTGGACAAGGTCACGATCGCGTAGAGTTAATGAGGCTAAAGATGAGCTACGTGCTTACTTATCGCGATCGCGTAAATCTGTGAGTCAAAGCATCGTGTTCGCGTAATGTTCTACGCATTCGCGTAGAGTAAATTTCTGGGGCAGCAAAGTAGAGCTTCACGAGTGCGAGGCTATTCATGCGATTGCGATTAAGGAAAACTGGGCAGCCAAAAATGTGCTTAGAGATAGCGAAGCATTGTACGCGATCGCGTAGGGTAAAATTTGGGGCAAACAAAACTTAAATTCTAGAAAATGGGATTCACTCCATTTTCAACTCTTTTCCATTTTTGAGCTCGGGTAAGGCGATATTTGGGCGATTTTCACGAAAAAACATTAGGGTAAGTGTTCGTTATCCTATATTGATTATATTTTATGATTCCATACTCATTTTCATCATGAATCCGTGAAAATTTGGAAGAAAAATCAGAATTTTATAAAATCTTCCAAAAACAAAAGTTTAGATTTGAAAGTTCATTTGATATCAGAATTGGATAAATTTTGTATGGTTGAACTCGTATCGGAACGGGTATTCGGATTTTGTGAGTTTTTCTAAGATTTGAGACGTGGGTACCACTGTCGAATATTTAAATAAATTTCTGATTTTTATCCGGAAAATTAGTAAATTCATATGGAATTAATTCCTATGATTCATATTGAGTATATCGAATTGTTTGTGAATAGATTCGAAGCTTTTGGAGACAAATGCAAAAGGAAAAGCTGTGGTCGAATAGTCTATTGGAATTTGCAAAGTGAGGTAAGTGTCGTGGTTAACCTTGACTTGAGGGAATAGAACCCTTAAACTATTTGTTATGTGAAATGCATGTGAACGCCGTATAGGCGATGTGGCGAGTGTCTATACGTCGTCAAATTAATTGTTTGCATAATTACTTGAAAAACCATAAATCATTTTAAATCACGAATTAATTATTATAATAATTGTTTCTCTCCTATTCTTTGTCAAATATTAATTCTTGAATTCCTGCATTAATTATTACATGCTATTTGAATTATGTGTCTTAATTGTTATTTGACATTTAGCATATTAAATATTAAACTGCCTATTTTCTACTTGATTTTCATAATAACTTGCTATTTGTCATTGTTGTTTCATAATTAAATCATAATTATTGTATGCTTATTGTTTTATAATTTTATATTAATTGTTGTATTTATTGGAAAAATTTCTTCTATAAGAATTGGTAAATGAATATATTTGAGGATAGGGTTGCACGTCGCAACAGACTGATTAAAAGTCAATATTTTGGGGATCGGATTGCACGCCGAAATAGACTTATTTAAAAGTCAATATTGGAGTATCAGATAGGACGCCGTAACAGACTTATTTAAAAGTCTATATGTACTTGATTGAAATAAATATACAATAGACTTATTCAAAAGTCAATATTGGGGGATCAGATTGCACGCCGCAACAGACTTATTTAAAAGTCTATATATACTTGATTGAAATAAATATACAACAGACTTATTTAGGGGTCAATATATATATATATATATTATGGGATAGGGTTGCACGCCGCAACAGACTTGATTAAAAGGAATATATTGGGAGAGCGGGTTGCACGCTGCAACCGAATTGATGGAAATGATAATTGGTTATGACTGGTGAATTGACTTCAATTTTTATAAATGAGTTGCACGATTATTTCTATTAATTGTTGTTGCTACTAATATTGCGTACAAGTTACTGTAAGTGAACCGCCTTAGCCTCGTCACTACTTAGTCGAGGTTAGGTTCAACACTTACCAGTATATGGGGTCGGTTGTACTGATACTACACTCTGCACTTTTTGTGCAGATTTCGGAGTTGGTCCTAACGGTGTACCATAGACTTGCTCGGATTTCAGCTACTCAGAGGAGACTTGAGGTATAACTGCACGACGTTCGCAGTTCTGAAGTTCCCGTCTATTTTACTTTAGTTGTGTATTTATTTCCAGACAACTTTATTTTATTCAGACCTTTATTTGTATTATTCTAGAAACTCGTGCACTTGAGACACCAATTCTAGGATGCTGTTTAGACATCGTTATTTGTTTTGGATTATTCACTATATTTCAAACTTTGCTTCCGCATTTGTTTCTTAGATTATTAATAATTTAAAAATTGTTTAAAAAATTGGTTAATATTATTCTAACTTTGATTGCCTAGCAAGTGAAATGTTAGGCGCCATCACGGTCCGAAGGTGGGAATCTCGGGTAGTGACAGTAAATCCCCCATCACTTCGCTTTCGCGACCAGGCCTTCGTGTTCGCGAAGAAGAAATCTTAGCTTCACCAGTTTAATCTTCGCGTTCGCGAGAGGACTTTCGTGAACGCTAAGAAGGATATGCTAGACACCAGAATATGCAGAAAACCAGATTTTTCCGAAATCCAAACATCTTGTGGCCTATTCGAAACTCACCCGAGCCCTCGGGGCTCCAAACCAAACATGCACATAGGCCTAAACACATCATACGAACTTGCTCACGCGATCAAATTACCAAAATAACACCTAGAACTACGAATTTAGCACTAAATCGAATAAAATTCTCAAGAACACTTTAAAATTCATATCGTCTCAACTGGACGTCTGAATCGCGTCAAATCAACTCCGTTTCTCACCAAATTTCACAGACAAATCTTAAATATCAAAATGAACTTGTACCGGGCTCCGGAACCAGAATACAAACCCGACACTAACAATGCCAAACATCAATCAATGCTTAAAAAAAAAAAATTAATTTTCAGACTTTTAATTTTCATAAAAAATTTATAACTTGAGCTAGGGACCTCCGAATTCGATTCCGGGCATACGTCCAAGTCTCATAATTCAATACGGACCCACCAGGATCATCAAAACACATATCCGGGCATGTTTATAAAATAATGTTGGCCGAAGTCAACTAAAATCAACTTTTAAGGCATAAATTCTTATTTTCATCAATTTTCAACATAAAAGCTTTCCGGAAACATGCCCGGGGCGCACGCCAATTGAGGAGGGTAAAATTGAGATTTGTAAGGCTTAAGAGCGCAGATGTGAGTTTTAAAATATAATATGACCTTTTGGGTCATCACACACCATGGTCAGTCGGGGTTGACTTGATGCCCCGGCCGAGGCTGGGTGCCTTTGTTTTTTTACATATTAGCTTGTATCAAATGAGAGCCCTATAAATCAGTCTTGTCATCCATTTTTTGCCTTAGTTTTGGAAACAAATTAGACCGAAAGGGATTCAAAGAAAAAACAAACAATGGAATGGACAATGAATATAGACGAGAGGTATCCCTTTTGGCGAAAGGAAAGGACTTATCTGAAGTACCTGCAAAATTCAATGAACATGACATGCCTTTTGGACTGGATGCCTGATCTATGTAAACTGTCTGACTCTCATAAATTCATCACAACCTTTTCCTCGAAACCGAGAAACCTTGCCTAGGACTGTCAATACCAATGGATGTGAAGATCCTCTTTTCGATCAGTAGTACCCTTTGCGGGGTTTCACCAGCTGACCTCTCTCATTTCTATTCTCAGCATCGCCTTATAGTGGCTCTTTGTGGGTTTTCACTAACAAGACTCTCTCATTTTTATTTTTTCTGCTCGTCATTGCCCTATCGTGCCCGTGAGGGTTTTCACCAATAAGACTTTCTCATTTTATTTATCTCATTTTGGTGGCATAAGATCCAAGTGACTGTATTCTCCAATTCTTGAACATTCTTGGTGATTGATCTGAAGGACTTGAAAAGGATATGGATAAAAAGGATTTGGTTTGAATTACAACTTTGGAACTTTTCAGGAAAAATCATCGCCGAACCATTATAACATCTGCCCAGTTTCAACTTTCGATGTGAATATGGATTTCTGTTTTGGTATGACTGAACCCCAGAGAGAGGTTGCCTATGTATCCTTTCGGAATCAAGTCGAACGTAGTTCAAGTGAACTTTGTTTCTGATTTTCTTTTGTTTTCTCTTTTGTTTTCTTCTTTTATTTTTCATTTTCTTTTAATTTTCATTTTCCTTTTTTTTATAACACTTTCAGGTTCCAAAGAGGGTAATCAAAAAAAGGGAACCGACTCAAAGGGTTTGCAAAAGATTGGTAGTGTTTGAATAGTGAAAATGAAAGCCTTCGTCATCCCAATCGGAGCATGTTAAAGGTGTGAAAGTAGTCAAACATAATACCTTTTGACCGCATCTGCATTGACAGTTGCCTCGGGATCATTTCCTTCAATGTATCCCAAATACAGCACTCCCTTCGGCAATACTCTTCTTATAATGTATGGACCTTTCCAATTAGGAGAAAATTTCCTTTGGCTTCTTCATGATGCAGGAGAATACGTCTCAAAATGAGTTTCCCCACTTCAAATATTTTAGGCCGCACTTTCTTGTTGTAGGCACATGCCATTCTTTATTAGTACAAATTCCCGTGGCAAACTGCGGCCATCCGCTTTTGATCAATCATAGTTAACTATTCCAACCTAGTTTTGACCCATTCATCATCCTCGATCTCGGCTTCAACAATGATCCGAAGAGAGGGAATCTCAATTTTTGCAGGTATTACGGCTTCAGTGCAGTAAACCAATAAGTACGGAGTGGCCCCGGCTGATGTGCGCACGGTCGAGCGATATCCCAATAATGCAAATGGAAACTTTTCATGCCATTGTCTGAAACTCTGAATCATTTTCCTGAGGATCTTCTTGATGTTCTTGTTTGGAGATTCAACAACGCCATTAGCTTTGGGCCGATAAGGGGTAGAATTACGATGCGCAATTTTAAATTGTTCGAATACCTCCCTCATCAAGTGGCTATTCAGATTTGCAGCTGTAACGACCTGACTTGTCGTTTTAAGAATTTACACCCCATTCAACGACTTAAGGTCCCGAGCAACTTCGTAACATGTATTATGACTTGCGTGTGTGATCGAGTTTGGAAGTTGGAAGATGTGAAATTTTATGAGTTTGATTTGTGGTGCTGAGATAGGCTAATGTGTAAGGCCTCGTGAATTTCTAATTCTAATTCGAGCAATTTTGAGTTTAGGAATACAATTTAATTTAGACCCGAACCACCTGAAAATTTCTAGAGTGGATAATATATTCGGATACTTGGGGATAATTGTTTTATTAATCTTTGAGTGTTGTAGTAATGTGGAACCCTTGGTTGTTAATTTAAAAGCAATAAGACTAACGAAAATATAGTGAGCTATCTCCCCATAGTGTAACTATAGCACAGGAGGAAAATAGGAAATTTTAGCAAAACAGTGAGGTAAAGCCTTATCGCACAAGGATAGCACCAGTGGAAAAATACTGTGTCCGATTTTTAGCAAAACCGTGAACTAAAGCCTTATAGCACATGGATAACATCAGTGGAAAAATACTGTACCTGGACCTATTAATACATGAGCGGGGAGAGAGAAGAATAAAAGGATTTCAAGACTAGTGCTTATCTCTCCATCACATATCCGGCCAAGGCTTCCAATACACACTTAAGGTGAGTTTCTAAGTGTGTTTTTATGATTATTCCACTTCTCAATCACTAGTTACAACAAGGTTTTGTATTGGATTCCATAGGATTTCTTCAAAATCTTAAGAACACCCCAAAAGTTGACTTTCAAGATTTGGTCTACAAAAGGTAATCTTTCACCCTTAAACCTACATGCTTGAATTGTTAGTAAATATATGAGCAAGAAATAAGTACTAGCACTTATAATATGGTGATTGAAAGCCATAATTACTAAACTAGATTATTGGGTGTTGTAGAGATTTTGTAATGAGCTAATTAGTAAAATTTGATAGATGTGAGTTCATTGATGATTATAACGATGCTAAGAAGGTAGTTATTGGACAAATGATGTTGTATTATATCTTGTTGGTGGGAATGAGGGATTTTTGGATGAAGAAACACCATTACTAGAGGTAGTAAAATGCTATATACTTTGGATGTTTGATAAAATGCCTAAATGACAAAAAATCTGGAAATTTGTTTACTAATATTGGTGCAATTGTGTTGCATTGTTATAGATTAAAATTTGTTTAGTGTGATGGACCATCATAGTATTATTAAGGGGCGAATTTCAGATTTGAGCTGTCCGAAGGTGGCTTCATTTGCGAAGATCATTTAAAGCATTGACTTAGTTTCGTCGAGGTAAGTATCTTGCCTAACTTTGAGTAGGGGAATTACCCCTTAGGCATTGAGTCTTATATGAAAATTGCGTAATTGAAAATCATGTACGCGAGGTGACGAGGACGTACTTGGTTTATATGTGCAAATTATACCGGTTGAAATTCGTAGACGCCCTTATGTATTAAATTGGAAAAATTGTTGGAACTTAGTAAATCCTTGATTTGTCACGCCTTATCCTTGTTTGTTGAATTTGTTTTTATATGATGATTTGGTGTGATTGCCACCTTGATGTTTATGTGAATCCCGTGTTGTTTTGTTGAGTTGATATTTTCTGTAGATAATTTCATTATGGATTATTCATTTCAAATAATTTATTAAATTTTTTTTAAAATGAGGCATTAATCTATTTGCCAAAAATTTGGATTTAAGAAGGTGTTGTTCCTTGATGAATTACTTTCCAGTTCATGTTGTTGAAATTGGTATTGATTTATAAATGTCGTAAATCATACTGAGGCAAAGTGTTAAATTGTGAAATATTATTTAGTTGAGTTGTTCACTCCCGAATATTTTGTTAAGATTTTATGTGCACATTATGGTCGAGCCATGAGCTCCTTATTGTGAAAAATAATGTAGTGTTGATTTCTATGACAAGTTATAATATTTGAGCACTTGATATGAAATTTTTGATATGTTGGAATATTTGAGCACTTGATGTGCAATTTGTGATGATCCAAAATGTCATCTTTAAATTTAATAATTAATTTTGTATTCTAAGACCTTGAAAAGCACTATTTATTATTCCTCGACTTACGTGCGCAGTCCGTAAAATTTTTCGGAAAGTTTTCAGGTGAAAAATGAATTAAAATGTGAATTAGAGCTTTAAAACTCAACTGAGTTGAATTTGGTCAACATTTTGAGCAAACGGACTCGGATCAGTGTTTTGATAGTTTTAGTAGGTCCGTATAATAATTTGGGACTTAGGCGTATGCCTGGAATCAAATTCTGAGGTCCCTAGCTCGAGATATGGAATTTTGATGAAAAATTAAAAGTTTAAGTTCAAATAGTGACCGGATGTCAAATTATGTGCAAACGACCCCGAAATAGAATTTTGATGATTCCAACAGCTCCGTATGGTGATTTTGGACTTAGGAGCATGATCGAAATTTTATTTGGATGTCCGTAGTGGAATTAGGCTTGAAATGCCAAAAGTTGAATTTTTGGGAAGTTTGATCGAGGGGTTGACTTTTTGATATCGGGGTCGAAATACGATTCTGAAAATTTTCATAGCTCAGTTATGTCTTTTATGACTTGTGTACAAAATTTGAAGTCATTCCGAATTGATTTGATGTGTTTCGACACAAGATATAGAATTTGAAAGTTTAAAGTTCATTGATTTTGCTTTGAGGTGTGATTCGTCATTTTGATGTTGTTTGATGTAGTTTGAAGCCTCAACTAAGTTCGTATGGTATTTTGGGACATGTTGGAATAATTGGTTAAAGTCCCGAGGGTCACAGGTGGATTTCGGAAGGTAAACGGAATGGATTTCGGACAAAGAGTGCTTTTGTTGCAGAAATTTTGTGCGTGGAGCCAACTTTGGAAGCTTATACCTTGCAATTCATAAGGAATCAGAACATTTTCACAACATGAAAGTTGTAGTCGTTGGATTATAGTTTCCAGAAAGTTAAACCATTCATTAGTTAGACATTTGTACAGAAAGTTATGATTGATTGAATGAAGGCTGGTAGAGCAGTTTTGCCAGAAATTTCTGATGCGTGGAGCCGACTTTGGAAGCTTATATCTCGCAATTCATAAGGAATCAGAACATTTTCAAAACATGAAAGTTGTAGTTGTTGGAATATAGTTTCCATAAAGTTAAACCATTTATCATTTGGACATTTGTACATGAAGTTATGATTAATTTGAAGGAAGGCTGGTAGAGCAACTTTTGGTGAACTTTTAGTGACGAAAAATGGACTTTTAGTGACGGATTGACAGAAACTTAAAGACCAAAAAGGGTCATTTCATTCATTTCGTTTTGGATTTTTGGAGCACGGTTCTTGGGCGATTTTTGGGCGATTTTCATGGGAAAACATTGGGGTAAATGTTCCTTATTCTATATGGATTATATTTCATGGTTCCAAATTCATTTACATCATAAATCCGTGAATTTATGGAAGAAAAATCAAGATTTTTGTAAAATCTTCCAAAAACAAAAATCTAAGATTTGGAGGTCGAGTTGTTATCGGATTTTGGTAAAATTGGTATGGGTGGACTCGTAATTGAATGGGTTGTCGGATTTTATAAGTTTCGCCGGATTTCGAGATGTGGGCCCTACGGACAAATTTTGAGCTAATTTCGGATTTGAATGAAAATGTAATATTTTCTTATGAAATTAATTACTATAATTTTTGTTGACTGTATCGAATTAATTATGACTAGATACGAGTCGATCGGAGTTAGAAAATCGAGAAAAAAGCATAATACTTGATTAAATTGGAGCAAGTCGAGGTAAGTGACTTGTCTAACCTTGTGTGGGAGAAATTTTCCCTAGGATTGCTATTGATGTAATTATTGAAATGTATTGAAAGTCGTGTGCACGAGGAGACGAGTGTGTTCACGGGCTAAATTGCGAAAGATTATATTTTTAAATTGTATAGATCACTGTTGCGCATTTATTAAATTATTTTATCTTGTTATATTCTTCATCATTGATCTAAGATATATACTTCAAATTTGTTTGATCTTTTCTTACTAATTGTTTTACCTGTTTAGTTAAAACTTGGTTTCTTTTATTTTGTGCATTATTTGAAGGTTGATTTCCTTTAAATTAAATATTATTAATATGACGTATTTGACATTTTTAAACTTGATATTGAAGCAACATAGTAAAGATTTTGAAATATTATTTTCCTAAATTATTTACTCCTGAATATTTTTATACTCATTGTGAGGGAGCCGTGAGCTCTTTATTGTGGAAGAATATTATTGTTGAATTATTTTGACATGAGCCGTGAGCTCTTTATTGTGGAAAAATATTATTATTGAATTATTTTGACATGAGCCGTGAGCTCTTTATTGTGGAAAAATATTATTGATGAATTATTTTGACATGAGACGTGAGCTCTTTATTGTGGCAAACTATTATTGATAATTTATTTTGGCATGAGTCGTGAGCTCTTTATTGTGAAAAAATATTGTTGTTGAATTATTTTGGCAAGTTTAATTATTTGAGCACTTGAGGTGCGAATTGTGATATATTGTGATATTGATACGCATGCGGTGGTATAAGGTCTGGGTGTTAAAACGCATGCGGTGAGATAAGGGTGGCTTGATACACGTGGCTAGTAGGGGTGACTACTAGAAGTCATGCGGTGTGATAAGGGTGGCTAAAACGCGGGATGCTATTTTGGAAAAAAATGTTTTCTTTAAATAAATTGTGAAGGCTCCCGCGGTGATATAAGGAAATGAGATATTGTGAAATTATTTATAACTTGGGACTACGAGGCGGTACCTCGGTAATGCCCTTGTTGATATTGATTTATGGCCATAGTTGCTTTCAATTAATTGTTGTGATTTTCATAAAGTTGAAGTATATTCTGTTTTGATTCCACGAGATATTATTTGCAATTATTTGGTGTCATTAAATGTGACATACTATTTGATTCATTTCCAATGTCATTTTATTTTACTACATTGATAAACATTTTACCATGACGTTATTATATTCCAATAGGGCCTCACCTGACCTCGTCACTACTTTACTGAGGTTAGGCTTGGCACTTACTGGGTACCGCTGTGGTGTACTCATACTACGCTTCTGCACATCTTTTTGTGGAGAATCAGGTACATTTTTACCAGCCTAGACGTCAGTGAGTTATCTATGCACGGAGACTTCGAGGTATATCTGCTAGCGTCCGCAGACTCCGAAGTCCCCTTCTATCATTTTATGTTTCTTTCTTATATTTTATATAGACCTTGACATATAGAGACATTGAGAATAAATTCTTAGAAGTTTGTGACTTATTTCTACCGAGTTTTGGGAGTTGAAATTGTTTGAATTGTAGTTTATTTATTTCAGATATTTATTATTATTCCGCATTGATAGGCTTACCTAGTCTTAGAGACTAGGTGCCATCACGACATCCTACGGAGGGAAATTGGGGTCGTGACAAGTTGGTATCAGAGCACTAGGTTCATAGGTGTCATGAGTCACATGCAGGTTTAGTAGAGTCTTGCAGATCGGTACGGAGACGTCTGTACTTATCTTCGAGAGGCTATGAAAGTGTTAGGAAATATGCACATCTTTGACTCCTTATCATGCGGTATTGATTTATCTTGAAACATATATATTATATTCCTTTGTATCCACTTGTGTATGACATTGCGCACTCGGTATCAGTTGTGCGTCGACGGTTCGTGATGCCGCAAATGGACTATGAGGGAGCCAGAGATGCTTAAACATTGCCTCAATATGTGGTTTCGACTGAAGATGCGGGCGTATTAAGAGATCACCTAGTGAATCATGTGGGGTTGCAACAGACGTTGGCGTCTGGTTGATTTATACAAGCTGTGAAGATTATTATTGTGGATCATCGGACGTTGTGACCTATGACTTCGCGCCGAGTAGGGGGAGTCCAATACCAATGGGGGGATTACGGGGTCATATATTATATCAGTTTTGACCTGAAATGTATATATGTGGTACTCAAAGGTTCCCTAAAATTTACACATGTTTAAGACCTGAGATTTTGTAGAGGATAAGGTTGGGACTTGCAGTATGTATGCCTCCTTAATAATACTATACTTCAATACCAAAGGAGTTATAGAAACAACTCTAAATTTGTAGAAGGTCTATTCAGTGTGGACGTCATTGTTGCGGATTTTGGGGTGCTTCGAAGTAAGTACACTTGTTGACGAGAGTCTGGACTATGTGGTTCGTGATAAGATTTGTCTGTATGGAGCTCTACTTTTGTGATTGTTGTGTATAAATAGGGGTAAGGGTTACCCCAAAGAAGAGTCGAAAAGTATGTTAAGAAATTGGTCAGCTCAACAGTGTAGAGTCAGTATAACAAAAGAAGAAATTTGCCTTGGGAGAGATAATTCTCCACCGGTGTTCGTGGAAAGCCTATGAAGAGAGCAGACCAGCCAATGCAACACCGCCCACTTGGCTCAGTTCTCAGAAATGCTTTTGAAAGAGTTTGTTTTCTGGACTCTCCGTAATGCTTGGCGCATAGGGTTTGAACGGTTGCGTCATGTCACAATTGACGATGTCAGAATATGCCATCAAGTTCAATAAGTTAGCCCGTCATACTCCTACTTTGCTTCCTACAGCCAGAGGGCGAGTCCATAGACTCATTAAAGGACTCAATTATGATCATAAAAGTTTGTACGACTCGGGAGCTACAAGCTGATACTTCATTTCTGCAAGTTGTACAAATTTCCAAGATATTAGAATCTGCTCGGTGTGAAAAAAAAAAGAAACTAAGGAGACCAAGACGTCTCAAGGTTCTGGGGGATTCAGTGGATTCTACTCTGCAAGTATAAATCATTATGGAGGGGGCTCGGGCAGTCGGCCAGCCCAGTCCGCACATCGGATTACTCAGGGTGCTCCAGTAAGTTCTTTTAATGCACCATCGACATGAGTTCCTACAATGGTTATTCCAGTTATCTGGCACAGACTTAATATGAGCAGCCTAACCTGCAAAAAGGGTTGTTATGAATACGGTGATACTAGGCACATCATGAGAAAAATTGTCAAAACTTGGGAGAGACTTATTTCATCAAAGCACTCAGGCTACGTGCCCCATTGCAGTCACTACACCACCTACACGACCAGTTAGGGGTGGAAGACAGACGGGTAAAAGGCGTCCTAAAGGTGGAGACCCAGCCGTTGATATATTTGTTTTACAGTATGGCGGAGGTCGCTACATCAGATGGTGTCGTTATAGGTACGACCTCGATTTAATATAAAGGAATAATTTTCTTAAGTTGATTCGGTTCTAAATATCGAAACGAGTCTTCCTATTGTGCTCCACTTATGAGTGAGCTTCATAATTCTATAATCTACTTATGTGTTTACCCCTATTGGGAGATTTTATGGAGATAACTACACCTATCATTTCATGTTGGTCACTAATAAGAGCTGCGAGGCTAAATGTGGCTTTCTGTTACTCACTTCGGTAAATTTTGATGTAAATTCCGAATAATTAATTGCAAATTATGAATTATATGTCCTACCGGTGTGGGGTTCATTATGTGTTGTGATTTAGTGTAACCGAAATTATTTAAAAGGAGAAAATGGAAATTTTCAATTGGCACGATATGCATATTACTTGTGATTTAGAACTGAGGACGAGATCCTCACATTTTTATATAAATTGATATATTTAAACCGGGCTACGAGCTGCGGTGGAAGTTATATAATGACGAGATCCTTGTGAGGAAAATTCTTGTGTTTAAGTTCTCCCTCGTGAAATTAAATTTGTACTATAGTACTAATAGGGAGTCATGCCTGTTAGGCTTATTTGAAAATTCTTATATGAAATTCTCTATGCATAGTTTTCAAATTCGTGTTGTAATTATTAATTTTTAACCTACGAGGTAGGTGCCCGCCTAGGTGGCGTTAAACGTGACTCGTTAATTCTGGTAAATAATTATGAAGTCTTCATGCCTCGCATCTAGTTATCAGTATTGTGAAGGTTTGCAACGAGATTTTTGTTAACATGAGGTTAAATGACGATTCTGTAATTGATTATGAACAACTATTAAGAACAAATTGATCCAAGAGGGTGCCCCATTTACAAGGTCAGACGAGTGTGAGTTAATCTTTCAGAAGCTCAAGATCACTTTGACTCCGACACAAGCGTTGGTATTACTTACATGTTCAAGGTCTTATACTGTGTATTGTGACGCGTCGCGTATTGGTCTCGGCGCGATGTTGATGCAAGACGGTATGGTGATTGCCTACGCGTCCAGACAGTTAAAGGTACATGAGAAAAAAAAAATTCGGTCCACGGCCTTGAGTTAGCAGCTATTGTTCGTGCCTTGAAGAATTTGGCGGCATTATTTGTACAGTGTCCATTACGAGGTCTACATCGATAACCGAAGTCTACAACATCTGTTTAAACAGAAGGATCATAATTTGCGGCAGCGAAGATGGTTGGAGTTGCTTAAGGATTATGATATCAACATTCTCTATCATCTTGGGAAGGCCAATGTAGTGGCCGATGCCTTGGGTCGTAAGGCGGAGAGTTTGGGCAGCTTAGCATAATTACCGGTAGCAGAGAGGCCTTTGGCCTTGGCCAACCAGTTTGTTAGATTGGATGTTTCCGAACCGAGCCGAGTTTTGGCTTGTGTGGTTTCTCAGACTTCTCTTTATGACCGTATTAGGGAACGTCAGTATGATGACTCCCATCTGCTTGTCCTTAAGGACACAGTTTAGCACGGCGATGCCAAAGAAGTTGCAATTGGAGATGACGATGTAATACAGATGCAGGGTAGGCTATATGTGCCTAATGTAGATGGTTTTCGTGAATTGATTCTCCATGAGGTTCACAGTTCGCGGTACTCCATATATTCGGGTGTTGCGAAGATGTAACAGGACTTGAGGCAACATTATTGGTGGAGAAAAATAAAGAAAGACATAGTGGAGTATGTAGCTCGGTGTCTAAATTGTCAACAAGTGAAATATGAGCATCAACGACCGAGTTGATTACTTCAGAAGTTAGTGATTCCATAATGTAAATGGGAGAGGATCACTATGGATTTCGTTGTTGGGCTCTCATGGACTCAGAGGAAGTTCAATGCAGCTTGGGTGATTGTGGATAGATTGACCAAGTCAACTCATTGCAATCCTATGATGACTACCTACTCTTTCGAGTAGTTGGCTCGAATCTATATTCGCGAGATTGTCAGATTTTACGGCATACCGGTATCTATCATCTATGACCGGGGTACGTAGTTTACATCACGGTTATGGAGGGCAGTACAACATGAGTTGGGTACTCGGGTAGAGTTGAGTACAACATTTCACCCTCAGACGGACGGGCAGTCCAAACGCACTATTCAGATACTGGAGGATATGCTTCGTGCGTGTGTGATAGATTTTGGGGGTGATTGTGATAAGTTCTTACCACTTGCGTAGTTTGCTTACAACAACAATTGTCAGTTGAGCATTCAGATGGCTCCGTATGAGGCCTTGTATGGTAGGTGGTGCCAGTCCCCAGTGGGTTGGTTAGAACCGGGCGAGGCTAGGCTATTGGGTATAGACTTGGTTCAGGATGCCTTGGAAAAGGTTAAGTTGATTCAGGATTGACTTCGTACAGCCCAATCTAGACAAAAGAGTTATGCGAATCGGAAGGTTCGTGATGTTGCATTCATGGTTGGTGAGCAATTCGAGCCCTAGGTATATTGGGCCTTTTGAGATTCTTGAAAGAGTTGGAGAGGTGGCTTACAAACTTACACTACCACCTAGTCTCTTTGCCGGTCATCCGGTATTCCATGTTTCCATGCTTCGGAAATATAACGGCGATCCGTCTCATGTGTTAGACTTCAGTTCGGTTCAGTTGGACAAGAATCTATCTTATGTTGAGGAACCAATGGTTATTTTGTATAGTCATGTTCGAAAGCTGAGGTCAAAGAACATTGCTTCCATGAAGGTTCAGTGGATGGGTCATCCGGTCGAGGAGGCGACTTGGGAGACCGAGCATGATATGCGCAGTTGTTATCCACACTTATTCACCAACTTAGGTACTTTTTCTAACTCCGTTTGAGGACGAACGTTTGTTTTAGAGGCGGAGAATGTGATGACCCAAAATGTCATCTTTAAATTTAATAATTAATTTTGTATTCTAAGACCTCGAAAATCACAATTTATCATTCCTCGACTTGCGTGCGTAGTCCGTAAAATTTTCCAGAAAGTTTTCAGGTGAAAAATGAAATACGCATGCGGTGGTATAAAGTCTGGGTGTTGAAACACATGCGGTGAGATAAGGGTGGCTTGATACGCGTGGCTATTAGAGGTAACTACTAGAAGTCATGCGGTGTGATAAGGGTGGCTAAAACGCGGTATGCTATTTCGGGAAAAAATGTTTTCTTTAAATAAATTGTGAAGGCTCCCGCGGTGATATAAGAAAATGAGATATTGTGAAATTATTTATAACTTGGGACTACGAGGCGGTACCTCGGTAGTGCCCTTGTTGATATTAATTTATGGCCATAGTTGCTTTCGATTAATTATTGTGATTTTCATAAAGTTGAAGAAAATTCTATTTTGATTCCACGAGATATTATTTGCTATTATTTGGTGTCATTAAATGTGACATACTATTTGATTCATTTCTAATGTTATTTTATTTTACTACATTGATAAACATTTTACCATGCCATTATTATATTCCAATAGGGCTTCACCTGACCTTGTCACTACTCTACCGAGGTTAGGCTTGGCACTTACTGGGTACCGCTGTGGTGTACTTATACTACGCTTCTGCACATCTTTTTGTGTAGATCCAGGTACATTTTTACCAACCTAGACGCCAGTGAGTTACCTGCGCACGGAGACTTCGAGGTATATCTGTCAACGTCCGCAGACTCCGGAGTCCCCTTCTATCATTTTATGTTGCTTCCTTATATTTTATTTAGACCTTGACATATATAGACATTGGGAATAAATTCTTAGAAGCTTGTGACTTATTTCTACCGGGTTTTGGGAGTTGAAATTGTTTGAATTGTAGTTTATTTATTTCAGATATTTATTATTATTCCGCATTGATAGGCTTACCTAGTCTTAGAGATTAGGTGCCATCACGACATCCTACAGAGGGAATTTGGGGTCGTGACAGATATGTTGAAATATTTGAGCACCTAAGGTGCAACTTGTGATATGTTTTGATATTTTAGCACTTGAGGTGCAACTTGTGATATGTTTTGATATTTGAATTTATAATATGTTTTGATATTTAAGCACTTGATGTGCAATTTATAATATGTTATGATATTTGAGCACTTGAGGTGCAAGTTGTGTTATGCTGTGATAATCGGACACTTGAGGTGCAAAATATGATATATTGTGATATTGATACGCATGCGGTTGTATAAGATCTGGGTGTTGAAACGCATACGGTGAGATAAGGGGGGCTTGATACGTGCGGCTAGTAGGAGGAACTACTAGAAGTCATGCAGTGTGATAAGGGTGGCTAAACTGCGGGATGTAATATGTGAAGGCTCCCGCGGTGATATAAGAAAATATTGTGAATTTATTTATGATTTGGGACTACGAGGCGGTACCTCGGGAGTGCCCTTTGTTGATATTTCTCTATGACTACACTTGCCTTTGGTTATTTTATTTTTCTGTAATTTATAAATTCTTATATTTTTCGTGATATATTATTTGATTTAATATTAAGTATTTTGTATTTCTTGTTGTATTGTGTTGACCTTGACTTTTTCGTATATTAAGAGACTTTGAGGATTTGTATTTCTGGGTTGTACTTGTTTTTGATGATTGAGTTATTTTAAATAAAAGAAAATTTCTAGTATGTTTTAATGTAATAAATTTTATATCCAAATCAGTAGCTTATCTGATGCTTTATTTTAATGGAAATATCATTTTTCTCCACTCAAACGATTTCTAAAATAAACTTATTTTTTTATTGATTTCTTACTTGATTTAAGTATTTTAACCTTACTTTATTGAAAATAAATTGATCATGCAGATCTTTTATACATTGATATTTTGGTACGTGAATTGTCCGTGCTGTTATGAAAATAATATGGGCATGAGATGCCGGGAAAAATATGATGATTTTATTATTGACACGTGAGTTATCCGTGTGGTTGTGATAGAAATATGGGTACGAGGTGCCGTAAAAAATATGAAAGTGGGCTGAGACCCGTAATATTTATGATTGTGAAATGAGGTGTCACATGGTGACTTTTACTTGAAAAAATATATATATTTATTTGAAAAAAGTATATTCGAAAGATATTTATTCAAAAGAAGTATATTCGAAAGATATTTTTCTTAAAGAATAATATATGAAGGATTTATATTTGAAGGACTTGATTAATTGATTGTACTTGTGTTCCTTATTCGTCTGAGCAATAATTATGATGTTCTTGTTGCCCTGTTATATCACTGGTTGAGTTTGTTGTTATCATTGCTAGTTATTTTCTAGTACTATTGTATACTGCTATATTACACAGGTTATTTGACTAGTGAGTGTCTTGACTGTACCTCCTCACTACTCCACCGAGGTTAGTCTTGATACTTACTGGGTACTGACTGTGGTGTACTCATACTACACTTCTGCACATTTTTGTGCAGAGCCAGGTATTGGAGATATCAAACTCGGGCATAGTTAGTGTGTTGATCGCAAGGATTCAAAGTAGAGATGCTTGGTCGTCGCAGTCCCTTGGAGTCTTTCCATTTTTATTGTACTATCAACGCTTATTCAAACAGTATTGTATATTTGATCTTTGAGATCATTGTATGTATTCAATTAGAGTTCGTGACTCAGTATTAACAGTCTTGGGAAGGTGTTATAATTATTTCCGCTGTTAGTTTCGAAATTTATTTTTACTTGAATTGTAGTTGTAATCGGCTTACCTAGTCTTAGAGACTAAGTGCCATCACGACGCCTGTGGTGGGATTTCGGATCGTGACATGAATTGAATTTTCTTTATTAGCGTTAGTATTGATTTGAAATTTATTGGACTTACTACCTTTATGGGCGATAAAATTTATTGGATCATTCAAGAATGTCAAGTCCAAACTTTAAATAATACGTTTAAAGATAAAACTGTGAACAAGTTTAAGAAATATTTATAATTTATATTACAATAAATATTTATATGTATAGAGTATTTTTAAAAATTATATAAATGTAATATCGGGTTGGTTTGGTTTCAATTTGACTTTTTTAGTTAAAACCAAACCAATTATGGTCACATTTCTTTTCCAACATCAAACCGAATTAAACCAAACCATAGTCGGGTTTTTTTCCTATTTAACTCGGATTATCGACTTGGTACGGTTTATCTATTTGTTTTGTACACCCCTAATACATACAAACAAAACAGCTAATTAAAGTAAATAAGAAGATTATAACACTGGTGAAAAAATAAAATTTGCCACACTGCCCAGTTTAGTTCTACCCTCTAACCAACTTGGTCTCGCAAATAAATTTGACTAGGCTAATCCTCAAGTTCGGTCCAAAGAAAATAAATAAGAATTATTTTCGGGAATTTGATCTCAGCACATCTACGTTACAAATTTTTGTACTTTTTCTATCCCAATTTAACGTTAACTTTTTTTTTTCCTTCCAAAATAATTGATGACAGAAGATGAATAAGAGAATTACAACCTACTTCCTCCAGTCTATGCCCCTATTTTATTGGCCGCTGATTTTTTTTTACTTATTTCTGCTTGTTTTTTCCCCCCAAATTAATAAGAAAATCAGCTTAGATGGATCAGGAAGGACAAGTATTCATCATGTAACGTTGGTAAAGGATAATATATGTTAAGTTGATCTTTAGGTGACTTTTAGAAACTATTTTGGATAAATTTCATGTAAGTGTTCCTAAAAAGATTTTTTAGGACAGTTCTAAAATTAGGTTTTGAAAGGGAAAAAAAAGGAAAAGAGAAAAGAAACTCATGCTATAGTTATTAAAGTCTCTCGATGGCGAGAATGGAAACTATAAGTCAAATTCTTCGTGAATCATATTTAATTTTTAGATATTTTGTTGCACTTTAATAACCCTCGTGGTGAATTGATGCACTCAGATACCATTGACGTCCATTAGCTTTTATAGTAATTGTTGGATCTAGTATTACCTCATCCATTGAGTATAAGAGAGCAAATGATTACTATAAAGTTGGTTGAAAAGAATTATGTCGACTTAAAAGCTTTAAGTTGAGGGTGAGGGGAGAAAATATATGCCAAAAGTATCAATGCTGAAGTCAGAATCGTCATGTTGGAAACAAAAAGAAAGTTAGAATGGCAATAAAGAATCTTAAATGACTATCACTGTCGCCCAATTAGAAAGTTGCTTACATTCGTTACTGTTACTGGTGCTTAAGTTTTTTAAGATAACTTTTTAAAACTAAAAAAAAGGTTAAATACCATAATATATTCATACGAGTTGAAGAGTTAAAATTTGCCTATGAACTTTACGGAAATTAATCACCAATCCATCGGTTAAAAGTGTGATTTTATAAAGATCTCGCCTTTATCCAAACATATTATGTATATATACATGCCTTTCATTTCTAATGAAACGCCAACTGACATATTATATTTTGATAATTTCTTTCCTTAAGTTTGACTTTGTAAAATTAATTAATTATTTTTACTTATTTTTTTTTAACCCTTTATTTTTAACAATTTTAACATATCGTTTAGAGTCTCTTTGAACAAAACGTATTATGTATACCTGACTTTTATTGAGAAGAGTAAAACGGTTTCTGACCAAACAGTTTGAGTTCAGGTTAACCAAAGTACAATCACAATAACTTTAATAATTAAAGTTAAGGAAACAAATATTAAACAAACGTAGAGTCATAGCAGGAATCATTCAAACTTAGACATACAAAGACAACTTAGTGATTCGTCACAAATGTATAGTATTTGTGTCGAACTTATTTGTCAAACAAAGTCAAAAGAAAAACTTGAACAACAAATAAGGATTGAGCATATTAGACATTTTTATTTCCTAATTAGTTCACATTAGTTGAATAACACACGCATCATCATTCTGTAAGTTTGCCCAATATCTATGTGTAGTATACAAATATTTTTTAAAATAATAAATAAAAATATATTTATCTACATATTAAAATCAAAAATAGATTCAAAAGAATAAAATGAACCAAAAATAAGGATTAAATAGATTAGACTCCCACCCACAATATATAATAGTTAGTTTACATGAGTTGAACAACATACAAATCATCATTCTTCAAGTTTGTCCAGTAATAAAGTGTACTTTATTTATAAATTCTATAAATTTATTTACATATCTACATATTAATACCAAATAAAGATTTATGTATAGACTTTTCACGAGTAATTTATCTACATCTGTCTAAATTCAATAAATGGGATGTAACTTTCAAAATATTATATTGTAAAGTGTTTTCGTGCGCAAAGTAATTATATTAATTAGCAAAATTTTATATTGTAAGTGAGACAGAAAAATCATGCACCATACCTTAAAATTAAAACTCCTTGAAATATTTATGATGAAGAACGAGAAATAGTCCAAACGGGAATAATTATTTTTCATGAGATAATATAAATTGTTTGGCTAAACTGATGAAATTGTCAAATTTTAGCTACATGCAAAGGATGTCAATTGCCGATCTTTATTCTTTAATTAATATAATTTTTAATAAAATATTTAATTGATATGAGTTAGAACGCCTGATTAATTTTCTGTTAGGAAATATAATGGCCCTAATAATCTTTGTAAAATTTGTGATTGCACCAACCTTAATAATAGTATATGAGATAGGATAAACAAAAACTACAATAACTAACCTTTTAATTTTTAACTGTCTATCAAGAGTAAACATATGTATGTTATTATATAACTTCAAGAAAAAAACAAAGATTAGAAATGTACCTCAAATCTCAAGCAAGTACCTTCATAAATAGCAATATTGGAACAAGAATGAACAACGCAAGAAAACTTCTACGAATGGCTCATTTCTCTCTGGGCGCATGCTAACTAACGTGCGCCACCTGTGGGAAGAGGGCTCACGTACCATCACAGAAGGCACTCATGGAACATGCTTCAACCTCGCAATCATAACGAGGTCAGAGAGCTCAAACTGCTATAGTTAGGGAACAAGAAGTTGGTGCCCTAATTGAAACGAAATAGAATCAAACAGTACCAACAAAGGCAGTTGTCGAGAAAATTCAGAAATCGCAGGCCCAAAAACAATGATAAGAAGTAATTCAATCTTCGAGTAAAGTAGAGAATAAGGAGAAAGGAAGCTCTAGCAAGAAATCGTGGACTGACCAGGTAGATGAAGAGGAAGAAGCAGGGAAGAAGGCATCAGTTTGGGATAGCTTTGATATTTCAAAATTTTCAAATACAGGCTTCAAATTAGAGTATATATCTCCTACTATGCATGGGATACACCTATTATTGAAATTGAGTCGGAGGATATCAAATCTGAGATTGAGTATTGGCAGAATTCTATAATTTGCTATGTGTTGGGTGCTCATCCCCCATTTGTTGTTATTAATGGGTACATACAGAGAATTTGGGCAAAGTATGGACTGAATAAAATAGTTATGCTTAAAAATGGGATCATATTAGTTAGGTTTGATAGTGAAATAGGGAAAATGAAGCTATACCGGGGTTATATACCATTTTGATAACAAACAATTTATAGTTAAAGCTTGGAATCCAGAAATAGAGTTTACAAGAGAACAATTAGTTCATTGTTCCCATATAGATCAAGTTCCCTGGGCTGGATTTCAAATATTGGAACCCAAAAGGATTGAGTAAGATTGGTAGTTTGGTAGGAAAGCCTTTAAAGGTGGACCACAATACACAAAAGAAGGTTGGATTAAACTTTGTTAGATTGCTCGTTGAAGTTAACATGGATGCAGACCTGCCAAATGAAGACTTAAGTGTAGGAATGAGAAAGGCCTCTGTCACGACCCAAAATCCAACTAGTCGTGATGGAACCTAACCCAATCCGCTAGGTAAGCCAACTTTCAATTATCCAATTCCAATAGCAATTATTAAAGTAATTTAAGTGAATAAATATCTTAATCTTATATATCCCCCAAGAACTGGTAGTACAAATCATGAGCTTCTAAGAATATAGTATACAAAGTGAAAATAAAATAACTATATAGTGTTTTGAATAATACATAAATAGAGCTTTTATAAATCTAAGGCTACCCTGAACAAGAGACAGCGACAACAGGAACGCAGGTACATCTTCAAGTCCCGCAATAACAACAGCCAACATCTGCACGCAATGTGCAGAAGTGTAGTATCAGTACAACCGACCTCATGTACTGAGTAAGTAATAAACCTAGCCGTAGGTTGAAAGTAGTGACGAGCTTCCACCAATGTCGGGTCCAAAACCAATAGTCCATAACAATCCATAACAACAATAAGCAAATAATACCAGAAGTAACTCAAAGATAAAATGCTCAGCCAAATCATGATTTCAAAATAATAGTTCTTCCTTTCAAATCCATCAGTGAAAACTCAAATCTTTTGCCGGAAGTGCCAAAAATATGAATAGTTTGAAACAACAAATTTCTCCCAAAATCTTATCAATAATAAATAAGACATTTTATTTTCCTTCCGGATAAGCCGTGTAAAAATAATGCATCACTATGCCCATCTGTCAAAAATGTATGATAAATCATGAATGATGTGATGTTGTACAGCATAATGAAAAATACATCTCTATGCATGTATGTCATGTGTGCATGCCAATGCGATGCAACTCAATGGCAAAATTATAAACAGCCCCTCGCGCAGAACATCACTCATATACAGCCCCTCGGGCAAACCTCACAGTCACTCGTGCCACTCGGGCATACCTCACAATCACTTTTGCCACTCGGTCATACCTCACAATCACTCTTGCCACTCGGGCATACCTCACAATCACTCATACCTCCCAGTCACTCACCACTCAGCACTCGCACTCAGTAGGTACCTGCACTAACTAGGGGTATGTACAGACTCCGGAGGGTCTCCTTCAGCCCAAAGGCTAATAATCTGCATGGACAACTCACGTGCTATAATGATAAAGTATGCTGCAGGCGGGCAGTCCCGATTCACACTCATCCTCACAAATCAGGCCCTCTACCTTACTCAGTCGTAAATATGCTGCAGGCGGGTAGCCTCGATCCACACTCATCCTCACAAATCAGGCCCTCAGCCTCACTCAGTCATAAACCTCTCAATCCCCTCGGGTATTTCAGTAAAACAGGGCATTCGGCCCAAAATATTTATATGCATAAAAATAGAGTCATAAAACTGAGTTATGATATGCAATGAAATGGATATGACTAAGTATGAACTTTAAATTTAACATAATAATTCACAGTAATATGACCTCTGTGGGTCCCAATAATACTGGCACATAGCCTCAACGAGATTTTTAATATGCTTTTCAGCTCAATTTGTTTAAAACATAAAACCGCATCGAAAACTGCCAAGGTTATTTAACTATAAAATTCCACATAAACAATTATGTCACAATTTCTATAGTGCACACCCACACACCCATTACCTAGCATGTGCGTCACCTTCCAACAATTCACAAAATATATATATTCAGGGTCCATACCCTCAACTCCAAGATTAGAAGAGTTACTTATCTCGAACAAGCCGAGATCCAAAGTCGAGCAAGCTAAACAATGCTCCAGAAATCCCATTATGCGCGTATCAACTCCCGAACGACTCGAATCTATCACAATTAATTTGATTCAGTCCACACAATTCATAAGAATTAATTCCATATGAAAATGCTAATATTTTCCAAAAAATCTGAAATTACGCCCCAAGAATCACCCGTGGGGCCCACATCTCTCAAACTGACGAAACTCACAAAATATGATAACTCATCCAATTACAAGTTCAACCATACTAATTTCAATCAAATCTGACTCCAAATCAATATTCAAACTTGAAACATTCGTTTTGTGACATTATAGAAATTTCCTTCTATTTCTTTTGAAGATTCAATAATCTTACATAAAAAATGAAGATTAATTCATGGAATATAATCACAAGGGAGTTAAGAACACTTACCCCAAGTTGTGTGGAAATTTCCTCTCCAAAATCGTCCAACCCGAGCTCCAAAACCCGAAAAATGGGTGAAAAATATCGAACCCTCGAATTTAAGGTACTGCCCCAGCGATTTCTGTATATGCGGACAAGTTTTTTGCACCTGCGCATCCGCTTGTGCGAGAAAAACGTTGCATTTGCGGACTCTACTCACCTGTCCAGTTTCCACTTCTGCGCGCTTCCGTTCGCATCTGCGCTCAAGCAGGTGCAGAATTTCCCTCGCACCTGCGACCAATGCCTCACAGCCCTCCGCCCGCATCTGCGCTCCTTCTCGCGCAGGTGCGATTTCGCACCTGTGAAGCTCCTTCCGCACCTGCGCGCCTCGCTTCAACGCTCTCCTGCTCGCACTTGCAAGCTCACACCTGCGACCACTTTTCCGCAGATGCAATTACATCAGAAGGCTTCAGTTCCAGCAGTCTTCCAAATTCAAAAATCAATCTGTTAACCATCCGAAACTCACCTGAGGCCCTCGGGCCGCCGTCCGAACATACCAACAAGTTTCATAACACGGACCTACTCGATGCCTCAAATCATACCTAACAACCTCAAAAATACGAACTACATACGGATTCAAACATAATAAATTTCCAAATTTCCAAATTCTACAAACGACGCCAAAACCTATCAAATCACGTCCGATTGACCTCAAATTTTGCACACCAGTCATATTTCACATTATGGACCTATTCCAATTTCCAGAATCGGATTCCGACCCTGATATCAAAAAGTCAACCCCTCGGTTAGACTTTTCAAAAATTCAACTTTCGGTATTTCAAGCCAAATTCCACTACGTACTTCCAAATAACTTTCCGGACACGCTCCTAAGACCAAAATAACCATACGGACTATTGGAATCATCAGAATTAAATTCCGAGGTCGTTTACATATAAGTCAATATTCGGTCAACTATTTCAACTCAAACTTTAAACCTTGGAACTAAGTGTTCCAATACCTTCAAAAACCTCACTGGACCCAAACCAATTATTCCGGCAATTCACACAACAATTGTAAAGTACAATTTGAGAATTAAATGGGGAAGCGGGGTTGTAATACTGAAAATTACCGGCCAGGTCGTTACATCATCATAATTTAACAAACAGTTGTGTGCGACTAGAAACCTACGTTCTGCAAAATAATGTTGACGTGAACCGATGAAAAATAACGTTGACGTCAAAATGACATCAAGAAGCTTTTAGAATTTTTTTATATCATGCACATACTTATTTCAGAGTCTTCTTCCAACTTTAGTAGGAGGATTTCTTTACTTACTGAGTACCGTTATGGTATACTCACGTTCTCTTCATGGGAACCTTTGTCAATGTAGGCACAGATTTTGCAGGTAAATAGGCTACGAGCTAGGATATTCTCATCCCATTTCCAGCAGATTTGGTGTGCTCCATTTTAGTTCGTGGAGTTCGTTGATTCCAAAATTGTCTTACTATTCAGTATTTCTTAGAGGCTTCATAGACAGAATCAGAACAGATTCATAGGTGTCTACTTTGCATCACATTTATTTTTCAATGTATTCCAGATAACATAATGAATTTCTTTTCATATTATTATTTCGATTAAAGATTCAGAAAATGTCACGACCCGAAATTCACAAGTCGTGATAGCACCTAACTCATCCCGCTAGGTAAGCCAATTAGATATTTCCCATTTTCAATTAATTTAATAACACAATTTAACAAAGGAGTTATCTAAGTCTTATACATCCCCAAGGACTAGTAGTGCAAATCATGAGCTTCTAAGAATAGAATTTACAAGCTGATATGAAGTAAATATATCTTCTGTTTGAAAAGTACATAAATAGAGTTTTTATAAATCTAGGGCTACCATGAACAAGGGGCAGCTACAACAGGAACGCAGGTACATCTTCAATCCTGGCAACCATAGAACACAACAACAACAACAACCAATATCTACACGCAATGTACAGAAGTGTAGTATCAGTACAACCGACCCCATGTACTGAGTAAGTATCTTGTCTAACCTCGTCGAAGTAGTAATGAGGCTTTGGTTAAAAGATGCTCATTGATAAAACCTGTAATGTAAGTAACAATAAAACTATACTACAGTACAACAGAGCTGAGCACACGAAACGATTATACAAAGCAATAACGGAGTACTAAAAGAAAACACAATTCAACAGGTATCAAATTCTCACCCAATCCTTTCCTGAGAGTGAAAGCCAATAAATCACAACGATCAAATCAAAACTTTCATAATGTGAGAAATATACCAAAGACATCAAATTGAACGGAACGACAACACCCTTCATGCATTTATTTTTTCCTCACCAATTATGCATAAAGCAGTACCAACCACATGACAGAAATGCCGATAATAGAAATGACAGAGTGGGAAATACGCAAATAACTATGGAGGCCGAGAGTGTACATGAGAACATCAGTAACAGACTGAACATAAAGCATATAGGTAATGCCAATGATTAGGAAAAAGGAAAGTAATTTCTACTAACTAGCAAGGTGAAGGCATGAAGAAAAATATGACAAATAAGGAAGCAAACCCATGATCTTTATAAGTTAGCAAGTAGGGACAAGAACGACTAGCATGGAAGAAGACCTACACTTAAGTGCAACAAAATAGATGGCATGGATGAAATCCTAACAGCAGGAAATAGGCATGATATTAGCAAGTTTAAGCAAATAGAAGGCATGATAGCATGACAACAAGGTGATAGAGGATAAAGACAAAACAGTAATGACATATCACATAAGAACCATGAACACGACAATAACAACTCCAGGTAAAGACATGAAGGTATCTGCAAGAAAGAAATATCACAACATAATGCATGTCTCTTGTCCTCACTTGCATGGAAACACCCTTCGTGCCATGAACTCACCATAACATGAAAGCGTAATAATATAAATACAATGGCACGACATTACCCTTCGTGCTTTTACTCACATAATATGGCACGTCATCACCCTTCATGTTTTAACTCTCAAATAATATGGCACGCCATCACCCTTCGTGCTTTACACTCTCCCTCGCATGATAATGCATAAACAAAGGCACAACATCACCCTTCGTTCTTTACACTCAACCTTACCAAGCATATGTATATCAATGACAAACAAGGCAGGAAGCATAAATAACGTCAATGGGAGTGTTTAAACGAATATTTCAAAAGAACCCCAATCACAAATTTTCATGCCAATAATAGTTCAATAACCCACAAGAACCTTTTTATTCAACTATTCCAACAAATTTCACAAATGATCTATAACACAAGTATAAAATCTAGTATCTCAAGAATATCAGCCGTGGCAATGTATTAATGATTATGCATATTGATGACCGAATTAAACATACCAATATATTCTCAGAATTTTCATCAAATTTGATCAAGTTATAATAATCTAAGTCTTAGTTTCTAACATCTAATACTATGTTCTTAGTATCTAGGAGCCAAGTAAGGCATGAGGTAAGAAGATCACGTGATTCTACAAGACACAGTTTATAACATATTTTACCCCCGAGCATGGTTACCCTGGCACATGCATATATGCTCGTCACCTCATATATGTATCACCACTGCATGTAGCAAACAATGTCAAATAGTAGGAAAAATTCCCTCAACAAAGTTAGGCAAACCACTTATCTCAAAGAAGGCAAACCGATACTCAAAATGAACTCCTCGGGTGATATGACCTCCGGGCAGCTCAAATATAATCAAAAGAAAGCACAAATAAAACTCGTAAGAGACTATTCCGGATCATAAAGTCTCAATCTTTAACAAAGTCTAAAAATCGACCCAATAGTCGACCCCCGATCCCGCACCCCGGAACCCAACAAATTTCACTAAATACGACCACCCATTCAAGTACGAGTCCAACCATACTAGTTTCACTCAAATCCGACTCCAATTCGATGTTCAAAACTCAAATATTCATATTATGAACTTTAGGCCAAAACCTCCAATTTCCTCTATAAAATCCATAATCCAACAACCAAAACCAAGGGTAGATTCGTGATATAAGATAAATAATGAGTAGAAAACACTTACCCTAGCCCACAAGATGAAAATTGCTCCAAGAATCGCCTCCATCCGGGCTTGGAAATGTTAAAATGTAGTCGAAATCGCAATTTTTAAAAGAACACTGCCCAGGTCTTTTATGCATCGCGAACGCGGAAGAACTATCGCGTTCGCGAAGAAGAAAACAAAAGCTGCCCATAATACCCTTCGCGAATGCGAGAAACGGGATGCGAACATGATGAACAAGGGACATGACTTACGCGAACGTGTAAGAGACACGCGAACGCGAAGAGGAAAATGATCTCAAGTGCCTGGGGCCTCGTTTGCACTTCGCGAATGCGACATATGGAATTCGAACGCGAAGAAGGAGGTGGCAGAACTTCGCGAACGTGAGAGGGTAGCTGCGAACGCGAAGAGGAAATATTCCACCCTCCAAAATAACACTACGTGAATGCGAGTGCAAGGATGCGAACACGATGAAGGAAATCCAGATGCCAGATTCAGCAGTTCAAAATAGGAGGAAAATGTCCCGTAGCCCACCAGGAACACACCCGAGGCCCCCGGGACCCCGTCCAAACATACCAACAAGTCCCATAACGTAACACAGACCTACTCGAGGCCTCAAAAGACACAATACAACATCGGAATGACGAACACCTCAATTCGAATTCAATGAACTTGAAACTTGAAACTTCCACAACTGATGCCGAAGCCAATCAAATCACACTACTAAAAATTCGGCAAAAACCGACCAAGGTCGACCAACCGACCAACTTTGCTCGGTCAAAAATCGATCAAAAAACCGACCAAAGTTGGTCGATTTTTCAAAATATTTTTTTAATTTTGTTTTTACGAAACCGACCAACTTTGGTCGGTTTTTCAACTAAAATAAATAAAAATTAATATTAAAAAAATTGACCAAAATTGGTCGGTTAATTCGGCGGATCATTTAAAAAAACCGACCAACTTTGGTCGGTAATTTTACTTTTTAATAAAACCGACCAACTTTGGTCGGCTATTTTCGTGCGAAAATATAACTAAAGAGTATAAATCAAATAAAAGACAATCTTAAAACAAAATATACCAATGGTCTAGTGGTAGAATAGTATCCTGCCATAGTACAAACCCCAGTTCGATTCTCAGATGGTGAATCTTTTTATTACATAATTAAAATACCGACCAACTTTGGTCCGTTTTTGTTGCAATATTTTGTTTTTTGAATTTAATTGACCGACCAAAGTTAGTCGGTAATTTCCGACTAACTTTAGTCGGTATTCCTTTCCGACCACAAAAATACCGTCCACACATAAATGGTCGCGTGTTGGTCAATTTTTGGCCATTACCGACCAACGTTGGTCGGTATTTTGGGTCGGTTTTTACAAGATTTCTAGTAGTGTCACGCCCGATTGACTTCAAAATTTGCATACCAGTCACATTTGACATTACGGACCTACTCCAACTTCCAAAATTGGATTCCGACCCCGATATCAAAAAGTTTACTTCTGGTCAAACTTCTCAAAAACTTTCAAATTTCTAACTTTTGCCAAACGACTCCAAAATGACCTACGGACCTCCAAATCCATTTTTGGACGCGCTCCCAATACCAGAATCACCATAGAGAGCTTTTTTCAGACTCAGAATCCCAAACGGACATCGATAACATTGAAATTCACTTCATCCCAAATGTGATGAATTTCTTCGAAAATGCTAACTTCCACAATAGGTGCAATGTAACGGCCCTGACCGCTCATTTTGAGCATTTACGTTCCTTTAAACTATTTAAAGTCTTGAATAACTTTTTACGAGGTATTATGACTTGTGTGAATTGTCGGTTTTGGTTTTAAGGTATTTCAAAGTTAGCTTGGAAGAATGAATTTTTATTTTGGAAGCTTAAGTTGAAATTGTGGACCGGATATGGACCTATGTGTAAATGACCCCGGATTAGAATTTTGATGATTCCAATAGCTCCGTATGGTGATTATGGACTGAGTGTGTCCGGAAAAATATTTGAAGGTCCGTAGAGGAATTAGGCTTGAAATGCCGAAAGTTAAAATTTTGGAAAGTTTGATCGGGGGGCTGACTTTTTGATATCGGGGTCAAAATACGATTCTAAAAATTTTAATAGGTATGTTATATCATTTATGACTGGTGTGCAAAATTTGAGGTCAATCGGACGAGATTTGATAGGTTTCGGCATTGTTTGTAGAAACTAGAAATTTCAAGTACATTAGGCTTGAATTGGGGTGTAATTCATGGTTTTAGCGTTGTTTGAGGTGATTTGAGAGTCCGACTAAGTCCGTATGATATTTTAGGACTTGTTGGTATATTTGGTTGAGGTCCCGAGGGGGTCGGGTGAGTTTTGGATGGTTAATGGATCATTTTTGGCCTTGGTGAGATTGCTGATATATGTTGCTGCATTTTTCGGATTTTCTCTTTTGCGTTCGTGAGTGGGCCCTCGCGTTCGCGAAGAGGAATTTCAGGAAGGCAGGATTTACTCTTCGCATTCACTAGGGGGTCTCGCATTAGTGAAGAGAAGCTGGGTTGTGCATCGCGTTCGTGTACGGGGTATCGCGTTCACGAAGGGAAACATTGTGGGCATAGGTTTTTGACTTCACGTTCGCGAAGGGGAGATTGCGTTCGCGAAGAAGAGTGGTGTGGACAGAAAGTTTAAGTTTAGAAAATGGGACTTCGTCCCATTTTTTATTTTTAACGATTTGGAGCTCGAATTGAGGCGATATTTGGGAGCTTTTCAAAGGAAACTATGGGGTAAGTGTTCTTATCTCAATATTGGTTAAATTACCCGAATACATGGTTGTTTTTATCATTTAATTTGTGAATTAAGTTGGAAAAATTATGAAAACCCTCTCGGTTTATTTTGGAGATTTGAGGGTCGAGTTGATGTCATATTTGAGTAATATTTATATGGTTAGACTCGTAGTTGAATGAGCGTTAATACTTTATAACTTTTGTCGGATTCCGAGACGTGGGCCCCACGGGTGAAATTTGGGGCGTAATTTAGAATTTTGTGGAAATATTAGTATTTTGATATGGAATTAATTCCTATAAATTTTTGTGGGCTGAATCAAATTATTTTGACTAGATTTGAGCCATTTGGAAGTTGATACGTGCATAACGGGATTTCTGGAGCATTGTTTAGCTTGCTCGGCATTGGATTTGGCTTGTTCGAGGTTAGTAACTCTTCTAATCTTGGAGTTGAGGGTATGAACCCTGGATATATATAATTCATGAATTGTTGGGTGATGACGCACATGCTAGGTGACGGGCGTGTGGGCGTGCACTATTGAAATTGTAACATAATTCTTTATGTGGAATTTTGTAGTTAAATAATGTCGGCATTTTCTATGCGGTTTTATAAGTTAAAGAAATTGAGTTGAAAATCATATTAAAAATCACGTTGAGGCTATGTGCCAGTATTATTGGGACCCACAGAGGTCATATTGATGTCAAATATTTAGTTTTAAATTGAAAATTCATACTCAGTCATATTCATGTCATTACATATCATATCCCAGTCTCTGTTATTATTTATTGATATATCATATCATCATTTTGGGTTGTTCTCATGATATTGTGAGCCCATGAGAGAGCATGTGAGTTGGCCGTGCAGAACGTGAGTTAGCCATGCAACACGTGAGTTGGCCGTGCGGATCCAGATATTTATATTATGGCACGTGAGTTGTCCGTGCAGTATGTGAGTTGTCCGTGCTTATAGCTCTTGGACTATAGGAGCCCCTCATGAGTCTGTACACCCCTATTGAGCACAGACGACTATAAACAGGGATCAGGCTGCACGCCGCAGCAGGTATTGTATATCGTTGAGTGATTGAGTGTGCTTAGCTAAGTGAGAGAGAATGCGAGACAATGAGATTGAGTACTCTGAGAGTGTGAGTACATGAGTGCAATCTCTGAGATACATTGCATTGACATGCACACATGACATATATGCATAGAGATGTGTTTTCCGCATGCTGTACTGTATCACATTATTCATGATTTCTAACACATGTTGACAGATGGTCATAGTGAGGCATTTTTTTTACATCGGTTATATGGGAAAGAAAATGAGATATTTTATTTATTATTGAACGGATTTTGGAAAAATTATTGCTTTCAAACTTATTCATATTTTTGAAAATTTCGGTAAACGATTTGGGTTTTAAACTGTTGTACTTGGAAGGAAGAACTATTATTTTTAAAATCATGATTTGGCTGAGCATTTTATCTCTGAGTTACTTCTGGTATTATTTGCTTTATGTTGTTATGGACTGTTGTGGGCTAGTGGTTTTGGACCCGACCTTGGTAGAAGCTCGTCACTACTTTCAACCTATGGCTAGGTTTGTTACTTACTCAGTACATGAGGTCGGTTGTATTGATACTACACTTCTGCATATGGAATGCGAACGCGAAGAAGGAGGTGGTAGAACTTCACGAACGTGAGAGGGTAGCTGCGAACGTGAAGAGGAAATATTCCACCCTCCAAAATAACACTACGTGAATGCGAGTGCAAGGATGCGAACACGATGAAGGAAATCCAGATGACAGATTCAGCAGTTCAAAATAGGAGGAAAATGTCCCGCAGCCCACCAGGAATACACCTGAGGCCTCCAGGACCCCGTCCAAACATACCAACAAGTCCTATAACATAACACGGACTTACTCGAGGCCTCAAAAGACACAATACAACATCGGAATGACGAATCACACCTCAATTCGAATTCAATGAACTTGAAACTTCAAACGTTCACAACTGATGCCGAAGCCAATCAAATCACGCCCGATTGACTTCAAAATTTGCATACCAGTCACATTTGACATTACGGACCTACTCCAACTTCCAAAATTGGATTTCGACCCCGATATCAAAAAGTTTACTTCTGGTCAAACTTCTCAAAAACTTTCAAATTTCTAACTTTTGCCAAACGACTCCAAAATGAACCACGGACCTCCAAATCCATTTTTGGACGCACTCCCAATACCAGAATCACCATAGAGAGCTTTTTTCAGACTCAGAATCCCAAACGGACATCGATAACATTGAAATTCACTTCATCCCAAATGTCATGAATTTCTTCGAAAATGCTAACTTCCACAATAGGTGCAATGTAACGGCCCTGACCGCTCATTTTGAGTATTTACGTTCCTTTAAACTATTTAAAGTCTTGAATAACTTTTTACGAGGTATTATGACTTGTGTGAATTGTCGGTTTTGGTTTTAAGGTATTTCAGAGTTAGCTTGGAAGAATGAATTTTTATTTTGGAAGCTTAAGTTGAAATAGTGGACCGGATATGGACCTATGTGTAAATGATCCCGGATTAGAATTTTGATGATTCCAATAGCTCCGTATGGTGATTATGGACTTAGGAGTGTGTGCGGAAAAATATTTGGAGGTCCGTAGAGGAATTAGGCTTGAAATGCCGAAAGTTAAAATTTTGGAAAGTTTGACCGGGGGGGGGGGCTGACTTTTTGATATCGGGGTCAAAATATGATTCTGAAAATTTTAATAGGTATGTTATATCATTTATGACCGGTGTGCAAAATTTGAGGTCAATCGGACGAGATTTGATAGGGTTCGGCAGTGTTTGTAGAAACTAGAAATTTTAAGCTCATTAGGCTTGAATTGGGGTGTAATTCATGGTTTTAGTGTTGTTTGAGGTGATTTGAGGGTTCGACTAAGTCCGTATGATGTTTTAGGACTTGTTGGTATATTTGGTTGAGGTCCCGAGGGAGTCGGGTGAGTTTTGGATGGTTAACGGATCATTTTTGGCCTTGGTGAGATTGCTGATATATGTTGCTGCATTTTTCGGATTTTCTCTTTTGCGTTCGCGAGTGGGCCCTCGCGTTCGCGAAGAGGAATTTCAGGAAGGCAGGATTTACTCTTCGCATTCACTAGGGGGTCTCGCATTAGTGAAGAGAAGCTGGGTTGTGCATCGCGTTCGTGTATGGGGTATCGCGTTCACGAAGGGAAACATTGTGGGCATAGGTTTTTGACTTCACGTTCGCGAAGGGGAGCTCGCGTTCGCGAAGAAGAGTGGTGTGGACAGAAAGTTTAAGTTTAGAAAATGGGACTTCGTCCCATTTTTTATTTTTAACGATTTGGAGCTCGAATTGAGGCGATATTTGGGAGCTTTTCAAAGGAAACTATGGGGTAAGTGTTCTTATCTCAATATTGGTTAAATTACCCGAATACATGGTTGTTTTTATCATTTAATTTGTGAATTAAGTTGGAAAAATTATGAAAACCCTCTCGGTTTATTTTGGAGATTTGAGGGTCGAGTTGATGTCATATTTGAGTAATATTTATATGGTTAGACTCGTAGTTGAATGAGCGTTAATACTTTATAACTTTTGTCGGATTCCGAGACGTGGGCTCCACGGGTGAAATTTGGGGCGTAATTTAGAATTTTGTGGAAACATTAGTATTTTGATATGGAATTAATTCCTATAAATTTTTGTGGGCTGAATCAAATTATTTTGACTAGATTTGAGCCATTTGGAAGTTGATACGTGCATAACGGGATTTCTGGAGCATTGTTTAGCTAGCTCGGCATTGGATTTGGCTTGTTCGAGGTTAGTAACTCTTCTAATCTTGGAGTTGAGGGTATGAACCCTGGATATATGTAATTCATGAATTGTTGGGAGATGACGCACATGCTAGGTGACAGGCGTGTGGGCGTGCACTATAGAAATTGTAACATAATTTTTTATGTGGAATTTTGTAGTTAAATAATGTCGGCATTTTCTATGCGGTTTTATAAGTTAAAGAAATTGAGCTGAAAATCATATTAAAAATCATGTTGAGGCTATGTGCCAGTATTATTGGGACCCACAGAGGTCATATTGATGTTAAATATTTAGTTTTAAATTGAAAATTCATACTCAGTCATATTCATGTCATTACATATCATATCCCAGTCTCTGTTATTATTTATTGATACATCATATCATCATTTTGGGTTGTTCTCATGATATTGTGAGCCCATGAGAGAGCATGTGAGTTGGCCGTGCAGAACGTGAGTTAGCCATGCAACACGTGAGTTGGCCGTGCGGATCCAGATATTTATATTATGGCACGTGAGTTGTCCGTGCAGTATGTGAGTTGTCCGTGCTTATAGCGCTTGGACTATAGGAGCCCCTCATGAGTCTGTACACCCCTATTGAGCACAGACGACTATAAACAGGGATCAGGCTGCACGCCGCAGCAGGTATTGTATATCGTTGAGTGATTGAGTGTGCTTAGCTAAGTGAGAGAGAATGCGAGACAATGAGATTGAGTACTCTGAGAGTGTGAGTACATGAGTGCAATCTCTGAGATACATTGCATTGACATGCACACATGACATATATGCATAGAGATGTGTTTTCCGCATGCTGTACTGTATCACATTATTCATGATTTCTAACACATGTTGACAGATGGTCATAGTGAGGCATTTTTATACATCGGTTATATGGGAAAGAAAATGAGATATTTTATTTATTATTGAACGGATTTTGGGAAAATTATTGCTTTCAAACTTATTCATATTTTTGAAAATTTCGGTAAACGATTTGGGTTTTAAACTGTTGTACTTGGAAGGAAGAACTATTATTTTTAAAATCATGATTTGGCTGAGCATTTTATCTCTGAGTTACTTCTGGTATTATTTGCTTTATGTTGTTATGGACTGTTGTGGGCTAGTGGTTTTGGACCCGACCTTGGTAGAAGCTCGTCACTACTTTCAACCTATGGCTAGGTTTGTTACTTACTCAGTACATGAGGTCGATTGTATTGATACTACACTTCTGCATATGGAATGCGAACGCGAAGAAGGAGATGGTAGAACTTCGCGAACGTGAGAGGGTAGCTGCGAACGTGAAGAGGAAATATTCCACCCTCCAAAATAACACTACGTGAATGCAAGTGCAAGGATGCGAACACGATGAAGGAAATCCAGATGACAGATTCAGCAGTTCAAAATAGGAGGAAAATGTCCCGTAGCCCACTAGGAATACACCCGAGGCCTCCAGGACCCCATCCAAACATACCAACAAGTCCTATAACATAACACGGACTTACTCGAGGCCTCAAATGACACAATACAACATCGGAATGACGAATCACACCTCAATTCGAATTCAATGAACTTGAAACTTCAAACGTTCACAACTGATGCCGAAGCCAATCAAATCACGCCCGATTGACTTCAAAATTTGCATACCAGTCACATTTGACATTACGGACCTACTCCAACTTCCAAAATTGGATTCCAACCCCGATATCAAAAAGTTTACTTCTGGTCAAACTTCTCAAAAACTTTCAAATTTCTAACTTTTGCCAAACGACTCCAAAATGACCTACGGACCTCCAAATCCATTTTTGGACGCGCTCCCAATACCAGAATCACCATAGAGAGCTTTTTTCAGACTCAGAATCCCAAACGGACATCGATAACATTGAAATTCACTTCATCCCAAATGTGATGAATTTCTTCGAAAATGCTAACTTCCACAATAGGTGCAATGTAACGGCCCTGACCGCTCATTTTGAGCATTTACGTTCCTTTAAACTATTTAAAGTCTTGAATAACTTTTTACGAGGTATTATGACTTGTGTGAATTGTCGGTTTTGGTTTTAAGGTATTTCAGAGTTAGCTTGGAAGAATGAATTTTTATTTTGGAAGCTTAAGTTGAAATAGTGGACCGGATATGGACCTATGTGTAAATGACCCCGGATTAGAATTTTGATGATTCCAATAGCTCCGTATGGTGATTATGGACTTAGGAGTGTGTGCGGAAAAATATTTGGAGGTCCGTAGAGGAATTAGGCTTGAAATGCCGAAAGTTAAAATTTTGGAAAGTTTGACCGGGGGGGGGGGCTGACTTTTTGATATCGGGGTCAAAATATGATTCTGAAAATTTTAATAGGTATGTTATATCATTTATGACCGGTGTGCAAAATTTGAGGTCAATCGGACGAGATTTGATAGGGTTCGGCAGTGTTTGTAGAAACTAGAAATTTTAAGCTCATTAGGCTTGAATTGGGGTGTAATTCATGGTTTTAGTGTTGTTTGACGTGATTTGAGGGTTCGACTAAGTCCGTATGATGTTTTAGGACTTGTTGGTATATTTGGTTGAGGTCCCGAGGGAGTCGGGTGAGTTTTGGATGGTTAACGGATCATTTTTGGCCTTGGTGAGATTGCTGATATATGTTGCTGCATTTTTCGGATTTTCTCTTTTGCGTTCGCGAGTGGGCCCTCGCGTTCGCGAAGAGGAATTTCAGGAAGGCAGGATTTACTCTTCGCATTCACTAGGGGGTCTCGCATTAGTGAAGAGAAGCTGGGTTGTGCATCGCGTTCGTGTACGGGGTATCGCGTTCACGAAGGGAAACATTGTGGGCATAGGTTTTTGACTTCACGTTCGCGAAGGGGAGCTCGCGTTCGCGAAGAAGAGTGGTGTGGACAGAAAGTTTAAGTTTAGAAAATGGGACTTCGTCCCATTTTTTATTTTTAACGATTTGGAGCTCGAATTGAGGCGATATTTGGGAGCTTTTCAAAGGAAACTATGGGGTAAGTGTTCTTATCTCAATATTGGTTAAATTACCCGAATACATGGTTGTTTTTATCATTTAATTTGTGAATTAAGTTGGAAAAATTATGAAAACCCTCTCGGTTTATTTTGGAGATTTGAGGGTCGAGTTGATGTCATATTTGAGTAATATTTATATGGTTAGACTCGTAGTTGAATGAGCGTTAATACTTTATAACTTTTGTCGGATTCCGAGACGTGGGCTCCACGGGTGAAATTTGGGGCGTAATTTAGAATTTTGTGGAAATATTAGTATTTTGATATGGAATTAATTCCTATAAATTTTTGTGGGCTGAATCAAATTATTTTGACTAGATTTGAGCCATTTGGAAGTTGATACGTGCATAACGGGATTTCTGGAGCATTGTTTAGCTAGCTCGGCATTGGATTTGGCTTGTTCGAGGTTAGTAACTCTTCTAATCTTGGAGTTGAGGGTATGAACCCTGGATATATGTAATTCATGAATTGTTGGGAGATGACGCACATGCTAGGTGACAGGCGTGTGGGCGTGCACTATAGAAATTGTAACATAATTTTTTATGTGGAATTTTGTAGTTAAATAATGTCGGCATTTTCTATGCGGTTTTATAAGTTAAAGAAATTGAGCTGAAAATCATATTAAAAATCATGTTGAGGCTATGTGCTAGTATTATTGGGACCCACAGAGGTCATATTGATGTTAAATATTTAGTTTTAAATTGAAAATTCATACTCAGTCATATTCATGTCATTACATATCATATCCCAGTCTCTGTTATTATTTATTGATACATCATATCATCATTTTGGGTTGTTCTCATGATATTGTGAGCCCATGAGAGAGCATGTGAGTTGGCCGTGCAGAACGTGAGTTAGCCATGCAACACGTGAGTTGGCCGTGCGGATCCAGATATTTATATTATGGCACGTGAGTTGTACGTGCAGTATGTGAGTTGTCCGTGCTTATAGCGCTTGGACTATAGGAGCCCCTCATGAGTCTGTACACCCCTATTGAGCACAGACGACTATAAACAGGGATCAGGCTGCACGCCGCAGCAGGTATTGTATATCGTTGAGTGATTGAGTGTGCTTAGCTAAGTGAGAGAGAATGCGAGACAATGAGATTGAGTACTCTGAGAGTGTGAGTACATGAGTGCAATCTCTGAGATACATTGCATTGACATGCACACATGACATATATGCATAGTGATGTGTTTTCCGCATGCTGTACTGTATCACATTATTCATGATTTCTAACACATGTTGACAGATGGTCATAGTGAGGCATTTTTTTTACATCGGTTATATGGGAAAGAAAATGAGATATTTTATTTATTATTGAACGGATTTTGGGAAAATTATTGCTTTCAAACTTATTCATATTTTTGAAAATTTCGGTAAACGATTTGGGTTTTAAACTGTTGTACTTGGAAGGAAGAACTATTATTTTTAAAATCATGATTTGGCTGAGCATTTTATCTCTGAGTTACTTCTGGTATTATTTGCTTTATGTTGTTATGGACTGTTGTGGGCTAGTGGTTTTGGACCCGACCTTGGTAGAAGCTCGTCACTACTTTCAACCTATGGCTAGGTTTGTTACTTACTCAGTACATGAGGTCGGTTGTATTGATACTACACTTCTGCATATGGAATGCGAACGCGAAGAATGAGGTGGTAGAACTTCGCGAACGTGAGAGGGTAGCTGCGAACGTGAAGAGGAAATATTCCACCCTCCAAAATAACACTACGTGAATGCGAGTGCAAGGATGCGAACACGATGAAGGAAATCAAGATGACAGATTCAGCAGTTCAAAATAGGAGGAAAATGTCCCGTAGCCCACCAGGAATACACCCGAGGCCTCCAGGACCCCGTCCAAACATACCAACAAGTCCTATAACATAACACGGACTTACTCGAGGCCTCAAAAGACACAATACAACATCGGAATGATGAATCACACCTCAATTCGAATTCAATGAACTTGAAACTTCAAACGTTCACAACTGATGCCGAAGCCAATCAAATCACGCCCGATTGACTTCAAAATTTGCATACCAGTCACATTTGACATTACGGACCTACTCCAACTTCCAAAATTGGATTCCGACCCCGATATCAAAAAGTTTACTTCTGGTCAAACTTCTCAAAAACTTTCAAATTTCTAACTTTTGCCAAACGACTCCAAAATGACCTACGGACCTCCAAATCCATTTTTGGACGCGCTCCCAATACCAGAATCACCATAGAGAGCTTTTTTCAGACTCAGAATCCCAAACGGACATCGATAACATTGAAATTCACTTCATCCCAAATGTGATGAATTTCTTCGAAAATGCTAACTTCCACAATAGGTGCAATGTAACGGCCCTGACCGCTCATTTTGAGCATTTACGTTCCTTTAAACTATTTAAAGTCTTGAATAACTTTTTACGAGGTATTATGACTTGTGTGAATTGTCGGTTTTGGTTTTAAGGTATTTCAGAGTTAGCTTGGAAGAATGAATTTTTATTTTGGAAGATTAAGTTGAAATAGTGGACCGGATATGGACCTATGTGTAAATGACCCCGGATTAGAATTTTGATGATTCCAATAGCTCCGTATGGTGATTATGGACTTAGGAGTGTGTGCGGAAAAATATTTGGAGGTCCGTAGAGGAATTAGGCTTGAAATGCCGAAAGTTAAAATTTTGGAAAGTTTGACCGGGGGAGGGGGGGCTGACTTTTTGATATCGGGGTCAAAATATGATTCTGAAAATTTTAATAGGTATGTTATATCATTTATGACCGGTGTGCAAAATTTGAGGTCAATCGGACGAGATTTGATAGGGTTCGGCAGTGTTTGTAGAAACTAGAAATTTTAAGCTCATTAGGCTTGAATTGGGGTGTAATTCATGGTTTTAGTGTTGTTTGAGGTGATTTGAGGGTTCGACTAAGTCCGTATGATGTTTTAGGACTTGTTGGTATATTTGGTTGAGGTCCCGAGGGAGTCGGGTGAGTTTTGGATGGTTAACGGATCATCTTTGGCCTTGGTGAGATTGCTGATATATGTTGCTGCATTTTTCGGATTTTCTCTTTTGCGTTCGCGAGTGGGCCCTCGCGTTCGCGAAGAGGAATTTCAGGAAGGCAGGATTTACTCTTCGCATTCACTAGGGGGTCTCGCATTAGTGAAGAGAAGCTGGGTTGTGCATCGCGTTCGTGTACCTGGTATCGCGTTCACGAAGGGAAACATTGTGGGCATAGGTTTTTGACTTCACGTTCGCGAAGGGGAGCTCGCGTTCGCGAAGAAGAGTGGTGTGGACAGAAAGTTTAAGTTTAGAAAATGGGACTTCGTCCCATTTTTTATTTTTAACGATTTGGAGCTCGAATTGAGGCGATATTTGGGAGCTTTTCAAAGGAAACTATGGGGTAAGTGTTCTTATCTCAATATTGGTTAAATTACCCGAATACATGGTTGTTTTTATCATTTAATTTGTGAATTAAGTTGGAAAAATTATGAAAACCCTCTCGGTTTATTTTGGAGATTTGAGGGTCGAGTTGATGTCATATTTGAGTAATATTTATATGGTTAGACTCGTAGTTGAATGAGCGTTAATACTTTATAACATTTGTCAGATTCCGAGACGTGGGCCCCACGGGTGAAATTTGGGGCGTAATTTAGAATTTTGTGGAAATATTAGTATTTTGATATGGAATTAATTCCTATAAATTTGTGTGGGCTGAATCAAATTATTTTGACTAGATTTGAGCCATTTGGAAGTTGATACGTGCATAACGGGATTTCTGGAGCATTGTTTAGCTTGCTCGGCATTGGATTTGGCTTGTTCGAGGTTAGTAACTCTTCTAATCTTGGAGTTGAGGGTATGAACCCTGGATATATGTAATTCATGAATTGTTGGGTGATGACGCACATGCTAGGTGACGGGCATGTGGGCGTGCACTATAGAAATTGTAACATAATTCTTTATGTGGAATTTTGTAGTTAAATAATGTCGGCATTTTCTATGCGGTTTTATAAGTTAAAGAAATTGAGTTGAAAATCATATTAAAAATCACGTTGAGGCTATGTGCAAGTATTATTCGGACCCACAGAGGTCATATTGATGTTAAATATTTAGTTTTAAATTGAAAATTCATACTCAGTCATATTTATGTCATTACATATCATATCTCAGTCTCTATTATTATTTATTGATACATCATATCATCATTTTGGGTTGTTCTCATGACATTGTGAGCCCATGAGAGAGAGACTGGAGAGATTGATGACTGAGGGAGGCCGAGGGCCTGATTGTGAGGATATTTTTCGGGATCGGGCTGCACGCGCAGCAGGCCATGTTGGTTTTATATATATGTATATATTATATTATTGCACGTGAGTTGGTCGTGCGGATCTATATATTATATTATTACACGTCAGATGGCCGTACGAATCCAGATATTATTACTGCATGTGAGTTGGCCGTGCAGAACGCGAGTTAGCCGTGCAACATGTGAGTTGGTCGTGCAACACGTGAGTTGGCCGTGCAACACGTGAGTTGGCCGTGCGGATCCAGATATTTATATTATGGCACGTGAGTTGTCCGTTCAGTATGTGAGTTGTCCGTGCTTATAGCGCTTGGACTGTAGGATCCCCTCATGAGTTTATACACCCTTAGTGAGCACAGACGACTATAAACAAGGATCAGGCTGCACGCCGCAGCAGGTATTGTATAGCGCTGAGTGATTGAGTGTGCTGAGCTCAGTGAGAGAGAATGCGAGACAATGAGATTGAGTACTCTGAGAGTGTGAGTACATGAGTGCAATCTCTGAGATACATTGCATTGACATGCACACATGACATATATGCATAGAGATGTGTTTTCCTCATGCTGTACGGTATCACATTATTCATGATTTCTCACACATGTTGACAGATGGTCATAGTGAGGCATTGTTTTTACATTGGTTATTTGGGAAAGAAAATGAGATATTTTATTTATTATTGAACGGATTTGGGAAAATTATTGCTTTCAAACTTATTCATATTTTTGAAAATTTCGGTAAACGATTTGGGTTTTTCACTGTTGTACTTGAAAGGAAGAACTATTATTTTTAAAATCATGATTTGGCTGAGCATTTTATCTCTGAGTTACTTCTGGTATTATTTGCTTTATGTTGTTATGGACTGTTGTGGACTAGTGGTTTTGGACCCGACCTTGGTAGAAGCTCGTCACTACTTTCAACCTACGGCTAGGTTTGTTACTTACTCAGTACATGGGGTCGGTTGTACTGATACTACACTTCTGCACATTGTGTGCAAATATTGGTTGTCGTTGTTGTTGTGCTCGATGATTGCGGGATCTGAAGATGTACCTGCATTCCTGTTGTAGCTGCCTCTTGTTCAGGGTAGCCTTAGATTTATAAAAGCTCTGTTTATGTATCATTCAAACAGACTATGTATTTATTTCATTTACGCTTTGTATACTCTATTCTTAGAAGCTCATGATTTGTACTACCAGTTCTTGGGGAGATGTATTGGTTTTATATATTTTCTTTTAATTAATTTCATCGGAATTGAAAATTGGCTTACCTAATGGGTTGGGTTGGGTGCCATCATGATTAGTGGGATTTTGGGTAGTGACAAGGTGGTTTCAGAGCTCTAGGTTCATAGGCTCTACAAGTCATGAGCAAGTGTTTAGTAGAGTCTTGTAGAATTGTATGATGACGTCCATACTTATCTTCGAGAGGCTACAGGGCATTTAGGATATATACTTCCCATTTTTCTTTCCTTCTCGTGCGAGATTGATCCAACTTGAGACATAAACTCTTTGAATTCCTTCCATGTATTTGTATGCGCACATGAGCGCTCTATATCAGCTATGCATCACCGGCTTGTGATTCTATGAACGAGGTTCGAGGTGAGTATTCTGTGTTTTGGTGATGGGCCAGTCTGGAGGACTTGAGGCCATGGTTAGACCGTAGCTTGAACTCGGTAGCTTCAGTTATAACCTATACAGTTGGACTCATATGTATGGTAATGACCCTATAGTGGAATTTGTGGCTCGATGAGCAGTTAAATGGCTTTGTGATGAGTACGATGTAACTGCGGGATGTGTTAAAATGATTTCAATGTGACGAGAAGTGTTTCCTTGAAATGTAAAGGAAGTCCATTGGGTGCTTTATTTTCGTTTTGATATGACGTACAATCTCGAGTGTGAATGTTTTGAAAGATCTTTCACGTTGTTAAATTGTGGGGAAAATTAAATTCTCATTTCTGGTTAATGAGTTTGGACTCAGAAAGATTAAGTGATTTCATAGTAATTGAGATACGAAAGGGTATAACAAAATGCCAATTTGAGACTAAGCAGGTGGGTTATCTTCTGCAAAGTAATCTATGTAGGTGTGTTCCTTATGATGTGAATAGAGAGTTTCTTTTCTATCAACGGGGCGTATGTGTTGAGATTTGAATTTGAATCGGGTTAAGAAAATTTGACTTGATTGTTGCGATAAGAAATGCTAACTTAGTGGATGATTGAGGTATTTTATGGTGGGTGTTGCATAAGCTTGAGAAGCATTTTTGTTGAACTAACTGCAGTATTATTACAGTAATGAAGTATGGGTATTATGAGTTATCGAGTGTTTTGTTCAATGGCTTTGAGCCAAGTGGGGGAGTCTATTATTGACAATTCAATTTCATGAATATATGTTAAATTTTAGTTTTGGTTTGAGGCATACTTGTGGGTTAGTTATGACTTACAGAAGTGGAGATCGAGGATGACTCGGGTAAGTAAATTCCTGGATACGGGTTACATTGGACTTTATGAAAATATGAAAATTATGGAATGGTTAAGTTGTTAATTTGAAGGATGTAGTACACACTAAGTATGAATTGATTGGTTGTGTTAAGGCAGAGTTACTTCTTTGAGTGTTGATCGTGCTAAAGGAGCACATATCTTTCGGCCCGTTAGGGGCGGAGTAAATTAGATTTGAGCAGAGTGGATGACTATCAAGAGGGTTCTAATGGATTCAAAATGTATATGTGAAAATTGAAATTTTTTCGAATTTGTATATCACTAGAATCAGTTACTAACATTGGATGGTATCGGGACGTGCGGTAATGTCACGGCCCCGAATTCCCTCCGTAGGAGGTCGTGATGGCACCTAGTCTCTAAGACTAGGTAAGCCTATCAATGCGGAATAATCATAAATATCTGAAAATAAATAAACTACAATTCAAATGATTACAACTCCCAAAACCCGGTAGAAATAAGTCACAAGCTCCTTAGAATTTATTCTCTATGTCTCTATACATCATAGTCTAAAGCAAATAAGGAAAACAACATAGTAAGATAGAAGGGGACTCCGGAGTCTGCGGACGCTGGCAGATATATCTCGAAGTCTCCTCGTAGTGCTAGTTTACTGATACGTGGTCTGATAAGATATACCTGGATCTGCACAAAAAGATGTGCAAAAGCATAGTATGAGTACACCACAACGGTACCCAGTAAGTGCCAAGCCTAACATCTGTAGAGTAGTGACGAGGTCAGGTCAGGCCCTACTGGAGAATAAATAATGGCATGGTAAAATGTTTAAATAATATTATAAGATAAAATGATAATGAAAATAAATCAAGTAGTATGTCATATTTAATTACATCAAATAATGGCAAATAAATACCTCGTAGAAACAAAACAGAATTCTTTTCAACTTGAAGAAAATCAAAATAATAATCAAAGGTAACTGCTGTCATAAAGCAATATCAACAAGGGCACTCTCGAGGTACCGCCTCGTAGTCCCAAATCATAAACAAATTCACAATATCTCATTTTCTTATCTCACCACGGGAGCCTTCACAATTTATTTTAAAGAAAATATTTTTCCAAAACAGCATCCTGCGTTTTAGCCATCCTTATCACACCGCATGACTTCTAGTAGTTCCCCCTACTAGCCACGCGTATCAAGCCACCCTTATCTCACCGCATGCGTTTCAATACCCAGACCTTATACCACCGCATGCGTATCAATATCACAATATATCAGAATTTTTGCCTCAGGTGCTCAAATAATTTAACTTGCCAAAATAATTCAACAATAATATTTTTCCACAATAAAGAGCTCACGGCTCATGTATTAATAATTCAACAATAATATTCTTCCACAATAAATAGCTCACTGCTCCATCACAATGAGTACAAAAATACTCAGGAGTAAATAATTTAGGAAAATAATATTTCAAAATCTTTAATACGCTGCTTCAATATCAAGTTTAAAAATGTCAAATACTTCATATTAATAATATTTAATTTAAAGAAAATCAACCTTCAAATAATGTACAGAATAAAAGAAACCAAGTTTCAATTAAACATGTAAAACAATTAGCAGGAAAAGGTCAAACAAATTAAAAATATATATCTTAGATCAATGATGAAGAATATAACAAGATAAAATAATTTAATAAATGCGCAACAATGATCTACACAATTTAAAAATATAATCTTTCACATTTAGCCCGTGTACACACTCGTCACCTCGTGTACACGACTTTCAATACATTTAAATAATCACATTAATATCAATTCTAGGGGAAATTTCCCCCACACAAGGTTAGACAAGTCACTTACCTCGACTTGCTCCAATTTAACCAACTATTGTACTTTTTCCTCGATTTTTCTGACTCCGATCGACTCATATCTAGTCATAATTAATTCGATACAGTCAACAAAAATTATTGAAATCAATTTCATAAGAGAATACTATATTTTTTCCAATAAAATCCGAAATTAGCTCAAAATTGCCCGTGGGGCCCACATCTCGGAATCCGGCGAAACATCACAAAATCTGACAACCCATTCAATTACGAGTCCAACCATACCAGTTTCACTCAAATCCGACTCCAGATCGACACCGAAATTTCAAAAATTCGTTTCTATGAGATTTCTAAAATTTTACCAAATTTCTATGTCAAAACACTAATTAAATGGTGAAAATAATGATATATTCGTGTATATTGACCAAATTCGAGTTAGAATCACTTGTCCAAATATTTTTTCTTGAAAATATATCAAAATCGCCTCTCCTGAAGCTCCAATTCGTCAAAAAAGCATATGGGACGAAGTCCCCTGTTTTTATAACTTACAGATTTGTCAGGGACCTCGATTTTGGCAGGCAGTCCGATTTTGACAGGATTTTCAGCAGAAAAATTACAGCACCTTTTGCAGCAGCTAAGTCCAACTTTTGATCCGTTAACCATCCGAAACTCACCCGAGGCCCTCGGGACCTCAACCCAATACACCAACAAGTCCTAAAACATCATACGAACTTATTTGAAACCTCAAATCACATCAAACAACGCTAAAATTACAAATCATGCTCCAATTCAATCTTAATGAAACTTAGAATTTCTAACTTCTATATTCGATGTCAAAACCTATCAAATCAAGTCCGATTGACCTCAAATTTTGCACCCAAGTCATAAATGACATAACGGAGCTGTGAAAATTTTCAAAACTGGATTCCGACCCCGATATCCAAAAGTCAATTCCCCGGTCAAACTTTCAAACTTTAAATTCTTATTTTAGCCGCTTCTAGCTAATTTCACTACAGACTTCCAAATAAAAATTTGATCACGCTCCTAAGTCCAAAATCACCATACGGAGCTGTTGGAATCATCAAAATTCTATTCTGGGTCGTTTGCACAAAATTCGACATCCGGTCACTATTTGAACTTAAACTTTTAACTTTTCATCAAAATTCTATATCTTGGGCTAGTGACCTCAGAATTTGATTCCGGGCATACGCCCAAGTCCCAATTCAGGATACAGACCTACTGGACTTATCACAACACTGATCCGAGTCTGTTTGCTCAAAATGTTATCTAAAGTCAACTCAATTGAGTTTTAAACCTCTAATTCACATTTTAATCCATTTTTTACCTGAAAGCTTTCCGGAAAATTTTACGGACTATGAACGCAAGTTGAGGAATGATAAATAGTGATTTTTGAGGTCTTAGAACACAAAATTAATTATTAAATTTAAAGATTACATTTTGGGTCATCAGAGGTAATTCTGTTTGACTATGGATTCTACATTTCAGTATAAGAAAGGAAAGAGGAACAATTTTTAAATTCGCATAAGGTATTTTCAGAGTGGGTGTTTTGGTTGTGGTATTTATAGGGGTAATTATAATGTGGTGAGACTCTACAGATATTTTTGTGGCAATATTCTTGAGTTTGGTGACCTACGTGGTTTGGTCAAGTTAGAGGAATTTAGTTCTAATAGCTTGGTTATGTGCATATGGATTTCAAAGTGTTCTTGATGGTTTCTACCATGGTTTGAACTAGATATTTTCTACTGGTGTGGAAAACGTGTTGTGTATTATGATTTTCTCCTAGAAGGAAGCAATATGAAGGTTTCTAACTAACCAGGTATGTAATTTGCTGGTGACTCAGAGTTGAAAATGGGATTCTTGTGCTTGTCACATGATGGCATAATAGATGTGGTGTGTTGTGCGAGATTAAGATTTACATGTACAAGGATACAGTTCAGTCTTGAAGAGAAAGTGACAAATGTTGGACAACATGGTTAGTTTCAAATATTTCGCTGAATGTTATAACTGCTCGGTAATTCCTGATAAGAGTGCGCATTTCAGAAGGCGCGTTGTGTTGACTTATGAATGTTCATCCGTATTGCAGTACTTACCTGGTTGATAGACTGCTGATATTAAAATTATTGCTATGTGGTTAATAAGAATTATGACAGTATTCCTCATGGGATTATCGTGAATGAAAGATGTGTTAGTCATTTTAGTGCTGGAGTTAAGATCAGTTACGGTGATTCATGTGTTCGATGAATTTGGAGACTGGGAGTTCTCAGAAGTATATTGTTTCGGGGTTGCGACCCTATTTGAGGTGACTATTTTATTTAAAACTCAGTGGAGGCACTAGTTGCGTTAATTATTTGTGATAGCTATGCGCTATGAGTGCGTATATATGTGAGGTTTGAGCCCATATGCGGTCAATAGAGCAAGTATTCATACTCGGAAGAATGCTGAAGCTCTTATATGCCTAGAGTTGACTGTTAAGCATAAAGTTATAATGTTTCATATATTCGTACCTTTGTTGAGAACTATCTGAGCTATACTTGAGGTTACAAAGAAGATTATTCCCTAAATAAATGGGATAGTTACTAATTCTGTGTTAAAAAAATCCGATTTGAAGTGTAATAACACACTTTGCATGTGCTTACACTATGGCGTGCTATTTCTACCAAACCAGGAGCATCAGAATATTATTTCATTATCATATACAAATGTACTTGTTTAATTGCTCTTGTATGATATGCTGGGACTGGAGGCCTGTGACCATGCCAGGCGATTCATATTACTGGCACGTGAGTTGTCCATGCCGTGTGTGGGAATTATATTTTTATAATAATTTATATGATCTATTAGTTTACTTCCTCTACAATTGTGCACATATACCTATGGTTATCCTCTTCACGAAATTTGAGGAGTTGGTTGTAACATTGCGGTTGTGGTGGTACTTGTTGAACTTGCAATACGGTTCTCTTCCTTAAGACATCTCCCATATTTGGGTACATCGATTGCGCAGCGGTGGCTGGAGTTATATTGATGCGGAATGTCTGTGGGATAGTTGTGTTTAATAATATAAGGTCATTGGACCTAGAATGGGTACTATCAGGCTTGATTATGGTATATTCAAGAGGGTTATGGTTTTGGTTGGGGTGAGAGAGCTCCATGGCTAGTTGAGTTGTTATGAGTTTTTGATTGTTTTTTTCATCATTGGCAGTGTATGAAGGTTTTGGAACGAGGTTTGGCTTGATATGAGGTTTTATACTAGTACTTGGTTCGTTTGGAGTAATTACTGTGATCGGGAATGGTGCTGCGAGCATGTGAGTTGTGTAGTATGTAATGTGATCATATCTGGGGTTATGGCTATAGCTTATTCAGGCTAATACAGTGTGTAGATCGGAGATTCGGGTCTTGAATTTTTTTTTGGATATTAGAAATTAGGCTCCAAGGTTTTTGGGCTAATATTAAATTAATGATTTTCAGTTATGTTGTATGGTCAGGCCTATATAGAATTGGGTGACATGAGATCACCCCCGGGTATGTGCGTGGTAAGGTGGAATAGAGATTTGAAGGTTAAGAACAACTTTTAGCACGTTCGAGGATGAACACATGTTTAAGTGGGGGAGATTGTAACGACCCGACCAGTCGTTTTGAGCATTTACGTTCCTTTCAACTATTTGAAGTCTTGAATAACTTCCTACGAGGTATTATGACTTGTGTGGATTGTCGGTTTTGGTTTTAAAATATTTCGAAGTTAGCTTGGAAGAATGAAATTTCATGTTGGAAGCTTAAGTTGAAATAGTGGACCGGATATGGACCTATGTGTAGATGACCTCGGATTTGAATTTTGATGATTCCAATAGCTCAGTATGGGGATTTTGGACTTAGGAGTGTGTCCGGAAAAATATTTGGAGGTCCGTAGAGGAATTAGGTTTGAAATGCCGAAAGTTGAATTTTTGGAAAGTTTGACCGGGGGGTTGACTTTTTGATATCGGGGTCGAAATTCGATTCTGAAAATTTTAATAGGTCTGTTATATCATTTATGACTTGTGTACAAAATTTAAGATCAATCAGACGTGATTTGATAGGTTTCAGCATTGTTTGTAGAAACTAGAAATTTCAAGTTCATTAGGCTTGAATTGGGGTATAATTAATGGTTTTAGCGTTGTTTGAGGTGATTTGAGGATTTTACTAAGTCTGTATGATGTTTTAGGACTTTTTGGTATATTTGGTTGAGGTCCCGAGGGGCTCGGGTGAGTTTTGGATGGTTAACGGATTATTTTTGGCCTTGGTGAGATTGCTGATATCTGTTGCTGCATTTTTCAGATTTTCTCTTTCGCGTTCGCGAGTGGGCCCTCGCGTTCGCGAAGAGGAATTTCAAGCAGGCAAGATTTACTCTTTGCGTTTGCGAGGGGGTCTCGCGTTCGCGAAGAGAAGCTGGGTTGTGCATCGCGTTCGCATATGGTGTATCGCGTTCGCGAAGGGAAACATAGTGGGCATGGGTTTTTGCCTACGTGTTCGCGAAGGGGAGCTCGCGTTCGCGAAGAAGGGCTCTGTGAAGCATCGCGTTCACGAACAGTGTCTTGCATTTGTGAAGAGCAAATGTTTGGGAAGCACATTTTGTGCTTCGCGAATGCGAGGGACCTGTCGCGTTCGCGAAGAAGAGAGGTCTGGATAGAAAGTTTAAGTTTAGAAAATGGGACTTCGTCCCATTTTTCATTTTTAATGATTTGGAGCTCGGATTGAGGCGATATTTGGGTGCTTTTCAGAGAAAACTATGGGGTAAGTGTTCTTATCTCAATATTGGTTAAAGTACCCGAATCCATAGTTGATTTTATCATTTAATTGGTGAATTAAGTTGGAAAAATTGTGAAAACCCTTTGTTTAATTTGGAGATATGAGGGTCGAGTTGATGTCGAATTTGAGTAAAATTTATATGGTTGGAATCGTGGTTGAATGAGCGTTAGTATTTTGTAACTTTCGTTGGATTCCGAGACATGGGCCCCACAGGTAATTTTTGGGGCGTAATTTCGGATTTTGTGGAAATATTAATATTTTGATATGAAATTAATTCCTATAAATTTTTGTGGGTTGAATCAAATTATTTTGACTAGATTTGAGCCGTTTGGAAGTTGATACACGCATAACGGGATTTTTGGAGCATTGTTTAGCTTGCGCGGCATTGGATTTGGCTTGTTCGAGGTAAGTAACTCTTCTAATCTTGGAGTTGAGCTTATGAACCCTGAATATATGTAATTCGTGAATTGTTGGGAGGTGACGCACATGCTAGGTGACGGACGTGTGGGCGTGCACCACTATAGAAATTGTAACATAATTGTTTATGTGGAATTTTGTAGTTAAATAATCTCGGCATTTTCTATGCGGTTTTATGAGTTAAAGAAATTGAGCTGAAAAGCATATTAAAAATCATGTTGAGGCTATGTGCCAATGTTATTGGAACCCACAAAGGTCATATTGATGTGAAATATTTATTTTTAAATTAAAAATTCATACTCAGTCATATTCATATCATTACATATCATATCCTAGTCTCTATTATTATTATTTATTGATACATCATATCATCATTTTGGGTTGTTTTCATGACATTGTGAGACCATGAGAGAGAGACTGGAGAGATTGATGACTGAGGGAGGCCGAGAGCCTGTTTGTGAGGATATTTTTCGGGATCGAGCTGCATGCCGCAGCAGGCCATGTTGGCTTTATATATATTATATTATTGCACGTGAGTTGGCCGTGCGGATCTATATATTATATTAATGCACGTGAGATGTCCGTGCGGATCCAGATATTATTATTGCACATGAGTTGGTCGTGCAACACGTGATTTTGTCGTACGGATCCTTATATTATTATTGCACGTGAGTTGGCCGTGCGGATCTAGATATTTATATTATGGCACGTGAGTTGTCCATGCAGTACGTGAGTTGTCCGTGCTTATAGCTCTTGGACTGTAGGAGCCCCTCATGAGTTTGTAAACCTCTACTGAGCACAGACGACAATAAACAGGGATCGGGCTACACGCCGCAGCAGGTATTGTATAGCGTTGAGTGATTGAGTGTGCTGAGCACAGTGAGAGAGAATGAGAGATAATGAGATTGAGTACTCTGAGAGTGTGAGTACATGAGTACAATCTCTGAGATATATTGCATTGGCATGCCCACATGACATATATGCATATTGATGTGTTTTCCTCATGCTATACGGTATCACATTATTCATGATTTCTCACACATGTTGACAGATGGTCATAGTGAGGCATTTGTTTTACATCGGTTATCTGGGAAAGAAAATGAGATATTTTATTTATTATTGAATAAAGTTTGGGAAAATTATTGCTTTCAAACATATTCATATATTTGAAATTTTTGGTAAACGATTTGGGTTTTTCACTGTTGTACTTGAAAGGAAGAACTATTATTTTTGAAATCATGATTTGGCTGAGCATTTTATCTCTGAGCTACTTCTGGTATTATTTGCTTTATGTTGTTATGGACTGTTGTGGACTAGTGGTTTTGGACCCGACCTTGGTAGAAGCTCGTCACTACTTTCAACCTACGGCTAGGTTTGTTACTTACTCAGTACATGGGGTCGGATGTACCGATACTACACTTCTGCACATGTGTGCAGATATTGGTTGTCGTTGTTGCTGTGCTCGATGATTGCGGGATCTGAAGATGTACCTGCATTCCTGTTGTAGCTGCCTCTTGTTCAGGGTAGCCTTAGATTTATAAAAGCTCTGTTTATGTATCATTCAAACAGACTATGTATTTATTTCATTTACGTTTTGTATACTCTATTCTTAGAAGCTCATGATTTGTACTACCAGTTCTTGGGGAGATGTATTGGTTTTAGATATTTTCTTTTAATTAATTTCATTTGAATTGGATAGTTGGAAATTGTCTAACCTAACGGGTTAGGTTACGTGCCATCATGACTAGTGGGAATTTGGGTCGTGACACGCGAAAATTCTCCCGGGTTATCCAAAACCCAATTCGAACATACGCCCAAGTTCCAAAGCATCATACGAACCCGCTGGAACCTTCAAATCCCGATTCTGAGATTGTTTTCCTAAAACTCCAACCTTAGTCAATTTTTCTAACTTAGAGCTTAAATCTTGAAGTTCATCCTTCCAAATCGATTCCGGATAACTTGAAAACCAACACCGACGATTTACGCAAGTCATAACACATCATGCGGAGATGCTCGGGCTCTTAAAACTTTGAGCGAAGTGCAGATTCTCAAAATGACATGTCGGGTCGTTACATCCTCTACCACTTAAACACACATTCGTCCTCGAACGTGCCATAAGTCGTTCTAAATCAATCAAATCACGGTATAATCTTATTATGCATAAACCCATGAATGATCCCGTGTAACGACCTGACTTGTCGTTTTAAGAATTTAAGCCCCGTTTGGCGGCATAAGGCCCTGAGCAGCTTCTTATTATGTGTATTGACTTGCGTGCGTGGTTGAATTCAGTTACCGGATGATTCAGAGTGATTTGGGACACTGAGTCCCTAAAACCAAAGCTTAAGTCTTAGGATTTTGATCGTAGTCGGAACTGTGTAAAGATTACTTTGGAATGGAGTTTTGTTGGTTTTGTTCGCTCCGTTGGGTGATTTTGGGCTTAGAAGTATGTACCGACTGTGAATTTGAGGTCTGTAGCTAATTTAGGCTTGAAATGGCGAAAGTCAAATTTTTGGAGTTTTGGACTGGAAGTGGACCTTTTTATATCGAGGTCGGAATGCGATTCCGAGATTTGGAACAACTCCGTTATGTTATTTGGGATTTGCATGCCAAATTTGACGTCATTCCAGGTTGGTTTGATAGGTTTCGGCACGAGTTTTCGAAGTTGGAAGTTTTGGAAGTTCATGAGTTCGATTCATGGTGCAGTTCATAGTTTCGACGTTGTTTGATATGATTTGAGACCTCGAGAGAGTCCGTGTTAGGTTAACTTGTTGGTATGTTTGGACGAGGTCCCAGGGGCCTCGGGTGAGTTTCGGATGGGCTACGGGTAATTTCCCTCCTATTTTGAACTGTTGTTCTGTCTTCTGGTGTTTTTTTTCGCAAATGCGAAGAGTGTCTCGCATTCGCGAAGTGTTACTGCTGACCACCCCATATTTCTTCTTCACGCTCACGTTCAACGTCTCGCGCTCACGAAGGTTTACCTTTTTCCTCCATCGCGTTCGCGATTAGCCACTCCCGTTCTCGAAGCTCTTCATGTCATCCTCATATTTCTTCTTTGCATTCGCGTTCGCGTCCAACGTCTCGCGTTCACGTAGGTTCTGTCCCTTGTTCTTCGCGTTCACACTCCTTCCCTCGCGTTCGCGAAGGATTTTTCTGGACAACCTTACCGTCCTTCTTCGCGAATGCGAGCCTTTCTCCGCATTCGCGATGTTTTCAGACCTGAGCAAATTATAAGTTCTCCAAATCGAGGGTTAGGCCATTCTTATCACATTTTGACTTGTAGAGCTCGGTTTGAGCGATTCCTTGTGGTTTTTTCAAGAAAATCGATTGGGTAAGTGTTCTTCATCTAGAATCTATTTATTTCCATGATTCTATCTTTATGTTTATCATTTAAATTGTGTTTTGAGTTGAGGAAAAGGGTGAATTTTGAAGAAAATTTTCAAAATGAAAATCATGATTTTAGGGACGAAATGGTAGAACTCGTATCTGATTGGGTGTTCGAATTTTATGAAAATTATGTCGGGTTCCGAGAGGTGGGTCCCACGTTGACTTTTGTGGACTTCTTGGAATAAAATTTTAAGTCGACGTATTATTATCCGGAATTATTTTTGATGAATTTTAATGAAGTTATGTAATTAATTTGGATAGATTTGAGCAATCCGGAGGTCAATTCAAGCAAGAAACCAATTTTGGGATATCGGAATAACTTCAAAAAGGTAAGTATCTTGCCTAACCTCGAGTGGGGGAATTACCCCTTAGGCATTGTGTCTTATGTGGAAATTGTGTGGTTGGAAGCCGTGTACGTGAGGTGACGAATACATACCCGGGCTTATATGTGGAAATTTTATTGGTTTAAAGTTTTAGGCATCTTTATGTATTAAATTGGACAATTGTTGGCATTAGTAAATCCTTGAATTATCATGTCGCATTCCTTATTTGTCAAGTTTGTATTTTATATAATAATTTGGTGTTATTGTTATTTGGATTTTATGTGAATTCCATGTGTTTGTTGATTTGATATGTTTATTGGAATTAAATTTGTGATGGAAATCCTTATCTGCAAATGTTTATTAAATAAGTTGAAATTGAGGAGTTAATATAATTATCAAGAATTTGGATTAATGAAGGCGTTACCCTATACTGAGTATTTTTCACCTCTGTTGATTGTTTTGAGGTTTTATATACGTTATGTGGAGCCTTGGGATATTTGTTGAGAAATTTATTGATTCTACTACATATTTGGAACTTGATTGTGGTTAGTGGCAAATTGTGATATGAATTGTTATATTGTGTTGTGGATTAAACACTCTCCTTGATGTTATGTATGCTTCCTACCTTGCTTTTTAATGATATACATGTGCTTGGTAAGGAAGAGTGTAAAGAAGGAAGGATGATGTGGTACCATTTGAATTATATTATCATGTGAGGGAGAGTGTAAAGCACAAAGGGTGATGTCGTGCCATTGAGAGTGTAAAAGCACGAAGGGTGATATCGTGTCGTGCCGTTTCATATATATTATCAGGTGAGGATGAGAGTAAAAGCACGAAGGGTGATGCCTTGCCATTTCATTTATATTATCAAGTGAGGATGAGAGTAAAAGCACGAAGGGTGATGCCGTGCAATTATCTTTATATTATCATATACTCATGGCACGAAGGGTGTTTCCGTGCAGGAGAGGACGAGAGACATATATTATATTGTAATATCGTTTTGTTGTGTATACATTCATGCCTTTATCTTGAGACATTATTGTATACCTATATTTTCTATGTGACTTGTAGTCATTGTTGCTTCTTGTGTGCCTCTACTTTATTCCTTTTATTGTTATTGGCACTTCTCCCAGTTAGTTGGTACTGTTATATGCATGTACGCGGAGAAAGATATAAATGCACGAAGGGTGTTGTTGTGCCAATTGAATTGATCTACATATATATATATATATATATATATATATATATATATTGGGTGAGAATGAGATAAGTGCACGAAGGTATTGACGTGCCATTTGAGGTGATGTGTTGAATATATTTCTCACGCCAGAAAAGTTAAATGAGGCGTCACATGGTGACTTTTGTTTGAAAGAATTATACTTGAAAGAATTATATTCGAAATATAATTATTGGAAAGAATTATATTCAGAAGATATTTATTTGAAGGAATTATATTCAGAAGATATTTATTTGAAAGAAGTATATTCGAAATATATTTATTGAAGAGGATTATATTCCAGAGACTTTCATTGAAAAACTTATAGATAAAAGATGTATATTTTGAAAAACTTGATTAATTGGTTGTACTTATGTTTATTATTCGTTTCAGTAATATTTATGATGTTCATGTTGCTTTGCTGTTTAAATCACTAGTTGATTGGTGTTGCCCTTATTTTTATTTGCTTTCTATTATTTTTGTATGCTATATTGCACAAATTATTTGACTAGTGAGTGTCTTGATTGTACCTCGTCTCCTATGATTCGGCATCGAATGATTTTTGCAAGTACCCTCGTGAACTTCAATTAGAACATACTCGGTGTCTCCCGGCCCTAGACATATCGCTAGTTGACTATCGAATATTTTTCTGAATACGGTTCCGTCTTCGAACAAGGTGAATCGTGCTGCCTTCGTACGCAGGGCCCTCGATTCTTTCGGATCTGAGGGAAGCTTTCCGATTTCCAAATACTCTATGTATTTATTTATCTAATTCCAGGTCAAGCTTGTGGTGTTTATCTCAGCGTGACCTTCTTCAACGACTGTCCTCATGAGTCGTAAGACGGCCTCCGAATTGAGTTCGGTATCTTTAACTGACAATCCTAAGTTTACGAGGGCATCGACCTTACTATTCTGATCTCGAGGCACATGTTGCGAAGTCCATTCCTTGAATCGGTGTAGAGTTACTTGCAATTTATCTAGGTACCTTTGCATTCGTTCTTCTCTAACTTCGAAAATTTCGTTAACCTGATTCACCACGAGGAGGGAGTCGCATTTGGCTTCGATCACCTCCGCTCCCAAGCTTTTGGCCAGTTCGAGACCTGCAATCATGGCCTCATATTCAGCCTCGTTATTAGTCGATTTTACAGTTCTAATAGATTATCTAACCAAGTTACCCGTAGGTGGTTTAAGTACGATGCCGAATCCGTACCCTATTGCGTTCGAAGCACCGTCCGTGAAGAGGCTCTAGATTCCCGAAGTCGTACCCGATTTTGTCAACAGTTCTCTTTCGACCCCAGGTACTAGGGCCGACGTGAAGTCAGCCACGAAGTCAGCCAAAATTTGAAACTTAATGGTTGTTCGGGGTCTATATTCAATATCATTCCCGCTGATTTCTACTGACATTTGGCCAACTGTCCCGAAATCTCGGGTTTATGCAAAATATTTCGAAGTGGATAAGTTGTTACAACACATAGGTGGTGACACTGGAAGTACTGCATTTTGGTTTTTCAACTCATATGAACCTGTAACGACCCGGCCGGTCATTTCAAGAGTTATAGCCCTATTTCCCCCATTTCTGTTTCTTTTGTGCTTTACAACTGTATTATGTCTTTCCGAGTTGGTTGGTTTGGGTCCGGGTCCGGAGTGGTTTTGGAGTGAATTGAGACACTTAGTCTCTTAATTAGAAGCTTAAGTTGGAAAAGACAACCGGATGCCTACTTGTGGGGAAACGTCCTCGAACTTGAATTAGCGAAAGTTGGAATTTTGGCGATTTTGGCCGGCAGTGAAAATTTTGACATCGGGGTCGGATTGGATTTTCGGAAGTTGGAATAGGTTCGTGGTGTCATTTTTGACTTGTGTGTACAATTTGAGGTCAATCAGACATGGTTTGATAGGTTTCGGCATCAATTATGAAATTTGAAAGTTTAGAAGTTCTTTAGGTTTGAATACGGGTGTAATTGGTGTTTTGATGTTGTCTTGAGTGATTCGAAGGTTCGACTAAGTTCACATGGGGTTATAGGTCTTTTTGGTATGATTAGTTGAGGTCCCGGAGGCCTCGGGGTGATTTCAGGTGGTTAACGGCTTTGTGGGAGTTGAGAAATTGCAGCAAACGCTACTACAACTAATGTAACTGCACCTACGGAGTGGGAACCACAGGTGCGAGCCCGCAGATGCGGCTGAGGAGGATCTGGGTAGAGGACGCATGTGTGATGGTATTCCCGCACCTACGATGGTCGCAGAAACGGATTTAGGGGCGCTGGTGCGAGTTTGAACCGCAGGTGCGATGCAGCTCCCGCACCCGCGAAGAGCGCAGATGCGGTCACTTGATCATAGGAGCGGAGGCAATGTTTAGGGATTTTTCCGCAAAAGCGAGGCTTTGCCCGTAGATACGGCTCCGAAGATGCAAAAATGGAGCCGCAGGTGCGAGAAGTCTGAGCAAAACCTATAAATAGAATGCTTCGAGAATTTTCACCATTTTCATCATTTGTGAGCTCGGATTTTGGGGATTTTGAGAGAGATTTTGGAGTAATAACTGTGGTAAGTTCCTTGTGCCTATTTATCTTCAATAATGGTATTTTCCCACTGATTTTATACCTAGTTGGTGAGTGTTTGAGGTGAGATATGGGATATTAGGGCTTGGGAATTGGAGAGTGAAGTTTTGGGTTTTGGAGGGGCAATTGAGGTCGAATTTTGATGAATTTGGTATGGTTAGACTCGTGAGTGAATGGGCTTTCAGGTTTTTTGACTTTCGTCGGGTTTCAAGACGTGGGCCTGGGGGTCCGGGTTGAGCCGATTTCGGATTTTAGACTATATTTTAGTAGTTTTCTTGTGGAACTAATCCTTTTAGCCAATATTGATTATCCCGTACTGTTTGTGGCTAGATTCGAGGTATTTGGAGGCCGATTCGAGAGGCAAAGGCATTTCGAAGTAGGATTTCTATGCGGTTGAGGTAAGTAGCAATCTTAAATCTGGTTTTGAAGGTATGAAACCCCAAGAATTAATATGATGTGAATATTTGGAGGTGACACACATGCTAGGTGACGGGCGTGCAAGCATGCACCGTGAGGGATTGTGACTTGGTCTGTCTCGTGAGACTGTAAAGTCGAATAGACATTGTTATTACTTGTTTTTCCTTTTCTTTGAGCAATTTACTGCCTTTCATGTTAGAAAACATGCTTAGGCCATATGATATCATTGTTGGGATCCGCAGCGATCATATACTTGTTGAATTGACTGGTAATTACTGTCTTGTACTCAGTCACAGTCTTACTTGTGTATTATATCTCCGTTCCCTCTCATTTCTTGTTGATACTTGTTGTATTCTCTGTTGGGATAGTTATTATGATATTCTATGAGCCCGAGGGGCTGGAGAGGTTAGTGATTGAGATAGGGCCTAAGTGCCGAGCTGCGAGCTGTGATGTATATGGATCGGGTTGCACGCCGCAACAAGTCTTCGGGCTATATATATATTATTGGATCGGGTTACATGCCGCAATAATATTGGATTAGGTTGCACGCCGCAATAATATTAGATCGGGCTGCGCGCCGTAACAATATAGCGCTTGGGCTGAAGGAGCCACTTCGGAATCTGTACACCCCAGCGAGTACAGGTACCTATTGAGAGTGTGTATTGAGGGCTGAGAGCCGAGAGTATGAGATGTTGAGATGAGTTGAGTAACTGCTGCCTTGAGAGACTGTACTTCCTTTTATTTATTGTGGCACTTAGTTGTTATCTGTTGTTGTTGTGAAATTTCTGGAAGATTCATATCTGTTTTACTTGAGCTCGAACTGATTTGACTTATACCACCGGATTTGACAGCATGTTCACTTTTTACTGAAAACTATTGAAATGATCTGTACTTTTATAGTTCGTCACTACTTCTCAGTTCCTTATTTAATTCTATTACTTGTAGAGTTGGCTATAATCATGCTACACCTTGCACTTCATGTGCATATCTAGGTGTGTACGGTTCTGGCGGTCGCTAAGTTCGTGATTGGGCTGATTATCGGAGACTTACGAGGTAGCTGCCTGCGTCTGCAGTCCTTGTTTCTCTTTTCTTATTATCTTTTCTCTCTTATATTGGCATTTGGCACAGACTGTAGTAGACTCTATTTTTTTCTAGATTGGTTGTTAGATGCTCATTAATTAGGGACACCCCGATGTCGAGCTATCAGTCCGCACTTGTGTTTTGGGTTTTTACCCCGTTATTATGTAACCCTTCAGTTAGTTTAATTACTTTAACTCACTTCTGTTATGTATTGAAAGCATAATGAGAATGTCGTCTTGCCTAATTTCACGATATGCACCATCACGACTGGTTAGGTATTTAGGTCATGGCAAGTTGGTATAAGAGCCTAGGTTACATTGGTCTCACGAGTCATGAGTAGGTTTAGTAGGGTCTTGTGGATCGGTACAGAGACGTCTGTACTTATCTTCGAGAGGCTGCAGAACCCTTCGAAAACTCCACATTCTTGAATTCTTGTCATGCGAATCTGTTAATTCTAGTAACTAAACATATGTTGTTTCATTCTCTCCCAGATGGTGAGGACTCGCACTACCGGGCAGGATGGACAGCCACCAGTACCACCAGCCAAGACTACGAGAGGCCGAGGTCGCGGTAGGGGCAGAGGTGCAGCCCGCATAGCATCTGGGGCAGTACCTGCAGGTCCTTTAGTTGCCCCAGATCAGGACCAGATTCCAGTTGTTGATGCACCAGCTCAGGCACCACCTGTGCCTATTGTGATTCCAGGCCTTCAGGAGACCTTAGATCAAATTCTGAACGTGTGTACCAGTCTTGCTTAGGCGGTCTCTGTTCCGGCCGCAACAGCCATTTCTGAGGTCGGGGGGGTGCTCAGACCCCCACTGCCCGCACACTAGAGCAAGTGGTATAGGGATTCCAAACACCGGGGGCATCACCAGCCCAGCCGGCTGTAGCTTCTCAGGACTATGTGGTTCCTGCTATGCCTAAGGATGCGCAGCGTAGATTGGAGAGGTTTGGGAGACTCCAACCTCCATTAGATGGAAAGGATGCATAGGGTTTCTTGGACATATGTCAGAGGATACTCCGTACAACAGGTATTCTGGAGACTAGTGGGGTCTCGTTTACTACCTTTTAGTTCTCTGGGGCTGCATTCAGTTGGTGGGAGGCTTACGAGAGGCTTAGGCCGGTCGGCACAACGCCCCTTACCTGCCAGCAGTTCTCCATTATCTTTCTGGAGAAGTTCGTGCCTCAGTCCCGCAGAGAGGAGCTGTGCAGACAGTTTGAGCAGCTTTGTCAGGGTGATATGTCTGTGATGCAGTATGAGATGCAATTCTCAGAATTAGCCCATCATGTGGTTGGTTCCCACAGACAGGGAGAGGATCGGAAGGTTTATAGATGGCCTCACTTATTAGCTGTGATTGCTTATGACCAGAGAAAGAGTGTTTGGTGCTACTTTTGATGAAGTTGTCGACATTGCTTGTTAGATTGAGATTGTTCGCAGTCAAGAGAGGGTTGAGAGGGAGGCCAAGAGGCCTCGTGGACAGGGAGGATTTAGCGGTGCTCCTTCTGGGGGTCAGTTTCATCACGGTAGAGGCCGTCTTTTCAGACATACTCAGACGGCTTGCCCAATTCACTGTGGTGCATCATCTGTCCGTGGTTCTCACAGTTATCAGTAGGGCCATTCATATCTTGGTTCCCTCCCAGTGTAGAGTTCGTCCCGTGCTCCATCGGTTCACACTTCGTCTATGCTAGGTCCTTCTACCAGTTATCCCAGAGCTCCCTTCAGTCCCCAGAACCACGGAGTTGCTATGAGTGTGGTGAGTTTGGTCATATGAGTAGAGAGTGTCCCCGTATAGTGGCGGGTCCTGCTCCGTAGAGGAGCTAGTCTATGTCATCAGCACCAGCCCCTCCACCACCCGCTCATCCAGCCCGAGGTGGAGCCTAGTCAGCTTGGGGTCGCCAGAGAGGGGGAGGCAGATAAGGGGGTGGCCAGGCCCGTTTCTATGCCCTCCGTGCCAAACCAAATGTCATTGCTTCAGATGCTGTGATTGCAGGTATTGTCTCAGTTTACCACAGAGATGCCTTTGTATTATTTGACCGGTTCCATTTATTGATATGTTTCCTCGTATTTTGCGTATTTTCTAGATATGCCCTGTGAGTCTTTAGTTTCATCTGTTCTTGTATCTACTCATATGGGTGATACTATTATTGTGGACCGCGTATATCGGTCATATGTGGTGACTATTGGGGGTCTGGAGACCATAGTGGATCTTTTGCTTCTCAGTATGGTCGATTTTGATGTGATATTGGGTATGGATTGGTTGTTTCCATGTCATGTTGTTCTTGATTGTCACGCGAAGACTGTGGAAATGTCGGGGTTACCGAGGGTTGACTGAAGCGGTTCTATAGACTATGTTCCCAATAGAGTGATTTCATACTTGATAGCTCAGCGGATGGTTGAGAAGGGTTGTCTATCCTATTTGGCTTTTGTGAGGGATGTTAGTGCAGAGACTCTTGCCATTGATTTTGTTCCGATGGTGCATGATTTTTCGGATGCGTTTCCTGCAGACCTGTCGTGCATGCCTCCTGACAGAGATATTGACTTCGGTATTGATTTGGTGCCAGGCACTCATCCCCTTTCTATTCCACCGTATCGTATGGCACCGTAGGAGTTGAAGGATTTGAAGGAATAGCTTTAGGAACTCCTTGATATGGGGTTAATACAGCCTAGCGTGTCACCTTGGTGTACACCGATTCTATTTGTAAAGAATAAAGATGGTTCTATGAGAATGTGCATTGACCATAGGCAGTTGAACAAGGTCACAGTCAAGAACAAGTATCCTTTACCACATATTGATGATCTATTTGACCAGCTTCAGGGGGCGAGGGTATTCTCCAAGATTGATTTGAGGTCGGGGTATCACCAACTGAAGATTTGGGATTCGAATATTCTTAAGACAACTTTCAGGACCCGATATGGCCATTATGAGTTCCTTGTGATGTCTTTTGGGTTGACTAACATCCCAGTAGCGTTTATGCATTTGATGAACATTGTCTTTCAGCTTTATTTGGACTCATTCATTATTGTATTCATTGATGATATCCTGTTGTACTCTCGTATCCAGGAGGAATATGCCCAGCATTTAGGGACTGTGTTACAGAGATTAAGGGAGGATAAGTTTTATGTAAAGTTCTCCAAGTGTCAGTTTTGGCTTGGTTCAGTGGCATTCTTGGGGAATGTGGTGTACAACGAGGATATTCAGGTGGATCCGAAGAAGATAGAGGTGGTGTAGAGTTGGCCCAGACTGTCCTCAGCCACGGAGATTAGGAGCTTTCTTGGTTTGGCGGGCTATTACCGTCATTTTGTGGAAGGTTCTTCATCTATTGCATCTCCCTTGAACAAATTGACCCAAAAGTGTGTTCCATTCAGGTGGTCGGATGAGTGCGAGGAGAGCTTTCAGAATCTCAAGACTGCCTTGACCACGACCCCAGTTCTAGTTCTACCATCAGCTTCTGGTTCTTACACAGTGTATTGTGATGCCTCGTGGATAGGTATTAGATGTGTTCTAATGGAGGAGGGTAGAGTGATTGCTTATTCTTTGCGCAGTTGAAGACCCATGAGAAGAACTATCATATCCATGATCTTGAGTTAGCAACTATTGTTCACGCCTTGAAGATTTGGCGGCACTATCTGTACGGGGTTCATTTTGAGATCTACACTTATCACCGGAGTTTACAACATCTGTTCCAGAAAAAGGATCTTAACTTGCGTCAGTGGAGGTGGTTGGAGCTTCTCAAGGACTATGATATCACCATTTGGTACCATCCCGGGAAGTCCAATGTGGTGGCCGATGCCTTGAGTCACCGAGCGGAGAGTTTTGGGAGTTTAGCATATCTTTCAGCAGTAGAGAGACCCTTGACATTGAATGTTCAGGCCTTAGCTAGCCAGTTTGTCATATTGGATATTTCGAAACCGAGTCAGGTATTGGCTTGTGTGCTCTCTAAGTCTTCTCTTTATGATCACATCAGGGAGCGTCACTATGATAACCCTCATCTGTTTATCCTCCAGGATAGGGTTCGGCGAGGTGATGCTAGAGATGTGACTATTATTGATGATGGCATGTTAAGGATGCCAGGCCGGATATGTGTGCCCAATGTGGATAGGCTTCGGGAGTTGATTCTTGAGGAGGCCCACAGCTCGCGGTATTCCATTTATCTGGGTGCTGCGAAGATGTACTAGGATTTGAGACAACACTATTGGTGGAGGAAGATGAAGAAGGATATAGTTGAGTTTGTGGCTCGGTGTCTCAACTGTCAGCAAGATAAGTATGAGCATCAGAGACCGGGTGGCTTGCTTCAGAGGTTAGAGATCCCAGAGTGGAAGTGGGAGCGGATCACCATGGATTTCGTAGTTGGACTCCCACGGACTACAAGGAAGTTCGATGCTATTTGGATGATTGTGGATCGGCTGACCAAGTCCACGCACTTCATTCCAGTTGGTACTACTTATTCTTCAGAGTGGTTGGCTGAGATATATATCCGAGAGATTGTTCGCCTGCATAGTGTCCCAATTTCCATCATTTCAGATAGAGGCACACAGTTTACATCGCAGTTTTGGAGGGCTATACAGCGAGAGTTGGGTACTCATGTTGAGTTGAGCACAACCTTTCACCCTCAGATGGACGGACAGTCCGACCGCACTATTCAGATATTGGAGTACATGTTACGCGCTTGTGTCATTGATTTTGGGGGTTCATGGGACCAGTTTCTGTCGCTCGCGGAGTTTGCATATAACAACATTTATCAGTCGAGCATTCATATGGCTCCGTACGAGGCTTTATATGGGAGGCGGTGTAGATCTCCAGTGTGATGGTTTGAGCCGGGTGATTCTAGGCTCTTGGGTACACACTTGGTCCGGGATGCATTAGACAAGGTGAAATTGATTCAGGAGTCGCTTCGCACGGCGCAATCTAGGCAGAAGAGCTATGCTGACAGGAAGGTCCATAATGTGTCTTTCATGGTCGGGGAGAAAGTTCTGCTGAAGATATCACCCATGAAGGGTGTTATGAGGTTTGGGAAGAGGGGCAAATTGAGCTCTCGGTTCATTGGGCCTTTTGAGGTACTTCAGAGGATCGAAGAGGTGGATTACAAGCTTGTCTTGCCACCTAGCTTATCGAGTGTGCATCCAGTATTTTATGTTTCTATGCTCCGAAATAATCGGCGATCCGTCCCATGTTTTGGATTTCAGCACGGTTCAGTTGGATGGTGATATGACTTATAATGTGGAGCCGGTGGCCATTTTGGAGCGGGAGGTTCGGAAGTTGAGGTCAAAGGATATAGCTTCGGTAAAGGTGTAGTGGGGAGGTCAACCTGTGGAGGAGGCCACTTGGGAGATTGAGAGGGATATACAGAACAGATATCCACACCTATTTGAGACTCCAGGTATGTTTATAGACCCGTTCGAGGATGAACGTTTGTTTAAGAGGGGGAGGATGTAATGACCCGGCCGGTCGTTTCAAGAGTTATAGCCTCGTTTCCCCCATTTCTACTTCTATTGTGATTTGCAGTTGTATTAGGTCTTATTGGGTTGGTTGGTTCGGGTCCAGAGTGGTTTTGGAGTGAATTGAGACACTTAGTCTCTTAATTGGAAAGACTTGTGGAAAAACGACCTAGGATTTGAATTTTTATGGTTTCATTAGCTACGTTAGGTAATTCTGGATTTAGGAGCGCGTCTGGAATGTGATTTGGAGGTCCGTAGTAGAATTAGGGTTGAATTGGCGAAAGATGGAATTTTGGCCGGCAATGGAAATTTAGATATCGGGGTGAGATTGGATTTTTGGAAGTTGGAATAAGTTCGTGGTGTTATTTTGACTTGTGTGTAAATTTTGAGGTCAATCGGATGTGGTTTGGTAGGTTTCGGCGTCGTTTGTGAAATTTAAAAGTTTTGAAGTTCTTTAGGCTTGAATCCGGATGTAATTGGTGTTTTGATGTTGTCTTGAGTGATTCGAAGATTTGACTAAGGTCGCATAGGGTTATATGACTTGTTGGTATGATTGGTTGAGGTCTCAGAGGCCTCGGGGTGATTTCGGGTGGTTAACGGCTTGATGGGAGTTGAGGAATTGCAGTTGAAGCTGCTGCTACTAGTGTTACCGCACCTGCGGAGTGGGAACCGCAAGTGCGAGCCCGCAGAAGCGAAGGAGGATCCGCATATGCGGCTAAGGAGGATCTGGGCAGAGGATGCAGGTGCGATAGAATTCCCGCACCCGTGATGGTCGCAAAAGCAGATTTAGGGGCGCATGTGCGAGTTTGGACTGCAGGTGCGATGTAGTTTCCGCACCAGCGAAGAGCGCAGATGTGGTTACTTGATCGCAGAAGCGGAGGCAATGTTTAGGGATTTTTCCACAGAAGCGGGGCTTTTTTCGCAGATGCGGCGTCGCAGATGCGGAAATGGTGCCCCAGGTGCAAGAAGTCTGGACAGAACCTATAAATAGAACACTTCGAGATTTTTCACCGTTTTCATCATATTTGATCTCGGATTTTGGGGATTTTGAGAGATATTTTGGAGTAATCACTAAGGTAAGTTCCTTGTGCCTATTTATCTTCAATAATGGTGTTTCCCCACTGATTTTACACCTAGTTGGTGAGTGTTTGAGTTGAGATTTGGGAGATTAGGGCCTGGGAATTGGAGAGTGAATTTTGGAGTTTTTGAAGGGCAATTGAGGTCGGATTTTGATAAATTTGGCATGGTTAGACTCGTGAGTATGGGCTTTCTAGTTTTGTGACTTTCGTCGGGTTTTGAGACGTGGGCCCGGGTTGAGCCGATTTCGGATTTTGGACTATATTTTAGTAGTTTTGTTGTGGAATTGGTCCTTTTAGCCAATATTGATTATCTCATATTGCTTGTGGCTAGATTCGGGGCATTTGGAAGCCGATTCGAGAGGCAAAGCCATTTCGGAGTAGGATTTCTACGCGGTTGAGGTAAGTAAAAGTCTTAAATCTATTTTTGAGGGTATGAAACCCCGAGAATTTGTATTATGTGAATATTTGGAGGTGACGCACATGCTAAGTGATGGGCGTGCGATCGTGCACCGTGAGGGATTGTGACTTGGTCCATCCTGTGAGACAATAAAGTCGAATAGCCATTTGTTATTACATTGTTTCCCTTGTCTTTAAGCAATTGACTGCCTTACATGTTAGAAACCATGCTTAGGCCATATGATATCACTGTTGGGACCTGCAGCGGTCGTATACTTGTTGAATTGACTATTAATTGCTGCATTGTACTCAGTTACAATCTTACTTGTGTGTTATATCTCTGCTCCCTCTCATTTATTGTTGATACTTGTTGTATTCTCTGTTGGGCTAATTATTATGATATTCTGTGAGCCCGAGGGATTGGAGAGATTAGTGAGTGAGTTAGGGCCTGAGTGCCGAGCTGCGAGCTGTGAGGTATATGGATCGGGTTGCACACCGCAATAAGCCTTCGGGCTATATATATATATATATATATATAGTATTAGATCGGGTTGCATGCCACAACAATATTGGATCGGGTTGCACTCCGCAACAATATTAGATCGGGCTGCACGCCGCAACAATATAGTGCTTGGGCTGAAGGAGCCCCTTCGGAGTCTATACATCCCAGCGAACGCAGGTACCTATTGAGAGTGTGTATTGAGGGCTCAGAGCCGAGAGTATGAGCTATTGAGATGAGTTGAGTAACTGCTACCTTGAGAAGTTGTACTTCCTTTTATTTATTGTTCCACTTAGTTATTATCTATTGTTGTGAAATTTATGGAAGATTCATATCTGGTTTACTTGAGCTCGAACTTATTTGACTTATACCACCGGATTTGAAAGCATGTTCACTCTTTACTGAAAACTGTTGAAATGATCTGTATTTTTATAGTTCGTCACTGCTTCTCAGTTCCTTATTTAATTCTGTTACTTGCAGAGTTGGTTGTACTTATGCTACATCTTTGCACTTCATGTGCAGATCTAGGTGTGTACGGTTCTGGCGGTCGCTAAGTTCGTGCGCGGGTTGATTATCGGAGACTTACGAGGTAGCTGCCGGTGCCTGCAGTCCTTGTTTCTCCTTTCTTATTATCTTTTCTCTCTTATATTGATATTTGGCAAAGACTATAGTAGACTCTCTATTTTTCTAGATTGGTTGTTAGATGCTCATGACTTAGTGACACCCCGATGTTGAGCTATCATTCTGCACTTGTGTTTTGGGGTTTTACCCCGTTATTATGTAAACCTTCAGTTAGTTTAATTGCTTTAGCTCACTTCTATTATATATTGAAAGCATAATGAGAATGTCGGCTTGCCTAGTTTCACGATATGCGCCATCATGACTGGTTAGGTATTTTGGTCGTGACACTTTCGTGGTGATAGCTGAAACCCGGTAGGGGCCTTCCCACATTGGACTTAGCTTTCCCGCATTGAGCTCCCGAGTGTTTTGAGTTACTTTCCTTAGGACCAAGTCTCCTACTTTGAGATAACGGAGGTTGGCTCTTTGATTATAATACCGCTTCATTCTTTGTTTTTGAGCTACCATCCTTACATGCGCCAAGTCCTTGCGTTCATCGAGCAGTTTCAAGTTGACCAACATTGCTTCATTATTTGATTCTCCATCTGTCTGGAAATATCTCAAGGTGGGATCCCCTACTTCCACCGGGATTAAAGCTTCGGCATCATACACGAGGGAAAAAGGGGTTTCCCTTGTGCTTGACTTGGTCGAAGTTCGATATACCCATAGAACTCTAGGTAATTCCTCGGGCCAGTTACCCTATGCTACTTCCAACCTTTTTCTTGAGGTTTTGAATAAGTACTTTGTTTGTTGACTCCGCTTGACCGTTTGCGCTCGAATGATAGGGTGAAGATGTGATCCTCTTTATTCTTAAATCTTAGAGGAACTTTGTAATTTTTGCGACGATAAACGGTGGCCCATTATCGCATACTATCTCTTTTGGTATTCCGAACCTACAAATTATATTTTTCCACAAGAAATATACCACTTCGCGTTCTCCGATCTTCTGATAAGAACCTGCTTCCACCTACTTAGAAAAAATAGTCAGTTAAAATTAAAAGAAATCTTTCCTTCCCGGGAGCTAGTGGCAATGGTCCGACGATGTCCATTCCCCATTTCATGAACGGCCACGAGGACAGAACCAAATGTAAGAGTTCTGCCAGTTGATACACCAGTGGTGCGTAGCTTTGACACTTATCACATTTTCGTACGAAGTCTTTGGCATCTGGTTCCATATGGGCCAATAATATCCTGCCCTTACCACCTTCAGCACTAAGGAATATGCACCTGAGTGGTTTCTGCATATCCTTTCATGAACTTCTCTCATGACATAGTTAGCTTCGGATGCCCCTAAGCATCGGGCCTTGAAAAGATTTTTTATATAATTAGCCTATCTTAAAGCTATATCGCGTTGCTTTGGCGCGCAGCACACATGATAGTTTGGGGTCTTTAGGTAGCTTCCCATGTTCGAGATAATCGATTATTTCATTCCTCCAGTCCCAGACCAGACTAGTCAAATTTATCTTATAGTAACTATTTGTATCCAAGACTGAGTTCATCAGTTGCACTACCGTCTCGAACTCTGATTCCTTTATTTCCGACGATGATCCTGGGTTTTCCAATGCGCCTGCTTCTGTGTTATCTTCCCTTGGGATATAAGTAATTGACCATTCTCGGAATCGCGCTAAATGAGCCTGAACCTTTTACCACGTACTGTTGCATGCGCTCCTTTTTAGTCTTGAAGATCTCGTAGACCTGATTTACCACCAGCTGTGAGTCGCATTTGATTTCGATGACCTCAGAGTCAAGTCCCTGGGCCAATTCGAGCCTTGAAATCAAAGCTTCATAATCTGTTTCGTTGTTAGTTAAATGGACCGTCTTGATGGCTTGTCTTAGGGTTTCCCCATAAAGCGCGATTAAGACTATATCGAGCCCATACCCTTTTACATTGGAAGCTCCATCCATAAATAATGTTTAAACCCCTGATGTTGATTCCAACACCATTACTGCCTCATTGGTTGCTAGAGACAATAATCACGGACTGCAATCAGCCACAAAGTTGCCAAGACTTCCGATTTAATTGAAGTCCTTGGTTTATATTCAATGTCAAGTTCACTCATTTCGACGGCCCATTTGGCCAATTTAACCGAGAGCTTAGGTTTATGGAGGATGTTCCGTAAAGGGAAAGTAGACACCATGGCTATTGGGTGACATTGAAAGTAGGGCCTCAGCTTCCGAGCGGCGATTACGAGAGGAAGGCCAATTTTTCCACATATGGGTAACGATATGGGTAACGCGTTTCTGCTCCCGTTAAAAATTTACTAACATAATAAATGGGAGATAGTGTACCTTCGTCCGCTCGGACTAAAACCGCACTTACCGCAACTTTCGAGAACGCGAGATAAACCAGCAATGTTTTACCTTCTTTTATCTTTGAAAGGAATGGAGGGCTTGACAAGTACTTCTTTAAATCCCTCAAAGCGTGATGGCACTCCGGGGTCCATTCGAAATTATTATTCTTTTTGAGTAGTGCGAAGAAACGATGGCACTTCTCTGATGATCGGGAAATGAACATGCTCAAAGATGCCAATCTCCCCGTAAGCCTTTGCACTTCCTTCACGTTTGATAGTTGGTCTGGGATATCTTCTATGGCTTTGATCTTATCGGGGTTTACCTAGATTCCCCTTTGTTATACCAAACCCCAGAAACTTACCAGAGCTGACTCCGAATGTGCATTTCTCACGATTAAGTTTCATATTATGCTTCCTTAGGATATCGAAAGTTTCTTGCAAACGTTTAAGATGATCACCTGTATTTAAAGATTTAATGAGCATATCATCTATATAAACTTCCATAGTTTTTCCTATTTGATTTTCAAACATTTTGTTCACTAGCCGTTGATAAGTGGCTCCGGCGTTTTTCAACCCGAAGGGAATCACATTGTAGCAATATATACCAAAATTCGTTATAAACAAAGTCTTTTACTGATCCTCCGGGTTCATCTTAATTTTGTTATACCTAGAATAAGCATCGAGGAAACTCATCAACTCGTGCTCGGCCGTGGCATCATTCATTTGATCGATGTTTTGCAGTGGGAACGAGTCTTTCGGATATGCCTTGTTAAGATCCTTATAATTTACACATATGCGAAACTTATTATTCTTCTTAGGAACTACTACTACATTGGCTAGCCAGTCTAGATTTCTTACCTCTCGGATCGAACCGATATTAAGTAAGCGGGTTACCTCTTCTTTGACGAATTTATTCCTAGCTTCGACAATCGGGCGTTTCTTTTGTCTTACCGGAGGTATGGTTGGATCCAAGCTTAACTTGTGTATGGCTAACTCTGTAGGGATGCCTGTCATATCCTCATGTGATCATGCAAAAGAATTAGCGTTAGATTTAAGGAATTTAATAAAGTCAGACATGAATTCTGAGTGCAGTCCTGTCCCCAAATGGAATTTCCTTTCTAGGAATTCTTCGAATAATGCCACTTTCTCCAGCTCTTCTGTTACGGACTTCGTTGCATCTGTTTCTTCTAGAACTTGGAAATATCTCGGCACCTCATAATATTCCGACGCCTCTGCCCCCGGGCTAACTTCATCTAGTTCGGGAGTAGGTGCCGGTCCCTGTAATTGTTATGCCGTATGTTCCTTTCCTTTGCTACTGGAGACCAAAACTGCATTCATCTCCCTGGTGTGCCGGTTGATCACCCCTTATCTGCTTAATTCCTTCGCGTGTTGGAAACTTCAACAATTGATGATACATTGATGGTACAACTTTCTTCTCGTGCAACCATGGCCTTCCTAGAATGATATTGTATCCCATATCACCCTCTACTACTTCGAAAATAGTGGTTTTTATTACTCCTTCAGCATTCGTCAGTAATAGAATTTCACCCCGAGTTGTCGCACTTGCGAGGTTGAATCCGGTGAGGAGCTTTGTGGCCGGAATAATGCTTCTGCTGAGTTTAGCTTGCTCCAATACTCTCCATTGTATGATATTAGCCGAACTCCCTGGATCTACTAGAACACGTTTAATCTTAAAATCTAGCACATTTAAAGAAATTACCAGTGCATCATTTTGTGGCAGCAGCAATCCATCTACGTCCCCCTCCATAAAAGTGATATCGTCTTCCCGAAGCCTTTTGCTATGCGTTATTAATACTTTTGTCTTTTTTTGCTGCTGAAAAGGTGACCCCGTTAATCTCGTTCCCTCCGAAGATCATTTTGATTGTTTGACGCAGGGGATCTTCTCTTGATTTCGAGGGTTCCGCGCTGTCCCGGTTACGACCATAATTGTTCTTAGCTCGATCACTCAAGAATTCTCTGAGGTGACCATTCTTCAATAATGTTGCCCCTTCTACCCGGAGGTGTCGACAGTCCCATGTCTGGTGGCCATTCCTCCCGTGGTATTCATACCACAAGTTGGGATCCCTCTGGCTGGGATCAGATATCTTCGATTTTGGGAACTGTGCTTCTTTGATGTTTCTCATGGCCGATACCAACTCCACTATACTTATGTTGAAGTTGTATTGTGATAACCTAGGGTAAGAAGAATCCCGCGATCCTGACGCTTCTCTATCCTACAGTGATCGATTGTTCCGACCGTGATTAGTCCTTCTGTCAACGGCAAACCTGTCTGCTGTCCGGAAACCTCTGAGGCAGCCTTCGATCCGTTCGTAGGGCAAACACTGGCCCCTCAAAGTCTGTTTGTCCGCGTCATAATCATCCTTTTATTTTTCTCTGTTCTTTTCTCGTCCTCTGGTCGATGATGGAAAATTAACCTGATCATCTTCGATCCTTATTTTTGATTCGTACTGGTTGTATACATCCGCCCATGTCGTTGCTTGAAACTCGAGTAGACTTTCCTTCAATTTTCGGGAAGCGTCTAAACTTCTCGGATTCAATCCCTTTGTGAATGCTTTAGCCACCCATTCATCCGGGACAGCCGAGAGCAACATTCTCTCCTTATGGAATAGGGTAACGAACGTTGTAGCAGCTCATACTCTCTTTGCACAATCCTGAATATGTCAGCCTTTCGGTCCTTTACTTTTCTAGCCCCTGCATGAGACTTGATAAAAGAATCTGCGAGCATTTCAAACGAGTCTATGGAATGCTCACGTAACAACAAATACCACGTCAAGGCCCCCCTCGTGAGGGTTTCTCTAAATTTCTTCAGCAGCACATATTCAATTTCGTGAGGAGCAAAATCATTTCCCTTTATCACCGTTGTGTAGGTGGTAATTTTCTCATGGGGGTCTGAAGTTCCATCATACTTTAGCATTTCAGGAATTTTGAACCGCTTCGGGATTAACTCTGGTGTCGCACTTGGCTAGTACGATAATTGAGTATACTTTTTTGAGTCCGAACCTTTCAGCACTGGTGGCACACCCGGGATCTTGTCCATGCGGGCATTCACTTTCCTTATAAACTGTAACAACTCATTTTTGTAAGGATCATTCTAGTTGTTGAGGCCGGATCCATTTCCCATGCCCCATCGGAGCCAATTTCACCCTTGGGAGTATTGTTGTTTATCCTCTGCGTCGTTTGATTCGTGGGAACCCTGGGAGGAATCGGATCTCGACTGTTTGCATTATTTGAAGCTCACGACAACGCCTGCTTCAATTCTGTCATAACCTTATCATATCGCGTGAGATGACCTAGAATGATCGCCAGTTGCTCTTGTAAGACCCTTACCACACCGACAACATGTTCCTCATCAGTATCATCGGGAGTGGTCCCCCGAACATATCGAGGATATTGCTTGTCATGCACCGGTGTAGCGTCATCCCCCTCATCATGGGTGTGACTAACTGAGTCCTCGAAATGAGGCTGATCCCCTCGAATCTCGGGGTTGTGCATGTCATTAACAGTGTTATTTGTTATTTCTTATGATTTTTTATAAGACAAAATAATAAAAACACGTTAGTGCAAAAAGAAAAGGATCAATTTAATTACACGACAGTTTAGGCCCCACAGAAGGCGCCAAACTGTTTACCCGTAAAACGGTGCAGTTGAATTTATACATGGTTTCTAGACAAGTAAATTAATTTAATCCCGAAATAATAAAATAATTGAAAGATTATGCAATACTTAGCCTTAGGATATTAGACGAAATAACAGAAATAATAGTTCCGGAATAGGAGTTCCGGGCCCAACAAAAGCGAAATCAAAAGAATAAGAAGATAAGATTGTATTGAGCTTTGTATAGAATGTAGTGTCAGTTTACCAGAAAATTCGTGTCATTTACAATGATAACTGAGCTCACTATTTATAGCAATGAAGGAGGTCGTAGGATCGTGTCCTTCTTTAATGTCAATTATGAGGAACATTGATGCAGATGTAACAGTGAACATAAATACCAAATTTTCTGTAACGGGTAATTTCTCTTAATGCCATAAAATATTCTCTATTAAATGCTACGAGGCGAAGAGCATTTATCACATCTTTATGAGCGTTGTTCTTTCCGATGACAAATGAAACAGTTGCCTTTGGTCTTTGGCCATCCCCCGTTTTAAGTTCCACGTGTTCTTCTTTTAGATGACCACGTGTCATAGCATATTTTATCCTATACAGTACTATTCATGTTTCTTTATTTTTTCTTTTCTTTTCTTTCTGAAAATGTGAGACCGCAACCTTCAGGAAGCATTTGGTTCCTTTTCAATGCTACTATTGCATACGTATCTTTAATTATCATCCATTTTTGTAATTGAATTTTTTTATATAAATATTTTGACAGGACCATCTTTTTTCTCTATATATTATTTAAAAAAGGTAAAAATCTATTATGGGGTTTGACCACACGAATTCTATAAGATAACAGTTAACAACTTTTTTTAATCTTTTAATGCTCAATTTAGATCTTTCCTACCGAATTAGCCAATAACATAACGATGTTCCAATGAGGATATTACATCTGCATAGGTAGAATATTTTTTGTTTTAGGTGGACAATAATATAAGATAGTACGAACTAATTATTTATAAAGGATTTGAACACAATCAACACATCAAAACCACATCTACAGATTGCAAGATAATGAATTGTTTTCAAAAAAATATTGCAGATAAAATATAATGCTTGATTGGTATCTCCTAAGATTTTGGAAAAAAATAAACAACTAAAGAGAACTTGAAAATTTTGATCCAAAGAGATTTAGAAAAGGATTTAATAGTGGGAAAGTCTATTGTGGCACTGTAGCTTCGTTAGCGCTTAGCTCATTGGATACCAATTACGTTGGAGGGAAAACGGAGTTTGCGGCTGTTTTGGATTTGTTTGATTGCAATAATTTGAAGAATTTTAGGTTTAAGTCATGAATATAGATAACTTAAAAAATGATAACTTAAAAAATATTTGCACCTTCAGTTTAATGTTATCAATTATGATTGATTATTATATTTGTGACACTTTTCGTTTTTTGAGATTCAAACTATATGAACTTTGATCAATAACTCTCTTTAAATCATGTTTTCAATAAAAGTTTGTTATTAAAGCAACAAAAAAAAAATAACTTTGCTCAATTTTTTAAAATGGATTTTTACATCATGTTACTAAAATTGACTCTCGAATAAAAAAAACATCATTCAAACCGAGACTAAGGGAGTACTATATTTTTCAAAATTATCATGTCAATTTGATATGAAGATTACATATTATTGTAGGTCAGTTTATTAAAATATCATGTAAATAAAATATACGTTGTCAATACATAAAACTTAAACTCGTTAAAAACATTTCGAATTTTAAAATAGTGATGCCATGACAGAGTAATGACCAAGAATTCGGCTAAGAATAAATTCAACTTGCAAATCCAAGAGTTTTTATCGTAGATATGATTCTTCTCCCATGAATAATTTATGGTTAAATAGGTCATTATCATTAAAATAGTTTACAAGCAAAGAATGCTTCAATAGTATTTGCAACAATTCACACCTTCAATGTCATTATTTTCATTGACTATTTTTCTGCTAAGGAATGGGGGGATTTCCCAGAAATTGTTTACTACTGATAATTAAGTACATGATTGTCATATTTAGTGGTCCTTCCCTTTTATGATTGGTATATTATATAATCTCTAAAATTTAATAAGTCTGGTCCCCTTCGTAGTACTTATTCTACTTTTATTTTTCAGTTGGAAATGAATTTTGACAATACTTTGTGCTATACTGGCATACCACTTCAACGACAACCACTTTGAACTATTAGAACAGATCAAGAGAGGGCATTGACAAACAGGGCGGCCCTCCCTTAACCAAGTAAAGCAACCGCTTTAGGTTTCATATTTGTGGGAGCTTCATTTTTTGTTACACTTAATAAGTTATATACAAATTTTAAAAAATATTATGTGAAGTGAAACTGTTTTATTTCTTTCTCTAACAAATATAAAGAAGAAGGATTTGCAATTGCTATGATTTCTGCCAAGAAAATTGCATTTGAAATGAATATCGAACCCAAATTTCGTAAGAAACATGTGATATATAAGAAGAAATAATTTGATGAGAATATTGATAATGAAATCTTAAGTTCTATCGAAGTGTCCTTTAGAGTTGATTACTTTGTATACATAATATTCACTTCAAAATAGATTTGAACAATTCGAAACATATGAAAATATTTTTGGTTTTCTATTTAGCGGTAAAAAATTGAGATCACTAGATGATGGAAATTTTAAAAAATATTGCCTTAATCTTGAATATTCCTCAAAGGCTTAATAATCAATCTGATATTGATGATTTAGATTTATTTTTCGAATTAAAAGTATCAAGAAAATAGTACATTAGAAGATAACAGTTCAATTGATATACTCAATCAAATAAAAAAAAATTCTTTTCCAAATGCCTGCATTGCATATAGAATAATGTTAATAACTCATGTTGTTGTTGCTTCAGCGAAAAAAAGTTTTCCAAAATTAAAATTGATAAATCTTTTTTAATATTACCAATGTATCAAGAGAGGTTAAGTGGATTAGTTATATTGTCAATTGAGAATTATTATAAAAAATTATTAATAACTTCACACCTAAAATTCATAGAAAAATATACTTCAAATAAAAAAGTTCTTTAAAAAAAGAAGTTAAGGCCCCTCGTAAAATTTAGCTTTAGGCCACAAAATTTGTCGGGCCAGGCCTGTTGACAAAAAGATATATACACATCTCGTAGCTAAAATGTCAAATATTTTAAGGGATACTTCTCGTAATTAAAATAAATAAATATTTTTAGAATAAAAGAAAGAAACTAAAACCATATTCTGTCTGGTCAATAAAACAGATAGAAGAAGAGTTTAAGTTTTCTCTTAGTACATTGACCTTTTTATTTACATGGCATATGTTATGATAACACAAACTGTGCACTATCAAATCAGAAACAAATATTGTTCTATCTTAGATCGATTATTAAGTTGCTAACCAAAAATTTGCAATTCAAAAGACAGAAAGTCTAAAAAATAACGTGTTGTTCCAGTATCACAAAGATATAAAGGGAAAAACAAAAGAAAAAAAAAAGAGATATAGATTGGTGCTTGCTGCTGAAAATTGTCCGATTAATTTAATTTTTAATAGCAGTAAAGTGGGTTTGGATGTTACTTGTAGCCATTTTAATCTGAATTTATCCGAACATTTAGTGTAAATTTCGTTATCCTTTATTTATCTTTTAAACTTATAAACATATAACTCAGTTCGGTTTAGTTTTTTTTTTAGGAAAAATAAAACCTATCCGAATATTCGATACAAATGGTATATTTATGTTGAAACCTACAATTTTATATGAAAAACCTAATAATCAGTTCGGTTCGGTTGATTCAATAGATTTTCAGAGAACCTTTAAGACTCCTACTAATGGTTAAAGTCGGTAGAACCTTGATATCTCAGGTTTAAATGTTAATAGAGGCAAAATAAATAGGTGATTTTTTATTTTATTTTTTGCATTTTTTTAAAGTTTTGGTAAATAGAATTATTTAATACCTATATTGGTGGGAGAGAATAAGTACCCTAAAATTAATCGATGAGGTGCGTGCAAATTAGGGTTATAAAAAAAAGTCTACTACGTCAAACTGATTCGGAACCCCTGACATCTTACGATATGGTTGTCTAACATTCTCCACCAAACCTAAAACTAGGATAGGGTTGGGGGCTATAGAGTTATAAAGACACATTCTCTTGTTTAGTTGCTGGAGAAAGCCAGCAGTTCTTTTCTTTTCTTTTTTAATTCATGAAAGAATTCCTACATAATCACTTCATATTCCAATTGATATACGAATCTCTTAACTTCAAGGAAAGTTCTTCAATAGAGACAATATATTTAATTTTTGCCCACTCCAGAATTTTCGTGGAAGCCAAATAGTATTTTGGTTGGTAATTTGTATTTATAAATAATAAATAATAAATAATAAATAATAAATAAAATTAAAATATTATATATAAATATAAAAATAACAGAATTTGTCGTTACAGTAATTTATTCATTTGTTAATTTTTTTTTAAATATTTGACATACGAAAATTCGTGCATACCATTATTATATGGAAATTAATCCGTAGACACTCTGATCCCTTAATTACCATTATCATTTCTAGATAATGGTTGTATTCGAACCAACTGGATAATTTAGAGCCTGTTGGGACAGAAGAAATTTTTTCTTTTTTAAAAAAAAAAATAACTTTTTTCGAAACCAGCATTTATTCATAAAATTTTCAATTTTCACTTGAAGATGCATTTTGAAAATTTTCAAAAATTTTAAGAACTACTAAAAACGTTTTTTCAAAATTTTCACTCAAATCACTCACAAAACTTCAAAAACAGCCCCAAATTATATTCATGTCCAAACACAATTCTAAATTTCAAATACCATTTTCACTTGAAAAACTTTTCCGCCTATTTTGAAATTTTACAATTCTTATGTCCAAACGCCACTTAGTCAATCAAAATTTAAACAAATATGAAGAAATTACTTGGTTCGAAGTGCTAACTTATATATTATCATTTGATTTCCCTGGCAAAGTAGACTTATTTAGGTAATGCCTAACAATAAGCAATTATTAAAAGGAAAAATCAGCATTGCCCTAGATCTTGATATCTTGCATCAGTCCCCGATAGTTAGTGGGTATTTTAATTACATGATACTATATTATAAATGTGGAGCAACTAAGTCTAAGGTAAAAGACAAAAATATTCATCAAAAGTTGAATTATCTTTTTACCCCTTCATTTAGACTATACTATTATAATATTTTTGTACAAAAATGTAAATGTGTATTCTAATAAATAGTGTAATACAAATCCAATCCAATCGTTTGGAATTCTCAATCTTAAAGTTTTTAAACGTGCTTTTGATTATGCAATAAAGATGGATTAAAGAAAGGCATCTGAATGAGATATTTTTTTGCATTCTCTCAAGTTTATTCGGTTTGCCTCTCTCCACTACTCATTTGAATATACAAAATACAATGTGTATACGGTTAAAATCGAGTTTGTCCTTCGTATGACAAATCGAGATTGGAACATGATAGACCAAGATTCAGCCTCGTGTAAAATCGAGCCATGATGCGAAGTTGGGTTACCGAGTTCGTGACCCAGAGACCGATCAAGATCGAGATCGAGATCGAGCAAAATAGAGACCGATCAAGATCGAGATCGGCCAAAATTGAGGAGAGCTTATCAAGCCAAAAAATAGAAAATCGAAATATCCGCAATTGGGCGAGAATCTCGGCAGAAATTCCGACGCATATCAAAGAGAGGCCAATTAATTAATCTATCATGGGATTTCTTGCTGTATTTAGAAATTATATTAAGAATAGGACTTCCCTACTATATAAAGGGGGTCTGATCATTTGTAGAAGGGATTCATTCATAGAATATAAAGAAATATACTACCTTTCTTCTGGTTTTCAATATTCAATCATTTTATTCTTGTATCAGTTTATCCTCCATTTAGTTTGAGGGTGATCAAACTTGAGAGCATACAAACATGATTAGTACAGATCTTAATACGAATATAGGAATATAACTATTTGGATCTAATAACAAATTATAAAAGAGGGGGAGGGGGGTCCTAAGTTTTTTAGCCTAAAGGATCACCCCGTGCAACATAAATAATACTTCCCAAATCCCTTGAGATAGGGAGTTACTCATATTATTCAGTGGGTACAGACTATCATCTCCTGCACCCGATTACTATATTAAAGTTGTTTACCTGAAGCGCACTAATTCAATTCTAAGTCGTGCTCTATGCGTGCACTACCCGTCCCATTCCTATGGTCCAGGAGTATTGGACCTCTACTAGGGTGGTTCTAGACCTTACTTAGGTGGCTCAAAAATGTCAAAACTAGGCGACATACAAAACACATATTGGACTTCAAATATGGGCAGTTAAGGGCTCAAGTTAGCCTCCACACTTACGCAACAAATGCACGCGAAACAAGTTTTCATTTTAGGCCGTTTCAGAATTAAGAACCTTAAGTCCTATAGACATGATTTCTATGTGACTATGCATTAAAGCATAGAAGCAGTTTCAGAGGCTAGCCGCTGCTTATCTCCATATAATTATACGATTGTTGCATGCTTATTTGAGATTGCAGATTTTCAATTATTTAACCTATAGATGTTGTGTCTAGGTGATTTACGCACTAAGTGACAATGAAATCTATTGGAGGAAAGCCCAGAATTATTCATGCTTTTCGAGCAGCAAACAACGTTTAGAAAATTAACACTTTTTGGCGAGTAGTAATACCTTATAGGCAGGATCTCTAACAATTGGCGGTTGGAACCAATTCTATTGTTATACTTTAACCTTATAGGCATGTTTTCTAGGTGAACAATGTGATACAATAACAAATGAAATGATTAAAATCCTATAGGCATGATTTCTAGTGGATATGCTGCAGCGATGCAAATTGAAGGAAAATTCAATGATATTTATTTCCTATGGGCAGGTTTTCTAATAACATGTAGCACCAGGGATAATTGAAGCATTTGAACGCATGCTTTGCTAGTAGACAAGTAGTGTGAGTGTGTGCTTCTCTTAATGCCATGATTTCTTCAGTGCACATAGAGATTGAATGGCATATATAGCAGATGAATCATTGAATCCTATAGACATGTTTTCTACCCTTGCATGCAAATATCAGAATTTACCCATCCCCCATTTTTACTTTTAGGCTAATTAATTCATTCGGTTTGCATTCATTTCATTTACAACTAATTTCAATATCAATATTTATATTTTCTCTATTTGTACCAAGCTATATATCATGTCTCCTTAAAATCACGTACAAATTCAATTGTTATCTATTTTTCGGGTAAATATTTTGGCGCCCACCGTGGGGCCAAGGATAATAGTGGTTATTTGGTACAAATCTCAATAAAACACACAGTTTTACACTTACTCTTTGAAGTGTCTTTGATTTCAGGCTAAAGATGACGAACTCTCAATTACTCCCCGTGCATATTGACAATGGATCTGGCCATCAAGGTGAGAATAACAACGTGACGCCCGGTGAAGTAAAGTCACCCGCTGACCCCGTTGGGATTCGGACTGTGGATCCAATTGATGTTAATTCACATGCGGCCATCAACGCGAACCAGCATACTCGTCCCGAAAATAGCATCCATGGTGGAACCTGATCTGCATCTCGAAATACCCAGAATATCATAGAAGACGGGATCAGCCTACGGATAATCTTCGAAATGTTGCAAGCTCAACAGGTGGCAATAGCTTAGTTGCAGAGCCCAACCCAGGCACCGAGCAGGGCTGAGCCCAGTCCACCTCAAGAAGTCACCCACATAGGGGCCAGCCGTAGTAAGATCAAATGAACAAGAATCGGGGAATAACCCCGAAATCATAAAAATGCTCGAGGAATTGACAAAGCGGATAGAGTCAGGGGAAAAGAAGATCGAAGCAAACGATAAAAAGGTCGAAACCTATAATTCCAGGGTAGACCAAATCCCTGGGGAGCCCCCGATACTGAAGGGACTGTATTCAAAGAAGTTCGTGCAAAAGCCTTTTACTCCGAGCGCTGCCCCAAAACCGATCCCTAAAAAATTTTGTATGCCCGAAATACCAAAGTACAACTGAACGACCGACCCAAACGAACATATAACCTCTTATACGTGTGCTATCAAAGTGAACGACTTGGAAGATGACGAGATCGAGTTTATTTTGCTAAAACATTTGTGGAGACCCTGTCAAAGGGAGCGATGATATGGTACCATAATTTACCACCTAACTCTATTGATTTTTTTTGCTATGCTTGCATATTCTTTCGTAAAGGCACACACTGGATCCATCAAGGTCGAAACCAGGAAATCGGACATTTTCAAGGTAAGACAAAAGGACAACAAAATGCTCAGAGAATTCGTGTCCCGATTCCAAATGGAACAAATGGACCTACCACCGGTCGCCGACGATGCAGTTCAAGCTTTCACCCAAGGACTCAATATTCGAAGTTCGGTAGCTTCGCAGCAGTTGAAGCAAAATTTGATAGAATACCCGGTTGTCACTTAGGCCGATGTCCATAATCGGTATCAATCCAAGATCAGGGTCGAAGATGACAAACTCGGGGCTCCACCCAGGTCAGTTTATCCTACCAGATCCGTTGATAGAATTAATATGGACATCAACCAAGAACCAAGGTCGAACAGGGATCGATATCAGCCGTATAATTGAGAGCATAGAGGCAATGAACCTGGGCGCAACCCTACGCGAAATAAAAGGAAAAATGATCGAGGCCAAAGCTCTCGAGGGTTCATAAGCAAGAATGGTTTCGATAGACATACCGGACCTAAAGAAGCACCACGTTTGTCGGAATATAACTTCAATGTCGATGCATCCGCCATCGTATCAACTATCGGACGCATCAAAGATACTAAATGGCCTCGGCCTTTACAAATCGATCCTGCACAAAGGGATCCCGACCAGATATGCAAATATCATGGTACACATGGCCACAGAATGGAGGATTGTCGACAATTGAGAGAAGAAGTAGCCGGTTATTAAAAACGGGCATCTTCGAGAATTTTTTAGCGACAGAGCTAAGAATCATTTCAGAAATAGGGATTCCAATAAACAGAGTGAACAAGACGAGCCCCAATACATCATTCATATGATCATCGGAGGGGTCGATTTTCCTCAATGTCCGATGATAAAACACACCAAAGTATCAATCATAGGGGAAAACCGAGCTCGAGATTACACACCAGAAGGAACTTTATCCTTCAACGACAAAGACATAGATGGAATCATACAGTCCCATAATGATGCACTGGTAATTTCTGTACTCATGAATAAAACTCAAGTTAAACGTGTGTTTATTGATCCAGGTAGTTCGACTAACATCATTCGATCGAGAGTCGTAGAACAACTCGGCCCACAGGACCAAGTTGTGCTCACGACCCTAGTACTAAACGGATTCAACATGGCATGTGAAACTACTAAGGGTGAGATAACTTTGCCAGTTAACGTGGCCGGGACCATCCAAGAGACGAAGTTCTATGTAATCGAGGGTGACATGAGGTATAACGCCCTGTTCGGGAGACCATGGATCCACAACATGAGAGAAGCGCCCTCGACCCTTCACTAAGTTCTAAAATTCCGAACACCCGAGGAGCTACCCGCCGCAAAAGAAACGTTTACCGTTGAAGAAGTGATTCAGATGTCGTCACTCTCATCAATGAAGGGGTCAAATTTGAAGGGAAAACAGGAGGCCAAATAGCAAATCACAAACGCCGACCTTGACCTAACTAGAGAAGTAGGGGACTGACAAAGATGATGATTTCGGGGTCCCTCGATCCTTCATAGTCTCCGATAACTCCGATGCTACCAAGTCAACGGTTGAAGAGCTAGAACAAATCATACTAATCGAACATCTCCCCGAACAAAAGGTATACCTTGGCACGGGGTTAAACCCCAAGCTTAGGAAAATGCTTATTCAATTTATTATAGCTAAGATAGATTGATTCGCTTAGTCCCATCTCGACATGACAGGGATCCCACCGGAAATCACCACCCATAAACTAAGTTTGAACCTGAAGTTCCATCAGGTGAAGCAGAAAAGAAGACCCCAGTCCGAGATTAAGCACACCTTCATGAAAAATGAGGTAACCAAATTCCTTAAAATAGGATCCATCCGGGAAGTAAAATAACCCGAATGGTTAGCAAACATAGTGGTAGTTCCTAAAAAAGGAAACAAACTTAGAATATGCGTAGATTACAAAGACCTAAATAAAGTATGCCCTAAAGATTCTTTTCCTTTGCCTAATATCAATCTCATGATCGATGCCACGGCCGGCCACGAGATCCTCAATTTTCTCGATGCCTATTCCGGGTACAACCATATATATATGAACCTGGATGATCAGGAAAAGACCTCGTTCATCACCAAATACGGAACCTACTACTATAATGTAATGCCATTTGGGTTAAAAAATGCTAGTGCCACGTACCAACGCCTAGTAAACCGGATGTTTGAAGAACAAATAGGGAAATCTATGAAAGTTTACATTGATGATATGTTAGTTAAGTCCCTGTGAGTAGGAGACCATTTGAAACATTTGCAGGAGACCTTCGGTATCTTGAGGAAATATAACATGAAGCTGAACCCGGAAAAATACGCGTTCAGGGTCGGGTCAGGCAAATTTCTCTGACTTATGGTGTCCAACCGAGGAATCAGATCAACCCAGATAAGATCAAAGCTATCGAGGACATCACGGTTGTTGACAACGTAGAGGTCCTGCAGAGGTTAACCAGGCGCATAACTGCCTTGGGGCGATTTATCTGGAGGTCCTCCGATAAAATCCATCGATTTTTCTCATTACTAAAGAAGAAAAATGACTTCACATGGACACCGGAGTGCCAACATGTCTTGGAAGAACTTAAACATTACTTATTGAGTCTGCCACTACTTCACACGCCGAGGGCGGACGAACAACTGTACTTATATTTGGCAGTATCGGGAGGTAGCGGTAAGTGGAGTCCTAGTCCGGGAAGAGCAAGGTACGCAATTTCTAATTTATTACGTTAGTCGAACCTTAGGTGAAGCCGAAACTAGATATCCCCACCTCGAAAAGTTAGCACTCACTTTGATAAGCACCTCTAGGAAACTAAAAGTTGCCCAGCAATTGGAACGTGGCACACCTCAAAAGATATTATTGCTGATGAACATTATCCGATCAAAAAGTATGTGCTGCACTCTTTTTTCCTTCGTTCAGTTTTTGTCCCAATTGGGTTTTTCTGGCAAGGTTTTTAATGAGTCAGCAACAGAAAGCATACTACGAGGACAACAACAATAAGACCTTTAATAGCAAGGCATACAAGTGAATGTCCACTCAAAGATGGATAGATAATCTTTTTGCTCTATAGCAAATTCTTATCGAGAAATTAAGTTTGCTATTGAGCAAAGGTTACCTGACCGTTCACAAGCACAAAACACTAGAGAATTATCTAGCAATGCATTAGTGGAATCTTCGAAGATACAAGACTTTCAGTGTTCCAATTCACGCACTTATCATTCGAAAACTTGGGGGAATGATATGAGGTTCGGCAATAATGACTGCCACGTCGATCAAAAAACAAAAAATCGAAAATATAATTGCATCATCGGGACCGGGGACTGGCGACTAGCCCCGTAGAAACAAGTTGTACAAGTTAGCCACAAGTAATGGCAATTTCTTTTCAGCATGGCAAATTCTTATGTATTTTTTGTAAATAGAAGAAATAAAATGAAATTCTTTTATTTTTAGCTTGTTTCTTATCTGAACGATGAATTAACTTTGTCGTTTGAAAGTTAAAACAAGTACTTCAAATGCTAGTGTCGTAATGAACATGAGACGTCCTCTTCAATAGCACCATAAACATAAGAGGGCCCTCTCTTATAAAAACCCTCATGATAAAGGGTTGGTTCTGGAAGAACTTATGCCCGAAATTAAAGATACCTTCGGGGAAAGATACACCAGAAGCCGTATACGAAAGGACGCAAAAAGTAAACTTGCGCAAATACATATCAAAAGCCCCCGTGAAAGAAGGGTTGGTGCCTAGAGCCAAAAATGCTTTCGGGGAAAATACACCCAAAGCTTCACATAATAATTCTTAAAAGGAAGAAAATGCAAAGATTAAAGATTTGCAAGAATATTCAAACAAAAATATGACTCAAATAATACTTGAGCAAAAGAAGTTTTTTATTTACAAAAACATGCCAAAATGGCATAGGTACAAGAATCGGAAAAAGAAAAGAAAAGCTAAACTGCAATATCTCCGGAACCTGGAGGAAGAGAAATGTCCGTACCCCCGGGAGAAGTAGACGGACCCACCAATGGCTCAATATTTTCACCAGTTTGGCCTCCAGCATCATCATCCTCTGATTCTTCTTCAGTTCTAGAGAACTCGTAACAGGAACCAGAAGGACCAGGTACATCAGGCCTCATTGGGAGTCCACTTTTAGAAGCTAACTCAAGCTCGCGGGCCTTAAAAATTTTGTCATCAAAATCAATGACACCAGCTTTGGCCTCTTCCAAGGTTTCTCTCCTCATGCTGTACATGGCGTAAGGTTTCTCAACAATGAGGGAAGCCGCTCGGTGCTTGAGTTCTTCTTTGAGTTGGGTCACCTCGGCATAAAGGTTTTTCCGGGTGGACCTTGAAGATTTGAGGCTAACATCAAGGTTGCGGACAGTTGAACTAAAAGTCCTATTATGCTCGATAGTTTTTCTATACTTCTCTTCCAGCTGGGCATGCTTCGCCCCCGTTGCAAGAAGCTCTTCAATTTTGGAATTCAAGGATGCCTTTAAGTTGATCACTCTTTCAGCAGAGGCAACCTTGCGTTCGGTTGCAGCAAGAACAACGTTATGGACTTCAACCCGTTTGGCCCTAGATTCATCAAATCTAACCCTCAGCGGGCCAATTTCTTGGCTAAGGATTACCACTTTCTCACTTTGCTGCAAACGAGCTTCCAATACAACAGCCTCAGTAGCTTTGGCTTCCTGTTCCGAAATGCGACCGACATGTTGCTCTTGCTCTGCCAAAATCTGATCCCGAGCGGAGGTAATTTCTTCCTTTTCACGAATAAACCTTTAAAGGCCCTCGGAAGCAAGAAAGTTGGCCTACAAAGTAAGAAGGGTAAAGTTCAGGATATGTTCACACCCAAAAGTACAAGGAGTAATAAATGAAGAAAGGAACGTATTGTTGCGGCGTTGTGCATAGCGTTGTTTAACAAACACTCCCCTGAGAGTGCCTGAATCTTTTTCCAGTCTTTCTCTATAGCCAAAGGCTTCAGATAATTAGCAAGATCCATAGGCTGGGATAGCAAGTTATACCTGGTAGAGACCGAAAGAGTAGCATTCCTCCTCCTTTGTAGATTTTCAGAAGGCGCAGCATAATTGTGCCCCAAATTCCTGTGAACTGGGGTCTGTGGAAGAGGAACATTTTCTTCATGGTCAGATGAGGACGGTAGAGATGATGTAGCAATTGCTGGTGGAAGAGTGGATGAATATGGAAGTGATGTAGCAGTTGCTGGTGTTGGCGAAGATGGAAATGAAGTTGAAGAATGAGAAGTAGCTACATCAAATGCATTTCTGGTTGTTGGATGCTTGCCAACCAAAGACGGAAGGGATCCGGTACTCAACCCCACAGTACCAGACACAGCTAATGGGGCCCGAAAATGGGAGTTAACATTATCTACCAAATAAAACTCTTCCCAAAGTGTCGCGGTATCGTCCTCAGTTGGTGTAACTATCTCAATAGGTCGAGCATCCTGTTGTGATGATGAAGATCGTCGTATTCTATGTAGAAAATCTCCCCCATCACTAGCTTATTCATCATCGTTGATCATCATGGTGTCTATGACCGGCCCGAAAATAGGGCCAGTCACTATCACTACCGGAGATGACTCGAGGGCATCGATCCTCGCCCTCTTATATTCTTCCCCGACTGCGGATGAGTGTCTTCTCTATGGTTGTTTGTCTTCCGGCTGGGGAATACTTAAAGAAACATTTGCTCTCGAAGAAGTCCCGGAGCCACCTGTTCGAGTAAGCGCCTTCTAAAGCAGCCTCACTGCATCAACATGATAAGCTAAAACATCCTCTTCGGGAACAGCAATAGAGCTCGCGGGTAAACTTAATTTCATAGACAAGTTAGAAGGGATCAATCAAGTTCTTCACATAAAAAGATTGAAACAACGTGAGTTTGAATTACCATGATTCTTGGCCTTACACCCGTCTTTAGGGGCAAGTTCTTTCCACAAGTGAGTTTCGGGCGTCGTAACGTCCAAGATCTTTTGTACCCACCAGTCCAAACCTTTAACCACCAGTGGGATCCATCGACTTGCTGAAATCGAAAAAGGATGGAGGATCAATACTGATATAGAAAAGTATTCAATAAAAGTAAATACTAAACAAAGAGCTTATGAGTGCGGTTAAAAACAGCCAGAAATGATAGAGTTGTTGCTGGAATAATATCATTGGTAGCAGCTGCAATGAACCGTTCTATCCACCCATGGTTATTGTCATCATCCATGCTAGACAACAGAGCATGGTGGCCACGTTCGCAGAGGTTTATCTTTCCCCTACGAAATATTTTGGGAGAATATAGGTTCATCATATGAGCTAAAGTGTCACGCCCCAAACCTGGAGAGGCGTGGCTGGCACCCGGTGCCGTGCTGGCCCGAGCGAACCACTCTGTAACTCATGATCGTTCGACCAAAAATAGAACATACATAGGTCGAGTTAACTGAACTCATTCCTTTTGTAACTATCATGGGCCCACATGGCCACCACTCATAATGTACAACTGTAAGTGGGAAAACATTATATCAATGTACCATCTTTCTTAAAACATGAATACATATGGGTCGTCCAGGCCTCTGACATACTGTACAAAATGAACCTCTGTCTACAAAACGTCTAGGATTATTTGACATCAAATGGAACAGGGTAGCGGCCTCCCAATAAGTCTGTAGCAAAACTCTGAGACAATGACTTATAGACTCGGCTGCACTCCGAATGAGGTGGAGTCTTACCGATCCTTTGCTGAATGCTAACCTCGTCTACTATGAGGGATCGTCAAAGTGATTATCTATTCCTGTAGGCATGAATGCACCTTCCCTAACAAAAGGACGTCAGTACGAATAATGTACTGAGTATGTAAGGCGGAACTGAAATATAACAATAAGTCAACATTAATTAAAGACATATAAGAATCAACCTGAATCTCTAAAGTGCCACCATATATACATACTTAGTATAATTATATATATAATAGTTCTCTTTGAGACTATTATCCATATTGTATGATGCATGACTGCCCAACTGATCAATGGTAACTGCCCGACCTGCCGTAGCGCTGTGGTAAATGCATGACTGCTCGACCGACCATAACTCGGTGGTAAATGTGTAACTGCCCAACCGGCCGTAGCTCGGTGTTAAATGCATGAATGCCCGACCGGCTGTAGCACGGTAGTAAATGAATATGCATGTCTGCCCAACCTGCCGTAGCACGGTGGTAAATGAATATGCATGTATCACTATCTTATAAATATTAACATCTTTATCATATACCTCAATAGAGACTTAGGAACGTACTTAAACATGCTTGAATATCACTTTTACAGGAATGAATAATATAGACATCCTTAACTGCTAAGAGTAAAATCATATATGGAATATCATTACGTTTACGTCTCATTACTTGGATCGTACCAAAAGAAAGAAGGGATAGCCTTAACATACTTGAGCCGATTCTCTTGACAATCCCTCTAATGCCCGTCAATCACAACGAAACACATAATGACGAGATCGAAATAGCAAAATATCCATATGATATTCTTGATAAAGATTGCACCGTACTCCCTTAGAATCGCAAAATCCCGTTGCTATTACCTTATGAAATCTCGTATGAATTCTCACATTTTTGAATTTTTTAAGATCTATGAAAGCTCACGTTACTGAATTCTTGAAAGCTCACATTATTGAATTCTTGGAGATCATACTTTAGCATTTGATATATGCTAAAGTAAAAATTCCTTTTATTGAATGGGTGTGGGGCCCACTTAATAAGGCTTATTTTGCCACCCAAATCTCTAAACATGCCATCTAATAATGTAAGCAAAGAGTCACCAAACATGGCTTGAGTTGCTGCCACGTTGGGGTTACCAAGTTTATCCAATAATTCCCTCATCTCCCTAATTAACTTATTAACTCCTTCATTAATTTCATAATTAACTAATTACTCACATAATTAAGAATTATCTTAAATTACTTAAAATACTACTATTAAAATATTAATAAATTATGGTACCATATAAAATCAATACATACACTATTATTTTATTAAAACATCCATGTAAAAATATATATATTTTCTCAACTTCTAATTTTTCTAATCTCATATAAAGAGTATAAATTTTCGTACGCTTAATTCTTAAAATGGTAAAAAGATAACTTTCTTTTCGTGTGAGAAAATAATTTTTATCTTTACAATAAAGAAAATCTCATAAACTTTCTCATATTTTGTATATAATTTAAAGTATATTCGAAAGTAGTAATATTAATAACTATATAAAATCATATTTTTCAAACTCTGTTTTACAAAAATGTTCCACTCAAAATATCATATCAAATATATATAACGGTATCAAGGTTGTTAAACTTACGGGGTCTTAATCCCTTCAAGCTCATATGGATTACTACGACTCATCGTAATATTAAAGTACAGGATGTAACATCCTTCCCCCCTTTAGAAACATTCGTCCTCGAATGTTAACTCTTAGAGATTTACAGAACCTTTGCTAGGGTCTCCTATGTAAACTAAAGTAAAACCCAAACTATATCTAAAGTCTCGACTATTCACAACCTTTTGTACTTGAGTATCTCGTACCTTCTTCACCTTTACCTTACTTACCTTTCAATATCGCATCGTATCTTCTGTCGCGCTACCGTGATACCTATACCTCTGGTGCATACAAAATCTGGTGAAAGCTTCATACTAACTTCTTACGACTCAGCTCTATGGCATGATCTGAAAATAAAAGAAGGGTAACATTTCCTAAATGCCCTATAGCCTCTCCATTCTAAATGTGACGCGCAACACACCCATACGTGAGCCTCTACTAGGCATGGATTTATAGACTTCCTAGAACAGGACTTGCTCTTATACCACTTTGTCTAGCCCCAAACCTGGGAAGGCGTGGCTGGGACCCAGTGCCGTGCTGGCCCGAGCGAACCACTCTGTAACTCATGATCGTTCGACCAAAATTAGAACATACATAGGTCGAGTTAACTGAACTCATTCCTTTTGTAACTATCTGGGCCCACATGGCCACCACTCATAATGTACAACTGTAAGTGGGAAAATACTGTATCAATGAACCATCTTTCTTGTCAAGGCCTATGATATACTGTACAAAATGAACCTCTGCCTACAAAACCTCTAGGATTATTTGACATCAAATGGAATAGGGTAGCGGCCTCCCAATTAGTCTGTAGCAAAACTCTGACACGATGACTCATAGACTCGGCTGCACTCCGAATGAAGTGGAGTCTTACCGATCCTTCGCTGAATGCTAACCTCGTCTACTATGAGGGCTCGTCAAACTGATTATCTATACCTGCAGGCATGAATGCAGCGTCCCCAACAAAACGACGTCAGTACGAATAATGTACCGAGTATGTAAGGCGGAACTGAAACATAACAATAAGTCAACATTTATGAAAGACATATAAAAATCAACCTGAATCTCTGAAGTGCCACCGTATATACATACTTAGTATACTTATATATATAATGCTTCTCTTTGAGATTATTATCCATATCGTATGATGCATGACTGCCTAACTAATATGTGGTAACTACCCGACCAGCCGTAGCGTGGTAGTAAATGCATGACTTCCCGACCCACCGTTGCTCGGTGGTAAATGTGTAACTGCCCAATCGACCGTATCTCGGTGGTAAATGTATGACTTCCCGACCAGCCGTAGCACGGTGGTAAATGAATATGCATGTCTGCCCAACCGGTCGTAGCACGGTGGTAAATGAATATGTATGTCTGCCCAACTGGCTTTAGCACGGTGGTAAATGAATGTGCATGTCTGCCTAACCAGCCGTAGCACGGTGGTAAATGAATATGCATCTATCACTATCTTATAAACATTAACATCTTTATCATATACCTCAATAGAGACTTCAAAACGTACTTAGACATACTTGAATATAACTTTTACATGAATGAATAACATAGACATCCTTAACTGTTAAGAGTAGAACCACTTATGGAATATCATTACGTTTACGTATCATTAATGGGATCATACCAAAAGAAAGAAGAGATAGTCTTAACATACCTGAGCCGATTCTCTTGACAATCCCTCTAACACTCGTCAATCACGACGAAACACGTAACGACGAGATCGAAAAAAAAAAAATCCATATGATATTCTTGAGAAAGATTGCACTGTACTTCCTTAGAATCGCAAAATTCCGTTGCTATTACCTTATGAAATCTCGTATGAATTCTCGCGTTTTTGAATTCTTGAAGATCTATGAAAGCTCACGTTACTGAATTCTTGAAAGCTCACATTATTGAATTCTTGGAGATCATACTTAACATTTGATATATGCTAAAGTAGAAAAGCCTTTTATTGAACGGGTGTGGGGCCTACTTAATAAGGCTTATTTTTCCACCCAAATCTCTTAACATGCCATCTAATAATGTAAGCAAAGAGTCACCAAGCATGGCTTGAGTTGCTGCCACGTTGGGGTTACCAAATTTTTCCAATAATTTCCTCATCTCCATAATTAACTTATTAACTCCTTCACTAATTCCATAATTAACTAATTACCCACATAATTAAAAATTATTCTAAATTATTTAAAATACTACTATTAAAATATTAAAATATTAATAAATTATGGACCCATATAAAATTAATACATACACTATTATTTCGTTAAAACATCTATGTAAAAATATATATATTTTCTCAACTTCTAATTTTCCTAATCTCATATAAAGAGTACAAATTTTCGTACGCTTAATTCTTAAAATGGTAAAAAGATAACCTTCTTTTCTTGTGAGAAAATAATTTCTATCTTTACAATAAAGAAAATCTCATAAACTTTCTCATATTCTGTGTATAATTTAAAACATATTCGAAAGTAGTAATATTAATAACTATAGAAAATCATATTTTTCAAACCCTCTTTTACAAAAATATTCCACTCAAAATATCATATCAACATAACGGTATCAAGGTTGTTAAACTTACGGGGTCTTAATCCCTTCAAGCTCATATGGATTACTACGACTCATCGTAATATTAAAGTACGGGATGTAACATAAAGTTAGCTCCTCTCCAATCTCCCGGAACAAACGCCGAAGGCGAGCCACCATCCTCCACACATAAGGACTTACTTGTACCAAACACACTTGGTAGCAGAGGCAGAACTCTGAAATCACAGGGTAAAGCTCTCCGCTCAAAGAAAACGCACCCAAAATAAAGGGATACATGTAAAAATATGTAAAACCCTCTTTGAGTAGGGTGACTCGCTCCGATAGATCAGGAGCAATAATATCCAAGTTATGGCAGCGGCAGTCTTCCTTCACAACAGGAATGCTAGAAGGACGTATAGAAGAAAGATACCTACGGACGGCCCACGTACGAGAGTTAGTAGTAGGGCATTTCTCTTCGAAGGCTTTTGTGGTAATAAGACTTCTAGGGATGATGGAGCCCACTGTTGGAGGAGCAAAGTCTTCAGACTTGTTCTTGCTTTTTTAAAAACCGGTACACTTTGAGGAAGAAGCCATTGTATGGAAGAAGTACAAAGTTTTTTGTTTAAAGAGAATTAGAGAAAATATGAAGAGCAAGATGCAAATTAGAAAAGGGAAGTTTGAAAAATTATGAAGTATAAGGGAGAAAGTTGATACGTATAAGTAAAAGTTTTGGCGACAAAATTTATGGCCATGTTTACCTCGATAATTGGCAAAGGTTGTGCTGAATCATGGGATGACCCGTGTTTGGGGCATTAAATACGGAAAGACATACGTCTAATCAACCATGAGAAGCCTTCATACGGAATTATAGTAATTTCCGCCAAAAGAGTGTTTCTACCAACTTCTCAGTAACACAAAGTTATGTCACCGAAAAGCAAGGGGACTATCTGTACAGGGTAAAATATGCTATGATACGTGGCCGTCCAAAAAAGGGTCATGTGGAACCCAAAACAAGGGAGATGGCCAATGACCAAAGGTAACTGTTTCGTTTTTCACCGGAAAGAACAACGCTCATAAAGATGTGATAAATACTCTTCGCCCGGTAGTAATTAATAGAGAATATTTTATGGCATTAAGAGCAATTACCCGTTACAGGGAATTTGGCATTTATGTTTACCATTACATCTGCATCAATTTCCCTTATAATTAACATTAAAGAAGGGCACGATCCTAGTACCTACTTCATAGCTATAAATAGTAAACTCAATTATCATTGTGAATGAAACGAAATTTTTGGTAAGCCGATACTACATTCTATACAAAGCTCAATACAATCTTATCTTCTTATTCTTTTGATTTCATTTTTGTTGCGCCCGGAAATACTGTTTCTGGAACAATTCTTCTGTTGTTTCGTCTATATCGTAAGGCTAAGTATTGCATAATTCTTCGATTATATTGTTATTTCAGGATCAAATTAATTCACTTGTCTAGAAACCACGTATAAATTCAACTGTACCATTTTACGGGTAAACAAGTACATAGTTAGTAGCTAATCATGGTAAAAGTTTAATACTTAATGTCTACACTAAATCGTTGTTAATATGAAATTTGTCTTCTACATACTCTTTTATTACTTGGCTATGATTAATTAATATGTATTTTTATATACTTCTTCAGATCCACTTTATTTGAATTTTAGGATTTTTTTGTGGTCCATAAGATTTGTTTTTTTTCAGATATCAGGAAGGATTTAACTTCTATTTTCTAAAGTTGCCTTTGGAGTAAAGAGCCTAGGAGTATTTATTATATTTTCAATGAACAAATTAAGATTAATATGGTCAATTTTATTGTTAATTAATAATAAAAGATGAATTTTTTAGTATGTGTGAAAATTAAGTGGACCGCTGAATTATGGTAATTTAATGCAATCGCTGAATAAGAGTAAGTACTTACCAACTAATCATTGTGTCTTTCACAAGAAAAGTGGAATTTGTACTAGTAGAATTAGGGAAAGAAGAAGAAACCTTTGCTTAATATTTCGATCTTCTTTCACTGTTTTTTAACGATCTATAATGCGCGAGTTAATACCTAAAACCCCCATAAACCATTCACTTTTATAACTTTAATACTTAACTTATGAGGTGTTGTTATCTTCTTGAACTATAACATCTCATATTTAACTTACGAGTTAGTCTTGATACTTACTGGGTACCGACTGTGGTGTACTCATACTACACTTCTGCATATTTTTGTGCAGAGCCAGGTATTGGAGATAGCGGACTTGGACAAAGTTAAAGTGGGATCGTAAGGATTCAAGGTAAAGCTGCTTGGTCGTCACAGTCCCTTGGTGTCCTTTCATTTCATTGTACTGTTAACTTGTAATCAAACAGTATTGTATATTCGGTCCTCATGATCATTCTATGTATCCAGTTAGAGTTCGTGACTCAGTACTACCAGTCTTGGGAGATTGTGTATTCATATTTGTTCCGTTGTTAGTTTTAATTACCTAATTAATTCATATTAAAAAAATGTAATGGAAATTGGCTTATCTAGTCTTAGAGACTAGATGCCATCACGACGCCTGCGGTGAGATTTTGGGTCGTGACATCCCGCTTCACCTTGCCCCATATAAACCTGCCAACACAACCTAACTAGAGATCCTTACTTCAACCTTGGTCCTTAAACCTTTGAACCCAATCTCTAACACCCCGAATTCATTATAAGCCCCAAATCTCATATCAACACACAGTATAAGCCAGAACAAGATGTATTAGGCCATAACCATAAACCCCAGGATGCAATCGCATGATGCGCCCCATCACTTGGACAATCACAATAGGAACTGCTGACCACCATTACTGCCTGAAAACAAATCCAGTGTTGGTAGCAAACCTCATATCGATTAGAGCCTCGTTTAAAACCTTCATACCCCGGCGATGATGAAAGAAACACGCATAACCTCTTAACCACTCATCTGATCAATAATCCAAGAAACTCACTAGTCCGACTAGGGTCATTTTGCCCGAATCCTCACCAAAACATAATATTATTCTTCCAAACCTTCCTCATCCCATTACAATAGTGTCATTCTCAAGTCTAGAAACCTCATCCCAGCCATTATAAGCTGCCCCACCGACTTGTATCAATAGTAATCATATGGAAGACCACAAAACACGGTCCCGAATACCAATAAGTAATAATTCAGACATGACAGATAACCGTAGGAGAGCTAAATAAGAATACTACTAAATAAGTTAAGCAGGCAGGGAAATTTTTAGCATTTTACTATGAACTATTTTCAGCAAGGTGAAAGCAAAACTACACGAGGTAAACATCAGGAGTTATATTTCATCACAGTACCATTGCGGCGTGCAATCCGATCCCATCGTATCAATCCACATAAGGTACCCCTCGAGCCAGAACGCTCGGCTCACTGATCATATGTGCATCGATATCAAGCACCATAGTGTGCACAGAAATACAACCGTGGGAAACTTATCAAGAACAAACAATACTGAGAAGGACAAGCACATCTATGGTTCAATAAGAAAATCAACATCGCGAAGGCCATATCGCCCATAATACAAAAAAGCCTAAACGGAATTACAATATACGTGCGAAGGACCATATAACCCCCACAATCCGTCATAGTATAAGAGGAAAACATATAACATAAACCAAAGCGCGAATAATATTCATTCCGCCCGATGACATACACATGGCAACAGCTGCGCAGGAGCAAACAAATCCGATCCTATACTGAATACACATCCTTATTGGGCCTACCAATGAGCCCCCAAATTAACTCCGGTCATCCCTGAACAGACGATTAGCCCTCCAAAAATCCACAACAATATAACTGTAACACATACCATCATCTGGCTGGTTTTGGCAATATTTCACAGTCCACAACCGGGAAATAATCTGTTTATGAGAACTCCAATCTTCAAATCCATGGAACACACGAATCATCCTACCTGACCCCAACTGCACCGCCAAAATGTCTAACACATCTCTCATATACAATCATCTCATGAGGAATACTTCTGAAATTCTTCTGTGTCATATTACAAAATCTGAATCTCACCAGCAAACTAACCAGGCGAGCATCATAATATAAATGATGCATTCATAAGTCAAAACATAATGTGCCTTCTAAAATGCACACCCTTTTTATGCAATACCAAGTAGTAATAACATCCATTTAGACGTCCGAAACCGTCTGTGCTGTCTAAGAAATCATGGATTTCCCTTCAAAATGGAACCGCGACCTTGCACATTCAAAACTCAACCCCGTTCAGTCAAAAATATTCTATTTGATCTCATCTAGGAGGAAATACCAATACGCAACATGTTTCCTCACACCAATAGGAAGTATTCACCCCGAATCATGATAGAAATCATCGAGAACCCCTAGAAATCCATTGGCACATACCCAAGCTATCATAATCGAATCCCTCTAACTCAACCAAGCCACGCAGTTGCCCAAAACCCATGAGAATTACCACGAAACACCTGTAGAGACCCACCACATCATAATTAGCCAAGGAACCGATCCCATCATTACCATGTTGATCCAATTTACTATCAAACGGCCACGTTTCCTCTAAGTTCCTTCTAGATTAACCTCAAGTTGATGCCCCTCCTTGCGAGAACACCATGATCCTTACCCCAAAGCTCACCATAAGAGGTTCTAGCATAAACACCGCACCATCATAAGGCACATAAGCCGCTGCATTCCTTCTTAGGACCCCAAAGTACCACAATCAAGGCACCCGCTCTGAAGGGACCGTCTGTGAATATAAAGTCGTTCCCTCCACCACTTAGTCTTCCTGTTAGTGAAATGCATATTACAAAGTGATATGGAAATACCGTGAACCTTGACACCATCCACTGTAAATCTTAAATCCTAGCCACGACCATTATGCCATCACTTAAGCTTCCTGAGTGTCACGACTCAAAATTCTAACCTGTCGTGATGGCGTCTATCTCGATACTAGGCAAGCTGATAATCTCGATAAACCACAATTTCTTATAAGTTTGAAAATATAATAATTTAATACAATACAAAATCTCATAAATACTAACACAAACACTCCCCAAAACCTAGTGTCACTGAGTACCTGAGCATCTAATATGGATACAAATCTGGAATATAAGGTCTATAATAGTCTAAGACAAAAATACAGTAAACAAGGAGATAGGAAAATAGAGACAAGGTCTACAAAATACGGCAGCTACCTCTGAATCTCCTGAAAATCAACTGCGCAAAATGATCAACACCTGCTATATCCGGGAATATCTGGATCTGCACACGAAATGCAGGGTGTAGTATGAGTACAACAAACTCAGAAAGTAACAATAATAACTAAAGAACTGAAGATAATGACGAGCTACACAATTATAGTTCACTTTCAGTAATTCTAGCAAAGAATAAACATGCTTTCAAATCTGACAGTTTAAGTCAAATCAATTTTATACAGTTCAATTTCATGTAATCCGAAAATAAAATCTTTCAGAGATTTCACAATAATGACAGATAGAAATCAAGTGCAATAACAAATTCAAAGCAAGTACAACCTCTCAGGAAACTGTCACTCAACTCATCACTCGGCTCTCAGCCCTCAACACTCACACTCAATGGGTACCCGCGCTCACTGGGGGTGTATAGACTCCGGAGGGGCTCCTACAGCCCAAACGCCATAATCTGCACGGACAACTCACGTGATGCATGGATAAATCACATGCTATAATATCCTGCATGGACAACTCACGTGCCATAATATCCTTACCTCACCAACCGGCCCTCGGCCTTACTCGATCCTCAACTTCTCTAGTCTCTCGGGCTCTCAGAAATCATAAAGATCAGCCCAAACAAAGATAACATAATGCATCGACAAATATCAAGAAAGAGTGAGGTATGATACGCAAGTAAAATCATGACTGAGCACAAGATAGAAATTAACAATTAATTCAATGAGTATGTACCCTCTATGGGTCCCAACAGTACTATCACATAGCCTAAGCATGATTTCTAACATGATTTATACTCAAATGTCTTCAACACATAAAGAGCATAAAACTAACAACAAATTATTCAACTTTACAGTTTTACGGGACGAACCAAGTCACAATTCCCTCAGTGCACGCCTACACACCAGCCACCTAGCATGTGCGTCACCTCCAAAATAATCACATGACACAAAATTCTTGGGTTTCATACCCTCAGGACCAGATTTAAAACTGTTACTTACCTCATAGCGAGAAATTATTTACTTTGCTATGTCTTTGCCTGGAAAATCGGCCTCCGAATGCCTTGAATCTAGTCACAAATAATTTGTTTCAGTCAATCAAATTTATTGGAATTAATTCCATATAAAATTGCTAATTTTCCATAACAATCCGAATTTTTAGGTCAAAAATTGCCTGTGGGGCCCACATCTCGAAACTCGACAAAAGTTACAAAATCCGAAAGCCCATTCAACCACGAGTCTAACCATACCAATTTTATCCAAATCCGACCCCAACTCGACCCTCAAATCTTCAATTTAAACTAAAAGGGTTTTCAAACCTTTCCAACTTAATTCACCAATTATATGATAGAAACAACCATGGATTCATGTAATTTAACCATTATTGAGTTAAGAACACTTACCCCGTTGTTTTCCTTGAAAAACTCTCAAAAATTGCCTCTTTCCGAGCTCCAATCTGTCCCATTTTCAGAACCTAAACTCTCTATCCAGACGATTCTTTTTCGCGAACGCGACAGGTACCTCACATTCGGGAAGCAAAAATGTGTTTCCCAACATTCGCTCTTCACGAATGCGAGACACTGCTCGCGAACGCGATGCTTTACGGAGCCCTTCTTTGCTAACGCGAGCTCCCCTTCACGAACGCGAAGGCAAATACCCATGCCCACTATTTTTTCCTTCGCGAACGCGATATCGTAAATGCGAACGCGACGCACAACCTAGCCCCTCTTCGCGAACGCGAGGCCCCCTCGCAAACGCGAAGAGTAAATCCTGCCTTCTTGAAATTCCTCTTCGCGAACGCGAAAAAGAAAATCCAAAAAATGCAGCAACAGATATCAGCAATCTCACCAAGGCCACAAATGATCCGTTAACCATCCAAAACTCACCCGAGCCCCTCAGGACCTCAACCAAATATACCAACAAGTATTAAAACATCGTACGAACTTAGTCGAACCCTCAAATCACCTAAAACAATGTTAAAACCATGAATTACACCCCAATTCAAGACCAATGAACTTTGAAATTTCTAATTTCTATAAACGACTCCGGAACCTATCAAATCACGTCCAATTGACCTCAAATTTTGCACACAAGTTATAATTGATATAACAGAGGTATTTCAATTTTCAGAATTGGATTCCGACCCATATATCAAAAAGTCAACCCCCGGTCAAACTTCCCAAAAAATAAACTTTCGGCATTTCCAACCTAATTCTTCTACGGACCCTCAAATAATATTCCGGACACGCTCATAAGTCCAAAATCACCTTACAGAGCTATTGGAATCATAAAAATTAAAATCCGAGGTCATTTACACATAGGTCCATATCCGATCCACTTTTCTAACTTAAGTTTTTAATTATGAGACTAAGGCCTCATTTGTTTGCACTTAATGGAGGTATGAATCTTAATCATTCAGATCTCAGACATTAAGTGTGTTTGTTTTTAAAGTCTGAATCTTAATTATTCAGATCTTAATCATTAAGCGTGTTTTTTTTTACTTCACAACCACTTAATGGGTCTGAATAGGTCTGTATGATTAAGATTTATAACAGAGACTTAATTTCATTAAGATGCTATCATCCATATTCTTTATTAACTGTCGCACTGCCTACTATTATCAACTACCACAATGCCGCTACCACCACCACAGCACCACCATCATCATCATTACATAGCCGCCACCATTATCGACTATCACTACCCACCATCTCCACCACTGTCGCCACCATCATTCTCAACCACAATCAACACGTATTCACCTTAACTACCACAACTAACTACCCCATCAATATCAACAACCAGAGCCAGCACTACCCATCATTAGAACCTACCACCACCCTTCACCACCTTCCTCAATCATAACTACCATCACCACCCGCCATTATTAACTATCACCACCCACCACCACCATCCCCAATCATAATTGCCACCATTTCCAATCACCATTAGCTACAACCCTAGACCATCACCATCAACCAAAACTACCTCCAACCATCGCTTCTAGTCGGCATTCACCCGTTAGCCATCACCACCAACAACTATCATATTTTAAAAAACTATTTATTTTTTTAATAGAATATTAGATTAATTAGTATTTCATTTGAATTTTATATTTATTAATTTTCAAATAAAGATAAATCTTATACATTCAGATGTTAAAAATAAACAGTTTTAATCATTTACTATTCAGATCTTAATACACATCTTGATATTCAGTTGTGTATTCAGATTCGGATGTCATAATCTTGATACACATCTTGATATTCAGATGTGTATTCAGATAGAGACGTCTTACTCTTAAATAAAACAAAATGAGGCCTAAGTGTCTCATTTCACTCAAAATCCCTGCCGGACCCGAACCAACTAACCTGGTAAGTCATAAAACAACTATAGAGCATAAATTGAGCAGTAAATGGGGGAGCGGGGTTATAATACTCAAAACGACCGGTCGGGTTGTTACACTGAGTCTAAACTCATCAATAAGGCATGAGAGTCAAATCCTTTTCGCAATTAAACAACACGAAAGCCTTTCAATACACTCATAACTCGAGACTATACGCCACATCAAGATAGAAACCAACGCCCATTACCCCTCTTTACACCTCAAGCAGACTCCTTTCGTCACATTCAATCACCCGAATATAGTCTGCCGCCACATCCTACTCGTTATTTAGTCACCCAACCATTCGCATGCCACATCTCCACGCATAGGGACACTACCGGACGTATAAGTCGAAAAGCACATGCTCACATAACCGAGATCTCCGTGCTCAAACCACGGTCATAACCCGACCTCAAGTACTCCAGACTGACCCATCATCAGCACACATGAATCATATCTAACATCTCATCTAGTGACTCACAAGTCGTCGATGCTTCGTCGATACTGAGCGCTCGCATGTGCAAACGAATGCGTGGAAGGAATTCAAAAAGTTACGCTCCAAGCAAAATCAATGTCGCACGATAAGGAAAGAAGGATGGGAAGTTTATCCTATACCGATCCGCAAGACTCTATTAGACACTTGCTCATGACTCGTAGAACCTATGAACCTAGAGCTCTGATACCACCTGTCACGACCCGGAATTCACTAGTCGTGATGGCACCTGACCCATCCCGCTAGGTAAGCCAATTAATAATTTCCTATTTTTAATTAATTTAATAACACAATTTAACAAAGGAGTTATCTAAGTCTTATACATCCCCAAGAACTGGTAGTACAAATCATGAGCTTCAAAGAATAGAATTTACAAGCTGATATGAAGTAAATACATCTTATGTTTGAAAAGTACATAAACAGAGTTTTTATAAATCTAGGATTACCATGAACAAGGGGCAGCTACATAGAAACGCAGGTACATCTTCAATCCCGGCAACAATAGAACACAACAACAACAACCAATATCTGCACACAATGTGCAGAAGTGTAGTAGCAGTACAACCGACCCCAAGTACTGAGTAAGTATCTTGTCTAACCTCGTTGAAGTAGTGACGAGGCTTTAGTTAAAAGATGCTCATTGATAAAACCTGTAATGTAACTAACAATAAAACTATACTACAGTAAGAAGGCAAACCGATACTAAAAATGAACTCCTCGGGTGATATGACCTCCGGGCAGCTCAAATCTAATCAAAATAACTTCAAAGCACAAATAAAACTCGTAAGAGACTATTCTGAATCATAAAGTCTCAACATTTAACAAAGTCCAAAAATCGACCCCCTGGCCCAAGTCTTTTATGCATCGTGAACGCGGAAGAACTATCGCATTCGCGAAGAAGAAAACAAAAGCTGCCCAGAATACCCTTCGCAAACGTGAGAAACGGGACGCGAATGCGATGAACAAGGGACAGGACTTATGCGAACGCGTAAGGTACACGCGAATGCGAAGAGGAAAATGATCACCAGTGCCCGGGGCCTGGTTTGCACTTCGCGAATGCTACATATGGAATGCGAATGCAAAGAAGGAGGTGGAAGAACTTCTCGAACGCGAGAGGGTAGATGCGAATGCGAAGAGGAAATATTCCACCCTCCAAAATAACACTACGCGAATGCGAGTGCAAGGATGCGAACGCGATGAAGGAAAACCAGATGACAGATTCAGCAGTTTAAAATTGGAGGAAAATGTCTCGTAGCCTACCCGGAACACACCCGAGGCCCCCGGGACCCCGTCCAAAAATACTAACAAGTCCCATAACATAACGCGGACTTATTTGAGGCCTCAAAACACACAAAACAATATCGGAACAACGAATCATACCTCAATTCGAAATCAATGAACTTGAAGCTTCAAACTTCCATAACCGATGCTGAAACCCATCCGATTGACCTCAAATTTTGCACACCAGTCACATTTGACATTACGGACCTTCTCCAACTTCCGAAATCGGATTCCGACCCCAATATCAAAAAGTCCACTTTCGGTCAAACTTCTCAAAAACCTTCAAATTTCTAACTTTTTCCAAACGACTCCAAAATGACCGACAGACCTCCAAATCCATTTTCGAAAGAGCTCCTAATACTAGAATCACCATATGGAGCTATTCTCAGACTTGAAATCCTAAACGGACATCGATAACATTGAAATGCACTTCAACCCAAATGTGATGAATTTCTTCCAAAATGCTAACTTCTACAATAGGCGCCAAAATGCTCCCGGGGTTATCCAAAACTCAATCCGAACATACGCCCAAGTCCGAAATCATCATACGAACCTGCTGGAACCTTCAAATCCGATTCCGAGATTATTTACCCAAAAATCCAACCTTAGTCAATTCTTCCAACTTAGAGCTTGAATCTTGAAGCTCATCCTTCCAAATCGATTCTGGATAACTTGAAAACCAACACCGGCGATTTACGCAAGTCAAAACACATCATGCGGAGATACTCGAGCTCTCAAAACTCCGAGCGAAGTGCAGATTCTCAAAATGACATGTCGGGTCGTTACAGAAAAGAATTTACTTTAAACCATATTGAATTGTGTTGAGATGTATTGCATAACATAAATGGAACAGAATAGAAAGCCATAGATGGTTCGCTCGGTCATGCTAAGGCACCGAGTGTCGGTTACGACTTGGTTAGAAATCGGGTCGTGACACAAACGTGTTGGGTTGGGTTGGATATGGGACGAGTCAAAAAATGGGTAATGAAAAAATGGATATATTATTCGACCTGACTCATATTTAATACGGATAAATAATTGGTTAACCAGCGGATAGTATTGATAATCATATTATCCATGGCTTCTTAAATATGATCACTTTTGGGAGAATTCATAGTCTCCCAAACTTGAGGAACTCCCAATTTGAGATCTTAAAAATATAAAAGTTAAACACATTAGTTATCCATTGGTTATCCATATTCTAAATGGATAATATGGTTCTTATCTATATTTGATCCGTTTTTAAAAAGTTCATTATCCAACCTATTTTAGAGTAGATAATATGGGTGGTTAACTGTTTTCTTTTAACTATTTTGCCACCACTACTATTGGCTTAAAGAGAAGGAGGGATGGTCTTCCTTGTCCCATGTATGCCTATTGCAAACCATCATATATATAACAGGGTTAGAAAATCTTTCCCGAAATCAAGATCGTAAATTTCACCTAAGAGCATGGGCGAAGCTATGATTTAGATTATAAGTTCAATTGAACTCAATAATTTTGTTTTAAATCTAGTATTTGTCTTGAGATATTATTTGGATATGTAAAAATTATTAATTTAAAATTCATTGGTTAGAATCTCGAAATGGCTCCCTTGCACCTAATTTTAATTTACATGTTAAATTTAAGAAAAGTTTGAATGGTAAGCATAGGAATACCAAACTGCACGCCGCGAGCCACACCTTGCGAAAAATATAATCTTGTGAAGAGTTTAAATAATATAATCGACAGCGTAAACGTTTCTCTCGCGGTCGGTAAATTGTAAAAATGAGAAAATGGTAGTAGTTAGAAGGTTATTTGGACTCTATTTTTATTATATTCTATGACCGTTTGTTTACAGAAAATACAAAGGATTCGACGTTATCTTCGTTTTATTTTCTTGAACACTATTGATACAATATAATGTCAACTATTGATACAATATAACGACGTTATCGACGTTATCTTCGTTTTATTCTATATGGTATACTAGATGAACCAGTCCAAAAAAAAAAAGAACACATGCAAAAATTACATAATTTTTATGTTGGAAAGAGAAAAGAACACATCTTTTCGGAAGAACTAACCAAAATAGCATACATATAGTATATGTATTATTCATAATATATAATATGTACATAATTATGCATACCGATTAAAATAAATAAATAGTGATTCTAATTGACTATTTTTATAGAGATTCCTTTTTTGTACTATATCGTTTCTGGCTTGCTGTTGGAGTTCCGAATTCACAGATCTTTTTCTTTCTACACTCAAGAAAAATACTTACTACTAATAAATAACGGGGAAGATAAATGAAATAATTAAAGAACAAGTGACTTATGACAAATTTAGAATAACAACAACAATTGACAACTCACAATAGCCCGGTGCACTAAACTTACGTTATATATGCGCGGGGCAGTGCCGGCCCAAGGGTAAGGCTGCTCTGCTAAAACAGCTGCTTCGGGCCTCATAATTTTTGGGGCCCCAAATATTTCTAATAGGTTATATATTAATTTATTTTTAGAAGAATATTTAGTGTTTTAAATGAGAAAGTACAAATTTTCGTAGTAAAAAAAGTATGATTAAATTGTTGATCATAAATTGAGAAAAAATGTCTTTTTGGGAATCACTCTCTAGACCATAAATTGAGAAAGAATTCGATTATTAATTCATAACTCAAAAAAGGTTAAAACCTTAATACAGTCCCACAACGTGTATATCTCAAGAGAAATTAAATGGATTAGATAAAATTACTAATAACTTTGCATATGAAAAACTAGAAATATAGAATTTAAATGAAATTATATATGAATATTTTCTTTTATATAAAAGAAAAAAATCATATGTAATTTTATTGAAATTTTGCTTTAGACCTTCATATTTATTGAGCCACCCCTGGCGCGGGGTCCGAGGAAGGACCGAACAATAAAGGTCTATTGTATGCAGTCTTATCCTACATTTCTCCAATAGACTGTTTCTATGACTCGAACCCGTGATCTCATGATCATATGGCAGCAACTTTACCCTTCAGCAACGCTTAATTAGACTGGAGGCAGTGTTTGAGTATAATGAAGAAAGTATACCAATATAACACTTGGGGCAGTGTTTTCAATCTCGATTTTTCTCGGATTTTCAAAAAACAATTCCGGTAAAGTCTTCATAGCACAAAAATATGTAACTTGTGCTCCAAATATTTCTTTAGTCCTAGTTGGATACAACTATATAATCTATTTTCCAAGAAAATAACAATACGAACTTAGTCGAGGCTTCAAACCAAATCAAACAACATCAAAACGACGAATCGCTCCTCAAATCAAAATCTATGAACTTTGAACTTTCAAATTCTATATCTTGTGCCGAAACACATCAAATCAATTCGGAATGACTTCAAATTTTGCATACAAGTCATAAATGACATAATGGACCTATTTCAATTTTTCAGAATCGGATTCCGACCTATATATCAAAAAGTCAACCCCCCGGTCAAACTTTCCAAAAATTTAACTTTTGGCATTTCAAGCATAATTCCACTACGGACCTCCAAATAATTTTTCGGACAAGCTCCTAAGTCCAAAATTACCATACGGAGCTATTGACATCATAAAAATTCTATTCCGGAGTCGTTTGCTCAAAAGTCAACTCTCCGGTCAACTCTTTCCATTTAACCTTCTAATTAAGGATTGTTTATTTTAAAAATTCTGAATCTTTCGAAAAATCAAACTCGACCACATCCGCGGGTCATAATACTTATTACGAAGTTGCTCGAGACCTTAAGTCGCTGAACGAGGTATTAATTCTTAAAATGATAAGTCGGGTCGTTACATTCTCCATATCTTAAACAAACGTTTGTCCTCGAACGTTCTAAAAATTATTCTGAGGTTACCAAATTGATGATTTTACTTTTATACATATACTCACGGTTGATTCCACGCTACCGCATTTGAGATAAGCCCGACAATACCATCTCATTTGAGATTATTTCTTTTATTCATATTTGTAAACTTTAAGACTAATTTCTTACACTCTAAACCTTTTTAAAAGGATTGATTTTCACAACAATGTACGGTTTTAGTCTCAACCGGCTATAGAAACTCGTGCTTACGCACACATCAACTTTCTTGATAGTATTGAAGTAATTCAAAATTTCTCTTGGGTGTTATATTCTTCTCCGCTTAGGATCATTCGCCCTCAAATACATAACATAATTTAGCTCTTCTGTCGTACATATCATTCTCCCAACAAATATTTCTAACTCCCAAAATGTTTTGAAATTTCGGCAGAGTCTCCTCTGTAATTGGGCCTATCCACCTGCCAAAGTAACACCAAAATAACTCATAACAATACATCCGCAACCCAATAAAATACCACAATGTATATATCAATAACACTAATCTCAGCATTACAAGCGTTGCATTATCATAATGATATCAGGACATGAAGCACATCACATGTATGCTCATCACCACATCTCTGGTCTTAAAAATTATTCATAATTAATTCCAGCATCAATAATTAATCTCATATTAACCACCACCTCATTTCAATTTTTTTTCACAACACTGACAACAGAATGTGAGGCATAAAGACCTCATGATTACTTACTCGGATTAATAAGTCACATTTAACGCCACCTGGGCATTCATCTCATAGGCTAAAACTCAATGTTTACAACAAGAAAATAGCTGAATATGCACAGCAAAATATACAAGAATTATCAAATAAGCCTAACAGGCATGACTCCCTATTAACACTATTGTACAATTAAATTTCACAAAGGGAGAATTTAAACTCATAAATATTTCACCACAAGGGCCTCGTCCTTATATAACCTCCACCACGATTTTTAACCCGGTTTAAATATTGCACATTATATAAAAATGTAAGGATCTCGTTCTCAACTCTAAATCACAAATATTGTACACATTGTGCCAACTAGTTTTTTTCTTTCTTCTCATAAATTCTGATAAAAACAAAATTTCACATCACATAATGAACCCCATACCGGTAGTGCATAAAATTCATAAATTTTAACCAAATTATCCCGGATTTATATCAAAACTCACTGTAGTGAGTAACAGAAAGTCACTTTTGGACTCTTAGCCCTCAATAGTGTACAAAACAAAATGTTAGACACGGGTTAACACCATTAAAATCTCCCAACAAGGATAAATACGGGAGTAGAGTACAAATTCATTAATCTACCATATAAGGAGCATGAAAGGAGTTCTCACCTCGATAATTGGAATCCAATCAAAATACGAATAGTTTTATTGTAAATTGATTCATACATGTAACGACACTATCTGGTGTATCGGCCTCAGCCAAATCATAGCAATTATATCAATGGGTCGGGCCTCCACCTCTTAGGCTCCCTCTACCTGCCTGTCCTTCACCCCTAACTGGATGTGTACGTGGAGTATTAATTGGAATAAAGCTTGTATCTTGAGTGCTCAGATGAAATCCACCCCTCCCAAGTCTGGGACAATTTCTCTTGATGTGTCTAGTATCACCACACTCGTAACAACCCCTTTGCGAGTTCAACTGCTTATACTGAGTTTGTGCCAGATAATTGGAATAACCATTATAGGAACCCCGTGCCGATGGTGCATTAAAAGAACTTACTGGAACACCCCGAGTATTCTAAAATTATTTCCATGACCCCGTTGATACTGAAATGTAGAATTATTAAGGACGCATAAATACCGCAAGTCCCAATATCATCCCATACAAATCTCACATCTTAAATATATACAAGTTTTGGAGAACCTTTCAATACCACATATATACATCTCAGGCCAAAACTCATATAACACATGACCCCGCAATCTGATCGTTGATAGTGGACTCCCTTCACTTGGCGCGAAGCCATAGGACATAGTCCGATGATCCACAATACTAACCTTCATCACTCGTATGACACAAGTCATAAGACACCTCAAGCCATTTATTTGGCGCATGTCATCCTCGATCTAGACGGCACGTGGTAACAATGGTTGAGCAACCCTGGCTCCCTTATAACCCCTATGTAGTATCACGAACCATTAGCGCATAGTGGATACCAAGTGCGCAATTTCATACATGAGTGGATGCAAAAGAACATAAGATATATGCTTCAAGCTGAATAAATGTTGCACGATAGGTAATGAAAGAAGCGGAAAGTTTCCTACTAGTTTTGTAGCCTCTCGAAGATAAGTACAGACGTCTCCATACCGATCCGCAAGACTCTACTAAATTTGTTCGTGACTCGTAGAACCTATGAACTTAGAGCTATGATACCAACTTGTCACGACCCAAAATCCCACCACATGCGTCGTGATGGCACCTAGTCTCTAAGACTAGGTAAGCCAATTTCCATTACATTTCGAAGCCATTTTTTTTATAAACGTAACTAAATTAAATAGATAATCAAAATCAACATCGGAACAAATATGAATATAGCAACCTCCCAAGACTGGTAGTAATGAATCACGAACTCTAACTGAATACATGAAATGATCTCAAGGATCGAATACTCAATACTGTTTGATTAATAATTAACAGTACAGTAAAATAAAAAAGATTTCAAGGGACTGCGACGACCAAGCAGCTCTACCTTGAATCCTTGCGATCACACTTTAACTCTGTCCGAGTCTGATAGCTTCAATACCTGGCTCTGCACAAAAATGTGCAGAAGTGTAGTATGAGTACACCACGATCGGTACCCAGTAAGTATCAAGACTAACCTCGGTGGAGTAGTGATGAGGTACAGTCAAGACACTCACTAATCAATTAACTGTGCAGTGTAGCTGTATATAATAATAATAATAATAATAATAATAATAATAATAATAATAATAATAATAATAATAATAATAGAAACAAATGTCAATGATGACAACAAGAATAAATAAATGATGTAAACAACAAGGCAACAAGAACACCATAAATATTGGTCAAACGAATAAGGAACACTAATACAACCAATCAATCAAATCCCTCAAATATACCTCTTTCCAATGTAAGTACTTCAAGTATAAATCTTTCAAATATAAGTGTTTCAATAAAAATCCTTAGAATATAACCATGTCAAATAAATATATATTTCGAATATACTCCCTTCAAATAAATTTCTTTCAACTATAATTCTTTCAAATAATATTTTAGGAATATAATTCCTTCAAATAAAAGTCACCGCGTGACACCTCATTTAATAATCATAAAAACTATGGGTCTCAACCCATTTTCATATTTTCACGGCATCTCGTACCCATATTTCTATCACAACTGCACGGACAACTCACGTGCCAATAATATTAATGTATATAAGATCCACATGATCAATTTATTTCCACTAAAGTGAGTTTACAATTTTTAAATCAAGTAAGAAATCAACAAAGAAATGAATTTATTTTAGAAATTATTTGGGTGAAGAAAACAACATTGTACCTAAATTAAAGCATCAGATAAACTTTTGGGAGAATTCATAGTATGAGTAACCATATTATCCATGACTTCTTAAATATGATTACTTTTGGGAGAATTCATAGTCTTCCAAACTTGAGGAACCCCAAATTTAAGATCTTACAAATATAAAAGTTAAACACATTAATTATTCATTGGTTATCCATATTCTAAATGGATAATATAGTTTTTATTCATATTTGATCCGTTTTTAAAAGTTCATTAACCAACCTATTTTAGAGTGAATAATATGGATGATTAACTATTTTTTTTAACTATTTTACCACCACTACTATTGGCTTAAAAAGGGATGGAGGGATGGTCTTCCTTGTCCCATGTAAGCCTCATTGCAAACCATCATATATAACATGGTTAGAAAATCTTCCCCGAAATCAAGATCGTAAATTTCACCTAAGAGCAGGGGCGACGCTATAATTTAGGTTATAAGTTCGGTTGAAATCAATAATTTTATTTTAAATCTAGTATTTGTCATTTTGCACAATAAAATAAAGGGTATAATGGTCCAGGTTGCCTTTTCCAAGTAACACTCGAATACAATTCTAGAAGCACAACTCTTTCACCTCCCTTATTCCAATTACATGTATGATTTTCTTTCAAATCTGTAGGAAGATCAATTGCTTCACCTTATTTCATTTCCTTATATGTTAAGTTCTCCAAACTTACTAATGCCTTTTCCAGTTCTCTTCGTCTTCTCAACTGGGTATTGCAACTTTCAGGTCACCTCCTCTTTTAATTTTTGTGCAAATCTTGTTCTTTTTTTTCGGGTTAATCTTTATGAGGAATTTGTTTTCCGCTCTGATTTGACTTTTGTTGTTGGAGAGTTAGGCGTGAGGTAGAAGAGTTTAGGGCATAACTTGGAGTTCTTCGCCGACAACAATGGTGCTCTTTTACCTTGTATTTGCTGCTCTTTAAAGGTGCAGTCTCTGGGAACATATTTATGATATGTACAGAGATAATATTCTTTTTAGAGCATTCTTTATTTTTAGTATACCTGTTTCTTAAATGTCTTTGTCATGAGTGTATTATGTGAGATATTGTTTCTTGAATTTTTTCAATATTATAATCATATATTTTTCATAGTGCTCTAATTCGAGGAAGTTGGAACAGAATTGATTCTATATTTCAGATGAATTCTAAGGGATAAAATTACACGAGTTGATTGTGTGGAGATGGAATTTTACAGTCATGAAAATTACCTTTTTTCTTTGCCTTTATATATTTCGCCGTCTGTTCAGGGAATGCTTGTGCATTCCTCCCTTTTTCTGTTTGTTCTGCTTCAAACTTGGTGATAAAAAACATCCAGAAGCTTATTGGATTTCTTTTCCTATTTGTTTTTACTGGATTGTTGTAAAAAATAAAAGTTCCCTTTTACTGAATTCTGGCGGATCATCTTTATGATGAAGATGAAGATCCTCCTATTACTTTCTTAATATTGCTCCAAGCGCATTTAGAAGTACACGGTTTATTAATATAATTAGATCATTGATCACTGATTCATTGGAGAATTACACTGATCTAATGGCTTTCAATTATGACAAAAGATATAAGAGCCCAAGAGCTTTGTTCTCAGAAGATAGAATACTAATATCTGCTTCCGATCATGTTGGTTTGTGTTGCGTTTTAGGCATGTGTGCAACATACACGCTTCTCCCTCTATGGCAATATAGTTGCTCTTGGAACTGGGCTATTGTCGCAGTTAATTGCCGATACCCTCGCTTGGAGATTTATGATGTTCCACTGCTTCTGATTGGTGAGTCTTACTATTCTATCTCCTTTTCTTATTTCTCCTTGATTTTAAAGTTCAGTTTTGCATTTGTAGCTTTGATTCGGATGACATAGCCAATTCTGAGCTAGAAGTGAAAGATCAATTACAAGTTATTACATAATGTTCTTTTGCTTCTTGAATTCTATTCTTTATTTTTTCAGCCAACGTTTTCATACAACTATTTCAAAAAAATGAAAAATTAAGATATTTAGAAATTCTAAGGAAATTAAACGAAAAGGAAGAGAAGTCTCTAATAGGCCATTGGAAAAATAAAAAGATAGAAAGGAAGAAAACGAACCCAAACTCAACATCCATTACCATTATAACGTGGAGTATGGGTATCAAGCTTCTTCAATTCTTATTCAACTATCTTATTCTCTTTTTATCTACCTTCTTTTCACGTGATTGCTATCTTTTTTGTCCAAAAACGTAAGCAAGTACAAAGAAATTAAATGAATGAATAGAAAAAGAAAATTAGTATTATGGAAAGAGAAGATTAAAAATGTTAAAGGAACATATAGATCTTTCTTTTCTCAGTCAGTAAATGAATTTTTAAGGCAATAGCATCTCTCATGTGTGTACTATACGTGTAGTCCAATTTTCCAACTATTAGAGTACCTGTTGCAATGTGTTGTTTTGTTTGTGCTAAAAGAATGTATATTTATATTTGCAAACATGCCTTTCAATGATCATAAAGGCTCTTTGTGAGGCTTAGTCCCTTTGATAATTTTATGTTTACCTAATGATGTCTGGTATATATATATATATATATATATATATATATATATATATATATATGAATGGATCAAAATTTCTTGCTTCACGTATTTGGCTTTCTTAACATAAAAGGGTATTGTTTACATTGCATAAGTATGGAAGTGGATTTATCATCACATCGTCTGCTAATAAAACACCTCCAATTATCTGTGAAAATTAAATAAAAAGTAGCTAGATGATAATAAATCCATGGCTATGTTTTTTTTTCTTTCTAATAACTACAATTATTTGATTCTTAGAATTCCTTTGGAATAATGCTTATTTTTCAATTGGTAGCATGATTATTTGCGATTCATTTAGTTTGCATTGTTAAGTTATTAATGGTTTTCTCTGTTGTGTGTTTCTCCTAATATTAGTCATCATATGCTGTTCTGCTGAGAGTGTTTCATTCATAAGAAGTATCAGTGTCTTGCTCCTGTTGCTCTTGTGAAATATCTTACATAATCCCCTTCTCTTGAAGTTTCAATCTTTGAAAATTGCCAGGTTCACAATTACCTTGGCAGAACTTGTTCAGGGCTCTAATTGAAGCCAGTATTTTTATTATGTTTCTTCTTGACTCTTGAGCTTGAAAGCTGTAGGGAGAGTTTAAACTCATAAATATTTCACCACAAGGACCTCGTCCTTATATAACTTCCACAGCGACTTGTAACCCGGTTTAAATATTTCACATCATATAAAAATTCAAGGATCTCGTTCTCAACTCTAAATCATAAATATTGTACACACTATGCCAACTGATTATTTTTATTTCTTCTCATAAATTCCGATAAAAATAAAATTTCACATCACATAATGTACCCCATACCGGTAGGGCGTAAAATTCATAAATTTTAACCAAATTATCCCGGATTTATATCAAAACTCACTGTAGTGAGTAACAGAAAGTCACTTTTGGACTTTTAGCCCTCAATAGTGTACAAAACAAAATGCTAGACACGGGTTGACACCATTAAAATCTCCCAAAAGGGATAAACACGGGAGTGGAGTACAAATTCACTAATCTACCATATAAGGAGTATGAAAGGAGTTCTCACCTCGATAATTGGAATAGAATCAAAATATGAATAGTTTTATTGTAAATTGATTCATACATGTAATGACACTATCTAGTGTATCGGCCTCACCCAAATCATAGCAATTATATCAATGGGTCGGGCCTCCACCTCTTAGGCGTCCTCTACCTGCCTGTCCTCCACCCCTAACTGGATGTGCACGTGGAGTATTAACTGGAATAAAACTTGTAGCTTGAGTGCTCTGATGAAATCCACCCCTCCCAAGTCTGGGACAATTTCTCTTGATGTGTCTAGTATCACCACACTCATAACAACCCCTCTGCGGGTTCAACTGCTTATACTGAGTTTGTGCCGAAAAACTGGAATAACCATTATAGGAACCCCGTGTCGATGGTGCATTAAAAGAACTTACTGGAACACCCCGAGTATTCTGAAATTGTTTCCATGACCCCGTTGATACTGAAATGTAGAATTATTAAGGACACATAAATACCGCAAGTCCCAATATCATCCCATACAAATCTCAGCTCTTAATCATATACAAGTTTCGGAGAACCTTTCAATACCACATATATACATCTCAGGTCAAAACTCATATAACACATGACCCCGCAATCTGATCGTTGATAGAGGACTCCCTTCACTTGGCGCGAAGCCATAGGACATAGTCTGATGATCCACAATACTAACCTTCACCACTCGTATGACATCAGTCATAAGACACCTCAAGCCATTTATTTGCCGCATGTCATTCTCGATTTGGACGGCACATGGTAACAATGGTTGAACAACCCTAGCACATAGTGGATACTGAGTGCGCAATTTTATACACGAGTGGATGCAAAAGAACATAAGATATATATTTCAAGCTGAATAAATGTTGCACGATAGGAAATGAAAGAACTGGAAAGTTTCCTACTAGCTTTGTAGCCTCTCGAAGATAAGTACAGACGTCTCCGTACCGATCCGCAAGACACTAAATTTGTTCATGACTCGTAGAACCTATGAACCTAGAGCTCTGATACCAACTTGTCACGACCCAAAATCCCAACACAGGTGTCGTTATGGCACCTAGGCTCTAAGACTAGGTAAGCCGATTTTCATTACATTTCGAAGCCATTATTTTTTATAAACGAAACTGAATTAAATAGATAATCAAAACCAACAGCGGAACAAATATGAATATAGCAACCTCCCAAGACTGGTAGTACTGAATCACGAACTCTAACTGAATACATGAAATAATCTCAAGGATCGAATACTCAATACTATTTGATTAATAATTAACAGTACAATAAAATAAAAAGATTTCAAGGGACTGCGACGACCAAGCAGCTCTACCTTGAATCCTTGCGATCACACTTTAACTCTGTCCGAGTTCGATAGCTTAAATACCTCATTCTGCACAAAAATGTGCAGAAGTATAGTATAAGTACACCACGGTCGGTAACCAATAAGTATCAAGACTAGCCTCGGTGGAGTAGTGACGAGGTACAGTCAAGACACTCACTAATTAATTAACCTGTGCAGTGTAGCATAAACAAATGGCAATGATGACAACAAGAATAAATAAATGATGTAAACAACAAGGCAACAAGAACACCATAAATATTGGTCAAACGAAAAAGGAACACAAATACAACCAAACAATCAAATCCCTCAAATATACGTCTTTCCAATGTAAGTACTTCAAGTATAAATTTTTCAAATATAAGTTTTTCAATAAAAATCCTTAGAATATAACCTTGTCAAATAAATATATATTTCGAATATACTCCCTTCAAATAAATATTTTTCAACTATAATTCTTTCAAATAATATTTTAGGAATATAATTCCTTCAAATAAAAGTCACCGCGTGACACTTCATTTCATAATCATAAAAACTGCGAGTCCCAACCCACTTCCATATTTCCACGGCACCTCGTGCCTATATTTCTATCACAACTGCATGGACAACTCACGTGCCAATAATATCAATGTATATAAGATCCACATGATCAATTTATTTCCACTCAAGTGAATTTATAATTTTTAAATTAAGTAAGAAATCAACAAAAAAAGAAATATATTTTAGAAATCATTTGGGTGACGAAAATAATATTGTACCTAAATTAAAGCATCAGATAAACTTTTGGGAGAATTCATAGTATGGGTAATTATATTATCCCTGACTTCTTAAATATGATCACTTTTGGGGGAATTCATAGTCTTTCAAACTTGAGGAACCCCCAATTTGAGATCTTACAAATATAAAAGTTAAACACATTAATTATTAATTGGTTATCCATATTCTAAATGGATAATATGGTTCTTATCCATATTTGATCCGTTTTTAAAAGTTCATTATCCAACATATTTTAGAGTAAATAATATGGGTGGTTAACTATTTTCTTTTAATTATTTTGCCACTACTACTAATGGCTTAAAAAGGGGAGGAGGGTTGGTCTTCCTTGTCCCATGTATGCCCATTGCAAACCATCATATATAACATGGTTAGAAAATCTTCCCCGAAATCAAGATCGTAAATTTCACCTAAGAGAAGGGGCGAAGCTATAATTTAGGTTATAAGTTCGGTAGAACTCAATAATTTTGTTTTAAATCTAGTATTTGTCATTTTGCACAATAAAATAAAGGGTATAATTGTCTGGGTTGCTTTTTCCAAGTAACACTCGAACACAATTCTAGAAGCACAACTCTTTCACCTCCCTTATTCCAATTACATGTATGGTTTTCTTTCAAATCTGTAGGAGGATCAATTGCTTCACCTTATTTCATTTTCTTATATGTTCAAGTTCTCCAAACTTACTAATGCCTTTTCCAGTTCTCTTCATCTTCTCAACTGGGTATTGCAACTTTCAGGTCACCTCCTCTTTTAATTTTTGTCCAAATCTTATTCTTTTTTTCGGGTTAATCTTTATGAGGAATTTGTTTTTCGGTCTGATTTGACTTTTGTTGTTGGAGAGTTAGGCGTGAGGTAGAAGAGTTTAGGGCATAACTTGGAGTTCTTCGCCGACAACAATGGTGCTCTTTTACCATGTATTTGCTGCTCTTTAAAGGTGCAGTCTTTGGGAACATATTTATGATATGTACAGAGATAATATTCTTTTTAGAGCATTCTTTATTTTTAGTATACCTATTTCTTAAATGTCTTTGTCATGAGTGTATTATGTGAGATATTTTTACTTGAATTTTCTCAATATTATAATCATATATTTTCCATAGTGCTTTAATTCGAGGAAGTTGGAACAGAATTGGATTTCTATTCCTATTAAAATCATATATTTTCCAGAAGCTTATTGGATTTCTATTCCTATTGTGGTTGATAGCGAACAATCTTAGTTGAAGACTAGAATCTTTCTTTGCTACGAAGATAGGTATACTATAGAAACCTATGATGGTCGACTAAGGGCATATTGGACTTTTCTACTCTTTACTTAAGTTAGTATGCATTTCTTTTACCCTATGCAGAATTGTCACATACCCCTCCTCTATTTTGCTTTCTTTGTGGCTCTAAAATCCTCTAGAGCTTTTCCATTCATCGCCTTCCCCTTTTCCTGAGTTTTAGCATCTCTCTGCGCCTTTTTTTCCTCCGGTTATAGTAGGAGCTATGGAGATACACGATTTTTTACTATCCTTTACATGCACGCTTCTCCCTCTATGGCAATATAGTTGCTCTTGGAACTGGGCTATTGTCGCAGTTAATTGCCGATACCCTCGCTTGGAGATTTATGATGTTCCACTGCTTCTGATTGGTGAGTCTTACTATTCTATCTCCTTTTCTTATTTCTCCTTGATTTTAAAGTTCAGTTTTGCATTTGTAGCTTTGATTCGGATGACATAGCCAATTCTGAGCTAGAAGTGAAAGATCAATTACAAGTTATTACATAATGTTCTTTTGCTTCTTGAATTCTATTCTTTATTTTTTCAGCCAACGTTTTCATACAACTATTTCAAAAAAATGAAAAATTAAGATATTTAGAAATTCTAAGGAAATTAAACGAAAAGGAAGAGAAGTCTCTAATAGGCCATTGGAAAAATAAAAAGATAGAAAGGAAGAAAACGAACCCAAACTCAACATCCATTACCATTATAACGTGGAGTATGGGTATCAAGCTTCTTCAATTCTTATTCAACTATCTTATTCTCTTTTTATCTACCTTCTTTTCACGTGATTGCTATCTTTTTTGTCCAAAAACGTAAGCAAGTACAAAGAAATTAAATGAATGAATAGAAAAAGAAAATTAGTATTATGGAAAGAGAAGATTAAAAATGTTAAAGGAACATATAGATCTTTCTTTTCTCAGTCAGTAAATGAATTTTTAAGGCAATAGCATCTCTCATGTGTGTACTATACGTGTAGTCCAATTTTCCAACTATTAGAGTACCTGTTGCAATGTGTTGTTTTGTTTGTGCTAAAAGAATGTATATTTATATTTGCAAACATGCCTTTCAATGATCATAAAGGCTCTTTGTGAGGCTTAGTCCCTTTGATAATTTTATGTTTACCTAATGATGTCTGGTATATATATATATATATATATATATATATATGAATGGATCAAAATTTCTTGCTTCACGTATTTGGCTTTCTTAACATAAAAGGGTATTGTTTACATTGCATAAGTATGGAAGTGGATTTATCATCACATCGTCTGCTAATAAAACACCTCCAATTATCTGTGAAAATTAAATAAAAAGTAGCTAGATGATAATAAATCCATGGCTATGTTTTTTTTTCTTTCTAATAACTACAATTATTTGATTCTTAGAATTCCTTTGGAATAATGCTTATTTTTCAATTGGTAGCATGATTATTTGCGATTCATTTAGTTTGCATTGTTAAGTTATTAATGGTTTTCTCTGTTGTGTGTTTCTCCTAATATTAGTCATCATATGCTGTTCTGCTGAGAGTGTTTCATTCATAAGAAGTATCAGTGTCTTGCTCCTGTTGCTCTTGTGAAATATCTTACATAATCCCCTTCTCTTGAAGTTTCAATCTTTGAAAATTGCCAGGTTCACAATTACCTTGGCAGAACTTGTTCAGGGCTCTAATTGAAGCCAGTATTTTTATTATGTTTCTTCTTGACTCTTGAGCTTGAAAGCTGTAGAGAGAGGATATACATCGTAAAGATCTTGTCAGTTTACAATACATACATGTCGAGTCAAGGGTGCAAGCATAAGTTGTAGTTATGCATGGTGAAAAGTTTAGTATTTCGTTCCCTACCCACAATTGCCTTTGAAAGGGCACTTTGAAAGTTTATAAAGTGAAACATATTGCCTTGGCTTACATACAATATCTGACTAAAGGCGACTTTTTACTTTAATTAAGTTCATGACTAACACACCCATGTTGAGTGCCTTTTCAAGATAACATAAGATTGAAGGTGACTTTTTCACAATTTGGAGATATCAGCCGATGTACGATGTACGTGTTTGCCATCGTCGGCTTTTTATGTCTAATTTTTTCTTTGTTCTTTTGGCATAACTGTACATCTCTTGAAATATTCTTGTTTCTTAATTACAATGTAAAGTAAAGCTGCATTAGAATCTAAATTGTTGGGCCCGCAAGCGCGGGCAAGAGTCGTCTAGTAAATTGTAAAAATGAGAAAATGGTAGTAGTTAGAAGGTTATTTGGACTCTATTTTTATTATATTCTATGACCGTTTGTTTACAGAAAATACAAAGTATTCGACGTTATCTTCGTTTTATTTTCTGGAACACTATTGATACAATATAATGTCAGATTGTCAATGTGCAGCATACCTCACTAAAATTTAAACCAATCACTGACTCTATTCTATATGGTATACTAGATGAACCAGTCCAAAAAGAAAAAAAAAGAACACATGCAAAAATTACATAATTTATATGTTGGAAAGATAAAAGAACACATCTTTTCGGAAGAATTAACCAGTATATGTATTATTCATAATATATAACATGTACATAATTATGCATACCGATTAAAAAAAGTAAACAGTGAATCTAATTGACTATTTGTATAGAGATTTCATTTTTGTACTATATCGTTATTGACTTGCCGTTGGAGTTCCGAATTCACAGATCTTTTTCTTTCTGCACTCAAGAAAAATACTTACTACTAATAAACAACGGGGAAGATAAATGAAATAATTAAAGAACAAGTGACTTATGACAAGAGACTGTTTCCATGACTCGAACCCGTGATCTCATGATCACATGGCAGCAACTTTACCTTTCAGCAACGCTTAATTAGACTGGAAGCAGTGTTTGAGTTTGGGGCTGCTGGTTCATATTATTGTTGTCAAACTCTGCAGTGATGAAAATGCTAAATGCTGGAATTGTAGAGAAAATGCGTAGAAACCATTGCCGAAAACTAGTCCAAGTATTGGAATAAATCCAGGAAGAAAAGTGTTTGAGTGTAATGATAATGAAGAAAGTATACCAATATAACAGTTGGGGCAGTAGAAGTGAAGTTAGACATAAGATATTCAAGGACTTAGAGAAATATCCTGAACTTATGCGTATTCTCATAGGATGATGATGAATTGTTATAGAAGTGATAGAGAAAAAGAAGGAAAATAAAAAAAGGAAGAAGAGCCTAACAATGAATGTCATGAAACTAGGATAGGGATGGCCAAATATATGGAAAGGATCCCAAGTATCAGCAATGAATATGGATTTGATGATATTAACTAAAATCAAGATCAAGTACCTTAAATCAAATGCCATTGTTTTTGAGCTTTTGAGTTTTTTCTTTTCTGGCTTAATGTACTATATATATATTGTCTTCCATGTATATTTATAAGACTGTTACAGCTCAGCTGCTTCAGCGAATTTGCCAAGCCCAAGCCAAAACTTTAAACCTCAAGATTTAGGATAATCAAAACTTTAAACCTCAAGATTTAAGCAATTATTACTATAAATTTATAACAGAAAATCATCACCATTATAAACCCATTAATACTAATTAATTACCATTAATCTAAATCACGCATGGAAATACAACGATAATAACAAAATAGACGAAATAAAGTAGTGGGTTTAAAATATGATATTGGCCTAAAGAAAACTCTGAATCACTTTCTTTTGTTAATAATTGAGAAATCAGCTAAAGAAGATCACTTAAAGAAATCAATAAACTATAAAGAAGTAATGGAAATTACTCAAAATCATGGCCAACTAACGTTTTTGAACCAAAAGAATAATAGAAAATGACAAAGGCAAACTTGTACCTAAACTAACGAGAATATAGATCGGCAGTATTTAAAGGGGGCTTAAGAAGTTATTTGGAAGGAAAAAGAGAAAATCATACTACCAGATACACTACTCATGGGCATGAGCAAATACTTTATGACTAGAAATTTCAACGAGAATCACCAAAGTTATAGCGATTATCAAACGGAATATCAATTTGAAGCTAGCTTAGATCAAAGATCAGAAAATTCCCGCAACAATCAAGATTGAAGAATTACAATCATAAAAATGAAAAAGATAAAACAGAGCACATATTTCGATCCACAACAAACAAATAAGAGAAAGGCCAGCATCACATTTCGATTCACAAGCATGATGTTAAAATAAAGAGAGAAGAGAGTAAATTGACCTCTTATATAATCAGCAAACCTCCAAATGTGAAAGTACGGAAACCCAAATCGAAAGTCTGTCGAACAGAGCTTGATATAAGAATGAATCGTAACCGTAGACCGAATCTGAAAATGTTCTAAGATCGGGAACCTTGGATGACGACAACCTCGATAGGACCACGAACCTGCCCGGAAACCTCAGACTACTACCTACGACGACCTCCGGAACACTTGATGGATCAGTGACTTTCGACTGATTTTTAGCGAGTTTGATGGGTTTTTGGAGTGATTCAACAGGAGAACAATGGTACTTTAGGTGAAGTTTCAACTCGGTTTTCTACATGCAGAAGCTATGGTGTATTTATGGTATTGAATTGCTGCGATTTTCAGTTTTGGAGTTTTCTTTCCAGACTTTTGTTTCTCGTTCGTCCCCTCTCTCTTTCTCTATCTATGTGTATATGCCTCGGTCCTCCTCTCTTGGGTTAGTTCTAGGATGGGCACGTGGGCTGCGGAAATGGGCCGTCCACTTTGAGCCTTTTTGGCAAGATTTGTGCTTTAAATGGGCCTAATTTACCAAAAATCTATCCAACTCATATCAACTCTTGCCTATTAAATAAAAATCAAAGATAAAATACTACCAAAATATTAACTAGCCCTACTTAAGTAGAAATAACTATTAAAATAAAACTAACCGTTAAAAACAAAACTATTTTTTGGCATTTTTCAAATATCATACTCCTAAAATATTATCCTCCATAGACGCCTTCAAAATAATAAAATTCATTTAACTCCATCTTCTAATAGTAAAATCCACTCGGAAGGTCTAGTTGACATATCAAAACAAGATGAGACTAACGAAATGGTATCATGAGGAAGATGTAAGAAGAATAGTTAAAATTATTTGAATCATTTCAAATAGAAAAAGTGTAAAATTAAGATAGAATAATATTTAAAACAATAATGTCAGTATAATTAATTCAATAAACCGTACAATATATCTTTGCATTCGATCGTTAGAACTTACATGGATATATGGGTCATGGGTTAAATGAGTTTTATTATAATATTAAAAAATAGAGTTTTAATATGACATGACATGTTAAATGTGTGATATTTATATTTAGAGTCAAAATACAATAGTTGAATAACTTTGTTGTCCTAAAAGAAACAAAAATGGCTTTGATAGGATATTCTCATAAGTTGGGTGACCATCCAAGAAATTTACTCGAGTAATTGTTATATAATAATTGTGATTCTTGATATAGCACATTTAACCTTCAATTAAATTATATGTGCAATTTTAGCCCGTATAGCTAATGAAAGTTATATAACGAGTTATTTTACAATTACTAAAATCCCTTATATGCTGTTGTTTTTTTGTGGTTTAAAAAGCCAGAACAAGTTAAAAAAGAACAACTCAAAAGACCTAAACTGCATCTCCTGTTGTAAATTCTATTTCTCTTTTTGATGAGTCAAGTAATTACTAGTTTCAAATTGCTTCTGATCGACTGCAAACAGTTTGCAAAAATCACTCTATGACGACAACTACAAGTCTCTACCACCTTTGCCTTTTTTTCCAGCTGACATGATCAAAAATTCAAAATTATCCTTAGCCCAAACTAACTCTGTTAAGTTACCGTTAGCTTGAGGACTGAAACACGCATTTGGTTTAATTGAAAGTAAAATATGTTATATTTGATAAGGCAGTATGGTGCATAAAATATCTTGTATTCATACAGAGTTAGGGGAAGAGCTGCATCCCAAAAATTTGATGTAGACAATCTATTCCAATGCTAGTATTAAATATTATTTTTATGACTCGAACTTATAACCTATAAATTATAGGGAGATAACTTACCGTTGTTTCGAGACTTCCTTCTACCTTTGATAACATAAGGACTATAATTGGAATAACATAATAACCCAAGGGTAACACAAGGATTAAAAATGTTAGTGCGTCAGCCTACTTTTGTTATAATATAGTAAAAAAAGTGCGAGGAAACAACCAATTTCTAAAGCTTTATATACTGAGCTTCCTTAGCTATACTAGAATTTACACATATCCAAACCCCACCAATCTTTTCTCCTTCCTTATAAATCCAAGTGAGGTGAACTCATTTTTTGAATATACCAAAAAAGAAGAAGAAAAGAAATGAGATTCGTAGACCTAAGGTACATTATATTAATGTTAATAAATATCTTCAAATATATGATGGGATCGTCTTTTGATTGGGATCCTTTCCACATATTAAGCCATAATCCTTTTCCAAGTTTCATGGTCTTCATTAGTAGAATCCTTTTTCTTTTATTTATTATTTTCCTTTATTTTCTCCATCACCTCTATAACAATTCACACAACTACTCGTCCTATCAGTATACACATATGCATTGAAAACTTTTCCAAGTCCTTCAATGGTTTATTTCTATCCTCATTTTTAATCCCGCAAGTGTTATATTGATACATTTTCTTCATTAATATCTTGTTATTGGGTTTCTAATACATGCAACCGTTTTTGGGACTGGTCTATGGGCATACTCTCCATAATTCCAGTGCTTAAAATTTTCATCAATGCTGAAATTGACAGCAGTGGGAACGAAGATGAGCAGTCTCCAATCTAGTTAACTAAGATTTGGTCCTGAGTTATTGTTGTATAATAATTTTGATATTTCACTTTGTTTTCAAATATTTATACTACTAGTGGCTGTTTATCAACCTTGTTAATTAGATAGTACGTGCTTAGGCCTCATTTATACTTCAACAATATGTATCCCTTTATTTGCCTTTTATTATCCAGGAAGGGCTATGCCTAGCATATATAGTTATTTTGAGACAATTTTATGCAATATGTAATATGTATTCTAACTCTTATATATGTTATGTATGTCACTAATTCTGCTTGCCCTTCTCTTCGTTTCCTCTTATAATTATTCTGTGTAGGGTATGATTATCTTCAATAGATGAACAAGAAAATCTGTAAAATGCGGAACTCCAAGTGCTCTAGCATTATAAACATAATACTGGGATACATAAGTCGGGTTGGTTCGGATTTCTCAGTTACCAAATCAAACCAAAAGTTTCGGATTTTTCAATCTATAAACCAAACCAAATTTATAAAGTCGGGGTTTTCAATCTCGATTTTTTTCGGGTTTTCGAAATTGTTTTCCGGTAAAGTCTTCATAGCACAAAAATATGTAACTTGTGCTCCAAATATTTCTTTAGTCCTAGTTGGATACAACTATATAATCTATTTTCCAAGAAAATAACAATACAAACTTAGTCGAAGCTTCAAACCACATCAAACAACATCAAAACGACGAATCGCTGCTCAAATCAAAATCTATGAACTTTGAACTTTCAAATTCTATATCTTGTGCCGAAACACATCAAATCAATTCGGAATGACTTCAAATTTTACACACAAGTCATAATGACATAATGGACCAATTTCAATTTCTAGAATCGGATTCCGACTAAGATATCAAAAGGTCAACCCCCCGGTCAAACTTTCCAAAAATTCAACTTTTGGCATTTCAAGCCTAATTCTACTACGGACCTCCAAATAATTTTTCGGACAAGTTCCTAAATTTAAAATTACCATACGGAACTATTGACATCATTAAAATTCTATTCCGGAGTCGTTTGCTCAAAAGTCAACTCTCCGGTCAACTCTTTCCATTTAAGCTTCTAATTAAGGATTGTTTATTTTAAAAATTTCGAATCTTTTGAAAAATCAAACTCGACCACACCCGCGGGTCATAATACTTATTACGAAGTTGCTCGAGACCTTAAGTCACTGAACGAGGCATTAATTCTTAAAAGGACAAGTGAGGTCGTTACATTCTCCACATCTTAAACAAACGTTCGTCCTCGAACTTTCTAAGAATTATTCTGAGGTTACCAAATTGATGATTTTACTTTTATACATATACTCACGGTTGATTCCATGCTACCGCATTTGAGATAAGCCCGACAATACCATCTCATTTGAGATTATTTCTTTTATCCATATTTGTAAATTTAAGACTAATTTCTTATACTCTAAACCTTTTCAAAAGGCTTGATTTTCACAACAACGCACGGTTTTAGTCTCAATCGGCTATAGAAACTCGTGCCTACGGACACATCAACTTTCTTGATAGTATTGAAGTACTTCAAAATTTTTCTGGGGTGTTATATTCTTCTCCGCTTAGGATCATTCGCCCTCAAATACATAACATAATTTAACTCTTCTGTCGTACATATCATTCTCCCAAAAAATATTTCTAACTCCCAAATATTTCTGAAATTTTGGCAGAGTCTCCCTTGTAATTGAGCCTATCCACCTGCCAAAGTAACACCAAAACAACTCCTAACAATACATCCGCAACCCAACAAAACACCACAATGTATATATCAATAACACTAATCTCAGCATTACAAGTATTGCATTATCATAATGATATCAGGACATGAAGCACATCACATGTATGCTCATCACCACATCTCTGGTCTTAAAAGTTGTTCATAATTAATTCCAACATCAACAATTAATCTCATATTAACCACCACCTCATTTTGATTTTTTTTAAAACACTGACAACAGAATGTGAGGCATAAAGACCTCATGATTACTTACTCAGATTAATGAGTCACATTTAACGCCATCTGGGCACTCATCTCATAGGCTAAAACTCAATATTTGCAGCACGAAAATGGTTGAATATGCACAGCAAAATATACAAGAATTATCAAATAAGCCTAATAGGCATGACTCCCTATTAATACTATTGTACAATTAAATTTCACAAAGGGAGAGTTTAAACTCATAAATATTTCACCACAAGGACCTCGTCCTTATATAACTTCCACAGCGACTTGTAACCCGGTTTAAATATTTCACATCATATAAAAATTCAAGGATCTCGTTCTCAACTCTAAATCATAAATATTGTACACACTATGCCAACTGATTATTTTTATTTCTTCTCATAAATTCCGATAAAAATAAAATTTCACATCACATAATGTACCCCATACCGGTAGGGCGTAAAATTCATAAATTTTAACCAAATTATCCCGGATTTATATCAAAACTCACTGTAGTGAGTAACAGAAAGTCACTTTTGGACTTTTAGCCCTCAATAGTGTACAAAACAAAATGCTAGACACGGGTTGACACCATTAAAATCTCCCAAAAGGGATAAACACGGGAGTGGAGTACAAATTCACTAATCTACCATATAAGGAGTATGAAAGGAGTTCTCACCTCGATAATTGGAATAGAATCAAAATATGAATAGTTTTATTGTAAATTGATTCATACATGTAATGACACTATCTAGTGTATCGGCCTCACCCAAATCATAGCAATTATATCAATGGGTCGGGCCTCCACCTCTTAGGCGTCCTCTACCTGCCTGTCCTCCACCCCTAACTGGATGTGCACGTGGAGTATTAACTGGAATAAAACTTGTAGCTTGAGTGCTCTGATGAAATCCACCCCTCCCAAGTCTGGGACAATTTCTCTTGATGTGTCTAGTATCACCACACTCATAACAACCCCTCTGCGGGTTCAACTGCTTATACTGAGTTTGTGCCGAAAAACTGGAATAACCATTATAGGAACCCCGTGTCGATGGTGCATTAAAAGAACTTACTGGAACACCCCGAGTATTCTGAAATTGTTTCCATGACCCCGTTGATACTGAAATGTAGAATTATTAAGGACGCATAAATACCGCAAGTCCCAATATCATCATATACAAATCTCAGCTCTTAATCATATACAAGTTTCGGAGAACCTTTCAATACCACATATATACATCTCAGGTCAAAACTCATATAACACATGACCCCGCAATCTGATCGTTGATAGAGGACTCCCTTCACTTGGCGCGAAGCCATAGGACATAGTCTGATGATCCACAATACTAACCTTCACCACTCGTATGACATCAGTCATAAGACACCTCAAGCCATTTATTTGCCGCATGTCATTCTCGATTTGGACGGCACATGGTAACAATGGTTGAACAACCCTAGCACATAGTGGATACTGAGTGCGCAATTTTATACACGAGTGGATGCAAAAGAACATAAGATATATATTTCAAGCTGAATAAATGTTGCACGATAGGAAATGAAAGAACTGGAAAGTTTCCTACTAGCTTTGTAGCCTCTCGAAGATAAGTACAGACGTCTCCGTACCGATCCGCAAGACACTAAATTTGTTCATGACTCGTAGAACCTATGAACCTAGAGCTCTGATACCAACTTGTCACGACCCAAAATCCCAACACAGGTGTCGTTATGGCACCTAGGCTCTAAGACTAGGTAAGCCGATTTTCATTACATTTCGAAGCCATTATTTTTTATAAATGAAACTGAATTAAATAGATAATCAAAACCAACAGCGGAACAAATATGAATATAGCAACCTCCCAAGACTGGTAGTACTGAATCACGAACTCTAACTGAATACATGAAATAATCTCAAGGATCGAATACTCAATACTATTTGATTAATAATTAACAGTACAATAAAATAAAAAGATTTCAAGGGACTGCGACGACCAAGCAGCTCTACCTTGAATCCTTGCGATCACACTTTAACTCTGTCCGAGTTCGATAGCTTAAATACCTCATTCTGCACAAAAATGTGCAGAAGTATAGTATAAGTACACCACGGTCGGTAACCAATAAGTATCAAGACTAGCCTCGGTGGAGTAGTGACGAGGTACAGTCAAGACACTCACTAATTAATTAACCTGTGCAGTGTAGCATAAACAAATGGCAATGATGACAACAAGAATAAATAAATGATGTAAACAACAAGGCAACAAGAACACCATAAATATTGGTCAAACGAAAAAGGAACACAAATACAACCAAACAATCAAATCCCTCAAATATACGTCTTTCCAATGTAAGTACTTCAAGTATAAATTTTTCAAATATAAGTTTTTCAATAAAAATCCTTAGAATATAACCTTGTCAAATAAATATATATTTCGAATATACTCCCTTCAAATAAATATTTTTCAACTATAATTCTTTCAAATAATATTTTAGGAATATAATTCCTTCAAATAAAAGTCACCGCGTGACACTTCATTTCATAATCATAAAAACTGCGAGTCCCAACCCACTTCCATATTTCCACGGCACCTCGTGCCTATATTTCTATCACAACTGCATGGACAACTCACGTGCCAATAATATCAATGTATATAAGATCCACATGATCAATTTATTTCCACTCAAGTGAATTTATAATTTTTAAATTAAGTAAGAAATCAACAAAAAAAGAAATATATTTTAGAAATCATTTGGGTGACGAAAATAATATTGTACCTAAATTAAAGCATCAGATAAACTTTTGGGAGAATTCATAGTATGGGTAATTATATTATCCCTGACTTCTTAAATATGATCACTTTTGGGGGAATTCATAGTCTTTCAAACTAGGAACCCCCAATTTGAGATCTTACAAATATAAAAGTTAAACACATTAATTATTAATTGGTTATCCATATTCTAAATGGATAATATGGTTCTTATCCATATTTGATCCGTTTTTAAAAGTTCATTATCCAACATATTTTAGAGTAAATAATATGGGTGGTTAACTATTTTCTTTTAATTATTTTGCCACTACTACTAATGGCTTAAAAAGGGGAGGAGGGTTGTCTTCCTTGTCCCATGTATGCCCATTGCAAACCATCATATATAACATGGTTAGAAAATCTTCCCCGAAATCAAGATCGTAAATTTCACCTAAGAGAAGGGGCGAAGCTATAATTTAGGTTATAAGTTCGGTAGAACTCAATAATTTTGTTTTAAATCTAGTATTTGTCATTTTGCACAATAAAATAAAGGGTATAATTGTCTGGGTTGCTTTTTCCAAGTAACACTCGAACACAATTCTAGAAGCACAACTCTTTCACCTCCCTTATTCCAATTACATGTATGGTTTTCTTTCAAATCTGTAGGAGGATCAATTGCTTCACCTTATTTCATTTTCTTATATGTTCAAGTTCTCCAAACTTACTAATGCCTTTTCCAGTTCTCTTCATCTTCTCAACTGGGTATTGCAACTTTCAGGTCACCTCCTCTTTTAATTTTTGTCCAAATCTTATTCTTTTTTTCGGGTTAATCTTTATGAGGAATTTGTTTTTCGGTCTGATTTGACTTTTGTTGTTGGAGAGTTAGGCGTGAGGTAGAAGAGTTTAGGGCATAACTTGGAGTTCTTCGCCGACAACAATGGTGCTCTTTTACCATGTATTTGCTGCTCTTTAAAGGTGCAGTCTTTGGGAACATATTTATGATATGTACAGAGATAATATTCTTTTTAGAGCATTCTTTATTTTTAGTATACCTATTTCTTAAATGTCTTTGTCATGAGTGTATTATGTGAGATATTTTTACTTGAATTTTCTCAATATTATAATCATATATTTTCCATAGTGCTTTAATTCGAGGAAGTTGGAACAGAATTGGATTTCTATTCCTATTAAAATCATATATTTTCCAGAAGCTTATTGGATTTCTATTCCTATTGTGGTTGATAGCGAACAATCTTAGTTGAAGACTAGAATCTTTCTTTGCTACGAAGATAGGTATACTATAGAAACCTATGATGGTCGACTAAGGGCATATTGGACTTTTCTACTCTTTACTTAAGTTAGTATGCATTTCTTTTACCCTATGCAGAATTGTCACATACCCCTCCTCTATTTTGCTTTCTTTGTGGCTCTAAAATCCTCTAGAGCTTTTCCATTCATCGCCTTCCCCTTTTCCTGAGTTTTAGCATCTCTCTGCGCCTTTTTTTCCTCCGGTTATAGTAGGAGCTATGGAGATACACGATTTTTTACTATCCTTTACATGCACGCTTCTCCCTCTATGGCAATATAGTTGCTCTTGGAACTGGGCTATTGTCGCAGTTAATTGCCGATACCCTCGCTTGGAGATTTATGATGTTCCACTGCTTCTGATTGGTGAGTCTTACTATTCTATCTCCTTTTCTTATTTCTCCTTGATTTTAAAGTTCAGTTTTGCATTTGTAGCTTTGATTCGGATGACATAGCCAATTCTGAGCTAGAAGTGAAAGATCAATTACAAGTTATTACATAATGTTCTTTTGCTTCTTGAATTCTATTCTTTATTTTTTCAGCCAACGTTTTCATACAACTATTTCAAAAAAATGAAAAATTAAGATATTTAGAAATTCTAAGGAAATTAAACGAAAAGGAAGAGAAGTCTCTAATAGGCCATTGGAAAAATAAAAAGATAGAAAGGAAGAAAACGAACCCAAACTCAACATCCATTACCATTATAACGTGGAGTATGGGTATCAAGCTTCTTCAATTCTTATTCAACTATCTTATTCTCTTTTTATCTACCTTCTTTTCACGTGATTGCTATCTTTTTTGTCCAAAAACGTAAGCAAGTACAAAGAAATTAAATGAATGAATAGAAAAAGAAAATTAGTATTATGGAAAGAGAAGATTAAAAATGTTAAAGGAACATATAGATCTTTCTTTTCTCAGTCAGTAAATGAATTTTTAAGGCAATAGCATCTCTCATGTGTGTACTATACGTGTAGTCCAATTTTCCAACTATTAGAGTACCTGTTGCAATGTGTTGTTTTGTTTGTGCTAAAAGAATGTATATTTATATTTGCAAACATGCCTTTCAATGATCATAAAGGCTCTTTGTGAGGCTTAGTCCCTTTGATAATTTTATGTTTACCTAATGATGTCTGGTATATATATATATATATATATATATATATATATATATATATATGAATGGATCAAAATTTCTTGCTTCACGTATTTGGCTTTCTTAACATAAAAGGGTATTGTTTACATTGCATAAGTATGGAAGTGGATTTATCATCACATCGTCTGCTAATAAAACACCTCCAATTATCTGTGAAAATTAAATAAAAAGTAGCTAGATGATAATAAATCCATGGCTATGTTTTTTTTTCTTTCTAATAACTACAATTATTTGATTCTTAGAATTCCTTTGGAATAATGCTTATTTTTCAATTGGTAGCATGATTATTTGCGATTCATTTAGTTTGCATTGTTAAGTTATTAATGGTTTTCTCTGTTGTGTGTTTCTCCTAATATTAGTCATCATATGCTGTTCTGCTGAGAGTGTTTCATTCATAAGAAGTATCAGTGTCTTGCTCCTGTTGCTCTTGTGAAATATCTTACATAATCCCCTTCTCTTGAAGTTTCAATCTTTGAAAATTGCCAGGTTCACAATTACCTTGGCAGAACTTGTTCAGGGCTCTAATTGAAGCCAGTATTTTTATTATGTTTCTTCTTGACTCTTGAGCTTGAAAGCTGTAGAGAGAGGATATACATCGTAAAGATCTTGTCAGTTTACAATACATACATGTCGAGTCAAGGGTGCAAGCATAAGTTGTAGTTATGCATGGTGAAAAGTTTAGTATTTCGTTCCCTACCCACAATTGCCTTTGAAAGGGCACTTTGAAAGTTTATAAAGTGAAATATATTGCCTTGGCTTACATACAATATCTGACTAAAGGCGACTTTTTACTTTAATTAAGTTCATGACTAACACACCCATGTTGAGTGCCTTTTCAAGATAACATAAGATTGAAGGTGACTTTTTCACAATTTGGAGATATCAGCCGATGTACGATGTACGTGTTTGCCATCGTCGGCTTTTTATGTCTAATTTTTTCTTTGTTCTTTTGGCATAACTGTACATCTCTTGAAATATTCTTGTTTCTTAATTACAATGTAAAGTAAAGCTGCATTAGAATCTAAATTGTTGGGCCCGCAAGCGCGGGCAAGAGTCGTCTAGTAAATTGTAAAAATGAGAAAATGGTAGTAGTTAGAAGGTTATTTGGACTCTATTTTTATTATATTCTATGACCGTTTGTTTACAGAAAATACAAAGTATTCGACGTTATCTTCGTTTTATTTTCTGGAACACTATTGATACAATATAATGTCAGATTGTCAATGTGCAGCATACCTCACTAAAATTTAAACCAATCACTGACTCTATTCTATATGGTATACTAGATGAACCAGTCCAAAAAAAAAAAAAAAGAACACATGCAAAAATTACATAATTTATATGTTGGAAAGATAAAAGAACACATCTTTTCGGAAGAATTAACCAGTATATGTATTATTCATAATATATAACATGTACATAATTATGCATACCGATTAAAAAAAGTAAACAGTGAATCTAATTGACTATTTGTATAGAGATTTCATTTTTGTACTATATCGTTATTGACTTGCCGTTGGAGTTCCGAATTCACAGATCTTTTTCTTTCTGCACTCAAGAAAAATACTTACTACTAATAAACAACGGGGAAGATAAATGAAATAATTAAAGAACAAGTGACTTATGACAAGAGACTGTTTCCATGACTCGAACCCGTGATCTCATGATCACATGGCAGCAACTTTACCTTTCAGCAACGCTTAATTAGACTGGAAGCAGTGTTTGAGTTTGGGGCTGCTGGTTCATATTATTGTTGTCAAACTCTGCAGTGATGAAAATGCTAAATGCTGGAATTGTAGAGAAAATGCGTAGAAACCATTGCCGAAAACTAGTCCAAGTATTGGAATAAATCCAGGAAGAAAAGTGTTTGAGTGTAATGATAATGAAGAAAGTATACCAATATAACACTTGGGGCAGTAGAAGTGAAGTTAGACATAAGATATTCAAGGACTTAGAGAAATATCCTGAACTTATGCGTATTCTCATAGGATGATGATGAATTGTTATAGAAGTGATAGAGAAAAAGAAGGAAAATAAAAAAAGGAAGAAGAGCCTAACAATGAATGTCATGAAACTAGGATAGGGATGGCCAAATATATGGAAAGGATCCCAAGTATCAGCAATGAATATGGATTTGATGATATTAACTAAAATCAAGATCAAGTACCTTAAATCAAATGCCATTGTTTTTGAGCTTTTGAGTTTTTTCTTTTCTGGCTTAATGTACTATATATATATTGTCTTCCATGTATATTTATAAGACTGTTACAGCTCAGCTGCTTCAGCGAATTTGCCAAGCCCAAGCCAAAACTTTAAACCTCAAGATTTAGGATAATCAAAACTTTAAACCTCAAGATTTAAGCAATTATTACTATAAATTTATAACAGAAAATCATCACCATTATAAACCCATTAATACTAATTAATTACCATTAATCTAAATCACGCATGGAAATACAACGATAATAACAAAATAGACGAAATAAAGTAGTGGGTTTAAAATATGATATTGGCCTAAAGAAAACTCTGAATCACTTTCTTTTGTTAATAATTGAGAAATCAGCTAAAGAAGATCACTTAAAGAAATCAATAAACTATAAAGAAGTAATGGAAATTACTCAAAATCATGGCCAACTAACGTTTTTGAACCAAAAGAATAATAGAAAATGACAAAGGCAAACTTGTACCTAAACTAACGAGAATATAGATCGGCAGTATTTAAAGGGGGCTTAAGAAGTTATTTGGAAGGAAAAAGAGAAAATCATACTACCAGATACACTACTCATGGGCATGAGCAAATACTTTATGACTAGAAATTTCAACGAGAATCACCAAAGTTATAGCGATTATCAAACGGAATATCAATTTGAAGCTAGCTTAGATCAAAGATTAGAAAATTTGTTCGTGACTCGTAGAACCTATGAACTTAGAGCTATGATACCAACTTGTCACGACCCAAAATCCCACCACATGCGTCGTGATGGCACCTAGTCTCTAAGACTAGGTAAGCCAATTTCCATTACATTTCGAAGCCATTTTTTTTTATAAACGTAACTAAATTAAATAGATAATCAAAATCAACATCGGAACAAATATGAATATAGCAACCTCCCAAGACTGGTAGTAATGAATCACGAACTCTAACTGAATACATGAAATGATCTCAAGGATCGAATACTCAATACTGTTTGATTAATAATTAACAGTACAGTAAAATAAAAAAGATTTCAAGGGACTGCGACGACCAAGCAGCTCTACCTTGAATCCTTGCGATCACACTTTAACTCTGTCCGAGTCTGATAGCTTCAATACCTGGCTCTGCACAAAAATGTGCAGAAGTGTAGTATGAGTACACCACGATCGGTACCCAGTAAGTATCAAGACTAACCTCGGTGGAGTAGTGATGAGGTACAGTCAAGACACTCACTAATCAATTAACTGTGCAGTGTAGCTGTATATTATAATAATAATAATAATAATAATAATAATAATAATAATAATAATAATAATAATAGAAACAAATGTCAATGATGACAACAAGAATAAATAAATGATGTAAACAACAAGGCAACAAGAACACCATAAATATTGGTCAAACGAATAAGGAACACTAATACAACCAATCAATCAAATCCCTCAAATATACGTCTTTCCAATGTAAGTACTTCAAGTATAAATCTTTCAAATATAAGTGTTTCAATAAAAATCCTTAGAATATAACCATGTCAAATAAATATATATTTCGAATATACTCCCTTCAAATAAATTTCTTTCAACTATAATTCTTTCAAATAATATTTTAGGAATATAATTCCTTCAAATAAAAGTCACCGCGTGACACCTCATTTAATAATCATAAAAACTATGGGTCTCAACCCATTTTCATATTTTCACGGCATCTCGTACCCATATTTCTATCACAACTGCACGGACAACTCACGTGCCAATAATATTAATGTATATAAGATCCACATGATCAATTTATTTCCACTAAAGTGAGTTTACAATTTTTAAATCAAGTAAGAAATCAACAAAGAAATGAATTTATTTTAGAAATTATTTGGGTGAAGAAAACAACATTGTACCTAAATTAGATAAACTTTTGGGAGAATTCATAGTATGAGTAACCATATTATCCATGACTTCTTAAATATGATTACTTTTGGGAGAATTCATAGTCTTCCAAACTTGAGGAACCCCCAATTTAAGATCTTACAAATATAAAAGTTAAACACATTAATTATTCATTGGTTATCCATATTCTAAATGGATAATATAGTTTTTATTCATATTTGATCCGTTTTTAAAAGTTCATTAACCAACCTATTTTAGAGTGAATAATATGGATGATTAACTATTTTTTTTAACTATTTTACCACCACTACTATTGGCTTAAAAAGGGATGGAGGGATGGTCTTCCTTGTCCCATGTAAGCCTCATTGCAAACCATCATATATAACATGGTTAGAAAATCTTCCCCGAAATCAAGATCGTAAATTTCACCTAAGAGCAGGGGCGACGCTATAATTTAGGTTATAAGTTCGGTTGAAATCAATAATTTTATTTTAAATCTAGTATTTGTCATTTTGCACAATAAAATAAAGGGTATAATGGTCCAGGTTGCCTTTTCCAAGTAACACTCGAATACAATTCTAGAAGCACAACTCTTTCACCTCCCTTATTCCAATTACATGTATGATTTTCTTTCAAATCTGTAGGAAGATCAATTGCTTCACCTTATTTCATTTCCTTATATGTTAAGTTCTCCAAACTTACTAATGCCTTTTCCAGTTCTCTTCGTCTTCTCAACTGGGTATTGCAACTTTCAGGTCACCTCCTCTTTTAATTTTTGTGCAAATCTTGTTCTTTTTTTTCGGGTTAATCTTTATGAGGAATTTGTTTTCCGCTCTGATTTGACTTTTGTTGTTGGAGAGTTAGGCGTGAGGTAGAAGAGTTTAGGGCATAACTTGGAGTTCTTCGCCGACAACAATGGTGCTCTTTTACCTTGTATTTGCTGCTCTTTAAAGGTGCAGTCTCTGGGAACATATTTATGATATGTACAGAGATAATATTCTTTTTAGAGCATTCTTTATTTTTAGTATACCTGTTTCTTAAATGTCTTTGTCATGAGTGTATTATGTGAGATATTGTTTCTTGAATTTTTTCAATATTATAATCATATATTTTTCATAGTGCTCTAATTCGAGGAAGTTGGAACAGAATTGATTCTATATTTCAGATGAATTCTAAGGGATAAAATTACACGAGTTGATTGTGTGGAGATGGAATTTTACAGTCATGAAAATTACCTTTTTTCTTTGCCTTTATATATTTCGCCGTCTGTTCAGGGAATGCTTGTGCATTCCTCCCTTTTTCTGTTTGTTCTGCTTCAAACTTGGTGATAAAAAACATCCAGAAGCTTATTGGATTTCTTTTCCTATTTGTTTTTACTGGATTGTTGTAAAAAATAAAAGTTCCCTTTTACTGAATTCTGGCGGATCATCTTTATGATGAAGATGAAGATCCTCCTATTACTTTCTTAATATTGCTCCAAGCGCATTTAGAAGTACACGGTTTATTAATATAATTAGATCATTGATCACTGATTCATTGGAGAATTACACTGATCTAATGGCTTTCAATTATGACAAAAGATATAAGAGCCCAAGAGCTTTGTTCTCAGAAGATAGAATACTAATATCTGCTTCCGATCATGTTGGTTTGTGTTGCGTTTTAGGCATGTGTGCAACATACACGCTTCTCCCTCTATGGCAATATAGTTGCTCTTGGAACTGGGCTATTGTCGCAGTTAATTGCCGATACCCTCGCTTGGAGATTTATGATGTTCCACTGCTTCTGATTGGTGAGTCTTACTATTCTATCTCCTTTTCTTATTTCTCCTTGATTTTAAAGTTCAGTTTTGCATTTGTAGCTTTGATTCGGATGACATAGCCAATTCTGAGCTAGAAGTGAAAGATCAATTACAAGTTATTACATAATGTTCTTTTGCTTCTTGAATTCTATTCTTTATTTTTTCAGCCAACGTTTTCATACAACTATTTCAAAAAAATGAAAAATTAAGATATTTAGAAATTCTAAGGAAATTAAACGAAAAGGAAGAGAAGTCTCTAATAGGCCATTGGAAAAATAAAAAGATAGAAAGGAAGAAAACGAACCCAAACTCAACATCCATTACCATTATAACGTGGAGTATGGGTATCAAGCTTCTTCAATTCTTATTCAACTATCTTATTCTCTTTTTATCTACCTTCTTTTCACGTGATTGCTATCTTTTTTGTCCAAAAACGTAAGCAAGTACAAAGAAATTAAATGAATGAATAGAAAAAGAAAATTAGTATTATGGAAAGAGAAGATTAAAAATGTTAAAGGAACATATAGATCTTTCTTTTCTCAGTCAGTAAATGAATTTTTAAGGCAATAGCATCTCTCATGTGTGTACTATACGTGTAGTCCAATTTTCCAACTATTAGAGTACCTGTTGCAATGTGTTGTTTTGTTTGTGCTAAAAGAATGTATATTTATATTTGCAAACATGCCTTTCAATGATCATAAAGGCTCTTTGTGAGGCTTAGTCCCTTTGATAATTTTATGTTTACCTAATGATGTCTGGTATATATATATATATATATATATATATATGAATGGATCAAAATTTCTTGCTTCACGTATTTGGCTTTCTTAACATAAAAGGGTATTGTTTACATTGCATAAGTATGGAAGTGGATTTATCATCACATCGTCTGCTAATAAAACACCTCCAATTATCTGTGAAAATTAAATAAAAAGTAGCTAGATGATAATAAATCCATGGCTATGTTTTTTTTTCTTTCTAATAACTACAATTATTTGATTCTTAGAATTCCTTTGGAATAATGCTTATTTTTCAATTGGTAGCATGATTATTTGCGATTCATTTAGTTTGCATTGTTAAGTTATTAATGGTTTTCTCTGTTGTGTGTTTCTCCTAATATTAGTCATCATATGCTGTTCTGCTGAGAGTGTTTCATTCATAAGAAGTATCAGTGTCTTGCTCCTGTTGCTCTTGTGAAATATCTTACATAATCCCCTTCTCTTGAAGTTTCAATCTTTGAAAATTGCCAGGTTCACAATTACCTTGGCAGAACTTGTTCAGGGCTCTAATTGAAGCCAGTATTTTTATTATGTTTCTTCTTGACTCTTGAGCTTGAAAGCTGTAGAGAGAGGATATACATCGTAAAGATCTTGTCAGTTTACAATACATACATGTCGAGTCAAGGGTGCAAGCATAAGTTGTAGTTATGCATGGTGAAAAGTTTAGTATTTCGTTCCCTACCCACAATTGCCTTTGAAAGGGCACTTTGAAAGTTTATAAAGTGAAATATATTGCCTTGGCTTACATACAATATCTGACTAAAGGCGACTTTTTACTTTAATTAAGTTCATGACTAACACACCCATGTTGAGTGCCTTTTCAAGATAACATAAGATTGAAGGTGACTTTTTCACAATTTGGAGATATCAGCCGATGTACGATGTACGTGTTTGCCATCGTCGGCTTTTTATGTCTAATTTTTTCTTTGTTCTTTTGGCATAACTGTACATCTCTTGAAATATTCTTGTTTCTTAATTACAATGTAAAGTAAAGCTGCATTAGAATCTAAATTGTTGGGCCCGCAAGCGCGGGCAAGAGTCGTCTAGTAAATTGTAAAAATGAGAAAATGGTAGTAGTTAGAAGGTTATTTGGACTCTATTTTTATTATATTCTATGACCGTTTGTTTACAGAAAATACAAAGTATTCGACGTTATCTTCGTTTTATTTTCTGGAACACTATTGATACAATATAATGTCAGATTGTCAATGTGCAGCATACCTCACTAAAATTTAAACCAATCACTGACTCTATTCTATATGGTATACTAGATGAACCAGTCCAAAAAAAAAAAAAAAGAACACATGCAAAAATTACATAATTTATATGTTGGAAAGATAAAAGAACACATCTTTTCGGAAGAATTAACCAGTATATGTATTATTCATAATATATAACATGTACATAATTATGCATACCGATTAAAAAAAGTAAACAGTGAATCTAATTGACTATTTGTATAGAGATTTCATTTTTGTACTATATCGTTATTGACTTGCCGTTGGAGTTCCGAATTCACAGATCTTTTTCTTTCTGCACTCAAGAAAAATACTTACTACTAATAAACAACGGGGAAGATAAATGAAATAATTAAAGAACAAGTGACTTATGACAAGAGACTGTTTCCATGACTCGAACCCGTGATCTCATGATCACATGGCAGCAACTTTACCTTTCAGCAACGCTTAATTAGACTGGAAGCAGTGTTTGAGTTTGGGGCTGCTGGTTCATATTATTGTTGTCAAACTCTGCAGTGATGAAAATGCTAAATGCTGGAATTGTAGAGAAAATGCGTAGAAACCATTGCCGAAAACTAGTCCAAGTATTGGAATAAATCCAGGAAGAAAAGTGTTTGAGTGTAATGATAATGAAGAAAGTATACCAATATAACAGTTGGGGCAGTAGAAGTGAAGTTAGACATAAGATATTCAAGGACTTAGAGAAATATCCTGAACTTATGCGTATTCTCATAGGATGATGATGAATTGTTATAGAAGTGATAGAGAAAAAGAAGGAAAATAAAAAAAGGAAGAAGAGCCTAACAATGAATGTCATGAAACTAGGATAGGGATGGCCAAATATATGGAAAGGATCCCAAGTATCAGCAATGAATATGGATTTGATGATATTAACTAAAATCAAGATCAAGTACCTTAAATCAAATGCCATTGTTTTTGAGCTTTTGAGTTTTTTCTTTTCTGGCTTAATGTACTATATATATATTGTCTTCCATGTATATTTATAAGACTGTTACAGCTCAGCTGCTTCAGCGAATTTGCCAAGCCCAAGCCAAAACTTTAAACCTCAAGATTTAGGATAATCAAAACTTTAAACCTCAAGATTTAAGCAATTATTACTATAAATTTATAACAGAAAATCATCACCATTATAAACCCATTAATACTAATTAATTACCATTAATCTAAATCACGCATGGAAATACAACGATAATAACAAAATAGACGAAATAAAGTAGTGGGTTTAAAATATGATATTGGCCTAAAGAAAACTCTGAATCACTTTCTTTTGTTAATAATTGAGAAATCAGCTAAAGAAGATCACTTAAAGAAATCAATAAACTATAAAGAAGTAATGGAAATTACTCAAAATCATGGCCAACTAACGTTTTTGAACCAAAAGAATAATAGAAAATGACAAAGGCAAACTTGTACCTAAACTAACGAGAATATAGATCGGCAGTATTTAAAGGGGGCTTAAGAAGTTATTTGGAAGGAAAAAGAGAAAATCATACTACCAGATACACTACTCATGGGCATGAGCAAATACTTTATGACTAGAAATTTCAACGAGAATCACCAAAGTTATAGCGATTATCAAACGGAATATCAATTTGAAGCTAGCTTAGATCAAAGATTAGAAAATTTGTTCGTGACTCGTAGAACCTATGAACTTAGAGCTATGATACCAACTTGTCACGACCCAAAATCCCACCACATGCGTCGTGATGGCACCTAGTCTCTAAGACTAGGTAAGCCAATTTCCATTACATTTCGAAGCCATTTTTTTTTATAAACGTAACTAAATTAAATAGATAATCAAAATCAACATCGGAACAAATATGAATATAGCAACCTCCCAAGACTGGTAGTAATGAATCACGAACTCTAACTGAATACATGAAATGATCTCAAGGATCGAATACTCAATACTGTTTGATTAATAATTAACAGTACAGTAAAATAAAAAAGATTTCAAGGGACTGCGACGACCAAGCAGCTCTACCTTGAATCCTTGCGATCACACTTTAACTCTGTCCGAGTCTGATAGCTTCAATACCTGGCTCTGCACAAAAATGTGCAGAAGTGTAGTATGAGTACACCACGATCGGTACCCAGTAAGTATCAAGACTAACCTCGGTGGAGTAGTGATGAGGTACAGTCAAGACACTCACTAATCAATTAACTGTGCAGTGTAGCTGTATATTATAATAATAATAATAATAATAATAATAATAATAATAATAATAATAATAATAGAAACAAATGTCAATGATGACAACAAGAATAAATAAATGATGTAAACAACAAGGCAACAAGAACACCATAAATATTGGTCAAACGAATAAGGAACACTAATACAACCAATCAATCAAATCCCTCAAATATACGTCTTTCCAATGTAAGTACTTCAAGTATAAATCTTTCAAATATAAGTGTTTCAATAAAAATCCTTAGAATATAACCATGTCAAATAAATATATATTTCGAATATACTCCCTTCAAATAAATTTCTTTCAACTATAATTCTTTCAAATAATATTTTAGGAATATAATTCCTTCAAATAAAAGTCACCGCGTGACACCTCATTTAATAATCATAAAAACTATGGGTCTCAACCCATTTTCATATTTTCACGGCATCTCGTACCCATATTTCTATCACAACTGCACGGACAACTCACGTGCCAATAATATTAATGTATATAAGATCCACATGATCAATTTATTTCCACTAAAGTGAGTTTACAATTTTTAAATCAAGTAAGAAATCAACAAAGAAATGAATTTATTTTAGAAATTATTTGGGTGAAGAAAACAACATTGTACCTAAATTAAAGCATCAGATAAACTTTTGGGAGAATTCATAGTATGAGTAACCATATTATCCATGACTTCTTAAATATGATTACTTTTGGGAGAATTCATAGTCTTCCAAACTTGAGGAACCCCCAATTTAAGATCTTACAAATATAAAAGTTAAACACATTAATTATTCATTGGTTATCCATATTCTAAATGGATAATATAGTTTTTATTCATATTTGATCCGTTTTTAAAAGTTCATTAACCAACCTATTTTAGAGTGAATAATATGGATGATTAACTATTTTTTTTAACTATTTTACCACCACTACTATTGGCTTAAAAAGGGATGGAGGGATGGTCTTCCTTGTCCCATGTAAGCCTCATTGCAAACCATCATATATAACATGGTTAGAAAATCTTCCCCGAAATCAAGATCGTAAATTTCACCTAAGAGCAGGGGCGACGCTATAATTTAGGTTATAAGTTCGGTTGAAATCAATAATTTTATTTTAAATCTAGTATTTGTCATTTTGCACAATAAAATAAAGGGTATAATGGTCCAGGTTGCCTTTTCCAAGTAACACTCGAATACAATTCTAGAAGCACAACTCTTTCACCTCCCTTATTCCAATTACATGTATGATTTTCTTTCAAATCTGTAGGAAGATCAATTGCTTCACCTTATTTCATTTCCTTATATGTTAAGTTCTCCAAACTTACTAATGCCTTTTCCAGTTCTCTTCGTCTTCTCAACTGGGTATTGCAACTTTCAGGTCACCTCCTCTTTTAATTTTTGTGCAAATCTTGTTCTTTTTTTTCGGGTTAATCTTTATGAGGAATTTGTTTTCCGCTCTGATTTGACTTTTGTTGTTGGAGAGTTAGGCGTGAGGTAGAAGAGTTTAGGGCATAACTTGGAGTTCTTCGCCGACAACAATGGTGCTCTTTTACCTTGTATTTGCTGCTCTTTAAAGGTGCAGTCTCTGGGAACATATTTATGATATGTACAGAGATAATATTCTTTTTAGAGCATTCTTTATTTTTAGTATACCTGTTTCTTAAATGTCTTTGTCATGAGTGTATTATGTGAGATATTGTTTCTTGAATTTTTTCAATATTATAATCATATATTTTTCATAGTGCTCTAATTCGAGGAAGTTGGAACAGAATTGATTCTATATTTCAGATGAATTCTAAGGGATAAAATTACACGAGTTGATTGTGTGGAGATGGAATTTTACAGTCATGAAAATTACCTTTTTTCTTTGCCTTTATATATTTCGCCGTCTGTTCAGGGAATGCTTGTGCATTCCTCCCTTTTTCTGTTTGTTCTGCTTCAAACTTGGTGATAAAAAACATCCAGAAGCTTATTGGATTTCTTTTCCTATTTGTTTTTACTGGATTGTTGTAAAAAATAAAAGTTCCCTTTTACTGAATTCTGGCGGATCATCTTTATGATGAAGATGAAGATCCTCCTATTACTTTCTTAATATTGCTCCAAGCGCATTTAGAAGTACACGGTTTATTAATATAATTAGATCATTGATCACTGATTCATTGGAGAATTACACTGATCTAATGGCTTTCAATTATGACAAAAGATATAAGAGCCCAAGAGCTTTGTTCTCAGAAGATAGAATACTAATATCTGCTTCCGATCATGTTGGTTTGTGTTGCGTTTTAGGCATGTGTGCAACATACACGCTTCTCCCTCTATGGCAATATAGTTGCTCTTGGAACTGGGCTATTGTCGCAGTTAATTGCCGATACCCTCGCTTGGAGATTTATGATGTTCCACTGCTTCTGATTGGTGAGTCTTACTATTCTATCTCCTTTTCTTATTTCTCCTTGATTTTAAAGTTCAGTTTTGCATTTGTAGCTTTGATTCGGATGACATAGCCAATTCTGAGCTAGAAGTGAAAGATCAATTACAAGTTATTACATAATGTTCTTTTGCTTCTTGAATTCTATTCTTTATTTTTTCAGCCAACGTTTTCATACAACTATTTCAAAAAAATGAAAAATTAAGATATTTAGAAATTCTAAGGAAATTAAACGAAAAGGAAGAGAAGTCTCTAATAGGCCATTGGAAAAATAAAAAGATAGAAAGGAAGAAAACGAACCCAAACTCAACATCCATTACCATTATAACGTGGAGTATGGGTATCAAGCTTCTTCAATTCTTATTCAACTATCTTATTCTCTTTTTATCTACCTTCTTTTCACGTGATTGCTATCTTTTTTGTCCAAAAACGTAAGCAAGTACAAAGAAATTAAATGAATGAATAGAAAAAGAAAATTAGTATTATGGAAAGAGAAGATTAAAAATGTTAAAGGAACATATAGATCTTTCTTTTCTCAGTCAGTAAATGAATTTTTAAGGCAATAGCATCTCTCATGTGTGTACTATACGTGTAGTCCAATTTTCCAACTATTAGAGTACCTGTTGCAATGTGTTGTTTTGTTTGTGCTAAAAGAATGTATATTTATATTTGCAAACATGCCTTTCAATGATCATAAAGGCTCTTTGTGAGGCTTAGTCCCTTTGATAATTTTATGTTTACCTAATGATGTCTGGTATATATATATATATATATATATATATATGAATGGATCAAAATTTCTTGCTTCACGTATTTGGCTTTCTTAACATAAAAGGGTATTGTTTACATTGCATAAGTATGGAAGTGGATTTATCATCACATCGTCTGCTAATAAAACACCTCCAATTATCTGTGAAAATTAAATAAAAAGTAGCTAGATGATAATAAATCCATGGCTATGTTTTTTTTTCTTTCTAATAACTACAATTATTTGATTCTTAGAATTCCTTTGGAATAATGCTTATTTTTCAATTGGTAGCATGATTATTTGCGATTCATTTAGTTTGCATTGTTAAGTTATTAATGGTTTTCTCTGTTGTGTGTTTCTCCTAATATTAGTCATCATATGCTGTTCTGCTGAGAGTGTTTCATTCATAAGAAGTATCAGTGTCTTGCTCCTGTTGCTCTTGTGAAATATCTTACATAATCCCCTTCTCTTGAAGTTTCAATCTTTGAAAATTGCCAGGTTCACAATTACCTTGGCAGAACTTGTTCAGGGCTCTAATTGAAGCCAGTATTTTTATTATGTTTCTTCTTGACTCTTGAGCTTGAAAGCTGTAGAGAGAGGATATACATCGTAAAGATCTTGTCAGTTTACAATACATACATGTCGAGTCAAGGGTGCAAGCATAAGTTGTAGTTATGCATGGTGAAAAGTTTAGTATTTCGTTCCCTACCCACAATTGCCTTTGAAAGGGCACTTTGAAAGTTTATAAAGTGAAACATATTGCCTTGGCTTACATACAATATCTGACTAAAGGCGACTTTTTACTTTAATTAAGTTCATGACTAACACACCCATGTTGAGTGCCTTTTCAAGATAACATAAGATTGAAGGTGACTTTTTCACAATTTGGAGATATCAGCCGATGTACGATGTACGTGTTTGCCATCGTCGGCTTTTTATGTCTAATTTTTTCTTTGTTCTTTTGGCATAACTGTACATCTCTTGAAATATTCTTGTTTCTTAATTACAATGTAAAGTAAAGCTGCATTAGAATCTAAATTGTTGGGCCCGCAAGCGCGGGCAAGAGTCGTCTAGTAAATTGTAAAAATGAGAAAATGGTAGTAGTTAGAAGGTTATTTGGACTCTATTTTTATTATATTCTATGACCGTTTGTTTACAGAAAATACAAAGTATTCGACGTTATCTTCGTTTTATTTTCTGGAACACTATTGATACAATATAATGTCAGATTGTCAATGTGCAGCATACCTCACTAAAATTTAAACCAATCACTGACTCTATTCTATATGGTATACTAGATGAACCAGTCCAAAAAGAAAAAAAAAGAACACATGCAAAAATTACATAATTTATATGTTGGAAAGATAAAAGAACACATCTTTTCGGAAGAATTAACCAGTATATGTATTATTCATAATATATAACATGTACATAATTATGCATACCGATTAAAAAAAGTAAACAGTGAATCTAATTGACTATTTGTATAGAGATTTCATTTTTGTACTATATCGTTATTGACTTGCCGTTGGAGTTCCGAATTCACAGATCTTTTTCTTTCTGCACTCAAGAAAAATACTTACTACTAATAAACAACGGGGAAGATAAATGAAATAATTAAAGAACAAGTGACTTATGACAAGAGACTGTTTCCATGACTCGAACCCGTGATCTCATGATCACATGGCAGCAACTTTACCTTTCAGCAACGCTTAATTAGACTGGAAGCAGTGTTTGAGTTTGGGGCTGCTGGTTCATATTATTGTTGTCAAACTCTGCAGTGATGAAAATGCTAAATGCTGGAATTGTAGAGAAAATGCGTAGAAACCATTGCCGAAAACTAGTCCAAGTATTGGAATAAATCCAGGAAGAAAAGTGTTTGAGTGTAATGATAATGAAGAAAGTATACCAATATAACAGTTGGGGCAGTAGAAGTGAAGTTAGACATAAGATATTCAAGGACTTAGAGAAATATCCTGAACTTATGCGTATTCTCATAGGATGATGATGAATTGTTATAGAAGTGATAGAGAAAAAGAAGGAAAATAAAAAAAGGAAGAAGAGCCTAACAATGAATGTCATGAAACTAGGATAGGGATGGCCAAATATATGGAAAGGATCCCAAGTATCAGCAATGAATATGGATTTGATGATATTAACTAAAATCAAGATCAAGTACCTTAAATCAAATGCCATTGTTTTTGAGCTTTTGAGTTTTTTCTTTTCTGGCTTAATGTACTATATATATATTGTCTTCCATGTATATTTATAAGACTGTTACAGCTCAGCTGCTTCAGCGAATTTGCCAAGCCCAAGCCAAAACTTTAAACCTCAAGATTTAGGATAATCAAAACTTTAAACCTCAAGATTTAAGCAATTATTACTATAAATTTATAACAGAAAATCATCACCATTATAAACCCATTAATACTAATTAATTACCATTAATCTAAATCACGCATGGAAATACAACGATAATAACAAAATAGACGAAATAAAGTAGTGGGTTTAAAATATGATATTGGCCTAAAGAAAACTCTGAATCACTTTCTTTTGTTAATAATTGAGAAATCAGCTAAAGAAGATCACTTAAAGAAATCAATAAACTATAAAGAAGTAATGGAAATTACTCAAAATCATGGCCAACTAACGTTTTTGAACCAAAAGAATAATAGAAAATGACAAAGGCAAACTTGTACCTAAACTAACGAGAATATAGATCGGCAGTATTTAAAGGGGGCTTAAGAAGTTATTTGGAAGGAAAAAGAGAAAATCATACTACCAGATACACTACTCATGGGCATGAGCAAATACTTTATGACTAGAAATTTCAACGAGAATCACCAAAGTTATAGCGATTATCAAACGGAATATCAATTTGAAGCTAGCTTAGATCAAAGATCAGAAAATTCCCGCAACAATCAAGATTGAAGAATTACAATCATAAAAATGAAAAAGATAAAACAGAGCACATATTTCGATCCACAACAAACAAATAAGAGAAAGGCCAGCATCACATTTCGATTCACAAGCATGATGTTAAAATAAAGAGAGAAGAGAGTAAATTGACCTCTTATATAATCAGCAAACCTCCAAATGTGAAAGTACGGAAACCCAAATCGAAAGTCTGTCGAACAGAGCTTGATATAAGAATGAATCGTAACCGTAGACCGAATCTGAAAATGTTCTAAGATCGGGAACCTTGGACGACGACAACCTCGATAGGACCACGAACCTGCCCGGAAACCTCAGACTACTACCTACGACGACCTCCAGAACACTTGATGGATCAGTGACTTTCGACTGATTTTTAGCGAGTTTGATGGGTTTTTGGAGTGATTCAACAGGAGAACAATGGTACTTTAGGTGAAGTTTCAACTGGGTTTTCTACATGCAGAAGCTATGGTGTATTTATGGTATTGAATTGCTGCGATTTTCAGTTTTGGAGTTTTCTTTCCAGACTTTTGTTTCTCGTTCGTCCCCTCTCTCTTTCTCTATCTATGTGTATATGCCTCGGTCCTCCTCTCTTGGGTTAGTTCTAGGATGGGCACGTGGGCTGCGGAAATGGGCCGTCCACTTTGAGCCTTTTTGGCAAGATTTGTGCTTTAAATGGGCCTAATTTACCAAAAATCTATCCAACCCATATCAACTCTTGCCTATTAAATAAAAATCAAAGATAAAATACTACCAAAATATTAACTAGCCCTACTTAAGTAGAAATAACTATTAAAATAAAACTAACCGTTAAAAACAAAACTATTTTTTGGCATTTTTCAAATATCATACTCCTAAAATATTATCCTCCATAGACGCCTTCAAAATAATAAAATTCATTTAACTCCATCTTCTAATAGTAAAATCCACTCGGAAGGTCTAGTTGACATATCAAAACAAGATGAGACTAACGAAATGGTATCATGAGGAAGATGTAAGAAGAATAGTTAAAATTATTTGAATCATTTCAAATAGAAAAAGTGTAAAATTAAGATAGAATAATATTTAAAACAATAATGTCAGTATAATTAATTCAATAAACCGTACAATATATCTTTGCATTCGATCGTTAGAACTTACATGGATATATGGGTCATGGGTTAAATGAGTTTTATTATAATATTAAAAAATAGAGTTTTAATATGACATGACATGTTAAATGTGTGATATTTATATTTAGAGTCAAAATACAATAGTTGAATAACTTTGTTGTCCTAAAAGAAACAAAAATGGCTTTGATAGGATATTCTCATAAGTTGGGTGACCATCCAAGAAATTTACTCGAGTAATTGTTATATAATAATTGTGATTCTTGATATAGCACATTTAACCTTCAATTAAATTATATGTGCAATTTTAGCCCGTATAGCTAATGAAAGTTATATAACGAGTTATTTTACAATTACTAAAATCCCTTATATGCTGTTGTTTTTTTGTGGTTTAAAAAGCCAGAACAAGTTAAAAAAGAACAACTCAAAAGACCTAAACTGCATCTCCTGTTGTAAATTCTATTTCTCTTTTTGATGAGTCAAGTAATTACTAGTTTCAAATTGCTTCTGATCGACCGCAAACAGTTTGCAAAAATCACTCTATGACGACAACTACAAGTCTCTACCACCTTTGCCTTTTTTTCCAGCTGACATGATCAAAAATTCAAAATTATCCTTAGCCCAAACTAACTCTGTTAAGTTACCGTTAGCTTGAGGACTGAAACACGCATTTGGTTTAATTGAAAGTAAAATATGTTATATTTGATAAGGCAGTATGGTGCATAAAATATCTTGTATTCATACAGAGTTAGGGGAAGAGCTGCATCCCAAAAATTTGATGTAGACAATCTATTCCAATGCTAGTATTAAATATTATTTCTATGACTCGAACTTATAACCTATAAATTATAGGGAGATAACTTACCGTTGTTTCGAGACTTCCTTCTACCTTTGATAACATAAGGACTATAATTGGAATAACATAATAACCCAAGGGTAACACAAGGATTAAAAATGTTAGTGCGTCAGCCTACTTTTGTTATAATATAGTAAAAAAAGTGCGAGGAAACAACCAATTTCTAAAGCTTTATATACTGAGCTTCCTTAGCTATACTAGAATTTACACATATCCAAACCCCACCAATCTTTTCTCCTTCCTTATAAATCCAAGTGAGGTGAACTCATTTTTTGAATATACCAAAAAAGAAGAAGAAAAGAAATGAGATTCGTAGACCTAAGGTACATTATATTGATGTTAATAAATATCTTCAAATATATGATGGGATCGTCTTTTGATTGGGATCCTTTCCACATATTAAGCCATAATCCTTTTCCAAGTTTCATGGTCTTCATTAGTAGAATCCTTTTTCTTTTATTTATTATTTTCCTTTATTTTCTCCATCACCTCTATAACAATTCACACAACTACTCGTCCTATCAGTATACACATATGATTTGATTTCAGCAGGTATAGACGTAGAAGGGAAAAAAAAGGACACTCTAAAAGTTTATAAAGTGAAACATATTGCCTTGACTTACATACAATTGCACAAGATCTGATTGAAGACGACTTTTTACTTTAATTAAGTTCATGACTAACACACCCATATTGAGTGCCTTTTCAAGATAACATAAGATTGAAGGTGACTTTTTCACAATTTGGAGATATCAACCGATGTACGATATACGTATTTGCCATCGTCGGGTTTCTATGTCTAATTTTGTTGGGCCCGCACGGGCAAGAGTCATCTAGTAAATTGTAAAAATGAGAAAATGGTAGTAGTTAGAAGGTTATTTGGACTCTATTTTTATTATATTCTATGACTGTTTGTTTACAGAAAATACAAAGTATTCGACGTTATCTTCGTTTTATTTTCTGGAACACTATTGATACAATATAATGTCAAATTGTCAATGTGCAGCATACCCCACTAAAATTTAAACCAATCAGTGACTCTATTCTATATGGTATACTAGATGAACCAGTCCAAAAAAAAAAAAAAGAGAACACATGCAAAAATTACATAATTTATATGTTGGAAAGAGAAAAGAACACATCTTTACGGAAGAATTAACCAGTATATGTATTATTCATAATATATAACATGCATACCGATTAAAAAAAGTAAATAATGAATCTAATTGATTATTTGTATAGAGATTCCTTTTTTGTACTATATCGTTACTGACTTGCTGTTGGAGTTCCGAATTCACAGATCTTTTTCTTTTTGCACTCAAGAAAAATACTTACTACTAATAAACAACGGGGAAGATAAATGAAATAATTAAAGAACAAGTGACTTATGACAAATTTAGAGACCGAAAAAATCAATGGAGGAGCATATAATTCAAAGAGGAGTACATCTTCATTGAGGAAAAAATATCACTAGGTTCTTGCATGCATATTTGTACAGCAATTATTTTTATTGTTCTAAATGTGATAAGTCATTTTTGTTCAATTTGAACATTTATATTTTATGTAATGATCCAAATTTTCATCTTTAAATTTAATAGGTAATTCTGTGTTCTAAGACCTCGGAAAATACCATTTATCATTCCTCGATTTACGTGCGCAGTCCGTAAAATTTTCCGAAAAGTTTTCATGTGAAAAAATGAATTAAAATATGAAATAGAGCTTTAAAATTCAAGTGAATTGACTTTGATCAATATTTTTAGCAAACGGACCCGGATCAATATTTTGAGAGTTCCGATAGCTCCGCATCGTGATTTGGGACTTGGGCGTATGCCCGAAATATAATTTGAAAGTCCTTAGCTCAAGTTATGACCAGTTAACGGAACTAACAATTTAAAGGCTAAATATTCCAAGTTTGACTACGGGGTTGACTTTTTGATATTAGAGCCGGAATCCGATTCTGGGAATGTGAACAACTGCGTTATGTTATTTATGACTTGTGTGCCAAATTTGAAGTCATTCTGGATTCATTTAATATGTTTTGGCACGAAATTTGTAAATTGAAAGTTTAAAACTCAAAGTTCGAATCGGGGTGTGAATTATAATTTCAGTATTGTTTGGCGTGATTTTAGACCCCGAGTCAGTCCGTATTATGTTACGGGACTTGTTAGTTTTTTCGGACGGGGTCTCAAATACCCCGAGAGTGAAACAGATCAAAATCGGAACAAGAATTAGACTTAAACAAAATCTGAAATTTTGGGTTCTCGTGTAATCGCACCTGCGGAATTTTGACTGTAGGAGCGAGCTCGTAGAAGCGAGACTTCCAGCGCAGATGCAGTCTTCGTAAGTGTGGCCTATTTGCGCAGATGCGAGGCCTCGCCTGGCAGCCCCTTTCGCAGATGCGAGCTCGCATGTGCGAGCCCAGGCACCGCTGGTGCGGAAATGCCTAGGCAGTGTATATATCGAAGAGTCCGACATTTTTACTCATTTTTGGTAATTTTGAGCTCGGTTAAGGCGAACCTTTGGGCGATTTTCACGGAAAACATTGGGGGTAAGTGTTCTTTATCCTATATTGATTATATTTCATGATTTCATACTCGTTTATATCATAAATCCGTGAATTTATGGGAGAAAAATCAAAAGTTTCAAAAATATTCCAAAAACAAAAAATTAAGATTTGAATGTTCATTTGATATCGGAATTTGACAAATTTAGTATGGTTGAACTCGTATCGGAACGGGTGTTCGGATTTCATGAGTTTTTTTTCGAGATTTGAGACATGGGTCCCACTGCCGAATATTTTAATAAATTTCGAAGTTTATCCGAAAATTTTGTAAATTCATATGGAATTAATTCCTATGATTCGTATTGAATATATCAAATTATTTGTGAATAGATTTGAAGCTTTCAGAGGCAATTTTAAAAGGAAAAGCTGTGGTTGAATAATTGATTGGAATTTGCAAAGCGAGGTAAGTGTCGTGGTTAACCTTGACTTGAGGGAATAGAACCCTTAAATTATTTATGATGTGAAATGCATGTGAACGACATATAGGCGAGGTGAAGAGTGTCTATACGTCGTCAAATTCATTGTTTGTCTGCTTACTTGAAAAATCATAAATTATTTTTAATCATAAATTGATTATTATAATAATTATTTCTCTCTTATTCTTTGTCACATATTAATTCTTGAATTCCTACATTAATTGTTACATGCTCTTTGAATTATGTGTTTTAATTGTTATTTGAGATTTAGCATATTAAATATTAAATTCATAATTAAATTTTAGTAGTTGTATGCTTGTTGTCTTATGATTTTATATTAAATGTTCCGTTAATTGGGGAATTTCTTCTATAAGAACTGTTTGGAATAAAAATATTGGAGGATCGGGTTGCACGCCGCAACAGACTTATTAAAAGTCAATATTGGGGGATCGAATTGCATGCCGTAACATACTTATTTAAAAAGTCTATATATATACTTGACTGAAATAAATATACGACAGACTTGATTAAAAGGAAAATATTATGAGAGCGGGTTGCATGCTGCAACAAAATTGAATGTGAATATATTATGAGAGCGGGTTGCACGCTGCAACAGAATTGATGGAAATGATAACTGATTTTGACAGCTGCGTTGGCTTCAATTATAATAAATGAGTTACTTGATTTATTTATATTATTTGTGGTTGTTATTAATACTGCGTACAAGTTAATGTAAGTGAACCGCCTTAGCCTCGTCACTACTTCGTCGAGGTTAGGCTCAGCACTTACCAGTACATGGGGTCGATTGTACTGATACTACACTCTGCACTTCTTGTGCAGATTTTGGAGTTGGTCCCAGCGGCGTACCGTAGACTTGCTCGGATTTCAGCTATTCAAAGGAGACTTGAGGTATAACTGCACGGCGTTCACAGTACTTAAGTCCCCGTCTACTTTACTTTAGTTGTGTGTTTGTTTCCAGACAACTTTATTTTATTTAGACCTTTATTTGTATTTATTCTAGAAGCTCCTGCATTTGTGACACCAATTTTATGATGGTATTTAGACACCGTTGTTTTGATGAATTATTTCACTATATTTCAAACTTTGCTTCCCCATTTGTTTCCTTGTTATTAATAAATTTTAAATGGTTTATATTATTCTAGCATTCGCTTGCCTAGCAAGTGAAATATTAGGCGCCATCACGGTCCGAAGGTGGGAATTTTGTGTTGTGATAGTTGGTATAAGAGCACTAGGTTACATACGTCTAACGAGTCACGAGCAAGCTTAGTAGAGTCTGAAGGATCGTTGCGTAGACGTCTGTACTTATCTCTCAGAGGCTATGAAGTTTAGGAACAATATCACTTCTTTCTTATTCCGTCGTGCGATTTTATTCTATCATCGATGATTGAACCATTCTACTCTTATTCTCTCGAAGATGGTGAAAACACGTAATACCTCTACTGATGGACATGGACCAGAACCCCCGGTGGCAACTATGGCCAGGGGTAGAGGTTGAGGCCGAGGTCGTGCTAGAGGCCGAGGTAGAGCTCAGTCCAGAGCTCGAGCAGCTGCACCTGTTGTAGAACCTCAGGTAGACCTTTAGGAGGAGTTCCACTTCAGAATGTACAAGTTGGACCAGTTCAGGTCCCAGAAGGATTCATAGCCATTCCAGTGCTTCAGGATGCTCTAGTCCGATTGGTGAGTCTTATGGAGGGTGTGGCCCAGAATAGTACATTTCCAGTGGCACCAGCCGTCTCACAGGATGGGGGAGGAGCACAAACTCCCACTAATCGCGCTCCGGAGCAGATGGCTCCCTAGAATCAGGCTCCAGCAACCCCGCCAGTTAGGGTACTTCAGCCAGTTGTTGCGGCATAGACCGGTGATAGGCCCGCCATGTCTTCTGATGCCTTGTTGAGACTGGATAAGTTTACTAATCTCTTTCCAATTCACTTCAGTGGTACATCTTCTGAGGACCCACAGGATTATCTTGAACGCTGCTACGAGGTACTGCGGAACATGGGTATAGTTGAGACCAATGGGGTTGATTTTGCAGTATTTCAGATGACGGGTTCCGCCAAGAGATGGTGGAGAGATTATACATTGACTCGACTAGTCGGATCACCTGCACTTACCTGGGAGCAGTTCTCTCAGCTATTTCTGGATAAGTTCCTCCCTATCACACTGAGAGAGGAATTTCGCAAGCAATTTGAGCGTCTACAACATGACAATATGACTGTTACTCAGTATGAGTCCCGTTTTGTGGATTTGGCCCGACATGCTCTCCTTTTACTACCTACGGGAGAGAGAGAGAGTGAGGAGATTTATTGAGGGACTCACTCACCCTATCAGACTTAAGATGGCGAAGGAAACCGGAAGTGAGATTTCTTTTCAGGCTGCTGCTAATGTCACCAGGAAAATCGAGATGGTTCTTTCATAGGAGAGAGGGAAGAGGTCTGATAAGAGGCCTCGTCAGTTCCAGTTCGGTGGTTTCAGTGGTGCCTCTCTAGAGGCAGGGGTAATTTTGGTAGGGGTCATCCTCCCAGACCGTTTCATGCAGCACTTCATGCATCTCCCAGTGCTTCAGGGAGTCACGGTTCTATTATGCCTTACTCTGGGTAGCCAGTATTCAGTGCATATTCAGCTTCTATCAGTGCACCACCACTCTATAGTTACTATAGTGGTTATCCGGCCCATTTGGGTTAGCTTCAGCTTCAGCAGCCACGGCATCAGGATGGGTGTTATGTGTGTGGGAACATTGGTCACATCAGGAGATATTTCCCTAGATTGGCGAGTAACAGATCTCGGCAGGATTCTCGTGCCCTCATACCAGCACCGGTTGCTTCACCGCCTGCTCAACCAGCTAGAGGTAGGGGTCAGCCAGCTAGAGGTGGAGGTCAGGCTATTAGAGGTGGAGGTCAGACCATTAGAGGGGAAGGCCAGTCAGTTAGAGGCCGTCCTTGAGATGCAGTTCAGAGTGGTGGGGCCCAGCCCCGATTTTATGCTTTTCTAGCTAGGCCTGAGACCGAGTCATTTGATGATGTGATCACAGGTATTATTCCAGATTTCCATAGAGATGCTTTAGTTCTATTTGATTCAGGATCTACTTATTCCTATGTGTCCTCCTACTTTGCTTCATATTAGGTTGTGCCTTGTGATTCTCTGAGTGCTCCTGTGTATGTATCTACACCGGTGGGAGACTCTATTGTAGTAGATCATGTATATCGTTCGCATGTGATTATTATTGGTAATCTTGAGACTAGTGTGGATCTTCTACTTCTTGATATGGTAGACTTTGATGTCATCTTGGGTATGGATTGGCTGTCTCCTTATCATGCTATATTAGATTGTCATGCCAAGACCGTGACCCTAGCTATGCCGGGGTGACCTCGTTTAGAGTGGAAAGGAACTCCTGGCCATTCTGCCAGCAGAGTTATTTCTTATATGAAAGCTCGGCGTATGGTAGAAAAAGGGTGTCTAGCCTATTTGGCTTATATTGGCGATCCCAGTGCGGATGTCCCTTCTATGGACTCAGTACCTATTGTTCGTGAATTCTCAGAAGTATTTCCTGCAGATCTTCCGGGGATGCCACTCGGCAGAAATATTGACTTCTGTATTGATTTAGCTCTCGGCACCCAGTCCGTTTCTATTCCACCATACCGTATGGCCCCGCCAAAGTTGAAAGAATTGAAAGAGCAGTTACAAGACTTGCTTGATCAGGAATTCATTAGACCCAGTGTCTTACCCTGGGGTACACCAGTATTATTTGTAAAGAAGAAATATGACTCAATGCGGATGTGTATAGATTATAGGCAGCTGAACAAGGCCACTATCAAAAACAAATATCCACTGCCAAGAATTGATGACTTATTTTATCAGCTTTAGGGTGCCAAGGTATTTTCGAAGATTGATTTAAGATCTGGTTACCATCAGTTGAAGATTAGGGCATCTGATGTCCCTAAGACAACTTTTCGGTCTCGGTATGGGTGTTACGCGTTCCTAGTGATGTCATTTGGGTTGACAAATGCTCCAGTAACATTTATGCATTTGATGAATCGGGTGTTCAAGCCTTATTTGGATTCTTTTATGGTTGTATTAATTGATGATATCTTGATTTACTCAGCAGTCGAGAGGAACATGAGCAGCATCTTCGAAGTGTGCTTCACACCTTGAAGAATAATCAGTTATATGCCAAATTTTCAAAATGTGAGTTTTGGTTAGACTCATGTGCCTTTTTGGGGCATGTTGTATCGACAGAAGGCATAAAGGCAGATCCTAAGAAGATTGAGGCTGTTTAGAATTGGCCTAGACCTACTTCAGTTATAGAGATCCAGAGTTTCCTGGGTTTAGCAGGTTATTATCGTCGGTTCATGAAAGGGTTTTCATCTATAGCAAGCACATTGACCAGACTAACCTAGAAGGGTGTCCCATTCAGATGGTCAGACGAATGTGAGTTGAGCTTTCAGAAGCTCAAGACCGCTTTGACTACGGCGCCAGTGTTGGTATTACCCACAGGTTCAGGATCGTATACAGTATATTGTGACGCATCTGACATTGGGCTTGGTGCAGTTTTAATGAAAGATGGCGAGGTAATTGCATATGCGTCACGGCAGTTGAAAGTTCACGAGAAGAATTATCATGTTCATGACGAATTGGAAACCATTGTTCATGCGCTAAAGATTTGGAGGCATTACCTCTACGGTGTCTCGTGTGAGGTATTTACTGATCATCGTAGCCTCCAGTATTTGTTCAAACAAAAGGATCTTAATTTGAGGTAGAGAAGATGGATGGAGTTGTTGAAATACTATGATATCACCATTTTGTATCACCCCGGAAAGGCCAATATGGTGGCCGATGCCTTGAGTAGAAAGGCTGTGAGTATGGGCAGTCTTGCGTATACTCCGGTTGGCGAGAGGCCATTAACTGCAGATGTTCAAACTTTGGCTGATCAGTTCATGAGGTTAAAAGTTTTAGAACCCAGTCAGGTTCTAGCTTGCACAGTCGCTCAGAGAGAGGCAGTATGATGATCCTCACTTACTTGTCCTTAAGGACACGGTGCAACACGATGATGCCAAATAGGTTGCTGTGGGGGAAGATGGAGTTCTGCGAATGCAGGGCCGTATTTGTGTGCCTAATATGGATGGGATTCATGAATTAATTCTTGAAGAAGCACACAGTTCTCGGTATTCTATTCATCCAATTACCGCCAAAATGTATAAAGATTTGCAGCAACATTATTGGTGGAGGAGAATGAAAAAGGATATAGTTGCATATGTAGCTCGGTGTCTGAATTGTCAGCAAGTTAAGTACGAGCATCAGAGACCTGGTGGTTTACTTCAGAAGTTAGAAATTCCTGAGTGGAAGTGGGAGAGTATCGCTATGGATTTTATTGTTGGGCTCCCACGGACTCAGAGAAAGTTTGACGCAGTTTGGGTCATTGTGGACAGGTTGACCAAGACATCACATTTCATTCCAGTGGCAGTTACCTATTCTTCAGAGAGGTTAGCTAAAATTTACATTCGTGAGATTGTCCGCCTTCACGTTGTGCCCGTGTCTATTATTTCAAATCTAGGTACGCAGTTTACCTCACATATTTGGAGGGCTGTACAGCGTGAGTTAGGAACGCGGGTGGAGTTGAGTACAACATTTCATCCACAAATAGACGGACAGTTAGAGCGCACTATTTAGATATTGGAAGATATGCTCTACACTTGTGTTATAGACTTTGGAGGTTCTTGGGATCATTTCTTGCCACTTGCGGAGTTTGCTTATAATAATAGCTACCAGTCAAGCATTCATATGGCTCCATATGAGGCATTATACGGAAGGCGATGCCAATTTCCAGTTGGTTGGTTTGAACCGAGAGAGGCTCAATTATTGGGTACCGATTTGGTAGAGGATGCCTTGGATAAGGTCAAGATTATTTAGGATCGACTTTGCACAGCTCAGCCTAGGAAAAATAGTTATGCCGACCGTAAAGTTCGTGATATTGCATTCATGGTTGGAGAAATAATATTGCTCCGGGTTTCACCTATGAAAGGTGTAATGAGGTTCGGAAAGAAAGGCAAGTTAAGCCCTAGGTATATTAGACCTTTTGAAATTCTTAAAAGGGTGGGTGAAGTAGCCTACAGGCTTGCATTACCACCTAGTTTATCAGCGGTTCATCCGGTGTTTCATGTGTCTATGCTCTGGAAATATCATGGTGATCCGTCCCATGTGTTAGATTTTAGCTCAGTCCAATTGGACAAAGATTTGACTTGCGAGGAGGAGTCGGTGGCTATTCTAGCCTGGCAGGTCCAACAGTTAAGGTCAAAGAGTTATCCTTCAGTTCGGGTGCAATGGAGAGGTCAGCCGGTACATGCATCTACCTGGGAGTCCGAGTCGGACATGCGGAGTAAATATCCACACTTATTCACCAGCTCAGGTACTTTTCTTTTCTAACTCCATTTGAGGACGAACGTTTGTTTTAGAGGTGAAGAATGTGATGACCCAAATTATCATCTTTCAGTTTAATAGGTAATTTTGTGTTCTAAGACCTCGAAAAGCACCATTTATCATTCCTCGACTTACGTTCGCAGACCATAAAATATTCCGGAAAGTTTTCATGTGAAAAAAAAAATTAAAATTTGAAATAGCGCTTTAAAATTCAAGTGAGTTGACGTTGGTCAACATATTTAGTAAACGGACCCGGATCAGTGTTGTGATAGTTCCGGTAGCTCCGTATGTCATTTATGACTTGTGTGCCAAATTTAAAGTCATTCCGGATTCATTTAATATATTTTGTCACTAGATTTGTAAAGTGAAAGTTTAAAACTCAAAGTTTGAATCGGGGTGTGAATTTTAATTTTAGTGTTGTTTGACGTGATTTTATACCCCGAGTCAGTCCGTATTATGTTACGGGACTTGTTGGTATATTCGGACAGGGTCCCGAGTACCCCGAGAGTGAAACGGATCGAAATCGGAACAAGAATTTGGACTTAGGCAAAATCTGAAAATTTTGGATTATGGTGTAATCGCACCTGCGGAATTTTGACCACAGGTGCGAGCTCGTAGAAGCGAGACTTCTAGCACAGATGCGGCCTTCGCAGGTGCGGCCTATTTGCGCAGATGCACATTTTTCCTCCGCAGATGCGAGGCCTCGCCTGGCAGCCCCTTTCGCTGATGCGAGATTTTTCTCGCAGATGCGAGCTCGCATGTGTGAGCCCAGGCATCGCAGGTGCGGAAATGCCTGGGCAATGTATATATCGAAGTGTCCGACATTGTTACTCATTATTGGTCATTTTGAGCTCAATTAAGGCGAACCTTTGGGCGATTTTCACGTGAAACATTGGGGTTAGTGTTCTTTATCCTATATTGATTATATTTCATGATTTCATACTCGTTTATATCATGAATCCGTGAATTTATGGAAGAAAAATCAGATCTTTCAAAAAACTTCCAAAAACGAAAAATTAAGATTTGAATGTCCATTTGATATCGGAATTTGACCCAATTTGGTATGGTTGAACTCGTATCGGAATGGGTGTTCGGATTTCACGGGTTTTTCCGGGATTTGAGACGTGGATCCCACTGCCAAATATTTTAATGAATTTCAAATTTTATCCGGAAAATTTATAAATTCATATGGAATTAATTCCTATGATTCGTATTGAATATATCAAATTGTTTGTGAATAGATTTGAAGCTTTCAGAGGCAATTTTAAAAGGAAAAGTTGTGGTTGAATAATTAATTGGAATTTGCAAAGTGAGGTAAGTGTCGTGGTTAACCTTGACTTGAGGGAATAGAACCCTTAAATTATTTGTGATGTGAAATGCATGTGAACGACGTATAGGCGAGGTGACGAGTGTCTATACGTCGTCAAATTCATTGTTTGTCTGCTTACTTGAAAAATCATAAATTGTCTTTAATCATAAATTAATTATTATAATAATTGTTTCTCTCTTATTCTTTGTCACATATTAATTCTTGAATTTCTGCATTAATTGTTACATGCTATTTGAATTATGTGTTTTAATTGTTATTTGACATTTAGTATATTAAATATTAAACTGCTTATTTTCTCCCTGATTTCTATAATAAATTGCTAATTTTCATTGTTTGTTTCATAATTAAATTATAATAGTTGTATGCTTGTTGTCTTATGGTTTTATATTAAATGTTTCGTTAATTGGGGAATTTCTTCTATAAGATTTGTTTGGAATGGAAATATTGGAGGATTGGGTTACACGCCGCAACAGACTTATTAAAAGTTAATATTGGAGGATCGGGTTGCACGCCGCAACAGATTTATTAAATGTTAATATTGGAGGATCGGACTGCGCGCCGCAATAGACTTGTTAAAAAGTTAATATTGGAGGATCGGGTTGCACGCCGTAACAGACTTATTAAAAGTCAATATTGGGGGATCGGATTGCACGCCGCAACAGACTTATTTAAAAAGTCTATATATATACTTGTCTCGACCCGAAATTTTCCACCGACGGGATCGTGATGACGCCTAATATTTCAATTGTCAGGCAAGCCAACGTTAGAGAATCATTAAACCAATTCCTTATTTTCATTCATTAAGTAATAAAACTTAACTAAAATAAAATATAATCAGTGCGGAATATCATAAAAACTGTATTAATTACTACCACCCAGATCTGGAGTCACAATTCACGAGCATTCTAGAATTTTATGCAAGAATAAAAGAAACAGTAGAACAGAAATGATAGACGGGGACTTCAAGGTCTGTAGACGCCGACAGATCTACCTTGAGTCTCCGGACAGCGAACCAATAGCAAATTCTCGATCAACCAGAGCCGATATCAAAATCTGCAAAGAAAGTGCAGAGTGCGGCATCAGTACAACCAACCCCATGTACTGGTAAGTGTCGAGCCTAACCTCGACGAAGTAGTGACAAGGCTAAGGCAAGGCACCTACAATCAACCTGTACAATTTAATAGTGTATACGCAAATAACAGGAATGAAGAACTAAACAGGAAATGTCAGGAGGAGAAACATATTGAGGGTAATACAAGATAAAGAACTACAACAGAATGATCACCGGAGCAGTCAATATACCATGAATCAACAGGAATAGTGAATACAGTAAGGAAAAATGCACGACATCACCCTTCATGCTTTTACTCTCAATCTCACCATAAAATTAATAGAAACGACACGGCATCACCCTTCGTGCTTTTACTCTCATATCATGGCACGGAATCACCCTTCGTGCATTAACACTCACAATATGGCACACATCACCCTTCGTGCATTAATACTCACAATATGGCACGACATCACCCTTCGTGCATTAACACTCTCCCTTACCATAATGCAATGCATAAATAAAAACATGGAGATAGAATAACAAGTACAAACCACAATTCAACATTTGGTTCCATAATATCAATATCAACTTGAAATAAAAACTCAATTGCCACCAGAAAATCTGTAAACATAATAAGAACGATAATTTGGACAACACTAGTATAACACGTAGCAATTTGGCATAGGAATGAGACAATATCAGAAAAATAGAGAAACATAGAAAAATAGGTAAATTGGCGATGCATAGGTACTCGTCACCTCACATATACGCCGCTCACATGAATTTCACTTAGCAATTAATCTAAGGTTTCTAATTCCCTCAAGTTAGGGTTAGACACAACACTTACCGCGCTCTGAAGGCCACTTAATTCTCAATCACAGCCTTTCCTTTGGAATTCACCTCTAAACCACTCGAATCTATTAAAAATGACTCAGTAATATCAAATATTGCTAATGGAATCAATTATATTGCATAAATTAAAATTTCAAATATTTCCTCCAAAAAGTCGAAAAATCGACCCCGGGCCCGCTTGGTCAAAACCCGAGGTTCGGACCAAAATCTTTTTACCCATTCACCCCTGAGCCCGAATGTGTAATTAGTTTTGGAATCTGACCTCAAATTGAGGTCTAAATCCACAAATTCCCGAAATCCCTATTTTCCACCCTAACCCCTAATTCTACCATAAAAACTCTACATTTTTGGTTGATAATTCAAGGAATGTAATGTGTAATTGAAAGAAAATGGTATAGAATCACTTACCAACACTTTGGGGAAGAAAATGACTCTTGAAAATAGCCTCTACACGTTTGGTTCTTGAAAAATGTTGAAGAAATGTCTTAAACCCGTGTTTGATTCTGTTTTATGCCCTGGGCGATAGTGTGCATCGCGTTCGTGAGGCCACTGTTGCTTTCACGAAGGGTACTGGCTGCCAAGCCTTCGCATTCGTGAGACCCAGCTCGCATTCGCGATGGTTACGCCCCCCTGGCCTTCGCGTTCACAAGATGTTTCTCGTGTTCGCGATGGTTACGCTCCCCTGGCCTTCGCGTTCGCGAGACGTTGCTCGCGTTCACAATGAAAGAACGACCAACCGTCCCCTAGGTCCCCAAGTGCTTCGCGTTCGCGATGAGTAGGTCGTGTTCGCGAAGGGTAAATCCCACATCGCTTGGCGTTCGCGACCAGGCCTTCCCATTCGCGAAGAAGGATTCTCAGCCTCACCGGATTACTCTTCGCGTTCGCGACCAGGCCTTCGCGAACGTGAAGAAGGACATGCCAGAACACAGATTCTACAGAAAAACCAGAATTCCAAAGTCCAAAACATCTCGTGGCCTATCCGCCACTCACCCGAGCCCTCGGGGCTCCAAACCAAACATGCACACAAGTCTAAAAACATCATACGAATTTGCTCGCGCGATCAAATCACCAAAATAACACCTAGAACTCTAAATTTAGCACCAATTCAAATGAAATTCTCAAGAACACTTTAAAATCCATAACTTCTCAACTGGATGTCCGAATCACGTCAAATCAACTCTATTTCTTACCAAATTTCACAGACATGTCTTAAATATGGTAATGAACCTGTACCGGTCTCCGAAACCAAAATACGGACCCGCTACTAACATTGCCAAATATCAATCAATTCTTAAAAACAAATAATTTCCAAACTTTTAATTTTCATCAAAAATTCATAACTCAAGCTAGGGACTTCCAAATTCGATTCCGGGCATACGCCCAGGTCCCATAATTTGATACGGACCCACTAGGACTGTCAAAGCACGGATTCGGTCCGCTTACCAAAAATGTTGACCGAAGTCAACCAAAATCAACTTTTAAGGCAAATATTCTTATTTTCATTAGTTTTCAACATAAAAGCTTTCCGAAAACCTGCCCGGACTGCGCATGCAAATCGAGGAAGGTAAAATGAGATTTGTAAGGCTTAAGAACGCCGATTCGAGTTCTAAAACATAAGATGACCTTTTTGGTCAACATTCTCCACCTCTAAAACAACCGTTCGTCCTTGAACGGACATAGAAAAATAACTGGTCTAGTGAAAAGGTGGGGATATCTACTCCGCACATCGGACTTAGACTCCCAAGTAGCTGCCTCAATATTCTGACCTCTCCACTGCACTCGAACTGAAGGGTAGCTCTTTGACCTCAACTGACGAACCTGCCGGTCTAGAATGGCCACTGGTTCCTCCTTGTAAGTCAAATCCTTGTCCAACTGGACAGAGCTGAAATCTAACACGTGGGATGGGTCACCATGATATTTCCGAAGCATAGACACATGGAATACCATATGAACTGAGGATACTCCTGGAGGCAACGCAAGTCGATAAACTACCTCCCCCACTCTCTCGAGGATCTCAAATGGCCTGATATACCTAGGGCTCAACTTGCCCTTCTTCCCAAATCTCATAACACCCTTCATGGGCGATACCCGAAGCAATATTCTTTCTCCAACCATGAATGCAATATCATGAACTTTACGGTTAGCATAACTCTATTTCCTGGACTGAGCTGTTTGAAGTCGATCCTGTATAATCTTGACCTTGTCCAAGGCCTCCTGAACTAAATCTGTACCCAATAACCGAGCCTCCCCCGGCTCGAACCACCCAACCGGGGGCCTACACCATCTACCATATAATGCCTCATAGGGATCCATCTGAATGCTCGACTAGTAGCTGTTATTGTAGGCAAACTCCGCTAATGGCAAAAACTTATCCCAAGAATCTCCAAAGTCAATAACACAGGTGCGGAGCATATCCTCCAAGATCTGAATAGTAAGCTCGGACTGCCCATCCCTCTGAGAATGAAATGTTGTGCTCAACTCAACCCGCGCACCCAACTCATGCTGAACTGCCCTCCAATAGTGCGAGGTAAACTACGTACCTCGATCAGAAATGATAGACACGGGCACACCGTGAAGACATACGATCTCACGAATATAAATATCTGCCAACCACTCCAAGGAATAGGAGACTGCTAGAGGAATGAAATAAGCTGACTTAGTCAGCCTGTCCACAATGACCCAAACTGCATCGAACCTTCTCTGAGTCTGTGGGAGTCCAACAACAAAGTCCATAGTGATATGCTCGCACTTCCACTCAAAAATATCTAACCTCTGAACTAAACCACCAGGTCTCTGATGCTCACACTTTACCTGCTGGCAGCTTAGGCACCGAGCTACATAAGAAACTATGTCCTTCTTCATTCGCCTCCACTAATAATGCTGCCTCAAGAATTGATACATCTCGGCGGTGCCCGGATGAATAGAATACCGAGAACTGTGGGACTCCTCATCGATTAACTCACGAAGTCCATCCACATTAGGCACACAAATACGACCCTGCATCCTCAAAACTCTGTCATCTCCAACAGTAACTTTCTTGGCATCATCGTGTCGCACGGTGTCTCTAAGGACAAGTAAATGAGGATCGTCATCTTGCCGATCTTTGATGCGCTCAGATAAAGAAGATCGAGCAACTGTACAAGCTAGAACATGGTTGGGCTCAGAAACATCTAACCTCACGAACTGGTTGGCCAAGGCCTGAATATCAAATGCAAGTGGTATCTCACCAACTGGAATATATGCAAGGCTACCAATACTGACTGACTTTCTATTCAAAGCATCGGCCACCACATTGGCCTTCCCAGGATGATACAATATGGTGATATCATAGTCTTTCAATAGCTCCAATCACCTCCTCTACCTCATATTGAGTTCCTTCTGCTTGAACAAATACTGCAAGCTCTGATGATCAGTGAATATCTCACATGGCACGCCATAAAGATAGTGCCTCCAAATCTTCATGGCGTGAACAATGGCTGCAAGCTCTAGATCATGAACAGGGTAATTCTTCTCGTGAACCTTCAGCTGCCGTGAAGCATATGCAATAACCTTGCCACCCTACATCAATACTGCACCCAGACCAATATGAGATGCATCACAATATACTGCATAAGATCCTGAACCTGCGGGTAACACCAATACCGGTGATGTAGTCAAAGCTGTTTTGAGATTCTGAAAGCTTACTTCACACTCATATGACCACCTGAACGGGGCACCCTTCTGGTTCAATCTGGTCAACGGGGCTGCTATGGATGAAAACTCCTCCACAAATCGACGGTAATAGCCCGCCAAAACCAGGAAACTACAGATCTCTATAGCTGATGTGGGTCTAGGCCAATTCTGGACTACCTCAATCTTCTTGGTATCCACCTCAATACCCTCTGTGGATACAACGTGATCCAAGAAAGCAACTGAACTCAACCAAAACTCACATTTTGAGAACTTAGCATATAACTGGTTGTCTTTCAGAGTCTGAAGAACGATCCGAAGGTGATGCTCATGCTCCTATCGACTGTGGGAGTAGATCAAGGTATCATCAATAAACACAACCACAAAGGAATCCAAATAGGGTTTGAACACCCGGTTCATCAAATCCATGAATGTTGCTGGGGCATTTTTCACCCCAAATGACATCACTAGAAATTCATAATGCCCATACCGAGTCCGAAAGCTGTCTTAGGAACATCAGATGCCCTAATCCTCAACTGATGGCAGCCAGATCTCAAATAAATCTTTGAAATCACCTTGGCATCCTGAAGCTGATCGAATAAATCATCAATCCTCAGCAGTGGATATTTGTTCTTGGTGGTGACTTTGTTCAACTACCGATAATCTATACACATCCTCATCGACCCATCTTTCTTCTTCACAAACAACACAGGTGCACCCCAGGGCGAGACACTAGGTCTAATGAAGCCCTTATCAAGAAAATCTTGCAACTACTCCTTCAATTCTTTCAACTCTGACGGGGCCATGCGATATGGAAGAATGGAAATAGGCTGGGTGCCCGGAGCCAAATCAATGCAGAAATCAATATCCCTGTCGGGTGGCATCCCCGATAGGTCTACAGGAAACACCTCTGGAAACTCACAAATAACCGAAACCAAATCTATGGAAGGAACCTCCACACTAGAATTGCGGACATAAGCCAAATAAGCTAGACACCCCTTATCGACCATATGTCGAGACTTCACATAAGAGATAACCCTGCTGGCAGAATGGCCAAGAATGGCCTAGTATGACATCAAAATCAACCATGTCGAGAAGTAGAAGATCTACATGAGTCTCAAGACTCCCAATGGTGACCACACACGAATGACAAACACGATCTACAACAATAGCATCTCCCACTGGCGTGGACACATATACAGGAGCACTCAAGGAATCACGTGGTACAACCAAAAAGGAAGAAAAATAGGGTGACACATAGGAGTAAGTAGATCCCAGATCAAATAGAACTGAAGCATCTCTACTGCAAACTGAAATAGTACCTGTGATAACAACATCAGATGACTCAGCCTCAGGCCTGGCTGGGAAAGCATAACACCGGGACTGGGCCCAACCACCCTGAACTACGTCCCAGGGACGGCCTCTAGCTGGCTGGTCTGCACCTCTAATAGACTGACCTCTACCTCTGGTTGCCTGACCCCTGCCTCTGGCTGGCTGAGCAGGTGGTGCAGCAACTGGTGCCGGAACCATGGCACAAGAACTCTGATGCTGTGAGATGCCCGTTGCCCGAGGGAAAAATCTGGCAATGTGCCTCGGATCACCACAAGTATAACATAACCTCGGCTACTGTGACTGTTGACCCTCAAACTGACCCTGTCGACCTGAATAACCAACCTGATAACTCTGGAGTGGAGGTGCACAAATAGGAGCTGGTGGTGCACTTTAGGCTAACTGGTCGGAATAATGCATCTGAGGGCCACGACCACCTGAGGCACCGTGGGATGCCTGGAGCGCTGAATGAAATGTCCTGGGAGGATGACCTCTACCAAAATTACTCTTGCCTCTAGATGAGATACCGCTGAACTCACCGGAATGACGAGGCCTCTTGTCAGACCCCTGACCTCCCTCAATAAGAACCATCTCGACTCATCTGGCGACATTAGCAGCCGCCTGAAAAGAAATCTCACTCCCAGTTTCCTTAGCCATCTGTAATCTGATAGGCTGAGCAAGTCCATCAATAAACCTCCTCATCCTCTCTCTCTCGGTGGGAAGCAGAAGAATGGCATGACGGTCCAAATCCACAAAATGGGTCTCATACTGAGTAACAGCCATACTGCTCTGCTGGAGACGCTCAAACTGATGGCGACGCTCCTCCCTCAATGTGATAGGCAGAAACTTCTCTATGAAGAGCTGAGAGAACTGGTCCCAAGTAAGAGCAGGCGACCCAACTGGTCTGGTCAACAAGTAATCTCTCCACCATTTCTTGGCGGAACCAGTCATCTGAAATGCAGCAAAATCAACCCCATTGGTCTCCACTATACCCATGTTTTGTAGAACCCCGTGGCAGCTGTCAAGATACTTCTGGGGGTCGTCTGAAGGGGCACCACTGAAGTGAACAGGCAAGAGCTTGGTAAACCTGTCCAATCTCCATAAAGCCTCAGAAGACATAGCTGGCCCATCTCCGACCTGTGCCACATTAACCGGCTAAACTAATCCGACTGACTGAGCTGCTGGAGCCTGATGCTGGGGAGTCATCTGCTCCGGAGCGAGAGTGGTAGGAGTCTGGGCTCCTCCTCCAGCCCGAGAGACTGTTGTTGCCATGGGAAATGTGCCAGTCTGGGCCACACTCTCCATAAGGCATACCAAACGGACCAAAGCGTCCTGAAGTACTGGGTAGCAATGAACCCCTCCAGAACATGAGCTGGTCCGACAGGAACATTCTGGGCTGGAACCTCCTCGCCAATCTCTATCTTAGGCTCCACTGCTGGGGCTGCTGCTCGGGCCCTTGGCTGAGCCCTGCCCCTGCCTCGGCCTCAGCCTCGACTCTGCCCCGTGTAAGAGCTATCACTGGAGGCTCTGGCTGCTGCTCAGTTGAGGAAGCGGTACGCGTTCTCGCCATCTACGAGAGAATAAGAGTACACGAGTTCAATCAGTATTGCGAAAGCAAAAATCACACGACAAGGAAGAATAGAAGTGAAACTTGTTCCTAAACTTCATAGCCTCTGGAAGATAAGCACAAACATCTCCGAACCGATCCTCCAGACTCTACTAAGCTTGCTCGTGAATGGTGAGACCTAGGCAACCTAGTGCTCTGATACCAACTGTCATGACTCAAAATTGCCCACCGACGGGACCGTGATGGTGCATAACATTTCACTTGTTAGGCAAGCCAACGTTAGAGAATCATTAAACCAATTCCTTATTTTCATTCATTAAGTAACAATAATTAACTAAAATGAAATATAATAAGCGCGGAATATCATAAAAACTGTATTAATTACTACTACCGGATCTGGAATCACAATTCACGAGCATTCTAGAATTTACTACAAGTAATAGTCTGAAAGAAATACAATTGTCTCAATAAAAGAAATAGTAGAACAGAAATGATAGACGAGGACTTCAAGGTCTGTGGACGCCGACATATCTACCTTGAGTCTCCGGACAGCGGACCAATAGCAAAATCTCGATCAACTAGAGCCAGTATCAAAATCTGCACATAAAGTGCAGAGTGAAGCATCAGTACAACTGACCCGATGTACTGGTAAGTGTCGAGCCTAACCTCGACGAAGTAGTGATGAGGCTAAGGCAAGGCACCTACAATCAACCTGTACAATTTAATAATGTATACGCAAATAACAGGAATGAAGAACTAAACAGGAAATGTCGGGAGGGGAAACATACTGAGGGGAATACAAGATAAAGAACTACAAAATAATGATCACCAGAGCAGTCAATATACCATGAATAAACAGGAATAGTGAATACAATAAGGAAAAATGCACGACATCACCCTTCGTGATTTTACTCTCAATCTCACCATAAAATTAAACGACACAGCATCACCCTTCGTGCTTAAACACTCACAATATGGCACGACATCACCCTTCGTGCATTAACACTCACAATATGGCACGGCAGCACCCTTCGTACATTAACACTCACAATATGGCATGGCATCACCCTTCGTGCATTAATACTGACAATCTGGCACGACATCACCCTTCGTGTATTAACACTCTCCCTTACCATAATGCAATGCATAAATAACAACAGGGAGATAGAATAACAAGTACAAACCGCACTTCAACATTTGGTTCCATAATATCAATCTCAACTTGAAATAAAAACTCAATTACCACCAGAAAATCCGTAAACATAATAAGAACGATAATTTGGACAACACTAGTATAACACGTAGCAATTTGGCATAGGAATGAGACAATATCAGAAAAATAGAGAAACATGGAAAAACATGTAAATTGGCGACGCATAGGTACTCGTCACCTCACATATACGCCACTCATATGAATTTCACTTAGCAATTAATCTAAGGTTCCTAATTCCCTTAAGTTAGGGTTAGACATAACACTTACCTCGCTCCGAAGGCCACTTAATTCTCAATCACAGCTTTTCCTTTGGAATTCACCTCCAAACCACTCGTATCTATTCAAAAATGACTCAGTAATATCAAATATTTCTAAAGGAATCAATTATATTGCATAAATTAAATTTTCAAAATTTTTCTCCAAAAAGTCAAAAATTCGACCCTGGACCCGCTTCGTCAAAACCCGAGGTTCAGACCAAAATCGTTTTACACATTCACCCCCCAGCACGAAGATTTAATTAGTTTTGGAATCCAACCTCAAATTGAGGTATAAATCCCCAAATTCCCGAAATCCCTATTTTCTACCCTAACCCCTAATTCTACTATAAAACCTCTAGAGTTTTGGTTGATAATTCAAGGAATGTAATGGATAATTGAAAGAAAATGGTTTAGAATCACTTACTAACACTTTGTGGAAGAAAATGACTCTTGAAAATTGCCTCTACCTGTTTGGCTCTTGAAAAATGTTGAAGAAATGGCTTAAACCCGTGTTTGATTCTGTTTTATGCACTGGGCGACAGTATGCATCGCGTTCGCAAGGACACTGTCGCGTTCGCGAAGGGTACTGGCTGCCAAGCATTCACGTTCGCGAGACCCAGCTCGCGTTCGCGATGGTTAAGCCCATTGGCCTTCGCGTTCGCGAGACGTTGCTTGCTTTCGCGATGGTTACGCTCCCCTGGCCATCGTGTTCGCGAGACGTTGCTCGCGTTCGCGAGACCCAGAACGACCAACCCTTCCCCAGGTCCCCAATGCTTCGCATTCGTGATGAGCAGGTCGCGTTCGCGAAGGGTAAATTCCCCATCGCTTCGCATTCGCGACCAGGCCTTCGCGTTCGCGAAGAAGGATTCTCAGCCTCACCCGATTAATCTTCACGTTCGCGAGAGTACCTTCGCGAACGCAAAGAAGGACATGCCAAAACAAAGATTCTGCAGAAAAACCAGATTTCCAAAGTCCAAAACATCCCATGGCCTATCTGAAACTCACCCGAACCCTCGGGGGCTTCAAACCAAACATGCACACAAGTCTAAAAACATCATACGAATTTACTCGTGCGATCAAATCGCCAAAATAACACCTAGAACTCTAAATTTAGCACCAATTCAAATGAAATTCTTAAGAACACTTTAAAATTCATAACTTCTCAACTGGACGCCCGAATCACGTCAAATCAACTCTGTTTCTCATCAAATTCTACAAACATGTCTTAAATATCGTAATGAACCTGTACCGGGCTCCGGAACCAAAATACGGACCCGATATTAACAATGCCAAATATCAATCAATTCTTAAAAACAAATAATTTTCAAACTTTTAATTTTCATCAAAAATTCATAACTCAAGCTAGGGACCTCCAAATTCGATTCTGGGCATAGCCCAGGTCCCATAATTCGATATGAATGCAAGCCCGTTTACCAAAAATATTGACCGAAGTCAACCAAAATCAACTTTTAAGGCAAAAATTCTTATTTTTATTAGTTTTCAACATAAAAGCTTTTCAGAAACCTTCCCGGACTGTGCACGCAAATCGAAGAGGGTAACAATGAGATTTTTAAGTCTTAAGAGCGCCGATTCGAGTTTTAAAACATAAGATGACCTTTTAGGTCATCACAATACTTGACCGAAATAAATGTATGACAGACTTGATTAAAAGGAAAATATTGTGAAAGCGGGTTGCACGCTGCAACTGAATTAAATGTGAATATATTGTGAGAGCGGGTTACACGCTACAACAGAATTGATGGAAATGATAACTGATTTTGACTGTTGCGTTGGCTTCAATTATAATAAATGAGTTACCTGATTTATTTCTATTATTTGTGGTTGTTATTAATACTGCGTACAAGTTAATATAAGTGAATCGCCTTAGCCTCGTTACTACTTTGTCGAGGTTAGGCTCAGCACTTACCAGTATATGGGGTCGGTTGTACTGATACTATACTCTGCACTTTTTGTGCAGATTTTGGAGTTGGTCCCAGTGGCGTACCGTAGACTTGCTGGGATTTCAGATATTCAGAGGAGACTTGAGGTATAACTGCACGACGTTCACAGTTCTGAAGTCCCCGTCTACTTTACTTTAGTTGTGTGTTTGTTTCCAGACAACTTTATTTTATTCAGACCTTTATTTGTATTTATTCTAGAAGCTCGTGCATTTGTGACACAAATTCTGGGATGGTATTTAGACACCGTTGTTTTGATGAATTATTTCACTATATTTCAAACTTTGCTTCCGCATTTGTTTCCATGTTATTAATAAATTTAAAATGGTTTATATTATTCTAACGTTGGCTTGCCTAACAAGTGAAATGTTAGGTGCCATCACGGTCCGAAGGTGGAAATTTTGGGTCCTGACATTTTAACTATTGTAATCTAAGAATAGTTTTAAAGAGATGATCACTTTATATACAAGTACACGATAGCTCAAAGATTAAACAATTTTCAAATCAACCATGTATGAAAATATATTTCAAAGATTTTCAAAAGTTTTTGGTAATGACAAATGGAAAGGAGTATAGCATGTTAATTTTGCTTACCTTGACTTGTGAAGAGATTTAAACATTAAGGTGTTTGATTTTAATTTGTTAACCTAACTAATGCCATTGTTAGGGACTTTGGGATATTTTAAATCGTCTTTGGCTGAACATCTGGATGCACTATAGCTAATCAATACTAATAACATAAATGTCTTTGAACTATAGATTGAAATAGATATATGTATAAAGGAAAAAATGTACGTTGCAAATGGAAATCTAATGTAAATACATTTCCAGAAATATGAAGAAAGTGGTAATAAAGGCCAATTTGACGATACTGAATTTCCCTACCAATAAAAATATTACTTTTCCATCCAATTCTTTGAAGATCAACGTAAAGTTTATACCTCTAAAAATTAATTTCCAACCACAAAAATATTCTCAAATCACTATAAGAAAACAATGAAATAATGGAGGTTATTTTTATGTTTTGCGGCGATTATGAACCGCCATAATACGTTGTAACGACCCGACCGGTCGTTTCGAGAGTTATAACCCCGTTTTCCCCATTTCTATTTCTCTGTGTTATTCAGCTATATTATGCTGTATCGGGTTAGTTGGTTTGGGACCGAAGTAGTTTCAGAGTGAATTGAGACACTTAGTCTCTTAAGTAGAAACTTAAGTTGGAAAAGTCAACCGGATGTTGACCTGTATGTAAACGATCTCGAATTCAAATTATGATGGCTCAGTTAGCTCTGTTAGGTAATTTTGGACTTAGGAGTGCGTCCGAAATGTGATTTGGAGATCCGTAATAGAATTAGGCTTGAATTGGCAAAATTGAAAATTTGGTGATTTCGGTCGGCAGTGAAAAATTTGATATCGGGGTCGGAAGGGAATTATGGAAGTTGGAGTAGGTTCATAGTGTCATTTGTGACGTGTGTGCAAAATTTGAGGTCATTCGGACGTGGTTTGGTTGGTTTTGACATCAGTTTCCAAATTTGGAAATTTAAAAGTTCCTAGGCTTGAATCCGAGGGTAATTTGGTGTTTGGAAGTTGTTTTGAGTGATTCAAAGGTTCAACTAAGTTTGTATGTTGGTATATGACTTTTTGGTAATTTTGGTTGAGGTCCCGATGGACTCGGGGTGATTTCGGGTGGTTAACGGATTTGTTGAAGTTGGAAATTGCAGCTGGAGCTGCTGCTTCTGCTATTTCCGCACGTGCGGAAGAAAGGATCACAGGTGCGAGGCCGCTGGTGCGCATGGGGAGTGTACAGGTGCAGAAACACTGGTCTAAGGCTGGGAACTCATGTGCGAATAATTGGCCGCATCTGCGAGCCCACAGGTGCGAGGCCTTGAGCGCAGATGCGGAGATGAGGAGTTTGGACTGGTTTCGTAGATGTGCACCTGGGACCGTAGATGCGAATCCGCAGGCGAGGAAGGGTTCCGCAGCTGTGGAAGTTGGGTGATTAAGTGAGATGCACATGTGCGGCTCCTTGGACCGCAGGTGCGGTCACACGGGTGCGAGAAAATGGCCACATGTGCGAAAAACCTAGGCAGAAACCATAAATAGAACCCTTCGCGAATTTTGGTCATTCTTCACAATTTCAATTCGGTTTTTGGAGCTTTTGGAGTGGTTTGAAGAGGAAATCAAGGGGGTTTCATTGAGATAAGTTGCTTGAGCCCTAATACTTGTATATTTGCTGATTTGCCGTTGTTTTAATCATGATAATTAGTGAAAATGAGGGGTTATGGATTGGAATATTTGGAGAGCAATTTAAGGATTTGAAGGACCAAACGATATCGGATTTTGATGAATTTGGTATGATTAGACTCGTGAGTGAATGATATTTCTAGTTTTGTAAATTTTGTCGGGTTTTGGTCTAATTTTTGTAGTGTTTCTTGTGGAATTTATTCCATTAGCACATATTGATGGTATTGTACTGATTGTGAATAGATTCGGAATATTTGGAGGCCGAGTCCAGAGGAAAGAGCATTGCGGGTTAGATATTTGACCGGTTTGAGGTAAGTAACGATTGTAAATCTAGTCCTCAGGGTATGAAACCCCGGATTTTGTATCATTCTACTATTTTTAGTGACACACATGCTAGGTGACGGGCGTGTGGGCGTGCACTGTTGGGGATTTGTGACTTGGTCCATCTCGTAGCAACTGTAAAGTTGCATACTTTGTTGAAACTATATGATACTTATATGTTTTAGAAAGAATTTCTATAAATTGGGTTGATTTCCATGTTTGGGCCTTGCGCCAATGCTGTTTGGACCCTTAGGGGCTGTTTCTTACCAGCCTCTCATTGTTTTCGATTGAAATCCATGTTATACTTGTTTACCGCATAACTTAGTTTTATGACTCTATTTTGATGCATATAAATATTTTGGGTCGAATGCCCTGTTTTACTGAGATGCCCGAGTGGCTTGAGATGTTTATGACTGAGTGAGGCCGATGGCCTGATTTTTGAGGATGAGTGTGAATCAGGGATGCCCACCTGTAGCATACTTTATTATTATATCACGTGAGTTGTTCGTGCAGATTATAGCGCTTGGGCTGAATGAGCCCCTCTGGAGTCTGTACACCCCCCAGTGAGCGCAGGTACCTACTGAGTGCGAGTGCCGAGTTCCGAGTGCCGAGTGCTAAGTGACTGGGAGGCATGAGTGATTGTGAGGTATGCCCGAGTAGCAAGAGTGATTGTGAGGTATGACCGAGTGGCACGAGTGACTATGAGGTTTGCCTGAAGAGCCGTATACGAGTGATGTTTTGCCCGAGGGACTGTTTATGATTTCATCATTTTGCTCACCTTTGCATTGAGCCTTTATTTGAAAAACTGTTGGAAAAATATCTTTAAATAATTTTTACTGAAACCGGGTTTAAACGAGATGATTTGATTCAAACACTGATTTTTTTTAAGCATGTTGTAATTTACTGAGATTTCATGATATGAACGTTATATGTTTTATTGCTCGTCACTACTACTCGGTCTTTATTTATTTTTATTACTTACTAAGTTGGCGTACTCACGTTACTCCCTGCACCTTGTGTGCAGATTCAGGTGTAGCTAGACATGGTAGCGCTTATTGAGTGTTCTGGTTGTAAATTTTCTTGGAGATAGCAAGGTAGCTTTTTGGTGATCGCAGCCCCTGCTCTTCTCCCTCTTATCTTCCTCTAGTTGTATTTAGCTATTTTCCAGGCTGAATTAGCCTTGATATTGTTAGATAGATGGTAGTAGATGCTCATGACCAGTGACACCCTGATGTAGGGCTTTTCTTTTTCACACTTTTGTTTTCTTTAATTTGAACTCCTTAAATGAAGGTTTTATGTTAAATAGTATTGAAATTATCTTTGAAATGAAAATATCGGTTTGTTTGGAAATAAGTCAGGTTGCGTAGTTCCATGATAGGCGCCATCATGACAGATTAGGTTTTTGGGTCATGATAGATTGGTATCAGAGCCTAGGTTACATAGGTCTCACGAGTCATGAGTGGGTTTAGTAGAGTCTTGCGGATCGGTACGGAGACGTCTGTACTTATCTTCGAGAGGATGCAAAACCTTTAGGAAACTCCACATTCTTGAATTCTTGTCGTACGAATATGTTGATTCTAGTAACTAAACATTTGTTGTTTCATTCTCTCATAGATGGTGAAGACTCGTGCTACCGGTCAGGAGGGCCAGTCACCAGTACCACCAGCCAGGGCCGCGAAAGGCCGAGGTTGTGGTAGAGGTCGTGGTAGAGGCAGAGGTGCAGTCTGTACAACAGTTGGGGCAGTACCTGCAGATCCACCGGTTGTCCCATATCAGGACCAGGTTCCAATTGTTGATGCAGCAGCTCAGGCACCACCTATGCCTATTGTGATTCCAAGCCTTCAGGAGGCCCTAGCTCAGATCCTGACAGCGTGTACTGGCCTTGCTTAGGCAGTCTCTATTTCGACAGCCACAACCACTTCTCAGGCCAGGGGAGGCACTCAGACTCCCGTCGCTCACACACCCGAGTAGGTTATTCAGGGACTTCAGACACCAGAGGCACCACCAGCCCAGCCTGTTGCTGTTGCTCAGGATTATGTAGTTCCTGCTATGAATGAGGATGATTAGCGTAAGTTGGAGATGTTTGGGAGACTTCAGCCACCACCTTTCAGTGGTACAGAGAGAGAGAATGCTCAGGATATTTTGGACAGGTGTCAGAGGATACTCAGTACTGTTGGTATTCTAGAGACTTGTGGGGTCTCAATCACTACCTTTCAGTTTTCTGGGGCTGCACTCAGATGGTGGGAGACTTGTGAGAGGCGCAGGCCTGTTGTCGCAGCACCCCTTACTTGCCAGCAGTTCTCTGTGGTCTTTTTGGAGAAGTTCATGTCTCAATCTCGCAGAGAGGAGCTGCACAGACAGTTTGAGCGGCTTCGCCAGGGTGATATGTCTGTGACACAGTATGATATGCGATTCTCTAAGTTGGCCCGTCATGCTATCTGGTTGGTTCCCACGGACAGAGAGAGGATCATGAGGTTTATTGATGGTCTCACTTATCAACTACAGTTGCTCATGACCAGAGAGAGGGTTTCAGCTGCTACATTTTATGAGGTTGTCGACATTGCTCAGCAGATTAAGATAGTTCATGGTCAGGAGAGGGTTGAGAGGGAGGCCAAGAGTCCTCATGGACAGGGTGGATTTAGTGGTGCTCCTTTTGGGGGTCAGTTCCAGCACGGTAGAGGTCGTCATTTCAGACATGCTCAGTCAGCTCGGCCATGGGTCTCACAGTTCTCATCAGGGCCACTCATCACTTAGTGCCCTTCCAGTTTAGAGTTCACCTCATTCTTCACCTGTTCAGGGCTCTTCCATGCCGGGTTCTTCTACCAGTCATCCCGGTGCTAGAGGTTCCCTTCAATTTCCGCCGCCAGCACCAGAGAGTTTGTTTGAGTGTGGGGAGCTTGGGCATATGTGGAGGCAGTGTCCTCGACATCATGGAGGTCTATATCAATAGAGGAGTCAGCCTTCGACTACAGCACCAGTTACCTCACCACCCGCCCAGTCAGCTCGGGGTGTAGGTCAGTCAGCTAGGTGTTGCCCTAGAGGGGGAGGCAGATCAGGGGGTGGTCAGGCACGTTTCTATGCTTTCCCTGCCAGACAAGATACTATTGCTTCAGATGCTGTGATTACAGGTATTGTCTCAGTTTTTCACAGAGATGCTTTAGTATTATTTGACCCTGGTTCCACATGTTCATATGTTTCCTTGTAGTTTGCCCATTTTATGGATATACCCCATGAGTCCTTAGTTTCATCTATACATGTATCTACTCCTATGGGCGATACTATTATTATGGACCGTATATATCGGTCATGTGTGGTGACTATTGGGGGTATGGAGACCCGAGTGGATCTATTATTGCTCAGTATGGTTGACTTTGATGTGATATTGTGTATGGATTGGTTATCTCCATGTCATGTCGTTCTAGATTATCAATGCTAAGACGGTGACATTGACTATGCCGGGAATTCCGAGGGTTGAGTGGAGCGCTTCTATAGATTATGTACTAAGTAGGGTGATTTCATATTTGAAGGCTCAGCGCATGGTTGAGAAGGGTTGTCTATCTTATTTGGCTTTTGTGAGGGATGTTAGTACATAGACTCCTGTCATTGATTCTGTTCCGGTGGTACATGAATTTTTGGATGTGTTTCTTGCAGACCTACCGGGCATGCCGCCTGACAGGGATATTGACTTTGGTTTTGATTTGGTGCCAGGCACTCAGCCTATTTCTATTCCACCATATCGTATGGCATCGGCGCAGTTGAAGGAATAGAAAGAACAACTTCAAGAACTCTTTGATAATGGGTTTATTCAGCCTAGTGTGTCACTTTGGGGTGCACCGGTTCTATTTGTGAAAAAGAAAGATGGTTTCATGAGAATGTGTATTGATTACAGGCAATTGAACAAGGTCACAGTCAAGAATAAATATCCTTTTCCTCGCATTGATGATTTATTCTACCAGCTTCATGGAGCGAGGGTGTTCTCCAAGATTTATTTGAGGTCCGGTTATCACCAGCTGAAGATTCAGGATTCAGATATTCTTAAAACATCTTCTAGGACCCGATATGTCAATTATGAGTTCTTGGTGATGTCTTTTGGGCTGACCAATGCCCCAACAACGTTCATGCATTTGATGAACAATGTATTCCAACCCAATTTGGACTCATTCGTTGTTGTACTCTCATAGCCAGGACGAGCACACTCAGCATTTGAGGATTGTATTACATAGATTGAGGGAGGAGAAACTTTATGCAAAGTTCTCCAAATAAGAGTTTTGGCTTAGTTCAGTAGCATTCTTGGGGTACGTGGTGTCCAGTGAGGGTATTCGGGTGGATCCAAAGAAGATAGAGGCGGTGCAGAGTTGGCCTAGACCATCCTCAGCCACGAAGATTAGGATCTTTCTTGGTTTGGTTGGTTACTACCGTCGCTTTGTGGATTGATTTTCATCTATTGCCTCACCCTTGACCAAATTGACCCAAAAGGGTGCTCCATTCAGGTGGTCGGATGGATGTGAGGAGATTTCAGAAGTTCAAGACTTCTTTGACCACAACTCCAGTGTTAGTTCTACCATTAGTTTTAGGTTCTTATACCGTGTATTGTAATGTATCGAGGATAGGCATTGGTTGTGTTTTGATGCAGGAGGGTAGGGTGATTGCCTATGCCTCGCGCCATTTGAAGACCCATGAGAAGAACTATCTTGTCCATGATCTTGAGTTAGCAGCCATTGTTCATGCCTTGAAGATTTGACGTCATTATTTGAATGGGGTTCATTATGAGATCTATACAGATCACCGAAGTCTGCAGTATTTGTTACAGCATAAGGATCTTAATTTGCGTCAGCGGAGATGGTTGGAGATTTTTAAGAACTATGATATCACTATTTTGTACCATCTGGGGAAGGCCAATGTGGTGGCCGATGCTTTGAGTCATTGGGCAGAGAGTTTGAGGAGTTTAGCATATATTTCGGCAGTAGAGAGACCTTTGGCATTAGATGTTCAGGCCTTAGCGGGCCAGCTTGTCAGATTAGATATTTCGGAGTCTAGTCGGGTATTGGCTTGTATGGTCTTCAGGTCTTCTCTTTATGACCGTATCAGGGAGCGTCAGTATGATGACCCCCACTTGCTCATTCTTCAGGACAGGGTTCAGAGAGGTGATGCTAGGGATGTGACTATTGGTGATGACGGCATGTTGAGAATGCAGGGCTGGATATGTGTGCCTAATGTTGATGGGCTTCGAGAGTTGATTCTTGAGGAGGCCCACAGCTTGCGGTATTCCATCCATCCGGGTGCCGCGAAGATGTACCAGGATTTAAGGCAGCATTATTGGTGGAGGCGGATGAAGAAGGATATAGTTGGGTTTGTGGCTTGGTGTCTAAACTGCCAGCAGGTTAAGTATGTGCATCAGAGATCGGGTGGCTTGCTTTAGAGATTAGAGATCCCAGAGTGGAAGTGGGAGCGGATCACTATGGACTTTGTAATTGGTCTCCCACGGACTTCGAGGAAGTTTGACGTTATTTGGGTTATTGTGGATCGGCTGACGAAGTCCGCGCACTTCATTCCCATTGGTAAAACTTACTATTTAGAGCGGTTGGCTGAGATTTACATCCAAGAGATCGTTCGCCTACATGGTGTCCCAGTTTCAATCATTTCAGATAGGGGTACTCAGTTCACATTGCAGTTTTGGAGGGCCGTGCAGCGAGAGGTGGGTACTCAGGTTGAGTTGAGCACAACTTTTCACCCTCAAATGGACAGTCAGTTTGAGCGCACTATTCAGATATTGGAGGACATGTTGCATGCTTGTGTCATTGACTTTGGGGGCTTATGGGACCAGTTTCTTCCACTCACAGAGTTTGCATATAACAACAGTTATAAGTCGAGTATTCAGATGGCTCCGTACGAGACTTTATATGGGAGGAGGTGTAGATCTCCGGTTGGATGGTTTGAGCCGGGTGAGACTAGGCTCTTAGGTACAGACTTGGTCCAGGATGCATTAGATAAGGTGAAATTGATTCAGGAGCGGCTTCGCATGGCACAGTCTAGGCAGAAGAGCTATGCGGGTAGAAAGGCCCGTGATGTGTCTTTTATGGTTAGGGAGAAGGTTTTGCTGAAGGTACCACCCATGAAGGGTGTTATGAGGTTTGGGAAGAGGGGAAAGTTGATCCCCCGGTTCATTGGGCCTTTTGAAGTGCTTCAGAGGTTAGTAGAGGTGGCTTATAAGCTTGCCTTGCTACCCAGCTTGTCGAGTGTGCATCCAGTGTTTCATGTTTCCATGCTCCGGAAGTATATTGGAGATCCGTCCCATATTTTGGATTTCACCACGGTTCAGTTAGAGGGTGATATGACTTATAATGTGGAGCCGGTGGCTATTTTGGATCGGCAGGTTCGAAGGTTGAGGTCAAAGGATATAGCTTCAGTGAAGTTGCAATGGAGAGGTCAGCCTGTGGAGGAGGCCACCTGGGAGACTGAGCGGGAGATGCGGAGCAGACATCCACGCATATTCAAGACTCCAGGTATGTTTCTAGACTATTCGAGGACGAACGGATGTTTAATAGGGGGAGGATGTAACGACCCGGCTGATCGTTTTGAGGGTTATAGCCCCGTTTTCCCTATTTCTACTTCTGTATTTTATTCAGATATATTATGTTGTATCGGTTTAGTTGGTTCGGGACCGGAGTGGTTTCAGAGTGAATTGAGACACTTAGTTTCTTAAATAAAAACTTAAGTTGGAAAAGTCAACCGGATGTTGACCTATGTGTAAACGATATCGGATTCGAATTTTGATGGCTCTGTTAGCTCTGTTAGGTGATTTTATACTTAGGAGTGCGTCCGGAATGTGATTTGGAGGTCCGTGGTAGAATTAGGCTTGAATTGGCGAAATTGGAAATTTGACGATTTCAGTCGGCAGTGGAAAATTTGATATCGGGGTCGGAAGGGAGTTCCAGAAGTTGGAGTATGTTCGTAGTGTCATTTGTGACGTGTGTACAAAATTTTAGGTCATTCGGACGTGGTTTGATTGGTTTCGGCATCGGTTGCCGAATTTGGAAATTTAGAAGTTCTTAGGCTTGAATACGAGGGTAATTTGGTGTTTTGATGTTGTTTTGAGTGATTCGAAGGTTCGACTAAGTTTGTATGTTAGTATATGACTTGTTGGTATTTTTGGTTGAGGTCTCGAGGGCCTCGGGCTGATTCTGGGTGGTTAACGGATTTGTTGAAGTTGGAAATTGCAGCTGGAGTTGCTGCTTCTACTATTTCCGCACCTACGAAAGAAAGGGTCGCAGGTGCGAGGCCGCTGGTGCGCGTGGGGAGTGCGCAGGTGCGGGCAACTCTGGGCCAAGGATGGTAATGCAGGTGCGATGAATTGGCCGCATCTGCGAGCCCGCAGGTGCGAGGCCTTGAGCGTAGATGCGGAGATGAGGAGTTTGGACTGGTTTCGCAGATGCGCACCTGGGACCGCAGATGTGAGTCCGCAGGTGCGAGGATGGGGTCCACAGGTGTGGAAGCTGGGTGATTAAGTGAGTTGTGCAGGTGCGGCTCCTTGGACCGCAGGTGCGAGAAAATGGCCGCAGGTGCGAAAAACCTGGGCTGAAACCATAAATAGAACCCTTCGCAAATTTTGGTCATTCTTCACAATTTCAACTCGGTTTTTGGAGCTTTTGGAGGGGTTTGAAGAGGGAATAAAGGGGGTTTCATTGAGGTATGTTACTTGAGCCCTAATACTTGTATATATGGTGATTTTCCATTATTTTAATCATGGTAATTAGTGAAAATGAGGGGTTAGGGCTTGGAATATTTGGAGAGTAATTTAAGGATTTGAAGGACCAAATGATGTCGGATTTTGATGAATTTGTTATAGTTAGACTCATGAGTGAATGAGCTTTCTAGTTTTGTAAATTTTGTCGGATTTCGAGATGTGGGTCCGTGGGCCGAGTTTGAGCCAATTTCGGATTTTGGTCTAATGTTTGTAGTTTTTCTTGTGGAATTCATTCCATTAGCGTGTATTGATGGTATTGTACTGATTGTGAATAGATTCGGAGCATTTGGAGGCCGAGTCTAGTGGCAAGAGCATTGCGGGTTAGAGATTTGTCCGGTTTGAGGTAAGTAACGTTTGTAAATCTAGTCCTGAGGGTATGAAACCCCAATTTTTGTATCATTCTACTATTTTTAGTAACGCACATACTAGGTGACGGGCGTGTGGGCGTGTACTATTGGGGATTTGTGACTTGGTCCATCCCATAGCAACTGTAAAGTAAAATACTTTGTTGAAACTATATGATACTTATATGTTTTAGAAAGAATTTCTATAAATTGGGTTGATTGTCATGTTTGGGCCTTGCGCCAAAGTTGTTTGGACCCTTTGGGGCTGTTTCTTACCATCCTCTCATTGTTTTCGATTGGAAATCCATACTCAGTCATGTTATACTTGTTTACCGCATAACTTAGTTTTATGACTCTATTTTGATGCATATAAATATTTTGGGCCGAATGCCCTGTTTTATTGAGATGCCCGAGTGGCTTGAGAGGTTTATGACTGAGTGAGGCCGAGGGCCTGATTTGTGAGGATGAGTGTGGATCGGGCTGCCCGCCTGCAGCATACGTTATTATTATAGCACGTGAGTTTTTCGTGCAGATTATAGCGCTTGGGCTGAAGGAGCCCCTCCGGAGTCTGTACACTCCCCCCCCCCAGTGAGCGCAGGTACCTACTGAGTGCGAGTAGTGCCGAGTGCTGAGTGACTGGGAGGCATGAGTGATTGTGAGGTATACCTGAGTAGCATGAGTGATTGTGAGGTATGCCCTAGTGGCACGACTGACTCTGAGTTAGCCCGAGGGGCTGTATACGAGTGATGTTTTGCCTGAGGGGCTGTTTATGATTTCGTCATTTTGCTCACCTTTGCATTGAGCCTTTATTTGAAAAACTATTGAAAAAATATCTTTAAATGATTTTTACTGAAACCGGGTTTAAACGAGATGATTTGATTCAAACACTGTTTTTTTACGCATGTTGTACTTTACTGAGATTTCATGATATGAAAGTTATATGTTTAATTGCTCGTCACTACTACTCAGTCTTTATTTATTGTTGTTACTTACTGAATTGGCGTACTCACATTACTCCCTGCACCTTGTGTGCATATTCAAGTGTAGCTGGACACGGTAGCGATTATTGAGTGTTCTGGTTGCAGATTTTCTTGGAGATAGCAAGGTAGCTGTTTGGCGATCGCAGCCCCTGCTCTTCTCCCTCTTATCTTCCTCTAGTTGTATTTAGCTATTTTCTAGGCTGAGTTAGCCTTGATATTGTTAGACAGATTGTAATAGATGCTCATGACTAGTGACACTCCGATGTCGGGCTTTTCTTTTTCGCACTTTTGTTTTCTTTGATTTGAGCACCTTAAATGAAGGTTTTATGTTAAATAGTATTGAAATTATCTTTAAAATAAAAATATCGGTTTGTTTGGAAATGAGTCGGCTTTCCTAGTTCCACGATAGGCGCCATCACGACAGATTAAATTTTTGGATCGTGACATACGCATCAACGGCGGTTTTGTAAAATGCCATAATCCTGTCCGCCACAAGAGTAATACGGCGGTTTTGTGATAAACGCCATAATTGTCTAGTGCATAATACGGCGGTTTTCATTTGCATAATACAGCTGTTGGAAACCGCCGCAATTGTAAATCTTGTGCCAAGATATGATGAATATTATGGAAGCTAAGAACCGCCAGTATTATAGGTTGTTACTGCAATACTTTTATATTCATTTATTTATTTTAGTAATTTTTTCTTTCTAAATTTACCACATATTTACTACACCCGTGCTTATAATCTTGTTTAATGCTTTATAAAGCAATACATTTAACAAAAATATAGAGGATTAAACATTAAATATAATCTTTGTATAAAATATACAAGTACTCCACAGTTACATCATCAAATATAGTAAAGTTTTAGAGTTAATCATTGTGATGACCCAAAATGTCATCTTTAAATTTAATAAGTAATTTTATGTTTTAAAACCTCGAAAAGCACCATTTATCATTCCTCGACTTGCGCGCACGCAATTTGAGAAGGGTAAAAATGAGATTTTTAAGGCTTAAGAGTGCATAATCGAGTTTTAAAACATAAGATGACATTTTGGGTCATCACTAAAAGATATGAGATTTTAAAATATGCCACAATTGTAAATGATTTTGCTATTTTTGGAATAAAGCAAAAGTAATACCATTTATATTAATAACTCTTTAAAAATATCTATCATGTAAAAACCTCTAAAACAAAAGGCTCTTTTTATAAATTATATTTATTCTCTAATACCTCATTTTGTTTAAAGGTCTATGATATAGTTAATTGGAATTTAGGAGGATCAAAACTTTAAAAAGAAAAAAAGAAAAAGAAAGTTATATCTAGAAAATGTCATCCTTCTCTAATATCACAATTTGCTTGAAATTTAGAGACCGGAAAAATCAATGAAGGAGCATATAATTCAAAGAGGAGTACATCTTCATTGAGGAAAACATATCACTAGGTTCTTGCATGCATATTTGTACGGTAATTATTTTTATTATTCTAACTGTGATAAATTATTTTTTTGTCACGACCCAAAATCTATTAAAGGCGGTGATGGCGTCGGATACCGCTGTCAGGCAAGCAAACAACACACACTTAGCTTAATTTCCCATTTTAATGGATTTAAAATCAAAATTTCTTCAATGAAATAATAAAAATAAAACTCATAGAGTCAATGATAAATATTTTTAGCAACTAAATTTCTAAACAACTCACAACCATTTTCAAAATTCGGTGTCACAAGTGCATGAGCATTTACTAGAGAATTAAAATAAAATACAGCATCTGTCTAGAATACAAATTAGACAGGAAAATATAATAACTCTGAAGGATACTCTGTTAGCTGCGGATCGTAATATAGAATGTAGCTCACCTATGTCCCCACAATTATTAAGCCACACCTCTGCGCCCACAGGGCCGCTATATATATATATGTACCTGCACAAAATAATATGCAGCAAGTGCAGTATGAGTACGAAAATAACGTGTACCCAGTAAGTATAAAGCCTAATCTCGAAGTGATAGAGACGAGATAGCCGACTTTGACACTCACTATGGGTCAATAATATTAAATAATCATGAAAATAGAAATATATATATCAACATAATTCACAGAGTTAACAATAATTTTATTGAACCAACAGAAGTAATTAAATTTCTTCAATTCCAATAAATTTTCAATTTATCAATCAAATTCCTTCAAATGAAACAATTTCTAATCTATTAATTAAATCCTTCAATTTTAATAAAAATTCTATTGTATCAAATAACTTTACATGATGCAATTCAATTGTCAATAAATTTCTAATTTATCAAATAGCTTTACAAGGTGCCATTCAATTTCAATAAATTTTTAATTTATTAAATAGCTTTACAAGCTGTAATAAACTGTCCAAGTATCGTGTAATTATTATTATTGTTAAGCACGATTTTCTGCCGGGGTCGTACGACCCGATCCATAGTTTCGTGTACACTGCCGAGGGACGTGCGGCACGATCCATAGATGCATCTATCATGCTGAGGCGTTCGGCCCGCTCCACAAGAAAGGAGGACATTTTTTTATGTGCCTCCGGAAGGAGAGTATATTTATTATAAGACAAATTCGGGAGGAAGAACAATTTCTTTTAACAATTAATTAATTTAAACAGAAAATCAAGCATATAAGGTTTCCATCCTTTAATATCTTTTTCTGAAAATTCACAATATATTCATATATATATATATATATATATATATATATATATATATATATATATATATATATATATATATATTAATTAAACAAAGAATACAATTTACACAAGTAATTCATGCTTTGAGTCCTAAACTACTCGGACTTTAGCATTAATAGTAGTTACGCACGGACTCTCGTCACCTCGTGCGTACGTAGCCCCCCGCAATTAGCAACAATTATTCAATTTAATCCCTATCGGATAAGAGACTTACCTCGTCTTGCTCCAATTTAATCCACTATAAGGACTTTTTCCACGATTATCCAACTCTGTCTGGCTCGAATCTAGCCAAAATAATTCGATACAATCACTAAAAATTATAGGAATCAATTCTATAAGAAAATACTACATTTTTAATAAACATAACGAAATTAATTAAATATTCGTCCGTGGGGCCCACATCTCGGAATCCGACGAAAGTTATGAAATCCGACAACCCATTCAATTATTAGTCTAACCATACAAGTTTTACTCAAATCCGGCTCTGAATCGATATCGAAATCTCAAAAATTTGTTTCTATGCGATTTCTAAAAATTTTCAAATCTCAATCTGAAAACACTAATTAATTAGTGAAAACAATGATATATTTATGTTAATAGATCAAATCCAAGTTAGAATCACTTACCCCAATGTCCTTTCCTTGAAAATCTATCAATAATCGCCTCTGCTCAAACTCCAATTTGTTAAAAATGGCGAATAGGACGAATGTCCTCTTTTATAATTCTGCCCAGGCAGCCTCGATCCTCAGCATCGATCCACAGCCTCGATCCTCAGCCTTAATCCACAGCCTCGATCCTCAGCCTCGATCCACAACCTCGATCCATAGCCTCGATCCACAGCGTCGACCCACAGCCTCGATCCACAACCTCGATCATCAGCCTCAATCCACAGCCTCCATGCTCAGCCTCGATCCACAGCCTCCATCCTCAGCCTCCATCCACAGCCTCGATCTTATGCCTCGATCCTATGCATCGATCCTCGGCTTCGATCTTGGGAGCTCAATTTTTGGCCTCGATTATGGGCCAGAATTTCCAGCAGAAAGGAAAATTTGTAGCAGTTGTTTTAACTCCAACCTTTGATCCGTCAACCATTCGAAACTCACCTGAGGCCCTCGGAACCTCAACCAAATATACCAACAAGTACTAAAATATCATACGAACTTATTTGAAACCTCAATACACATAAAACGACGCTAAAACCATGAATTATGCTCCGTTTCAAGTTTGATGAAACTTAAAATTTCCAACTTGTACATTCGATGTCGAAACCTATCAAATCAATTCCGATTGACCTCAAATTTTACACACAAGTCATAAATGACATAACGGAGCTATAAAATTTTTTGAAACTGGATTCTGACTCCGGTATCAAATAGTCAACTCCTCGGTCGAACTTCCAAACTTAAATTCTTATTTTTAGCCATTTCAAGCCTAATTTAAGTACGGACTTCCAAATAAAATTCCAAACACGCTCCTAAGTCTAAAATCACCATACGGAGCTGTTGGAATCATCAAAATTCTATTCCGGGGTCATTTTCACATAATTAGACATCCGGTCACTATTTGAACTTAAACATTTTAATGTTTTATCAAAATTCCATATCTCGGGTTAGGGACCTCGGAATTTGATTCCGGGTATACGCCCAAGTCCCAAATCACGATACGGACCTACCGAAACTGTCAAAACACTGATCCGAATGTATTTGCTCAAAATATTGACCAAAGTCAAAATTGGCCTTTTAAAGCCAACTTAAGGAATCAAGTGTTCCAATTTCAACCCAAATACTTCCAAATCCCGAACCAACAATCCCCAAAAGTCATAAATAATTTAAAGCACATACGAGAAGTTTTATTTAGGGGAACGGGGTTCTAAAAGTCAAAACGACCGATTGGGTCGTTACATTCTCTCCCACTTAATATACGTTCGTCCTCGAACGTGCTAAGGAGTGTGCCGGAGTTATCCAAAATCATTGTTTAACACCTCGTGCACCTACCCATGCTTCCACACCCAGTTGAGCACATTAACTCGAGCCAATCTAAAAATTCTCCCCTTTATTTAGACAAATAAGCCTTAGAGCCCAATTCTAACATCCAGAATTCTCCACCATGCCTGTTTCGAACCTATGAATGTCGTATCAATCACTACACGATGCACCAATACAGGATTGCATACCTCTGTTGAATTTAGACCATGCACTGCATCATTCACATGACTATAATAACATCCTCTCATAACAATAGCCAAAATTCCACGAATCTGATGTTCACAACACACATCATGATACATATAATTCTTGTTCCAACTCTTGAAATGCTTCCACGATGGAAGATATGTGTAGAAATTCTTAATCAACTGCCGAGTCAACAATTATTGAGTTTTTCCTTCCGACAAGAACCATTGCCTCATTATAACCAAATAATGGTATTTGTTCTTTATTACACTCCATATAATCTGATCGCACTAATCCTAAATCCAATAATCTTGTCTCACCAAGTATGAGCTGCTCAGGCAATAAACCACCTCAGACAAGATCAAAAAGCCTTATATGACGCCACAATTAGCTAATAAGCTACAGACTCGATTGCGATACATAAGGAAAACAAACTCTGGAAAGGATTACTCAACCCACGTAACTAATTAGACAACAGAAAAGGTGTCATGAACCTTCCTTCATAAAATGGGACACAAACACACAAAATAGAATATAAGGGACTGTACTCAACATCACACTGTTGCGGCGTGCAACCCGATCCACACATGATACTGTTATGGCATGCAACCCGAACCACACATGATACCCATGGCAGCATGCCATACATCAGCCTTGATCCTCAGCCTCGATCCACAGCCTTGATCCACAACCTCGATCCTCAGCCTCGATCCTTAGCCTCGATCCTCAGCCTCGATCCACAACCTCGATCCTCAGCCTCAATCCACAACCTCGATCCTCAGCCTCAATCCTCAGCCTCGATCCACAACCTCAATCCATAGCCTCGATCCACCAGCCTCGATCCATAGCCTTGATCCACCAGCCTCGATCCATAGCCTCGATCCACCAGCCTCGATCCACCAGCCTCGATCCACAGCTTCGATCCGAAGCCTCGATCCACAGCCTCGATCCACATCCTCGATCCTCAACCTCGATCATCAGCCTCGATCCACAGCCTCGATCCTCAGCCTCGATCTTATGCCTCGATCCTATGCATCGATCCTCGGCCTCGATCTTGGGAGCTCGATCCTCGACCTCGATCTTAGGAGCTCAATTTTGGGCCTCGATCTTGGGCCAGAATTTCCAGCAGAAAGGAAAATTTGCAGCAGCTATTTTAAGTCCAACCTTTGATCCGTTAACCATCCGAAACTCACCTGAGGCCCTCGGGACCTCAACCAAATATACCAACAAGTCCTAAAACATCATACGAACTTATTTGAAACCTCAAATCACATAAAACGACGCTAAAACCATGAATTATACTCCCATTCAAGTTTAATGAAACTTAAAATTTCCAACTTGTACATTCGATGTGGAAACCTATCAAATCAACTCCGATTGACCTCAAATTTTACACATAAATCATAAATGACATAACGTAGCTTTGAAAATTTTCGAAATTGGATTCTGACTCTGGTATCGAATAGTCAACTCCTCGGTCAAACTTCCAAACTTAAATTCTTATTTTTAGCCATTTCAAGCCTAATTTAACTACAGACTTCCAAATAAAATTCCGAACACGTTACAAAGTCCAAAATAACCATACAGAGCTGTTGGAATCATCAAAATTCCATTCCGGGGTCGTTTTCACATAATTAGACATCCGGTTACTATTTGAACTTAAACATTTTAATGTTTTATCAAAATTTCATATCTCGGGTTAGGGACCTTGGAATTTGATTCTAGGTATATGCCCAAGTCCCAAATCACGATACGGACCTACCGAAGCTGTCAAAACACTGATCCGAATCTGTTTGCTCAAAATGTTGACCAAAGTCAAACTTGGCCTTTTAAAGCCAATTTAAGGAATCAAGTGTTCCGATTTCAACCCAAATACTTCCAAATCACGAACCAACAATCCCCAAAAGTCATAAATAATTTAAAGCACATACGAGAAGTTTTATTTAGGGGAACGGGGTTCTAAAAGTCAAAACGACCGGTTGGGTCGTTACATTCTCTCCCACTTAATATAAGTTCGTCCTCGAACGTGCTAAGGAGTTTGCCGGAGTTATCCAAAATCATTGTTTAACACCTCGTGCACCTACCCATGCTTCCACACCCAGTTGAGCACATTAACTCGAGCCAATCTAAAAATTCTCCCCTTTATTTAGACAAATAAGCCTTAGAGCCCAATTCTAACATCCAGAATTCTCCACCATGCCTGTTTCGAACCTATGAATGTCGTATCAATCACTACACGATGCACCAATACAGGATTGCATACCTCTGTTGAATTTAGACCATGCACTGCATCATTCACATGACTATAATAACATCCTCTCATAACAATAGCCAAAATTCCACGAATCTGATGTTCACAACACACATCATGATACATATAATTCTTGTTCCAACTCTTGAAATGCTTCCACGATGGAAGATATGTGTAGAAATTCTTAATCAACTGCCGAGTCAACAATTATTGAGTTTTTCCTTCCGACAAGAACCATTGCCTCATTATAACCAAATAATGGTATTTGTTCTTTATTACACTCCATATAATCTGATCGCACTAATCCTAAATCCAATAATCTTGTCTCACCAAGTATGAGCTGCTCAGGCAATAAACCACCTCAGACAAGATCAAAAAGCCTTATATGACGCCACAATTAGCTAATAAGCTACAGACTCGATTGCGATACATAAGGAAAACAAACTCTGGAAAGGATTACTCAACCCACGTAACTAATTAGACAACAGAAAAGGTGTCATGAACCTTCCTTCATAAAATGGGACACAAACACACAAAATAGAATATAAGGGACTGTACTCAACATCACACTGTTGCGGCGTGCAACCCGATCCACACATGATACTGTTATGGCATGCAACCCGAACCACACATGATACCCATGGCAGCATGCCATACATCAGCCTTGATCCTCAGCCTCGATCCACAGCCTTGATCCACAACCTCGATCCTCAGCCTCGATCCTTAGCCTCGATCCTCAGCCTCGATCCACAACCTCGATCCTCAGCCTCAATCCACAACCTCGATCCTCAGCCTCAATCCTCAGCCTCGATCCACAACCTCAATCCATAGCCTCGATCCACCAGCCTCGATCCATAGCCTTGATCCACCAGCCTCGATCCATAGCCTCGATCCACCAGCCTCGATCCACCAGCCTCGATCCACAGCTTCGATCCGAAGCCTCGATCCACAGCCTCGATCCACATCCTCGATCCTCAACCTCGATCATCAGCCTCGATCCACAGCCTCGATCCTCAGCCTCGATCTTATGCCTCGATCCTATGCATCGATCCTCGGCCTCGATCTTGGGAGCTCGATCCTCGACCTCGATCTTAGGAGCTCAATTTTGGGCCTCGATCTTGGGCCAGAATTTCCAGCAGAAAGGAAAATTTGCAGCAGCTATTTTAAGTCCAACCTTTGATCCGTTAACCATCCGAAACTCACCTGAGGCCCTCGGGACCTCAACCAAATATACCAACAAGTCCTAAAACATCATACGAACTTATTTGAAACCTCAAATCACATAAAACGACGCTAAAACCATGAATTATACTCCCATTCAAGTTTAATGAAACTTAAAATTTCCAACTTGTACATTCGATGTGGAAACCTATCAAATCAACTCCGATTGACCTCAAATTTTACACATAAATCATAAATGACATAACGTAGCTTTGAAAATTTTCGAAATTGGATTCTGACTCTGGTATCGAATAGTCAACTCCTCGGTCAAACTTCCAAACTTAAATTCTTATTTTTAGCCATTTCAAGCCTAATTTAACTACAGACTTCCAAATAAAATTCCGAACACGTTACAAAGTCCAAAATAACCATACAGAGCTGTTGGAATCATCAAAATTCCATTCCGGGGTCGTTTTCACATAATTAGACATCCGGTTACTATTTGAACTTAAACATTTTAATGTTTTATCAAAATTTCATATCTCGGGTTAGGGACCTTGGAATTTGATTCTAGGTATATGCCCAAGTCCCAAATCACGATACGGACCTACCGAAGCTGTCAAAACACTGATCCGAATCTGTTTGCTCAAAATGTTGACCAAAGTCAAACTTGGCCTTTTAAAGCCAATTTAAGGAATCAAGTGTTCCGATTTCAACCCAAATACTTCCAAATCACGAACCAACAATCCCCAAAAGTCATAAATAATTTAAAGCACATACGAGAAGTTTTATTTAGGGGAACGGGGTTCTAAAAGTCAAAACGACCGGTTGGGTCGTTACATTCTCTCCCACTTAATATAAGTTCGTCCTCGAACGTGCTAAGGAGTTTGCCGGAGTTATCCAAAATCATTGTTTAACACCTCGTGCACCTATCCATGCTTCCACACCCAGTTGAGCACATTAACTCGAGCCAATCTAAAAATTCTCCCCTTTATTTAGACAAATAAGCCTTAGAGCCCAATTCTAACATCCAGAATTCTCCACCATGCCTATTTCGAACCTATGAATGTCGTATCAATCACTACACGATGCACCAATACAGGATTGCATACCTTTGTTGAATTTAGACCATGCACTACATCATTCACATGACTATAATAACATCCTCTGATAACAATAGCCAAAATTCCACGAATCTGATGTTCACAACACACATCATGATACATATAATTCCTGTTCCAACTCTTGAAATGCTTCCACGATGGAAGAAATGTGTAGAAATTCATAATCAACTACCGAGTCAACAATTATTGAGTTTTTCCTTCCGACAAGAACCATTGCCTCATTACAACCAAATAATGGTATTTGTTTTTTTCACCAAGTATGAGTTGCTCAGGCAATAAACCACCTCAGACAAGATAAAAAAGCCTCATATGACGCCACAATTAGCCAATAAGCTATGGACTCGATTGCGATACATAAGGAAAACGAACTCTGGAAAGGATTACTCAACCCACGTGACTAATTAGACAACTGAAAAGGTGTCATGAACCTTCCTCAGAAAATGGGACACAAACACACAAAATAGAATATAGGGGACTATACTCAACATCACACTGCTGCGGCGGGCAACCCGATCCACACATGATACCGTTGCGGCGTGCAACCCGAACCACACATGATACCCGTGGCAGCGTGCCATACATCAGCCTCGATCCTCAGCCTCGATCCACAGCCTCGATCCACAACCTCGATCCTCAGCCTCGATCCTTAGCCTCGATCCTCAGCCTCGATCCACAACCTCAATCCACAACCCCCGATCCTCAGCCTCAATCCTCAGCCTCAATCCACAGGCTCGATCCATAGCCTCGATCCACCAGCCTCGATCCACAGCCTCGATCCATAGCCTCGATCCACCAGCCTCGATCCACAGCCTCGATCCAATGCTTCGATCCGAAGCCTCGATCCACAGCCTCGATCCACATCCTTGATCCTCAACCTCGATCATCAGCCTCGATCCACAGCCTCGATCCTCAGCCTCGATCTTATGCCTCGATCCTATGCATCGATCCTCGGCCTCGATCTTGGGAGCTCGATCCTCGGCCTCGATCTTAGGAGCTCAATTTTGGGCCTTGATCTTGGGCCAGAATTTCCAGCAGAAAGGAAAATTTGCAGTAGCTATTTTAAGTCCAACCTTTGATCCGTTAACCATCCGAAACTCACCTGAGGCCCTCGGGACCTCAACCAAATATACCAACAAGTCCTAAAATATCATACGAACTTATTTGAAACCTCAAATCACATAAAACAACGCTAAAACCATGAATTATGCTCCCATTCAAGTTTAATGAAACTTAAAAATTTTCAACTTGTACATTCGATGTCGAAACCTATCAAATCAACTCCGATTGACCTCAAATTTTACACATAAGTCATAAATGACATAACGGAGATATGAAAATTTTTGAAATTGGATTCTGACTCTGGTATCGAATAGTCAACTCCTCGGTCAAACTTCCAAACTTAAATTCTTATTTTTAGCCATTTCAAGCCTAATTTAACTACGGACTTCCAAATAAAATTCTGAACACGCTCCTAAGTCCAAAATCACCATACGAAGCTGTTGGAATCATCAAAATTCCATTCCGGGGTCGTTTTCACATAATTAGACATCCTGTTACTATTTGAACTTAAACATTTTAATGTTTTATCAAAATTCCATATCTCGGGTAAGGGGCCTCGGAATTTGATTCCAGGTATACGCCCAGGTCCCAAATCACGATACGGACCTACCGAAGCTGTCAAAACACTGATCCGAATCTGTTTGCTCAAAATGTTGACCAAAGTCAAACTTGGCCTTTTAAAGCCAACTTAAGGAATCAAGTGTTCCGATTTCAACCCAAATACTTCCAAATCACGAACCAACAATCCCCAAAAGTCATAAATAATTTAAAGCACATACGAGAAGTTTTATTTAGGGGAACGGGGTTCTAAAAGTCAAAACGACCGGTTGGGTCGTTACATTCTCTCCCACTTAATATACGTTCGTCCTCGAACGTGCTAAGGAGTTTGCCGGAGTTATCCAAAATCATTGTTTAACACCTCGTACACCTACCCATGCTTCCACGTCCAGTTGAGCACATTAACTCGAGCCAATCTAAAAATTCTCCCCTTTATTTAGACAAATAAGCCTTAGAGCCCAATTCTAACATCCAGAATTCTCCACCATGCCTGTTTCGAACCTATGAATGTCGTATCAATCACTACACGATGCACCAATACAGGATTGCATACCTTTGTTGTATTTAGACCATGCACTGCATCATTCACATGACTATAATAACATCCTCTGATAACAATAGCCAAAATTCCACGAATCTAATGTTCACAACACACATCATGATACATATAATTCCTGTTCCAACTCTTGAAATGCTTCCACGATGGAAGAAATGTGTAGAAATTCATAATCAATTGCCGAGTCAACAATTATTGAGTTTTTCCTTCCGACAAGAACCATTGCCTCATTATAACGAAATAATGGTATTTGTTCTTTATTACACTCCATATAATCTGATCGCACTAATCCTAAATCCAATAATCTCGTCTCACCATGTATGAGTTGCTTAGGCAATAAACCACCTCAGACATGATCAAAAAGCCCCATATGACGCCACAATTAGCTAATAAGCTATGGACTCGATTGCGATACATAAGGAAAACGAACTCTGGAAAGGATTACTCAACCCACGTGACTAATTAGACAACTGAAAAGGTGTCATGAACCTTCCTCAGAAAATGGGACACAAACACACAAAATAGAATATAGGGGACTGTACTCAACATCACACTGTTGCGGCATGCAACCCGATCCACACATGATACCGTTGCGGCGTGCAACCCGAACCACACATGATACCCGTGGCAGCGTGCCACCCGATCCGCACAAAAAGAATCTATAAGAAAATACTTACCGAGATAAAATGCTCATTACTACAAAATATCTGAATATAGGACACAAGCACGCTCAGTGCATATTATCATCCCTGGAAGGACCGACAGCGCCATACGCTACAAAACTCAAGCACAACTATGCGATATATGATCTTAATCTCGAGAGCCATCCTGCTCACATAACACCATTGCTACGCGGAACCTCATTACATAAGAAATTTATAAAGCTGTTTCATAACACACATGGCACAATATAGTATTAAATGAAATAACCGATGACGAAACGACATCCAACGTCCGAATACTCCTCCATAGGGAGCTTTTATGCTGAAATGAACACATCCTGCCTGATATAGAGCTTGTATTCTTATTTAAATCCATCCACAGACCTCAAGCCGATTCTGATCGCACCGTACTAGGCAAATAACCTTTCAAGGATCCATAATAACCCTTTTCCCCCTAACACACAAGAATAGCCGTCATAATCGGAACAAACTTCCACAGTCCACAACCAAATAAACCAAGCGCCCTCCAGGCAAAAATTCTCGAATCAGCGATATTACCACAATCTTCATACTTGGTTTCAATTTTCACTCAATCAAGTGACTACATGTCACTCTTACACAATCTTTCCGTGAGACACGCTCCCACGACCTTCCGCACCAGGTAACAGGTCTGCACATCCATGCTACCAGTTACACAAATATTGTAAAGCATATCAAGAATCCACAAATCAATACACAAGGTCTCTTACACCTGACATCGACCTTAGATGATGCCAAAAACAATACTATCTTACTTTAAACATCTAAATCCCTTTCCTGCTCATCCGAGCTCATGACATCCTTGTCAACACAGAACCGAAATCTTAAATCTTCAACTTTCGAATCCCATGCTACTTAGTGCACTTACCACGCCAATGCGCATGAGTACAATAATTCCATCATAACTCCCGAACCACTAATAGGGTAAACATCTCATCATATAGAAACCTTCTTCTTAACTCATTTCAAGAGAACTATTGCAACACATGACTGAATTACCATATCCATAGAAAATACCAGCCTCGGGTAGTGGTCTAAACCACCATAACTCTTCTGGGATCCCTCTCCACATCCTCAATCCACAGCCTCGATCCTAAGGCTCGATCCACAGCCTCGATCCTCAGGCTCGATCCACAACCTCGATCCACAACCTCGATCCTCAGCCTCGATCCTCAGCCTCGATCCTCAGCCTTGATCCACAGCCTCGATCCTCAGCCTCGATCCACAGCCTTGATCTTATACCTCGATCCTATGCATCAATCCTCGGCCTCGATCTTGGGAGCTCGATCCTCGGCCTCGATCTTGGGAGCTCGATTTCTCTTGGGAGCTCCATTTTGGGCCTCGATCTTGAGCCTCGAGTTTGGGCCAGAATTTCCAGCAAAAAGAAAAATTTACAATAGCTATTTTAAGTCCAACTTTTTATCCTTTAACCATCCGAAACTCACCCGAGGCCCTCGGAACCTCAACCAAATATACCAACAAGTCATAAAACATCATACGAACTTATTTGAAACCTCAAATCACATAAAACGACGCTAAAACTATGAATTACGCTCCCATTTAAGTTTAATGAAAGTTAAAATTTCCAACTTCTATATTCGATGTCGAAACCTATCAAATCAACTCCGATTGACCTCAAAATTTACACACACGTCATAAATGACATAACGAAACTATAAAAATTTTCGAAACTGGATTCCGACTCCGGTAGCGAAAAGTCAACTCCTCGGTCAAACTTCCAAACTTAAATTCTTGTTTTTAGCCATTTCAAGCCTGATTTAACTACGGACTTTCAAATAAAATTCTGAACACGCTCCTAAGTCCAAAATCACCATACGGAGCTATTGGAATCATCAAAATTATATTCCAGGATCGTTTTCACATAATTAGAAATCCGGTCACTATTTGAATTTAAACATTTTAAGTTTTCAACAAAATTCCATATCTCGGGTTAGGGACCTCGGAATTTGATTCCGGGTATACACCCAAGTCCCAAATCACGATACGGACCTACCGAAACTATCAAAACACTGATCCGAATCTGTTTGCTGAAAATGTTGACCAAAGTCAAACTTGGCCTTTTAAAGCCAACTTAAGGAACCAAGTGTTCCGATTTCAACCGAATACTTTCAAATTCCGAACCAACCATCCCCACAAGTCATGAATAATTTAAAGCACATACGTGAAGTTTTATTTAGGGGAACGGGGTTGTAAAAGTCAAAACGACCGGTTGGGTCGTTACAGTTCAATGTGAAGAGTGATATTTTAACTATTGTAATCTAAGAATAGTTTTAAAGAGATGATCACTTTATATACAAGTACAAGATAGCTCAAAGATTAAACAATTTTCAAATTAACCATGTATGAAAATATATTTCAAAGAGTTTCAAAAGTTTTTGGTAATGACAAATGGAAAGGAGTATACCATGTTAATTTTGCTTAACATGACTTGTGTAGAGATTTAAACATTAAGGTGTTTGATTTTAATTTGTTAATCCTAACTACTGCCATTGTTAGGTACTTTGGGATCTTTTAAATCGTTTTTGGCTGAACATATGGATGCACTGTCGCTAATCAAAACTAATAACATAAATGTCTTCGAACTATAGATTGAAGTAGATATATGTATAAAGGAAAAATGTACGTTGCAAATGGAAATCTAATGTAAATACATTTCCAGAAATACGAAGAAAGTGGTAACAAAGGCCAATTTGACGATACTGAATTTCTCTACCAATAAAAATATTACTTTTCCATCCAATTCTTTGAAGATCAACGTAAAGTTTACACCTCTAAAAATTAATTTCCAACCACAAAAATATTCTCAAATCACTACAAGAAAACAATGAAATAATGGCGGTTATTTTTACTTTTTGCGGCGGTTTTGAAACGCCATAATACACATCAACGACGGTTTTGTAAAACACCATAAACCCGTCCGCCACAAGATTAATATGGCGGTTTTGTGATAAACGCCATAAATGTCGAGTGCATAATATGATTGTTTTCATTTGCATAATACGGCTGTTGGAAACCGCCGCAATTGTAAATCTTGTGCCAACATATGCTGCATATTATGGCAGCTAAGAACCACCAGTATTATAGGTTGTTACTGCAATACTTTTATATTCATTTATTTATTTTAGTATTTTTTTCGTTCTAAATTTACCACATATTTACTACACCCGTGCTTATAATCTTGTATAATGCTTTATAAAGCAATACATTTAACAGAAATATAGAGGATTAAACATTAAATATAATCTTTGTATAAAATATACAAGTACTCCACAATTACATCATCAAATATAGTAAAGTTTTAGAGTTAATCATTGTGATAACTCAAAATGTCATCTTTAAATTTAATAAGTAATTCTGTGTTCTAAAACCTCGAAAATCACCATTTATCATTCCTCGACTTGCGCGCACGCAATTTGAGGGGGATAAAAATGAGATTTTTAAGGCTTAAGAGTGCATAATCGAGTTCTAAAACATAAGATGACCTTTTTGGTCATCACAAAAAGATATGAGATTTTAAAATATGCCACAATTGTAAATGATTTTGCTATTTTTGGAATAATTTTTATTAATAACACTTTAAAAAATATCTATCATGTAAAAACCTCTAAAACAAAAGGCTCTTTTTATAAATTATATTTATTCTCTAATACCTCCTTTTGTTTAAAGGTCTATGATATAGTTAATTGGAATTTAGGAGGATCAAAACTTTAAAAAGAAAAAAAGAAAAAGAAAGTTATATCTAGAAAATGTCATCCTTCTCTAATATCTCAATTTGCTTGAAATTTAGAGACCGAAAAAATCAATGAAGGAGCATATAATTCAAAGAGGAGTACATCTTCATTGAGGAAAACATATCACTAGGTTCTTGCATGCATATTTGTACGGTAATTATTTTTATTGTTCTAACTGTGATAAATTATTTTTATCCAATTTGAACAGTGATATTTTAACTATCGTAATCTAAGAATAGTTTTAAAGAGATGATCACTTTATATACAAGTACAAGATAGCTCAAAGATTAAACAATTTTCAAATCAACCATGTATGAAAATATATTTCAAAGATTTTCAAAAGTTTTTGGTAATGATAAATGGAAAGGAGTATAGCATGTGATGACCCAAAATGTCATCTTTAAATTTAATAATTAATTATGTGTTCTAAGACCTCGAAAAATACTATTTATCATTCCTCGACTTGCGTGCGTAATTCGTAAAATTTTATGAAAAGTTTTTATGTGAAAAATGGATTTAAAATGTGGATTAGAGCTTTAAAACTCAATTGAGTTGACTTTGGTCAACCTTTGAGCAAACAGACTCGGATCAGTGTTTTGACAGCTCCGATAGGTCTGTATCATGATTTGGGACTTGGACGTATGCACAGAATCAAATTCCGAGGTCCCTAGCGCGGGATATGGAATTTTGAAAAAAAATTAAAATATTTAAGTTCGAATAGTGACCGGATGTCTAATTATGTGAAAATGACCCCGGAATAGAATTTTGATGATTTCAATATCTTCGTATGGTGATTTTGGACTTAGGAGCGTGTTCAGAATTTTATTTGAAAGTCCGTAGTTAAATTAGGCTTGAAATGACTAAAAACAAGAATTTAAGTTTGGAAGTTTGACCGATGAGTTGACTTTTTGATACCGGAGTCGGAATTCAGTTCCGAAATTTTTAATAGCTCTGTTATGTAATTTATGACTTGTGTAAAATTTGAGGTCAATCGGAGTTGATTTGATAGGTTCCGACATTGAATGTAGAAGTTAAAAACTCTTAATTTCATTAAGCTTGAATTGGGGTATGATTCATGGTTTTAGCGTTGTTTGATATGATTTAGAGGTTCGACTAAGTTCGTATGATGTTTTAAGACTTGTTGGTATATTTTGTTGAGGTCTTGAGCGCCTCGGGTGAGTTTCGGATGGTTAACGGATCAAAATTTTGAGTTAAAAGGCTGCTGCAATTTTTCCTCTTCTGTTGGACATTCTGGGCTGTGATCGAGCCCAGATATCGAGCCAGATATCGAGCCCAGGTATCGAGCCCAGCGTTGATCAGGTTCAGGCTCAAGCTAGTGTATCGAAGCCATGATCGAAGGTCCAACTCGAGGGCCATGATCGAAAGTCCAGCTCGAGGGCCATGATCAAAGGCAAGGCTCGAGGGCCATGATCGAAGGCAAGGCTCGAGGGCCAGGATCGAGACCCAAGATCGAGGGCCACAATCGAAGGCTCAAGATCGATGCCATGATTCAGGCTATGATCGAAGGCCCAACCTCGATGCCCTGATCGAGGCCATGACCGAGGTCCAGGCTCAAGCTTTTGATCGAAGCCGCGATCGAGGTCCAGTTCGAGGACCAGTTCCGGAGGCTGCTAGGCAGTTTTATAAAAAGAGGGCATTCGTCCAATTTGTCATTTTTGATGAACTTGAGCTTGAGCAGAGGCGACTTTTGTCAGATTTTCAAGGAAAAACATTGGGGTAAGTGATTCTAACTCGAATTTAGTCTACATATACAAGTATATCATTGTTTTCACCATAAATTAGTATTCTGAGATTTAAATTTGGGAAATTTTTAGAAATTTCATATAAACGAATTTTTTGAGATTTCGGTATCGATTCGGAGTCGGATTTGAGTAAAACTGATATGGTTGGACTCGTAATTAAATGGGTTGTCGGATTTTATAACTTTTACCGGATTTCGAGACGTGGGTCCCACAGACAAATTTTAATTAATTTCGGGATCTTTTCTTAAAAATATAGTATTTTCTTATAGAATTGATTCCTATAATATTTAGTGATTGTATCAAATTATTTTGGCTAGATTCGAGCCAGACGGAGTTGGATAATCGTGAAAAAGGCCTTTTAGTGGATTAAATTAGAGCAAGACGAGGTAAGTCTCTTGTCTAACCTAGTGAGGGGAAAATTACCTCATAGGTGATTAAAATTAAATAATTGTTGATAATTGTGGCTACGTACGCACGTGGTGACGAGAGTCCGTACGTAGCTCCTATTAATGCTAAAGTTCGGGTAGTTTTGTACTCAAAGTATGCCTTACTTGTGTAAATTGTATTCTTTGATTTATTTATATTAATTGATATCTATATGAATATATTGTGAATTGTTAGATAAAAGATATTAAATGATGGAAATCTCATAGGCTTGATTACAACAACAAAAACAACAACAACCCAGTAAAATCTCACTAATGGGGTCTGGGGAGGGTAGTGTGTACGCAGACCTTACCCCTACCCCGAAGGAGTAGAGAGGTTATTTTCGAAAGACCCTCGGCTCAAAAAAAATAAAAATAATAATAATAATAATAATAAAATAATAATAACAATAAAAAAAAAAAAAGACAAAATGACAAAAAGAAAACAATATTAGTATCACAACAACAATCATAGGATAAATAGGAACACCATGAAATCCAGAAGAAAGATGCAAAGCAAAGGGAGACAATATTAGTAAATATTAGTATCACCATAGCAATCATAAGAAAAATAGGAACACCATGAAATCTAGAAGAAAGATGCAAAGCAAAAGCGATAGCTAGATAATAGGACATGCAATGAAAAGCGAAATAGTAAGCCACAACATTGCCAATAGCTATCTTAGACAAAAACCCTACATGGCTAGTCCCACAATGGTATGAAGTAAGGCACAACTCAACTACCTCTTAACCTACAACCCTAATACTCGACCTCCACATCTTCCTATCAAGTGTCATGTCCTCGGAAATCTGGAGCCTCGCCATATCCTGCCTGATCACCTCTCCCCAATACTTTTTAGGTCGCCCTCTACCTCTTCTCGTGCCATCCACAACCAGTTGCTCACACCTCCGTACCGGAGCATCTGGGCTTCTCCTCTGAATATGTCCGAACCATCTAAGCCTCGCTTCCCATATCTTATCATCAATGGGAGCCACATGCACCTTCTCCCGGATATCATCATTCCTAATCTTATCTATCCTAGTGTGCCCGCACATCCACCGCAACATCCTAATTTCTGCCACTTTCATCTTCTGGATATGTGAGTTCTTGACGGGCCAACACTCAGCCCCATACATCATGGCCGGTCTAACCACTGCTTTATAAAACTTACCTTTGAGTATCGGTGGCACTCTCTTGTCACACAGGACTCCAGATGCTAACCTCCACTTCATCCATCCTACCCCAATACGGTGTGTGACATCCTCGTCGATCTCTCCTCCCCCCTGGATAATCGAACCAAGGTACTTGAAGTTGTCACTACTCGGGATGACCTGCGAATCAAGCCTCACATCCACACCCTCTTCCCCTGGCTCAGCACTGAACTTACACTCCAGGTATTCCGTCTTCGTCCTGCTCAGCTTGAAACCCTTAGACTCAAGAGCCTGTCTCCAAACCTCCAGCCTCTCGTTAACACCGGCTCGCGACTCATCAATCAGAACTATGTCATCGGCGAATAGCATGCACCATGGCACATCCCTTTGAATATAGTGTGTTAACGCGTCCATCACCATGGAGAATAAGAACGGACTGAGCGCAGAATCTTGGTGTAACCCCATTACAACCGGAAAATGCTCAGAGTCGCCTCCTACTGTCCTAACCCGAGTCTTAGCCCCATCATACATGTCCTTAATCACCATAATGTAGGGAACAGACACACCTTTTGCCTCTAGGCATCTCCAGAGAATTTCTCTAGGGACCTTGTCATACGTTTTCTCTAGGTCAATAAACACCATGTGCAGATCCTTCTTCCTCTCTCTGTATAGTTCCACCAACCTTCTAACAAGGTGTATAGCTTCTGTAGTCGAACGACCCGGCATGAACCCGAACTGGTTATCGGATACAGACACTGTCATCCTCACCCTCGCTTCAACCACCCTCTCCCACACTTTCATGGTATGATTCAGTAATTTGATACCCCTATAATTGTTACAACTCTGGATATCACCTTTGTTCTTATACAATGGAACCACCGTACTCCACCTCCACTCATCCGATATCCTCTTCCCCTTAAAAATGATATTAAACAACCTAGTCAACCACTCTAAGCCTGCTCTCCCCACACACTTCCAAAATTCCACCGGAATCTCGTCTGGCCCGGTCGCTCTGCCCCTACTCATCTTATGCATAGATCCCACGGCCTCCTCAACCTCGATTTGCTTGCAGTACCCAAAGTCGCGGTGGCTCTTCGAATGCTCCAATTCGCCTAGCACAATATCCCGATCCCCTTCTTCATTCAGAAGTTTATGAAAGTAAGTCTGCCATCTCCTCTTAATCTGGGCATCTTCCATCAATACTCTACTATCTTCGTCCTTGATGCATCTCACCTTGGTCCAAATCCCGAGCCTTCCTCTCTCTCAACTTGGCCAGCCGGAATAACTTCTTTTCCCCACCTTTTTCCCTAGTTCCTCGTACATACGACCATAAGCCGCAGTCTTAGCCTCTGTGACCGCCAACTTAGCCTCCTTCTTGGCTGCCTTATACCTCTCCATGCATACTCGCCTCTCCTCCTTACCTATGCTTCCCACTAACTTCAAGTACGCCGCCTTCTTTGCTTCCACTTTACCTTGGACCACTTCATTCCACTACCAGTCTCCTTTGTGCCAACCAAATACGCCCGTCGAGACCCATAATACCTCTCTCACAGCCTCCCTAATATAGTCTGCTGTCGATGACCACATAGTGCTCGCGTCACCACTACTCCTCCAAGCTCCCATAGCCGACAACCGCCCCTCCAACGCTTGGGCTATATCCTTAGTTAAGGTTCCCCACCTGATTCTCGGTCTTCTTCGAGTAGACCTTTTCCTCCTCTTTAACATAATACCAATGTCCATCACCAAGAGCCTATGCTGCATCGCGAGTATCTCACCCGGAATCACCTTGCAATCCTTGCACAACCCTCTGTCACACCTCCTGAGGAGGAGATAGTCAATTTGGGTCTTTGCCACTGCATTTTGAAAAGTAACCAAATGCCCCTTCCTCTTCTGAAATCTAGAGTTCGCAATCACCAACCCAAAAGCCTTAGCGAAGTCCAACAACGACGTACCTCCTCTGTTCCTCTCCCCAAAACCGAAGTCAATTGATTGTGTGTTTAAATAAATTAATTGTTAAAAGAAATTGTTCTCCTCCCAAATTTATCTTATAATAAATATTCTCTCCTTCAGGAGGCACATAAGAAAATGTCCTCCTTTCTTGTGGAGCGGGCCGAACACCTCGGCACGATAAATGCATCTATGGATGGCGCCGCACGTCCCTCGGCAGTGTACACGACACTCTGGATTGGGTCGTACGTCCTTGGCAGAAATTGTACTTAATAATAATAACTACACGATACTTTAATAATTTATTTCAGCTTGTGAAGCTAATCAATAAATTGAAAAATCCTTGGAATTTAATGAATTGTTATTCTTGCTTGTTAAGGAATTAATTGTTACTCCTGTAAATGAGATTTAATTGATAAATTGGAAATTATTTGAATTGAAGGAATTTAATTTATATATTTAGGATTATTACATTTGAAGGAATTTGATTATTTCCGCTGATTAAATAAATTATTGAAAATTCTGCAAATCATGCTGATTTAAAAGTCCTAGTTTTATTTCAGTTATTATTATTGACCCATAGTGAGTGTCAAAGTCGGCCATCTCGTCTCCTACCACTTCGAGATTGGGCTTGATACTTACTGGGTACACGTTGTTTACGTACTCATACTACACTTGCTGCACTTTTTGTGCAGGATCTGAGACAGGTACTAGTGAAGGACATATCATCACATACCCACGTCATCCCGGGGCATAGTGGTGAGCTGCCTTTCTGAGCCGTTCTGCAGCTACCAGTGTCTCTTCTTATAATTACATTCTGTCTATTTCGTTTCAGACATTATTTGGAGTTTTGTATAATCTACTAGATACTCATTCACTTGTGACACCAGGTCTTGGCACACATATTGGTAGAGTTTGGGTTTATATTTTCTTGGTTTTAAATTTTATCAATGTATGCTTAATTTATTAGTTGGCTTGCCTAGCTGTAGTGTTGGGTGCCATCACGACCTACAGGTAAAATTGGGTCGTGACATTGACGATACTGAATTTCTCTACCAATAAAAATATTACTTTTTCATCCAATTCTTTGAAGATCAACATAGAGTTTACACCTCTAAAAATTAATTTCCAGCCACAAAAATATTCTCAAATCACTACAAGAAAACAATGAAATAATGGCGGTTATTTTTAATTTTTGCGGCGGTTTTGAACCGCCATAATACCCATCAACGACGGTTTTGTAAAACGCCATAATCCGGTCCGCCACAAGAGTAATACAGTGGTTTTGTGATAAACACCATAATTGTCGAGTGCACAATACAACGGTTTTCATTTGCATAATACGGCTGTTAGAAACTGCCGCAATTATAAATCTTGTGCCAAAATATGCTGCATATTATGGCAGCTAAGAACCGCAGTATTATAGGTTGTTACTGCAATAATTTTATATTCATTTATTTATTTTAGTAATTTTTTCTTTCTACATTTACCACATATTTACTACACCGAGCATATAATCTTGTATAATTCTTTATAAAGCAAAACATTTAACAGAAATATAGAGGATTAAACATAAAGTATAATCTTTGTATAAAATATACAAGTACTCCACAATTACATCATCAAATATAGTAAAGTTTTAGAGTTAATCATTGTGATGACCCAAAATGTAATCTTTAAATTTAATAAGTAATTCCATGTTCTAAAACCTCGAAAAGCACCACTTATCATTCCTCGACTTGTGTGCACGCAATTTGAGGAGGGTAAAAATGATATTTTTAAGGCTTAAGAGCACATAATCGAGTTCTAGAACATAAGATGACCTTTTGGGTCATCACAAAAAGATATGACATTTTAAAATATGCCACAATTGTAAATGATTTTGCTATTTTTGGAATAAAGCAAAAGTAATACCATTTATATTAATAATTCTTTAAATATCTATCATGTAAAAACCTCTAAAACAAAAGGCTCTTTTTATAAATTATATTTATTCTCTAATACCTCATTTGTTTAAAGGTCTAAGATATAGTTAATTGGAATTTAGGAAGATCAAATCTTTAAAAAGACAAAAAGAAAAAGAAAGTTATATCTAGAAAATGTCATCCTTCTCTAATATCTCAATTTGCTTGAAATTTAGAGACCGGAAAAATCAATGAAGGAGCATATAATTCAAAGAGGAGTACATCTTCATTGAGGAAAACATATCACTAGGTTCTTGCATGCATATTTGTACGGTAATTATTTTTATTGTTCTAACTGTGATAAATTATTTTTGTTCAATTTGAACAGTGATATTTTAACTATCGTAATCTAAGAATAGTTTTAAAGAGATGATCACTTTATATACAAGTACAAGATAGCTCAAAGATTAAACAATTTTCAAATCAACCATGTATGAAAATATATTTCAAAGCTTTTCAAAAGTTTTTGGTAATGATAAATGGAAAGGAGTATAGCATGTTAATTTTGCTTACCATGACTTGTGTAGAGATTTAAACATTAAGGTGTTTGATTTTAATTTGTTAATCCTAACTACTGCCATTGTTAGGTACTTTGGGATCTTTTAAATCGTCTTTGGCTGAACATCTGGATGCACCGTCGCTAATCAAAACTAATAACATAAATGTCTTCGAACTATAGATTGAGGTAGATATATGTATAAAGGAAAAATGTATGTTGCAAATGGAAAGGTAATGTAAATACATTTCCAGAAAAATGAAGAAAGTGGTAACAAAGGCCAATTTGACGATACTGAATTTCTCTACCAATAAAAAAATTACTTTTCCATCCAATTCTTTGAAGATCAACGTAACGTTTACACCTCTAAAAATTAATTTCCAACCACAAAAATATTCTCAAATCACTACAAGAAAATAATGAAATAATGGCGGTTATCTTTACATTTTGCGGCGGTTTTGAAACGCCATAATACGCATCAACGACGGTTTTGTCAAACGCCATAATCCTGTCCGCCACAAGAGTAATACATCGATTTTGTGATAAACGCCATAATTGTCGAGTGCATAATACGGCGGTTTTGATTTGCATAATACGGCGGTTTTGATTATGCCAAAAATATGCTGCATATTATGGCAGCTAAGAACCGCCAGAATTATAGGTTGTTACTGCAATAATTTTATATTCATTTATTTATTTTAGTAATTTTTTCTTTCTACATTTACCACATATTTACTACACCCGTGCTTATAATCTTGTATAATGCTTTATAAAGCAATAAATTTAACAGAAATATAGAGGGTTAAACATAAAATATAATCTTTGTATAAAATATACAAGTATTCCACATTTACATCATCAAATATAGTAAAGTTTTAGAGTTAATCATTGTGATGACCCAAAATGTCATCTTTAAATTTAATAAGTAATTCTGTGTTCTAAAAGGTCGAAAAGCACCATTTATCATTCATCGACTTGCGCGCACACAATTTGAGGAGGGTAAAAATGATATTTTGTAAAACACCATAATCCCGTCCGCTACAAGAGTAATACAGCGGGTTTGTGATAAACACTATAATTGTCGAGTGCATAATACGACAGTTTTCATTTGCATAATACGGCAGTTGGAAACCGCCGAAATTGTAAATCTTGTGCCAAAATATGCTGCATATTGTGATGACTCAAAATGTCATCTTTAAATTTAATAAGTAATTCTGTGTTCTAAGACCTTGAAAAATACCATTTATCATTCCTCGACTTGCATGCGCAGTTAGTACAATTTTCCGGAAGGTTTTCATGTGAAAAATGAATTAAAATGTGAAATAGAGCTTAAAAACTCAACTAAGTTGACTTTGGTCAACTGTTTCAGCCAACAGACCCGGATCAATGTTTTGATAGTTCCGATAGCTCCGTATCGTGATTTGGGACTTGGGCGTATGCCTAGAATTTAATTTGGAGGTCCCTACCTCAAGTTATGACCATTTAACGGAACTAACATTTTAAAGGCTAAATATTTCAAGTTTGACCACGGGGTTGACTTTTTGATATCGGAGCCGGAATTCGATTCTGGAAATTTGAACAGCTTTATTTTGTCATTTATGACTTGTGTGCCAAATTTAAAGTCATTCCGGATTCATTTAATATGTTTTGGCACGAGATTTACAAATTAAAAGTTTAAAACTCAAAGTTCGAATCTGTGTGTGAATTGTAATTTCAGTGTTGTTTGACATGATTTTAGACCCCGAGTCAGTCCGTATTATGTTACGGGACTTATTGGTATATTCGAAGGGGGTCCCGAGTACCCCGAATGTGAAACAGATCGAAATCGGAACAAGAATTGGACTTAAGCAAAATCTAAAATTTTGGGTTCTGGTGTAATCGCACTTACAGAATTTTGACTGCAGAGCTCGTATAAGCGAGACTTCCATCGCATATGCGGTTTTCGCAGGTGCGGACCTTTTGCGCAGAAGCGGACGTCGCAGGTGCAACATTTTGTCCGCAAATGCGGAACCTCACCTGGCAGCCCCTTTCGCAGATGTGAGATTTTTCTCACAGATGCGAGCTCGCATTTGCGAGCCCAGGCACCGCAGATGTGAAAATGCTGGGCAGAATACATAAAATCGTGTCTTAGCCATTTTTACTCACTTTTGAGTTTTGAGTCTCGGATTTGGGCGATTTCAAGGGGAATTTTCACGACTTTGGATTGGGTAAGTGTTCTATAACCAAAAGTGATTATATTTCACAAATCCATGTCTATATTCATCATTTATTTCGAATTTAGATGGAAGAAATTGGAATTTTTACAAAACTTTCCAAAAACAAAAATTTAAGATTTGAAGGTCCATTTGATATCGGAATTGGACAAATTTGATATGGTTGAACTCGTATCGGAATGGGTGTTTGGATTTCGTGAGATTTTTGGGGATTTAAGATGTGGGTCCCACTGTCGAATATTTTAATAAATTTTAGATTTTTATCCGGAAAATTTGTAAATTTATATGGAACTAATTCCTATGATTCGTATTGAATATATCAAATTGTTTGTGTATAGATTTAAAGCTTTCGGAGGTAATTTTAAAAGGAAAAGATGTGGTTGAATAATTGATTGCAATTTGCAAAGCGAGGTAAATGTCGTGGTTAAGCTTGACTTGAGGGAATAAAACTCTTCAATTATTTGTTATGTGAATTGCATGTGAACGACGTATAGGTGAGGTGACGAATGTCTATACGTCGTCAAATTAATTGTTTGCCTGTTTACTTGAAAATCATAAATTATTTTTAATCATAAATTAATTATTTTAATAATTGTTTTTCTCTTATTCTTTGTCAAAATAATAATTTTTGAATTCCTACATTAATTGTTACATACTATTTGAATTATGTGTTTTAATTGTTATTTGATATTTAGCATATTAAATATTAAACTGCCTATTTTCTCCGTGACTTCTATAATAAATTGCTAATTGTCATTGTTTGTTTCATAATTAAATTATAATTATTGTATGCTTGTTGTCTTATGATTTTATATTAATTGTTGCGTTTGCTGGGGAATTGCCTCTATAAGAATTGATTGGTAAATGAAAGCATTGGAGGAGCGGGTTGCACGCCGCAACAGGATTGGTTACAATGAATATAGTGGAGGATCGGGTTGCACGCCGCAACAAACTTATTAAAAGTCCATATTGGAGGATCGGGTTGCACGCCGCAACAGACTTGATTGGTAAATGAATATATTGTGAGAGCGGGTTGCACGCTGCAATAGTATTGAATGTGAATATATTGTGAGAGCGGGTTGCACGCTGCAACTAAATTGATGGAAATGATAATTGGTTATGACTGCTGAGTTGGCTTCAATTATTATAAATGAGTTACTTGATTTATTTCTATTATTGTTGTTGTTTCTAATATTGCATACATGCAATGTAAGTGACCCGCCTTAGCCTCGTCACTACTTCGTCAAGGTTAGGCTCAGCACTTACCAGTACATGGGGTCGGTTGTACTGATACTACATTCTGCACTTCTTGTGCAGATTTTGGAGTTCGTCCCAGCGGCGTACTGTAGACTTGCTCGGATTTCAGCTATTCAGAGAAGACTTGAGGTATAACTGCACGACGTTCGCAGTTTTGAAGTCCCCGTCCACTTTACTTTAGCTGTGTGTTTGTTTCCAAGCAGCTTTATTTTATTCAGACCTTTATTTGTATTTATTCTAGAAGTTTGTGCACTTGCGAGACCAATTCTAGGATGGTATTTAGACACCGTTGTTTTGATGGATTATTTCACGATATTTTAAACTTTTCTTCCGCATTTTATTCCTTATTTTTAATAAATTTAAAATTGTTTTAAAAATGGATAATGTTATTCTAACGTTGGCTTGCCTAGCAAGTGAAATGTTAGGCGCCATCACTGTCCGAAGGTGAGAATTTCGGGTCGTGACAGTTGGTACCAGAGCACTAGGTTACATAGGTCTCACGAGTCCCGAGCAAGCTTAGTAAAGTCTGAAGGATCGGTACGGAGACGTCTGTACTTATCTCTCAGAGGCTATGAAGTTTAAGAACAATATCACTTCTTTCTTATTCTGTCGTGCGATTTTATTCTATCATCGATGATTGAACCATTCTAATCTTATTCTCTCACAGAGGGTGAGAACACATAATACCTCTACCGATGGACAGGGACTAGAACCCCCGGTGGTAACTATGTCCAGGGGTAGAGGTCGAGGCCGAGGTCGTGCTAGAGGCCGATGCAGAGGCCAAGATAGAGATCAGCCTAGAGCTTGAGCAGTTGCACCTGTTGTAGAACCTCAGGTAGACCTTCAGGAGGAGGTCCCAGTTCAGAATGTACCAGTTGGACCAGTTCAGGTCCCGGAAGGATTCATAGCCACTCCAGTGCTTCAGGACGATCTAGTCCGATTGGTGAGTCTTATGGAGGGTGTGGCCCAGAATGGTACATTTCCTATGGCACTAGGCATCTCACAGGCTGGGGAAGGAGCACAAACTCCCACTACTCCCGCTCCAGAGCAGATGGCTCCCCAGAATTAGGCTCTAGCAGCCCCGTCAGTTGGGGTAGATCAGCCAGTTGTTGTGGCACAGACCGGTGATAGGCTCGCCATGTCTTTTTAGGCCTTATTGAGACTGGATAAAGTTCACTAAGCTCTTTCCAGTTCACTTCAGTGGTGCACCTTCTGAGGACCCACAAGATTATCTTGAACGCTGCCATGAGGTGCTGCGGAACATGGGTTTAGTTGAGACCAGTGGAGTTGATTTTGTTGTATTCCAGATGACGGGCTCCGCCAAGAGGTGGTGGAGAGATTACACATTGACCCGAGCAGTCGGATTGCCTGCACTTGCATGAGAGTAGTTCTCTCAGTTATGTTTGGAGAAGTTCCTCCCTATCACACTGAGAGAGGAGTTCCGCAAGCAATTCGAGAGTCTACAACAAGGCAGTATGATTGTTACTCAGTATGAGTCCCGTTTTGTGGATTTGGCCCGTCATGCTCTCCTTTTACTACCTACGGAGGTAGAGAGACTGAGGAGGTTTATTGAGGGACTCACTCACCCTATCAGACTTCTAATGACCAAGGAGACTGGAAGTGAGATTTATTTATAGGCGGCTGCTAATGTCGCAAGGAGGATCGAGATGGTTCTTGCACAAAAAGAGGGCAGAGGTTCGATAAGAGGCCTCGTCAGTTCGGGGGTTACAGTGGTGCCTCATCTGCAGGCAAGGGTAATTTTGGTAGGGGTCATCCTCCCAGACTGTTTCATTCAGCACTTCATGCATATCCTAGTGCTTCAGGGAGTCAGAGTCCTATGTGCCTTACTCTGGGCAGCCAGTATTCAGTGCACATTCAGCTCCTATCAGTGCACCAACACTCCAGAGTTATTACAGTGTTTATCCGGCCCACTTGGGTCAGCTTTATCTTCAGCAGCCACGGCATAAGGATGGGTGTTATGAGTGTGGGAATATTGGTCACATCAGGAGATATTGCCCTAGATTGGCGAATAACAGATCTAGGCAGGATTCTCGTGCTATCATACCGGCATTGGGTGCTTCACTGCCTGCTCAGCCAGCTAGAGGCAGGGGTCAGGCAGCTAGAGGTGGAGGTCAGCCATTAGAGGTGGAGGTCAGGCCATTAGAGGTAGAGGTCAGACTGTTAGAGGTGGAGGCCAGCCAGTTAGAGGCCGTCCCAGAGATGCAATTCAGAGTGGTGGTGCCCAGCCCAGATTTTATGCTTTTCCAGCTAGGCCTGAGGCCGAGTCATCTGATGCTATGATCACAGGTATTATTGCAGTTTGCCATAAAGATGCTTCAGTTCTATTTGATCCAGGATCTACTTATTCCTATGTGTCCTCCTATTTTGCTTCATATTTGGTTATGCCTTGTGATTCTCTAAGTTCTTCTGTGTGTGTATCTACACCGGTGGGAGACTCTGTTGTAGTAGATCATGTCTATCATTTGTGTGTGGTTACTATTGGTAATCTTGAGACTAGTGTGGATCTTCTACTTCTTGATATGGTAGATTTTGATGTCATCTTGGGTATGGATTGGTTGTCTCCTTATCATGCTCTATTGGACTGTCACGCTAAGACAATGACCCTAGCTATGCCGGGGTTACCTTGGTTAGAGTGGAAAGGAACTCCTGGCCATTCTGCCAGCAAGGTTATTTCTTATATGAAAGCTCGGCGTATGGTAGAGAAAGGGTGTCTAGCCTATCTGGCTTATATTCACGATCCCAGTGCAGATGCCTTTTCTATGGACTCAGTACTAGTTGTTCGTGAATTTTCAGAAGTATTTCCTGCAGATCTGTCGGGGATGCCACCCGACAGAGATATTGACTTCTGTATTGATTTTGCTCCGGGCACTCAGCCTATTTCTATTCCACCATACCGTTTGGCCCCGCCAGAGTTGAAAGAATTGAAAGAGCAGTTACAAGGCTTGCTTGATCAGGGATTCATTAGACCCAATGTCTCGCCCTGGGGTGCACCAGTATTATTTGTAAAGAATAAAAATGGCCTGATACGGATGTGTATAGACTATCGGATGTTGAACAAGGCCACTATCAAAAACAAATATCCGCTGCCAAGAATTGATGACTTATTTGATCAGCTTCAGGGTGCCAAGGTATTTTCAAAGATTGATTTGAGATATGGTTACCATCAGTTGAAGATTATGGCATCTGATGTCCTTAAGATATCTTTTTGGACTCGGTCTGGGCATTACGAGTTTCTAGTGATGTCATTTGGGTTGACAAATGCTCCATCAGCATTTATGGATTTGATGAATCGGGTGTTCAAGCCTTATTTGGATTCTTTTGTGGTTGTATTCATTGGTGATATCTTGATTTACTCCAGCAGTCGAGAGGAGCATGAGAAGCATCTTCGATGTGTGCTTCACACCTTGAAGAATAATCAGTTATATGCCAAATTTTCAAAATGTGAGTTTTGGTTAAACTCAGTTGCCTTTTTGGGGCATGTTGTATCGGTAGAAGGCATAAAGGTGGACCCTAAGAAGATTGAGTTCAGAATTTGCCTAGACCTACTTTAGTTACAGAGATCCGGAGTTTCCTGGGTTTAGCGGGTTATTATCGTCAGTTCGTGGAAGGGTTTTCATCTATGGCAAGCCCATTGACCAGACTAACCCAGAAGGGTGTCCCATTCAGATGGTCAGACGAATGTGAGTTGAGCTTTCAGAATCTCATGACCGGTTTGACTACGGTGCCAGTATTGGTATTACCCACAGGTGCAGTATTAATGCAAGATGGCAAGGTAATTGAATATGCGTCGCGGCAGTTGAAAGTTCACGAGAAGAATTATCCTGTTCATGACTTAGAATTGGCAGCCATTGTTCATGCGCTGAAGATTTGGAGACATTACCCTTACGGTGTCTCGTGTGAGGTATATACTGATCATCGTAGCCTCCAGTATCTGTTCAAACATAAGGATCTTAATTTGAGGCAAAGAAGATGGATAGAGTTGTTGAAAGACTATGATATCACCATTTTGTATCACCCCAGGAAGACCAATGTGGTGGCCGATGCCTTGAGTAGAAAGGCTGTGAGTGTGGGCAGTCTTGCGTATATTCCGATTGGTGAGAGGCCATTAGCTGCAGATGTTTAGACTTTGGATAATCAGTTCATGAGGTTAGATATTTCAGAACCTAGTCGGGTTCTAGCTTGCACAGTCGCTCGGTCTTCTTTATATGAGCGCATCAGAGAGAGGCAGTATGATGATCCTCATTTACTTGTACTTAAGGACACGGTGCGGCATGGTGATGCCAAACATGTTACTGTAAGGGAAGATGGTATTCTACGAATGCAGGGTCGTATTTGTGTGCCAAATGTGGATGGGCTTTGTGAATTAATTCTTGAAGAAGCACACAGTTCCATGTATTCTATTCATCCAGGTACCGCCAAAATGTATCAAGATTTGCTGAAACATTATTGGTGGAGGAGAATGAAAAATGATATAGTTGCATATGTAGCTCAGTGTCTGAATTGTCAGCAAGTTATGTACGAGCATCAGAGACTTAGTGGTTTGCTTCAGAAGTTAGAAATTCCTGAGTGGAAGTGGGAGCGTATCACTATGGATTTTGTTGTTGGGCTCCTATGGACTCAAAGAAGATTTGACGCAGTTTGGGTCATTGTGGATATGTTGACCAAGTCAGCACATTTCATTCCAATAGCAGTTACCAATTCTTCAGAGAGGTTAGCTAAAATTTACATTCGTGAGATTGTCCCCCTTCACGGTGTGCCCGTGTATATTATTTCAAATCGAGGTACACAGTTTACCTCACATTTCTGGAGGGCTGTACAACGTGAGTTAGGCACGCGGGTGGAGTTAAGTACAACATTTCATCCACAGATAGACGTACAATCAGAGCGCACTATTCAGATATTGGAAGATATGCTCTGCGCTTGTGTTATAGACTTTGGAGGTTCTTGGGATCATTTCTTTCCACTTGCGGTGTTTTCTTATAATAACAGCTACCAGTCGAGCATTAAGATGGCTCCATATGCGGCATTATACAGAAGGCGATACCGATCGCCAGTTGGTTGGTTTGAACCGGGAGAGGATCGGTTGTTGGGTACCGATTTGATATAGGATGCCTTGGATAAGGTCAAGATTATTCAGGATCGACTTCACACAGCTTAGTCTAGGCAAAAGAGTTATGCCGACCGTAAAGTTCGTGATATTGCATTCATGGTCGGAGAAAGAATATTGCTCCGGGTTTCACCTATGAAAGGAGTAATGAGGTTCGGAAAGAAGGGCAAGTAGACCCCTAGGTATATCGGACCCTTTGAAATTCTTGAAAGGGTGGGTGAAGTAGCCTATAGGCTTGCATTACCACCTAGTTTATCAGCAGTTTATCCGGTGTTCTATGTGTCTATGCTCCGAAAATATCATGGTGATCCGTCCCATGTGTTAGATTTCAGCTCAGTCCAATTGGACAAAGATTTGACTTACGAGGTGGAGCCGGTGGCTATTCTAGCCCGGCAGGTCCGACAATTGAGGTCAAAGAGTTATCCTTCAGTTCGGGTGTAATGGAGAGGTCAGCCGGTAGAGACATCTACCTGGGAGTCCGAGTCGGACATGGGGAGTAAATATCCGCACTTATTCAAAAACTCAGGTACTTCTTTCTAGCTCCGTTCGAGGACGAATGTTTGTTTTAGAGGTGGAGAATGTGATGACCCAAAATGTCATCTTTGAATTTTAATAAGTAATTATGTATTCTAAGACATCAAAAAGCACCATTTATGATTTCTCGACTTGCGTGCACAGTCCGTACAATTTTTAGGAAGGTTTTTATGTGAAAAATGAATTAAAATATGAAATAGAGCTTAAGAACTCAACTAAGTTGACTTTGGTCAACCTTTTGAGCAAATGAACCCAGATCAGTGTTTTGATAGTTTCGGTAGCTCCGCATCGCGATTTGGGATTTGGGCGTATGCCCGGAATATAATTTGGATTTCCCTAGCTCAAGTTATGACCATTTAACGGAACTAGCAATTTAAAGGCTGAATATTCCAAGTTTGACCACGGGGTTGACTTTTGATATCGGAGCCGGAATCCGATTCTGGAAATTTGAACAGCTCCATTTTGTTATTTATGACTTGTGTGCCAAATTTGAAGTCATTCCGGATTCATTTAATATGTTTTGGCACGAGATTTGCAAATTAAAGTTTAAAACTCAAAGTTCGAATCGGGGTGTGAATTGTAATTTCAGTGTTGTTTGACGTGATTTTAGACCCCGAGTCAGTCCGTATTATGTTACGGGACTTGTTGCTATATTCGAACGGGGTCCCGAGTACCCCGAGAGTGAAACGGATCGAAATCGGAACAAGAATTGGACTTAAGTAAAATCTGAAATTTTGGGTTGTGGTGTAATCGCACATGCGGAATTTTGACTGCAGGTGCGAGCTCGCATAAGCGAGACTTCCATCGCAGATCCGGTCTTCGCAGGTGTGCCCTTTTACGCAGAAGTAGACGTCGCAGGTGCAACATTTTGTCCGCAGATGCGGAACCTCCCCAGGCACCGCATATGCGAAAATGCTGGGCAGAATACATAAAATCGGGTCTTAGCCATTTTTACTCATTTTTGAGTTTTGAGTCTCGGATTTCGGTGATTTAAAGGGAGATTTTCACGACTTTGTATTGGGTAAGTGTTCTATAACCAAAAGTGATTATATTTCACAAATCCATGTCTATATTCATCATTTATTTCGGATTTAGATGGAAGAAATTGGAATATTTGTAAAACTTTCCAAAAATGAAAATTTAAGATTTGAAGGTCCATTTGATATCGGAATTTGACAAATTTGGTATGGTTGAACTCGTATTGGAACGAGTGTTCGGATTTCATGAGTTTTTTTGGGATTTGAGACGTGGGTCCCGCTGTCGAATATTATAATGAATTTTGGATTTTTATCCGAAAAATTTGTAAATTCATATGGAATTAATTCCTATGATTTGTATTAAATATATCGAATTGTTTGTGAATAGATTTGAAGCTTTCAAAGGCAAATTTAAAAGGAAAAGTTGTGGTTGTATAATTGATTGGAATTTGCAAAGCGAGGTAAGTGTCGTGGTTAACCATGACTTGAGGGAATAAAACCCTTAAATTATTAGTTATGTGAATTGCATGTGAACGATGTATAGGCGAGGCAACGAATGTCTATACGTCGTCAAATTAATTATTTGCCTATTTACTTAAAAATCATAAATTATTTTTAATCATAAATTAATTATTATAATTATTGTTTCTCTCTTATTCTTTGTCAAAATATTAATTTTTGAATTCCTACATTAATTGTTACATGCTATTTAATTTAGGTATTTTAATTGTTAATTGACATTTAGCATATTAAATATTAAACTGCCTATTTTATCCATGACTTCTATAATAAATTGCTAATTGTCATTGTTTGTTTCATAATTAAATTATAATTGTTGTATGGTTGTTGTCTTATGATTTTATATTAATTGTTATGTTTACTAGGGAATTTCTTCTATAAGAATTGATTAGTAAATGAATGTGTTGGAGGAGCGGGTTGCACGTCGCAACATAATTAGTTATAATAAATATATAGGAGGATCGGGTTGTACGCCGCAACAGACTTATTAAAAGTCAATATTGGAGGATCGGGTTGCACGCCGCAACAGACTTATTAAAAGTACATATTGGAGGATCGGATTGCACGCTGCAACAGACTTGATTGGTAAATGAATATTGTGATGACCCAAAATGTCATCTTTAAATTTAATGATTAATTATGTGATCTCAGCACTATTTACCATTACTCGACTTGCGTGTGCAGTCCGTAAAAATTTTCCGAAAATTTTTCAGGTGAAAAATGGATTAAAATGTGAATTAGATGTTTAAAACATAACTGAGTTGACTTTGGTCAACATTTTGAGCAAACGGACTTGGATTAGTATTTCGACAGTTCCGGTAGGTCCGTATCGTTTATTGGGACTTGGGCGTATGCCCGAAATCAAATTCTGAGGTCCTTACCCCGAGATATGGAATTTTTGATGAAATATTAAAAGTGTAAGTTCAAATAGTGATCGAATGTCAAATTATGTGCAAACGACCCCGGAATAGAATTTTGATGATTTCAACAGCTCCGTATGGTGACTTAGGAGTGTGATCGAAATTTTATTTGGAAGTCCGTAGTAGAATTAGGCTTGAAATGCCAAAAGTTGAATTTTTGGGAAGTTTGACCGGGGGGTTGACTTTTTGATATCGGGGTCAGAATCCACTTTTGAAACTTTTCACAGCTCCGTTATGTCATTTATGACTTGGGTGCAAAATTTGAGGTCAATCGGACTTGGTTTGATAGGTTTCGACATCGAATATAGAAGTTGGAAATTCTAAATTTCATTAAGATTGAATTGGAGCATGATTCGTGATTTTAGCGGTGTTTGATGTGATTTGAGGTTTCAAATATGTTCTTATGATGTTTTAGGACTTGTTGGGGTATTGGGTTGAGGTCCCGAGGGCCTCAGGTGAGTTTCGGATGGTTAACGGATCAAAACTGGGACTTAGCTGCTGCAATATTTCAGCTAGAAATGCTGTCAAAATTGGGCTGCCTGCCAAAATCGAGGTCCCTGCCAAAATCGAGGTCCCTGACAAGATTGAGCTCCCGAGATCGAGCTCCCAAGATCGAGCTCCCGAGATCGAGCTCTCGAGATCGAGTTCCCAAGATCGAGATCCCAAGATCGAGCTCTCGAGATCGAGCTCCCGAGATCGAGCTCCCGAGATCGAGCTCCCAAGATCGAGCTAGACAGATCGAGCTCCCAAGATCGAGCTAGACAGATCTGTAATTTATAAAAAAAATAGAGGCATTCAACCCATTAGCCATTTTTGACAAACTTGAGCTTGAACAAAGGCGACTTTTGACAGATTTTCAAGGAAAGACATTTGGGGTAAGTGATTCTAACTCGGATTTGGTATATATACACAAATATATCATTGTTTTCACCATTTAATTAGTGTTTTGATATTGAAATTTGAAAATTTTTAGAAATCTCATAGAAATGAATTTTTGAGATTTCGGTGTTGATCCGGAGTCCGATTGGAGTGAAACTGGTATGGTTGGACTTGTAATTGAATGGGTTGTCGGATTTTATAAGTTTCGTCGGATTCCGAGATGTGGGCCCCACGAGCAAATTTTGAGCTAATTTCAGATTTTATTGAAAAATGTAATATTTTCTTATGAAATTGATTACTATAATTTTTGTTGACTGTATCGAATTAATTATGATTAGATACGAGTCGATCGGAGTCGGAAAAATCGAGGAAAAGGCATAATATATGGTTAAATTGGAGCAAGTAGAGGTAAGTGACTTGTCTAACCTTGTGTGGGAGAAATTTCCCCTAGCATTGATATTAAAGTGATTATTGAAATGTGTTGAAAGTCGTGTACACGAGGTGACGAGTGTGTACACGGGCTAAATGTGAAATATTATATTTTTAAATTGTGTAGATCATTGTTGCGCATTTATTTAATTATTTTATCTTGTTATATTCTTCATCATTGATCTGTGATATATATTTTAAATTTGTTTGCCTTTTTCCAGCTAATTATTTTACCTGTTTATTTGAAACTTAGTTTCTTTTATACTGTGCATTATTTGAAGGTTGATTTTCTTTAAATTAAATATTATTAATATGAAGTATTTGACATTTTTTTATTTTAATATTGAAGTAACGTATTAAAAATTTGAAATATTATTTTTCCTGAATTATTTATTCTTGAATATTTTCGTAAGACGTTTTTTGGATTATTCTGGCATGAGCCGTGAGCTCTTTATTATTGAAAAATATTGTTGTTGATTTTGTTTGTGGAAAAATTTAAATTGTGATATATTGTGATATTGATACATATGCGGTGGTATAAGGTCTGGGTGTTGAAAGGCATGCGGTGAGATAAGGGTGGCTTAATACGTGTGGCTAGTAGGGGTGACTACTAGAAGTCATGTGGTGTGATAAGGGTGGCTAAAACGCGGGATGCTATTTCAGAAAAAATATTTTCTTTAAATAATTTGTGAAGGCTCCCGCAGTGATATAAGGAAATGAAATATTGTGAATTTGTTTATGATTTGGGACTACTAGGAGGTACCCCGGGAGTGCCCTTGTTGATATTGATTTATGACCGAAGTTGCCTTTGATTATTGTTGTGATTTTCTTAAAGTTGAAAAGAATTCTGTTATGTTTCCACGAGGTATTTATTTGCCATTATTTGATGTAATTAAATGTGACTTACTACTTGATTCATTTCCATTGTCATTTTATCTTATAATATTATTTAAACATTTTTCCATGCCATATTTATTCTCCAGTAGGGCCTGACCTGACCTCGTCACTACTCTACCGAGGTTAGGCTTGGCACTTACTGGGTAGCGCTGTGGTGTAGTCATACTACGCTTCTGCACATCTTTTTGTGCAGATCCAGGTACATCTTATCGGATCATGCATCAGTAAACTAGCTGTACGAGGAGACTTCGAGGTATATCTGTCAGCGTCTGTAGACTCCGGAGTCCCCTTCTATCTTACTATGTTGTCTTCCTTATTTGCTTTAGACTCTGCTATATAGAGACATACAGAATAAATTCTTGGAAGCTTGTGACTTATTTCTACTAGGTTTTGGGAGTTGAAATTGTTTGAATTGTAGTTTAATTATTTTAGATATTTATTATTATTCTGCATTGATAGGCTTACCTAGTCTTAGAGACTAGGTGCCATCACGACATCCTACGGAGGAAATTTGGGGTCGTGCCAAGTTGGTATCAGAGCTCTAGGTTCATAGGTGTCATGAGTCACAAGCAGGTTTAGTAGAGTCTTACGGATTGGTATGGAGACGTTTGTGCTTATCTTCGAGAGGCTATGGAACTATTAGAAAATATTCACTTCTTTGACTCCTTATCATGCGGCAATGATTTAGCTTGAAACATATATCTTATATTCCTTTGTATCCACTCGTGTATGACATTGCGCACTCAGTATCAGTTATGCGTTGACGATTCATGATGCCGCAGATGGACTATGAGGGAGCCAGAGATGCTCAAACATTGCCTCAATATGTGGTTCCGACTGAAGATGTGGGCGTATTGAGATATCACGTAGTGAATCATGTGCGGGGTGCAACGGACATTGGCGTATGGTTGATTTATACGAGTTGTGAAAGTTATTATTGTGGATCATCGAACGTTGTGAGCTATGACTTCGCGCCGAGTGGGGTGAGTCCACTACCAATGGGTGGATTGCGGGGTCATGTATATATTATATCAGTTTTGGCCTGGAATGTATATATGTGGTACTGAAAGGTTCCCTAAAATTTACATATGTTTAAGGTCTGAGATTTTGTAGAGGATATGGTTGGGACTTGCGATATGTCCGCCTTCTTAATAATCCTATACTTCAGTACCAAAGGAGTTATAGAAACAACTCTAAATTTACAAAAGGTCTACTCAGCGTGGACGTCACGGTTGCGAATTTTAGGGTGCTTTGGAGGAAGTACAGTTGTTGACGATATTCTGGACTACGTGGTTCGTGGTTCATGCCAAGATTTATCTGTATGGAGCTCTACTTTTGTGATCGTTGTGTATAAATAGGGGTAAGGGTTACCCCAAAAAAGAATTGAAGAGTATGTTAAGAAATGGGTCAACTCAACAGTGTTGAGTCAGCAGAACAAAAGAAGAAATTTGCCTTGGGAGAGATAATTCTCCACCGGTGTTTGTGGAAAGCCTATGAAAAGGGAAGACCAACTAATGCAACAATGCCTACTTGGCTCAGTTCTCAAAAATGCTTTTGAAAGAGTTTGTTTCCCAGACTCTCTGTAATACATGGCGCATATGGTATGAACGGTTGCGTCAGGTCACCATTGACGGTGCCAGAATATGCCATCAAGTTCAACAAGTTAGCCCGTCATACTCCTACTTTGCTTTCTATAGCCAGAGGGCGAGTTCACAGACTCATTAAAGGACTCAATTATGATCGTAAAATTTTGTACGACTCGGGAGCTATAAGTTGATACTTCATTTCTACTAGTTGTACAAATTTCCAAGATATTAGAACGTGTTCGGGGTGAGGAAAAAAGAAGCTAACGAGACCAAGTGTAATGACCCGGCCGGTCGTTTTGAGTATTACAACCCCATTTCCCCATTTACTTCTCAAATTGGGCTTTATAGTTGTTGTGTGACTTGCCGGGGCAATTGGTTCGGGTCCAGTGAGATTTTGGAATGAATTGAAACATCTAGTTCCAAGGTTTAAAGCTTAAGTTAAAATAGTGACCGGATGTCGATTGTTCAAGAATATGTGGTATCACATTAAGCAACTTAGCTCCAAATTCAGTTTTTATTGAAGTATTAGATCTGTTTTGAAATTACGGAGCCATAGCAAAAAGAATCATTGAATTCGGACATCGTATAAGAGAGTTATTCCCATTTCCGTGTCGGAAATAATTTTCCCGTCACCGCGAGCGCCCAGGGTAGTGTGGGGTGCTAGACCTAGCGCTGGTTATTTTTTGGCACTGGAAACTGCACCACAGGCCGCGCCCCACGCTACCTGTGACGCTCAAATACACTAGAGCCTCTATAAACGGGTTGTTTTGACCATTTTTTGACAAAAATAGAGTTGGGGAGCTCGGTTTGGGCGATTGTTGGGCGATTTTCACGGGTAAACATTGGGGTAAGTGTTCCTTATCCTATATTGATTATATTTCATGATCCAATACTCATTTACATCATGAATCCGTAAATTTATGGAAGCAAAATCAGATTTTTGTAAAATCTTCCAAAAATGTAAAATGAAGATTTGAAGGTCAATCCGATATCGGAATTTGATAAAATTGGTATGGGTGGACTTGTAATTGAATACGTTATCGGATTTTGTGAGTTTCATCGGATTCCGAGACATGGGTCCCACGGGCAATATTTGAGTAAAATTTTGGATTTTGTTGGAAAACATTTGTATTCTCATATGGAATTAATTCCTACGATTCATGTTGATTAATTGAATTAATTATGAATAGATTTGGAGCTTTTGGAGACCGAGTCCAGAGACGAGGGCATCCCGGAGTAGGATTTTACGCTGTATAGGTAAGTAACAGTTTTAACTCTGGCTTGGTGGGTATAAACCTGGATATTTTACATTACGTGATTGCTTGGAAGTGATATCCATGCTAGGTGATGAGCGTGTAGGTATGCACCACGAGGGATTGAGACTTGGTCCATCCCGTGAGGTTGTGAGGCTTAATGGCTATTATCTGTGGTTATGTGTTTATTTGTTGTTGAACTTGTTTGCCTTCATGTTAGAGACCATGCTTAGACTTTAGTCATGCTCACATTATTTGTACTCAGTCATAGAAATTATTGTACATGTTTACCTCAGCCTCTATTATTTTCTAATATGTGGTGATACATGATGTGGGTTGTGTTCCCGTATTTGTTGGTGACGATGAGGCTAATGAGGTACATGATTGAGTGAGGTCGAGGGCCAGGTTGTAAGGATATTAATACCATAGCGCGTGAGTTGTCCGCGTAGCACGTGAGTTGACCGTGCGAGTCCAGGTAGTGATACCATAGCGCGTGAGTTGTCCGCGTAGCACGTGAGTTGACCGTGCAGATCTAGGTATTGATATTGATTGAGTGATGTCAAGGGCCTGGTTGTGAGGATATTAATACCATAGCACGTGAGTTGACCGTGCGGGTCCAGGTATTGATACCATAGCGCGTGAGTTGTCCGCGTAGTACGTGAGTTGACCAGGTATTGATATGATGGCACGTGAGTTGTCCATGCTTAGTGCTTGGGCTTTGGGAGCCCCTTCGGAGTCTGTACACACCCCCAGTGAGCGTAAAGTGTTGAGTGTTTTGAGTATTGAGTGGTGAGTGCGAGTGATGAGTGATGGAGTGACACTGCTGTGAGGTTGTATTTAGTTGTGTTGTTGCATTTATCTGTTAAACTTCTTTGTGGCATCTACAGAGTTATGGAATTTACCTGTTTATTTCTGTTTATTTTTAAATTGTGAAAATAAATAACTGGATTGTTTTAGTTAGCTAGTCACTATTTCTCAGTTCCTTAGTTATTTCTGTTACTTGCTGAGGTGGTTGTACTCATGCTACATCCTGCACTTTATGTGCAGATTCACGTGAGTTAGAGCGCGACGATCGTTGAATTCTGTGGAGATTGCAAGGTAGCTGCTAGCGTCCGCAGGACCTTGTTATGCCTTTTATCATTTCTTCTTTTTGATTGTATTGACAGTTAGACAATTTCATTTCTTAGTTCATAGATTTAGATGCTCATGACTTAGTGACACCCCGATGTTTGGGGCTCGTTTTCGTATTTCTAAAAATATATTTAGAGTTGATTTAGTTATGAGAAATTCAATTGTTGAAATGTTTTATTAAATTCTTATAATCGGTTTAGTAGAAATATTTTAGGAAGTAGTCTTGCCTTGTAACACGATAGGCACTATCAAGACCATGGTCAGATTTTGGATCGTGACAAGTTGGTATCAGAGCTCTAGGTTACATAGGTCTCACGAGTCATGAGAGGGTTTAGTAGAGTCTTCTGGATCTGTACGGAGACGTCTGTACTTATCTTCGAGAGGCTGCTGAACCTTTAGGAAAACTTCACATTATTGAATTCTTTTCATCCGGTATTGATTCAGCTTGAAGTGTAACTCTTTGAATTCCTTCCATGCATTTGTATGCGAACATAGGCACTCGATTTCAGTTGTGCATTGACGACTTATGATTCCCTGGATGAGGTGCGAGATGTGATTTTTGTGTGTTGATGTCGGGCCAGTTTGGAGAACATGAGGTTGGGTTTTGACTGTAGCTTGAGCACTGAGATGTTAATTGTGTGAGCACGTTCTTGTGGTACTTTTGGGGATATTTAAGAGAGTATTCAGCGGCTTATGAGCCTTAGGGCGGTGTGGTTTTATGCTTGGGTCTCGTGTGGTGAGTCTGGGTTGAGGATTGTGGCATTATGGCGGGGAAAAGTATCAATTTGAAGGTAATTCAGAAGGGACTCGGGTAGATAGGACATCTTGGTAGTAGGTTGGATCGGCATGGTAATGTGTATGATTAGTTCTTTGGATGTGTATGAGGTAATGAGTTCTATAGGTGTTTTGTGGCAATGTCCTTGGATTTTTGGTGGCATGCGTAGCTTGGTTGAGTTAGAAGGATTCAGTCCTGACGGATTGGTTTTGAGCCATTGGGGTTCGGAGAGAGTTCTTGATGGTTTCTACTACGGTTAGAGATGTGTATTTTCTACTGGCGTGAGGAGCATGTGATTTCATCTTGGGTTATGGCTATGACTGGAGGCGGCTTGTTCAGACTTATACAGTGTGTAGGTTGCAGGATTCAGATCTTATAAGGAATAAAAATAAAATTGAGAAATTTCACTTATGTTGTGTTATGAGACCTACAATTGGATAGGGGTGGCATGGGATCACCCCTGGGTACGTGTGTGGTAAGATGGAACAGTGATTTGATGGCTTGGAAATAACTCTTAGCACATTCGAGGACGAACGCATGTTTAATTGGGGGAGAATGTAACGACCCTGCTGGTCGTTTTGAGTATACCCACTTACTCCTCAAATTGGGCTTTACAGTTGTTGTGTGACTTGCCGGGGCAATTGGTTCGGGTCCAGTGAGATTTTGGAATGAATTGGAACATCTAGTTCCAAGGTTTAAAGCTTAAGTTAAAATAGTGACCGGATGTCGATTGTTCAAGAATATGTGGTATCACATTAAGAAAATGAGCTCCAAATTCAGTTTTGATTGAGGTATTAGATCCGTATTGAAATTACGGAGCCATAGCAAAAAGAATTATTGAATTCAGACATCGTATGAGAGAGTTATGCCCATTTCTCTGTCGGAAACAATTTTCCCGTCACCGCGAGCGCCTAGGGTAGCATGGGCGCTAGCCCTGGCCCTGGGAATTTTTGGATACCGGAAACTGCGCCACAGGCAGCACCCCACGCTACCTGTGACGCTCAAATACACCAGAGGCTCTATAAACGGGTTGTTTTGACCATTTTTGACAAAAATAGAGTTGGGGAGCTCGGTTTATGCGATTTTTGGATGATTTTCACGGGTAAACATTGGGGTAAGTGTTCCTTATCCTATATTGATTATATTTCATGATCTAATACTCATTTACATCATGAATCCGTAAATTTATGAAAGCAAAATCAGATTTTTGTAAAATTGGTATGGGTGGACTTGTAATTGAATGGGTTATCGGATTTTATGGGTTTCGTCGGATTCCGGGACATGGGTCCCACGGGCGACTTTTGAGTAAAATTTCGGATTTTATTGGAAAAGAATTGTATTCTCATATGAAATTAATTCCTACGATTCGTGTTGAGTAATTGAATTAATTGTGATTAGATTTGGAGGTTTTGGAGATCGAGTCCAGAGACGAGGGCATCCCAGAGTAGGATTTTACGTTGTTTAGGTAAGTAACAGTTTTAACTCTGGCTTTGAGGGTATAAACTTGGAGATTTGACATTACGTGATTGTTTGGAAGTGATATCCACGCTAGGTGACGAGTGTGTGGGTGTGCACCACGAGGGATTGAGGCTTGGTCTGTAATGACCCAACCGACCGCTTTGACTTTTAGAACCCCATTTCCTTAAATAAAACTTTCCGTATGTGCTTTAATGATTTATGACTTTGTGGGGATGGTTGGTTCGAGATTTGGAAGTGTTTGGATTGAAATCGTAACACTTGGTTCCTTAAGTTGGCTTTAAAAGGCCAAGTTTGACTTTGGTCAACATTTTAAGCAAACAAACTCGGATCAGTGTTTTGACAGTTTTGGTAGGACCGTATCATGATTTGGGACTTGGGAGTATGCCCGGAATCAAATTTTGAGGTCACTAGCCTGAGATATGGAATTTTGATGAAAACTTAAAAGTTAAAGTTCAAATAGTGACCGGATGTCGAAGTATGTGCAAACGACCTAGGATTAGAATTTTGATGATTCCAACAGCTCCGTATGTTGATTTTGGACTTAGGAGCGTGATCAGAATTTTATTTGGAAGTCCGTAGTGAATTTTAGGCTTGAAATGGCTAAAATAGGAATTTAAAGTTTGGAAGTTTGACCGGGGAGTTGACTTTTTGATATTAGGGTCGGAATCTAGTTCTAAAAATTTTTATAGCTCCGTTATGTCATTTATGACTTGTGTGTAAAATTTGAGGTCAATCGGAGTTGATTTGATAGGTTCCGACATCGAATGTAGAAGTTGAAAACCCTTAGTTTCATTAAGCTTGAATTGGGGTTTGATTCATGGTTTTAGCGTTGTTTGATGTGATTTAGAGGTTTGACTAAGTTTGTATGATATTTTAGGACTTGTTGGTATATTTGGTTGGGTTCCCGAGGGCCTCGGGTGAGCTTCGGATACGGATAAAAAATTGGACTTAAAAGCTGCTGCAGTGTTTCCTCTTCTGTTGGATATTCTGAGTTGATATCGAGCCCAGGTATCGAGCCCAGAGTTGACGAGGCTCAGGCTCGAGCTTGAGATCGAAGCCACGATCGAAGGTCCAGCTCGAGGACATGGTCGAAGGTAAGGCTCGAGGGTTAGGATCGAGACCCATGCTCGATGCCCTGATCGAAGGCCCAACCTCGATGTCCTGATCAAAGGCCCATGCTCGATGTCATGATCGAAAGCCCAACCTCGATGTCCTGATCGAAGGCACATGCTTGATGCCCTGATCGAAGGCCCAACCTCGATGTTCTGATCGAAAGCCCAACCTCGATGCCCTGATCGAGGCCATGATCGAGGTCCAGACTCGAGCCTGTGATCGAAGCTGCGATCGAGGCCCAGTTCCGAAGGCTGCTGGGCAGTTTTACAAAAAGAGGGCATTCGTTCCATTTGCCATTTTTGACGAACTTGAGCTTGAGCAGAGGCGACTTTTGGCAGATTTTCAAGGGTAAAACATTGGGGTAAGTGATTCTAACTCGGATTTTGTATACATATACAAGTATATCATTGTTTTCACAATTTAATTAGTGTTTTGATATTGAAATTTGGAAAAGTTTAGAGATCTCATAGAAATGAATTATGAGATTTCGGTATCGATTCAGAGTCGGATTTGAGTGAAACTGGTATGGTTGGACTCGCAATTGAATGGGTTGTCGGATTTCATAACTTTTGCCGGATTCCGATATGTGGGCCCTGCGGGCGAATTTTAATTAATTTCGGGATCTTTTCTTTAAAATGTAGTATTTTCTTATAGAATTGATTCCTATAGTATTTAGTGATTGTATCAAATTATTTTGGCTAGATTCGAGCCAGACGGAGTTAGTTAATCGTGGAAAAGACCTACTAGTGGATTAAATTGGAGCAAGACGAGGTAAGTCTCTTATCTAACCTTGTGAGGGGGAACTTACCTCGTAGGTGATTAAAATTAAATAATTGTTGCTAATTGTGGGGGGCTACGTACGCACGTTGTGACGAGAGTTCGTGCGTAGCTACTATTAATGCTAAAGTCCGAGTAGCTTAGGACTCAAAGCATGCCTTACTTGTGTAAATTGTATTCTTTGATTTATTTATATTAATTGATATCTATATGAAAATATTGTGAATTGTTAGATAAAGATATTAAAGGATGGAAATATCATAGGCTTGATTGTCTGTATAAATCAATTAATTGTTAAAAGAAATTGTTCTCCTCCCAAATTTATCTTATAATAAATATACTTTCCTTTCGGAGGCACATAAGAAAATGTCCTCCTTTTTTGTGGAGCGGACCGAACGCCTCGGCAGGATAGATGCATCTATGGATCGCGCCGCACGTCCCTCGGCAGTGTACACGACACTCTGGATCAGGTTGTACGTCCTCGGCAGAAATCGTGCTTAATAATAATAATTACACGATACTTTAATAAGTTATTTCAGCTTATGAAGCTAATCAATAAATTGGAAAATCCTTGGAATTTAATGAATTGTTATTCTTGCTTGTTAAGGAATTAATTGTTACTCCTGTAAATGAGATTTAATTGATAAATTGAAAATTATTTGAATTGAAGGAATTTAATTAATATATTGAGAATTGTTACATTTGAAGGAATTTGATCATTTCCACTGATTAAATAAATTATTGTAAATTCTGTAAATCATGGTGATTTAAATATCCTAGTTTTATTTCAATTATTATTTACCCATAGTGAGTGTCAAAGTCGGCCATCTCGTCTCTACAACTTCGAGATTAGGCTTGATACTTACTGGGTACACGTTGTTTAGGTACTCATACTGCACTTGCTGCACATTTTATTGTACAGGTACATATATGTATAGCGGTCTTGTGGGCGCAGAGGTGTGGTTAATAATTGTGGGGACATAGGTGAGCTGCATTCTATATTATGATCTGCAGCTAATAGAGTCTCCTTCAGAGTTATTATATTTTCATGTCTAATTTGTATTCTAGACAGATGCCGTATTTTATTTTAATTCCCTAGTAAATGCTCATGCACTTGTGACACCGGGTTTTGGGATGATTATGGGTTGCACTGTATTGGAAATTTTTAAGACATTAGTACGTATTTGGTAAATGTCATCTTCTGCTATTTAATTGAGGGGAACAACTATTACTTCAAAAATATTAAAATAAAAATTTATTTAGTATTTATTGTTGGCTTATCTGACAGCGGTGTCCGACGCCATCACGACCTATAGGTGAAATTGGGTCTTGACAACATGGTATCAGAGCACTAGGTTCATATAGGTCTTACAAGTCATGAGCAAGTCTAGTAGAGTCTTGCGGATCGGTACGGAGACATCTGTGCTTATCTTCGAGACGCTACAAGGCTGTTAGGAATACTTCCCTTTTTGATTCCTCACCGTGCCATTCGATTCCTTTGAGGGTTATGCCTACATTTCCTTCCTATTCAATCTTATGCGATGTGAAGCGCTTGTTATAAATTAGGGATCGAGGAAATTTTTAATGCTACTACAGATGTAGTACAGGATGCTTCTGCATGTGTAATTAATTGGGCTATTGACGTCGCTTTGCAAAAGGCCACTCTATCATTTCAAATTTAGTATCAGTACTACCTAAGGTTTTAAGATTTGGCATTGATCGTTATGATGATTCGTGCGTTGTTATCGCACAGTGTTTATGAAATGGTAAAATGCATGTCTATGTGTCAGGGAAGTAAACGACTTGAAAGAAGGTTTTCCTCAGTACATGATTCAGAGGCTCCATGTTTTATTTCCAGTAGAGAAAAAGGCAATCGGGCTATGAATGTTTAGGTTTGGGGTTGATAGAGTAACGAAGCCTGATATTTTCGAGCGTGGTAGAGTTCTCAATTTTGATGTGGTGTCATCGCCTTGTAAAATGCGTTAAGGTTCGCCGGTGTTATGGTTTTCTTCGACTCGCCTTCACGACAGGGTGTTAGGAATCGGTATAGGGGAAGCAGTCATTAGAGATCCTGGTGTGCAGTGATTCAGGATCGAAGCAGCATTTCTAGTATTGATGTCTCGAGAAGGATGATCGTCAGAAAGGTTTAAAGATGGTAACGAGCTATTGGTTCAAGTGCTACAAAGACGGATTTTGAGTTAAGGCAACAACTGGGCAGCGAAGTATGAGGAAGGACATATGGAAGGTGCCTTGCGGTGGTTAGGTTCCGAAAAGGCCAAGTGTAAGAAAACAGAAGTCGAGTAGTTGCTTAAAGGAAAAGGGTTTGACCAAAGTGGGAGAGTGGCAAAGTAGCATATGGGCTACGTGGTAGGATGATTACACGTCTTGAGGAAACGTTTGAGTGATTAGGGATGTAGAATGGACAGTGATTAGGTCTACAGACATAAGTTGTAATATTAGCTGCTACATTGAGGAAGACTAGATACAACAAGAAGGAGTTGCTTGATATGCAGAAGGATACAACATGACTTTGGATTGGAATGTATTGTGGCACCTTTAGCTGATATCCATGAGGAGTGAACGGACTGATGTAGCTGGTGAATGAGCTTGGACTTAGGATGATCTATTGATTTCGTAGTAATTACACCAGTGCAGCGACGTTAGAATATGTCAGCATATAATTTCCACATGTGGGTTATCTCCTGTAAACAGATTAGCAGTCGCGTGGTGTTGACGAAACTTTTGCGAAGAATTCTACTGGCTACCCGGATCATGTCAACGATGAAGAAAGAATCTCGGTGGATTCCAAAATTTTGTAACTGTAGCTTCAAGCTAAATGGGAGAGCCCCACCGTCTATGATTGGATTGCGTAGTGTCAACTTGTGCGGTTTCTGGTTATCGGTGTATTGGTGGGTCATTGAAACTAAGGAAAGAAAACATCAGTGGTAATTTGAGCAAAGTATTTGGAGAATGTGTGCCATATTTGGCATTATCAATTCACATTCAGGTTTTTGGAAGACTCAAAGTTTATGCTTCGTGTAGATGTAATGCACAGGAAAGTGGGACAGTCGGATGTTTCCTTGATAAAGTGTCCATGTGCTAGCAGGGCCTTGGAATTGATCATGTTTGGGAACAAGTCAGAGCTAGTGACTCTCAATAACGGTCTTAGCGGGTTCAAAAATTTAAAGTGCGGTGTCTAAGAATCTCGAGTCGTAGTATGGTTGAGTATCCAGCCTTCGCAGTAGATTATGAAACAGGGCTTGGAGTATTCTGCGTTATATTTAGGTTGTGGTGTAGCATTTGAGAAATGGAAGAAAATAACTTAGGATTCATAAAAGAAGTATTAGAATGGGTGTAACAGTTGAAGATGAAAAAGTGGGCACAAGGAGGGGTATGAGATGATTTGTGGATTTTGAAACAGCGTGGTCTCGCGAAATAAGGTCCCTTGGGATGAGTGCGGATTTGAGTTCGTGATCTAATGAATGAAGCTATTATTATTTCTAAGGCAAGTTGAGAATAAATTGAGAAAAGACGAGTCGGCTAACAATGGTTGAATCAGCATGATGGTGGCAATGACCAGTTCCTTCAGTGCATAGAGTTATTCATGTAATTTGTGGCGGTACGTGCGAGGCTTGGCGGCCGCCATAATTAATTTTATATTGAGGGATTCAGGTATTATGGCATGTTATGTGTAGAGGGATCCCAGAAAAGTTATGGTGGCTTAGACCACTACTTGAGGCCAGTATTTTCTACGGATATGGGAATTCAGTCACGTGTTGCAATGGTTCTCTTGAAATGAATTAAGAAGAAGGTTTCTATAATATGAAGTTTTAACTCTATTAGTGGTTCGGGAGTTATGATGGAATTCTTGTACTCCTGAGCATTGGCATGGTTAAGTGCACTAAGTAGCATGGGATTCGAAAGTTGAGGATTTAAGATTTCGGTTCGGTGTTGACAAGGATGTCATGAGCTCGGATGAGCAGGAAAGGGATTTAGATGTTTAAAGTAAGATGGTATTGTTTTTGGCATCATCTAAGGTCAATGTCAGGTGTAAGATACCTTGTGTATTGATTTGTGGATTTTTGATATGCTCTACAACATTAGTGTAACCGGTAGCATGGATGTGCAGACTTGTTACCTGGTGCGAAAGGTCGTGGGAGCGTGTCTCACGGAAAGATTGTGTAAGAGTGACATATAGTCACTTGATTGAGAGAATATTGAAACAAATTATGAAGATTTTGGTAATATCGATGATTCGAGAGTTTATGCCCAGAGGGTGCTTGGTTTATTTGGTTGTCGACTGTAGAAGTATTGTTCCGGTTATGATAGCTATTCTTGTATGTTATGGGAAAAAGGGTTATTATGGATACTTGAAAGGTTATTAGCCTAGTACGATGCGATCAGAATCGGCTTGAGGTCTATGGATATATTTGAATATGAATATGGGCTCTATATCAAGCCGGATGTGTTCATTTCAGCATAACCGCTCCATATGGAGGAGTATTCAGACGTTGGATGTCATTTCGTCGTCGGTTATTTCATGTAATACTATATTGTGCCGTGTGAGTTGCGAAACAGCTTGATAATTTTCTTACGTGTTGAGATTCTGCATAGCGATGGTGTTATATGAGCAGGATGGCTCTCGAGACTCAGATCATATATCGCACCTTAGTTGTGCTTGAGTTTTTTAGCGTATAGCGTTATCGGTCCTCCCAGGGATGATATTATGCACTGAGTGTGCTTGTGTCTGATATTCAGATATTTTGTAGTAATGAGCATTCTAGCTCGGTAAGTATTTTTTTATAGATTCCTTTTTTATGGATCGGGTGGCACGCCGCCACGGGTATCATGTATCGATCGGGTTACACACCGCAACGGTATCACGTATGGTTCGGGTTGCACGTCGCAACAGTGTGATGTTGAGTTTTTTGAGGAAGGTTCATGACACCTTTTCAGTTGTTTAATTAGTCACGAGGGTCGAGAAATCCTTTCCAGAGTTCGTGTTTCTTATGTATCACAATCAAGTCCGTAGCTTATTAGCTAATTGCCTGAGCAGCTTGTACTTGGTGAGACGAGATTATTGGATTCGGGATTAGTGCGATCAGATTATATGGAGTGTAATAAAGAACAAATACTATTATTTGGTTATAATGTGGCAATGGTTCTTGTCAGAAGGAGAAACTCAATAACTGTTGACTCGGCAGTTGATTATGAATTTCTACATATTTCTTCCATCGTGGAAGCATTTCAAGAGTTGGAACAGGACTTATATGTATCATGAGGTGTGTTGTGAATATCAAATTCGTGGAATTTTGGCTATTGTTATCAGAGGATATTATTATAGTCATGTGAATGATGCAGTTCATGGTCTAAATTCAACAAAGGTATGCACTCCTGTATTGGTGCATCGGGTAGTGATTGATACGACATTCATAGGTTGGAAACAGGCATGGTGGAGAATTCTGGATGTCAAAATTCGGCTCTAAGGCTTATTTGCCTAAATAAAGGGGAGAATTTTCAGATTTGTCTCGAGCTAATGTGCTCAATTGGTTGTGGTAGCACGGGTAGGTGCTCGAAGTGTTAAACAGCGAGTTTGGACAACTCCGAAATAGTCCTTAGCACGTTCGAGGACGAACGTATATTTAAGTGGGAGAGAATGTAACGACCCAACCGGCCGTGTTGACTTTTAGAACCCCGTTTCCTTAAAAACAAACTTCATGTATGTGCTTTAATGATTTATGAAATTGTGGGGATGGTTGGTTCGAGATTTGGAAAATTTTGGGTTGAAATCGGAACACTTGGTTCCTTAAGTTGGCTTTAAAAGGCCAAGTTTGACTTTGGTCAACATTTTAAGCAAACGGACTCAGAACAGTGTTTTGACAGTTTTGGTAGGACCGTATCGTGATTTGGGACTTGGGAGTATGCCGGAATCAAATTCTGAGGTCCCTAGCCCGAGATATGGAATTTTGATAAAAAATTAAAAGTTTAAGTTCAAATAGTGATCGGATGTCGAATTATGTGCAAATGACCCAGGATTAGAATTTTGATGATTCCAACAGCTCCGTATGTTGATTTTGGACTTAGGAGCGTGAAATTTAGGCTTGAAATGGCTAAAATAGGAATTTAAAGTTTGGAAGTTTGGTTGGGGAGTTGACTTTTTGATATCGGGGACGGAATCCAGTTCTGAAAATTTTCATAGCTCCGTTATGTCATTTATAACTTGTGTGTAAAATTTGAGGTCAATCGGAGTTGATTTGATAGGTTCCGACATCGAATGTAGAAGTTGAAAACTCTTAGTTTCATTAAGTTTGAATTGGGGCATGATTCATGGTTTTAGCATTGTTTGATGTGATTTAGAGGTTTGACTAAGTTTGTATGATGTTTTAGGACCTGTTGGTATATTTGGTTGAGTTCCCGAGGGCCTCGGGTGAGTTTCGGATGGTTAACGAATCAAAATTTGAGTTAACAAGTTGCTGCAATCGTGCTTAATAATAATAATTACACGATACTTTAATAATTTATTTCAGCTTGTGAAGCTAATCAATAAATTGGAAAATCCTTGGAATTTAATGAATTGTTATTCTTGCTTGTTAAGGAATTAATTGTTACTCCTGTAAATGATATTTAATTGATAAATTGGAAATTATTTGAATTGAAGGAATTTAATTAATATATTGAGAATTGTTACATTTGAAGGAATTTGGTTATTTCCGTTGATTAAATAAATTATTGTAAATTCTGTAAATCACGCTGATTTAAATATACTAGTATTTCAATTATTATTGACCCATAGTGAGTGTCAAAGTCGGCTATCTCGTCTCTACCACTTCGAGATTAGGCTTGATACTTACTGGGTACACGTTGTTTACGTACTCATACTGCACTTGCTGCACATTTTATTATGCATTTTATTATGTATAGCGGCCTTGTGGGCGCAGAGGTGTGGTTAATAATTATAAGGACATAGGTGAGTTGTATTCTATATTACGATCTGCAGCTAACAGAGTCTCCTTTAGAGTTATTTTATTTTTCTGTCTAATTTGTATTCTAGACAGATGCTGTATTTTATTTTAATTCCCTAGTAAATACTCATGCACTTGTGACACCGGGTTTTGGGATGATTATGGGTTGCACTGTATTGGAAAATTTTAAAGATATTAGTACGTATTTGGTAAATGTCATCTTCTGCTATTTAATTGAGGGGAACAACTATGACTTCAAAAATATTAAAATGAGAATTTATTTAGTATTTATTGTTGGCTTGTCTGACAGCGGTGTCCGACGCCATCACAACCTATAGGTGAAATTGGGTCTTGACATGGTCCATCCCATGAGGTTGTGAAGCCTAATGGCTATTATCTGTGGTTATGTGTTTATTTATTGTTGAACTCGTTTGCCTTCATGTTAGAGACCATGCTTAGGCTTTATTCATACTCACATTATTTGTACTCACTCATACAAATTATTGTACATGTTTACCTCAGTCTCTATTATTTGCTAATATGCGGTGATACATGATGTGGGTTGTGTTTCCTTATTTGTTGGTGATGATGAGGCTAGTGAGGTACATGATTGATTGAGGCCGAGGGCCAGGTTGTAAGGATATTAATACCGTGAGTTGTTTGCGTAGCACGTGAGTTGACCGTGCGGGTCCAGGTAGTGATACCATAGCGCGTGAGTTGTCCGTGTAACATGTGAGTTGACCGTGAGGATCCAGGTATTGATATTGATTGAGTGAGGCCGAGGGCCTCGTTGTGAGGATATTAATACCATAGCGCGTGAGTTGTCCGCGTAGCACGTGAGTTGACCGTGCGGGTCTAAGTATTGATACCATAGCGCGTGAGTTGTCTGCGTAGCACATGAGTTGACCGTGCAGATCCAGGTATTGATATTATGGCACGTGAGTTGTCCGTGCTTAGCGCTTGGGCTTTAAGGAGCTCCTCCGGAGTCTGTACACACCCCTAGTGAGCACAGAGTATTGAGTGTTTTGAGTATTGAGTGGTGAGTGCGAGTGATGAGTGATGGAGTGACACTGCTGTGATGTTGTATTTATTTGTGTTGCTGCATTTATCTGTTAAACTTCTTTGTGGCATCTACAGAGTTATGGAATTTACTTGTTTATTTCTGTTTATTTTTAAATTGTGATAATAAATAATTGGACTGTTTTAGTTAGCTCGTCACTATTGCTCAGTTCCTTAGTTATTTCTGTTACTTTCTGAGGTGGTTGTACTCATGCTACACCCTGCACTTTATGTGCAGATTCACGTGAGTTAAAGCGCGACGATCATTGAATTCTGTGGAGATTGCAAGGTATCTGCTAGCGTCCGCAGGACCTTGTTACGCCTTTTATCATTTCTTCTTTTTGATTATATTGAAAGTTAGACAATTTCATTTCTTAGTTCATAGATTTAGACGCTCATGACTTAGTAACACCCCGATGTTTGGGGCTCGTTTCCGTATTTCTAAAAATATATTTAGAGTTGATTTAGTTATGAGAAATTCAAGTGTTGAAATATTTTATTAAATTCTTATAATCGGTTTAGTAGAAATATTTTGGGAAGTAGGCTTGCCTTGTAACACGATAGGCGCCATCACGACCATGGTCAGATTTTGGGTCGTGACACCAAAACATCTGGAGGTTCTGGGAGATTCAGTGGATTCTACTCTGCAAGTATAAATCATTATGGTGGGGGCTCAGGCAGTCGGCCAGCCCAGTCCGCACATCAGATTACTCGGGGTGCTATAGAAAGTTCTTTTAATGCACCACCGACATGAGTTCCTACAATAGTTATTCCAGTTATCTGGCACAGACGCAATATGAGCAGCCAAACCCGCAAAGGGGTTGTTATGAATACGGTGATACTAGGCACATCATGAGAAAATTATCCCAAACTTGGGAGAAACATATTTCATCAAAGCACTCAGGCTACGTGCCCCATTGCAGTTACTACACCACCCATACGACCAGTTAGGGGTGGAGGACAGGCGGGTAGAAGGCGTCTTAGAGGTGGAGATCCAGCCGTTGATATATTTTTATGGTATGGCAGAGGTCGCTACATCAGTTGGTGTCGTTACCGATACGACCTTGATATAATATAAATGAATAATTTCCTCAACTTGATTCGGTTCTCAGTATCAGAACGAGTCCTTCTATGGTGCTCCATCTATGAGTGAGCTTCGTAATTTTATAATCTACTTATGTGTTTACTCATGTTGGGAGATTTTATGGAGATAACTACGCCTATCATTTCGTGTTGGTCACTAATAAGAGATGCGGGGCTAAATGTGGCTTTCTGTTACTCATTTCGGTAAGTTTTGATGTAAATTCCGAATAATTAATTGCACATTGTGAATTATATGCCCTACCAATGTGGGGTTCATTATATGTTGTGATTTTGTTTAACGGAAATTATTTATAAGGAACAAATGGAAAGTTTCGATTGGCACGATGTGCATATTACTTGTGATTCAGAACTGAGGATGAGATCCTCGCATTTTTAAAACAAACTGATATGTGTAAACCGGGCTACGAGCTGCGGTGGAAGTTATATACGGACGAGATCCTTGTGAGGGAAAGTCTTATGTTTAAGTTCTCCCTTGTGAGATCCAATTTTTACTATAGTACTAATAGGGAGTCATGCCTGTTAGGCTTATTTGAAAATACTTATATGAAATCCTCTGTGCATACTTGCCAATTTTGTGTTGTAATTATTGAGTTTTAACCTACGAGATAGGTTCCTTCCAAGTGACGTTAAATGTTACTCATTAATTCGGGTAAATAATTTTGAGGTCTTCATGCCTCATGTCTCGTTATCAGTATTGTGAAAGTTTGAAATGAGATTTTTGTTAACATGAAGTTAATTGACGATTCTGTAATTGATTATGAACAACTATTAAGACCAGATTGACCCAGAAGGGTGCTCCGTTCAGATGGACCAAGGAATGTGAGGAGAGCTTCCAAAAGCTCAAGAAAACTTTGACTATAGCCCCAATGTTGGTATTACCTACAGGTTCAGGGTCTTATACTATGTATTATGATGTGTCGCGTATTGGTCTCGGCGCAATGTTGATGTAAGACAGTAGGGTGATTGCCTACGCATCCCGGCAGTTAAAGGTACATGAGAAAATATTTTTGGTCCACGGCCTTGAGTTAGCAGCTATTGTTCGTGCCTTGAATAATTTGGCGTCATTATTTGTACGGTATCCATTGTGAGGTCTACATCGATCACCGAAGTCTACAACATCTGTTTAAACAGAAGGATCTTAATTTGCGGTAGCGGAGATGGTTGGAGTTACTTAAGGATTATGATATCACCATTCTCTATCATCCTGGGAAGGCCAATATAGTGGCCGATGCCTTGAGTCGTAAGGCAGAGAGTTTGGGCAGCTTAGCATATTTACTGGTAGCAGAGAGGCCTTTGGCCTTGGATGTTCAGGCCTTGGCCAACCAGTTTGTTAGATTGGATATTTTCGAGCCGAGTCGAGTTTTAGCTTGCATGGTTTCTTAGTCTTCTCTTTATGATCATATCAGGGAACGCCAGTATGATGACCCCCATCTGCTTGTCCTTAAGGATACAGTTCAGCACGGTGATGCCAGGGAAGTCACTATTGGAGATGACGATGTATTACGTATGCAGGGCAGGCTGTGTGTGCCTAATGTGGATGGCTTGCGTGAGTTAATTCTCCAGGAGGCTCACAGTTTGCGGTACTCCATTCATCCGGGTGCTGCAAAAGTGTATCAGGATTTGAGACAACACTATTGGTGGAGGCGGATGAAGAAAGACATAGTGGAGTATGTAGCTCGGTGTCTAAATTGTCAACAAGTAAAATATGAGCATCAGCGACCGGGTAGATTGTTTCAGAAGTTAGAGATTCCATAATGGAAATGGGAGCAGATCACTATGGATTTCGCTGTTGGGCTCCCACGGACTCAGCAGAACTTTGATGCAGTTTGGGTGATTGTGGATAGGCTAACCAAATCAGCTCATTTCATTCCTGTGATTACTACTTACTCTTCAGAACAGCTGGCTCAGGTATATATTCGCGAGATTGTCAGACTTCACGGTGTACCAGTATCTAACATCTCTGACCGGGGTACATAGTTTACCTCATAGTTTTAGAGAGCAGTACAACGTGAGTTGGGTAATCGGGTAGAGTTGAGTACAACATTTCACCCTCAGACGGACGGGCAGTATGAACACACTATTCAGATACTAGAGGATATGCTTCATACGTGTGTGATAGATTTTGGGGGTGCTTAGGATCAGTTCTTACCACTTGCGGAGTTTGCTTACAACAACAGTTATCAGTCAAACATTCAGATGGCTCCGTATGAGGCTTTGTATGGAAGGCGGTGCCGGTCTCCAGTGGGTTGGTTCGAACCAGGCAAGGCTAGATTTTTGGGTACAGACTTAGTTCAGGATGCCTTGGAAAAGGTTAAGTTGATTCAGGATCGACTTTGTACAGCCCAATCTAGGCATAAGAGTTATGCGGATCGGAAAGTTCGTGATGTTGCATTCATGGTTGGTGAGCGGGTATTTCTCCGGGTATCGCCTATGAAGGGTGTGATGAGGTTCGGGAAGAAGGGCAAGTTGAGCCCTAGGTATATTGGGCCTTTTGAGATTCTTGAAAGAGTTGGAGAGGTGGCTTACAGACTTGCACTACCACCTAGTCTCTTTGTAGTTCATCCGGTATTCCATGTTTCTATGCTTCGAAAATATCACGGGGATCCGTCTCATGTGTTAGACTTCAGTTCGGTTCAGTTGGACAAGGATCTATCTTATGTTGAGGAACCAGTGGCTATTTTAGATAGGCAGGTTCAAAAGCTAAGGTCAAAGAACATTGCTTCCGTGAAGGTTCAGTGGAGGGGTCATCCGGTCGAGGAGGCAACTTGGGAGGCCGAGCATAATATACGTAGCTTTTATCCATACTTATTCACCAGCTCAGGTACCTTTTTCTAACTCCGTTAGAGGACGAACGCTTGTTTTAGAGGCGGAGAATGTGATGACCCAAAATGTCATCTTTAAATTTAATAAATAATTATGAGATTTAAGCACTATTTACTATTACTCGACTTGCGTGTGCAGTCCGTAAAAATATTTTGGAAAGTTTTCAGGTGAAAAATGGATTAAAATGTGAATTAGATGTTTAAAACACAACTGAGTTGACTTTGGTCAACATTTTGAGCAAACAGACTCAGATCGGTGTTTTGACAGTTCTGGTTGGTCCGTATCGTGAATTGGGATGTTGGCGTATGCCCGAAATCAAATTCTGAGGTCCCTAGCCCGAGATATGGAATTTTTGATGAAAAATTAAAAGTTTAAGTTCAAATAGTTATCGGATGTCAAATTATGTGCAAACGACCCCGGAATAGAATTTTAATGATTCTAACAGCTCCGTATGGTGATTTTGGACTTAGGAGTGCGATCGGAATTTTATTTGGAAGTCCATAGTAGAATTAGTCTTGAAATGCCAAAATTTGAATTTTTGGGAAGTTTGACCGGGAGTTAACTTTTTGATATCGGGGTCGGAATCCAGTTTTGAAAATTTTAACAACTCCATTATGTAATTTATGACTTGGGTGCAAAATTTGAGGTCAATCAGACTTGATTTGAAAGGTTTCGACATCGAATGTAGAAGTTGGAAATTCTAAGTTTCATTAACATTGAATTGGAGCATGATTCGTGATTTTAGCGTTGTTTGATGTGATTTGAGGTTTCAAATAAGTTCTTATGATGATTTAGGACTTGTTGGTGTTTTGGGTTGAGGTCTCGAGGGCCTCAGGTGAGTTTCAGATGGTTAACGGGTCAAAAGTGGGACTTAGCTGCTGCAATTTTTCTGCTGGAAATGCTGTCAAAATCGGGTTGCCTTCAAAAATCGAGGTCCTGCCAAAATCAAGGTCCCTGCCAAAATCGTGGTCCCTGACAAAATCGAGGTCCCTGACAAATTGAGGTCCCTCACAAGATCGAGCTCCCGAGATCGAGCTCCCAAGATTGAGCTCCCGAGATCGAGATCCCAAGATCGAGCTCCCCAGATCGAGCTCCCGAGATCGAGCTCCCAAGATTGAGCTCCCGAGATCGAGCTCCCAAGATCGAACTGGACATATCGAGCTCCCAGGCTCGAACTTGACATATCTGTAATTTATAAAAAAACAGAGGCATTCAACCCATTTGCCATTTTTGACAAACTTAAGCTTGAATAGAGGCAACTTTTGAAAGATTTTCAAGGAAAGGCATTTGGGGTAAGTGATTCCCACTCGATTTAGTCTATATATACAAATATATCATTGTTTTCACCATTTAATTAGTGTTTTGAGATTGAAATTTGGAAAATTTTAGAAATCTCATAGAAATGAATTTTTGAGATTTCAGTGTCGATCCGGAGTCCGATTGGAGTGAATTTGGTATGGTTGGACTCGTAATTGAATGGGTTGTCAGATTTTATAAGTTTCGCAGGATTCTGAGATGTGGGCCCCACGAGCAAATTTTGAGCTAATTTCGGATTTTATTGAAAAATGTAATATTTTCTTATGAAATTGATTACTATAATTTTTGTTGATTGTATCGAATTAATTATGACTAGATAAGAGTCGATTGGAGTAGAAAGAATAGAGGAAAAGGTATAATACTTGGTTAAATTGGAGCAAGTCGAGGTAAGTGACTTGTCTGACCTTGTGTGGGGGAAATTTTCCCTAGAATTGATATTAATGTGATTATTAAAATGTGTTGAAAGTCGTGTACACGAGGTGACGATTGTGTACACGGGCTAAATGTGAAAGATTATATTTTTAAATTGTGTAGATCATTGTTGTGCATTTATTAAATTATTTTATCTTGGTATATTCTTCATCATTGATCTGTGATATATATTTTAAATTTGTTTGTCTTTTTCAGCTAATTGTTTTACCCGTTTAATTGAAACTTGGTTTGGAGGACAACTATATTCTTCATCAAACTTGTTGCGCATTTTTATGACAAGAGTGGGTTTCTCTAGTGGTAAGCACCCTCCACTTCCAACCAAGAGGTTGTGAGTTCGAGTCACCCCAAGAGCAAGATGGGTAGTTCCTAGAGGGAGGGAGTCGAGGGTCTATCGGAAACATCCTCTCTATCCCAGGGTAGGGGTAAGGTCTGCGTACACACTACCCTCCCCAGACCCAATTAGTGAGATTATACTGGGTTGTTGTCGTTGTATATTCTTCAATATTGATCTGTGATATATATTTTAAATTTGTTTGCCTTTTTCCTACTAATTGTTTTACCTGTTTAATTGAAACTTGGTTTCTTTTATACTGTGCATTATTTGAAGGTTGATTTTCTTTAAATTAAATATTATTAATATGAAGTATTTGACATTTTTTTATTTTGATATTGAAGTAACGTATTAAAAATTTGATATATTATTTTTCCTGAATTATTTATTCTTGAATATTTTCGTAAGATTTTATTTGGATTATTCTCGCATGAGCCGTGAGCTCTTTATTATTGAAAAATATTGTTGTTCATTTTGTTTGTGGAAAAATTGAAATATTGGGCACTTGAGGTGCAAATTGTGATATATTGTGATATTGATACGCATGCAGTGGTGTAAGGTCTGGGTGTTGAAATGCATGCGGTGAGATAAGGGTGGCTTGATACGCGTGGCTAGTAGGGGTGACTACTAGAAGTCATGCGGTATGATAAGGGTGGCTAAAACGCGGGATGCTAATTTGGGAAAAATGTTTTCTTTAAATAAATTGTGAAGGCACCCGCGGTGGTATAAGGAAATGAGATATTGTGAATTTGTTTATGATTTGAAACTACGAGGCGGTACCTCAGGAGTGCCCTTGTTGATATTGATATATGGCCGCAGTTGCCTTTGATTATTATTGTGATTTTCTTAAAGTTGAAAAGAATTCTGTTTTGTTTCCACGAGGTATTTATTTGCCATTATTTGATGTAATTAAATGAGACATACTACTTGATTCATTTCCATTATCATTTTATCTTATAATAGTGTTTAAACATTTTTTCATGCCATTATTTATTCTCCAGTAGGGCCTGACCTGATCTCGTCACTACTCTACCGAGGTTAGGCTTGGCACTTACTGGGTACCGCTGTGGTGTACTCATACTACGCTTCTGCACATCGTTTTGTGTAGATCCAGGTACATCTTATCAGACCATGCATGAGTAAACTAGCTGTACGAGGAGACTTCGAGGTATATCTGCCAGCGTCCGCAGACTCCGGAGTCCTCTTCTATCTTACTATGTTGTCTTCCTTATTTTCTTTAGACTCTAATGTATAGAGACATAGAGAATAAATTTTTAGAAGCTTGTGACTTATTTCTACCGAGTTTTGGGAGTTGAAATTGTTTGAATTGTAGTTTAATTATTTTAGATATTTATTATTATTCCACATTGATAGGCTTACCTAGTCTTAGAGACTAGGTGCCATCACGACATCCTACGGAGGGAATTTGGGATCGTGACAAATATATTGTGAGAACGGGTTGCACGCTGCAATAATATTGAATGTGAATATATTGTGAGATCTGGTTTCACGCTGCAACTGAATTGTTGGAAATAATAATTGATTATGAATCCTGAGTTGGCTTTAATTATTATATATGAGTTACTTGATTTATTTCTATTGTTGTTATTATTTCTAATATTGCGTACATGCAATGTAAGTGACCCGCCTTAGCCTCGTCACTACTTCGTCGAGGTTAGGCTCAGCACTTACCAGTACATGGGGTCGGTTAGACTGATACTACACTCTGCACTTCTTGTGCAGATTTTGGAGTTGGTCCCAGTGGCGTACTGTAGACTTGCTCGGATTTCAGCTATTCAGAGAAGACTTGAGGTATAACTGCACGACGTTCGCAATTCTGAAGTCCCCGTCCACTTTACTTTAGCTGTGTGTATGTTTTCAGATAGCTTTATTTTATTCAGACCTTTATTTGTATTTATTCTAGAATTTCGTGCACTTGTGACACTAACTCTAGGATGGTATTTAGACACCGTTATTTTGATGGATTATTTTACTATATTTTCAAACTTTGCTTCCGCATTTGATTCCTTGTTATTAATAAATTTAAAATTATTTTAAAAATGGATAATGTTATTCTAACATTGGCTTGCCTAGCAAGTGAAATGTTAGGCGCCATCACGGTCCGAATGTGGGAATTTCGGGTCGTGACACATATTATGGCAGCTAAGAACCGCTAGTATTATAGGTTGTTACTGCAATAATTTTATATTCATTTATTTATTTTAGTAATGTTTTCTTTCTACATTTACCACATATTTACTACACCCGTGCTTATAATCTTGTATAATGCTTTATAAAGCAATAAATTTAATAGAAATATAGAGGATTAAACATAAAATATAATCTTTGTATAAAATATACAAGTACTCCACAATTACATCATCAAATATAGTAGACTTCTAGAGTTAATAATTGTGATGACCCAAAATATCATCTTTAAATTTAATAAGTAATTTTGTGTTCTAAAACCTTGAAAAGCACCATTTATGATTCCTCGACTTGCGTGCACAATCCGTACAATTTTCAAGATAGTTTTTATGTGAAATAGAGCTTTAAAACTCAATTGAGTTGACTTTGGTCAACATTTTGAGCAAACAGACCCGGATCAGTATTTTGACAATTTTGGTAGGTCCGTATCGTGATTTGGGACTTGGGCATATGCCCGAAATCAAATTCCGAGGTCCCTAGCCCGGGATATGGAATTTTGATAAAAAATTAAAAGCTTGAAAGCTAAATGATTTTTAAGAAATTACTGATGTCGGATTTATTGACCCCGGGTCTATATTTTGGTTCTAGACCCCGGTATAGTTCCACTATAATATTTATGACTTGTTTGCTGAATTTGGTGAGAATCGGAGTTGATTTGACATGATTCAGACGTCCGATTGTGAAAATATAAGTTTTAAAGTTTTCTTGAAAACTTCCTTTGATTTAATATCCGATTCGTAGTTCTATATGTTATTTTGGCGATTTGATCACGCAAGCAAGTTCGTATGATATTTTAGGACTTCTGGGTATGCTTGGTTTGGAGCCTCGAGGGCTCGGGTGAGTATCGGATGCTCAACGGGCCATTTCGGACTTAAGAAAGATGGCAGATTTCTAGTGTTTTGTTACAGAATTGTTACTCATTGCGATTGTGTGAAGTCATTCACGATCGCGTAATGCAAATTGAGAGGTCAGCCAAAGTTGCTCTTCGCGTTCGTGAATTTGAGGTTGCGATCGCGTAGGGGTGTGAATGGGTGCTTCGTGAACGCATGGACAAGGTCGCGTTTGCGTAGAGTTAAAGAGGCTAGAGCTGAGCAACATGCTTACTCATCGCGATCGCGTGAGTTCATTTGCGATCGTATGAGTTCATTTGGGATCGCGTAAGTCCATGAGTCAAAGCATCGCGTTCGCATAACGTTCTACGCATTCGCATAGAGTAAATTTCTGGGGCAACAAAGTAGAGCTTCGCGCTCGCGAGGCTATTCATGCGATCGCGATTAAGGAAAATTGGGCAGCTAAAAATAAGTTTCGCGATCGCGTAGGGTAAAATTTGGGAAAATGGGATTCGTCACATTGTTAATCCTTTTCCATTTTTGAGCCCGGGTAAGGCGACTTTTGGGCGATTTTTACGGGAAAACATTGGGGTAAGTGTTCCTTATCCTATATTGAATATATTTCATGATTTAATACTCATTTATATCATGAATCCGTGAATTTATGGAAGAAAAATCAGATTTTTATAAAATCGTCCAAAAACGAATAGTTTATCAAATAGTTTAGGGATTCTATTCCCTCAAGACACGGTTAACCACGACACTTACCTCGCTTTGCAAATTCCAATCAATTACTCAACCACAACTCTTCCTTTTAAATTTGTCAACAAAAGCTTCAAATCTATTCATAAACAATTCAATATACTCAATACGAATTAATTCCATATGAATTTACTAATTTTCCGAATAAAAATCCGAAATTCATTAAAATATTCGACAGTGGAACCCATGCCTCAAATCTCGGAAAAACTTACAAAATCCGAACACTCGTTCCGATACGAGTCCAACCATACAAAATTTATCAAATTCCGATGCCAAATGGACCTTCAAATCTTACATTTTCTGTTGTGGAAGACTTTATAAAAATTCCAATTTCTTCCATCTAAATCCGAAATAAATAATAAATATAGACTTAGATTTATGAAATACAAACACTATATGATAAAGAACACTTACCCAGTTCGAAATCGTGAAAACTTCCTTCGAAATCGCCCCTAAATTGATTTCTAATTGAGGGTTTGTGAAAAATTGGAAAAATCCCATTTTGGTTCTGTTTTAAGTCACAGGCATCAAGATTTCTTCGCGTTCGCGAAGGGCCTGTCGCGTTCACGAGTCCTTCTTCATGTTCGCGAAGGCGCTTTCCTCCTAGCCTTCGCGTTCACGTGCCAGTGCTCGCGCTCACTTAGAAGGATGACTGAACCCTCCCCCAGGCCTCTAAAGCTTCTCGTTCGCGTTGAGCTGGTCATGTTTGCAAAGGGTAAAGTCCCCATAGGTTCGTGTTCTCAACCCAATCTTTGCGTTGAAAATTCAGCCAGCGACAGTACATTCGCGAACGCGATGAAGGAAATACCAGAAGCCTGAAGTTGTAGAAAACCAGATTTTCTAAGTTCAAAATCATCCCGTATCCTATCCGAAACTCACCCAAGGCCTCGGGGCTACAAACCAAACATGTACACAAGTCCTAAAACATCGTACGAACTTGCTTGCGCGATCAAATCGCCAAAATAACACCTAGAACTACGAATCAGATGCCAAATCAAAGGAAACTTTCAAGAAAAGTTTAAAACTTATATTTTTACAACCAGACATCTGAATCACGTCAAATCAACTCCGATTTTCACCAAATTCGGCAAACAAGTCATAAATATTATAGTGGACCTATACTGAGCTCCGAAACCAAAACACGGACCCGGGGTCAATAAATCCAACATCAGTAATTTCTTAAAATTGAGCAAGCTTTCAAGCTTTTAATGTTTTCATCAAAATTCCATATCTCGGGCTAGGGAACTCGGAATTCGATTCTGGGCATACGTCCAAGTCCCAAATTACGATACAGACCTACTAGAAATGTCAAAACACTAATCCGGGTCCATTTGTTCAAAATATTGACAAAAGTCAACTCAGTTAAGTTTTAAAGCTCTATTTCACATTTTAATCCATTTTACACATATAAACTTTGCGAAAAATGGTACGGACTGCGCACGCAAGTCGAGGAATGATAAATGGTGATTTTTGAGGTCTTAGAACACAGAATTACTTATTAAATTTAAAGATGACATTTTGGGTCATCACATTCTCCACCTCTAAAACAAACGTTCGTCCTCGAACGGAGTTAGAAAACAAAGTACTTGAGCTGGTGAATAAGTATGGATATTTACTCCGCATGTCTGACTCGGACTCCAGGTAGATGCCTCTACCGACTGACCTCTCCATTTCACCCAAACTGAAGGATAACTCTTAGACCTCAACTGTCAGACCTGACAGGCTAGAATAGCCATCGGCTCCTCCTTGTAAGTCAAATCTTGTCCAATTGGACTGAGCTGAAATCTACCACATGGGACGGATCACCATGATATTTCCCGAGCATAGAAACCCCGGATGAACCGCTGATGAAGTAGGTGGTAATGCAAGCATGTAGGCTACTTCACCCCACCCTTTCAAGAATTTCAAAGGGTCTGATATACCTTGGGCTCAACTTGCCCTTCTTTCCGCACCTCATTACACCTTTCATAGGTGAAACTCGGAGCTATAATCTTTCTCCAACAATGAATGCAATATCATGAACTTTACGTTTGACATAACGCTTTTTCCTAGACTGAGTTGTGTGAAGTCAATCTTGAATAATCTTGACCTTATCTAAGGCATCTTGTACCAAATCAGTACCCAATAACCGAGCCTCTCCCGGTTCAAACCAGCCAACTGGCGAATGACATCGCCTTCCGTATAATGCCTCATATGGATCCATCTAAATGCTCTACTGGTAGTTATTATTATAAGCAAACTCGGCAAGTGGCAAGAAATGATCCCAGGAACCTCCAAAGTCTATAACACAAGCGCGAAGCATATCCTCAAATATCTGAATAGTGCGCTCTGTCTGTCCGTCTGTCTGTGGATGAAATGTTGTACTCAATTCCACACGCATGCCTAACTCACACTGTACAACCCTCCATAAATGTGAGGTAAACAACGTACCTTGATCTGAAATAATAGACACGGGCACACCGTGAAGGAGGACAATCTCACGAATGTAAATTTCAGCTAACCTTTCTGAAGAATAGGTAACTGCCACTAGAATGAAATGTGCTGATTTGGTTATCCTGTCCACAATGACTCAAACTGCGTCAAATTTTCTCTGAGTCCATGGGAGTACAACAACAAAATTCATAGTGATACGCTCCCATTTCCATTCAAGAATTTCTAACTTCTGAAGCAAACCACCAGGTCTATGATGCTCGTACTTAACTTGCTGACAATTCAGACACAAAGCTACATGTGAAACTATATCCTTTTTCATTATCCTCCACCAATAATGTTGCCGCAAATCTTGATACATTTTGGCGGTACCTGGATGAATAGAATACCTGAAACTGTGTGCCTCTTCAAGAATTAATTCATGAAGCCCATTCAAATTAGGCACACAAATACGACCATGTATTTGCAGAACTCCATCTTCCCCCATAGCAAGCTGTTTGGCATCACCGTTCCGCACCGTGTCCTTAAGGACGAGTAAATGAGGATCATCATACTGCCTCTCTCTGATGCGCTCATATAAAGAAGATCGAGTGACTGTGCAAGGTAGAACCCGACTGGGTTCTGAAACATCTAACCTGATGAACCGATTAGCCAAAGTCTGAACATCTGCACCTAATGGCCTCTCACCAATCGGAATATACGCAACACTGCCCATACTCACAGCCTTTCTACTTAGAGAATCGACCACCACATTGGCCTTTCCGGGGTGATACAAAATGGTGATACCATAGTCTTTCAACAACTCCAACCATCTTCTCTGCCTCGAATTAAGAGATTTTTGTTTTAACAAGTACTGAAGGCTATGATGATCAGTAAATACCTCACACAAGACACCGTAGAGGTAATGCCTCCAAATCTTCAGTGCATGAATAATGGCTGCCAGTTCTAAGTCATGAACAGGATAATTCATATCGTGAACCTTCAACTGTCGCGACGCATATGCAGTCACCCTGCCATCTTGCATTAATACTCCACCAAGCCCAATGTGAGATGCATCACAATATACTGTATACTAACCTGAACCTGTGGGTAATACCAACACTAGCGTCATAGTCAAAGCAGTCTTGAGCTTCTGAAAGCTCAACTAACACTTGTCTGATAATCTAAATGGGACACCCTTCTTGGTTAGTCTGGTCAATGTGCTTGCTATAGATGAAACCCCTTCCATGAACCGACGATATTATCCTGCCAAACTTAGGAACCTCCGGATCTCTGCAATTGAAGTAGGTCTTGGCCAATTCTGAACAACCTCTATCTTCTTAGGATCCACCTTTATGCCTTATGCAGATACAACATGCCCCCAAAAGGCAACTGAGTCTAACCAAAGATGCTGCTCATGTTCCTCTCGACTGATGGAGTAAATCAAGATATCATCAATGAATACAACCCGAAAAGAATCCAAATAGGGCTTGAACACCCGATTCATTAAATCCATAAATGTTGCTGCGGCATTTGTCAACCCAAATGACATTACTAGGAATTCGTAATGCCCATAGCGAGTCTGAAAAGCTGTCTTAGGGATATCATATACCCTAATATTCAACTGATGGTAACCAGACATCAAATCAATCTTCAAAAATACCTTGGCACCCTGAAGTTGATCAAATAAGTCATCAATTTTTGGCAAAGGATATTTTTTTTTGATAGTGGTCGTGTTCAACTACCAATAATCTATACACATCTGCATAGAGCCATCTTTCTTATTTATAAATAATACTGGTGCACCCCAGGGCGAGATACTGGATCTAATAAATCCCTGATCAAGCAAGTCTTGTAACTGCTCTATCAATTCTTTCAACTCCGGCGGGGCCATACGGTATAGTGGAATAGAAATGGGCTGAGTGCCCGGAGCCAAATCAATATAGAAGTCAATATCTCTGTCGGGTGGCATCCTAGGCAGATTTGCAGAAAATACTTCTGGAAATTCACGAACAACTGGTACTGAGTCCATAGAAGGGACATCGGTACTGGGATCACGAATATAAGCCAAATAGGCTAGACACCCTTTCTCTACCATACGTCGAGTTGTCATATAAGAAATAACCCTGCTGGCAGAATGACCAGGAGTTCCTTTCCACTCTAACCGAGGTAACCCCGGCATGGCTAGAGTCACTATCTTGGCATGACAATCTAATATAGCATGATAAGGTGATAGCCAATCCATACCCAAGATAACATCGAAATCTACTATATCAAGAAGTAGAAGATCCATACTAGTATCAAGACAACCAATAGTAAACACAAACAAACGATAGATATGATCTACTATAACAGAGTCTCCCACCGGTGTAGATACACATACAGAAGCGCTCAGAGAATCACAAGGCACAATCAAATATGAAGCAAAATAGGAGGACACATAGGAATAAGTAGATCCTGGATCAAATAGAACTGAAGCATCTCTATGGAAAACTAGAATAATACCTGTGATCACATCATCAGATAACTCGACCTTAGGCCTAGCTGGAAAAGCATAAAATCGATGTTGAGCCCCACCACTCTAAACTGTGTCCCTGGGACGGCCTCTAACTAGCTGGCCTCCACCTCTAACGGTCTGACCTCCACTTCTAATGGCCTTACCTCCACCTCTAGCTACCTGACCCCTACCTCTAACTGGCTGAGCAAGTGATGAAGCAACCGGTGTCGGTATGATGGCACGAGAGTCCTGCCGAGATTTGTTACTCGCTAATCTAGGGCAATACCTCCTGATGTGACCAATGTTCCTATACTCATAACACCCATTCTGATGCTATGGCTGCTAAAGCTGAAGCTAACCCAAATGAGCAGGATAACCACTGTAGTAACTCTGGAGTGGTGGTTCACTGATAGGAGCTGAATGTGCACTAAATGCTGGCTGCCCAGAGTAATAATGCATAATAGGACCGTGACTCCCTATAGCAGCGGGAGATGTATGAAGTGCTGAATGAAACGGTCTAGGAGGATGACCCCTACCAAAATTACCCTGCCTCCAGACGAGGCACCACTGAAACCACCAAACTGACGAGGCCTCTTATCAGACTTATGCCCTCTCTCCTGTGCAAGAACCATCTCGATCCTCCTTGCGACATTAGCAGCTACTTGAAAAGAAATCTCACTTCCGGTCTCCTTGGACATCTGAAGTTTGATAAGGTGAGTGAGTCCCTCAGTAAACCTCCTTACTCTCTCTCCATCCGTAGGTAGTAAATGGAGAGAATGTCGGGACAAATCCACAAAACGGGACTCATATTGAGTAACAGTCATATTGCCATGTTGTAGACGCTCAAATTGCTTGTGGAATTCCTCTCTTAGTGTGATAGGGAGGAATTTCTCCAGAAATAGCTGAGACAATTGCTCCCAGGAAAGTGTAGGCGATCCAACTGGTCGAGTCAATGTATAATCTCTCCACCACCTCTTGGCGGAACCCGTCATCTGAAATACATCAAAATCAACTCCATTGATCTCAACTATACCCATGTTCCGCAACACCTTGTGACATCGTTCAAGATAATCCTGTGGGTCCTCAGAAGGTATACCACTGAAGTGAACTCGAAAGAGCTTAGTAAACTTATCCAGTCTCAATAAGGCCTCAAAAGACATGGCTGGCCTATCACCAGTCTGTGCCGCAATAACTGGCTAAACTACCCCAACTAGCGAGACTGCTGAAGCCTGATTCTGGGGAGCCATCTGCTCCGGAGCGGGATTAGTTGGAGTTTGTGCTCCTCCCCCAGTCTGTGAGATGGCTGGTGCCACTGGAAATGGACCATTCTGGGCCACGCCCTCCATAAGACTTACCAAACGGACCATAGCATCCTGAAGTACTAGAGTGGCTATGAATCCGTCCGGGACCTGAACTGGTCCAACTGGTATATTCTAAATAGGAATTTCCTACTGAAGATCCACCTGAGGTTCTATAACAGGTGTAGTTGCTCGAGCTCTGGACTGAGCTCTACCTCTGCCTCTGCCTCGGCCTCTAACACGACCTCGGCCTCGACCTCTACCCCTGGCCATAGTTGCCACCGGGGGCTATGGTCCCTGTCCATCGGTAGAGATATTACGTGTTCTCACCATCTGCGAGAGAATAAGAGTAGAATGATTCAATCATTGATGATAGAATAAATTCGCACGACAGAATAAGATAGAAGTGATATTATTCCTAAACTTTATAGCCATTGAGAGATAAGTACAAACGTCTCTATACCAATCCTTCAGACTCTACTAAGCTTTCTCTTGACTCGTGAAACCTATGTAACCTAGTGCTCTGATACCAACTGTCAGGATCCGATATTTCCACCTTCGGACCCTGATGGCGCCTAACATTTCACTTGCTAGGCAAGGTAACGTTAGAATAATATTAACCAATTTTTAAACAATTTTTAAATTTATTAATAACAAAGAACGATTGCCGAAGTAAAGTCTGAAATATAGTGAACAATCCATAAAAACAGCGATGTCTAAATACCATAGCAGAATTTGGTGTCATAAGTGCACGAGCTTCTAGAATAATACAAATAAGGGCCTGAATAAAATAAAGTTGTCTGAAAATAAACACACAGCTAAAGTAAAGTAGACGGGGACTTCAGAACTGCGGACGTCGTGCAGTTATACCTCAAGTCTCCTCTGAGTAGCTGAAATTCGAGCAAGTCTGTGGTACGCCGATGGGACCAACTCCAAAATCTTCACAAAAAGTGCAAAGTGTAGTATCAGTAAAACCGACCCCAATGTACTGGTAAGTGCTAAGCCTAACCTCGAGGAAGTAGTGATGAGGCTAAGGCGGGTCACTTACATTACCTGTACGCAATATTAGTAACAAAAAAAATAATAGAAATAAATCAGGTAACTCATTTATAATAATTGAAGGCAATTCAGCAGTCATAACCAATTATCGTTTCCATCAATTCTGTTGCAGCGTGCAACCTGCTCTCACAAAATATTTAAATTCGATTCTGTTGCAGCGTGCAACCCGCTCTCACAATATATTCATATTCAATTCTGTTGCAGCATGCAACCCACTCTCACAATATATTCATTTCCAATCCTCTCATATAATTATTTTTAATCAAGTATATATATTGACTTTTAAATAAGTCTATTGCGGCGTGCAATCCGATCTCCCAAATATTGAATTTTAATAAGTCTGTTGCGGCGTGCAACCCGATCCTCCAATATGGACTTTTTAATTAGTCTGTTGCGGCGGGCAACCCGATCCTCCAATATATCCATTTCAATCAATTCTGTTGCGGCGTGCAACCCGCTCCTCCAATATATTCATTTACCAATTCTTATAGAAGAAATTTTCTCAATAAATGCAAGAATTAATATAAAATTATAAGACAACATGCATACAATAATTATGATTCAATTATGAAACAAACAATGACAAATAATAAATTATTATGGGAATCGGGGAGAAAATAGGAAGTTTAATATTTAATATGCTAAATGTTAAATAACAATTAAGACACATAATACAAATGGCATGTAACAATTAATGCAGGAATTCAAGAATTAATATTTGACAAAGAATATGAGAGAAATAATAATTATAATAATTAATTCATGATTTTAAAACGATTTATGATTTTTCAAGTAATTATGCAAATAATTAATTCGACGACGTATAGACACTTGTCACCTCGCCTATATGTAGTTCACATGCATTTCACATAAAAAATAGTTTAAGGGTTCTATTCCCTCAAATCAAGGTTAACCACGACACTTACATCGCTTTGCAAATTCCAATCAATTACTCGACCATAGCGTTTCCTTTTAAATTTGTCTCCAAAAGCTTCAAATCTATTCATAAACAATACAATATACTCAATACGAATCATAGAAATGAATTCGATATATATTTACTAATTTTCCGGATAAAAATCCGAAATTCGTTAAAATATTCGACAGTAGGTCCCACGTATTAAATCTCAAAAAAACTTACGAAATACGAATACCCGTTCCAATGCGAGTCCAACCATACAAAAATTATCAAATTCCGATGTCAAATGGACCATCAAATCATAAATTTTCATTTTTGGAAGATTTTATAAAATTTTCAATTTCTTCCATCTAAATACAAACTAAATGATGAAAATAGGCTTATATTTATGAAATACAATCACTATATGATAAAGAACACTTAACCAGTTTGAAATCGTGAAAAACGCCTTTGAAACCGCCCCTAAACCGAGTTCTAGTTGAGGGTTTGTGAAAAATGGGAAAATCCCATTTTGGTTATGTTTTAAGTCAGAGGCGTCAGGCCTTCTTCGCGTTCGCGAAGGAACTGTCATGTTCGCGATGAGTAGCAGCCCGTGGCTTTCGCGTTCGCGAGTCCTCCTTCGCATTCACAAAGTCTTTTTCCCCCCTGGCCTTCGCGTTTGCGTGCCAGTGCTCGCGCTCGCATAGAAGGATGACTGACCCCTCTTCCAGGCCTCTAATGCTTCGCGTTCGTGTTGAGCTGGCCGCGTTCGCGAAGGGTAAAGTCCCCATAGCTTCGTGTTCGTGACCCAATCTTTGCGTTCGTGAAGAAGGAAAATTCAGCCAGCCCAGTTTGCTCTTCGCATTCGCCAACGCGATGAAGGAAATACCAGAAGCCTAAAGTTGCAGAAAATCAGATTTTTCTAAGTTCAAAATCATCCCGTATCCTATCCGAAACTCACTCGAGCCCTCGGGGCTCCAAACCAAACATGCACACAAGTTATAAAACATCATAAGAACTTGCTCGTGCAATCAAATAGCCAAAATAACACCTAGAACTACGAATCAGATACCAAATCAAAGGAAATTTTTAAAAAAACTTTAAAACTTATATTTTTACAACCGGATGTCCGAATCACGTCAAATCAACTCCGATTTTCACCAAATTAGGCAGACAAGTCATAAATATTATAGTGGACCTATACCAGGCTCCTTAACTAAAATATGTAGCCGGGGTCAATAAATCCAACATCAGTAATTTCTTAAAAATCATTAATCTTTCATGTTTTTAATTGTTTCATCAAAATTCCATATCTCGGGCTAGGGACCTCGGAATTCGATTCCGGGCATACGTCTAAGTCTCAAATCACAATATGGACCTACCGAAATTGTCAAAATACTGATCCGGATCATTTTGCTCAAAATGTTGACCAAAGTCAACTCAATTAAGTTTTAAAGCTCAATTTCACATTAAATCATTTTTTACATAAAAACTTTTCAAAAAATTGTACGGATAGACACGCAAGTCGAGGAATGATAAATGGTGCTTTTCAAGGTCTTAGAACACAAAATTACTTATTAAATATAAAGATAAAATTTTGGGTCATCACATTAGGCTCAACACTTACCAGTACATGGGGTCGGTTGTACTGATACTACACTCTGCACTTCTTGTGCAGATTTTGGAGTTGGTCCCAGCGGCGTACTGTAGACTTGCTCGGAATTTAGCTATTCAGAGGATTTTATCATCACAATATTCATTTACCAATCAAGTCTGTTGCAGCGTGCAACCCGATCCTCCAATATGGACTTTTAATAAGTCTGTTGCGGCGTACAACCCGATCCTCCAATATTGACTTTGTAATAAGTCTGTTGCGGCGTACAACCCGATCCACAATATTGACTTTTAATAAGTCTGTTGCGGCGTGCAACCCGATCCACAATATTGACTTTTAATAAGTATGTTGCGGCGTACAACCCGATCCTCCAATATTGACTTTTTAACGAGTTTGTTGTGGCGTGCAACTCGATCCTCCAATATTTCATTATAATCAATCCTGTTGCGGCGTGCAACCCTCTCCTCCAACATATTCACTTACCAATTCTTATAGAAGAAATTTTTCCAATAAATGTAACAATTAATATTAAATTATATGACAACAAGCATACAATAATTATGGTTTAATTATGAAGCAAACAATGACAAATAGAGAATTATTATGGAAATCACGGAGCAAATAGGCACTTTAATATTTAATATGATAAATGTCAAATAACAATTAAGGCACATAATTCAAATAGCATGTAACAATTAATGCACGAATTCAAGAATTAATATTTGACAAAGAATATGAGAGAAATAATTATTATAATAATTAATTTATGATTAAAAATAATTTATGATTTTTCAAGTACGCAGGCAAACAATTAATTTGACAACGTATAGACACTCGTTACCTCGCCTATACGTCGTTCACATGTAATTCACATAACAAATAATTTAAGGGTTCTATTCCCTCAAGTCAAGGTTAACCACGACACTTACCTTGCTTTGCAAATTCCAATCAATTATTCAACCACAACTTTTCCTTTTAAATTTGCCTCTGAAAGCTTCAAATATATTCACAGACAATTCGATATATTCAATACTAATCATAGGAATTAATTCCATATGAATTTATAAATTTTCCGGATAAAAATCCCAAATCCATTAAAATATTCGGCATCAGGACCCACGTCTCAAATCTTGAAAAACCTCGCGAAATTCGAACACCCATTCCGATACGAGTTCAACCATACCAAATTTGTCCAAATCCGATATCAAATGGATCTTCAAATCTTAAATTTTCGTTTATGGAAAGTTTTACAAAAATTCTAATTTCTTTCATCTAAATCCGAAATAAATGTTGAATATAGACATAGATTTGTGAAATATAATCACTTTTGGTTATAGAACACTTACCAAATCCAAAGTCGTGAAAATCCCGCTTAAAATCGCCCAAATCTGAGACTCAAAACTCAAAAATGAGTAAAAATGGCTAAGACCTGATTTTATGTATTTTGCCTAGCATTTTCGCATCTGCGGTGCCTGGGCTCGCACATGCGAGCTCGCATCTACGGAAAAAATGTCGCGCATGTGACGTCTGCTTCTGCGCAAAAGGGCCTCACCTGCGAAGATCACATCTGCGATGGATGTCTCGCTTTTGCGAGCTCGCACCTGCGGTCAAAATTTTGCACGTGCGATTACACCAGAACCCAAAATTTTAGATTTTGCTTAAGTCCAATTCTTGTTCCGATTTCGATCCGTTTCACTCTTGGGGTACTCGGGACCTCGTTCGAATATACCAACAAGTCCGTAACATAATACGGTCTGACTCGGGGTCTAAAATCACGCCAAACAATACTGAAATTACAATTCACACCCCGATTCGAACTTTGAGTTTTAAACTTTCAATTTACAAATCTCGTGCCAAAACATATTAAATGAATTCCGGAATGACTTCAAATTTGGCACACAAGTCATAAATGACATAACGGAGCTGTTCAAATTTTTAGAATCGGATTCCGGCTCCGATATCAAAAAGTCAACCCCGTGGTCAAACATGGAATATTTAGCCTTTAAATTGCTAGTTCCGTTAAATGGTCATAACTTGAGTTAGGGACCTCCAAATTAAATTTTGGGCATACGCCCAAGTCCCAAATCATGATACGGAGCTACCCGAACTATCAAAATATTGATCCAGGCCCGTTTGCTCAAAATGTTGATCAAAGTCAACTTAGTTGAGCTTTTTAAGCTCTATTTCACATTTTTATTCCTTTTTTCAAATGAAAACCTTCCGAACAATTTTACGGACTGCGCACGCAAGTCGAGGAATGATAAATGGTGCTTTTCGAGGTTTTAGAACATAACATTACTTATTAAATTTAAAGATGATATTTTGGGTCATCACACTAACCTCACTGGAGTAGAGACGAGGTACAGTCAAGACACTCACTAGTCTAATAACCTGTGCAATATAATATACAAAAATAATAGGAAACAAATAATAATAAATGCATGATAAAATAACCAGTGATATGCACAACAGACAACAGGAATACCATTAATATCATTCAGCAATTAATAAACACAATTAAATCAAGCCATTCAAATAAATGTCTTTCACATAGTTCTTCTAGATAACTCTCTTTCAAATATAATTTTCTCAAATAAATATTTTTCAAATATAATTCTTTCAATAAATCTTTTCAAAAACAATTTTCTCAAATAAATATCTTTCAAAATACCATTCTTTTATATAATACTTTCTAAGTAAAAATTCTTCCAAATAAATATTTTTAATATAATTCTTTCAATTAAAAAGTCACTATGTGACACCTCATTTCAAAATCATCAAAATACGGGTCTCAGCCCATTTTTATATTTTTCGTAAATTCGGGTCTTAGCCCATTTTCATATTTCAACGACACCTCGTTCCCATAATTAAATCATCATATATGCCCGGCACGGAACCGTCGGTACTCCATTCCGGAGTCGTCTTCATACAGTTCCGAGTACAGTCAAAATCCTAAAACTTAAGCTTCCGTCTTAGGGACTAAGTGTCCCAAATCACCCCGAATCATCCATAATTCAATCTCGACCACACACGCGGGTCATAATACATTTTGCGAGGCTTCTCGAAATCTTAAGTCACTGAATGTGGCGTAAATTCTTAAAACGATAAGTCGGGTTGTTACAGCGTACCATAGACTTGCTCGGATTTTAGCTACTTAGAGGAGATTTCAGGTATAACTGATGTCCTACTTTACTTTAGATGTGTGTTTATTTCCAGATAACTTTATTTTATTCAGGCCCTTATTTGTATTATTCTAAAAGCTCGAGTACTTGTGACACCAAATTCTGGGATGGTATTTAGACACCGTTATTTTTATGGATTATTCACTATATTTCAGACTTTACTTCCGCAATCGTTCTTTGTTATTAATAAATTTAAAAATTATTTTAAAATTGGTTAATATTATTCTAACATTGGCTTGCCTACCAAGTGAAATGTTAAGCGCCATCACGGTCCGAATGTGAGAATTTCGGGTCGTGACAATCATTCAACAAAAGACAGAAAAATAAAATCATATTTGATAATAATTGGCACATGCATGATGATCTTTTCTGCTCAATCACTTCCTAAATATGGTGCATGCAGGAAAGTCAAAACAATAAACAAGTAGTCTTTGTTACGAAAGTGACATACTTACTCTCCAGAAAGTCGGAGAAGAACAATTTAACATATAGAGCACATTCTCAAGGCTAACTACTGAAATATTAGCCTCCATAGACGCCTTCAAAATAATAAAATTCATTTAACTCCATCTTCTAATAGTAAAATCCACTCTGAAGGTCTAGTTGACATATCAAAACAAGATGAGACTTAAAAACGAAATGGTATCATGAGGAAGATGTAAGAAGAATAGTTAAAAATATTTGAATCATTTCAAATAGAAAAAGTGTAAAATTAAGATAGAATAATATTTAAAACAATAATGTCAGTATAATTAATTCAATAAACCGTACAATATATCTTTACATTCGCTCGTTAGAACTCAGATGGATATACGGGTCATGGGTTAAATGAGTTTTATTATATTATTAAAAAATAGAGTTTTAATATGACATGACATGTTAAATGTGTGATATTTATATTTTGAGTCAAAATAAAATAGTTGAATAACTTTGTTATCATAAAAGAAACAAAAATGGCTTTGATAGGATGTTCTCATAAGTTGGGTGACCATCCAAGAAATTTACTCGAGTAATTGAAAGTAAAATATGTTACATTTAATAAGGCAGTCCGGTGCATAAAAGAAATGAACTCTTTTCTCCTTCCTTATAAATCCAAGTGAGGTGAACTCATTTTTTGAATAAACCAAAAAAGAAGAAGAAAAGAAATGAGATTCATTGTGATGACCCAAAAGGTCAACTTATGTTTTAGAACTCGAATCTACGCTATTAAGCCTTAAAAATCTCATCTTTACCTTTCTCGATTTGCGTGTATAGTCTGGACATATTTTCGGAAAGCTTTTATGTTGAAAATTGATGAAAATAAGAATTTATGCCTTAAAAATTAATTTTAGTTGACTTCGTTCAATATTTTTGGTAAACGGGACCGGATCCATATTTTGACGGTCTCGGTGGGTCCGTATCGAATTATGGGAAATAGGCATATGCCCGAAATTGAATTCATAGGTACCTAGCTCAAGTTATGAATTTTTGATGAAAATTAAAAGTGTAAAAAATAATTGTTTTTAAGAATTGATTGATGTTTGGCATTGTTAGTGTCGGGTCTGTATTTTGGTTCCGAAACCCGGTACAAGTTCATTTTGATATTTAAGACTTGTCTGTGAAATTTGGTGAGAAACGGAGTTGATTGGACGCGATTCGGACATCCAGTTGAGAAGATATGAATTTTATAGTGTTCTTGAGAAATCTATTCGATTTGGTGATAAATTCGTAGTTCTAGGTGTTATTTTGGTGATTTGATCAAGCGAGCAAGTTCGTATGATATTTTTAGACTTGTGTGTATGTTTGGTTTGGAGCCCAGAGGGCTTGGGTGAGTTTCGGATAGGCCACGGGATGTTTTGGACTTGGGGAAAAATCTGGTTTTCTGCAGATTCTAGTGTCTGGCATATCCTTCTTCGCGTTCGCGAAGGTCCTCTCGCGAACGCGTAGAGTAAACTGGTGAGGCTGAGACTTCTTCTTCACAAATGTGAAGGCCTGGTCGTGAATGCGAAGTTATGGGGATTTACCCTTCGCGAACGTGACCGGCTCATCGCGAACGCGAAGTACTTGGGGACCTGGGGGAGGGTTGGTCGTTCCTTCTTCGCGAACGCGAGCAATGTCTCGCGAACGCGAAGGCCAGGGGTAAACCATCGCGAATGCGAGCAGGGTCTCGTGAACGCGAAGGTTTGGCAGCCAGTACCCTTCGCGAATGCGTCAGTGGCCTCCCGAACGCGATGCACACTGTCGCCCAGTGCATAAAATAGAATCAAACCCGGGTTTAAGCCATTTCTTCAACATTTTTCAAGAACCAAATGGGTAGAGGCGATTTTCAAGAGTCATTTTCTTCCCCAAAGTATTGATAAGTGATTCTAAATCATTTTATTTCAATTACCCATTACATTTCTTGAATTATCAACCTAAAATCTAGAGTTTTCATGGTAGAATTAGGGGTTAGGGTAGAAACTAGGAATTTCGGAAATTTGGAGATTTAGACCTCAATTTGAGGTCGGATTCCAAAACCAATTATATATTCGGGCTCGGGGGTGAATGGGTAAATTGATTTTGGTCCGAACCTCGGGTTTTGACCAAGCGAGCCCGGGGTCAATTTTTCGACTTTTTGGAGGAAAATTCGGGAAATTTAATTTATGCAATAAAATTGATTTCTTTAGCAATATTTGATATTATTGAGTCATTTTGAATAGATACAAGTGGTTTGGAGGTGAATTCCAAAGGAAAAGTTGTGATTGAGAATTAAGTGGCCTTCGGAGCAAGGTAAGTGTTGTGTCTATCTCTGACTTGAGGGAATTAGGAACCTTAAATTACTTGCTAAGTAAAATTTATGTGAGCGGCGTATATGTGAGGTGACGTTTACTTATGCGCCGCCAATTTACCTATTTTTCATGTTTCTCTGTTTTTCTTATATTTTTTCTTTCCTATGCCTAATTGCTACATGTTATACTAGTGTTGATCAATTTATCGTTCTTATCATGTTTACGGATTTTTTGGTGATAATTGAGTTTTTATTTCAAAGTTGAGATTGATATTATGGAATCAAATGTTGAAGTAAGGTTTGTACTTGATATATTATGGAATCAAATGTTGAAGTAAGGTTTGTACTTGATATTCTATATCCCTGTTGTTATTTATGCATTGCATTATGGTAAGGGAGAGTGTTAATGCACGAAGGGTGATGTCGTGCCATGATATGAGAGTTAATGCACGAAGGGTGATGTCGTGCCGTTTCTATTTATTTTATGGTGATATTGAGAGTAAAAGCACGAAGGGTGATGCCGTGCATTTTTCCTTTACTGTATTCACTATTCTTGTTGATTCATGGTATGTTGACTGCTCCGGTTATCATTGTGTTGTATTTCTTTATCTTGTATTCCACTCAGCATGTTCCCCTCCCGACGTTTCATGTTTGGTTCTTCATTTCTATTATTTTTATATACACTGTTAAATTGTACAGGTTGATTTGTATGTGTCTTGCCTTAGCCTCCTTACTACTTCGTCGAGGTTAGGCTCGACACTTACCAGTACATGGGGTCGGTTGTACTGATACTGCACTTTGCACTTTTTGTGTAGATTTTGCTACCGGCTCGGGTTGATCGAGATTTTGTTAATGGTCCGCTGTCCGGAGACTCAAGGTAGATCAATCGGCGTTCACAGACCTTGAAGTCCCCGTCTATCCTTTTTGTTCTACTGTTTCTTTCATTCAGTGGGATGACCCAAAATGTCATATTTAAATTTAATAATTAATTATGTATTCTAAAACCTTGAAAAGTACTATTTATCATTCCTCGACTTGCGTGCGCAGTCCGTAAAATTTTTCGGAAAGTTTTATTGTGAAAATGGATTAAAATATGAATTAGAGCTTTAAAACTCAACTGAGTTGACTTTGGTTAACATTTTGAGCAAACAAATTCGGATCAGTATTTTGGCAGTTCCGGTAGGTCTGTATCGTGATTTGGGACTTGGGCATATTCCCAAAATTTAATTTCGAGGCATCTAGCCCGAGATATGGAATTTTGATGAAAAATTAAAAGTTTAAGTTCAAATAGTGACCGGATGTCGAATTATGTGAAAACGACTCCGGAATAGACTTTTAATGATTCCAACAGCTCCATAGGGTGATTTTGGACTTAGGAGCGTGATCAGAATTTTATTTGGATGTCCGTAGTGGAATTGGGCTTGAAATGGCTAAAATAGGAATTTAGGTTTTGAAGTTTGACCGGGGTCGGAATCCAGTTCTGAAAATTTTCACAGCTCCGTTATATCATTTATAACTTGTGTGCAAAACTTTAGGTCAATCGGAATTGATTTGATAGGTTTCGACATCGAATGTAGAAGCTGGAAACTCTTGAGTTTCATTAAGCTTGAATTGGGGTGTTATTTGTGATTTTAGCATTGTTTGACTTGATTTGAGATTTCAAATTAGTTCGTATGATGTTTTAGCACTTGTTGGTGTATTGGGTTGAGGTCCCGAGGGCATCGGGTGAGTTTCGGATGGTTAACGGATCAAAAGTGGGACTTAGCTGCTGCAATATTTCTGCTGGAAATGTTGTCAAAATCGGGCTGCCTGTCAAAATCGCACTGCCTGTCAAAAATCGAGCTCCTTGACAAATCGAGCTCCCTGACAAATCGGGTTGCCTGACAAATCGGGCTCCCTAACAAATCGAGCACCCTGACAAATCAGGATTTCGGTGTCGATCCGGAGTCGGATTTAAGTGAAACTGGTATGGTTGGACTCGTAATTGAATGGGTTGTTGGATTTTGTGAGTTTCGCCATATTTCGAGATGTGGGCCCCATGTGTGATTTTTGAGCTAATTTCGAATTTTATTGAAAAATATAGTATTTTCTTTTGAAATTGATTTCTATAATTTTTGTTGACTGTATCGAAATAATTATGACTAGATACGAGTCGATCTGAGTCAGAAAATTGAGAAAAAAGCATAATACTTGGTTAAATTGGAGCAAGTCGAGGTAAGTGATGAAAGTCGTGTACACGAGGTGGCGAGTGTGTATACATACTAAATGTGAAGGATTATGTTTTTATATTATGAAGATCACTGTTGCATATTAATTAAATTATTAAATCTTGTTATATTCTCCATCATTGATTTAATTTGTATACTTTAAATTAACTTGACCCTTCCTTCTAATTGTTTACCTGTTTAGTTGAAACTTGGTTTCTTTTATTTGGTGCATTATTTGAAATTGATTTTCTTTAAATTAAATATTATTAATATGAAGTATTTGACATTTTTAAATTTGGTATTGAAGCAACGTATTAAAGATTTTTAACTATTATTTTGCTAAATTATTTATTCTAAATACTTTTGTAAGATTTTCGTACTCATTGTGATGGAGCCGTGAGCTCTTTATTGTGGAAAATATTATTGATGGTTTATGTTGGCATGAGCCGTGAGCTCTTTATTGTGGAAAAATATTTTTGATGATTTATGTTGGCATGAGACGTGAGCTCTTTATTGTGGAAAAAATATCGTTGTTGATTTATTTTGGCAAATTGAAATATTTGGGCACTTGAGGTTCAAATTGTGATATATTGTGATATTGATACGCATGCGGTGGTATAAGGTCTAGGTATTGAAACGCATGCGGTGAGATAAGGGAGGCTTGATACGCGTGGCTAGTGGGGGGAACTATTAGAAGTCATGCGGTATGATAAGGATAGCTAAAACGCGGGATGCTATTTCGGGAAAAGATTGTTTTCTTTAAAATAAATTGTAAAGGCTCTCGCGGTGAGATAAGGAAATGAGATATTGTGAATTTATTTATGATTTGGGACTACGAGGCGGTACCTCGTGGGTGCCTTTGTTGATATTAATTTATGGCCACAATTGCCTTTGATTATTGTTGTGATTTTCTTAAAGTCGAAAGGAATTTTATTTTGTTTCCACGAGGCATTTATTTGCCATTATTTGGTGTAATTAAATGTGACATACTACTTGATTCATTTTCATTTCCATTTTATCTTATAATATTATTTAAACATTTTACCGTGCCATTATTTATTCTCCAGTAAGGCCTAACCTGACCTCGTCACTACTCTATCGAGGTTAGGCTTGGCACTTACTGGGTACCGCTGTGGAGTACTCATACTATGCTTCTACACATCTTTTTATGCAGATCCAGGTACATCTTATCAGATTAGGTATGAGTAAACTAGCTGTACGAGGAGACTTCGAAGTATATCTGCCAGCGCCCGCAGACTCCGGAGTCCCCTTCTATCTTAATATGTTGTTTTCCTTATTTGCTTTAGACTCTGATGTATAGAGACATAGCGAATAAATTCTTAGAAGCTTGTGACTTATTTCTACCAGGTTTTTGGAGTTGAAATTGTAGTTTATTTATTTCAGATTTTTAATATTATTCCGCATTGATAGGCTTACCTAGTCTTAGAGACTAGGTGCCATCACGACATCCTGTAGAGGGAATTTGGGGTATTGACAAGTTGGTATCATAGCACTAGGTTCATAGTTGTTATGAGTCACAAGAAGGTTTAGTAGAGTCTTGTGGATTGGTACGGAGACGTCAGTACTTATCTTCGAGAGTCTATGGAACTGTTAGGAAATATTACTTCTTTGATTCCTTATCGCGCGTCATTGATTTAGCTTGAAACATATATCTTATATTCCTTTGTATCCACTCGTGTATGACATTGTGCACTCGGTATCAGTTATGTGTCCATGGTTCGTGATGCCGCAGATGGACTTGGAGGGAGCCAGAGATGCTCAAATATTGCATCAATGTGTGGTTCCTACTGAAGATGCGGATGTATTGAGAGACCACCCAGTGAATCATGTAGCAGGGTGTAACGGATGTTGGCATCTGGTTGATTTATATGAGCTGTGAAGGTTATTATTGTGGATCATTGGACTGTGACCTATGACTTCGCGCCGAGTAGGGGGAGTCCACTATCAATGGATGAATTGCAGGGTCATGTGTCAGTTTTGCCTTGAAATGTATATATGTGGTACTGAAAGGTTCCCTAAACATTTACACTCGTTTAAGGCCTGAGATTTTGTTGAGGACAAGGTTGGGACTTACGGTATGTCCGCCTATAATAGGCATATACTTCAGTACCAAAAGAGTTAAAGAAACAACTCTAAATTTGCAGAAGGTCTACTAAGCATGGACGTCACGATTGCGGATTTTGGGGTGCTACGGAGGAAGTACACTTGTTGACGAGATTCTAGACTATGTGGTTTGTGCCAAGATTTGTCTGTATGGAGCTCTATTTTTGTGATCGTTGTGTATAAACAGGGGTAAGGGTTACCCCAAAGAAGAATCGAAGAGTATGTTAAGAAATGGGGCAGCTCAACAGTGTTGAGTTAGCATAACAAAAGAAGAAATTTGCCTTGGGAGAGATCGTTCTCCACCGGTGTTCATGGCAAGACTATGAAAAGGGCAGACCAGCCAATGCAACACCACCCACTTGGTTCAGTTCTCATAAATGCTTTTGAAAGAGTTTGTTTCCCGGACTCTCCGTAATGCATGGCGCATAGGGTTGAACGGTTGCGTCAGGTCATCATGACGGTGTCAGAATATGCCATCAAGTTCAATAAGTTAGCCCGGAAAACTCCTACTTTGCTTCCTATAGCCAGAGAGAGAGTCCACAGACTCATTAAGGACTCAATTATGATCGTAAAATATTGTACTCGGGAGCTACATGCTGATGCTTCATTTTTGCTAGTTGTAGAAATTGCCAAGATATTAGAACGTGTTCGGTGTAAGGAAAAAGGAAAAAACTTAGGAGACGAAGAGGTCTCAAGATTTTGGAGGATTCAGTGAATTCTACTCTGCAAGTATAAATCATTAGGGCGGGGGCTCGGGCAGTCGGCCAGCCCAGTTCGCACATTGGATTACTCGAGGTGCTCCAGTAAGTTCTTCTAATGCACCACCGACATGAGTTTCCTACAATGGTTATTCCAGTTATCTGGCACAGACTCAATATGAGCAACCAAACCTGCAAAGGGGTTGTTATGAATATTGTGATACTAGGCACATCATGAGAAAATTGTCCCAAACTTGGGAGAGACATATTTCATCAAAGCAATTAGGCTACGTGCCCCATTGCAGTTACTACACCACCCACACGACTAGTTAGGAGTGGAGGATAGGCGGGTAGAAGGCGTCCTAGAGGTAGAGACTCGACCGTTGATATATTTATTTTATGGTATGGCGGAGGTCGCTACATCAGATGGTGTCATTACAGGTACTACCTCGATTTAATATAAAGGAATAATTTCCTTAACTTGATTCGGTTCTCAGTATCGAAACGAGTCCTCCTATGGTGCTCCACTTATAAGTGAGCTTCGTAATTCTATAATCTACTTATGTATTTACTCCTTTCGGGAGATTCTATGGAGATAATTATGCCTATCATTCAATGTTGGTCACTAATAAGAGTTGTGAGGCTATATTTGGCTTTTTGTTACTCATTTCGGTACGATTTGATGTAATTTACGGATAATTCATTACAAATTGTGAATTATATGCCCTACCGGTGTAGGGTTCATTATGTGTTGTGATTTTGTTTAACGAAAATTATTTAAAAGGAGCAAATGGAAAGTTTTGATTAACACGATGTGCTTATTACTTGTGATTCAGAACTGAGGACGTGATCCTCACATTTTAAAATAAACTGATATGTTTAAACCGGGCTATGAGCTGCGGTGGAAGTTATATAAGGACGAGATCCTTGTGAGGAAATTTTTTGTGTTTAAGTACCCCCTTGTGAAATCTAATTTGTACTATAGTACTAATATGGAATCATGCCTGTTAGGCTTATTTGAAATCTTTTATATGAAATTCTCTGTGCATACTTGACAAATCTGTGTTGCAATTATTGAGTTTTAACCACGAGGTAGGTTCCCGCCCAGGTGACGTTAAATGTGACTCATTAATTCGGGTAAGTAATTATGAGGTCTTCATGCCTCGTGTCTCGTTATCAGTATTGTGAAGGTTTGAAACTAGATTTTTGTTAACTTGAAGTTAATTGACGATTCTATAATTGATTATGAACAACTATTAAGACCAAATTGACCCAGAAGGATGCTCCATTCAGGTGGACCGAAGAATGTGAGGAGAGCTTCCAAAATCTCAAGACAACCCTGACTACAACCCCAGTATTGGTATTACCTACAGGTTCACGGTCTAATACTATGTATTGTGACACATCGCATATTGGTCTCGGCGCAATGTTGATGCAAGACGGTAGGGTGATTGCCTACGCATCCCGACAGTTAAAGGTACATGAGAAGAATTATCTAGTCCATGACCTTGAGTTAGTAGCTATTGTTCATGCCTTGAATATTTGGCGGTATTATTTGTATGGTGTCCATTGTGAGGTCTACACTGATCACCAAAGTCTACAGCATCTGTTTAAATAGAATGATCTTAATTTGCGGCAGCAGAGGTGGTTGGAGTTCCTTAAGGATTATGATATCCCCATTCTTTATCATTGTGGGAAGGTTAATATAGTGGCCGATGCCTTGAGTCGTAAGGCAGAAAGTTTGGGCAGCTTAGCATATTTACCGGTAGCAAAGAGGCCTTTAGCCTTGGATGTTCAGGCCTTGGCCAACCAGTGTGTCAGATTGGATATTTTCGAGCCGAGTCGAGTTTTGGCTTGTGTGGTTTCTCAGTCTTCTCTTTATGATCCTATTAGGGAGTGTTAGTATGATGACCCCCATTTGCTTGTCCTTGAGGATACAATTCAGCACGGTGATGCCAAGGAAGTCACTATTGGAGATGACGGTGTATTACAGATGCAAGGCAAGCTATGTGTACCCAATGTAGATGGCTTGAATGAGTTGATTCTATAGGAGGCTCACAGCTCACAGTACTCCATTCATCCGGGTGCTGCAAAGATGTATCAGGACTTGAGACAACACTATTAGTGGAGGCAGATGAAGAAAGACATAGTAGAGTATGTATCTCGGTGTCTAAATTGTCAACAAGTGAAATATGAGCATCATCGATCGGGTGGATTGCTTCAGAAGTTAGAGACTCCAAAATGGAAATGGGAGCGGATCACTATGGATTTCGTTGTTGGGCTCCCATGGACTCGGAGGAAGTTCAATACAGTTTGGATGATTGTGGATAGATTGACCAAATCAGCATATTTCATTCCTGTGTTTACTACTTACTCTTCAGAGCAACTGGCTCAGGTATATAATCGCGAGAGTGTCAGACTTCACGGCGTACTGGTATTTATCATCTCTGATTGGGGTACGCAGTTTACATCACGATTCTGCAGGGCAGTACAATGTGAGTTGGGTACTCGGGTAGAGTTAAGTGCAACATTTCACCCTCATACGGACGGACAATCCGAATGCACTATGAAAATACTAGAGGATATGCTTTGTGCGTGTGTGATAGATTTTGGGGGTGCTTGGGATCAGTTATTACCACTTGCGGAGTTTGCTTATAACAACAGTTATCAGTCGAGCATTCAGATGGCCCCATATGAGGCCTTGTATGGTAGGCGGTGCCGGTCGCTAGTGGGTTGGTTCTAACCGGGCGAGGCTAGACTATTGAGTACAGACTTGGTTCAGGATGCCTTGGAAAAGGTTAAGTTGAATCTGGATCGGCTTTGTACAGCCCAATCTAGACAGAAGAGTCATGGTTGGTGAGCGGGTATTGCTCCGGGTTTCGCCTATGAAGGGTGTGATAAGGTTCAGGAAGAAGGGCAAGTTGAGCTCTAGGTATATTGGACTTTTGAGATTCTTGAAAGAGTTGGAGATATGGCTTACAAACTTGCACTACCACCCAGTCTCTCTGCAGTTCATCTGGTATTCCAAGTTTCCATGCTTCGGAAATATCACGGCGATCCGTCTCATGTGTTACACTTCAGTTCGGTTTAGTTGGACAAGGGTCTATTCTATGTTGAGGAACCAGTGGCTATTTTAGATAGGCTGGTTCGAAAGCTGAGGTTCAAAAAACATTGCTTCCGTGAAGGTTCAGTGGAGGGGTCATCCGGCCGAGGAGGTGACTTAGGAGACCGAGCATGATATGCGCAGCTATTATCCACATTTATTCACCAGCTCAGGTACGCTTTCTAACTCCGTTCGAGGACGAACGTTTGTTTTAGAGGTGGAGAATATGATGACCCAAAATATAATCTTTAAATTTAATAATTAATTATGTGTTCTAAGACCTTGAAAAATACTATTTATCATTCCTCGACTTGCATGCGCAGTCCGTAAAATTTTCCGAAAATATTTTATGTGAAAAATGGATTAAAATGTGAATTAGAGTTTTAAAACTCAACTAAGTTGACTTTGGTCAACATTTTAAGCAAACAGACTCGGATTGTTTTGACAGTTGCGGTAGGTCCGTATCGTGATTTGGGACTTAGACATATTCCCGGAATTTAATTCCGAGGTCCCTAGCCTACGATATGTAATTTTGATGAAAAATTAAAAGTTTATGTTCAAATAGTGACCGGATGTCGAATTATGTGAAAACGACCCCAGAATAGAATTTTGATGATTCCAACAGCTCCGTATAGTAATTTTGGACTTAGGAGCGTGATTGGAATTTTATTTGGAACTCCGTAGTGAAATTAGGCTTGAAATGACTAAAATAGGAATTTAAGTTTGGAAGTTTGACCGGGGAGTTGACTTTTTGATATCGGGGTCAGAATCCAGTTCTGAAAATTTTCACAGCTCTGTTATGTCATTTATGACTTGTGTGCAAAAATTGAGATCAATCGGAATTGATTTGATAGGTTGCGCCATCGAATGTAGAAGTTGGAAATTCCTGAGTTTCATTATGCTTGAATTGGGGTGTGATTTGTGATTTTAGCGTTGTTTGACTTGATTTGAGGTTTCAAATAAGTTTGTATGATATTATAGGAGTTGTTGGTATATTGGGTTGAGGTCGTGAAGGCCTCGGGTGAGTTTCATATGGTTAACAGATCAAAAGTGGGACTTAGCTGCTGCAATATTTCTGCTAGAAATGCTGTCAAAATTGGGCTGCCTTTAAAAATCGGAGTGCCTGTCAAAATTTGAGCTCCGTGAAAAATTGGGCTCCTTGACAAATCGGGCTCCCTAACAAATCGAGCTCCCTGACAAAATTGGGCTCCCTGTTAAATCGAGTTCCCTGGGAAATCGGGCTTCCTGACAAATCGAGCTCCCTTACAAATCGGGCTCCCTGGCAAATCGGGCTCCCTGACAGATCTGTAAGTTATTAAAACAGGGGACTTCATCCCATTTGCCATTTTTGACGAATTAGAGCTTGAAAAGAGGCGATTATGATATATTTTCAAGGAAAACATTAGGGTAAATGATTCTAACTTGGATTTAGTCAATATACATGAATATATCATTATTTTCACCATATAATTAGTGTTTTGAGATAGAAATTTGGAAAAAATTAGAAATCTCATAGAAACAATTTTTTTGAGATTTCGGTGTCTATCCGGAGTCGAATTTGAGTGAAACTGGTATGGTTGGACTCGTAATTGAATGGGTTATTGAATTTTGTAAGTTTCGCCATATTCCGAGACATGGGCCCCACAGGCAATTTTTGAGCTAATTTCGGATTTTATTGAAAAATATAGTATTTTCTTTTGAAATTAATTTTTATAATTTTTTTTGACTGTATCGAATTAATTATGACTAGATACGAGTCGATAGTAGTCAGAAAATTGAGGAAAAAGCATAATACTTAGTTAAATTGGCACAAGTCGAGGTAAGTGGCTTGCCTAACCTTGTGTGAGGGAAATTTCCCCTAGGATTGGTATTAATTGTAATGTGATGAAAGTTGTATATACAAGGTGACTAGTGTGTACACAGACTAAATGTGAAGGATTATGTTTTTATATTATGAAGATCATTGTTGCATATTAATAAAATTATTAAATCTTGTTATATTCTCCATCATTGATTTGATTTGTATACTTTAAATTTGCTTGACCCTTCCTGCTAATTGTTTTACCTGTTTAGTTGAAACTTGGGTTCTTTTATTCGGTGCATTATTTGAAATTGATTTTCTTTTAATTAAATATTATTAATATGAAGTATTTGATATTTTTAAATTTGGTATTGAAGCAACGTATTAAAGATTTTGAAATATTACTTTCCTAAATTATTTATTCTTGAATACTTTTGTAAGTTGTTGTACTCATTGTGATGGAGCCGTTAGCTCTTTATTGTTAAGAATATTATTGATGGTTTATGTTGGCATGAGCCGTGAGCTCTTTATTGTGGAAATATATTTTTGATGATTTATGTTGGCATGAGCTGTGAGCTCTTTATTATGGAAAAAATATCGTTGTTGATTTATTTTGGCAAATTAAAATATTTGGGCACTTGAGTTTCAAATTGTGATATATTGTGATATTGATATGCATGCGGTGGTATAAGGTCTGGGTATTAAAACGCATGCGGTGAGATAAGGGTGTCTTGATACGCGTGGCTAGTAGCGGGAACTATTAGAAGTCATGCAGTGTGATAAGGATGCTAAAACGCGGGATGCTATTTCGGAAAAAAATTGTTTTCTTTAAAATAAATTGTGAAGGCTCTCGCGGTGAGATAAAGAAATGAGATATTGTGAATTTATTTATGATTTGGGACTATGAAGTGGTACCTCGTGAGTGCCCTTGTTGATATTGATTTATGGCCACAGTTGCCTTTGATTATTATTGTGATTTTCTTAAAGTTGAAAAGAATTCTGTTTTGTTTCCACGAGGCATTTATTTGCTATTATTTGGTGTAATTAAATGTTACATACTACTTGATTCATTGTCATTGTCATTTTATCTTATAATATTGTTTAAATATTTTTCCATGCCATTATTTATTCTCCAGTAGGTCCTAAACTGACCTCGTCACTACTCTACCGAGGTTAGGCTTGACACTTACTGGGTACCACTGTGGTGTACTCATACTACACTTCTGCACATCTTGTTGTGCAGATCCAGGTACATATTTGTAATGAACTGGCCGGTTGTTCTGAGAGTAATAACTCTGATCCCCTATTAACTGCTTTCCCCATATCTATTTTTGTTTTTGTGACTTGTCGGTATGATTGGTTTCGCATTTCGAAGTGTTATGGGACACTTAGTCCCTAATTGAGAGCTTAAGCCTTAGGATTTGAACCGTAGTCGAAACTGTGTGAAGACGACATTGGAATGGAATTATGTCGGTTCCGTTAGCTCTGTTAGGAGATTTTGGGTTTAGGGGCATGTCCGGATTGTGTTTTGGAGGTCCGTAGCTCATTTAGGCTTAAAATGGCGAAAGATAAATTTTGGAGTTTTGGGCCGATAATGGAATATTTTATATCGGGGTCAGAATCCGATTCCAAAAGTTGGAATATGTCCGTAATATCGAATATGACTTGCGTGCAAAATTTGAGGTCAATCGGACGTGGTTTGATTGGTTTCGGCATAGGTTGTAGAATTTTGAAATTTCAAGTTCTTTAAGTTTGAATTGGAAAGTGATTCGTAATTTTAGCATTTTTAATGTGATTTGAGAGCTTGATTAAGTTCGTATGGTATTTTAGGACTTGTTGGTATGTTTGGTTGAGGTCCCGAGGCCTCGGGTGAGTTTCGGATGCTTAACGGATCACTTTTGGACTTTGGAAGATAGAAGATTTCTCGTGTTCTGTTGCAGGCATTTTCTTCATCGCTTTCGTAAGGGAGTCCTCGCGTTCGCATAAGGTATCTGGGAAGGGCATCTTAATTACTCTTCGCGTCTGCGATATCGCTCTCGCGTTCACGAAGGTGTGGAACCTCGAAGCAACGCGTTCGCGACATGGTCCTCGTGTTCGTGAAGAAGAACTGGTGGCATGCGAGATTTCGTTCTTCGCGTTCGCGATGGAGATCTCGCGTTCGCTAAGGGTCAAGCTGAGTGGTCTTTGTCTTTGTGACATGTGCATCGCGTTCGCGATGGAGGATTTTTGGGCCGAAGTAAATTGTACTTCGCCAACGCGAGGGTATGGCCGCGTTCGCGAAGAAGGATGCGTCTGGGCAGTATTAAAGTTCCAAAAATGGAGGTTATGCCATTTTTATCAAAAACGTATGTTGGGAGCTCGGATTTTGGACGAGGGATTAAGGGATTTTCAGAGATATCGATTGGGTAACGATTCTCAATTTGGATTTGGGGTTAAAAATTGAGAAAAGTTCTTAGGCCGAATTATCGAGATTTTGGTATAGGATTTAAGCAATTTTGGTACGAGTAAACTCGTGAGTGAATGGGTGTTCGTATTTTATGACTTTTACCCGATTCTGAGATGTGGGTCCCACGGGCGATTTTTGAGTTAATTTCGGAATTTTTGTTAAATGTTGATTTCATTAATTAGATGAGTCTATAATGGTTGTATTTATGATATGTAATTGCTTTTGTCTAGATTTGCGCCACTCAGAGCTGAATATTTGTGGGAAAAGCATTGTGACCGATTGATTGAGCCTGGTTCGAGGTAAGTGGCTCACCTAACCTTGTGTTGGGGATTTTTCCCTTATGATATTTCGATATTATTTGGTGTGTGGGCACCGTGTACGTGAGGTGACGAGTACGTACACAGGCTATTATTGCAAAAATCTTGTTTATCCATTTTAAATCATAAATGATTTCTCTTATTGAATTGCACTAATAATGTTTAATTGTTTAGTTTAGACTAGAAAAGCATGCTTACGTGTTTTAACTGCCTAATTGACATTTTGTGCGCCATGCTTATCTGTGATTAGTTTAAACTGTATAATTCGAGGCCATACCTGTCATTGTATTTTGCATTGCATATTTAAATTGGGATTATGGACGTATTCCGGGAGATCCTCCAGCACTGTATATTTACTTTGGGACTACAGACATATTCTGGGAGATCCCCCAGCATTGCATATTTCCCCAGCATTGCATATTTAAATTGGGACTACGGACGTATTCCGGAAGATCCCCCAGCACTTCATATTTACTTTAGGACTACAGACGTATTCCCGGAGATTCCCATGTATTGCATATTCATTTGGAACTACGGGACGTCATCCCGGGAGATTCCCCATTATGTTTACTTTATTCTGATTCGAGAGCTCCTTTAACTGTTAAATTTTTGAGAATTTCTTTAATTTTATTACCGCAAATTTTACTTATATCTTTTAATGTTTAATTTATTATATTTACTCCGGTAGGGCCTTGACCTGACCTCGTCACTACTCGACTGAGGCTGGGCTTGGCACTTACTGGGTACCATTGTGGTGTACTCATACTACTCTCTGCACATATTTTTCGTGTACAGAGCTAGGTGCACCTTATCAGCTGCACTATCAGTGAGCTAGGACAACTTTGGAGATTTCAAGGTATATCTGACGCGTCCGCAGACCTCGGAGTCCCCTTATACTCTTTCTCATGTCCATTATTTTATGTATCTTCCTTGTTAGATTTTGATGTATAGAGACAATAGACTTTTCTTTCTGTAGTTTGTGATTTACGATGTTACGGGTTTTGGGGATTGTTGTGTATTTTTGAATAGATGGTTAAATTTATATTTTTATTTCATTATTCTGCAAAGTGTTAGGCTTACCTATTTGTAGAGACTAGGTGCCGTCATGACATCACACAGAGGGGGAATTGGGTCATGACGATTTGGCATCAGAGCTCTAGGTTCGTAGATGTCTTGAGTCACAAACTGGTTTATTAGAGTCTCACGGATTGGTACAGAGACGTCTGTACTTATCTTCGGGAGGCTATGTAACTGTTAGAAAAAATTTACTATTTTGATTCCTTGACGTGCTAAAATTGTTAACTTCAAAGATTCTAAACTTTTGTATTCTATTCTCTCACAGATTGTGAGAACACGTAGAAGCGGATATGATGACCAGGCACCCGCGCCCCTTGCTAGAGCCGCAAGAGGCCGAGGCCAGGGTAGAGGCTGAGGACGTCCATCTGGTGCAGCCAGAGCACCCGCACGAGCCGCTAAAGAAGAGCCCCTAGTAGCTCAAGCTGGAGGACAAACACTTGGCATACCTGTTGCTGCACCAGCCCTCCAACAGACTCTAGCCCAGCTTCTGAGCATGTTCAGCACCTTAGCTCAGGCTGGATTAATTCCACTTTCTCTTGCCATATCTCAGGACAGGGGAGGAGCAAAGACTCTCGTTGCCGGTACTCCAGAGCAGTGGGTTCAGGTCGACCATGTTCCGGAGGTTGTACCAATGCAGCCGGTAGCTCCAGCTCAGCCCGAGGTTAGGGCAGCAGCTTTTGAAGTAGAGCACCTCAGGCTTGAGAGGTACAAGAAGTACCACCCACCTACTTTCAACGGACTATCTTCTGATGGTGCTTTGGGTTTTCTTGAGGAGTGTCATCGTATTATCCGCACTATGGGTATTGTGGAGACGAGTGGTGTTTCTTTCACCGCTTTCCAGCTGAGGGGAGCGACATATCAGTGGTGGCGTGCATATGAACTGAGTAGTCCAGACATGGCAGCCTCACTCACCTGGACTCAGTTTTCAGAGATAATCTTGCGTGAGTATGTTACCCATAGTCTCAGGGATGCTTGGCGCGCAGTGTTTGAGAAACTACGTTAGGGTGCTATTACTGTGTTAGAGTGTGCAGTCCGTTTCAGTGAGTTAGCTCGCCATGCACCGGCTCTGGTTGCTACAGTTAGAGAGAGGGTTCGTCGCTTCATTGAGGGGATTTTCCCCCGTATTCGGACCAGTATGGCCAGAGAGTTGGAGATGGACATCACTTATCAGCAAACAGTGAGCATTGCCAGGAGAGTGAAGGGCATGCTTGCCAGGGACAGAGAGGAGAAAGAGGCCAAGAGGTGTCGAGAGACTGGTCATTATTCAGGAGCTCGTGCGCCAGCAACACGCTATTGTAGGAGCTTTGTGAGTTTCCCTGTTCATTCAGCTCTTCCAGCATCCAACGGTGTTCCAACTCCTCCTAGACCTCAAGTGCCCTATTATGCACCGCCAGTATCAGTATGCCTCCTACTCGAGGTGCTATTACTAGCCAGGCCCGAGTCAGTCTCAGTCGTCGCATCTTCCAAGAGGTTGTTTTGAGTGTGGTGACACTCGTCACCTGGTTAGAGATTGCCCCAGAGCAAGGAGGGGTGCACCTCCATAGACTTATCAGCCTCCACGTGCTCCACCGGGTCCTTCGGCCATTCTTCCAGCACCAGCTGCCACCCCACCTCCTCAGCCAGCTCGAGGTGGAGGTCGGGGAGGTCAAGGTCACCCTAGAGGGGGAGGACAGGCCAGGTACTATGCCTTTCCAGCCCGTTCAGAGGCTGTTGCTTCAGATTCAGACATCACAGGAATCATCCTTGTCTGTCATAGGGATGCATCCGTATTATTTGACCCAGGCTCTACGTATTCATATGTGTCTTCTTATGTTGCTCCATATATGGGGATATCTTAGGATTCTTTGAGTTCCCCTGTTTATGTATCTACTCCCGTGGGATATTCTCTCATTGTGGACAACATATATCGGTCGTGTTTGATTGCTCTTAGTGGTTTTGAGACCAAAGCCGATTTGTTATTACTCAGTATGGTAGATTTGATGTTATCTTGGGCATGGACTGGTTTTTGCCTCATTATGCTATTCTTGTTTGTCACGCTAAGACCTTGACGCTGGCTATGCCAGACTTGCCGAGATTAGAGTGGAGAGGTACCTTAGAGTATATTCCCCGCAGGGTCATTTCATTTCTTAAGGCTCAGCGAATGGTTGAGAAGGGGTGTGATGCGTATTTGGCCTATGCGAGAGATGTCATTATTGATACCTCTACAGTCGAGTCAGTTCTAGTAGTGAGGGACTTTTCAGATGTGTTTCCAGCTGATCTTTCGAGCATGCCGCCGACAGAGATATTGATTTTCGCATTGATTTATTGTCGGGCACTCAACCCATTTCTGTTCCTCCCTACCGTATGGCTCCTCCTGAGTTGAAGGAGTTAAAGGAGCAGTTGCAAAAGGTGCTTGATAAGGGTTTCATCAGGCCTAATGTATCACCTTGGGGTGCTCTAGTCTTATTTGTGAAGAAAAATGATGGTTCTATGCGTATGTGTATTGATTATCGGCAGTTGAACAAGGTTACAGTGAAGAACAAGTATTCATTGCCTCGTATTGATGTCTTATTTGATCAGTTACAGGGTGCCAGAGTGTTTTTCAAGATTGACTTGCGTTCTAGCTATCATCAGTTGAAGATTCGGGAGCTGGGCATCCCTAAGACTGCTTTCTGGACCAGATATGGTCACTATGAGTTTCTTGTCATGTCATTTGGGCTGACCAATGCCCCAATAACCTTTATGCATTTGATGCACAATTTATTCCGATCTTATATGGATTCCTTCGTCATTGTGTTTATTGATGACATCCTGGTATATTCCCGGTCTCAGGAAGATCATGAGCAACACCTGAGGACGACACTTCAGACCTTGAGAGAAAAGAAGTTATATGCAAACTTTTCAAAGTGTGAATTTTGGTTAGACTCAGTGGTATTCTTGGGCCATATAGTATTGAGTGAGGGGATCTAGGTGGATCTGAAGAAGATTGAAGCAGTGCAGAGTTGGCCCAGGCCGTCCTCAGCTACAGAGATCCGGAGGTTTCTTGGTTTGGAAGGGTATTACTGTCGCTTTGTAGAGGGATTTTCATCTATTGCGGCACCTATGACTAGATTGACCTAGAAGGGTGATCCGTTCAGGTGGACCGAGGATTGTGAGCAGGGCATTCAGAAGCTCCAGACAACTTTGACTACAACCCCAATGTTAGTGTTGCCTACAGGTTCGGGTCCTACATTGTCTATTGTGATGCCTCAAGGATTGGCTTTGGAGCAGTATTCATGCAGGATGGTAGGGTGATTTCCTACGCGTCTAGACAGTTGAAGGTGCATGAGAATAATTATCCGGTCCATGATCTCGAATTAGCAGCTATTGTTCACGCCCTGAAGATCTGGCATCATTATTTGTACGGTGTTCCCTATGAGATTTACATTGATCACCAGAGTTAGAAGCACTTATTCAGGCAGAAGGATCTTAATTTGCATCAGCGGATGTGGTTGGCGATACTTAAAGACTATTATATCACTATATTATACCACCTGGGGAAGGCCAATGAAGTGGTCGATGCCTTAAGTCACCGGGCAGAAAGTTTGGGAAGTTTGGCGTATCTTCCGGCAGCTGAGAGGACCTTAGCCTTAGATGTTCAGGCCTTAGCCAGTCAGTTTGTGAGATTGGATATTTCAGAGCCTAACCGAGTATTAGCTTGTATGACTGTATCAGGGAGCGCCATTATGATGATCCTCATCTTCTAGTTCTTCAGGACACGGTTCGGCGAGGTGATGCCAGGGATGTGACTATTGGTGATGATGGTGTTATGAGGATGCAGGGCCAGATCTATGTGCCCAATGTAGATGGGCTTCGGGAGTTGAGTATCAAGGAGGCCCACAGCTCTCGGTACTCCATTCATCCCGGTGTCGCGAAGATGTACCAGGATTTGAGACAACATTATTGCTGGAGAATAATGAAAAAGGATATAGTTGGGTTTGTGGCCAAGTGTCTCAACTATCGGCAAGTTAAATATGAGCATCAGAGACCGGGTGGATTACTTCAGAGGTTAGAGATCCCAGAGTGGAAGTGGGAGCGGATCACCATGGACTTTGAGAAGGTTCGATGCTATTTGGGTGATTGTGGATCAACTGACCAAGTCAGCTCATTTTATTCCAGTGTTGACCAGTTATTCTTCTGAGAGGTTGGCTGAGATTTATATTAGAGAGATTGTCCGCCTTTATGGTATTCCAGTATCCATCATTTCAGACAAAGGTACACAGTTCACATCACGGTTTTGGAGAGCCGTACAGTAGGAGTTGGGTACTAGGGTGGAGTTGAGAATAGCCTTTCACCCTCAGACGGACGGGAAGTCTGAGTGCACGATTCCGATTCTTGAGGATATGCTCCGTGCCTATGTGATGGAATTCGTAGGGTCATGGGTCCAATACTTGCCACTTGCATAGTTTGCCTACAACAATAGTTACCAGTCCAACATTCAGATGGCACCGTATGAGGCTTTGTATGGTAGGAGGTGCCGGTCCCTAGTGGGATGGTTTGAGCCGGGCGAGGCCTGATTGTTGGGTACAAATTTGGTTCAGGATGCCCTGGATAAAGTGAAGGTGATTCAGGAGAGATTTTGCGCAGCCCAATCCAGGTAGAAGCGTTATGTGGATCGTAAGGTTCGTGATTTGGCATTTATGGTTGGTGAGAGGGTCTTGCTTTGGGTATCGCCTATGAAGGGCGTCATGAGGTTCGGGAAGAAGGGCAAGCTGAGCCCGATGTTCATTGGTCCTTTTGAGGTATTGCGGCGATTTGGGGAGGTTGCTTTTGAGCTTACCTTGCCTCCCAGCCTAGCGGGCGTTCACCCGGTATTCCACGTGTCTATGCTCCGGAAGTATCACCGTGTTCCGACTCATGTATTAGATTTCAGCTCAGTCCAGTTGGACAAGGATCTATCTTATGTTGAGGAGCTAGTAGTCATTTTGGACAGGCAGATCAAAAAGCTCATGTCAAAGAATATTGTTTCAGTAAATGTCCAGTGGAGAGGCCAGTTGGTCGAGGAGGCGACATGAGAGACCGACCAAGATATGCGCAGCCAGTACCCTTATCTTTTCACAATTTCAGGTATGTCTTTATACTTGTTCGAGGATGAAAGATTGTTTTAAGAGGGGGAGGATGTAACGACCCGGCCGACCGTTTTGAGAGTAATATCCCCGATCCCCTATTAACTTCTTTCCCCATATCTATTTCTGCTATTGTGACTTGCCGGGATGATTGATTTCGCGTTTTGGAGTGTTTTGGGACACCTAGTCCCTAAATGAGAGCTTAAGCCTTAGGATTTAGACCGTAGTTGGAACTGTGTGAAGACGACTCCGAAATGAAATTCTGTCAGTTTTGTTAGTTGCGTTAGGTGATTTTGGGTTTAGGGGCATGTCCGGAATGTGTTTTGGAGGTCCGTAGTTCGTTTAGGCTTGAAATGGCGAAAGTTAAATTTTTGGAGTTTTGGGCCAGTAGCGGAATTTTTGATATCTGGGTCGGAATACGATTCCGAAAGTTGGAATAGGTCCGTAGTATTGAATATGACTTGCATGCAAAATCTGGGGTCAATCAGACATGGTTTGATAGGTTTCGGCATCAGTTGTAGAATTTTGAAATTTTAAGTTCTTTAAGTTTGAATTAGAAGGTGATTCATGATTTTAGCATGTTTTGATGTGATTTGAGAGCTCGACTATGTCTGTATGGTGTTTTAGGACTTGTTGGTATGTTTAGTTGAGGTCTCGGGGGCCTCATGTGAGTTTCAGATGCTTAATGGATCACTTTTGGACTTTGGAAGATAGTAGATTTCAGGTGTTCTGTTGCAGGCATTTGCTTCATCGCGTTCGCGAGGGAGTCCTTGCGTTCACGTAAGGTATCTGGGAAGGGCAGCTGAATTACTCTTTGCATCCGCGATGATGTAATGACCTGGCCGATCGTTTTGAGAGTAATAGCCCCAATCCCCTATTAACTACTTTCCCCATATCTATTTCTGCTATTGTAACTTCCCGAGATGATTGGTTTTGAGTTTCAGAGTATTTTGGGACACTTAGTCCTTAAATGAGAGCTTAAGCCTTAGGATTTGGACGGTAGTTGGAACTGTGTGAAGACGACTCCGGAATGGAATTTCGTCGGTTCCGTTAGCTCCTTTAGGTGATTTTGGGTTTAGAGGCGTGTCTGGATTGTGTTTTGGAGGTCCGTAGCTCATTTAGGCTTGAAATGGCGAAAGTCGAATTTTTGGAGTTTTGGGCCGGTAGTGGAATTTTTGATATCGAGGTCGGAATTCGATTCCGAAAGTTGGAATAGGTTCGTAATATCAAATATGACTTGCGTGCAAAATTTGGGGTCAATCAGACGTGGTTTGATAGGTTTCGGCATCGGTTGTAGAATGTTGAAATTTCAAGTTCTTTAAGTTTGAATTGGAAGGTGATTCATGATTTTAGCATTTGTTTTATGTTATTTGAGAGCTCGACTAAGTTCGTAAGGTGTTTTAGGACTTGTTGGTATGTTTGGTTGAGGTCCCAAGGGTCTCGGGTGAGTTTCGGATGCTTAACGGGAAGAAACTTGGACTTAGGAGAAATCTGGTGCCTTTGCTGGTTCTGGTGTTTCGCACCTGCAGAAAAGAGACCGCAGGTGCGCAAACCACACATGCGGAGATGGAAGCGCAGATACGAGAAGTCGAGAGTTGGCCTCGGGTCGCAGTTGCGAGGAAGTTCTGCATCTACGATGCCCACAAATGCGCAAGGCTGTTCGCAAATGTGCAAGATGCGCAGAAGCGAAAGGGATGTCCGCAGGCGCGAGTGCGCAGGTGCGGTCCTTTCATCGCAGGTGCGAAGGCAGAGGGAGCAAGTGAGTTGCGCAGATGCGCACATTTTCTGCACAAGCACACCCGCAGGTGCAAGCCCAGGTTCCGCAGGTACGGAAATACTTGGGCAGTGATTAAAACTGAAGGGCTTCGTGATTTTTATCATTTTTGGCTTTGCAAACTCGGGTTAAGGCAATTGTTTAGAGCATTTTCGAGGAATTTCTTGAGGCAAGTTCCTTGTGCTTATTTTTGGTCAATTCTTGCCTTTCCATGTATTTTCCCACCTAGTTAATGTGTATTTAAGGTGGAAATTGGAAGTTGGAGGCTAGGGATTTGGAAGTTCGAATTGTGGATTGGAGGACCATTTGGTGTTGGATTTTAGCAAATTTGATATGGTTAAACTCGTGAGTGAATGAGCTTTCTAGTTTTGTGAATTTTGTCGGGTTTCGAGACGTGGGACCGGGGGCCGAGTTTGAGGCAATTTCGGGTTTTGGCCTATTTTTTGTAGTTTTTCTTGTGGGATTCGTTCCATTAGCGCGTATTAATGGTATTGTACTGTTTTGAATAGAGTCGGGCCATTTGGAGTCGGATACTCGTGGCAAGAACGTGATATCGAGTTGATTTGAGCGGTTCGAGGTTAGTGGCTTGTCTAACCCTGTATTGGGGACTTCCCCCTTAGGATATCTTGATATTATTTGGTGTGTGGGCGCCGCGTACGTGAGGTGACGAGTACGTACACGGGCTATTATTGCAAAAATCTCGTTTTTCCTTTCTAAATCATAAATTGTTTTTCCTTATTAAATTGCACTAATACATTTAATTGTAAAACTTAGCCTAGAAAAGCATGCTTACATGTTTTAATTGCCTAATTGACATTTTGTGCGTCATGTTTAGTTAAGTCCTTATTTTCCTTATCTGTGTCCAGTATAAACTGTATAACTCGATGCCATAATTGCCATTTCATCTTGCGTTGCATATTTAAATTGGGACTACGGACGTATTCCGAGAGATCCCCCTATACTGCATATTTACTTTGGGACTACAGACGTATTACGGGAGATCCCCCTGTACGCATATTTACTTTGGGACTACGGACGTATTTCGGGAGATCCCCCAGCACTGCATATCTACTTTGGGACTACGGACGTATTCCGGGAGATCCCCCCTATTCTGCATATTCATTTGAAACTACGGGACGGTATCCCGAGAGATTCCCCACTATGTTTACCTTGTTCTGAGCCGAGGGCTCCCTTAATTGTTAAATTTTTGAGAATTTATTTAACTGTGTTACCGTAAAGTTTACTTATATATTTTACTGTTTAATTTATTATATTTACTCCGGTAGGGCCTTGACTTGACCTCGTCACTACTCGACCGAGGTTAGGTTTGGCACTTACTGGGTACCATTGTGGTATACTCATGCCCTTTCCTGCACATGTTTTCGTGTGCAGATTCAGGTACGAGCTATCAGCCATGGGGTTAGTGCGTGCTTCTGATTCTAGGAGACTTCAAGGTACTTCTGCTTGCGTCCGCAGATCTTCGGAGTCCCCTTATACTCCCTCGCCTAGAGACTTTCTTTATTATCTTCAGAGTTTTGTATAGAGCTACATAGATTATAGCAGCTTGTGACTTAGTGATATTCCGGGTATTGGGAAATTATTTTGTATATACCGAGTGGTACTACTCTTGGCTATTTAAAAATATGTTGTTTATCTTTAAAATGTTGTGTTTTCTTTATATTTTCCTCAATATTAGGCTTACCTAGTCGTAAAGACTAGATGCCATCACGACACCTTACGGAGGGTTAATTTGGGTCGTGACATTTATGACTTGTGTGCAAAAATTGAGGTCAATCGGAATTGATTTGATAGGTTTCAACATCGAATGTAGAAGTTGGAAATTCTAGAGTTTCATTAAGCTTGAATTGGGGTGTGATTTGTGATTTTAGCGTTGTTTGACTTGATTTGAGGTTTCAAATAAGTTCGTATGATATTTTAGCACTTGTTGGTGTATTGGGTTGAGGTCCCGAGGGCCTCGTGTCAGTTTCGGATGGTTAACGATTCACGTTTGGCCTTTGGAACACTGCTGATAACTGCTGGTATTTTCTTCTGATTTCCTTATATGCGATCGCATAAGTTGGTCTACAATCGTGTAGGGTAATTTAGGCAAAGGTGGATTTTTTCTACGCGATCGCGTGAATGGGGCTGCGACCGTGTAAGGTTAATTTGGGCAGCTGGGAATTTGTTCACTGCGATCGCGTGGACACGTCCACGATCGCGTAGGATTGGCCAGTATGTGTATCGCGATCGCATGTCATTGTTTGCGATCGCGTAGGGGAAATATGAGAGGAAGCTGGGCCACGCGTTGTGCTACGCGATTGTGTGAAGAGGGATGCGATCGCGTAGAGTTGGAACCCGGTGCATCGCAATCGCGTGGAACTTGATGCGATCGTGTAGGATTAATGTTTGGGCAGAAAAAATTATGCTACGCGATCACGCGAGGAAGTTCGCGATCGCGTAGAAGAAATCACTAGGCAGAGAGTTTAAGTTTTGAAAATGGGATTTCGTCCCATTTTCCATTTTTAACGATTTGGAGCTCGGATTTAGGCGATGTTTGGGAGATTTTCAGAGAAAACAATGGGGTAAGTGTTCTTAATTCAATATTGGTTAAATTACCCGAATCCATCACTATTTTTATCATTTAATTGGTGAATTGAGTTGGAAAAGTTAGAAAACCCTCTTGGATAGATTTGAGGATTTGAGGGCCAAATTATTATCGGAATTTAGTGATTTTGGTATGGGTAGACTCGTGGTTGAGCGAGAGTTCATATTTCATAACTTTTGCCGGATTCCGAGATGTGGGCCCCACTGACAAATTTTTAATTAATTTCGGAATTTTTATTGAAAATGTAGTATTTTCTTATAGAATTAATTCCATGTCAAGACCCAAAATCCCACCACAGGCGTCGTGATAGCACATAGTCTCTAAGGCTAGGTAAGCCGATTTTAATGACCTTTTGAAGCCATTTTTGTTTTTTGAAACTAACAGCGGAAATAATTACAATATACAACCTCCCAAGACTGGTAGTACTGAGTCACGAACTCTAACTGAATACATGGAATGATCACGAGGACCGAATATACAATACTATTCGATTACATATTAACAGTACAATGAAATGAAAATACTCCAAAGGACTTCGATGACCAAGCAGCTCTACCATGAATCCTTACGGTCCCGCTTTAACTCTGCTCAAGTATGATATCTCCAATACCTGGCTCTACACAAAAATATGCAGAAGTGTAGTATGAGTACACCATGGTCGGTACGTAGTAAGTATCAAGACAAACCTCAATGGAGTAGAGACGAGGTACAGTCAAGACACTCACTAGTCTAATAACCTGTGCAGTATAATGTACAAGATAGTAGGAAACAAATAACAATAAGGATATCATAAAACAACCAGTAATATGCACAGCAAGACAACACAACACCATTTAATATCGCTCAACAAATAATAATAATAATAATAATAATACAAGTACACCCAATTAAATCAAACTCTTCAAATAAATGTCCTTCGCATATAATTCTACCAAATACTCTCTTTCAAATATAATTTTCCTCAAATAAATATGTTTCAAATATAATTCTTTCATAATAAAAATCTTTCCAAATAAATATTTTGAATATAATTCTTCAATTAAAAAGTCACCATGCGACACCTTATTTCATAATTATAAAAATACGGGTCTCAGCCCATTTTCATATTTTTCATAAACCCGGGTCTCAACCCATTTTTCATATCTCCACAATACTTCATGACCATAATTAAATCATCATATTTCTCCGGCACATCATGCCATCATTTCATATCTCAACTGCACGGACAACTCACGTGCTAAATATCATTACCATGTAATCACATCACCTCGTACCCACATTTTATATCACAACCACACGAACAATTCACATGTCAATATCCTCAATGTATATAAGATCCACATGATCAATTTATTTCCACTAAAGTGAGTTTAAATTATTTTTTAATCAAGTAAGAAATCAACAAAGAATTGAATTTATTTTTAGAAATCATTTGGGTGAAAAAAATAACTTTGCACTTATATCAAAGCATCAGATAAGTTACTGGTTTTGTAACGACCCGACTTGTCATTTTAAGAATTTATGCTCCGTTCACTGACATAAGGTCTCGAGAAGCTTCGCAATATGTATTATGACCCACGAGTGTGATCGAGTTTGATTTACTAAAGATTCAGAATTAAATTAAAAGAACAATCCTTAATTTGAAGCTTAAATGGAAAGAGTTGACCGGAGGGTTAACTTTTAAGCAAACGACTCCGGAATGGAATTTTGATAATGTCAATAGCTCCGTATGGTAATTTTGGATTTAGGAGCGTGTCTGGAAAATTATTTAGAAGTCCGTAGGACAATTCAACGTATTTTGGCGAAAGTTGAAAAATAGAAGATTTTGGAAAGTCCGACCGAAGGGTGAAATTTTGATAACGAGGTCGGATTTCGATTCCGGAAATAGGAATAGCTCCATTAAGACAATTATGACTTGTGTGCAAAATATGAAGTCATTCCGGATTGATTTGATACATTTCGGCGCAAAATATAGAAGTTGAAAGATTTGAAAACTTATAATTCGATTCGATGCGCGATTCGTAATTTTGGCGTTCTTTGACATGGTTTGAAGCCTCGAATAAGTTCGTATTTTATTTTTGGACATGTTGGTATATTTGGTTGAGGTCACAGAGGCCTCAGGTGAATTTCTAAAGGTTAACGGAACATTTTGGACTTGAAGGAAGCTGCTGGAAAATAGCAGCAACTCTTGGAATCACACCTGCGGAATTATGGGCACAGGTGCAACCATCACAGAAGCGAGATAAAGCTCGCAGAAGCGAAATTGGCTGGGCTAGACTGAGGCTGCAGGTGCGAAGAATTTCTCGCACCTGCGTGAGCGTAGAAGCGGAAGCTCTTCCGCAGGTGTGAGGGCAGCGCCAGTGGATGTCGCAGAAGCGAGAATTGGCTCGCAAAAGCGAGCTCGCAGGTGCGATAAACTGCAGGTGCAAAACTGGGCAGAATGTTAAGGACCAAAAATGGTCATTTCGCCATTTTCGTTTTGGGATTTTTGGAGTTCGGATTGGGGAGATTCTGGAGAGATTCTTCACAAGCTTGGTTGGGGTAAGTGTTCTATATCCTAAAGTGATTATATTTCATGAATCTATGATTATATTCATCGTTTAATCCGGATTTAAATAGAAGAAATCAAGATTTTTATAAAATCTTCCAAAAATAAAAATTTAAGATTTGGAGGTCGAGTTGTTATTGGAATTCGATACTATTGGTATAGTTGAACTCATATCGGAATGGGTATTGTTTATATGTGCAAATTATATCGATTGAAATTCGTAGACTCCCTTAAGTATTAAGTTGAAAAATTGTTGTAACTTATTAAATCCCTTATTTGTCATGCCTCATTCTTTGTTTGCCGAGGTTGTTTTTATAAGATAAATTGGTGTGATTGTCACTTGACTTTTATGTGAACTCTGTGTTTATTTGAGTTATCATTTCTTTATGGAAAACACTTTCATTATTGATTTTACCTACAAATAATTAAAATGGAAAATTTAGTTAATAATATGAATTACTTTTCAGTTCACGTTGTGGAAAATTTGGTATTGAATTATAAAGACCGTGAATCGTATTGAGGCAAAGTGCCAAATTGTGAAATATTATTCGGTTGAGTTGGTCACTTCCGAACTTTTTGTTAAGATGTTGTGCACATTATGATCGATTCATGGCTCCTTATTGTGAAAAAATAATGTGCTGTTAATTTCTGTGGCAAGTTGTAATATTTGAGCACGTGATGTGCAATTTGTGATATGTTGTAATATTTGAGCACTTGATGTGCAATTTGTGATATGTTATAATATTTGAGCACTAGATGTGCAATTTGTGATATGTTGTAATATTTGAGCACTTGATGTGCGATTTGTAATATGTTATAAGATTTGAGCACTTGATTTGCAATTTGTGATATGTTGTAATATTTGGGCACTTGAGGTGCAAGTTGTATTATGCTGTGATATTTGGGAACTTGAGGTGCGATTTGTGAAATATTGTGATATTGATATACATGCAGTGAGATAAGGGTGGCTTGAAACGCATGGCTAGTAGGGGAACTACTAGAAGTCATGCGGTGATATAAGGTCAGGGTGTTGAAATGCATGCGGTGAGATAAGGGTGGCTTGAAACACGTGGCTAGTAGAGGAACTACTAGAAGCCATGCGGTGTGATAAGGATGACTAAAATACGGGATGCCATTTCGGAAAAAATGATTTCTTTAAAAATTAAATGTGAAAGCTCCCGCGGTGATATAAGAAAATGAGATATTGTGAATTTTTTTAAGATTTGGGGCTACGAGGCGGTACCTCGGGAGTGCCCTATTGATATTTCTTTATTTATGTTGCTGTCTTGGTGATTTTGTTTCATTGAATATGTAAATTCTTGTCTTCTTCTATGATGTACTAGTTGACTTTATTATCATGTGTTTTGTGTTCCTAGTTATATTGTGTTGGCTTTGGCATTTTAGCACGTGACTCTGAAGAAGTATATTTCTGGGTTTTCTTATTGATTTTTGATGATTGAGTTGATTTAAATAAAAAGGAATTATTATTTTATTTTAAATTAAATAGTTTTACAACCAAACCAGTAGTTTATCTGATGCCTTAATTTAAGTGAAATACTACTTTCTTCACCCAAATGAATTCTAAAAATAAATTTAATTCTTTGTTGATTTCTTACTTGATTTTAAAATTTTAAACTCACTTTAGTGGAAATAGATTGATCATGTGGATCTTATATACATTGAGAATATTTGCCACGTGAGTTGTTCGTGCAGTTGAGATATGAATTGAGGGCACGAGGTGATGGGGAAACATGATGATTTAATTATGGGCATGAGGTGCCGTGAAAATATGAAAATGAGTTGAGACCCGTGTTTACGAAAAATATGAAAATGGGCTGAGACCCGTATTGTTTTTATGATTATGAAATGAGGTGTCAAATGATGACTTTTTAATTGAAATAATTATATTCAAAATATTTATTTGGAAGGATTTTTAATCAAAAAGAATTATATGAAGGAGTTATATGTGAAAGACATTTAATTGAAGGACTTGATTTAATTAGGTATAATTGTGTTTATTAATTATTGAGGGATATTAATGGTATTCTTGTTGTTAATTGTGCATATCACTAGTTGTTTTATCCTGCCCTTATTGTTATTGTTTCCTAGTATTTTGTATATTATATTGCACATGTTATTAAGCTAGGGAGTGTCTTGACAGTACCTCGTCTCTACTCTATTGAGGTTAGTCTTGATACTTACTGGGAACCGCTATGGTATGCTTACTCTACACTTCTGCACATTTTTGTGCAGAGCCAGGTATTGGAGATATCGGACTTGAGCAGAGTTAAAACGCGATCGTGAAGATTCAAGGTAGAGTTGCTTGGCCATCGCAGTCCCTTAGAGTCTTTTCATTTCATTGTACTGTTAATTTTTAATCAACCGGTATTGTATATTCGGTCTTTGTGATTATTCCATGTACTCATTTAGAGTTTGTGACTCAATACTACTAGTCTTAGGAGGTTGTATATTGTGATTATTTTCGCTGTTGGTTTATAAAAAAAGAAAAAAAAAAGGCTTCAAAAGGTAATTGTAATCGGCTTACCTAGGCTTAGAGACTAGGTGCCATCACGACACATGTGGTGGGATTATGGGTCGCGACAGGTTTGGTTGTAAAACTATTTAATTTAAAATATAATAATAATTCCTTTTATTTAAATCAATTCAATCATCGAAAATCAGTAAGAAAAATTAGAAATATACTTCTTCAGAGTCTCGTGCTAAAAAGCCAAAGTCAACACAATACAACTAGGAGCACAAAACACATAATAATAAACAACTAGTACATCACGGAAGAAGACAAGAATTTACATATTAAATGAAACAAAATCACCCAAGGCAAGAAAACGAATAAAGAAATATCAAGAGGGCACTCCCGAGGTACCGCCTCGTAGTCCCAAATCATAAATAAATTTACAATATCTCATTTTCTTATATCACCACGGCAGACTTCACATTTAATTTTAAAGAAATCATTCTTCCCGAAATAGCATCTCGCATTTTAGCCACCTTTATCACACCACATGGCTTCTAGTAGTTCCCCTACTAGCCACGCGTTTCCAGCCACCCTTATCTCACCGCATGCGTTTCAACACCCTGACCTTATAACACCGCATGACTTCTAGTAGTTCCCCTACTAGCCACGCGTATCAAGCCACCCTTATCTCACCGCATGCGTATCAATATCACAATATTTCACAAATCGCACCTCAAGTGCCCAGATATCACATCATAATACAATTTGCACCTCAAGTGCTCAAATATTACAATATTTCACAAATTGCACATCAAGTGCTCAAATCTTACAATATATCACAAATTGCAGATCAAGTGCTCAATTCTTACAACATATCACAAATTGCACATCAAGTGCTCAAATCTTACAACTTGCCACAGAAATTAACAATACATTATTTTCCACAATAAGGAGCCCATGGCTCGACCATAATATGCGCAAAATCTTAACAAAAATATTCGGGAGTAAACAACTCAACAAAATAATATTTCACATAAATTTAAGGTGGCAATCACACCAAATCATCGTATAAAACCAATTTCAACAAACAAGGATCTAGGTATGACAAATAGAGGATTTAATAAGTGCCAATAATTTCCAACTTAATACATAAGGGCGTATAAGTAATTTAATCAATGAAATTTTCACATATAAACGAAGTACGTACTCGTCACCTCGCATACATGGTTTTCAATTACACAATTTGCACATAATACTCAATGCCTAAGGGGTAATTCCCCCACTCGAGGTTAAGCAAGACACTTACCTTTTAGAAGTTATGCTGATATTCCAAAATTGCCTTCTTGCTTGAATTGGCTTCCGGACCACTCGAATCCATTCAAATTAGTTGTATAATTTTATTAAACTTCATCAAAAACAATTCCGGATAATAAAACTTCGACTAAAAATTTTATTCCAAAAAGTCAACAAAAGTCAATGCGGGGCCCGCCTCTCGGAACCAGATATAATTTTTATGAAATCCGAATACCCATTCCGATATGAGTTCAACCATACCAATTTTATCGAATTCCAATAATAACTCGACCTCCAAATCTTAATTTTGTGGTTTATTAAGTTTCTACAATTTTTCCCAAATTTCTATCTCAAAGTACTAATTAAATGATAAAATCAGTGATATATTCATGTATATTAACCAAATCCGAGTTAGAATCACTTACCCCGATGAATTTCTTGAAAACCCTCGAAATATCGCCACAAAACGAGCTCCCTAGGTCCAAAATGTGAAATAATGCCCTAAACCTCGGATATATAGTACATGCTCAGAACTCAATTTCGCGGTCAGCGAAATTCCAAGCGCGGTCGCGCCCCAGGTTCCACGGTCGCGAAATTTTGGTGCGGTCGGCGAAATTCTTGGGGCTGCACTGCCAGACTTTAGTATTTTGGCCATAACTTTCTCTTCCGATGTCCAAATTATGATTTCTATACCTTTCTGTAAACAATACACGAAAGACTACAACTTTCGTTTGAATCATCTCGAAATTCCTCGTGGGTCAAAAGATATAGGCTTCCAAAGTGACCAAGGGACTGCAGAACTTCCTTGAGCGCCTCCGCGACCAAATTTATGCGGTCTGCGCCCCCTCCTCCTCCCTCAGCGAGATTTTGCCTCCCTCAGCGAAATGTTAAGCACCAGAACCATGCCTTAGTTCCGGTAATGCCCAGACTCGCTTAAAACTCATCCCGAAACTCATCCGGAACCTCCCGGACACAAACCATATATGAATTTCAATCATAAAATATGCTAAAGACCTGCTCGCGAACTTAAAACACTGAAAAGAGGTCGTCTTGATCCAATATTGACCATGGTCAAACTCCCAAATTTCTTAACTTTACTAATATCTCAACCAATGATGCAAAAATACATCCAAGCCCCTCGGGATCTCAACCAAATATACCAACATGTTCCATAATACAATACGAACTTAGTGGAGGCTTCAAATCTTGTCAAACAATGTCAAAATTGTGAGTCACGCCTCGAATCGAGTGATGAGTTTTCGAATCTCCCAACTTTATGTTTTGCGCCGAAACGTATCAAATCAATCTGGAATGACTTCAAATTTTGTACACAAGTCATAATTGACTTAATGGAGCTATTCCCATTTCTTGAATCAAATCCAACCTTATTATCAAAAATGCTCCCTTCGGTAGGATTTTTCCAAAAATCTTCTATTTTTCAACTTTCGCCAAAATGCGTCGAATTGTCCTACGGACTTCCAAATCCGAATCCGAACATACGCCTAAGTCCGAAATCATCATACGAAGCTATTGACTTCATCAAAATTCTGTTCCGGGGTCGTTTTCTCAAAAGTCAACTCTCCGGTCAAATCTTTCTATTTAAGCTTCTAAATAGGTTTTGTTCTTTCAATTAAATTCTGAATCTTCCGAAAATCAAACTCGACCACACCCACGGGTCATAATACATATTACGAAGCTTCTCGAGACCTTAAATCACTAAACGGGGAGCTAATTCTTAAAATTATAAGTCGGGTCGTTACATTCCAATAATTGTTAGTAATTGTATCGAATTATTTTGGCTAGATTCGAGCTAGTCAGAGTAGGATAATCGTAGAAAAGGCCTTCTAGTGGATTAAATTGGATCAAGACGAGGTAAGTCTCTTGTCTAATATTGTGAGGGGGAAATTACCCCATAGGGATTAATTGAATAATTATTGCTAATTGTGGGGGCTATGTACGCACGAGGTGACGAGAGTCCGTGCGTAGCTACTATTAATGCTAAAGTACGGGTAGTTTAAGACTCAAAGCATGAATTACTTGTGTAAATTATATTCATTGTTTAATTAATATTAGTTGATATATATATATATATATGAATATATTGTGAATTGTTAGATAAAGATATTAAAGGATGAAAATCTCATATGCTTGATTTTCTTTTAAAATTAATTAATTGTCAAAAGAAATTGTTTTTCCTCCCGAATGTATCTTATAATAAATATACTCTCCTTCTGGAGGTACATAAGAAAATGTCCTCCTTTCTTGTGGAGCGGGCTGAACGCCTCGGCAGGATAGATGCATCTATGGATCGTGTCGCATGTCCCTCGACAGTGTACACGACACTATGGATCGGGTCGTATGTCCTCGGCAGAAATCGTGCTTAATAATAATAATTACACGATACTTTAATAGTTATTTCAGCTTGCGAAGCTAATTGATAAATTGGAGAATCCTTGAAATTTAATGAATTATTATTCTTGCTTGTTAAGGAATTAATTGTTATTCTTGTAAACGAGATTAATTGATAAATTAGAAATTATTTGAATTGAAGAAATTTAATTAATATATTGAGAATTGTTGCATTTGAAGGAATTTGATTATTTCCGCTGGTTAAATAAATTATTGTAAATTCTGTGAATCATGCTGATTTAGATATTCTAGTTGTACTTCAGTCATTATTATTGACCCATAGTGAGTGTCAAAGTCGGCCATCTCGTCTCTACCACTTCGAGATTAGGCTTGATACTTACTAGGTGCATGTTGTTTATGTACTCATACTACACTTGCTGCACTTTTTTTGTGCAGGACCTGAGGCAAGTACTAGTGGGGGACTATCGTCTTACACTCACGTTATCCAGGGGCATAGTGGTGAGCTGCCTTTCTGAGCCGTTCTGCAGCTACTAGTGTCTCACCTTGTATTTTTTTGCATTTTGTCTATTTTTATTTCAGAGAGTATTTAAGGTTTTGTATAATCTACTAGATGCTCATACACTTGTGACACCAGGTCTTGGCATATACATTGGTAGAATTTTGTGTTTTATTATTTTTCTTGGTTTTAAATTTTATCAATATATGCTTAATTTATTAGTTGGCTTGCCTAGTTGTAGTGTTGGGCTCCATCACGACCTATAAGTAAAATTGGGTTGTGACAACATGGTAACAGAGCATTAGGTTCACGTAGGTCTCACAAGTTATGAGCAGACCTAATAGAGTCTTGCGGATTGGTACGGAGACGTCTGTACTTATCTTCGAGAGGTTATAGGGTATTAGGAAACTACCTTTCTTCATATTCCATCGTGAAATTAATGTAGTACTAAATATCTTTCTCTTATTCTCTCACAGATGGTGAGAACACGCTAGAATGAGGTTCCAGACGAGGGAAGAGCTACTCCCCCAGTTGTTAGAGGTCGAGGCAGAGGTTGAAGCAGAGGGAGGGCTCCAGGCCGTGGTAGAGGGCGAGGACATCCCAGGACTGTTCCAGTTATGCTGCCAGTGGGTCCAGCAGAGAACCCCATTGTTGAGGAACAGGATGAGGTGCCTGTGGTAAAGCCAGCTCCGGTTAATTTCACATCTACACTGGGATTTCAGGATGTTATGGGTCGTATGATGCTGTTCATGGACAATATAACTCAGGCCAGTTTATTTCCGGCAGACCCAGCCACATCTCAGGCGGGCGGGGGAGCACAGACCCCTATCGCGTAGGCTCATGGATAGGCAACTGCTGTATATCAGACCCATGGTGCATTACCCGTGGGTGGAGCCCAACTAGTGGCAACAGCTTTACCTGAGCCCAGGCCAGCTGTAGACGTTGATCCTCAGAAACTATTGGACAAATGGACTAGACTACATCTTCCTGTCTTTGGGGGTAAGCGACATGAGGATCCGCAGGACTTCATTGATTGTTGCAAGGACAGACTGCACAACATAAGGATAATAGAGTGCAGCTAGAGGGTAGGGCTCGTAGATGGTAGCAGTCTTATGTTCTTGGCAGATTCTCCTCCCGTGACTGGGGACAGGTTCAAACGTATCTTCCTGGACAGGTATATTCCACCCTCACAGAGGGAAGAGTTGTGGTTTCAGTTTGAGCAGCTCCGGCAGGGTCAGATGTTAGTGACCTATTATGAGGCGAGGTCTTCTAAATTATCTTGCCATGCACTTATGATACTCCGTACTGAGGCGGAGAGAGTGCGGAGGTTTATAGCAAGTTTACATACTGGCATTTAGGCCACTATGACTCGAGAGGTTAAGATGGGTACTTTTTATGAACTAGTTGTGGAGATAGCCCAGAGGATTGAGGGTGTGCATCAGCGGAGCCGAGAGCAAATTACTAGAGATAAGAGGTTCAGGTACTCTGGAGAGTTCAGAGGTGCTCCGTTTGGGGGTAGAGGGCAGTTTGTGAGGGGGCAGTCCAGCAGACCACCATTTCCAGCACCACCACCACCTCGGGGTACTCCAGTGTGACCTTATCTTAGTGCTATACGAGAGAGTTCTTACCGCCCAGTAACTATTCAGGGTCTTCCCAGTGGGTATTCAGTTCCCCAGGGCCACACACTTAGTCAGCAGCCCATCGCACCGAAGAGTTGTTACGAGTGTCGGGATCCCAGTCACATGCGGAGATTTTTCCCCAGGCTTCGGGGTAGACCAGTACAACAAGGTCATCAGCCTATGCTTACCGGACCAGTTGCTCCACCAGTAGTCCGACCACCAAGAGGTGGAGGACAGGTGGGTAGGGGTCGTCCTAGAGGTGGAGGTCAGCCAGTTGGCGCTCCAGCTCGGTTCTATGCTTTTCCGGCTAGACCAGATGCAGAGGCCTCAGATGATGTGATTACATGTATTATTTCTATTTGCGTCAAAGATGCGTCAATAATATTTGATCTAGGATCCACGTATTCATATGTGTCATCTCTATTTGCTCCATTCCTGGGTGTTTCTCGTGAGTCCTTGAGTACTCATGTTTATGTGTCCACTCCTGTAGGCTTCTGTTATTGTGCACCGGATCTACCGGTCTTATATTATTACATTTAGTGGTTATGAAAATGGAGAAGATCTCTTATTGCTCGAGATGACCGATTTTGAAATTATTCTGGGTATGGACTGGTTATATCCATATCATGCTATTCTAGATTGTCATGCCAAAACTGTTACCTTGGCTATTCCATCTTTGCCTAGGCTGGAGTGGAAAGGTTCGTCGGTTAGTTCATTTAATCGGGTTATTTCTTTTATAAAGGCTTAACACATGGTTGAGAATGGTTGTTTAGCTTATCTAGCTTATGTTCGGGATACCACTGCAGAGACTCCGGCTATTGATTCAGTGCCTATAGTTCGACAGTTCTCTGATGTTTTTCCTTCAGATCCTCCAGGAAGAAAATGTACCAATATAGCACTTGCGGGATTACAAATGAGGATAGAAATAAACAATTGAAGGACTTGGAAAACTTTCCAACGCGTATGTGTATACTGATAGGACGAGTTGTTATGTGAATTGTTATAGAGGGGGTGGAGAAAATAAAGGAAAATAATAAATAAAATAAAAAGGATTCTACTAATGAAGACCATGAACTTGGAAAAGGATTATGGCTTAATATGTGGAAAGGATCCCAATCAGAAGACCATGATACCAACTTCTCACGACCCAAAATCTCACAGGTCGTGATGGTGCCTATCTCAATACTAGGCAAGCCGAATATCTCAATAAACCACCATATCTTTTATGTTTAAAAATAAAATGATAAAATTCAGCGGAAGAAAATCTGACAATGTAAAATTTAATACTCCCAAAACCTAGTGTCACAGATTACAGGAGCATCTAAATAAACACAAAGTCTGAATGATAAACATCACTATCTGAAGTATAGAACAGTATAATAACTGAATAAGAAGGGAATCCAGTCTACGGTTGTCAAGCATCTACCTTGATACTCTCCAACAGAAATAACTCTGATTTCTAGCAGTCGTCATATCCGGGAGCACCTGGATCTGCACACGAGGTGCAGAGTGTAGTATGAGTACAACTAACTCAATAAGTAACAAGACTAACCTGATGAGCTCCGTAGGTACAATCCAGTAAAAATAATGGTACAGAAATGTAGGCATGCTTTCAAGTTCAAAAGTTAAACTCAATACAAGTGAAATACATCAATACTGCATGATATGAGGCATATCACATCTCAGTAGAAAGACCTCATGTAAATACTGGTCACAAATTATTCGGTCACTTGGTACTGTTTATGGCCAATCCAGCCCTGTAATAATTTATCCACAAATATAAATAATACGATCAAGATCCATGTCCAGGTAAACTCATTACAATACAAATAAGTAAGGCAAGTCCATGCCCTGGGAAATTCCATCCTATATATATATATAAGCAATAAGTAAGGCAAGTCCATGCCCTGGGAAATTCAATCACAAATATATATATATATATATATATATATATATAAGAAATAAGTAAGGCAAGTCCATGCCCTGGGAAGTCCATCCCGAATATTGATGATCATCTACGCTCACTAGGGGTGTGTACAGACTCCGGAGGGGCTCCTTCATCCCAAGCGTATACAAAGCCAATATGGCCTACTGCAGGGGGGTAGTCCCGATCCATATAATAACAAAGCCTATAAGGCCTGCTACAGGCGGGCAACCCCGATCTATAAAATAGTAAAGCCGATAAGGCCTGCTGCAGGCGGGCAGCCCCGATCCATAAAATAGTAAAGCCAATAAGGCGTGCTACAGGCGGGCAGCCCCGATCCAGAACAATAATAATGTATAAAGCCATTCTGGCCTGCTGCAGGCGGGAAACCCCGATCTATTTAATAATAACATATATAAAGCCAAATGGCCTACTGCGTTGCCCATCTCAATTATTACTGAGTGTGAAATGTATATTTTGGAATAGTTAATTCAACAACATCACGACCCCATGGGCCCTAAAATATCGGCATATAGCCTAAACATGATCTTCATTACTAGCCTCAGCTAAATTCTTCTAACACGCGCCACATGTTCAGATAATAACATGATTCTTTAATCTTTACAACTGCACATGATTTATTCAAGACATAATTTATATGGTGCATGTCCACGCTCATCACCTATCGTGAGTGTCACCTCCAAACAATTTATATCATACTAGATTCGGGGATTCATACCCTTAGAACCAAGTTTAGAAGTGTTACTTACCTCAAATCGTGTAATTCTTTACTCTAGTATGCCTTTACCTCATGAACTGGCCTCCAAACGCCTCGAATCTAGCCACAAATAATTCATTTCAGTCAATAAAACTTATTGAAATTAATTCCATAAGAAAATAATAATTTTCCATAAAAATCCAAAAATTAGCTCAAAAATCGCCTGTGGGGCCCTCGACTAGGAACTCGACAAAAGTTACAAAATCCAGAAGCTCATTCAACCACGCGATGAAGGAAACCTGATGGTGCATCAGAATAATTCAAGCAGAGTTCCAAGTCCATAATCCAACCCGTTAACCATCCGAAACTCACCTGAGCCCCTCGGGACCTCAACCAAATATACCAACAAGTCTTAAAGCATCATACGAACTTAGTCGAACTCTCAAATCACCTAAAACAACGCTAAAACCATGAATTACACCCGAATTCAAGCCTAATGAACTTTGAAATTTCTAATTTCTACAAACGACTCCGGAACCTATCAAATCACGTTCGATTGACTTCAAATTTTGCACACAAGTCATAAATGACATAACGAACCTATTCAAATTTCCAGAATCAGATTCTGACCTCGATATCATAAAGTCAACTCCCCATCAAACTTTCCAACATTCAACTTTCGGCATTTCAAGCCTAATTCTACTATGGACCTCCAAATAATTTTCCAGACACACTCCTAAGTCCAAAATCACCATACGGAGCTATTGGAATTATCAGAATTAAATTCCGAGGTCATTTACACATAAGTCAATATCCGGTCAACTATTTCAACTTAAGCTTCCAAGCTAACTCCGAAATACCTTAAAACCAAAACCAACAATTCACACAAGTCTTAATACCTCGTAGGAAATTATTCAAGACTTCAAATAGTTTAAAGGAGCGTAAATGCTCAAAATGACCGGTCAGGTCGTTACAATCTCCCCCACTTAAACATACGTTCATCCTCGAACTTGCCAAGAGTTGTTCTTAACCTTCAAATCTCTATTCTACCTTACCACACACGTATCCGGGGGTGAAACCCCGTCACCCTATTCCATATAGGCTTGACAACACAATACCACTTAAATCATTGATTCAACTTTGGCCCATAAACCTTGGAAATTAATTTCCAACATTTATAATTTCTTTCAAGACATAAATCTTAAATTTACACAATGTATGAGTTTGAACAAGTTGTATCCAGCCATATCCATAACCACGGATATAATCAACTAACATATTGCATAACTCGCATAAATCTTACATTCTTGATCACAGTGACTACTCCAAAACCAACCACATACTAGTATTAAACCCATATCGAACCAAACCTCGTCCCAAAATATTCGTACATTGTTGATAATAAAAGAAACACGCAAAATTTCATGACCACTTACCAGACCAACAAGTCACAGAGCTCTCTCTCTCCAACCAGAACCATAATCACTTTCTGAGCCGACTTTCAATATTATACTCCCGAATATACCGAAATCAAACCTCATAGTACCCATTCTAGGTCCAATGACCTTATATTACTAAACACAACTATTTCATAGACATGTCGCACCAATATAACTCAGAGTCACAACTGTGATGGTATAAGCTCATTATATATAGTAGAACCAAGACACACAAATTTAATAACAGTAACTAGCTCTTCTAGAGCTCACATTAACATCGCTCGCACAAATAACTCATGTGCTATAGTATCTACATCTGGACCTGCACGGACAACTCATGTGCCAATAATATCATTATATGGATCCGTACGGACAACTCACTTGCCAATAACATAATCCGCCTGGCATGGTTACAGGCCTTTAATTCAAGCATAACATACGGGAACAATCAAATAAGTACACATGAAGCATTGTAACTGATCACAACTCCAGCACTCGCATGGCTATCACATCCATCATGCACGATCATCCCACTAGGAATATTCCCATAATTCCTCCGTGCCATATAGCAATAATTTGAATATCAACAGTTTATCAACCAGGTGAGTACTGCAACCAATGAACATCTGTAAGTCAAAACACAATGCGCCTTTTGAAATACGCACTCTTCTCAGGGATTACCGAGTAGTTATAACATTCATCTAATTATCTAAAATTGACCATTCTGTCTAAAATTCATGATCTTCCTTTCAAGAATGAACTGCCACCTTGTACATGTAAATCTTAATCCCACGCCACACACTGCATCTATCATGCCATCATGTGACAAGCATGGGAATCTCATTATCAACTATGGGTAACCAGCAAATTACATACTCGGTCATTCAGCAACCTTCATCTTTCTTCCTTCTAGAAGGAATTCATAATACACAACACATTCCCTACACAGGTAGAATATATCTGGTTTAACCCATGGTAGAAACCATTAAGAATATTTTGAAATCCATTTGCACATAACCAATCTATCAGAACTAAATTCCTCTAACTCGACCAAACCATGCAGGTCACCAAAACCCAAGAATATTGCCACCAAAACATATGTAGAGTCTCACCACATCATGATTATCCCTATAAATACCACAACTGAAACACCAACTCTGAAAATACCTTATTTGAGTCTAAGGCCGTTTCATTCACCTTCCTGATGCCGAAATATAAAATCCATAATGATATACAAAAATGCCTCAAGTTTCGACACCATCTGTCACGACCCAAATTAACCCTCCGTAAGGTGTCGTGATGGCACCTAGTCTTTACGATAGGTAAGCCTAATATTGCGAAAAATGTAAAGAAAACACAACATTTTTTAAGACAAACAGCATAATACAAATAGCCACTCGGCATATACAAAATAATTTCCCAAGACCCGAAATATCACTAAGTCACAAGCTACTATAATTTATGTAGCTCTATACAAAAGTCTGAAGATAATAAAGAAAAGTCTCTAGGCGAGGGAGTAGAAGGGGACTCTGAAGATCTGCAGACGCAAGCAGAAGTACATTGAAGTCTCCTAGAATCAGTAGCACACACTAACCCCAAGGCTGATAGCTCGTACCTGGATCTGCATACAAAAACATGTACACCAGTAAGCCTATAAGGCCTGCTGCAGGCGGGCAACCCCGACCCATAAAATAGTAAAGCCAATAAGGCCTGCTGCAGGCGGGCAGCCCCGATCTATTTAATAATAAAATATATAAAGACAAATGGCTTGCTGCGTTGCCCATCTAAATCCCATAAATATCCTCACAATGGACAATTATTACTCAGTATGAAATATATATTTTAGAATAATTAATTCAATAGCATCACGACCCCATGGGTCCTAAAATATCGGCACATAGCCTAAACATGATCTTCATTACTAGCCTCAGCTAAATTCCTCTAATACATGCAACATGTTCAGATAATAACATGATTCTTTAATCTTTACAACTGCACAGGATTTATTCAAGACACAATTTATATGGTGCATATCCACGCTCGTCACCTATCATGAGTGTCACCTTCAAACAATTTATATCATACTAAATTTGGGGATTCATACCCTTAGAACCAAGTTTAGAAGTGTTACTTACCTCAAATCATGTAATTCTTTACTCCGGTATGCCTTTACCTCATGAACTGGCCTCAAAATGCCTCGAATCTAGCCATAAATAATTCATTTCAGTCAATAAAACTTATTGGAATTAATTTTATAAGAAAATAATAATTTTCCATAAAAAACCGAAAATTAGCTCAAAAATTGCCTGTGGGGCCCACGGCTAGGAACTCGACAAAAGTTACAAAATCTAGAAGCCCATTCAACCACGAGTCTAACCATACTAAATTTACCAAAATATGACCCCAACTCGACCCTCAAATCTTCAATTTAAACCAAGAGGGTTTTCAAACTTTTCCAATTCAATTCACCAATTAAATGATAAACACAACCATGGATTCGGGTAATTTAACCAATATTGAGTTAAGAACACTTATCCCATTGTTTTCTCTGAAAATCACCCAAATAACGCCTCAATCCGAGCTCCAGAACTTAAACTCACTGCCCAGGCTTTTCTTCATCGCGAACGCGGTCAGTGCCTCGCGTTCGCGAAGCACAAAATAGTTCCCGTCCTAATTCCTCCATCGCGAACGCGATGATTCATTCCCCCTCACTACGCGAACATGACACCCCCTACGCGAATGCGTAGACCATTTGCCTGGGTTCCTCAACTGCTTCCTCTATTCTTCGCGAATGCGTAACACCTCTCGCGTTCGCGATGCACACCTAGTTCACCCTTCGCGAACGCGTTCTTCTCTTCGCGAACGCGAAGAGCAAATATTGCCAGCCTCTCAGTTCCTCTTCGCGAACGCGAGGCTCCACTCGCGAACACGAAGAAGGAAACCAGATGGTGCATCAGTAAAATTCCAGAAGAGTTCAAAGTCCACAATCCAACCCGTTAACCATCCGAAACTCACCCGAGCCCCTCGGGACCTCAACCAAATATACCAACGAGTCCTAAAACATCATACGAACATAGTTAGACCCTCAAATCACCTAAAACAACGCTAAAACCATGAATTACACCCCAATTCAAGTCTAATGAACTTTGAAATTTTTAATTTCTACAAACGACTCCGGAACCTATCAAATCACGTCTGATTGACCTCAAATTTTGCACACAAGTTATAAATGACATAACGAAGCTATTCAAATTTTCAGAATCAGATTCCGACCTCGATATTAAAAGGTCAACCCCCCGGTCAAACTTTCCAATATTCAACTTTTGGCATTTCAAGTTTAATTCCACTACCGACCTCCAAATAATTTTTTGGACACACTCTTAAGTCCAAAATCACCATACGAAATTATTGAAATTATCAGAATTAAATTCCGAGGTCGTTTACACATAAGTCAATATCCGATCAACTATTTCAACTTAAGCTTCCAAGCTAACTCTGAAATACCTTAAAACCAAAATCAACAATTCACACAAGTCATAATACCTCGTAGAAAGTTATTCAAGACTTCAAATAGTTGAAAGAAGCGTAAATGCTCAAAACGATCGGTCGGGTCGTTACATATTTATATAATGAAATATTTCTAATTAGATATGCTATATACCAGAAATTGTTTCATAAATATATAATGAATATATTATATACTATATATATTACTAGTATAATTAATAATATTTTTTAGATCTCATTGTATAAATCATAATTATAGCTCATATATATATATATATATATATATATATATATATATATATATATATATATATATATATATATATACATATACACCACGCACTTTTTGTGAATTATAGGATTTGGTATTTTTAATTTATATTTATCATGGTTCACACTTAAATACACATACCATAATCATACAGTGTATAACCATTAGAATATCGCTTTTGCTTGTGATAGTATAAGATTATTATAAAAAGAAAGTGTAACACTAAGCAAGAGGCATATATTTGGAAGGAAAAAAAGAAAAAATGAAAGAAAAAATGGAGCTAATCTCATATAAAAGGGGCGGAACAAATTTGAATAGCATTTGCATGCTTATGTTTAGTCGTATAGTATCCCTAAAAATGTGCAAAATGAATGAAAAATGGTGATGATTAATGGGTAATTAGTTAGTATTAATGGGTGTGGATCAATTTTCTGCTATAGAATCAGCTATCCATATAATTGTGAATTTTCTGCTATAAATTTATATTAATAATTTCTTAAATCTTGAGGTTTTACCCTTCTTTTTTAAAGTTTCGATTATCCTAAACGCGGGGTGGAGACTACAACATTGGGCCCCATTTGGCTTGGGCTTGGCAACTTCGCTGAAGCAGCTGAGCTGACACAGTCTTATAAATATACATGGAAGACTATATATAGTACATTAAGCCTCAAAAGAAGAAACTCAAAAGCTCAAAAACAATGGCATTTGATTTCATATACCAGTCACGACCCAAAATTCTTACCATAGGCGTCGTGATGGCACCTAGTCTCTATGACTAGGTAAGCCGATTTTAATATACAAAATAATAGGAAGCAGATAACAATAAGGGCAACATAAAATAACCAGTAATATGCACATCAGACAACAAGAATACCATTAATATCGCTCAACAATTAATAAATACAATTACACACAATAAATTAAATCCTTCAAATAAATGTCTTTTACATATAATTCTTTCAAATAACTCTTTTTCAAATATAATGTTCTCAAATAATTACCTTTCAAATATAATTCTTTCATATAATACCTTCTACATAAAAATCCTTTCAAATAAATATTTTGAATATAATTCTTTCAATTAAAAAGTCACCATGTGATACCTCGTTTCATAATTATAAAAATACGGGTCTCGGCCGATTTCCATATTTTTTGTAAACACGGGTCTCAACCCTTTTTTTATATTTCCACGGCACCTCGTGCCCATACTTAAATCATCATATTTCCCCGGCACCTCGTGCCCTCATTTCATATCACAACTGCACGGACAATTCACGTACCAAATATCATTTTCATTTAATCACAGCACCTCGTGCCCACAATTCATATCACAATTGCACGGACAATTCACGTGCCAATATCCTCATTATTTACTCACGACACCTCGTACCCAAATTTCATTTTATAATCTGCCTGGCAATAACCACATGCTCTCAATTTCAACATAAATTAGATTGTCATCAATTTATCAACAACAAGAAAAATTTCACAAGGTATAAAAATAAACACAAGAATATCACAATGTCACATGAAAATCATCAACCCCACAACCCCACATCATCTCATATCGTCCCTGACAATAGCCACTCTTATCGCTCTTATTGCCACCCTTATCATTCTTATAACCACCCTTATCGCTCCGCCTAGACAATATCAATAGCCATCCTTATCTCTCCGCCCAGACAATATCAATAGCCACCCTTATCGCTCCGCCCAGACAATATCAATAGCCATCCTTATCGCTCCGCCCAGACAATATTCCAACAAAGACAACCACATTGAAATGCCACCATTATACCCATATAATATCAACGGTGAAATGCCACCCTTATATCTTCAAAACAATAATTGACACAACACAACAATTTACACGGAAAATTATCACGGTAACATAACAAAATAAATTTATATCACAATTTGCCCAATGGCTACAACCAAAAATTCCAAAGATACAACCAAGTCAATTAATCTCACAACAAATAGCCGAAGGCTCCACACAATGTGAACAACACCCAAAAATAATCAACAGAGGTAGAAATTACTCAACATAAAGCAAAGTCTTCATTAACTCCAAATTTTTAATAATTATATAAAAACCTCTTTTTAAGCTCATTTAATTAATTATTTGCAAAGGGGAAAATCCAAAATGAAATTAAATCCCAATAATTATCAAACCAGCAAATTCACGAAATTTCATAAATAATCAAATAACAGTCACATCAAATTGTCATATAACAACAGAGTCAATAACAAGGATTTAGGCACGACAAATAGATGATTAAATATATGCCAACAATTATTCAATTTACAACACAATATACTCAAGACTTTAACTCAATAAATTTTACACATATAAACCAAGTACGTACTCGTTACCTCGTGTACATGATTTTTAATTACACAAATTGCACATAAGACTCAATTCCTAAGGGAAAATTGCCCCACTCGAGGTTAAGCAAGACACTTACCTTTTTGAAGTTAGGTCGATATTCCAAAATAGCTTTCTCACGTGAATTGACCTCCGGGCGGCTCCAATCTTTCTTAAGCTTTCCTTACATTACTACGAGGTTCCGGAAATATTAGCAACTTCAATATATTTAAAAACATAACAAAGTGAACCATAATTGGGAAGATTTTCATGGTTTCAGCTCATTTAAGCATTTTTAAGTGTTTATACTTATCCCTTCACATTGGGATCCGCCGACCGGGTGATTATTGATTTCTGCAAAAGATATCAGGTCACCCTTAGTCAAATTCATCCCTCTTTATGACGTATAGTGATCTAACTGCGCTTCTTCTCTATCATAGCCGGGGGGTTGGATTTTTCTCTGAACCACCTCACACGATTATACCGGCCTCAGATCTTTCGTGGACTAATCAGACTTCATCATCGGCCATTGAAGGCTTTGATGTCGAGCATCGATGAAGACAAGGATCGGGGTTGGATGGGTCGTTATATTCGAGTGAGGACACGTGATCTTATTCCAGAAGAGAAGATGTCGTTCCCCGAAGAATGGAATTTTGACCATAAGTGATTCTTGTTCGCTTTTCGTATCCTTTTTTTGATTTTTTCTGATGTCTTTCCCTGATATTCAGCTACCCCTTGGATGCCACAAGCGGTGCCTGACCTCGAGGATTGGGTTCGAAAGTTAGCCTCGACTTCCTCTTATGCCGAACGCGCTTGGCGTGATTTGGCTAAAGGTTGATGGGAGGCCAAGAACCATGGTGATGTTTGCTTCTTGTTTCCTTCGATGTATTCTTTGCATTCTATTTGTTACCAATTTCCTTTTGTGCAGGCGTAACCAGGGATGCCGCTTTTAGGCCTTCGAGTGGTGAAGAAGGAAACAAGTCCCTGGTCTCACAACCGGGGAAAGATAAGAAGCGAAGAGCTTCCTCTCGGTCAGAGGACCCCAAGCCCAAAACTCGGAGGGTGAGGAGAAAAGCAATTGCCCTTCCGATTAACTCAGTCCAACGATTGAGAGAAGAAGAAGAAGATAACTCCTCGGCTTTGGTAATCCGATCTTTGGAGGCTATCGAGGTTGCTAGAGCTCCCGAGATGATGGAGGCTCTGCCTGTTGGGGTTGGTTCTAAAGTCCCGAATCTCAACCGGAGTACTCCGAGTGATTTACTCGAGGCTATGACAATGGGTCATTCGCCTTCTCTACCAACCTTTTCTGAGCAGGCATTAAAGAAAGCTCGAGAATTGAAGACTCCCGATATCGGCGCAGGCTCTAGTGTAGGGGACCCTTTTAGGGATTGCTTTATTGGAGTCGATGATGTTTCTGATATCGATGACGCTTCTCTTTTATTATAGGAGGCTCAACGTTTCATTACTCGGGTAATGATTCTTCCATACTTGGTTTCTTTGTTCTTTTCCACACTTGACTTGTGTTTCTTACTATGTAGGCCATTAGTAGGTTTCAAGTCGATCTTAGCCAGTGTGAGGCCGAACTCCGGAAGGTCTCAGGTGAGAGAGACGCCATGCAGCTTCTTTGCAGCCAAAAGGACGAGGCTATAAAGGATCTCCAAGCGGATTTGGCTAAGGTCCGTGAAGAAGAGGTCGAGCTTGATAAGCTGGTGAGCCTCGTTCTGTTAAAGTATGGGTCAAACTCAACTGTGGAAGTTAACCCTTCATTTTCTCAGCTTCAGCAAAATATCGAAAATATCGGGTTACTTCGAGAAGAAGTTGATCAAATCCGAGTTGAATGCAATCGGTGGAAGGAGACTATCGACCGACTGGCTGCAGAAAAAGAAACCATCTTGACAAAATATTATCGGCCGACGTTCAACTTTGAAGTGTCAAGAAAAAGGGGTCGGTTCAAGCTAAGAAGATCGATGAGCTTCAAACACGGCTTGCTGAGGCTAAGGCGGAGGTTGAGTCGTCGAAAGTCTTGGCGGATAAGTCCATTGCTGTATATCTGGCCGATGCCGATGCTGCTCAGATGGAGGCTCGGGAAGCGGCAAATACTGTCGATGCTCGAGCTCATTGGGTTGCCGAACTTGCTAAGTGTAGGTCTCAGAGGGATACCCTCGAGGAGATACACGCTTGAGGTTCGACCTTACTGAAGAGATACAAAAGGCAAAAGAGATCGAAGCGGAAGCTGAAACCTTTGATTCTGATTCTGATGATGATGGTAGCAAAAGCAGATCCGGAGATGGGGAAGAGCTCAACAGTAGAGTGAACGCTCCAGTGGGTGACCAGGAAGCTTGGTTTCTAATTCTTCACGTTTGTAAATTAATCACGTAGGCAATCTTGTATATATATATATATATATATATATATATATATATATATATATATATATATTTATATAACAAGGTCGACTTGTTTTTGTTTTGTGAAGACTTTTAGTCAAATGTTGACCTCGTAGTCTCTCTGATCGATCAGATTTGAAGTGATGTAGCCCTTAGGTTTGCTAGTTGAGTCGATGATTCAAACTTTGAAGAAACATAATCTGTAGGTGTAATGGTTGAGTTAATGTAAACTCAGAGTAAAAGTAGCTTATTAGCCGTTGAGTGAATGTTTTGAACTCGAGATAATGTAGCCCGTAGGCGTAATGGTCGAGTGAGTATTTGCTCGAACTCGGAATAAACATAGCCCATAGGATTAATAGTCGAGTGAATGTTTCGAACTCGAAATATTGTAGCCCGTAGGCGTAATGATCGAGTGAGTGCTTGCTCGAACTCAGAATAAAAGTAGCCTGTAGGCTTAATAGTCGAGTGAATATTTCGAACTCGAAATAATGTAGCCCGTAGGCGTAATGGTCGAGTGAGTGCTTGCTCGAACTCGGAATAAAAGTAGCCCGTAGGCTTAATAGTCGAGTGAATATTTCGAACTCGAAATAATGTAGCCCGTAGGCGTAAATGGTCGAGTGAGTGCTTGCTCGAACTCGGAATAAAAGTAGCCCGTAGGCTTAATAGTTGAGTGAATCTTAATTCTGGTTGCACAATAAATCTCAAGTCATTGTACATGTGTTCATGTTTTGTGCCTATGTTCGGGCCAATCTACATAAGCATGGTTTGTTTTGACTATTTCCCTCTTACAATCTTTCCTGTTGGAACCCTATTGTTGTGAAATGACTTTCTTGCATCTGAACCCGATCGATGGTTTCCTCATTAAAAACCTTGCCGAAAAACCCATTTGGGATAAGAGTGCAACACGTGCTTTTAAGCGAAAAATCCACCTAAGCTCTTGTTCGGACTTCTGCAGGGGTCAGTTAAATGAATATGGAAAGGTCATACCTTAGCAGTAGTACCGTTTTAGATGTGATACATTCCAACTGCTTGATATTTGTTTGCCGTTTATAATGTCAAGCCTGTATGATCCCTTTCCGACGTTCTCGAGCACCTGATATGGTCCTTCCCAATTCGGTCCTAATTTTACTTTGTTTGGATTCCGGGTATTGACGGTGACTTTTCTTAACACTAAGTCCCCGGTCTTGAAATGGCAAAGCTTAGTTCTTCGATTATAATACCTTTCAATTCGTTGCTTTTGGGCGGCCAATCGGATGAGGGCAGTTTCTCGTCCTTCGTCCGATAATTCAAGGCTGGTGTTCATAGCCTCGTTATTTGATTCTTCCGTCATGAATCGAAATCTAGGACTAGGTTCACCGACTTCGACTGGTATCAATGCTTCGGAACCATATACTAAGGAGAATGGGGTCGCCCCCGTACTGGATTTTGATGTTGTCCGGTATGCCCAAATGACTTCAGGCAGGAGTTCTCTACATTTTCCCTTATCATCGTTCAACCTCTTCTTCAGGTTTTGAAGAATAGTTTTGTTCGTTGATTCGGCCTGTCCGTTCCCACTGGGGTGGTATGGCATTGATAGTATCCTTCTTATTTTGTGATCTTCGAAGAATTTTGTGACTTTGCTGCCAACGAATTGCTTCCCATTGTCGCATATTATTTCGGTGGGTATCCCGAATCGACATATGATATGATCCCAAATAAAGTCTATAACGTCTTTCTCTCTTATTTTCTCGAACACCTGAGCTTCAACCCATTTAGAAAAATAGTCAGTCATAAATAAAATGAATTTGGCTTTACCTGGGGTCGATGGCAGAGGGCCGACGATGTCCATTCCCTATTTTATGAACGACCATGAGGATAGGACCGAGTGAAGTTGCTCTCTGGGTTGATGGATAATTGGCGCAAACCTTTGACATTTGTCACATTTACGAACAAATTCTTTCGCATATTTGCCCATATCGATCCAATAATACCCCGCTCTGATCACTTTTCAAACTAATGTGTCGGCACCGGAGTGATTCCCACACGTGCCCTCGTGTACTTCCCATAGGATGTAATTTGTATCTCCCGGACCCAAGCATACTGCCATCGGTCCATCGAATGTCCTTCGATATAGTGTTCCATCTGCGGCCAACGTAAATCGAGCAGCTTTAGTCTGTGGGTCCTGGAATCTTTATGATCTAATGTGAGCTTTGCATTTTTTAAGTATTCAATATACTTGTTTCTCCAATCCCAAGTTAAGCTAGTAGAATTTATCTCGGCGTGCTCATCTTTGATTACCGATCTTGAAAGTTGAACGACAGTCCCCGAGCTCAAATCATCTACCTCGACCGACGATCCCAAATTCGCAAGCGCATCGGCCTCATTATTCCGTTCTCGTGGAACATGCCGTAGAGTCCATTGTTTGAAATGGTGCAAAGTGACAAGCAATTTTTCCAAATACCTTTGCATTCTACCTTCTCGGACTTCGAAGGTTTTGTTTACTTGACTCACCACCAGCAAAGAGTCACAATTAGCCTCAATGACTTCTGCTCCCAAGTTTCTATCTAGCTCGAGACCTATAATCATGGGTTCATACTCGGCCTCGTTGTTAGTTAACCTGATAGTTTTAATAGCTTGCCTAATAACGTTACCCGTGGGGGGTTTCAAAACTATGCCTAGCCCAGACCTCTTTACGTTCGAAGCCCCTTCAGTAAAAAGGATCCATACCCCCGACGATATACACGATTTCAATAGGAGTTCTTTTTCGACTTCGGGTAGGAGGGTTGGCGTGAAGTCGGCCACGAAGTTTGCTAAAATTTGAGACATGATGGTCGTACAGGGTTGATATTCGATATCGTACCCACTGAGTTCGATGGCCCATTTGGCCAATCGGCCTGATAGTTTGGGCCAATGTAAAATATTACGAAGTGGGCATGTGGTTAATACGCTTATTGGGTGACATTGAAAGTACGGTCTTAACTTTCTAGAGGCGCTTATTAGCGCAAGTGCTAATTTTTCTAAGTGCGGATACCTAGTTTTCGCTTACCCTAAGGTCCGACTTACGTAATAAACGGGAAATTGCGTGCCTTGCTCTTCTCAAACTAGGACACTGCTTACGGCGACTTCCGATAACGCCAAGTACAAGTAAAGTTTTTTGTTGGTTTTTGGAGTGTGAAGTAGTGGTGGGCTCGATAGATATCGTTTCAATTCCTGTAATGCTTGTTGGCATTACGGTGTCCAAGCGAAGTCGTTCTTTTCTTTCAGTAGAGAGAAAATTTATGACTTCGATCTGATGATCTTGAAATGAATAGGCCTAAGGCTGCAATTCTTCATGTTAACCTTTGTACAGCTTTCACGCTGTCCACGATGGTGATGTCTTCGATGGCCTTGATTTTGTCGGGGTTAATCTCGATTCCCCGATTTGACACCATAAAGCCGAGGAACTTGCCCGAACCGACCCCAAAAGCACATTTTTTGCGGTTGAGCTTCATGTTGTATTTCCTCAAAATCTCGAACGTTTCCTGCAAATGGGCCAAATGGTCCTCTGAGCGCAGGGACTTAACTAGCGTGTCATCAATATAGACTTCCATTGATTTACCTATTTGTTCTTCGAACATTTTATTTACTAGGCGTTGATAAGTAGCCCCTGCATTTTTCAGCCTGAAGGGCATTATATTATAACAATATGTTCCATATTTGGTGACAAATGAAGTCTTTTCCTGGTCTTCAGGGTTCATCTGAATTTGATTATACCCGGAATAGGCATCGAGAAAGGTGAGGATCTCGTGGCCGGCCTTGGCATCGATCATGCGATCGATGTTGGGCAACGAAAAGGAATCTTTGGGGCATGCCTTGTTCAAATCCTTATAGTCCACACACATTCTAAGTTTGTTCACTTTTTAGGCACTACAACCACATTGGCTAACCATTCGGGGTATTTCACCTCCCGAATGGACCCTATCTTGAGAAGTTTGGTTACCTTGTCCTTCATGAATGCGTGCTTTTGTGATGACCCAAAATGTCATCTTTAAATATAATGATTAATTATGTGATCTAAGCACTATTTACCATTACTCGACTTACGTGTGCAGTCCATAAAAATATTTCGGAAAGTTTTCAGGTGAAAAATGAATTAAAATGTGAATTAGAGCTTTAAAACTTAATTGAGTTGACTTTGGTCAACATTTTGAGGAAACAGACTCGGATCAATGTTTTGACAGTTTTGGTAGGTATGTATCGTGATTTGGGACTTAGGCGTATGCCCGGAATCAAATTCCGAGGTCCCTAGCCCGAGATATGGAATTTTGATGAAAAATTAAAACTTTAAGTTCAAATAGTGACCGGATGTCAAATTATGTGCAAACGACCCCGGAATAGAATTTTGATGATTCCAACGGCTATGTATGGTGATTTTGGACTTAGAGCATGTTCGGAATTTTATTTAGAAGTCCGTAGAGGAATTAGGCTTGAAATGCCGAAAGTTGAATTTTTGGAAAGTATGACCGAGTGGTTGACTTGTTGATATTGGGGTGGAAATCTGATTCTGAAAATTTTCATAGCTCAGTAATGTCATTTATGACTTGTCTGCAAAATTTGAAGTCATTCTGAATTGATTTAATGTGTTTCGACACAAGATATAGAATTTGAAAGTTCAAAGTTCATTGATTTTGATTTGAGGCGCGATTCATCGTTTTGATATTGTTTGATGTAGTTTGAAGCCTCGACTAAGTTCGTATGGTATTTTGGGACATGTTGGAATAATTGGTTAAGGTCCCTAGGGTCTCAGGTGGATTTCGGAAGGTAAACGAAATGGATTTCGGACAAAGAGTGCTGGAAATTTCTGTTGCAGAAATTTCGTGCGTGGAGCCAACTTTGGAAGCTTATATCTCGCAATTCATAAGGAATAAGAACATTTTCAAAACATGAAAGTTATAGTCGTTTGATTATAGTTTCCATAAAGTTAAACCATTCATTATTTGAACATTTGTACAGAAAGTTATGACGGATTGAATGAAGACTAGTAGAGCAGTTTCGCCTGAAATTTCTGATGCGTGGAGCCCACTTTGGAAGCTTATATCTCGCAATTCATAAGGAATCAGAACATTTTCAAAACATGAAAGTTATAGTCGTTGGATTATAGTGTCCTGAAAGTTAAACCATTTATCATTTAGACATTTGTACATAAAGTTATGATCAATTGAAGGAAGGCTGGTAGAGCAGTTTCTGATGGAATTTTAGTGACGAAAAATGGACTTTTAGTGACGGATTGGCAGAAACTTGAAGACCAAAAAATGGTCATTTCATTCATTTCGTTTTGGATTTTTGGAGCACGGTTCTTGGGCGATTATCACGGGAAAACATTGGGGTAAGTGTTCCTTATCCTATATTGATTATATTTCATGATTCCATACTCATTTACATTATGAATCCGCGAATTTATGGAAGAAAAATCAAGATTTTTGTAAAATCTTCCAAAAACGAAAATTTAAGATTTGTAGGTCGAGTTGTTATCGGATTTTGGTAAAATTGGTATGAGTGGACTCGTAATTGAATGGGTTGTCAGATTTTATAAGTTTCGCCGAATTCCGAGATGTGGGCCCCACGGGCAAATTTTGAGCTAATTTCGGATTTTAATAAAAATATAATATGTTTTTATGAAATTGATTACTATAATTTTTATTGACTGTATCGAATTAATTATGACTAGATACGAGTCGATCGGAGTCGGAAAATCGAGAAAAAAGCATAATACTTGGTTAAATTGGAGCAAGTCGAGGTAAGTGACTTGTCTAACCTTGTGTGGGGGAAATTTCCCCTAGGATTGGTATTGATGTGATTATTGAAATGTGTTGAAAGTCGTGTGCACGAGGTGACGGGTGTGTACACGGGCTAAATTGCGACAGATTATATTTTTAAATTGTGTAGATCACTGTTGCGCATTTATTAAATTATTTTATCTTGTTATATTCTTCATCATTGATCTGAGATATATACTTCAAATTTGTTTGATCTTTTCTTACTAATTGTTTTACCCGTTTAGTTAAAACTTGGTTTCTTTTATTCTGTGCATTATTTGAAGGTTGATATTCTTTAAATTTGATATTGAAGCAACGTAGTAAAGATTTTGAAATATTATTTTCCTAAATTATTTACTCCTGAATATTTTTATACTCATTGTGAGGGAGCCATGAGCTCTTTATTATGGAAAAATATTATTGTTGAATTATTTTGACATGAGCCGTGAGCTCTTTATTGTGGAAAAATATTATTGATGAATTATTTTGATATGATCCATGAGCTCTTTATTGTGGAAAACTATTATTGATGATTTATTTTGGCATGAGTCGTGAGCTCTTTATTGTGAAAAAATATTGTTGTTGAATTATTTTGGCAAGTTAAATTATTTGAGCACTTGAGGTGCAAATTGTGATATTGATACGCATGCGGTTAAGGTCTGGGTGTTTAAATGCATGCGGTGAGATACGGGTGGCTTGATACGCGTGGCTAGTAGGGGAACTACTAGAAGTCATGCGGTGTGATAAGGGTGGCTAAAACGCGGGATGCTATTTCGGGAAAAAAATATTTTCTTTAAATAAATTGTGAAGGCTCCCGCGGTGATATAAGAAAATGAGATATTGTGAATTTATTTATGATTTGGAACTACGAGACGGTACCTCGGAAGTGCCCTTGTTGATATTGATTTATGGGCATAGTTACTTTCGATTAATTGTTGTGATTTTCATAAAGTTGAAGGAAATTCTGTTTTGATTCCACGAGATATTATTGTAATTATTTGGTGTCATTAAATGTGACATACTATTTGATTCATTTCCAATGTCATTTTATTTTACTACATTGATAAACATTTTACCATGCCATTATTATATTCCAGTAGGGCCTCACCTGACCTCGTCACTACTCTACCGAGGTTAGGCTTGACACTTACTGGGTACCGCTATGGTGTACTCATACTGCGCTTCTGCACATTGTTTTGTGCAGATCCAGCCTAGACGTCAGTGAGTTACCTGATCACGGAGACTTCGAGGTATATCTGCCAGCGTCCGCAGACTCCGGAGTCCCCTTCTATTATTTTATGTTGCTTCCTTATATTTTATTTAGACCTTGACATATAGAGACATTAGAAGCTTGTGACTTAATTCTACCGGATTTTGGGAGTTGAAATTGTTTTAATTGTAGTTTATTTATTTAAGATATTTATTATTATTACGCATTGATAGGCTTACCTAGTCTTAGAGACTAGGTGCTATCACGATATCCTACAGAGGGAATTTGGGGTCGTGACAAGTTGGTATCAAAGCACTAGGTTCATAGGTGTTATGAGTCACAAGCAGGTTTAGTAGAGTCTTGCGGATCGGTACGGAGATGTTTGTACTTATCTTCGAGAGGCTATGGAACTGTTAGGAAATATTCACTTATTTGACTCCTTATCGTGCGACATTGATTTAGCTTGAAACATATATCTTATATTCCTTTGTATTCACTCGTATATGACATTGCACACTCGGTATCAATTGTGCGTCGACGGTTCGTGATGCCGAGGATGGACTATGAGGGAGCCAGAGATGCTCAAACATTGCATCAACGTGTGGTTCTGACTAAAGATGCGGGCGTATTGAGAGATCACCCAGTGAATCATGTGGGGGTGCAACAGATGTTGGCGTCTGGTTGATTTATACAAGCTGTGAAGGTTATTATTGTGGATCATCAGACGTAATGACCGATGACTTCGCGCCAAGTGGGGGGAGTCCACTACCAATGGGTGGATTGCGGGGTCATGTATTATATCAATTTTGGCCCGAAATGTATATATGTGGTACTGAAAGGTTTCCTAAAATTTACACATGTTTAAGACCTGAGATTTTGTGGAGGATAAGGTTAGGACTTGCGGTATGTACGCCTCCTTAATAATCCTATATTTCAATATCAAAGGATTTATAGAAACAACTCTAAATTTGTAGAAGGTCTACTCAGCGTGGACGTCACTGTTGCGGATTTTTGGGGTGCTTCGGAGTAAGTACACTTGTTGACGAGAGTCTGGACTATGTGGTTCATGACAAGATTTGTCTGTATGGAGCTCTACTTTTATGATCGTTGTATATAAATAGGGGTAAGGGTTACCCCAAAGAAGAATCGAAGAGTATGTTAAGAAATGGGTTAGCTTAACAGTATTGGGTCGGCATAACAAAAGAAGAAATTTGCCTTGGGAGAGATAATTCTTCACCAGTGTTCGTGGAAAGCCTATGAAGAGGGAAGACCAGCCAATGCAACACCGCCCACTTGGCTCAGTTCTCAGAAATGCTTTTGAAAGAGTTTGTTTTCTGGACTCTCCGTAATGCGTGGCACATAGGGTTTGAATGATTGCGTCATGTCACCATTGACGATGTCAGAATATGCCATCAAGTTCAATAAGTTAGCCCATCATACTCCTACTTTGCTTCCTACATCTAGAGGGAGAGTCCATAGACTCATTAAAGAACTCAATTATGATCATAAAATTTTGTACGACTCGGGAGCTACAAGCTGATACTTCATTTCTGCTAGTTTTACAAATTGCCAAGTTATTAGAATGTGTACGGGGTGAGGAAAAAAAAAGGAAACTAAGGAGACCAAGACGTCTCAGGGTTCTCGGGGATTCAGTGGATTCTACTCTGCAAGTATAAATCATTATGGAGGGGGCTCGGGCAGTCGGCCAGCCCAGTCCGCACATCGGATAACTCGGGATGCTCCAGTAAGTTCTTTTAATGCACCACCGACATGAGTTCCTATAATGGTTATTCCAGTTATCTGGCACAGACTCAATATGAGCAGTCTAACCCACAAAAGGGTTGTTATGAATACGGTGATACTAGGCACATCATGAGAATAATTGTCAAAAACTTGGGAGAGACATATTTTATCAAAGAACTCAGGCTACATGCCCCATTGCAGTTACTACACTACCCACACGACCAGTTATAGGTTAAGGACAGACGGGTAAAAAACGTCCTAGAGGTGGAGACCCAACCGTTGATATATTTATTTTACGGTATGGCGAAGGTCACTACATCAGATGGTGTCGTTACAGGTACGACCTCGATTTAATATAAAGGAATAATTTCCTTAAGTTGATTCGGTTCTCAATATCGAAACGAGTCTTCCTATTGTGCTCGACTTATGAGTGAGCTTCATAATTCTATAATTTACTCATGTGTTTACCCAAGTTGGGAGATTTTATGGAGATAACTACGCCTATCATTTTGTGTTGGTCACTAATAAGAACTGCGATGCTAAATGTGGCATTCTGTTACTCATTTCGGTAAATTTTGATGTAAATTCTGAATAATTAATTGCAAATTATGAATTAAATGCCCTACCTGTGTGAGGTTCATTATGTGTTGTGATTTGGTGTAACCGAAATTATTTAAAAGGTGAAATTAGAAATTTTCAATTGGCACGATGTGCATATTACTTGTGATTCAGAACTGAGGACGAGATCCTCACATTTTTATATAAATTTATATGTTTAAACCGGGCTACGAGCTGCGGTAGAAGTTATATAAGGACGAGATCCTTGTGAGAAAAATTCTTGTGTTTAAGTTCTCCCTTATGAAATTAAATTTGTACTATAGTACTAATAGGAAGTCATGCCTGTTAGGCTTATTTGAAAATTCTTATATGAAATTCTCTGTGCATAGTTGTCAAATTCGTGTTGTAATTATTAATTTTTAAGCTACGAGGTAGGTGCCCGCCTAGGTGGCATTAAATATGACTCGTTAATTCGGGTAAATAATTATGAAGTCTTCATGCCTTGCATCTAGTTATCAGTATTGTGAAGGTTTGCAACGAGATTTTTGTTAACATCAGGTTAAATGATGATTCGGTAATTGATTATGAACAACTATTAAGACCAAATTGATCTAAGAGGGTTCCCCATTTAGAGGGTCAGACGAGTGTGAGTTATGCTTTTAGAAGCTCAATATCACTTTGACTCTGACACAAGCGTTGGTATTACTTACATGTTCAAGGTCTTATACTGTGTATTGTGACGCGTCGCGTATTGGTCTCGGCACGATGTTTATGCAAGACGGTAGGGTGATTGCTTACGCGTCTAGACAGTTAAAGGTATAAAATATAAAAAAAAATAAAAAAAACATTCGGTCCACGACCTTGAGTTAGCAGCTATTGTTCGTGCCTTGAATAATTTGGCTCCATTATTTGTACGGTGTCCATTGTGAGGTCTACACCGATAACCAAAATCTACAATATCTGTTTAAACAGAAGGATCTTAATTTGTGGCAACAAAGATGGTTAAAGTTACTTAAGGATTATTATATCACCATTCTTTATCATCTTGGGAAGGCCAATGTACTGGCCGATGCCTTGAGTCATAAGGCGGAGAGTTTGGGCAGCTTAGCATATTTACCGGTAGCAGAGAGGCCTCTAGCCTTGGATGTCTTGGCCAACCAGTTTGTTAGACTGGATGTTTCTGAGTCGAGCCGAGTTTTGCTTGTGTGGTTTCTTAGTCTTCTCTTTATGACCGTATCATGGAACGTCATTATGATGACCCCCATTTGCTTGTCTTTAAGGACATAGTTCAGCACGACGATGCTAAGGAAGTCACAATTGGAGATGAAGATGTATTACAGATGCAGGGCAGGCTATGTGTGCCTAATATAGATGGTTTTCGTGAATTGATTCTCCAAGAGGCTCACAGTTTGAGGTACTCCATACATTCGGGTGCTGCGAAGATGTAGCAGGACTTGAGGCAACATTATTGGTGGAGGAAGATGAAGAAATACATAGATGGGTATGTAGCTCGGTGTCTAAATTGTCAACAAGTGAAATATGAGCATTAACGACCTAGTGGATTGCTTCAGAAGTTAGTGATTCCAGAATGGAAATGGGAGAGGATCACTATGGATTTTGTTGATGGGATCTCACGGACTCAGAGGAAGTTCAATGCAGGTTGGGTGATTGTGGATAGATTGACCAAGTCAGCTCATTTCAGTCCTATGATTACTACTTACTCTTCATAGCAATTGGCTCAGGTATATATTCACGAGATTATCAGACTTCACGGTGAATCGGAATCTATCATCTCTGACTGGGGTACACAGTTTACCTCACAGTTTTGGAGGGCTGTACATCAAGAGTTGGGTACTCGTGTGGAGTTGAGTACAACATTTCACCCTCAGACGGATGGGCAATCCGAACACACTATTCAGATATTGGAGGATATGTTTCGTGCGTGTGTGATAGATTTTGGGGGTGCTTGGGATCAGTTCTTACCACTTGCGGAGTTTGCTTACAACAACAGTTACCAGTCAAGCATCTAGATGGCTCCGTATGAGGCCTTGTATGGTAGGCGGTGCCGGTCTCTAGTGGGTTAGTTCGAACCAGGCGAGGCTAGACTTTTTGGGTACAGACTTGGTTCAGGATGCCTTGGAAAAGGTTAAGTTGATTCAGGATCGACTTCGTACAGCCCAATCTAGACATAAGAGTTATGCAAATCAGAAGGTTCGTGATGTTGCATTCATGGTTGTTGAGCGGGTATTGATCCGGGTTTCACCTATGAAGAGTGTGATGAGGTTCGGGAAGAAGGGCAATTTGAGCCCTAGGTATATTGGGCCTTTTGAGATTCTTGAGAGAGTTGGAGAGGTAACTTACAAACTTTCACTACCACCTAGACTATTTGCCGGTCATCCGGTATTCCATGTTTCCATGCTTCCGAAATATCACGACGATCTGTCTCATGTGTTAGACTTCAGTTCGGTTTAGTTGGACAAGGATCTATCTTATATTGAGGAACCAGTGGCTATTTCAAAGAACATTGCTTCCGTGAAGGTTCAGTGGAGGGTTCATCCAGTCGAGGAGGCGACTTGGGAGACCGAGCAAGATATGCGCAGCAGTTATCCACACTTATTCACTAGCTTAGGTACTTTTTCTAACTCCGTTCGAGGACGAACGTTTGTTTTAGAGGTAGAGAATGTGATGACGCAAAATTTCATCTTTAAATTTAATGATTAATTATGTGATCTAAGCACTATTTACCATTACTCGACTTGCGTGTGCAGTCCGTAAAACTTTTCGAAAAGTTTTCAGGTGAAAAATGATGTAAAATGTGAATTAGAGCTTTAAAACTCAACTAAGTTGACATAGGTCAACATTTTGAGGAAACAGACTCGGATCAGTGATTTGACAGTTTTGGTAGGTATGTATCGTGATTTGGGACTTAGGCGTATGCCCGGAATCAAATTCCGAGGTTCCTAGCTCGAGATATGAAATTTTGATGAAAAATTAAAAGTTAAAGTTCAAATAGTGACCGGATGTCAAATTATGTGCAAACGACCCCGTAATAGAATTTTGATGATTCCAACAGCTCCGTATGGTGATTTTGGACTTAGGAGCGTGAACAAAATTTTATTTGGAAGTCCGTAGTGGAATTAGGCTTGAAATGCCAAAAGTTGAATTTTTGGAAAGTTTGACCGAGGGGTTGACTTGTTGATATCGGGGTCGAAATCCGATTCTGAAAATTTTCATAGCTCAGTTATGTCATTTATGACTTGTGTGAAAAATTTGAAGTCATTCTGAATTGATTTAATGTGTTTCGACACAAGATATAGAATTTAAAAGTTCAAAGTTTATTGATTTTGATTTGAGGTGCGATTCGTAGTTTTGATGTTGTTTGATGTAGTTTGAAGTCTCGACTAAGTTTGTATGGTATTTTGGGACATGTTGGAATAATTGGTTAAGGTCCCTAGGGTCTCGGGTGGATTTCGGAAGGTAAACGGAATGGATTTCGGACAAAGAGTGCTGGAAATTTCTGTTGCAGAAATTTCGTGCTTGGAGCCAACTTTGGAAGTTTATATCTCACAATTCATAAGGAATCAGAACATTTTCAAAACATGAAAGTTGTAGTAGTTTGATTATAGTTTCCATAAAGTTAAACCATTCATTATTTAAACATTTGTACAGAAAGTTGTGATGGATTGAATGAAGACTGGTAGAGCAGTTTCGCCAGAAATTTCGCCTCAAATTTATGATGCGTGGAGCCGGCTTTGAAAGCTTATATCTCGCAATTCATAAGGAATCAGAACATTTTCAAAACATGAAAGTTGTAGTCGTTGGATTATAGTTTCCTGAAAGTTAAACCATTTATCATTTAGACATTTGTACATAAAGTTATGATCAATTGAAGGAAGGCTGGTAGAGCAGTTTCTGATGGAATTTTAGTGACGAAAAATGGACTTTTAGTGACCGAAAATTGACTTTTAGTGACGAATTGGCAGAAACTTAAGGACCAAAAATGGTCATTTCATTCATTTCATTTTGGATTTTTGGAGCACGGTTCTTGGGTGATTTTTGGTCAATTTTTACGGGAAAACATTGGGGTAAGTGTTCCTTATCCTATATTGATTATATTTCATGATTCCATACTCATTTACATCATAAATCCGTGAATTTTTGGAAGAAAATTCAAGATTTTTGCAAAATCTTCCAAAAACGAAAATTTAAGATTTGGAGGTCGATTTGTTATCGGATTTTTGTAAAATTGATATGGGTGGACTCGTAATTGAATGGGTTGTCGGATTGTAGAAGTTTCGCCGGATTCCGAGATGTGGGCCCCACGGGCAAATTTTGAGCTAATTTTGGATTTTAAAAAAAATATAATGTTTTCTTATGAAATTGATTACTATAATTTTTGTTAACTGTATCGAATTAATTATGACTAGATACGAGTCGATCGGAGTCGGAAAATCGAGAAAAAAGCATAATACTTAGTTAAATTGGAGCAAGTCGAGGTAAGTGACTTGTCTAACATTGTGTGGGGGGAATTTCCCCTAGGATTGGTATTGATGTGATTATTGAAATGTGTTGAAAGTCATGTACACGAGGTGACGAGTGTGTACATGGGCTAAATTGCGAAAGATTATATTTTTAAATTGTGTAGATCATTGTTGCGCATTTATTAAATTATTTTATCTTATTATATTCTTCATCATTGATCTGAGATATATATACTTCAAATTTGTTTGATCTTTTCTTACTAATTGTTTTACCTGTTTAGTTAAAACTTGATTTCTTTTATTCTGTGCATTATTTGAAGGTTGATTTTCTTTAAATTAAATATTATTAATATGAACTATTTGACATTTTTAAACTTGATATTGAAGCAACGAAGTAAAGATTTTGAAATATTATTTTCCTAAATTATTTACTCCTGAATATTTTTATACTCATTGTGAGGGAGCCGTGAGCTCTTTATTGTGGAAAACTATTATTGTTGAATTATTTTGACATGAGCCGTGAGCTCTTTATTGTGAAAAAATATTATTGATGAATTATTTTGACATGAGCCGTGAGCTCTTTATTGTGAAAAAATATTATTTATGATTTATTTTGGCATGAGTCGTGAGCTCTTTATTGTAGAAAAATATTATTGTTGAATTATTTTGGCAAGTTAAATTATTTGAGCACTTGAGGTGCAAATTGTGATATATTGTGATATTGATATGCATGCGGTTGTATAAGGTCTGGGTGTTGAAACGCATGCGGTGAGATATGGGTGGCTTGATACGCGTGGCTAGTAGGGGAACTACTAGAAGTCATGCGGTGTGATAAGGGTGGCTAAAATGCGGGATGCTATTTCGGGAAAAAAATGTTTTCTTTAAATAAATTGTGAAGGCTCCCGCGGTGATATAAGGAAATGAGATATTGTGAATTTATTTATGATTTGGAACTACGTGGCGGTACCTAGGGAGTGCCCTTGTTGATATTGATTTATGGCCATAGTTGCTTTCGATTAATTGTTGTGATTTTCATAAAGTTGAAGGAAATTCTGTTTTGATTCCACGAGATATTATTTGCAATTATTTGGTGTCATTAAATGTGACATACTATTTGATTCATTTCCAATGTCATTTTATTTTACTACATATATAAACATTTTACCATGCCATTATTATATTCCAGTAGAGCCTCACCTGACCTCGTCACTACTCTACCGAGGTTAGGCTTGACACTTACTGGGTTGTGGTGTACTCATACTACGCTTCTGCACATCTTTTTGTGCAGATCCAGGTACATTTTACCAGCCTAGACGTCAGTGAGTTACCTGCGCACGGAGACTTCGAGGTATATCTGCCAGCGTCCGCAGACTCCGGAGTCCCCTTCTATCATTTTATGTTGCTTCCTTATATTTTATTTAGACCTTGACATATAGAGACATTGAGAATAAATTCTTAGAAGCTTGTGACTTATTTCTACCGGGTTTTGGGAGTTGAAATTGTTTGAATTGTAGTTTATTTATTTAATATATTTATTATTATTCCGCATTGATAGGCTTACCTAGTCTTAGAGACTAGGTGCCATCACGACATCCTACGGAGGGAATTTAGGGTCGTGACAGCTTTACCTCCGAATGGGGTCTTCTTTTTTACTTCACCGGTCTGAACGTAGGGTCCAAGCTTAGCTGATCCGTCGTTATGCCCATTGGGATCCCTGTTATATCTAAATAGGACCAGGAAAAACAATCAATGTTATCGATAAGAAATCGAATAAGTTTCTTCCTGAGTTCGGGGCTTAAACCCGTTCCCAGGTATACCTTTCGTTCAGGCCAGTGTTTGATTAGTATGATTTGTTCCAGTTCCTCAATTGTTGACTTAGTGGCGTCGGAATCATCGGGGGTCACGAAGGATCGAGGGGTCTATTGATCGTCATCTTCTTCGATGTTCTGGCTACCTGGCTGGGTCGAAGCCGATGTCTGTGATTGCTATTTGGTGTTTTGTTCTCCTTCTGAACTCAATCATTTTATCGGCGAAAGCGAAGATATTGATTTTGCTTCTTCGACGGCGAACATTTACTTCGATGTCGGTTGTTCTCCGTACACTACTTTGACACCTCTCGATGTTGGGAATTTGAGGACCTGGTGTAGGGTCGAAGGTACAACTCTCATGTTGTGGATCCATGGTCTTCCGAAAAGGGCGTTATATATCATATCGCCTTCGATCACGTGAAACTTTGTTTCCTAGATGGTTCCGGCCACGTTTATCGGTAGGATTATCTCGCCTTTGGTGGTTTCACATGCCATATTGAATCTGTTTAAAACCAGAGTTGTGGGTACGACCTGGTCCTGCAGGCCGAGCTGTTCAATGACCCTCGATCTGATGATATCGGCCGAGCTACCTGGATCAATTAACACACGCTTAATTTTAGTTTTATTCACGAGTACGGATATTACCAGTGCATCGTTGTGAGGTTGGATGACTCTCTCTGCATCTTCATCATTGAAAGACAAAGTCCCTATGGGTGTGTAATCTGGAGTTCGAGATCGTTTTTCCCTCACAATCGACGTTTTAGTACATTTAAGCATTGGTCCCTGAGGGGCATCGACGCCACCGATGATCATGTGAATGACGTGCTGGCCGAAATCCTTGTTCTTAAAATGATTCTTTACCCTATCGCTCAAAAATTTCCGAAGGTTCCCTTTGTTAAATAAGTGGGCCACTTCCTCTCTTAATTGCCTGCAATATTTCGTTCTGTGTCCATGGGTGTCATGATATTCGCACATTTGATTGGGATTCCTTTGGGCAGGATCAGTCTGCATGGGTCGAGGCCATCTGGTATCTTTGATGCGTCCGATAGACGACACGATGGCAGATGCATCAATGCTGAAGTTATATTCTGATAATTGAGGAACTTCTACAGGATCGGCATATTTATCAAATCTGCTCTTGCTCATAAGTCCTCAAGAATTTTTCCCTCGATCAGTCCTCTGATTGTTTCGAACTGGATCACGTGCCGAACTGTTATTCATCCGATCTGTGGCGTACGGTTGATATCGGTCTCTATTCGACCTTTGTTCTCTTTCGATCCCCCTTTGGTTCTTAGTGGTTGTCCTGTTCTGATGCACGGGTCCATACGGAGCTCCCAATTGATCATCCTCGACCCTGATTTTTGATTGGTACCAGTTGTGTATATCTGCCCAAGTTCTTGCTGGATGAAGTTTTTTGAATCATGCCCTTTTATCATTGGCGGAGCCCCCGGGATTTGATCGGCCCTGGAATTATAGGTTTCCACTTTCTTGTCGTTAGCTTCGACTCGTTTTGTGAGTTCCTCGAGCAATCTAGTAATTTTGAGAGTGGTCCCTGATTCTTGCTCGTTTGATTTCACTATGGCGGGCTCCGTTCTAGGTGTGACTTCTCGAAGTGGATTGGAGTCCGGCCTTCTTTGTATAGGAGTTTGGCTCTGTAACTGAGCTATCGCTGCTTGTTGGGCTTGTAGCATTTCGAAGATCATACGCAAGCTGACCCCGATTTCCCCCGTGTTGTGGGTGTCTCTGGCTACGGGTCGAGCACTGCCCTAAATGCTTTTTTCCGGCTCGGAATGCTGATTCGCCTCCAGAGCTATTTGTGAATTGACATCAAATGGTACTTCGGCTCGAATTTTGGGTACTTCGATTCGAGCCTCGTTTCCATCGTTAGGCAGCCTTACGCCCCCGGGTGCCAAGTTGTTGGTTTCATCTTGAAGGCCGGCTTCGAGGTCGATAGGTAAAACCATTACTGACTTGAAGTTGTAGGCTGGAGTGTACTATAGATTCATATCAAACAATCACTGTTATCCTTAGCCCCACGGTGGGCGTCAAACTGTTTACCCGAAAAATCGGATAACGTTAAATTTAGGTATGGTTCTAAGGATGCGTAAATTTCTTTGATATAAAAATAACAATACAAATAATTTTACTATGAGGATGGGAATGATGAACATGGAAATTGAATAAGTTTAAACAAAACAAGCACAAAGAAATCTCAATATATCTGAGAAAAGGATGTGTTTATTGCAGTCTATCTTGTGTCTATAGCTTACAAGGATTCTCCCTTTTATAATTGAGGGTCATTGCTTTATCTATAACAAAATTATAAAATAATGCATATAGTGGAGGACCCCTGATAATTTGTCTCTTCCTCGGTTCTTGTCAAGATTCTCTCCTTTGGTGCGGTTGTAACGGCTCTTGTCTGCGAGCTTGATACTAGCTCGAGCTCGGTATTGGATCGAGCCTCCGGTCTTGGTTCGAGCTCGATTCTGCCTTGGGGTATCGATATTCGGGGTGAGTGTTGGTCGGTCTAGGAATCTTCGATAATCTACGAATTGCCTCGTAGTTCGATTTGGATATGGGCTCGATAATGATACCGAGTCTTGTCGTTGATCGGTCTTATAGATCGAAGCTCGACGTCCCTACTTCGGACTTCGACCGAACTCGTCATGTAGATACCCTTTGATCGAAACATCATCATCTCGACTAATCTTTATGACTGAGTCAATCGGTTTTGACCGTACACACTTGGTTTTATAAGGAAGGAGAAAAGATTGGTGGGGTTTGGATATGTGTAAATTCTAGTATAGCTAAGGAAGCTCAGTATATAAAGCTTTAGAAATTGGTTGTTTCCTCATCTTTTTCTGCTGACGCACTTTTTTTACTGTATTATAACAAAAGTAGGCTGACGCACTAACATTTTTAATTCTTGTGTTACCCTTGCGTTATTATGTTATTCCAATTATAGTCCTTATGTTATCAAAGGTAGAAGGAAGTCTCGAAACAACGGTAAGTTATCTCCCTATAATTTATAGGTTATAAGTTCGAGTCATAGAAACAATATTTAATACTACCATTGGAATAGATTGTCTACATCAAAATTTTAGGATGCGGCTCTTCCCCTAACTCTGTATGAATACAAGATATTTTATGCACCAGACTGTCTTATCAAATATATCATATTTTACTTTCAATTAAACCAAATGCATGTTTCAGTCCTCAAGCTAACGGTAACTTAACAGAGTTAGTTTAAGCTAAGGATAATTTTGAATTTTTGATCATGTCAGCTGGAAAAAAAAAGGCAAAGATGGTAGAGACTTGTAGTTGTCGTCATATAGTGACTTTTGCAAACTGTTTGCAGTCCATCAGAAGCAATTTGAAACTAGTAATTACTTGACCCATCAAAAAAAGAAATAGAATTTACAACAGGAGCTGCAGTTTAGGTCTTTTGAGTTGTTCTTTTTTAACTTGTTCTGGCTTTTTAAACCACAAAACAACAACAGCATATGCGAGATTTTAGTAATTGTAAAATAACTCGTTATATAACTTTCATTAGCTATACGGGCTAAAATTGCACATATAATTTAATTGAAGGTTAAATGTGCTATATCAAGAATCACAATTATTATATAGCAATTACTCGAGTAAATTTCTTGGATAGTCACCCAACTTATGAGAATATCCTATCAAAGCCATTTTTGTTTCATTTAGGACAACAAAGTTATTCAACAAAGCCAGGTATTGAAGCTATCGAACTCGGATAGAGTTAAAGTGTGATCGCAAGGATTCAAGGTAGAGCTGCTTGGTCGTCACAGTCCCTTGAAATCTTTTTATTTTATTGTACTGTTAATTATTAATCAAATAGTATTGAGTATTCGATCCTTAAGAGTATTTCATGTATTCAGTTAGAGTTCGTGATTCATTACTACCAGTCTTGGGAGGTTGCTATATTCATATTTGTTCCGATGTTGGTTTTGATTATCTATTTAATTTAGTTACGTTTATAAAAAACATTGCTTCTAAATGTAATGAAAATTGGCTTACCTAGTCTTAGAGACTAGGTGCCATCACGACGCCTATGGTAGGATTTTGGGTCATGACAAGTTGGTATCATAGCTTTAGGTTCATAGGTTCTACCAGTCACGAACAAATTTAGTAGAGTCTTGCGGATCGGTATGGAGACGTCTGTACTTATCTTCGAGAGGCTACAAAGCTAGTAGAAAACTTTCTGCTTCTTTCATTACCTATCGTGCAACATTTATTCAGCTTGAAGCATATATCTTATGTTCTTTTGCATCCACTCGTGTATGAAATTGCGCACTCGGTATCCACTATGCGCCAATGGTTCGTGATACTACATAGGGGTTATAAGGGAGCCAGGGTTGCTCAACCATTATTACCACGTGCCGTCTAGATCGAGGATGACATGCGCCAAATAAATGGCTTGAGGTGTCTTATGACTTGTGTCGTACAAGTGGTGAAGGTTAGTATTGTGGATCATCGGACTATGTCCTATGGCTTCGCGCCAAGTGAAGGGAGTCCACAATCAACGATCAGATTGCGGGGTCATGTGTTATATGAGTTTTAGCCTGAGATGTATATATGTGGTATTGAAAGGTTCTCCAAAACTTGTATATGATTAAGAGGTGAGATTTGTGTGGGATGATATTGGGACTTGCAGTATTTATGCGTCCTTAATAATTCTACATTTCAGTATCAACGGGGTCATGGAAACAATTTCAGAATACTCGGGCTGTTCCAGTAAGTTCTTTTAATGCACCATCGACACGAGGTTCCTATAATGGTTATTCATCCGGCACAAACTCAGTATAAGCAGTTGAACTCGCAAAGGGGTTGTTACGAGTGTGGTGATACTAGACACATCAAGAGAAATTGTCTCAGACTTGGGAGGGGTAGATTTCATTAGAGCATTCAAGCTACAAGCTTTATTCCAGTTAATACTCCACGTACACATCCAGTTAGGGGTGGAGGACAGGCAGGTAGAGGGCGCCTAAGAGGTGGAGGCCCGATCCATTCATATAATTGCTATGATTTGGCCGAGGCCGATACACCAGATAGTGTCGTTACATGTATGAATCAATTTACAATAAAACTATTCGTATTTTGATTTGATTCCAATTATCAAGGTGAGAACTCCTTTCATGCTCCTTATATGGTAGATTAGTGAATTTGTACTCTACTCCCGTGTTTATCCCTGTTGGGAGATTTTAATGGTGTTAACCCGTGTCTAACATTTTGTTTTGTACACTATAGAGGGCTAAGAGTCCAAAAGTGACTTTCTGTTACTCACTACAATGAGTTTTGATATAAATCCGGGATAATTTGGTTAAAATTTATGAATTTTATGCACTACCGGTATGGGGTTCATTATGTGATGTGAAATTTTGTTTTTATCAGAATTTATGATAAGAAAGAAAAAAATCAGTTGGCACAATGTGTACAATATTTGTGATTTAGAGTTGAGAACGAGATCCTTGTATTTTTATATAATGTGTAATATTTAAACTGGGTTACAAATCGCGGTGGAGGTTATATAAGGACGAGGTCCTTGTGGTGAAATATTTATGAGTTTAAATTCTCCCTTTGTGAAAATTAATTGTACAATAGTATTAATAGGGAGTCATACCTGTTAGGCTTATTTGATAATTCTTGTATATTTTGTTGTGCATATTCAGCTACTTTCGTGCTGTAAACATTGAGTTTTAGCCTATGAGATGAATGTGCAGGTGGCGTTAAATGTGACTCATTAATCCGAGTAAGTAATCATGAGGTCTTTATGCCTCACATTCTGTTGTCAGTGTTGTGAAAAAAAATCGAAATGAGGTGGTGGTTAATATGAGATTAATTGTTGATGTTGGAATTAATTATAAATAATTTTTAAGACCAGAGATGTGGTGATGAGCATACATGTGATGTGCTTCATGTCCTGATATCATTATGATAATGCAACGCTTGTAATGCTGAGATTAGTATTATTGATATATACATTGTGGTATTTTGTTGGGTTGCGGATGTATTGTTAGGAGTTGTTTTGGTATTACTTTGGCAGGTGGATAGGCCCAATTACAGGGGAGACTCTGCCGAAATTTCAAAAAATTTGGGAGTTAGAAATATTTGTTGGGAGAATGATATGTACGACAGAAGAGTTAAATTATGTTATGTATTTGAGGGCGAATGATCCTAAGCGGAGAAGAATATAACACCCTAGATAAATTTTGAAGTACTTCAATACTATCAAGAAAGTTGATGTGTGAGTAGGCACGAGTTTCTATAACCGGTTGAGATAAAACCGTGCATTGTTGTGAAAATCAATCCTTTTGAAAAGGTTTAGAGTGTAAGAAATTAGTCTTAAAGTTTATAAATATGGATAAAAGAAATAATCTCAAATGAGATGGTATTGTCGGGCTTATCTCAAATGCGGTAGCGTAGAATCAACTGTGAGTATATGTATAAAAGTAAAATCATCAATTTGGTAACCTCAGAATAATTCATAGAACGTTCGACGACGAACGTTTGTTTAAGATGTGGAGAATGTAATGACCTGACTTGTCGTTTTAAGAATTAATGCCTCGTTCAGTGACTTAAGGTCTCAAGCAACTTCGTAATAAGTATTATGACCCGCGGATGTGGTCGAGTTTGATATTTTGAAAGATTCAGAATTTTTAAAATAAACAATCCTTAATTAGAAGCTTAAATGGAAAGAGTTGACCGGAGAATTGACTTTTGAGCAAACGACTCCGGAATGGAATTTTGATGATGTCAATAGCTCTGTATGGTGATTTTGGACTTAGGAGCTTGTCCGAAAAATTATCTGGAGGTCCGTAGTGGAATTAGGCTTGAAATGCCAAAAGTTAAATTTTTGGGAAGTTTGACCAGGGGGTTGACTTTTTGATATATAGGTCAGAATCCGATTCTGATAATTGAAATAGGTCCATTATGTCATTTATGACTTGTGTGCAAAATTTGAAGTCATTCCGAATTGATTTGATGTGTTTCGGCACAAGATATAGAATTTGAAAATTCAAAGTTCATAGATTTTGATTTGAGGAGCAATTCGTCGTTTTGATGTTGTTTGATTTGGTTTGAAGCCTCGACTAAGCTCGTATTGTTATTTTCTTGGAAAATAGATTATATAGTTGTATCCAACTAGGATTAAAGAAATATTTGGAGCACAAGTTACATATTTTTGTGCTATGAAAACTTTACCGGAAAAAAAAAATTGAAAACTCGAGAAAAATCGAGATTGAAAACCCCGACTTTATAAATTTGGTTTGGTTTATAGATTTAAAAATCCGAAACTTTTGATTTGATTTGGTAACTGAAAAATCTGAACCAACCCGACTTATGTACCCCTAATAAGTATTATGATTTGGTCCGCATTTTACAGATTTTCTTGTTCATCTATTGAAGATAATTATACCCTACACAGAATAATTATAAGAGGAAACGAAAAGAAGGGCAAGCAGAATTACTGACATACATAACATATATAAGAGTTAGAATACGTATTACATATTGCATAAAATTGTCTCAAAATAACTATATATGCTAGGCATAGCCCTTCCTGTATAATAAAAGGCAAATAAAGAGATACATATTGTTGAAGTATAAATGAGGCCTAAGCACGTACTATCTAATTAACAAGGTTGATAAACAGCCACTAGTAGTATATGTATTTAAAAACAAAGTGAAATATCAAAATTATTATACAACAATAACTCGAGGACCAAATCTTAGTTGACTAGATTGGAGACTGCTCTTCTTCGTTCCCACTGCTGTCAATTTCAGCATTGATGAAAATTTTAAGCACTGGAATTGTGGAGAGTATGTATTAAAAACGGTTGCATGTATTAAAAACCCAATAACAAGATATTAATGAAGAAAGTATAATAGTAATGAAGAAATAAACCATTGAATGACTTGGAAAAATTTTCAATGCATATGTGTATACTGATAGGACGAGTAGTTGTGTGAATTGTTATAGAGGTGATGGAGAAAATAAAGGAAAATAATAAATAAAAGAAAAAGGATTCTACTATTGAAGACCATGAAACTTGGAAAAGGATTATGGCTTAATATGTGGAAAGGATCCCAATCAGAAGACGATCCCATCATATATTTGAAGATATTTATTAACATCAATATAATGTACCTTAGGTCTACGAATCTCATTTCATTTCTTCTTCTTTTTTGGTCTATTCAAAAAATGAGTTCACCTCACTTGGATTTATAAGGAAGGAGAAAAGATTGGTGGGGTTTGGATATGTGTAAATTCTAGTATAGCTAAGGAAGCTCAGTATATAAAGCTTTAGAAATTGGTTGTTTCCTCGCACTTTTTTTTACTATATTATAACAAAAGTAGGCTGACGCACTAACATTTTTAATCATTGTGTTACCCTTGCGTTATTATGTTATTCCAATTATAGTCCTTATGTTATCAAAGGTAGAAGAAAGTCTCGAAACAACGGTAAGTTATCTCCCTATAATTTATAAGTTATAAGTTTGAGTCATAGAAACAATATTTAATACTAGTATTGAAATAGATTGTCTACATCAAATTTTTGAGATGCAGCACTTCCCCTAACTCTGTATGAATTATGCACCAGACTGCCTTATCAAATATAACATATTTTACTTTCAATTAAACCAATTGTGTGTTTCAGTCCTCAAGCTAACGGTAACTTAACAGAGTTAGTTTGGGCTAAGGATAATTTTGAATTTTTGATCATCTCAGCTGGAAAAAAAGGCAAAGGTGGTAGAGACTTGTAGTTGTAGTCATAGAGTGATTTTTGCAAACTGTTTGCAGTCGATCAGAAGCAATTTGAAACTAGTAATTACTTGACTCATCAAAAAGAGAAATAGAATTTACAATAGGAGATGCAGTTTAGGTCTTTTGAGTTGTTCTTTTTTAACTTGTTCTGGCTTTTTAAACCACAAAAAAACAACAGCATATAAGGGATTTTAGTAATTGTAAAATAACTCGTTATATAACTTTCATTAGCTATACGGGCTAAAATTGGACATATAATTTAATTGAAGGTTAAATGTGCTATATCAAGAATCACAATTATTATATAGCAATTACTCGAGTAAATTTCTTGGATGGTCACCCAACTTATGGGAATATCCTATCAAAGCCATTTTTGTTTATTTTAGGACAACAAAGTTATTCAACTATTGTATTTTTACTCTAAATATAAATATCACACATTTAACATGTCATGTCATATTAAAACTCTATTTTTTAATAATATAATAAAACTCATTTAACCCATGACCCATATATCCATGTAAGTTCTAACGATCGAATGCAAAGATATATTGTACGGTTTATTGAATTAATTATACTGACATTATTGTTTTAAATATTATTCTATCTTAATTTTACACTTTTTCTATTTGAAATGATTCAAATATTTTTAACTATTCTTCTTACATCTTCCTCATGATACCATTTCGTTTTTAAGTCTCATCTTGTTTTGATATGTCAACTAGACCTTCCGAGTGGATTTTACTATTAGAAGATGGAGTTAAATGAATTTTATTATTTTGAAGGCGTCTATGGAGGATAATATTTCAGTAGTTAGCCTTGAGAATGTGCTCTATATGTTAAATTGTTCTTCTCCGACTTTCTGGACAGTAAGTATGTCACTTTCCTTACAAAGACTACTTGCTTATTGTTTGACTTTCTTGCAGGCACCATATTTAGGAAGTGATTGAGCAGAAAAGATCATCATGCATGTGCCAATTATTATCAAATATGATTTTATTTTTATGTCTTTTGTTGAATGATTAACTCTAAAACTTTACTATATTTGATGATGCAATTGTGGAGTACTTGTATATTTTATACAAATATTATATTTTATGTTTAATCCTCTATATTTGTGTTAAATTTATTGCTTTATAAAGCATTATACAAGATTATAAGCACGCGGTGTAGTAAATATGTGGTAAATGTACAAGATTATAGTTTCACTTTGTTTTTTTACCTCATTACATATCTTTTTCAAGAATATTAGTATTTTTGGTAGAAATATTATTTTAATTTTGCGATGATTTTCATCTAATCCTATTTTTTATTTTTAGTATGATATTTGAAAAATGCCAAAAATAGTTTTGTTTTAACGGTTAGTTTTATTTTAATAGTTATTTCTACTTAAGTAGGGCTAGTTAATATTTTGATAGTATTTTATCTTTATTTTTTATTTAATAGGCAAGAGTTGATATGGAATGAATAGATTTTTAGTTAATTAGGCCCATTTAAAGCACAAATCTGACCAAAAAGGCTCAAAGTGGACGGTCCATTTCCTCGGCCCACATACCCATCCTAGAACTAACCCAAGAGAGGAGGACCGAGGCAGCTGCACATACACATAGATAGAGAAAGAGAGAGGGGACGAAAGAGAAACAAAAGTCTGGAAAGAAAACTCCAAAACTGAAAATCGCAGCAATTCAATACCATAAATACACCATAGCTTCTGCATGTAGAAAACCCAGTTGAAACTTCACCTGAAATACCATTGTTCTCTTGTTGAATCACTCCAAAACCCCATCACGAAAACCACTGATCCATCAAGTGTTCCGGCGAGTTTCGAGGTCGTCGTAGGTAGTAGTTTGAGGTTTCCGGGCAGGTTCGTGGTCATATCGAGGTTGTCGTCGTCCAAGGTTCCCGATCTTAGAACATTTTCAAATTCGGTCTACGGTTACGATTCATTCTTATATCAAGCTCTGTTCGACAGACTTTCGATTTGGGTTTTCGTACTTTCACATTTGGAGGTTTGCTGATTATATAAGAGGTCAATTTACTCTCTTCTCTCTTTATTTTAATATCGTGCTTGTGAATCGAAATGTGATGCTGGCCTTTCTCTTGTTTGTTTGTTGTGGATCGAAATATGTGCTCTGTTTTATCTTTTTAATTTTTATGATTGCAATTCTTCAATCTTGATTGTTGCAAAAATTTTCTAATCTTTGATCTAAGCTAGCTTCAAATTGATATTCCGTTTGATAATCGCTATAACTTTGGTGATTCTCGTTGAAATTTCTAGTCATAAAGTATTTGCTCATGCCCATGAGTAGTGTATCTGGTAGTATGATTTTCTCTTTTTCCTTCCAAATAACTTCTTAAGCCCCCTTTAAATACTGCCGATCTATATTCTCGTTAGTTTAGGTACAAGTTTGCCTTTGTCATTTTCTATTATTCTTTTGGTTCAAAAACGTTAGTTGGCCATGATTTTGAGTAATTTCCATTACTTCTTTATAGTTTATTGATTTCTTTAAGTGATCTTCTTTAGCTGATTTCTCAATTATTAACAAAAGAAAGTGATTCAGAGTTTTCTTTAGGCCAATATCATATTTTAAACCCACTACTTTATTTCGTCTATTTTGTTATTATCGTTGTATTTCCATGCGTGATTTAGATTAATGGTAATTAATTAGTATTAATGGGTTTATAATGGTGATGATTTTCTGTTATAAATTTATAGTAATAATTGCTTAAATCTTGAGGTTTAAAGTTTTGATTATCCTAAATCTTGAGGTTTAAAGTTTTGGCTTGGGCTTGGCAAATTCGCTGAAGCAGCTGAGCTGTAACAGTCTTATAAATATACATGGAAGACAATATATATATAGTACATTAAGCCAGAAAAGAAAAAACTCAAAAGCTCAAAAACAATGGCATTTGATTTAAGGTACTTGATCTTGATTTTAGTTAATATCATCAAATCCATATTCATTGCTGATACTTGGGATCCTTTCCATATATTTGGCCATCCCTATCCTAGTTTCATGACATTCATTGTTAGGCTCTTCTTCCTTTTTTTATTTTCCTTCTTTTTCTCTATCACTTCTATAACAATTCATCATCATCCTATGAGAATACGCATAAGTTCAGGATATTTCTCTAAGTCCTTGAATATCTTATGTCTAACTTCACTTCTACTGCCCCAAGTGTTATATTGGTATACTTTCTTCATTATCATTACACTCAAACACTTTTCTTCCTGGATTTATTCCAATACTTGGACTAGTTTTCGGCAATGGTTTCTACGCATTTTCTCTACAATTCCAGCATTTAGCATTTTCATCACTGCAGAGTTTGACAACAATAATATGAACCAGCAGCCCCAAACTCAAACACTGCTTCCAGTCTAATTAAGCGTTGCTGAAAGGTAAAGTTGCTGCCATGTGATCATGAGATCACGGGTTCGAGTCATGGAAACAGTCTCTTGTCATAAGTCACTTGTTCTTTAATTATTTCATTTATCTTCCCCGTTGTTTATTAGTAGTAAGTATTTTTCTTGAGTGCAGAAAGAAAAAGATCTGTGAATTCGGAACTCCAACGGCAAGTCAATAACGATATAGTACAAAAATGAAATCTCTATACAAATAGTCAATTAGATTCACTGTTTACTTTTTTTAATCGGTATGCATAATTATGTACATGTTATATATTATGAATAATACATATACTGGTTAATTCTTCCGAAAAGATGTGTTCTTTTATCTTTCCAACATATAAATTATGTAATTTTTGCATGTGTTCTTTTTTTTTTTTTTTGGACTGGTTCATCTAGTATACCATATAGAATAGAGTCAGTGATTGGTTTAAATTTTAGTGAGGTATGCTGCACATTGACAATCTGACATTATATTGTATCAATAGTGTTCCAGAAAATAAAACGAAGATAACGTCGAATACTTTGTATTTTCTGTAAACAAACGGTCATAGAATATAATAAAAATAGAGTCCAAATAACCTTCTAACTACTACCATTTTCTCATTTTTACAATTTACTAGACGACTCTTGCCCGCGCTTGCGGGCCCAACAATTTAGATTCTAATGCAGCTTTACTTTACATTGTAATTAAGAAACAAGAATATTTCAAGAGATGTACAGTTATGCCAAAAGAACAAAGAAAAAATTAGACATAAAAAGCCGACGATGGCAAACACGTACATCGTACATCGGCTGATATCTCCAAATTGTGAAAAAGTCACCTTCAATCTTATGTTATCTTGAAAAGGCACTCAACATGGGTGTGTTAGTCATGAACTTAATTAAAGTAAAAAGTCGCCTTTAGTCAGATATTGTATGTAAGCCAAGGCAATATGTTTCACTTTATAAACTTTCAAAGTGCCCTTTCAAAGGCAATTGTGGGTAGGGAACGAAATACTAAACTTTTCACCATGCATAACTACAACTTATGCTTGCACCCTTGACTCGACATGTATGTATTGTAAACTGACAAGATCTTTACGATGTATATCCTCTCTCTACAGCTTTCAAGCTCAAGAGTCAAGAAGAAACATAATAAAAATACTGGCTTCAATTAGAGCCCTGAACAAGTTCTGCCAAGGTAATTGTGAACCTGGCAATTTTCAAAGATTGAAACTTCAAGAGAAGGGGATTATGTAAGATATTTCACAAGAGCAACAGGAGCAAGACACTGATACTTCTTATGAATGAAACACTCTCAGCAGAACAGCATATGATGACTAATATTAGGAGAAACACACAACAGAGAAAACCATTAATAACTTAACAATGCAAACTAAATGAATCGCAAATAATCATGCTACCAATTGAAAAATAAGCATTATTCCAAAGGAATTCTAAGAATCAAATAATTGTAGTTATTAGAAAGAAAAAAAAACATAGCCATGGATTTATTATCATCTAGCTACTTTTTATTTAATTTTCACAGATAATTGGAGGTGTTTTATTAGCAGACGATGTGATGATAAATCCACTTCCATACTTATGCAATGTAAACAATACCCTTTTATGTTAAGAAAGCCAAATACGTGAAGCAAGAAATTTTGATCCATTCATATATATATATATATATATATATATATATATATACCAGACATCATTAGGTAAACATAAAATTATCAAAGGGACTAAGCCTCACAAAGAGCCTTTATGATCATTGAAAGGCATGTTTGCAAATATAAATATACATTCTTTTAGCACAAACAAAACAACACATTGCAACAGGTACTCTAATAGTTGGAAAATTGGACTACACGTATAGTACACACATGAGAGATGCTATTGCCTTAAAAATTCATTTACTGACTGAGAAAAGAAAGATCTATATGTTCCTTTAACATTTTTAATCTTCTCTTTCCATAATACTAATTTTCTTTTTCTATTCATTCATTTAATTTCTTTGTACTTGCTTACGTTTTTGGACAAAAAAGATAGCAATCACGTGAAAAGAAGGTAGATAAAAAGAGAATAAGATAGTTGAATAAGAATTGAAGAAGCTTGATACCCATACTCCACGTTATAATGGTAATGGATGTTGAGTTTGGGTTCGTTTTCTTCCTTTCTATCTTTTTATTTTTCCAATGGCCTATTAGAGACTTCTCTTCCTTTTCGTTTAATTTCCTTAGAATTTCTAAATATCTTAATTTTTCATTTTTTTGAAATAGTTGTATGAAAACGTTGGCTGAAAAAATAAAGAATAGAATTCAAGAAGCAAAAGAACATTATGTAATAACTTGTAATTGATCTTTCACTTCTAGCTCAGAATTGGCTATGTCATCCGAATCAAAGCTACAAATGCAAAACTGAACTTTAAAATCAAGGAGAAATAAGAAAAGGAGATAGAATAGTAAGACTCACCAATCAGAAGCAGTGGAACATCATAAATCTCCAAGCGAGGGTATCGGCAATTAACTGCGACAATAGCCCAGTTCCAAGAGCAACTATATTGCCATAGAGGGAGAAGCGTGCATGTAAAGGATAGTAAAAAATCGTGTATCTCCATAGCTCCTACTATAACCGGAGGAAAAAAAGGCGCAGAGAGATGCTAAAACTCAGGAAAAGGGGAAGGCGATGAATGGAAAAGCTCTAGAGGATTTTAGAGCCACAAAGAAAGCAAAATAGAGGAGGGGTATGTGACAATTCTGCATAGGGTAAAAGAAATGCATACTAACTTAAGTAAAGAGTAGAAAAGTCCAATATGCCCTTAGTCGACCATCATAGGTTTCTATAGTATACCTATCTTCGTAGCAAAGAAAGATTCTAGTCTTCAACTAAGATTGTTCGCTATCAACCACAATAGGAATAGAAATCCAATAAGCTTCTGGAAAATATATGATTTTAATAGGAATAGAAATCCAATTCTGTTCCAACTTCCTCGAATTAAAGCACTATGGAAAATATATGATTATAATATTGAGAAAATTCAAGTAAAAATATCTCACATAATACACTCATGACAAAGACATTTAAGAAATAGGTATACTAAAAATAAAGAATGCTCTAAAAAGAATATTATCTCTGTACATATCATAAATATGTTCCCAAAGACTGCACCTTTAAAGAGCAGCAAATACATGGTAAAAGAGCACCATTGTTGTCGGCGAAGAACTCCAAGTTATGCCCTAAACTCTTCTACCTCACGCCTAACTCTCCAACAACAAAAGTCAAATCAGACCGAAAAACAAATTCCTCATAAAGATTAACCCGAAAAAAAGAATAAGATTTGGACAAAAATTAAAAGAGGAGGTGACCTGAAAGTTGCAATACCCAGTTGAGAAGATGAAGAGAACTGGAAAAGGCATTAGTAAGTTTGGAGAACTTGAACATATAAGAAAATGAAATAAGGTGAAGCAATTGATCCTCCTACAGATTTGAAAGAAAACCATACATGTAATTGGAATAAGGGAGGTGAAAGAGTTGTGCTTCTAGAATTGTGTTCGAGTGTTACTTGGAAAAAGCAACCCAGACAATTATACCCTTTATTTTATTGTGCAAAATGACAAATACTAGATTTAAAACAAAATTATTGAGTTCTACCGAACTTATAACCTAAATTATAGCTTCGCCCCTTCTCTTAGGTGAAATTTACGATCTTGATTTCGGGGAAGATTTTCTAACCATGTTATATATGATGGTTTGCAATGGGCATACATGGGACAAGGAAGACCAACCCTCCTCCCCTTTTTAAGCCATTAGTAGTAGTGGCAAAATAATTAAAAGAAAATAGTTAACCACCCATATTATTCACTCTAAAATATATTGGATAATGAACTTTTAAAAACGAATCAAATATGGATAAGAACCATATTATCCATTTAGAATATGGATAACCAATTAATAATTAATGTGTTTAACTTTTATATTTGTAAGATCTCAAATTGGGGGTTCCTCAAGTTTGAAAGACTATGAATTCCCCCAAAAGTGATCATATTTAAGAAGTCAGGGATAATATAATTACCCATACTATGAATTCTCCCAAAAGTTTATCTGATACTTTAATTTAGGTACAATATTATTTTCGTCACCCAAATGATTTCTAAAATATATTTCTTTTTTTGTTGATTTCTTACTTGATTTAAAAATTGTAAATTCACTTGAGTGGAAATAAATTGATCATGTGGATCTTATATACATTGATATTATTGGCACGTGAGTTGTCCATGCAGTTGTGATAGAAATATAGGCACGAGGTGCCGTGGAAATATGGAAGTGGGTTGGGACCCGCAGTTTTTATGATTATGAAATGAAGTGTCACGCGGTGACTTTTATTTGAAGGAATTATATTCCTAAAATATTATTTGAAAGAATTATAGTTGAAAAATATTTATTTGAAGGGAGTATATTCGAAATATATATTTATTTGACAAGGTTATATTCTAAGGATTTTTATTGAAAAACTTATATTTGAAAGATTTATACTTGAAGTACTTACATTGGAAAGACGTATATTTGAGGGATTTGATTGATTGGTTGTATTTGTGTTCCTTTTTCGTTTGACCAATATTTATGGTGTTCTTGTTGCCTTGTTGTTTACATCATTTATTTATTCTTGTTGTCATCATTGCCATTTGTTTATGCTACACTGCACAGGTTAATTAATTAGTGAGTGTCTTGACTGTACCTCGTCACTACTCTACCGAGGCTAGTCTTGATACTTATTGGTTACCGACCGTGGTGTACTTATACTACACTTCTGCATATTTTTGTGCAGAATGAGGTATTTAAGCTATCGAACTCGGACAGAGTTAAAGTGTGATCGCAAGGATTCAAGGTAGAGCTGCTTGGTCGTCGCAGTCCCTTGAAATCTTTTTATTTTATTGTACTGTTAATTATTTATCAAATAGTATTGAGTATTCGATCCTTGAGATTATTTTATGTATTCAGTTAGAGTTCGTGATTCAGTACTACCAGTCTTGGAAGGTTGCTATATTCATATTTGTTCCGCTGTTGGTTTTGATTATCTATTTAATTCAGTTTCGTTTATAAAAAATAATGGCTTCGAAATGTAATGAAAATCGGCTTACCTAGTCTTAGAGCCTAGGTACCATAACGACACCTGTGTTGGGATTTTGGGTCGTGACAAGTTGGTATCAGAGCTCTAGGTTCATAGGTTCTACGAGTCATGAACAAATTTAGTAGAGTCTTGCGGATCGGTACGGAGACGTCTGTACTTATCTTCGAGAGGCTACAAAGCTAGTAGGAAACTTTCCACTTCTTTCATTTCCTATCGTGCAACATTTATTCAGCTTGAAATATATATCTTATGTTCTTTTTCATCCACTCGTGTATAAAATTGCGCACTCAGTATCCACTATGTGCTAGGGTTGTTCAACCATTGTTACCATGTGCCGTCCAAATCGAGAATGACATGCGGCAAATAAATGGCTTGAGGTGTCTTATGACTGATGTCATACGAGTGGTGAAGGTTAGTATTGTGGATCATCAGACTATGTCCTATGGCTTCGCGCCAAGTGAAGGGAGTCCTCTATCAACGATCAGATTGCGGGGTCATGTGTTATATGAGTTTTGACCTGAGATGTATATATGTGGTATTGAAAGGTTCTCCGAAACTTGTATATGATTAAGAGCTGAGATTTGTATGGGATGATATTGGGACTTGCGGTATTTATGCGTCCTTAATAATTCTACATTTCAGTATCAACGGGGTCATGGAAACAATTTCAGAATACTCGGGGTGTTCCAGTAAGTTCTTTTAATGCACCATCGACACGGGGTTCCTATAATGGTTATTCCAGTTTTCCGGCATAAACTCAGTATAAGCAGTTGAACCCGCAGAGGGGTTGTTATGAGTGTGGTGATACTAGACACATCAAGAGAAATTGTCCCAGACTTGGGAGGGGTGGATTTCATCAGAGCACTCAAGCTACAAGTTTTATTCCAGTTAATACTCTACGTGCACATCTAGTTAGGGGTGGAGGACAGGCAGGTAGAGGACGCCTAAGAGGTGGAGGCCCGACCCATTGATATAATTGCTATGATTTGGGTGAGACCGATACACTAGATAGTGTCGTTACATATATGAATCAATTTACAATAAAACTATTCATATTTTGATTCTATTCCAATTATCGAGGTGAGAACTCCTTTCATACTCCTTATATGGTAGATTAGTGAATTTGTACTCCACTCCCGTGTTTATCCCTTTTGGGAGATTTGAATGGTGTCAACCCGTGTCTAGCATTTTGTTTTGTACACTATTGAGGGCTAAAAGTCCAAAAGTGACTTTCTGTTACTCACTACAGTGAGTTTTGACATAAATCCGGGATAATTTGGTTAAAATTTATGAATTTTACGCCCTACCGGTATGGGGTACATTATGTGATGTGAAATTTTATTTTTATCGGAATTTATGAGAAGAAATAAAAATAATCAGTTGGCATAGTGTGTACAATATTTATGATTTAGAGTTGAGAACGAGATCCTTGCATTTTTATATGATGTGAAATATTTAAACCGGGTTACAAGTCGCTGTGGAAGTTATATAAGGACGAGGTCCTTGTGGTGAAATATTTATGAGTTTAAACTCTCCCTTTGTGAAATTTAATTGTACAATAGTATTAATAGGGAGTCATGCCTGTTAGGCTTATTTGATAATTCTTGTATATTTTGCTGTGCATATTCAACCATTTTCGTGCTGTAAATATTGAGTTTTAGCCTATGAGATGAGTGCCCAGATGGCGTTAAATGTGACTCATTAATCTGAGTAAGTAATCATGAGGTCTTTATGCCTCACATTCTGTTGTCAGTGTTTTAAAAAAAAATCAAAATGAGGTGGTGGTTAATATGAGATTAATTGCTGATGTTGAAATTAATTATGAACAACTTTTAAGACCAGAGATGTGGTGATGAGCATACATGTGATGTGCTTCATGTCCTGATATCATTATGATAATGCAATGCTTGTAATGCTGAGATTAGTGTTATTGATATATACATTGTGGTGTTTTGTTGGGTTGCGGATGTATTGTTAGGAGTTGTTTTGGTGTTACTTTGGCAGGTGGATAGGCTCAATTACAGGGGAGACTCTGCCAAAATTTCAGAAATATTTGGGAGTTAGAAATAGTTTTTGGGAGAATGATATGTACGACAGAAGAGTTAAATTATGTTATGTATTTGAGGGCGAATGATCCTAAGCGGAGAAGAATATAACACCCCAGAAAATTTTTGAAGTACTTCAATACTATCAAGAAAGTTGATGTGTCCGTAGGCACGAGTTTCTATAGCCGATTGAGACTAAAACCGTGCGTTGTTGTGAAAATCAAGCCTTTTGAAAAGGTTTAGAGTATAAGAAATTAGTCTTAAATTTACAAATATGGATAAAAGAAATAATCTCAAATGAGATGGTATTGTCGGGCTTATCTCAAATGCGGTAGCATGGAATCAACCGTGAGTATATGTATAAAAGTAAAATCATCAATTTGGTAACCTCAGAATAATTCTTAGAAAGTTCGAGGACGAACGTTTGTTTAAGATGTGGAGAATGTAACAACCTGACTTGTCCTTTTTAGAATTAATGCCTCGTTCAGCGACTTAAGGTCTCGAGCAACTTCGTAATAAGTATTATGACCCGCGGGTGTGGTCGAGTTTGAGTTTTCAAAAGATTCGGAATTTTTAAAATAAACAATCCTTAATTAGAAGCTTAAATGGAAAGAGTTGACCGGAGAGTTGACTTTTGAGCAAACGACTCCGGAATAGAATTTTAATGATGTCAATAGCTCCGTATGGTAATTTTGGACTTAGAAACTTGTCCGAAAAATTATTTGGAGGTCCGTAGTGGAATTAGGCTTGAAATGCCAAAAGTTGAATTTTTGGGAAGTTTGACCGGGGGGTTGACTTTTTGATATCTTAGTCGGAATCCGATTCTAGAAATTGAAATTGGTCCATTATGTCATTATGACTTGTGTGTAAAATTTGAAGTCATTCCGAATTGATTTGATGTGTTTCGGCACAAGATATAGAATTTAAAAGTTCAAAGTTCATAGATTTTGATTTGAGGAGCGATTCGTCGTTTTGATGTTGTTTGATGTGGTTTGAAGCCTCGACTAAGTTTGTATTGTTATTTTCTTGGAAAATAGATTATATAGTTGTACCAACTAGGACTAAAGAAATATTTGGAGCACAAGTTACATATTTTTGTGCTATGAAGACTTTACCGGAAAACAATTTCGAAAACCCGAAAAAAATCGAGATTGAAAACCCCGACTTTATAAATTTGGTTTGGTTTATAGATTGAAAAATCCGAAACTATTGGTTTGATTTGGTAACTGAAAAATCCGAACCAACCCGACTTATGTATCCCAGTATTATGTTTATAATGCTAGAGCACTTGGAGTTCCGCATTTTACAGATTTTCTTGTTCATCTATTGAAGATAATCATACCCTACACAGAATAATTATAAGAGGAAACGAAGAGAAGGGCAAGCAGAATTAGTGACATACATAACATATATAAGAGTTAGAATACATATTACATATTGCATAAAATTGTCTCAAAATAACTATATATGCTAGGCATAGCCCTTCCTGGATAATAAAAGGCAAATAAAGGGATACATATTGTTGAAGTATAAATGAGGCCTAAGCACGTACTATCTAAATAACAAGGTTGATAAACAGCCACTAGTAGTATAAATATTTGAAAACAAAGTGAAATATCAAAATTATTATACAACAATAACTCAGGACCAAATCTTAGTTAACTAGATTGGAGACTGCTCATCTTCGTTCCCACTGCTGTCAATTTCAGCATTGATGAAAATTTTAAGCACTGGAATTGTGGAGAGTATGCCCATAGACCAGTCCCAAAAACGGTTGCATGTATTAGAAACCCAATAACAAGATATTAATGAAGAAAGTATAATAGTAATGAAGAAAATGTATCAATATAACACTTGCGGGATTAAAAATGAGGATAGAAATAAACCATTGAAGGACTTGGAAGATTTTCCAATGCATATGTGTATGCTGATAGGACGAGTAGTTGTGTGAATTGTTATAGAGGTGATGAAGAAAATAAAGGAAAATAATAAATAAAAAAAAAGGATTCTACTAATGAAGACCATGAAACTTGGAAAAGGATTATGGCTTAATATATGGAAAGGATCCCAAAGGATCCCAATCAGAAGACGATCCCATCATATATTTGAAGATATTTATTAACATCAATATAATGTACCTTAGGTCTACGAATCTCATTTCTTTTCTTCTTCTTTATTGGTTTATTCAAAAAATGAGTTCACCTCACTTGGTGTTTACCCGAAAAATCTGATAACGTTAAATTTAGGTATATTTCTAAGGATACATAAATTTCTTTGATACAAAAATAACAATACAAATATTTTTACTATGAGGATGGGAATGATGAACAGGAAAATTGAATAAGTTCAAACAAAACAAGCACAAAGAAATCTCAATATATCTCAGAAAAGGATGTGTTTATTGGAGTCTATCTTGTGTCTATAGCTTACAAGGATTCTCCCTTTTATAATAGAGGGTCATTACTTGGGGTATCGATATTCGGAGTGAGTGTTGGTCGGTCTAGGCATCTTCGATAATCTACGAATTGCCTCATAGTTCGATTTGGATATGGGCTCGATAATGATACAGAGTCTTGTCGTTGATCAGTCTTATAGCTCGAAGCTCGACGTGCCTACTTCGGACTTCGACCTAGCTCGTCATGTAGATACCCTTTGATCGAAACATCATCGTCTCGACGAGTTTTTATGACTGAGTCAATCGGTTTTGACCGTACACAGATAGCCCCCTCGTTTCTCGAAAAAGGACGTGGCGAGAAACGATATGATATCCCTACGGCTCGATCAGATATATGCTGACGTTTATATCGATCCCGACCATGACGTATGTGATAGCTGTCCCATCGCCTCAGTTTTATCGAGGTATTTAATGTGTGTCAGACTGTGGTCGGCCACCGCTGATATTGAACCCTCATGCTTCAGTCTATAAATATACTTTCCATACAACCATTACCACTTTTGCGCCTTCTCTCTTCCAAATTCTCTTATTTATCCTCTCTATTTCGTTGCTTCAGAGCCGCCCACACCAGAGTTTTGGTACTGTTAATTTTTTACTTTCCTTTGCATTTTTTTTCTCATATCAATGGCGAAAACTTCGAAAACCGTACCTCAGAAGGAGAAAGCTTCTTCTTCACGGCCGTCCGATGATAAGGCGCCGGCGGAGCCGTCCGTTCACGACTATGTTCCTGGCCCGTGCACTTTGAAGACTGATTTTAAGGTGGAGAATCCTTCATCCGTTCCGGGTCAATGTGAGCACGTGTCGATGTATACGTGCTCTATAACGGAGGATCATCTCGAGGCCGTCAGAAAAGACTGCAACTGGGGCTCCGAGATTGTGTTGCAAATTGAAGAGGTACAGTCAAGACACTCACTAGTCAAATAACCTGTGCAATATAGCAGTATATAATAGTACGGGAAAACAATTAGCAATGATAACAACAAACACAACCAGTGATATAACAACAAGAAAACAAAAACATCATAATTATTTCTCAAATGAATAAGGAAAACAAGTACAATTAATTAAACAAGTCCTTCAAATATAAATCCTTCACATATTATTCTTTAAGATTAATATCTTTCGAATATACTTCTTTTGAATAAATATCTTTCGAATATACTTTTTTCAAATAAATATATATTGTTTTCAAGTAAAAGTCACCATGTGATACTTTTTTTCACAATCATAAATATTACGGGTCTCAACCCACTTTCATATTTTTCACGGAACCTCCTACACATATTTCTATCACAACTACACGGACAACTCACGTGTCAATAATAAAACATCATATTTTCCCCGGAACCTCATTCCCATATTATTTTCATAACTGCACGGACAACTCACATATTAAAATATCAATGTATATAAGATCCGCATGATCAATTTATTTTCAATAAATTAAGGTTAAAATATTTAAATCAAGTAAGAAATCAACAAAGAAATAAGTTTATTTTAGAAATTGTTTGAGTGGAGAAAAATGACATTTCCATTAAAATAAAGCATAAGATAAGCTACTGATTTGGATATAAAATTTATTAAATTAAAACATACTAGAAATTTTCTTTTATTTAAAACAACTCAATCATAACAAACAAGTACAACCCAAAAATACAAATCCTCAAAGTCTCGTACGAAAAAGTTAAGGTCAACACAATACAACAAGAAATACAAAATATTTAATATTAAATCAAATAATACATCACGAAAAATACAAGAATTTTCAAATTACAGAAAAATAAAATAACCAAAGGCAAGTGCAGCCATAGAGAAATATCAGCAAATGGCACTCCTAAGGTACCGTCTCGTAGTCCCAAATCATAAATAAATTCACAATCTTTCCTTATATCCTAGCGGAAGCATTCACATATTATTCTTTAAAAATTATTTTTTCCGAAATAACATCCCGCGTTTTAACCACCCTTATCACACTGTATGTGTAACGACCCGGCCGGTCGTTTTGAGAATTTGAGCCCCGATCCCCTAATATGTTCTTTCCCCATATTTTTTTCTACTTTTGGGATTTGTCGGAGTGTTTGGTTATGGAATTCAGGGAGTTTTGGGACACTTAGTCCCTAGTTGTGAGTTTAAGCCTTAGAGTTTGGACCGTAGTCGAAACTATGTGAAGACGGATCCGGAATGGAATTTCATCAACTCCGTTAGCTCCGTTAAGTGATTTTGGGGTTAGGAGCGTGTCCGGAATGTGTTTTGGAGGTCTGTAATAGATTTAGGCTTGAACTGGCGAGAGTTAGTTTTTCGGCGATTTCGGCCGATAGTGGAAATTTTGATATCGAGCTCGGAATGGAATTCCAAAAGTGGTTGTAGGTTCGTAATGTTATTTGTGACATGTGTGTAAAATTTAAGGTCATTCGGACTAGATTTGATGTGGTTCGACGTCATTTATAGAATTTGGAAAACTTTAAATTCTTAGGCTTGAATCCGTGCTTAATTTATGGTTTTGGTGTTGTTCGACGTGGTTTAAAGGCTCGGCTAAGTCCTTATGGTATTTTAGGATTGGTTGATATGCTTGGTTGAGGTACCGGGGGCCTCGGGTGTGTTTCAAATTCTTAACGGGTGAAAGCTTGGACTTAGAGGAATTTCTGATTTTTGCTGGTTCTGGTATTTTCGCACCTGCGGTGGGGAGTCCACAGGTGAGGCCTTACAGAAGCGAGGCTTGCAAGTGCATATGCGAGAAAGTCGAGAGTTGGCCTGGGGTTGCAGGTGCGAGGAAGTGCCGCATCTGCGATGCCGTCAAATGCGCAGAAGAGGAAGGGATGTCCGCAGGCGCGAGCGCGCAGGTGCGGCCCTTTCATCGCAGGTGTGAAGGCAGAGGGGGCAAGTGAGTTGCGCAGATGCACACGTTTTCTGCACAAGCGCACACGCAGGTGCGAGCCCAGGTTCCGCAGGTGCGGAAATACCTGGGCAGTGATTAAAACCGAAGGGCTTCGTGATTTGTATCATTTTTGGCTTTGCAAACTCGGGTTAGGGCGATTCGTGAGAGCATTTTCGATGCATTTCTTGAGGTAAGTTCCTTGTGCTTATTTTTGGTCAATAATCTTGCCTTGCCATTTATTTTCCACCTAGTTTATGTGTATTTAAGATGGAAATTGAAAGTTGGAGGCTAGGGATTTGGAAGTTTGAATTGTGGATTAGAGGACCATTTGGTGTCGGATTTTAGTAAATTTGATATGGTTAGACTCGTGAGTGAATGAGCTTTTTAGTTTCGTGAATTTTGTCGGATTTCGAGACGTGGGCCCGGGGCCCGGGTTTGAGCCAATTTTGAGTTTTGGCATAATTTTGGTAGTTTTCTTGTCGGATTTATTCCATTAGCGCGTATTGATGGTATTGTTCTGTTTTGAATAGATTCGGACCATTTGGAGTCAGATACTCGTGGTAAGAACGTGATATCAAGTTGATTTGAGCGGTTCGAGGTAAGTGGCTTGCCTAACCTTGTGTTGAAAACATTTCCCTTACGGTGTTTGATATTAATTGATGTGTGGGCGCCATGTACGTTAGGTGACGAGTACGTACACGGGCTATTATTGCAAAAAAATCCGCTTTTCCTTTCTAAATCATAAATTGTTTTCCTTATTAAATTGCACTGATACGTTTAATTATGAAACTTAGACTAGAGAAGCATGCTTACGTGTTTTAACTACCTAATTGACATTCTCTGCGTCATGTTTAGTTAAGTCCTTATTTGCCTTATCTGTGTCTAGTATAAACTGTATAACTCGATGCCATACCTGCCATTTCATCTTGCGATGCATATTTAAATTGGGACTACGGACGTATTCCGGGAGATCCCCATGTACTGCATATTTAGTTTGGGACTACGGACGTATTCTAGGAGATCCCCCTGTACTGCATATTTACTTTGGGACTACGGACGTTTTATGGGAGATCCCCCTGTACTGCATATTTACTTTGGGACTACAGACGTATTCCGGGAGATCCCCCTGTACTGCATATTTACTTTGGGGCTACGGACGTATTCCGGGAAATTCCCCTACTGCATATTTACTTTGGAACTACGGACATATTCCTGGAGATCCCCCAGCACTGCATATTTACTTTGGGGCTACGGACGTATTCCGGGAGATCCACATTGTACTGCAAATTCATTTGAAACTACGGGACGGTATCCCGAGAGATTCCCCACTGTGTTTACCTTGTTCTGAGCCGATGGCTCCCTTAACTGTTAAATTTTCGAGAATTTCTTTAACTGTGTTACCGTAAACTTTACTTATATCTTTTACTGTTTAATTTATTATATATACTCCGGTAGGGCCTTGACCTGACCTCGTCACTACTCGACCGAGATTAGGTTTGGCACTTACTGGGTACTATTGTGGTGTACTCATGCCCTTTCCTGCACATATTTTTCGTGTGTAGATCCAGGTATGAGCTATCAGCCTTGGGGTTAGCGCGTGCTGCTGATTCTAGGAGACTTCAAGGTACTTCTGCTTGTGTCCGCAGATCTTCGGAGTCCCCTTCTACTCCCTCGCCTTGAGACTTTCTTTATTATCTTCAGACGTTTTTATAGAGATACATAGATTATAGCAGCTTGTGACTTAGTGATATTCCAGGTCTCGGAAAATTATTTTGTATATGCCGAGTGATACTACTCTTGGCTATGTAAAAATATGTTGTTTATCTTTAAAAATATTGTGTTTTCTTTATATTTTCCGCAATATTAGGCTTACCTAGTCGTAAAGACTAGGTGCCATCACGACACCTTACAGAGGGTTAATTTGGGTCGTGACAAGTTGGTATCATAGCAGTAGGTTCATAGGAGTCGCGAGTCACAAGCCGGTTTATTAGAGTCTCGCGGATTGGTACGGAGACGTCCATACCTATCTTCGGGAGGCTATGTAACTGTTAGGAACAATCATATTTCTTTGATTTCCTTGTCATACGAGTTATCGACACCAAAAAAAAATTCTAAGATTCTATTCTATTCTTTCTCACAGATGGTGAGGACCCGCAATGGGAGGACCGACGATCAGACACCCGATCCCCCTGCCAGAGCCGCCATAGGCCGGGGTCGGGGTAGAGGACGACCACGCGGTGCAGCCTGAGCACCTGCGAGAGCTGCGTCAGAGGAGCCCCCAACAGCTCCAGCTGGAGGGCCAGCACCGAAGATCCCTATTACTACTCCAGCCCTCTAGGAGACTTTAGCTCAGTTCTTGAGCATGTTCAGCACTTTGGCTCAGGCTGGACTATTTCCGATAGCTCCCGCTACATCTCAGGCCGGGGGAGGGGCACAGATTCCCGCAACCCGCACTCCTGAGCAGAGGGTCCAGGTTGATCAGGCCCCAGAGTATATTCCTATGCCCCCAGTGGCTCCGGTTTAGCATGAGATCAGGGTAGCTTCTTCTGAGGTAGCGCAACTCAGACTTGAGAGGTACAAGAAGTACCACCCACCTACTTTCAGCGTACTAGCTTCAGATGATGCTCTGGGTTTTCTTGAGGAGTTTCATCGTATTCTCCGCACTAGTAGAGACGAGTGGGGTTTCTTTCACCACTTTCCAGCTGAGGGGAGCAGTATATCAGTAGTGGCGTCCCCATGAGCTGAGTAGTCCGGATGAGGCAATCTCACTCACTTGGACTCAGGTTTCAGAGATGTTCTTGTGTGAGTATGTTCCTCAGAGCCTCAAGGATGCTTGGCCCGTAGAGTTTGAGCAGTTGCGTCAGGGTTCTATGATTGTGTCGGAGTATTCACTCTGTTTCAGTAGGTTATCTCGCCATGCACCGGCTCTGGTGCTATAGTCAGAGAGAGGGTTCGTCGCTTCATTGAGGGACTCCACCCCAGTATTCAGACCAGTATGGCTAGAGAGTTGGAGATGGACATCACTTATCAGTAGGCAGTGAGCATTGCCAGGAGAGTGGACGGCATGTTTTTCCGGGACAAATAGGAGAGGGAGGCCAAGAGGTCTCGGGAGACTGGTCATTATTCAGGAGCACGTGCGCCAGCAACACACTATGGTAGGGGTTTTGTGAGTCGCCCTATTCAATCAGCTTTTTTAGCAGCCAGCGGTGTTCCAGCTCCTCCTAGATCTCAGGAGCTCTATTATGCACTGCCAGTATCCAGTATGCCTCCTACTAGAGGTGCTATTGCTAGCCAGTCCAGCAGGCCATGCTTGAGCCAGTCCCAGCCGCCGCGTCCTTCGAGAGGTTATTTTGAGTGTGGTGATACTCGTCACCTGGTTAGAGATTGCCCCAGAGCCAGGAGGGGTGCACCTCCATAGACATATCAGCCTGCACGTGCTCCACCGGGTCCTTCGGCCATTCTTCCAACACCAGCTGCTACCCCACCTCCTCAGCTAGCTCGAGGTGGAGGTCGGGGAGGTTGAGGTCGCCCTAGAGGGGGAGGCCAGGCCAGGTACTATGCCCTTCCAGCCCGTTTAGAGGTCGTTGCTTCAGATTCAGTCATCACATGCATCGTTCCTGTCTGTCATAGGGATGCATCAGTATTATTTGGCCCAGGCTCTACGTATTCATATGTGTATTCTTATTTTGCTCCATATTTGGGGATATCTCGGGATTCTTTGAGTTCCCTTGTTTATGTATCTACTCCCGTGGGAGATTCTCTCGTTGTGGACCGTGTATATCGGTCGTGTTTGATTGCTCGTAGTGATTTTGAGACCAGAGCCGATTTGTTATCACTCAGTATGGTAGATTTTGATGTTATCTTGGGCCTGGACTGGTTGTGGCCTCATTATGCTATTCTTGATTCTCACGCTAAGACCGTGACGCTGGCTATGCTAGGCTTATCGAGATTAGAGTGGAGAGGTACCTTAGAGTATACTCCCCGCAGGGTCATTTCATTTCTTAAGGATCAGCGAATGGTTGAGAAGGGGTGTGGTGCATATTTGGCCTATGTGAGAGATGTCAGTATTGATACCTCTACAGTCGAGTCAGTTCCAGTAGTGGGGGACTTTCCAGATATGTTTCCAGCTGATCTTCTAGGCATGCCACTCGACAGAGATAATGATTTTGGCATTGATTTGTTGCCAGACACTCATCCCATTTCTATTCCTCCCTACCGTATGGCTTCTCCTGAGTTGAAGGAGTTAAAGGAGCAGTTGCAGGAGTTGCTTGATAAGGGTTTCATCAGGCCCATTGTATCACCTCTGGGTGCTCCGGTCTTATTTGTGAAGAAGAAGGATGGTTCTATGCGTATGTGTATTGATTATCGGCATTTGAACAAGGTTACAGTGAAGAAAAGGTATCCTTTGCCTCGCATCGATGATTTATTTGATCAGTTACAAGGTGCCAGGGTGTTTTCCCAAGATCGACTTGCGTTCTGGCTATCATCAATTGAAGATTCGGGAGCCGGACCTCACGAAGACTTCTTTCAGGACCAGATATGGTTAATAAGAGTTTCTTGTCATGCCATTTGGGCTGACCAATGACCCATCAACCTTTATGCATTTGATGCACAGTGTGTTCCGGCCTTATCTTGATTCCTTCATCATTGTGTTTATTGACGACATCCTGGTATATTCCCGGTCTCGGGAAGATCATGAACAGCACTCGAGGACCGTGCTTCAGACTTTTAGGGAGAAGAGGTTATATGCAAAATTTTCTAAGTGTGAAATCTGGCTTGATTCAGTGGCATTCTTGGGCAACATAGTGTCTTGTGATGGGATCAAGATAGATCCGAAGAAGGTGGAGGCAGTGTAGAGTTGGCCTAGACCGTCATCAGCTACGAAGATCCGGAGTTTTCTTGGTTTGGCAGGGTATTACCGTCGCTTTGTAGAGGGATTTTCATCCATTGCAGCACCTATGACCAGACTGACCCAGAAGGGTGCTCCGTTCAGGTGGACCGAGGAGTGTGAGGAGAGTTTTCAGAAGCTCAAGACAGCTTTGACTACAACCCCAGTATTAGTATTGCCTACAGGTTCGGGGTCCTACACTGTCTATTGTGATGCCTCGAGGATTGGCCTTGGAGCGGTATTGATGCAGGACGGTAGGGTGATTGCCTACGCATCTAGACAGTTGAAGGTGCATGAGAAGAATTATCCGGTTCATGATCTCTAGTTAGCAGCTATTGTTCACGCCTTGAATATTTGGCGTCATTATTTGTACGGTGTTCCCTGTGATATTTACACTGACCACCGGAGTTTGCAGTACTTGTCCAGGCAAAAGGACCTTAATTTGCATTAGCGGAGGTGGTTGGAACTACTTAAAGACTATGATATCACTATATTGTACCACACGGGGAAGGCCAATTGTTGCGACCAAACACACTCACGCAAGTATACGCAGTCGTCAAGTAATAAAGTGACTAAAAGTCGGATGTCGAACCCACGAGGACTTATGATTAACTATTAACTAAATTAGACTATCCTAATTATCTAAACAAGAATTAGACCTAAAAATATTTGATTCTAAACTAATAAAATAAAATAATATAAATAATGAACTTTGAATAGAGAAAGAGCAGATGTTTTTATGGTATCAATGTAATGAAAACGATCTAGGGTTATGGGCTATCTAACAATCATATTGTATTCTTAAATTGAATTGACCGACTAATTTATCTAGCTTATTGGTTGACAGGGTTAATATTGCTCATAAGAATCTGTCGAGTTCTTACTCGCCTATTCAAGCTAACCTAACGCCTATATGTCTATGGAGTTAGAATAAACAAGAACGCGTTTATAATTCCTGTAAATCAACCAAGCAAGGCAATTAGGTATATGTCTATCCTAACCACGAATTCGTTCCCCGATGCCCGAGTTCAAGAACTTGCTCTACTCAATCCTATATGCAATCTAGAATTCCCACTTTCGAGTTCAATTCTAGATTCGTAGATAATATTCAATTGGTGATCAAGCAATCAAATAATTAAGTGCAAGATTGAATAAATAAACCAATATGATAAATCAAGAAGGCAAAATCAACTTCAAAAATCAACATTCATGTATACCCATGACCCTAGAATAATGTGAAGTTTAGCTCCACATAGACATGGTAGCCAAACAACAAATCATACAAAGAAACATAAAGATTACTGAGTTTGGTGGGAGAAAGATGAAACTTGATGAATTTGGGCCTCCACAGCTTTTTCGTCGTTTTTTCCCTCTTCCCCCTCTGTTCGCCCGCCTAAAAGAGGCGTTTTTTGCTTATATATTGCGTAGAAATTCGTGGGCTAGAGTTCTCCTAACCCTAGCCCAAATCGGCTTCAGGTGTTGATGCTAAGGCGGATGCGACGCATCCACCTCGTCCTCCACTTCTCAGCTTCGCATGCTGGGGTGGATGCGACGCATCCACCTCGTCCTCCACTTCTCAGCTTCGCATGCTGGGGTGGATGCGACGCATCCACCTCGTCCTCCACTTCTCAGCTTCGCATGCTGGGGTGGATGCGACGCATCCACCTCGTCCTCCACTTCTCAGCTTTGCCCAGGTGCGGATGCTACGGCGGATGCTATGGGCCGACTTCACTGCTAAGGGTGCACGAAATCTGATTTTTTCTAGATTGGATGCGACGCATCCAACCCCTCTTCCTCTAGCTAGAGCACCTTTTCTTCATATTTTTGCACTCCAAACACCTTAATTCATCACACACAACTCAATTAGTCATAAAATCAATAATTAAACCATGTTGGGCATTTTAAGATCAAATAACATCAAGAAGCGGTTAAAACATGGGTAAAGTAACATCAACACATATCGAAATATGCCAAACATCACTACCCCACACTTAAACCTTTGTTCGTCCTCGAACAAACCATCCTATAGAAGACGAAACAAAATTAAGCTCTTATCATTCAAAGCACACTGCACCTATGATCATGGTAATTTGCAACAATTCGGCTCTAGACTATGCATCACATATACTTCCCTTTAATTATGCCCTTCTTTAAACATATTCAAACGAAGACAACATGCTCACAACAACCCTAACCTCAAAAACTGACTCAATGTCACTATGCACTCATGGCTTGAACAACTAACATCATAGAGAAGTCTAATAACGTTACCTATCCCTCGTGAAACCATGTGCCCTCACAACAAGAACAAGAGAGCGAGTTCAATCCACACCTTCGAATCTCATGATCAAATATATTTTAATGACTCACATATATCAAAGAAAATCGCTCACTCTCACAAAGAAGTCACATGCATGCAATTGGTACCATAGGCTTGCCCTTAATGAAAATCTTTCCTAATGTAAGCTCGCTCGATCTAGAATCAATTAGGACTTTTTCATGGTTGTAATGTGGGCTAAGGGACGGGTAGGATATATTTTTGGAATAGTGACTCAACCTCATAAGCACTTTAACACATCACTAAATAACTTAAGCGCAATTTCTTCAACACCACTTCAATCTCACAAATAATATCACCCCCAATAATATTTCCTCTTTCTTTAAGCACTACTTTAATTCATACCCACTAGCAAAAACAAGACAACAATTTATTCATTTATATTTTTCTTTCTTTCAATTTCCGCTAGTGGTGTATTATTTTACAAAATAAGTGCACCCTTCTTTCTTTCATTGGTTCCACTCAAAAGTCACCCCACACTTAGTCCCTTCTTACTTCTTTTAGCGCTCATCTAACAATTAAAGTGCTTTAAGAGGTAAAAGGATCAAACCAATGTCAATTAAGAATAAAAAGGGTATAGGCTTGTAATGTGGGTACCAAATAACAGGTCTACAGGCTCAAAAGGGTTAAGTAGGGATAGATTTTATTTGTGATAAGCAATAAGCTCAAAAAGATCAAAGAAAGCCTAAAATCATTTTTCAAACCGAGCAACACCTAAAATTTCGCTTCAACTCACATACCGGGCAAGTTCTAGACACAAGTACAATACATGGACAACACAAAAACCTCACCACACATGGCACATGACTCACTAAAGACGATCACATTCCGACTCTCAAGCAATGCAAGTATTCACGGAGCCACGAGATATTAAGTATTAAACACAAGGTGAACATAAGTCATGTAAACGAGACCTAGGAGCCACAAAACATGCTATCCAATTTAACAAGGCATCATCAATAAATTCAAATCATACAGAAGATACTACACATGCCAAAGCATAAATATGTTACTATCAAACAAGTCAAGGGCGCCTAGGTTCATCATTCTTGCTCCTTTTATTCCCTAAATTCCTAATCTACTCGTAAAGAAAAAAGCTACCCGGTTCAAACTACATCCCATGGAAAAGAACCGAGGCACAAAGAAAAACCACAGGGGATTATTACTACCAAAAGAAAGCTAAAAGACATATTTTGGATTTTTGTTTAGACTTTAATCCCTCAAGAAAATTGTCTAGGAGATCAATCATCGGGAAAAGTCCAATTTTTCTACTTTTTTCGTTTTTTTTTTTTTTTTTTTTTCACAAAAGCTACTACACTTAAGAATGAGTACTACAACTAAGCTAAAATAGCACAGAAATTCATCCAAATGATCTCCTCACCCCATACTTAAAATTTTTCAATGTCCTCAATGCACACTATAAATAATAAGGGGGTGAACGAGACTCCCTGGTAGGCCAAAGGGCGAAGCAATAGCGGCTCACGAGGTACTCAGACTTTCCCCAGGCATTGTCCTTTGTGTGGGCACCCCACACTTAGTCCTCACCATCTAGCCCGCTTTTGCACTCTTCTAATGGCTTTGCTTCCTATGCTCATAATCCTACAAAACAAAAATAAATACTACAAAATAATAAAAATAAAATAAAATAAAAAGTGAACAAAAATAAAAGAAAGCAGTAAAGCTGGGTTGCCTCCCAACAAGCGCTTGATTTAACGTAGCGGCACGGCGTGAACCACTTTTTGCCTCCACCTCGAACTTATGAATTGAGCCCCTAACATGGCATCCAATCTGCGGCTATGCTCCAGTGGTGGGGCTACAAAGATAACCAGGCCAAGTAATAAATTTTTCACTCTACACTTCTCGGCCTTTAGATGAGGAATGTAATTTTTGCTTTTTGGCACAACAAATTCAAAAATATAGGCACTCTCATCCTCACCCTTTGACCCCCTCATTGGCTCAGATGGCTCGATTACTATCTTACTATCTAAACACAATGTGGAAAAATGACTGGAATGAGGTCTAATACGCCTTAATTCATGAATTGTACTACTATTTACATCCCCATATATACACACACTCAAGTCTCCCAAAGTAATGTTATCTATTCCCTCATATGACTCTAGAGCATTCTTCTCAACATTGGCATCCTCAAGAAAAACATGGTCTAATGATTGGTATTCTCGTTTTAGCTCCTCAATTTGGTCTAGAAGATTTTTTTCAGCTTCACACAACTCATCATTAAATTGTTGGCCATTACACGCGTCAACCTTTTCATTCAAATTTACATCCAAGTTATGCACAGCCAATCCAAAATTATCAATTTTATGTGCAAGATCATCTCTCTCCTTAGACCAATCATTCACCAACGTTGTTAGAAGACAACGTCGTTCCACATATTCCCTTAATCGAGAATATTCGTCCCAATACCAACCCTTACTCCCATATTCAAATTCAGCTTTCCAAGAGTTCAGGTCATGACAACCCCAAAATGACGGGCCATATAAGTCTTCCGTCAACCAAGAGTCTTCATCAATAACCTTACCTCCATATATTTCATCCCCAGATGTCATGGTGAAAGAACTAGAAACACACTAAGAGAAAAATCAAATAGTTATAAAAATAAAATATTTACAAAAGTAAAAACCTAATGTAGAAAAATAGTTAATTTCTAAGTCCCCGGCAACGGCGCCAAAAACTTGTTGCGACCAAACACACTCACGCAAGTATACGCAGTCGTCAAGTAATAAAGTGACTAAAAGTCGGATGTCGAACCCACGAGGACTTATGATTAACTATTAACTAAATTAGACTATCCTAATTATCTAAACAAGAATTAGACCTAAAAATATTTGATTCTAAACTAATAAAATAAAATAATATAAATAATGAACTTTGAATAGAGAAAGAGCAGATGTTTTTATGGTATCAATGTAATGAAAACGATCTAGGGTTATGGGCTATCTAACAATCATATTGTATTCTTAAATTGAATTGACCGACTAATTTATCTAGCTTATTGGTTGACAGGGTTAATATTGCTCATAAGAATCTGTCGAGTTCTTACTCGCATATTCAAGCTAACCTAACGCCTATATGTCTATGGAGTTAGAATAAACAAGAACGCGTTTATAATTCCTGTAAATCAACCAAGCAAGGCAATTAGGTATATGTCTATCCTAACCACGAATTCGTTCCCCGATGCCCGAGTTCAAGAACTTGCTCTACTCAATCCTATATGCAATCTAGAATTCCCACTTTCGAGTTCAATTCTAGATTCGTAGATAATATTCAATTGGTGATCAAGCAATCAAATAATTAAGTGCAAGATTGAATAAATAAACCAATATGATAAATCAAGAAGGCAAAATCAACTTCAAAAATCAACATTCATGTATACCCATGACCCTAGAATAATGTGAAGTTTAGCTCCACATAGACATGGTAGCCAAACAACAAATCATACAAAGAAACATAAAGATTACTGAGTTTGGTGGGAGAAAGATGAAACTTGATGAATTTGGGCCTCCACAGCTTTTTCGTCATTTTTTCCCTCTTCCCCCTCTGTTCGCCCGCCTAAAAGAGGCGTTTTTTGCTTATATATTGCGTAGAAATTCGTGGGCTAGAGTTCTCCTAACCCTAGCCCAAATCGGCTTCAGGTGTTGATGCTAAGGCGGATGCGACGCATCCACCTCGTCCTCCAATTCTCAGCTTCGCATGCTGGGGTGGATGCGACGCATCCACCTCGTCCTCCACTTCTCAGCTTCGCATGCTGGGGTGGATGCGACGCATCCACCTCGTCCTCCACTTCTCAGCTTTGCCCAGGTGCGGATGCTACGGCGGATGCTATGGGCCGACTTCACTGCTAAGGGTGCACGAAATCTGATTTTTTCTAGATTGGATGCGACGCATCCAACCCCTCTTCCTCTAGCTAGAGCACCTTTTCTTCATATTTTTGCACTCCAAACACCTTAATTCATCACACACAACTCAATTAGTCATAAAATCAATAATTAAACCATGTTGGGCATTTTAAGATCAAATAACATCAAGAAGCGGTTAAAACATGGGTAAAGTAACATCAACACATATCGAAATATGCCAAACATCACCAATGTAGTGGCCGACGCCTTGAGTTGCTGGGCAGAGAGTTTGGCATATCTTCCATTAGCTGAGAGGCCCTTAGCCTTGGATGTTCAGGCCTTAGCCAGCCAGTTGGTGAGATTGGATATTTCAGAGCCTAGCCGGGTATTAGCTTGTATGGTTTCCCGGTCTTCTCTTTATGACCGTATCAGAGAGCGCCGGTATGATGATCCTCATCTTCTAGTTCTTCAGGACAGGGTTCGGCGAGGTGATGCCAGAGATATGACTATTGGTGATGACGGTGTGATGAGGATGCAGGTCCGGATCTGTGTGCCCAATGTAGATGGGCTTCGGGAGTTGATTCTTGAGGAGGCCCATAGCTCGTGGTACTCCATTCATCCGGGTGACGCGAAGATGTACCAGGACTTGAGGCAGCACTATTGGTGGAGAAGAATGAAAAGGGATATAGTTGGGTTTGTAGCCAAGTGTCTCAACTGTCAGCAGGTTAAATATGAGCATCAGAGACAGGGTGGAATACTTCAGAGGTTAGAGATCCCAGAGTGGAAGTGGGAGCGGATCACCATGGACTTTGTGGTTGGACTCCCTCGGACTTTGAGAAAGTTTGACGCTCTTTCGGTGATCGTGGATCGGCTGACCAAGTCAGCCCATTTCTTTCCAGTGTAGTTACATACTCTTCGGAGAGATTGGCTGAGATTTATATCAGAGAGATTATCCGCCTTTATGGTAATCTAGTATCCATCATTTCAGACAGAGGTACACAGTTCACATCCCAATTTTGGAGAGCCGTACAACAGGAGTTGGGTACTAGGGTGGAGCTGAGCATAGCCATTCACCCACAGATGGACGGGCAGTCCGAGCGCACAATTTAGATTCTTGAGGATATGCTCCGTTCTTGTGTGATGGAGTTCGGAGGGTCATGGGACCAATACTTGCCACTTGCAGCGTTTGCCTACAACAACAGTTACCAGTACAACATTCAGATGGCACAATATGAGGCTTTGTATGGTAGGCGGTGCCGGTCCCCAGTGGTATAGTTTGAGCCGGGCGAGGCCCGACTGTTGGGTACAAACTTGGTCCAGGATGCCCTGGATAAGGTGAAGGTGATTCAGGAGAGACTTCGCACAGCCCAGTCCATGCAGAAGAGTTATGCGGACCGGAAGGTTCATGATTTGGCATTTATGGTTGGTGAGCGGTCTTGCTTCGGGTATCGCCTATGAAGGGCGTCATGAGATTCGGGAAGAAGGGAAAGCTGAGCCCGAGGTTCATTGGTCCTTTTGAGATATTGCGATGAGTTGGGGAGGTTCCTTTTGAGCTTTCCTTGCCTCCCAGCCTAGCAGGAGTTCACCTGCTATTCCACGTGTCTATGCTCCGGAAGTATCACGGTGATCCGACTCATGTATTGGATTTCAGCTCAGTCCAGTTGGACAAAGATCTATCTTATGTTGAGGAGCCAGTAGCCATTTTGGACAGGCAGGTCAGAAATCTCAGGTCAAAGAATGTTTCTTCAATAAAGGTCCAGTGGAGAGGTCAGCCGGTCGAGGAGGTGACTTGGGAGACAGAGCAGGATATGGGCAGCCAGTACCCTCATCTTTTCACAGTTTCAGGTATGTCTTTACACTCGTTCGAGGACGAACGATTATTTTAAGAGAGGGAGGATGTAATGACCCAGCCAATTGTTTTGAGAATTTGAGCCCCGATCCCCTACTATCTACTTTCCCCGTATTTGTTTCTGCTTTTGGGATTTGCCGGAGTGTTTGCTTATGGAATTCGGGGAGTTTTGGGACACTTATTCCCTAGTTGTGAGTTTAAGCCTTAGAGTTTAGACGTAGTCGGAATTGTGTGAAGACGGATCCGGAATATAATTCTGTCGATTCTGTTAGCTCCGTTGAGTTATTTTGGGGTTAGGAGCATGTCCGGAATGTGTTTTGGAGCTCTGTAGTAGATTTAGACTTGAATTGGCGAGAGTTAGCTTTTCGGCAATTTCGGCCGATAGTGGAAATTTTGATATCGAGCTCGGAATGGAATTCCGAAAGTGGCTGTAGGTTCATAATGTCATTTGTGACCTGTGTGTAAAAGTTCAGGTCATTCGGACTAGATTTGATGTGGTTCGGCGTCGTTTGTAGAATTTGGAAAACTTTAAATTCTTAGGCTTGAATCCGTGCTTAATTCATGATTTTGGTGTTGTTCGACGTGGTTTAAAGGATCGACTAAGTTTTCATGGTTCTTTAGGATTGGTTGGTATGTTTGGTTGAGGTACCGGGGGCCTCAGGTGTGTTTCAGATGCTTAACGGGTGAAACCTTGGACTTAGAGAAATTTCTGATATTTGTTGGTTCTGGTATTTTCGCACCTGCGGTGGGGAGTCCGCTGGTGCGGCCTCGCAGAAGCGAGGCTTGCAGGCGCATATGAGAGAAAGTTGAGAGTTGGCCTGGGGTCGCAGGTGCGAGGAAGTGCCGCATCTGCGATGCCCGAATGTGCAAGGTTGTTCGCAAATGCGCAAGATGCGCAGAAGCGGAAGGGATGTCCGCAGGTGCGAGCGTGCAGGTATGGACCTTTCGTCGCAGGTGCAAAGGCAGAGGGGGCAAGTGAGTTGCGCAGATGTGCACGTTTTCCGCACAAGCGCACCCACAGGTTCGAGCTCAGGTTCCGTAGGTGCGGAAATACCTGGGCAGTGATTAAAACCGAAGGGATTCGCGATTTTTATCATTTTTGGCTTTGCAAACTCGGGTTAGGGAGATTGTTGAGAGCATTTTCGAGGCATTTCTTAAGGTAAGTTCCTTGTGCTTATTTTTGGTCAATACCATGTATTTTCCACCTAGTTTATGTGTATTTAAGATGGAAATTGGAAGTTGGAGGCTAGGGATTTGGAAGTTTGAATTGTGTATTGGAGGACCATTTGATGTCGGATTTTAGTAAATTTGATATGGTTAGACTCGTGAGTGAATGAGCTTTCTAGTTTCGTGAATTTTGTCAGGTTTCGAGACGTGGGGCAGGGTTTGAGCCAATTTCGGGTTATGGCCTAATTTTTGTAGTTTTTCTTGTGGGATTCATTCCATTAGCGCTTATTGATGGTATTGTACTGTTTTGAATAGATTCATACCATTTGGAGTCGGATACTCGTGGAAAGAACGTGATATTGAGTTGATTAGAGCGGTTCGAGGTAAGTGGCTTGCCTTACCTTGTGTTGGGCACTTTTCCCTTAAGGTGTTTGATATTAATTGATGTGTGGGCGCCGTGTATGTGAGGTGACGAGTACGGACACAGGCTATTATTGCAAAAATTCCTTTTTTCCTTTCTAAATCATAAATTATTTTCCTTATTAAATTGTACTAATACGTTTAATTGTGAAACTTAGACTAGAGAAGCATGCTTACGTGTTTTAACTGCCTAATTGACATTCTGTGCGTCATGTTTAGTTAAGTCCTTATTTGCCTTATCTGTGTCTAGTATAAACTGTATAACTCGATGCCATACATGCCATTTCATCTTGCGTTGCATATTTAAATTGGGACTACAGACATATTCTGGGAGATCTCCCTGTACTGCATATTTACTTTGGGACTACAGACGTATTCTAGGAGATCCCCCTGTACTTCATATTTACTTTGGGACTACGGACGTATTTCGAGAAATCCCCCAGTACTGCATATTTACTTTGGGACTACAGATGTATTCCGGGAGATCCCCCAGTACTGCATATTTATTTTGGGGCTACGGACGTATTCCGGGAGATCCTCCCTGTACTGCATATTCATTTAAAACTACGGGACGATATCCCGAGAGATTCTCCAATGTGTTTACCTTGTTCTGAGCCGAGGGCTCCCTTAACTGTTAAATTTTCGAGAATTTCTTTAACTGTGTTACCGTAAAGTTTACTTATATCTTTTATTTTAATTTATTATATTTACTCCGGTAGGGCCTTGACCTAACCTCGTCACTACTCGACCGAGGTTAGGCTTGGCATTTATTGGGTACCATTGTGGTGTATTCATACCCTTTCCTACACAAGTGTTTCATGTGCAGATCCAGGTACGAGCTATCAGCCTTGGGGTTAGCGCGTGTTGCTGATTCTAGGAGACTTCAAGGTACTTCTGCTTGTATCCGTAGATCTTCGGAGTCCCCTTCTACTCCCTCGCCTAGAGACTTTCTTTATTATCTTTAGACTTTTGTATAGAGATACATAGATTATAGCAGCTTGTGACTTAGTGATATTCCAGGTCTTGAAAAATTATTTTGTATATGCCGAGTGATACTACTCTTGGCTATTTAAAAATATGTTGTTTATCTTTAAAAATGTTGTGTTTTCTTTATATTTTATGCAATATTATGCTTACCTAGTCGTAAAGACTAGGTGCCATCACGATACCTTACGGAGGGTTAATTTGGATCGTGACAACATGACTTCTAGTAGTTCCCTTACTAGCCACGCGTATCAATCCCCCTTTATCTCACCGCATGCATTACAACACCCAGATCTTATACCATCGCATACGTATCAATATCACAATTTATTACAATTCGCACACATCGTATCCTTAAGAACAAGAAAATGAGGATCATCATATTGTCGCTCTTTGATATGCGCATATAAAGAAGACCGAGCGACTGTACAAGCTAGAACCCGACTGGGCTCTAAAACATTCAACCTCACAAACTGATTGGCTAAAGTCTGAACATCTGCAACTAGTGGCCTCTCACCAACTGTAATATACGTAAGGCTGCCCATACTCACATCCTTTCTACTCAAAGCATCGGCCACCACATTGGCCTTTCTAGGGTGATACGAAATGGTGATATCATAGTCTTTCAATAGCTCCAATTATCTTCTCTGCCTCAAATTAAGATCTTTTTGTATGAATAGATACTGTAGACTACGATGATCTGTGAATACTTCACATGACCAAGTGCCCGATTATCATAGCATAACACAACTTGCACCTCAAGTGCTCAAATATCACAACATATTATAAATTGCACATCAAGTGCTCAAATAACAAAACATATTATAAATTGCATATCAAGTGCTCAAATATCAAAACATATCACAAGTTGCACCTCAAATGCTCAAATATTTCAACATATCACAAATTGCACATCAAGTGCTCAAATATTACAACATATCAAAAATTTTACATCAAGTGCTCAAATAATATAACTTGTCATAGAAATCAACACTACATTATTTTCCACAATAAGGAGCTCATGGATCGGCCATAATGTGCACAGAAAATCTTAATAAAATTTTCGGGAGTGAACAACTCAACTAAATAATATTTCACAATTTAACACTTTGCCTCAATATGATTTACGACCTAAATATCTCAATACCAATTTCAACAACATGAACTGGAAATTAATACATCAAGGAATAACACCTTCTTAAATCCAAATTTTTGGTAAATAGATTAATGCCTCATTTTTAAAATATTTAATAAATTATTTGAAATGAATAATCCATAATGAAATTATCTACCAAAAATATCAACTCAACAAAAAAATACGGGATTCATATAAATATCAAGGTGGCAATCACACTAAATCATCATATAAAAACAAATTCAACAAACAAGGATAAGGCGTGACAAATCAAGCATTTACTAAGTTCCAACAATTTTTTCAATTTAATACATAAGGACGTCTATGAATTTCAACCGGTATAATTTGCATATATAAACCAAGTACGTACTCGTCACCTCGCGTACATGATTTTCAATTACGCAATTTTCACATAAGACTCAATGCCTAAGGGGTAATTCCCCCACTCAAGGTTAGATAAGATACTTACCTCGATAAAACTATGTCAATGCTTTAAATGATCTTCGCGAGTGAAGCCAAGTTCGGACAACTCAAATCTGAAATTCTCCCCTTAATAATACTACAATGGCCCACCACACTAAATAAATTTTAATCTACAATAATGCAACACAATTGCACCAAATATTAGTAAACAAATTTCAATCTACAATAATGCAACACAATTGCACCAAATATTAGTAAACAAATTTCCAGATATTTGGTCATTTAGACATTTTATCTAACACCTAGAGTACATAGCATTTTACTACCTCTAATAATGGTGTTTCTTCATCCAATAATCCAACAATCCCTCATTACCACCAACAAGATATAATACAACATCCTTTGTCCAATAACTACCTTCTTAGCATCGTTATAATCATCAATGAACTCACATCTACCAAAATTTACTAATGAGCTCATTACAAAATCTCTACAACACCCAATGATCTAGTTTAGTAATTATGGCTTCCAATCACCATATTATAAGTGCTAGTACTTATTTCTTGCTCATATATTAACTAACAATCCAAGGATGTAGGTTTAGGGTGAAAGATTACCTCTTGTAGACAAAATCTTGAAAGTTAACTTTTGGGGTGTTCTTGAGATTTTAAAAAAATCCTATAGAATCCAATACAAAACCTTGTTGTAACTAGTGATTGAGAAGTGGAATCATCATAAAAACACACTTAGAAACTCACCTTAAGTGTATGTTAGAAGCCTTGTCTGGATATGTGATAGAGAGGCAAGCCTTAGTCTTGAAATCCTTTTATTCTTCTCTCTCCCCGCTCATGTATTAATAGGTCCAGGTACAGTATTTTTCCACTGGTGCAATCCCTATGCTATAAGGCTTTAGCTCACTGTTTTGCTAAAAATCGGACACAGTATTTTTCCACCGGTGCTATAAGGATTTAGCTCATTGTTTTGCTAAAATTTCTTGTTTCCCTCATGTGCTATAGCTGCGCTATGGGGAGATAACTCACTGTATTTTCTTTAATCTTATTGCTTTTAAATTAACAACCAAGGGTTCCCCATTACTACAACACTCAAAGAATAATAAAACAATTATTCCCAAGTATCCGAATAACTTATCCACTCCAGAAATTCTCAGGTGGTTCGGGTCTAAATTAAATTGTATTCCTAAGTTTGAAATTGCTCAAATTAGAATTAGAAATTCACGGGGCCTTACACATTAGCCTACCTCAGCACCATAAATCGAACTCATAAAATTTTAAAGCTTCCAACTTCCAAACTCGATCGCACATGCAAGTCATAATACATGTTACGATGTTGCTCGGAACCTTAAGTCGCTGAACGAGGCGTAAATTCTTAAAACGACAAGTCGGGTCGTTACCATTCAACACTAGGAATGACAATAGTGTTGGATATCTATATTTTAGTTTTGCATTGGTTTATTTATTTTTTCTTTATTGCTTAGCTGTGTAATTAATAGTACTTATTAGTTGTACTTATTTTAGCATGACCTATATATAATTTTTAAATTATATTAATTTTTATTATGGCATATTAATTAGTAATATTTTCTTTATGAGATTTTATTATCTTTGTTATTGAATATTTTAGTACAATACTATGACTCATCTCATATTATTATTATTATTATTATTATTATTATTATTATTATTATTATTATTATTATTATTATTATTATTATTATTATTATTATTATTATTATGTTATTTTCTTGAAAAATAGATCATATAGTTGTATCCAACTAGGACTAAAGAAATATTTGGACCATAAGTTACATATTTTTGTGCTATGAAGACTTTACCGGAAAAATAATTCGAAAACCTGAAAAAATCGGAAAACCCGAGAAAAATCGAGATTGAAAACCCCGACTTTATAAATTTGGTTTGGTTTATAAATTTAAAAATCCGAAACTATTGGTTTGGTTTGGTAACTGAAAAATCCGAACCACCCCGACTTATGTACACCCCTAGTACGTATTATGTTTATAATGCTAGAGCACTTGGAGTTCCGCATTTTACAGATTTTCTTGTTCATCCATTGAAGATAATTATACCCTACACGGAATAATTATAAGAGGAAACGAAGAGAAGGGCAAGCAGAATTAGTGACATACATAACATATATAAGAGTTAGAATACATATTACATATTGCATAAAATTGTCTCAAAATAACTATATATGCTAGGCATAGCCCTTCCTGTATAATAAAAGGCAAATAAAGGGATACCTATTGTTGAAGTATAAATGAGGCCTAAGCACGTACTATCTAATTAACAAGGTTGATAAACAGCCACTAGTAGTATATATATTTGAAAACAAAGTGAAATATCAAAATTATTATACAACAATAACTCGAGGACCAAATCTTAGTTAACTAGACTGGAGACTGCTGATCTTCGTTCCCACTGCTGTCAATTTCAGCATTGATGAAAAGTTTAAGCACTGGAATTGTGGAGAGTATGCCCAGAGACCAGTCCCAAAAACGGTTGCATGTATTTTTTTTCTAATTAAAATTTCCCATTGTCTGGGAGTGTTGTATTACTCAAGAGATAGTTCTCAATAGTACAACACGAGGGTAAAGGCTACCCTTCAAAAAAATGTGGCTAGGTGATAATATAATACAGATTCACTTGCCACTACCAAAAAAATCCTAGATTATAAAAAAATTAGCCTTGTCATTCTAATGCTTGAATTTGGCTTTTGTCCAGGTGTTAGGGGCCCTTAGCTGCTGCCCAGAAAAGAAGAAAGCTCCATTTTGAGCTTTGGACGCCATTTTTGCTAAGCAGTCCGCTTGTTGGTTTGCTTCTCTGTAACAATGATGAATATTTATGTTAGCCGTGCGCCTCAATTGTGCTATCTTCTCCGTGATCTTAGCCATTCTGTAATTGCTCTCTTTCTCCCCCCTTAACATATCAACGAGCAATAGAGAGTCCATCTCTAATGTAAAATCTGTATATCCATTTTGAATGCACCAGGTAATACCCAAGTATGCTGCATATGCCTCCGCTAGATTATGGTTGTTGCATCTATAAGGGAAAGAGAAAGCCATGATAATTTCACCATTGTCTCTTCTCAGAGCACCTTCCAATCCAGTACTTCCATCACTCTTTTTAAATCTTCCATCCGTGTTTAGCTTGAAATACCCCAACTCTGGTTTTTGCCATTGAACTACCATGAGGCTTTTTTTGGGATGTAACTTAAATAGAGTGTCGCATAGCCTGTCCCAAGGCAGTTTGAGTTCACAGTTAGGATAAGCCTTGTTTAGCGCAGCTTTCATGTTCCAACTGATTTGTTGCTGATGTTTATAGAAGTTGAATTTCTTCTGTTCACCATACCCGCAAGTACAAGTTTCTTTTCACAGTACCCAACATATGATAATAGGGGTAATACTTAATACTAGTTTATGTACATCATTAACAGAACTAGTATTCCACCAGTTATATAAAATATTTCTAATTGGGTGGGGGTGATAGCTAATCCCAAGTTGAGAGCCAAGCTGTTTCCAAACATAATTGGCTGCCTGTCTGTAACGATCCGACCGATCATTTTGAGTATTATAATCCCGTTTCCACATTTGCTGCTCAAATTGTGTATTACAGTTCTTATTTGGCTTGTCGGGGTAATTGATTTGGGCCCGGTGAGGTTTTGAAATGATTTGGAGCACTAAGTTACAAGATTTAGAATTTAAGTTGAAAAGGTTGACCGGATGTTGACTTATGTGTAAAGACCCCGGAGAAATATTTGCTAAGGAAATTAAGGTTTGGTAGTGCCGAGGTAGATCAATTAGTACAAGCTCGCCGCGACTCGGACTTATTTTTGGTTGAACAAATGCACCGATGTGTAAAGGAAATTTTTGTCGGAAAAGGGTCATTTCTACGACCACTATGCGGTCGCAGAATCACTCTGCGGACCGCATAATGGTCGCAAAGTGGGTCAGAAGAGGGGAAAGATTTGAGAAACATTTGCGGTGCACTATGCGATCGCATAATAGGTATGCGGACCGCATAATGACCGCAGACCGAGTCAGTAACGCCCGGCTTTGGAGGCCAAATTATGCGGCCGGTATGCGGACCACATACCTATTATGCGATCGCATATGCGACTGCATAACTACGTCGGAGCTTCCATTCTTTCTAATTTTTGACCCGACCCAACTTCGATATATAGCCCTTGAAGCTTATTTTTGAGCCAAAATCTGATATTTTAGAGAGGGGTGAGAGGAATTTAGAGAGAGAAAGTGAAGATTTAGTCATTTATCCATCAATTCTTGTTCAAGGTTTGAAGATTTCACAAGGATCTTGCTAGGACTTCAAAGAGGTAAGAATTTCTTTCCTCAACTCTTCAATTTCGGGTTTAAAGTAAGAATATATGATTTATAGTATGATTCTTGGGTGTAAGGGTATTATGTATACATACTAATAAGGTTGTGAAAAGATTGTTAAGTTTAAATGGGTAAAAATTGGGTTGAAAATGGTAGAAATGTTCATAGACTTTAATTGAAGATTTGAGGTTTGAGTTGATGTCGGATTTTGGTGAAATTTATATGGTTGGACTCGTAGTTGGATGAGCATTCATATTATGTAACTTTTGTCGGGTTCCTAGACGTGGGCCCCACGGCAATTTTGAGTTAATTTTGGAATTTTCGTTAAAATGTTGATTTCGTTAATTAGATGAGTCTATTATTGTTGTATTTATGCTATGTAATTGTTTTTGGCTAGATTTGGGCCATTCGTATCCGGATATTCCCGGGAAAGGCATTGTGACCGATTTATTGAGCTTGGTTCAAGGTAAGTGGCTTTCCTAACTTTGTATGGGGGGAAATCCCCTTAATATTTGGAACTATTGTGATATGTGAGCGCCGTGTATGTGAGGTGACGAGTACGTACACCGGCTAATTGTGATAAAACCCGATTTTTATTACTGAGCAGCAATATGTTTTCTTGTTATTTAGAGTTATACAATTTTAATGAGTACTAATCTATTTCCATTCTTAATTGAGTTATTCCAATATGTGTACCTATCATGTTTAGTCTAATACAACATGTCTACGTGTCTTAATTGTTTATGTGAATTATGCGCAGCATGCTTAGTGAATTTTCTACTTTTTCCCTGGCTGGTACTTAGTCTAAGTTGTAAGAATTTCGTGATGTAGCTGTATTTCAATTGTTCGCGCTGCATCTTTACTTTGAGACTATGGAACGGTATTCCGGGAGATCCCCCTATATTGCATATTTACTTTGGGGCTACGAAACTGTATTCCAGGAGATTCCCCTGTCTTGCATATTTACTTTGGGACTATGAAACGGTATTCCGGGAGACCCCCCTGTACATTTACTTTGGGACTACGGAACCGTATTACGGGAGATCCCCCTGTTCATTTACTTTGGGACTACAGAATGGTATTCCGGGAGATCCCCCTGCACATTTACTTCGGGACTACAGAACAGTATTCTAGGAGATGCCCTTGCACATTTACGTTTGGGACTACGAGACGATATCTCGGGAGATCCCCTATTGTATTTCTGTGTACTGAGTTGTTACCTTCTATGATTTCGTTGTTGTTAAATTTCAGCCTTTATTTTATTGTAGTATTACGCTCTATATTGTTTTATTATATATTTAAGATGGGGTCACGCATTGCAGTGGAGTTATGCTGAGATATGGTCCCTTGTGTTAGATTCATGTATTTTGGTTCTGCGATATGTGATAGGTTCTTAGCATTGCATTGTAGTGGTACCTGTTGAGCTTGCGGGACGGTTCTCTTGATGGAGTCATTTTCGCGACTGAGTACATTTCGATTTTTGCTTATTGGTGCATTGATTGCACTATTTGTGGCTCTGGGTAGTATTGGTGTTGCGTGTCAGTAGAGTAGTTGGTATTCGATAAGATGAAGTCGTCGGATCTAGGATGGGTGCTATCGGATTTGATTGCGGTATATTTGGAAGGATAATATCGGAAGTCGGCTTAGAAATTGGCTATAGTTCTTATTGAAAGAGAGGGAGCTCCATGGCCTGTTGATTGAATGAATGGTTATGAGCTTCTGCGTGTTCTTTCATTATCGGCGGTGCACGAAGGTTTTAGAGTTGTTTTCATAATTTTCTTCTTCGTAATCCTCATTTGACATGGGTTGCACATCTTCCAATACATTCACCTTTTTTGTTTGGCTTTCAGTGAGCATTTTCGTCAACAAATTGATGTTGGTGGCAAGTCCGGCAATTACTTCATCTCTTTCTTGGTTCTCCGTAATTATGTTGGTCAAGGAAGGAGTACCATATGCAATTTCACCCGTGGTGTCTTCCGAGTGCCAAGCTTGGTTATGTTCTGCCATTTTGTCAAGGATTTGTGTGACCCTTGCAAATGTTTTATCCACAAAAGATCCATCCGCTGCAATTTTGGATATGGATTGGTTCATTGGATTCAAGCCCATGTAAAACTTCTCCAACAAAATATTATCTGGAAAACCATGATTCGGTGACCTTATCAAGTATAATTTGAATCTATGCCATGCTTCATGTGCATTCTCTCCCGGTAATTGCTTGAAGAAGAACATTTTATCCCGGATCTCGGATTTCTTGCTTTGCGGAAACCATTTTGCTAGGAAAGATCGGACAAGTTCAGGCCAAGTATGGATGGAATTAGGAGGTATATTTTTGATACACTGTCTTTCCTCTCCATCTAGAGAGTACTTGAACACCCTCAACCTTAGGGTATTATCTGAGACATGATTGTGCTTGTGCATTGCACACACACCCAAAATATGTCTGTGATGTTGTGTCAGATCATCATCTGTGGAATTTCGAATAAATGCCTCTGCCTTGAGCATTAGGATTAGACTGTATTCCACTTTGAAGGTGGCAGCATCAACTCTTGGAGGGACAATAGCATTTGTTTCCTCAATATACTCATCTATATCCGGAAAAATATTCTCTTCTTTCGGCTCGCCCATGTTTACCTAATGATACCAAGCAAAGCAAGCAAAGTGTGATGGAATAGAAGAAGACGTAAAGTAAAGCACACACTATTTAGTAATTTCAAAACCGTATTCCCCGGCAACGGCACCAAAATTTGATACTCTCAAATTACAGATAAATAAATGGTGTAAGACGATCAATGTGAAATATAATAACCCAACTATGTTGGGGTCGAATCCCACATGGAATAGGTGTGAAAAGATTACTTGAGTAGTGTAAAAATCGACCAAGTCGTAATCCTACTCCGTTAGTTTAAAAAAAGAGTGTTATGATTGTGAATTATCAGGAAAACTATTTTGTTACGAGAATGTAATTAATTCAATTAAGGAAACCAAGGTTATCCATCAATGGAATATAATGTTATCGGTGTTAATATGATATATTTCTAATGGAAGGTCCTTTGATATGTAAATGGTTCCTAAATGACTACCCAATATTTCCCAATAATTAGGTAGTATATTCTCTTTATGATTTTCCCAAATATAAAAGAGTTACAGTTAAGAACAACCAATATTTCCCAAATAAAACCCACTTAATCCTAAGAGGTTCTATTAAACAAGGTTTAAAGCCTTGAGGTTTTGCTATTCAATTCTACCAAACCCTAACCCACTTTTTCAAGTAAAGATCGAGTAAAATGGCATTAGTCAATGTTTGCAACCATCAACAATAAATAAAATGTGATAAATGAATAGATATCAACCAACCATTATATATATATTCAATGGTAAACACCCATTAACATTACACCCATTTAAAGTCCACAACCTTAGTATTTAAAACTAGCTACTCATACTAGAATCCAAGAACAAAGCAATAAATAAAGTCATAAATCTTACAAAGATGACAAGATTCTCTCTTCAAAAGCTTATAAAATAATGGTGTATTCAATGCTGTAAGTGTAGCCTCTTTTTTAGACAAGATGTCCCACAAAAACCCTAGTTATTGTATTTATAATGGGCTAAAAGTCGGGGTCAAAAAGTGACAAAACTGCCCTGCAGATCAAGTCAGCGACCACATAATGGGTCACAAACAGCTTTCACGGTCCGCATATCTTCAATTTCCTTCGCAGAGTTGGTTCCTCAGATCTGCAGTATTCCATCGCATTTTTGTTATACGGGCGCATATCCATTTCGCGACTGCATGCCGTACTACAGAATCATCTTCTCATAAACTCTTTTTGCATTTGTGCGATCAATATGAGGTCCGCACAAGAGTTATGCGATCGTATAATAGATCATATAATCCACTCTCACAACTGGGTTGGACTGCTTCACTCTGCGGTTGGTCTGTGGCCCGCACATCATTTATGCGGTCTCAAACCTGTCGCATTTCTTCTCTTCTACTGGTTTTTTTCATCTTTTCCATTTTCTTGACTTTTCAAGTCTGGTTGTCTTCAAAACACCAAAACTACATAAGAAATGAATTACAATGCTTTAGAAAACGAACTAAAGTCTATGTAATTAGTATTAAAAATGCTGAAATTCTATGGCACATCAAGGTTAAGCACTACCTCTATTATTGCATAATGCAAAGCACTGCCTATCTTTGCATGAGACTAAGCACTGTCTCCATCACATTGCATGAGGCTAAGCATTGCCTCCATTGTTGCATAAGGCTAAGCGTTTCCTTTCCATGCATGAGACTAAGCATTGTCTCCATTACATGAGGATAAGCATTGCCTCCATCATTGCATAATGCTAAACACTTCCTTCCTCTACATAGGGCTAAACACTGCCCTCATCACATACAAAAATGATAAATGCTGCCTTGTCTCGTTCTAACATATGACAAAGCTTCACTTGTTCCCTCCATCAAATGATAGATATCGCCGCATCTTTGTATTTCATGGGCTGAAACATCGCTACTTTAACAAGAACATCATCAACAATTTCCTCTGGTCACTTTATTGAACGGTCGGCCATTTGCAACCTTATACTTGTAGGCCGAGGCATACCTAATCCTTGTTTCATGTAAATAGCAAGGGGCATTAGGTTGATGCTAGCCCCATTATCACAAAGGGCTCATGCAAAATCGCGCAACCCAATGGTGCATGGAATGGTGAATGCTCCCGGGTCCTCTTTCTTTTGGACGGTGGTTGTTGCAATGATGGAACTAACCCAGTGAGTCACATTCACCACTTCATTGTTGGTGGTTCTCTTTTTAGTGATTAAAACCTTCAAGTGCTTAGCAAAACCCGGCATCTCTTAAAGTTCTTCCACAAATGGAATGTTCACTGATAATTGCTTGAGAATGTCATAAAACTTCCCGAGTTTGCTATCATCAACCTTCCTAGCAAGTATTTGAGGGAAAGAAGGAGGAAGCCTAGGAATCGGTGCTAGAGTTTTTGGTGCCTCTATTACCTTTTCATTAACCTCTTCATGGTTCACTTCTTGATTTTTCACCTTCTTCAGGAGTCTTTCAACTTCAACAACAATTGGTACCTCAACTTGTGCCTCGACTTCATGTTCAGAATCTTCCACTTTGACCACTTGTTCATTCTCTCCTTGAAGTATATTCCCACTTCGAGTTGTGATAGCCATACAATGAGAATTCGGACCACTCCAACTACCTTTTGGGTTTGCAATTTTATCACTTGGGAGCGTACCTTTCTGCTTCGAACTTTTCTCTCTTGAGAGGTCTCCCATTTGCATCTCCAATTTTTGAATAGATGCGGTGTGAGAACCCAGAAGCTCGGTCATATTCTTTATTGAAGTATTAGATCTTTCTTGATTTTGCAATACTCGTTCAACCATGTTTTCCAACTTGGACTCACTTAAAGAACTTTACTTCCAATGGGGAGAGTTAGAATATTGTCTCTTTGGTGGAGCATAGGGGTTTGAACTCCTATTTGAAAAATTATTGTTGTGGTTGCTCCAATTTCCTTGATTTGAACTACCTTGGTCGTTTCGCCACTGTTGGTTGCCCTGCCCTTGCGGGTTAGAACTCTATTGGTTTTGTTTCCCTGAACCTTGGTAGGGTTGTCTTTGATATCCTCATTGAGAGTTGTTTTCATAATTTGCTTCTTCGTAATCCGCATTTGACATGGGTTGCACATCTTCCACAATATTCACCTTTTTTGTTTGTCTTTCAGTGAGAATTTTAGTCAACACATTGATGTTGGTGGCAAGCCCGGCAATTACTTCATCTCTTTCTTGGTTCTCCTTAATTATGCTGGTCAAGGAAGGAGTACCATATGCAATTCCACCCGTGGTGTCTTCCGAGTGCCAAGCTTGGTTATGTTCTGCCATCTTGCCAAGGATTTGTGTGACCCTTGCAAATGTTTTATCCACAAAGGATCCATCCGCTACATTTTTGGCTATGGATTGGTTCATAGGATCCAAGCCCATGTAAAACTTCTCCAACAAAAATTTAACCTAGAGCTCGGACTTCTTGCTTTGCGGAAACCATTTTGCTAGGAAAGCTCGGACAAGTTCAGGCCAAGTATGGGTGGAATTAGGAGGTAGATTTTGGATCCACTGTCTTGCCTCTCCAGGTATAGAGTACTTGAACACCCGCAACCTTAGGGTATAATCCGAGACATGATTCTGCTTGTGCATTTGCTCGTTTCATTCGTGTCGTATAGATCATGCAAAAAAGAAAGAAGGGATAGCCTTAACATACCTGGAGTAGGAAAAAATCCATTTGATATTTTTGAGAATGTTTACACCGTACTCCTTTAAAATTGCAAAATCTCTGTCCGATCTATTAAAGATCCAAACCCTTGAATGTTAGCTTCAATTTGCCTTCACGTTGGCTTTAAGTAGCGTTTCTGTTGGCTTCAGAGAGTCTCCTGGAGAGCTCTTTCCTAATCTCTCAAAATGTTAGATATATGAAGCCTTTTAATTAGCATAACACGTTAGATCTTGTAGCATTTCTCTCTGAAATTTCACGTTTGATTTTGTAAGATTTCAGAGAAATTTCACGTTGGATCATTGTTATTTCTCTTTTAATGGTATAGAAATGTTATTTTGCTTAACGTTTCAAAGTCCTATACTTTTCCAATAAAGAGACTAAGCCATCTTTACGTGAGAGACCAAGCAATCTTTATGTGTAAACAAGTTATCAACTTGTCTAGTGACTCATTTTGTATAATTTACCACCTTGGCTAAGCTTATGCCATGTGGCAATCCCAAGAAGATTCTTATCCACTTAATAACATAATTATCTCCACCATTAATCAATTATTCACACAATTAAGGACTATCTCAAATTAGTTAAAATACTATTCAGTTTTAACATACCTTATACACCTTACTATCATGGTCATGTGGTACCTTGTATGGCACTAGCCCATAAATACCGAGTATTTTAGCTCAGGCTGTATTTTATCCCAACATGTCAAACTTCGACAAACTTGATTTCCTTCGATTTGCCTACCCTCTCACCTTCACGAAATTACTCATCACTTGTTTGAAATAACATAATGCTTATAATCTCAAAATAATCCCATTCCCGAACTTACGTTGATTAACTTACGACAAAACTTTAATGTTCGAAAAATGCGGTATGTAATATCTCATTTCCGAGCTTTCATCAATTTACTTATGGCATACTTTTACGTACGAAAACATGGGGTATAACATCTTCCCCCCCTTTCGCACATTCGTCCTCGAATGTTGACTGGTGCATTTATTATTCTCATAACCCATAGCTCTTGCGAAGTCATTAATACCTTTCTTGCCATTTAGGAAACTGTGCTTTGAACAAATCCAAAGGCCAAGGAATTCCTCCCTTTAGGCCTCTTTCTCACACCACGACTTGTGGTCGTAATCTGTTGCTATCATCTGCCATGCAGCCTGTACGACGCTTTCCTTGTATGTGTGCCTATGCGACTCTTCTCTTTAGGTTTTAGCTAATATCCAGGCTTCACTTTTGGGTACATATACAGAACTTGACAAGATGTCCCTCTGGCATGTATAGGTGTACTGAAGTTCTTTGCTCGGTACTTTGTTGAATTTACAAATATTACTATATCTTATTTCATAGATCTGTTTATCCATTCGTATGACTTTACTGCATCTAGGTAGGTCATACTATATCATAACTCTTACTTTGATTTATCATTACTGAGGTCTGCTACCGAACTCCAGGTTACTTTCGAAATACTAAGTGTAAAGCCCGGTAAAGTTTGCAAAGGAAATAATGTTTCATGATGCCGGAATAAGCTTACCTGTTAGAGGTTCATGGTTCTCGGACTTTTTAGGTTGAACAATGCACCGGAAAGTTAAGGAAAAATTTTGGTGGAAAAGTACATTTCTGCGGTCCATTATGCGACCACATAACCACTCTGCGGACCGCATAATGGCGGCAGAGTGAGGCAGTTAATTGGGTCAGTTGGAAGCAACTATGCGGTTGACTAAGTGACCGCATAACTGTTATGCGGTGCATTATGCGACAGCATAATAGTTATGCAGACTGCATAGTGACCGCATTCACAGACAGTTCTTTTGGCCATTTTGTAACCAATTACGCGATCGACATGCGGTCCGCATATCGGTTATGCGATCGCATACCTTGTTCCACAGCTCCATTTATAGGTTTTTAAAATCCAACCATATTTCATTAAATATACTCTTTGGGTCATGTTTGAGCTATTATCTGACATTTTAGAGTGAGAGAGGGTGCCCTAGAGTGCGAAGGTGTTCTCCAATATTTGCCCTTTAATTCTTGCCCAAGTTTTGGAAGATTAAGAAGGGAAACTCACTAGGTCTTCATCCTAGAGGTATGATTCTGCACCTTAACCCTTAATTTCGAATTTTTTGTAGAAATGGATAATAAGCAAGATAATTTTTGGGCAAGAGGATTGGTTATATGGCATGCATATTTTATCAAAGTATGTAGGAAGATTGTTGAGCTAATAATGGTAAATATTGGGTTGTGGGATGATGGAATGCCCCATAAAAAGGGCCTTGAAACCTTAATGCCCACCTAGTGTTTGATAAAATGCTCAAATGAGCTAGAACCATAATCATCTTCCAAATTTTGATGTGATTTGTTATATTTCTACAATAGATTGAAGTTGCTAATAATTCCAGAACATTTAGAGTGTAAGGAAGCTCAAGTGAGGGATGTTGGCTAAACTCTTCTCTTAGAATTGAGTCCCACGATATTCATGTAAATTATGTAAGTCCCGAGTGATTCATTATGAAATTGGCTATTCCGAGTAAGATTGGATTGAAATATATATGTTCAACAAGCATCCCAAATGCTCTATTATTGTTATGTTACCAATTGAAAATGTTGTTAAAATATGGGTTGTGCATTAATAATGTTTCGACTTTAAGTTAAGTTCAAATAAAGGCTATTATGCCAAATTTTGTGAAATATCTCTATGTGCAATAGACTCTAAATTGTTCACATGTATACTACACACTTTGATTTGAATTATGTTTGTTGTTAATGATAAGGATGATATTTGAAACTGATAATATGAGCATGAAATACTAAATATGGCCAACATGCCAAGAATGATCTTATAATTATGGCCACTCATGCCAATGAAATAAAAAGAAGTGAAAGTATTGTGAAATACGATGATTGATATAAAAAGGTTGATGTCTCAAATAAGACAGCCTAGCCGGTCGGGTCGTGATCGTACACCATGCCGCACACATGGTGGTGATTGTGCTGGAAATTGTAATTGAAATTGTGATTGTGGTCGATGTCCTAATGGATAGCCTAGCCGATCGGGTCGTGATCGGACTCCGTGTTAAAGATGGTGGTATTGATATTGTGAGAAATTGTGGTTCATGTCTCTACTGAGATAGCATAGTCAATCGGGTCATGATCGGACTCCGTGCTAAGAGTACAGTGGTACTGGTTTTGTAAATAATGGTATTGTTAATAGTGGTATTAGTATGGTGAATAATTGTACTGGTATTGTGGACAATGGTATATCGATACTAAAAATCTCCCAAGGTGAGATAGGGAAATTAATTTGAACACTGTCTTGATCCTAAATTAAGGTTTGATGTTAATTAAGGCTTTCATTGATATTATGATAAACTTATTTGTATTATTTGTCATTCTATTGAGAGGGTGTTTAGCTATACATGCTAGTGCTATTCGACAGTACTAACGTCCCTTTTGCCGGGGGCGTTGCATCTTTCAATAGATGCAGGTGGTTCCACAGTTGGAGATATTGGTCAGTGATAGCAGTGCACCTTCTTCCCAGCTGACTTTGTGAGCCACACTTCATTCCGGGGTCATGAATCTTTTGTACTTTGTGTATTCTGTTTGAGGTATAGGTGGGGCCTTGTTGCCGGCATTATCATCGTACTCTTCTTTATCTATAGAGGCTCCGTAGACATAGTATGGGTTGAATATTGGTGCTAGGAAAGACAAACTATGCTATGTTGTGGTTGTATTACTTGTCCATTTGAGACTTTAAAAATGGTAAAACTTAAGGTAAGAAATCGGTAATTGCAGACATGACCACTTTATTGTTTAATTAAAGAAAACATATATTCTCTTTATTCATGAATGAGTTTGGGTAGAAAGAATCCAACAGGCTTGCTCGGTCGGGTTCATTTGGTTGAGCGCCGGTTGCGCTCCTCCGTTTTGGGGAGTGACATGATCTCCCTTCAACATAGGTATAATTCACGTCCATAACTTGAAGCTCTATTATAATACTTGCACCTCTGGTGCATACACAATCCGGTGAGAGCTTCATACCTACTTCTTATAAGGCTGGTACTTCTTCTAACTGGCTCTCCCGGTAATTGCTTGAAGAAGAAAATTTTACTGGAGCTCGGACTTCTTGATTTGCGGAAACCATTTTGCTAGGAAAGTTCGGACAAGTTCAGGCCAAGTATGGGTGGAATTAGGAGGTAGATTTTGGATCCACTGTCTTGCCTCTTCAAGTATAGAGTACTTGAACACCCTAAACTTTGGGGTATAATCCGAGACATGATTCTGCTTGTGCATTTGCTCGTTTCATCTGTGTCGTATAGATCATGCCAAAAAGAAAGAAGGGATAGCCTTAATATACCTGCAGTAGGTAAAAATCCATGTGATATTTTTGAGAAGGTTTACACCATACTCCCTTAAAATTGCAATATCTCTGTCCGATCTATTAAAGACCCATACCTTTGCATGTTAGCTTCAATTTGCCTTCACGTTGGCTTTAAGTAGCATTTCTGTTGGCTTCAGAGAGTCTCCTGGAGAGCTCTTTCCTAATCTCTCAAAAAGTTAGATATATGAAGCCTTTTAATTAGCATAACACGTTGAATCTTGTAGCATTTCTCTCTGAAATTTCACGTATGATCTTGTAAGATTTCAGAAAATTTCACGTTGGATCATTGTTATTTCTCTTTTCATGGTATAGAAATGTATTTTTCTTAACTTTGCAAAGTCCTATACTTTTCCAATAAAGAGACCAAGCCATCTTTACGTGAGAGACCAAGCAATCTTTACGTGTAAACAAGTTATCAACTTGTCTAGTGACTCATTTTGTATAATTTACCACCTTGGCTAAGCTTATGCCATGTGGAAATCCCAAGAAGACTTTTATCCACTTAATATCATAATTATCTCCACCATTAATCAATTATCCACATAATTAAGGACTATCTCAAATTATTTAAAATACTACTCAGTTTTAACATACTTTGTACACCTTACAATCATGGTCATGTGGTACCTTGTGTGGCACTAGCTCATAAATATTGAGTATTTTAGCTCAGGCTCTATTTTATCCCAACATGTCAAACTTCGACAAACTTGATTTCCTTCGATTTGCCTACCCTCTCACCTTCACGAAATTACTCATTACTTGTTTGAAATAACATAATGCTTATAATCTCAAAATAATCCTATTCCCGAACTTACGTTGATTAAATTACGACAAAACTTTAACTTACGAAAAATGCGGGATGTAATATCTCATTTCCGAGCTTTCATCAATTTACTTATGCCGTTCTTTTACGTACGAAAACATGGGGTGTAACATCTTCCCCCCCCCTTTCGCACATTCGTCCTCGAATATTGACTGGTGCATTTATTATTCTCATAAAACATAGTTCTTAGGAAGTCTTTAGTACTTTTCTTTCCATTTAGGAAACTGTGCTTTGAATAAATCCAAAGGCCAAGGCATTCCCCCCTTTAGGCCTCTTTCTCACACCATGACTTGTGGTCATAATCTGTTGCTATCATCTGTAATGCAGCCTGTACGATGCTTTCCTTGTATGTGCGCCTATGCGACTTTTCTCTTTAGCTTTTAGCTAATATCTAGGATTCACTTTTGTGAAAATATACAGAACTTGACAAGATGTCCCTCTGGCAAGTATAGGTGTACTGAAGTTCTTTCCTCGGTACTTTGTTGAATTTACAAATATTGCTATATCTTATTTCATAGATCTGGTTATCCATTCGTATGACTTTACTGCATCTAGGTAGGTCATACTATACCATAACTCTTACTTCGATTTATCGTAACTGAGGTTTGCTACCAAACTCCAGGTTACTTTCGAAATACTAAGTGTATAGCCCGGTAAAGTTTGCAAAGGAAATAATGTTTCATGGTGCCGGAATAGGTTTACATGTTAGAGGTTCACGGTGCTCGGACTTTTTGGGTTGAACAATGCACCGGAAAGTAAAGAGAAAGTTTTGGTGAAAAAGTGCGTTTATGCGGTCCATTATGCGACCGCATAACCACTCTGCGGACTGCATAATAGCGACAGAGTGAGGTAGTTAATTGGGTCCTTTGATATGAAAATAGTTCCTAAATGACTACCCAATATTTTCCAATAATTAGGTAGTATATTATCTTTATGATTTTTCCAAATATAAAAGAGTTACATTTAAGAACAACCAATATTTCCCAAATAGAACCCACTTATTCCTAAGTGATTCTATTAAACAAGGTTTAAAGCCTTGAGGTTTTGCTATTCAATTCTACCAAACCCTAACACACTTTTCCATGTAAAGATAGAGTAAAATGGCATTAGTCAATGTTTGCAACCATCAACAATAAATGAAATGTGAGAAATGAATAGATATCAATCAACCATTATATATATATTCAATGGTAAACACTCATTAACATTACACCCATTTAAGGTCCACAACCTTAGTATTTAAAACTAGCTACTCATACTAGAATCTAAGAACAAAGCAATAAATAAAGTCATAAAGCTTACAAAGATGACAAGATTCTCTCTTCAAAAGCGTCCAAAATAATGATGTATTCAATGCTCTAAGTGTAGCCTCTTTTTCAGACAAGATGTCCTACAAAACCCCTAGTTATTGTATTTATAATGGGCTAAAAGTCGGGGTCAAAAAGTGACAAAAATGCCCTGCAGATCAAGTCAGTGACCGCAGAATGGGTCACAGACAGCTTTCGCGGTCCGCAAATCTTCAATTTCCTTCACAGAGTTGGTTCCTCAGATCTACAGTATTTCGTTGCATTTCTGTTATACGGGCGCATATCCATTTCACGACTGCATGCCGTACTACATAATCATCTTCTCATAAACTCTTTTTGCATTTGTGCGACAAGAGTTATGCGATAGTATAATAGATCGTAGAATCCACTCTCACAACTGGGTTGGACTGCATCACTCTTCGGTTGGTCTGTGGCCCGCACATCATTTATGTGGTCTCAAACCTGCCGCATTTCTTCTCTTCTACTGGTTTTTGTCATCTTTTCCATTTTCTTGACTCTTCAAGTCTGGTTGTCTTCAAAACACCAAAACTACATAAGAAATGACTTACAATGCTTTAGAAAACGAGCTAAAGTCTATGTAACTAGTATTAAAAATGCTGAAATTCTACGGCACATCAAGGTTAAGCACTACCTCTATTATTGCATAATGCTAAGCACTGCCTTCCTTTGCATGGGACTAAGCACTGTATCCATCACATTGCATGAGACTAAGCACTGTATCCATCACATTGCATGAGGCTAAGCATTGCCTCCATTGTTGCATAAGGCTAAACGTTTCCTTTCCTTGCATGAGACTAAGCATTGTCTCCATTACATGAGGATAAACATTGCCTCCATTATTGCATAATGCTTAACACTTCCTTCCTCTGCATAGGGCTAAACACTGTCCTCATCACATACAAAAATGATAAACGCTGCCTTGTCTCGTTCTAACATACGACAAAGCTTCACTTGTTCCCTCCATCAAATGATAGATATTGCCGCATCTTTGCATTTCATGGGCTGAAACATCGCCACTTTCACAAGAACATCATCAACAATTTCCTCCGGTCACTTTATTGAACGGTCGGCCATTTGCAACCTTATACTTGTAGGCCTAGGCATACCTAATCCTGCTTACTTGTAAATAGCAAGGGGCATTAGGTTGATGTTATCCCCAATATCACAAAGGGCTCGTGCAAAATCGCGCAACCCAATGGTGCATGGAATGATGAACGTTCCCGAGTCCTCTTTCTTTTGGACGGTGGTTGTTGCAATGATGGAACTAACCCAGTGAGTCACATTCACCACTTCATTCTTGATGGTTCTCTTTTTAGCGATCAAAACCTTCAAGTGCTTAGCAAAACCCAGCATCTCTTGAAATTCTTCCACAAATGGAATGTTCACTGATAATTGGTTGAGAATGTCATAAAACTTCTCGAGTTTGCTATCATCAACCTTCCTAGCAAGTATTTGAGGCAAAGAAGGAGGAGGCCTAGGAATCGGTGCTAGAGTTTTTGGTGCCTCTATTACCTTTTCATTAACCTCTTCATGGTTCACTTCTTGATTTTTCACCTTTTTCTGGAGTCTTTCAACTTCAACAACAATTGGCACCTCAACTTGTGCCTCGACTTCATGTTCAGAATCTTCCACTTTGACCACTTGTTCATTCTCTCCTTGAAGTATATTCCCACTTCAGGTTGTGATAGCCATATAATGAGAATTTGGACCACTCCCACTACCTTTTGGGTTTGCAATTGTATCACTTGGGAACGTGCCTTTCTGCTTCGGATTTTTCTCTCTTGAGAGGTCTTCCATTTGCATCTCCAATTTTTGAATAGATGCGGTGTGAGAACCCACAAGCTCGATCATATTCTTTATTGAAGTATTAGATCTTTCTTGATTTTGCAATACTCGTTCAACCATGTTTTCCAACTTGGACTCACTTAAAGAACTTTCCTTCTAATGGAGAGAGTTAGAATATTGTCTCTTTGGTGGAGCATAGGGGTTTGAACTCCTATTTGAAAAATTGTTGTTGTGGTTGCTCCAATTTCCTTGATTTAAACTACCTTGGTCGTTTCGCCACTGTTGGTTGCCCTGCCCTTGCGGGTTAGAACTCCATTGGTTTTGTTGCCTTGAACCTTGGTAGGGTTGTCTTTGATATCCTCATTGAGAGTTGTTTTCATAATTTGCTTCTTCGTAATCCGCATTTGACATGGGTTGCATATCTTCCACAACATTCACCTTTTTTGTTTGTCTTTCAGCGAGAATTTTGGTCAACACATTGATGTTGGTGGCAAGCCCGGCAATTGCTTTTTCTCTTTCTTGGTTCTCCTTAATCATGCTGGTCAAGGAAGGAATACCATATGCAATTCCACCTATGGTGTCTTCTGAGTGCCAAGCTTGGTTATGTTCTGCCATCTTGTCAAGGATTTGTATGACCCTTGCAAATGTTTTATCCATAAAGGATCCATCCGCTGCATTTTTGGATGTGGATTGGTTCATAGGATCCAAGCCTATGTAAAACTTCTCCAACAAAATATTATTCGGAAAACCATGATTCGGCGATCGTATCAAGTATAACTTGAATGTATCCCATGCTTCCTGTAGATGCTCTCCCGGTAATTGCTTGAAGAAGAAATTTTTAACCTAGAGCTCGGACTTCTTGCTTTGCGGAAACCATTTTGCTAGGAAAGCTCGGACAAGTTCAGGCCAAGTATGGGTGGAATTAGGAGGTAGATTTTGGATCCACTGTCTTGCCTCTCCAAGTATAGAGTACTTGAACACCCTCAACCTTAGGGTATAATCCGAGACATGATTCTTCTTGTGCATTTGCTCGTTTCATTCGTGTCGCATAGATCATGCCAAAAAGAAAGAAGGGATAGCCTTAACATACCTGGAGTAGGGAAAAATCCATTCGATATTTTTGAGAAGGTTTACACCGTACTCCCTTAAAATTGCAAAATCTCTGTCCGATCTATTAAAGACCCATACCCTTGCATGTTAGCTTCAATTTGCCTTCACGTTGGCTTTGAGTAGCGTTTCTGTTGGCTTTAGAGAGTCTCCTGGAGAGCTCTTTCCTAATCTCTCAAAATGTTAGATATATGAAGCCTTTTAATTAGCATAACACTTTGGATCTTGTAGCATTTCTCTCTGAAATTTCACGTTTGATCTTGTAAGATTTCAGAGAAATTTCACGTTGGATCATTGTTATTTCTCTTTTAATTGTATAGAAATGTTATTTTGCTTAACTTTGCAAAGTCCTATACTTTTCCAATAAAGAGACCAAGCCATCTTTATGTGAGAGACCAAGCAATCTTTACGTGTAAACAAGTTATCAACTTGTCTAGTGACTCATTTTGTATAATTTACCACTTTGGCTAAGCTTATGCCATGTGGCAATCCCAAGAAGACTCTTATCCACTTAATACCATAATTATATCCACCATTAATCAATTATTCACATAATTAAGGACTATCTCAAATTAGTTAAAATACTACTCAGTTTTAACATACCTTATACACCTTACTATCATGGTCATGTGGTACCTTGTATGGTACTAGTCCATAAATACCGAGTATTTTACCTCAGGCTGTATTTTATCCCAACATGTCAAACTTCGTCAAACTTGATTTTATTCGATTTGCCTACCCTCTCACCTTCACGAAATTACTCATCACTTGTTTGAAATAACATAATGCTTATAATCTAAAAATAATCCCATTCCCGAACTTACGTTGATTAACTTACGACAAAACTTTAACGTTTGAAAAATGCGGGATGTAATATCTCATTTCCGAGCTTTCATCAATTTACTTATAGTGTACTTTTACGTACGAAAACATGCGGTATAACATCTTCCCCCCTGTCGCACATTCGTCCTCGAATGTTGACTGGTGCATTTATTATTCTCATAACCCATAGCTCTTGCGAAGTCATTAATACTTTTCTTGCCATTTAGGAAACTGTGCTTTGAACAAATCCAAAGTCCAAGGTATTCCTCCCTTTAGGCCTCTCACTCACACCATGACCTGTGGTCATAATCTGTTGCTATCATCTGTCATGCAGCCTGTACGATGCTTTACTTGTATGTGCGCCTATGCGACTCTTCTCTTTAGCTTTTAGCTAATATCTAGGCTTCACTTTTGGGTACATATACAAAACTTGATAAGATGTCCCTCTGGCATGTATAGGTGTACTGAAGTTCTTTACTCGGTACTTTGTTGAATTTACAAATATTGCTATATCTTATTTCATAGATCTGGTTATCCATTCGTATGACTTTACTGCATCTAGGTAGGTCATACTATACCATAACTCTTACTTCGATTTATCGTTACTGAGGTCTGCTACCGAACTCCAGGTTACTTTCGAAATACTAAGTGTAAAGCCCGGTAAAGTTTGCTAAGGAAATAATGTTTCATGGTGCCAGAATAGGCTTACCTGTTAGAGGTTCATGGTGCCTAGACTTTTTAGGTTGAACAATGCACCGGAAAGTGAAGGAAAAGTTTTGGTGGAAAAGTGCATTTCTGCGGTCCATTATGCGACCACATAACCACTCTGCGGACCGCATAATGGCGGCAGAGTGAGGCAATTAATTGGGTCAGTTGGAAGAAACTATGCGGTTGACTATGTGACCGCATAACTGTTATGCGGTGTATTATGTGATAGCATAACAGTTATGCAGATTGCATAGTGACCGCACTCACAGACAGTTCTTTTGGCCATTTTGTAACCAATTACGCGATCGACATGCGGTCCGCATATCGGTTATGCGATTGCATACCTTGTTCCAAAGCTCCATTTATAGGTTTTTAAAATCCAACCCTATTTCATTAAATACACTCTTTGGGTCATTTTTGAGCTATTATCTGACATTTTAGAGTGAGAGAGGGTGCCCTAGTGTGAAAAGGTGTTCTCCAATATTTGCCCTTCAATTCTTACCCAAGTTTTGGAAGATTAAGAAGGGAAACTCACTAGGTCTTCATCCTAGAGGTATGATTCTACACCTTAACCCTCAATTTCGAATTTTTTGTAGAAATAGATAATAAGCAAGATAATTTCTGGGCAAGATGATTGGTTATCTGACATGCATATGCTATCAAAGTATGTAGGAAGATTGTTGAGCTAAAAATGGTAAATATTGGGTTGTGGGATGATGGAATGCTCCATAAAAAGGGCCTTGAAACCTTAATGCCCACTTAGTGTTTGATAAAATGCTCAAATGAGCTAGAACCATAATCATCTTCCAAATTTTGTTGCGATTTGTTATATTTCTACAATAGATTAAAGTTGCTAATAATTCCAGAACATTTAGAGTGTAAGGGAGCTCAAGTGAGGGATGTTGGCTAAACTCTTCTCTTAGAATTGAGTCCCACGATATTCATGTAAATTATGTAAGTCCCGAGTGATTCATTATGAAATTGGCTATTCCGAGTAAGATTGGATTGAAAGATATATGTTCAACAAGCATCCCAAATGATCTATTCTTGTTATGTTACCAATTGAAAATGTTGTTAAAATATGGGTTGTGCATTAATAATGTTTCCACTTTAAGTCAAATTCAAATGAAGGTTATTATGCCAAAATTTTGTGAAATAACTCTATGTGCAATAGACTCTAAATTGCTCACATGTGTACTACACACTTTGATTTGAATTGTGTTTGTTGTTGATGATAAGGATGATATTTGAAACTGATAATGTGAGCATGAAATACTGAATATGGCTAACGTGCCAAGAATGATCTTATAATTATGGCCACTAGTGCCAATGAAATAAAAAGAAGTGAAAGTATTTTGAAATGCGATGATTGATATAAAAAGGTTGATGTCTCAAATAAGACAGCCTAGCCGGTCGGGTCGTGATCGGACACCATGCCGCACACATGGTGGTGATTATGCTGGAAATTGTAATTGATATTGTGAGTGTGGTCGATGTCCCTAATGGATAGCCTAGTCGATCGGGTCGTGATCGGACTCCGTGTTAAAGATGGTGGTATTGATATTGAGAGAAATTGTGGTTGATGTCTCTACTGAGATAGCCTAGTCAATCGGGTCATGAACCGACTCCGTGCTAAGAGTGCAGTGGTACTGGTTTTGTAAATAATGGTATTGTGAATAATGGTATTAATATGGTGAATAATTGTACTGGTATTGTGGACAATGGTATATTGATACTAAAAATCTCCCAATGTGAGATAGGGAAATTAATTTGAACACTCTCTTGATCCTAAATTGAGGTTTGATGTTAATTAAGGCTTTCATTGATATTATGGTAAACTTATTTGTATTATTTGTCATTCTATTGAGAGGGTGTTTAGTTATACATACTAGTGTTATTCGACAATACTAATGTCCCTTTTGCCGGGGGTACTGCATCTTTCAATGGATGTAGGTGGTTTCACAGTAGGAAATATTGGTCAGTGATAGCAGTGCACCTTCTTCACAGCCGACTTGGTGAGCCCCACTTCATTCCGGGGTCATGAATATTTTGTACTTTGTGTATTCTGTTTGAGGTATAGGCGGGGCCTTGTTGCCGGCATTATCATCGTACTCTTCTTTATCTATAGAGGCTCCGTAGACATAGTATGGGTTGAGTATTGGTGCTAGGAAAGACAAACTATGCTATGTTGTGGTTGTATTACTTGTCCATTTGAGACTTTAAAAATGGTGAAACTTTTGGTAAGAAATCGGTAATTGCAGACATGACCACTTTATTGTTTAATTAAAGAAAACATATATTCTCTTTATTCATGAATGAGTTTGGGTAGAAGGAATCTAACAGGCTTGCTCGGTAGGGTTCACTTGGTTGAGCGCCGGTCGCGCTCCTCGATTTTGGGGCGTGACATGATCTCCCTTCAACATAGGTATAATTTACGTCCATAACTTGAAGCTCTATTATAATACTTGCACCTCTGGTGCATACACAATCCGGTTAGAGCTTCATACCTACTTCTTATAAGGATGGTACTTCTTCTAACTGGCTCTCCCGATAATTGCTTGAAGAAGAAAATTTTACTGGAGCTCGGACTTCTTGATTTGCGGAAACCATTTTGCTAGGAAAGCTCGGACAAGTTCAGGCCTAGTATGGGTGGAATTAGGAGGTAGATTTTGGATCCACTGTCTTGCCTCTCCAGGTATAGAGTACTTGAACACCCTCAATATTAGGGTATAATCCGAGACATGATTCTGCATGTGCATTTGCTCGTTTCATTTGTGTCGTATAGATCATGCCAAAAAAAAAGGAAGGGATAGCCTTAATATACCTACAGTAGGTAAAAATCCATGTGATATTTTTGAGAAGGTTTACACCATACTCCCTTAAAATTGCAAAATCTCTGTCTTATCTATTAAAGACCCATACCCTTGCATGTTAGCTTCAATTTTCCTTCACGTTGGCTTTGAGTAGCGTTTCTGTTGGCTTCAGAGAGTCTCCTGGAGAGCTCTTTCCTAATCTCTCAAAATGTTAGATATATGAAGCCTTTTAATTAGCATAACACGTTGGATCTTGTAGCATTTCTCTCTGAAATTTCACGTTTGATCTTGTAAGATTTCAGAGAAATTTCACGTTGGATCATTGTTATTTCTCTTTTAATTGTATAGAAATGTTATCTCCACCATTAATCAATTATCCACATAATTAAGGACTATCTCAAATTAGTTAAAATACTACTCAGTTTTAACATACCTTATACACCTTACTATCATGGTCATGTGATACCTTGTATGGCACTAGCCCATAAATACCGAGTATTTTAGCTCAGGCTGAATTTTATCCCAACATGTCAAATTTCGAAAACTTGATTTCCTTCGATTTGCCTACCATCTCACCTTCACGAAATTACTCATCACTTGTTTGAAATAACATAATGCTTATAATCACAAAATAATTCCATTCCCGAACTTACGTTGATTAACTTACGAAAAAACTTTAACGTACGAAAAATGCGGGATGTAATATCTCATTTCCGAGCTTTCATCAATTTACTTATGTCGTTCTTTTACGTACGAAAACATGGGGTGTAACATCTTCCCCCCCTCCCCCCCTCGCACATTCGTCCTCGAATGTTGACTGGTGCATTTATTATTCTCATAACCCATAGCTCTTGCGAAGTCTTTAATACTGTTCTTGCCATTTAGGAAACTATGCTTTGAACAAATCCAAAGGCCAAGGCATTCCCCCCTTTAGGCCTCTTTCTCACACCATGACTTATGGTCGTAATCTGTTGCTATCATCTGTCATGCAGCATGTACGACGCTTGCCTTATATGTGTGCCTATGCGACTCTTCTCTTTAGCTTTTAGCTAATATCTAGGATTCACTTTTGGGAACATATACAGAACTTGACAAGATGTCACTCTGGAAAGTATAGGTGTACTGAAGTTCTTTGCCCGGTACTTTGTTGAATTTACAAATATTGCTATATCTTATTTCATAGATCTGGTTATCCATTCGTATGACTTTACTGCATCTAGGTAGGTCATACTATACCATAACTCTTACTTCGATTTATCGTAACTGAGGTCTGCTACCGAACTCCAGGTTACTTTCGAAATACTAAGTGTAAAGCCCGGTAAAGTTTGCAAAGGAAATAATGTTTCATGGTGCCGGAATAGGTTTACATGTTAGAGGTTAACGGTGCTCGGATTTTTTGGGTTAAACAATGCACCGGAAAGTAAAGGAAAAGTTTTGGTGGAAAAGTGCGTTTCTGCGGTCCATTATGCGACCGCATAACCACTCTGTGGACTGCATAATGGCGGCAAAGTGAGGCAGTTAATTGGGTCAGTTGGAAGCAACTATGCGGTTGACTATGCGACTGCATAACCATTTATGGGCTGTTGAAACCCGACCCTATTTCATTAAATACACTCTTTTGGTCATTTTTGAGCTATTATCTGACATTTTAGAGTGAGAGAGGGTGCCCTAGAGTGAGAAGGTGTTCTCCAATATTTGTCCTTCAATTCTTGCCCAAGTTTTGGAAGATTAAGAAGGGAAACTCACTAGGTTTTCATCCTAGATGTAAGATTCTACACCTTAACCCTCAATTTCGAATTTTATGTAGAAATGGATAATAAGCAAGATTATTTCTAGTCAAGAGGATTGGTTATCTTACATGCATGTGTTATCAAATTATGTAGGAAGATTGTTGAGCTAAAAATGGTAAAGATTGGGTTGTGGGATGATGGAATCCTCCATAAAAAGGGCCTTGAAACCTTAATGCCCACCTAGTGTTTAATAAAATGCTCAAATGAGCTAGAACCATAATCATCTTCCAAATTTTGATGCGATTTGTTATATTTCTACAATAGATTGAAGTTGCTAATAATTCTGAAACATTTAGAGTGTAAGGAAACTCAAGTGAGGGATGTTTGCTAAACTCTTCTCTTAGAATTGAATCCCACGATATTCATGTAAATTATGTAAGTCCAGAGTGATTCATTATGAAATTGGCTATTCCGAGTAAGATTGGGTTGAAAGATATATGTTCAACAAGCATCCCAAATGCTCTATTCATGTTATGTTACCAATTGAAAATGTCGTTAAAATATGGGTTGTGCATTAATAATGTTTCGACTTTAAGTCAAGTTCAAATAAAGGCTATTGTGCCAAATTTTGTGAAATATCTCTATGTGCATTAGACTCTAAATTGCTCACATGTGTACTACACACTTTGATTTGAATTGTGTTTGTTGTTGATGATGAGGATGATATTTGAAACTGAAAATGTGAGCATGAAATACTGAATATGTCCAACGTGCCAAGAATGATCTAATTATGGCCACTAGTGCCAATGAAATAAAAAGATGTGAAAGTATTGTAAAATGCGATGATTGATATAAAAATGTTGATGTCTCAAATAAGACAGCCTAGTCGATCGGGCCGTGATCGGACACCATGCCGCACACATGGTAGTGATTGTGCTGGAAAATGTGATTGTGGTCGATGTCCCTAATGGATAGCCTAGACGATCGGGTCGTGATCAGACTCTGTGTTAAAGATGGTGGTAATGATATTGAGAGAAATTGTGGTTGATGTCTCTACTGAGATAGCCTAGTCGATCGGGTCATGATCGGACTCCGTGCTAAGAGTACAGTGGTACTGGTTTTGTGAATAATGATATTGTGAATAGTTGTATTGGTATGGTGAATAATTGTACTGGTATTGTGGACAATGTTATATCGATACTAAAAATCTCCCAATGTGAGATAGGGAAATTAATTTGAACACTGTCTTGATCCTAAATTAAGGTTTGATGTTAATTAAGGCTTTCATTGATAATATGATAAACCTATTTGTATTATTTATCATTCTATTGAGAGGGTGTTTAGTTATACATACGAGTGCTATTCGACAGTACTAACGTCCCTTTTGCCGGGGGAGCTGCATCTTTCAATGGATGCAAGTGGTTCCATAGCAGGAGATATTTGTTACTGATAGCAGTGCACCTTCTTCCCAGCTGACTTGGTGAGCCCCACTTCATTCTCGGGTCATGAATCTTTTATACTTTGTGTATTCTGTTTGAGGTATAGACGGGGCCTTGTTGCCGGTATTATCATCGTACTCTTCTTTATCTATAGAGGCTCTGTAGACATAGTATGGGTTGTGTATTGGTGCTAGGAAATACAAACTATGCTATGTTGTGGTTGTATTAATTGTCCATTTGAGACTTTAAAAATGGTGAAACTTGTGGTAAGAAATCGGTAATTGCAGATATGACCACTTTATTGTTTAATTAAAGAAAACATATATTCTCTTTATTCATGAATGAGTTTGGGTAGAAGAAATCTAATAGGCTTTCTCGGTCGGGTTCACTTGGGTGAGCACCGGTCGCGCTCCTCGATTTTGGGGCGTGACATGATCTCCCTTCCACATAGGTATAATTCATGTCCATAACTTGAAGCTCTATTATAATACTTGCACCTCTGGTGCATACACAATCCGGTGAGAGCTTCATACCGACTTCTTATAAGGCTGGTACTTCTTCTAACTGGCTTCCTAATAGAGCCATTATAGAATATGGTTGTTGCATTATCTCTCTTGCACCTCTGATATTAAAAGTTGTTCTGCCATGTTCTCAAGCGCAATTTCTATAATTTTCTAGGTCCAATAATCAGACTCCTGATTTACTTCGTTGTTGTAACTCTTTAGTTTCCTCTTCCTTCTTATCAACCTTTATGTAGGCTTAAGGTATCTTCCGATCTGCGGCTCATGGCAGTAGTTATTACTTTAGCCTTTGATGGACACTATGGAATATCTATGATACAATCTTATAACAATTGAATCTTTTGTCTATGACCTGGGCTCAATTCTTTCTTTTAACCTATACCGAAATCTTCTACGGTTGTATATGTTGCATGTATAAAACTCCAAACTCTTAAGTGCATTCATAACATAACTAAGTATGGATCATTTATCGAATAATTCCTTCCGTTCCTTCTCCGCTTCCTTTAAACATAATCTATTACTTTTCCTGGTCTTTCTGCCTCCTTGTTGCATGCCTACTTAGCTTATCGCAGTGCCCATACATATTGGAACCCCATACAACTCATATGATCTTGAATATCACTTTAGATTTTACTCCATGTTCATTAGCCACGGTGGGTGCCACTTTCTTATGGAGTGCATGCAATGTTGTGTGGAGACTTGTTATTACACGACCATTTCCTCTTAATATCACTGAGCTTAGGTTGAAGCCTTTTTCCTTACTTTCTCAGCTAGTCTTTTATTGTAGTATTTAGGGAGGACCCTCTGACTCTTGCAAGGCTGTGAGCTTATTACATCGTATACTTGACGGAATTTTTGATGTTCGTACTCACATATAAAATTCCTTAGTTACTTACTTCCATACTTATATGCTTGTAGGGTTGCTTCTGAATTGATATTTTGACTATCTTCCCAGTGGGACTCTCTTTTATTTCTGTAACACTCATACGGTACCTTTACTACCCTGACTCCTATATGAATATTTCTCAAGTATCATAATGTCATATCTGCAAGACTGAATTCCCCATGTTGGGGTTCACTATGTTCATCTTGCACAATCTGTTGATTTATCTATGTCCTCTTGTTTAGCCATAACTAGGCTCTTCCTGGATCAACTACTAACTACTCGTTGGCTCATTCTCATATCAATATTCCGCTTACTCTTTCTTGGTTTATTTCCTTTGCATTAACTTACGTCTCGCACTGGCACCTTATTTATCAATAACATCTCGGGTAGAAACCCTTACTTCCTCTACTTGACGTCATGTTTGCATAATGTCATGTAATCGTTTCATGTCTATAGGACTTGAGGCAATCTCATCCCTTTCTCATTTTTATCGCATTCTCCCTTTACCATTCCATAGTTACTAAAACCACTTAATTTTGACTTAATGCCACATCACTCCATATTCTCCCCTTTAAGGGAGTACTAAGAGTTGGAGCTACAATGACCTACCTATAGATGTTTTACCTCTTCATCTTTGGCGTCCTTTCACATCATCGATGACCCTTACTCGCCTTGCAGTAATCCTTATGTACCAAGGATAACAAAATTCTTTACTCGCGATGGTGACACTTAGTTCAACTGGCACATACATTCCCTTGAACTTAAATTTACTCACCTTACTTGCTTTAGGGAAGCGTTTTCCTGAATGACCTTTAAAGGGTATTCTTCTGTCATCCATTCTATTATCGCCGGGACGCAATCTCTGAAATTCTCATGATGTCGACCATTATCAAATCACTCAGTCCCTAATTCATGTGTAGTTTATCTTGTTCACCAGCCCATACTTATTTCTATTACTCGGGGGTCTAACTTTTCCTTCTGGTAATCACGTTGGAGTAACGAACTTATTTCTCAAAATGAGGTTATGACTTTATGGCCTATATTTTTTTGCTATCTCAAGGCGTGTCACCTCTCGCCTTTTCCTTCATTTGACTATAAACTTTGTAACACTATCATCTTTTTGATCTACTGTTGTCACCCATGTATCATATCTTACTCATAATGCTTCATTAACTTTCTTCTTATTTCCCGCTAACATTATGTCCATCATATTATTCTGAAAACTTCAATAAGGCATTTTTTGGCTTTTAGCTCGCCTTTGCTTCATCCAGTGGCTCTTCAGGTTGCTTAACGTTCTCATTGTACTAGGGACACGAACCATATCAAGGTAATATTTATTCCTTCCAGGCTTTCAGTGCTTATCTTCTGAATTTGTTTTTTGATCATGCTAGTATTCACATCTAATTGTAATATTCTAGAGTGAACCATCCGGGTGTCTCACAAGGAGGTCTATTAGCAGCTTTGTGATATCCTTCGGAAATGTCAACTAACACAAACAATTCATTTCCCATTTTGGGTTACTCTAACCCTAGCCGGATACTAATATCCCGTCCTTTTCTTAAACTACACCTGTTAGCTCCCATAGAGCATAATTGAGATGGGTGTGATCAATTGTATATATCTATGTTATTGTTGAAGGTACTCAAAAGGCTTATATTTCTCTTCCTGAATTGTAGATAATGATCATCTTCACTAACTGGGTACCTCGTACCTTTCTTCACCTTGCTTCTTTTACTTGTTGAAATTTGTATCTATCTTCTAAATCTCTCATTGCCTTTCACCATATGGGTGGATAGATATTCTTGCCTTAAGGCTCCTTATGAAGAAGATTTCACATCTTAGTATCCACATATTCTGATGGAGACCTTACATTTACTTATCATAAGCATGATGCAAAATCGAGTTCCTCTAACTCAATTCTTCCACAGCCATATTCAATCCCTCACCAACCATCTTTCTAGATGTCGCATTGTCATATTAGGAATAAGATAGAGTTTAGGAAATTGAGTTCCTACATTTGAGCTCTACCACACGACAAAGAGTAAGAAGAAAGAGTGACAATCCTAAATGCCCTGTAGCCTCCTGCTTATAAGTGTGGTGCACGACACACCCATAAACAAGACTCTACTGGACACGGCTTATAGACTCCCTAGGACAGAATTGGTCTGATACCACTTTTGTCACAACCCAAACCGATGGGCCGCGACGGGCACCCGGTACCTTACTCAACCGAGTACCCACGTAACATATCTTTCTTATTACTTCATCATATACACGTGACATACGGGCCTAATAGGCCAACATGATCATTTATAAACATAAAACATAGGCCGACAAGGTCGTACAATCTTTCACGTACACGACATATGTCTACAAGCCTCTAAGAGTACATAATTGTCATAAAGGTTGGGACAAAGCCCTGCCATACCAAACCATATACATCTAAATCATACTGACCAAACAAGCAACTTCGGAGCAAATAGAGTGCACCAATATCTTTTATAGAGCTAATCGCCTACTTGGATGACTCTCGACCTGTCTATCAAGACCTGCGTGCATGAAACGCAGCATCCCCCGGCAAAAAGGTACTTCAGTTCTTCCTTGTGAAATTTAATTTGTACTATAGTACTAATCGGGAGTCATGCATGTTAGGCTTATTTGAATATTCTTATATGAAATTCTCTGTGTATACTTGCCAAATTTGTGTTGTAATTATCGAGTTTTAACATACGAGGTAGGTTCCCGCCCAGGTGACGTTAAATATGACTCATTAATTTGGGTAAATAATTATTAGATATTCATGCCTCGTGTCTCTTTATCACTATTGTGAAGGTTTGAAACAAGATTTCTGTTAACATGAAGTTAACTGATGATCCTGTAATTGATTATGAACAACTATCAAGACCAGATTGACCCAGAAGGGTGCTCCGTTCAGGTGGACCGAGGAATGTAAGGAGAGCTTCCAAAAGCTCTAGACAAATTTGACTACAGCCCAAGTATTTGTATTACCTACAGGTTCAGGGTCTTATATTGCATATTGTGATGCATCGCATATTGGCCTCGATGCAGTGTTGATGCAAGACGGTAGGGTGATTTCCTACACGTCCAAAATATTAAGGGTACATGATAAAAATTATCCGGTCCACGACATTGAGTTAGCAGTTATTGTTCATGCCTTAAAAATCTGGCGGCATTATTTGTATGGTGTCAAGTGTGAGGTATATAAAGATCATCGGAGTCTACAATATTTGTTTAAACAGAGGGATCTTAATTTTCGGCAGCGAATATGGTTAGAGTTGCTTAAGGATTATGACATTACTATACTCTACCACCCCGGAAAGGCCAATGTGGTGACCGATGCCTTATGTCGTAAGGCGGAGAGTTTGGGCAGCTTATCATACTTACCGGTAGCAGAAAGGCCTTTAGCATTGGATGTTCAGGCTTTGGCCAACCAGTTTATTAGATTGGATGTTTCCGAGCCGAATCGAGTTTTGGCTTGTGTGGTTTCTCGTTCTTCTTTATATGATCGCATCAGAGAGCGCTAATATGATGATTCCTATCTGCTTGTCCTTAAGGACACGGTTCATCACAACGATGCCAAGGAAGTCACTATTGCAGATGACGGTGTATTATTATGGATGCATGGTGGGCTATGTGTGCCTAATGTAGATGGTTTGCATGAGTTGATTCTCCAGGAAGCTCAAAGTTCGCGGTACTCCATTCATCTAGGTGCCGCGAAGATGTATCAGGATTTGAGGCAGTATTATTAATGGAGGCGAATGAAGAAAGATATAGTTGGGTTTGTAGTTCGATGTTTAAATTGTCAACAGGTAAAGTACGAGCATCATAGATTGGGAGGACTACTTCAGAGACTTGAAATTCTAGAGTGGAAATTGGAACGCATTACCATGGACTTCGTAGTTAGGCTTCCACGGACATTGAGGAAGTTTGATGCGGTTTGGATGATTGTGGATCGGTTGACCAAATCCGGGCATTTTATTCCAGTTGGTACTAATTATTCTTCAGAGTGATTAGCTGAGATTTATATCCACGAGATTGTTCGCCTACATGGTGTTCTAGTGTCTATCATTTCTGATCGAGGCACATAGTTTACATTACACTTTTAGAGAGCAGTGCAGCGAGAATTGGGCACACAGGTTCAGTTGAGTACAACATTTCACCCTCAGACAGATGGACAGTCTGAGTGCACTATTCAAATATTGGAGGATATGCTACGTGCTTGTGTCATTGATTTTGGAGGTTCTTGGGATAAATTTCTGCCACTTGCGGAGTTTGCTTACAATAGCTACCAGTCGAGTATACAGATGGCTCCGTATGAGGTATTATATGGGAGAGGGTGTCGATTTTTGGTTGGTTGGTTTAAGCCGGCTGAGGCTAGGCTATTGGGTACTGACTTGGTTAATTATACTTTGGAGAAGGTTAAACTAATTCAAGAGCGGCTACACACGACACAATCTAGACAGAAGAGTTATGCCGACATAAAGGTCCATGATGTTTCCTACATAGTTGGGGAGAAGGTTCTGCTCAAACTTTCACCAATGAAGGTTGGGATGAGGTTTGGTAATAAGGGAAATTTGAGCCCTCAATATATTAGGCCTTTTGAGATACTTAAGGAAATTGGAGATGAGGCTTATGAACTTGCCTTGCCAACTAGTATATTAGGTGTTCATCTAGTGTTCCATGTATCCATGCTCCGAAAGTATGCCGGGGATCCGTCTTATGTTCTGGATTTCAGTACAATGCAGCTGGGTGGTAATTTGACTTATGATGTGGAGCCGGTAACTATTTTAGACCGGCAGGTTCGGAAATTGAGGTCCAAGAAGATAACATCAGTGAAGGTGCAGTGGAGAGGCCAGCCAGTCGGAGAAGCTACTTGGGAGATTGAGCAGGAGATGCGGAGCAAATAACCACACTTATTTGAGACTCCAAGTATTATTCTAAACCCGTTCGAGGACGAACGTTTGTTTAAGATGTGGAGAATGTAACGACCCAGTCGGTCGTTTTGAGTATTATAATCTTATTTCCCCATTTACTGCTCAAATTGTGAATTACAATTGTTATTTGGCTTGTCGGGGTAATTGGTTTGGGGTGAGGTTTTGAAATGATTTAGAGCACTTAGTTACAAGGTTTAGAATTTAAGTTGAAAAGGTTGACCGGATGTTGACTTATCTGTAATGACCCCAGAGAAAATTTTGCAAAGGGAATTAAGGTTTGGTAGTGCCGAGGTAGATAAATTAGTACAAAGATTATAGACATCTCGCCGCTGCTCGGACCTTTTTTGGGTTGAACAAATGCACTGATGTGTAAAGAAATGTTTTGTCGGAAAAAGGTCATTTCTGCGACCACTATGCGGTCGTAGAATCTCTCTGTGGACCGCATAATGGTCGCAAAGTGGATCAGGAGAGGGGTAAGATTTGAGAAAAATCAGCGGTGCACTATGCGACCGTAGACCTATTGTGTAGTGCATTATGCGACTGCATAACAAGTATGCAGACTGCATAATGACAACAGACCGAGTCAGTAACGCCTAGTTTTGGAGGTCAAATTATGCGGCCGGTATGCAGACCGCATACCTATTATGCTATCGCATATGCGACCGCATAACTGCGTCGGAGCTTCCATTCTTTCTAATTTTTTACCCGACCCAACTTCGATTTATAGCTCTTGAAGCTCATTGTTTAGCCAAAATCTGATATTTAGAGAGAGGTGAGAGGACTTTAGAGATAGAAAGTGAAGACTTAGTCATTTATCCATCAATTCTTGTTTAAGGTTTGAAGATTTCACAAGGATCTTTCTAGGGCTTCAAAGAGGTAAAATTGTTTTTCCTCAACTCTTCAATTTCGGGTTTGGAGTAAAAATGGGTGATTTATAGTATGATTCTTTGGTGTAAGAGGATTATGTATACATACCAATAAGGTTGTGGAAAGTTTGTTAAGTTCAAATGGTTAAAGATTGGATTGAAAATGGTAGAAATCTTCATAGACTTTGATTAAATATTTGAGGTTCGAGTTGATGTCGGATTTTGGTGAAATTTATATGGTTGGACTCGTAGTTGGATGGGCGTTCATATTCTGTAACTTTTGTCGGGTTCCGAGACGTGCAATTTTGAGTTAATTTCGGAATGTTCGTTAAAATGTTTATTTGGTTAATTAGATGAGTCTATTGTTGTTGTATTTATGATATGTAATTGCTTTTGGCTAGACTTGGGCCATTCGGAGCCGGATATTCGTGGGAAAGGCATTGTGACCGATTGATTGACCTTGGATCGAGGTAAGTGCCTTGCCTAACTTTGTGTGGGGGAAATCCCCTTAAGATTTGGAACTATTGTGATATGTGAGCACCGTGTACTTGAGGTGATGTGTACGTACACGGGCTAGTTGTGGTAAAACCCGATTTTCTTACTGAGCAGCAATATGTTTTCCTGTTATTTGGAGTTATACCATTTTAATGAGTACTAATCTATTTTCATTCTTAATTGACTTATTCCAATATGTGTAGCTATCATGTTTAGTCTAATACAACATGTCTACGTGTCTTAATTGTTTATGTGAATTCAGTGCAGCATGCTTAGTGAATTTCCTGATTTTTCCATGACTGGTACTTAGTCTAAATTGTAAGTATTTCGTGATGTAGTTGTATTTCTATCGTTCGCGCTGCATATTTACTTTGGGACTACAGAACGGTATTCTGGGAGACCCCCATGTACTGCATATTTACTTTGAGAATACGGAACGGTAATCCAGGAGATCCACCTTTCTTGCATATTTACTTTGGGACTACGGAACGGTATTCCGAGAGATCCCCATGTACATTTACTTTGGGACTACGGAACGGTATTCCGGGAGATCCCCCTGCACATTTACTTTGGGATTACGGAACGGTATTCCGGGATATCCCCTTGCACATTTACGTTTTGGTCTACGAGACGGTATCTTGGGAGATTCCCTGTTGTGTTTCTGTGTACTGAGCTGTTACCTTCTATGATTTCATTGTTGTTAAATTTCATTCTTTATTTTATTGCAGTATTACACTCTATATTGTTTTATTATATATTTATCAGTATGTCCCATATCTAACCTCATCACTACTCGACCGAGGTTAGGCTTAGCACTTACTAGGTACCGCTGTGGTGTACTCATACTACGCTTCTGCACATCGTTTTTTGCAGATCCATGTACTCTTTACCAACCCCTACTTTAGTGAGTCCCCTTCTATCATTATTATGTTGATTCCTTATTTTTATTTAGACCTTATATATAAAGTCATTGAGGATAAAATTCTTAGAAGCTTGTGACTTATTTCTACCGGGTTTTGGGAGTTGAAATTCGTTGAATTGGAGTTTATTTATTTTAGATTTTAATTTTTATTCTGCATTGATAGGATTATCTAGTCTTAGAGACTAGGTGCCATCATGATATCCTACGAAGGGAATTTGGGGTCGTGACATTGTCCTTCTACAAAAACATGGTGCATACTTCATAGGCAGAGCTCTCACAGCAATTACACCTAGAAACAATTTGTCTCCCAAACCTAGAAATAACTTTATCAAAGGGGAGTTTTCCTTTCTAGAGCCTCCAAACCAGAAATGACATATTAAAATGAACACTGGAATTCCAGATCTTACCCATTAGGTGTCGTTTAGGTCTAGAGTTTCTTACCAGATGCCAAGCTGCCTTGTTGGAATATTTTCCATTCACTGTAAGATCCCAATAGACCTTATCTTCTTTGGCTTGGGTTCCAATGTATAACGGTTGCATGCCTTAGAGTCAGGTATTGGAGATATTGGACTCGGGCATAGTCAGTGTGTTGATTGCAAGGATTCAAGGTAGAGTTGCTGGGTCGTCGCAGTCCCTTGGAGTCGTTCCATTTTTATTGTATTGTCAACGCTTATTCGCACAGTATTGTATATTTGATCTTTGAGATCATTGTATATATTCAGTATTACCAGTTTTGAGAAGGTGTTATAATTATTTCCGTTGTTGTTTTTGAAACAAAATGACTTGAATTGTAATTGTAATTAGCTTACCTAGTTTTAGAGACTAAGTGCCATCACGAGGCATGTGGTGGGATTTCGGGTCGTGACAGCAGCACTGTTTGTAATGATAGTTTTAGGAATACCAAAACGACAAATAATGTTGGAATGCACAAAGTCCACCACTGCTTTATTGGTGACGGCTTTCAAAGTGACTGCTTCAACCCACTTTGTGAAATAGTCAATGGAAACCAAGATGAATATGTGCTCATTTGAAGCTTTCAGCTCGATCGGCCCAATGACATCCATACCCTAAGCAACGAATGACCAAGGCACTGACACAAGATGTAACTTTGAAAGTTGTGCATGAATCAAGTCACCGTGTATCTGGCACTGATGGCACTTCCGGACGAAACTGAAACAATCCTTTTCCATGGTCATCCAGTAATAAACCCCCGGAGTATTTTCTTTTTAAGGACATACCCGTTCATGTGAGGCACACAAACCCCCGAATTCACTTTATTCATGATCTGTTCAGCTTCTCGGGAGTCTGCGCACCTAAAAAGATTCAGATCTGGAGTTCTTTTGTATAGGACGTCTCCACTAAAAAAGAAGCTGCTTGCAAGCCTTCTGATGGTTCTATTTTAATCTCCACTAGCTTGCTTTGGATATTATTTTGTTTTCAAATATTTTTTGATATCATGATACCATGGTTGAACATCTGGATCCATTTCAATTACGTTACAATAACCATGCCTTTCTCGAATTTGGACTTCCAGCGAGTCAATATGAACATTACTCGGGTACGGTATAATTGAGGCCAGAGTAGCTAGTGCATCAACTAGCTCATTGTGGAATCGAGGAATATACCTGAACTCGATGGACTTGAACTATTTGCTAAGATCTTCCACATGTTTTTATGGGATGAGTTTGATGTCTCAAGTTTCCCATTCACCTTGGGCTTGCCGAATGATCAAATCAGAATCCCCCATGATTAACAATTCCTCTACATCTAGATCAACTGCCATATTAATGTCCATGATGCAGGCTTCATACACGGTAGTGTTGTTTATATAAAAGAACAGAAGTCAGGCTGTAGTCGGATAATGCTGACATGTATGAGAAACCAGAATTGCTCCGATCCCGACACCTTTTGCATTTACAGCTCCATCAAAGAACATCTTCCAAGCATTATTATTCTCTGTAATTACTTCAATTGAGTTCACTTCCTTGTCTGGAAAATAAGTGCTCAATGGTTGGTATTCATCATCGACCGGGTTTTCCTATAGATGATCTGCCAAGGCTTGGGCTTTCATCACCGTGCGAGTAACATAGACTATGTCAAACTCGATGAGCAGGATTTTCCATTTTGCCAACCTTTCCGTGGACACCGGTTTTTGGAATATATACTTCAGAGGATCCATTCTAGTTTTGAGACATGTTGTGTAGGCCAACAGATAATGTCTGAGCTTCTGGGCAACCCAAGTTAGGGTGCAACAGGTTCTTTCCAACAAAGTATACTTGGCATCATAACTGGTAAATGTAACGACCCAACCGGTCGTTTCGCCTTTTAGAACCCCGTTCGCCTAAATAAAACTCCCCAAATGTGTTTTTAATGATTTATGACTTGTGGAGATGGTTGGTTCGAGATTTGGAAGTTTTTGGGTTGAAATCAGAACACTTGGTTTCTTAAGTTAGCCTTAAAAGGACAAGTTTGACTTTGGTCAACATTTTTAGAAAACGACCCCGAAATCGGGATTTGAAGGTTCCAGTAGGTTAGTATGTTAATAAGTGTACGAGTCATATTATAAGTGATGTGGGGTCTAAGGAAAGCCTTAAGTTTAAATCAAGTTGGAAATTACGTGATAGACTAAAGTTCCAAATGAGTACACACAAAACCTAACTTTGGATGAGCATGCTTGTATATATATATATAAGGAGTTATATGGTGGACAACCTATCAAATGAAATATCTTCGAGTCTAGTTTCTAATCCTTTCAACCATTTGTCATTTGGATATTTCTACAAGGACCTATGGACGTTTTAGTAAACGTTGTCCAGCAGGGCAAAACTTGTAATACGAGGTATAACCTGCACAATGCAAGGTACAACTCGCTGAAGCACCTTTGCCTATATAAGGTAGTCACGGGCAACAACCATTGTTGGGGATTTTCTTGAGCTAAGGATTGGTTCTTTCATGGTGGATTCTACCTTGGGGACTACTTAAGAATACAAGGTGAGTTGATTTTGAATATTTTAAGTTTATAACATCCTATTAACACTAGTATTAACATCCTTCAATCTTTGAAATTCCTAGAAACCTTTCAAGTTGTTCAAGAACACCAAATTTCCCAAATATTGGAATTTCAAGGAAAAGCTTCAAGAAGGTAATACTAATGTTTCAAGCTCATTTCTTATGAGTCGGTGAGAGTAAACCTAATATTTGTTTCAAGTTGTTATGATTGGATAATTGATTTCATAAACTCTAGTTCATGGCATGAATAATGTTCTTGAGAAAATGAGGGAAAGATAAATAGTGTTCTTAGAAATAAAATTAAAGAATGCAATGAACCTAAGGAATCATATTCTAGCTTAGTTGGAAGTATTCAACTAAGTAATCACCAAATTGAATGTTTTGGAAATGTTGGTTAAGGAAGACGATGAATAGTAATTTGGCGGTATTGGAGAATTAATGTAGTATCATTGATGACTTCAAATGGGTATTAAATGATAAGAGTGGAATTGAATGTACTAGTAGGTGAACCTATTAGACGATTTGAGCTGGAGGCTTGTAGCCAACTTGAGAGCCATAAATGGATATTGATAAATATTTTTCAGTCATATTTTGATTGTAATTGGGATTGTAACTGTAGATATCAATTTTTTGGTTGCGTATGAGCATTTTACTCAATGTTACAATGTCGGAGGAGGATTAAAAGCTTGTGAAAGTTAATAAAGCGAAAGCGAGTTTTGGAGCATTAGGCATCGGTCGAGTTATTTGAAAGGCTTGGAAGTCGGCTATGGAACTTCGGAGCGAAGTAAGTCTCTTGTCTAATCTTGTGAGGGGATAATTACCTCATAGGTGATTAAAATTAAATAATTGTTGCTAATTGTGGGGGCTAAGTACACACGAGGTGACGAGAGTCCGCGCGTAGCTACTATTAATGCTAAAGTCCGGGTAGTTTAGGACTCAAAGCATGAATTACTTGTGTAAATTATATTCTTTGTTTAATTAATATTATATATATATATATATATATATATATATATATGTAAATTATATATATATATTGTGAATTTCTAGATAAAAAATATTAAAGGATGGAAATCTCGTATACTTGATTTTTTTGTTTTGTTTAAATTAATTAATTGTTAAGAGAAATTATTCTTCCTTCTGAATTTATCTTATAACAAATATACTCTCATTCCGGAGGTACATAAGAAAATGTCCTCCTTTCTTGTGGAGCGGGCCGAACGCCTCAGCAGGATAGATGCATATATGGATCGTGCCGCACGTCCCTCGGCAGTGTACACGATACTCTCGATCGGGCCGAACGACCTCGGCAGAAATCGTGCTTAATAATAATAATTACACGATACCTTTATAGTTTATTTCATCTTGCGAAACTAATTGATAAATTGGAGAATCCTTGGAATTTAATGAATTATTATTCCTGCTTGTTAAGCAATTAATTGTTATTCCCATAAATGAGATTAATTGATAAATTAAAAATTATTTGAATTTAAGGAATTTAATTAATATATTGAGAATTGTTGCATTTGAAGAAATTTGATTATTTCTGCTAGTTAAATAAATTATTGTTATATTCTGTGAATCGTGATGATTTAAATATTCTAGTTTTATTTCAATTATTATTATTGACTCATAGTGAGTGTCAAAGACGACCATCTCGTCTCTACCACTTCGAGATTAGGCTTGATACTTACTGGGTACACGTTGTTTACGTACTCATACTACACTTGCTGCACTTTTTGTGCAGGATTTGAGACAGGTACTAGTGGAGGACATATCATCACATATCTATGTCATCCCGAGGCATAGTGGTGATCTGCCTTTCTGAGCCGTTCTGCAACTACCAATGTCTCTTCTTATATTTACATTCTGTCTATTTCATTTTAGACAGCATTTGGAGTTTTGTATAATCTACTAGATGCTCATACACTTGTGACACTAGGTCTTGGCACACACATTGGTAGAATTTGGGTATTTTATTATTTTCTTGGATTAAAAGTTTAATCAATATACGTTAATTTATTAGTTGGCTTGCCTAGCTGTAGTGTTGGGCGCCATCACGACCTATAGATGAAATTGGGTCGTGACAATATGGTATCAGAGCACTAGCTTCACTTAGGTCTCACGAGTCATGAGCAAGTCTAGTGGAGTCTTGCGGATTGGTACAGAGACGTTTGTGCTAATCTTTGAGAGGCTACAGGTTTGTTAGGAATACTTCCTTTTTTGATTCTTCATCGTGCGATTTGATTCCTTTGAGGCTTATGCCTATATTTCCTTCATATTCAATCTTATGCGACGTGAAGCGCTTGTTATAAATTGGGGATCGAGGAAATTTTTAATAGTGCTACAGATGTAGTGCAGGATGCCTCTTCCTATGTAATTAATTGGGCTATTATCGTCGCCTTACAGGAGGCTGCTCTGTCATTTCAAATTAAGTATTAGTACTACCTAAGGTTTTGAGATTTGGGATTGATTGTTATGACGATTCATGCGTTGTTATCGCACAATGTTTATGAAATAGTTAAATGCATGTCTATGTGTCAGGGCAGTAAACGACTTGAAAGAAGGTTTTTCTCAGTACATGATTCAGAGGTTCCATGTTTTATTTCCAGTGGAGAAAAGGCAACCAGACTATGAATGTTTAGATTTGCAGTTGATGGAGTAACGAAGCTTGATATTTACGAGTGTGGTAGAGTTCTCAATTTTAATGTGGTGTCATCGCCTTGTTAAATGCGTTAAGGTTTGTCGGTGTTATAGTTTTATTCAACTCGCCTTCACGGCGGGGTGTTAGGAATTGGTATAAGGGAAACATTTATTAGAGATCATAGTGTGCAATGATTCAGGATCGAAGCAGCATTCCTAGTATTATTGGCTCGAGAAGGATAATCCTCGGAAAGGTTTAAAGCTGGTAATGACCTATTGGTTCAAGTGCTACAGAGATGAATTTTTAGTTAAGGCAACAACTGGGCAACGAAGGATGAGGAAGGACATGTGAAAGTTGTCTTGTGGTGGTTAGATTCCGAGAAGGCCAAGTGTAAGAAAACATAAGTCGAATAGTTGCTTAAAAGAGATGGTTGACCAAAGTGGGAGAGTGACAAGGTAGCACATGAGTTATGTGGTAGGATGATTACACATCTTGAAGAAAGTTTGGAGTGATTTGGGATGTAGAATGGACAGTGACTAGGTATACATACTTAAGTTGTAATATTAGCTGCTATATTGAGTAACATTGGAAACAACAGGAGGGAATTTCTTGATATGAAGAAGGATACAACATGACTCTAGATTGGAATGTATTGTCGCACCTCTAATTGACGTCCATAAGGAGTGAACAGACTGATGTAGCTTGGGAATGAGCTTAGACTCATGATGATCTACTGATTTCGTAGTAATTTCACCCAGTGCAACGACGTTGGAATATGTCGGCATGTAATTTCCACATGTGGGTTATCTCCTGTGAGCAGGTTAACGGTCGTGTGGTGTTGCCGAAACTTTTGCGAAGAATTCTACTGGCTACCCGATAAGAGATTTAATATGTAAATGTGGCTAGTGGTTCGGAGTGTAATTAAAGGTTAATTTAAGGATTTCAAGAAATTTGGCGAGTTGCGTGTGCAGAATCATGTCAACGATGAAGAAAGAATCTCGGTGGATTCCAGAATTTATGTAATTGTATCTTCAAGCTAAGTGGGAGAGCCCCACCATCTACAATTGGATTGCATGGTTGTCTATTTGTGAGGTTCCTGGTTATCGATGTATTGGTGGATCATTGCAACTAAGGGAAGAAAACATCAGTGGTAATTTGAGCAAATGATTTGGGGAATGTGTGCCATATTTGGCCTTATTGACTCATATTCAGGTTTTTTGAAGACTCAGATTTTATGCTTTGTGTAGATGTAATGCACAGGGAAAGTGAGACAGTCAGGTGTTTCCTTGAGAAAGTGTCTATGTGCTAGAAAAGCCTTGGTGTTGATCATGTTTGGGAACAAGTCAGAGCAAGTCACTCTCGATAACGGTCTTAAAATGTTCAAAAATTTAAAGTGTGGTGCCTAAGGATCTCGAGTCCGTAGTATGGTTGAGTATCGAACTTTTGCAGCAGATTATGAAATGGGGCTTGGAGTACTCTGTGTTATCTTCAGGTTGTGGTGTAGCATTTGAGAAACGGAGGAAAATAACTTCGGATTCATAAAAGAAGTACCAGAATGGGTGTACCACTTGAAGATGTAAAAGTGCGCAAAATGAGGGGTATGAGATAATTCGTGGGTTTTGAAACAGCGTGGTTTCATGAAATAACCTCGCTTGGGATGAGTGTGGATTTGAGTTCATGATGTAATGAATGAAACTATTATTATTTCTAAGGCAAGTTTAGAATAAATTGAGAAAATATGGGTAGACTAACAATGGTTGAATTGGCATGATAGTGGCAATGATCAGTTCCTTCAGCGCATTGAGTGATTGAGTTATGCATGTGATTTGTGGCGGTACGTGCGAGGATTGACGGCCGCCGTAATTGATTTTTATTTAGAGGAGTTCAAGTATTATGGCATGTTATGTGTAGATGGATCCCGGGAGAGTTATGGTTGATTAGACCACTACTTGAGGAGTTTATTTCGTGCGGATATGGGAATTCAGTCATGTGTTGCAATGGTTCTCTTGAAATAAGTTAAGTAGAAGGTTTCTATATGATGAAGTATTTACCCTATTAGTGGTTCGGGCGTTATGATGGAATTCTTGTACTCCTGCGCATTTGCGGGATTAAGTGCACTAAGTAGCATGGAATTCGAAAGTTGAGAATTCAAGATTTCGGTTCGGTGTTGACAAGGATGTCATGATCTCGAATGAGCAGGAAAAGGATTTAGATATTTAAAGTAAGATGGAATTGTTTTCGACATCACCTAAGGTCGATGTCAGGTGTAAGATACCTTGTGTATTGATTTGTGGATTCTTGATATGCTTTACAACATTAGAGTAATCGGTAGAATGGATGTGCAGACTTGTTACCTGGTGCGGAAGGTCGTGGGAGAGTGTATCACGGAAATATTGTGTAAGAGTGGCATGTAGTCACTTGATTGGGTGAAGATTAAGAGTGGCATGTAGTCACTTAATTGAGTGAAGAGTGAAGTCAAGTATGAAGATTGTTGTAATATCGTTGATTCGAGAATTTATGCCTAGAGGGCGCTGGGTTCATTTGGTTGTGGGCTGTGGAAGTTTGTTCCAGTTATGATTGATGTTCTTGTGTGTTATGTATCCTTGAAGGGTTATTATGGATCCTTGAAGGGTTATTAGCCTAGTATGGTGCAATCAGAATCGACTTGAGGTCTGCGGATGGATTTAAATATGAATATGGGCTCTATATCAAGCCGGATGTATTCATTTCAGCATAAGCACCCCCTATGGAGGAGTATTCGGACGTTTGATGTCGTTTCGTCGTCGATTGTTTCATGTAATACTATATTGTGCCATGTGAGTAGTAAAACGACTTGATAAATTTCTTATGTGTTGAGGTTCCGCGTAGTGATAGTGTTGTGTGAGCAGGATGGCTCTCGAGATTCAGATCATATATCGCACCTTAGTTGTGCTTGAGTTTTGTAGCGTATGGCACTGTCAGTCCTTCCAGGGATGGTATTATGCACTTAGCTTGCTTGTGTCCGATAATCAGATATTTTTTAGTCATGAACATTCTACCTTGGTAAGTATTTCCTTATAGATTCTTTTTGCACGGATCGGGTGGCACGCTGCCACGGGTATGTTATTTGGATCGGGTTGTACGCCGCAACAGTGTGATGTTGAGTATAGTCCCCTATATTCTATTTTGTGTGTTTTGTATCACATTTTTCGAGGAAGGTTCATGACACCTTTTTAGTTGTGTAATTAGTCACGCGGGTTGAGTAATCCTTTCTACAGTTCGTTTTCCTTATGTATCTCAATCGAGTTTGTACTTATTAGCTCATTTTGGCATCATATAAGGCTTTTTTCCGTGTCTGAGGTGGCTTATTTCCTGAGTAGCTCATGCTGGGGGAGACGAGAATTTTGGATCCGGGATTAGGGCGATCGGATTATGTGAAGTATAGTAAAGAGAAAATACCATTATTTGGTTATAATGGTGTGATGATTCTAGTCAGTAGGAGAGACTCAATAATTAGTTGACTCGGCAGTTGGTTATGAGTTTCTGCACATCTCTTCTATCGTGGAAGCATTTCAAGAGTTGGAACATGACTTATATGTATCATGTGGTGTGTTGTGAACATCAGATTCGTGGAATTTTGGCTATTGTTATCGGAGGATTTTATTATGGTCATGTGAATGATGCGGTGCATGGTCTAAATTCAACAAAGGTATGCAATCCTGTATTGAGGCATCATAAAGTGATTGATACGATGTTCATAGATTGGAAACAAGCATGGTGGAAAATTATGGATGTTAGAATTGGGCTCTAAAGCTTAATTGCATAAATAAAGAGGAGAATCTTCAGATTGGCTCGAGCTAATGTGCTCAATTGGTTGTGGTAGCACGGGTAGGTGCTCGAAGTGTTAAACAGTGATTTTGGACAAATCCGAAACAGTCCTTAACACGTTCGAGGATGAACGTATATTTAAGTGGGAGAGAAAGTAACGACCCAACCGGTTGTTTCGACCTTTAGAACCTCGTTCCCCTAAATAAAACTCCCCGAATGTATTTTTAATAATTTATGACTTGTGGAGATGGTTGGTTCGAGATTTGGAAGTTTTTGGGTTGAAATCACAACACTTGGTTTCTTAAGTTAGCCTTAAAAGGACAAGTTTGACTTCGGTCAACATTTTGAGAAAACGACCCCGGAATCGGGATTTGAAGGTTCCAGCAGGTTCGTATGTTAATAAGTGTACGAGTCATGTTATAAGTGATGTGGGGTCTAAGGAAATCCCAAAGTTTAAATCAAGTTAGAAATTACATGATAGACTAAAGTTCCAAATGATTACACACAAAACCTAACTTTGGACGAGCATGCTTGTATATATTTGGATGAGCATGCCTATATATATATATATATATATATATATAAGGAGTTATATAGTGGACAACCTATCAAATGAAAGATCTTCGAGTCAGTTTCTAACCATTTTAACCGTTTGTCATTTGGATATTGCTACAAGGACCTATGGACGTTTTAGTAAACGATGTCCAGCAGGGCAAAACTTGTAATACGAGGTACAACCTGCACAGCGCAAGGTACAACTCGTTGAAGCACCTTTGCCTATATAAGGCAGTTATGGGCAACAACCATTGTTGGGGATTTTCTTGAGCTAAGGATTGGTTCTTTCATGGTGGATTCTACCTTTGGGACTACTTAAGAATACAAGGTGAGTTGTTTTTGGATATTTTAAGTTAATAATATCCTATTAACATTAGTATTATAATCCTTCAATCTTTGAAATCCCTAGAAACCTTTCAGGTTGTTCAAGAACACCAAATTTCCCAAACATTGGAATTTCAAGGAAAAGCTTCAAGAAGGTAATACTAATGCTTCAAGCCCATTTCTTATGAGTCAGTGAAAGTAAATCTAATATTTGTTTTAAGTTGTTATGATTGGATAATTGATTTCATAAACTCTAGTTCATGGCATGAATAGTGTTCTTGAGAAAATGAGCGAAAGATAAATAGTGTTCTTTGAAATAAAATTAAAGGATGCAATGAACCTATGGAATCATTTTCTAGCTTAGTTGGAAGTATTCATCTAAGTAATCACCAAATTGAATGTTTTGGAAATGTTGGTTAAGGAGGACGATGAATAGTAATTTGGCGGTGTTGGAGAATTAATGTAGTATCATTGATGACTTCAAATGGGTATTAAATGATAAGAGTGGAGTTGAATGTGCTAGTAAGTGAACCTATTAGACGATTTGAGCTGGAGGCTTATAACCAACTTGAGAGCCATAAATGGATATTGATAAATATGTTTGAGTCATATTTTGATTGTAATTGGGATTGTAATTGTAGATATCAATTTGTTGGTGGCGTATGAGCATTTTACTCAATGTTACAATCGGAGGAGGATTAAAAGCTTGTGAATGTTAATAAAGTGAAAGTGAGTTTTGGAGCGTTGGGCATCGGTCGAGTTATTTGAAAGGCTTGGAAGCCGGCTATGGAACTTCAGAGCTAAGTAAGTCACTTGTCTAATCTTGTGAGGGGAAAATTACCTCATAGGTAATTAAAATTAAATAATTATTGCTAATTATGGGGGCTACGTACGCACGAGGTGACGAGAGTCCGCTCGTAGCTACTATTAATGCTAAAGTCCGGGTAGTTGAGGACTCGTTTTTGAATTCAAACAAAAGTTGGATCAATTCATCTCTAGTTCTTTCATCGGTGTGAATGCTTATCATGGTTTCTCGGACCTCTTCTGGACTGCCCAAGTTAACTGGCTTAGTTTCATTTAAGTTTGGCTTAGGCTTATTCTCAAATTGTTCCAATTCACGATTTATTTCCCTAAAAGCCTCATCTTCATCATATTCTGGTTCATGATTCATTATTTCACGGATAGACATCATTTTAAGATATGTGCATGAATTCTGCAATCATGTCATGTTATTTAAGTCCGCATTATTAGAACTGAAAAGGAATAAAATAAGAAAATAGCAAAATCAAAATAAAATAAAAGAGAAATCTATAGATGATGAAATATTGATTTCATTTCATTGAATTGAAGATATGAGGGTTTACATCAAAATCAAAAGACAATAAAGTAAAAAAATTCGAGTTACACAATGAAATAACTCGTAATGTAGAAGAGATGGCAAGACTGGACTACCGGACTCCCGTCTGACCGGGAATGGGGTAGCTTTCCAATTATGAAGCTTGGAATCTGGTCCCATACATTGCACCACGACGGTTCTCGTGCCTTCCCCTGGTTGAACCATGTGAGACTCGTATAGCATTTGTTTCATGGCTTCACAAATATCATCAATTTCTTCGGCCGTGAAGGCCTCTTCTTCTTCTTCTTCCACATACTTGGGTTTGAAAAATGATCAGGTGATATGTGGAATGGGATGGGGTAGGAACCACCCTTTTTATTTGCGCTCATTAGCCCATGTTTTGTCAGCCTCTGAAGCTCAAAAACCCATGCCGAAAAACTTCTCATTGGCGATCGAAGTAATGGGCTCTGTGATGACTTGTAGAGATACCCTGAGCCCCTTTCCGGGCTCGTACCCATGTCTAATAATTTGAGTGGCGACCATAACTGAGGCATTAGACACGCAAGGTTGAGGTAATGGGGCCCCTTCTTCACATTGGTTGGCAAACACAATCTCGAAAGCCTGATATACAATATGCTCGCTGCCTTCCCTAGATTCAAGGCACGGGACTGAAGGGTCCCTGTAGATGGATTGCTCATCCTCTCCATGGACAATCATTTCTTGATTTTTATATTCAAATTTGACCATTTGGTGGAGAGTGGAGGGAACAGCTCCGGCAGCGTGAATCCATGGCCTTCCCAAGAGGAATTTGTATGAGGTGTCCATGTCCAGAGCCTGGAAAGACACTTCAAAGTCCACGGGGCCAATGGTCAAAATTAGATCAATTTCCCCTATTGTGTCTCTGTTGACACCATCAAAAGCTCGTACACAGACGTTATTAGGTCAGATTAATTTCGTTCCAATCTCCATGCTCTAGAGAGAGGTAAAATATCGACCCCGGAACCACCATCTAGCATGAATCACTTCACCTAATATCCCTCACATTTGACAGTCAAGTGAAGGGCTTTTTTGTGGGCAGTTCCCTCAGGGAGAAAATCATCGCGGCTGAAAGAAATCCTATTGACCTCAAAGAATCATTCAGCCATTCTCTCCAATTGTTCAACAAAAGTTTCAATTAGGACATATGCCTCATTAAGGGTTGTAAGGAGCACTTTCTGGTGTTCGTTCGAGCTCAGCAACAAAGATAAAAGTATAGCGACCCGACTTATCATTTTAAGAATTTACACCCTGTTCAGTGATTTAAGGTCTCGAGAAGCCTGGCAATATATATTATGACCCGCGTGTGGTCGAGTTTTATTTACAGATGATTCGGAGTGATTTGGGATACTTAGTACCTAAGACAGAAGCTTAAGTCTTAGGATTTTGACCGTAGTTGGAACTATATGAAGACGACCTCAGAATGTAGTTTTGTCGGTTCTGTTAGCTGTGTTGGATGATTTTGGACTTAGGAGCGTGTCCGGACTGTGAATATGAGGTCTGTAGCCAATTTAGGCTTGAAATGGCGAAAGTATAATTTTTCGAGAATTGGACCGGAAGTGGACTTTTTTATATCGGGGTCGGAATCCGATTCCGGAAGTTGGAGTAGGTCCATAATATCAATTATGACTTGTGTTCAAAATTTGAAGTCATTCCAGATTGATTTGATGTGTTTCGGCACAAGTTATAGAATTTGAAAGTTCAAAGTTCATAGATTTTGATTTGGGGTGCGATTCGTGTTTTGATGTTGTTTGAGGTGATTTGAGAATTCGACTAAGTTCGTATGATGTTTTAGGACTTGTTGGTGTATTTGATTGAGGTCGCGGTGGCCTCAGGTGTGTTTCAGGGTGATTTCGGATCATTTCGGGCTATTTCGGAACTGTTGTATATGGTATCTGACTTCCTTCTTCGCGAACGCGAAGAGAGTCACGCGAACGTGAAGAGAGTCAGGCGAACGCGAAGAGGAGTTTTGAGGCTGCTAGGATTTAACCTTCGTGAACGAGAAGGAGGGCTCACGAACGTGAAGGTATGCCTGAAGAACCTATGCGAACGTGAGGGGCAAGTCGCGAATGCTTAGAAGGAAGTAGGAGACTGGGCTGAGTCACCAGGCTTCGCGAACGCGAAGCTTCAATCTCGAACGCGAAGAAGTAGGACTTGTGTGCATCCCAAACGCGAAAGCTTGAACACGAATGCCATGATATGCATGGCAGGCCTTCAAGAACGCGACGCTGGTAACGCGAACACGAAGAAGAATTTGAGGCAGCGAGTTTTTGGCCTTTGGGAATGCGGGACAGAGGTCGCGAACGCGAAGAAGGCCTATCTGGGCAGAATTAAAAATCCCAAAAACGGGGGTTTGAGTTCATAACTCAAAATCTAATTGGGAGCTCGATAGAAGGCGATTTTTGGAGAGATTCTTGCATGGGTGTTTGGGTAAGTGATTCTTATCCAGTTTTGATTAATTTCCATGATTATATCTTTGAATCCATCATTTAATTTGGATTTAATGGAGGAAAATTAAGATTTTTGTAAAATCTTCCAAAAATAAAAATTTAAGATTTGGAAGTCGAGTTGTTATTGGAATTTGATAAAATTGGCATAGTTGAACTCGTATCAGAATGGGTGTTCCGATTTCATGAACATTATGTCAGGTTCCGAGGGGCGGGCCCCGCGTTGACCTTTTTAGAATAAATTTTTAAGTCGACGTATTATTATCCGGAATTATTTCTGATGAATTTTAATGAAGTTATACAATTAATTTGGAAGTCTATTTTGGAAAATCGGCCTAAATTCAAAAAGGTAAGTGTCTTGCTTAACCTCGAGTGGGGGAATTACCCCTTAGGCATTGAGTCTTATGTGCCATTTGTGAAATGTGAAAAGCCGTGTATGCGAGGTGACGAGTACGTACTCGGGCTTATACGTGCAAAATTCATTGAATTAAAGTCTTAGGCATTATTGTATAGTAAATTGGGAAATTATGAAAAATTATTAAATCATCTATTTGCCATGCCTAAATCCTTATTGTTGAATTTGTTTTTATATGATAATTTGATGTGATTGTTACTTGAAATATTTATGAAATTTCGTGAGTATTGTTGGTTTAATATTTCTTGGAAATTAATTTCAATATGAATTTTCTTATTCAGATAATTAATTTAAGCGAGCTTAAGAATAAGTGTTAATATAATTATCTAAATTTGCATTAATGAAGGTTTTGCTTTATGCTGAGTAATTTCTATCTCTGTTGATTGTTTTTGGGTGTTATATACATTGTGTGGAGTCTTGGGTTATTTGTTGTGAAATTAATTGATTTTGTTATATCTTTGAAATTTGGTTGTTGCCATTGGGCAAATTGTGATATGAATTGATTTTATTACATTGTCGTGTTAATTTTCCGTGTAAATTGTTGTGTTGTGTGCGTTATTATTTTGGGGAGATAAGGTTGGCATTTTACCGTTGATATTATGTGGGTATAAGGGTTGAATTTTACTGTTGTTATGTTTGTTAGAATACTATCTGGGCGGAGCGATAAAGGTGATTATAGGAGCGATAAGGATGACAATAAGAGTGATAAGGGTGGCTATTGATATTGTTTGGGCGGAGTGATAAGGGTGGCTATAGGAGTGATAAGGGTGGCAATAGGAGCGATAAGGGTGGCTATTGTCAGGGATGATATGTGATGATGTGGGGTTGTGGTGTTGATAATTTTCATGTGATGTGATTTTCTTGTGTTTATTTTTATACCTTGTGCAATTTGTCTTGTTGTTGGTAAATTGATAACAATCTGATTTATGTTAAAATTGAGTATGTGGCTATTGCCAGGCGGATTATAAAATGAAATGTGGGCACGAAGTGCCGTGAGTAAATAATGAGGATATTTGGCACGTGAATTGTCTGTGCAGTTGTGAATGTGGGCAAGGTGCGGTGATGAAATGATAATGATAATTGACACGTGAATATTCCGTGCAATTGTGATATGAAATGAGGGAATGAGGTGTCGGAAAAATATGATGATTTAATTATGGGTACGAGGTGTCGTGAAAATAAGAAAATGGGTTGAGACCCGTGCTTACGAAAAATATGAAAATGGGTTGAGACCCGTATTTTTATGATTATGAAATGAGGTATCACATGGTAACTTTTTAATTAAAAGAATTATATTCAAAATATTTATTTGAAAGGATTTTTACTTAGAAATTATTATATGAAAGAACTGTATTTGAAAGTTATTTATTTGAGGAAATTATATTTGAAAAGATTTATTGAAAAATTATATTTGAAAAATAATTATTTGAGAAAAATATATTTCAAAGAGAGTTATCTAGAAGAATTATATGTGAAAGACATTTATTTGAAGGACTTGATTTAATTGGGTGTAATTGTGTTTATTAATTGTTGAGTGATATTAATGGTGTTCTTGTTGTCTGTTGTGCATATCACCGGTTGTTTTATTATGCCCTTGTTATTATTTGTTTCCTATTATTTTGTATATTATATTGCACAGGTTATTAGACTACTGAGTGTCTTAACTGTACCTCGTCTCTACTCCACTGAGGTTAGTCTTAATACTTACTGGGTACCGACCGTGGTGTACTCATACTACACTTCTGTATATTTTTGTGCAGAGCCAGGTATTGGAGATATAGGACTTGAGCAGAGTTAAAGTGCGGTCGTAAGGATTCAAGGTAGAGATGCTTGGCTGTCGTAGTCCCTTGGATTCTTTTCATTTCATTGTACTATTAATTTGTAATCAAACAATATTGTATATTTGGTCCTCGTGATCATTCCATGTATTCAGTTAGAGTTCATGACTCAGTACTACCAGTCTTGGGAGGTTGTGTATTGTAATTATTTCCGCTGTTAGTATTTATAAAACAAAATGGCTTCAAAAGATAATGTAAATCGGCTTACCTAGTCTTAGAGATTAGGTGCCATCACGACACCTGTGGTGGGATTTTGGGTCATGAAAAAAAGTGAAACCTGGGAAGGAGTCTTCTGGAGCTGGTCAACTATTGCATATTATGAAGTTTTCATGTTTTTTAAGAACTCTTCTGCTTCTTCGCTGCTTACAGGCTTCTTTGATGTCAACCGTTTATCCATGTTCAACTTGGATTTATGTAACTCTTCTGGGTTGTGGTACTTCCCAGACTGGTTCATTTCATTCACTTCTCCTATGACCTTTTTCCCCTTGTTGGTAACGATTGTTCTATTATAATTCCAAGGGACTGCGGTGGGGTCTCTTATATGGCTCTGTGGTGCACGGCTGATAACCACTGGCTTAGTGAGGCTTGGTAGAATTACCACCCCCCATACCACATAGGTCCTTTTCGACAGATACAGTCTCAGTGCATTCAGCGCAACTTTCGTTTTCTCGAACTTCTTGGGAGTGTTCAAAATGAGCTGTTCTTTTCTTGGGGCTTTAGGAACATAGAGGATTGCATTCTTAGTAGGTGTTGCCCCAGTATTTGTTTCTACAACTTGAGGAACCAGAGTGATTTTCTTCTCAATTTCGCTTGTTTCAATGCCACTTTGGGTCTCGCCTCTGAATCGGTGATGGCAATGATGGCTTTCAATGCTGGATTGGATTCCATGTCTTCATAAATCATTCCAATGATCGACCCATTGTTGTGAGCCGGTAATTGATTGTTGGTTACATTACGGACTTCCTCGTCCTTTAGCACGACTCGTTTTTGTTCTATCAAGATTTCAACTGCCTTTTTGAGGGTCCAACAGTCTTTTTGTATCGTGCACATCTACTCCCGAATGGTAAGCACACCTAGTACCAGCTCGGTATAATGGGGATTCGGGATTTTGCTGATTGGGGGTACATATTGCAGGTATTCTTGTAGCCTCTTAGGCCTACAAGAAGACTGTAACCATTTCTGCCTCATCCATGAGCGGTTTTACTCTGGCGGCCTACTTGCGCCATTTGATAGCATACTCGCGGAAACTTTCAGTGGTTTTCTTTTTCAAATTAAACAGGGAGTTTCTGTCTGAAGCTATGTCGACGTTGTATTGGAATTGTCTGACAAAACTCGGGCTAAATCATCCCATATGTGCCAGTGGGAGATTTCCTGATCCATATACCATTCCGAGGTGATTCTTGTCAGGCTTTCTCCTAAATAGGCCATCAATAACTCTTCTTTCCGACTAGCTCCTCGCAGCCAATTGCAGTATCTTTTTAGATGAGTAATTGGATCTCTGTGCCCATCATACTTCTCGAACTTTGGAATTTTGAAACCGGCAGGTAGATAAACATTTGGGAACATGCACAAATCTGAATAGGAAACACTTTTTTGGCCACTCAGGCCTTGCATGTTGTTCAAGCTTTGTTCAAAGCTTCTCTTCTTCCGAGCCATTTTTTCTTGCTCGGGGTTCCTAATTGCACTTTCTTGTTCAATTGGGGACTCATACTGTAGTTGTTGAGCGTATGCATCAAGAGCAACATGAGTTATGTCATGCTGAAATTGTGGGCCCTGGAAGGTAAATGTTGAAGGCTCAAAGCATGGCATGGGCACGGTTAGTTGTGCCATGGTGAAGGCCGGTGGTGCAGAGAACATCGTAGATGATGCTCCGGAGAACGATGCCTGGGGGCGGACCATAAAAGGCATACCGATGAAGCTGGATGATGTAGAAGGGTACCCAAATAGGACTAATAGGTTAGTCATGGGGATATTGGTGGTTCTAATGCCCTTGGGACCCGCTCGGTGAACCCGGGAATTGTGCTTGGCAGTTCCCTACCATTAGACCATGCGTCCCACATTTCAAATATGCGGAGACACATCATCTTGTTTTCTTCGGCAGTTGCCGACTCGGGTTGTGATATAGCAAACTCAGGGCTATCCTCAGTGTTAACAAGGCAGAGATTTCTTTCTGAAGCCATTGGGACTTTTCCTTTGGATCTGGTGAAGTAATGATATGTTGCCAATTTCACCACAATCCAACCACCTTAAACTTACTTTATAAGAGGCAACAAAAGTATTAGGGTTAAGAATTTAACATATACGAAACAGACGTAAATATGATATGCTCCTAAGATTATTACCATCTCTAACATGCTTTTGGAAGGCTTCATGTTTCATTCCGGCTTATAAGGTTGCTTCTTATTGACGTTCTTATTTCCTTTTTTTTCACTTGCCTCATTTCGATCCCTCATTCTTGAGTCATTGAAAACTATCTGATCCAACCTTTTGGGGGTTACCTATGTATCATATCGCTGCATGAATCAGATCATTACATAGTTCAGGGGAAATAATAACAATTTTGATGATTTTTGGCTTTTTTGTTTTTAATATTTTATAAAACAAAATAGAATATTTTTCATTCATTTTCAATCAATTTTATTTTTATTTTTGTTTTTAAATATAATGAGAGAAAGGGAAAATATATAGAAACTAACTCAATTGACTCTAAAGTCATAAATATGATTGGAATAAAACAAACTTTGATAGGAATAAAATCATCCAAATATAAAATTAAAAATGCGACAAATAAAAAATGAAACTAAAAACTAATTGACTGCACTAAAACTTTAATATTCAATGGCATTCTTCCTTAAACTGATATCATCAATGGTCTGCATCCTTTGGCCTCTACTCCCCCCCCCCCCAAGTCTCGTACAAATTCAGAAACACTGCCGGCAACTGTGGAACGAGGGAACGTGCATGTTGACCAACTTTCTCATTGTTTAGATGACGATGATCATTATAAATATATTGTGTTTCTCTGTCAATCAAAGTACTTGCTCTCTGGCTTGCTCCATATTCATGTGACAATTCTATAACCACATCTGGGTAGTATTGAGGGCGTGCCCCATCTAAGCCTTACATCCTCGTATTCTTCAATACGACAGTATAGCACACCTCTCTCAATCATCCATTGAAGTCGCTCTGCCTCAAAATCTGCATGTTGATGATCCCTCTTCTGCCATTTTATTTCTTCCAATTGTGCATGAAGATGACCCTTTGAGCATATCCGATGGGTCCTTTCTCTTTCAAATTGCTCTCTCTGTCGATCAAACTCCAATTGTTGATGGTGCTCGTCTTCTTCAATGATGCTCAAGTCTTCTTGCAGTTTACGCATTTCAGCATTTTTATTTGCCTCAACTCTTCTGACTAAACCAATCGTGCTTGCCAGTTATTCTTCTAAGCTGGCCGCCTCATTCTTAGCATGCTTTAGATCTTTATCCATGACCCATAAGGCAGAATGATAATATTTCTCAATATTTAAACGAATTTGAGCTACTTCAGCTTACTGCTGGGCTTGTTGTTTGGCTATGGGCATCCAAGTATGTTCCAATTCCTCTTTTAACCTTTATGTAGTTCTTTGATAATTTCTCCTCCTGTTGGACCCCTCAGGCCTATCTCTAAATGATGAACGGTCATGAAACTAGGTAATATATTCATGGATCACCTCTTTACAATCTCAATCTTCTACTATCTCATTCAACTTCGAGACCTTACTTGCATACCAAATTTTCATAATTTCTTCTTCATCATGAGACTGATCTTTACCAAAATCATAACAGAACTTGCTCATATCTCGTGTTGGTAGCACCTCCTGTAGTCGTGCAAATTGGCGCATTACCCGAAGTGGAGCATAGGGCTAAACACCATCCAATCCTATGAGTACCAAATAAGAATGGTATGCAGACTCACAAATCACCTCTTTAGAGGAAAACCAATTATAGTTCCAAGTGATCCGTTTGGCGGACAGAGTAAGAAGTAGTTCTTTCCAGGCGCCAACCCATTATGGTAAGTCACATTTGTCAATTCTTTTCTGGTGATCATAAGTATGATTGGGCCATAGCTCACTAAAATCAGTAATCATAGGATGCCGATAAAAATTCTCCAAAAACCATATCTGTAACAAAAGATTGCAACCATCAAAGTTTCGCGCGCCCAATTTACATATAGTTAAAGCATGAAAAATGCAAGAAAGAATCATTGTCCTTCCCTTTCCGGGAAAACTACTGGCCCCAAAAAAACCATAAATGCAAACCTTCTTTGTACCTTCCATGTTTCCTTATCTTCCTTTGATTTCAATTTTCCCACATTTCTTTCGAAATTGCATTCTAGGCCATACAAGTGAAATAAAAATCCCAACTTAACCCACTTGCCTCCTAATCCTTCATATTGTCCGTAATGTATATTCAAGAGCTTTCGAAACCTACCCTCATTCACATATTTTGGTATTATGAGCCTTTGGCGGCAAAGATTGCAGCCCCATACCTGGAAATGGGCGATTTCCTCAAAGGTCGGAGTCATTTCACAATCGGTAAAACTGAACACGTTGTTTTCAGGATCCTAGTGCGGAATCAAAGCTTCGATCGCATCCCTCCTAGGCTTGATCGTAATCATGTGAACCAAATGTCCCAAGTACTTCTTTATCTGGTTTCACTCATATTTCTTAAAGTCTCTCCACCAATCCCACAACAATTGTGGTATCTGATCGGCAATCAGAAAATCCGGTATCCCTTCTGATATGGGCCTCTTTTCAAACTTACCTCTTTCCCCACTCATGGTGCACCTGTTTACCCGGACATGGGGTTAGGCTTTGATCAAATATATTATTTACAAACAAAAATTATGATTTCTCGGATTTTGACTCTATAAAAAAAATTAAAAAGAAAACTGCCCTATTTTTTTAACACGATCATTTCCCATTTATGAGGAAGGTTTCAAGGCTATCTTGACAAAAAGAGCGGACTCAGGGGAAAAACTGGTCAAAAGAGATAAAACTGTCAAAGCGGCTATATTATTATTATTATTATTTGAAAAAAATAATAATTCATATACACTTTTTTAATGTTTCTTTTTTTTTTAAAGAAAAACAAAATAGGGTTGAACCCCATGAAGGTTGCCTACACATCTCACATCCGGTGAGAATCAAATCCGTGTAGTTCGGTCCAAGACTTGATAAATTTTGACCATTTTTATTTTTTTTTTCAATTTATATTGATTTATTTATTTATAGTAAAATGGATTATTTGTACAAAATCGGGGGAATGATTTTTTTAAATTCCGCTCAAACAATTTTCTAAAGCTGGTCAACAATGCAAGCAAGTCTTCCAAATGATGTAGCAAGTAGCACATAAGTGAACATGATGGTCTCAAAAAGGATACATGTCTTATACGGACCCGACCCTTATGCCGAGCTTCGCTAAATCAAATGCACAGGATGCAACAAAACGATCCTAGCTTGTGAATAAGTCAAATGCACAGGATGCAACCTTCGATAACGAGGCATGTTGCTTGTTCTTCTAGATTTTTAAAAATTCTAGGGGATGAGGTGTATCTAGACTGGCTTACCCGGGCGGACAACCCGAGCCAAGGAGCATCAAGAGTCACCAGTAGTAGAACAGCACTGGCTACCTAACGGCTCTCCCACCTATACATGTGTGACTAAATCCTTTACCAGTAACTGGTAGGCTAACTGAATTTGTCTTAAGACAGAAATTTTGTAATGCTGGTACGCAAACACAAACAAACTATCAGAAGACTCATAGGGGTGCGAGAGATGATACAATTTATATCACAATTCAAATAAATATTAAAACGGTAAAAAAGTGACACATAGCACAATATACCCAAAATAAATCACAATATATACAAAAATTAATAAAGCCAAATAAAGTCAATGTACAAGCTCGAATTCTTGAGAGTTCCCCAGCAGAGTCGCCAGAGCTGTCACACCCCTTTTTGCCCCAAAAGATATGTATGTCATGCTTTATTATGGGTTAAAGAGTTTTTTCAATTAAAGTGGCAAATTTTAGTAGGGATTATTGTAGTTACAGAGTCGCTACTTGGAATTAATTTTTTGGGTGTTCCAAGTCACCATTTATTTGAATTCTTAGTCAAAGTAAGGTCTGACTCTATTATTATTGGTCTGTAAAAACAAAGTCCGGGTAAGAAATTCTGTTGACCGAGGAGAAGGTGTAAGGCATTTTTCGAGTCCTGTGGTTCTAGCACGGTCGCTTTATTGAATACATTTGGCTTATATTATTTTTGGATAACCTGTGTTTTATTGGTTCTCATGTTTTACCTATGTTCGCTTTTACTGCTTGATTAGATTTATGAAAATTATCTTGAAATAAGTCACGCGTACATGTACTCATTTTTGTTTGGCGTCAAGAATCATGTCACGCGTATATGTACACAATCAATAACACATTTATTATTATTCGAAGTTGATTGGTCAAGTTACGTGAACGCACACTTGTATTATTTTCCTAAATTAATTTGAAATTATTGTAAGACCAAGAGTTTATGGATAGGAAATTATTTGGAAATCGGGAAATATTTTAGCTATTTAAAGCATTGACACGTTATCCACACTTAGAAATATTTGCAACTTACTACTCTATCTTTGAAATTAGGAGACATTTATCTATTATGGAAGAATGGGCTAATTATTAATCTAGTGATAAAAATTATTGGGCCTGACAGATTTATACTCAATTCAACCCATGTCTAATTCTTTCTTTCCTATTAAATGTCGTAACTCATTTCTGGTTCACTTACTTGAACTCCAACGTATGGCCCATTAATATGGTAAAATCTTTATTCTTAATTCTAAATAGCAAATCTCACTAAGATGAAATCCTATTCAAATAATTTATTGACAAATAGCTTGAAATATGTAAAACGAAACTACAATATGACAATGTGTATCAATAAAACAACACAAAGAATTATCACATGAACATCTATAAGAACATCACACAAAACAATGAAATAATTAACAAAGGGAGGATAAGTAATGAACCTTTAAGCAAACAGTTTCTTCAGAACTTGATTAATGCAAAAATAATTCTGAGCCAAGCAAATACACCAAACCAAGGAAAAATCGGCAAATGAACAGAAAATCTAGCGACGAACCTTCTAAAATTCGAGCCCGAATCGAAACTCTACTGTACCTCGTGAGGCTGCAGGTTTTAGGCGTGAAAGAGGTGACTACCAATGAAACTTCACAATGTGTTTTTAGGCTTGAATTTGAGGCATTTTAGGTTTTAAACAGGGTGATGAATTGCTGAATTTTTCGAAAGAAAGAGGAATAAAGAATGAAACAAGTAGAAATTCCTTTAGCGCAAAAGGAGAATTCTTTTTCAATTCTCTCCTCCCTCTCTCTCTCTCTCTATTGTTTTCTCCTTCTCCTCACATTTTCTCTTCTATTTATAGAAAAAATTTCGGAATTTTTGCAGATTTTATTTTTTAATTATTTTAATTAAAAAATTCACTTCCCAATTTTCTTCTTTGTAAAAAAAAAAAGGTAAATTCCCCACTTTCGTTTTTTTTTTATTTTCCACTTCTTTTACGTTTTTTAAAAACTTTTCACCTACCATTACTTTTATTTTTTAATTCCAACTTTCTTTTACTTTTTATTTATTAAATTTTCACATTCTTTTACTTTTATTTTTTAATTTTCCACTTTCTTTTACTTTTCTTATTGAATAATTTCCACCTACCTTTACTTTTACCTTTTAATTCCATACTTCTAATTTTCCTATTTTTTTATTTCCATCTGAAGTTTTTAAAAACATATTTTAATTTTTTTCGATTTTTAATTTATTTTATTTTAAAATAAAAATAATACTAATAGTAATAATTGACCTTTTAAATTATTTTTAATTTTTACCCTATATAAAAAAATATAACAAAGCTAAAACATATATATTAAATTTCTAAAAATATTTACACATTAGAAGGTGATAAACATTCTAGTATATATGTTAAAGACAGTGATGCGCCCACTGTGCTCAAATTCTGGGTCCGCCTCTGCGCTCTACAATGACTTCCATTTAGGAACCATTAAAATGTCACTACAGTAGAAGAAGTAGTGTAAACTGAATAATTTTTTCAAAGGTCAAGTTACAAATCAAAAGTATGTAATAAATAATTAAAAAATAACAACAACAACAACAACAACAATAACCCAGTATAATTTTACTAGTGGGGTCTAGGGAGGGTAGTGTGTACGCAGACCTTAACACTACTATGGGGGTAGAGAAGCTATTTCCGATAGACCCTTGGTTCCCTCCCTCCAAGAACTCCTCACCTTGCTATTGGGGTGACTCGAACTCACAACCTCTTGGTTGAAAGTGGAGGATGTTTACCACTAGAGCAACCCACTATTGTCAAACAATTATAAAATAGAGGAACACAAACTAATTTATTTGCAATACAATTCAGAAGTAATGATTTTCTTTCTTTCCCACTTTCTTTCTTTCTAAGGTTGAAAAAAAGATTAAAAGGTCACGAATAATACCTGAAATGAAGATGATGAACTGGTCTTAAATGGAGGCCGACAATGACGACTTGAACAAACCCTGAAGTTGAAGGCTGGTTTCTTACTTGCTTTCATAAATGAACGCACAACTACTGACATTAGGGATTTAGGGGTGTAATTTGCTTTGGGGTTGGGGTTGGGATTGGGCTTATTTTATTGTTCTAAAGGAGTGGGCTACAATTTAATTCCAACCTATTATTATATTGTTAATAAACAAAGATCTTGACAAATTTAAATAATGATTTTAAAATTATATTATATTAATATTATAATTTATAAAATAATTCTAAATATATATATGTAATGTCGGGTTGGTTTGGTCTAGGTTTAACTTTTTTAGTTAATATCAAACCAAATCAATTATGATCGGGTTTCTTTTTCCAATACCAAACCAAGTCAAACCAAACCACTATCGGTTTTTTTTTTTCGATTTGTCGGTTTCAATTGTACACCCCTTCGTATTACATTGAAATAATAGTTTATCCTCACAAATACTTTCTTTTTTAGTTTTAACTTCAATTATTAGTTTTTTCAACTGCAACCAAATAGAAAACAAAAACGTAGTCAACCTCTTGACTTAAAATTTATATAAAGATCATTTTCCCTCCTACTCTTACTAGTAACTAAAATGTCACGACCCAAAATCCATTAAAGGTCGTGATGGCGCTGGACACTACTGTCAGGCAAGTCAACACTAAATAGTTAATTAAATTCTCATTTTAATATTTTTTAAAATCGTAAATTTACTTCAATTCCACTAGTAAAAGATGAATTCACAGAATAGATAACAATGTTTTCCAATTTCAATATTGAACATCCCATAATCATCCCAGAACCCGGTATCACTAGTGCATGAGCATTTTCTTGGAATTTAAAATAAAATACAATAACTGTCCGGAATACAAATATGAACAGGAAACAAAAATACAATATTCTGAAGGAGACTCTGCTGATTGCGGATCGTAATGTAGAATGCAGCTCACCTAAGTCCACGCAATAACCGCGCCTCTGCACTCACAAGGCCACTAGACGTATATGCAGCTGCACAAAAATGTGCAGCAAGTGTAGTATGAGTACGTAAATCAACGCGTACCAAGTAAGTATCCCGCCTAACCTCAAAGAAGTAGTGACGAGGGGTCGACTTCGACACTTACTATGGGCTATAAATAAATAAAATAATATAATTAAATTAGGCCTGGATTAATTAATACAGTTGCTAGCCCAATATTCTGAAGTAAGTAAGCAGTTCTTTTATAATTAAGAACTCTCCAAATTAGATTCCCATTATTTAACAATTTATCTGAGGCCAAGGAGGCGATATCATTTATTGTAGATTTCAAAGCAATCAATTAAATCATGCACAAATCTGTGAAGACCCAAAATGTCATATTTAATATAATAATTAATTTTATGTTCTAAGACCTCAAAAAGTACTATTTATCATTCATCGACTTGCATACGCAGTCCGTAAAATTTTTCGGAAAGGCTTTATGTATAAAATGAATTAAAATGTGAATTAGAGTTTTAAAACTTAACTGAGTTGACTTTGATCAACATTTTGAGAAAACGGACTTGGATCAATATTTTGACAGTTCTGGTAGGTCCGTATCGTAATTTGGAACTTGGACGTATGTCCGGAATCAAATTTCAGGGTTCCTAACCCGAGATATGAAATTTTGATGAAAAATTAAAAGTTTAAGTTCAAATAGTGACCGGAAGTCGAATTATGTGTAAACGACCCCGGAATAGAATTTTGATGAATCCAACAGCTCTGTATGGTGATTTGGAACTTATGAGCGTGATCGAAATTTTATTTGGTAGTCCGTAATTAAATTAGGCTTGAAACGGCTAAAATAGAAATTTAAATTTTGGAAGTTTGAGTGGGGAGTTGACTTTTTGATATCTGGTCGGAATCTAGTTCTGAAAATTTTCACAGCTCTGTTAGATCATTTATGACCTGTGTACAAAATTTGAGGTCAATCGGACTTGATTTGATAGGTTTCGACATCGAATGTAGAAGTTGGAAATTCTTAAGATTTATTAGGCTTGAATCTATGTGTAATTCGTATTTTGAGTGTTGTTGGATATGAATTGAAGACTCGACTAAGTTCGTATGACGGTTTAGGACTTGTTGGTATTTTCGGACGAGGTCCCGAGTACCCTGAGGGGCGATCCGTATCGAAATCGGATCAATTTTTGGACTTAGGCAAATTCTGAAATTTGCAGCTTCTAGTGTCATCGCACCTACGGAAGGACTGACCGCAGGTGCGAACTTGCACAAGCGAGTTGTGGCTCGCAGAAGCGGATGAAGGGCTGCCCAGTTGGAGCCGCAGATGCGGCTCATGTTGCGCAGAAGCGAGAGGAAGGGCGCAGGTGCGGGCAGGTCTGCAGGTGCGATGACAGCTGGGATGAGCAATTTCCGTAGATGTGGTATTTCACCGCAGATGTGGGAGCGCAGGTGCAAGAATTTTGTCTGCAGGTGCGAAAGCATTGACCAGATTACAAAAATAGAGGGCCTACAATATTTTTGTCATTTGGACATTTTCAACACGGTTTTGGACGATATTTCAGAGAGAATTCACGGAAAAACTTGAGGTAAGTCACATGTGCTCATTGTTAGTCAATTATATTGGATTATCATTGAATATTTCGAATAGATTACATGATTTTGAGGTGAAATTAGAGGATTTGGGCCTAGAAATTTTAAAATGAGAATTTGAGAGTTGGCAGGTCAAGTTAATGTCGGATTTTTGTAAAAATGGTATGGTTGGACTCGTAGTTGAATGGGCGTTCATATTTCGTAACTTTCGTCGGATTCCGAGACGTGGGCTCCATGGGCCATTTTTGAGTTAATTTTGGATTTTATTGAAAAGTATAGTATTTTCTTATGGAATTGATTCTATAATTTTTGTTGACTATATTGAATTAATTATGACTAGATACAACTCGATTAGAATCGGAAAATTAAGGAAAAAGCATACTACTTGGTTAAATTGGAGCAAGTCGAGGTAACTGACTTGTCTAACCTTGTGTGGAGGAAATTTCCCTCAGGATTGGTATTGATGTGATTGTTAAAATGTGTTGAAAGTCATGTACACGAGGAGACGAGTGTGTACACGGTCTAAATTTGAAAGATTATATTTTTAAATTGTGTAGATCACTGTTGCACATTTATTAAATTATTTTATCTTGTTATATTCTTCATCATTGATCTGAGATATATACTTTAAATTTGTTTGACCTTTTCCTGCTAATTGTTTTACATGTTTAGTTTAAACTTGGTTTTTTTTATTCTGTGCATTATTTGAAGGTTTATTTTCTTTAAATTAAATATTATTAATATGAAGTATTTGACATTTTAAAACTAGATATTGAAGCAACGCATTAAAGATTTTGAAATATTATTTATTCCTGAATATTTTTGTAAGATTTTCGTACTCATTGTGATGGAGCCGTGAGCTCTTTATTGTGAAAATATATTGTTATTGAATTATTTTGGCAAGTTAAATTATTTGAGCAGTTGAGGTGCAAATTGTGATATATTGTGATATTGATACGCATGCGGTGGTATAAGGTTTGGGTATTGAAATGCATGCGGTGAGATAAGGGTATCTTGATACGCGTGGCTAGTAGGGGGAACTACTAGAAGTCATGTGGTATGATAAGGATGGCTAAAACGCGGGATGCTATTTCGTAAAAAATATTTTCTTTCAAATAAATTGTGAAGGCTCCCGCGGTGAGATAAGGATATGAGATATTGTGAATTTGTTTATGATTTGGGACTACGAGGCGGTACCTCGGGAGTGCCCTTGTTCATATTGATTTATGGCCGCAGTTGCCTTAGATTATTGTTGTGATTTTCTTAAAGTTGAAAAGAATTCTGATTTGTTTCCACGAGGTATTTATTTGCCACTATTTGGTGTAATTAAATGTGATATACTACTTGATTCATTTCCATTGTCATTTTATCTTATAATATTGCTTAAACATTTTACCATGCCATTACGTATTCTCCAGTAGAGCCTGACCTGACGTCATCACTACTCTACTGAGGTTAGGCTTGGCACTTACTGGGTACCATTGTGGTGTAGTCATACTACGCTTCTGCACATCTTTTTTGTGCAGATCCAGGTATATCTCATCAAACGAGGCATCAATAGACTAGCTGTATGATGAGACTTCGAACTATCTGCCAGCATCCGCACACTCCGGAGTCCCCTTCTATCTAACTATATTGTCATCCTTATTTACTTTAGACTCTGATGTATAGAGACATAGAGAATAAATTCTTAGAAGCTTGTGACTTATTTCTACCGGGTTTTGGGAGTTGAAATAATTTGAATTGTAGTTTATTTATTTCATATATTTATTATTATTCCGCATTGATAGGCTTACCTAGTCTTAAAGATTAGGTGCTATCACAACATCCTACAGAGGGAATTTAGGGTCGTGACAAGTTGGTATCAGAGCTCTAGGTTCATAAGTGTTATGAGTCACAATCAGGTTTAGTAGAGTCTTGTAGATCGGTACAGAGACGTGTGTACTTATCTTCGGGAGGCTATAGAACTGTTAGGAAGATATTCACTTCTTTGATTCCTTATCGTGCGCCATTGATTTAGCTTGAAACATATATCTCATATTCCTTTGTATCCACTTGTGTATGACATTGCTCACTTAGTATCAGTTGTACGTCGACGGTTCGTGATGCCGCATATGGACTACGAGGGAGCCAGAGATGCTCAAACATTGCCTTAACGTGTGGGTCCGACTGAAGATTCGGGCATATTGAGAGATCACCTAGTGAATCATGTGCGAGGTGCAACGGACATTGGTGTCTGGTTGATTTATACGAGATGTGAAGGCTATTATTGTGGATCATCAGACATTGTGACCTATGACTTCACGCCATCCACTATCAATGGGTTGATTGCGGGGTCATGTATTATATCAGTTTTGGGCCTGAAATGTATATATGTGGTACTAAAAGGTCCCTTAAAATTTACACATGTTTAAGGCCTGAGATTATGTAGAGGATAAGTTTGGGACTTGCGGTATGTCCGGCTCCTTAATAATCATATACTTCAATACAAAAGTAGTTATAGAAACAACTCTAAATTTGTAGAAGGTCTACTCAGCGTAGACGTCACTGTTGCGGATTTTGGGGTGCTTCGGAGGAAGTACACTTGTTGACGAGAGTCTGGACTATGTGGTTCATGATAAGATTTGTCTGTATGGAGCTCTACTTTTGTGATCATTGTGTATAAATATGGGAAAGGGTTACCCCAAAGAAGAATCGAAGAGTTTTTTAAGAAATGGGTCAGCTCAACAGTGTTGAGTCAGTATAACAAACGAAGAAATTTGCCTTGGGAGAGATAATTCTCCACCAATGTTCGTGTCAAGCCTATGAAGAGGGAAGACCAGCCAATGCAACACCGCCTGGCTCAGTTCTCAGAAATGCTTTTGAAACAGTTTGTTTCCCAGACTCTCCGTAATGCGTGGCGCATAGGGTTTTAATGGTTGCGTCAGGTCATCATTGACGGTGTTAGAATATGCCATCTAGTTCAATAAGTTAGCCCGTCATACTCCTACTTTGCTTCCTACATCAAGAGGGCGAGTCCACAGACTCATTAAAGGACTGAATTATGATTGTAAACTTTTGTACGACTCGGGAGCTACAAGATGATACTTCATTTCTGCTAGTTGTACAAATTGCCAAGATATTAGAATGTGTTCGGGGTGAGGAAAAAAGAAAACAAAGGGGACCAAGATGTTTCGAGGCTCTGGGGGATTCAATGAATTCTACCCTGCAAGTATAAATCATTATGGAGGGGGCTCGGGAAGTCGGTCAGCCTAGTCCGCACATCGGATTACTCGGGGTGCTCCAGTAAGTTCTTTTAATGCACCACTAACATGAGTTCCTACAATGGTTATTCCAGTTATCTGGCACACACTCAATATGAGCAGCCTAACCCGCAAAGGGGTTGTTATGAATACGATGATACTAGGCACATCATGAGAAAATTATCCCAAACTTGGGAGAGACTTATTTCATCAAAGAACTCAGGCTACGTGCCCCATTGCAGTTACTACACCACCCACACGACCAGTTGGGGGTGGAGGACAGACAGTAAGAAGGCGTCCGAGAGGTGGAGACCCAGCCATTGATATATTTGTTTTATGGTATGGCGGAGGTCGCTACATCAGTTGGTATAATTATAGGTACGACCTTGATATAATATAAAGGAATAATTTCCTTAACTTGATTCGGTTCTGAGTATCGAGACGAGTCCTGCTATTGTGCTCCACTTACGAGTGAGTTTCATAATTCTATAATCTACTTATGTGTTTACTCCTGTTTGGAGATTCCATGGAGATAACTACGCCTATCATTCCATGTTGGTCACTGTTCAGACCTGTGAGGCTAAATGTGGATTTCTGTTACTCATTTCGGTAAGTTTTGATGTAATTTACAGATAATTAATTACATATTGTGAATTATATGCCTTACCGGTGTGAGGTTCATTATGTGTTGTAATTTTATTTAACGGAAATTATTTAGAAAGATCAAATAAAAAGTTCTGATTGGCACGATGTGCATATTACTTGTGATTCAGAATTGAGGATGAGATCCTCACATTTTAATATAAACTGATATGTTTAAACAGGGCTACGAGTTGCGGTGGAAGTTATATAAGGATGAGATCCTTGTGAGGAAAATTCTTATGTTTAAGTTCTCCCTTGTGAATTTTAATTTGTACTATAGTACTAATAGGGAGTCATGCCTGTTAGGCTTATTTGAAAATTCTATATGAAATTCTCTGTGCATACTTGCCAATTTTGTGTTGTAATTATTGAGTTTTAACCTATGAGGTAGGTTCCCGCCTAGGTGATGTTAAATGTGACTCATTAATTTGGATAAATAATTATGAGGTCTTTATGCCTCGTATCTCGTTATCAGTATTGTGAAGGTTTAAAATGGGATTTTTGTTAACATGAAGTTAATTAACAATTTTGTAATTAATTATGAACAACTATTAAGACCAGATTGACCCAGAAGGGTGCTCCGCTCATATGGACCGAGGAATGTGAAGAGAGCTTCCAAAAGCTCAAGACAACTTTGACTACAACCCTAGAATTGGTATTACCTACAGGTTCAGGGTCTTATATTGTGTATTGTGATGCGTCGTGTATTGACCTCGACGCAGTGTTGATGTAAGACGGTAGGGTGATTGCCTACGCGTCCAGACGGTTAAAGGTGTATAAGAAGAATTATCATGTACACAACCTTGAGTTAGCAACTATTGTTCATGCCTTAATGATTTGGCGGCATTATTTGTACGGTGTCCATTGCGAGGTCTACACCAATCACCAAAGTCTACAATATCTGTTTAAACAAAAGGATATTAATTTTCGGCAGCGGAGATGGTTGGAGTTGATTAAGGATTATGATATCACCATACTCTATCATCCTGGGAAGGCCAATATAGTGGTCGATGCCTTGAGTCGTAAGGCCGAGAGTTTGGGCAGCTTAGAATATTTATCGGTAGCAGAGAGGCCTTTAGCCTTGGATGTTCAGGCATTGGCCAATCAGTTTGTCAGATTAGATGTTTCCGAGCCAAGTCGACTTTTAGCCTGTGTGGTATTTCAGTCCTTTTTTTATGATTGTATCAGCGACCGTCAATATGATGACCCTCATTTCCTTGTCCTTAAGGACACAGTTCAGCACGACAATGCCAAGGAAGTCACTAATGGAGATTAATATATATTACGGATGTAGGGAAGGCTATGTGTGCCAAATGTAGATGGTTTGCACGACTTGATTTTCCAGGAGGCTCACAGTTCGCGGTACTCCATTCATCTAGGTGCTGCAAAGATGTATCAAGACTTTAGACAACACTATTGGTGGAGGCGGATGAAGAAAGACATAGTGTAATATGTAGCTCGTTGCCTAAATTGTCAGCAGGTGAAATATGAGCATCAACCACCTGGTGGATTGCTTCAGAATTTTTTTTTTCCAAAATGGAAATGGGAGAGGATCACTATGGATTTCGTTGTTGGGCTCCCACGGACTCAGAGGAAGTTCGATGCAGTTTGGGTGATTGTCGATAGATTGACCAAGTCAGCTCATTTCATTCCTATGATTATTACTTACTCTTCAGAGCAGCTGGCTCAGGTATATATTCGCGAGATTGTCAGACTTCACGGAGTACCGGTATCTATCATCTCTGACTGGGGTACACAGTTTACCTCACGATTTTGGAGGGTTTTACATCGAGAGTTAGGTACTTGTGTGGAGTTGAGTACAACATTTCACCCTCAGATGGATGGACAGTCCGAACGCACTATTCAGATACTGGAGGATATGCTTCGTGCATGCGTGATAGAATTTGGGGGTGCTTGGGATCAGTTCTTACCAATTGCGGAGTTTGCTTACAACAACAGTTATTAGTCTAGCATTCAGATTGCTCCGTATGAGGCCTTGTATGGTAGGTGGTGCCAGTCTCCAGTGGTTTGGTTCGAACCGGGCGAGGCTAGACTATTGGGTACATACTTGGTTCAGGACGCCTTGGAAAAGGTTAAGTTGATTCTGGATCGACTTCGTACAACCCAATCTAGACAGAAGAGTTATGCGGATCGAAAGGTTCGTGATATTGCATTCATGGTTGGTGAGCGAGTATTGCTCCGGGTTTCGTTTATGAAGGGTGTGCTGAGGCTCAGGAAGAAGGGCAAGTTGAGCCCTAGGTATATTGGACCTTTTGAGATTCTTGATAGAGTTGGAGAGGTGGCTTACAGACTTGCACTACCACCTATTCTTTCTGTGGTTCATCCGGTATTCTATGTTTCTATGCTTCGAAAATATCACGGCAATCCGTCTCATGTGTTAGACTTCAGTTCGGTTCAGTTGGACAAGAATCTATCTTATGTTGAGGAACCAGTGACTATTTTAGATAGGCAGGTTCGAAAGCTGATGTCAAAGTACATTGCTTCCGTGAAGGTTCAGTAGAGGGGTCATCCGGTTGAGGAGGCGACTTGGGAGACCGAGCATGATATGCGCAGTCGTTATCCACACTTATTCACCAGCTCAGGTACTTTTTCTAACTCCGTTCGAGGATGAATGTTTGTTTTAGAGGTGGAGAATGTGATGACCCAAAATGTCATCTTTAAATTTAATAATTAATTTTGTGTTCTAAGACCTCGAAAAGCACTATTTATTATTTCTTAACTTGCGTGCGCAGCCTGTAAAATTTTCCAAAAAATCTTTATGTGAAAAATGGATTAAAATATGAATTAGAGCTTTAAAACTCAACTAAGTTGACTTTGGTCAACATTTTGAGTAAACGGACTCGAAACTTGGGCGTATGCCCAGAACAAATTCCGAGGTCCCTAGCCCGAGATATGGAATTTTGATGAAAAATTAAAAGTTTAAGTTCAAATAGTGACCGGAAGTCGAATTATGTGCAAACGACCCCATAATAGAATTTTGATGATTCCAACAGCTTCGTATGGTGATTTTGAACTTAGGAGCATGATCAGAATTTTATTTGGAAGTTCGTAGTGAAATTAGGCTTGAAACTGCTAAAATAGGAATTTAATCGGGGTCGGACCGGGGAGTTGAATTTTTTTATATCGGGGTCGGAATCCAGTTCTAAAAATTTTCACAGCTCCGTTATGTCATTTATGACTTGTGTACAAAATTTGAGGTCAATCGGACTTGATTTGATAGGTTTCAACATCGAATGTAGAAGTTGAAAATTCTTAAGATTTATTAGGCTGGAATCTATGTGTGATTCATGTTTTTAGTGTTGTTGGATGTGAATTGAATACTCGACTAAGTTCGTATGATGATTTAGGACTTGTTGGTATTTTCGAACGGGGTCCTGAATACCCCGAGTGCGATCCGGATCGAAATCGGATCAATTTTTGGTGTCATCGCACCTGTGGAGGGGCTGACCGCAAGTGCGGACTTGCACAAGCGAGCTGTGGCTCACTGAAGCAGATGAAGGGTTATCCAGTTGGAGCCGCAGATGCGGCTGATGTTGCGTAGAAGCGAGAGGAAGGGCGCAGGTGCGGGCAGTTCCATAGGTGCGATGGAATTTTCTGTACCTGCGAAGGCGCAGATGCGGTCCAAAGTTCGCAGAAACGAAGGCAGCTGGGCTGAGCAATTTCCGCAAATGCGGGACCCTAGGTGCGAGAATTTTGTCCGCAGGTGCGAAACCACTGACCAGATTACAAAAATAGAGGGGTTCCGATATTTTTGTCATTTGGACATTTTTAACACGGTTTTGGGCGAATGTTCAGAGAGAATTCACGGGAAAACTTGAGGTAAGTCACATGTAATCATTGTTAGTCAATTATATTGGATTATCATTGAATATTTCGAATAGATTACATGTTTTTGAGGTGAAATTAGACGATTTGGGCCTAGGGATTTCAAAATTAGAATTCGAGATTTGGAAGTCAAGTTGATGTCGGATTTTTGTAAAAATGGTATGGTTGGACTTGTAGTTGAATGGGCATTCATATTTCGTAACGTTCGACGGATTCCGAGATGTGGGCCCTACGGGCCATTTTTGAGTTAATTTCAGATTTTATTGAAAAATATAGTATTTCCTTATGGAATTGATTCTATAATTTTTGTTGACTGTATCGAATTAATTATGACTAGATACGAGTCGATCGAAATCGGAAAATCGAGGAAAAAGCATACTACTTGGTTAAATTGGAGCAAGTCGAGGTAAGTGACTTGTCTAACCTTGTGGGGGGAGGGGGAGGGGAGGGAATTTCCCCAAAGATTGGTATTGATGTGATTATTGAAATGTGTTGAAAGTCGTGTACACGAGGTGACGAGTGTGTACACGGGCTAAATGTGACAGATTATATTTTTAAATTGTGTAGATCAATGTTGCACATTTATTAAATTATGATCTGAGATATATACTTTAAATTTGTTTGACCTTTTCCTGCTAATTATTTTACCTGTTTAGTTTAAACTTGGTTTCTTTTATTCTGTGCATTATTTCAAGGTTGATTTTCTTTAAATTAAATATTATTAATATGAAGTATTTGACATTTTTAAACTTGATATTGAAGCAACGTATTAAAGATTATGAAATATTATTTATTCCTGAATATGTTTTTAAGATTTTCGTACTCATTGTGATGGAGCCGTGAGCTTTTTATTGTGGAATAATATTATTGATGATTTATTTTGGCATGAGCCGCGAGCTCTTTGTTGAGGAAAAATATTATTGTTGAATTATTTTGGCCAGTTAAATTATTAAAGCACTTGAGGTGCAAATTGTGATATATTGTGATATTGATACGCATGTGGTGGTATAAGGTCTGGGTATTGAAATGCATACGGTGAGATAAGGGTGGCTTGATATGCGTGGCTAGTAAGGGGAACTACTAGAAGTCATGTTGTGTGATAAGGATGGCTAGAACGCGGGATGCTATTTCGGGAAAATGTATTCTTTCAAATAAATTGTGAAGGCTCCCGTGGTGAGATAAGGATATGAGATATTGTGAATTTATTTATGATTTGGGACTACGAGACGGTAGTTCGGGAGTGCTGTTGTTGATATTGATTTATGGCCGCAGTTGCCTTTGATTATTGTTGTGATTTTCTTAAAGTTGAAAAACATTCTGTTTTGTTTCCACGAGGTATTTATATGCAATTATTTGGTGTAATTAAATGTGACATACTACTTGATTCATTTCCATTGTCATTTTATCTTATAATATTGTTTAACCATTTTACCATGCCATTATTTATTCTCCAGTAGATCCTGACTTGACCTCGTCACTACTCTACCGAGTTTAGGCTTGGCACATACTGGGTACCGCTGTGGTGTACTCATTCTACGCTTGTGCACATCGTGTTTGTGCAGATTCAGGTACATATCATCAGACCAGGCATCAGTAGACTAGCTGTACGAGGAGACTTCGAGGTATATCTACCAGCGTCCGCAGACTCCGGAGTCCCCTTCTATCTTACTATATTGTCTTCCTTATTTTCTTTAGACTCTGATGTATAGAGACATAGAGAATAAATTCTTAGAATCTTGTGACTTATTTATACCGGGTTTTGGGAGTTGAAATTGTTTGAATTGTAGTTTATTTATTTCATATATTTATTATTATTTCGCATTGATAGGCTTACCTAGTCTTAGAGACTAGGTAAAGGTGTAAGAGGTATGATCTTTATTACTGCCAGTAACGCAAATGTATTGGGATTTGAATTTGAATCTGGTTGAGAAAGTTGACTTGACTGTCACGAGAATAAATGCGAACTTAGCGGATACTTGAGGTAATTATGGTTTGTGTGTCTTGTTCTTGAGAAGAATTTTCGTTGAACTAATTGTAATATTATGGCAGTAATAAAGTATGGGTATTGTGAGTTATGAAGTGTTTTAATCTATGGATTTGAGCCAAGTGGGGGAGCCTTCTATTGACAATTCAATTCATGGTTATGTGTCAAATATTCTTTTTGTTTTGGTCTGAAGTATACTTGAGAATCGATGATGACTTGTAGAGGTGGAGTTCGAGAATGAGTCGAGTAAGAAAATTTCTAGATACGGGTTATATTTCGCTTTATAAGTATATAAAAATCGTGGGATGAGTTAGTTGTTATTTGTGAATGATGTAGTGCGCACGGAGTATGAATTTGATAGGTGGTATTAAAGTAGAGTTACTCCTTTGAGTGTTGTTGTGCTAATGGGGAACGTGCATTTTGGCCATTTGGGCGGTGTAATGTGGATTTGAACAAAGGGGGTGACTCTCGAGAAAGTTCCAATGGATTCAAGATTAATATGTAACAATTGAGAATTTTTGGCAGATTTGTTTATGGCTAAAATATGAGATTTAAATTGGATGGTGTCGAGACTTGTGCCATTTTTGTATATCATTAGGGATTTTATATTTCGGTATCAGGAAGGTGAACGAAATGGCCTTAGACTCAAATAAGGTATTTTCAGAGTGGGTGTTTCGGTTGTGGTATTTATAAGGATAATTATGATGTGGAGAGACTCTACAGATGTTTTGGTGGCAATATTCTTAGGTTTTGGTGACCTACGTGGTTTGGTCGAGTTAGAGGAATTTAGTTCTAATAGCTTACTTATGTGCAGATGGATTTCAAAGTGTTCTTGACGGTTTTGAACCAGATATTCTCTGCCGGTGTGGGAAACATGTTGTATATTTTGATTTCCTCCTGGAAGGAAGCGATAGAAAGGTTTCTAACTAACCAGGTATGTAATTTGCCGGTGACTCATAGTTGATAATGAGATTCTTGTGCCTTTACATGGTAGATGAAATGTGTTGTGCGTGATTTAGATTCACACGTATAAGGTGGCAGTTCATTCTTGAAAGAAAGATCACGAATTTTGGACAGAATGATCAGTTTCAGATATTTAGAGGAATGTTATAATTGCCCGAGGATCCCTGAGAAGGGTGTGCATTTCAGAAGGCACGTTATGTTTTAACTTACAAATGTTCATCGATATTGAAGTACCCACCTGTGTTATAGACTGCTAATATTCAAATTATTTTTATGTGGCATGAAAGAATTATGAAAGTATTCCTCATGGGAAGATCGTGAAAAGAAGACGTGTTAGTCATTCTAGTGCTGGAGTTGGGATCAGTTACGGTGATTCATGTGTTTGATGAATTTGGGGACTAGGAGTTCTCAGAAGTATATTATTTCAGGTTGCGACCTATTTCAGGTTAGTATTTTAATTTTTACTCAGTGGAGGCACTAGTTGCGTTAATTAATTGTGATAGCTACACGCTATAACAATGTGTGGGCATCAGGGCAAGTACTCATACTCGAAAGAATGCTTAGACTATAATATGCCTAGAGTTGACTGTTGAGCGTAAAGTTATAATATTTCTTGTGTTCATACCTTTGTTGAGAACTATCTGGGTTATATTTGAGGTTTAAAAGAGGTTAATTCCCCTGAATAAATGAGTAGTTACTATTTTTGCATTTACTTGCTAATTTGAAGTGTAACACCAGACTTTGCACATGCTTATGCTATGGCGCGTTATTTATACCAGTCCAGGAGCATATGAATCTTATTTCATGTATCACATACATGTGTCCCTATTTGATTGCTCCTCTATGATATGCTTGGACTGGAGGCATGTGACCATGCCTGGCGGATTACATTATTGATACGATAGCACGTGAGTTTTTTGTGCGAGTGATGTTAATGTGAGCTCTAAAAGAGCTGGTTACTGTTATTAAACTTGTGTGTATCGATTGTACAATATATAATGAGATTATAGCATTACAGTGGTGGTGGTTCTTGTTGAACTTACAATATGGTTCTCTACTTTGAGACATTTTCCATTTTTTGGGTACAAAGTTGCGCAGTTATGGATTGAGTTGTATTGGTGTGGCATGTCAATAGGATAGTTGTGTTTAATAATATAAGGTCATTGGACCAAGAATGGATACTATCAGGTTGGATTCCGGTATATTGGGAGGAAAATATTGAAGGTCGGCATAGAAAGTGATTTTATATGGGACTATGGTTATGGTTGGATACAGCTTGTTCATACTTATACAGTGTGTAGATGTTAGATTCGGGTATTGAAAAGAATTTTGGATGTTAGAAATTTGGCTCCATGGTTTTTGGGCTAAGGTTAAATTAATAATTTTCAGTTATGTTGTGTGGTCAGGCCTATATAGAATAGGGTGACGTGAGATCACCCCCGGGTATGTGCGTGGTAAGATGGAATAGTGATGTAGTGGCTTGGAAACAACTCTTGGCATGTTCGAGGACGAACGTATGTTTAAGTGGGGGGAGATTGTAACGACCCGACCGGTCGTTTTAAGCATTTACGCTCCTTTCAACTATTTGAAGTATTGAATAACTTGCTACAAGTTATTATGACTTGTGTAAATTATCGGTTTGGTTTTAAGGTACTTCAGAGTTAGCTCGGAAGAATGAATTTCATGTTGGAAGCTTAAGTTGAAATAGTTGACCGAATGTCGGCTTATGTGTAAACGACCTTGGAATGGAGTTTTGATAATTCCAATAGCTCCGTATGGTGGTTTTGGACTTAGGAGCATGTCCAGAAAAGTTTTTGGAGGTACGTAGTGGAATTTGGCTTGAAATGCCGAAAGTTGAATTTTTGAAAAGTTTGACCGGGGGATTGACTTTTTGATATCGGGGTCGGAATTCTATTCCGTAAATTGGAATAGGTCTGCTATGTCATTTATGACTTGTGTGCAAAATGTGAGGTCAACCGGACTTGATTCGATAAGTTTCGGCATCGAATGTAGAAGTTGGAAATTTCATAAGACTAAAGTTTCTAGTGAGTTCGCGCAAGACCCAACTTTGAACTAGAATATCTCTCTCTCTCTCTCTCTATATATATATATATATATATATATATATATATATATATAGATATATATATATATATATATATATATATATATATATCTACCTATCAAATGAAAGATCTTCGAGTCTAGTTTCCAACGCTTCAAACCGTTCGTTATTCGGACATTCCTACAAGAAGTTATGATCAAATACCCAAAGGCTGTCTTGTAGCTCGCTACAAAGCTCGCAAGGCCAGGTGTAAGAACAGGCTGTAGCCTGGCGAGGCCAGGTTTAACCAGGCTTTAGCATGGCGAGGCCATGCCTATCGCCTGGTCCGAAATTTTTGGAGTATTCGTTCTTTTATTGTTATAACCCGACCCAACTTCGATAAATAAGCCTTGAAGCTCATTTTGGAGCAAAAATCTGATACTTTTAGAGAGAAGGGAGAGTGTTCTAGAGAGAGAGGAAGAAGCTCAAGTACTTTGTTCATCAAGATCTTGTTCAAGCTTTGAAATCCAACAAGGAAATATCACAGGATCTTCACCCCAAGAGGTAAGGTTCTAACCCCTAGTCTTCAATTTCGAGTTTGGATAAAGATGGGTGATTAAGAGTATGATTCTTGGGTGTAATAGTATCATTTATATATATTAGTAAGGTTTATGGAAAGATTGTTGAGTTCAAATGGGTATAGACTTGGTTGAAAATGGTAGAAATCTTCAAGACTTTAATTGAAGATTTGAGGGTCGAGTTGATGTCGGAATTTGATGAATTTTGATATGGTTAGACTCGGGAGAGGACAAGGATTAATATTTTGCCATTTTTGACTGGTTTCGAGACATGGGCCCGGGTGCCGGATTTTGGCCGATTTCGGATTTTTGTCCAGTTTATGTAGTTTTTTCGTTGCAATTCGATTCTTTAGCCTATGCTGATAGTATTATTCTGATTATGGATAGATTGGGAGCTTTTGGAGACTGAGTCCAGAGACGAGGGCATCCCGGAGTAGGATTTTTACGTTGTTAAGGTAAGTAACGATTGTAAATTTGGTCCTGAGGGTATGAAACCCCGGATTTTTGTATCATTCTACTATTTTTAATGACGCATGTGCTAGATGACGGGCGTGTGGGCGTGCACTGTTGGGGATTTGTGACTTGGTCCGTCCCGTAGCAACTATAAAATTGCATATATTATGGAAATTCTATGATACTTATATGTTTTAGATAGAATTTCTGTAAATTGGGTTGAATGCCATGTTTGGGCCTTGCGCCAAAGCTGTTTGGACCCTTAGGGGCTGTTTCTTACCATCCTCTCATTGTTTTCGATTGAAAATCTATTCTCAGTCATGTTTATACTTGTTTACCGCATAACTCAATTTTATGACTCTATTTTGATGCATATAAATATTTTGGGCCGAATGCCCTATTTTACTGAAATGCCCGAGTGGCTTGAGAGGTTTATGACTGAGTGAGGCCGAGGGCCTGATTTGAGAGGGTGAGTGTGGATCGGGGCTTCCCGCCTGCAGCATACTTTATTATAGCACGTGAGTTGTCCGTGCAGATTATAGCGCTTGGGCTGAAGGAGCCCCTCCGGAGTCTGTACACACCCCCAGTGAGCGCATGTACCTACTGAGTGCGAGTACCGAGTGCCAAGTGCTGAGTGATGAGTGACTGGGAGGTATGAGTGATTGTGAGGTATGTCCGAGTGGCAAGAGTGATTGTGAGGTATGCTCGAGTGGCAAGAGTGACTGTGAGGTTTGCCCGAGGGGTTGTTTATGATTTCATCATTTTTGCTCACCTTTGCATTGAGCTTTGTTTGAAAAACTGTTGTAAAAATATCTTTAAATGGTTTTTTTTACTGGAACTGGGTTTAAATGAGATGATTTGATTCAAACGCTGATTTTTAAAGCATGTTGTACTTTATTGAGATTTCATTATATGAACATCATATGTTTTATTGCTCGTCACTACTGCTCAGTCTTTATTTATTATTGTTACTTACTGAGTTGCCGTACTCACATTACTCCCTGCACCTTGTGTGCAAATTCAGGTGTAGCTGGACACGGTAGAGGTTATTGAGTGTTATGGTTGCAGATTTTCTTGGAGATAGCAAGGTAGCTGTTTGGTGATCGCAGCCCCTGCCCTTCTCCCTCTTATCTTCCTCTAGTTGTATTTAGCTATTTTCCAGGCTAAGTTAGCCTTGATATTGTTAGACAGATTGTAGTAGATGCTCATGACTAGTGACACCCCGATGTCGGGATTTTCTTTTCCGTACTTTTGTTTTTCTTCGATTTGAACTACTTAAATGAAGGTTTTATGTTAAATAATATTGAAATTATCTTAGAAATGGAAATATCGGTTTTGTTTGGGAATGATTCGACTTGCCTAGTTCCACGATAAGTGCCATCATGACAGATTAGATTTTTGGGTCGTGACATATCACGATATCCTACAGAGGAAATTTGGAGTCGTGACAAAATCATGCTAAGGTCGTACAACCCGATCCAACATAATATTACATTGTGCACTATCGGAATGTCGAACGGCGCGAACCATAGATACATCTATTTAATCTGCCAAGGCGTTCGGCCCGTTCCACAAAAGATAAACACATTCAGACAACCAACTCAAGGATTTATTTTGGTTTGATGTTCAAAGAAATATCAATTCTCATTAACAGTCAAGTGACCCATCCAAAATCCAAGTAGGTGAAGTCTGGCCTTTTGAAATTCCTTTATTAAGTTCCAATATGTTTTAAACGGTTAAATTAACAAGTAGGATGCAAGCATCGCAAATATAACGTTAATCGGATCCTAGACTACCCGTACATAAGCATAATAGTAGCTACGCATGGACTTTCGTCACTTCATACGTACGTAGCCCCCACAAATAGAAGCACATATTGAATTATTTCACCTATGGGGTAAATTCTCTTTTACAAGGTTAGAAATGAGACTTACCTTGCTCTGAAGTTCCATAACCGGCTCCCAAGCCATTCAAAAAACTCAAACCGATGCCCAACGTTCCAAAGCTAGTCAATAATTGAGCAAATCCATAAATATATACTCTAATACTCACTATAATCCTATTTACAACAATTCCCAACTCCGTTCGAAAAGTCGATAAAAATCACCCTCGGGCCCATGTGCCCGGATTCCGAAAGTTTTCGAAGATAAACATTTCCCATAGCATTACGAACTCAAATATCTAATTTGTTCTCAATCCCATGGCCAAATTCGTGGTCAAGATCCAAAAATACCAATTTTTAGATTTTTCTTCAAAATTCCAAATTTCTACTAATTTCCATGAATGTTCACACCTAAATTCGTATATAAACCAAGTATTTAACTTGCAATACGTAGGAATCACTTACCTTTACATAGATGATGAAGGTGGAGCTCCAAAATCGCTCCTAGGTCGGCTCCCATGGAGGAAATGAGATGAAATGAGCCAAACACATTTTTGCAAACTTATACACTGCCCAGGCAACCCTTCTTCGTGTTCGCGGGCCCCCCATTGTGTTCGTGATGAACAAAATTCTCAAAAGCCATTTTCAAACTATTCTGAGATAGCCTCTAGTATAATGGTCATAACGTTTTGTACAAAACTCCAAATTACAAAAGGTTTGGCTTTCTAGAAACTAGACATCAAGGGATATAATTTCATATGTTGATAGTCTCCCAATTCATTGTAGATTGCAAGATATAAGCTTCCAAAGTCAGCCCTGTGCAACAGAGATTTCCAAACACTTCTCGGACAGTCTGTAGTTTAGCCACCATAACGTTTTGTACACCACTCCAAATGGTAAATGGTTTACCTTTAAAAAAACTAGACACCAAGGGCTATAACTTTTATTTTTGGATCATCTTCATATTCGTTATATATTGAGACATATACTCTTCTGAAGTCAGATGACGGAAAGCAAAAATTCCTTCTTCGCGAACGCGAGAGCCTCTTCGCGAATGCGAAGAACAACACCAGAACCAACAACCAACAGCATCAAAACACCCAAACTTGGTCCGAAACCACCCCGAATCACACCCGAGGCCCCCGGGACCCCGTCCAATCGTACCAACCAGTCCCAATACATAACACGAACCTGCTCAAGGCCTCAAATCACATAACATAACATTAAAATCACGAATTGCACCCCAATTCCAAGATTAATGAACTTTAGCATTTCAAACTCCTACATTCGATGCCGAAACCTATCAAATCACGTCCGATTGACCTCAAATTTTGCACACAAGTCATATTTGATATTACGAACCTACTCCAACTTCAGGAATTGGAATCCGACCCCGGTATCTAAAAGTCCACTTCCGGTCAAACTTCTCAAAAACCTTCAAATTTCTACCTTTCTCCAAATGACCTCAAAATGACCTACGGACCTCCAAATACACCTCTGGACACGCTCCCAATACCAGAATCACCATACTGAGCTATTCCCAAACTCATAATCCCAAACGGACATCGATAACATTAAAATGCACTTCAACCCAAATTTATGAAATCCTTCTAAAAATGCTATCTTCCACAATAGGCGTTGAAACGCCCCCGGGTCACCCAAAACCCGATCCAAACATACACCCAAGTCTTAAATCATCATACGAACCTGTTGGAACCTTCAAATCTCGATTCCGAGGCCGTTTACCCAAAATTCACACCTTAGTCAATTCCTCCAACTGAAGGCCTCTAAAATTAGAATTTTCTCTCCAAATCAACTTCGAACTTCCCGAAATTCAATTCCTACCATACACACAAATCATAATACCTGAAGTTAAGCTGCTCATGGCCACAAACTGTTGAACGACATGCTAGAGCTCAAAACGACCGGTCGGGTCATTACATTCTCTCCCACTTAAACATACGTTCATCATCAAACGTGCTAAGAACTGCTCTGGAATTGTCCTAAATCATTGGGTAACACCTCGTGCACCTACCCGTGCTACCACAACCCAGTTGAGCATATTAGCTCGAGCAAACTTGAAAATCCTCCGTTTGTCAAATAAGCCATAGAGCCAAATTTCAACATCTAAAATCCTCGACAAGGTCGGTTTCCAACATACGAACACCATATCAATCCCTATGCGATGCACCGATACATGATTGCATACCTTGACTGAATCCACACTTTGCACTGCATAGATCACATTACTATAATAACATCCTCTAATAACAATAGCCGAAATTTCACAAATCTGATGCTCACAATGAACCTCAGGGCATATATAAGTCTTGTTTCAACTCTGGCAACACCGCCACGGCGGAAGAGACATGTAGAAAATCATAATCGATTGCCAAGTCAACAAATAATTAAATCTCTCCTCTTGACTAGAATCATCACCCCATTATCAACCGAATAATGGTATTTTCTCTTAAATATGCTTCATATAATCTGATCACACTGATCCTAGATCAAATAATCTCGTCTCACACAGTATAAGCTTCCCAGGCAATAAGCCATCTCAGGCACTGCCAAAAGTCTCACACGATGCCACAATGTGCCAATAAGATACAAACTCAGACGTAATACATAAGGAAAATAAACTCTAGAAACGATTACTCAACCTGTGTAACTAATTTAGACAATTGCAAAGCTGTCATGAACCTTCCTCAGACAATGGAAAACAAAACACACAAAATATACTGTATTCAACATCACATTGTTGCAGCGCGCAACCCGATCCAAACAATATACCCGTGGCAGTGTGCCACCTGATCCACACACAAAATATACATAAGGAGATACTTAATAACTACAAAATACCCGAATATTGGCCACAAGCACGGCAAGTGCATAATACTATCCCTAGGGAGACAGACAACGCCATATGCTACAAAACTCATCACAACTAAGGTGCGATATATGATCGGCATCTTGAGAGCCATCTTGCACACATAACATCATCGTTATGCAGAACCCAGCACATGTGAAATTTATTATGATGACCCAAAATGTTATCTTTAAATTTAATAATTAATTATGTGTTTTAAGACCTTGAAAAGTACTATTTATCATTTCTTGATTTGCGTGCACAGTCCGTAAAATTTTTCGAAAACTTTTTATGTGAAAAATAGATTAAAATGTGAATTAGAACTTTAAAACTTAACTGAGTTGACTTTGGTCACCATTTTGAGCAAATGGGATCGGATCAGTATTTTGACAATTTCGGTAGGTTCGTATCGTGATTTGGGACTTGGGCGTATGCCCGGAATCAAATTCCAAGGTACCTAGCCCGAGATATGGAATTTTGATCAAAAATTAAAAGTTTAAATTCAAATAGTGACCAGATGTCGAATTATCTGCAAACGACCCCGGAATAGAATTTTGATGATTCCAACAGCTCTGTATGGTGATTTTGGACTTAGGAGCATGATCGAAATTTTATTTGGAAGTCTGTAATGAAATTAGGCTTGAAATGGCAAAATAGGAATTTAAAGTTTGAAAGTATGACCGGGGAGCTGACTTTTTGATATCGGGGTCAGAATCCAGTTCCAAAACTTTTCATAGCTCCGTTATGTCATTTATGACTTATGTGCAAAATTTGAGGTCAATCGGACTTGATTTGATAGGTTTCGACATCGAATGTAGATGTTGAAAATTCTTAAGTTTCATTAAGCTTGAATTGGGGTGTGATTTATGATTTTAGTGTTGTTTGAAGTGATTTGAGGTTTCAAATAAGTCGGTATGATTTTTTATGACTTGTTGGTGAATTGGTTGATGTACCGAGGGCCTAGGGTGTGTTTCGGATGCTTAACAGATCATTTTTCGACTTGGCTTGATAGCTGAAGTTCTGGTTTCTGTAGGTTCTTGTTTCCTTCTAGGAGATCGCATGAGAAGGGATGCGATCGCGTAAGGTTTATTGGGAAGCTGAAATTTTATGCTATGCGATCGCGTAGGTTTGGCAAGCTGTGCTACGTGAACGCATGGCTAAGACCGTGTTCGTGAAGAGGAATTTAGGCAGCTAGGGTTCATGAACATTGTTCTATGCGAACACGTGGGCTGTACGCGAAGGCGTAGGCCTGGGAAACTCTTGCTTCGCATTCACATGTGTTATGGTGCAGTGTGGAAATATTGTGCTTCTCGATCGCGGGACTTGGTCCGCGATCGCATAGAAGAGAGGTCTCGATAGAATGTTTAAGTTCTGAAAATGGGACTCCATTTTTAACGAATTGAAGCTCGAATTGAGGAGAATTTTGGGAGATATTCAGAGAAAACATTGGGGTAAGTATTCTTAACTCAATCTTGGTTAGACTACCCGAATCTATAACTGTTTTTAATATTTAATTGGTGAATTAAGTTGGAAAAGTTTGAAAACCCTCTTGGATAAATTTGAGGATTTGAGGGTGGAATTTTTATCAGAATTTAGTCATTTTGGTATGGTTAGACTCTTGGTTAAATGGGCGTTCATATTTCGTAACTTTCGACGGATTCCGATATGTGGGCACCATGGGCGGTGTTTGAGTTAATTTCGGATTTTATTGAAAAATGTAATATTTTCTTTTGGAATTGATTCTATAATTTTTGTTGATTGTATCGAATTAATTATGACTAGATTCGAGTCGATTGGAGTTGGAAAATCGAGGAAAGGGCATACTAAGTGATTAAATTGGAGCAAGTCGAGGTAAGTGACTTGTCTAACTTTGTAGGGAGAATTCTCCCTAGGATTGATAATTGTAATATGTGGAAAGTCGTGTACACGAGGTGATGAGTGTGTACACGGGCTAAATGTGAAATATTATATTTTAAAATTATGTACATCACTATTGTGCATTAATTAAATTATTTCATCTTGTTATAATCTTCATCATTGATCTAAGTTATATACTTTAAATTTGCTTAACCTTTTCCTTCTAATTGTTTTACCTGTTTAGTTGGAACTTGGTTTCTTTTATTTTGTGCATTATTTGAATTTTGATTTTCTTTAAAATAAATATTATTAATATGAAGTCTTTGACATTTTTAAATTTGGTATTTAAGCAACGTATTAAATATTTTGAAATATTATTTTGCTGAATTATTTATTCCTGAATATTTTTGTAAGATTTTCATACTCATTTTGATGGAGCCGTGAGCTCTTTATTGTGGAAAACTATTATTGATGATTTATTTTGGCATGAGCCATGAGCTCTTTATTGTGGAAAAATATTGTTGTTGAATTATTTTGGCAAGTTAAATTATTTGAGCACTTGAGGTGCAAATTGTGATATATAGTGATATTGATACGCATGCAGTGGTATAAGGTCTGGGTATTGAAACGCATGCGATGAGATAAGGGTGGCTTGATACGCGTGGCTAGTAGGGGGGACTACTAGAAGTCATGCGGTGTGATAAGGATGACTAGAACGCGGGATGTTATTTCGAAGAAAAAAAATGTTTTCTTTAAAAATAAATTGTGAAGGCTCCCGCGGTGATTTAAGGATATGAGATATTGTGAATTTATTTATGATTTGGGACTACGAGGCGGTACCTCATGAGTGCCCTTGTTGATATTGATTTATGGCCACAGTTGCCTTTGATTATTTCTTGTGATTTTCTTAAAGTTTAAAGGAATTCTGTTTTGATTCCACAAGATATTATTTGCCATTATTTTGTGTAATTAAATTGTGACATGCTACGTGATTCATTTCCATTGTCATTTTATCTTATAATATTGTTTAAACATTTTACCATGCCATTATTTATTCTCCAGTAGAGTCTGACCTGACCTCGTCACTACTCTACCGAGGTTAGGCTTGGCACTTACTAGGTACCGTTGTGGTGTACTCATACTATACTTATGCACACCTTTTTTGTGCAGATACAGGTACATCTCATCATACCAGGTATCAAGTAGACTAGCAGTACGAGGAGACTTCGAGGTATATCTGCTAGCATCCGCAGACTCCGGAGTCCCCTTCTATCTTATTATATTGTCTTCCTTATTTGCTTTTAGACTCTGATATATAGAGACATAGAGAATAAATTCTTAGAAGCTTGTTACATATTTCTACCGGGTTTTGGGAGTTGAAATTGTTTGAATTATAGTTTATTTATTTCAGATATTTATTATTATTCCGCATTGATAGGGTTACCTAGTCTTATAGACTAGGTGCCATCACGACATCCTACAGAAGGAATTTGGGGTCGTGACCAGTTGGTATCGGAGCTCTAGGTTCATAGGTGTTATAAGTCACAAGCAGGTTTAGTAGAGCCTTGTGGATCGGTATGGAGACGTCTGTACTTTTCTTCGGGAGGCTATGAAACTGTTAGTAAATATTCACTTCTTTGATTCCTTATCGTGCGCATTTGTTGACTTCAAAATTTTAAACTATTGTCTTTCTATTTTCTCAAAGATGGTGAGGATACGCACAACTGGATCCGATGATCAGACACATGTACCCCGTGTTGGAGTCGCAAGAGGTCGGGGTTGGGGCAGAGGCCGAGCCAAAGGCCGATGAAGACCACGTGGTGCAGATATAGCACCTATACGAGTTGCTGCACAAGAGCCACCAGTAGCTCCAGTTAGAGAGCAGGCACCTGAGACGCCCGTTACTACTCCTGCACTTCAGGAGACTCTTGATCAGTCTTTGAGCATGTTTGGCACTCTAGCTCAAGCAGGGTTAATTCTACTTGCTCCTGCCACATCTCAGGCCGGGGGAGGAGCAAAAACTCTCACCGCCCGTACTCTAGAGCCACGAGCCCAAGTTGACCATGCACTAGAGGTTATACCAGTGCAGCCAGTTATCCCAGTTCGGCCTGAGATTAGGACAGCCGTTTCAGAGGGAGAGCAGCTCAGGCTCGAGAGGTACAAGAAGTACGACCCTCCCACTTTCAGCGGTTTAGCTTCAGAAGATGCTCAGGTATTTCTGGAGGAATGTCACCGTATCCTTCGTACTATGGGTATTGTGGATTCCAGTGGGGTTTCTTTCATGACATTCCAATTTAGAGGAGCTGCCTACCAGTGGTGGCTGGCATATGAGTTGGATAGTCCCACTGAGGCATATTCACTCACTTGGACTCAATTTTCTGATATGTTCTTAAGGGAGTATGTTCCTTAGAGTCTTAAAAATGCATGGCGCACAGAGTTTGAGCAGATGCGCTAGGGTTCTATGACCATGTCAGAGTATGCACTTCGATTAAGTGATTTGGCGAGGTATGCACCAGCCTTAGTTGCTACTGTTCGAGAGCGGGTTCGTAGAATTATTGAAGGTTTCCACCCTAATATCAGATACAGTATGTACCGAGAGCTAGAGATGGACATCACATACCAACATGTGGTGTCAATTTCTAGGAGATTAGAAGGTATGAGGATCCGGGAAAGGAAAGAGAGGAAAGCTAAGACACGCCGAGAGTTTGGCACATATAATAATTCTCGTGCCCCAGTTGCAGCCCGTCATGGTAGAGGTTATGTGAGTCATCCAATTCATTCAGCACTTCCAGTTTCCAGTGTTATTCTAGCTACTCCTAGACCTCAGGTTCCTTATTATGCACCGCCAGTGTCTTCTGTACCTCCTATACGGGATGCTTTCAGCGGGCAGTCTAGTCGATCAGGCCCGATCGAGTCCCAGCAGCCACGTACTCCGAGGGCTTGTTTTGAGTGTGGTGACACTCGTCATATCATGAGAGATTTCCCCAGACTTAGGAGGAGTGCACCTCCACGGATTTATCAGTCCCCACCTATTCCACAGGGCCCTCAGGCTTCTCAGGCCATGATTACTGCACCAGTTTCCACTCCACATGCACAACCAGCTAGAGGTGGAGATCGGACGGGTAGAGGTCGCCCTAGAAGGGGAGGTCAGGCCAGATATTATGCCCTTACTGCTAGGATAGAGGCCATTGCATTCGATTCTATTATCGCATGTATTATTCCAGTCTGTCATAGAGATGCATCAGTCTTATTTGATCCAGGCTCCACTTATTCTTATGTGTCATCTTATTTTGCCCAGTATTTGGGTGTATCACATGATTCCTTGAGTTCTTCTGTTTATGTATCTACACCCGTGGGTGAATCTATTATTGTGGACCGTGTGTATTGGTCGTGTTTAATTGTTATCAGTGGTTTTAAGACCAGAGGTAATTTATTATTGCTCAGTATGGTGGATTTCGATATTATTTTGGGCATGGACTGGTTTTCGCCCTATCATGCTATTCTTGATTGTTACGCTAAGACAGTGACGTTAGCTATTCCAGGTCTACCGCATCTAGAGTGGAGAGGTACATCGGATCATATTCCTAACAGGGTTCTTTTGTTAAGGCTCAACGAATGGTTGAGAAGGGGTGTGATGTGTATCTGGCCTATGTAAGAGATGTTAGTATTGATACTCCTACAGTGGAGTCAGTTCCTGTAGTAAGAGATTTTCCTGATGTATTTCCAGCGGATCTTCTGGGTATGCCACCCGACAGGGATATTGACTTTGGCATTGATTTGTTACCGGGCACTCAACCCATTTCTATTCCACTATATCGTATGGCCCTAGAAGAGTTGAAAGAATTAAAAGTACAGTTACATGAATTACTTGATAAGGGCTTCATCCGTCCAAGTGTATCGCCTTGGTGTGCTCCTGTCTTATTTGTGAAGAAGAATGATAGTTCTATGCGGATGTGTATTGATTACCGCTAGCTGAACAAAATTACAGTGAAGAACAAGTATCCATTGCCACGTATTGATGACCTATTTGATCAGCTTCAGGGTGCTAGGTTATTCTCTAAGATCGACTTGCGTTCATACTATCATCAGTTGAAGATTCGGGAGCCAGATATCCCGAAGACTGCTTTCAGGACTCGGTACGGTCATTATGAGTTCCTTGTGATGTCTTTTGGGCTAACCAACGCCCCAGTAGCATTTATGCACTTAATGAATAGTGTATTTCAACCATATCTTGATACTTTCATCATTGTATTTATTGATGACATTCCGGTGTATTCCCGGAGTCGGGAAGATCATGAATATCACGTGAGGACTGTGCTTCAGATTTTGCGAGAAAAGAAGTTATATGCAAAATTTTCAAAGTGTGAACTCTGGCTTGATTCAGTGGGATTTTTGGGTCACATAGTTTCGTGCGAGGGAATAAAAGTAGATCCGGAGAAGATTGAAGCAGTGCAGAGTTGGTCCAGACCGTCCTCAGTTATGGAAATTCGGAATTTCCTTGGTTTGGCAAGGTATTATCGCCGATTTGTAAAGGGTTTCTCTTCTATTGCTACATCTATGGCCAAATTAACCCAGAAGGGTGCTCTGTTCAGGTGGACCGAGGAATGTGAGGAGTTTTTACAAAAGCTCAAGACAGCTTTGACTACAGCCCTAGAATTGGTATTACCTACAGGTTCAGGGTCTATTACTGTGTATTGTGACGCATCGCGTATTGGTCTCGGCGCAGTGATGATTCAAGACGGTAGAGTGATTTCCTACGCGTTCAGATAGTTAAAGGTACATGAGAAGAATTATCTTGTACATGACCTTGAGCTAGAATCTATTGTTCATGCCTTGAAGATTTAGCGGCATTATTTGTATGGTGTCCATTACGAGGTCTACACAGATCATAAAGTCTACAACATTTGTTTAAACAGAAGGATCTTAATTTACGGTAGTGAAGATGGTTGGAATTGTTTAAGGATTATGATATCACTATTCTCTATCATCCTGGAAAGGCCAATGTAGTGGCTGATGCCTTGAGTCGTAAGGTGGAGAGTTTGGGCACCTTAGCATATTTACCGATAGCAGAGAGGCCTTTAGCCTTGGATGTTCAGGCCTTGGACAACCAGTTTGTCAAATTGGATGTTTCCGAGCTGAGTCGGGTTTTGGCTTGTGTGGTTTCTCAGTCTTCTCTTTATGATCGTATCAGGGAACGTTAGTATGATGACCTCCATCTTCTTGTCCTTAAGGATATAGTTCAGCACGGTGATGCCAACGAAGTCACTATTGGAGGTGGCGGTGTATTACGAATGCAGGGCAGACTATGTGTGCCTAATGTAGATGGTTTACGTGAGTTGATTCTGCAGGAGGCACATAGTTCGCGGTACTCCATTCATCCGAGTACTACGAGGATGTATCAGGACTTGAGGCAACATTACTGGTGGAGAAGAATGAAGAAGGACATAGTGGAATATGTAGCTCTGTGCCTAAATTGTCAGTAGGTGAAGTATGAGCATCAGCGGCCAGGTGGGTTGCTTCAGAAGTTAGAGACTCCGGAATGGAAATGGGAGCAGTTCATTATGAGTTTCGTTGTTGGGCTCCCACAGATTTAGAGGAAGTTCGATGCAGCTTGGGTAATTGTAGATAGATTAACCAAGTCAACTAATTTCATTCCTGTGATGACTACCTACTCTTCCGAACAGTTGGGTACTCGTGTGGAGTTGAGTACAACATTTCACCCTCAGACGGACGGGCAGTCCAAAAGCACTATTCAGAAACTAGAGGATATGCTTCATGCGTGTGTGATAGAGTTTGGGGGTGCTTGGGATCAGTTCTTACCACTTGCGGAGTTTGCTTACAACAAAAGTTACCAGTCAAGCTTTCATATGGCTCCGTACGAGGCCTTGTATGGTAGGCGGTGCCGGTCTCCAGTAGGTTGGTTCGAACCGGGCGAGGCTAGACTATTGGGTACAGACTTGGTTCAAATGCCTTGGAAAAGGTTAGGTTGATTCAGGATCGACTTCGTACAGCCCAATCTAGACAGAAGAGTTATGCGGATCGGAAGGTTCATGATATTTCATTCATGGTTGGTGAGCGGGTATTGCTCTGAGTTTCCCCTATGAAGGGTGTGATGAGGTTCGGTAAGAAGGGAAAGTTGAGCCCTAGGTATATTGGGGCTTTTGAGATTCTTGAGAGAGTTGGAGAGGTGGCTTACAGACTTGCACTACCACCTATTCTCTCTGCAGTTCATCCAGTATTTCATGCTTCCATGCTTCGGAAATATCACGGCGATCCGTCTCATGTGTTAGACTTCAATTTGGTTCAGTTGGACAAGGATATGTCTTATGTTGAGGAACCTGTGGCTATTTTAGATAGGCATGTTTGAAAGTTGAGGTCAAAGAACATTTCTTCCATGAAGGTTCAATGGAGGGGTTATACGGTCGGGGAGGCAACTTGGGAGACCGAGCATGATATGCACAACTGTTATCCACATTTATTCACCAGCTCAGATACTTTTTCTAACTCCATTCAAGGACGAACGTTTGTTTTAGAGGTGGAGAATGTGATGACCCAAAATGTCATCTTTAAATTTAATAATTAATTCTGTGTTCTAAGACCTTGAAAAGTACTATTTATCATTCTTCGACTTGCGTGCGCAGTCCGTAAAATTTTTCGGAAAGCTTTTATGTGAAAATGGATTAAAATGTGAATTAGAGCATTAAAACTCAACTAGGTTGACTTTGGTCAATATTTTGAGCAAACGGACTCAGATCAGTATTTTGACAGTTCCGGCGGATTTGTATCGTGATTTGGGACTTGGGCTTATACCCTAAATCAAATTCCGAGGTCCATAGCCCGAGATATGGAATTTTGATAAAAAAATTAAAAGTTTAAGTTCAAATAGTGACCGAATGTTGAATTATGTGCAAACGACCCCGGAATAGAATTTTGATGATTCCAACTGCTCTGTATGGTTATTTTGGACATAGGAGCGTGATCGAAATTTTATTTGGAAGTCCGTAGTAAAATTAGTCTTGAAATGGCTAAAATAGGAATTTAAAGTTTCGAAGTTTGACCGGGGAGCTGACTTTTTGATATCGGGGTCGGAATCTAGTTCCAAAAGTTTTTATAGCTCCATTATGTCATTTATGACTTGTGTGCAAAATTTGAGGTCAATCGGACTTGATTTGATACGTTTCGACATCGAATATAGAAGTTAGAAATTCTTAAGTTTCATTAAGCTTGAATTGGGGTATGATTTGTGATTTTAGCGTTGTTTGATGTGATGTGAGGTTTCAAATAAGTCCGTATGATGTTTTAGCACTTTTAGGTGTATTTGGTTGAAGTCCCGAGGGCCTCGGGTGAGTTTCGGATGCTTAACGGATCATTTTTTGATTTGGCTTGATAGCTGAAGTTCTGGGTTTTGCAGGTTCTGGTTTCCTTCTACGCGATCGCGTGAGAAGGGATGCAATCACGTAGGGTTAATTGGGCAGCCAAAATTTTGTGCTATGCGATCGCGTGGGCGAGTCCGCGATCGCATAAGTTTGTCAAGTTGTGCTATGTGAACACGTGGCAAAGACCGCATTCGTGAAGAGGAATTTAGGCAGCTAGGGTTCGCGAACGTGTGGGCTGTACGCGAACGCATAAGCCTGGGAAGCTCGTACTTCGTGTTCGCGTGTGTTATGGTGTGGTTGCATAGTGAAGTTTTGGAGGACAGTGTATTTTGGCCTTCGCGATCCTATAATCTAGTACACGATCGCATAGGGTTATTTGGCAATGTGGAAATGTTGTGCTTCGCGATCGCGGGACTTGGTCCGCGATCGCATAGAAGAGAGGTCTGGACAGAATGTTAAAGTTCAGAAAATGGGACTCCATTTTTAACAAATTAGAGCTCGGATTGAGGCGATATTTGGGAGATTTTCAGAGAAAACATTAGGGTAAGTGTTCTTAACTCAATCTTGGTTAGATTACCCGAATCTATCACTGTTTTTAACATTTAATTGGTGAATTAAGTTGAAAAAGTTTGAAAACCCTCTTGGATAAATTTGAGGATTTGAGGGTCGAATTGTTATCGGAATTTAGTCATTTTGGTATGGTTAGACTCGTGGTTGAATGAGCATTCATATTTCGTAACTTTTGTCGGGCTCTAATATGTGGGCCCCACGGGCGATATTTGAGTTAATTTCGAATTTTATTGAAAAATGTAGTATTTTCTTATGGAATTGATTCTTTAATTTTTATTGACTGTATCGAATTAGTTATGGCTAGATTCGAGTCGATTAGAGATGGAAAATCGAGGAAAGGGCATACTACGTGATTAAATTGGAGCAAGTCGGGGTAAGTGACTTGTCTAACTTTGTGGGGAGGAGGAATTCTCCCTAGGATTGATAATTGTAATATGTGAAAAGTCGTGTACACGAGGTGATGAGTGTGTACACGGGCTAAATGTGAAATATTATATTTTAAAATTATGTACATCACTATTGTGCATTAATTAAATTATTTCATCTTGTTATAATCTTCATCATTGATCTAAGTTATATACTTTAAATTTGCTTGACATTTTCCTCCTAATTGTTTTACCAGTTTAGTTGGAACTTGGTTTCTTTTATTTTGTGCATTATTTGAAGGTTGATTTTCTTTAACCTAAATATTATTAATATGAAGTATTTGACATGTTTAAATTTGGTATTTAAGCAGCGTATTAAAGATTTTGAAATATTATTTTGCTGAATTATTTATTCCTGAATATATTTGTAAGATTTTCGTACTCATTTTGATGGAGCCGTGAGCTCTTTATTGTGGAAAACTATTATTGATAATTTATTTTGGCATGAGCCATGAGCTCTTTATTGTGGATAAATATTGTTGTTGAATTATTTTGGCAAGTTAAATTATTTGAGCACTTGAGGTGCAAATTGTGATATATTGTGATATTGATACGCATGCAGTGGTATAAGGTCTGGGTATTGAAATGCATGCGATGAGATAAGGGTGGCTTGATACGCGTGGCTAGTAGGGGGGACTACTAGAAGTCATGCGGTGTGATAAGGATGACTAGAACGCGGGATGTTATTTCGAAGAAAAAAAATGTTTTCTTTAAAAATAAATTGTGAAGGCTCTCGCGGTCATATAAGGATATGAGATACTGTGAATTTATTTATAATTTGGGACTACGAGGCGGTACCTCATGAGTTCCCTTGTTGATATTGATTTATGGCCACAGTTGCCTTTGATTATTTCTTGTGATTTTCTTAAAGTTTAAATGAATTCTGTTTTGATTCCACAAGATATTATTTGCCATTATTTTGTGTAGTTAAATTGTGACATGCTACTTGATTCATTTCCATTGTCATTTTATCTTATAATATTGTTTAAACATTTTACCATGCCATTATTTATTCTACAGTAGAGTCTGACCTGATCTTGTCACTACTCTACCGAGGTTAGGCTTGGCACTTACTAGGCACCGTTGTGGTGTACTCATACTACACTTATGCACACCTTTTTTGTGTAGATCCAGGTACATCTCATCAGACCAGGTATCAGTAGACTAGCAGTACGAGGAGACTTCGAGGTATATCTGCTAGCATCCGCAGACTCCGGAGTCCCCTTCTATCTTATTATATTGTCTTCTTTATTTGCTTTTAGACTCTGATATATAGAGACATAGAGAATAAATTCTTAGAAGCTTGTGACTTATTTCTACCGGGTTTTGGGAGTTGAAATTGTTTGAATTATAGTTTATTTATTTCAGATATTTATTATTATTCCGCATTGATAGGGTTACCTAGTCTTATAGACTAGGTGCCATCACGACATCCTACAAAAGGAATTTGGGGTCGTGACCAGTTGGTATCGGAGCTCTAGGTTCATAGGTGTTATGAGTCACAAGTAGGTTTAGTAGAGCCTTGTGGATCGATATGGAGACGTCTGTACTTTTCTTCGGGAGGCTATGAAACTGTTAGTAAATATTCACTTCTTTGATTCCTTATCGTGCGCATTTGTTGACTTCAAAATTTTAAACTATTGTCTTTCTATTTTCTCAAAGATGGTGAGGATACGCACAACTGGATCCGATGATCAGACATATGTACCCCGTGTTGGAGTCGCAAGAGGTCGGGGTTGGGGGAGAGGCCGAGCCAAAGGCCGATGAAGACCACGTGGTGCAGATATAACACCTATACGAGTTGCTGCACAAGAGCCACCAGTAGCTCCAGTTAGAGAGCAGGCACCTGAGATGCCCGTTACTACTCCTGCACTTCAGGAGACTCTTGATCAGTGTTTGAGCATGTTTGGCACTCTAGCTCAGGCAGGGTTAATTCTACTTGCTCCTGCCACATCTCAGGTCGGGGGAGGAGCACAAACTCTCACCGCCCGTACTCTAGAGCCACGAGCCCAAGTTGACCATGCACTAGAGGTTATACCAGTGCAGCCAGTTATCCCAGTTCGGCCTGAGATTAGGACACCAGTTTCAGAGGGAGAGCAGCTCAGGCTCGAGAGGTACAAGAAGTACCACCCTCCCACTTTCAGCGGTTTAGCTTCAGAAGATGCTCAGGTATTTCTGGAGGAATGTCACTGTATCCTTCGTACTATGGGTATTGTGGATTCCAGTGGGGTTTCTTTCATGACATTCCAATTTAGAGGAGCTGCCTACCAGTGGTGGTTGGCATATGAGTTGGATAGTCCCACTGAGGCATATTCACTCACTTGGACTCAATTTTCTGATATGTTCTTAAGGGAGTATGTTCCTTAGAGTCTTAAAAATGCATGGCGCACAGAGTTTGAGCAGATGCGCCAGGGTTCTATGACCGTGTCAGAGTATGCAGTTCGATTAAGTGATTTGGCGAGGTATACACCAGCCTTAGTAGCTACTGTTCGAGAGCGGGGTAGTCTGTAGTGTAGCCACCATAACCTTTTGTACACAATGCCAAATGACAAATGGTTTACCTTTCTTAAAACCAGACACCAAGAGCTACAACTTGCATTTTTAGATCATCTCTAGATTAGTTATAGATTGAGAGATATAACTTCCGAAATCAGACGACGGATAACAAAAATTCCTTCTTCGCGAACGCGAGAGACTCTTCGCAAACGCAAAGAGCAAAGTCCCGGCAGCAAAATCCTTCTTCGCGAATGTGAAGAACAACACCAGAACCAGCAACCAGCAGCATCAAAACACCCAAACTTGGTCTGAAACCACCCCGAATCACACTCGAGGCCCCTGGGACCCCCGTCCAACTGTACCAACCAGTCCCAATACATATCATGAACCTTCTCGAAGCCTCATATCACATCAAACAACATCAAAACCACGAATCGCACCCTAATTCCAAGCTTAATGAACTTTAGAATTTCAAACACCTACATTTGATGCCGAAACTTATCAAATCACGTCCGATTGACCTTAAATTTTGCACAGAAGTCATATTTGACATTACGGACCTACTCCAACTTCCGGAATTGGAATCCGACACTAGTGTCAAAAGCTTTCACTTCGGTCAAAACTTCTCAAAAACCTTCAAATTTCTAACTTTCGCCAAATGGCCTCAAAATGACCTACGGACCTCCAAATCTACATCCGGACTCGCTCCCAATACCAGAATTACCATATGGAGCTATTCCCATATTCGGAATCCCATACGGACATCGTTAACATTAAAATACACTTCAACCCAAATTTATGAAATGCTTCTAAAAGTGCTATCTACCACAATAGGCGTCGAAACGCTCCCGGGTCATCCAAAACCCGATCTGAACATACGCCCAAGTCCTAAATCATCATATGAACTTGTTGGAACCTTCAAATCCCGATTTCGAGGTCGTTTACTCAAAATTCATACCTTAGTCAATTCCTCCAACTTAAGGCCTCTAAAATTAGATATTTCTCTCCAAATCAACACCGAACTTCCTTAAATTCAATTCCAATGATACGCACAAGTCATAATACCTGAAGTGAAGTTGTTCATGGCCTCAAACTGTCGAACAACGTGCTAGAGCTCAAAACGACCGGTCGGGTCGTTACATAAAATATATTTTAGTTTTATATAAAACAAATACATTATTAGACATGCATTTTTTTGGTTGAGTTTTCTAACGTACATTATTCTATGGTGTGAATTATAGAAGCATGTCATAACTTTTTAGCATATCTTTGTAGCTTAGTTTTAGATTTTCTTAAAAACAATTCCAAAATGTACACATTTTAACTCAACAATTTCAATGTTAATATTGTTTTGAGGGAATACCAAAAATACGTAAAACGTATTTGTACTACTTAAGCATCAACCATGATGAAAGAATAAACGCGTTAGTAATACATACCATCAACCGCATTTACTCAATGCAATTTATTGAACTTATAATTTACGAATTACGTGTTGACCGCTTTAATATTTTAGGAACTCTGCAGCACACGAACTTTTTCAAATAAAATATGGAAGGTAGGGTCGGGTTATTGGTGTGATGTGGATCTAGAAAGGGAGTGGTTTTATATGTTGAATTGTCCGGAGGCGATGGGAGCATATACAACAACAACAACAACCTAGTAATATCCCACTAATAGGGATTGGGGAGGGTAGTATGTACCCAGACCTTATTTCTACCCCGAAAGAGCAGAGAGGTTGTTTCCGAAGGACGCTCGGCTCACAAAAACAAAAAGACAAAAGGAAAAAAAGAGACAATATTAGTATCACCACAACAATCATAGAAAAAATGAGCTAACCAAGACCTATCCTTGGGTGGGTGGAATGGGGGAGGGGTAGCTGATCTAGACCTATCCTTGGGTGGGTGGAGTGGGGTAGCTGATCAAGACCTATCCTTGGGTAGGGGGAGTGGGGAGAGGGGATAACTGATCAAGACCTATCCTTTGTACTGGATCTACATATTAATAATCTGCAAAATTTGAGGTTAATATGTTCTACGGACTATCTAAAATGCTGCCACACACATGTTGGATCCTCCAATCCGACACACCCGCAATATTTTCGGAGAGTCCGAGCAACATATTATTAATGTATCGTTTTATGTGAATGTAGTTGTTGTTTGTTCATCATTCATTACAAGAAATATTTGAGCTTCATTATAATGCTTATGCAACTGTTCTTTGCTCCTCCACAAATCAGTTGTTATATTTGATAATATGAAATTGGTAAATGGGGATTTCGAAAAGTAGCTTAAGAACTTTAGAGCAAAGTTAAATCAGGACAAGGGCGGGATATTGAGGAACTTGTTTTCTAGTAATATATACCGGATCCACAAATACGAGGGAATGGCATAAAATTAAAGCATGTTCATTATCTTCCTCTTTGTTGTTCATGTTATACACCATAAGAAGTTCTAACATTGTAAATTGTAATCCGTTCTGCATTAGTCTTCAGGTTTTGCAACGATCCCATTGCTTTGCAACCAAAGTCATATGTCAATTACTATATTAAAGCACAATTTATCCTCAAACAAAGAAGTGCCTTGATTGCTAAGACGGCTACTGATATTGATAGCGTGGGTTCTGATAATACAGAGAGTGATGAAGAAAGCGTGCTTGTTGGTAACCTTCCATTGGAGTCTAAGCTTCAGTTGAAGCTTGAGCAGAAGATGAAGATGAAGTTGGCAAAGAATATCCGATTAAGAAGGAAGAAACTTGTTAGGAAGCGCCGCTTAAGGAAGAAAGGGTGATGGCCACCTTCAAAGTTGAAAAAGAACAAGAATGCTTAGTCTTTACCTCAAGACATTTTCAGGTTTCTGCTCTCTAGATTTCCTTCTATTATCGCAATTCACCATTTTGTAGCCTTAAAAATCATTTGAATTTGTTAATAGAATTTTAAGGTTTAAACCTTTTGTTCAAGATTAATTTTTTAAATTTTTATAGTTTAGATGGTATTTATAGGGAAGGCTCTTTTATTCCTATCGATATTGATACTGGAGGTTCTCCATGGAAAGAATGCCTTGACATCTAGACAATCACATCAATTAGTTGTTGCATTCTGTGCTATCTGAACTTTTCTTTGTTTGCTTTTGCTCACTTTCTTGAGTTCTTCTGGAGGCCAAGATAGCGGTTATAGATGTTTGCTTTAGAGGTTATCAAAGTGAAAACAATCCCCTTTGATATCATTGGTTTTGACATCAATTGGTTTGTTGCCTCTTGTTCCTATTTTTCCTGTGTTTAGGTTCTTAAATAAGAAATGCTAGCAGTAAACTTGTATCTCTACTCTTTTATAAGTGATCCAATTTCACTCTTATCGCTAAATTTAGAGGACCAAAGAGATTGTAATTCACCAAATACAGCTGTCCTTCAGTATCGCAAAGACCCTACTGACTCTACAGCATCAAAGTCATTTCGTACACCTCACAGGCCAGGAGATTAGTACTAATTGACACCTTTAATGAACGAATGGAAAAATGGACTGGATTTGTATGATACATTTCAGTAGTTTGTGTATGTTTTGAGGAATCTCTATGTTCTTCAAGTAGAGTTGGAAACTAAAACCACCATTTGCATCAGAAATGATAAGAGTCACTAGACTGGTGATAGGTTTGCTTGGTTGGATTGGAACCATAATGACAAGATACCAAGGATTTGATACATACATCAGAATTTGCCAATTTTACTGTACATTTTGCCAGTAGATAGCAAAGCAATTAAGAAACTATGTTTCCCCCTTATAACTTTCGACAACTCTTCATCCTGAAAAACAACACTCGTGATCATTTATGCTTGCATCAGATAGGCTGCCTATATCACACCCCTTTGGGATGCGACCCTTTCTCGGACCCTGCATGAACGCGGGATACTTTGTGCACCGGGCTGCCCTATTTGCCCGACAAAAAGACATGAGTCAATAGAAAACAAAGAAGCTCAGACGATCTTTTCTTATCAATCATTCATCTAGAAGTAGCATATACAGAATTGCACAATTGTTTCCTTTAATCTGAAAAGGACGGAGGTGGTGATTGTTTCAAAGAAGTTCCATAACAAACGCCTTAAAAGTACAACATAGAAGCGACTAAATGGAAACATCAAGAACTGAAGACACATGAAAATTAAATGAAAATGATATTATTCAGTATTGGCATTTTCAATGATGCATAGTTTTAGAATGAAGATTCAAGGTCAGAAGCAGTTGTTGTTGTCCTAATGCTGATGGATTTTCTTAACAAATCAAATGAAGTGAAAGAATACGGTGAAAGTACAACATCCATGTTCTCGCCTACTTTTTCGACCATAGTTTCAACTGGTGACACCTGCATAAAATAACAGAATAAAACCAAATTAAAGGAAATAAAATGGAACATGTCTGTACCTTCTTAGGATCTTCGAAAGAATTCTCATCCATCACATTGGTAGATGTTAATGTAGTTTTTGTTGCCCCAAAGGACTGCAATGAGTTCTGCTCCAATCCACTGATAGAGATTTTAAGAGTAACTGTGCTGCTCCCAAAGTTCACAACCTGGAAATATTATCTTTGACAAATAAGTCATGCGTGTTAAAAAAAGAACGACCAATGAGTCATGAAATAACTGATGGAGACTAAGTTGTGCAGCTACAAAATGGACAACTTTTAATTGCAAATATGAACTTAGACTCAACACCATATAAATCTAGTAAAAGAGAAATCCTCACTTAAGCAACCTAGGTGCGATATTAGGATTCCAAGTACTATAACCTATGAAACAAGAGCAGTCTTAGTTTGTTTGACACATCTAGTTTGTTCACCGAGTGCTACGTGAAGTTTGAAACTAGATAATGTGAGTCTTGAGAAGCGCTAATGATAATTGCCTATATGAAATTCTACACTAGCGTACTTTTAGCAGTTCAATAGAAAAAATTATCCGAACCCTTAAATAATCATCAATCAGATCGATAAATTCTCCACCTTTATTCTTAAGTACTCGTTGTCATCAATCTCATTTTGCCAGGTTATGGAGATGCTATTAGTGAATATGAAGAATTAGCTTGGAGTGTTGAACTTAGTAGAGTTGCACTATTTGACTCTTTGAAAAGATGTTGCATCCAATAACTAGGCGTTCCATACGCCTGTGAAGAAGTGAAAACAATCACATCTGCTTTCCACCTAAGTAAAAGCGCATTATTTTACAGAGATGATTCAATTTTGAAGAAAATGAGAAGAAGAGTTAGAGCAGAAGAAATCAAACATACGTCCAATCATTGTTATTAACAAATAGGGGTGCATAACTTGCCATTTCAACTGCATCACTGCATGAGAATAAATAATTGGTTATCGTCGAGCAAAGAGATCATAGAGGAAGCAACAAGAACCAACAAGGGTTGTGGTGGAGTGGTAAGTACTTCATTCTTAACCAGAGGTCTCGGGTTCGAGCCCTGAGTATGGAGTCGTCTTTGTTAGGAGCACTTTACCCCTCAATATGGGACTTTCCAGCTCGAATCCGGATTTAGTGGGCTCTAATGCAGGTACCAGACATCGGGGGAGAAACCAAAAAAAACAGATGAAGCAACAAGAAGGTGGACATGTAATGGTTATATCACCTTCTCTTTAACTAATTAACTAAGTAAAATAGTATATCAGCTCCTCCAATTTTTTTTTTTTAATTTATAGTCTTTACTCGTAGATTTTCCAAGTTTTGAACTTTATCGATACTATTTTACCTGGACATGTAATGTAGAAATACATTTAGTTGATATATATTCCCAAAAATGGCAAGTACCTGTTCTTTTCTACCCCAATAAGGAAACCAGCTTCAGCCAATGCTGCTAAAAGACTACCTTTAATTTACCAGCATCATCTCCGTGCACAACATACTCACTTATAAAAGCCTATAGAAATAAACACTATACATAAGCACCATTTATAACAAAATACATTTATCATCAAAGAAACATTTACCCTCACCTTCGGTCCATTGCGTGGCGCGCCATCAAAATGGTTGGCAAGAGAGAACACAGTACTTACATTGTTATAAATCTAACCTCAGAAACATCATTAGTTAAAAGCTAGAAATAAGGTAAACAAAGTTAAATCTCTCAATGTACGTGAAATATAGACTTGAACAACATCAAAATCTTACATGAAAATAGTATAAATCAGCTGGATGATCCAATGCTTTGGAAGAACCATCGCAGTTGGAGATTATCTTAATATCTGGGTAGGCTTCTTTGATCGCCGAATAGAACTTGAGGTAATTTCCTGGATCATATTACAAGGATTTCAGGTCTTGACTCAATCCTCAAAATTCTTGGGAAGCTACGAAACATGCGCGACTATAAAGTGATGTCCCAGCTACAAAGTTATAAGGCATACTATTCTTTATGAATATCATGAAAATATGATCTGCTAAATATAGTAAGGTCTGCATACCATGGTACTGTGTCTTATCACAATCCTCGTTTCCAATAGCAACATATCTCAAATCAAAGGGCCTTGGGTGTCCCATTGCAGCTCGAGTTGAACCCCATTTTGAGTCAAGAGCACCTCTTGCAAATTCAAGTCCATCTAAGATTTCCTAGACATCGACGCATATGCTTATAAAACATAACAGAGTGCTCAATATGCAATATCCACATACTTTTTTCACATATTTGGGTCATGAGAAAATGAGTTTAAAGTCCCTGAGTTGCTTCTAGACCTTTTTATAGTTTACAGTTGCATTACAACCATTAAAACCCTTAAGTTTTGACTTTCACCTGTCGCATAAATTGTTCAACTTAATGAAACACAGGCCGAGTAGCACAAATTTCACCGGTCACATAAATTGTTCAACTTAATAAAACACAGGCCGAGTAGCACAACACTCTAGTTATGAAGAGGAAACTAAAATGGAAAAAGAAAGATCATATTTAGAAAGTCTCATACCAATATGCATCTATATTTTAGTAATATATGCCTTTTAAGTTTTTAATCAGATATTAGCAAATAATATCCATGTCATTTGTATAAGAAAATTCAGGAAACCCACTTGCACGAGAGGTAAGACATAGAAAGTGTCAACTTGATCATTATGGCTGATTCCTGAGAATAATACACGTATAGAGAAGAAAAAAAGCTAATTAATTGCATGAAGTCGGAAGTATGAATTGTCCCAAATCACTTCACCTTCTCAAATGTGCTAGACTCCAGCTCAGCTTCTCATAATTGTTTCATCAATTGTGTAGAATACGTTTTCTCATACTATATCTCTTGCCTTATCACTGTAGTCCTTTTCTTTATGTATTGAATCACCTAAGTTAATCCTTACAAGATTTTTGTTATCGATGAAAAGAATTAGATTACCTGTTCTCTAGTTGGTTTGAGCATAAATTAACAGAAAGTATCCTTAGGGCATCATTGATTTCTTTTTTGACGAATGTCAACATAAGTTTTTCATTAATGAATACATTTAACTTCATTATAAGAACACTATGAGCATAATTTCCAGTTACATTCAATTACTTTAAGGAGTAATTGATCACTCATGGATTTTAAGGCATCCCTTTGAGTATCATTCCTTTTTATGATAATGTGTATAACGATATTCTTTCTCATCAAGAAGGAAGTGAGTAGAGAAGTCAAAATAACTAGCAGGTAGAAAATATTAACTCTGATTCCATTATAAATAATCATATAATGCCCTCCTCCGTCATCTAGTAATGTTACTTGGAAATATGATGAATGCTGGTTTTATGGCCTTAAGCATTCCAAAAGGATCTTTGCGGAAACCATGCCCCTTCACTAAGAAAATTATTAAAATCACATTTATGATGCGAATACATCAAAAGAATGCTCATTCAGAAGTGAAAAAACAAGAAAGCAAATAACTAAACCACATCATGCTCATTGACATAGAAGGATCGATTAAGTAACGGTATTTATATCGAAAAATAAGGGCAACCAATAGTTGCAATAATTTGTAAAATTATTCAGGTTAGGTTGACAACTACTAGACGTTTTTGGTTAAATGGTTAGCAAGCCTTCATATTTTCTTAATTTAAACCTAATAAAGTTCGACTCCTTAATCAAAGTTAACAATAAGTTCCTAAATATACATTACCTTGTATGTATCAAGGGGCATCAATGATACTTGATCAAATCATATATGTGATGACCCGATAGGTCATCTCACATTTTAAAACTTAATTCAGTGATCCGAAGCCTTAAAAATCATGTTTTAGCCTTCCTCGATTTGTGTGGATAGTCCGAGCGTATTTCCGGAAAGTTTTTATGTTAAAAACTAAGAAACATATGAAATTTTGCCTTAAATTCCACTTGAGTTGATTTCGGTCAATGTTTTAAGCAAACGGACCCGGATACGTATTTTGACGGTCCTGGTGGGTCCCTATCGTGATTTGAGACTTGGGCGTATGCCGGAATCAAATTCCGAAGTCCCTAGCCCGAGATATCGGACTTTGTTAAAATTTGAAAGCTAAAGGCTTAATGAATTTGAAATGTTTGACCCATAGTTGACTTTTTGGATATCGGGTCCGTATTTTAGTTTCGAAACCCAGTATAGGTCCAATACCATATTTATGACTTGTCTGTAAAATTTGGTGGGAAACGGAGTTGGTTTGACGTGATTCAGACATCCGGTTGTGAAAATAGAAGTTTCATAGTTTTCTTGAAAATTTCATTTGATTTGGTGTTCAATTCATAGTTCTAGGTGTTATTTTGGCGATTTGATCGTGCGATCAAGTTCGTATGATGTTTTAGGACTTGTGTGCATATTTGGTTTGGAGCCCCGAGTTTCGGATAGGCTACAGAGTGAATTTGGACTAAGAACATTCCTGGTGTGCTTCAAATTTTGTTGCAAGCCTCAGATCTCGCAATTGCGAGATCAATCATCGTATTTGCGACCACTGTTGGGTTCACATTTGTGATCTACTCATCGCATTTGTGAAGGGTAGCTGGGGAGGCCAGAGTTCGCATTTACGAACAATGTTTTGCATTTGCGATGGAAGCTGAGGGGGATTCTTCGCATTTGCGATCAAGCCAGAGTTCGCATTTGCGAACTATTCTTCGTATTTGCGATGAATTCTTCGCATTTGCAGGGCTCGCATTTGCGAATCCTAAGTCGCAAATGCGGCATCTGCAACTGATCAAATATGACTTAGACGAGATTTTTGGTTCATTCTTCAAATTTTCAAAACCTAAAACCTTAAAAGCAATTTTTCCAAGACGCTTTCTTCCCCAAATCGTTGGTAAATGATTCTAACATATTTCCTTTCAATCTTTCACTTCTTTTTCTATGATTTCAACCAAAAATCTAAGGTTTCTACTGTGCAATTGGGGGGTTTTGGGTAGAAATTAGGGATTTAAACCTCAAATTGAGGCTGGATGCCAAAACAAATTGCATAACCGAGCTCCGGGGTAAATGGGTAATCGGATGTTGGTCAGAATTTTAGATTTGGACCTAGCGGGCCCGAGTGTTGACTTTTGTTGACTTTTTCAATAATGGCCTAAGTTGAATTTTTTACAATCGTGGGTAGTTCCTAAGGCTTAATATGAATCGTTTGGTTGGAAAATTGCTAGATTCTACTGGTTCGGAGGCTTGTTTGAAAGGAAAAGCCGTAGTTGAGCATTGAGTTTGGTCTTCAGAACGAGGTAAGTGTCGTGGTTAACCTTGACTTGAGGGAATATGACTTGTTTGTCTATTTTCTACATGTTTAAATGTTGGAGAACAACATATATATGAGGTGACGAATACTTATGCGTTGTAGTCGGTTTAAATCATGCGGGTGGGGCTTGGTTTCTTGTAATTATAGCTTCTTTTATTTATGTTATCCGTGTTTAGACTAGTATTATTAAATTGATCGTTCTTATCATGTTTACAGATCTTCTGGTGATAGTTGAGTATTGATTCCGAAGTTGAGGTTGATATTGTGGAACCAAATATTGAAGTAAGGCTTGTACTTGTTATTCTATCTCCCTGCTGTGATTTGTTCATTGCAGTATGGTAAGGGGGAGTGTTAATGCACGAAGGGTGATGCAGTATCATATTGTGAGTGTTAATGCATGAAGGGTGGTGCTGTGCCATATTGTGAGTGTTAATTCATTAAGGGTGATGCCGTGCCATGTTATGAGAGTTAATGCACGAAGGGTGATGCCGTGCCGTTTCTATTGATTTTATGGTAAGGTTGAGAGTAAAAGCATGAAGGGTGATGCCGTGCATGTTTTCCTTTACTGTGTTTATTTGTTCTTATTGGTTCATAGTATATTGGTTGTTCAAGTTACCATTCTGCTATAGTTCCCTATCTCGTATTCCCCTCAGCATGTTCCCCCTCTCGATATTACCTGTCCCATTTTTTTCTTACTGTTATTTGTACATATACTGTTAAATTGCACAGGTTTGTTATGTAGGTGTCTTGTCATAGCCTCGTCACTACTTCTTCTAGGTTAGGCTCAAGATAGATCTGTTGGCGTTCACAGACCTTGAAATCTCCGTCTATCATTTTTTAGGATGCAAGGTCGTGTTTGTGTGCCTAATGTGGATGGACTTCGTGAGTTGATTCTTGAGTAGGCCCACAGTTCCCGATATTCTATTCATTCGGGTGCCGCGAAGATATATCAGGACTTGCAGTAGCATTATTAGTAGAGGAGAATAAAGAAATATATAGTTGTATATGTAGCTCGGTGTCTAAATTGTGAGCATGTAAAGTTTGAGCATTAGAGACCTGGTGGTTTGCTTCAAAAGTTAGAGATTCCTGAGTGGCAGCGGGAGCCTATCACTATGGATTTCGTTGTTGGACTCCCACAGATTCAGAGGAAGTTCGATGCAGTTTGGGTCATTTTAAACAGGCTGACTAAGTCAGCACATTTCATTCCTGTGGCAGTTACCTATTCTTCGGAGTGGCTGGCAGAGATTTATATCCGCGAGATCGTCCGTCTTCACGGTGTGCCCGTGTTTATCATTTCTGATCGAGGTACGCAGTTCACCTCGCACTTCTGGAGGGCAGTAACATGTGAGTTGGGCATGCGAGTTGGGCATGCGAGTTGAGTTGAGCACAACATTTCATCCTCAGACAGTGCACTATTCAGGTATTAGAGGATATGCTTCGCGCTTGTGTTATAGACTTCGGAGGATCGTGGGATCAGTTTAGAGATGTGCATTGATCAAATCAGATTTAGCATATTTCGGATCCGATTTGAATTAATATCGGATCAGATCAGATTTTAAAGTTTGGATCAGATCGAATTTTCAGATTTCAGACCGGATTATTATGTCTCAAAGTTGCAAACTCATATGTATCTTTTCTTTGTAAAAGAGGCAATATAGTAAGAAAAATTCATGTTTCTGCAATTATGAGAGTACTATGGTGCCAATATAGCTAAATCCAACAGTTGTAAAAGTAATAACTTGGAGGAAGATGTAAAGTAAGTACTCACTATCCGAAATTAAAGTTTAATATTTATACATGCCCTAATAATTTCCAATTTCGGATCGAATCGGATTACAAATATACCAATCCGAATCCGATCCGAATATCCGAAATTTTAATAAACACAATCCGAAATCCGAATTCTGAAATACGAAATCCGAAATTGAGCGGATGGGTTCGGATTTTGGATATATGATCCAAATGAAAAGCCCTAGATCAGTTCTTGCCCCTTGCAGAGTTCGCCTACAACAATAACTACCAGTCGAGCATCCAAATGGCTCCCTATGAGGCATTATATGGTAGACGATGTCGATCGTCGGTTGGATGGTTTGAGCCGGGGGAGGCTCGGTTATTGGGTACATATTTGGTCCAGAATGCCTTGGATAAGGTCAAGATTATTCAGGATAGACTTTGCACAACTCAGTCTAGGCAAAAGAGTTATGCCAACCGTAGAGCTCGTGATGTAGCATTCATGGTCGGTGAGAGAGTGTTGCTCAGGGTATCACCCATGAAGGGTGTAATGAGGCTCGGAAAGAAGGGCAAGTTGAGCCCTAGTATATCGGGCCCTTTGAGATTCTGGAGAGAGTGAGAGAGATGGCTTATAGGCTTGCGTTGCCACTGGGGTTATCATCCGTTCATCCGGTTTTCTACGTGTCGATGCTTTGGAAGTATCATGGCGATCCGTCCCACATATTGGATTTCAGTTCTGTCGAGTTGGACAAGGATTTGACCTACGGGGAGGAGCCGATGGCTATACTAGCCCGACAGGTTTGACAGCTGAGGTCTAAGAGTTATCCTTCGGTTCGAGTGCAGTGAAGAGGTCAGCCCGTCAAGGCAGCTACTTGGGAGTCCGAGTCAGACATGCGGAGTAGATATTCCCACCTTTTTACCAGTTCAGGTACTTTTCTATGTCCGTTTGAGGATGAACGATTATTTTAGAGGTGGTGAATGTGATGAACTGATAGGTCATCTCATGTTTTAAAACCTAATTCTATGATCCGAAGCCTTAAAAATCATGTTTTAGCCTTTCTCGATTTATGTGCATAGTCCGGACGTCTTTCCAAAAAGCTTTTATGTTAAAAACTAAGAAAAATATGAAAATTTTCCTTAAACTCTACTTGAGTTGACTTCGGTCAACGTTTTGAGAATTAGACCCAAATTCGTGTTTTGACGGTCGCAGTGGATTCGTATCATGATTTGGGACTTGGACGTATGCCCGGAATCGAATTTGGAAGTCATAGCCCGGGATATCGGACTTTGTTGAAATTTGAAAGCTAAAGGCTTAATGAATTTGAAATGTTTGACCCATAGTTGAATTTTTGGATATCGGGTCCGTATTTTAGTTTCAGAATCCGGTATAGGTCCAATACTGTATTTATGACTTGTCTGTAAAATTTGGTGGGAAACGGAGTTGGTTTGACGTGATTCGGACGTCCGGTTGTGAAAATAGAAGTTTCAAAATTTTCTTAAAATTTTTATTTGATTTGGTGTTCAATTCGTAGTTCTAGGTGTTATTTTGGCGATTTGATCACGCGAGCAAGTTTGTATGATATTTTAGGACTTGTGTGTATGTTTGGTTTGGAGACCCGAGGGTTCGGGTGAGTTTCAGATAGGTTACAAAGTAAATTTGGACTTAGAACATTGCTGGTTTGCTTCAGTTTTTGTTGCAGGCCTCAGATCTCGCAATTGCGAGATCAATCATCGCATTTGCTACCACTGTTGGGTTCGCATTTTCAATCTATTCATCGCATTTGCGAAGAGTAGCTGGGGAGGCCAGAGTTCGCATTTGCGATGGGAGCTGGGGAGGGGGGATTTTTCACATTTGCGATCACTCGGTTGCATTTGCGATCAAGACAGAGTTCGCATTTTTCCAGGACTCTTTCTTCCCCAAATCGTTGGTAAGTGATTCTAACCAATTTTCTTTCAATCTTTCACTACTTTTTTTTTAGATTTCAACCAAAAATCTAAGGTTTCTATGGTGGAATTGGGGGTTTTTGGGTAGAAATTAGGGATTTGGTATATTGGGAATTTAGACCTCAAATTGAGGTCGGATTTCAAAATAAATTACATAACCGGGCTCGGGGTAAATGGGTAATCAGGTGTTGGTCAGAATATCGGATTTGGACCAAGCGGGCCCGGGTGTTGACTTTTGTTGAACTTTTCAATAATGGCCTAAATTGAATTCTTTACAATCGTGGGTAGTTCCTAAGGCTTAATTTGAATCGTTTGGTTGGAAAATTTCTAGATTCTATTGGTTCGGAGGCTTGTTTGAAAAGAAAATCCGTGGTTGAGCTTTGAGTTTGGTCTTCGGAGCGAGGTAAGTGTTGTGGTTAACCTTGACTTGAGGGAATAAGACTTGTTTGTCTATTTGCTACATGTTTAAATGTTGGGGAACAATGTATATGTGAGATGACGAGTACTTATGCGTTGTAGTCTGGTTAAAGCATGCAGGTGGGGCTTGGTTTCTTGCAATTATAGCTTCCTTTATTCATGTTATCCGTATTTCGACTAGTATTGTTAAATTGATCGTTCTTATTATGTTTACGGATCTTCTGGTGATAATTGAGTATTGATTCCGAAGTTGAGGTTGATATTGTGGAACCAAATATTGAAGTAAGGCTTCTACTTGTTATTCTATCTCCCTGTTATGATTTGTTCATTGCATTATGGTAAGGGAGAGTGTTAATGCACGAACGGTGATGCCGTGCCATATTGTGAGTGTTAATGCACGAAGGGTGATACTGTGCCATGTTATGAGACTTAATGCACGAAGCATGATGCCGTGCCGTTTTTATTGATTTTATGGTAAGGTTGAGAGTAAAAGCACGAAAGGTGATGCCGTGCATTTTTTCCTTTACTGTGTTTACTTGTTCTTACTGGTTTATAGTATATTGGCTGTTTAAGTTACCATTCTGCTGTAGTTCTCTATCTCGTATTCCCCTCAGCATGTTCCCCCTCCTGATATTACCTGTCAAGTTTTTTCCTTGCTGTTATTTGTACATATACTGTTAAATTATACATGTTTGTTATGTAGGTGTCTTGTCATAGCCTACTCACTACTTCGTTGAGGTTAGGCTCGACACTTACCAGTACATGTGGTCGGTTATAGTGATACTGCACTCTGCACTTTCTGTACAGATTTTGGTATTGGTCCCAGCTGATCGAGAGGCGTAGCAGCTCAGACTGGTTCATCGGAGACTCAAGGTAGATCTGTTGGCGTTCACAGACCTTGAAGTCCCCATCTATCTTTTATGTTTTTTTTACTGTCTCTTTCATTCAAACAGTTGTATTTATTTGAGACTTTTACTTGTAGTAAATTTTAGAAGTTAGTGAATTGTGACTCGAGATCCGGGTTGTAGTAAATATTGAGGGTGCTATATTATTCCGCACTCGCTTTAATTCGTTTTTACCTTATTTGCCGTTATTTATTGAATTGAATAAGAATTGGCTTAATAATACTCTAACGCTGGCTTGCCTAGCAAGTGGTATGTTAGGCGCCATCACGGTCACGAAAAGTGGGAAATTCCAGGTCGTGACTACACCCTTTGTAGTTGATCTCAATTCAAGTCTTGAATTGGGATCAGATCCTTCAGCTTCCAACAAAACCTCCACCTTCGTCCAATTTGATACATTTGCAGATCTGCAAAAACATTAAAGAATGATCTGTAAGAAAGATCCAAACTTTGTCGAAACATTGGTATGAAAATTTGGAAAACATAGACAACTATATATGTAGCATATGATACTTACACTACGACAACTGTAACCAGCTTCTTTAATCCATTTGAACCGGTTAAACCTACTGATAAATTAATCGACTCTTGTGAAAGCACATAAAACACTAGTTTATATTTCTTTCCCTGTTCAATATTCTGCATGAAAGCATAAAAATAAGGAAAACAAGTAATAAGTACACAACAAACTCAAGAGGATATAAACATAGAACCGCTAGAGTCTAACGATCGTTACTTGGTTTTGTTTTATGGATCATAATCTGAATAAACCAGCAAAGCACAAAAAGCAAAGTAGCAACTGTACACCAAAAATCTAATTTACTAAATAATTTTAGTGAAAATCGTCATGGGACTTGAGGTTACATATGAAGCAAGTCTGATGTTCTTTTGCTATTGCCAGAATAGTGAATATTTTTCTGGGGAATCTCTGTGAGGAGAACTTAGAGACGCGTAAAGAACATTAAAGAAAATAAAAAGAAAAGTAGGTAAAATACCATGCCCCAGAATCCCGGGTTGTAGACACCAACTCCTCCACCTGGACAGATTTTGACACCTTTATTGTCACAAAGCACATGTACTCGCAGTGCAACTTTATTTCGATCAAAGCATGATGAAAGATCGGTTGATACAATTACAAAAGACTCATCGCCAATGATAGACCAAGGTTCAATGCTAGATGGAAAATTATGGCCTCCCGATTCAAAACCTGAAAGTGGTTTTTCAAGAAAACTAAAATTAAAATCAAAGACAAGAAGATTTAAGAGGCATAGCATATGAATATACATGGTAATACTCACAAGAGTCTTGAACCATAGTACCATACTAGAACATATAAACTCTCCAATTTAACATTTCATGTACGAATATATTTCAAAGAAAAAGTAAGTATGACAATAGAAGAGAGGACAAAATCATATATTAATGTATTTTAGTTCTATTTGACCAACAGTAATGTCATTGTCTACATATTTTCCACCTATAAATCATGTTCTTCCCTTCTTGTCATTTTCTTAATGAAAGATAGGTAGACTAGTAAGAATTCTCTCCTAGTCAAAACATGTATTATTCAATTTTCAGGCTTTTCCTTTTCTAAATCAAAAACAACAACAACAACAACAACATCCCAGTGTATTCCCACAAGTGGGGTCTGGGGAGGGTAGGATGTACGCAACCTTATGTCACGTCCCGAAATTTCCACCATCGTAACCGTGATGAGCCCTAATATTTCACTTGCTAGGCAAGCCAACGTTAGAATAATCTATCCTTTTTAACAATTTAAATTTAATTAATGAAGAAGAACTGATTTAACTGCAATAATCCAAATATAAATGCGGAAGCTAAAACCGTAAAAACATCTGCTATAAATCCCTGATCCCGGTGTTATAAGTGCACGGGCTTCTAGAGTAATACATACAAGGGGCTGAAATAAATACAAAGTTGTCTGAATGAAAATAAACAGCTAAATAAAAATAAAGACGGGGACTTCAGGAGCTGCGGGTGCTAAGCAGTTGTACCTCAAGTCTCTGCAGGCTGTCCAATCCAAGCTCTCTAGTAGCTGCCACTGGGACCGTCTCCAAAATCTGCACAGTGTGCAGAGTGACCCCATGTGCTGGTAAGTGCCGAGCCTAACCTCGACGAAGTAGTCACGAAGCGAAGGCGGGTCACCTACACTACAACCTGAACGCAGTATATAATAATGACACAAAATGGGAATACTGAACAGAATTAAATAACCAACTGAAAATAATAACTACAGCCTCAAGAATAAACCAGTGTCGTCCAGAATCACCAATCTTTAATACTTCAGATACAAATACCAAAAGAAAACCAACACAACTCAAGAAATGGAAACATATAGGTTATTGCGGCGCGTAACCCAATCCTACCATATGTCAATATCAGTATCATAATTCACCCTTAATTCACCATGTCAATCCACCCTTATTCCACCTGTTGCGGCGTGCAACCCGATTCCACCGTATATTACAAATTCACCCTTATTCCACCTCAACATATCACCCTTATTTCACCTGTTACGGCGTGCAACCCGATCTCACTATATCAAAATCAATTACTCAATAAGCACAGTAAAACTCACAATTCAAATCATAGAAAAACCCTTTACAATTCTAAGTCACCAAACTGAACGAATAGAAAACCTTGTACAATATGATAATCTGAATAAGAAATATTACACATCGAGACCAATCCAGAATTTATAACTACAAGGTGCAGATAAACCAACTTGAGCAAATAGTAGGAGATTATGAAACTATGGAAAGAACTAATATCATAAATAGGAGGAAACAAAGACTACAAGTGGCAATTAGGCATGGAAACACATTTAGAGCACATAACAATTAAGACAGGGAAGGAGATAATATAAGAAGAACGGGGAAACTGCAAAAAAATAGATAATTCGGCGGCGCATAAGCACTCTTCACCTCACATATACGCCGCTCGCATGAAATTCACATAGAAAATAGTCCGAGGGTTCCTAATTATCCCAAATCAAGGTTAGACACAACACTTACCTCGCTCCAAACGCCACTCAATGCTCAATCACAGCTTTTCCTCTAGAATCCACCTCCAAACCACTCGTATCTATCCACAAACGACTCAATTCAATTATTGCTAAATGAATCAATTACAATGCATAAATTTAGATTTTCCAAACTTTTCCCCCAAAAGTTAAAAATTGACCCCGGGTCCGCTTGTTCAAAACCCAAGGTTCGGACTAAAATTTATTTACCCATTCACCCTCGAGCCCGATTATGTAATTTTTTTCGAAATTCGATCTCAATTCGAGGTATAAATTCCAATTATACAAAAATCTCTAATTCTACCCAAACACCCAATTTTCACCATGAAAATCCTAGACTTTAGGTTGAAAAATCATGAAATGTAATGGGTAATTGAATGAAAATAGGTTAGAATCACTTACCAACAAATTGGGGACGAAAAGCTTTTAGGAAAATCGCCTATAGGTCTTCTAGATTTGAAATTTTGAAGGAAATGGCAAAAATCCCGTTTTGGTTCTGTTTTGAGTAACTGGGCGTCAGGTATTCATCGCGTTCGCGTGAATCCTGACGCGTTCGGGAAGAGAAGTGCATGTTAGGCTTACGCGATCACGGGAGGCTACACGCGTTCGCGAAGGTTTAGCACCCCGACCTTCGCGTTCGCGAGACAAGACCTGCGTTCGCGTAGTGTAACCTCAAGTTTTAATAAGAATTTAAAACTTTCAATTTTTAAACAAAAATCAATAACTCGAGTTAGGGACCTCCAAATTCGATTTGGGGCATACGCCCAGGTCCCAAATTATGATACGGATCCACCGGGACTGGCAAAATATAAATCCGGGTCCGTTTGACCAAAACATTGATCGAAGTCAACTTAAATGAATTTTTAAGGCAAAATTCTTATTTTTATCAGTTTTTAACATAAAAGCTTTCCGATAAAACGTCCGGACTGTGCACGCAAATCGAGAAAGGCTAAAACATGATTTTAAGGCTTCAGATCACAGAATTTGGTTTTAAAATATAAGATAACCTATCGGGTCATCACATTCTCCACCTCTAAAATAACCGTTCATCCTCGAACGAACATAAAAAAGTACTTGCACTGGTGAAAAGGTGGGGATATCTACTCCGCATGTCCGACTCGGACTCCCAAGTAGCTTCCTCGACGGGCTGACCTCTCCACTACACTCAGACTAAAGGATAACTCTTCGACCTCAACTGATGAACCTGCCGGGCTAGAATAGCCACCGGCTCCTCCTCGTAAGTCAGATCCTTGTCTAACTGGACAGAGCTGAAATCTAACACATGGGATGGATCGCCGTGATACTTTCGAAGGATGAACACATGGAACATCGGATGAACTGCTGATAATCCCGGTGGCAACGCAAGCCTATAAGCCATCTCTCCCACTCTCTCCAGAATCTCAAAGGGCCCGATATACCTAGGGCTCAACTTGGCCTTCTTTCCGAACCTCATTACACCCTTCATGGGTGATACTCTTTGCAACACTCTCTCCCCGACCATGAATGCAACATCACGAACTCTACGGTCGGCATAAATCTTCTGCCAGGACTAAGCTGTGCGAAGTCTATCCTGAATAATCTTGACCTTATCCAAGGCATCCTGCACCAAATCTATACCCAATAACCGAGCCTCTCCCGGCTCAAACCATCCAACCGGCGAACGACACCGTCTACCATATAATACCTCATAGGGAGCCATCTGAATGCTCGACTAGTAGCTGTTATTGTAGGCAAACTCTGCAAGGGGAAAGAACTGATCCCACGATCCTCCGAAGTCTATAACACATGCACAGAGCATATTTTCCAATATTTGAATAGTGCGCTTGGACTGTCCATCTTTCTGAGGATAAAATACTGTGCTCTCAACTCGCGTGCCCAACTCACATTGTACTGCCCTCTAGAAGTGCGAGGTGAACTACGTACCTCGATCAGAAATGATAGACACAGGAACACCGTGAAGACAAACGATCTCGCAGATATAAATCTCTGTTAACCGCTCCAAAGAATAGGTAACTGCCACAGGAATGAAATGCACTGATTTGGTCAGCCTGTCCACAATGACCCAAACTGCGTCGAACTTCCTCTGAGTCCGTAGGAGTCCAACAACGAAATCCATACTGATACGCTCCCACTTTCACTTAGGAATCTCTATCTTCTGAAGCAAACCACCAGGTCTCTAATGTTCATACTTTACTTGCTGACAATTTAGACACCGAGCTACATAAGCAATTATATCCTTCTTCATCCTCCTCCACCAATAATGCTGCCGCAAGTCCTGATACATCTTGGCGGCGCCCGGATTAATAGAATATCGGGAACTGTGGGCCTCCTCAAGAATCAACTCACAAAGTCCATCCACATTAGGCACACAAACACGACCCTGCATCCTCAAGACTCTGTCATCTCCAACAGTAACCTTCTTGGCACCACTGTGTCGCATTGTGTCCCTAAGGACCAATAAATGAGGGTCGTCATACTGCCGATCTATGATACACTCAAACAAAGAAGACTGAGTGACGGTACAAGCTAGAACACGGTTGGGCTCTAAAATATCCAACATCACAAACTGGTTGGCCAAAGTCTGAACATCTGATGCAAGCAGTCTCTTACCGACTGGAATAAATGCAAGGCTTCCCATACTCACAGCCTTTCTACTCAAGGCATCGGCCACCACATTGGCCTTTCCAAGATAATACAAGATGGTGATATCATAGTCTTTCAGTAGCTCCAAACACCTCCTCTGCCTCAAATTGATATCCTTTTTCTTGAACAAATATTGAAGGCTTCGATGATCCGTGAAGACCTCACACGACACGCCGTAAAGATAGTGCCTCTAAATCTTCAGCGCATGAACAATGGCTGCCAACTCTAAGTCATGGACAGGGTAATTCTTCTCTTGAACCTTCAACTGCCGCGACACATATGCAATCATCCTGCCCTCCTGCATCAATACCGCACCGAGCCCAACACGGGACGCACCACAATATACCGTATAAGCTCCTGAACCTGTTGGCAACACCAACATCGGCATTGTAGTCAAATCAGTCTTGAGCTTCTGAAAGCTCGCCTCACACTCGTTTGACCATCTGAACAGGGCACTCTTCTGGGTCAACCTGGTCAACGGGGCTGCTATAGATGAAAACCTCTCCACAAAATCGACGGTAATAGCCCGCCAAACCCAAGAAACTCTTGATCTCCGTAGCTGAAGTGGGTCTAGGCCAGTTCTAAACTGCCTCAATCTTCTTATGATCTACCTGAATGCCCTCTGTTGATACAACGTGGCCCAAGAAAGTGATTGAATCCAACCAAAACTCACACTTTGAAAATTTAGCATATAACTGGCTGTCTCTTAGAGTCTGAAGTACAATCCTAAGATGCTGCTCATGCTCCTCTTGACTGCGGGAGTAGATCAAGATGTCATCAATAAATACAATCACAAAGGAGTCCAGATAAGGCTTGAACACTCGGTTCATCAAATCCATGAATGTTGCCGGGGCATTTGTCAACCCAAAGGACATTACTAGAAAATCATAATGACCGTAACGAGTCTGAAAAGTTGTCTTAGGGACATCGGATGCCCTAATCCTCAATTGATGGTAGCCAGATCTCAAATCAATCTTCAAAAATACCTTGGTACCCTGAAGGTGATCAAATAAATCATCAATCCTTGGCAATGGATACTTCTTCTTGATTGTGACTTTGTTCAACTGCCAATAATCTATATACATCCCCATCGATCCATCTTTATTCTTCACAAACAACACATGTGCACCCTAGGGCGAGACACTAGGTCTAATGAAGCCCTTATCAAGCAAATCTTGCAACTATTCCTTCAATTCTTTCAACTCTAGCGGGGCCATGTGGTATGGCAAAATAGAGATGGGCTGAGTACCCGGAGCCAAGTCAATACAGAAATCAATATCCCTGTCGGGTGGCATCCCCGACAGGTCTGCAGGAAACACCTCTGGAACTCACGAACAACTGGCACTGAATCCATGGAAGGAACCTCTGCACTAGAATCACGAATATAAGCCAAATAAGCTAGACACCCCTTCTCGACCATATGTCGAGCCTTCACATAAGAGATAACATTGTTAGTAGAATGGACAGGAGTCCCCCTCCACTCTAATCGAGGCAACCCTGGCAAGGCTAAGGTCACCGTCTTGGCGTGACAATCCAATATAGCATGGTAAGGTGACAACCAATCCATACCCAAGATAACATCAAAATTAACCATATCGAGAAGTAGAAGATCTACACTAGTCTCAAGGCTCCCAATGGTGACCACACACGAACGATAAACACGATCTACAATAATAGCATCCCCAACAGGTGTGGACACATACACAGGAGCACTCAAAGAATCACGAGGCACAACCAAATATGAAGAAAATTAGGATGACACATAGGAGTAAGTAGAACCCGGATCAAATAGAACTGAAGCATCTCTACTACAAACAGAAACAATACCTGTGATAACAGCGTTAGATGACTCAGCCTCAGGCCTGGCTGGAAAAGTATTACATCGGGGCTGGGCCCTACCACTCTGAACCATGTCCATGGGACGACCTCTAGCTGGCTGGCCTCCACCTCTAACGGCCTAACCTCCACCTCTAACAATCTAGCCCCTACCTTTGGCTGTCTGACCCCTGCCTCTGGCTGGCTGAGCAGGTAGTGCAGCCACTGGTGCTGGAACCATGTCACGAAAACCCTGATGCTGTGGCGGGACGCCCAATAATCTCGGACAGGTCCTCCTGATATAACCATAACCACCACACTCGAAATATCCATCCTGGTACTGTGGCAGTGGAAACTGAGACTGACCCGAACGGGCCGGATGACCATGGTAGTAACTCTAAATAGGGGGTGCACTGATAGGAGCTGGTGGTGAACCGTAGGCTGGTTGTCCAAAATGAGGCACGTAAGGACACCGACTCCCTGAAGCACTGTGGGATGCCTGAAGCATTGAATGAAATGGCCTGGGAGGATGGCCTCTACCAAAATTACCCCTGCCTCCAATGAGGTACCGCTGAACCCACCGGAATGACGAGGTCTCTTGTCAGACCCCTAACCTCCTTGAGCAAGAAGTATCTCGACTCGTCTGGCGAGATTGGCAACCACCTGAAAAGAAATCACATTCCCAGTCTCCTTAGCCATTTGCAATATGATATGCTGAGCAAGTCCATCAATAAATCTCCTCGCCCTCTCTCTCTCTGTAGGAAGCAGAAGAAGAGCATGACGGGCCAAATCCATAAAACGGGTCTCATACTGAGTAACAGTCATACTGCCATGTTGGAGATCCTCAAACTGACGACGATGATCCTCTCTCAATGTGATAGGAATAAAATTCTCTAGTAAGATCTAAGAGAACTGGTACCAAGTAAGAGCAGGCGACCCAGCTAGTCTGGTCAACAAATAATCCCTCCACAATTTCTTGGTGGAACCAGTCATATGAAATACAGCAAAATCGACCCTATTGATCTCCACTATATCCATGTTCCGTAGAACCTCATGACAACTGTCAAGATACTCATGGGGATCCTCTGAAGAAGCACCACTGAAGTGAACTGGGAAGAGCTTGGTAAACCTGTCCAATCTCTATAAAGCCTCAGAAGACATAGCTGAACCATCACCGGCCTGTGCCGCAATAATCGGCTGAACTACTCCGACTGGATGAGCTGCTGGAGTCTGATACTGGGGAGCCATCTGCTCCGGGGTGTGAGTAGTAGGAGTCTGTGCTCCTCCTCCATCCTGAGAGACGGCTGGTGCCATGGGGAATGCGCCAGTCCGAGCCACACTCTCCATAAGGCCCACCAAATGGACCAAAGCATCCTGAAGCACTGGGATGGCAATGAACCCCTCTGGGACCTGAGCTGGTCCGACAAGCACAGCCTAGGCTGGAACCTCCTCATCAAACTCTACCCGAGGCCCCACCGTTAGTGCTGCTGCTCGAGCTCTGGGCTGAACTCTGCCCCTACCTCGGCCTCTAGCATGACCTCGGCCTCGACCTCTGCCACAAGTGCACGAGCTTCTAGAGTAATACATATAAGGGGATGAAATCAATACAAAGCTATCTGAATAAAAATACACAGCTAAATAAAAATAAAGACAGGGACTTCAGGAGCTGCGGGTGCTGAGCAGTTGTACCTCAAGTCTCTGTAGGCTGTTCAATCCGAGCTCTCTAGTAGCCGCCACTGGGATCATCTCCAAAATCTGCACAGTGTGCAGAGTGTAGTATCAGTACAACCGACTCTATGTACTGGTAAGTGCCGAGCCTAACCTCAACGAAATAGTGACGAGGCTAAGGCGGGTCACCTACACTACAACCTGAACGCAGTATAATAATGAAATAAAATGGGAATACTGAACAGAATTAAACAGTCAACTAAAAATAATAACCACAGCCTCAAGAATAAACCAGTGTCGTCCAGATTCACCAATCTTTAATACTTCAGATACAAATACCAAAAGAAAACCAACACAGCACAAGCAATGAGAACATATAGGTTGTTGCGGCGCGCAACCCGATCCCACCAGACAACACAAATTCCCCCTTATTTCGCCGAAGCGATATTAACAACAGTAAATAATATATATATGTTGCAGCGCGCAACCCGATCATACCATATGTCAATAACAGTATCATAATTCACCCTTTTTTCACCATGTCAATCCACCCTTATTTCACCTGTTGTGGCGTGCAACCCGATCTGACCGTATAGTACAAATTCACCTTTATTCCACCTCAACATATCACCCTTAATTCACCTGTTACGGCGTGCAATCCGATCTCATCATATCAATATCAATTACTCAATAAGCACAGTAAAACTCACAATTCAAATCATAGAAAAACCCTTTACAATTCCAAGACACCAAACTGAACGAATAAGAAACCTTGTACAATATGATAATCTGAATAAGAAATACTACACAGCGAGACCAATCCAGAATTTATAACAACAAGATACAGATAAACCAACTCGAGCAAATAGTAGGAGATTATGAAACTATGGAAAGAACTAATATCATAAATAGGAGGAAACAATGACTACAAGTGGCAATTAGGCATGGAAACACATTTAGAGCACATAACAATTAAGACAGGGAAAGAGATAGTATAAGAAGAACGGGGAAACAACAAAAAAAATATATAATTCGGCGGCGCATAAGCACTCGTCACCTCACATATACGCCGCTCGCATGAAATTCACATAGCAAATAGTCTGAGGGTTCCTAATTCCCCCAAGTTAAGGTTAGACACAACACTTACCTCGCTCCAAACGCCACTCAATGCTCAATCACAGCTTTTCCTCTAGAATCCACCTCCAAACCACTCGTATCTATCTACAAACGACTCAATAATATCAATTATTGCTAAAGGAATCAACTACAATGCATAAATTTAGATTTTCCAAACTTTTTCCCAAAAAGTCAAAAATCAACCTCGGGCCAGCTTGGTCAAAACCCGAGGTTCGGACCAAAATTCACTTACCCATTCATCCCCGAGCCCGATTATATAATTTTTTTTTTAAATTCGACCTCAATTCGAGGTCTAAATTCCAATTATACAAATATCCCTAATTCTACCCAAACCTCCAATTTCCACCATGAAAATCCTAGATTTTAGGTTGAAAACTCATGAAATGTAATGAGTAATTGAAAGAAAGTAGGTTAGAATCACTTACCAATAATTTGGGGAAGAAAATCTTTTAGGAAAATCGCCTCTAAGTCTTCTAGTTTTGAAATTTTGAAGGAAATGGCAAAATTCCCGTTTTGGTTCTGTTTTGAGTAACTGGGCGCCAGGTATTCATCGCGTTCGCGAAGAGCGGTGCCTGTTAGGCTTATGCGATCGCGAGAGTCTACACACGTTCGCGAAGGTTTAGCCCCCCGACCTTCGTGTTCGCGAGACAAGACCCGCGTTCGCGTAGTGTAACCTCAAGTCTCCTGCCCAGCCTAGCTAACTCTACGTGTTCGCATGTGACGGGTCGCGTTCGCATACAACACCCCCCATTGCTCCGCGTTCACGACCATAGTCTCGCGTTCGCGTAGTGTAAAGTCCTCCCCCAATCCAGATCCCCTTCGCGATCGCGAAGCACAACACACCAGAAAACTAGCTGCAGCAAAAATATCACATTTTTCTAAGTCCAATTCACCCCGTAGCCTATCCGAAACTCACCCGAGCCCTCGGGGCTCCAAACCAAACATGCACACAAGTCCTAAAATAGCATACAAACTCGCTCGCGTGATCAAAATACCAAAATAATGCCTAGAACTACGAATCAGACACCAAATCAAATAAAATTTTCAAAAAAACTTTAAAACTTCTATTTTCACAACCGAACATCCGAATCACGTCAAATCAACTCTGTTTCTCACCAAATTCGACAGACAAGTCATACATATTATAGTGGACCTGTACCGGGCTCCGAAATCAAAATACGGACTCGGTATCAATAAATTCAAACATAAGTCGATTCTTAAAAACCATAAAGTTTTCAATTTTTTAACAAAAATCAATAACTCGAGGTAGGGACCTCCGAATTCGATTCTGTGCATACGCCCATTTTCCAAATTACGATACGGACTCACCGGAACTGGCAAAATAGGAATCCGGGTCCGTTTACCTAAAACGTTGACCGAAGTCAACTTAAATGATATTTTAAGACCATATCAGAAAGTAGATAGAGGATGTTAATAGAAGGAAAAAGATAGCAAAATTTAGTCCTTCCCTTTTGACTCAAGTATTAACTGATCCAGTCAATGTAAAGAGAAAAACTTTTAAATTTTCTTGTACTACTCATTTTCCACTAAAACCAAACAAAGTAAAACTACTTTTCTTAAACTTTCTTCTCCATTCCAACTTCGTTTATCTTTATTTAAACAGTTTAGAAGCTGAATAATAAGGAGAGACACAGAAAAAAAGCTACAAACTAAACATTTGACTATCCACAATTTGATAAAAACAACTAAATAGATGCTGACTGAATGAAAGAAGGGAGGTGGGAACTATAGGGGCATTACAAGATACCTACAAAATTAAACAATTAAGCAATATATTAAACTAGAAGAACATCAAAAGGTTGTGAGATTACAATCAATTTAACAAGAAATGCTGGAACCAAAAAATGGAAAAGTAGAAAGAAAATAGAAATGAAAAGTTGATATAGCTAATTCTTAATAGCAAGAAAACAAGTAATAAACACAAAAAGGTGAAAACTTCAATTGTTTCAAGTTGACTCATTTTTCACCTGGAAATACTACAAACCCCACAAAGCACTCTTATTGATTTAGAAAATTAGTGGGAATAACACTCTTCTGGGGGAAATCTTAAGCTAGTTATACAGTGATCTCACTCTTGTGCATGTGTAATTATGTGTTATGTGTACTGATTTAAGATTTCTGTATACATGCATTGTATATATATATATATATATATATATATATATATATATAGATTGAAGTGGGGCATAACATAGAAGAAAAAGAGTTGTTGCTTGTTGTCACGATCCGAAATTTCCACCGTCTGGACCGTGATGGCTCCTAATATTCCACTTGCTACCAAGCCGACGTTAGAGAATTATTAAGCCAATCCTTATTCAATTCAGTAAATAACGGCAAATAAACTAAAATAAAATACAGCGAGTGCGGAATATAAAAACTTCATTAATTACTACCGCCCGGAACCGGAATCACAATTCACGAACTTCTAGGATTTACTACAAGTAAAAATCTGAAAGAAATACCACTATTTGAACGAAAGAAACAGTAAAAAAAAATAGAAAAGATAGATGAGGATTTCAAGGTCTGCGAATGCCAACAGATCTAACTTGAGTCTCCGATGAACCAGTCCAAGATGCTACGCCTCTCGATCAGCTGAGACCAATATCAAAATCTGCACAGGAAGTGCAGAGTACAGTATCAGTACAACCGACCCCATGTACTGGTAAGTGTCGAGCCTAACCTCGACGAAGTAGTGACGAGGCTATGACAAGACACCTACATAACAAACATATGCAAGTTAACAGTATATGTACAGATAACAGCTAAACATATACTATTGGGAGGGGGAAACATGCTGAGGGGAATACGAGATAGAGAACTACAATAGAATGGTAACTTGAACAGCCAATATACTATGAACCAATAAGAACAAGTAAATACAGTAAAGGAAAAAATGCACGACATCACCTTTCGTGCTTTTACTCTCAACCTCACCATAAAATCAATAGCAACGCCAAGACACCACCCTTCGTGCATTAACTCTCATAACATGACACGACATCACCCTTCGTGCATTAACACTCACAATATGGCACGGCATCATCCTTCGTGCATTAGCACTCTCCCTTACTATAATGCAATGAACAAATAATAACAGGGAGATAGAATAACAAGTTCAAGCCTGACTTCAACATTTGGTTCTATAATATCAACCTCAACTTCGGAATCAATACTCAATTATCACCAGAAGATCCATAAATATGATAAGAACGATCAATTTAACAATACTAGTCTAAACATGGATAAAATGAATAAAGGAAGCTAAAATTGCAAGAAACCAAGCCCAGCCCGCATGCTTTAACCCGACTACAACGCATAAGTACTCATCACCTCACATATACGTTGTTCCCTAACATTTAAACATGTAGAAAATAGACAAACAAGTCATATTCCCTCAAGTCAAGGTTAACCACGATACTTACCTCGCTCCGAAGACCAAACTCAAAGCTCAACCATGGTTTTTTCTTTAGAATCAATCTCCAAACCACTCGTATCTATCCAAAAACGACTCAACAATATCAATTATTGCTAAAGAAATCAATTACAATGCATAAATTTTGATTTTCCAAACTTTTCCTCAAGAAGTAAAAAATTGACCCCGGGCCCGCTTGGTCAAAACCCGAGGTTCGGACTAAAATTCATTTACTCATTTATCTCCGAGCCCGATTATATAATTAATTTTGGAATCCGACCCCAAATTGAGGTCTAAATCCCCAATTTGCAAAAATCTCCAATTCTTTCTAAATCTCTAGTTTTCTACCATAAAAGAACAAAGATTAGGGCCAACAATTTAATGGGTGATGATAGAAATAGAAAAAAATGAGTTAAATAGTACAAACCTATGAATTGGTGTTGAGTTTTCCCTTCAAAATCGCACCTAGGACCGAGATCTAATGTAGAGTTTATGAAAAATGGATAAAATCCCGTTTTTGAAATGTTATAAGGTCTGGGCGTCAGGCCTTCTTCGCGGTCGCGAAGGGCGTGCCGCGGAAGAGAAGGTCCTGCCGCGTTCGCGATGTGCAGCAAGCTAAATGGCTTTCGCGTTCGCGAGTTCCTTTTAGTGTTCGCGAAGGCTGTTCCCCCTGGCCTCCGTGTTCGCGAGCCAGTGCTCGCGTTCGCGTAGAAGAACGAGTGTCCCCTCCCCCAGGCCCCTCAAGCTTCGCGTTCGCGAGAAGCGAAGGGTAAGGCCCCCATTGCTTCACGTTCACGACCCGTCTACCGCGTTCGCGATGAAGAAAATCTTCCCCAGCCCAGTTAACTCTTCGCGTTTGCGAGAGTACCTTCGCGAACGCAAAAAAGAACACACCAGATATCAGCTGAAGCAAAACATCAGATTTTTCTAAGTCCAATTCACCCTGTAGCCTATCCGAAACTCACCCGAGCCCTCGGGGCTCCGAACCAAACATGCACACAAGTCCTAAAATATCGTACGAACTCGCTCGCGCGATCAAAACACCAAAATAATTCCTAGATCTACGAATCAGATACCAAATCAAATGAAATTTTCAAGAAAACTTTAAAACTTCTATTTTCACAATCGAACGTTCGAATAACGTCAAACTAACTCTGTTTCTCACCAAATTTCACACACAAGTCATAAGTATAATAATGGACCTGTACAGGGCTCCGGAACCAAAATAAACACCCGGTATCAACAAGACCAAACATCAGTTAATTCTAAAAATCATTAAATTTTCAAACTTTTAATTTTTCATCAAAATTTCATATCTCGAGCTAGGGACCTCGGAATTCGATTTCGGGCATATGCCCAGGTCCCAAATTATGATCCGGACCTACCGGGACTGTCAAAATACAGATCCGGATCCGTTTACTCAAACAGTTGACCGAAGTCAACTTAAATTAATTTTTAAGGCAGAAATTCCTATTTTTCTCAAATTTTAACATAGAAACTTTCCGGAAGAACATTCAGACTGTGCACACAAATCGAGGAAGGCCAAAATGAGGTTTTTGAGACCTCAAAACACAAAATTTGGTTCTAAAATTTAAGATAACCTATCGGGTCATCATATTCTCCACCTCTAAAATAATTGTTCATCCTCGAACGGACATAGAAAAGTACCTGAGCTGGTGAAAAGATGTGGATATCTACTCTACTTATCTGAATCGGACTCCCAAGTAGCACTCGAACTGAAGTGTAATTCTTAGACCTCAGTTAGCGAACCTGCCGGGCTAGAATAGCCACCGGCTCCTCCTCGTAAGTCAAATTCATGTCCAACTGGGCAGAGCTGAAATCTAACACGTGGGACGGATCGCCGTGATACTTCTGGAGCATGGATACATGGAACACCGGATGAACTGCTGATAAGCTCGGTGGCAACGTAAGCCTGTAAGCCACCTATCCTACTCTCTCCAAAACTCTCAAAAGTTCCGATATACCTAGGGCTCAACTTGCCCTTCTTTCCGAATCTCATTACACCCTTCATGGGTGATACCCGAAGCAACACTCTCTCTCCGACCATGAATGCAACATCAAGAACTCTACGTTCGGCATAACTCTTCTCCCTGGACTGAGCTGTGCGAAGTCGATCCTAAATAATCTTAACCTTATCCAAGGCATCATGTACTCGATCTGTACCCAACAACCGAGCCTCCTCCAGCTCAAACCACCTAACTGGCGACCGGGACCGCCTACCATATAATGCCTCATAGGGAGCCATCTGAATGCTCGACTGGTAGCTGTCGTTGTAAGCAAACTCTGTAAGGGGCAAGAACTGATCCCACAATCCTCCGAAGTCTATAACACATGCGTAGAGCATATCCTCCAAGATTTAAATAGTGCACTCGGGCTGTCTGTCCATCTGAGGATGAAACGTTGTGATCAACTCAAGCCGCGTGCCCAACTCACGTTGTACTGCCCTCCAGAAGTACGAAGTGAACTGAGTACCTCGATCAAAAATGATAGACACGGGCACACCGTGAAGAAGGACGATCTCGCGGATGTAAATCTCTACCAACCGCTCCAAAGAATAGGTAACTGCCACACGAATGAAATGCGCTGACTTAGTCAGCCTGTCCACAATGACCCAAACTGCATTGAACTTCCTCTGAGTCCGTGGGAGTCCAACAACGAAATCCATAGTGATACGCTCCCACTTCCACTCAGGAATCTCTATCTTCTGAAACAAACCACCGGGTCTATGATGCTCGTACTTTGCTTGCTAACAATTTAGACACTGAGTTGCATATGCAACTATATCATTCTTCATCCTCCTCCATCAATAATGCTGCCGCAAGTCCTGATACATCTTGGCGGCGCCCAGGTGAATAAAATACCGGGAACTGTGGGCCACCTCAAAAATTAACTCACGAAGTCCATCCACATTAGGCACACAGACACGACCCTGCATCCTCAAAATTCTGTCATCTCCAACAGTAACCTACTTGGCACCACCATTCCGCACTGTGTCCCTAAGGACCAACAAATAAGGGTCGTCATACTGCCGATCTCTGATACGCTTAAACAAAGAAGATCGAGCGACTGTACAAGCTAGAACACGACTGGGCTCTGAAATATCCAACCTCACAAACTGGTTGGCTAAAGTCTGAACATCTGATGCAAGCGACCTCTCACCGACTGGAATGAATGCAAGGCTACCTATACTCGTTGCTTTCTAATCAAGGCATCGGCCACCATATTGGCCTTCCCGGGGTAGTACAAAATAGTGATATCATAGTCTTTCAATAGTTCCAACCACCTCATCTGCCTCAAATTGAGATCCTTTTACTTGAACAAATACTGAAGGCTCCGATGATCCGTGAAAACCTCACACGATACACCGTAAAGATAGTGCCTCCAAATCTTCAGCGCATCAACAATGGTTGCGAACTCTAAGTTATGGGCATTGTAATTCTTCTCATGAACCTTCAACTACCGCTACGCATATGCAATCACCCTGCTCTCATGCATCAATACCGCACCGAGCCCAACACGGGACACATCACAATATACCGTATAAGATCCTGAACTTGTGGGCAACACCAACATCGGCGTTGTAGTCAAAGCAGTCTTAAGCTTCTGAAAGCTCGCCTCACACTCGCCTGACCATATGAACGGGGCACCCTTCTGGATCAACCTGGTCAATGGGGCTGATGTAAATAAAAACCCCTCCACAAATCGACGGTAATATCCCGCCAAACCCAAGAAACTCCTGATCTCCGTAGCTGAAGTGGGTCTAGGCCAGTTCTGAAATGCCTCAATCTTCTTAGGATTTACTTGAATTCCCTCTGCTGATACAACGCGCCCCAAGAAAGTGACTAAATCCAACCAAAACTCGCACTTTGAAAATTTAGCATACAACTAGTTGGCTCTCAGAGTCTGAAGTACAATCCTGAGATGCTGCTCATGCTCCTCTCGACTGCGGGAGTAGATCAAGATATCATCAATAAACACGATCACAAAGGATTCCAAATAAGGCTTGAACACTCGGTTCATCAAATCCATGAATGCTGCTGGGAATTTGTCAACCCAAAGGATATCACCAGAAACACATAATGCCCGAAACGAGTCCGAAAAGCTGTCTTAGGGACATCAGATGCCCTAATCCTCAACTGATGGTATCCAGATCTCAAATCAATCTTCGAAAACACCTTGGCACCCTGAAGCTGATCAAATAAATCATCAATCCTCGGCAATGGATACTTGTTCTTGATGGTGACTTTGTTCAACTACCGATAATCTATACACATCTCATCGATCATTTTTCTTCTTCAAGAACAACACGGGTGCACCCCAGGGCGAGACACTAGGTCTAATGAATCCCTTATCAAGCAAATCTTGCAACTGTTCCTTCAATTCTTTCAACTCTGGCGGGGCCATACAGTATGGCGGAATAGAGATGGACTGAGTTCCCGGAGCCAAATCAATACAGAAATCAATATCCATGTCGGGTGGCATCCCCAGTAGGTCTACAGGAAACACCTCTAGAAACTCACGAACAACTGGCATTGAATCCATGGAAGGAACCTCCGCACTAGAATCACGGACATAAGCCAAGTAAGCCAGACACCCCTTCTCGACCATATACCGAGCCTTCATATAAGAAATAGCCCTACTGGTAGAATGGCCAGGAGTCCCTATCCACTATAATCGAGGCAACCCCGATAAGGCTAAGGTCACCATCTTGGCGTGACAATCCAATATAGAATGATAAGGTGACAACCAATCCATACCCAAAATAACATCAAAATCGACCATATCGAGAAGTAGAAAATCTACACTAGTCTCAAGACTCCCAATGGTGACCACACACGAATGATAAACACGATCTACAACAATAGCATATCCCACAGGTGTGGACACATACACATGAGCACTCAAAGAATTACTAGGCACAACCAAATATGAAGCAAAATAGGATGACACGTAGGAATAAGTAGAACCCGAATCAAATAGAACTGAAACATCTCTATTGCAAACTGATATAGTATCTATGCTAACAACATCAGATGACTCAGCCTCAAGCCTGGCTAGAAAAGCATAACACCGGGGTTGGGCCCCGTCACCATGAACTACATCCCTGGGATGACCTCTAGCTAGCTGGCTCCACCTCTAACGGCCTGACCTCCACCTCTAACAGTTTGGCCTCTACCTCTAGCTGCCTGACCCTTGCCTCTGGCTGCCTGAGCAGGCGGTGCAACAATTGGTGCCGTAACCATGGCATGAGAACCCTGATGTTGTGAACTGCTGTCATGACCAAATATCTTACTAGTCGTGATGTCACCTAACCCAACCCGCTAGGTAAGACAATTAACCACTAACCAATTCCAATAACAATTAATAAAGCAATTAAGTAAAGAAATATCTGAATCTAATACATTCCCCAAGAACTGGTAGTACAAATCATGAGCTTCTAAGAATGGAGTTTACAAAGCGGAAATGAAATAAATACATAGACTGTTTGAATAGTACATAAACAGAGTTTTTACAGATCAAAAGCTACCACGAATAAGAGGCAGCTACAGCCGGGATATAGGTATATCTTCAATCCAGCTCCCACCGAACACAGCAATATCAGCAGCCAATATCTGCACGCAAGGTGCAGAAGTGTAGTATGAATACAATCGACCCCATGTACTCAATAAGTAACAAACCTAACCTTAGGTTGAAAGTAGTGACGAGCTAACACGAAGGTCGGGTCCAACACCAATATTTCACAACTCAACATAATAGCATAGTACATGTAATAAAAGAGTATCTCAGAAATAAAAGGCTCAATTTATTCACATTTCCAGAAAAGTAGGCATTTCTTTTCAAGTATCTCAGTGAAAACCCAAATCTTTTACCGAAAAAGCCAAAATACGAGTAAGTTTGAAAACTGTGATATTTCCCAAAACTTCTTTCAATAATAAGTAAGATGTCTCATTTTCAGATAGCATGAGGAAAGTACTGCTCTATGCCTACATGTCAAGATACATGTAAAATCATAAATGTACCCACAACTGGGTAGCAGATGGAATACACCTCTATGCATGTATCACAAGTACGCATGTCAAATGTAATGCATCTCGATGATGAGCTCATGTACTCTCACTCTCAGAGTACTCAACCTCAATGTCTCGCATTCTCTCTCACTATGCTCAATGCTCACCACACTCAATCACTCAGCCCTGTAAAATACCTGCTGCGGCGTGCAACCCGATCCATATATGACCATAAGGCCCGTTGCGGCGTGCAACCCGATCCACATATATATAGTCGACTACGCTCACTGGAGGTGTGCAGACTCCGGATGGGCCCCGTCAGCCCAATCGCTAAATTGTTGCGTCGTGCAACCCGATCCAATATTATTGTGGCGTGCAATCCGATCTAATAATATATATATATATATATATATATATATATATACCGAAGACTCGTTGTGGCGTGCAACCCTATCCATAAAAAATATAATCAATATATTGTTGCGGCGTGCAACCCGATCCAGTAATATATATATATATATATATATATATATATATATATATATATATTACTTATACCGAAGACTCGTTGCGGCGTGCAACCCTATCCATAAAAAATATAATCAATATAATATGCTGCGGCATGCAGCCCGATCCAGTAATATATATATATATATATATATATATATATATATATATATATATATATATATATATATATATATATATTATTTATACCGAAGACTCGTTGCGGCGTGCAACCCTATCCATAAAAAATATAATCAATATAATATGCTGCGGCATGCAGCTCGATCCCAAAATGTCACTCTCACTCAGGCCCTCGGCCTCACTCAGTCATCAATCTCTCAAGTCTCACTCACGGGCTCACAATGTCATGAAACTAGCCCGACAACAATGATATGATGTATCAATAAATAAAATCTAAGACTGAGATATGGTATGAATGCATGGACATGACTGAGTATGATATATCAATAAAATCAGTGAGATGACAGTAAGAGACAACCACTATGGGTCAAAACAGTATCGGCATAATGCCTAAACATGATATCTAGAATGATTGACAACTTAACTACTTTATCACATGGTGAAAACACGAATATCAATAAAGTAGGACCACTATACAGTGCCATGGGAACAACAGAGTCTCAATTCACATGGTGCACACCCACACGCCCGTCACCTAGCATGTGCGTCACCTCAATACCAATCACATAACACGTATTTCAGGGTTTCATACCCTCAACACTAAGATTAGAAATGTTACTAACCTCGAACAAGCCAATTCCAACACCGACCAAGCCAAGCGATGCTCCAAAATTCCATTTCGTGCGTTCCGGCCTCCGAACGGCTCGAAACTAACCAAAAACAACTCAAATACATCAAACAATGCTAAAAGAAACAATCCTGATCGAAAAAGATCAAATCTTGAATCAAAAGCCCAAAATCGGCCAAAAGCCCAACACCAGCCCGTACATCGGAACCCGACAAAATTTATAAATCCAACAACCCATTCAATTACGAGTCCAACCATACTAGTTTCACTCAAATCCGACCCCGATATCAAAATGTCCACTCCCGGTCAAACTTTTTAAAATTTTAACTTTCGCCAATTCGAGCCAAATTCAACCACGAACCTCCAAATCACAATCCGAACGCGCTCCTAAGTTCAAAATTATCCAACGGAGCTAACGGAACCATCAAAATTCCAATCTGAGGTCAAATACTAAAAAGTCAAACTTGGTCAACTCTCCCAATTTAAAGCTTCAACAATGAAATCCATTCTTCCAATTCGATTTCGAAATTCCTGAAAACCAAAACCGACGAACCAGACAAGTCAAAATACATCATACAGAGCTACTCACGCTCGTAAACTACCGAGCGAAGTGCAATGCTCAAAATGACTGGTTGGGTCGTTACATCCTTCTCCACTTGAACATACGTTCGTCCACGAACGTGTCCAGAGTTGTTCTCAAAAGCCATCAAATTGCCGTGTAACATTACCATGCACATACCCGGGGGTGATCCCATGTCACCCTATCCCATACAGGTCCGATAACACAACATAACTGAAATTCCTCAATTCAACCTAGCCCACAAGCCTTCGAATCAAATTTCCAACATCCGAAATTTCTTATAAGATCAGAATTTTGCATCTACATATAGTTTCAGTCTGAACAAGCTGTATCAAGCCATATCTATAACCCAAGATGTACTCACATGATGTACCACATAACTCAAATACTCATAGCAAAAATTTCAAATCACAGTAGTTGCTCAAAACAATCCAATACCAGTAATAGACCTCATATCAAACAAATCCTCACTCTAAAACCTCTATACACTGCCGATGATGAAAGAAACATGCAGAATTCATAACCATTCATCGAACCAACATGTCATGGAGCTCCCGCTCTTTCTACAAGAACTACAACCAATTTCTAAGCCAATTTCCGATATTATCCTCCCAAATATACCACAATCAAATCCGATAGCATCCATTCTAGGTCCAATGACCTCATCTCATCCAACACGACCACTCTAGTGACATGACACATCAATTGAATCTAAAGCCATAACCCGTGTAATGCGTGCACCAATAAGCAAACTTCCAAATATACTCAAATCATGCAAAACTGATTCAGACGGGAGAATTGTCCCGCAAGCTCAAAAAGTACCACCACAACGAAATTCTAAGAACCTATCACACACCATAGAATCAAAACACACGAATCTAACACAAAGGATCAGATCTTAACATAACTCTACAGTAATGCGTGACCCTATCCAAATACTGGTCCATATGAAATACCTCAAGCCACCCTGGTAAAAATCAATAACCATGCGCAATTCGATATCAAAATACTCCAAGTGCATTACCATAACCACGGAGAAGCAAATGATACAATGCCACAATGCCACATAAAATCCGATAGAACATAACCGATACTCCGTCAACCAAGCAATACCCAATACTCTTCTTGCTCAAATTCCGCTATAAGGCCCCAATAGAACCGCACCATATGTACATATAACCAACGAATCACAACTCCTCGTAGCATAGAAGAGTAACTCACAGATCATCTCAGAACACGAATAAGCTCAACAACAACCGAATGGCACATCCCTTAACAATAGCAGTATGGAGCCAACCAATTCGGCTCGGTGTAGAATACACATCCTAATTAGGCCTATCAATGGACCCCCAAATCAACTCTGGTCACCCACCAATAGATAAGTAACCCTCCAAAATCCCATAATGACTGAATCATAACACATACTATCATCTGGCTAGCTTCGGCCACGACTTCACAGTCCACAACCATGAAACAGAGTGCTCGTGTGAACTCCCAGTCTCCAAATCCATAGAACACACGAATCACCATTTCTGATTTCATCTCCACCGCCCGAATATCTAACACATCTCTCATACACGATCATCCCACAAGGAATACTTCTAAAATTCTTCCGTGCCACCTGGCAAAATTTGAATATCAGTAGTTGATCAATCAGGAGAGTGTCACAATACCAGAAAAGTATCCATAAATCAAAACACATTATGACTTCTGAAATGTATACTCTCATCAAGCCATACCAAATAGTAATATCATTTGCCTAGTCATCTGAAACCGTCTATGCTGCCTAAGAGTTTTACGAGCTTCCCTTCAAAACTGAATTGTGACCTCGCTCAGGCAAATCTCAATTCCACACAACAAACCGCATATACCATGCCATCATATAAAACAAATACGAGAACTTCATAGTCCACTCTGAGTCACAAGTAACTACATTCTCAATTAACCAAGGACCTTCCATTTGATTTCATCTAGGAGAATTTCACTATACACCATATGTTCCTCACGCCAACAGAAAATATACCCCTCGAACCTTGGTAAAGACCATTGAGAACTCTTCAAAACCCATTTGCACATAACCACGCTATCTCAACCGAATCTCTCTAACTCAACCCAGCCAAGAATGTTGCCAAAATCCAAGAGCATTGCCACGAAACACCTGTAGAGACTAGAGTAATCATAAGTACCCAAAGAATGGATCATACCCATTATTGTGCTAACCCAACCTACTACCACGTTGTCTTACTTCTCCAAGTTCCTTCCAAATTTTTCATGACCCTAAATTCCCTCCATAGGATGTCGTGATGGTACCTAGTCTCTAAGACTAGGTAAGCCTATAAGTGCGGAATAGTAATAAATATCTGAAATAAATAAACTACAATTCAAACAATTTCAACTCCCAAAATCCGGTAGAAATAAGTCATAAGCTTCTAAGAATTTATTTTCTATGTCTATATACATCAGAGTCTAAAGCAATAAGGAAGACAACATAGTAAGATAGAAGGGAACTCCGGAATCTGCGTACGCTGATATATACCTCGAAGTCTCCTCGTACAGCTAGTTTAATGATGCCTGGTCTGATAAGATGTACCTGAAACTGCACAAAAAGATATACAGAAGCATAGTATGAGTACACCACAGTGGTACCCAGTAAGTGCCAAGCCTAACCTCGGTAGAGTAGTGACGAGGTCAGGTCAGGCCCTACTGGAGAATAAATAATGGCATGGTAAAATGTTTAAATAATATAATAATATACAATGACAATGGAAATGAATCAAGTAGTATGTCATCATTTAATTACACCAAATAATGTCAATTAATACATCACGGAAAACAAAATAGAATTCTTTTCAACTTTAAGAAAATCACAACAATAATCAAAGAAAACTGCGCCATAAATCAATATCAACAAGGGCACTCCCGAGGTACCGCCTCGTAGTCCCAAATTATAAATAAATTCACAATATCTCATTTACTTATCTCACCGCGGGAGGCTTCACAATTTATTTGAAAGAAAATATTTTTCCCGAAATAGCATCCCGCGTTTTAGCCATCCTTATCACACCACATGACTTCTAGTAGTTCCCCCTACTAGCCACGTGTATCAAGCCACCCTTATCTCACCCCATGTGTTTCAATACCCAGACCTTATACCACCACATGCATATAAATATCACAATATATCACAACTTGCACCTCAAGTGCTCAAATAATTTAACTTGCCAAAATAATTCAACAACAATATTTTTCCACAATAAAGAGCTTACGGTTCATGCCAAAATAAATCATCAATAATATTTTTTCACAATAAAGAGCTCACGGCTCCATCACAATGAGTACGAAAATCTTACAAAAATATTCAGGAATAAATAATTCAGGAAAATAATATTTCAAAATCTTTAATACGTTGCTTCAATATCAAATTTAAAAATGTCAAATACTTCATTATAATAATAATTAATTTAAAGAAAATCAACCTTCAAATAATGCACAGAATAAAAAAAATCAAGTTTCAACTAAACAAGTAAAACAATTAGCAGGGAAAGGTCAAACAAATATAAAGTATATATATATCTCAGATCAATGATGAAGAATATAACAAGATAAAATAATTTAATAAATGCGCAACAGTGATCTACACAATTTAAAAATATAACCTTTCACATTTAGCCCGTGTACACACTCATCACCTTGTGTACACGACTTTTAACACATTTCAATAATCACATCAATACCAATCCTAGGGAAAATTTCCCCCCACACAAGGTTAGACAAGTCACGTACCTCGACTTGCTCCAATTTAATCAAGTATTATGCTTTTTCCTCAATTTTTTGACTCCGATCGACTTGTATCTAGTCATAATTGATTCAATACAGTTAACAAAAATTATAGAAATTAATTTCATAAGAAAATATTACATTTCTTTTTAATAAAATCCGAAATTAGCTCAAACATTATCGATGGGGATCACATCTCGGAATTCGGTGATACTTATAAAATCCGACAACCCATTCAATTACGAGTCCAACCATACAAGTTTCACTCAAATCCGACTCCGGATCGACATCGAAATCTCAAAAATTCGTTTCTATGAGATTTCTAAAAAATTTCAAAATTTCTATCTCAAAATACTAATTAAATAGTGAAAACAATGATATATTCATGTATATTGACCAAATCCTATTTAGAATCACTTACCCCAATGTTTTTCCTTGAAAGTATATCAAAATTGACTCTTCTCAAGCTCCAACTCGTCAAAAATGGCAAATGGGATGAAGTCCCTTGTTTTTATAACTTACACATCTGCCACGGAGCCCGATTTGTTAGGGATCCCGATTTTGATAGGGAGCCCGATTTTGACAGCATTTCCAGCAGAAACATTGCAGTAGCGTTTGCAACAGCTAAGTCCCACTTTTGATCCGTTAATCATCCGAAACTCACCCGAGGCCCTCAAGACCTCAACCCAATACACCAAAAAGTCCTAAAACATCATACGAACTTATTTGAAACCTCAAATCACATCAAACAACGCTAAAATCACAAATCACACCCCAATTCAAGCTTAATGAAACTTAAGAATTTCCAACTTCTATATTCGATGTCGAAACCTATCAAATCAAGTCCGATTGACCTCAAATTTTGCACATAAGTCATAAATGATATAATAGGGCTGCAAAATTCAGAACTGGATTTCGACCCCGATATCAAAAAGTCAACTCCCCGGTCAAACTTCCAAACTTTAAGTTCCTATTTTAGCCAATTAAAGCCTAAATTCACTACGAACTTCCAAATAAAATTTTGATCACGCTCCTAAGTCCAAAATCTCCATACAGAGCTGTTGGAATCATCAAAATTCTATTCCGGGTCGTTTGCACATAATTTGACATCCGATCATTATTTGAACTTAAACTTTTAATTTTTCATCAAAATTCCATATCTCGGACTAGGGACCTCGGAATTTGATTGCGGGCATACGCCCAAGTCCCAAATCATGATACGGACCTACCGAAACTATCAAAAACTGATCCGAGTCTGTTTGCTCAAAAGTTTGACCAACGTCAACTCAGTTGAGTTTTAAAGCTCTAATTCACATTTTAATCCATTAATCACATAAAAACTTTCTAAAAAATTTTACGGACTGCGCACGCAAGTCGAGGAATGATAAATAGTGGTTTTCGCGGTCTTAGAACACAAAATTATTTATTAAATTTAGAGATGATATTTTGGTCATCACAAAATTGCCTTCAAGTTGATACTTCTCCTTGTTGGAGCACCACGATCCTTAACCAAAATTCACCACACAAGAGGCCCTAGTATAAAACCACCCCGCCCTAAGGCCCATAAGCCGCTGACTTCCTTCTTAAGCACCCCAAAGCACCACAACCGAGGCACCCACTCTAAAGAGACCTTATGTGAACCTAAAATTGTTTCCTTCACCTCCTTGTTACTGAAATGCATAATCCACAATGATATAAAAATGCCACTAGTCTCGACACCGTCCAATGTAACTCTCAGTTTTTAGCCATATACCAATCTTGAAAATTCCAAATCGCTACATATAATTCTTGAATCCATTAGAACCATTCTCGAGAGTCATCCACTCTTCTCAAATCTCAACTGCACCACCCCAGACAGGCCAAACGACTGGTGCCCCATTAGCACGACAACACCTAAAGGAGTAACCCCACCTTAACGCGACCAAGAAAATTCCTACTCCATGCACAGTACATCTTTCACGACTAACCACTCAATCATTCCATAATACCCATATACCTATAGAGTGTAATACAACCCATATCCAGAAATTCCCTTACTCGAGTCATCCTCAATCTCAACCTTTGCAGTCATAGCTGATTCACCAGTATACCCCAAGCCGAAACCAATACAACACATAATCATGCAATCAGCTTGTCGATAACAGACTCCTCCACTTGGCTCAAAGCCATAGATCAAAACACACAACTCACAATTCTCATACTCTATTACTGCCATAATACCGTAGTAATGCAAACTATCTAATACTTCACATTATCAACAAATCTCGCATTCACCCATGTAATAGTCAAGCCAAATTCCTCAAGCGATCCAAACTCAAATTGCAACATATATCATTTACTGGTAAAAGAGAACTCTCTACAAAACATCATAAGGACCACACAACCTTAGGACACCTCGCATGAGATATTCCACCTGCTTTGCCTCAAACTGACATCTCTCTATACTCTTCCACAGTCACGACTACTACGCAATCACTTAATCTTCTTGATTCTGAACTCATCAACAAGACATGCGAATCTACTTAACTCCACAACTAAACAACATGAGAGATCCCTCAACACACCCATAACTCGAGACCATACGCCATATCAAGACAGAAATCAAACACCCAATAGTACTTACTACCTCTCAAGTAAACTCTTCTCATCACATTCGAACAATCCGAACACATCTCGCAGTCACATCATACTCACCACATAGCTATTTCACCGCTCACCAAGCCACAAATTCCACTCGTAGGGACATTACCGGACATATGAGTCCAAATGTACAAGTTACCACTGAAGCTACCGAGCTCAACTTACAGTCTAACCGTGGCCTCAAGTCCTCCAGACTGGCCCATCACCAAAACACCGAATACACATCTCGAACCTCGTTCATAGAATCACAATCCATCGGTGCACAACCGATACCAAGCGCTCACATGCGCATACGAATGCGTGAAAGGAATTCAAAGAGTTACGCTTTAAGCTGAATCAATGCCCCACGATAAAGAATAAAAGATGGGAAATATATCCTAAATGTCATGTAGCCTCTCGAAGATAGGTATGGACGTCATCATACCGATCCATAAAACTCTACTAGACACTTGCTCATGACTTGTAGAACCTATGAACCTAGAGCTATGATACCACCTTGTCACGACCCAAAATCTAACTAGTCGTGATGGCACCTAACCCAACCTGCTAGGTAAGCCAGTTATCAACTATCTAATTCTAATAACAATTATTAAAGCAATTTAAGCAAAGAAAAATCTTAATCTTAGACATTTCCCAAGAACTGGTAGTACAAATCACGAGTTTCTAAGAATGGAGTTTACAAAAAGGAAATGAAATAAATATATAGTCTGTTTGAATAGTACATAAATAGAGTTTTTACAGATCTAAAGCTACCACGAATAAGAGGCAGGTATAGCCGGGACAAATGTACTTCTTCAATCCAGCTTCCATCGAACACAGCAACATCAACAGCCAACATCTGCACGCAAGGTGTAGAAGTGTAGTATGAGTACAACCGACCCCATGTACTCAATAAGTAACAAACCTAACCTTAGTTTGAAAGTGGTGACGAGCTAATACGAAGGTCGGATATAACAACAATATTCCACAACTCAACATAACAGCATAGAACAAGTAATAAAAGAGTATCTCAGAAATAAAAGGCTCAGTTTATTTACATTTGCAGAAAAGTAGGCATTTCCTTTCAAGTATTTCAGTGAAAACCCAAATCTTTTACCGAAAAAGCCAAAATACGAGTAAGTTTGAAAAACTTCTTTCAATAATAAGTAAGATGTCTCATTTTCAGATACCATGAGGAAAGTACTTCTCTATGCATACATGTCAAGATATAGGTAAAATCATAAATGTCCCCACAACTGGGTAGCAGAAGGAAAGCACCTCTATGTATGTATCACAAGTACGCATGTCAAATGTAATGCATCTCAATGATGAGCTCATGTACTCACACTCTCAGAGAACTCAACCTCACTGTCTCGTATTCTCTCTCACTATACTCAATGCTCAGCACACTCAATCACTCAGCGTTGTACATTACCTGTTACGGCGTGCAACCCGATCCATATATGACTATAAGGCCCGTTGCGGCGTGCAACCCGATCCACATATATATAATTGGCTGCGCTCACTGGGGGTGTGCATACTCCGGAGGGGCTCCTTTATCCCAAGCGCTATATTGTTGCAGCGTGCAGCTCGATCCAATTTTGTTGTGGCATGCAACCCGATCCAATATTGTTGCGGCCTGCAACCTGATCTAATATTGTTGTGGCGTGAAACCCGATCCATATAAAATATAATCAATATAATATGTTGCGGCGTGCAGCCCGATCCTAAAATGTCACCCTCACTCAGGCCCTCGGCCTCACTCAGTCATCAATCTCTCCAGTCTCACTCACGGGCTCACAATGTCATGAAACTAACCCGACAACAATGATATGATGTATCAATAAATAATATCTGAGACTGAGATATAGTATGAATGCATGGATATGACTGAGTATGAAATATAAATGAATTCAGTGAGATGACAGTAAATGACAAACACTATGGGTCCAGACAGTATCGGCATAATGCCTAAACATGATATCTAGTATGATTGACAGCTTAACTACTTTATCACAAGGTGAAAACACGAATATCAATAAAGTAGGATCATTATACAGTGCCATGGGAACAAAAGAGTCTCAATTCAAATGGTGCACGCCCACACGCTCGTCGCCTAGTATGTGCGTCACCCCTATACCAATCACATAACACGTATTTTGGGGTTTCATACCCTCAACACTAAGATTAGAAGAGTTACTTACCTCGAACAAGCCAATTCCAACACCGAGCACGCCAAGCGATACTCTAAAATTCCATCCCACGTGTTCTAACCTCCAAATGGCTCGAAACTAACCAAAAACAAGTCAAATACATCAAACAATGCTAAAGGAACCAATCCCGATCGAAAAAGTTCAAATCTTGAATCAAAAGTCCAAAATCAGCCAAAAGCCCAGCACGGGCCCGCACCTCGAAACCCAACAAAATTTACAAAATCGAACAACCCATTCAATTACGAGTCCAATCATATTAGTTTCACTCAAATACGACTCCAATTCGATGTTCAAAACTCAAATATTTATATTATGAAACTGTAGGCCAAAACCCCCAATTTCCTCTTTAAAATTCTCAATCCAATTACCAAAAACGAAGGAAGATTCATGAAATATAACCAAAACCGAGCAGAAAACACTTACCCCAATTAATATGGTGAAAATTGCCGCAAGAATCATCTCAATCCGTGCCCCATAACTCCCAAAATACAAAAATGGCAGAAACCCTCGAAATAGAGTGCTTAATAATCTGCCTAGGCATTTTTCTTATGCGGACGCGGGAAAACCATCGCGTTTGCGATGAATAAAATAATCTTCCACCATAATACACTTCGTGTTCGCGGTAAACACCTCGCGAACACGACTCACATCTAGATAAGATCTTCACGAACGCGTCTCCAACTACGCGAATGCGATGAAGAAGGCCTCCAGCTCTAGCTGCCAAACCTCAACACTTCGTGACCGCAATTCCTCATACGCGAACGTGGACAGTCTTCAACACAAAGCTACGCGATCGTTTCTGGCCAATCGTGACCGCGAATAGGAAATAGCCCAGCTCCATTTTCCCTTTACGCAATCGCATCTACTGATCCCCGATCGCGAAGAACAATCCATGCACCAGAACACACCAGCAAGGCCAAAATAGAGGAAAATAGTCCGAAAACAATTCGAAATATGCCCGAGCCCCTCGGGACCCCGTCCGAATATACCAACAAGTCCAACAATATAACACAAACCTACTCAAGGCATCAAAACACACAAAACAACATAGGAATGATGAATAACACCTCAATTCAGATTCAATGAACTTTGAAACTTCAACTTTCACAACCGATGCCGAAACCTATCAAATCACGTCCGATTGACCTCAAATTTTGCATACAAGTAACATTCGACATTACGAACCTGCTCCAATATCCGAAATCAAAATCCGACCCCGATATCAAAAAGTCCACGCTCGGTCAAATTTTCTAAAATTTCAACTTTCGCCATTTCGAGCCAAATTCAACCACGGACCTCCAAATCACAATCCGGACACGCTCCTAAGTTCAAAATCACCCAGCGAAGCTAACGAAACCATCAAAATTCCAATCCGAGGTCAAATACTAAAAAGTCAAACTTTGTCAACTCTCCCAATTTAAAGCTTCAACAATGAAATCCATTCTTCCAATTCGATTTTGAAATACCTGAAAACCAAAACTATGATTCGCACAAGTCAAAATACATCATACAGAGCTACTCATGCCAGTAAACTACCGAGCGAAGTGCAAATACTCAAAATGACTGGTTGGGTCGTTACAACTACCATATGCTCGAGGGAAAAATCTAGCAATGTGCCTCAGATCGCCACAAGTATAACAGGACCTCGGTTGCTGTGACTGCTGACCCTGAAACTGACCCTGTCGACATGAGTAACCACTCTGAAAACTCTGGAGTGGAGGTGCACTAATATGAGCTGGTGGTGCACTGTAGGGCAGCTAGTCGGAATAAGGCATATGATGGCCACGACCACCTGAGGCTCCGTGGGATGCTTAGAGTGCCGAAAGAAACGGGCTGGAGGATGGACTCTACCAAAAGTACCCCTGCCTCTAGATGAGGCACCGCTGAACCCCCTAAAATAATGTGGTCTCTTGTCAGACCCCTGACCTCCCTGAGCAAGAACCATCTCGACTTGCCTGGCGACATTGGCAGCCGCCTGAAAAGAAATCTCACTCCTAGTATCCTTAGCCATCTGCAATCTGATAGGCTGAGCAAGTGCATCAATAAACCTCCTCACCCTCTCTCTCTCTCTCGGTAGGAAGCAGAAGAAGATCATGACGGGCCAAATCCATAAAATAGGTCTCATACTGGGTAACAGTCATACTGACATGCTGGAGACGCTCGAACTGACGGCGGTGCTCCTCTCTCAATGTCATAAAGAGAAACTTCTCTAGAAAGAGCTGAGAGAACTGATCCCAAGTAATAGCAGGTGATCTAGCTGTTCTGGTCAACAAATAATCTCTTCACCATTTCTTGGACGAACCAGTTATCTGAAATGAAGCAAAATTGACCCCATTTTTCTCCACTATACCCATGTTCTCTAACACCTCATGACAACTGCAAAGATACTCCTGGGGATCCTCTGAAGAAGCACCAGTGAAGTAAACTGGAAAGAGCTTGGTAAACCTTTCCAATCTCCATAAAGCCTCAGAAGACATAGCTGACCCATCACCAGCATGTGCCGCAACAACCGGCTGAACTACTCCGACTGGATGAGCGGCTGGAGTCTGATACTAGGGATCCATCTGCTTCGGAGTGTCAGTAGCAGGAGTCTAGGCTCCTCCTCTAGCATGAGAGACGGCTGGTGCCATGGGAAATGCTCTACTCTGGGCCACCCTCTCCATAAGGCCCACCAAAAGGACCAAATCATCCTGAAGCACTAGGGTGGCAATGAACCCCTTAGGGACCTGAGCTGTTCCGACAGTCACAGCCTGGGATGGAGCCTCCTCATCAAACTCTACCTGAGGCTCCACCACTGGTGCTGCTGCTCGAGCTCTGGGTTGAGCTCTTCCCCTGCCTCGGCCTCTGGCACGGCCTCGGCCTCGACCTCTGCCCCTCGTAGGAGCTGCCACTGGAGGCTCTGGCTACTGCTCAGCTTAAGATGCGGTACGTGTCCTCGCCATCTGTGAGAAAATAAGAGTAGAAGAGTTCAATTAGCATTGAGAGAACAAAAATCGCACGACAAAGAAGAATAGAATTGAAATTTGTTCCTAAACTTCATAGCCTCTGGAAGATAAGCACAGACGTCTCCGTACAGATCCTCCAGACTCTATTAAGCCTTCTCGTGAATTTTGAGACCTAGGCAACCTAGTGCTCTACTACCAATTTGTCACGACCCGGAATTCTCACCGTCGGGACCGTGATGACGTCTAACATTCCACTTGCTAGGCAAGCCGACGTTAGAGAATTATTAAGCCAATCCTTATTCAATTCAGTAAATAGCAGCAAATAAACTAAAATAAAATACATCAAGTACGGAATAATATAAAAACTTCATTAATTACTAATAACCGGATCTGGAGTCACAATTCACGAACTTCTAGGATTTACTACAAGTAAAAGTTTGAAGGAAATACCACTGTTTGAATGAAAGAAACAGTAAAGAAAAAAAATAGAAAATATAGACGGGGACTTCAAGGTCTGCGAACGCCAACAGATCTACCTTGAGTCTTCGATGAATCAGTCCAAGCTGCTACGCCTCTCGATCAGCTGGGACCAATACTAAAATCTGCACAGGAAGTGCAGAGTGTAGTATCAGTACAACCGACCCCATATACTAGTAAGTGTCGAGCCTAACCTCGACGAAGTAGTAACGAGGCTATGACAAGACACATACATAACAAACTTGTGCAATTTAATAGTATATGTACAAATAACAGTTAAACATGTACTATTGGGGGGAAACATGCTGAAGGGAATACGAGATAGAGAACTACAGCAGAATGGTAACTTGAAAAGCCAATATATTATGAATCAATAAAAATAAGTAAATACAGTAAAGGAAAAAATGCACGGCATCACCCTTCGTGCTTTTACTCTGAACCACACCATAAAATCAATAGAAACGGCACGACATCACCATTCGTGCATTAACTCTCATAACATGGCACGACATCACCTTTCGTGCATTAACACTCACAAGATTGCATGGAATCACCCTTCGTGCATTAACACTCACAATATGGCACAACATCACCCTTTATGCATTAACACTCCCCCTTACCATAATGCAATGAACAAATAACAACAGGGAGATAGAATAACAAGTACAAGCCTTACTTCAATATTTGGTTCCACAATATTAACCTCAACTTCGGAATCAATACTCAGTTATCACCATAAGATCCGTAAACATGATAAGAACAATCAATTTAACAATACTAGTCTAAAGATGGATAACATGAACAAAGGAAGCTAAAATTACAAGAAACCAAGCCCAGCTCGCATGCTTTAACCCGACTACAACGCATAAGTACTCTTCACCTCACATATACGTTGTTCTCTAATATTTAAACATGTAGCAAATAGATAAACAAGTCTTACTCCCTAAAGTCAAGGTTAACCACGACACTTACCTCGCTCCGAAGACCAAACTCAAAGCTCAACCATGATTTTTCATTTAGAATCCACCTCCAAATCACTTGTATCTATCCACTATCGACTCAACAATATCAATTACTGCAAAAGGAATCAATTACAATCCATAAATTTAGATTTTCCAAAATTTCCCCCAAAAAGTCAAAAATCGACCTCGGGCCTGCTTGGTCAAAACTTAAGGTTCAGACCAAAATCCATTTACCCATTCACCCCCGAGCCCGATTATATAATTAGTTTCAGATTTCGACCCCAAATTGAGGTCTTAATCCCCAATTTGCAAAAATCCCCAATTCTTCCTAAATCCGTAGTTTTCTACCATGAAAGAACAAAGATTAGGGCTAGGAATTTAACGGGTGATGATAGAAATGGAAGAAAATAAATTAAAGAGTACAAACCTATGAATTGGTGTTGAGTTTTTCCTTCAAAATCGCACCTAAGCCAAGCTCTAAAGGAGAGTTTATGAAAAATGGGTAAAATCCCGTTTTTCAAATGTTTTAAGGTCTAGGCGCCAGGCCTTCTTCGCGTTCATGAAGGGCCTGCCGCGTTTGAGATGTGCAGCAGCCCAAATGGCTTTCGCGTTCGCGAGTTCCTCTTCGTGTTCGCGAAGGCTGTTCCCACCTGGCCTCCGCGTTTGTGAGCCAGTGCTGGCATTCGCGTAGAAGAACGAGTGTCCCCTCCCCCAGATCCCTCAAGCTTTGCGTTCGCGAAGGGTAAGGCCCACATTACTTCGCGCTCGCGACCCGTCTACCGCGTTAGCGATGAAGAAAATCTTCCCCAGCCCAGTACACTCTTCGCGTTCACGAGAGTACCTTCGCGAACGCGAAGAAGAACACACCAGATATCAGCAGAAACAAAACATCAGATTTTTCTAAGTCCAATTCACCCTGTAGCCTATCAGAAACTCATAAGAGCCCTCAGGGCTCCGAGCAAACATGCACACAAGTCTTAAAATATCGTAAGAACTCGCTCGCGCAATCAAAATACCAAAATAATGCCTAGAACTACGAATCAGACACCAAATCAAATGAAAGTTTCAAGAAAACTTTAAAACTTCTATTTTAACAACTGAACATCTGAATCACGTCAAACTAACTCCGTTTCTCACCAAATTTCACAGACAAGTCATAAATATAATAATGGACCCGTACCGGGCTCCGAAACTAAAATACGGACCCGGTATCAACAAGACTAAATATCAGTCAATTCTAAAAATTATTTAACTTTCAAAGTTTTAATTTTTCATCAAAATTTCATATCTCGAGTTAGGGACCTCGGAATTCGATTCGGGGCAAACGCCTAAGTCGCAAATTATGATACGGACCTATCGGGACCGTCAAACTACGGATCCGGGTCTATTTACTCAAAATATTGGTCGAAGTGAACTCAAATTAATTTTTAAGATAGAAATTCTTATTTTTCTCAGTTTTTAACATAAAAGCTTTCCGAAAGAGCATCCGAACTGCGCACGCAAATCGAAAAAGGGCAAAATAAGATTTTTAAAATCTCGAAATACAAAATTTGATTCTAAAATATAAGATGACCTATGGGGTCATTACACTTGTAGGATGTAGCTATGGTCTATGGAGAGGCAGAAGAAACAAAGCAAGTCTTGACATCATTACCTTTGCTTTCACGTCACCATTTTTTTTGTTCCCTTGGAGTTTCAAAGGTTTTTAGGGACTAACTAATGTCACTTTTCCTTGAATGTGCCTCTTCCGTGGCCTAACTCGTTTTTCGGTATAAAAAAGTAACTCGATGTACGAAATATCTCACATTCACTTAAGATTCGGAGAAGGGTCATATCTTTAGGGATGTAATATAGATAGTCTATCCTAATGCAAGTATTAATGGCTACTTCTACGGCTCGAACTCGTGACCTATAGGTCACACGAAAGACAACTTTACCGTTACTCCAAGGCTCCCACTCATTTTCCGGTATAGTGTCGACTAATTTGAATTCATACCGCATAAAATTCAAGTGTGAACTCTGTCAAGAAATTATCTACTTTTTAATTCGAACCCGAGATCTCTAGTTAATACTAAAGACCGAAGAGATATCAATTGTACACTTTAATTTCAAATAAGTTAAAATTAGTTAAGATTGATAAGATGGATCTTCTATACTCATTTTGCTTTGTTTAGATCTACAAATATAGATATCTATATGAAGAAAAGTATATCATAACGAACGTAAATGACTAAATGAAGAAAATTACTAAAATTCTAATGCATGAAGCAAAATAACTACCGCATATTAATGGTAAAAAACAGACAAATGTGAAAATAAGGTCACGTGGATATTGTATGTTTGTTTTGAAAATATAAAAAAAATTAGAGGCAAAACGTGATTGAATAACCATTATATAATGCTTAGAAGAAATTCAAGGTAAAGTGTAAAAGTAATATTGTCAAGGGACCGGTATCTATTTATGGAAAATTAAATAAGAAAACATGATAATTGCCCTTATGATTTTGGAAAATAGACGACGAGAGTGACGAAAAACAAATTCTTATCTACATCGGTTTCCTTTTTATGTCCTTTGGACTTCAGAACTTTTATTCAAATATCTTTTATTTTTACAGTCAAACATTCTCAATACTTTATGATGTTTATCCAAAGATAATTTTCACAGAACCTATCTAGCTAGCAAATACAATTAGACATTACATAAATCAGATTTGTAACATGTTAAATTGGATGTGAAATAATTATCAATGTAAAAGTACTTTCCACAATAAAATAGACTATGCTAATTAGTGGATATAATTTTTAAGAATTTGACAAGTAAATTACCTCACCACTCATTGATAGATTGGAGGTTCGTGTTAGATTTTTCCTATTATGTGTATGACCTAATATATTAAAGCTCATAATTAATATTTAATGAAAGACAAATCGCATCCCTCTGATCTGTTACTTGATTGACTGTCACGAACCAAAATTCAACTAGTCGTGATGGCACCTAACCCAACCCGCTAGGTAAGCCAGTTATCAACTATCCAATTCCAATAATAATTATTAAAGCAATTTAAGTAAAGAAAAATCTTAATCTTAGACATTCCCCAAGAACTGGTAGTACAAATAATGAGCTTCTAAGAATAGAGTTTACAAAGCGGAAATAAAATAAATACAGTCTGTTTGAATAGTACATAAACAGAGTTTTACAGATCTAAAGCTACCACGAACAAGAGGCAGCTACAGCCGAGACACATGTACTTCTTCAATCTAGCTTCCATCGAACACAGCAACATCAGCAGCCAACATATGCACGCAAGGTGTAGAAGTGTAGTAAGAGTACAACCGACCCCATATACTCAATAAGTAACAAACCTAACCTTAGGTTGAAAGTAGTGACGAGCTAACAGAAAGGTCGGGTCCAACACCAATATTCCACAACGGTTTATAACAGCATAGTACACGTAACAAAAGAGTATCTCAGAAATAAAAGGCTTAGTCCGTTCACAGTTCTAGAAAAATAGGCATTTCTTTTCAAGTATCTCAGTGAAAATTCACATATTTTACAGAAAAGAAAAAAGCCAAAATATGAATAAGTTTGAAAACTGTAATTTTTCCAAAAACTCCTTTCAACAAATAGTAAGATGTTTTCTTTTTAGGTAGCATGAGGAAAGTACTTCTCTACGCCTACATGTCAAGATACAGGTAAAATCATAAATGTCCCCAAAACCGAGTAGCAGAAGAAAATGCACCTCTATGCATGTATCTCAAGTACGCATGTCAAATGCAATGCATCTAAATGATGAGCTCATGTACTCACACTCTCAGAGTACTCAATCTCATTGTCTCGCATTCTGTCTCACTATGCTCAATGCTCAACACACTCAATCACTCAGCGTTGTACAATACATGTTGCGGCATGCAGCCCGATCCATATATGACCATAAGACCCTTTTTGGAGTGCAACGCGATCCACATATATATATAGCCGACTGTGCTCACTGGGGGTGTGCAGACTCCAGAGGGGCTCCTTCAGCCCAAGCACTATATTGCTGCGGCGTGCAGCCCGAACCAATATTGTTGCGGCATGCAACCCGATCCAATATTTTTGCGGCATGCAATCCGATCCAATATATATATATATATATATATAGCCTGAAGGCTCGTTGCGACGTGCAACCCGATCCATATAAAATATAATCAATATAATATATTGCGGCGTGCAGCCCAAACCCCAAATGTTACTCTCACTCATGCCCTCGGTCTCACTCAGTCATCAATCTCTCCAGTCTCACTCACGGGCTCACAATGTCATGAAACTATCCCGACAATAATAATATGATGTATCAATAAATAATATCTGAGACTGAGATATGGTATGAATGTATGAATATGATTGAGTACAAAATATCAATAAAATCAATGAGATGACAGTAAGAAACGACTACTATGGGTCCAAAAAATAATGGCATAAAGCCTAAACATGATATCTAGCATGATTGACAGCTCAATTACTTTATCACAAGGTGAAAATACGGATATCAACAAAGCATGACCACTATACAGTGCCATATAAACAACAGAGACCCAATTCACATGGTGAACGCTCACACGCCCGTCACCTAGCATGTGCGTCACCTTAATACCAATCACATAACACGTATTTCGGGGTTTCATACCCTCAGAACTAAGATTAGAAGAGTTACTTACCTCGAACAAGCAAATACCAATGTCGAGCAAGCCAACTGATGCTCCAAATATGCCATCTTGCACGTTCCGACCTCTAAACGGCTCGAAACTAACCAAAAACAACTCAAGTACATCAAACAATGCTAAAGGAACCAATTTAGATTGAAAAAGATCAAATCTTGAATCAAAAGCCCAAAATTGGCCAAATTTCCAACCCGGGCCCGCACCTAGGAACCCGACAAAATTTATAAAATCCAATAAACTATTCAATTATGAGTCCAACCACACTAGTTTAACTCAAATCCGACTCAAATTCGATGTTCAAAACTCAAATATTCATATTATGGAACTTTAGGCCAAAACCCCAAATTTTCAATTTAAAATTCACAATCCAATTACCAAACACGAAGATAGATTCATGAAATATAACCAAAACCGAGTAGAGAATACTTACCGCAATTCCAATGGTAAAAATTGCTTCAAGAATCACTTCAATCCGAGCTCCATAGCTCCCAAAATGATAAAATGGATGAAACCGCCGAAATGAGATTTAATATGATCTGCCCAACTATTACACTTCGCAAACGCGGACAATTCCACGCGTTCGCATAGAACAAATGCTCACCAGCTGAAATTTCTCTTTCGTGAATGCTGCACCACAGACGCGAACGCGATGAACAAACTCCTAGAGCTACGCGATCGCATACCACATTTCGCAATCGCGAAGAACAAACGCCTGACATCCTCAGGCCTCCCTTCCTACTACACGAACGCATCACCAGGCTCGCGAACGCACCGAACAAGTGCCTCAACATACGCGAACGCGACTCTGGACTCGCGAAGGCAGTGAGCAATCCTACTCAATCATCCAACAACCCTACGCGACGGCGTTCTATACTCCACGATTGCAATTAAGGAAACCAGAAACCCAAAATTATGCAGAACCAACAATGTAAATATGAAGGAAAATAGCCCGAAATCAATTCGCAACACGCCCGAGCCCCTCGGCATCACGTCCGAACATCCCAACAAGTACCATAACATAATACGGTCCTACTCGAGACCTCATAATATACATAACAACATCAAAATGACGAACCACACCTCAACTCAAAATCAATGAACTTTAAAACTTCAAACTTCCACAACCGAAGCCAAAACCTATCAAATCACGTCCGATTGACCTCAAATGTTGCACACAAGTCACATTTGACATTACGGGCCTGCTCCAACTTCCGGAATCGGAATCCGACACCGATATCAAAAAGTCCACTCCCGGTCATACTTTTCAAAATTTTAACTTTCGTCATTTCAAGCCAAAATCAACCACTGACCTCCAAATCGAAATCCGGACGCGCTCCTAAGTCCAAAATCTCCCAACGGAGCTAACAGAACCATCAAAATTCCAATCCTAGGTCAAATGCTAAAAAGTCAAACTTGGTCAACTCTTTTGAATTTAAAGCTCACTAGTTGAGAATCATTCTTCCAAATCAGTCCCAAATAACCTGAAAACCAAAATCGATGATTCACATAAGTCAAAATACATCATACGGAGCTACTCATGCCCGTAAACTACCGAGCGAAGTACAAATGCTCAAAACGACCGGTCAAGTCATTACATCATCCCCCACTTAAACATACGTTCGTCCTCGAACGTGTCCGGAGTTGTTCTCAAAGCCATCAAATTGTCGTATAACCTTACCATGCACATACCCGGGGGTGATCCCACGTCACCCTATCCCATACAGGTCCGATAACACAACATAACTAAAATTTTCAATTCAACCTAGCTCACCAGCCTTCGAATCCGATTTCCAACATCCGAAATTTCTTATAAGGTCAGAGTTTTGCATCTACATACTATCTAAGTTTGAACAAGCTGTACCAAAAGTCATAACCAAAACTCAAATACTCAAACTCAAAGACCACATAGCTCAAATGATCGAAGCAATGATTTCTAATCACAGTAGCTGCTCAAAATAACCCAATGCCAATAATAAACCTCATATCAAACAAGACTTCATTCAAAAACCTTCATACACTGCCAATGATGAAAGAAACATGCAGAACTCATAACCATTCATCAGATCAACATGTCATTATCACGACTCAAAATCTCACCCGTCGTGATGGCTCCTATCTCAATACTAGGCAAGCCGAAAATCTCAATAAACCACAATTTCTCTTAAGTTTGAAAATATAATATTTTAATAAAATCCACAAATCTTACAATTACCGATGCAACCACTCCCAAAACCTGGTGTCACAGAGTACATGAGCATCTAATATGAATACAAGTCTGAAAAATACGGACCATAATAGTCTGAGACCAAATATTGTAAATAAGGAGATAGGGAAGGAGAGGCAAGGTCTGCGAAACACGGCAACTACCTCAGAATCTCCGTAAAATCAGCTGTGCGAGAGAATCAACACCTGCTATGACCGGGAACACCTGGATCTGCACACGAAGTGCAGGGTGTAGTATGAGTACAACCAACTCAGTAAGTAACATTAACAAATAAAGAACTTAAGATAGTGACGAGCTACACAGTTACTGTTCATATTCAGTAGTTCCAGCAAAGAATAGACCTGCTTTCAAATCTGGCAGTTTAATGTCAAATCAATTTTTTTACACAGTTCATGTTCATGTAATGTGTATAAAAATCTTTCAGAGATTTCACAACAATGACGGATGGCAACTAGGTGCAACAACAAACGGAAATCAATTACAACCTCTCAGGACAACAATTACTCACTGGGCTCCCAGCCCTCATCACTCACACTCAATGGGTACTCGCGCTCACTGGGGGTGTATAGACTCCGGAGGGGCTCCTACAGCCCAAGCGATATAATCTGCATGGACAACTCACGTGTTGTACGGACAACTCACGTGCCATAATATAAATATCTGGATCCGCACGGCCAACTCACGTGTTGCATAGCCAACTCACGTGCTATAGTATAATATAAGAATCTGCACGGACAACTCACATACTATAGTATCAATATCTCACAATCATGCCCTCGTCCTCGATCAGTCATAAATCTATCCAGTCTCTCGAGCTCTCAATAATCATGAAATCAGCCCAAACAACAATGATATAATGTATCAATAATAATAACAGAGTCTGAGATAAAATGTGCAAGTAAAAACTGAGACTGAGTACATATAGAATTTAGCAAGCAATTCAACAAGCATGCGACCTCTGTGGGTCCAACAGTACTATCACATAGCCTAAGCATGATTTCTAACATGATTTACAATCAAATTTTATCAACACATAGAGAGCATATAGCTAACAACAAATTATTCAACTTTACAGTTTTTCAGGACGGACCAAGTCACAATCCCCTCGGTGCACGCCCACACGCACGTCACCTAACATGTGTGTCACCTACAAAATAATCATATGATACCAAAATGGTTTCCTACCCTCAGACAGTGTAATTCTTTATTCTGCTATGCCCTTTCCATGAGAATTGGTCTCTAAAAGCCTCGTATCTAGCCACAATTAATTCGATTCAGTCAATACTAATTATTGTAATTAATTCCATAAGGAGATACTAATTTTCCAATAAAATCCGAAATTAACTCAAAATTGTCCGTAGGGTCCATATCTCGGAATCCGATAAAAGTTACAAAATATGAACGCCCATCCAACCACGAGTCCAACCATATACATTTCACCAAATTCCGACATCAACTCGACCCTCAAATCTTCAATTAAAGTCTTTGAAGATTTCTACCATTTTCAACCCAATCTTTACCCATTTGAACTCAACAATCTTTTCATAAACCTTATTCATATGAATAAATAGTACTATTACACCCAAGAATCATACTCTTAATCACCCATCTTTCCCCAAACTCGAAATTGAAGACTAGGGGTTAGAACCTTACCTCTTGGGTGAAGATCTTGTGATATTTTCTTGTTGGATTTCAAAGCTTGAACAAGATCTTGATGAACAAAGCACTTGAGCTTCTTCCTCTCCCTAGAACACTCTCCCTTCTCTCTAAAAATATCATATTTTTGCTCTAAAATGAGTCCCAAAGCCTATTTATCAAAATGGGACCGGGTTATGAAAATTAAAAACTTAACCCTCTGAAAGTCGGTCTACGGTCGCATAATGGACCGAATAATGGTTATGCGGGCCGCAAAGTTAATCACAAAATTGGTGCCCAGAACTGGGCTCTTCTGGTCCATTCTACGACCAGTTTGCGGTCGCAGAAGCAGTTTTGTGATTGCATAACTATTTTGCGATCGCATAATTGGTCGCAGAATTGCATTTTTTCAGCCTTTGGTAAATTGGTCAGAACTTCTTGTAGGAATGTCCAAATGACAAACAGTTTAAAGATTTAGAAACTAGACTCAAAGATATTTGATTTGATAGGTAATACACCATATAACACTTCGTATCATGAGAGTTATGCTCATTTGAAGTTGGGTCTTATGCGAACTCACTTGAACTTTAGTCTATTATGAAACTTCCAACTTCTTCATTCGATGCCTAAACCTATCGAATCAAGTCCGATTGACCTCAAATTTTTCACACAAGTCATAATGACATAACGAACCTATTCTAATTTTCGGAATCAGATTCCGACCCCGATATCAAAAAGTCAACCCCCCCCCCCCGATCAAACTTTCCAAAAATTCAACTTTCGCCATTTCAAGCCTAATTCTACTACGGACCTTCAAATAATTTTTCGGACGCGCTCCTAAGTCCATAATCACTATACGGATCTATTGGAATCATCAAAACTCTATTACGGGGTCGTTTATACATAAGTCAATATCCGATCAACTATTTCAACTTAAGCTTCCAACAACTTAAGCTTCCAACAATATCCGGTCACGAATTTTGGGTCGTGACACGTGTCGTCTACTTCAAAAGAAACAAATAAATTAGAGGACTTGAACATGACCATTTTTAATTTTGCTAATTCAATATAAACAATGAGATTATAATAGTGTCTTTTCATTTGCTCTCAAGTTAAGACTTTAGACACTAACTTTCAAAATAAAATGAAGTGCCCGAGAGACAATGAAAGGACATAAATTTAAGATTATAACAATAGTCTTTTAACGAGTTTAACGAGTACATTAATGATAGGTATGAAGGAGACTATGTTGCATTGTCACAATTTTTTTATTTATCGTGAAATATATTTAATGATTGTCGTGCATTAATATCAATAGTTTAATTACTTATTTAATGAAATATATTTGTTATTCTTTTGGCTATATACTGTTACATTTTGTACCAAAAAAATTACAAGAATAACATTTAACTGAAGGGTAAAATGGTCAATTAGTTTGTGATGGGTATTTTGGTCTTTTATCTTAGGCTCGGGGCTTCACTTATAATATGGTTAATTTCACTGGTGGTCATTGAACAATCTTTCAATTTCACTAAAGTCATATAACTATTTTTTGTCACTTAAAAGTAACTAAACTTTATCATTGTCACTTAAAAGTCATTTTTCCTCAAACTCCTACCATAAATATGACATGGCATTAAAATTTATGATAAAAATCCAAAAATAAATGCCACATAAACTAATATGGGTCATACCCATTTTAGATTCATTTATCCTTTAATGTGATTTGATCCATAATCCAAATGAGTTTCGATAAAAAAAAATATTAATTCCACATTATTTTAAAAATTTATCCTATACTACAAAGTTTTATCTTTTCTGTCACAGCACATTCATAATTATTCTATAATAAAATAATTTATAGAATAATTATGAATGACGTAATAAAGTATACGTGGTCGTCAAGTAATAAAGTGACTCGAAAGTCGGATGTCGAACCCACAGAGACTTAGATTGATCATTAATTAAGCAAACTAAAATCAATTAATTGTCCAAGATGTTTAAGAGTGATATTTTTCTATTAATCTACTATTGCAAATATTAAACAAATAACAACTAAATTATCAAGAATGCGATTTTGTATGACGAGATTTTACTTCAGAGGAGATGGAAATTCCAGGGTTGTGGTTGGTTTATCAATCCTATTAAGTTCAGTAATCACACTCGTTAATTCAGATTATCTATGGTTGCTAATTAACCGGATCGTTTATATGAATAGCATATTCCCACATTACTACTCACCTGCCCACAATATATCAATCATATATTCATATGGTATTGAGTCTATCATGAACGAATATAATACGGTATTTAACTAAGCAATACTGTTAGGTATATTCCTATCCTAACCGCGAAATCTTCCCCCGAGCCACGAGTTCAGGAACAAGCTCTCTCTAATTTTACTCTAATCTATACATAGCTTTTCCAAGCATAGCATAGATAGTAGGGTGAATTGGTAGCTATAACAATTCACAAGTGAAAACTAGAATTAAAGAAACAACCACAAGATGATAATCCGAATTAACGAAGATGTAATTAATAAACGTTAATAATCATATCAACCACAACCCTAGAACGTAGAGTGCTTAGCCACTCATGTTCATAGTAATAATTTTCCAAGTATTTTGCATAAACAAATTACAAATAAAAGATAAACGGATGAAGAACTCTATGATTTCTCCTCCAAAAGTGGTTCCACGTGATGTTCTTGCCTCTGATCGTAAAAACTCCTCCCTTCTTCTAAAGTGGCGTTTTTAAGTCTATTTATATGTGTAGGAAAAGACCTAAACGTGTAGGTCAAGTCCCAGTCAAACCAGGAGACAAAATAAATCTTCAAAACTCGGACTGGACCTCGCCCTAGGCCCGGCCTCGCCAGGTCTAACGCCTGGTTAAACAGGCCTTTGCTTGGCCTTGCCAAGTCTAATGCCTGGTTAAGCTGGCCTTTGCCTGGACTCGCCAAGTCTAATGCCTGGTTAAGCTGGCCTTTGCTTGGCCTCGCCAGGTCTAACGCCTGCATACAAGCCTGGCGTCGCCAACTTTCTCCTTTTCATTGTTCTCGAGCACACTTTCAACGTTCTAGTATCCCTTTTGCTCTACTTTTATCTCCAATTCACCTACACATAAAATAGACTCTATTATGCACAAATAAAGTGTAATTTATCATTAAAGCATGTAAAATGCAAGGCAAATAATGTACGAAACTATGGAATTATAGCCACACATCAATGGTGGCCCCAAAAGTGGGTATATATGCAAACGCCCAAAATTCTCCTTTAAAAAAAGCCCAAGATAAAGCACATTCTATACAAACCCATTACAATTACACTAGGAGAGCCCATTTCAAAGCGTGTAATTTTTATTTCTTGAAAAAGAAATTCTTTTTTATTATTATTATTATTACATAGTGGATTGGAGAAGGGGTAGGGGAAAGCGAGTAATGCTAATCGAGACTCCCACTGATTTCACTATGCTATAAGCCATAGCAGTAATGAAATATGAAGTTCACTTCTTAGTTAAAAACTATATTTGTTATTTTACTCGCAACTTTCTTTTTTCATTGGGAAAAAAACATAACTGGGCAGTTTACAGGATCTTAGCATAATTATTTATTAACATTTTTGGCAATTATATATTTGCACATATAACATAATTCAATTGGAAGGAAGTCACACGTTTCCTTAAGCATTTAATAGCCTTTTATTGCTAATTTAATACTCAACAGATGATTTTTATCTTTTTCTTCTAAAATGATTTTGTCATAAATGATGATTTTATTGGTACTTTCCCTCTCTACCTATTATGGTGGTTATACACATTTTATCATTTGTATAAATGATTTTTTTATTGATAAACGAGAATGTTTGGATAATAATGCATACTTGGATAAATAACTAATAAATAACTACTCCTATTATATACGTTATATATAACTGGTATAATAAATAATTATTTAATAAGTATATTTAAATATTATTTTTTATATAATATTATGATATTTGGATATACATATACATAATTATTTTATCAATGCCATGAATATATACGATATATATTCGGAGTATTTTAAATTTTATTACTCAAAATGTATCATATATTTATTTTATGAATATTGTATATTCAGAGTACATGATAGTTGTATAATTTCATAGAGTAAAATATTATTATCATATATAATGTATATAAAAATGTAAATGATATAATGAAATAATGTATATTCATTTGTGTTTATTTGTGCAGTTTATTTAGAAAAAATGCAGATTTACTTATGTTAATAAATCTAAATACTAAAAGTGATAGAGTTATCATGAAAGAGGATGGGGAATAAATTGATAAGAATTTAAAGTCATCCCCTTAATTTGAGGGTTAGTATTTATTAGTTTCTAAACCTGATAACTATTGCACGTGAGCATCTTGTGCTACAATTGTTATTAAATCTGCTATTTTTAAAATAAATCAAAAGCATTGTTATTTATTAAATAAATTCTTAATTAGTGCTCTACAACATAAAAATCCCTTTTTCGATTCTGCTTTTCAGGATCGAGATAGGGAGTTTGATCGGAGGAGCTGGCTCGTAAATAAGGAAAGGGAAATTAAGAAGGGAATATGCCTTTCTTATACCAAATAACTTGAACAGAAAAAGAAAAAAAAACATATTATTTCCCTTCAAAAACACAGCAAATCTTCGGAAGATTGGTGAGATTAGGAGCACGTTTGAATTAGCTGATCGTAAATAGTTGATAAGCTTGAAGTGCTGAAATTTTTTTTTAAGTGTTAAAAATGATTTTTAAAATAAACATTTACGTGATTGGATAGAAGTGTTGAAACTGCTAATAAACAGTTGATGTGTTTGATTACAAAGTGCTGATAAGCTATTCTTTTATTAAAATAACTAAAATACCCTTGATTTTTTTTCTCAAAAGATTATAAATTAAAAGTTTTCTTTGTAAAGAAAATAATTAACAACGAATATCGAATGAAGAGAAAATCAAGAAATTTATTTTGGGAAAAGTATTTTATGAATTAAAAAATATTATTAAGAATAAACTAGTATAAGTGTTGGTCAAAGTCAAACTAAAAGTGCTTATAAGCCGAAAACTCATAAGTTGGAGGTGACTAGCTTATGACTTATGACTGATTTTAACTTATAAACACTTTGTGTGTTACCAAACATGTAGATAAATCAAAAAGTGTTTATAAATCAGTTTGACCAGCTTATAACCTTAGCCAAAAAGTCTCTAGAACTTCTTAGAACCATGCATTATCAAGTTATAACTACTAGAGTGACTCTAATTTCTTTGACTTACGACAAACTTAGCTCTTTTTTTTTTTCGTATTTACCGTATCAATGCGTTGCTATATAGTAAAACTTTAACTAAACAAATTACAATTTCCATGTCATAGGCAAATAGAGTTTCTTAAGAAAAATCACACAGAGGATCCACTTATAGGTTCTTAATAATGGAAACAACAAGTCCACCTCGATAAAAAACATCATATCAAACAAAATTTACCTTTTTCCAATTTAAAAAAAATTAAGTAGAGAGGTGCAATATGATCTACCATACAAATTTGAAGACAATAGATGGTGGTGGAATCTAAATATCATTATGCATGGGGCAAAATTTGATGTTGGAAAGCACTTTAAGTGGAGGAGAAGCTGGTTTTTATAGCAGAAGATGAGGTTGCTATCAACTTGTTAGGTTAAAGGGTTGTAACCTAAGGTCCACCATTTCCAAATGTCCATTCTTGAATAGGGCCTGGCTCATCAACCGATAAGAATTGATTTTTTTTTTTTTTAAAGGAGAAATTTTCGGATATCACTATTGTTTAGTGACAATAATGGCTATTAACTTTTTATAACTATCATATATATATATATATATATATATATATATATATAATTACTTCCTATAATTATTATTCAATTGTTACGGTATTATATTTGTTGTATTCGCGTTGCTGTATTCATGAATACAAAAGCGCCTAAAAATCAGGGTAGTCCAGCTGTACGCGCATGTATTCACATGTATTCGCGCCATGTATTCATGAATATAGCAGCAAAAAGCGCCTAAAATCAGGGCAGTCCAGCTGCACGCGTATGTATTTACATGTATTCGCGTTGTTGTATTCATTAATATAACAGTAAAAAGCGCATAAAATCAGGGCAGTCCAGCGCATGTATTCACATCATGTATTCATGAATACAGCAGCAAAAATCACCTTAAAGATAGATATGTCCAGTTGTCTAAGAGAGGAAAAACATAAATAACATATTTCATGCCTCAATTGTAGTATATACCATAAATACTTATTTTGCTATAAAATATAAAAGGTAGCTATAGAAAATAATATTTTAAAATAATTTTGGCTTATAATAAATAGGGTGTATACCTTTGATATAGGATGTAAAATTTCCTTTTTGTAATAACGGTGGAGTTCGAGTCAGTTTGAGCTCATCTCAACTAATTCCACAAATACTTGTTATCTCCAATTATCACAAGAAATTACTTTCGTTTTTTCCTAGCACACATCATCTTTTTATGCCTGCACTTTTAATTTTTTAATTTTTATTTTATACTTGGGGACCAGAAAAGGAAAAAGAAATGGGCGGTGAGTATTAAACTCATACTTGTGAGGAGAGTCTCACAGTACCATTAGACTACAAGTGTTGATGGTAAGTATCAGGGAAGTCATACTTATTGGTGTTTGGTTATTAAGAAAATAATTTTATTACTAAAGAAAAAAAATGATCTCCCTCACTTTCGACTTGAGTTTATAACTATCTTATCTTTAATTTTGGGGTAAATTTCACAAATTATCATATAACTAAAAAAAAATTCACTAAAGTCATATAACTTTATTTTCTCACACAAAAATCATATAACTATGACTTTTTTTCTCTAAAGTCATATAACTTTGTTTTCTCACACAAAAATCATATAACTATAAAAAACAATTTACCAAAATTATTTAACTATATTTTCTCACACAAAAATCATTAAACTTTTACTAACTCACACAAAAATCATAGTAATCGAAAAATATTATTTTTCAGTAGTATTTTCTTATTTTGTGGTTTTTTATTTTCTTATTTCCAGCCTAATAAATATAATCCAATTAAAATAGGAATGATTCAACCGGACCTGGCCCACCTGACCCAATATATATATATATATATATATATAAATTAAAATAATACTAAATGTGAATAGTAAATCTTTCGAAATATGATACTTCTATTGTTTATTTTCCTTTCGATATTTTTATTCAAATTTATAGCATTTTTATTTCAAGTGCTCTCTAATTATATCTTTTATTTCTTTATTTTTTTGTCAGAATCTCATGCATTGTGAACTGAATTTTTTATGGGGAAGAATTCACTGTTAGTATTATTTTAACTTACGTATATGGGTATTGGGTTAGACTAGGTTGGGTCATTCCTATTTTAAGGGGAAAATATAAAATTAACCGGCTGGACGAAACTAATTAGGCTAACAAATGCAATTATTTCGTCCGCCCAGTTTTTATATTTGCTCCTAGGTCATTCATATTTTAAAAGGTAATATTTTAAACAATAGAATTATCATATTTTGAAGGATTTACTATTCACTTTTAGTATTATTTTAATTTATATGTATGAGTATTGGGTCGGGTTGAGTCATTCCTATTTTAATTGGATTATTATTTATTAGGCTGAAAATAAGACAATAAAAACTATAAAATAAGTAAATACTACTGAAAAATTATATTTTCCGATCACTATGATTTTTGTGCGAGTTAGTAAAAATTTTATGATTTTTGTGTTAGAAAACATAGTTATATGATTTTGGTTTCAAAAAAAGCCATAGTTATATGATTTTTGTGTGAGAAAACAAAGTTATATGACTTTAATGAAAAAAAGTCATAGTTATATGACAATTTGTGAAATTTACCCATTAATTTTGTACTCTTACTTGTTGTAACTAACTCTTAGATACTATTATTAATCTTTAATGCTCAAAAAATTTATCAAAATACTCTTTGTATGTTAATCTAATTATTGAGCTTTATATTTTTTCTGATTTTTTTTTTTTCACTCACCAATCAAACACAAGAAAATATTTTCATGAAAAATGACTTCCTATATTACAAGAAGGATTACTATAGTTTGGCAAATCAATATAATGTGCCATCAAAGTTGTTGAACTCAATATGCTTTCTTTCTCTTCCTGAGTATCTGACTAACTGTGTATTACTCGATTTATTATGTTATATTAAACATTGATTTCATCTTCTTTTTTTCTTGGCATTGCCCAAAAATTGATTTGACTTTGTTGATGAGGATGAGTTTATTTTCCTCTTTATAATCTGCTAATGGACAAACTCCACGGTATCAGCGCATTTGTGGTTCAATGATTCTTGACATATTGGATCACTTGGTTCCATTTATCAGAGAACGTGTAAATTGTAATATGTAAATGAACGATCTTTAGAACCAAACTGCATGATTGCCTTTAGATGAATGTGGCTTTATTTTGCCTTTTAGAGACCTTGATTGATAAGTATTGTCTCTTAGTTGAATTTGGCTCATATTTGGCATTTTCAAAGACCTTTCTCTTTGTTTCTTCTTACCCGTTATTCAATATTTTAGCTTGACGCCTCAACTAGTTAAAAATTAAAATTAGCATTGCAAGAGTTCTATTAAAGGAAAAGGCTTCTTATCAATAGTTTTTTGTTCCCGAGGCTCAAATTCATAACACCTCTAATTAAAACAAAAGGATCTTATCCGTTCCACCAAAATCTATGGTAGTCAGAAATATCAATTACAACAACAACAATCCAGTATAATTCTACTAGTGAGGTGTGGAGAGGGTAGTGTGTACGCAGACCTTACCCCTACCCTGGGATAGAGAGGCTATTTCCGATAAACCCCCGGCTCTTTTCCTCCAAGAACTCCCCACCTTGCTCTTGGGATGACTCGAATTCACAAGCTTTTGATTGAAAGTGAAGGGTGTTTACCACTATAGCAACCCAATATGGTTAGAAACCTCAATTGATGCTCTTAAAAGTTTACATCAAAATCCACGGATTGCAATTGACACACACAAATAATAATATAACATCATCACTTAATTTTTTTTCTGATATGACTGTCCTTCAATATGATTATTTTTCTGCTTCTACACACGCTTGCCTTTCACCTGATACATGTTAGTAGGTCCCTCATTAACCCCTCAAAGATTCCCCAAAAATTATATTAACATCCACATGGAAACAAACGAACCCCATGTTATTGATTCCATCTTAATTTCTTTAAATTTTTTCCATACTCTAACCAATTAAGAAAATCATTTTCTTTTGAATTTTTTGCAAATTGAGCTATTTTATAGCTAATCATTGTTTGCATAACTGCTGCAACTAGTTTACCACATATTAGTATAACAAATTTATACATCAATTACATGTAAAATAAACTGCCAATCAGAAATTTTACGATTGGTAAGCTTCAAATTAAACTTCACAAACTTACATATACGAAGAGAATAAACCAATGTACATATTAAATTATCTAGCTTACTATACGAACATACTCCTAGATTTGTGTGTATATATATATCCTACTATATTATCGCAAAAACTTTTTCTTTATACAAGAACTCACTAATCTCTCATAATACCAAAAATACTACAGTACTATGTCCTTCACCGAATTGTTTTTTCTTTTTTGGTGAGAATCAGAGCAAGGTCTCCAATGGATCTAAATGTGCATTTGAATTTTTAGAAACCATAATCTCAGAAGCTGACCATATGCGTGCTGCCTCTGTTAAATTGGAACCCAACTTTGAAGAAGAAACTTCATTACAGTCTGCAAAATATTTTCCACTCACATTTGCAAGTCTTGGATGAGTTGCAACATAGCAAGTTGTCGCAGCTGCCTGAAATATAGATTCATGGAAATACAGAACAGTATATAAGTAATCAGGCTTGCATATATATCGTGTTTATCACAACATTTATTCAATGAATTTGACGATATTCTATTTTCTACAATATAATCCGATTTCCTGTCGAATTATCATTAATACTAGAGAAAAATACTACTAATTAGCTTTCAAATATGCCTTTTCAACTTAATTTTAAATATTAGTACTTATTTTCCAAATCTCAACCAAACCATGCCAAACATCTATTAAAGCATATATGAGGAGAGGTAAAATATGAGAAAAATTACCTGTGGAATAGTCTTTAAAAGTTTTGAAGTCAAAAAGAACACCAGATCTGCATTTATAAAAAAAAATTAAAAAATCATGAGTAATGGGGTTTTATGAAAACGAGACATCCTCTATTTTTGCTAGCTAGAGTAAGGCACTGACTTATTTGATAACTTAAGTTGCAAAAGATTTTTTTTTTTTTTATGAAACATAAACTATTTCAACCATATTCCCTATCAAAATACTTAGGTGACATTGATTTAGTTTCAGATTAGTTACTGAAAACCAGACTCTCGAAAACAATCATGTGAAATACAAAAGGTACATACTAGGATTTTTTGGAGAAATTATTTTAAATAGAATCTGGCTTATTGTTTGTGAAAACTTAAATTTAGGTTGTATTTAGTTTGGTAAAATATTTCGCCTTGATTTTTCAAAAATATTTTTTCTAAACAAATGACTACTGAAGATATTCAAAAGGAAGCTTAAATTTTTTTATTAGAACTAGAATGCAAGAATGTAGCTTAGCGATCTATGTAGTTGGTAAAATAATAGAAGACCGCGGTTCAAATTCTAACAAAAACAAAAGAATGCTAGTCTTTTCCTATTTGTCTTGACCTTTGGTAGGCAGAATTGATCAATATATGTACTAGTGGGAGATATCAGATAATCAAAGTGGGGAGGACTAGTTCGAACAGTACTGCCACAAAAATTTCTGAAATAAAGGAGGCATTTTACTGAGTATTATAATTATATTTCATGGCTGCCGTAAAAAGAAAGGTAGGGGAGTATTTAACATACCAGTGACAAGGCCTTCGCGTTCTCTAGTTAGTCTAGTTCTAACAATCCCAGGATGAACACAATTGACTGTCACATTTGCCCCCATTTTCTGCAACATTTAAAAGACAAAAAGGACACCTAATATTAATTTCAAGTATCTGAACACAACAATAATTCAGTCTTCCAAAAGAATCAGAAGCAAGCCAACAAATTTCACTTTTCCTAAAACAATAAATAACATTTTTTTTCAATAAAAAAGGAGAGAAAATCTTGGACTTACTTTCAATATCTGAGCCAGCTCCTTGGTATGCAAAACATTAGCCAGCTTCGAGAGAGCATATGCACGTGTCGCATCGTATTGACTGCCATAGACCAAGACAAATTACTCTTTTTCATAATAAAGTCAAGCTTGTTAACACAAATTATAGGAGTATATGTTTGAAATTTTGCACAAAATATATAAGATTATATAGTATTTTTTTAATTATCATGGATGCGATGATGTTTTGCTATAAACTACGTCATATTCTTTTATGTTTACTTTATAACATTGGTATTCAAATCAACTATTCTATCAAATATATGTGGTATCGAGTAGCTCGGTAACTAAGATTTAAAAGTTACCTACATCACATCCGTTGAGATATACGAAACACGAAATGTTGGTGCACAGAATTGTCATTTTAATTGGACAATAATTTAAAACACTTATAAAGACATAAAATGTGATTTCGTTTTCGAAACAATAGTGAATGCGTGATACAAAAAATCATATATTGTCTTGTACCAATAATGCATTTAATTCAGTACAAAGTCCTATGAAAGTAACGTAATATACTTTTCCCTGTTTTTCAAAAGCGATAGCAACAGAGATATGAATAAAAAATCACCTTTTGTCTTTAGTGATCAGTCGGAGATACTGAACCGAGTCGCCGGAAAACCAACCGTGTATGCTTGACGACACATTCACTATTCTTCCTTGAACGCCGGTTTCTTTGGCCGTCTCGATCATCTTCTTCAGTAATAGCTTCGTCAATAGGAAATGGCCTGTAGATATTCGCATACAAATTAAACAAACCAAACAGAAAATAATATAATCGGCTTAAAAAACTTCATCACATGCATGTAAATGAAACAGAAAACAGGTTTAATTTATACAATAAATTTACCTAGGTGATTAGTAGCAAAAGTCATCTCAATTCCGTCCTCAGAGATGGCGTGCTGGTGAGCGAATTTTCCGGCGTTGTTTCTGCAATCAAACAGATAATTAAACGTGAACCTAAAAAATAAGTTTAAAAATTAAAACTAAAAATCAATATATATAGTTGACCGAAAAAAGCTGAATGAAGTAGTACTTACATAAGAAGATTGAGAGGAAAATTCAGACTCTCAAATTCGGTAACGAACTTCCGTACGGAACTGAGAGAGCTAAGATCGAGAGCCATAACGATAACCTCCGCGTCCGGCGATTCGGAGAGAATACGAGCTTTGGTTTCTTCAGCTGCTTTTAAGCTACGAGCCGGTAAAATCAGCTTAGCACCGCGTTTGGCCAGAACTCTCGCTGTTTCCGCTCCAATTCCTGACGTAGCACCTGCACAAATCACATGATGATATAATCATTTTTTTCCTATGAAATGATTAAATTTCAAATAGTATTGATTAATATCTTACCAGTGATGATAGCGGTGATGGAGCGAAGATCAAGAGATTGTTCGGTGACAATCTCAGCGGTGGATTTAGAACCGAAACCGCTAGGGCCGGCGGAGCCAAGCAGGTACTTAACCGTTTCAAGCATTTTTCTTCTTCTTTTGCGACTGATTAATTTTCACGCTCACTATGTGATATACAGTGATTAACTATAAGCAACAAAGTAGTAAGTAGTACTCCTACTACTACTATACTTGATTTTCCTTTCCAGAAATTGCTTTTACAGAAACCAACTTTTGCAGTACTAGTGGTCCATAAAACATAAATTGACAAAACAAAAACAAAAAATAGTAGTTGTTGACTGTTGTTGATGCGATAGCCGTAGCAGTATATGCACCCTTGCACTTTGGCAGTGATTCAGAACACCCAAAAAGGTAACACTATTAGAAACTAGGCCTGCGATTTTTCTCTGCTTTAGCGAGTACCGAAAAAAATTCAGTACACAGTACAGAGAGAGCGAAAAAAGTTATGGAAACTGTGGCTATGGCCGGCAGCGAAGAAATGGTGTAATAGTGTAATGGATTAGATTAGTGTGGAAAAAGGAAGAGAAGGAAGTGGGAATTTTATAATAGGGGATGGTAGGGATTAGGGAATCATTTAAGACGCATAGAGAGGATTACATCTTTGTCACTGATTGTGATTAATATTTTAATTGCATTTTTAATTATATATCGTTTAGAATCTTAACGAACTTTACCCCTAACTTCATTGTTTTATGTTTTTACAGTTTAACTGTTGATCCACACTTAGCAAATTGTTTATATTTATGTGTCTATATATGTATATAATTCAAGTCAAATGTAGTAAAAATGAGTTAATTATACTCTTAATCATAAATAATGAGTTTTACTTATATACACTATAGTATAATATTTACACTATTATATTACCAAAAAAATATCTACATGTATTCTTTCATAATATTTGAGATTTGTGATATTAAAAATAAAACAAATGATATGTTATAAGCGCATAATAAATAAAGGTGACCCGATAATATTTCCGATTAGGTCCAAATAATATATCCTCCCTTGTCCCAATTTTTGGTTTGAATCCACTAACCTAACACTACTAATCCAAATGGTTCCTTATTCTTCCCTTTTTAACTTCAACTCTATAACAAAAATTAGTCAGTATTATAAACTATCACGTGATATTATATATTTTATCTTTAAATGAACTACCTTCTAAATATGTCAATCAGTAAAAATATTTGGAGGAAAATTTATTGAAAACTAACTAATTAATGTGGCATTTATTTATTAATAAAAAGTTGTGATTTTCTTGGATACGAATTTACAACCATAAAATATTATTGATGCTAGCATATAGCTGCACTTTTAGTCAAATCCCTTTTGATTAAAGTTGCAGTATCATCATTAAAGCAAAGAAAAAATCATAAAGGATTCCGTTATTAATTTTTCAAGAAAAAAAAGAAAAAAAAACTTTGATTGGCCAGTGCAACAATCGGCGATTATTAAAGGAGAAGAGAAAAGTTAATTAAGGAGGTGGCACAGGTGTCAAGATGAACTGAAGAGTCTTCTACGAGTAATAAATAAATAAATTACTTACTAACTACAGAGTATTAATTATTACTAGTATTAATATTAATATAATATGTAGGATAATAATCTAATCTTATCGTCAAAGAAGAGTCGCACGTGAGGGTGGAGATTAGTCAATCTACGGCCTCGAATCCCTCAATAGGGATAGTAAAGTTACTGGTCAATCATTCTCACTTTCAACTTTATTTTATTTATATAATATTTTATTACAGTATCATTTTTATCTTTTCATTACTCCATCTCAGAAAAGAATAATGAGGTTTGAAATATAATGATTTTGATTCAATTATTGGTTTCTCAGGCTGAACAAAGTTATTATACTTGAAAATTACACACATGTCACAAAATAAATTGTGAAATTCAAAATATGAAGTTCCATGAAAACTAATTTATGATTAGAAAAACTATTTAACTACTCAAACAACGATCTTGATCTATCCTTTCATATTTCTTTACATCAGAGTGTCATTCTTTTTTGTTAAATGGTATAAAAGAAATAATAAAAATCAGAATATTTCTTATATAAACAATTAAAAATACTTGAAAAAGTTTAATCAAAGCAAGTACCGTTCAAAGTTTCAAATAGTAATAGTTTCATAAAGAAGAGGTTGAAGGAGTAATTGACAATTCCTTTGAAGGCATATTTGGATTGAGAACAAAAATGAAACAATTATTTGAAAATACTTTATATTCTTATTAGAAATTTGATTAGTCATAAATTAAGCGGGTAAAGTACTTACTTTATGTTAACTAAAATAGTCATCAGTCATCACCTTCCAATCATGAATCTAACAATCCCAATATGATGAATACATTATGGTTGTAATCTAGCAAGAAATGCTACGATCCAAATGTATAATGAGCTTTTAGTTATGATAAAGCTTTGATTTATTTTATTATTATACTTAAAAACACTAAAAAGAAGATTAAGGTAGGAGATAGAGAATTAACTAATTAGTTAATGGAACGTTTGGCATTGTCCTTTTGTGAGTTTGCAACTTAGCTGAGATAAAAAGATCAGTAGGGTCTTTTATAAGTTTTCTTTATTTATTATTAAATAATGTTTTTATAAGAAAAGAAGCCACGAAAATGCAGCTTTTTGTAGCACTTCTTCAGTCCCCGTGCCTTTCTGCGGGGACCGTTTCTTCTTCTTATTATTATAGTAATATTACTTTTTTAGCTTAGAAAAATAATTTTTAATTCAGCAATTCAATACTATGCCTTAGAAAAAAATAAACATTATGCCCTTTTTGTTGTATGCACCTAACCAGGTTCTTCGTTCCGTAAGGATCCTTACTACTGCCACTATCAAATGTGTATTTGGTGGCGGAATTAGATTTTAATTTAATGAGTTCTAATCAATAATAACTGAATTTATAATTAAATATTTATAGATATTTTGTTGTAGTAACTCCTATTGTCTAAGAAATAACGAGGATCGAAATGGATTTTTAATTTTAATTCAAGCATCGATATGACTAATCACTCCGTGTTGATTTAAATGACCAATATTGTTCGATTTCTTATGTAGCGTTTGTTGGAAGTTTTGGAATACCTGAGTTTTGTAACTCACCCAAAAATAAAACACCAAAGATGTAGTGCAGCGAATGAAACTGCTCTTCCCTTAATCAGATATCTCGGGTTCGAATTCTGTGTATGAATTTTTTTTTATAGGGAGTGTTTCCCCCGAATGGGCCCTACGCAATACGAATCTAGATATAGTCGGACTCCAATACAGATATCGGACATCAAGCTAGAAATAAGGAAAGAAGAAAAAAGTTTTGTCATTCTGTTAAAAGAAAACGTTGGCTCAAACAAGCACTTTTCTATCAAGATGATTTCCCATTATTAAATAATAATTATATACATATATTAAACGAGAACTACTAATCACACGCTAAATGGGAACTTATTGCCGTCTAGAAAGGGTACAACAATCAACGATCGGTCAAAGTATACATTTCACACTGCGAGTTAATCAGTTAACCTAAATACTTAGTATTTTAGATAGTAGGAAGTTTGGATGCTTTTCAAGAACCAAAGTTATAGGTACTTTGAAATCGTATGAATTTTATAATAAGAGCACATGGGAAAAGTTTTGACTAAGAACTTAGATTCTAACAAATGATAATACATATTTAGAATAAGCGGTGGACCAACTAATATACGTGTATAAAAAATAAGTATCACATAGGCGATAAATATGTCAAGTATTTTGAAAGAAAAAGCAATTGAGATGTAATTCCTATCTTTGGAATTGATGTTTCTGGTTTACTGAGTTTATACATACGATTCTGAATTGTCACCTCACTCACTTAGCCCGAGGTACGTAAAAATATGGAGCTATATATGCTTTATTTCTACATTAATTGTGTTTCAAATGAGCATTGGATTTGATGAGTCTATTTTATTGCCTCATTGCCCTTTGACTTGCATTGGAATAGCCATGCATTGTACTGCTTAATTGGGACAAGAAGAAAGAAATGGAGAATTCAATGTGTGGGGGGAGTAATTATGCATGCTTAACTTTAGAATGTTTACTTTATCTTGTTTCAATTTATCTAACATAATTTAATTGAATATAATGAGTGTGATATAGTCCACAAACTCTAATGCAAGTATTATTATATGATTCAACACCTCGAATTCATGACCTTGTGAATATATGGAGACAACTTGATCGTTGCTCCAAGACTCCTCTTCAACGGAAAGAAACAATAAACACAAAGAGTACTTCACACTAATTATTATTGTTATTTTTTATTTAGGATACTTATTTTTGTAACAACAACAACAATAACCCAGTATAATATCATAAGTGGGATCTGGAGATGGTAGAGTAGAGGCGGACCCGGGATTTGAACGTCACAGGGGCACCATTATCTTTAACGTAAATATGAAAATAACATAAGTTGCAATAAAGTTTGGCGTGCAACTCTTTGAACACTTAGTGATTATGAGTTCTTGGGCAAATAATGTTTAAAAACATAAAATAAAACTTAAAATCATGACTAATAAAAGTCTGTAAGCAGTCCAAAAAGTATCAATCGAAATCCCAGAGTGAACGAATACTTGCTACTTTGCCAAAGTAAACGTTGAAGGGAGAAAGGTTTTAGTTGTCTTTATTTTTTCTAAATGAAAAAAAAAAAATTGATTAGAGATAAAGATTATTGACTAATGAAACTAGTTAATAAATATTTTGTCCCCCTTCCCTACTGTCTTTAATTATTATTTTTGTGTCTCTTATTAACTTTTCAAAGTCTAGAAAGATGTATTTCCAATAGATTTGTTGAGTATTTTGTGTAGAAGATACAAAGAACTAATCGTGAAAAGAAATTGAGTTTTGGAGCTTAGATTGAGAGATTTTAAAAGAAAAAAAATTAAACTAAGTGACTTCTATGTACTAGTACTAAACTAATGTTTGAATTAAAAAATAAATAAACCAAGTTGATTACTAAATATGGAGTACTAAACTGTCGTTCAATTAAAAAAGGAAAAAAGAAAGAAATGGTGAAGTAATGCTTGTGTTGGGTCTTGATCCTAGGTCTAGCGGTGAGAGAATGGAACTAAACAGCCCGCAGAACCAGTGCAACCAAGGAGCATTTTGTTGTTTTGGGGGCACAATTAAATTATTATAGGGGTTCTCGACGTATATACAGTAATATATACATGGTTTTTCCCGAGCCTATAGGGTGTCAGTGAGCCTCACCTCTCCACGTGGGTCCGCCCCTAGGGTAGAGTATACGCAAACCTTACCCCTACCCCAGAGGGGTAGAGAGGCTGTTTCCGAAAGACCCTCGGCTCGAAAAGAAGAAAAATAAACAATAAACAATAGGTCAGTGACAACAATAGAAGATAAAATATATTAACAGGATCGTAAGAAATAGGAAAATAGATGTAAAAACAATAACTGTAAACAACAATACTACCATAGAAAATAGTGAGGAAACTACATAAACCACTAACAACCCATAGCGAAACAAAAACAGGCCAGCCCCACCCCCGGAACAAACCTTAATGCTCGACCTCCACCCCTTCCTATCCAGAGCCATGTCCTCGGAGATCTAAAGTGGCACCATGCCTTTCCTGATCACCTCACCCCAATACTTCTTAGGTCGTCCTCTACCTCTCCTTGTACTTTCCAATGCTAACGTCTCACACCTCCTAACTGGGGCATCTATGCTTCTCCTTCGCACGTGCCTGAACTATCTAAGCCTCGCTTCTCGCATCTCGTCATCCAAGATACTTATTTTTGTGAATTCCAAATATGTTTTAGTTTAAAAAGTTAAAAATCAATATCTGAATTAACATAGAAATTCACATTAACCCTTGTTAATCCATATCTGATCATTATATTGTTGTGGTCTTGTGGATAAAGAAGCAATAGTTATAGGTGTTACTTAAAAGAAAACCTATAGTTCAACATCAAGGAAAAGCCCAAAACCATACATGATCTTTGGCTTTCGATTCAAAGTCATACATATTCTTTCATATGGAGCATTAATAGTACATTTACTTTAACAAAGTGGTACACTTTTAGTTATAACACTTAAAAAGCCCAAAAACATACATTATTTTTGGCTTTAGACTCATAGTCATACTTATTCTTCCACATAAAACACTAATAGTCCATTTACATTAACAAAGTGGTGCACTTTTAGTCATAAATTTTTAACAGAAATCTAAGATCTGACAAAATATTTGTTCCCTTTATTTTCTTGTTTACCGAAAGAAATAATGATGACAGATTTATCTAGATAGCAAATAGTAAATATACATAGAATTTATTTACTATTTATCTATTTACTATACGTAAAATATATATTTTACTAAGAAATATTAAACACCGTTAATTTTTATTTGCAATAATTTTTATCTAGATAACCTCAAATGTTATCTAGATTTTTTATTATATACATAATATTTACTATACGTTGACATAAAATAAATATACGTAAAATCATTGCTGAGAGTAAAATAAATTTTATTACTAAAATAAATATACGTAATATATATTTATTAGATTTTTTTATTTTATGGGAGTCAGCGTATAGTAGGCATAATATTTATTTTTTATTACTAAAGTAAATATACATAAAATAAAAATAAATATTATGTTTACTATACGTTGACTCCCATAAAATAAAAAAATCTAATAAATATATATATTACGCATATTTATTTTAGTAATAAAATTTATTTTACTCTCAACAATGATTTTACGTATATTTATTTTATGTCAATGTATAGTAAATATTATGTATATAATAAAAAATTTAGATACCATTTGAGGTTATCTAGATAAAAATTATTGCAAATAAATATTAACGGTGTTTAACATTTCTTAGTAAAATATATATTTTACGTATAGTAAATAGATTAATAGTAAATAAATTCTATGTATATTTATTATTTGCTATCTAGATAAATATGTCATCTTTATTTCTTTCGGTAAACAAGAAAATAAAGGGAACATATATTTTGTCGGATCTTAGAATTTTATTAAAAAATAAAATGTGTTTAGTGTTATGACTAAAAGTGCACCACTTTGTTAAATTAAATAGACTATTAGTGCTCCATGTGGAAGAATATGTATGACTTTGAGTCTAAAGCAAAAATAATGTATGTTTTTGGGCTTTTTTTCAGTGTTATGACTAAAAGTGCACCACTTTGTTAAAGTAAATGTACTATTAGTGCTCCATATGAAAGAATATGTATGACTTTGATTCTAAAGCCAAAGATGATGTATTGTTTTGGTCTTTTCTTCGTTCAACATCCTGCTAAAAATCTTTCTTGACTTATTTTTTTTCTTTAGTTTACCATCCTGGTTTTCTCTTCTAAATTTAGTGAAATAAGATTTGATGCACTGCTTCAACTTTATTTCTCTAAGTTTCCATTTACAAAAACACTGTGCTTCAATCTCAACTTAAATATGCACCACTAAGGATTGTGGTGGATAAGATGGATATAATTCTTTTAACCTTAATAAAATATCTAGATTTTGAGCCACGGGAATGAAAAACATCTTGTGAAGGAGTACTACCCTCTTACGCGACGCGAATTCGAATTAGTCGTATTATCATTGAAAATATCGAATATCATGTGAGAAATTAAAAATAGAACTTAAATATGCAAAGGAAAGAGCCTTACATAGTTGACTGCATGTATTGAGGAGAGAAATTTAGGATTAATAAATAGGAGTAGATTATTACTACACCTTATGCTAATGGACAGTAGTTATATCCCTAATCTGAAATGAAAAAAGTGAGATTTTAAAATTAAAAACCACAGCTAAATGGAGCCATTGAATACAACCATACTTCAATCATTGCCACTCTTTTCCTGTGGGAGCCCCAGATCTTGCCTTGGACCCTTCCTTGAAATTAGGGGTTTTATTTTAAAATTAAGTGTTTTTAGTTTTTCGAATCTTTATATCTTTTAAAACATATTAATTACTTTGATTTGACTATTCTTCTATTCCCTCCACAACTACCTTTCCATGATGATAAATTATGCCCTCTTAGTTATGCAAATTATTGTTAAAGGACAAAGTTTCATGATTTTCTTATGAATTAATTAATCCTCTATTTTGTCAACTTCTTAGAATATGCTACATGTAGCTATTACTCTATTTATTTTTTATTTTTTTTACACATATTAAGAAATTCACCTTTTAATATTAATTAACAATAAAATTGATCATATTAATTTTTATTATCTTTTCAATTTGTTCATTAAAAATATAACACATCTTTCGAGACTCTTTACTTCAAGGGCAACCTTGAAAAAAAAATTAATTCCTTCTTGATATCTTAAAAATCAAATATTATAGACCATAAAAAAACCAAAAAATCAATTAAAGTGAACTGCAAGAAGTATTATTTCTCGTTATCTAACTTCTCTGCGATAATAAGAACAAAAGATACAACAAGCCAAAATTCCTAAACTAAGTACTAAATATAATTTTCCTTATGAGAATAATGCCTTTTGATAAAAATCTAATTTAAAGGCAATTCTTAATCAATAATTATGTAATTCAATAAGCACAAAAATGAAAAAGAAGGAACTATTAATTAAATTAAAGAAATTAATGGAAAAGAATAAAAACAAAAGCAATTTGGTTTATCTAGTCATAAAGTCACTAGTTAAACCTCAAAAATGAGCATAATGCTCAGAGATTACCAAACCCAACTCTCCAATTCTGTGGGTGCTGACTGCTGATTGGGTAAATAATATTACAATATTAAGTTCTTTTTGTTCATATCATTTAGTACTAGTACCTAAACAAAGAAGTCCAGTATCTTTTAATGCTAATCTCCAAAGAATTAGGCTTTTTCTGTATTGGTTAAAGCGAAAAGTTATTAATTATATAATTAACTGATCTATTCAATGTCCACCACTAACATAAAATTATATGCATGTATCATCCCTGACGTATTGCATCCACAAAGCTATACAATTAAGGAATATCACAAAGATTAATTAAGCTTAAACTTTGGGTTTGTAGAGTATACAATCATCATTAACCTTTTGTCAATTCATTTGACTGATGTTGAGAAGAAAAAAAGGTAAAGGAAGTAACCAACTCCAGTGTCTTTGGAATAGTACACTATTCATAACCAAAATGGCTTTAATCAGCGCTTACTCTTAAGAAAAAGTTGTCATTAACGGATCCACAATTTTGCAATTGTAAGTTTTAAGCAAGGCAGAGCTAGTCCATACGTACGGGTTCGATTTAATTCAGTAATTTTGGTTCAAACCTTGTATTTTTTTAAAAATATTTATTGAATATTAATCGATTATTAATTTAGAACCTAATAACTCAAGATGACTAGAATATCAAACCATAAAATTTAAATATCGACTCAATCTCTAACTTCATCTGTACTTTTTTTCTTGTACATATATATATATAGGATTTGACACCAAAACACGGATTTCTGTTAAACTTATGATTGAATCTGCCACTACATTGACATCACTGTTAATGACTAGTTCTTTGTGCCAAATCAAGGGATCAATGAAATCAACTAGAAAAATACTGATTTGTTTTAACTAAACCATGATTTTCCCTATCTCGTGGGTATATCCTGGAATTGCTGTTTGAGTTATAAGAGGAATCAGTTTAGTGGATTGAGCTGTCACTAAATTATTTTTCCCTATGACAAGACTTGGTGTTAGGTTCACTTGAATATAATGCCATGGCCAATTGCCCGTGTATAAGAAGGATTTGATTTTTTTTATTTTTTATTTTGGGAAGAAAGTCAGCCCACAAAAATGAGAAAAGGCAAATTAATAGATAAGAACCAAAAAAGCAATTATTTCACTTTATCTTGATCAGTTCCATTAGAGGGCCAAGTTTTAAAGCAAATTCCCTTTCCTTTGTAGATGCAAGTTTTTGTGCAACTACCACCTCATGATTTGCAGACCAATATTTACACTATTAATGTGCATCTACCACCTCGGACATAAAGTCTTTAAATGTTTTGAAATGAATTTTACATATTTAAAAAATTACGTAAAAGGTACTATAAGTCACAATAACTAACAATTTAAAATATTTAAAAAGTAAACAATAGACAAGAGTGGGTTGCTCTAGTGGTAAGCACCCTTCACTTCCAACCAAGAAGTTATGAGTTCGAGTCACCCCAAGAGCAATGTGGGGAGTTATTGGGGGAAGGAGCCGAGGGTCTTATTTCAGAATTGCCTAATCTCTTACCTTTTATACTGTTCAAGTTTCAACTGTAAATTAAATAGTCTGGAAGTTTTCATGATGTTTTACTATGCTTGAGTTCAACGTCCCACATGCACGTTAATCATCAAACTCCTTTAGTTGATTTGGCTTTTCCTTTTGTAAATTGTAACGAATCTTTTGTTTGACTTTAATTAGTTTGGAGATATGACCATTGAACTAATTTTGGAAGTCTTTTCGTAGTAAAGCAAAACCACCTAAAATTTGGAGGAAAGAAATAGAACTTAAAAAAAAAAAAAAATGGAAAACACAGGACATTTCAAGAAATATTTTGTAACCATTTCAATTTTAGACATTTCAATTAAAATGACAGGGTTGATAGTGGCGTGATGACTTCTGGAGGGTGCTAGTCTTTCTAATTGGGCCCAGACGTGGAGCAAGCGCACATATAACCATTTTCAGGGATGTTATTTAGAGATTAGTCGGTGCTTATTTTGCCCTAAAATTTTAAACTAAAAACCGTAATTTCAGGACAAAAATTGAACTGAAAAAACTGAAATTCAGGACGTACTGACTAATTTCTAAATAACAACCCTTTAGAGTGACTAACTAATGTCATTTCTACTACGTTAATTGTCTATGTTGATCGACTAGTTGGGCTTACTTGACCAGGCTTATATAAGTTTTCAAGAATTAAATAGTCGTCCACGCAATATTTTAAATTAAAAATTACTGACAGATATATAATATATATAAAATTCATGTATAATATATACTATATAATTGTGTATTTTATGTGTACCGAATAGGAAAGATAAACAATAAATACAACAGACTATTTGTGTAAACATCCATGTAGTTTTTTGAACAGAAAATTTTAGCAAGATTTTCAGGACAGTAAGCTCTTTGACATAGCTTTATTTGTATCGATTAATATTTCTGAGGCCTTGTTATTCATTTTTGGGCCAAGATTCATTCTTTCAAGTGAAACCTAAATGTTATTTAGTTCATAAAGTATATTACCTAAGATAGCTTTATACATACAACTTTATACATACAGTTATGACATAATTGGCCGTTTGGCACTAACTTAAAACAACCGCTTGCCTATTATATTTAATTGTAAGTTATAGCCAAAACTTATTGCATTGGCTACAACAAAACATCCACTAACCCACCTTATCTTTTTCATTCTGCCTCTCTGCTACGCCCAACTCCACCATCCAAACAATTATCATAACCCATCATAAATATCAGTCTTTACTTTCTCAATTTGATAGCTCTTGTAGTAAGATTGATATTACATGCACTTAATAGATTTTATTTTTAATAAAGATATGATTACACAGAAAAAAATAAAATTCACTATACATGGCGGGACGTTTTACTGTACATTACTCCATTGATAATGAAAATTTTTTAGTTACCAAAAGAATAATAATTAATTTCTGTTTTTGCTTGTTTTGCATCTTTCCTTTTAAGAATTGTGAAGTATACTCCTTTTTTTATTTATATAATACTACGTAAGTTCAAACATAGGATCCGTGGAGTATACTCCATTTATTACAATTTTTAGATACACTAACAGACAATAAATAGTTAAAAATCACAATAAGATGCATCACATCAATTATGTAATGACTGGTTTTACAAACCTGTAGTCATTCAATAAACAAAAAAGACTGTCATTATATAAAAGAATATACAAATAAACTGCTACTATAAAAAAATACACAAAATAGACTTTCACTATACAATTTATATACTAAATAGACTGTCACTATACAATTTATATACTAAATAGAGTGTTACTATACAAAATATAAAATAGATATAACTATACAAAATATATACAAAATAGATGTCACTATAAAAAATATATACAAAAAATATAAAAAATAGAAGTCACTATACAAAAAACACTGTCACTATACAAACAATATACAAAATAGATGTCACTATATAAAATATATACAAAAAAGACTATCACTATACAAACAATATACAAAATAGATGTCACTATACAAAATAGACGGTCACTATACAAATAATATATAAAATAGACATTTCAGGTTATTACATGTAATATATTTGGGCCGGAGGTGTGAGCACCTAATTTTTGACTATATTTGAATTTTTATCACCTTCTACTATGTAAATATTTTCAGAATTTAATATATATTTTTAGCTTTGTTACACTTATATATATATATATATATATATATATATATATATATATATATATATGAGAGAGAGAGAGAGAGAGAGAGAGAGAGAGAGAGAAATTATTAATAATTTAAAAGGTCAATTATTATTTTTATTATTATTTTTATCTTTATTTTTAAATAAAATGAATTAAAAACCGAAAATAAATAAAAATTAATTATTATTATTATTCCTTTTTATTAAAAACAATTTCGGATGGGAATTAAAAAATAGGAAAAGTAGAAATATAATATTAAAAAGTAAAAGTAGGTAGAAATTGTTTAATAAAAAAGTAAAAGAAAATGGAATATTAAAAAAATAAAAGTAAAAGAATGTGGAAATTTAAAAAATGAAAAGTAAAATAAAGTTGAAATTAAAAAATAAAAGTAAGGGTATATGATTTTTTTTAAAAACAAAAGTAAAAGTAAGTGGGAAATAAAAAAAGAATAATAAAAAAAGTAGGATTTTAAATATATTAAAAGTAAAAAAGGTGAGATATTTAAAAATAAAAGTAAAGGAAAGTGGGGAATTATTTTTTTAAAATAATAAGAAAAATGGGAAGTGGAAATTCTTTTTAATTAAAAATAAATAAATAAATAAAAAATAAAAAACTGAAATTCAGAAACAATTTTCTATAAATAGAAGAGAAATGTGATGAAAAAGAGAGAGGGGGAGAAAAACAAAAAAGAGGGAGGAGAGAATTGAGAGAAATTTATTTTCTTCTTTTAGGATAAGGGAATTTCTACTTATGTCATTCTTTCTTCGTCTTTCTTTGGAAAAAACCAGTAGTTTCACCACCCAAAAATAACCTTTAAACCTCCATAGAACAACCCTTTTAATACCATAAACTACCATCCAAACCCAGTCGAAACAATGAGGCTTTTAGTTGAGGTCGTCCGCGAGTTTTGATGCTCCGTTTGAAGTCTTGCGTGTGGTCTGAATGAGTTTAAGATTCAAAGCTGTAAAATCGTAAAGTTTCAGATTCAACTTTTGAGGTCCACTTCTTATCTTGTTTTGATTAATGATATGAGTTGCTTCTTTTTCTTTTGGTATTCTTTGGTGTTCATTTATATCTTGAATGAATGAAATTATTCTCTGTTAAACATGCCAATTTTTGAGCTTCCTCTTTGTATATTTATTTTAGTTCATTAGCATGTTCTCTTAAAAAAGGATTCATGTTCCATGAATGGTTTAATGAAATTTGCTAATTGATAAGTGAGTTGTGATTGTTCATAAAATAAAATAAAAAAAATTCTTATTGAAATGGAAGCTCAAGCAATGTTATGTCTCTATTTGGTTATTTAGTCCTTCATGTGTTAATAAATGAGCTTTAGTAGTTCCATCTTTGTTTTAAATTAAGCTGTCAATTGTCTAAAGTATAGAGTTAAGTTGTTAAACAAGTTTAACTAGAATTATGTCACTGATGAAGATCCAATGTTTAGGCCTAGACACATCGGTTGTTGAAGGAAGTGGAGTTGTGAGGTTACTATAAGCTAATGAAGAAAGTTATTTTATTTTTGGGCCAAAACTTGAAATCTGCTAGGCCCATTAATCTCATACAATGGCCCCTTTTTGTAGTTCTTGAATAATTAATTTAATCTATTTCATACTTTTCTACAATGACATACTCTTATGGCTTTACAAATCTCAAATTAGTTTAAGACAAATAATTCATAAACTTCGTAGCTTGCTTTAGGCGTGATTAATAAATTATCGTGGCCATGGGTACGATTCCCGTGGCATGGTCATGATACGTAAATCCCAATTCGAGTGCGCGTTTCATGCTACATGACCATAATTTCAAATAATAATAATAAACATGTTGTAAATCGCTCGTGCGTTTCACGTGGCGCGGTTTGCAATGTGTACCAAACGACAAGTGTTCGACATCGTAACTTGTTTAAGAAATAACTCCATAAATACTAAAAATCGATTTAAATACATAATTAAAAGCGGTCAAAGATAAAATGCACAATAGGTTTAAAACAAGTAATAAATCAGATAATTAAAAAGTAAAAAAAAAATCAGATAATTAGGCCAAGTATTAATTGTTAAGCGATCGTTCTAAAACCACGGAACTCGGGAGTGTCTCACACCTTCTCCCGGGTTAACAGAATTCCTTACCCGCTCTTCTGTGTTCGCGGACCATAAATAGAGTCAATTTTCTTGATTTGGGATTTTAAAATAAATCGGTGACTTGGGGCACCATAACTTATTCCAAGTAGCGACTCTGAATTAAATAAATAATCCTATTTCGATTAAGGTCACTTTAATTGGAAAAACTCCCTACCCCTACCCCCTCAGGAAAAAGGAGGTGTGACAGCTCTCACAACTCTGCTGGGGACCAAAACCCAAAATCTCTGGTTCAGGGTTCAGAATTCGAGCTTAGAACAACTGTTATACTTGCGTTTTGTTTATTATCTGATTTTTACGTGTTTGAGCCTAATGTGCTAAATGCTGCTTTTTACCGCTTTGATATTATTTGAATTGTATATAAACTGTACGAAACCCTCTTCTCTCCGAGTCTTCTGAATCTTCTGGGAAGCGTGCGCTTTGCGTGGCTTCTTTTCTGTTAGAGTCATATCCCAATTTTAGAACAAGGTTCGGACAAGTTGCAAAACCAGTGAAGCTTCTATATTCCCGGTACGCTTCCTACCCCCTCGGCTCGAGTTGTCCGCTCGGATAAGCCAGGTTTAGAACAATACACCTAGGATTTAAATTTAGAATGACATAACCTCATGCCGGATCCCTAGTAGGTACGTTTGTTTGCATCACGTGCATTTGACTTTGGGGACTCAACACAGGGGTTGGGTCCATCTAGAACAGGTGTACCCAAATCAAAAGACCATCATGATGCATTATTACGTGCTACTTGTACATTTATTTGTTTCAGCTTGCATGTTGACTAACTTCTAGAATAGGGAAAGAAAATCAAGAAAAACCAAGAGTGAGGCAAGAGAGAGAAATTTACCCGATTTCCGAAAATTCAGGTATTTGAAAATCCCAATACTCTGTCGACATTTTGAAAAAAAAATTTCAAAATATGCCAAATATTTTTAAAAAAAGGTCATGCTTTTCTGACCGAACTACGCGAGTCTGATTCTCACCGGATGTGAGATACGTAGGCAAACCTCATCGGTTCCGGCCCCAATTTTCAAAAATTCAAAAATATTTTTCTTTGATTCCTTCTTTATAAGTTTTTTTTTGACACATAAAATCCAAAACTTTTCCTTCTTCGTAGAAGTTTTTCTTTTGGAAATGTTTTAAAAAAAAAGTCAAAATCCAAAAATATTTTTCTTTAATTCATTCTTTAGAAGTTTTTCCTTAGAAAATCTCAAATAAAAAAAAATTTAAAATCAAAACAAAATAATATTTCTTTATAGAAGTCTTTCATTTGAAAAAATAAACAAATCAATTCAAAATCCAAAAATATTTTCTACCTCCTTTTGAAGTCTTTCTTCTAAAATATTAAAAAATAAAATCCAAAATAATATTTTCTTTCTTCTCAAAAATTCTCAAAAAAAAAAAAACAAAGAAATCGAAATAAAAAAAAAATCTTTCTTCTTTATAAGTCTTTCGAAAATTTTAAAAAAAATAATCAAAATTCAGATAAAAAGAGTTAGTTTATTTACTTTATTCCTAATCTTTATGAACTACGCAAGATGTGATTCATGCAGCGTCATGATACGTAGGCAATCCTCATCGGATTCGATCATTGACATCAAATAAGCTGAGTGAAAAAAAAAAGAGAAGAAAGAAAAAGAAAGAAAAGAGTGACAAAAATAACCACAAAAAAAAGCGAAAAAAAACAAAGAGCGAAAAAAAAACGAAAAAAAAAGAAAGAAAAAAAAGCAAGAGTGAAAAATCCAAAAAGAGAACTCTATGTCCAGATTGACAAAGAAAATCGCGGAATGTTTTTGTGAATATGCTGTCATATGGCGCGAGCAAGCCGCCAAGGGAAAGCCTCCAATGGACAAAACAGAAATGGTTACGGTCTTCCTACAGGCCCAAGAGGCGAACTACTTCCAGAACATGATGTCTGCAATGGGTAATCCGTTTGCCGAGGCTATCAAAATTGGGGAGATTGTCGAAAATGGTTTAAAAACGGGCCAAATTTTGAGTCATGTTGCCTTTAAGGCCACATCACAGGCCGTTCAGAGTGGTTGGAGGGTTTGATGAACAGACATTGGAGAGATGAGGAATTTGATACGGCACTGAAGGCCCTTACAGCCCTTGCTGAGACAGAGGAAAAGCCAAAAATGGTCGTCAAGCCTGAAAGTTCCCTATCAGACGGGAGTCTTAGTAGCCAGTCTTGCTATCATTTATGTGTCCGAATTATCTCAGGGTGTGATCCGTATATTTTACTTTATTGTCTTACTTTCTGGTGTAAACCCTTATATCTTTAAAATTCAAAAAAAAAAAAATCAATCGAAATCAAAAATAAAAATAAAAATCAAATGAAATTAATATTTCATTGTCGAGGAATGTCTCTTTTCTTAATTTTGTCACTTATTCTTTTTTCAATTTTGTTAAATGTAGATTTCAATAACATGGCATGCTTGCGAACTTCATGCCCCGATCCTAAAACGCTGTCAAACTTCGAAATAATGAATCAAGAATCAGAATGCAATGAAGATATGTTTAAGAAAATAAAATAAAGAATCGGAACAGCTAAAGGAAAATTAGCTTCAGGTTGGAAAAGTCCATACATTGAATAAGAGTACTGCCAAAAGAGAGCGTTGTACTTGGGACACATCGAAGAAAATGTCCCTGAAACAATTATCAACGCAGGTGCAGTCAAAAGGTACTATGTTAGATCCTCTATATAGCATTAATGTTCTCCGGTTGGGATGAAGAAGACTTTCTTTCTCACTATCCAAATATTTAACCCTTTGCAAACCCTTTTGAGCCGGCTCCCATTCTTTGATTACCCTCATTGGAACCCGGAAGTCATTAAAAAAAATGAATGAAAAAAAAAGAGAAAAAAAAAGTAATATAAAAAAAGGAAGAAAAGACAAAGAAAATGATGAAAAATGAAAAAAAGAGAAAAAAGGAAAGGAAAAAGAAAGAGAAGAAACCAAAACAGAAAAGAAAACCAAAACAAAAGAGAATCAAAAACAAAGTTCTCGTCCTTGAACTACATTTGACTTGATTCCGAAAGAATACGTAGGCAGCCTCTCTCTAGGGTTCAGTCCACCAAAATAAAAATCCACATTCCCTAAAAGTTGAAAATGGGGCAGAATTTATAACGGTTTGGCGATGATTTTGTCTCAAAAGGTTCCAAAGTTGTAATTCAATCCAAATCCTTTTTACCCAAATCCTTTTCAATTCCTTCCGATCAATCGACAAAGAGATTCAAAATGGGAGGATACAGGTACCCGGATCTAATACAACAAAATAAGAGAAATAAAATGAGAGAGTCTTATCGGTGAAAACCCTCACGGGCACCGTAAGGCGATGGTAAGCAGAGAAATACGAAAATAAGAGTCTTGTTAGTGAAAATTCGTAAAGAGCACTATAAGGCGATAGTGAGAAGAGAAATGAGAGAGGCCAGTTGGTGAAAACCCGCAAAGGGCGCAACTGATCGAAAAGAGGATACTCATAGTCACTGGCATCGACACAGTCCTGGGCAAAGTTTCTTAGTCTCAAGGCAAGAGTTGTGATGAATTTCTGAGAGTTGGACGGTTTACACAGATCTGTAATCTAGTCCAAGAGGCATGTTATGTTCATTGAAGTCCGTATACACTCCAGATAAGTCCTTATTTCTTTTTCCCGAAAGGGATACCTCTCGTCTAAATTTATTTGTCCATTTCATTGTTTGCTTCTCTTTGAATCCTTTCGGCCTAACTCTGTTTCGAAACTAAGACAAAGAAAGGATGGCAAGACTGATTTACAGGGTTCTCACTTGATACAAGCCAATATGCAAAAAAGGCACCCAGCCTCAGCAGGGGCATCGAGTCGACTCCGACTGGCCATGGTGGCCGATGTTTCAAAATCAAAAACTGTTGAAAGAGGAAATTCAAAGTCAAATGCCCACAAAGGCAAAATAAAGTTGGAAAAGTTAAGTCCCACGTGATTGATCGTCATGGCAAAGTCTGGAAAAGCCAGAGGATCTCCAAGGAAACAAGTGCAATCCAAAAGCAACCTTGCAAGAAGTAGGTTCAACCAAAACAAAATTGCGCAAAGGCTAGAAACAGTTTTGCAGCAACCACTTCAAAAGGGAAGTCTCCTCCAAAAAATTATTTCTCGCATTTACTCATTCTCTAAAATAAAATAAAAATGATGAAAAGAAAGAAAAAAGAAGAAAAACTTCAAAATCATGCTAGTATAGGGTCTCCAATCCCTAGTTGCGTTTTTTCAACATAGGGTCTCCACTCCCTAGTTGATTTTATTTTATATATAGGGTCTCCATTCCCTAGTCTCTTTTCCAACATAGGGTCTCTACTCCTTAGTTGATGATTTTCTAACATAGGGTCTCCACTACCTAGTTGAAGTTATTTTAGACATAGGGTCTCAACTCCCTAGTCTCTTTTCCAACATAGGGTTTCCACTCCCTAGTTGATGATATTTTAGACATAGGGCCTCCACTCCCTAGTCTGCTTTTGCAACATAGGGCCTCCACTCCCTTGTTGATGATTATTTTAGACATAGGGTCTCCACTCCCTAGTCTCTTTTCCAACATAGGGTCTCCACTCCCTAGTCTCTTTTCCAACATAGGGTCTTCACTCCCTAGTTGATGATTTTCCAACATAGGGTCTCCACTCCCTAGATGAAGTTATTTTAGACATAGAGTCTCCATTCCCTAGTTTGCTTTTCCAGCATAGGGTCTCCACTCCCTAGTTGATGTTTTTAGACATAGGGTCTCCACTCCCTAGTCTGCTTTTTCAACATAGGGTCTCCACTCCCTAGTTGATGTTTTTAGACATAGGGTCTTCACTCCCTAATCGCATTTTCAACATAGATTCTCCACTCCCTAGTTGATTTTATTTTATACATAGGGTCTCCACTCCCTTGTCTTTTTTCCAACATAGTGTCTCCACTCCTTAGTTGATTTTATTTTAGACATATGGTCTCCACTCCATAGTCTCTTTTCCAACATAAGGTCTCCACTCCCTATTTGATATTTTTAGACATAGGGTCTCCATTCCCTAGTCTGCTTCTCCAACATTGGGTCTCCACTCCCTAGTTGATGTTTTTAGACATAGGGTCTTCACTCCCTAGTCGCTTTTCCAACATAGGGTCTTCACTCCCTAGTTGAAGTTATTTTGGACATAGGGTCTTCACTCCCTAGTCGCTTTTCCAACATAGGGTCTCCACTCCCTAGTTGATGATTTTTAGACATATGGTCTCCACTCCCTAGTCGCTTTTCCAACATAGGGTCCCCACTCCCTAGTTGATGATTTTTAGACATAGGGTCTCCACTCCCTAGTCGCTTTTCCAACATAGGGTCCCCACTCCCTAGTTGATGATTTTTAGACATAGGGTCTCCACTCCCTAGTCGCTTTTCCAACATAGGGTCTCCACTCCCTAGTTGATTTTATTTTTAGACATAGGGTCTCCACTCCCTAGTTGATTTTATTTTAGACATTGGGTCTCCACTCTCTAGTCGTTTTTCCAACATAGGGTATCCACTCCCTAGTTGATTGATATTTTAGGCATAGGGTCTCCACTCCCTAGTCTCTTTTCCAACATAGGGTCTTCACTCCCTAGTTAATGCTTTTCCAACATAGGGTCTCCACTCCCTAGTTGATGATTTTTAGACATAGGGTTTCCACTCCCTAGTTGATTTTATTTTTAGACATAGGGTCTCCACTCCCTAGTCGCCTTTTCCAACATAGGGTCTCCACTCCCTAGTTGATTTTATTTTAGACATAGGGTCTCCACTCCCTAGTTGATTTTATTTTAGACATAGGGTCTCCACTCCCTAGTCGTTTTTCCAACATAGGGTATCTACTCCCTAGTTGATTGATATTTTAGACATAGGATCTCCACTCCCTAGTCTCTTTTCCAACATAGGGTCTCCACTCCCTAGTTGATGATTTTCCAACATAGGGTATCCACTCCCTAGTTGATGATATTTTAGACATAGGGTCTCCACTCCCTAGTGTCTTTTCAAACATAGGGTCTCCACTCCCTAGTTGATGATTTTTCAACATAGGGTCCCCACTCCCTAGTTGATGATTTTTAGACATAGGGTCTCCACTCCCTAGTTTCTTTTCCAACATAGGGTCTCCACTCCCTAGTTGATGTTTTTAGACATAGGGTCTCCACTCCCTAGTCACTTTTGCAACATAGGGTTTCCCCTCCCTAGTTGATGTTATTGTAGACATAGGGTCTCCACTCCCTAGTCGTCTTTTCCAACATAGGGTCTCCACTACCTAGTCGCTTTTCCAACATAGGATTTCCACTCCCTAGTTGATTTGATCTTAAATGCAGGGTACACCATTCCTCGATATCTTTGCCAATATAGGGTATCCCATTCCTTAGTTGAGACATCCTTTTGACAATAAAAGAACACAATCAAAAAAAAACATGACATTTTCAGGGTACACCACTCCCGACCTTTTATTTCTTTCAATAAAGAAGTAGTTTAGAATTTTGTTACAATAACTTACGAAATTTTTCTAGTGCAAACTGGGGCAGAAAATTTTTGTTCGATTGTTTGTTTTTGTGTCTGAGTAGGTTTACTTCAAGGCATAGAGTTCGAGATGACCAAAAGAAGAAGTCTCAATTCAGAATAAAAGAAAAGAAAAAAATAAGTGAATCCAAAATGCAAAAGCAATTGAAAAGATGTGGAATGCTAAGACATGACTGAAGCCACGAACATTGGAGTCCCATTTTGATTAGAAGAAGCTATAGAACAATGAACTATAACCTAAAACTGGCGAGCATCAAGGTTTAGATTAGACTCTGCATGAAGATCCAGTCAAGACTTAAGATCAAGTTTTTGAAGACTCATAGATAGGAATCTTGTAACTCATAATTGATAGGCTTGTTTAGTTTCTTTTTTATTTTGATATAATAGCAGGACCGCGGACCGGAGCCTCGACGGAACCTCATTCGACTCCTCAAATCATCATTCCACCATTCTCCTTGAACTACACGCGACCTGATTCCCCTATAACCCGAGATATGTAGGCTGTCCAAAACCAGGACTCGGTTGCACCCTATCTTTTATTTCTTTTCCTTTTGAATAATGGTTTGATCAAATATTAGTCACGTGACTCACCTAGTCTTTGCCTGAAAACTCTTCATGTTTCCAAGCAAAGAGGGGTAGCTGTGAGCACCTAATTTTTGACTATATTTGAATTTTTATCACCTTCTACTATGTAAATATTTTTAGAATTTAATATATATTTTTTTAGCTTTATTACACTTATATATATATATATATATATATATATATATATATATATATATTATTTTTATTATTATTTTTATCTTTATTTTTAAATTAAATGAATTAAAAACCGAAAATAAATAAAAATTAATTATTATTATTATTTTATTTTTAAAAAAAAATTCGGATGAGAATTAAAAAATAGGAAAAGTAGAAATATAAAATTAAAAAGTAAAAGTAAAAGTAGGTAGAAATTATTTAATAAAAAAAGTAAAAGAAAGTGGAATATAAAAAAATAAAAGTAAAAGAATGTGGAAATTTAAAAAATGAAAAGTAAATAAAGTTGGAATTAAAAAATAAAAGTAAGGATATTTGATTTATTTATTTTTTTTAAAAGTAAAAGTAAGTGGAAAATAAAAAAAGAAAAGTATAATAAGTGGGAAATAAAAAAAGAAAAGTAAAAATGTGGGATTTTAAATATATTAAAAGTAAAAAAAGTGAGAAATTAAAAAATAAAAGTAAAGAAAAGTGGGGAATTATTTTTTTAAAAAAATAAGAAAAATGGGAAGTGGAGATTCTTTTTAATTAAAAATAAATAAATAAATAAAAAATAAAAAATAAAAATCTGAAAATTCCGAATTATTTTTCTATAAATAGAAGAGAAATGTGATGAAAAAGAGAGGGGGAGAAAAAGAAAAAAGAGTGAGGAGGGAATTAAGAGAAATTTATTTTCTTCTTTTAGGATAAGAGAATTTCTAATTGTGTCACTCTTTCTTCGTCTTTCTTTCGAAAAAACCAGTAGCTTCACCACTCAAAAACAACCTTTAAACCTCCATAGAACAGCCCTTTTAATACCATAAACTACCATCCAAACCCAGTCGAAACAATGAGGCTTTTAATTGAGGTCGTCGGCGAGTTTTGATGCTCCGTTTGAAGTCTTGCGTGCGGTCTGAATGAGTTTAAGATTCAAAGCTGTAAAATCGTAAAGTTTCAGATTCAACTTTTGAGGTCCACTTCTTATCTTGTTTTGATTAATGATATGAGTTGCTTCTTTTTCTTTTGGTGTTCTTTGGTGTTCATTTATATCTTGAATGAATGAAATTATTCTCTGTTAAACATGCCAATTTTTGAGCTTCCTCTTTGTATATTTATTTTAGTTCATTAGCATGTTCTCTTAAAAAAGGATTCATGTTCCATGAATGGTTTAATGAAATTTGCTAATTGATAAGTGAGTTGTGATTGTTCATAAAATAAAATAAAAAAAATTCTTATTGAAATGGAAGCTCAAGCAATGTTATGTCTCTAATTGGTTATTTAGTCCTTCATGTGTTAATAAATGAGCTTTAGTAGTTCCATCTTTATTTTAAATTAAGCTGTCAATTGTCTAAAGTATAGAGTTAAGTTGTTAAACAAGTTTAACTAGAATTATGTCACTGATGAAGATCCAATATTTAGGCCTAAACACATCGGTTGTTGAAGGAAGTGGAGTTGTGAGGTTACTATAAGCTAATGAAGAAAGTTATTTTATTTTTGGGCCAAAACTTGAAATCTGCTAGGCCCATTAATCTCATACAATGGCCCCTTTTTTGTAGTTCTTGAATAATTAATTTAATCTATTTCATACTTTTCTACAATGACATACTCTTATGGCTTTACAAATCTCAAATTAGTTTAAGACAAATAATTCATAAACTTCGTAGCTTGCTTTAGGAGTAATTAATAAATTATCGTGGCCATGGGTACGGTTCCCGTGGCATGGTCATGATACGTAAATCCCAGTTCGAGTGCGTGTTTCACGCGATATGACCATAATTTCAGATAATAATAATAAACATGTTGTAAATCGCTCGTGCGTTTCACGTGGCACGGTTTGCAATGTGTACCAAATGACAAGTGTACGACATCGTAACTTGTTTAAGAAATAACTCCATAAATACTAAAAATCGATTTAAATACATAATTAAAAGCGGTCAAAGGTAAAATGCACAATAGGTTTAAAATAAGTAATAAATCAGATAATTAAAAAGTAAAAAAAAAAATCAGATAATTAGGTCAAGTATTAATTGTTAAGCGATCGTTCTAAAACCACGGAACTCGGGAGTGCCTCACACCTTCTCCCGGGTTAACAAAATTCCTTACCCGGTCTTCTGTGTTCGTGGACTATAAATAGAGTCAATTTCCTTGATTTAGGATTTTAAAATAAATCGGTGACTTAGGACACCATAACTTATTCCAAGTGGCGACTCTGAATTAAATAAATAATTCTATTTCGATTAAGGTTACTTTAATTGGAAAAACTCCCTACCCCTACCCCTCGGGAAAAATGAGGTGTGACAGGAGGGACATTTCGGGTCAATGGGGAAAAATATGGGCTATTAAAATTTTTAGGGGCTATAGAGGGTCATTTTCTAAAAACTTATCTAGTGTGAAAATTAAATATAAATGTCAAAATAGAAAGTGTCACGACCCAAAATCTCACATGTCGTGATGACGTCTATCTCGATACTAGGCAAGGTGACAACCTCAACAAACCATAATTTCCTTTAAGTTTAAAAATATAATATTTAAGGTCAATACAAAATCTCATTAATACCGACATAAAACACTCCCAAAATCCGGTGTCACTGAGTACATGAGCATCTAAATGATAATATAGTTTGATGGATAGAACACTGTCTGGAAATATAGAGCAATACAAATAACTAATAGGAAAGAGAGTCAAGGTTTGCGAACGCCAAGCAGCTACCTCGATAGTCTCCGCAGATAAAGCTCCGAAAAACTAGGATAGAGAGCTGAAGATAGTGACGAGCTTCACAGCTGAGTCCAATTACAGTAATTTCCAACATAAGATTTAGGGCATGCTTTCATGTTCAATATTTAACAGTCAACAGTAATTTCATATCAAGTTTGACTGAAAAAGAAGATAATATCTTTCAGAAATTTGCAACACAGTAATATATGACAATTGTAGTGCAATAAGAAAGAAATCATATGCATCCTTTCAGGACCACACTCACTCAGCCATTTCATTTACTCATAACTCAGCACTCGCACTTAGTAGGTACATGCGCTCACTGGGGGTGTGTACAGACTCCAGAGGGGCTCCTTCAACTCAAGCGCTATAATACGCACAGACAACTCATATGCTGCACGTACAACTCACGTGCAATAATATCAATATCTGGATCCGCACGGACAACTCACGTTCTGCACGGACAACTCACGTTCTATAGTATAATAAATGGATTCGTACGGACAACTCACATGCTGCACGAACAACTCATGTGTTGCACGGACAACTCACGTGCTATAGTATAATATCTAGATCCGCATAGATAACTCACGTACTTCACAGACAACTCACATGCTATAATATAATATCTGGATCCGCATAGACAACTCACTTGCTGCACGGACAACTCACGTGCTATAGTATAATATCTGGATCCGCACGGATAACTCACGTGTCGCACGGACAACTCATGTGCTATAGTATAATATTTGTATCCGCACGGACAACTCACGTACTGCACGGATAACTCACGTGCTATGGTATAATATCTCACAATCAGGCCCTCGACCTCACTCAGTCATAAATCTCTCCAGTCTCTCGGGCTCTCAATAATCATAAAAATCAGCCCAAACAATAATGATATGATGCATCAATAATGGACAATAGAGACTAAGATAAAATAAACAAGTAAACTGTGACTGAGTACAAAATAATAATTTAGCAGATAGTTCAACATGTACATGACCTCTATTGGTCCCTACAATATCAACACATAATTTAAACATGATTTGTGGTTCAATTTCTCTACTACATAGAGATTGTACAGATAACATCAGATTATTCAACTACACAGACCAAGTCACAATTCCTACGGTACACGCCCACACGCCCGTCACCTAGCATGTGCGTCACCTTAAAACCGATCATATAACACATAATCCGGGGTTTCATACCCTCAAAACTAAATTTAGAACTGTTACTTACCTCGAACCGTGTAATTCTTTATTCTGCTATGCCTTTGCCTCTCGAATCGGCCTCCGAGCGCCTCAAATCTAGCCACAATTAATTAAATTCAGTCAATACTAATTATAGAAATTAATTCCATATGAAAATACTAATTTTCCAACAAAATTCGAAATTTAACTCAAAAATCGTCTGTGGGGCCCACATCTTGGAATCCGACGAAACTAACAAAATCCGACAACCCATTCAATTACGAGTCCAACCATACCAATTTTATCAAATTCCGATAACAGCTCGAGCTCCAAATCTAAAATTTTTGTTCTTGAAAAGTTTTGCAAAAATCTTGATTTCTTCCATTTAAATCCGAAATAAATAATGAATATAACTATGGATTTATGAAATATAATCACTTTTGTATATATGACACTTACCCAAGTCGAAGTCGTGAAGAAATCTTCAAAATCGCCCAAGAACCGTGCTCCAAAAATCCAAAACGAAATGAAGGAAATGACCATTTTTTGGTCCTTTAGTTTCTGCCCATTCGTCTCTAATAGTCCATTTTCCGTTACTAAAAGTCCACACTAGAACTTGCTTGCATCAACAGTTTCTTTTTCACTAAAAAGGCTCTAACTCCATCATACGAACTCAGAATTCGACGATTCTTGTTCCTATGAGTCATAAATAATAATACGAACCTAGTCGTTCAATCGAAACTCAATTCGGAGCTCATTTACTCAATGTGATACCAATTTCGCTCGTTAAACAATTAACTCATGTTTCGCACTAAAAGCCCAATCGCGACTTGATGAAATTAGACCAAACTTTCCAGATCAATCCTATAATTCATTATCAAAATCTCGGAAGTCTTGAAATCAAAGTTCGATCTCTAGAACTACAAATGGACCTTTGGATCATTACATGCTTATGATGAAAACATCAAACTCCTCCAAAACTCTTTCCCGACAGTCTGTAGTATATCAACCATAACTTCTTGTACCCAACTCCAACTGCCAAACGTTTTAAATTTCTGAAAACTAAATACAAAGGGTTACAACTTTCATTTTTGGATCATCGCCAAATTCCTTATAGATTACGAGATATAAGCTTCCAAAGTGAGTCGTGTGCAGCAGAAATTTCTGCGATGCACACTGCTGAAGCAAAAAAAAAACAGCAATTAAAAATGGCCTAGAGATGATCCGAAACTCATCCGAGCCCCTCGGGACCCCGTCCGAACATACCAACAAGTCTCAAAATATATTACGGAGTTAGTCGAGACCTCAAATCACATCACACAATACTAAAACCACGAATTGCACCCCAATTCAAGTCTAATGAAACTAAGAAATTCCAACTTCTACATTTGATATCGCAACCTATCAAATCAAGTCCGATTGATCTCAAATTTTGCACACAAGTGATAAATGACATAACGGACCTAACAAAATTTTCAGAACTGAATTCCGACCCCGATATCAAAAAGTTAACTCCTAAATCACCATACGGAGCTATTGGAACCATCAGAATTTCATTCCGGAGTCGTTTACACATAATTCACCATCCGGTCAATTATTTTAACTTAAGCTTCCAAAACAAGAATTGTTCTTTCAATTAAATCCTGAATCATCCGAAAACCAAACTTGACCACACTCGCTAGTCATAATAAACATTTCAAAGGTGCTCGAGACCTTAATCCACCGAGCGGAACGCTAATTCTCAAAATGACAAGTCGGGTCGTTACATAAAGTCTCTAAAAATTACTTAAATTTGCTAAAGCATCTCAAAATATCACATTCACAAAAAATATTATCAACGATTCAATTTCCCAAAATATTTACCTAAAATATATTCACCAACAATATTAGGAAATAAGACCCAACCCATTCACAAGATTAGTCCTAGATTTTTTTATTTGGTTTTAAGAGTCCGATAAAATGCAAGACATAAATCATTTGAATGAAAATCGAATCATTTAATCGAGAAATTGCTTCTAATGAAGAAATCATAAGAAATATCAAATCCCGCTAAATTCTCATAAAATAGTTACAACAATTTTTTCGAGGAGTGAAAAGAAATTATCAAGATAAAGAAAGATATTCTTGATAAAGAAACATCTTGTGTTTGGAATAGAAACTCTAAAGTTCAAGTACGTACGATATCAACAATCTGAATATATTGATAAATTCAAAAAGAAATTTAAGAAAATATACTAACAACAACTCCTTTGCCTTCACTTGTTTTTTGTCGTTGTCTAAATGTTAGAGTGATTATTTTCATAATGCGTGGTGAGTTGGAAAGACTATCAAAATATTTAGAACAGACTATGCACTTGTTACATGCTAGAAAATCTCGTAGAATGCAACTCGTGCCTTTTCAACGAATGATTAATAGTCATTTCAATTGATACACGAACATCAATTTCAGAAAATGTACGAGAATGAGAACGGGAGAAGAACACTAAAGAGAGAGTAGGAACTAAAAGTTTCCTCTCATTACTTATGGATAAAGCTTTTAAGTTTAAGCTTTAACGAATTCTAAATAAGAATGCGGGTCTAGGACCAAAATCTAAAAGTTTTATAAAGGAGCGATTTACTAGAATGACCCCCATAAGGGGTGACTTTGAATTTTTGGCCAAGCTTAATTTTTTCTTTTAACTAAACGATCTCCACTTAAGAAAATTCACTGGCAAAATTTTCATTTTCCATTGAGAATAAGTTGTGGGTATAAATTAATTTTATTTATGAGGTCGGAGTTATGGATATTTCAATAAGATGAACCCACTGATCGGCAAAAGTTGCATGTGTGCTCAATTATTTACAAATTGTGAAGGATGAGCAAGACTTGGTACTATTCGTTCCACCTGTCATGTTAAATTGTTCATAAGTTGTGATGTATTGACAGAAGTTGCCTGTATTATTTAATTGTTCACAACTTTTTTCTCCACTTTATAAAGAGTTATTCTTATAATCCACAAAATAATATTTTACACTTTTTTAACGGAACATATATATTGTTAAATTATTGCTGGAAAAATACAATTGAATTAGATCATGATTAATTTTTTTAAAAAAACAAGTTAGTTAATACAACTGAAAAATACTGCCCAGACAACACACTACAATCTTCAATCTTTGTAATTTATTGAAATATTCCGAACTCCTGTCTCATAGGCACAACTAACTTGTGCAAATATTACAAATATAACTTATGCCTGATGGGCAACAGAAGTTTAGCCCAACAGTTTTTGTTTTTTAAAGTTGAGGTTATCTTTTAAATATTTTGCTAAGTTAGGCCAAAAGTTCAAGACCACCCCTATGGTATACTATTTCTGCAATTTTCCGTCATGTTACACCAAAGAAGTTGAGTAGTAGTATTCCTTCCATTCACAAAATAATAACACGGTTCAAAATAGAAAAGTCAACATATTTTAGTATGAATTCAACATCAACTATCTCAAGTTTATTTGAAATAAAATCAACATATTTCAGAAGAGTAATGTCGTTCTTTATGGAACTGAGGGAGCAATAATATTGTTCAAAACATAGGGAGAGAAACAAACTGCTTCTGAAATTTGAAAAGACAAAAGGGCTATAAGAATAACTTATACATTTATAAAAGCATAGGAATCATATTATAAGCTGTTTACAAGTACAAATCATGGAAATGTATCTTTTTCCATCACCCCTTGGATCACTTTATATGGTACAAAAAACTAATGAAATAATACGAACATAGAAAAAAATCAGCAAACCGCTGCTGCTGATTTTTGAGCCCGGGGGTTATCGGAAACAGTCTCGCTACCCCCAAGGTAGGGGTAAGGTCTGCGTACACACTACCCTATCCAGATCCCACTAGTATGATTTGCTAGGTTTGTTGTTGTTGTTAACAGATCAAAAAGAAGAAAATGAGCTCAATGATATTTGTTTTGGTTACTGTGCTTGTTCAATAGCAGTCAATCTTCAAGTCTTCAGGCCAGCCAAATTCCTCCAAAAGCGCCAGTACAACACCATTCGCCCAGCCAAAACCCGTCTGCATTCAGACACAAATATTAATCAAAACTCAAAAATAAAATGAAAAAGGATTTAGTATGCTCAATATGTCTATTTTGACACTCAATATTTCCATAGTAGACTGCTTTATCGTATCATTTAAATGCAGTCGAAGCCTTGTAAGCAGGCTCGTAGCTATAATATAACCTATGAGTGAATTAAAGCTCTTGACTATGCAAAAATTATGTATACAACATGGAAACTAGTCATTTTAGTAATCCAGACATATTCTTTTCGGACAGGGTGAGGACTGAGGACTAGGACAACCAACTGTTCGAATAGTGTACAAAGGTAATTCGTTTCTAAAATGAGGTCTTTCTTTTTCCGATGATATTAACCAAAATATTTATTGAAAACTAGATTTCACGTAAATCAACAACATCAACAACAAAAATAACAGCAAACCCAGTGTAATACCACTAGTGGGTCTGAGACGGTAGAATAAGGGTGGCAAGTGGGCCGGTCTCCGGACCGGCCCGCAGGCTATGACCGCTAGAGGTGGGCTCGTGCCGGTCTCGTGGACCGGTTCTTAGCTAGGAACCGTTAGGACCGGGCCCGCCAAGAGACCGGGACCGGACCGGTCCCTTGGCGGGCCAAACAGGCAAATAGCCGTTTGGCTTTTGAAAAAAAGAGTTGTTGGGGGGTTAAAAAATAGCCATTTAATACTCCTGTTACTGCACCTACTTTTTCTACAGAACCTACCAAACGGCAGGAAACATCTTTTGTTTGGCCATTTTTTACTTAACTAGTTCCAAAAAATAAGGCTAAGTGTAAAACTTGTGGTATGGAGTTAGCTTTTAAATATTTTGGATCGCGGGGCGGGACGGAATCTTTGGCTAGACACATAAAAAACATCCTAAAGATAACGTCAGATATCAACATCTGAAAGCTTTGGCCGATTTAGCCCGTTGGGACCGCAGGCCCGGCCCGTTTAGAGCGGGACCATGAGTTCGTGGTCCCGTTCTTACAAAAAGACCGTTTAGCCCGTTTATTTAAGACCCGGGACCGTCCCGGGACCGCGGTCCACGAGACCGGCCCGTTACGCAGACCTTACTCCTACCTTAAGAAGGTAGAGAGGTTGTTTCCGCAAGGCCCTCGGCTCAGGAAAATATCAGGTAAATCAACAGATGCCAAAATTGTATCCTGCACTTACTTGGGGTACATATTCACCACCGCCTCCGTATGCTCCACATTTTGTGACATCATATTTTTCATGCATTGCACCGGTTTTCTTGTAAGCCACATAGTTCGTTCTTATCCATCGCACAGCAATGTCTTCAGCTAAGGCTCTTGCCTCTTCCAGTCCGGACCTTGAGAGACCTTCAATGATTATGTGTTGAAGAGGAGGCCAACCATTCGGAAAATCCCTGTTGTTAACAAATATGAAGGATCAAAGATTAAAAAGGCACTGTAGCATCATAAGTGGTCGACTTTATTTCATTTAGAATTAAAATAAACAATGTACCACTGCTGTCCAGTATTAGAAAAGGTCACTGCAATCCCTGCAGGTTGAAGCAAGCCCGAGCTCTTGAAACTTTGAACAACTTTTTGAGCTGTGATATTGTCTTCAATTATAACAAAGCAGAAAAAACATCATTATATGCTCAAGTAGGGCCGCCTATATCCATAAGTATCAGCTAGAAAGTTCTAATAAATCTATTGAAAAATTAATAAGACCAGACAACATCATTGATAGTCGAAACAAGTCCAGGGCCAAACCATAGCGGTTCTACAAGAACAAATAACTGTAATGGTTTGGCCCAATAACACTGATCAGCTTTGCATGCTTTTAAGTTCACTTTTTTCTCGCTTAGCGTTAAAGGTATCAACTTTGTAAAGGCTCCATTTAGATGGGTGCAGCTCAGTTCTACATGCAAAATCCTACTAATACACAGCTTAAGTCCCCCGAGAACGGTAGATTACAGAAGAAACATTAGAGATAGAGGTTAAGTACCTGAGTTAAGTAATTCAGTCCACAATGGAACAAAGTTAGAAGCAAATGACTTCTTGTTCTGGTGTAAATCTTCCCATTTATAAATATCCTAAAATAAAAAACAAGTGAAACGAAACTTAGAATGCTTTAGGTTTTCAAGGTGAGAAGACATCTATAAGAATTCATGCAAGACATACCAACCTCGGATGTGTTGCTGTTGCCAAGCCAGTAATCAAGCCATTGTCCCATCTCTGTGTTCCATAAAATACGGTTCATGGCTTTTTGTCTATTTTGAGAAGCTTCTGTAAAACGTGCAACCGTGCTACTTTCTCCAATAACATTTGCTAGAAAGGCTATGTCATGTTCCATCTGTGACACAAATTTAGAAGCCCATGTTATATGCAAGGTCACACTTACAAGGCTTAATTTTCAGAGATTCTACAAATTACCTTCAGAAGAAATGCATTCAGATCAACTGGTAAAATTGATGATGTACTAGTTGTTGTGAGATCAGATTCATTCCTGCAATACAAGATAACAGCAGACATGTATTGTGCTATCAAAATTATAATGAAAAATAAATGACTAATAAGATTGCTTTGTAACTTCTGAATAATGTGTTACCTCATCCATCTTGAACTGAAATCCCATCCACTTTCAGCAGCTGATGCCAGCTCACGGTATAATTGTCTTTTTTCACAGATATTTGGGAGTTTGGAAGCAGTTTCCCTGTCCTATATCAAATGAAAAAAATACAAAAGAATGAGTACTTCACAATTGTAGGAAGTTCACGACATACACATTTCAGGAATATGAGTTGCGGAGCCTTACAATAGTTGATGATTCTGGCCGGGGTTTATTCCACATAGCATAGTACCGACTCAAGCTGTGGTTTGATCCCTGAGCATCTTGAATAGTCACTTTATGTATTCCTTGAACCAAAAAAGTGGAGAATGACAGATAAGTAAAGTCTTCCGCTTAGGTGTCCAGTAAAAAGCAATTAAGCAGAAGAACTGTATAACAAAGCCTAAAAATATAGAAACTTAAAGAAAAGCAACAGACTATTCAATAAGAACCTAAAAGGAAAAAAAACAAGAAAGTACCTGAATTCCAAAAGTGATACTCCTTAAGCAAAGCAGGAAGAGATCTTCTAACCAAATCTAAATCACCTGTTCGATTGTATATTTCAACAATCATCGCAGCCAGGACAGGAGGCTGACTGAACATGTGAAAAAAAGAAAGACACAATAAGAATTTGCACAGCATGAAAAGAGGAAGTAGATGACACTGGATTACTCATATAACCATAACTTGTACACAGTCAGTCCTAGTACGGTTTTTCTAGCCAACAACCAACACCCTCATGCCCACCCCTTTCAAAAAAAACAAAATAGAAATATTAGGGAGGGGACAGATCACAATAAAATAAGATCGAAATATAAGTGGACATCCTGATTTTCCATAAAAATAGCTAAGATATGAAAGAGATACAATTACTCTCTCTGCAACCTTTTATGTGCGTGATTTAATTAGGGGCAAATTCAGAAGTTAAGCTGACTTGAATGTTTTATTGGTAGTATTAACAGAAAAATAGCATCATTGGAAGTTGATTTGAAATGCCCCCAAAACTGAAACTTTTGCATAAAGGCGATACATACAAGTAAAGCATCTTAAAAGCTGTAAGTTTTACGAATCAATATGTAAAGAATACTTGCCTTCTGTTGCTGTAGTATGCTCTTGCACCATTAAGAACATAACCAAATTGATCTATCAGAGAAACCAGATTAGTCACAATCCCTTTTGCAGTTTCATACATCTTGCTTGCTAACAAACCCCTGCATCAAAAATATATCTAATGTATAAGATTTTCTCATAGAAAAAGAGAACTATCAAAACGGAAATAAGTGCAGGAACTCCGGGAAGTATCACAAGATGTCACATTGCAACATCATCACCTCACGCATAAATCACTTAACAATGAGACTAGATTCCAGCTTGATAATTAAAGTACAGAACAATGAAAAGATTGCATATTTGTCAAAAAGGCAGGCCTCAAGAATATTTATATTGTTCAGAAACCACAACATATAAAGATCTAACAATAGATCGAAACTTTTCAGAGGAAGGTTCAGTAGATAATGTTTATTATACTAATCATTCGTATCGGCTACCTCAATGTTCAAATTTTAGCAACATGATCTCTTTAGAAAGCAAAGCAATTGGACATTATGTAAAAAGTGAGCTGAACTTCTGTCTGTTTCACAATGTCAACTATCTCATACACTGAAAAGAAGTAACTTCCACTCACTATTTTCTTTTCACTTTAACTTTACTAATTTACTTCATGAAAACCTAACAGAAGCAACAATGAAGAAATAACATATACCAAAAGATAATTAACAACAATTAACACAGGTAAGCAAGAAAAAAGACTAACCTTATTACCCAATAAGAATCCCAGTAATAAACCTCTCTGAAACGTGATCCTGGTATAATAACTGGATTTTTCAATGGAAGCAAAGTATACATCTCTGGTTTTTCCAATACTTTATCAGAAACTTTCCTGCTTAAATTCTTCCAAAGTGAATGAACCTCCAATGCCCAAGCCCTCACTTCAGAATTCTTCACTTTTGGCAAAAAACCTTCAGGCTCAGCTACATAATCTACTGGCTCAACATAAACCAAATCCTCATCTGCACCATTCAAATATTTGCCTAAAAACACATCCAAATCATGTGCTGGAATTGAACCATTCACAGATCTTGGAAGTTTATTAAAAGCTTCAACTGTTATTGAAAGGTTGTGTTTCAGTGGCATATCAACATACAGTTTTGGATCAAACCCTTTGCGGCCATAGGATTGAAGAGCAGCTTCTTGAACCTTTTCAAGAAAAATAACTAAAGAGGTTGTGGGAATTACATGGGTCTTTTCAATGGATGTACATGTTTCAGCTTTAATCATATTCAGGGCTGTGAATGACATGAATAAAGTAAAAATCACAAAAAATGTGGATTTATACATATTGTAAGAGAAGTTAAGGGGTTGAATTGGTTGAATACTAATGCCATAGCCAATTGTTGGAGCGCCAATTTATATAGGTTAATTTGAAGGAAAACAAATTTGGTTTATTTAGAGCAGAAAAGGCCGGCAGTGGGAATAAGCAGGTAAATTGAAGAAGTCTGAAAAATCTAACTTTCGATGGGTACTATACTATGCAAGACTCTGAACTGAACTAGAAAACTAAACCTACTTAGATTGTTACGAGGATTCTCGTCTTTGTTTCTTTTTAGCCACTGTTGTAACACGTGTAGATTTCTGAACTTATCGCGTTTTACTAAAAAGATTCTTGATTTTGTGTTCAAACGGTCCCCTTTGATTTGCACTAGTGTTTTCCTATTCCTGTTCCACAAACGTATTTGTGGTAGTTTGGTGCGTGGACAAGATTGGGTTGCTATGAGATGAATACCCTCCGCTTCCAATCAAAAGGTTATGAGTTTGAGTCAGCCAAGAGTAAAGTGGGGAGTTCTTGGAGGGAGGGAGCCGAGGGTCTATTGAAAACAGCCTCTCTACCCTAGGGTAGGGGTAAGGTACCCTAAATTATACTGTTTTGTTGTTGTTGTTGTTGGTACGTGGACTAAATTATCCTAAGACTAATTTATATCACATGAGAGGTGAAATAAAATAATCACAAGTTTAATGGGATAAGGTGGGATAAGATGAGATATTTTAGATTAAGTCTGGGATTAAATTTATACCGTGTTTGGTTGGCAGTATAAATTTATAACGCCAACCAAACACGGTATAAATTTAATCACACATCTTATCCCACCTTATCCCTCGTACCAAACGACCCCAAAGGGTTTAACTTTGATACCCTAAAATAAAAAACGGAAAAGAACATATTTGACCCTTTACTTTCTAATATTATTTAAATTCTTACTTAAATTTTATTGTATCGTATCGTTAAATTTATCGTTACGTAACAAGGAAAAGTGTCATTATATAACGATCGATTTGGGGTCATCTAATCGTTTCCTTATTTTTTTTTCTCATCTTGCCCGTTCTTATTATTAATCCTATTTTATCATTTACCCTATATTTTTACATAATAATTCTATCACATACCTTACTTTTTCTTTGTAATAGTGCAAGTTTATTTTTCATATTGTTGGTGCATAACATCATAAAACGACAACAAATAATATAATTTATCCAAATATTATATACATCAAAATGATACCGTACAATATAATACATGAAACGATGAATAAACAAGTTGTATTCACTCTATATAAGCCTATAGTAAGCCAAATGATCAAATCTGAGGCCACATATGCAATGATCCGACCCGATTTATTTACAAACTCCCCCCCCCCCCCAAAAAAAATAAAAATAAACCACAAACCGATCAGAATCCCCACCCTTAAAACGAATTAATCTAATTACAGCTCAATACAAAATTTAGAGGATTAATTTCACACATGATCACTAATAAACCACTAGGCTAATGTGTTATTGCTCAGCAAATACAACTACAACGTTTTTTAACCATACAAAGAGTAAAGGACGAAAGCAAGTAAGAAAGTCACAAGTTGCATATTAAATTGCTTTTTTTTACAAAGTACTTATGTAAACAAACTGTTTATAAACAGAAGAAAGGGACCTGAATATTTGAGGACAAAATCAAGAATATTTTAGTGAAATGCTCTACCTTCAGAAATCTGCACGTGTTACAACATTAATGGCGGAGCATAAACAAAGACAATAATTGACAGGTCCAATAATTGGCTATGGCATAACCAATTCAACCCCTTAACTTCTCACAATATGGCCATAATTGTTATGATTTTCACTCTGTTTATATTATCATTAACAGCAATGAATATGATTAAATCTGAAACATGTACATCTACTAACAAGGGACCTGTAATTCCAACAACCCCTTTAGTTATTTTTCTTGAAAAAGTTCAAGAAGCTGCTCTTCAATCCTATGGCTACAAAGGGTTTGATGCAAAACTATATGTTGACATGTCACTTAAACAGAATCTTTCAGCAACAGTTGAAGCTTTTAATAAGCTTCCAAGAACTGTGAATGGTTCAATTCCAACACATGATTTGGATGTGTTTATAGGCAAATATTTGAATGGTGCAGATGAGGATTTGGTTTATGTTGAGCCAGTGGATTTTGTTGCTGAGCCTGAAGGTTTTTTGCCAAAGGTGAAGAATTCTGAGGTGAGGGCTTGGGCATTGGAAGTGCATTCACTTTGGAAGAATTTAAGTAGGAAAGTTTCTGATCATGTATTGGAAAATCCAGAGTTGTATACTTTAATTCCATTGAAAAATCCAGTTATTATAGCAGGATCGCGTTACAGAGAGGTTTATTACTGGGATTCTTACTGGATAATAAGGTTAGTCTTTTTTTCCTTGCTTCCCTATGTTAAATGGGAGCCTCGGCATAACTGGTAAAGTTGTTGTAAAGTCATGTGACTAGGAGGTCACGAGTTCGAGCCGTGGAAACAGCCTCTCGTAGAAATGCGGGTAAGGTTGCATATAATAGACACTTGTGGTCCAGCCCTTCCCCGGATCCCATAGCGGGAGCTTAATGCACCGGGCCTTTGTTAAATGCTGTTAATAATTGTTGCTTTTGCTTGTTTTTACATGAAGTAAATTGGTAAAGTTGAAATGAAAAGATATTAGTGAGTGGAAGTTACTTCTTTTCAGTTTATGAGATAGTCGATATTGTGCAAGTGATAGAAGTTCAGCTCATGTTTTACACAAGATCGAATTACTTTACTTTCTAAAGAAACAATGAATTGGTTGAATGAATATTATCTACTGTTCTATCCTATGAAAAGTTTAGTATTTGTTAGATCTTTTAAGTGTTGAAGTTTCTGAACACAACTCTGCATTCTGTGAATGTAAGTATATTCTTGAGGCCTACCATTTCGACCAGAGGCGGAGCCAGGGTTTGAAGCATGTGGGTTCGGGATTCTTGTTTGTTTATGTTACTGAGTTCTAAATTAATAATTTATATATCTGTAATAAACTTTTTAAGAAAAATACATGGTTTAGACCAAAGTTAATGGGTTCGACAAATCCTATGCTAGCTCCGCCCCTTATTTCGACAGAAATATGCAATCTTTTCTTTGTTCTATGGTTTGATTAACGTGCTGGAATCTAATTTCATTGTTAAGTGTTATTGTATGAAGTGATGATGTTGCAATGTTCCGTATTCTGATACTTCCAGGAGTTCCTGCCCTTATCGTCCTTTTAATAGTTCTCTTTCGAGCAAATCTTATACGTTAGCCATATTTTTTATGCAGGGGCTTGTTAGCAAGCAATATGTATGAAACTGCAAAAGGGATTGTGAGTAATCTGGTTTCTCTGATAGATCAATTCGGTTATGTTCTTAATGGTGCACGAGCATACTACAGTAATAGAAGGCAAGAATCTTTTCACATCTTGATTCATAAAACTTGCAGCCTTTACGATGCTTTAACTTGTGTATGTTCTTCCTATATGTGACAGTTTCAGTTTTTGCGACACCTCACCAACTTTCAATGGTTTATTTTTCTTTTAATACTATCAATAGAACATGGAAACAGCCTCTCTGCCTTTCCAAGGTAGGGGTAAGGCTGCGTACATCCCACCCTCCCCAAACCCCAGTGGGATTACACTGGGTTTGTTGTTGTTGTACTACCAATAGAACATACTAGTCAGCTTAACTTATTGCACATAAAATGCGAAGGAGGGAGTAATTGTATATCTTTCACTACTTAGCTCATCTTTTCATGCTGTGAAAATTCTTATCGTATCTTGTGTTTCACATGTTCAGTCAGCCTCCTCTCCTGGCTGCAATGATTGTTGAAATATACAACCGGACAGGCGATTTGGACTTGGTTAGAAGATCTCTTCCTGCTTTGCTCAAAGAGTATCATTTTTGGAATTCAGGTACTATCTTGTTCTTTTCTGTTCCTATTAAATTGGCTGTTGCTTTTCTAGCAATGTGTTGGCTATGTTAAGTTTATACTATGTTTTTGGGCTTTATTATTCAATTCTTCTGGCTTAAATGCTTTTTATGGTAAGTCTGTCATTCCCACTTTTTTTGTAGGAATCCATAAAGTGACTATTCAAGATGCTCAGGGATCGAACCATAGTTTGAGTCGATACTATGCTATGTGGAATGAACCCCGGCCAGAATCATCAACTATTGTAAAGCTTGCAATCTCATATTTCTGACTTGGATTATCATGATATTCCTGCAAGTGCAAACTACAGGTTCTTTTTATTTTGCATTTGATATAGGACAGTAAAACAGCTTCCAAACTCCCAAATATCTGTGAGAAAAGACAATTTTACCGTGAGTTGGCGTCAGCTGCTGAAAGTGGATGGGATTTCAGTTCAAGATGGATGAGGTAGCACATTATTCAGACGTTATAATGCAGCCTTACTAATCATTTATCTCTCATTATAGTTTGATAATGCGAAACTGTTTTTATCTTGTATCGCAGGAATGAACCTGATCTCACAACAACTAGTACAACATCAATTCTACCAGTTGATCTGAATGCATTCCTTCTGAAGGTAAGTTGTAAAATCACTGAAAATTAGGCCTTGTAAATGTGACCTTGCATATAACATGGGCTTTTAAATTGTATCACAGATGGAACTTGACGTAGCCTTTTTAGCAAATCTTGTTGGAGATACTAGCATTTTTGCACGATTTACAGAAGCTTCTCAAAATAGACAAAGGGCCATCAATTGTATCTTTTGGAACGCGGAGATGGGGCAATGGCTTGATTACTGGCTAGGCAATAGTTACACATCCGAGGTGGTATATCTTGCACGAATTCGTGCACATGTTTTCACACCTTGAAAACTTAAAGCATTCTAAGTTTTGTTTCACTTGTTTGTGATATTAGGATATTTATAAATGGGAAGATATACACCAGAACAAGAAGTCATTTGCCTCTAACTTTGTTCCTTTGTGGATTGAATTATTCAATTCAGGTCTGTATACTATATCTCTGATATATATATGGATATAGACATCACTACTTGAGCATATAATGATATTCTTTCTGATTTGTTACAATTGAAGATGATATCACAACTCGAAAAGTTGTTCAAAGTCTCGAGAACTCGGGCCTGCTTCAACCTGCAGGGATTGCAGGGACCTTGTCTAATACTGGACAACAATGGTACATAGCTTGTTTTTACTCTTATTGAAATAAAGTGGAAAATTTATGATACTAAGGTGCTTTTTAATCTTTGATCACTCATATCAATTTACAATAGGGATTTTCCAAATGGTTGGCCCCCCATTCAACACATGATCATTGAAGGTCTCGCGAGGTCTGGGCTAGAAGAGGCAAGAGCCTTAGCTAAAGACATTGTTATCCGATGGATAAGAACGAACTATGTAGCTTACAAGAAAACCGGAGCAATGTATGAAAAATACGATGTGACAAAATGTGGAGCATACGGAGGTGGTGGTGTATATGTAGCCCAAGTAAGTACAGGCACAGATTTTCGCATCTGTTGATTTTCCTGCAGTTTATTTGATATTGGCATAGTCAAGAGCTTTTGTCACTCATATACTTTTAATCATACTATGTAAAGCAGTCTACTGTGGAAAACCAGAAAATTTTGAAGTAGACATTAAGGTCACTAAGTTCATTTTTTAAAGATTTTTTGACTATTATTTGTGTCTAAATGCAGACAGGTTTTGGATGGGCGAATGGCGTTGTACTGGCACTTCTGGAGGAATTTGGATGGCCTGAAGACTTGAAGATTGACTACTACTGAGCAGGCAGAGTAACCATTCGAGCTGACGAAATTAGAAATATTATCCGTGAACATGTTGAACAATATAACGGAGAAGTAAAGATTGTAAATATTGGCAATGTATTTCGCGATGGTGTTGCTCGTATTCACGGTCTTGATGAAGTAATGGTGAGTGAATTAGGAGAAGTTGAAGAGGGACAATAAACATTGCTCTGAATTTGGAATCAAATAATGTTGGTGTTGTATTAATAGGCGAACAACTTCAAATTAAAGTGAAATTAGATGATTCTATGCTTTAATAGATGAACAAAAGTTATTCTTATACCCTTTTGTCTTAGTCCGTTACTCGAATGATCACTCGACTATCTGAAATTACCTAGTAAAGTCATGTTTCTTTGTTTGTAAGAGAAAATTCACTTAACTATTTATATAGCACTTAGAAAGTCAAGTAGACTAGATTTCTCAAACTTTCGATGGCCAAATACCTATTTTATCCTCTATATTATAACTTTTATCTTTTTTAATACCTTTTAAATATTATGATCCCCCCCCCCCCCCCCTCGTTTTACTCTACGTTATGGACTTTTCCATAAAATAAATATATCTTATTTATAAACTAGAAAAGCAAAAAGTAGTTTTCAGGCATATATAATGTTGAAACAAAATAATTGAGCAAACTTTTAAAGCACATACAATATATATATTATAAATAACCTCTATTTTAAATATTTAATTTTTGCATGGAATATATCCTTTAAAAGCTTTTATTCTCTTTCATTCTCAATTATGCAAATACATTTGAGTTTTGTTGTTATTATCAAAATTACCGATACGAGCAAATTATTCTAATTAACTTTTTTACGGTACTTAATTATTTTATTTATCAATTTCAGGTGCTTAAACTCTAATTTTATAACTCAAATACATTTTTTAATATAATATTTATTTTATTTAGAAAATTATTCATCGAAACAAGGTATACACAATATGCCTACGTTAAGACTAGTTAGAGAATAGTTTAAATAGAGGGATGAAAGGATTGGATTAGCTTCAGTAGCATTTAACAAATTAAGTCAAATCCGCTATAAAATCAGCAACTCAATTACATTTTACTTGGTCCAAAGTTCAAATGACACCGCATTAATCCCAAAATATAATTCTCCTACAATTTGAAATTGTAAACTATATTTATGTTTTTTTAAATTTTTTAAATTGTTGAAGTAGTCGCTAATATGGCAACCTTTTGTTTTTTTTACACTGTCAGGTTCCAAAGAATATCTAGAGGTGATCTTAAATTCCGAAATTTGTAACCAAAGGTTACCTGCTACAACTAATAAAGATGATTGATAGTGTAATTTGTTTTTATACTGATAGAATATAACTTAAACTCTAGTCTCTAAAATGAATATTTCGAAGTTTTTGGAAGGTACCTTAATAAATGTTGCACCTGTTCATAACGTTGGCAAAGAACAAAGTAGACAATTTAGAAGTTGTAGGGATCAGAATACAAAATATACACTAGTAGATAATGTAACATGGTGAAGTTATAGTTCTTGAATTAGCATTCTCCCTATTTCCTACATTACAAATTCTGCAAAAGAAAATGGAGTAAAATACACAGATGTAAAATGTTGTTACCAGATATTCTAATCTACATGTTCCCTCCAGCAAAGTAGCATGTAAAGACAATGACGTATGATATAAAGCTTAGCTCTTTTATCTTTCAAAGTCTTACTTCTTGGTACAGAAATTCTTGCCTTGCTATTCTTGTATGAAGTTGAGCCTTCCATTTTTGTAGATTGCCTTTGATTTTGAGAATTAGTTTCTTTTAGAACTTCCATTGGAGTTACTACTAAAACATGCCTCAGTTTCAGTTTCTTATTATAAGACTGTTATATTTGTTTTTTATGTTGAAGTCTATAGGCTGCTGCCACTAGTCTTTTTGGCAGTAAACCAGGGGCCTTGTTTCCTGCTTCTTTTTTTTAGTGACTTCTTTTCTAAATTATTTACTGCAGACATGGATCCTTAGAACAACGGAAAAGTTGTCTCTGTGTGAATTGTAGGTCACGGGTTCGGATCGTGGAATCAACTACTGATGTTTGTATCAGAGCAGACTGCCTATATCATATCCCGTCGGGGGTGTGGACCCTTCCCCGACCCTGCATGAACGTGGAATACTTTGTACACCGGCTGCCCTTACGGCAGGCATGGCCAATAAACCTGGTTTTCTGGTTAACTGTTATCTGTAACTGTTGCTGCAGTCTCGAGGACTTCAGTAAAAGGACAATTAGGGGGCTGTTTGCATAGCCGTTCTTGTTTTTTTACTAGATATTTTACTCAACAGAGTTCACACTTGACCTTGAATTACATAAGTCCATTTATCTGCAGTCAAAGTTTCAGGATCTGGCATATCAAGACTATTTGTTTTTTACTACTTCTGTTTTCTAAAGGTTCCTATGTACATATTCCTACTGATCTTTTAATTTGGATTCCCCTTTAATATAGTTTGCTTCATTAAAGTATAGTAATTTTTTTTTCACTTTTGGTCACAACAAACCTGTCAAAATATGTTGTATGTGGATGTTTCTCTAGTTTTATTTATTGTTTTTTGGCTGGAGTAAGTAGAGCGCAATGGATAACATGGTTTGTATAAGTCCCTCTCTACAACAACAACAACAAACACAGTGTAATCTCACAAGTGATGTCTGCGGGGTAGTGTGCATGCAAACCTTACGACCCCTACCTTGTGAGGGTAGAGAGTCTGTTTTCGATAGACCCTCGGCTCAATGTGCCGACCATCTCTAATTTAGAAAAATTATCTATAATGTATTGTTTGTTAGAGTCTTCCTTTTGGCAAAATCTTTTGAGAGGTGTTAGTGTTTTCGTATACATTTATTTAGAATAGTTAGAAAGAGGAAAACATCACTTAATGCAACGAAATAGTAAAGAGAGTGTCAAGCACAGTTTTCATGTCACTAGAAATCTCCTTTTCAGCAAGAATCTCATTTTTTGTAGTAGGAAAAAAGGGCGGGTCCGTGTACGAAATATTTCGTGTTAATGCAGCATTTAGGGAAGGGTCATACCCCAAAGCTTGGGTTGTGATGTAGGTAGTCTACTCTAATGCAAACATTAATTCTGATTCCACGGCTCGAACCGTGACGATTGAACTTTCTTCCCTTTTTCAACAACAACAACGACGACCCACTAAAATCCCACTAGTGGGTCTGGGTAGGGTAGTGTGTACGCAGACCTTACCCCTACCCCGAGAGAGTAGAAAGACTATCAAGATTCTTATATGTTTCCAATTTTTGAAGCTTTGGTTATACAACTTGCCCGTTTGAATTGACTTAAAAAAAGTAACTTATTAGCAGAAATAGCTTTAAGTCAAAAAGTAATAAATTGGGATTGCCCAACTTATTGCTTTTGGCTTGTTTTAATCAATTTTTAACTTACTTTAAGCACTTTTTGACTTTGTCAAACACTGAAAAAAACTAAAAAGAGCTTAAAAGTTGAATTATCCAGCTTAAAAGTCAATCCAAACATTTTCTTAGTGTTTTGATCATCTTCTTCCTTTATTATCAGTATTTGATAGTTGGTGCCTCTCTTTCTGCCATGACAGGGGTATTCTGAAGTTTGACAGCCTCTTTCTTCCTTTTTGTGGTGAGAAATGCAAAGCAGGAAACTGCAGATCCCTCTATAGTAACTAGTACTACATGTTTTTCTTCTTTGTTTGTTCTTTTGTATTTGTCCACCAATGACTAACTATTCCAAAGTATCAAGAACCTGTGGATAAGGTACATTTTTTACGTGTTTCTTTGTCCTCATTGGCCTAAGAAGATATTATGTCTTTATTTTATTTTCTCTGAACAAAATAAAGAAACCTGTACACGGTCAAAACCGAATTTGCCCTTCATATGACTAATCGAGATTGGAACATGATGGTCCATGGTTCGTCATTGTAATATCGAGCCATGATGTGAAGATATGTTGTCAAGCTCGAGCCCCAGAGACCGACCGATATCGAGATCGACCAAAATCGAGATCAACCCAAGAGACTGATCAATATCGAGATCGGCCAAGATCGAGATCGAGACCCTGAGACCGATCAAAATTAAGACCGGTCTAGATCAAGATCGAGCCAAGGAACAAAAGAGTCGTTATAGCCACATTCGGAGAGAGAATCTCGACGAAAATCACGGATTGAATCAAGGAAAAACTAATTAATTAATCTATCATGAGATCCCCACTATGTATTTTTAATTATATCCAAAGTAGGATTCCTCAACTATATTAAGAGTGGTTATCATTCATTCAGGATGACTCAATTTATTCATTCACACATTTAGACTTATTAAGATTTACATAACATCTAGTAAAGATTATCCTTTTTGGGGCTTTGATATTGATTCATATTTCTCTCTTATCAATCACTCTCCATTCAATTTAGGGTTTGTATTCATTCCCTTTATAGTTAATTTCCATATATATTTGCTCATTTTTCTAATTTGTACCAAGTTATACCACGTATCCTTAGAACTACGTATAAATTCAACTCTATCCGTTTTTCGGGTAAATAGTTTGGCACCCACCGTGGGGCTAAGGATAACAGTAGTTATTTGGTACGAATCTCTGTAAAATATACCATTTTACACTTGCTCTTGGAAGTGTCTTTGATTTCAGGTTAAAAACGACGAACTCTCAATTAATGGTCCTACCTATCGAAAACGAAGCTGGCCTTCAAGATGAGAACAACAACCTGACGATCGGAGATGAAAGGCCACTCGTCGATCCCATTGGAACTCGGGCCGTCGATCCAATTGACGTTAATTCGCATGTGGCCATTGAAGCAAACTAACATTCCGACCCCAAAAAACAACATTCATGGTGGAACTCGTTCTACAGTTCGAAACACCCAAAAGGTTGGAGAAGACAGGATCAACATGCGTATGATTTTTGAAATGTTGCAAGCTCAACAAGTAATGATAGTTCAGTTGCAGAGCCGAACCCAGACACCGAGCAGGCCCGAGCCCGGTCCACCCCGAGAAGTCACCTACAAAACGGGGTCAGCTGTAGTAAGATCAATGAACAAGAATCGGGGACTAATCCTGAAATTATTAGGATGCTCGAGAAACTGACAAAACGAATCGAGTCAGGAGAAAAGAGGATTGAAGCAAACGACAAAAAAATAGAAACTTATAACTCCAGGGTTGATCAGATTCCCGGGGCACCACCGGTATTGAAGGGCTTGGATTTTAAAAAATTCGTACAAAAGCCTTTCCCCCCAAGCGCGGCTCCCAAACTGATCCCGAAGAAGTTCCGAATTCCCAAAATTCCTAAATATAATGGGACGACCGACCCCAACGAACATGTCACCTCTTACACATGTGTTATTAAAGGGAACGATCTAGAAGACGACGGGATCGAATCCGTATTATTGAAGAAGTTCGGGGAAACCCTGTCAAAGGGGGAAATGATATGGTATCATAATTTACCGCCTAACTCTATCGATATTTTTGCTATGCTTGCATATTCTTTCGTAAAAGCACATGCCGAAGCAATAAAGGTCGAGACCAGGAAGTCAGACCTTTTCAAGGTAAGGCAAAAAGATAACGAGATGCTAAGAGAGTTCGTATCTTGTTTCCAAATGGAACGGATGGATCTACCACCTGTCACGGGCGATTGGGTTGTTCAAGCTTTCACCCAAGGACTGAACGAACGAAGCTCGATGGCTTCACGACAGTTGAAGCAGAACTTGATCGAGTACCCGGCTGTTACCTGGGCTGATGTACACAATCGATATCAATCAAAGATTAGAGTCGAAGACGACCAGTTGGGTTCTTGGTCCGTTATTAAAAGGGACATCGACCGAGAACCAAGGTCGAACAAGGACCGATATCGGCCGTATAACGGAGATCGTAGGGGTAGCAAACCTGCACGCAACTTCGTACGAGGCGAAATGAGAAGTGATCGAGGCCAAGGGTCTCAGGGGCTGATGAACAATAATGGGTTCGACAGGCATACCGGACCTAAGAAAGCACCACAACTATCAGAATATAACTTCAACATCGATGCATCCGTCATTGTGTCGGCTATCGGACGCATCAAAGATACTAAATAGCCTCGACCTCTACAGTCCGATCCATCCCAGAGAAATCCCAATCAAATGCGCAAGTATCATGGCACCCATGACCACAAAAATGAAGACTGTGGGTAGTTGAGAGAGGAGGTAGCCCAGTTATTCAATGAAGGGCACCTTCGAGAATTTTTAAGTGACAAGGCCAAAAACCATTTCAAAAACAGAGATTTCAATAGACAAAACGAACAAGAAGAGCCAAAACACATCATCCCATGATCATCGGAGGGATCGATGTCCCCTAGGGGCCGGTACTTAAACGCACTAAGATGTCAATTGTAAGAGAGAAGTGATCTTGGAATCATGATTACACACCTAAATGAACCTTGTCCTTTAGTGACGAAGACGCAGAAGGAATCATGCAACCCCATAACGATGCACATGTAATATCTGTACCTATGAATAAAACTCAAGTTAAGCGTGTGTTAATTGATCCAGGTAGTTCGGCCAACATTATTCGATCAAGGGTCATAGAGCAACTCGGTCTACAGGACCAGGTCGTGCCCGCAACCCTGGTACTAAATAGATTCAATATGGCGTGTGAAACTACTAAGGGCGGGATAATGTTACCGGTAAACGTGGCCGAGACCATCCAAGAAACGAAGTTCCACGTGATCGAGGGAGATATGACATATAATGCCCTTTTTGGGAGGCTGTAGATCCACAACATGAGAGTAATACCCTCGACCCTTCACCAGGTTCTGAAATTCCCAACATCAGAGGGAATCAAAACGGTCTACGGGGAGCAACCAGCCGTAGAGGCTGTGTTTATCTTTTGAATCCGGACAAATCTCGAGTCCAAGTACGTTATTTGTGATGATTCTCTCATATCTATCTTGATTTGCACTAAGCCCTAAAGGTTAGAGTGTCAAATCTTCTTTGATTTGAACCAAATTTGGTTCAAACTCTGGTTTTTTTAACATTTCTTCGTCTATATTTGCTCTATTACTTATGCGTCTGTTGATTTTTGCCGATTTTGTGACTTACCTAATTTAGGGTTTCAATTATAAGTTTCCCTTTTTAAGTTCCTATATATGTTTATTTTGTACTAATATGTGTTCTTTTCCTTTATTCTTGCTGATTTTGTGTTTTACCCAAAATTAGGGTTTCAGTCTCTTTTTACTCGAACTAATCTGTTTCAATTTCATGTCTCTTTTGAATAATCCCTGTCTACGTTCATTTATATATGTTAATACATGATTCTTTGACATTATTCTCTGCTAATTTCGGGGTTTACCTAATATAGGGTTTCCAACCCTCTTTACTTGAATCAAATCTGGCTCGATTGAGTATTCCTTTTACAATGATCTCTTGTCTGCCTGATGTGATTCTTTACCTTATTTCCTACTGGTTTTGTGCATTTTTTCACCTAAAACTTAGGGTTCAACCCTACTGATTTAAACACTAACCTCAGTATTTAAGTGAGGGAATTCTTTAATGCTAGACATTATTCGAACCCCTCCCCACTCCCCTTTGAAATAAAGTTTAGAACTCAAATTTTTTCACTCCTAGCAATACTACTCTGTGCTTTTGATTCCTGGCCGGCTGGAAGCCAAGGCCAGAAATCCTCAATTGTTTTGCTTCTGTTGGTAACAATTGTTATACTGTTGGATTCTTTTTTCCTGTTTCATCTTAACTGGTGAGTTTATTGAATCCTTTGCTATTCCATTATGATTACCTGCTTAATGTGTTACTGTTATCAAACCATGTTACCACTAATGCTATTACCTGTATTTAAGACATGTTGAACTTAGTTTGAATCTGCCTAACTCTGTGTAATTTAGGGCTATTATTTAGCCTTAAATGCCTTCATACCTTTCCTAAGGACTGTTTAGTTATATGTGCCTTAACAGATTCATCAGTTTGTTTATTGAACTTGTCACCATATGACTTGTTTGGTACTGTGCTCACTATGTTATGATACCTTTGCTAAATAGTGTGTTCCTGACCTACTGTTAATCAATGAGCTTTCTTTCTGTGACTTAGTCTGATCTGCAGTCTTTGTTATCACTGCATGTGACTTTGTTAATTCTTAAAAACTTGATTAAGTATGCTTAGGTTCAAATATGTTTGCTATTTGTTTGTACATGCTCTATATGTGATTTTATCCTTAAGTGTATCCCCTAATCCCATCCTACTCTCCTGAATCCTCATTCTTTGCTAGCTGAAAGCCAAAGCTATTTATTATAGCACTGCTCAGGGTTCATGTGAGACCCTTATGAACTCAGACACACTAGGATTTGGTCCCTAGTCTTCCTTGAACTATTTCTGATCATTTTCTCTAGTGTGAGCACTGCCCTGGGTTCCTGAAGCCCTTGGGAACTCTGACACACTAGAGATTTGGGTTCTGTATGCTTATCCTTGAAATATGGGTGAATTATTCACTACTGGTTATTGTGTATCTATGAACATGGGCATTTGGAACTACTGTGAGTTGAAGGCCTGGCCTGTCCAGGTGTATTTGGGTCTGTTGTAGGCTCCCTATAGTTTTACTTACCTTGTAATTCATTCATTAAATTCTGGTATGTAATAATTATTTGTAATAACAATTCTGGGTATTAGTAAAAATGGGAAAGGGTTCTTATTTTATACTTGCTATAAAGTGGGGGTAGAAATCCTGCCTAAAAGGTTAATGCTGTGATGTTGGATGTTATATGTTAGAAATCATGCTTCTAGGTATCTTATTATGTTCGGTCATTATGTGTTAGCAACCATGTCCATAGGCTCAATGTTTGGCTCAATTATGTTACGTTACAAACCATGCCTATAGAAATGGTATGGTCCGATGTGTGTGTGAATTCCTGCTTACATACTGTTTCGTTCAGATGATAGAAATCATGTCTATAGGATTCAAAAACTGTTTAGATTGTAGAAATAATGTCTATAGGATTCAAAACTGTTCAGATTATAGAAATCATGCCTATAAGATTCAAACTGGATCAAGTTATAGAATGCACGCCTGAATCTGTTTAATTGTTGTTTATGCCCGTTTTCTGTGCTGTTACCTTCATTAGAAAATATGCCTATAGGATTAAAACAAATAATTCTAGGTTTGTTTCTGTGACCTGCCACTATTTACTATCGCACAGAACACCTAGATACCATGCTGGTAGGCTTAATTGTATCATGCTAAAATTAGTAGGCAAACTTTTTAATTCCTAATAATCGCATTAAGAAATTGACTTTGTATACGACTGTCTGCTTGTTCGTCAATATCACATAGATATCCCGCCTATAGGATTTTGCAATTAATAAAACCTATTAATGCTAATCAGTTTGGCGTGCATTTGATGTCTAAATGTGGAGGGTAACTTGAGCCCATACTTGTTTCTATTTGAAAGTCCTAACTATTTTTTGTATGTCGTCTAGTTTTCTCCTTTTGAACAACCTAAGTTAAGGTCTAGAACTGCCCTGAAATAGAGGTCCAAATGCCTCCTGGACCATAGGCATGGGACGGGTAGTGCACGCATAGGGTTCGACTTAGAATCAAATAGAGCGCTTTAGGTAAACAACTTAAAGATAGTAATTGGGTAGAAGGAGATGATAGTTTGCGCCCGCTGAATAATATGAGTAACACCCCGTCTTGAGAGAGTTATGAAGTATTATTTAAGTCGCACGGGGTGATCCTTTAGGCTAAAAAACTTAGGACCCTCCCACATTCCTGTTAAAATAGTTCTTTCTTTGTCCAAATTGTTTTTTTTTTCTCTTAAAGTAATTCACATGATTTGAGTTCGGTCTGGACCCACTGTTGTGGACCTCGATGAGTGCCTAACACCTTCTCCTCGAGGTAATTTGAGCCCTTACCCGATCTTTGGTGATGCAAACTAGTAAACACGAGTCATTTGCAAATAGGTGCCCTAATGCTCCTTAATCCGTTAGGTGGCGACTCTTCTCTTTTAATAACCCTTCCTCCATTTTTAAAAGAGTTGTCAATGTTGAAACCCGATTTCGCGAGAAAGAGGGGCGTGACAGCATGGCGGCTCTGCTGGGGATATCCTTAGACTCTTACCATAATGAACTTGGTCTGTGTGAATTAGTCTCTCTCGATAAGTGTGTCTTTATTATTTTATGCTCAAATTCATTGTTTATTTGCTACATGCACACCCCTTCCCTATATTCCCTTTTACATGAAATTACATGCAACTTTTCGTTTAACCTTGTTCGTTGGCTTCAATCTTTATGTCTTTCCCAATCCCTACCCTTTTACTGCTTTATTATAATTTTTCCATTATGCGAACTAACTCCTTCTTTGTTTTTCTTTCTTTCCTGTCTTTACATTTATTAAATACCGCATTTATCGCTTTCATCATGCAAAATACTTGATAAGGTGTTGTTTTGTTTTTTGCATAATTACATGCTCTGCATCATATTCCACTCGTGCGCAATTAATACCATAGCGGCACTTGATGAGTGTCCGCGCTCTTCCTATATTATCCTTTTTAAATTTGGAAAGACTTATCTGCGGCAAAACTAGTCGATCAGCGGTGCAGTCGACGGTTCCGTGCCTTTCCCTCTCAAGTTGTCCGCTTGAGGGTACCAGTCTAAACTTCTATAGAAAACCCTACTCTGATATTAATTGTGTATGCATCATGTCCAAACCTAGCATGAGTTCGAATGTTGTCCTCATAATAACTCTCTAAGGAAAGCCTTGTCCAAAGTCCATCGGGATTTCCATAATCCCAACTGGCACGATCATGATATGTGCATTATTTGGAGAAAACGTGTCGATATGCTAATCATTAATGTGTAAGTAGTCAAACCCGTAGGAGGAAAGGGCTAACTTTATTTGTTTTGCAGAAATGAGGCACGGAGTCCCCAGGTTCAGCATGGTCCGAAGTTTCTCACCTCTATTGCTAGACTAGTGGGAAAATCTCTCGCCAAGCGACAAGAACCATATGAAAAGAATTCTCGAAAATTTACCTTCTTTGATGGACATTCAGCCAAATAATGTACTGATCGAGGCCGCTACTATGTTCTGGGATGAAAAGAGGGTTGTTTTCAATTTTGGTAACATAGAGATGACTCCCCTTCTTGAGGAAATAGGAGGTTTTGCCGGGCTACCCTGGGATAGCACTGGTCTGCTGGTACCAGAAAATCGCACTTCTAGGGGATTTCTGAAAATGATGGGTCTTAGAAAGAATGACGAGTTAGTTTGCTTGAAGAAGTCCTACATACCTTTCGACTTTCTTTACGAGCGTTATGGGCACAACACATCCTACCGTATTTTTCATGATGAGTTTGCCATCACTTCCCTGGGTTGGACTCATTGTCGAGTTTTTGTATTCATCGTCTGTTTTCTGGGTATGATAGTATTTCCAATCCAAGGAGACAAGATTCACACTCGTTTGGCTATGGTCACCAAGACTTTAATGGAAGGTATTGAGGGACAGGCTTACATTATTGTTCCAATGATCGTGGCAGAGATATACGGAGCCCTGGACCACTGCAAGAAGGGATTCAGACATTTTGAGGGTTGCAATTTATTGCTACAAATATGGTTGTTGGAGCATCTTCAAATGGGACAGTACCATCAGGAATTTTCACGGCGACCATGGAATGACCACATAGCTTTCTACCATCCGAAAAGAATGACTTTCATCCCACACATGTTTTCACAACCGGAAAACATTGTGGATTGGGTGTACTTCTTTAGCAATTTAACTGATGACAAGGTCTATTGGATGTTCGAGTGGTTCCCTACCAGCGAGTTCATCATCAGGTCCAGGGATGTTCCTCATTTGGTGTTGATCGGGTTGAGGGGTATATATCCTTATGTTACTATCAGAGTCATGAGACAGGCTGGGAGAAAACAAGTCGTACCGCGAGTCTCCAAGATGAGTCATTACTAAGCAGACTTTCAAGGTGATGTCATTCCATTCAAGTGTGAAGCCCAACACATGTGGTATCTGAAGATTATTGTGGAGAAGGATACCATCGAGCCAGATCGGTACCACGTCGTTCATGTGTATTTTTACCTATCATGGTTGGATGATGACATAGCGGGAGAAGCCGAGCCAGGGTTTGATCGAGGAAACAGGGTCATAGATGAAGCTACCGAATCACAGGTAAAATACAAGAGGTTGCGCAAGAGAATCCTTGAGTCTGAGGCCAGACACTTGGAACAACACAAGGTAGACATGGAATCAATCAATGAATGGAGGGAAATTGCTACAAAATCAACGGAGAGGTTGGAGTACTTAGAGCAGGGTCAGATAGAACTTGAAGGGAAGATGAGGAAAAGGATCGTGGATTGTCAGAATACAGAGGGCAGCGAAGGAAGACACCTAGCAAAGGCGTATCTGCTGCTGGACATGCGCGACCTGGGGAATCTGATCGATGGGGCCAAGAAGGCCAAGCTTGGAGAGGGTCCCTCCGGGACCAAGTAGATTAGAATTATTGTTTACTTGCTTTTCTAGAGTCGTTTTAGAAATTGATTATAATAAGGCAAATGCCACTAGCAATTATTGTTATTTTAGAGGTTTGATCTATTTATTATATTAATGAAATGAGGCAGTTATCGGCATCAAGTTTCTCCAAATCTATGTGTCGCTAGGCCTACATCAGGCGCAATGAGGTCCCCAAAATTAGGACGCGAATTTATAATTCCGCAATACATGTTTAAATACCGCAAATATCCTTCCAAAATCCCCTACTAACTTGTTTACCTTTTTGCGTTTCTTTGTTTCGATTATTCTCATCCCCTAAGGTTGGTTCTTGCATACTGGCATCATCAGCGTATCATACCAGATCCAGAGGCCCTCCTCCTCTTCCTTCTCCTCATCCTCCAAGTGATCCTAAAAGTAAGGGAAAGGCTAAGATGGATGACGTGAGTGGTTTCAGTTTGCGCATGCGGAAAATATTGAAACTTCAGATGGTCAGAGTACTCCGGCACAGAATGATTTGGTTCTACGGTTGGAGGAGAAAATACTGGAATTGCAAGGGGAACTTGAGTAGGTCTGCAACTTGGCAAACCTCTTCCTCACCTTAAACGTCCCGGATATTAACCAACAGAATGCCCAAAGCCCAACACCTCCTCAAAACACACCAAACCAACATCCACAAAAACCCTCCCGCACCTCATCAATACGCCACACCTCCTCAAAATCCTAACCCTCCACCAGTGCCAACTCCTCCTCAACACCAACATCTTTTGACTCAGTAGCCACAAACTGCTACCTACTATACTCCTCAAAATACACCGCAACCTATCCCCGATTCGTAGAACTCAACCAATGATCATTACTACACCCAAATCCCCGACATCCACCAAAACAACCCCATATATGTAGAAACCCTACCTCACCCCACTCAACAAACCCCATACACACCGGAATTCGCCGAGAAGGACCTGCTCATCAAGAATATGGCAGAGGAACTTAAGAAGCTCACAAGCCGAGTCCAGGGTGTCAAAGGGGGTAAAGGCATTGAGGGTTTGAATTATGAAGATCTGTGTATTCAGCTAGACATAGAACTGCCGGGGGGTTACAAACCTCCTAAGTACGAGATGTTTAACGGAACAGGTGACCCAAAGGTGGATTTAAGGACATACTGTGACAAGCTCGTAGGAGTTGGAAAGGATGAGAGGATTCGCATGAAGTTGTTCATGAGAAGTCTCACTGGGGACGCCCTATCTTGGTACATCAGTCAAAATTCCAATAGGTGGGTTAGTTGGGTAAGCATGGCCTCAGATTTCATGGATCGATTCAGGTTTAATACGGAGAATGCACCAGAAGTCTTCTACATACAGAATCTCAAGAAGAATCCAACGGAGACTTTCAGCGAGTATGCTACTCGATGGAGATCAGAAGCCGCGAAAGTAAGGCCGACATTGGAAGAAGAGCAGATGAACAAGTTTTTCGTACGGGCCCAAGATCCACAATACTATGAAAGGTTGATGGTTATCGAGAATCACAAATTCTCCGACATCATCAAGCTAGGGGAAAGGATTGAAGAAGGGATCAAGAGCGGAATGGTAACTAATTTTGAGGCATTACAGGCTACAAACAAAACATTTCAGTGAGGGGGTATATCCAAGAAGAAAGAAGTAGGGGCCGTGATGGTAGCCCAAGGTCCAAAATCTCCTCTTACATACCAAACACCTCCACCCACATATCAGCCTTCACCTCCCAAATATCCACAACCCGCCACTACCTACCACACTTATAACACCCAGCCAGCATATTATCATTCACCGCCAGCCCGCCAAAACTATCAGAAACCCAAACCAAATTTCAACCGTAGGCCACCCAGACAATACACCCCTATTGCTGAACCCATCGATCAATTATACGAGAGATTGGATATGTCACCCCTATTCCCGCTGTTGCCATGGAAAACTCCTCTCAATGGGTCAATCCAAACAAAACATGTGCCTACCACTCCGTCATGAAAGGTCATACCATTGATGAATGTCGCACCCTGAAAGACAAGATCCAGACACTAATCGATACCAAGGTTATACAAGCAAAGGAGGCTGCACCTAACGTCCACAAAAATCCCCTCCCGGATCATAGGGGCGAGGGAGTAAATATGATAGAGACTGATGAAGAATGGGACCCAGAAGGGTCGATTGGGATTATTCGAGAAGGGGATGACCCAAAGAAACATGCGGCCATTCTTACTCCTATTGTGGTACAGATACATCCACCAGTTGAAGTTGAAGTAGCCGCACCAACCCCGTTCGAGGTGGAAACAACACCTACAGCTACACCTGCTCCATTCGAAGTAGAAGTAACCATACCATTCACTGTGACGGTAGTATCCACACCGCCCTTTAAATCCAATGTCGTACCCTGGGACTATGTTGTAGAAGCCAGGAGGAAAGGAAAAGCAAAAATGGAAGAATCTGGTGCAACACAAGGGATGACCGGGACTGGTAGAATTTATACACCTGAGAATTTGGGAGGAGCGAGTAGAGAAGCTGCTTCCAAGCAATCCATCATCGAAACTAGCTCAAATGATCTTTGGAGAAAGGTGCAAGTGAGAGAATATTCTGTGGTAGACCATCTGAACAAAACTCCTGCTCAGATATCCATCCTATAATTACTGTAGAATTCTGAGGCACATAGGAATGCCTTGATGAAGGTATTGAATGAAGCTTACATACCTAACAATATCACCAGTGGGGAGATGGCTAACATGGTAGGGCAAGTACTGGAGAGCCACAAGATTACCTTTCATGAAGACGAACTGCCACCAGAGGGATTAAGCCACAACAAGAAGTTGCACATCACGGTACAATGCGAGGATAAATTCATTGCTAGGGTTTTGATAGATGGAGGGTCCAGTCGCAACATCTGTCCGCTGACTACTCTGAAAAGGTTGGGTAAAGGTTTGCATGAAATACGAGCAGGGAATATGAATGTGAAGGCGTTCGATGGGTCTCAAAGGGCCACAATTGGGGAAACCAATCTATGCTTGCAGATGGGCCAGACTTGGTTTGATGTTGAATTTCAAGTGCTAGACATATCCGCCTCATACAATCTATTGTTGGGACGACCTTGGATACATGCCGCCGGGGCCGTGGCTTCTACTTTGCACCAGGATGTAAAGTTCAAATTGAATCATCAGGAGGTGATCATTTATGGAGACGGGAGTAATCCCATTTATACCAACCAAACTGTTTCGGTCGTGGAAAATAGAAGGAAGTTAGGTAGGGAGACTTATCATCTCATCGAGCACGTTAATGCAATTGATAAAGACAAATGGTGGAGCAGCAAAATAGAAAGCATACTAGCGTGGGCAAGGTATGAACCCGGTAAAGGGCTCGGGAAGAACCTCCAAGGTATTACCAAATCGATACAGCTAAAATGTCACGGGACGACTTTTGGACTTTGATATCAGTACACCTTGCAGGAGTATGACGATTGGTCGTCGCCATGGCATGGTCCTTATTACCCTCTTGAGCAGCCGGTACCACATTTGAGCCAATCCTTTCATCATGACGACATGATGTGGGGATCTGAAGAAGATGAAGTTCTAGTTGTCTTAAGGAATCTATTCTTAGAAGATGAAGACATGGATTGCAGTGTGATAGTTGAGGAGCAGGAGGAAGAAGGCCTCATCATCCAGACAGTGGAGAAGGGAGCTGTTCTCAGGAACTGGACTGCCACACCATCCAGGGCCCGACGAGTCCCAGGGTAGCATGGCTGCTAGTGTCATTCATTTTGAAAACAATTCCTTTTGAGCATTTTTGTTTAAAACATTTTTTCTTTCCTTTTAGTATTTTGCTTTAGAAAAACATTGTTTGAAGTCATTAAAATTTGCTTTGTTTGACGTTTCAATATTTATCAACGGCTTGATGTTTTATTATTATTATATTTCATATCTTTCTCTCTACAACATTACTATTTCTTACCTTGATGAACCAACGACTGTGACATGTAATGAGACAATGCAACATAAGGATAGTGACTCGGAAGAGATATAAGAAGAAGATGTGATACCTGAGGAAATCGTCGTAGAAGTTGAGAATTTTGAGAACAAACCTAAGTCCAATCTGGACGAGACTGAGGTAGTCAACTTGGGAGATTCTGAAACCGTCAAAGAAACTCGCATAAGCATTCACTTGTCACCATCAGAGAAGAAAGAGTAAACTCGTTTCTTAAGAGAGTAGGAAGACATTTTCGCATGGTCATATGATGATATGACCGGGCTGAGTACGTCTATAGTGGCTCACAAGCTACCTACCAATCCAATGTGTCCACCAGTAAAGCAGAAACTCAGAAAGTTCAAACCAGACATGAGTCTAAAAATCAAGGAAGAAGTCACCAAGCAGATCAAAGCTAAGGTCCTCAGGGTAGTTGAATATCCAACTTGGTTAGCCAACATTGTGCCGGTTCCGAAGAAAGACGGGAAAGTCAGGGTGTGTGTCGACTATCGGGATTTAAACAGAGCAAGTCCCAAGGATGATTTCCTACTGCCAAACATACACATACTGATCAACAATTGCCCCAAGCATGAACTCCAATCCTTTGTGGATTGCTTCGCGGGATATTATCAGATCTGGATGGATGAAGAGGATACCGAAAAGACGGCGTTTGTCACACCATGGGGGTGTACTACTATAAAATGATGTCGTTCAGTCTGAAGAATACTGGGGCCACTTATATGAGGGTGATGACAACTATTTTCCATGACATGATACACAAGGAGATAGAGGTGTATGTGGATGACGTCATCATCAAATCCATGAAGAGTACAGATCACATAGCAGACTTGAGAAATTTTTTTGATCGGCTTCGGAGGTATAATTTGAAATTGAATCCCGCAAAATGTGCCTTTGAGGTCCTCACAAGAAATTTATTAGGGTTCATCGTCAGCCGCCGAGGAATTGAGCTAGACCCATTAAAGATCAAGACTATCCAGGATTTACCACCACCAAAGAACAAGAAGGACAAGATGATTTTCTTGGGACGTCTCAACTACATCAGCCGCTTCATAGCACAATCGACTGTAATATGTGAACCAATTTTCAAAATGCTGAAGAAGGATGCTGCCACTAGCTGGACTGAAGACTGTCAGAAGGCTTTTGACAAAATCAAGGAATACTTATCCACACCACCAGTCCTAGTCCCGCTAGAACCTGGTAGACCACTACTACTCTATCTTTCCGTACTAGATGGGGATTTCGGTTGTGTCTTGGGATAACATGACGAGATAGGGAGAAAAGAGCAGGCCATATATTAACTGAGTAAGAAGTTCACACCCTATGAAGCACAGTACTCTCTGCTAGAACGCACCTCCTATGCTCTCACATGGATAGCCCAGAAATTGAGGCACTACTTTTGTGCTTATACCACATATCTCATATCAAGAATGGATCCACTTAAGTATATCTTTCAGAAGCCTATCCCTACAGGAAAGCTGGCCAAATGGAAAATATTGTCGAGTGAGTTTGACATCATCTATGTAACTCAGAAGGCAGACAAGGGACAAGCATTAGCAGATCATCTTGCAGAAAATCCTATAGCAGGAGAATACGAACCACTGAAAATGTATTTTTCTAATGAAGAAGTGTCTTTCGTAGGAAAAGATATTGCTGAATCCTACGACAGTTGGAGAATGTTTTTTGACGGAGCTGCAAATTTCAAAGGAGTCAGTATCGGAGCCGTTTTAGTGTCAGAAACCGGTCAACATTATCCGGTGTCCACAAAACTCAGGTTTTCATGCACCAATAATATGGTGGAATATGAAGCCTGCATATTAGGACTCAATTTGGCTGTCGACATGAATATCCAGGAATTGCTGGTGATTGGTGATTCAGACCTGCTGGTGCACCAGGTACAAGGAGAATGGGCTATAAAGAACACCAAGATACTACCATATCTGCATCAAGTACAAGAGATGATGAAGAAGTTCACGAAGATAGAATTCCGACATGTCCCCAGAATACAGAATGAATTCGCAGATGCATTGGCCACTTTGTCCTCCATGATACAACACCCGTACAAGAACTTTATCGATCCCATTCCGGTAAGAATCCATAATCGGCTAGCTTACTGTGCTCATGTTGAAGAAGAAACAGATGGGAATCCATGGTTTCATGATATCAAGGAATATTTGGCAAAAGGAGAATATCCAGAGCATGCAAACCATACTTAGAAATGCACACTTCGGAGGTTGTCCATCCATTTCTTCCAAAGCAGAGGAATTCTATATAGAAGAACTCCTGATCTGGGGCTATTACGGTATGTTAACGCCAAAGAAGCCTCCAAACTACTTGAAGAGATACACGCTAGAACCTGCGGCCCATATATGAATGGTTTCATCCTAGCTAAGAAGATACTCAGAGCCGGATACTTTTGGATGACTATGGAAACATACTGCATCCGGTATGTCCAAAAATGTCATCAGTACTAGATACAAGCAAATATGATACGGGTACCTCCAAATGAACTTAATACAACAAAGGCACCTTGGCCTTTTGTTGCCCGGGGAATGGATGCCATCGGACCAATCGAGCCCACCGCTTCAAACGGGCATAGGTTCATTCTAGTGGCCATCGACTATTTCAGAAAGTGGGTTGAAGATGCATCTTACAAAGCTGTAACCAAGAAAGTCGTCGTAGATTTTGTCAAGGATCGTATTGTTTGCCGATTCGGGGTTCCAGAATCCATCATCACTGACAATGCCGCCAATCTCAACAGTGGTCTAATGAAAGCCATGTGTGAAACCTTCAAAATTAAGCACAAAAACTCCACATCATACCGACCCTAGATGAATGGAGCCGTGGAGGCCGCTAACAAGAATATCAAGAAAATTCTAAGGAAGATGGTAGAGAATCACAAACAGTGGCACGAGAAGTTACCATTCGCCTTATTAGAATACCGTACCACAGTTTGTACATCAACCAGGGCAACTCCTTATCTATTGGTCTACGGTATTAAAGTCGTCATCCCCGCTGAGGTAGACATTCCTTCTTTGAGAATCATACAAGAAGCTGAACTCAGTGATGCAGAATGGATAAGAAGCCGCTATGAGCAATTAGCCCTCATAGATGGGAAAAGAATGAATGCGGTATGTCATGGTCAACTCTATCAAAACAGAATGTCCAGAACTTTCAACAAAAGGGTCAAACCTAGACAGTTCGCACCGGGGCAGCTGGTGCTGAAACAGATTTTTCCACATCAGGATGAAGCCAAAGGAAAATTCTCACCCAATTGGCAAGGGCCTTATATGGTTCACAAGTTACTAACAAGAGGGGCACTCATACTCGTAGAGATGGATGGAGAAATTTGGCCAAAGCCTATCAATTCAGATGCAGTCAAAAGATACTATGTTTAAACTGTTTGCATTTCTACTTATGATATAACTGAACTACGCTTGACCTGATTCCCGTTTAAGATGGGATACATAGGCAGCCCTGTGGGTTCGGTCACAATTCAATAAAATTTTCATTTTCCCCATTATCGGAAACTGGGGTAGAATTTCGAGGAGGACCCTCAAAATTCTGGGGCAAGCTCAGCCAACGGCACCGTATATGGAATAGCCAGAAATCTGTCTAGATAACTGGGGCAGAATTTTGAGGAGGCTATGGCAAGAAGGTCGCAATGTCTTTGATAATGTCACAGTTATTGGTTCATCTAATTTATTCGATATTGCATACTAATATCATATGCACGCACATTTTTTGAAAACTTTATTTTTATGAAATAGCCAGATGCTACCCGTGGTAACTCAAGCAAGACTTTGATACAGAGCAAAGCAAAGCAGGTATATGAAGGCACGAACCAACCTTCCCCCGTAAAACTCACGATTGTACTTTGGATGCAGGAACATGAAATATTCTCAAATTTGGGCACATCTCGGAATCACTATCTTCATAACGACAAAGCTGCCAAACACAAACAAATCTCCAGCTAAGAAATACTCTGCTATCACTCATTTCTTTTTCCTGCTTAAGGCTAAGCATTGCCTTTCCGTGCATAAGGCTAAGCCCTGCCTCCTCAACTGCATGAGACTAAGCACTCTCTCCTATTTCATGAGACTAAGCATTGTCTCCCATCTTGCATAAGGCTAAGCCCCGCCTCCTCAATTGCACAAGGCTAAGCACTACCTCCTCTTGCATAAGACTAAGCATTGCCTCCCATCTTGCATAAGGCTAAGGCTAAGCACTGCCTTCTCCTGCACGAGACTAAGCTCTACCTTCCCATTGCATGAGACTAAGCATTGTCTCAAATCTTGCATGAGGCTAAGCCCTGCCTCCTCAATTGCATAAGGCTAAGCTCTGCCTTCCCATTGCATGAGACTAAGCATTGTCTCAAATCTTGCATGAGGCTAAGCCCTGCCTCCTTAGCTGCATAAGGCTAAGCTCTGCCTTTCCTTGCATGAGACTAAGCATTGTCTCAAATCTTGCATGAGGCTAAGTCTAGCCTCCTCAATTGCATAAGGCTAAGCTCTGCCTTCCCATTGCATGAGACTAATCATTGTCTCACATCTTGCATGAGGCTAAGCCCTGCCTCCTCAACTGCATAAGGCTAACCATCTTGTATTCCCCTTGCATGAGATCAAGCACTGTCTTCATCTTGTATGAGGCTAAGCCCTGCCTCCTCAACTGCACAAAGCTAAGCATTGCCTTCTCATTGCATGAGACTAAGCATTGTCTCTCCTTGCATAACCACAAATATTGCTCTACTCCAAACCTTGCATTATTCTCTTCTCTCGGGACTAAGCTCTGCTCCTGACTCTACACAGGACTAAGCTCTATCTTGTTTTATCTCAAGCATCATATCTCTGCATTTCATGGGCTGATACATAACCAATTTGTCCGAAGACGTCATAGTCCGAAGGCATAATCCTCATAGCCGGGAGACACCATGCCATGGACTGAGGATCTCTTAATCTTGCACATCATTATTCAAAGGCATCATGGCTTAGAGGCACCATCTTCATAGCCCGAGAACATCATTTCATAGCCTGCGAATCCTTTACCGCACAATTCATGGACCGGGACATCATGGTTTAAGGACGTTATCCTCACCGTCCAAGGACAATCTCCATGGTCCAAAGGGAATTTGCATCATGTTTAAATTTATGCGATAATCTGTATGCATGCATTGTATTTTGAGTTTGCAGGTAATCCGGGAAGTAACCATTCTCATAAAGGGAGCAATCTTCGCTACAGTTTCCATTCAACGTTCATATCCTTCAATTATTTCAAACGCAAACGACCACTATCCGTTACTTATTCTCACCTGATGCCCACTCAAATATCTGTAACTATTCTCAACCTGTCATATCCAGAATATTCAATCCATTCTTACAAAAATTCCATCGGTTTATTCCACTGTCGGATACAAAACTACACATGGCATGATTCCTGTATAACCAGGGATACGTATGTAGCTCAGAGACCAGGATGCGGCCTATATTTTTCAAAACACCCCATTCGGTCAAAATTCGTTATCATTTCTTTACCCGACAACTCTTTCATCCTTCCCGGGTAAAGAGGGGCAACTATTAATACCCAATATTTTCCTCATATTTTTTCAAAAAAAAAAAATATATATATATATATATATATATACACACTTTCAAAATAGTACATATGCACCATCATTTGATCTACAAGCATATGCAAGCATTTTTTCATAATTTTCTATGGTTTTTAAAGGCTTTAAATCAATTTATTCTTACATTTTATTATATAAATATCTATTAATTACCTTATAAATTATTTTTATGATGATTTTATCATCTACACTTTTAATTTACACCCATATTAGGTTTTAAATATATTATTTACATTTTGTTATAATTATATTTGAATTTTTAGGCTAAATTGTATATTTTGCAATATTAGCCCATATGTACTTATAATTACTTTATTTATGCAAAAAAAAAAACTTTTATATTTTTATAATGTTAAACAATTATTTTAATCATTTTCATGCACAAATTATATTTTTTTTATTTATCTATTATTTTTATAAATTATTATTTATTAAAATCGGGTATTTAAAATCTGGCCCTAATTCTATAACTGATTCGGACCTAAAACTACCCAAACCAGCCCAAGCCTAATACCCCTAACCCTATTACCCTTACCCATTCATTAAACCCAACCCTAATTCACCTAAATCCTGGTCGTTGATAAAAAATGATCAACGACCCACAACTAACGACCCCTTTCCCTTATATCCCTCCTCTCTACCCTAATCCTCACTTTTCTAAAACCTCCGCCCTCATTTCCCCTCCCCTGTTGAACCCTAACGTCGTGGCCTCACCCAAATCCTCCCAAATACCGGCCCTAATGGGATTCTTACCCTATTCCCTTACCATTTTAGGGTTCTTCCCTTATTTGGTGCTAGATTCCGGAATAACTTAGGTACTTGCCTAAATATGGCAAGTATCCCGATTTGATTCCGTCCAAATCTGTGTTTATCTTTTGGATCCGGACAAATCTCGAGTCCAAGTACATTATTTGTGATGTTTCTCTCATATCTCTCTTGATTCGCACTAAGCCCTAAAGGTTAGGGTTTCAGATCTTCTTTGATTTGAACCAAATCTAGTTCAAACTCTATTTTTTTAACATTTCTTCATCTATATTTGCTATATTACTTATGGGTCTGTTAATTTTTGCCAATTTTGTGACTTACCTAATTTAGGGTTTCAAACCCCTTTTACTTGAACCAAATCTGGTTCGATTATAAGTTTCCTTTTAAGTTCCTATATATGTTTATTTTGTGCTAATATGTGTTCTTTTCCTTTATTCTAACTGATTTTTTATTTTACCCAAAATTAGGGTTTCAGTCCCTTTTTACTCGAACTAATCTGTTTCAATTTCATATCTCTTTTGAATAATCCTTGTCTACGTTCATCTGTTTGTGTTAATACATGATTCTTTAACATTATTCTATGCTAATTTTAGGGTTTACCTAATTTAAGATTTCCAACCCTTTTTACTTGAATCAAATCTGGCTCGATTGAGTATTCCTTTTATAATGATTTCTTGTCTGCCTGATGTGATTCTTTACCTTATTTCCTACTAGTTTTGTGCATTTTTTCACCTAAAACTTAGGGTTCAATCCTACTGATTTAAACACTGACCTCAGTATTTAAGTGAGGGAATTCTTTAATGCTAGACATTATTCGAACCCCTCCCCACTCCCCACTCCCCTTTGAAATAAAGTTTAGAACTCAATTTTTTTCACTCCTAGCAATACTACTCTGTGCTTTTGATTCCTGGCCGGCTGGAAGCCAAGGCCAGAAATCCTTAATTGTTTTGCTTCTGTTGGTAACAATTGCTATACTGTTGGATTCCTTTTTCTTGTTTCATCTTAACTGGTGAGTTTATTAAATCCTTTGCTATTCCATTATGATTACCTGCTTAATGTGTTACTGTTATCAAACCATGTTACCCCAAATGCTATTACCTGTATTTAAGACATGTTGAACTTAGTTTGAATCTGCCTAACTCTGTGTAATTTAGGGTTATTATTTAGCCTTAAATGCCTTCATACCTTTCCTAAGGACTGTTTAGTTATGTGTGCCTTAACAGATTCATCAGTTTGTTTATTGAACCTGTCTCTATATGACTTGTTTGGTACTGTGCTCACTATGTTATGATACCTCTGCTAAATTATTTAATCATTTTCTAATACTAATTAGTGTGTTCCTGACCTACTGTTAATCAATGAGCTTTGTTTCTGTGACTTAGTATAATCTGCAGTCTTTGTTATCACTGTGAACATGTTTATAAACTAGCCTTATTATCATGTGACTTTGTTAATTCTTAAAAACTTGATTAAGTATGCTTAGGTTCAAATATGTTTTCTATTTGTTTCTACATGCTCTATATGTGATTATGTCCTTAAGTGTATCCCCTAATCCCATCCTACTCTCCTGAATCCTCATTCTTTGCTGGCTGAAAGCCAAAGCTATTTATTAGAGCACTGCTCAGGGTTCATATGAGACCCTTGTGAACTCTTACACACTAGGATTTTGTCCCTAGTCTTCCTTGAGCTATTTCTGATCATTTTCTCTAGTGTGAGCACTGCCCTGGGTTTCTGAAGCCCTTGGGAACTCTGACACACTAGAGATTTGGGTTCTGTACGCTTATCCTTGAAATATGTGTGAATCATTCACTACTGGTTATTGTGTATCTATGCATATGGGCTTTTGGAACTACTGAGAGTTAAAGGCCTGGCTTGTTCAGGTGTATTTGGGCCTGCTGTAGGCTCCCTATAGTTTTACATACCTTGTAACTCATTCATTAAATTCTGGTCTGTAATAATTATTTGTAATAACAATTCTGGGGTATTAGTAAAAATGGGAAAGGGTTCTTATTTTATTTTTGCTATAAAGTGGGAGTAGAAATCCTGTCTATAGGCTTAATGCTGTGATGTTGGATGTTATATGTTAGAAATCATGCTCTAAGTGTCTTATTATGTTTGGTCATTATGTGTTAGCAACCATATCCATAGGCTTAATGTTTGACTCAATTATGTTCTGTTACAAATCATGCCTATAGAAATGGTATGGTCCGATGTGTGTGTGAATTCCTACTTGCATACTATTTTGTTCGGATGATAAAAATCATGTCTATAGGATTCAAAAACTATTCAAATTGTAGAAATAATGTCTATAGGATTCAAAACTATTCAGATTATAGAAATCATGCCTATAGGATTCAAACTGGATCAAGTTATAGAATGCACGCCTAAATCTGTTTAATTGTTGTTTATGCCCGTTTTCTGTGTTGTTACCTTCATTAGAAAACATGCCTATAAGATTAAAACAAATAATTCTAGGTTTGTTTCTCTGACCTGCCACTATTTACTATCGCACAGAACACCTAGATACCATGATGGTAGGCTTAATTGTATCATGCTAAAATCAGTAGGCAAACTTTGTAGTTCCTAATAATCGTATTAAGAAATTGCCTTTGTATACGACTGTCTGCTCGTTCGTCAATATCACATAGATATCCTGCCTATAGGATTTTGCAATTAATAAAACCTGTTAATGCAAATCAGTTTGGCATGCATTTGATGTCTAAATGCGGAGGGTAACTTGAGCCCATACATTTTTCTATTTGAAAGTCCTAACTGTTTTTGTATGTCGCCTAGTTTTCTCCTTTTGAGCAACCTAAGTTAAGGTCTAGAACTACCCTGAAATAGAGTTCCAAATGCCTCCTAGACCATAGGCATGAGATGGGTAGTGCATGCATAAGGTATGACTTAGAATCAAATAGAGCGCTTTAGGTAAACACCTTAAAGATAGTAATTAGGTAGTAGGAGATGATAGTCTGCGCCCGCTGAATAATATGAGTAACACCCCGTCTTAAGGGAGTTACGAAGTATTAATTATGTTGCATCCTTTAGGCTAAAAAACTTTGGACCCCCCCATTCATGTTAAAATAGTTCTTTCTTTGTCCAAATTGTTTCTTTTCTCTTAGACTAATTCACATGATTTGAGTTCGGCTGGGACCCACCGTTGTGGACCTCGAGGAGTGTCTAACACCTTCTCCTCGAGGTAATTTGAGCCCTTACCCGATCTTTGATGACGCAAACTAGTAAACCTGAGTTATTTGCAAATAGGTGCCCTAACGCATCTTAATCCGTTAGGTGGCGATTCTTCTATTTTAATAACCCTTCCTCCATTTTTAAAAGAGTTGTCAATGTCGAAACCCGATTTCTCGAGAAAGAGGGGCGCGACAGCATGGTATACCTGGGCATGGGGTTAGATCCCGAGCTCAGGAAAAAGCTTATTCAATTTCTTATAACTAACATGAGCTGTTTCGCTTGGTCCTATCATGACATGACAGGGATCCCACCGGAAATAACCACTCATAGACTAAGCTTGGATCTGAAATTCCATCCGGTAAAGCAAAAATGAAGGCCCCAGTCCGAGGTCAAATATGCCTTCATCAAGGACGAGGTAACCAAACTTCTTAAAATAGGATCCATTCGAGAAGTAAAATACCCTGCATGGTTAGCAAATGTGGTGGTAGTCCCTAAGAAGGGAAACAAACTTAGAATGTGTATAGATTATAAAGACCTGAACAAAGCATGCCCTAAGGATTCTTTTCCTTTCCCTAATATCGATCGTATAATCGATGCCACGGCCGACCACGAGACTCTCAGTTTTCTCGATGCCTACTCCGGGTACAACCAGATACAGATGAACCCGGAGGACCAGGAAAAGACCTCGTTTATCACTAAGTACGGTACCTACTGCTATAACGTAATGGCATTCGGTCTAAAAAATTCTGGTGCAACTTATCAATGCCTAGTAAACCGAATGATCGAAAAACAAATAGGAAAATCAATGGAAGTTTATATTGATGACATGTTAGTTAAGTCCCTGCGAGCATAGGATCATTTAAAGCATTTGTAGGAAACTTTTGATATACTGAGGGAGTACAATATGAAGCTCAACCCCGAAAAATGTGCATTCGGGGTTGGCTCAGGCAAGTTTCTTGGTTTCATGGTGTCCAATCGGGGAATCGAGATCAACCCCGATAAAATAAAAGCTATCGAGGATATCACGATAGTAGATAATGTAAAGGTCGTGCAGAGGCTAACGGGACGGACAACCGCCTTAGGACAATTTATTTCGAGATCCTCAGATAGGAGCCACCGAATTTTCTCAATACTTAAGAAGAAAAACAACTTTGCATGGACTCCGGAATGCCAGCAGGTTTTGGAGGAACTAAAGCGGTATTTATCGAGCCCTCCGCTGCTTCATACCCCGAAAGTGGACGAACAACTTTACTTGTACTTAGCTATCTCGGAGATAGCAGTAAGTGGAGTCCTGGTTTGAGAAGAATAAGGTACGCAATTCCCTATTTATTATGTTAGTCGGACCTTAGGAGAGGCCGAAACTAGATATCCACACTTAGAAATATTAGCGCTTGCTTTAATAAGCGCCTCTAGGAAACTAAAACCATATTTCCAATGTCATCCGATACATGTTATAACAACTTATCCTCTTCGAAATATTTTGCACAAACCCGAGCTTTCGGGTCAATTGGCCAAATGGGCCATAGAAATCAGCGGGTACAATACTGAGTATTGACCCCGAACCGCTATCAAATCTCAAATCTTGGCGGACTTCGTGGCTGACTTTTACGCTGGCCTTCGTACCCGAGATTGAAAAAGAACTACTTATAAAATTAGGTACCTCTTTGGGAGTCTGGACCCTCTTTACGGATGGTGCCTCGAACGCGAAGGGGTCCGAACTAGGCATCATACTAAAATCACCCACAGGTAATGTAGTTAGACAGTCTATGAGAACTACAAAATTGACTAACAATGAGGCCGAGTATGAGGCCATGATTGCAGGTCTCGAACTAGGAAGGATCTTGGGAGAGGAAGTCGTAGAGGCTAAGTGTGATTCCCTCCTCGTGGTAAACCAAGTTAACGGGACTTTCGAAGTCCGAGAAGATCGAATGTAGGGGTACTTGGATAAACTACAAGTGACTCTACATCGATTTAAGGAATGGACTTTGCAACATGTAACCCGAGAACAGGACAGTGAGGCCGACGTTCTTGCAAACTTAGATTCATTGGTCGAAGATGACGAACTCAACTCAGGGACTGTCGTACAACTCATGAGATCGGTAATCGAAGAAGGTCACGCCGAGATAAACTCCACTAGTTTAACCTGGGATTGGAGAAACAAATATATAGAATACTTCAAGAATGGGAAGCTTCCATCAGATCCAAAGGAATCGAGAGCTTTGCGCACAAAGGCAGCACGGTTCACCTTGTCCGAAGACAAAACACTATTTAGAAGGACGTTCGATGGACCATTGGCAATATGTTTGGGAACAGGAGATACCGATTACATCCTACGGGAAATTCATGAGGGCACTTGTGAAAACCATTCCGGTGCCGATTCGCTGGTCCACAAAGTAATCAGAGTAGGGTATTATTGGACCGATATGGGCAAGGATGCAAGGGAGTTTGTTTGAAAACGCGACAAATGCCAAAGACATGCGCCTATGATTCATCAACCCGGGGAGCTACTCCACTCGGTCCTATCTCCATGGCCTTTCATGAAATGGGGAATGGACATCGTTGGCCCCCTCTCATCGGCCCAGGAAAAGCTTAGTTTATTTTATTTATGACTGATTATTTTTCTAAATGGGTTGAAGCACGGGCTTTCAAGAAAGTCAGAGAAAAAGAAGTGATAGACTTCATTTGGGATCACACCATATGTCGATACGAGATGCCATCCGAGATTGTATGTGATAATGGAAAATAACTCATCGGCAGCAAAGTAACTAAATTTCTCGAGGATCACAATATCAAAAGGATCCTATCAATACCTTATCATCCCAACAGGAACGGACAAGCCGAATCGACCAACAAAACCATCATCCAAAATCTTAAGAAGAGATTGACCGACGACAAAGGAAAATAGAGAGAAATACTACCCGAGGTCCTATGGGCATACCGCACAACATCAAAATCCAGTACAGAAGCAACACCATTCTCGTTGGTTTATGGCGCCAAAGCTCTGATCCCGATCGAGGTCGGAGAACCTAACATCAGGTTTCGATATACAACAAAGGAGTCGAATAACGAGACCATGAATACGAGCCTAGAATTCTTGGACGAAAGACGAGAAACCGCTCTCGTCCGATTGGCCGCCCAAAAATAGCGAATCGAAAGGTACTACAATCGAAGAACCAATCTCTGACATTTTAAAATCGGGGATTTGGTGCTAAGAAAAGTCACCCTCAACACCCGAAATCCGAATGAAGGAAAACTGGGTCCGAACTGGGAAGGACCGTATTAGGTTCTTGAAATCGTCGGAAAAAGGATCCTACAAGCTCGGTGTGATAAACGGCAAACAACTACCGAGCAATTGGAACGTATCGCACCTAAAACGATACTACTGCTAAGGTACGACCCTCCCATGTTCATTTGTATTTTGAAACTAGCCCCTTGGCATTTTCAATTTCGATCGCAACATCAAAGCCCTGAGCACTGACCTCCTCGAGAGATTACCTCCGAGTCTGCCATTTAGCATGTTCGATTATGCTCCGGGCCTTGGCCTGATTGGGCTCAACGTCGATCCTGAACTGGGTCACTTTAGCATCGGCTTTTTTATTAACTCGGCCACCTCAGATCTTGCCACTTCGAGTTCATCGGCCAAGCTTGCCTTATCAGAAGTGGCCAAGTCCAACTAATGCTGAAGCTCCTTAATCTTTTCGATCTACACCGAGGCGTTTTCTATTGCAGCCCAAAGCTGGGCCTCATCCGAATCCAATTGAGCTTGAACGGCCTCCTTTTTTTAGGCAAGGATGTCCATATTCTTTTTGAATTCTTCCGCCTCGGCCAGTAGCTGATCTACCCGCGAATTAAGCCGTCCGATATGTTCAAACCTTTTCAGAACCTGCATAATCATATCGTTAGTGGTTATCTCTAATTCTTCTTCACTATCATGGACAATTCGGAATACCTGCTCAGCCATCTCCTCGTGCTCTTCCCAAGCCGCTGTCAAATCTGCTCGAAGTTTCTCACTAAGAAGTTTGTAGGAGTCACTCTTCTCAGTAAGGTTACAAACCTCAGCCTTATGCTCCTCTCGGATTCAGAGGAAGGCCTCGTGATGCAACACCGAAGCCTACAAAAATGGGAAAATGTTAGAATTAACTACATCTCTAAGTATAAAAGAAACAGCAGAGATGCCATCGAAGTTACACGATTTAGAGCATGTTGGGCCTCGTTGAAAAGACAAGCGGGTCCTACCGCATTCATTACGGTTTGATCCTCTTCGGTCACTAAGGACCAACGGTAACTAGTAATCCCCACGGGGGGAGAGAATACTCGGGCATCCTCTGGGACGGAGAGTACTAATTTTCGCCTACGGTTGGGATCGACACTCGGGGGCAGGGAATTGGTCTACAAATTTTGGGCCCGATGAAGATTTAACAACACCCAACCATGATATTTTCTTCGATACCGGTAATCCACCAAACCCGGTAATATCCTTCGAAGCAGCAGACTCGAGCCCGTCCAAAAAGCCATGAATATCGGTCGACTCCCGAATTCCCTCGTAAGATTGACCTTCTAACATGTTGGCCTCGCAGATCATAGCATTCAAATATTGAGGGACCTAGTAATATCAACTATCCCGAGCTCATCCCTCGAAATATCTTATGCTGCCCGAGTGATCCTGCCCTCGGTCTCCCCTTCAACCATCTCAGCGAGAGATGAAATAGTCTCGGCTTTTCCTTATTCAGGAATTATGGTCAAAGCTCCCTTATCTACCTCCGCCGATTCGGAGGATTGTTGTATCACAATATTAGCCCGTACACATGCTAATTCCTCTTCTCCTTCTTCGGGTTCGTCCCTTAATCGGCGAATCGGGCCCAAAGGAATGACACCAGAGCCCCCCTTGGGCTTGAGAGTTCTCTTCATCGGGTTTTTCTTTTCCGAGACCAGGAAACTCAGTATATCTTTTCTCTTCTTCTCTTTAACCTGCTTCGGGGCAGGGACCTCTTTATCACCAGATGGGGGCCTCATGGCAACATCCTTCCCAAGTCCTACGAAGAAGAAAAGGGGGGGGGGGGTAAGCAAGTGAAGAAGATCGAACGACAAACAAACTAAAGAAAAGGACTTACCATGACTACGGGGCCTCCCATCGACACTTTGATAATTCCACCCAAGCTCGCTAGGAGTACGGCCTCTGTAGCACCAGACCTTCAACCCATTGTTTAAGGTCCGAAACCGGTTCCGGCATCCGAGCCACAACTGTAACAAGAAAGAAAAAGTGGATCAAGGAAATAAAAGGTAGTCACAAATTAAAACGCTCAAAGGAAAATAAGTATTCACGGTTCATATTCCATTTTTTAAGAAATGGCATATCATCGGCACGGATCAGGTCCAAAGTTTTGACTCGAACAAATTGGCCCATCCAACCTCTATCACTAGTCTCGTCTATACTCGAGAACGACGCTTTGGTCGCTCGGCGAGCAAGCTTGATTAATCCTCCTCGATAGAGTCAGGGACAATAAAGACGCATAAGGTGATTGAGGGTGAATAAACACCCCTTGATTTTGCTTGAGAAGAATCAATATTCTCCAAAAAGAAGGGTGGATCTAGCCTAGGGTCACGTCGTGCCTTTTGCAAAAGGCGACGATAATAGGATCTAACGGGCCCAGCGTGAATAGATAAGTATAAACGCTTAAGAACCCTTCCATGTGGGTGGTAATTGATTCCTCAAGCGATGGGACTACCACGTGCTTGTCACCCGAGATCGTCTCACATCGGCCCGGTACCGAAGAAGGTTTTTCAACCTTAAAATCAATGACAGTAGAGCACCCTATCGGAACGAACTCCTCGGGGCGGGGCTCCGCCGCATCCTCGCCGCCGGTGGGTCGTGATGAAGAAGCAGCCTCTTTTTGCGGCACCGTTTCAGAGGTTTTCGCCATTGATGAATAAAGGGAAAAAGAATTAAGCTTGTATACGATGTAAAGTGTATGAAGCAGGGGGATTTTCTGAAAAGACACAGGAATAGAGAAGAAACTTTTTGAATGAAAAGTTTGGATGAGGATTTGGATATTTATAGGCCTGGTAATGACGGTTCAGAATCGGTAGTGGCCGACCAATGACTGACAGACATTTAATGCCTTGATAACTGGATCGACGGGACGTTTGTAACATACATCATAATCGGGCTCGTCGCTGACATCATCATCCACCAAGTCGAAATTCGGAAATTCATATCGTTTCTCGTCATCTTCTTTCCGAGAAATGAGGGGACTATATGTACACGGTCAAAACCGAGGCTGCCCTTCTTATGATTAATAGAGATTGGAACATGATGGTCCATGGTTCGTTATTGTAATATCGAGCCATGATGTGAAGATAGGTTTTCAAGCTCGAGCCCCAGAGACCGACCAATATCGAGATCGACCAAAATCGAGATCAAGCTAAGAGACCCATCAATATCGAGATCGGACAAGATCGAGTTCGAGACCCAGAGACTGATCAAGATTAAGACTGGTCTAGATCAAGATCGAGCCAAGGAATAAAAGAGTCGTTATATCCGCATTTTGAGAGAGAATCTCGGCGAAAATCATGGCTTGAATCAAGGAAAAGCCAATTAATTAATCTATCATGGGATCTCCACTATGTATTTTTAATTATATCCAAAGTAGGATTCCTCCACTATATTAAGAGTGATTATCATTCATTCAGGAGGACTCAATTTATTCATTCACACATTCAGACTTATTAAGATTTACATAATATCTAGCAAAGATTATCCTTTTTGGGCTTTGATATTGATTCATATTGCTCTCTTATCAATCACTCTCCATTTAATTTAGGGTTTGTATTCATTCCTTTTATAGTTAATTTCCATATACATTTGCTCATTTTTCCAATTTGTACCAAGTTATATCACGTATCCTTAGAACTACGTATAAATTCAACTCTATCCGTTTTTCGGGTAAACAAAACCCTTTGGTTGGATTTTTCTGTTTGTCCAAGGATTCAGCAGTTGTTCAAAAAGTTGAAGTTATATACTCGGTTAATTTTTACTATTAGATTATCGTTACTTGTTGTAGCAACTTATCCGTCTTAGATTTCAAATTTCACAATATCTATATTCTTTGGACGAGCTGATAGTATTAAAAAAAGAAAAAGAAATTACACTAACATGGTAGATAACTTAAAAGTCTTTATTTTATAGTGCCCAAACGATAACTTACTAGAATTTTCCTCGTTAAGAGTAGTTCAAACACCACGAGACATTGTTAAAAAACATGTACTTCCAAGTCCTCACACAGAACTACTACTAAGAAACCATCATATAAACCTAAGATAAGAGGTTGGTTAAACACAATAATTACTAACAATTATCATGACAAAACGAAAACAACAATTTGCATCCCCTTTTTTGACCAAGCAAGGTCGCACCGAAACTAAGAGCCCATTTGGACATAAGAAAAATTTCACTTTTTTTTTAATTTTATTATTATTATTTTTTTTCGAAATCAGTGTTTGACCATAAAATTTACAATTTTCACTTGAAGTTTGAAAAAATTAAAAAAGCTATTTTTCAAAAATTTTACTGAGATCACTCACAAAACATAAAAAAATAACCCTAAATTATATTCATTTACATACACAACTCTAATTTTTAAATACTATTTTTACTTCTTTTCTTTTCTTTTTTTAAATTTTACAATTCTTATGTCCAAACGCCCACTAACAGAGTTCCAACGGGAAATGGGAGGCAAATTCTTAGAGAGAAAAGTCCAAGTTTATCCCTTAACTTTTGATTATGATTAAAATTAATTTGACGTTTTGTTAGGGAAAACCAAGTCTTTTAGTTATATCAGAAAACTTTCTAAAGGATAGCACAAGCAAGCGCATCTGGTGTAGTGGTATCATAGTACCCTCCCACGGTACTGACCAGGGTTCGATTCCCTGGATGCGCATTTTTGTTTCCTTTTTCGCCAGATTTTGCTGTTTCCTCAATTCGTATTCCTTTTTTAAGAGCCAAGACAAAAAGTAAAGTACGACCACAAAAAACAAAATTTGGATCTCTAGTGTGATTTGTACTGCTTTGATGTTTAAGTGTTTGTAATCTTTCCTCAGATTGCTGGCACAATATAGTTTTTGTTATAAAATAAAGACTGTAAAGTAATGACAAGTATAAAGAAAAACTGATATATTATTCAAACTTCAAACTTCTGTACATAATGAACTGAATTCTCCTCTATTTATAGAAGAAAGGAAGCTGCTGTGTAAGCTGCTTGTAAGCTGTTACTGCAAGCTGCTGTGTAAGCTGCTGCTCTAAACTGTTGTGCCAGATATAGATAATCTTCTATCATGGGTAATATTTATCCATAGCGGAGTACCGAAAGGATAAGCTTCTTCAGGAGGCTTATTTACAACGGAGTACTAAATGAACATCCATAATATAATATATTCATAACACTCCCCCTTGGATGTTCATTAAAAGATAACGTGCCTCGTTAAAACCTTACTAGGAAAAAACCACGTGGAAAATAATCCTAGTGAAGGAAAAAGAGTACACATATTTAGTAATACGCATTGTTAACTACCTCATTAAAAACCTTATAAGGAAAACCATGTGGAAAAAAACCTTAATAAGGGAAAAAGAGTACATCGCGTATTTTACTCCCCCTGATGTAAACCTTGTTTCAAATATTTAAGTCTCTGCATTCCAATCTTGTATACCATCTTCTCAAAAGTTGAAGTTGGTAAAGATTTGGTGAATAAATCTGCCGGATTGTCACTTGAACGGATTTGTTGCACATCAATGTCACCATTTTTCTGAAGATCGTGTGTGTAGAATAATTTTGGTGAAATGTGCTTCGTTCTATCTCCTTTTATAAATCCTCCCTTCAATTGGGCTATGCATGCAGCATTGTCTTCGTATAAAATTGTGGGTCTTTTCTCACATTCCAAACCACATTTTTCTCGAATAAAATGAATTATTGATCTCAACCATACGCATTCCCTACTTGCTTCATGAATAGCTATTATTTCAGCATGATTTGAAGAAGTAGCAACAATAGATTGTTTTGTGGAGCGCCATGATATGATAGTACCTCCACATGTAAACACGTACCCGGTTTGAGATCTAGCTTTATCGGGATCAGATAAATAACCTGCATCTGCATAACCAACAAGATCTGCACTATCTTTGTTAGCATAAAATAAACCCATATCAAGAGTTCCCTTTAAATATCGTAATATATGCTTAATCCTGTTCCAATGTCTCCGTGTAGGAGAAGAGCTATATCTTGCTAGTAAATTAACAGAAAATGCTATGTCAGGCCTTGTAGCATTAGCAAGATACATAAGTGCACCAATTGCACTAAGATAGGGTGTTTCAGGACCCAGGAGTTCCTCATCCTCTTCTGGAGGTCGGAATGGGTCCTTATTCACTTCAAGTGATCGAACAACCATTGGTGTACTCAATGGGTGTGCTTTGTCCATGTAAAAGCGTTTTAAGACCCTTTCTGTATAGGCAGATTGATGGATAAAGATCCCGTCTGCTAAATGTTCAATTTGCAGACCAAGACAAAGTTGTCTTCCCAAGATCTTTCATCTCAAATTCTTTCTTAAGATATTCAATTGCCTTTTGGAGCTCTTCTAAAGTTCCAACAAGATTTATGTCATCAACATAAACAGCAAGTATAACAAATTCTGAAGCCATTTTCTTTATGAAAATACATGGACAAATAACATCATTTATGTAACCTTCTTTCAGCAAATATTCACTGAGGCGATTATACCACATGCGCCCAGATTGCTTTAAACCGTACAAAGATCTTTGTAATCTGATTGAGTACATTTCTCGAGATTTTGAATATGCTTCAGGCATTTTAAATCCTTCAGGGATTTTCATGTAAATTTCATTATCAAGTGACCCGTACAGATAAGTTGTAACCACATCCATTAGATGTATTTCAAGCCTTTCACGTAAGGCTAAACTGATGAGATATCGAAATGTTATGGCATCCATAACGGGTGAATATGTTTCTTCATAATCGACTCCAGGTCGTTGTGAGAATCCTTGTGCGACAAGGCGAGCCTTGTATCTTTCAACTTCATTTTGCTCATTCCTTTTTCGCACAAAAACCCATTTATGACCAACTGGTTTTATACCAGCAGGTGTTTGGACTACTGGTCCAAAGACCTCTCTTTTAGCAAGTGCGTTCAATTCTGATTGAATTGCCCCTTGCCATTTTGGCCAATCAGATCTTTGTTGACATTCTTCGACAAATCGGGGTTCAAAATCCTCACTATCTTGCATAATGTTAAGTGCAACGTTATATGCAAAAATATTATCCACCACTATTTCAGATCGATTTAAATTAATCCCATCACCAGTAGAACTTATTAAAAGTTCTTCGCTCACTTGAGTCTCGGGTTTATTGATTTCTTCAGGAATCTCATAACTAATCAGATCTTGGGTCTCTTCAGGAGATCCCTTCATAATATCATTTTGATCATTTGTCGATTTTCTTTTTCTAGGATTTCGATCCTTAGAACCCATAGGCCTACCACGCTTCAGGCGTGCTTTAGGTTCACTAGCTCTCATGCTAATAGATGGTCCTGCTGGGACATCAATTCGAATAGGCACATTCTCTGCAGGGATATGTGACTTAGTTATCCTTTTCAAATCAGTAAATGCGTCTGGCATTTGATTTGCTATATTCTGTAAATGGATGATCTTCTGGACCTCCTGATTACATATAGGGGTACGTGGATCAAAGTGAGATAATGATGAAACTTTCCACACAATTTCTCTTTTGATTTCCTTTTTCTCTCCCCCTAATTGTGGGAAATTTGTTTCATCAAATCGACAATCTGCAAATCGAGCAGTAAATAAATCTCCCATCAATGGTTCAAGATAGCGAATAATAGAGGGTGATTCAAACCCAATATATATTCCTAACCTTCTTTGGGGGCCCATCTTACTGCGCTGAGGTGGTGCTACTGGCACATATACAGCACATCCAAAAATTCGTAGATGGGTAATGTTTGCTTCATGACCAAAAACTAATTGTGACGGAGAATATTTATTATAATGTGTTGGTCTGAGACGGATAAGTGATGCTGCATGCAAGATAGCATGGCCCCAAACAGTAGTGGGCAATTTTGTTTTCATAAATAGTGGTCTTGCTATCAATTGCAGTCGTTTAATAAATGACTCTGCAAGGCCATTTTGAGTATGAACATAAGCTACCGGATGCTCAACTTTTATCCCAACTGATAGAAAATAATCATCAAAAGCTTGAGATGAGAATTCTCCAGCATTATCAAGGCGAATAGCCTTTATAGGATAATCTGGGAATTGTGCCCTTAATCGAATTATTTGGGCTAATAACTTTGCAAACGCCAGGTTGCGAGATGATAATAGGCACACATGAGACCATCTTGAAGATGCATCTATTAGGACCATAAAATATCTAAACAACCCACTTGGTGGGTGAATAGGTCCACATATATCCCCATGTATACGTTCTAAGAAGGTAGGGGACTCAATGCCAACCTTCATTGGTGATGGTCTAGTGATCATTTTGCCTTGATAACAAGCATCACAAGAAAATTCATTATTTGTAAGAATCTCCAGGTTCTTTAATGGATGCCCACTCGAATTTTCAGTAATTCGTCTCATCATTATTGATCCAGGATGGCCCAAACGGCCATGCCAAAGCACAAAAGTATTTGAATCAGTAAACTTCTGGTTTACGATAGAGTGTGATTCAACTGTACTAATCTTTGAATAATATAAGCCAGAAGATAAAGTTGGTAACTTTTCTACAATGCATTTCTGGCCAGAAATATTCTTTGTAATACAAAGATATTCCACATTCATTTCATCTATTGTCTCAACATGATACCCATTTCGGCGGATATCTATAAAACTCAACAAGTTTCTTCGGGACTTGGAGGAGTACAATGCATTGTCGATAATAAGTTTTGTTCCCTTAGACAGAAATACAATAGCTCTTCCGGAGCCTTCAATCAAACTTATATTACCAGAAATTGTAGAAACATTTGCTTTTTCCTTATGCAAATAAGAAAAATATTTCTGATCTTTGAATATGGCATGAGTTGTCCCACTATCAACTACACAAATATCTTCATGATTGGTCTTTGATCCAAACATAATTTGAGGATTATCCATATTCTTCAAAATGACATAAACAAAATAAATATGATAGTAAATATTATTATCAAAGCATAACTTTTATTTATGTACAACAATTACATAACCATACTATCTACTACAAATAACAAAAATTAAAATATTTACATCTCTACAGATTCACTACCGATCACATGACTTGTTTCTCCTTCTGGGAGTGCAAAGTAATCAGCTACATCCAAATGCATGAAGTCTAAATTATCTTCAGAAATAAAATTTGCTTCAGCATTTTTCTCTGTCTTCTTCAGGGAAGCTTGATATAGCTCAACCAGGTGCTTTGGCGTACGACATGTACGTGACCAGTGCCCTTTTCCTCCACATCTATAGCATGCATTTTCTGGCTTTGCTGTTTGCACCGCTTCATGCTTTTGTTCCTTCCTTTTCCACTGCTGGTGGTGAGGAGGGTTCTTTGGTGCATTATTATTACCACGATTAGAGTTTCCTCCCCGACCATGGCCATGACCACGACTGGGGCCATGTCCCCTTCCACGTTTAGCTTGGTGGAAGTTCGTCTCATTCACTTCAGGGAATGGACAAGAACCAGTAGGTCGGCTTTCATGGTTTTTCATTAATAGCCCATTATGTGGCTCGGCTATAAGAAGATGTGAGATAAGTTCAGAATACTTTTTAAATCCCATCTCTCGATATTGCTGCTGCAGGAGCATATTCGAGGCATGAAAAGTGGTGAAAGTTTTCTCCAACATATCATGATCAGTAATATTATCACCACATAGTTTCAATTGGGAAATAATTCTGAACATAGCAGAATTATACTCACTGATAGATTTAAAATCTTGTAGCCTTAGATGAGTCCAATCATAACGTGCCTGTGGAAGAACGACCATCTTCAGGTGGTCATATCTATCTTTCAAATTACTCCACAGTATGACTAGATCTTTAACAGTAAGATATTCCATTTTCAGGCCCTCATCAAGGTGATGGCGTAGGAATATCATTGCTTTGGCACGGTCTTGGTTTGATGCCTGATTTTTATCTTTGATGGTGTCTGCCAGACCCATCGCATCAAGATGAATTTCGGCATCAAACACCCAAGACATGTAGCTTTTGCCCGATATATCCAGGGCTATAAACTCAAGTTTAGAAAGATTTGACATTATTTAGAAAAAGAAAGTTCGTACCTCTTATACTTTTAAAGTATTTGCTCGAGATGACAGAGTCTCGTGCTGATAACGTGTTATAAAATAAAGACTGTAAAGTAAAGACAAGTATAGAGAGAAACTGATATATTATTCAAACTTCAAACTTCTGTACATAATGAACTGAATTCTCCTCTATTTATAGAAGAAAGGAAGCTGCTGTGTAAGCTGTTACTGCAAGCTGCTGTGTAAGCTGCTTGTAAGCTGCTGTGTAAGCTGCTGCTCTAAACTGTTGTGCCAGATATAGATAATCTTCTGTCATGGGTAATATTTATCCATAGCGGAGTACCGAAAGGATAAGCTTCTTCAGGAGGCTTATTTACAACGGAGTACTAAATGAACATCCATAATATAATATATTCATAACAGTATTTTTTTTTTTACATTCCTCGTTAATCGTTACTAGCTTATTTGTTTGTAGCCTGTATGTGACTTGAGATGCGCCATCTTTATTTTCTCGCCTTTTCCTTTGTCCTCGGTTTCCTTCATCTTAAATTATTCACAAGCCGAAGCCTGAAGGGCTGTACAAATTTACAAGGACAAATTATTCTTCAATCATTTGATAGTCTGTAATGCCCATACATTCAGTTGAATAATTAAGCATTGCTCCAGCAATGTCTCTCAACACCATACTAGAATGAAGATAACATATAGAAGTACAAGATATACCCTTGGTTTTATAAAAGGAAAGACAAAAGGTAAAATAAATTTCACATATAGATCACAAGACAACAAAATTGGAATAAAACTAAGCGGATCATCTCTGCATCGATCTCGTGCGTACTTTGAAAGCAATATTTTCCTGCATATTCTGTAGGGGTCTAGAGACCATAAGATCGCTAATAAAACTTCATCGAACTTCAGAACAACTATTTATGATTGCAGAATTTTCTTGTAATCCTGGAATGTCCCGTCGAAAGGCGTCACCCTGCCCTCAGAGACGGCCCAGAGTTGATCAACACTACCAGATATTAAATGTTCATCGTGACTGACCTGTAAATAACATGTAGCAGCAGCATTAGAGACCAGCAAAAACAAAATACCGTTATGTTTCCAATTAGTCAAAGAAACTGATAGAAGTTTCATAATACCATCAGTACGCCTCCTTGGAACAAGACAAGACCTTGTATCAGAGCCTCCACAGCGTCAAGATCCTACATAGAGCTAGATCAGAATTTTGCATATATCGCTAATCTACCAAAATCAAGCAAGAGATATGTTCTCACTCGAACAGAGTGTCAATAGCAGATAATGCAATCACATATGCAAAAACTTTGGATAAACATCATACTGACTACTAGTGGATCCTTTGCTTTAGCTATTGAGGTGAAACGAAATGCAAGAAAGAAACTAAAACAAGTAAAATATAACTTACCAAGTGATTTGATGGCTCATCAAGAAGCAATATGTGAGGCTTCTTGAAGGTTATCTTTGCAAATGCAACTCTGCTTTTTTGGCCACCTGAGATCCCATAGATCAATTCATAATGTGAAGAATAAGCTATTATCGTACTCTTGACTCCAAAATGACAAAACATAACAGAAGGCGGAACTGAATCATTGTGATCTGACCAGGAAAAAAATAGAATGCTAACGTACCAGACAAAGTGTACATGGGCTGAAGAGCAAGATTTCCAGTGATACCAAATGAACCTAGATGACCACGTAATTTTTGTTCAGGCACTCCCTGCAGGAAGCCAGAGCAAGGTTATGCATTAAAAGAGATAATTTGCAGATCCATCTTCTGCAATATCAGATTTAAGAGAGTAATAAATCCTGTAAATATCTTATTCAGGAGCTCGATAGGAAGTTATGGAGGTCGAGCATTAGGGTTGTAGGTTAGGAGATAGGAGGCTAGTATGATAGTATTTTGTTTTAGGCTGCTAGTGGCTCCAGTTGTGTTCTTAATACTTCATTAGGGTCGTAAGTTAGGCTGTAGTATGTTTAGTGGCCCTTTGTGTACATATTATTCCCTTGCGTCTGTAGTACTGTGCCTTTGTTACTGCTTAGTGTAACTACTTTGCTCTCTATTTTCTGGTTATTGTGTTGCTGGTGTTATCTTTCTGGATTCCGTTGCTGTTACTGATACACTGTCTCTTTCCTTCTTGTGCCGAGGGTCTACCGGAAATAGCCTCTCTACTCCTCCGGAGTAGGGGTAAGGCCTGCGTACACACTACCCTCCCCAGACCCCACTTGTGGGATCTCACTGGGTTGTTGTTGTTGTTGTATCTTATTCAGGAGTTCGGACACAAATAAATTAAAACAAAATCAACTGCTAGATCCACCTTCTTATCCAGAATTTCTTTCGTTCTCTTTTGGCTATTGCTTTTTGTTTTTTTATAGGACCATGAGGAGGGAGAAGGAAAAACACTAGTTGAACCACATCAGCAAGAACAGCAGCTGCCTGTCCAAATCACAAGTTCACTTTTCCTTCCATTAACTATTTCATCTTATATCTTGCAATTGTAGAACAGACCTCGATATCCAACTCCATTCAGAACAAAACTTCCAAATAATGGACAAGCTTACCAATGAATGGGAATCAGAAGCAGTGGATAAAGTAGAATGGAAGATTTATTACGCACATATTTTCAAATTTACAAGAAAATTCATCACCGATTAGGAGAACTTACTGGAAAGCAACGCATCATGTATAAGAGGGGATTTGAGGACAGATCCAGCCCATCAACATGATGCTGACTAAATACAGCAATTCGGACCTAAACAAAAAGAAAAGTGCAATTAGAATGCATTAAGACCGAGTAATTGAAGTAGCAAAATGAGACAATTGCCTGCACTACAATCATTATAAGCTCAAAAGATAACCACTAACATTTGTTTATACAGAATTATTAGTCTATAGACCTTTAAATGAAAGGTGACAGGAATTGTAATGAGAGAATGCTAAAACGGCTGAAACGCAAATTGACCAAACAATATAGTAAACTGACAAAAGTTGGTGAAAGTTATGATGCCAAAGACAGAACTAGTAGATGTTGGAAGTGATAAACAAAAATAAACCCTCACAAAATCTGTCTTTGGAAAATAAAAGCTACTGTACCTTAGCAGAGCGGAAAACAGTTCCTGAAGTTGGTTGAAGCTCCCCAGAAATAAGCTTAAGTATTGTTGACTTTCCAATACCATTAGGACCAACCACTGGAAAAAATATACGGTGAGATAAGGCCCATGATATATAGAACAATATAAATGATTAAAAGAAACAATTATAAAGATGCACATGCCTAAGCCACATACTACCTAATTCACAAATAGAGATATCCAATTTTACTTCCCAAAAGAAAAACTCAACGTAAAATACAGAGAGGCATATTACTGATCAGAGGATATGTACAGAGGTTTGCAACAATTAAGAAAACTAAAGTTTAAAATAAGTGATTGTTAGGTAATCAAGGTCTTACTTGCTACTCGGCTATCCAGATCTATTCCAAAATTCAAATTTTTGAACAATAAGGGGCCCCCAGGATATCCAAAGGATGCATCACTGCATATGTTACAACAAAGTAAGAAGTTAATTAACTGACATTTGCTACCTGACAAAGAGATTCAAAAGAATGTATTAGACATGGAATAAGAGATGCTTAACCTGAAGCTTATAATAGGAGCACCAGGTCTATCATCAGGAGAAGGGAACTCAAACTTGTAGCTGCATACGCAAAACAACATGAGTTCATATAGTTAAAAAATGTAACAAGACCGAGATCGGAGTTTTATAGACTCAGGTGATAACACGTTAAACCATCAGAGAAAGTTAAAACAACAGAAAAAATATAGGAGCAATCTGTTAAGGAATGAATACGTACTCAGGATCATTGATGACTTCATCCACACGACCAATTCGTTCCAGTGCCTGTTAAATTCAAGGAAAACCATTCAGATACTGATCATGGCATGCTAGGGCATCATAACTAGGCCTAATTAAATTATTAACCAATCGGATCGGGCAACTGATTAAATCACTTGAGCAAACAACCACAACCACTGAAAGCTGACAAGATATATAGAAGCAGCTTATGGTAAAATGAAAGAATACCTTAATTCTAGATTGAACAAGAGATGCACGCTTTGCATTGTACCGGAACTTATCAATAAAGGTCTGCAAAGCATTAAAGCCGAAAAATGTATCAAAGTATTAAACAGCTAAACAAGAAATATCCAAATAAGGTCGCAATTAATCTGTTTGCAATTGTCTACCAATAAAATTTAATGTAATTGAGAAAGACCTGCATGTGGGCCCTTGTACGTTCATTCGCCTCGAACGCCTTCTGTTGATTCTTAACTTGTTCATCTCGTGTCCTTTCGAATGTATCATAGTCTCCTTTGTAGGTACTCAATTTCTGATTTTGTAGATGGATAATGTCTGTGACTACCTGAAGAAAGAAGCAACGATAGGATTATGAGATATCAGAACAAACATCAACCTCTAGACATACTGAACCCAACTATTGTTTTAACTTTTAAGTCAAAGAGAAGAAAACACATACAGTATTCAAGAACTCTCTAGCATGAGAGACAACTATAAATGTCTTCGGCCACTTCACCAGGTAAGTTTCCAGCCATAAGACAGCATGTAGATCAAGATGATTCTGCAAGGAAAGGAAAACATAAGTTCTATGCTATTCTGCGTGCAAAAGAAAGCATACGTTCATTGTCTTACTAGATGTACATCTACATCTTCAAGAAGAAATAACACACCGTGGGTTCATCAAGCAACAATAGATCAGGTTCAATGAACAACGCCCGAGCAAGAGCTATTCTCATTCTCCATCCTCCAGAAAATGTTTTAGTTGCTCTCTTTTGCATTTCTGTAGTGAAGCTCAAACCCTGGAAGTAATAGCCACCAATGAGAACTAGTCTAGTCATTACAACTAGCTTGAGCACAAATGACCAATACGCAAAATATTCTTGAAGCACGTCAAAACTAAAGCAGAATCAAACTCAGCCTCTTAAAAATAGAAGAGTTCTAGCTTTTGATTGCCAAAGATAGACTGACTTCTAGCATCTTCCCGTTTTCGCAACTTTCAGTTTAAGATTTTAGTACACAGACCAGTAGCTTAAGACGTATAAAGAGTTTAATGCCTAAGTTATGGAAGCCTGAATATCTACAAATATAAGAAGACGCTATATCCATTCTGGAAAAAGAAGCATAAAACGACAAGACAACATTACATTATCAGAGAAAAAATAATCTAAACAGACAACTTAAACTCTGAGGAGAGGCCAAAACAGCAAGATAGTTCGGCAAACGTAAAGTTAGGACAGAGGCTAGGACAACTTAAAAAGGAGAAGCCAAAACAGCAAGATTAGCTTGAGACTAGCTTCCATACTTTTGTGCCATATCCAAAACATATTCCTTAGACAAAGTAAGCGGATGCGTAATTGTAGTAACAAGGAAAGAAAAGCAACAGGTATCTCAGGTACATTAATTAGCAGGTCTCAATCTTACTCATACATTATAAGTTAACATGTGCAGTTTGTCTATGATATACAGCAAAGGTGTGTGATATTATAAATCAAATGCAAACTCTGCTTTAATTAACACAGTGCATAAAGTGAACAAACTTTCTCAACAGACGCGAGCCAAAGCTTGGATATCAAATTACTGGGCAAATTCAAACTAACCGAAAGTATAGTTGCTGCACGTGACTCAGCCGAGTAAGCATCAATGAAATCAAGTCTTTTGTATATCTCTTCAAGCCTTTTCGCGAGGGCATTTTTGTCGATATCCCCATTCAACTTATCACTCTTTCCAGCTTCGCCTTCTAGGTCAATTTCTCTCTAGAAAACCATGAAAATACTAAGGAATGGGAATATATTTATTTCATGAGAACACAATACAAGGGAATATAAGAAAATAAACAATATAATATGATATAAAAGCTTAGCCATTTAACTGTTTCTAACCTGTAATTCAAGCAGACGACCCTCTTCTTCCAGAAGTTGGGTTCTCTCCATATCAGTGTTAAGAATACATTGCAAAACTGAGGTATCATCACCAACCACTTCTTGCTCAACATGCAATATCTGGCAGTTCTTGGGAATACCATCAATAGCGTGCATAGCCATGTGTCTTAGGAGAGTTGTTTTCCCCGTACCGTTTCTTCCAATAAGGCCTGCACCCAGATCAGAGATTCAGGTAAGGCTGTGGATGCTTAAACATTTTTTTTGATGAAGTAAGAGAAAACTGTGGATGCATAAACTTAACTGCCAATCATAATCAAAAAGGGGAAGTGAACTACGCCACTGGCTATAGGCTATGTTTTCTTCATAAAATAATAAATATTATTAATAAAGAGCAAAAAAAATGCCTGTACACACAGGCGATGGACTAAGTTGTTCTTCTTTGGTCTGAAATGAGTCATCTGGTTACTGTTCAAAAATTGCTTCCAATCCCATTTATTTCTAGTTAAAAGTAAAATTTTGTAGAATATACAGTATGGACAAACATATTCATCTCCCCCAAGTTTCGCCCCTTGAGATTTATGCTGATTCAGGTATTCACAGTCTTCTTCCCATGACAAAAATGTAGATACGGATTTTAGCTACGGTTGAATAGTATGCGCATAATGACTTACTTGCTTAAGACACTGAAATATGCATCAAGATAAGTAGATACTAGTCCACACCAATAATCTTGACTTCTTTCCTTGATGGCAACATTTTCTCCCTCCAACATTATTAAATGAATATAAACTAAGTCTATCTTCTATTATATCCATACCGATGTGCATTTTCAACTAAGCTTCCAACATTTCACATTTCAAACTATCATTTTCAACTTTCTTTTAGATAACTGCTCAATTTATATAGTAATCAAATTATTTCTATATACTAACATGTTAAAAAATGTCATATCATTTAACTCTGCAAATCAAAGTGGGTCATTGTTGTCCGCAAGGACGGAGTAATACCATATAGATGAGATACAGACAGCTAGATATCAAAAGGTCTAGGAAAACGCAAAATCAAACTACAGAGAAATGAGTTTTCATCTGTTTTTCTCAAAAATATTCAAGCATACCATAGTGTCTTCCAAAAGAAAGCGTAACAGAACCATCGACAATAAGGTCACGACCAGCAACAGATATATTGAAATTTTCCATACGGATATCCTTAACAGTTGGTCCATCACCCTGACCATCATGATTCACACACACTAACGGCATACCAGCTTTCACTTCTTCCACTTCTTTCAAGTGTGCTTGGTATTCTGCCTGCAGAACCAAGCCATACAGATTAGAAAAACGAAGAAGTAAGCCAGCCACTTTTTATTTTCCTTTTTTCCCCTCCTTTTCATCCACATGGCAGGGAGGAGAGGGTTACATTTTTTTAAGCAGTAGTAGGAGAGGGATTACATTTTTTCTGTCTCAAAACCTTAAAGAGGACAATTGTTATCCAACAAAAGGAGTATTGCGAAATGTCACTCACACACACACCCCATTAGAATAATAAATGGAAACTCAGTGAAGTGTCAATTGTCAAGTCAAAGTCAAATAAGCATGGTTCACAGCAGTAAAAGTTGGCTTCCCTGACATGACAACCAATATTTGTGTCAAACAGGTTCATCCGGATTATTGACAAGATTATCGTTTTGTCCCTCACCTCTCTCAGGCGTTCATCTTTCCTCTTCCTCCTTTCGATCTTAATCTTGTCACGTTCGGTGAGCAAAGGACCATCAACTGGTTCTGGCTTTTTATTCTTTGGAGCTTCCTCTTCATCCATTCCATCATACATTCTCAGCGGCATTTTTAAGCTTCTCACAGTTGGTTGAGGTTTAACCAATCCATGCTTCTCTAACTTCTCAGACAACTTGCTACAAACCTATCATGATTGGAAAAATTCACTCTTTATGCTACTGAAGATAGATTTCAGACAATTCAATCTATTACCACAATGGGATGCAAAGTAAGAAACCAACATAGAGGAGTCTACCAACCACAATCATAGTGCTGGTATAACCAAAAACTCTTGTAGTAACAAATTACTTATAAATTTGCTCACCGTATTATACTTAACTTTTTCGGTTCATAAATTTCTCTGCAGTGGTTATTGTTATTCATCCATTTGAACTCCTATGTCCCCTTAAAATGGCCATTTTTCTCTAGTTTAAGAAATTCTCAATTCAAATGAGCTAATATGCAATCAACTCAACTGACAACGCCTCAATCCCAAACAAAGTTGGACACAATTATGTGTATCTCCGGAGGTTCTCTAAATCACGCAATTCTTGTTTCATAAACCAACGCTAATTACCAATATAAACACTAAAGTTCTAATTTTTATTCATCAAAGCTCGCCATACATAACTAGCAGCTCTCTAAAACTACAGCTTCTCTAAATCATTACACCTCTTGCTTCATACATGTTGTCAATATAAACAATAAAGTTTCAAATTTTAATTCAATTAAAATGATAATAAAAACTTAGTGAATTAACTTTTATTCATCAAAACTAGTAGTAACAAAATAAGTAAATATTTGAGAATCAATTCAAAATTTCGAGAGAAAAATATTAAACTAAGCAGAAGCAATAACGAAATTGAGAACGATTAATACCGCACGACATTCGGGGAAGTCAGTAACGCAACCAGAATCTACGAGTAATTCGCCGAGGGCTTCAAAAGCACCTTCACCGTCAAGTCCAAAATCGAAATCTTCATCGGCTAGAACATTGATTATATAGTCAATAATCGGCTGATCTACATCTTCAGCTCGTCGCCCTAAGACGTCGTGCACAACGTTGCTCGTCGCCACTTCCGTCATCTGAACCGGAATAAACGGAAAATCTCGGTGCTGGACCGGTTTTATGGGTACAGTGTTAGGCGGCTCCGGTTTGTGAAGGGTGTTAGTGTGCTCCTATAATAATCGCAGCTTTTATCGGTCAATAGAAACGGCGATTTTATGAAACCTATAAGAAGGGTCCGTTGTTTTCTTTTTCGATTCCCTTTTATTAATTACATCCCGAAAAGGAAAAGGAAGAGGAAAATACACAAATATCTCAAATAGTATATACTCCCGAACCTGTTTGACTTAGCACGAAATTTAAGAAAAAATAATAGATTTTTTAAATTTGTGATCCTAAATAAATTAAAAAGGGATCCAGAATATTTACGTGATTATAAAATTTTCTCATTAAGGAAAGAATTAGAAATTTAAATTAAATTATTTCTAAATTTAAAAATTGGTCATTCTTTCTGGAACGAACCAAAAAATAAATAGGTTTATATAAACTGGAACGGAGTGAGTATTTTTTATTATGAATTTTACTCCAACAAATTATAAACAACACAGATATCTCAAAAAAAAATATTTTTTATTTACCACCTCTATATATTCATTTTATCGCGCTATTATTTCATGATTACCTAATAATACTAATAAATCAAGTACACAATAATCAAATTTGAGTTCAAATCTAGCCTTTGAATGGTCTAATAATCATGATAATGAGAATAGAGTTTGAATTTCAATCTAGGTGATAGTAAGTAGTAATTTGTTTTTCACTTCTTTATAGTATATGGAAATACTTATAATTGTGAGAGTAGTTTGTATGAAAATAATTTCTTTTGATTTATAAAGTTAATTAATATTTATACCGTGTGCTTGGTCAGCTTCTATCGCTACAAAAATGAGCTTCTTTAACCTTCTCCAATAAGCTTCCTGAAGAAATTTATCCATATGAGATTCCGCCATAAATATGTTTATCTATTTAGTACTCTATTGGAAATAAGCCTCCTGAAGAAGCTTATCTTTTCGGTACTCCGCTATGGATAAATATTACCCATGATAGAAGATTATCTATATCTCGCACAACAGTTTAGAACAACAGCTTACAAGCAGCTTACACAGTAGCTTGCAGTAGCAGCTTACACATCAGCTTCCTTTCTTCTATAAATATAGGAGAATTCAGTTCATTATGTACAAAAGATTGAAGTTTGAATAATATATCAGTTTCTCTCTATACTTGTCTTTACTTTACAGTCTTTATTTTATAACACGTTATCAGCACGAGACTCTGCCATCCCGCAAAAATACTTTGAAAATATTACAGGTACGAACTTTCTTTTTCTAAATAATGTCAAATCTTTCTAAACTTGAGTTTGTAGCCCTGGATATATCGGGCAAAAGCTACATGTCTAGGGTGCTTGATGCCGAAATTCATCTTGATGCGATGGGTCTGGCAGACACCATCAAAGATAAAAATCAGGCATCAAACCAAGACCGTGCCAAAGCAATGATATTCCTACGCCATCACCTTGATGAGGGCCTGAAAAGGAAATATCTTACTGTTAAAGATCCAGTCATACTGTGGAATAATTTGAAATATAGATATGACCACCTGAAGATAGCCGTTCTTCCACAGGCACGTTATGATTGGACTCATCTAAGGCTACAAGATTTTAAATCTATCAGTGAGTATAATTCTACTATGTTCAGAATTATTTCTCAATTGAAACTATGTGGTGATAATATTACTGATCATGATAAGTTGGAGAAAACTTTCACCACTTTTCATGCCTCGAATATGCTCCTGCAGCAGCAATATCGAGAGATGGGATTCAAAAAGTATTCTGAACTTATCTCACATCTTCTTGTAGCCGAGCAACATAATGGGCTATTAATGAAAAATCATAAAAGCCGACCTACTGGTTCTTGTCCATTCCCTGAAGTGAATGAGACGAACTTCCACCAAGCTAAACGTGGAAGAGGACGTGGCCCCAGTCGTGGTTGGGGAGGAAACTCTAATCGTGGTAATAATAATGCACCAAAGAACCCTCCTCACCACCAGCAGTGGAAAAGGAAGGAACAAAAGCATGAAGCGGTGCAAACAGCAAAGCCAAAAAATGCATGCTATAGATGTGGAGGAAAAGGGCACTGGTCACGTACATGTCGTACGCCAAAGCACCTGGTTGAGCTATATCAAGCCTCCTGAAAAAGACAGAGAAAAATGTTGAAGCAAATTTTATTTCTGAAGATAATTTAGACTTCATGCACTTGGATGTAGCTGATTACTTTGCACTCCCATAAGGAAAAACAAGTCATGTGATCGGTAGTGAATCTGTAGAGATGTAAATATTTTAATTTTTGTTATTTGTAGTAGATAGTATGGTTATGTAATTATTGTACATAAATAAAAGTTATGCTTTGATAATAATGTTACTATCATATTTATTTTGTTTATGTCATTTTGAATAATATGGATAATCCTCAAATTATATTTGGATCAAAGACTAATCATGAAGATATTTGTGTAGTTGATAGTGGAATAACGCATGCCATATTCAAAGATCAAAAATACTTTTCTTATTTGCATAAGGAAAAAAGTAAATATTTCTACAATTTCTGGTAATATAAGTTTGATTGAAGGCTCCGGAAGAGCTATTGTATTTCTGTCTAAGGGAACAAAACTTATTATCAACAATGCATTGTACTCCTCCAAGTCCCGAAGAAACTTGTTGAGTTTTATAGATATCCGCCGAAATGGGTATCATGTTGAGACAATAGATGAAATGAATGTGGAATATCTTTGTATTACAAAGAATATTTCTGGCCAGAAATGCATTGTAGAAAAGTTACCAACTTTATCTTCTGGCTTATATTATTCAAAGATTAGTACAGTTGAAGCACACTCTATCGTAAACCAGAAGTTTACTGATTCAAATACTTTTGTGCTTTGGCATGGCCGTTTGGGCCATCCTGGATCAATAATGATGAGACGAATTACTGAAAATTCGAGTGGGCATCCATTAAAGAACGTGAAGATTCTTACAAATAATGAATTATCTTGTGATGCTTGTGATCAAGGCAAAATGATCACTAGACCATCACCAATGAAGGTTGGCATTGAGTCCCCTACCTTTTTAGAACGTATACATGGGGATATATGTGGACCTATTCACCCACCAAGTGGGTCGTTTAGATATTTTATGGTCCTCATAGATGCATCTTCAAGATGGTCTCATGTGTGCCTATTATCATCTCGCAACCTGGCGTTTGCAAAGTTATTAGCCCAAATAATTCGATTAAGGGCACAATTCCCAAATTATTCTATAAAGGCTATTCGCCTTGATAATGCTGTAGAATTCTCATCTCAAGCTTTTGATGATTACTACCTATCAGTTGGGATAAAAGTTGAACATCCTGTAGCTTATGTTCATACTCAAAATGGCCTTGCAGAGTCATTCATTAAACGGTTGCAATTGATAGCAAGACCACTACTTATGAAAATAAAATTGCCCACTACTGTTTGGGGCCATGCTATCTTGCACGCATCATCACTTATTCGTCTCAGACCAACGCATTATAATAAATATTCTCCGTCACAATCAGTTTTTGGTCATGAACCAAATATTGCCCATCTACGAATTTTTGGATGTGCTGTATATGTGCTAGTAGCACCACCACAGCGCAGTAAGATGGGCCCCCAAAGAAGGTTAGGAATATATATTGGGTTTGAATCACCTTCTATTATTCGCTATCTTGAACCATTGACGGGAGATTTATTTACTGCTCGATTTGCAGATTGTCGATTTGATGAAACAAATTTCCCACAATTAGGGGGAGAGAAAAAGAAAATCAAAAGAGAAATTATGTGGAAAGTTTCATCATTATCTCACTTTGATCCACGTACCCCTATATGTAATCAGGAGGTCCAGAAGATCATTCATTTACAGAATATAGCAAATCAAATGCCAGACGCATTTACTGATTTGAAAAGGATAACTAAGTCACATATCCCTGCAGAGAATGTGCCTATCCGAATTGATGTCCCAGCAGGACCATCTATTAGCATGAGAGCTAGTGAACCTAAAGCACGCCTGAAGCGTGGAAGGCCTATGGGTTCTAAGGATCGAAATCCTAGCAAAAAAAAATCGACAAATGATCAAAATGATATTATGAAGGGATCTCCTGAAGAGACCCAAGATCTGATTAGTTATGAGATTCCTGAAGAAATCAATAAACCCGAGACTCAGGTGAACGAGGAACTTTTAATAAGTTCTACTGGTGATGGGATTAATTTAAATCGATCTGAAATAGTGGTGGATAATATTTTTGCATATAATGTTGCACTTAACATTATGCAAGATAGTGAGGATTTTGAACCCCGATCTGTCGAAGAATGTCAACAAAGATCTGATTGGCCAAAATGGCAAGGGGCAATTCAATCAGAATTGAACGCACTTGCTAAAAGAGAGGTCTTTGGACCAGTAGTCCAAACACCTGCTGGTATAAAACCAGTTGGTCATAAATGGGTTTTGTGCGAAAAAGAAATGAGCAAAATGAAGTTGAAAGATACAAGGCTCGCCTTGTCACACAAGGATTCTCACAACGACCTGGAGTCGATTATGAAGAAACATATTCACCCGTTATGGATGCCATAACATTTCGATATCTCATCAGTTTAGCCTTACGTGAAAGGCTTGAAATACATTTAATGGATGTGGTTACAGCTTATCTGTACGGGTCACTTGATAATGAAATTTACATGAAAATTCCTGAAGGATTTAAAATGCTTGAAGCATATTCAAAATCTCGGAAAATGTACTCAATCAGATTACAAAGATCTTTGTACGGTTTAAAGTAATCTGGGCGCATGTGGTATAATCACCTCAGTGAATATTTGTTGAAAGAGGGTTACATAAATGATGTTATTTGTCCATATATTTTTATAAAGAAAATTGCTTCAGAATTTGTTATACTTGCTGTTTATGTTGATGACATAAATCTTGTTGGAACTTTAGAAGAGCTCCAAAAGGAAATTGAATATCTTAAGAAAGAATTTGAGATGAAAGATCTTGGGAAGACAAAACTCTGTCTTGGTCTGCAAATTGAACATTTAGCAGACGGGATCTTTATCCATCAATCTGCCTATACAGAAAGGGTCTTAAAATGCTTTTACATGGACAAAGCGCACCCATTGAGTATACCAATGGTTGTTCGATCACTTGAAGTGAATTAGGACCCGTTCCGACCTTCAGAAGAGGATGAGGAACTCCCGGGTCCTGAAACACCCTATCTCAGTGCAATTGGTGCACTTATGTATCTTGCTAATGCTACAAGGCATGACATAGCATTTTCTGTTAATTTACTAGCAAGATATAGCTCTTCTCCTACACGGAGACATTGGAACGGGATTAAGCATATATTGCGATATTTAAAGGGAACTCTTGATATGAGTTTGTTTTATGCTAACAAAGATAGTGCATATCTTGTTGGTTATGCAGATGCAAGTTATTTATCTGATCCCCATAAAGCTAGATCTCAAATCGGGTACGTGTTTACATGTGGAGGTACTATCATATCATGGCGCTCCACAAAACAATCTATTATTGCTACTTCTTCAAATCATGCTGAAATAATAGCTATTCATGAAGCAAGTAGGGAATGCGTATGGTTGAGATCAATAATTCATTTTATTCGAGAAAAATATGATTTGGAATGTGAGAAAAGACCCACAATTTTATACGAAGACAATGTTGCATGCCTAGCCCAGTTGAAGGGAGGATTTATAAAAGGAGATAGAACGAAGCACATTTCACCAAAATTATTCTACACACACGATCTTCAGAAAAATGGTGACATTGATGTGCAACAAATCCGTTCAAGTGACAATCCGGCAGATTTATTCACCAAATCTTTACCAACTTCAACTTTTGAGAAGATGGTATACAAGATTGGAATGCGGAGACTTAAATATTTGAAACATGGTTTTCATCAGGGGAGTAAAATACGCGATGTACTCTTTTTTTTCTTGTTAAGATTTTTTCCCACAGGGTTTTCCTTATAAGGTTTTTAACGAGGCAGCTAGAAATGCGTATTACTAAATATGTGTACTCTTTTTCCTTCACTAGGATTTTTTTCCACGAGGTTTTTTCTAGTAAGGTTTTAACGAGGCACATTATCTTTTAATGAACATCTAAGGGGGAGTGTTATGAATATATTATATTATGGATGTTCATTTAGTACTCCGTTGTAAATAAGCTTCCTGAAGAAGTTTATCCATATGAGACTCCGCCATAAATATGTTTATCTATTTAGTACTCTATTGGAAATAAGTCTTCTGAAGAAGTTTATCCTTTCGGTACTCCGTTATGGATAAATATTACCCATGATAGAAGATTATCTATATCTGACACAACAGTTTAGAACAGCAGCTTACACAACAGCTTACACATTAGCTTCCTTTCTTCTATAAATAGAGGAGAATTCAGTTCATTATGTACAAAAGTTTGAAGTTTGAGTAATATATCAGTTTCTCTCTATAGTTGTGTTTACTTTACCCTCTCTTTATTTTATAACAAGAATAACCTTTTTTTCCTTATTAAATCCTTTCTTCATTTTCAATGACTATAGGCCACAAAGTTTTTTCTCTTTTTTTTTTTTCTCTCTTTAGGGGAATAATCTTTCAATCTTTTACCCCCATATACAAGTTGCAACACGCACTGAAAACCAAGAAAATATTGATATTACAGTGCTGAGTGTGTTGGACGTGTCAAATATCTCCCAAGACTGAGACCTTCAATTCTTCAAACGGTGCGTAAAGTTCAATCTAACTTCTATTTTCCCTTTTTTTTTTTTCTGTTGGTCATACTTTGCGGTCTTCTTTGCAAACTGAGCTGAAAAATCTATAAATACCAGCAAGGTGTAATACTCGCATTTCAAATTCTACAAAAATCAATTCTCAATCCTCGAAATTTTTTATTTTGAAGTTGGAGATAACAGAAAGTGAGAATTGAAGATGAGGCTATTGAAAGTGGCGACGTGTAATTTGAATCAATGGGCTATGGATTTCGACTGTAATTTGAAACACATTAAGGAATCTATAGCCGAGGCTAAAGCTGGGGGAGCTAAGATCAGGCTAGGACCCGAGCTTGAAATCACTGGATATGGTTGTGAAGATCATTTTTTGGAACTCGATACTGTTTCTCATGCGTAAGCTTCGAATTTCACAATTTGTTTTTAAGTTACATAAACTGACAGTGTTAATATGAGTGTAGTTTGACATGTTACTTACCAGTTATTCTCTATCAATGCTGTTAAATAGGTTACCTGTAATTACCTTATAAACATTTTAATGTGCTTGTGATGACGTTGGAAGATGATCTAGAAGTAAACTGGTTGTTTACGTCAATCCATAAAACTTAAACTCAAATAGGATATAAGAAACATCTCACCTCTAAAAATGCAAACTTTTAGATGAGGTAGTTTCACACATTTCAACACGGTATTGGGATTAGAAGGCAGATATCCTGTGTTTGAGTCTCAGTGAACAGAATACTAAATTTAACCTCAGTGAGGACTTATTCGCACTCTCCTACTCTGTGTCTATTTAAGGGGTTTTCTTTAACAAGTTAGACGGCATAGATGTAGATCACACAATTCAACAGCATCTACTCCATATATAAATCTCATTAAGAGCTCTGTGCATTGAAAAATGTGCAGCAGATAATTGGCGCTTAGAATTAATTTTGACACAGTAGAATATGGATTAACTTTGCTCTTTTTCCCAATTGAGATTTACAAAATACAAAAAAAAGATATGGAAATTCTTGCAGATTAGAGGTTTCGTACTAATACTGACATGAAATGACATAAAATTAGCTTAGGCACTATACATAAGGTTGTTATCATTGGTTTCACAGATATTAAGTCTTCCATTTTTATATGACAGATTTTTCTTCTGTAAAAATTACATGCTTTGGGTGCATAAGACCTTTTCTAGCAGGTTTTAGTGTAACAGAGACTTCCCCATACAAGTAACATCAAATTAGCAGTTAGATACTGGCTGAAATAGACATGACTTGTTCTGGAGATAAATGAAGGATGTGCTATGTCAAGATATCTATCTTCTCTCTCCTTTTTCTCTTTATTGCTTTGCACATATCAATATTTGGTGTTCTTGTTGGTGTAAAGAAACCTATTAGTAATATGCTAGTGTTTCCTTTGAGATGGAATTCAGTTTATTTTGCCTTCCCAGATAACGAGACCAGCAAGTCAATTGCCATTATTGAAGTACGTTTTGATGTTTAAAGAAACACTTGCTGATAAATTGGCATCAGAAGAAGTAGAGAATAGCGGGCATTAGATTATCATTTTGAGCTCTTTTGCCCTTTGTAACATTTTCACAAATTTTCAGGTGGGATTGCTTAAAAGAACTACTGTTAGGAGATTGGACTGATGGCATATTATGTAGCTTCGGTATGCCTGTTATCAAAGATTCAGAACGCTACAACTGTCAAGTATTGTGCCTAGACAGAAAAATAATCATGATAAGGCCAAAGATGTGGCTAGCAAATGATGGCAACTACAGAGAACTCCGGTGGTTTACGGCGTGGAAACAAAAAGAGAATCTTGAGGACTTCCATCTCCCAAGTGAAATTTCAGAAGCTTTATCTCAGACAACCGTACCTTTCGGTTATGGCTATGTCCAGTTTCTAGACACGTACGTAACTGCGCCACCAGTCCTTGTTAGATATTTCTTTTGCTTTTCTGCCTCTCTTTCTAGCTTGCTGGGGATTGGGCAGCTAAAAAACAGAATTTTCGTATGTTATTAGTTGCTTACTTTATGGTGATGGTCTGCCTACTCTTAGCCAACTCGATCTACTGGAGAATGTATTCCCTCTATTCGGTTTTGTTTGATTTAGTTCCAGTTTGGAGCCTATCTTTTTTTTTTAAATAACCGGGGTGTTCAGGTCAGCTCGCGCGCACCTCGACTAATTCCACGGGATACCTGTTACCTCCCACCAGCACAGACACCGGGTCTATCCATAAGGCTTTCACAGATGGAAAATAATTTTCTCCTCTAGCATTATATATTTTCCGAAGTGGCTATTTGAACAAAATATTTAGAAATTCTAAAGTATAAATAAGAGTATAAAGACCAGTTGTTAGTTTAATAGGTGATGCTCTAATTATTACCTATTATTCAGCACATGCAGAAGATACAACTTTCTTCAACCATGAAAATTATCTGAAAAAGGTAGACCATAGCTTGAATGCTCAAGAAACAACTTCATAACAGATTAACATATAAATTTTACATTCTTCTTATCATTAGACGGAGATAATTGTTTGGGAATGTCCTTCCGTAGACAGTTGTTACTTGTTACAAATTTATTAACAAAGCACACTGAGAATTGTTTGTAAGAACTTATATAATAATAATCAGTTTTTTCTTATTTTGACCACCAATACTTTTACTATATTAGGAAACTACTTTTTCACTTATCTGACTACCTTTGTATGAAAATTTACTGTTCAACGACAGTTTAGAAAAACTCCTTAGCTCAAGATAGTATCAGTGTGTAAGAGTCACGCAAGTCATTATTTGACCATAATCGTTTTTAGTCTTATAGCATTTTCAATTTCTACCAATTACTCCCTTTGTGTCAATGTCGTCATATTTTGTTTACCAAGATTAAACAAGTTGACATTTTCAAATATATTCGTTCATGATTTTGATATCAGAATGATCTCCGTCTAGCTTGTGAATATTTAGGTTCTATGTTTTATAAAATAAATTAACTTTTGGTCGATTTAAGCAAAAAAATTGGTGAATATGTGGATTTTATTGTCAAAGATTTTAATCAGCCTTTTTATAACCTTAACTGTTTCATCAGCTAGAGTATAGAAGTCAGCTAGGTTGGAGATAATGCTTCAGCATCCTCAAAATTTCAGCCCCATTTCATAGAGACTACTGATTTTGGTGTCCATCATTCTTTGTGGTTCCGTGGTGGTTGAGAAAATGCTACTTAACTATGTTTAATCTCGGTTAGACACTTATATTACTTGATTATTAACAATGACATAAGCTGAAGATTTTAAGTAAGTTACTTGAAATTATCTTTTGAGTTGTTGGATGAAACTTATATTTTTGTATAAAAGAAAAAAGGGAAAGCATAATATTCTTGATTGAAATGTGTTCGCCAAAGAAAGAAAAATTAGAATAAGAAAAAAATGAAAATTCTCTTCCTAGACTAAATGCCTCTTTGTTGCCACATATCATGGGAGATCTCTCTTGCTTAGAACACACAATGCCGAACTTAGCGCAGTCAAACAAATTATGCATGTGTAGTAATAATAATTTGCACCTTATTGACTTTACCCACCATTTTATATGGTTTTGAGTTTTGTTTCAATGTTTCATTCAGAGCTGTTGCAGCTGAAGTTTGTGAGGAACTTTTTACTCCTCTACCTCCTCACGCTGAGCTTGCATTGAATGGTGTTGAAGTGTTTATGAATGCAAGTGGAAGTCATCATCAATTACGAAAGCTTGATCTTCGCCTTCGTGCTTTTATAAGTGCCACGCATACTCGAGGGGGAGTTTACATGTACAGTAATCACCAAGGATGTGATGGTGGTCGTCTCTATTATGGTAGCAAGCTTGCTTTCTATCCTCTCCATAATCTACCATATTAGTATCTTATCTGTATTTCTTAGCTCAGGTGATATGAAGATAATATTATTTATATACTCACTCTGGTGACCTTTTTGTAGCAGTATTATTATGAGTGTGTATTCATTGTTGATTACCTCTGGCAGATGGATGTTCTTGTGTTGTTGTAAACGGAGATATGGTAGCACAAGGTTCACAATTTTCCCCGAAGGATGTTGAAATGGTTTTTGCTCAAATAGATCTTGATGCGGTATGCTTGAATCTTGAACTCAATATCTGAATATATTGCTATAGGAAATACCTAAGTCTTTTGTGGGCTACCGAACTAGTGCCAACTAATTGGTTCAGATTATGCTTAAAAATTGTTCCAACTCAACTTCAGGATGTGCATGTATGAATTGCTCATCCATGCTTTTGCTTACTGATTCCACATTGTTCATAGCTCAATCCATATTTTGGTTTCCTTTAAATTTTGATATGCCTACTAAGTAATAGCCAAATCTTGATATGTAGAGTTTGTTTGATTGAAAGAAATAACATGATGTAGTGGCAGGAACTTTAGCATATTTTGCATTTTGTAGAGGCAAGCGAAATCTTTTTCTGTTGAAATCTCTAATGTTTGTTAGTTATCCATTTAGTCAAGTGATAACGTTTCTTCCCCTTTTTCTACCAGGTTGCAAGCCTTAGATCATCTGTCAGTAGCTTTCAAGAGCAAGCAAGTTGTAAAGCTAAAGTTTCCAAAGTATTTGTGCCTTACAAGCTTTGCCAATCTTTTAACCTCCAAATATCACTTTCAAGTCCACTGAAGGTAAGTTGTTGTGTAAGGTCAATGTTGTCCAAAACCAACCTGTGCTTGTAATGACTAGTGCCTAGTACTTTTCCTTGTTTAAGCAGCTCTCTGAGTTAAAAGTTTATCTGCAAACCCCTTCCCCCTTTTTCCTAGACAGGTTTTGTTTTGTTCTTAATCACAAAATGCTGTTCTGAAGGTCTTCCAAATGGACTTTTTCGTTATTTCTGATATTTCGTCGACTGAACTTTTTGGTTCCCATTTTAGGAGCCATTAATTTATGTGTATGATGAGAGAGAGGTTATACCTATATGAGTAATGAGTTATCTCTCCTCTTGACCTGGCAGGGACAGGACGGGGTGGAGGCATTAATTTTCTGATCTTCTCCGTTTTTCTGTCAATCTTAGATCACTTGATTCTATTCAATTGCCCCAGGCTTCCAATTTGAAGTCTATACCACAATCTTTCAAATGGCTTGAAAGATATCCACCTTGGCCAAATCAAATTGGGTTAATCCCATCTACTGGAATATTCCAGTCTTTCTTGTTAAAGTTCCATCTGTACTTGTTTCTCTTATGTTTCAAAGCACCTAATGTTTCAGCTTTGTATCTGCTAAATTTAGTTTGATCATCTTTAGAATTCTACTGCTTAAGCCAATTGTTTTGAGTGTAATGTCTGGTGGATTTTCCGTTGCTTAATTAAGTTTGCTTAGTGAACTGCTTTCTGTTTCCAGATTAAATATCACTCTCCGGAGGAGGAAATAGCACTTGGTCCTGCTTGCTGGCTGTGGGATTATCTAAGAAGAAGTGGTGCATCTGGTTTTCTGCTTCCACTTTCCGGTGGTGCTGATAGTTCCTCTGTTGCTGCTATAGTTGGTTCAATGTGCCAGCTTGTAGTAAAAGGTTTATTGAATTCCCTACCTTATAAACATCATATTGTTGAGTTCTAGCTATTTTCTTGTATTTGTAGCTGGTTTTTGACAATCATATTGTTGTCATGTACATAAGTTTCGTCATAGGTTCTGCATGAAGAAAGAAAATGCAGTCATTTGAATTCCCTATAGCCGCCTGAAAGTAGGAGTTCCTACATGAACCAACAGCCTCCTTCAGTGAAAAAATGATTTGACAATTGTTGGTGCTGTTTGATTACTCAAATTATTATCTGGATCCATCTCTGGTGAATTATTCTTGAGAAAACATGATGAGTGTGGAGCTTTGCTTTGTTAAAATGTATAAGCTACTAAAGAATGACCATTTCCTTAAATAATTTTAGGATTTAACTCTCCATGGTGTAGCTGAACTAGAAATTCTACAGGATGACCAATTTTTTTTTTCGGTGTGTGTGTGTGTGTTTTTTTTTTTTTGGGGGGGGGGGGTTCCTTGATTTGTCACTTCTTTTCTCAAAGTTTCCGCTGCACATCAGCAATTTCGCATCTGTATTCTTTGGTGTCCGAGAGCATTATTTGTGCATGTTCTGCAACACACGTACTGTGCCTTCATTTATGTTATGCTGACTGATAAATTGCATCATGCTGATCGGATTGTCTCCTTCATTATTAAAGGTCAAAGTAAATAGCATGACCAGCATGTCTGAAGATAAGCAGACTATTGACTGAGCTTTGTTTTCTATTCACTGATTTTTGTATAGTTTAATCACCAGTGATGTCAATGCAGAAATTGCAAATGGCGACGAACAGGTAAAAGCTGATGCCATACGAATTGGCCATTACACTGATGGTCAGTTTCCAACGGATAGCAAAGAATTTGCGAAACGCATTTTTTACACTGTTTTTATGGGATCTGAAAATAGGTAAGAACTCAGCACAGTGCCATTGTTTTGTCCATTTCAGGTTTTCTCTTCTGATTTATATCTATTTTCTAGTTACAGCTGAATTCCAAGTAAAAATTTGTTCCTTTGTAGTTGCCTTGCTAATTGGCAAATGGTTCTTTTTATTTTTATTTTTATTTTTTATGGTTGCCTGGCTTTGAGCAGCATATTTCTTGTCCAGAACTGAGAGCCTTTTGGGTAATTTTAATAAATGTAGAAAATTTGAACTTGCAAAGATGAGAATTTGGTCATCATGGAATCTTGGCTGGACTCACTCTTGTGCTACTGCCTGCTTAACCAAAGCTGATACCCCTCCTCATGAACTCTAGTCAACCCTGCTTGTTCTTAAATGACATTTATTCTCTTAATATCTAAGCAGTGAATATTCCCATTCAGTATAATGGCACCTTTAATCTGAACGTAGGGTTTAAATTTTGCATGTTTTACTTATAATGGTGGATGAAATGAAATTAGAGAGGAAATGATCATCTCCAACAGCAAGCAGATAATCTAATACAGTATAAGATTTCAGGCCTTTTCTATTGATTCATAGATGTCACCTTCAATGGAGAACTGCTTAAGGGCTTCTTCTCTCTTTCGGAGAACACTAACACAGTGTTCTTTTCAGAACTCTTTCTTTAAATAAAGATTTATTTGAATTGATTATTGAGCCAAACTAGTAATGTTGATAGTGTATGCTTGTGACAGTTCAGAAGCCACAACAACTCGGGCAAAGGTGTTGGCTGATGAGATAGGATCATGGCATCTTAATGTTAGCATTGACGGAGTGGTCTCTTCTCTAATCTCTCTGTTTCAAACACTCACTGGAAAGCGTCCACGCTACAAGGTAGAATAGTTCGAAGTAAATTTTGTCATTGTCTGATTATTTGCTTTTATGTATTCAGTTTATGTGGGATACTGAAACCTTTACCCTCATGTTGTTTGGCCATCTAATAGTTGGTTGGACTCGGAGGAACAATTTATGTAATAAAGACTAAGTTATTGCTTCAAAGTGTAAAATTGACCTGATTCTTTTTGTTTGCAGGTAGATGGGGGTTCGAACATTGAAAATTTAGGGTTGCAAAACATTCAAGCTCGAGTTCGGATGGTCTTGGCATTCATGTTAGCATCTTTGCTGCCATGGGTCCATAACAAACCTGGTTTTTATCTGGTTTTGGGTAGCTCCAATGTGGATGAAGGATTACGTGGTTACTTAACAAAGGTAGGAGAAACTTTTGCTGTTTCAAACATTGTTCTATTAACTGCAGTTATCCTAAAATAGAATCCAGTCAGCCAACGATTTTTGAGGCATCTAGTGCTGTTTGAATTGGTTTTGGGGCTGGTTTCAACTGTCCTTGTATTTGATTTTCTATGCTTTTAGAGCTTGTCAATGAACAGAGAACAACTTGTTTTCGTGGTTTGCTTTGAACTGTATATTAGTGCATATCTCTATTTCCTGACAATCTTGATTGATAACTCTCTATCTCTACTTTATTGAAAACGAAAGAAGTAAAACTCTCTATCTCTGCAGTATGACTGTAGTTCAGCAGATATAAACCCAATTGGAAGTATCAGTAAGATGGATCTTCGAACATTTCTTAAATGGGCTGCCATTCATCTTGGTTACTCATCCCTGGCAGAGATTGAAGCTGCACCGCCCACCGCGGAGCTGGAGCCTATACGCTCGAATTACAGTCAGGTATCTGATTCAGAGCACTGCCAATTTTCAGTTAGTTTAAGATGCTTTTTCTAGTGCTTCCGATGATCATTGTTTCCTGTTTCTAGTATTTTGTCATCCTTCATTCTGGAGACTTCTCATGTACCTCTGGTTGGATGCGGAAGAAGGGGGGAGGGTGTTCTTTGGTCTGAGTGGCATCTGGCTGTCGCTTACCAGATTTCTTGGAGTCACCTCTTCATAAATTCATATTTGACCAAATAGATTCTTGATAGCTTTTGCATTGAAAGTTCAGTGACTTATCTCTAAGCTAAATACTTAGTGTAATATGAAGAAGTGATTACGCACAACTAAAAGTTATTACTGTTCAATATCTGTTAAACAGCTGGATGAAGTAGATATGGGTATGACCTATGATGAACTTTCAGTGTATGGAAGGTTGCGTAAGATTTTCCGCTGTGGACCCGTATCAATGTTCAAGGTTTGTCCTCTTGGTTCTGTTAGCCATTATGGCTTCAGACTTGCTGTGAGATCAATTTTCGAATGTGTAAATTCCATAGTCCTTGATGAATTACTGAATGATCTTATTGCAGAATCTGTGTTACAAATGGGGTACAAAGTTGACACCTGCAGAGGTGGCTGACAAAGTGAAATACTTCTTTAAATACTATTCCATCAATAGACACAAGATGACTGTACTAACCCCTTCATATCATGCCGAGGTACTTCACTTATGTGTTTCATGGATTCTTTACTTGCGTTGAAGTATCTATTTCTGTTATAGGTACTTCTCGGGTTTCTTCTAAAGTACATAAAAATTAGGTAAAAAGCCTGCAAATGCCCATATGGGGAAACTTATACATACTCGTATCAGACACCTACTTGTTCCCGTATCCCTGTAAATTAAAGCTTGATAGTCAGAGCCAATAGAAAGGATCAAAACATTGTAATGTTTTTGTTCTGTGATTTTCATTAGAGAAGCAACATCATCATCTACGTATTGGGCCGGTCGACTATATGGATCCTCACTGGTTATATCGCTCAATTTAAGCTCATCTTAGACGGATATTATACGAAGTAAAGTAAAAACTAGAAGTACTAGAAGTTCGAAATATTTTTCTAATGGCATATAAATCATCTCTGACATCATTATTTCATTAGAGATGCATATAACGTTTTTTGTCTTGCAGAGTTATTCACCCGAGGACAATAGATTTGATCTGCGCCAGTTCTTGTACAATGTCAGATGGCCTTATCAATTTCGCAAGATTGACGAACTTGTGAATGAGCTTGATGGTGATAGAGTTGCTATTACAAAATCAACTGACGGGGAAAAGGTCAATGTTACGGCTGATGGTGGGATGGGTGTTGTGGCAGCAGGCTCGGGTGATCCGAGGGCTGGCTTCTAATTCTTGCAGAGGTTTGGTCATTGGTATTTGTTCTATGCACAAAGCTTTTTTCATGTAACATTTGGTCTTTGTGCATATTTCGTGGATTATGAGAACTTGTGATAGTAAACCTTCTAGCAGCTTTTCATTTTGAAGTTTTATATTTGCCATTGATTATTTGAGTCTTATGAAGGTTCTAATAGTCATTAACTGCTTTAGTAATTCATACAATTCAGGCCTTCAAAGTTTTTGTGCTCTCCCTGAGCAAGCTTTAGGAGCTGTGAAAACTGTGTAACTTCAATAGAGCAAGCTTTAGGAGCAATATATGTATAAGGAAATCTAAACCAGCATAGAAACACAAATAGAATTTAAAGATAACTGGCACCAACAACATAAAATTTGAACTGCTGTTAGGGAGCTTAGACTATCAATCAAGCGTAATGCATTGCTTCTTAGGAACCAAAAATATAGTTGAGTAGTGGTGCCAAAATGGTTAAAAGAAAATAGTTATCCACCCATATTATCCATTAAAAAATGGGTTGGATAATGAACTTTTTAAACGGGTCAAAATATGGATAAGAATTATATTATTCATTTAGAAAATGGATAACCAATCGGTTTAACTTTTAAATTGGGGGTTCCTAAATTTAGGAAACTGTGAATTCTCCCAAATGTGATCATATTCAAGAGACCATGAATAATATGGATATCCATATTATCTGTCAGTTGACCCATTTTTTTTTCTGTATTCAATATGGTAGTCGGATAATTTATCTGTTTTTGCATTAAACGCTTTTGATCCGTTCATATCCGACTCGGCCCGCCCGTTTGGCACACTAGTTGTGAGGGCAGCATTAAGTATGCTCCAATCCAGGGGCGGATCCGGCACAATAACTACAGGTTCCCGTGAACCCAGTAGCTTTTGTCTAGATCTTGTATTTGCATTGAAAAATTCATTAAATGTATAAGAATATTTAGTTTAGAACTCAGTTCGTTAATCCATTTATTATTTTTTGAGGAACCCATACACTTAAAATTCTAGGTCCGCCGGTGCTCCAATCACCCAACTGATTGATAAAGGTCCAAGAGGCCCATCATCAAACACCTTGGGTGCTTAGCCCACTTCAAATTTCAGTAAGTAAACAATGAAAAAGAATAAATAAGTGGAAGAGAACAAATTGTAAAAAGAAAGTATAGCCCAAATCAAGAAAGACCAACCTTCTGCACTGATTGGTTGGAAACAGAAGACAAAATTCATGTAAAAATCATAATGCATGCCAAAATCAGGTGCAATTACACATGCACATAAAATTTGTAGCAAGAAATTATTCAAAAGAACTGTAAACTACATATGCTCCAATTTGTCATCACCAACAAAAGTTCAATAAACAAAGAAAAATGCTCAGTAAAAGTACACGCGTCTGTTTAACTCTCAATATAATGATGCCCGTTTACCCTTTAATGAAAAAAATATTATATACACATAATATATGTGTGCATGTATTCTTTGCTTAAATTTATTTGACGTTCTACAACTGAGAGACACTTGTAACGTGCAACTTATATATCCAGCTATGTTCTTGAGTTCGTAAACTCTATAAAAAAATTGAGACGTGAAATAACTACAAATTAGACAAGGATAAGCATTGTCTTTTAAGTTTATGTTCTATTTGCAAGAGTTAAATGCCAATCTCCAAGATATGCAAGGGAACTGCGATAAAGATTGAGGGAAGTCTTGATAAATATGAAGGATTTGAAAAGATATTAATTGTGCCCAAATGGTACGTTGAAAGTTAAAACAACTTAATTAAGAGTTGCGTTTAATTTTGATTATTTGTCCAATTTGCCCTGTGGTTGAGTTTAAGACTTGACAATAGTTAATTTGGTACCTATAAAAAAGAGGCTGACTTTGAGCTTAGCTCAAACACACTGTTATAAAAATAATACTAATAAAATGGTGTTTGGAAGGAATTAAATTCGGAAATAAGTTCAACGCACCTAATATTTAAAATGGATAATCATACACTAAACAAAATGTCAGGAGTTCTATTTAACAGATTTAAGCAACATCCAAGAAAGGAAACATTGTTCCACGAAAATCTTCACCTAAAAAAACTAAGCGAAGAAGGGACACCTCTTCCCTCGTGCTTTAACAATTGACAAAATTTGCAGTAACCCTCACCTCAACCTATTCTATATCCTCATTTCTTGCATCTTTTCATCAGTGTCAATGGAGATTTTTCAGAATAGCTTACAGCTCATCATGGCCATCTTCTTCTTCTTCTTCTTCCGATGAACCACCACCTGGGGCTCCACCTGATCTTTGATAAACAGCTGTGATAATTGGGTTGCAGACTGCCTCTACCTCTTTAAGCTTCTCTTCGTAATCCTCTTTCTCGGCGCTTTGGTTGTCGTCTAGCCATTCGAGTGCTTCTTTTGTTGCTGTCTCAATCTTCTCCTTCTCATCTGACTCCAGCTTGTCAGCTAGCTTGTCCTTGTCGTTGATCTGGTTTTTCATGTTGTACACGTAGGTTTCAAGACTGTTACGGGCATCAATCCTCTCCTTCACCTTCTTGTCTTCCTCAGCAAACTCTTCTGCTTCACGAACCATACGCTCAATCTCTTCTTGGCTTAAGCGGCCCTTGTCGTTTGTAATGGTAATCTTCTCGGATTTACCAGTTCCCTTGTCTTCTGCTTTGACATTCAAAATACCATTGGCATCAACTTCAAATGTGACCTCAATTTGTGGGGTTCCCCTGTTCAAACAATGTCAAAAATCCGATTCAGATCCCAATAGGTTTCCAAAATGTAATGCACAATAACTAGAAGAAGAAGTGTAGCAGACCTTGGAGCCGGGGCAATTCCTGTCAGATCAAACTTTCCAAGCAGCCTACAGTCCTTAGTAAGACTCCTTTCACCTTCAAAAACCTGTCATCAACAGTGAGAATTGAAGCATACTAGAGGACAAATTAAAGAATATTTCTAAAACTGTGAGCTAATTACGATTGCACAAACTTGAAGCAAAGCAATACCTGAATGGAGACAGTGGTCTGCTGGTCTTGGTAAGTGGTGAAGACTTGGGACTTCTTGGTTGGGATGACGGTGTTCCTAGGAATCAATTTGGTCATGACACCACCAACAGTTTCAATACCAAGGGTGAGAGGAGCGACATCCAGGAGAAGAATATCTGCGCATAAGAAACATGCGACAATCAATCACTAAAAGCTGCTAACACACCATGAACAACACCGAAAAGCAAATTATGACAAGAAACTAATTAGATCATGTACCTTTAGTTTCATCTCCACCCTCTCCGCTAAGGATACCACCTTGAACAGCAGCACCAAAAGCAACTGCCTCATCAGGATTTACACCCTTGTTGGGCTCCTTCCCGTCAAAATAGTCCTTCAGGAGCTGTTGCACTTTAGGAATTCTGGTGCTTCCACCAACAAGAACTATCTCATCAATCTGGTTCTTCTCTAGCCCGGCATCTTCCATTGCCTTCTTCACAGGTCCCATTGTCTTTCTGAAGAGATCATTGTTCAACTCCTCAAAGCGAGCACGGGTTAATGGTTCAGAGAAATCAGTACCATCAAATAGTGATTCAATCTCAACCCGGATTTGGTGCTGGCTACTCAGGGCTCTCTTGGCACGCTCAGCTTCTCTCCTTAGCTTTCCAAGAGCTCTGTTGTCCTTGCTGATGTCCTTACCATGCTTCTTCTTAATCAACTTGATGAAGTACTCCATAATCCTTTGATCAAAGTCCTCACCTGCAACAAAAATATGGAGCCTTCAGAATAAAATCTAAGGAGGATTATCTGATAAGATGAAAGTTATCAAGCTTCCTCATCGACTTGAAGTATGCGAATCTATTCCATTTTCCAATACGCAGGGTCAAAACCCAAATTAGACCTCAGCTATCATTACAGATTCCAAAAAATTGACACACTAATGTGCAATCAGTAATAAAATCAATTTCATTCATTAATGTCAAGTTGTGAGCCCATCAAACACTACAATCAGGACATCCTAACAGCACTATGGTTAACAGTGGTGTTCTTGGTAATAAAATTGTAGACCGTAGTATATCTCAAATTTCAATTGTTAGATATATAAAGATCCTTACCTCCAAGATGGGTGTCACCGTTAGTAGAAAGAACCTCAAACACGCCATTATCAATGGTCAGAATACTGACATCAAATGTCCCGCCACCAAGGTCAAAGACAAGAATGTTCTTCTCACCACCTTTCTTGTCCAGTCCATAGGCGATGGCTGCAGCTGTTGGCTCGTTAATAATTCTAGCAACGTTTAATCCAGCAATAACGCCAGCATCCTTTGTAGCCTGTCTTTGTGCATCATTGAAATATGCTGAAGAGAGAAAAGAGAGTAACACTCAGTCATGAAGGGAAAAAAATGAAAACCGAAAATTGAACAGTGGGAACTTGATTACAACATACCAGGAACAGTAACCACAGCATCCTTAATTTTCTTCCCAAGGAATGCTTCAGCTGTCTCCTTCATCTTTGTCAAAATCATGGCACTGATTTCCTCAGGACTAAATACCTTAGTTTCTCCATCCTTGATTTTGACTTGTATGTAGGGCTTACTATCCTTGTTTACAATCTTGTATGGGACCAGCTTCATATCCCTCTGTACTTCCTTGTCCTCAAACCTGAAATTATGGTAAAGCATCTCTAAGCATAATAAATAGACAATCATACAAAAACATATGAAACTAATTGAAAATTGACCATTACTTTCTTCCAATAAGCCTCTTAACATCAAAGATAGTCCTTTCAGGGTTGACAGCTGCCTGGTTCTTTGCAGCCTCACCAATCAACCTCTCACTATCAGTGAATCCAACCCATGATGGTGTAATACGGTTTCCTTGGTCATTAGCTATAATCTCAACGTGACCATTCTTGTAAACACCGACACAAGAGTAGGTTGTCCCAAGGTCAATTCCAATAACTGTTCCAAGTTTGGTAGCCTCCTCTTTTGCAATGGAAAGTGCAGAAAGACATCCTGTTTGAGGGTAAAGAAAGATCACAAATGACACTCGTTAGTCTCAGTAAGTTATATTTGAAACACATTACATAACACAGCAGAAGGAACACATGTATGCATGTGTGTGTGTACTATCTATCGATCAACCAATCAACTATGCCTCGTTCGTAAATCAATTACAAATTAGTTTGATTTAGCTATATATATCATTCGTACCTATTCCACTCAACTCGGGTCCATACATGCTATTCAGTAGAAATAAATAGGTCCATACAACTTTGATAAGCTAACAACATAAACCAGCAGCTTTTTAGCATATTTAAAGTTTCACTCAGCTAAATAAAAAGTGTTTAAGTATCCATAGGGATCTGACAATGACCCTTGCAAATGTGCATCCATATCCACAGGCCATATATTCATCCCAAGACAGTAGCATTCCATCAGGTATAAATTTGAAATACCTATAGTAAAAAAGTTGTTTTGCTATGTAAAGTTCAGGGATATGTGCAATTTGAACGTGACAGTGATCTTGTTTCTCTGTTTTATGGAGTTGAAAAATCTAATCTAGAGTAGTAACTCAAATTGGATACATGGACTATACACAAATATAATACATACACGCGTACACTAAGTAGAAACATCGTATATCATCATCTAATTACATGATGTTACTCTACAATATTTATTACTCAAAAAGAAGAGGTAGTATCAAAAGAAGTTATCTAAATATTTATTCCTTATGATGTGGTAGCACCTGAGCCAACTTACGAATACCTCAGCTATTTTTTTTCAGTAAAATTAATTTGGTTTACGAATACCTCATCCATTCTACTTGGTACCTGCTAGACACCTCAACTATTCTACCTAGTACCTGCTAGTTCAGCACAGATACCGGTAACTTTGCTCGTGGGAAGAAATCACTTAGACTTGGTGTCCATATTTATAAAGAGTATAGCACCTAAAACACTAATTTCATTCCAAGTGCAATATTGTTTCCACTTAATAAAAACCACATACATATGAAAATTCTCAATTGAACTTCAAATCTATCAATCTACCGCGTCTCAATCCATCATAACACATGAATCCGTGAAGATTCTATTCCAGTACTTAATCATTTTCTATTAAACTTAAATCAACGGGAAAAAAAACAAGCCATAAAAGTCCTCAAACAGATCCAAAATTGCATAAAAACTATCATCAGATCCAGAATTACACATCAAACATGCAAATCTACAAACACATACATTATACATAAGATCTAGTCGACTACATTTCACCATTACATTAACATACAAAACAAGCTTAAATATTTTTAAAAATAAGAAAAAAATAAAAACAGATCTACGAGAAAATCGAAACGGCGAATTTACCGAATAGGACGATCGCTAGCACGACGAGAGAACTGCCTCGCCTCAAATAGCCAGCCATGGCTTTTAACCGTATCAACGTACAATACACTCTGCTATATGTACAACACAATGTGTTCGTTCAATATGTATGTGTATATATTATGATCTGTTGTAAGTCCCTCAGTTGTGAAGGCTAGAAGAAATGACGTGAAAATTTGGTGATGGAGGCTTTTATACTGTGAGGAACTGAAGAGAAGAGTGGAGCTTTGGGCTTTCGATCGATACCCGAAAGTCTCGGTTCAACGAGTGAAATGAAACATGTCATTGTTGATGACGTGGACCAATAGGAAGTGGAGGATGAACTTGTTGCGCCAATGACGATTGATCTTGTGTTGGGATGATCCAGGCCGTTGAATTTCATTTTATCAGACACATGGCTCCGTTAGGTTATTTTGATGGATTGCCTTTATTTATTTCATAGATTTCTTATAGGCCTTTACTTAGTTTGTTTTTCTTTACGGAAAAGGTATATGCCCATTGTACTATACGAAATTGAATACATTTGTCCTTCGTTAATACTTTAGCTCAAAAATACTCTTACCGTCACATAGTTGGTTCATATGTGCCCTTAGAGTCACACAGTTGGCCCATACATGCCATTTTCGAAACGGAATCTACCCAAACTAATTAGCTCTTTCGTTAATTATATTAAAGTGTATTACAAACACTATTTCCTTTTTATTATGACTTTTTATTCTTTACCTCTCTCTTTTCTTTCTTCTTTTTTCTTTTCTTCTCTTTTTTTTCCTTTTTCTTTCTCCTTTATCCGATTTCCTCCATTGCTGATGTCTTCTCCATTTTCGGCGCCAATTTCACTTGACAAAATTCATGAATTCCCGCCTTCACCGAATTAATACCACCGAAAAAATTTCTCCGACAATTTTCATCTCCTTATTTTCAGAAGAACCGGAGCCTTCTTGCTGGGAAGCTTTTGGTGGTGTATGTTTGATTTTTAGGAATAAAATCACGTGAAATTGGTGAAGGAAATGGAGGTTCTGGTCTTGCTGAATGTGATAGAAAATATGAGAATAGGGAAAGAATGTGGTGGGGTTTGTGATAGTAAAATTAGCAAGAATTCATGAGTTTTGTCAAGTGAAATTGGTGACGAAAATGGAGAAAACATCAGCAATGGAGGAAATTGGATAAGGGAGAAAGAAAAAGGAAAAAAAAAGAGAAGAAAAGAAAAAAGAAGAAAGAAAAGAGAAAGGTAGAGGGGAAAAAGTCCTAATAAAAAGGAAATAGTGTTTGTAATACACTTTAATACAATTAACGAACGAGCTAATTAGTTTGGGTGAATTCCGTTTCGAAAAGGGCATATATGGGCCAACTGTGTGACTCTAAGGGCATATATGGACCAACTATGTGACGGTAAGGGCATTTTTGAGCTAAAGTATTAACGAAGGCCAAATGTGCTCAATTTCGTATAGTATAGAGGCATATTTGGACCTTTTCCGTTTTCTTTATATTAAAGGGTTGCCCCTCAACTATGCAAAATAAGACAGGTACCTCAGTTAATAATTAAGGTCAAATATGTCCTCGTTGTTATCAAAATGGGTCAAATTTGCCCTTATATTCAAACAGAGGAAACTTAGCACTAGGTGATGTCACATGTCTCGCATTTAAGGTAAAAAAACTTAAGTAGAGGGCGAATTTGAACTTCTCGCATAGTTAGGGACAAATTTGACCTTTCTCCCTGACCCAAAAAAAGTTGCACTTTATAGAACTAAACTTAGGGAAAAATAGGATGATGAAAAGGAAGATATAGGAATAAAACGAGCTAAATTAGTAAACTAATTGTAGGATTCAACCACCAGATATATTTGATGTTGGATAAAATTTTAATCACTATTAGTATTTGAAGTATATTGCAAATAGGTTAAAGAGACTTATCACGTTTATTTCAGAGACTAAAAGTTTTCTACGCCAAGGTAACATGGGGATTTGCAGTCGTACCCTATATTTGTGTCACCTTTTAACATGTACCTTATTTTTAAAAATTATTAATTTGGTAGCCAGTTGACAAAATATTTATAATAATATGATAATTATACCCCTCACAAAAGATATAAAACCTGCATCACGCATTAATCGCGTGATCTGCAACCTCATTCGTGGAAAAGATCTCTTACATCACCTCGTCCCTCATCAAAAGATCTCCTTCAACCCTAGTCAAAGATCTCTTCTCCTCTTAGCAGCTTTATAAAAAAACAGAAACTTGAATTAGATTTATCTTCAGAATTCAAAATTACAAAATGCATTGTAAATATTGCAATTCATCTTCAGAATCCGCATTAGTTTATGAAACTGATTGAGCTTCATGATATATGTTTCTACAATTATTTTCGTAATTCGTCATGCTTTTTAAGTTTTGAACTTAAAAAATAAAATCTGAATTCAATTAACGCATGTAATATTTTTACTTATGGTCATTTACAAATCACAACTGCATGAAGTTGTTTGACGGATATAATATGAAGTTTTCACTTATAGATCTTCAAAAATTTTTCAAAATATCAAATTTAATGCGTGAATGACATAGAATAAAGTTGTTTCACGTTGAAGTCTGAAGTTTCAATGAAACACAAGCTAAAATTCCATGCTAATGTAGCATGAAATTGTTTCATGTTGAAATCTGAAAGTTTCAAACAAATACAAGCTAAAATTTCATGCTAATGTAGCACAATGTTGTTTCACATTGAAGTCTGAAGTTTCAATGAAATATAAAGCTAAAAACCTCATGATAATGTAGCATGAAGTTGTTTCAAATATATATAACATAAAACTTCAAACTAAACATGTTTAAGTTTTTTCCTACAGTATGTAATTTTGTAATGACTTTTTCCTAAACATCATACTAAACATGTTGAAGTTATTTAGTTCATTTGCTAAAACTTCATACTAAATATGCTGAAGTTTTGTCCTGCAATCTGTAATTTTGTAATGAGTTTTTTCCTAAACTTCAGACTAAACAAGCTGAAGTTTTTATATTCATTTGCTAAAATTTTAGCCTAAACATGCTGAAGTTTTGTCATGTAGTCTGTAATTTTCTAATGAGTTTTTGCAAAACTTCAAACTTATGCATGCTGAAGTTTTTTTAGTTCATTTGCTAAAACTTCATACTAAAACATGCTGAAATTTTGTCCTGCAGTCTGTAGTTGTGTAATGAGTTTTTTCCTAAACTTCAGACTAAACATGTTGAAATTTTTATATTTATTTGCTAAAACTTCAGACTAAACATGTTGAAGTTTCTCCCGATGTCCGCTCAATTGCATTATTAAAACCGGTTAGCGTGATGCAGCGCGACACTATTTTGTCCTCGAGTCTCATCTGGGAAAGGACTCGGGGATGGATAATGCATGCTCCACTTCCATCATCCACCATGATATGTTTGACATTAGTATCTAAAATGCGCAAAGTAATGACGAGAGCGTCATTATGAGGGAAAGTCAAACTGTCGGCATCTGACTCATCGAATGTGATACTTTCTTCGAGTCTGTCATACCGTTCGCGGGTGATAGATTGTTTGAGCTTGTGAGTGGTGGTGAATTTAACGCCATTGACAGAGGCATCATTGTTGTCGTCGATGATCATGTTGATAGTACGAGCTGGTGATGGCGGCTTCGGCAGACCTTGGTGTTTACGTCCTCTAGCAAAGTTATTCCTCCCCTTGTCACTCATCAGCTCTTTGAGGTGTCCCTGCCGCAACATGTTTACAACTTCTTGCCTGAGGGCGATGCAATCTTCTATTTTGTGTCCGCATTCCTGGTGGAACTCGCAGAGGGCATCAGATTTTCTGGTGCTCGAATCAGACCTCATCTTTGGTGGCCACTTCGCCTTCGTTCCAAGTTTCTCCAGAGCATAGACTATTTCTGTAGATGGTACACAAAAATTGTGAGCAGATAATAAGGGGGCATATCTCTTTCATTCTGGTGAGTCCATGTCCTCGGCCTGGATGGGCCTTCTTTATAGCGGAGGGAAGGTGGGGCGGGAGCCCTGACGTATGGCTGGTGTCATTCCCTGTTGGGTCGTGAGGCCGGATGATCCCTCTTGATGTTGTCTCTTCATTCTTTTCTGGACTCGAGTTGTACCGAGATGAGCCAATGGGTTGGTCCATTGAGGTCGTCCTCATCTACTCGGACTTCGGCACAGTAAGCATTATGGACCTCGTCCCAAGTGGTTGGAGGATATTTCATCAATCGGCTCAGCAGTTTTCTAGTTGCACTCAAACCATTTCTACGCAAACCGTTCTGAAAAGCCGCGACCGTCATCTCCTCGGACACATTCGGCAGGGTCATCCTTACCCTGTTGAATCGGGTGAGGAAGTCCCTCTCCCAAGGACCGCTTGATGGAGAATATGTCGTTTACTCTTGTTTCGGCCTTCTTGGCTCCGGGATGCACCATTACGAACTTATCGGCCATTTCCTAGAAAGTTTCTATGGAGCATGCTGGTAGTTGTGAGTACCATATTAATGCCCTCCCGTAAGAGTTTTGCCAAACTTTTTCAGCAAAATGGAGGACACTTGTTCCTTGGTGAGGTCATTGCCTTTCACGGCGGTGACATAACGAGCCACATGATCTTCGAGATCGGTCATTCTGTCGTATATCCTGAGGTAGGGCAGCATTTTGAAGGTCTTTGGTATGGCATGCGGGGCCGCTTCTTTGTTGTACGACTGCTCTACGAACCTGCCGGCATCCCTCTTTGTCAATAGCTTAGGAGCGCCAGGTATCTTGTCGACTCATTCTTGGTGTTCTTTCATTTGATCCCTGAGTGCTTTGTTTTCATTCTACATTTCTTCCATACTCCTTAGAACATCAGCGAGGGCGCTGTCCACAACTTCCTCAATCACTTATTTTTTGACAGCCCGCTTTCTCTTTGATTTGATCTTTTTCTCTTCCATTTTTCTTTTCTCCTTCATTCTCTTTTCCTTCCTTATTCTAATTTTATCCTTCTGTTCATCCGAAGGATGAACACGAGCCAACTTAGTCATATAATGATCAAAAAGTAAATTTGTTACTGCACATTTTGATTCTGAATAACTTGGAAGGTGATAGCAATATTGCTTGCGCAAGAAATATACGACCACTTCAATATACTGCAAATGAACAACATAAAAAGTAAATATGGGAACTTAACCACAATATAATTCAGAGTAAAAAATAATTTTAGGAAATGAACTAAAAAATTTCAGCATGTTTAGTTTGAAGTTTAGAAAAAAAACTCATTATAAAACTAGATACTGGAGAACATAAACTTCAGCATGTGTTAGTATGAAGTGATAGGGAATTAACTAAAAAAACTTAAGTATGTATAAGTCTGAAGATTAGAAAAAACTCATTACAAAACTACAGACTACAGGACAAAACTTAAGCATGTTTAGTATTAAGTGTCACAACCCAAAATTCACTATAGGTCGTGATGGCGCCTAACGCCACAGTCAGGCAAGCCAATGGTGATTTATCAATTTAATTACTCATTTTATTACTTTCGAAATCATAGATTTTAATAAGGAAGGAGATTTACACCTCTAAATCCACGGGAACATACAACATTTGTAGTTTATAAAAGAAATGAAAGGCGATAATAATATTCGAAATCGTAAGCATCAACTAGTATAACCCCAAAACTCGGTGTCACAAGTGCATGGTCATTTTTTAAGGAGTACAATAATAATACAACATATGTTCAGAATTTAAATAGGACAGGATAAAATAAATAGTACGATGGAAACTCGATGGACTGCGATGCGTAACCTGCAATGTAGCTCACATAAAGTCCCCTCAACAGGTGCGCCTACACGCCAAGATGATCGCCAAATGAACCTGTCAGATCCTGCACATTTTAGTGCAGAAGTGTAACATGAGTACGTAAATCAATGTGTACCCAGTAATTATTTAGCCTAACCCCGGAGAAGTAGTGGCGAGGGGTCAACATCAACACTTACTAGAGGTCCAATAAAGTAATATAATAAATCATAAGCAAATATGAAGTACACAACAATAATGGGATAAATCTGTAAGTTACGTAATCTTCCACATATTTCTTTTAAAGTATGAATTTCTCAATCTTGTACTCTACCTTAACAACTCAGAAAATATCAATGCCAATAATAAATGAATAAGGAATATTATATAAAATGTCGGGCATCAGTGGAAAGATAATCTCGTGAATGTTCGGACTACCAGCGATACAACGCACGATTATGCCAAAGTTGTTCGGCCCGATCCAAAATAATATGTACGCTGTCGAGGGTCGAGTGACACGAACCATAGGTGCATCTATTATATTGCCGAGGCGTTCGGCCCTCTCCACAAGAAAGGAAGAAAATTACCGAATTACGAGGCACGTGCTTACAATACAGTACATGGACACAATAATAAATATACCCCTTTATATTTATCAAATATCTTGGCAATAACTCAAGGTGATAAAGCTCGGTCTAATATATTTATATGTTTCTAAATCAATTTCAGTTAAAATTTCAATTAATTAAACTAACAAAATAAGTCCAAACAATTAAAACATTATATGATAAAGTCCTACGTCTACCCGGACATAATCATGCTTTAGCTATGTACGGACTCTCGTCACCTCGTGCGTACGTAGCACCCACAACTAGTTGCACATAACAATAAATATCACCTAAGGGGTAGTTATCCCTCACAAGGTTAGACAAGAGACTTACCTCGCTCCGAAGTTCCATAACCACCTCCAATGCCACTCTAACACTCAACTCCAAGCCAAACGTTCTGAAACTAGTCAAACAACGTGCAAATCAAACAAAATATATTCCCATGCTTACAATTTAATAATTTATAAAAATTTCCAACTCCGCTCGAAAAGTCAATAAAGTTAACCCTTAGGCCCACGTGCCTGGATTCCGAAATTTTTTGAAGATAAACATTACCCATAACACCGCGAACTTATATACATAATTTATTCCTAATTCCATATCCAATTTCGTGGTCAAAATCCAAAAATATCAAATTCCAGGTTTCTTCAAAAATCCCACAATTACTATAATTTTTCATGTTTAAATCCCCATATAAAATATGTATTTAACTCACAACGGTAGGAATCACTTAACTCATGAAGGATGACAAAAACGGAACTCCAAAATAGCCCCCAAAACCGGCTCCAATGTGAGAAAAGAGGTGAAATGAGCCAAATCCCGATTTGGCTAACATATACATTCTGCCCAGGCAAATCTTCGCATCTGCGAAGCCACAGTTCGCTTCTGCGGCAATAAATCCGCTTATATGGAAAGCACTGGAGGTCACCCCCTTCTCACCTGCATACAAGGTCCCGCTCCTGCGGCATCGCATGTGCAACAATCTCCTTCACTTCTGCGCTCCACTCCGCTTCTGCGCTCCAGGAAGCCGCATCTGCGCCATCGCAGATGAGGAAATAGTCTCGCACCTACGGCCACTGCCTAGCTCACCCAGAACCGCTTCTGCGACCCTCTTGGCCACTTCTGCGTCTCTGCACCTGCGGCCAAAAATCTCGCAAGTGCGGTTACACCATATGCCTAAAGCTTCAGCAGTTCCTCCAAGTCCAAACTCGATTCGTTTCCTATCCGATTCGCACCCGAGCCCCCCGGGACCCTGTCCAAACATACCAACACATCCCAAAATATGATACGACTTAATAGAAGCCTCGAGTCGCATCAAACAACATCAAAATTACAAATCGACGGCCAAAACCTTTCTTTAAACTTTTAAACTTCAACGAACGCGTATGAATCATACCAAGATATTCTGGAATGACGCCAAACTTTGCTTACAAGTCATAAATCACAATACGAACCCATTCCAAGGCTCGGAATTACAAACGGACATCAATAACACCAAAGTCCACTTCAAACCAAACTTAGGAAATTCTAAAACCTTAAAAATGTCAACTTTTCACAATGAGCGCCGAAATTCTCCTGGGTGATCCGATACTCAACTCGAGCATACAGCCAAGTCCGAAATTATCATACGAACCTATTGAAACCTTCAAATCCCGATTCAGAAGTCGTTTACACAAAATTCAAACCTTAGTCAATTCTTCCTACTTAAAGCTTCCAAATTTAGAATTTTCTTTCCAAATCAACTAACTTCCTGAAATTCAATTTCGACCACACGTGCATGTCATAAAATATGAAGTGAAGCTACTCAAGGCATCAAACTTCCGAACGATGTGCTAAAGGTCAAAATGATCGATCGGGTCGTTACTTTAAGTATTAGGGAGTGAACTAAAAAAATTCAGCATGCATAAGTATAAAATTTAGAAAACAATCATTACAAAACTACAGACTGTATGACAAAAACTTATGCATGTTTATCAAGTGTTAGGAAATGAACTGAAAAATTTCAGCATATTTAATTTAAAGTTTAGGGACAAACTCATTACAAAACTAGAGATTGCAGGACAAACGCTTCAGCATGTTTAGTATGAAGTGTTAGGGAACGAACTATAAAACTTCAGCATGTATAAGTCTGAAGTTTAGAAAAAAGCTCATTACAAAACTACAGACTGCAGGACAAAACTTCAGCATGTTTTAGTATGAAGTTTTAGCAAATGAACTAATATGCAAAAGTCTGAAGATTACCAAATTACAGTACAAAAACTTTAAAACAAACATAAGGCTGAAGTTTTAGGAAATATGGTTCAAAACCAATTCAAAAACAAATTTAATAACTTACATCATCCGCAAGATTATAGTTAGGGTTCACAAGCTCGGTAAAGAATGACTTTGGAATATCAATTCCAGCTAATCTAAATGGCTTGGAATCATATTCTTCGGCGTCGGTCTTTAACTAGTCTGTAAATCTCTGCATCAATCCGTTGTCTTGCTTGACATAATGGAAGGGACATCTTCGTGTAGTCTTTCCTGCTTTCCAATCTTGCCCCCTTGGCTTTTGTTTTGGAATGATGTAAGGATATTTCAACCAAATACTCTTCATACGAATCCTTTTCCCTACTTTAGCTGGTTTTCTTTTTGCTTGCTGCTCCTGCTGCTTAGTCTTAACTATGGGTGTTTACTGGACGGGCTGGACCGGGCTGGACATGGGAAAAAATAACTCGTTCGGTTAGTGGGGCGGACTGGTTAGTCGTTTCCAGGCTGGTAGTAGGCTGGGATATTTCGGGTTTTGGTGAGCCCGTCCGGGTTCGACTTATCGGGTTCGAACCAGGCCGAGTTAATTTTTGTGTGTGTGTGTGTATTATGTTCCCTTGTTCAATGTAATTGTTACTTAAGTGTTTGCAAACTTTTAATAATAAAATAAGTATTTTAAGGCATAAAATTAAACTTTTAAACTTTAAAGTTTAATGTTTTAAATTTGAAATTTAAAATTTGAAAATTGAAATTAAGTGGCTACATAAAATTATTTAATAAGACCAATATGTAAGGATGAAACTCCAAAGGCTTTCATTTCATATTTTCATTGCATAATAATACTTCAAATTAACTTGTCTTATAAAATAACAAATTAAACTTAAATAAGTCTAACAAATTCAAAATAACTCAAATTGTCTCAAATCAACTTAAATACGAATTTATTACGCACAAGACAACCCTTGATATCCCTCCTTAAACCAGTTGTGCCCTCCCACTTTCGATGAACATTAAAGACTTGACCATAGTTCTTGCACTCTACTTTGCAAACTTATTCATTTTCTTCTACTACCTCAAAGTGTTCCCAAATATGTGAACACACTCTAGAATAATGGGGCATGATTTAACTTGAACCTAACAAAAATGGTAATCACACTTCATTTGATAATTATAATTTTATAATGGCTACCGTAAATAATTGATAAAACTTGAAATATTAATTAATTGAGAACTTGAGAGAAATAAGAAATTCAATAATTAAAAGGGAATTGAGAGAGAATTAGAGTAGAAGAAGAGACCAATATGTGAAAAAAATAAAGAAGAGGGGAGCTATTTATAGTTATTAAAAGACTAAGAATGTAATTTATCAATTATTAGGGGTGGAGGGGTTATTTTAGTAAGGGGATAAGCCAAAATGGCTAAAAATGCAAAACATGGTCGTTGCCCAACGGTCAGTTTCTATTTTGACAAGTTAGAATTTTTAAAAAAAAAATTACAACATAAACCGGGCTGGACCGAGCTGGAAGGGTTAGCGAGCTAGCCGGGTTCCGGTGCACCGGTAGCCAAAAAGGCCCGACCCCCTCCGACACAACCCCCTACCCTAGCCAACCCGTCCCACTCCTTACCGAACCGGGCTGACCCAGGTCAAATCGGGTTGTTAGTGGTTCGGCCCGACCCGATTAACACCCTTAGTCTTAACTAACTACTGCGGTTCAGCAGCCGGGGCAAAAACCACATCCATAGGGACAAATACTTGTTCAACTCCCTGTTGTTCATGATCTTCTTGTCTCTCTTCACCACCACCAACAACAACAGAATTACCTTCTAAATCAGTCTCTTGTGTACTACCCAGTGAAAATGAACATAAATTAAAGTTGGGGATATCATTGGTGTCACGCAAAACATTAGGAGAACTAGACAACTTCCTTCTCTTAGGATTTGGAAGAAGTTGTGATGCATCAGATGAGATCTACAAAAACAAGAAAAATATATACATAAATAAAACTGATACGAACACACATTAGCCAAAACATGCCTTGTAATTGCAGCAAATAACTACATGGTCTAAGTGTTGCGACACAGATGGTGTTTGTATACCAACGGATCTGCTTCCATTACCCTTAGATATGACTATATCTTCATGCAAAAAGAAAAAAAAAGGCAAAAATATTAAATAATACTGGCTAAAATTTGAAAATACGACAAAGACACTTCACACCTGTCTATGAGCCAACACGTGTGAAGAGATGTATTTCTCCTTTTACATGTTGCCAAATGAGCTCACCAATTTCGTTTTTGGATGTATCAAGTCTTTATGAATAATCATCAAAGAGCACAAGAAAGAAAAGAAAGTATGTAAAATTTCAAACTGAAAATAAAAACTTGGATCAAATTAAAAAGTTCGTGATGAACAGAATACCTTGACGTTTGCCTTCCACTGCGCTATCGCCAGTCTGCATACCTTTGTCGATCTAAGCACCTCCAACTTCATTCAATGGTGCAGCATCGTCGGCGAGCCTTGGAGTATTTTGTGGAAGGATTTTCTCGACTCTATCTTCATGCAATGCAGCATTATCGGAGAGTTTTTGAGTCGTATCAATTGAAGCACCATTGTTTTCCAACTTCCACTGCATATTCATAGGGGAAAAGAATCAATGACCTAAAATATATATATATAAAATAACATAGAACATATTTATACCTATAGTGACAACTTCCTATGTGTCTCCACCTATAATTTCTTGGCAAATAGTTAATACTTTCACAAATGCGTTGACATTTCTAGTACGAATACCCATATCAAAACTCGGTGCGTGTTCTTCTGTAATGACTTGGCCGGTTGTTTTGAAAGTTGTAGTACCGTTCCCCTATTTAATGCTCATTTTGTACTTTATAACTATTATGTGACTTGCCGGGGTAGTCAGTTCGGGTCCGGTGAGGTTTCGGAATGAATTAAGACACTTAGTTTCAATGATGAAAACTTAAGTTCAAAAGGTTGACCGGATGTGGACTTAGGTGTAGACTACTCAGAAATAGAGTTTCGATGTTTTCATTAGCTCCGTTGGATAATTTTGGACTTAGGAGCGTGTCCGAATTATGGTTTGGAGGTCCGTAGAGGTATTAGACTTGAAATGGCGAAAATTGGATTTTTGGAAAGTTTGACCGGGAGTGGACATTTTGATATTGAGGTCGGGTTCCGATTCCAAAAGTTGGAGTAGGCCCATAATGTCAAATGTGACTTTTGTGCAAAATTTGGGGTTAATCGAACGTGATTTGATAGGTTTCGGCTTTGTTTGTAGAAGTTGAAATTTCCTTAGTTTCAATAGGTTTGAATTAGGGTGCGATTCGTGTTTTTGATGTTGTTTGACGTGATTTGAGGGCTCGACTAAGTTTGCATCGTGTTTTAAGACTTGTTGGTATGTTTGGTTGAGGTCCCGGGGGCTTCGTGTTGATTCCGGATGGTTAACAGATCAAAAGTTAAAATTTAAAGGTTCCTAAAGCTCGAGGCTGCTGGTGTAACCGTACTTGCTGAGCTTTGATCGCAGGTGCGGGCTGGGTTGCGTAGGTGCGAGTTTGGAGGGGAGTGTGCAGGTGGACGCAGGTACGAGGGAATTTCCGCACATGCGTGACCGTAGATGTGGCAGGGGGACCGCAGAAGCGGAAATAGGCATGAGAGCTGGGTCCGCAAAAATGGCTTAGAGGCTCGCAAAAGCGTGTCCGTAGGAACGGCTTAAGGAACCGCATGAGCGGAGGATGCCGCAGAAGCGGGTATGTGGTCGCTTCTGCGACGCAGCATAAGCGGGTAAGTTTTCGCAGAAGCGGAAGTGCTGGACAGAACATTTAAAAGCAAGGGTTCGCGATATTACTTCATTTCAAACATTTTAAGCTCGGGTTTTGGCGATTCTTGAGAGGATTTTCGAGGTGTTTCTTGAGCTAAGTCCCTTGTGCTTATTTTTGATCAATAATCTTGTTTCCCCATTGAATTTCCCACCTAGTTTGTGTGTATTTAAGGTGGAATTTGAGAGTTTGAGGTTAGGGGTTTGGAGAGTTGAATTTGGGGATTTGGGTGGTGATTTGGTGTCGGGTTCTGGTAAATTTGGTATGGTTGGACTCGTGGATCAATGGACTTTCGGGTTTGTGATTTTTAGCTGATTTTGAGATGTGGGCCCGGGGCCCTGCTTTTAAGTCGATTTTTAACTTTTGGTTAATAACTTAATATTTTTCTTCTAGAATTGATTTATTTAGCCCGTGTTGATTATATCGAATTGTTTATGGATAGATTCGAGGCATTCAGAGGTCGTTTCGCGAGGCAAGGGTGTGTTGGAGTAGAGATTTGCTCGTATTGAGATAAGTAACACTTCTAAACTTGGCCTGAGGGTTCGAATCCTCCAATTATGTGTTATATGATTGGTGTTGAGGTGACGCACATGCCAAGTGACGGGTGTGTGGGCGTGCACCGTAAGAATTATGACCTCGTCGATTCCATGTGATTGTATATTGGATTTATCTTGTTGATATCCATATTTCCATCACGTGATAAAGTAATTGAGCTGCCAATCATGCTAGAAATCATGTTTAGGTTATTATTGGTACTGCTGGGACGCATAATGATCGTTTCCTTGCTGTTGACTTATTGATTTCATTGAAACTTCGTACTCAGTCATATTTATTCATTGCATATCATATTTCAGTCTTCGTTGCTATTTATTGCTATATCGTATCATCCTGATTGGGCTAGCTTTATGACATTGTGAGCATGAGAGAGAGGGGGAGACGAGAGAGATTGATGACTGATTGAGGCCGATGGCCTGATTGAGGGTGATAGTTATGGGATCGGGCTGCATGCCAGCATGTTTACTGATTTATGCCTGGATCTGGCTTATTATAGAGCTTGGGCTGAAGGAGCTCTTCTGGAGTCTATACACACCCCAGTGAGCGTAGTGGATTATATTGAGGGATGAATCTTCCCTGGACATGGATCTTGTCCGAATCATTTATATTTGGGGATGGATCTTCCCCTGGGCTGGATTGGCCTTATGCGATACTGAGTGATTGACTGTCAGTTGATGTATATATATATATGTGATGGATCTTCCCTGGGCTGAATTGACCATATACAATATTGAGTGACTGAGTATTCTGAGAGTGTGAGTACCCGGGGCTTTCAGAGTGGTGCATCACATACAACATGTGCATTGGCATGTAGATGTAGAAAGGTCATACTCTTCATATCATTTAGAATTTGATCTATTTTACTTGAATTGAGTTTTAACCGTCAAACTTGAAAGCATACCTATATCTCTGTACTGTTATTTCTATATTGAACTGTACATGCTAAGTTCGTCACTACCTTTCAGTCCAAAGGTTAGATTTGTTACTTATTGAGTTGGTTGTACTCATGCTACACTCCGCACCTCGTGTGTAGATCCATGTGCTCCCGGTCACGGCGGTTGATGAGTTGTGGAGTTTGGATTTTCGGAGACTACCAAGGTAGCTGCTTGGCGTTCGCAGACCTTGCCTATCCCTCTTTATCTTCCATTTTATGTTTTAGTTGTTATTTCCTAGATGGTGTATTAGACTGTGTTTTTAAGTAGATGCTCATGTACTCGGTGACACCCCGATTTTGGGAGAGATTTTGTATAAAATTGTGATTTCTTACTTAGACTGTGTTTTTAAGTAGATGCTCATGTACTCGGTGACATCCCGGTTTTGGGAGAGATTTTTTATGGAATTATTATTTCTTACTCTCTTTGTTTTTTGCAAGGTTTCCTTAATTTTAACCGCTTCCATATATTTCAAATTTTTCGAACGTGGTAAATATCTGCGTAGTCGGCTTGCCTAGTACCATGATAGGTGCCATCACAACTAGGGGTGGCTAGTGGGTTGGTTAGGACCGGGACTGACCCAGGACCGCAAGCCCACATGGGCGGTGGGCCTAAACGGTCTTAACCGGATAGGACCGGGACCGTGGGGTGGTGGGCCGGGTAGTGGGCCGGTTTCATAGGGGAGACCCGCGAGACCAGGACCGTTTAGGACCGGGACCGGCTCAGAAGTGGGCCGGTTCAAGCGGTCCTAAACAGGCCTAACGGATAATTGTTTTTTAAAAAAAAATTGACCGTTTGGCCTTTTAAAAACTAGCCGTTTGGTCTGCCAAAATAGCCATTGGCTATTTGCAAAATAGCCATATAACCCCTCAAATTTTGTTTTAACCCCAAACTTTTTATAATTATACTTTTTCCCTATTTTCAACTATAAGTACCCCCTCATTCTTTTATTTTTCTCACAAAATCATCAATATCTCTCTAATATTCTTCTATAATTGCTTACTTAATTGTTACAATTTGTGCAAAGTTGTGAAGTTGGTGAATTGAAGTCTTCAAATCTTCAACGATAATTATTTTTCAACAAGTTGTTCGTCAATTTAGTAAACTCATTCCAACTCTTAAGTTTTAATATTATAGTTTTGTTTGTTTTATTTACTTTGCTTGATTAATTAAGATGGCTTATTCCCTAAAAATTGTTTAGTAAAAATAAGGAAAAATCCAAGAGTGGTGAATCTAGTGGCCAATCTGTTCCTCCTCCACTTCCCCCGGCTCCCCGACCGAAAGCTGTTACCCGTCCTACACATGCTATTCTTGTTAGCGATAATAATTTATTATAATTTACCGAGAGTTAATTTTGTCATAATATTGCACCCGGTGAACAATTAAACCATGAATATATGAATGCTCTTTATGGTAATCCAACTATTGATGAAAATGATGATGAAGAAATAGATTTTGATGAAATGCAACCGGATGACGATACACCCACTAGTCCTGCTCCTGAAGTTAACCCAACTAATAATAATCCAAATGACCCCCCGTCTGACCCTCTTGTTACTGCCCCTACTTTTTCTAGACAACCTTCTAAACGGGCAGAAACATATCTTGTTTGGCCATTTTTACTCAACTAAGAGAAAAAAATAGGGCTAAGTGTAAACCTTATGGCAAAGAGTTAGTTTTTCAATATGTTGGAAGTCGCGGGGAGGGGGGGAGGACGGAAAGTTTGACTAGACACATATTGCTACACCCTCAAGATAAAGCTAGATATTTTCGTATTAAAGCTTTCGCCGAGGGGACAAGTGCACCTAGTATGGCTGACCTTAGTACCGGATCAAATCAATTTTAACCGGGAATTAACACTGTTACCGGTGGTATTTTATATTATGATCCAAAAAAGGATCGGGAAGAATTGACAAAAATGGTTACTGTTATGTGCTTACCCTATAGTTTTTCTTCTAACCCTCACTTTGTGCATTATATTAGAAAAATTTATAATCCTACTTATAAAAGTTTTCCTCGCACAACCGTAAAGAGTGATATTTATAAATATAAACATGAATATGAACAATATTTGCGCTATTTATTTGCTCATATAAATTATCGTGTTTCTATTACAACTGATATTGGTAGAAGTGGTAATGACTGTGATTACCTTACTGTTACCAGTCATTGGATTGATGAGGATTGGATAATGCAAAAGTGCATTATTGTTTATAGAATAATTAATTCACGTCACACATGACAGTTTATTTCTAGTACGATTACGGATATTTGTAGATATTTTTGTATTAGTGATAAAATAATGTCAGTTTCAATGGATAATGCTACTAGTAACACAAATGTTGTAGCCTTGCTAACCACTACACTAAGTCCTGCATTTAGTAACATTTTTATGTTAGATGTATTTGTCATATTTACCATTTAGTTACGGGTATGCGAATTTTAAATGTTGAAATTAAAAAGGTTAAAATGGCTCTTAATTGGATTTTTTATTCAAACCGTAGAAGTAGACTTAGAGAATATTTTAAAAGATGCGATGAATTTTGCCTAAGAGAAAGAAAGGTTCTTAAACCTTGTCCAACTAGAGGGAATTACATGTATGAAAGTTTAGTTATTGCATATGAATATAGAAACCCCATAAACTCAACGTTTAATGCTCATGTAAGTGATGATGATGAGCACCTTACAAATGCGGATTGGGCTAATGTTAAAATGCTTGTAGATTTTTAGAAAATTTTATATTGCTACAAATGAATTTTCTGGGCAATATTATCCTACTATTTCTAACTGTTTAGTTTATATTGCAGAACTTGCAAATTTGTTTGATCATTTATCAGAGGGTGGGGAAATTTATCAACTTGCTATTGATTTCATGAGAAAAAAATTTAAAAAATATTTTTTCCCTATTCCCCATATTTATGGTGTTGCTGTATTGTTAAATCCTACTATGAAATTAGGAGGTCCTCAATTTTGGTATGAAACTGTTTATAATGGTTTAGCACTTGAAGATGAGGAGTTGTCTACACTTGCAGACGCAATAGACTCAATTAAAATAAATGTTCAAACTATTTATAATGCTTATCAAGTTGCATTAGATCATGCTAGACCAAATGTTCCCACTCCTTTTTCTTCTAGTTCTCAATCATCTAAAAGAACTGCGGGAGTAAGAGCACTTAGTATGGGCAGGGTTCAGGGGTTCTCAAGGTTCTAGTACTAGTGATTTTTCACAACTAAATGAGCTTGAAGTTTATTTGTCATAGGGAATTGAGGAAGTGAATCCCGACGGCTCCTTTAATATTTTGAAATGGTGGAAGGACAAAGAAAAACACTTTCCGATTCTTTCAAGGATGGCCCGAGATATTTTAACTATTCAAGCTTCAACAGTGGCATCAGAGAGCGCTTTCAGTCAAGCAAGACTTCAACTCGGTGATTATAGAGCGTTTGTGAGGGAGAGCTTGGAAAAATCAGTACTTTTTAGAGATTGGATCCGTTCAGAAAGAAGAAATTTTAGACTTGCTGAATCACAACCAGAGGTAGACGAAGCTTATGAAGAAATGCTAGTTGAACTTGCGAAGGATGATGCTTCGCCTGGAAGCGGTGATGACCAAGCTTCATTTCCGCCACCACCAACGGAAATTCCTCCGGACCTTGAAGGATTTATGAAATTTGTAAGAGATACCATGTAAATTAATATGTAACTTGTATTTTGGCACATCTTGATTAGTTTCTTTTTCTTCTCAATGGTGGTATTAGCACCTTGTTGTGCTCATTCCATAGGGGGATGAAGACTAAGAAAGATATTGCCATAATTTTTTAATGCTATAATAAAAATATAACGCATTGCTTTGAATATCTCTTTACAATATTTTTGTCTTTTTATATACCTTAAGCTATACATATAGTATAATATAGTATATGCTATACTCTCTCTCTCTCTCTCTCTCTCATATATATATATATATATATATATATATATATATATATATACATCTTACTATATACATCTTACGATATACTATATATACATCTTAATATAGTAAGATGTATATATATATATATATATATATAGAGAGAGAGAGAGAGAGATATAGATATATATATCTTAAGCTATATTCAATAGTATATAAATATATATATCGAATATAGCTTTTATATATATATATATATACATACATACATCTTACTATATACATAGTATATAAGCCATATTCGATAGTATACATCTTACAATATACTATATATACATCTTAATATACTATATATACATCTTAATATAGTAAGATGTATATATAGTATATATATATATCTTAAGATGTATATATAGTAAATCGAATATAGCTTATATATCTTAAGATGTATACATTGTATAGTATAGTATATACTATATATATATATATGTATATATAGTAAATCGAATATAGCTTATATATCTTAAGATGTATACATTGTATAGTATAGTATATATATTATAACGCATTGCTTTGAATATCTCTTTATAATATTTTTGTCTTTAAATTTGAATTAAAAAATTTAGGTGACAATTCTATAATATAATTTACTAGGAATTGCCTTAGATATTTTTATTACCATTTTTTTTTCTCTAACTTGTATAAAAATAATTTAAAAAATAGAAAGTTTCCGTTGGGCCCACTCGGTCCCGCTTAGGACCGTTTGGGCCCGAGACCGACCCACTTAACACGGGACCGCTAGTTCGTGGTCCCGGTCCGGTTCCAACGAGAAGCCCGGGACCGCTTAGGACCGGACCGCCTAGGACCGGCCCACTTAGGACCGAACCACTTAGGACCGGGCCAGCGAAGCCCACTTAGGACCGGGCTCGGCCCACATGTCACCCCTAATCGCAACAGGTTGGTTTTGGGTCGTGCTAAGTTAGTATCAGAGCCTAGATTACATAGGTCTCACAAGTTATGGGCAGGTTTAGTAGAGTCTTGCGGATCGGTACAGAGACATCTGTACTTATCTTCGAGAGGATACAGAACCCTTAGGAAACTTCACATTCTTGTATTCTTGTTGTGCAAATTTGTTGATTCCGGTCACTAAATTTTTGTTGTTCTATCTTCTCATAGATGGTGAGGACACGTGCTACTGGACAGAATGACCAACCACCAATACCACCAGCTAGGGCCACGAGAGGTCGAGGTCGCGGTAGGGGCCACGGTAGGGGCAGAGATGCAACTCGTACAGCAGCTAGAGCAGCACCTGCAGATCCACCAGTTGCTCCAGCTTAATAGCAAGTTCGAGATGTGGTTGAGTCGGTGGGGCCAACTCAGGTACCAGATGTGCCCATTGTGATTCCATGCCTTCAGGAGGCTTTGGCCTAGATATTGACTGTTTGCACTGGCCTTGCTCAGGTGGTTTCGGCTCGGGCCACACCATCCACTTCTCAGGCCGGGGAAGTACTCATACCCCCGCCGCCCATATTCTAAAGTAGGTGATGTAGGGACTTCAGACACCGGGGGTACTACCAGCCCAGCCGGTTGCAGTTGCTCAGGCCCCAAGTGGGTCCCGTTATGACTGATGATGAGCAGAGAAAACTTGAGAGGTTTGGGAGTCTCCAGCCTTTATCATTCAATGGGGCTGAGTCTGAGGATGCCCAGGACCTTTTGGACATGTGCCAGCGGATTCTTCGCACGACAGGTATTCTAGACCAGTGGGGTCTCATTCACTACTTTTTAGCTTACTGGAGCTGCTTTCAGATGGTGGGAGGCATATGAGAGGCGCATGCCAGTCGGTGCAGCACCACTTACATGGCATAAGTTCTCCGTTCTCTTCTTGGAGAAGTTCGTGCCATAGTCTCGCAGGGAGGAGCTGCGCAGACAGTTTAAGCAGCTTCGTTAGGATGGCATGTTTGTGACCCAGTATGAGATGAGGTTTTTGGATTTGGCTCGTCGTGCAGTTTGGTTGGTTCCCACTTATAGGGAGAGGAGTAGGAGGTTCATTGATGGGCTCACGTATTAGTTGCTGTCATGACCCAAACCGATGGGCCGTGACGAGTGTCCGAGTTCTACCTATCGAACGCCCCTAAGCATTCGTCTAAGATATAAACATGAAATAAGTGCAGGTCATGCATGTCTGGAAATAAACTGCTGATTCATATGTACAACATACTTGGGAAAACATGCCCAAAAGACATATATACATACACACACACACACACACACACACACATATATATATATATATATATATACACACACACAACAATAATAACAAACCCAGTATGTTCCCACCAGGTGGGGTCTGGGGAGGGTAGTCTGTACGCAGACCTTACCCCTACCTAAAAGGTAGAGAGGTTATTTCCAATAGACCCTTGAATTAGGAAGGGTAATAAGAAGAAGTAGATAGCAAGAAAGGAAGAAAGGGGGAAGAGAAAAGAAAAAGGGACATATAAAGGATAAGTAGTACCAAATACTAGCAACAAGAGATACAATACCTGGGGCGAATAAAACTACATAAAGTAATAAAAATCTAAGAATATGATGGAACAAGCATGCTACTAAGACTATCAGTGAGCAACTAAAAACTACCCACTAACCTTCTACCTTAATCCTCGACCTCCACACCCTCCTATCAAGGGTCATGTCCTCAGTAAGCTGAAGCAGCGCCATGTCATGTCTAATCACCTCTCCCCAGTACTTCTTAGGCCTACCTCGACCTCTTCTCAAACTCTCCACGGCCAATCTCTAATACCTCCTAACAGGGGCATCAATGCTTCTTCTCTTAACATGTCTGAACCATCTCAGCCTTGACTCCCGCATCTTGTTCTCCACGGAGGCTACTCCCACTCTGTCTCGGATAACTTCATTCTTAATCTTATCTCTCCTGGTACGCCTACACATCCATCTCAACATCCTCATCTCTGCTACTTTCATCTTCTGGACGTGGGAGTTCTTGACTGGCTAACACTCAGTTCCATACAACATAACCGGTCGAACCACCACTCTATAAAACTTGACCTTAAGTCTTAGCGGCACGTTCTTATCACATAAAACACCGGAAGCGAGCCTCTACTTCATCCATCCCGCTTCTATGCGATGTGCGATTTCTTCGTCAATCTCCCTGTTACCTTGAATAATAGACCCGAGATACTTAAAACTCTCTCTCTTGGGGATAACTTGAGCATCAAGCTTTACCTCTACGTCTGCTTCATGGGTCCCGTCACAGAATTTGCACTCCAAGTATTTTGTTTTGGTTCTACTCAATTTGAAACCTTTAGACTCCAAGGTCTGTCTCCAAACCTCCAACTTCACGTTAACTCCTCTTCGTGTCTCATCAATCAACACTATATCATCGGCAAATAGCATGCACCAAGGCACCTCTCCTTGGATGTGTTGCGACAGTACATCCATCGCTAAGGCAAATAAAAATGGGCTAAGAGCCGATCCCTGGTGCAACCTCATCACCACAGGAAAATGTTCTGAGTCCCCACCCATAGTCCTCACCCGAGTCTTAGCATCATCATACATATCCTTAATCACCCTAATGTACGCTACTCGAATGCCACTAGCCTCCAAACACCTCCACAGGACCTCTATCAGGACTTTATCGTATGCTTTCTCAAGGTCAATAAACACCATATGCAAGTCCTTCTTCCTCTCCCTATACTGTCCACTAATCTCCTAACCAGATGAATCGCTTCTGTAGTCGAACGCCTCGGCATGAATCCAAACTGATTCTCGGAAATAGACACACACCTCCTCACCCTGGCCTCCACCACCCTCTCCCAAACCTTCATAGTGTGACTCAACAGCTTGATACCCCTATAATTGTTGCAATTTTGGATATCACCCTTGTTCTTATAAAGTGGAACCACCGTGCTCCACCTCCATTCTTCGGGCATCTTCTTCGTCTTAAAAATAACATTAAACAACCCAGTGAGCCACTCTAAACTTGCTCGCCCCGGGCTCTTCCAGAATTCCACTGGGATTTCGTCTGGCCCTGTCGCTCTGCCCCTGCGCATCTTACGCATCGCCCCTTCTACCTCCTCTATCGTAATCCACCTACAGTACCCAAAATCCCGTTGGCTATCGGAGTGCTTCAACTCACCCAGCACAATGCGTCTATCCACCTCCTCATTCAACAGTTTATGGAAGTATGTCTGCCATCTTCTCCTAATAAGTGCCTTGTCCATAAATACTTTGCCATCCTCATCCTTGATGCACTTGACTACAGACCTCTAATACAGTTTATGGAAGTGTGTGTGTGTGTGTATATATATATATATATATATATATATATATATATATATATATATGCATATGTATGTATATACGGAATACGGTAGGGCGAGCCGACAAGGCCACATACTATATAACTATACATGACTGTCTACAGACCTCTAATAGAGTGTACAACTGTATAAAGGACGGGACTAGGCCCCGTCATACCCATATGTATACAAAAGTATCGTACCAACACTCAATAGCAGTTGCAGATCAAATGGAGCATACAACTCTCGCTGAGCAAGTATCCTAAGATGGGGGACCGTCAGCCTGTCTACTTGCACCTGCGGGCATGAAACGCAGGTCCCCAGGCAATAGGGGCGTCAGTACGAATAATGTACCGAGTATGTAAGGCATAAAAAATAGTACATAATAGACATGAAAGAAACATGGAGTAAAGGACTCAACCTGTAAGCCTGAATAGATATGTGAATCATGAAACATTTATAATTTCATGCATATGCATATAAATGTCATATCATGCATAGGTATATGCGTATATAACAACATCAAGCCTGTGAAGGCATCCCATAATATCATCTCAGCCTCTGTGGGCAAAATCATAAATGTATACCAGCTGATCAGGTGGTGGTGCGTATATAACGCCATAACCTTTCCCTAAATCCCATATACATATACTATACGCGTATATAATGCCATTTGTTCATGGGTCAGTATACATGTATAAATGGATACAATGCATAATGAAGTAAGTCAATAAGATCTCTCGAAATGTCATGAGACCCATGAATTGACGATGTGATAGTAGGACATATGGGGAATCAAAAACATAGGCAACCCTAGTACTTCTAGGAATAGAATTATTTATGAAAGTTGCGTACTTGCTCATTTCTTGCATCATATGGATCATGCCAAAAAGGAAAGAAGGAATAGCCTTAACATAACTTATCACAATATTTCCAATCACCAAGTTGAACTCGCCTCTTCGTACCTTAATCTATAACAACAATAATAATACTATCATTAAGTTACGAAAGGTACAACTATCGCACAACGAACGTCAAGCTTATTTTGTATTAAAACGGCCAGCATCTCCCCTATAATCCTTACTTCCTTCAAATTCAAGATAATACCAAACAAAACAAAATCAACATGTATACATTATTTTCAAACCTTATATACACCACAAAATATTACAAAATAGCCCAACACACCCTAATCTCTTCATACACAAAACGACCATCGTAGTAGTGTCAAACGACCCAAATATGTTACGACGAACGACCAGCCCACCACCCTGAATTTATGTGGTATTTATCCACAACCTTACTCCTCAAAAACTCCACAAATCAGTAGTAAAACATGCAGCCTAGCAGCAACACAAAACAATCCCCAAAACAGTCCACTACAAGTGAATAACTTGAACTCACGGCTTCCGATCACCGTCCCGTGAGTTCTAACTATTAGGAAACAGATTTATCAACCTTCCTTGATATTTAAACACTTAAATACAGAAATTACAAGTTTTCCTACCTATGAAGTACCTTCCAAAATTCAAACTACAAAGAAAAAGAGAGGCGATATAGAGATACTTACGTCGTAGGGATAGTTGTAATGTTATCGTTTCTTAATTCCGTGCCCGGGATGATAATCTTGTTTGAAGATCTTGAAGAGAGCTTAAAAGTAAAGTTAGGGGTCTTATTTGGTTGTGTGTTCTGGAAAATTGAAGAAAGAAACGAGATAAGGATATAAATATCCATTTTGTTTGAAAAGTCAAAAGGTGCTACTTGGCACCCTAGCATTGGTCTTCCTTCCAACGCTTATAACATTTTATCCGGGTGTCGTATGAACAAAAGGTTAAGAGCGTTGGAAACTAAATTCCTAGACCTTTAAATGGGTGTATAATATATCCCAAAAGACCTCATATATCACACAAAATGTATTTCTCAAAAAGCTCTGTTACAAGGCAAATCCTTAATCGGTTTTTTCGCAACTTTAATCCGATTTTTTCCAAACTTCATATTTTCTATCCAAACATCATATATAGCCATATTATTACTTTAAAATCATTTAAATCATAATTAACAAGTCTCATATTCATTACGTCACCTTGGGATGCACAAGGTGTAACAATCTTTCCCCCCTTAGAAGTATTCGTCCTCGAATTTTAAACTCCCAGAAATCTATAGAACTTTTGGCAGAGTCTCCTCTGTAACGGTACTACTACCAACCTGTCACACAAAAAACCCAACAATACAAAGCCACACAGGTCCACAATCATCAATAACACCAATGGCCTCACACGACTAATAGCAATAACTAACATAAGAATCAAGTACCATATACGTACCTAAAGGTTGTGATGTCTGAGTATGATCCTCCTCCGGATGTGGAAACAAGTGAGGATACCTAGTGTTTATTTCTTCTTCAGATTCCCAAGTCATCTACTCCACATTATTGTTAATCCAAAGTACTTTAACCGAAGCTACATTCTTAGTTATTAATCTTCGAACTTGTCTATCTAGTATAACAATAGGAGCTTCCTCATATGATAGCTGCTCTGTAACCCGAACATCGTCAATTGGAATGAATTTAGAGGGATATCCAATACACCTACGAAGCATAGACACATGAAATACTGGATGTACATACTCCAATTTGGAAGGCAAGTCTAACTCATATGCTACTTTACCTACTCTACGTATAATCTTATAAGGTACAATGTACCGAGGGCTAAGCTTTACTTTCTTACCTAATCTCATAACGCCTTTCATCGATGATACCTTTAGGAATACCCAGTCATCTAACTGAAACTCCAAGTCTCGTCGTCGATTATCTGCATAGGACTTCTGATGACTCTGAGCTGCTAATATCCTTTCCCGTATAAGCTTAATCTTCTCAACTGTCTGTTGTACCAACTCTGGTCCTACTAACTTAGTTTCCCCAACCTCGAACCATCTGATAGGTGACCTACACTTCCGTCCGTAAAGAGCTTCGTATGAAGCCATCTGAATGCTGGAATGATAACTATTATTATATGCGAACTCAATAAGTGGAAGATGATCATTCCAGCTACCCCTGAAGTCCATCACATAAGCCCGTAGCATATCCTCCAGTTTCTGAATAGTACGCTCAGCCTGACCGTCTGTCTGGAGTTGAAATGATGTATGAAGACTTACCTGAGTCCCCAATCCTTTTTGGAAGGACCTCCAAAAATTAGCTATAAACTGAGCACTTATATCTGAGATAATAGATATAGGGACACCATGAAGTCATACTATATCCTTAATGTAAATCCTTGCATAATCCTTTACTGAATACGTAGTCCTGACATGCAGGAAATGGGCTGATTTTGTAAGTCTATCAATAATAACCCATATAGAATCGAACTTACGCTGGGTACGAGGTAAGCCTATGATGAAATCCATGTTAATCACTTCCCATTTCCAAGTCGGAATCTCTATAGCCTGCAATAATCCACTGGATTTCTGATGCTTAATCTTAACCTGCTGACAATTAGGGCACTGAGCAACAAACTCTGCTATATCCTTCTTCATTCCGTCCCACCAGTATATTCCCCTGTTATCATGATACATCTTCGTCGCTCCTGGATGAATAGAATAATGAGCTTCTCCCATAACCTGCTGGCGCAACCCTACCACATTAGGAACACATAATCGATCTCGATATCTGAGGACTCCATCTCCTATAATCTCCAATGATGTTTTCTCATTTCGAGGGGTTGCATCTCTATAGTGAGCTAGCACATGATCTTCATACTGGTGTTCCTTCACTTCAGTTACTAGAGAGGATGTTGCCGTGTCTTGAATAGTAACTCCGGTACCAACTGAATCTAGTAGTCGAACTCCAAGATTAGCTAGGTGATGAATCTCACGAGCTATCTCACTCCTCTCTGTCTGTAAATATGATAAGCTACCCATAGATCTACGGCTGAGGGCATCGGCTACTACATTCGCCTTTCCTGGATGGTATAAAATATTAACATCATAGTCTTTTAGTAGCCCCAACCATTGCCTCTGATGTAAATTCAATTCCTTTTGCTTGAATATATACTGAAGGCTCTTATGGTCCATATAGATATCAACATGAATGCCATACAAATAGTGCCTCCACATCTTTAGAGCATGAATCACCGCGACTAACTCTAAATTGTGGGTCAGGTAATTCTTCTCATAGTTTCTTAGTTGTCTAGAAGCATAAGCAATAACCTTACCATGCTACATCAATAGACAACCTAATCCAACGCCCGAAGCATCACAATAGATAGCATAACCATCGATCCCTTATGGAAGTGTCAGAACCGGTGCTGAAGTCAATCAGTCCTTCAATGCCTGGAAACTCCGCTCACAAGCATCAGTCCACTGAAACTTGGTTGCCTTCTGAGTTAACTTTGTCAATGGTGCTGAAAGGGAAGAAAACCCCTCTACAAATCTCATGTAATTACCTGCCAAACCCAGGAAGCTATGAACCTCTGTCAGTGTCGTGGGTCTAGGCCAAGTCTTCACTGCCTCAATCTTCTGTGTATCAACCCGGATACCCTCTCCCGAAATAATATGACCAAGGAAGGCTACAGAATTCAACCAGAATTCATATTTAGAGAATTTTGCATACAACTTCTTTTTTTGTAGATCTATGAGCACAATACGCAAATGATCTGCATGATCACCCTCTGAACAAGAATAAACCAAAATATCATCTATAAATACAATCACGAACAGATCTAGAAAGGGTCTGAACACACGGTTCATCAAGTCCATGAATACTGCTGGGGCATTGGTCAAATCGAACGACATAACACGAAACTCAAAGTGACCGTATCTGGTCCTGAATGCTGTCTTCGGAATATCCTTCTCTCTAACCCTTACCTGATGGTACCCCGACCTCAAGTCTATCTTCGAGAAATACCTGGCACCCTACAACTGATCAAATAAATCATCAATCCTCGGGAGAGGGTACTTATTCTTGATCGTTGCCTTATTTAATTGTCTGTAATCAATACACATCCACAAGGAACCATCTTTTTTTCTCACAAATAACATATGTGCTCCCCACAGTGATGTACTAGGTATGATAAAGCCTTTTTCAAGCAAATACCTCAGTTGTTCTTCCAACTCTGTCAGCTCTACGGGTGCCATTTTATAAGGAGGAATAGATATCAGCTGAGTATCTGGTAATGTGTCAATAGCAAACTCAATCTCCCGCTCTGGCGGAAGGCCTGGAAGCTCATCGAGAAAAATATCGGGAAACTCATTAACCACCGGGATAGATTGAAGGGTCGGTGACTCTGCTTTCACATCATGTACCCGAACAAAGTGATAAATATAGCCCTTTATGATCATCTTCCTTGCCTTGAGATAGGAAATAAACCTACCTCTCAGCGATGTAGCATTACCTTTCCACTCTAGAACTGGCTCCCCTTGAAACTGGAACCGAACCATCTTTGATCTACAATCAACGTTAGCATAACAAGAAGCCAATCAATCCATACCCATTATAACATCAAATTCTACCATAACTAGCTCAATCAGGTCTGCCACTGTAGAATGACTAAGAACTACTACTATACAATCTCTATATACCCGTCTAGCTATCACTGGATCCCTAACATGTGTAGACACCTCAAAAGGTTTAATCAACTCAGGTTCTATCCCAAACTTACTGGCAACCAACGAAGTGACGTACGATAAGGTGGAACCTGGATCAATCAATGCATATATATCATATGAGGATACTGATAATATACTTGTAACAACATCAGGTGATGACTCATGATATAGTCGACCCGCTAAGGCATAGATACAGTTCTGAGGACCGCTCGAGCTAGATGCTCCACTTTTGCCTCTACCACGACCTGTTGGTGCCTGTGAACCTTGCCTAGGGGGGCGTACTGATGATGACGAACTAGCTACAGATCCTGCTGGCTGAACTATACCTGCACCACCTCTCGTCGGATAATCTCTCATAACGTGGACTGGATAACTACAAGTATAACAAACACCCAACACCACGAGGTACTGCCCAACATGCTGTTTACCACACTGAGCACATCGTGGCAAGGGTGGCTTCATCTGACTTGACTCACCCCTATACTGAGAACTAGAGGCCCTAAAACTCTGACCGAGTCCTGAATATATGGAACGATCAAATATCCTACCGAAAAATTGAGGGGGTGCACTAGCCGATGGCTGGACTGGATACCTCGGGTACTGCTATCTCTGACCACCTCGAAACTCACCAGAAGGACTTGAAGATCTCGCTCTCTTACTCTGGCCCTTCTTATGCTCACGATCAACCCTCTACTTCTGCTTACGCTCCTCTACACGCTGAGCGTATGCCTGAATACGAGAAACATCAATGCCTGGATGAAGTGAGACCGACATACAATCATTAAGCAGGTGCGGCTCTAACTTTATCAAGAACCGGTGAACCTGATCCTCCATCTTAGCTAGAATAGTGGTAGCATACCTAGCCAAAGAATCAAACTGAAGGTTGTACTCCCGAACACTCATATTACCCTGCCGAAGGGTCAAGAACTTATCAACTATGGGCCGTCTAAGCTCTGGTGGAAAATAATGACGAAGAAAAGCCTCTGTAAACTCCTGCCATACTGGTGGAAGGTCATCCTCACCTCTGGACAACTCCCAAGACTCATACAAATTAACTGCAACATCCCCAAGTCTATAGGAAGCTAGCTCAACTAACTCAGTCACAGTGGCCTTCATTATCCTCAAAGTTCTCTTCATCCTATCAATAAATACCTGTGGGTCCTCATTTGGATCTAATCTAGTGAATACGGGAGGGTCCAAATTAATGAAATCACGAACCCTCGCACCGCTGGCCCTATCTGCATGACCGATACCTACCTCCTGGTGCCGAGCCTGTGCGGCCACTAATCGATTCAATAGCTAAATAACATCTCTTATCTCCTGACCTGGTGCATCTGGCTGAGGAACTGGGGGTATTGGGGTTGGCGCTGGAGCTGGTGCCCCTCGGATCTCCTCCGGAGAGGGTAGTGTATGTGAAGTCTTAGATGGAGTCTCATTATGCGACTCTCCCTGAGCCGTGGTAACTCGCGGCGCTCTACTTGTAGTCTCATCATCCACGGACTTGCCCTTCTGGGAGGTTGTAGCCTTTTTGGGCTTCACCGAAAACCTAACATATCGTTAGGAAAATGAATTCTTATATCGCACGATCTAAGATAAGAAAGGAAGGTAACATCCTATATGTCCAGCAACCTCATATTTATAAGTGTGGTGCACAACACACTCATAAACAAGACTCTACTAGACACGGTCTATAAACAACCCTAGGATGGAACTGCTCTGATACCACTTTTGTCATGACCCAAACCGATGGGCCGTGATGAGTTCTTGAATTCTACCTAACGAACACCCCTAAGCATTCGTCTAAGATATAAACATGAAATAAGTGTAGGTCATGCATAACGTCTGGAAATAAACTAATAATTCATATGAACAACACACGTGGGAAAACATGCCCAAAAGACATATATACGTACATATATATATATATATATATATATACGAAATACGGTAGGGAGAGCCGACAAGGCCACATACTATATAACTATACATGACTGTCTACAGACCTCTAATAGAGTGTACAACTATATAAAGGATGGGACTGGGCCCCATCATACCCATAAGTATACAAAAGTATCATACCAAAACTAAATAGCAGCTCTGGATCAAATGGAGCATACCAACTCTCGCTGAGCAAGTATCCTAAGATGGGGGACCGTTAGCCTGTCTACCTGCACCTGCGGGCATGAAACGCAGGTCCCTAGGCAATAAGGGCGTCAGTACGAATAATGTACCGAGTATGTAAGGCATAAAAAATAGTATATAATAGACATGAAAGAAACATGGAGTAAAGGACTCAGCCTGTAAGTCTGAATAGATCTGTGAATCATGAAACATTTATAATGTCATGCATATGCGTATAAATGTCATATCATGCATAGGTATATGCGTATATAACAACATCAAGCCTCTGAGGGCATCCCATAATATCATCTCAGCCTCTGTGGGCGAAATCATAAATGTATACCAACTGATCAGGTGGTGGTGCGTATATAACGTCATAACCTTTCCCCATACCCCATATACATATACTATACGCGTATATAACGCCATCTGGTTATGGGTCAGTATACATGTATAAATAGATGCAATGCATAATGAAGTAAGTTAATAAGATCTCTCAGAATGTCATGAAATCCATGAACAAACGATGTGATAGTAGGACATATAGGGAATCAAGAACATAGGCAACCCTAGTACTTCTAGGAATAGAATTATTTGTGAAAGTTGCGTACTTGCTCATTTCTTGCATCATATGGATCATGCCAAAAAGGAAAGAAGGGATAGCCTTAACATAACTTATCACAATATTTCCAATCACCAAGTTGAACTTGCCTCTTCGTACCTTAATCTACAACAACAATAATAATACTATCATTAAGTTACGAAAGGTACAACTATCGCACAACGAACGACAAGCTTATTTTGTATTAAAACGGGCAGTATCTCCCCTATAATCCTTACTTCCTTCAAATTCAATATAGAACCAAACACAATAATATCAACATATATACATTATTTTTCAACCTTATATACACCACAAAATATTACAAAACAGCCCAACACACCCCAATCTCTTAATACACAAAACGACCATCGTAGTAGTGTCAAGCGGCCCGAAAATGTTACGACGAACGTCCAGCCCAGCACCCTGCATTTATGTGGTATTTCTCCACAACCTTAATACTCCAAAACTCCACAATGCAGTAGTAAAACACGCATCCCAATAGCAACACAAAACAATCCACAAAACAGTCCACTACAAGTGAATAACTCAAACTCACAGCTTCCGGTCACCGTCCTGTAAGTTCTAACTATTAGGAAATAAATTTATCAACCTTCCTTGATATTTAAACACTTAAATACAGAAAGTACACGTTTTCCTAACTATGAATTACCTTCCAAAATTCAAACTACAAAGAAAAAGAAAGGCGATATAGCAATACTTACGTCGTAGGGATTGTTTTAATTCTATCGTTTCTTGATTCTGTGCCCGGGATGATAATCTTGTTTGAAGCTCTTGCAGAGAGCTTAAGAGTAAATTTAGGGGTATTATTTGGTTGTGTGTTCTGGAAAATGGAAGAAAGAAACGAGATAAGAATATAAATATCAATTTTGTTTGAAAAGTCAAAAGGTGTTATTTGGCACCCTAGCATTGGTCCTTCTTCCAACGCTTATAACTTTTTATCCGGGTGTCGTATGAATAAAAGGTTAAGAGAATTGGAAACTAAATTCCAAGACCTTAAATTTGGTGTATAATATGTCCCAAAAATACCTCATATAGCACACAAAATATATTTCTCAAAAAACTTTGTTACAAGGCAAATCCTTAGTCGGTTTTTCCGCAATTTTAATCTGATTTTTCCCAAACTTCATATTTTCTATCCAAATATCATATATAGCCTTATTATGACTTTAAAAGTTTTTAAATCATGATTAACAAGTCTCATATTCATTACGTCACCTTGGGACGCACGGGGTGTAACAACTGCGGTTGCTTATAACTAGGGAGAGGTATTTGGTGCTACCTTCGACGAGGTTGTCGATGTTGCTTGGCAGATAGAGATGGTCCACAGTCAGGAACACGAAGAGAGGGAGGCCAAGAGGACTTGTAGCTTGGGTGGTTTCAGCAGTGCTCTTTCTGGGGGTCAGTTCTACCACAGCAGGGGACGTCCTTATAGGCACACCCATACAGCTCGTCCGGTTCAGTGTGGTGCATCATCCAACCATGGTTTATACAGTGCTCATCAGGGCCAATCATCTCTCAGTGCCCTTCCAGCTCAGAGTTCCTCTTGTGCACCATCAGCTCAGGGTTCATCTGTACCAGGTCCTTCTGATAGTTATTCTAGATCTCTAGATCCGCCTCACTACTCACCGCCATTTACAGGGAGGGGTTGTTTTGAGTGTGGAGATTTGGGTCACATAAAGAGACATTGTCTCCGCCTTTCAGGAGGTCCAGCTCAGTAGAGGAGTCCGACTATGACTTCAGCACCAGTTACTTCACCACCCATCTAGCCAGCTCGGGGTGGGGCTTAGTCAACTAGGGTCGCCCAAGAGGGGGAGGCCGATCAAGTGGCAGTCAGGCCTGATTCTATGTTATTCCTGCTAGACCAGATGTTATTGCTTCAGATATAGTGATCACATGTATTGTATTAGTATGCCACAGAGATGCCTCTGTATTATTTGACCTTGGTTCAACTTATTCGTATGTATCATCATATTTTGCTCATTATCTGGATATGCCCCGTGAGTCCTTAGTTTTTTCTATTCATATATCTATGCCAGTGGGTGATACTATAATTATGGACCGTGTATATTGGTCGTGTGTAGTGACTATTGGGGATTTTAGACTAGATTTGATCTCTTATTGCTTAGTATGGTTTATTTCGATGTGATCTTAGGTATGGATTGGTTGTCTCCATGTCATGTTGTTCTGGATTGTCATGCTAAGACCGTGACATTGGCGATGTCGAGGTTGCCAAGGATTGAGTGGAGAGGTTCTCCAGACTATGTTCCCAGCAGAGTGATTTTATATTTGAAGGCCCAACGGATGGTTGGAAAAGGCTGTTTATCTTATTTGGCCTATGTGAGGGATGTTGGTGCTGATACTCCTTCTATTGATTATGTGCCGGTGGTGCGAGATTTTCCGGATGTGTTTCCTGCAGACCTATCGGGCATGTCACCCGACATGAATATTGACTTTGGTATTGACTTGGTGCCGAGCACTCAGCCCATTTATATTCCTCAGTATCATATGGCACCAGCTGAGTTGAAGGAATTGAAAGAGCAGCTTTAGGAACTCCTTGATAAGGGGTTTATTAGGCCTAGTGTGTCGCCTTGGGGCGCACCGGTTCTGTTTGTGAAGAAGAAGGATGGTACTATGCAGATGTGCATTGATTACAAGTAGTTGAACAAAGTTACAATCAAGAACAAGTATCCTTTACCGTGCATTGAGGATCTATTTGATCATCTTTAGGGAGCGAGGGTGTTCTCTAATATTGATTTGAGGTCTGGGTATCACTAGTTAAAGATTCGGGACTCGGATATTCTAAAGACAGAGTTCAGGACCTGTTATGGTCATTATGAGTTTCTTGTGATGTCTTTTGGGCTGACCAACGCCCCAACAACATTCATGAATCTGATGAACAATGTATTTCAGCCTTATCTTGACTCGTTTGTCATAATGTTCATTAATGACATCCTAGTGTACTCTTGTAGCCAGGAGGAGCATGCCCAACATTTGAGGATTGTGTTGCAGCAGTTGAGGGAGGAGAAACTTTATGCCAACTTCTCCAAGTGTGAGTTCTGGCTTAGTTCCGTGGCGTTCTTGGGGCACGTGGTGTCCAGTGAGGGGATTCAGGTGGATCCAAAGAAGATAGAGGCGGTTCAGAGTTGGCCCAGACCATCCTCAGCTACGGAGATTCAGAGCTTTCTCGGCTTGACCGGTTATTATAGTCGCTTCATGGAGGGTTTCTCGTCTATTGTATCACTTTTGACCAAATTGACCCAAAATGGTGCTACTTTCAGGTGGTCGGATGAGTGTGAGCAGAGCTTTTAGAAGCTCAAGATTGCCTTGACCACAACTCCAGTTCTAGTGTTGCCTATAGCTTTAGGCTCTTATATAGTGTATTGTGATGCTTCTCAGATCGATATTGAGTGTGTCTTGATGCATGAGGGTAGAGTGATTGCTTATGCTTCGTGATAGTTGAAGCCCCATGTGAAGAACTACCATGTCCATGATTTGGAGTTGGCTGCCATCTTCCATGCATTAATGATTTGAAGGCACTATTTCTATGGTGTGTCTTGTGATGTATTTACATATCATTAGAGTCTTTAGCACTTGTTCAAACAAAAGGATCTAAATTTGAGGCAGTGGAGATAGTTGGAGCTGCTAAAGGACTATGATATCACTATTATGTATCATCCCGGGAAGGCCTATTAGTGAGAGATCGCTTGCAGTTTATGTTTAGGCTTTGGCCAACCAGTTCATGAGATTAGATGTCTCAGAGTCCAGTTGGGTTCTAGCTTGTGTGGTTTCTCGGTCTTCCTTATATGATCGCATCAGAGAGCGCCAATATGATGATCCCCATTTGCTTGTTCTTAAGGACACAGTTCAGCACGGTGATGCCAGAGAATTTACTAATGGGGATGATAGGGTGTTGAGGATACAGGGTCGTATTTGAGTGCCTAATGTTGATGGACTACATGATTTTATTCTTGAGGAGGCCCACAGTTCGCGGTATTCCATTCATCTGGGTACCGCGAAGATGTACCAGGATTTGAGGCAGTATTATTGGTGGAGAAGAATGAAGAAGGATATAGTAGGATTTGTAGCTCAGTGCCCTAACAGTCAGCAGGTTAAGTATAAGCATCAGAGATTAGGTGGATTTCTTCAAAGGCTAGAGATTCCATAGTGGAAATGGGAGCGGATCACCATGGATTTTGTAGTTGGACTCCCACGGTCTTCGAGGAAGTTCAATGCTATTTGGGTGATTGTGGATCGGCTGACCAAATCCACACATTTCATTCTAGTTAGGACTACTTATTCTTTAGAGTAGTTGGCTGAGATTTACATCCGAGAGATCGTTCACCTTTATGGTGTGTTAGTGTCCATCATTTCAGATCGGGTAGTAGTCATGCAGCAAGAGTTGGGCACCCAAGTTGAGTTGAGTACAACATTTCATCGCTAGACAGATGGACAGTTCGAGCACACTATATAGATATTGAAGGACATGCTACGCGCTTGTGTCATAGATTTCAGGGGTTCATGGGATCAATTTCTACCGCTCACGGAGTTTGCCTACAACAACCGTTACCCGTTGAGCATTTAGATGGCTCTATATGAGGCTTTGTATGGGAGACAATGTAGATATCTGATTGGTTGGTTTGAGCCGGGTGAGGCCAGGCTATTGGGCATTGACTTGGTTCAGGATGCTTTGGACAAGGTTAAATTGATTCAGGATCGGCTTGGCACGGTTCAGTCCAGACAGAAGAGTTATACCGACAGGAAGGTTCGTGATGTTGCTTACATGGTTGGGGAGAAGGTACTGCTTAAGGTTTCACCCATGAAAGGTGTTATGAGGTTCGGGAAGAGGGGCAAGTTGAGCCCTCGGTATATTGGGCCTTTTGAGGCACTCCAGAGGATTAGAGAGGTGGCTTACAAGCTTGCCTTGCCACCTAGTTTGTCGAGTGTGCATCCAGTATCATGGTTTGGGTTTCAACACGGTTCAGTTGGATGGTGATTTGACTTATGATGTGGAGCCAGTGGCCATTTTTTATTGGCATGATCAAAAGTTGAGGTTAAAGAACATAGCTTCAGTGAAGGTGCAGTAGAGAGGTCAGCAAGTTGAGGAGGCTACTTGGGAGACCGAGCAGGAGATGCGGAGCAGATATCCACACCTATTTGAGACTCTAGGTACATTTCTAGACCCGTTCGAGGACGAACATTTGTTTAAGAGGGGGAGGATGTAACGACCCGACTGGTCGTTTTCATAGTTGTAGCCCTGTTCCCCCATTTACTGCTCATTTTGTACTTTATAGCTGTTATGTGACTTGTCGGGGTAGTCGGTTTGGGTCCGGTGAGGTTTCGGAATAAACTAAGACACTGAGTCTCAAGGATGAAAACTTAAGTTGAAAAGATTGACCGGATGTGGAATTAGGTGTAGACGACTTCTATTAGCTCCGTTGGGTGATTTTGAACTTAGTAGTGTGTCCGTATTGTGGTTAGGAGGTCCGTATTGGAATTAGGCTTGAAATGGCGAAAATTAGATTTTAGAAAGTTTAATCGGGAGTGGACTTTTTGATATCGGGGTCGGGTTCCGATTTCGGAAGTTGGAGTAGGTCTGTAATGTCAAATGTGACTTGTGTGAAAAATTTTGGTCAATCGGACGTGAGTTGATAGGTTTCGATGTCGTTTGTAGAAGTTGAAATTTCTTTTGTTTCAACTGGCTTGAATTGGGGTGCGATTCGTGTTTTTGATGTTGTTTGAGGTGATTTGAAGGCTTGACTAAGTTCGTATCGTGTCCCGAGGGCCTCAGGTTGATTCCGGATGGTTAGCGGATCAAAAGTTGAAATTTAAAGGTTGTTGAAGCTCGAGGCTGCTAGTGTAACCGCACTTGCGAAACTTTGATCGCAGGTGCGAGCTCAGAGGTGCGGGTTGAGTTGAGCAGGTGAGAGTTTGGAGGAGAGTGTGCAGGTGGCCGCAGGTGCGAGGGAATTACCGCACATGCGTGATCGCAGATACGTCAGGGGGACCGAAGAAGCGGAAATAGGCATGGGAACTGGGTTCGCAGAAGCAGCTTGGAGGCTCGCAGAAGTGTGTCCGTATGAGCGGAGTAAAGGACCGCAGGAGCGGAGGAAGCCGCAGAAGCGGGTAAATTTTTGCAGAAGCGGGAGTGCTGGACAAAACATTTAAAAGCAAGGGTTCGCGATTTTGCTTCATTTCAAACATTTTAAGCTCGGGGTTTGGCAAATCTTGAGAGGATATTCGAGGGGTTTCTTGAGGTAAGTCCCTTGTGCTCATTTTTTATCAATAATCTTGTTTCCCCATTGAATATTTCACCTAGTTTGTGTGTATTTAAGGTGGAATTTGGGAGTTTGAGATTAGGGGGTTGGAGAGTTAAATTTTGCGATTTGGTGTTGGATTCTGGTAAATTTGGTATGGTTGGACTTATGGATGAATGGGCTTTCGGATTTATGATTTTTAGTGGATTTTGAGACGTGGGCCCGGGGGCCGGCTTATGAGTCGATTTTTGACTTTTGATTAATAACTTAGTATTTTTCTTCTAGAATTGATTCCTTTAGCCCGTATTGATTATATTGAATTGTTTATGGCTATATTCTAGGCATTCATAGGTCGTTTCGCGAGGCAAGGGTGTGTTGGAGTAGAGATTTACTCGTATTGAGGTAAGTAACACTTCTAAACTTGGCATGAGGGTTCGAAACCCCGAGTTATGTGTTATATGATTGGTGTTGAGGTGACACACATGCCGAATGACGGGTGTGTGGGCATGCACCATAAGAACTGTGACCTCGCCGATTCCATGGAGTTGTATATTGGATTTATCTTGTTAATATCCGTGTTTTCATCATGTTTTAAAGTAATTAAGTTGCCAATCATGCTAGAAATCATGTTTAGGTTATTGTTGGTACTGCTGGGACCTATAGTGGTCGTTTCCTTGTTGTTGACTTATTAATTTCATTGAGATTTCGTACTCAGTCATATTTATTCATTGCATATCATATCTCAGTCTTCGTTGATATTTATTGCTATATCATATCATCCTTATTGGGATAGCTTCACGACATTGTGAGCCCGAGAGAGAGAGACTGGAGAGATTGATGACTGAGAGAGGCCGAGTGCCTGATTGAGAGTGATAGTTATGGGATCGGGCTACACGTCGCAGCATGTTTACTGATTTATGCTTTGATCTGGATTATTATAGCGCTTGGGCTGAAGGAGCCCCTCCGGAGTCTGTACACACCCCCAGTGAGCGCAGTTGATTATATTGAGGGATGGATCTTCCCTAGACATGGATCTTGTCCTAATTATTTATATTTGGGGATGGATCTTCCCCTAGGCTGGATTGGCCTTATGCAATACTTATATATATATATATATATATATATATATATATATATATATATATTCCCTGGGCTTGATTGGCCATATACAGTACTGAGTTACTGAGTATTCTGAGAGTGTGAGTACACGAGGCTTTCAGAGTGATGCATCACATACAACATGTGCATTGGCATGTAGATGTAGAGAGGTCATACTACTTATATCATTTATAATTTGATCTATTTTACTTGAATTGAGTTTTAGCTGTCAAACTTGAAAGCATGCCTACATATATGTACTGTTATTTCTATATTGAACTGTACCTGCTAAGTTCGTCACTACCTTTCAGTCCAAACATTAGATTTGTTACTTATTGGGTTGGTTGTACTCACACTACACCCTGCACCTCGTGAGTAGATCCAGGTGCTTATGGTCACACCGGTTGCTGAGTTATGGAGTTCGGATTTTCGGAGACTACCGAGGTAGTTACTTGGCATTCGCAGACCTTGACTCTCCCTCTTTATCTTCCATTTTATGTTTAAGTTGTTATTTCCTAGACGATGTATTAGACTGTGTTTTTAAGTAGATGCTCATGTACTCGGTGATGCCCCAGTTTTGGGAGAGATTTTGTATGGAATCATGATTTCTTACTTAGACTGTGTTTTTTAGTAGATGCTCATGTACTCGGTGACGCCCCGAATTTGGGAGAGATTTTGTATGGAATTATGATTTCTTACTCTATTTTTAAAGGCTTTTCTTAATTTTAACTACTTCCATATCTTTCAAAGTTTTCAAGCATGGCAAATATCTGCTTAGTCGGCTTGCCTAGTATTATGATAGGCGGTATCATGACATGTTGGTTTTGGGTCCTAACATCTTCAGTACCGACATGTTCATCATCTGCACCCGCAAACGCATTACCTTTTGCAATAGGAGTACCCACATCAAAACTCGGTACATGTCCTTCATTACCGACAACTTCATCATTTTCACCTTGCTTCCTACATTATCGGTTGATAACTGTTCATCATATCCAACAACTTAGCTTAGTCTATCAACACTAGAACCTTCCGCTTTAACTTTCCCTTCAACACCATGAACTTGCTCGACTACTTGAACTTGGCCTTCAATAGTTGCTTGTTCACCTCTTACATTTTCAGCTGGGATTTTATGCAGTCCATCATGAGCAACATTAATATCAGAATGAGGTTCGAATGACTCGTTCATCCTATCATATTGTCGTTAGTTCATGAAATCAAAATTTGCATCGCCATCATCTCTTCCTTTTGACTTATCGACAATCTCAAACAACTTTTCAAACTTAATATCAAAATATTCATATAAACAATTACTAACAATGATTATTCTGAATAAAAGAATAAAATTAGTAGGATAAAGACTTCTATGTAAATAAGCCTACCTTGACTTTTTTCACAATCTGTCCACAATAACAGATCGCTCGTCCCGTTGAAACTCTTGTATAACTTCTTTCATGATCATGCGCCTTTCTTCTGTTGCGTGGTTTTTAACCTCCCTCGTTACTCTCTAGTATAGAAATAGAAACAACACAACAATTTCAGAAAATAGAAATACAGAACAAAACTTCAACTCTAAGAATACTGAAGTTCATCAAATGCAGAACAAAAACTTTGGACAAAACATGCTGAAGTTTAACAAATACAAAAACAAATTTCAGCTCTAAGAATGCTGAAGTTCAGCAAATACAGAACAAAAACTTCAAACAAAAAATGCTATAGTTTGACAAACACAGAACATAACTTCAGCTCCAAGAATGGTGAAATTCATCAAAAACAAAACAAAAACTGCAGACAAAACATACTTTAGTTTTACAAATACAAAACAAAACTTTAGCTCCTAGAATGCTGAAGTTAATCACAAACAGAACAAAAACTGTAGACAAAAATATGTTATAGCGTTACAAACACAGAACAAAACTTCAGCTCCAAGAATGCTAAAGTTCAGTAAATACAGAACAAAAACTTTTACAAACATAGAACAAAAACTTCAGCTCAAAACAATGCTGAGTTCAGCAAAATACAGAATAAAAACTTCACATAAAACATGTTATAGTTAAGCAAAAATAGAACGACCCGACCAGTCATTTTGAGTATTACAACTTTGTTTCCCCCATTTACTATTCAATTTATGCCTTACAGTTGATTTATGACTTACCGGGTTAGTTGGTTCGGGTCCGGAAGGATTTCAGAGTGAAATGAGACACTTAGTCTCTTAATTGAAAATTTAAGTTGGAAAAGTTGACCGGATATTAACTTATGTGTAAACAACCTCAGAATTGAATTCTGATGATTTCAATAGCTCCGTATGGTGATTTTGGACTTAGGAGCATGTCCGGAAAATTATTTGGAGGTCCGTAGTGGAATTAGGCTTGAAATGACGAAAGTCGAATTTTTGAAAAGTTTAACCGGGGTTGACTTTTTGATATCGGGGTTGGAATCCGATTCTGGAAATTGGAATAGCTTCGTTATGTCATTCATGACTTGTGTGTAAAATTTGAGGTCAATCGGACGTGATTTGATAGGTTCCGGCATCGTTTGTAGAATTTGGAAATAAAGTTTAGTAAGCTTGAATTGGGGTGTGATTTGTGTTTTTAGCGTTGTTTGATGTGATTTGAAGCTTCGACTAAGTTCGTATGATAGTTTAGGACATGTTGGTGCATTTGGTTAAGGTCCCGAGGGCCTCAGGCGAGTTTCGGATGGTTAATGGACCAAAAATTTGGACTTGGAAAAATCTGGAAATTTTTCTTCTGGTGTAACCGCACCTGTAAAGCTTTGACCGCAGGTGCAACACCACAGGTGCGCAAGCACCATCACAGAAGCGGAAGGGGCAGTTTGGACTCGCCGCAGAAGTGTGTCTGCAGAAGCGTAAAGGGGCGCAGAAGCAGATGCCAAAACCGTAGAAGTGGTTGTGCAGAAGCAGTTAAAATACCGCAGATGCGGAACCCCTGGATAGTATACATTTCGAAGGGGTTTCGAGTTTTGCCATTTTTGGACCTTCAAGCACGGTTTTGGGGTAATTTTCAGAGAGAATTCAAGGGAAACTTGAGGTAAGTCACTTGTGATCATTTCTACTCTATAATATTGAATTATCATCGAATAATCCCACTAGATTACGTGTTTTTGAGTTGTAAATCGGGAATTTGAACCTAGGGATTTGAAACTAAGATTTGAGAGTTTGGAGGTCGAGTTGAGGTCGGATTTTGGTAAAATTAGTATGGTTAGACTCGTGGTTGAATGGACTTTCGGATTTTGTAACTTTTGTCGGGTTCCGAGACGCGAGTTTTGGGTGAAATTTCAGATTTTGATGGAAAATTTGTATTTTCTTATGGAATTAATTACTATAATTTTTATTGACTGAATCAGATTAATTGTGGCTAGATTCGAGGTGTTGGGAGACTAATTCACGAGGCAAAGGCCTAGTGGAGTAAAGAATTACACGGTTTGAGGTAAGTAACACTTCTAAACTTGGTTTTGAGGGTATGAATTCCCGAATTCGGTATGATGTAAATTGTTTGGAAGTGACACGCACGATAGGTGATGAACATGTAGACGTGCACCACATAAATTATGTCTTGAATAAATCCTGTGAAGTTGTAAAATTAAAGGATCATGTTATTATCTAAACATGTGGCACGTGTTAGAGGAATTGAGCTGAGGTTTGTAATAAAGATCATGTTTAGGCTATGTGCCGATATTTTAGTACCCATAGGGTCGTGTTGCTGTTGAATTAATTGTTTTAAAAATATACATTTCATACTCAGTCATATTCGTCCATTGTGAGGATAATTATGGGATCGAGCTTCGTGCCGCAGCAGGCCATATTGGCTTTTATATATATTATTATTGTTCTGGATCAGGGATGCCCGCCTGCAACAGGCCATAATGGCTTTATATATTATTATCATTTGGATCGGGGTTGCCCGCCTGCAGCAGGCCTTATAGGCTTTACTATTTTATGGATCGGGGCTGCCCGCCTGCAACAAGCCTTATAGGCTTTATTATTATATGGATCGGGACTGCCTGCCTGCAGTAGGCCATAAAGGCTTTATATCACGCTTGGGCTGAAGGAGCCCCTCCGGAGTCTGTACACACCCCAGTGAGCGTAGATGATTATGTATATTCGAGATAGATTTCCCACGACATGGACTTGCCTTACTTATTTATATTGTAATGAGTTTTCCTGGACATGGATCTTGTCCGTATCATTTATATTTGGGGATAAATTACCCCTGGGATGGATTGGCCTTATCCGGTACTGAGTGACTGAAGGTCAGTCGATGTGTATATATATACGAGTTGGAACACCCCTGGGCTGGATTGGCCATAAACAGTACCGAGTGACCGAATAATTTGTGACTAGTATTTGCATGAGATCTTTCTACTGAGATGTCATATTCCTCATATCATGCAGTATTGATCTATTTCACTTGTACTGAGTTTAACTGTTGAACTTGAAAGCATTCCTACATTTTTGTACCATTATTTATACTGGACTGTACCTACGGAGCTCGTCATTTCTTTCAGCCCATAGGTTAGTCTTGTTACTTATTGAGTTAGTTGTACCCATACTATACTCTGCACCTCGTGTGCAGATCTAGGTGCTCTTGGATACGGTGATTGCTAGATTTCGAAGTTAATTCTGTTGGGGACTATCAAGGTAGCTACTTGACGTCCGCAGACTTGATTCCTTTCCTGTTTAATTATTGTATTGTTCTATATTTTCAGATAATGATTTATATCCGTCAGACTTTGTATTCATATTAGATGCTCATGTACTCAGTGACACCAGGTTTTAAGAGTATTTATATTTGTGTTTGTAAAATTTTCTCCCGCTGAATTTAATAATTATGTTTTTAAATTTAAAAGATAGGGTGGTTTATTGAGATTGTCGGCTTGCCTAGTATTGAGATAGGCGCCATCACGACATGTGAGATTTTGGGTCGTGACAAAAAAATAGTATGATGAACTTCGGACTAAACACAAAAACAAAACTTATACGACATATTGTGATAACTAATTCATGATCAAACGCCGTTGTAGAACGTTTAGAATGACTATGAGGTGATTCTCCAATTACAGGAGTTCGATTCATTTCTTTTGATCGACTCTGACTCTGTGGTGCTTCACGAGTCAAAGGAACCATATTCACTACCTTCGAACGATTGTGGCTGCATGATAATTATCTAATTAAAGGCATTGAATTCAATTCCTCTTCGGTAGAAATTATCTCTAATACCCTAAATGTCCGATATTTATGTTTAATAGAAAAAATATATTAGGAAAAATAAAATAAAACTGATATGTCCACATATTAACAAAACTACAGAAAAAAGAAAAAATAAAGAATATTAACTTACACCATGATTACTGAAGTAATCCGCATGAAGTTACTTAAATTTAGGCTCTCCCAAACATGGATAATGTAACATCCTAGGAACCTGGGGATATCACTGTATTCGTCATCTTTTAAATACTTGTCCTGAATATCTGGGAAACGCTCATAGAACCAAACACATAATGGATATGGAAATCCACCTACAGTATACTCAGTTGAATTGGTTTTGTCCTTGTTGTCCAAAGCATGTTTCATTTAGGTAATAAGCTTCTCATAAGACACATTACCCCAATGATAATTAACACAAGCCTCGTCGTCTTCAACAATAGCTGTATACTCCTCCAACACAGTTGATTCATGTTTTCTTCCGAACAAAATAAACTCCACAATAAGAATTTCTATAAGCTTCACAACATCTTCATCACTCTCTCATATGTGTTTGAAATTTACATCATCCTTTTTAATTTGATCCCGTATCATACACTCTCAAATGTTCTTCAAGGTCACACCCTTAGAATTTCCAAAATAGCGCTTCAGAATCTTACTATCTCGTTTAATTAGTTTTTTAACATTATGTGTTGTGATCCTCAAACCGCTCATAATGTAAAGTCTTCAAAGCTAAACAACACATCACGGCCAAATATTTTGAAACTAATAAAATCTCAGTAATTGGTGACTATGCGAGAAAGAATCAAATAATGAACCAAATTCATGTTGCAATGGAAATTCTCCATAGCCATGATATACCGAAATATACCATTATTTAGCTTTTCCTGTTGTGCAGGAGTCAAGAAAGATGCAATTCAACCCTTCAAATCGTGGTTCCCCTTCCAGTAAGCACGCCGGTTAAACCAATCTGAAACTCATAATATCTCTCCCCTGATTTTGTAGGTACAAAAACAAGGACTGGAGGAGTTTTACGTATTCTAGGTGCTTTAGGATCTTTAGCTGCTTTGGAATTTCGTAGATTCCATTTGTTGAAAAAAATTACAGGTGAAAAAACTAATTTCAGAACATTATGGCATAATTTATATTTTATAGCTTTTATAACTTCAGACCAAATCAAAAGAATCATTAAAAAATTTCAGAACAATTTCTCTTAAGTTATAATTTAAAACTTTCTAACTTCAGACTTTACAGACTTAAGTTATGCTTGAAGTATTAAAAACTTCAGACTTTAATAACATCATCTATTTGAGTCTCAATTTTTTTTAAAATTTCAACGTCTCCAAAAATCATTGAAGAATATATAACATTATCATAAAAAACACAAACACAATTTCAAAAAATTTAAAAACACTAATCGTAAAAGTAAAACCTACAAAACTAATGCAGTGATCAAAGTAAAATCTAGGAAACTAATTTAGCACAAATAAAAAACGATTCAACTAAGATTACTATTAACAACAACAAAAAACCCAAAAATTAAATCATAAAACTGATCCTAAATTAAAACCCCATACACAGTTAATGCAATGTACAAAAGCAACCACTAAAATTGTACCTGTGATTATACTTAATTTTGTTGGAGAAGAAATAGTTGCAAAATCAAGCAGAATGCAATGGCGAAAACCGTTTAATTTTAGAGAAGAATCAAAAACTGCAAAGAAGGAGAGAGAGACAGAGATAAGAGACAATATGTCGTATACTTGAAGAGAAGGTAGTCTTTTATTAAAGAAGGACAAAATCGTCTTTTTAAAATGCTTTTAATAAAAAACCGGATACGAATGCAAACAAAAAAATAAAACGGGTACAAGTTAAAAAGGGGCGACCAAATAGGGCTCCCCATGCAATTTTTACAAGTTAAACACTCAATTATTCGTTCACCTTAAATATACATATACCGAGATGAAAGTAACAATACTCAACTATGCAATATAGAATCAATATGTACGAACATGCACCTATTTTCTTTCAGGAAGACAAAAAAGAATATTTTGAAATAAGAAAAATTGGCATAGGGGAATAACTTAATAATTATTAGGGGTAAGCAACGTCATCTTTCAATTGACATAATAACGTGAAAATGTCTTTAAATAAAGTTGTAGGAAGAGAAAAAATGTCATCTTATCTTTTAATAATTAGCGAGAGATATACGTGCAAAGTACATACATATAAATTAGTATAAATTAAAAAGAGAAAAAATCATATTACTAAAAAAGTAGAAAAAAAGAAAAAATAAATAAAGGCTAATAATTTAGAGGGTAAAATAGAATTTGGCCATGAAAATTTTGAAAGATTTAGTTGAGTGACCTTCTAAATATATTTTCTGTTACAAACAAAAAAAATATCATTTATATTAGATAATATCAGATAATTGAATATCATTTGAGCAATAGACTCTTAACGTTGACGTGCTTTTAGTATTACTACTAGCTACTAAACTAAACAGAGAGTAACTATCGATGAGAACCAAAAAGGAGAGGAATTGTTGTAGGAAATTTATTCCATTTTGTTATGAAATAAAAGTAATATAGCAAGAACTATGTAATTAACTAGAAGTTAACATAAGAAGGGAATGATAATATTAGAAGAAAGGATTTCTATGTTTTCTGTGTGTCTCAAATAGGTTCATCAATGAACCTATTTATAGATATAATTCGTTATTACAAGAACCAATCCAAAACCTATTATGAATATATAACCAATCCGAAACCTGTTATGAATACATAGTCAATCCTAAACCTGTTATGGAATACATAACCAATCTATAACCTGTTATGGAATACATCCACTGTTGCAAGTGGATGAATCCACTGCAGGATTTATAACACTCCCCTGGGATGTCCAATAACAGAAAATGTGCCTCGTTAAAACCTTACTTAGAAAAAACCCTGTGGGAAAAACTCTTAGTGAAGGAAAAAGAGTGCACATATCTTGTAATACGCATTGTTTGCTGCCTCGTTAAAAACCTTGCCAGGAAAACCCAGTGGAATAAAACCTTAGCTAAAGAAAAAATAGTACAATGCGTATCTTACTCCCCTGACGAAAAGCTTGTTTCAAATATTTGAGTCTCCGCATTTCAATCTTTTATACCATCTTCTCAAAAGTTGAAGTTGGCAAAGATTTAGTGAATAAATCTGCCGGATTGTCACTCAAATGGATTTGTTGCACATCAATATCACTATTTTTCTGAAGATCATGTGTGTAGAATAATTTTGGTGAAATGTGCTTTGTTCTATCTCCTTTTATAAATCCTCCCTTCAATTGGATTATGCATGCATCATTGTCTTCTTATAAAATTGTGGATCTTTTATCACATTCCAAACCACATTTTTCGTGAATAAAATGAATCACCGATCTCAACCATACGCATTCCCTACTTGCTTCATCAATAGCTATTATCTCAGCATGATTTGAAGAAGTAGCAACAATAGACTACTTTGTGGAGCGCCATGATATGATAGTACCTCCACATGTAAACATGTATCCGAGATCGAGCTTTATGTGGATCCTATAAATAACCAGCATCTGCATAACCAACAAGATCTTCACTACCTTTTTTAGCATAAAACAAACCCATATCAAGAGTTTCCTTTAAATAACGCAATATATGTGTAATCCCGTTTCAATGTCTCTGTATAAGAGAAGAGCTATATTTTGCTAGTAAATTAACAGAAAATGTTATATCAGGCCTTGTAGCATTAACAAGATACATAAGTGCACTAATTGCATTAAGATAGGGTATTTCAGGACCAAGGAGTTCCTCATCCTCTTATGGAGGTCGAAACGGATCCTTATTCACTTCAAGTGATCGAACAATCATTGGTGTACTCAATGGGTGTACTTTGTCCATGTAAAAGTGTTTTAAGTATCTTTCTGTATAGGCAGATTGATGAATAAAGATTCCATCTCCAAAATGTTCAATTTGTAGACCAAGACAAAGTTTTGCCTTTCTAAGATCTTTCATCTCAAATTCTTTCTTAAGATATTCAATTGCCTTTTGGAGCTCTTGTGGAGTTCCAACAAATTTTATGTCATCAACATAAACAACAAGTATGATAAATTTTGATGCCATTTTCTTTATAAAAATACATGAACAAATAACATCATTTATGTAACCTTCTTTCAGCAAATATTCACTGAGGCGATTATACCACATGCGCCATGATTGCTTTAAACCGTACAAAGATCTTTGTAATATGATTGAATACATTTTCCGAGATTTTGAATATGCTTTAGGCATTTTAAATCCTTCAGGAATTTTCATATAAATTTCATTATTAAGTGAGCCATACAGATAAGTTGTAACTACATCCATTATATGTATTTCAAGCCTTTCATATAGGGCTAAACTAATGAGATATCAAAATGTTATGGCATCGATAACGGGTGAATATGTTTCATCATAATCGACTCTAGGTTGTTGTGAGAATCCTTGTGCGAGAAGGTGCGCCTTGTATCTTTCAATTTTATTTGTATCATTCCTTTTTCGCAGAAAACCCCATTTATGACAAACTGATTTTATACCAACAGGTGTTTGGACTGATGGTCCAAAGACCTCCCTTTTAGCAAGTGAGTTCAATTATGATTGAATTGCCTTCTGGCCAATCAGATCTTTGTAATGTAACGACTCGACCAACCGTTTTGAGCCCTAGCGTGTCGTTCGATGGTTTGAGACCATGAGTAGCTTCACTTCAGGTATTATGACTTGCTCGTATGGTCGAAATCGAATTTCGGGAAGTTCGGAGTTGATTTGGAAAGAAAATTATAATTTCGGAAGCTTTAAGTTGGAAAATTTACTAAGGTTTGGAATTTTTATAAATGACCTCGGAATCAGGATTTTAATGTTCCAACAGGTTCGTATGATGCTTTCAGACTTGGGTGTATGTTCGGGTCGAGTGTCGGATAGCCCGAGAGTATTTCGATGCTTATTATGAAAAGTTGTCATTTTGAAGGTTTAATAATATCCTAAGTTTGGGTTAAAGTAGATTACTATGTTATCGATATCTGTTTGGTATTCCGAGCCTGGTAATAGTTCCGTATGGTGATTTTGGTCTTAGGTATGTGTCCGGAGTGGACTTTTTGATATCGAGGTTGGATTCCAATTTCGGAAGTTGGAGTAGGTCTATAATGTCAATTATGACTTGTGTGCAAAATTTGGGGTCAATCGGATGTCATTTGATAGGTGTCAGCATCAATTGTAGAAGTTTGAAGTTTCAAAGTTCATTAAGTTTGTATTGGAGAGTGATTCGTATTTTAACGTTGTTTGATATGATTTAAAGGCTCGACTAAGTTCATATTGTGTTTTAAGACTTGTTTGTAGGTTTGGTTGAGGTCCCGGGGACCTCGGGGTGGTTTCGGTCAGTCAACAGATCAATTTGGAGCTTTGTTGTATTGCTGAAGGGCCTGAGTTCTGGTGCAATCGCACCTGCAGAAGACGGGCCGTAGGTGCGATGCCAAAAAAAGGGCAAGGCGAGCGCAGGTGCGCTTGAGGATCGCGGAAGCGGATGCGCAGATGCACTGCATAGGGCACAAATGCGGGGACTGTTGGGCCGAGCTTAAACCGCACCTGCGATGGAATTTTCGTAGGTGCGGAACCGCATGAGCGACTATTGGACCGCAAGTGCAAAGTTCGGGCTAGGCAGTGTGCTTCTTTAAAATGAGATTTGAGTTCAATTTCACTTCATTGTGCCCATGGGAGCCGATTTTGGAGCACTTTTGGAGTGCCATATTCATCAACTACAACGGGGTAAGTGATTTATTCACATTGTGAGTTAAATACATGATCTATATACGGATATAAGTATGGAAATTTGTAGAAAATGGGATTTTTGGTAGAAAACTTAGAAATTGGTATTTTTGAATTTTGACCACGAATTTGGGCATGGAATTGAGAATAAATTTTATATTTGAGTCCGTGATGCTATGGGTAATGTTTATCTTCAAAAAATTTCGAAATCCGGGCATGTGGGCCAGAGTGTGATTTTATCAACTTTTCGAGTGAAGTTGGAAATTATTGTAAATTGGACTATAATGAGTATTAGAGTATATATTTATGGATTTGCATATTTATTGACTAGTTTTGGAGCGATGGGCATTGGTTTGAGTTGTTGGAAAGGCTTTGGATCCGGCTATGGAATTTCAGAGCAAGGTAAGTCTCCTTTCTAACCTTGTAAGAGGGAATTAACCCCATAGGTGAATTGATTTAATATGTGCTCCTATTTGTGAGGGATACGTACGCACGAGGTGACGAGAGTCCATGCGTAGCTACTATTATGCTTATGTATGGGTAGTCTAGGACCCAAGTCATGTTATACTTGCGATGGTTGCACCCTACTTGTTAATTTAATTGCTTAAATCATATTGAAACTTGATAAAGGAGTTGTAAAAGGTTAAACTTCATTTTTCTTGACCGTTAATGAGAATTGGTATTCCCTTGAATAATTGCCTCTTAATAAATCTTGAATTGGTAGTTGTAAATGTATTTTCTCTTTTGTGGAGCGGGCCGAATGCATCGGTAGCAGATAGATGCATCTATGGTTCGCGTCGTTCGACCCTCGGCAGTGCATGTTTTAAATATTTATGTTGGATCGGGCCGTACGACCTCAACATGATTTGCGCATGATAAATCTTTGGAATTAATAATAATTGATACTGCTTCATTGGCCTGAGATACAAAATGTGAAATGACGAAAATAAATTTGAAAAATTTCTATTAACAAAAGAATTGCCTACTTACTTCATGTTATTGAGTTTATAGTCGTTCTATACAATCCATGCGTAATTATAATATCAATAATTTATTGTTAGCCCATAGAAAGTGTCAGAGTCGACCCCTCGTCACTACTTATTCGAGGTTAGACTGGATACTTACTGGGTACGTGTTGATTTACGTACTCATATTACACTTGCTGTACATTTTTGTGCAGGTGCATATATGTCTATTAGCCTTGTGGGCGCAGAGGCGTGGTTATTGCGGGGATTTAGGTGAGCTGCATTCCACGTTATGAGTCTGCAGCATATAGAGTCTCTATTTGAGTTATTTACACATTCTTGTCTATTGTATCCCAGACAGATGTAGTATTTTACTGTATTTCCTAGTTGCTGCTCATACACTCGTGACACCGGGCTCTGGGGGTACTTATGGATTGTTCAGTATTGAAATTGTGAAAATATTGTTATTTACTCTGAAAATTTTATCTCTTACTATTTAATTGAAGGAAATTATGATTTCAAGAATACTAAAATGAGTGATGGATTTAAACATTTAGTTGTTGGCTTGCCTGGCAGCAGTGTTAGGCGCCATCACAACCTTTAATGGATTTTGGGTCATGACATCGACATTCTTCGACAGATCGAGGTTCAAGATCCTCACTAACTTTCATAATGTTAAGTGCAACATTATATGCAAAAATATTATTCACCACTATTTCAGATCGATTTAAATTAATCTCATCACTAGTAGAACTTATTAAAAGTTCCTCACTCACTTGAGTCTAGCGAGAGATGATTTCTTTAGGAATCTTAGAACTAATCAGATCTTGGGTCTCTTCAGGAGATTCCTTCATAGTATCATTTTGATCATTTGTCGATTTTCTTTTTCTAGGATTTCGATCCTTAGAACCCAAAGGCCTACCACGCTTCAGGCATGTTTTAGGTTCACTAGCTCTCATGCTACTAGATGGTCCTGTTGGGACATTAATTCGGATAGGCACATTCTCTGCAGTGATATGTGACTTAGTTATCCTTTTCAAATCAGTAAACGCGTCTGGCATTTGATTTGCTATATTCTTTAAATGGATGATCTTCTGGACCTCCTGATTACATATAGGGGTATGTGGATCATTTTCCACACAATTTCTCTTTTGATTTCCTTTTTCTCTCCCCTTAATTGTGGGAAATTTGTTTCATCAAATCGACAATCTAGAAATCGAGCAGTAAATAAATCTCCCGTCAATGGTTTAAGATAGCGAATAATAGCGGGTGATTTAAACCCAACATATATTCCCAACCTTCTCTGGGGATCCATCTTACTGTGTTGCGGTGGTGCTACTGGCACATATACAACATAACCAAAAATTCGTAGATGAGCAATATTTGGTTCATGACCAAAAACTAAGTGTGACGAAGAATATTTATTATAATGTATCGGTCTGAGATAAATAAGTGATGTTGCAGGCAAGATAGCATGACCCCAAACATTAGTAGGCAATTTTGTTTTCATAAGTAGTGGTCTTGCTATCAATTGCATGCATTTAATAAATGACTCTGCAAGGCCATTTTTAGTATGAACATAAGATACAAGATGTTTAACTTTTATCATAACTGATAGACAATAATCATCAAAACCTTGAGATGAGAATTCTCTAGCACTATCAAGGCGAATGGCCTTTATATGATAATCTGGGAATTGTGCCCTTAATCGCATTATTTGGGTTAATAGCTTTGCAAACGTCAGGTTGTAAGATGATAGTAGGCACATGAGACCATCTTGAAGAAGCATCTATTAGGACCATAAAATATCTAAACAACCTACTTGGTGGGTGAATAAGTCCACATATATCCCCATGTATATGCTCTAAAAAGATAGGAGATTCAATGTCAACCTTCATTGGTGATGGCCTAGTGATCATTTTGCCTTGATAACAAGCACCACAAGAAAATTCATCATTTGTAAGAATCTTCAAGTTCTTTAATGGATGCCCACTCGAATTTTCAGTAATTCGTCTCATCATTAATGATCCAGGATGGCCTAAGCGGCCATGCTAATGCATAAAAGTATTTGAATCGGTAAACTTCTGATTTATTATAGAGTGTGCTTCAACTGTACTAAATTTTGAATAGTATAAGCCAGAAGATAAAGTTGGTAAACTTTCTAAAATGCACTTCCGACTAGAAATATTCTTTGTAATACAAAGATATTCCACATTCATTTCATCTATTGTCTCAACATGATACTCATTTTGGCGGATATCTATAAAACTCAACAAGTTTCTTCGGGACTTGGAGTAGAACAATGCTTCCATGCCCCAAACATGGGCCTGGACGTAACACGACACCCGGTGCCTAACTACATGTGACCGAGAGAACCAACTGGCTGGTTGAATCAACATGTGATATCATAACATACTGAATGCGGAAGATAAACTAGCACATGCTGATATACTGAAAGTCTGAATGATATAAATCAAAAAGTGGAAACACTAATATAATTCTGGAACATATATGTAGCAAACTTTGCTTAACATGAAAATCCTGCGATTCTGTCTAACTGTTACTCTAGTCTATGAAGCCTCTAATGAAGTACTGAAAACACTGACTGTCTGAAAATTACTGAAGACTGTAAGGTAATGATAATGCCCCGAAAGAACTGGGGCTCACCAAATAGCTGGTACGAGAATCCTAGCTCTCTGAATCGTCCACCTGTAAATCATTACCTGCATCATGAGAATTAAATTGCACTGATATATAAAGCAACTGAAAGAAAGAACATTTGAATTGCACTAATATGTAATGCAACTGAAAGAAATAATTATAAATACTGAAACTGAAGCTAAGCTATTAACTGAGAATTGATAATTGATAACTAAAATGATAACTATTGAAACTGAAGCTGAAATGATAACTGATAACTGAACCGAACAAAGGAAGTAAGGATATGAATACTCCCTATTCCGAATGATGAACAACCTGTTTTCTGAATAAACTACGACCTCAGGCCCAATATATATGTGCACAAACTATGACCTCAGGCCCAAGTATACATATATATAACTATGGCCTCAGGCCAAAAAATGCATAAAGCATCAACTACGGCCTCAGACCCAAACATGCATAAAGCATAAAATACGGCCTCACGCCCAAATATGCATAAAGCATATAAACTACGGCCTCAGGCCCAAATACAAGTGTTCAACATTCAAGGATTTAAATTCAGGAACTGAGAATCATACTACAATATGTGATGCTTAAATACTGAATCATATTGAGTTACATGATACTGGAATATTGAATAGGACTAGACTAAGACATGTATTCTTGAACTGATTATGAAAACTGAAACTTCAATTGTTTATGATGTGCTGAGTAATCTAGACTGAGACTCATAGGCATCAAACCCAAGTCTATATTGATTACGCACTAAGCTCACAACGTTCAGAATTAAAGTCATGAATGAGTTATGAAGCTAGATAATAGAAGTTCTGCAACTATTCAAGGAACTAGGCTAAACTATACTTCTGAGGCAATTAGTAACGCCGTAAAAGAAACGTAGTGTAGGGAGAATCATTAACATTCCCAAACATAGAGAGTTAGCCTCACATACCTTAACTTCCTGCTCTTGAGCGTAATACAACATTCGCCAACCCTTTCAACTTTAATCTATATCAATACAAGTAAAAGGGATTCCATATTAGCAATAATACTTATGTTTTGGCCACTTAGGAATTTCATCAAATACTTGGTAGGCATAAAGCTTCATAGTCCTTATTAATGGTGTTTCTACACCCAACAACCCATTATTTTGCTCCTAGATAATACTAAAATCTCAAATTGTTATAATCAATACCATTCTTCATCACCCATAATATAAAAAACACCCTTAACCAATAATTAACAACCCACAATCAAAGTCTATAACCGTTCATGTTTTTCTATCTCTCAAACTCATCAACTCATATCTCATGAACTTAGAGTCTATAATCATTAATCCAATGCTATAACCAATTAGAGGGTGAAGATATTACCTTTTGACATTCAATCCTCTTGAATTCGAGTTCTAGGGTTTCTTCTCTCAACAATGATGCCCCAATCAAATATCTAATGATTTGAAGGGTTTACCCATGTGAATAGGGTATTTGGGAATTGAAATTAACTTAGAATCAGCATTAGAACTTACCTTGGATGGTGGAGGGACCTTTGAGGAGTTAGGTTCTTGAGAGCTTCCCTTTCTAGAGCAAATATTTGTGTTTTGGGGTGTGGGGGACGAGGCATGGCTTATAAAATGCCCCACGGGAGCGCTCCCATGCACCTGAAGGCCCAACCGCGCACCTGGACGCACAACATGGCAGTAGCACTACCACAAGTGCGCGGTCGCGCACGAGACCGCCTGAGCGTGCACCTGGGCGTGCATACTGCGCATTGTCCAGTAAAATGCACATAACCTGTTATACGGAGATCCGTTCGGGCTCCAAAATATATAGTTGGAACGCTATTTCATAGGGCTACAACTTTTATATTTTGCGTTTTCACAAATTCCTAACATAAATCCATGCAATCAGGATGAAAGACAAACCTTCCATAATGTCACGATACAAAAATCCCACCGCAGGCGTCGTGATGTCACTTAGTCTCTAAGACAAAGTAAGCCGATTATAATCATAATTCAAGCCATTTTTTAAACATATAATTTAATACAACCTCCCAAGACTGGTAATACTGAGTCGCGAACTCTAACTGAATACATGAAATTATCTAGAGGATCGAATATACAGTACTGATCGAATAAGAAATTAACAGTACAATAAAATGGAAAGACTCCAAGGGACTGCGATGACCAAGCAGTCCTACCTTGAATCCTTGCGATCATACTCTAATCTCTGTCCGAATCCGATATCTTCAATACCTGGTTCTGCACAAAAATGTACAGAAGTGTAGTGTGAGTACACCACGGTTGGTACCCAGTAAGTATTAAGACTAACCTCAATGGAGTAGTGACGAGGTACAGTCAAGACACTCACTAGTTAAATAATCTGTGCAATATAGTATACAAAAATAATATAAAACAAATAGCAGTGATAGTAATACCAATCAACTAGTGATTTAAACAACAAGGCAACATGAATACCATAAATATTGCTCAAACGAATAATAAACACAGATACAACCGATTAATAAAGTCCTTCAAAATATACATCTTTTATCAATAAGTTTTTCAATAAAAGTCTCTAGAATATAATTTTTTTCAATAAATATACTACGAATATACCTTCTTCAAATAAATATCTTTCCATTATAATTCTTTCAAATAAATAGCTTTCAAATATAATTCTTTCAAAAAAATATCTTCCGAATATAATTCTTTCAAGTAAATATCTTTCAAATATAATTCTTTCAAGTAAATATCTTTCAAATATATTTCTTTCAAGTAAATATCTTTCTAATATAATTCTTTCAAATAAATATCTTTCTAATATAATTCTTTCAAATAAATATCTTTCTAATATAATTCTTTCAAATAAAAGTCACCATGTGACACCTCATTTAACTTTCCTAGCGTGAGAAATATATTCAACATATCATATCAAATGGCACGGCAATACCTTCGTGTACTTGTTTCATTCTCACCCAATATATATATATGTAGATCAAATCAATTGGCACGGAAACACCCTTTCGTGCATTTATATCTTTCTCACCGTGCATACATATAACAATACCAACTAGGTGGGAGAAATGCCAATACCAATAAAAGAAATAAAGTAGAGGCACACATGAAGCAACAACGACTACAAGTCACATAGAAAACATAGGTGCACAATAACATCTCAAGATAAAGGCATGAATGTATACACAACAAAACGATATCACAATATAATGTATGTCTCTCGTCCTCGCCTGCACGGAAACACCCTTCGTGCCATGAATATATGATAATATAATAATAATGGCATGATATCACCCTTCATGCTTTTACTCTCATCCTCACCTGATAATATAAATGAAATGGCACGGCATCACCCTTCGTGTTTTAAACTCTAAATGGCACGTCATCACCCTTCGTGCTTTACACTCTCAAATGGTATGACATCACCCTTCGTGCTTTACACTCTCCCTCACATGATAATATAATTCAAATGGCACGACATCACCCTTCGTGCTTTACACTCTTCATTACCAAGCACATGTATATCATTAACAAGCAAGGTAGGAAGCATAAATAATATCAAGGAGAGTGTTTAAATCACAACACAATGCAACAATTCATATCACAATTTGCCACTGACCAGAACCATATTCCAGATATGTAGCATAATCAATAAATTTCTCAACAAATAGCCCAAGGCTCCACGCAACGTATATAAAACCTCAAAACAATCAACAGAGATGGAAAATACTTAGTATAGGGCAATGCCTTCATTAATCTAAATTCATAATAATTATATAAATACCTCATCTTAAGCTTATTTAATTAATTATTTACAGATGGAAAATCCATAATGAAATTAATTTCCAAGAAATATCAAATCATCAATTCACGGAATCCACTTAAATATACAAGTAATAATCACATCAAATTGTCATATAAAAATAAATTCAACAAACACGAATTGAGGCATGGAAAAAAAGATAATTTAATAAATGCCAATAATTATCCAATTTACTACACAATATGCCTAAGACCTTAACCCGATATATTTTGCACATATAAGCCCGAGTACGTACTCGTCACCTTGCGTACACGGCTTTTCATATTTCACAAATGGCACATAAGACTCGATGCCTAAGGGGTAATTCCCCCCACAAGGTTAGGCAAGATACTTACTTTTTTGAAGTTATGCCGATATTTCAAAATCGCCTTCTTGCTTGAATTGACCTCCGGAAAACTCAAATCTATCAAAATTAATTGAGTTCAACCGTACCAATTTTATCAAATTCCAATTACAAATCATCCTCTAAATCTTGAATTTTCATTTTTGGAAGATTTTGCAAAAATCTTGATTTCTTCTATTTAAATCCGAAAATAAATGATGAATATAACCATAGATTCATGAAATATAATCACTTTAGGATATATAACACTTACCCCAACCAAGCTTGTGCAAAAATCCCTCCAGAATCGCTTAAATCCGAGCTCCAAAAATCCAAAATGAAAATGGAAAAATTACCAAGTTCAATCCTTATGTTTCTGCCCAGTTTCGCACATGCGGCACATTTATCACACCTGGGAGCTCGCTTTTGAGAGAAAATTCTCACTTTTGTGACGTCCACATGCCACTGCCCTCTCGCGCCTGCGGAAGAGCTTCCGCTTCTGCGGTCACGCAGGTGTGGAAAACGCATCACACCTGCGACCTCTGCCCATTCCAGTCCAGGCCGCATCTGCCACCATTTTGTCACTTTTGCGGTCGGGCACCTGCGACCATTTCCATAGTAGGTGTGATTGCACTAGAACTGGAAAAATTCCAGAATTCCTTCAAGCACAATTTTGGTCCGTTTAACCATCTGAAACTCTCCCGAGACCCCCGTGACTTTATCCAAATATACCAACATGTCCCAAAATACATGTCACGACCCAATTTCCCCTCCGTATGACGTCGTGATGGCACCTAGTCTCTATGACTAGGTAAGCCTAAAATTTGCGGAACATCATAAGTCACAAGCTACTGAAGAAAACTAGTATCTCTATACACTAGAGTCTAATAAAAGAAATAAGGAAGGTAAATGACATAGGAGGGAATAGAGGGGGACTTCGAGGTCTGCGAACGCCGCAGATATACCTTGAAGTCTCCGTACAGCAGCAAGCGCTCTCAGCTAGTAGCGAGGCTGAAAAGAAGTACCTAGATCTGCACACAAAACATGTGCAGAAGAGTAGCATGAGTACACCACAATCGGTACCCAGTAAATGCCAAGCCTAACCTCGGTAAAGTAGTGACGAGGTCAGGTCTAGGCCCTACTGGAATATGATAATAAAGCAAGGCAAGAATGAAATATTGCAGTAAAATAAAGACTGAAATTTAGTAAGAAAGAATTCATAGAAGGTAACAGCTCAATACACAAAAATATAACAGGGGATCTCCCGAGATACCGTCTCGTAGTACCAAACGTAAATGTGCGATAAATGTACAGGGGGATCTCCCGGAATACCGTTCCGTAGTCCCAAAGTAAATATGCAAGACAGGGGGATCTCCCGGAATACCGTTCCGTAGTCCCAAAGTAAATATGTTGCGCAAACAATAGAAATACAACTACATCACGAAATCTTACGATTTAGACTAAGTACCAGTCAAGGAAGAAGCAGGAAATTCACTAAGCATGCTACACAAAGTTCACATAAGCAATTAAGACACGTATACATGTTGTATTAGACTAAACACGATAGCTACACATATTGGAATAACTTAATTAAGAATGAAAATAGATCAATACTCATTAAAGTGGTATAACTCAAAATAAAAGGAAAACATGTCGTTGCTCAGTAAGAAAAATCGGGTTTTACCACAACTAGCCCGTATACGTACTCGTCACCTCACGTACACGGAGCTCACATATCACAATAGTTCTAAATCTTAAGGTGGATTTCCCCCACACAAAGTTAGACAAGCCACTTATCTCGAACCAAGCTCAATCAATCGGTAAGAATGCCTTTCCTACGAATATCCGGATCTGAATGTCCCAAATCTAGCCAAACGAAATTGCATATCATAAATACTACCATAATAGACTCATCTAATTAATTAAATTAATACTTTAACAAAAATTCCGAAATTCTCCCTACAAAGTCGACCCGGGCCCACGTCTCAGAATCGGGTAAAAGTCACAAAATCTGAAAGCCCATTCACTTAGGAATCTAACCATATCAAATTTACAAATATCCGACACCAAATGGTCCTTCAAATCCCCAAATCAAACTTTCCAAATCCCTAGCCTCCAACTCCCAATTTTCACCTTAAATACACACTAACTATGTGGGAAAATAAATGGGGAAGCAAGATTATTGATCAAAAATAAGCACAAGGGACTTACCTCAAGAAATCCCCTAAAACATGCTCTCAAGAAATCGCCAAACCCGAGCTCAAAATGTTTAAAATGAGCAAATATCGCGAACGTTTGAGTGTTCTGTCCAGACATCTCGCACCTGCGAACTCTCTGTCGCATCGTAACTATCGCATGTGCGGAAATGCATCGCACATGCCGCTCCCCTTCGCACCTACACCCAGCTGCCCGCATCTGCGACTCTCGCAGGTGCGGGAAAATCTTCGCACCTGCGGTTCATGCCCAACTCCTTCTTGGCCGCATCTGCGGCTCTTCCTTCGCACATGCAATCCCGCACCTGCGGTCTCCCCTCGGCAGGTGCGAAAACACCAGAAACCAGAAAATCTTCATCAACTAGCCTAAGTCCAAAATCAATCCGTTAAGCATCCGCAACACATCTGAGGCCCCCGGGACTTCAACCAAACATACCAACAAGTACTAAAACACCATACAAACTTAATGAACTTGAAACTATAAACTTCTACAATCGATGCCGAAACCTATCAAATAACGTCTGATTGACCTCAAATTTTGCACACAAGTCATAATTAACATTACGGACCTACTCCAACTTCTGGAATCAGAATCTGACCCCGATATCAAAATTTCCACTACCGATCCAAATCTCCAAAAATTTGACTTTCGCCCTTTTAAGCCTAAATAAGCTACGGACCTCCAAAACACAATCCGGACACGCTCCTAAGTCCAAAATCACCCAACGGAGCTAACGGAACCGTCGAAACTCTATTCTGAATTCGTCTTCACACAGTTACGACTACGGTCAAAATTCTAAAACTTAAGCTTTCGTTTAGGGACTAAGTGTCCCAAATCACTCCAAAAACCAAAACAAAACCTCCCGGTAAGTCACAATAGCAGAAATAGATATGGGAGAAGTAGTAAATAGGGGATCGGGGATATTACTCTCAAAACGACCAGCCGGGTCTTTACATCCTCCCCCTCTTAAAATAATCATTTGTCGTCGAACGATCATAGAGACATACCTGAAGTGGTGAAACGATGAGGATAACGGATGTGTATATCCTGCTCGGTCTCCCAAGTCGCCTCCTCGACCGGCTGTCCCCTCTACTGAACCTTCATGGAAGCAATGTTCTTTGATCTTAGCTTTCTGAACTGCCTGTCTAAAATAGACACTGGCTCCTCAACATAAGATAGATCATTGTCCAACTGGACTGAGCTGAAATACAACACATGAGACGGATCATCGTGATACTTTCGGAGCATAGAAATATGGAATACCGGATGAACTCCTGCTAGACTGGGAGGCAAGGCAGGCTCATAAGCAACCTCCCCAACTCTCCGCAACACCTCAAATGGACCAATGAACCTTAGGCTCGGCTTGACTTTCTTTCTAAACCTCATAACACCCTTCATAGGAGAAATCCGAAGCAAGGCTCGCTCTCCAACCATGAATGCTACATAGCGAACCTTCCGATCCACATAACTCTTCTGTGTGGACTGGGCTGTGCGAAGTCTATCCTTAATCACCTTAACCTTTTCCAAGGCATCCTGAACCAAGTCTGTACCCAATAATCTGGCCTCGCCGGGCTCGAACCAACCCACTGGGGACCAACACCGCCTACCATACAGGGCCTCATACGGTGCCATCTAAATGCTGGACTAATAACTGTTGTTGTAAGCAAACTCCGCAAGTGGCAAGAACTGGTCCCAAGCACCCCCAAAATCTATCACACAAGCGCAGAGCATATCCTCCAGTATCTGAATAGTGTACTCGGACTGCCCATCCGTTTGAGGGTGAAATGTCGTACTCAACTCAACCCGAGTACCCAACTCCTGATGTACAACTCTACAGAACTGTGATGTAAATTACGTACCCCCGGTCAGAGATGATAGATACTGGTACACCATGAAGTCTGACGATCTCGCGGATGTAAATTCGAGCTAACTGCTCGAAAGAATAAGTAGTCATCACAGGAATGAAATGATCCGACTTGGTCAGCCTATCCACAATCACCCAAACTACATCAAACTTTCGCTGAGTCCATGGGAGTCCAACAACGAAATCCATAGTGATCTGCTCCCATTTCCACTCCGGAATATCTAACTTCTGAAGCAACCCACCTGGCCGTTGATGCTCATATTTCACCTGTTGGCAATTTAGACATTGGGCCACACACTCTACTATGTCCTTCTTCATCCTCCTCTACCAGTAATGTTGTCTCAAGTCATGATACATCTTTGAGACACCTGGATGAATAGAGTACCATGAACTGTGAGTCTCCTGGAGAATCAACTTACACAAACCATCTACATTGGGCACACATAGCCTGCCCTGCATCCTCAATGCACCATCATCTCCAATAGTGACCTCCTTAGCATCACCGTGCTGGACCGTGTCCTTAAGGACAAGCAGATGAGGGTCATCATATTGACGCTCACTGATTCGATCATAAAGAGAAGACCGAGAGACCACACAAGCCAACACTCGACCCGGCTCAGAAAAATCCAATCTCACAAACTGGCTGGCTAAGGCCTGAACATCCAACACCATGGGCCTCTCTGCTACTGGTAGATATGCTAAGCTCCTTAAACTCTCTGCCCGGCGACTCAAAGTATCGGCCACAACATTGGCCTTCCCAGGGTGGTACAAAATAGTGATATCATAATCCTTAAGTAGCTCCAACCACCTCCGCTGACGTAAGTTAAGATCTTTCTACTTAAACAGATGCTGCAAACTCCAATGATCGGTGTAAATCTCACAAGGAACACCGTACAAATAATGCCGCCATATCTTTAAGGCATGAACAATAGCTGCTAACTCAAGGTCATGGACATAATAGTTCTTTTCGTGCACCTTCAGCTGTCTGGATGCGTAGGCAATCACCCTACCATCCTGCATCAACACCGCGCCGAGACCAATCCGCAGTGCATCACAATATACAGTATAAGACCCCGAACCTATAGGTAATACCAATATTGGGGCTGTAGTCAAAGTTGTCTTGAGCTTCTGAAAGCTATCCTCACATTCCTCTATCCACCTGAACGGAGCACCTTTCTGGGTCAGCCTATTCATATGTGTTGCAATAGATGAGAATCCCTCTACAAAGCGACGGTAATACCCCGCCAAACCAAGAAAACTCCAGATCTCTGTAGTTGAGGACGATCTGGGCCAACTCTGCACTACTTCGATCTTCTTTGGATCCACCTGGATCCCATCACTCGATACTATATGACCCAAAAATTCTACTGAGTCTATCCAAAACTCACACTTTGAAAATTTTGCATATAACTTCTTTTCTCTTAAGGTCTGAAGCACAGTCCTCAGGTGCTGCTCATGATCCTCCCAAGTCCAGGAGTATACCAGAATGTCGTCAATAAACACAATGAAGAATGAGTCAAGATAAGGCCGGAACACACTATGCATCAAGTGCATAAAAGCTGCTGGGGCATTGGTCAGCGCAAAAGACATAATAAGAAACTCATAGTGACCATATCTGGTCCTGAAAGCAGTTTTCGGGATATCTGGCTCCCGAATCTTCAACTGATGATATCTCGAACGTAAATCAATCTTGGAAAATACTCTGGCACCCTATAACAGCTCAAATAAGTCATCAATAAGAGGCAAAGGATACTGATTTTTCACTGTGACTTTGTTCAACTGGCGGTAATCGATACACATCCGCATAGAACCATCCTTCTTCTTCACATATAAAATAGGAGCACCCCAAGGTGACACACTAGGCCGAATGAAGCCCTTATCAAGCTATTCCTGTAACTTCTCCTTCAACTCAGGAGGAGCCATACGGTATGGAGGAATAGAGATGGGTTGAGTACCCGGCAACAAATCAATGCCAAAATTAATATCTCTGTCGGGCGGCATGCCCGGAAGATCAGCTGGGAACATATCTGGAAAGTCTCTCACTACTGGAACTGACTCAAATGTAGGGGTATCAATACTGACATCTCACACATAAACTAGATACGCGTCACACCCCTTCTCAACCATTCGTTGAGCTTTAAGAAATGAAATAACTCTATTGGGAGTATACTCTAAGGTACCTCTCCACTCTAACCGTGGTAAACCTGGCATAGCCAGCGTCACGGTTTTAGCGTGACAATCAAGAATAGAATAATGGGGAGACAACTAGTCCATGCCCAAAATAATATCAAAGTCCACCATGTTGAGCAATAATAAATCGGCTCTGGTCTCAAAACCACTAAAAGCAATCAAACACGATCGATACACGCGGTCCACAACAAGAGAATCTCCCACAGGAGTAGACACATAAACAGGGAAATTCAAAGAATCCCAAGATAAGCCCAAATACGTGGCAAAATAAGAGGACATATAAGAATATGTAGAGCCTGGGTCAAATAATACCGACGCATCTCTATGACAGACCGGGACAATACCTGTAATGACAAAATCAGAAGTGACTGCCTCTGTACGAGCAGGAAGGGCATAATATCTTGCCTGGACTCCCCCTCTAGGGCGACCTCTACCTCCCCGACCTCCACCTCGGGCTAGCTGAGCATGTGGGGTGGCAGCTGGTGCTGTAATTATAGTCTGGGGACCCGGTGGAGCACTTTGTGGCTGAGAAGTCTGTGGAGGTGCACCCCTCCTAAATCTAGGGCAATCCCTCACCATATGGTGAGTGTCTCCACACTCAAAACAAGCTCTGGGAGGGCGTGGCTGTTGTGACTGGCTCAGGCCAGGTCTGCTGGAGTGGCCACTATATATACCTCGTGCAGGAGGCACACTAGATACTGGCGGTGCATAATAAGGCTCATGTGGCCTAGAAGGAGCTGGAACACCGCTGGCGGCTGGAAGAGCTGAATGAATGGGGCAGCTCACATAACCCCTACCATGGCAAGCTGTTGGGGCACGAGCTCCAGAATAATAACCAGTCTCTCGAGACCTCTTGGCCTCCCTCTCCTCTTTATCCCGGGCAAACATGCCCTTAACTCTCCCGGCAATACTCACAACCTGATGATAAGAAATATCCATCTCCAACTCCCTGGCCATACTACTCTGGATGCTGGGATGGAGTCCCTCAATAAACCGTCGAACCCTCTCTCGAACTGTGGCAACTAAGGCCAGTGCATGTCGAGCCAAATCTCTGAAACGGACTGCATACTCTGACACAGTCATAGCATCTTGGCGCAACTACTCAAACTCCGCGTCATGAGTCCTTGAGGCTCTGAGGGACATACTCTCTCAAAAACATATCCGAGAACTGAGTCCATGCAAGTGAAGCTGCCTCAGCCAGGCTACTAAACTCATAAGCACGCCACCACTGATAGGGTGCTCCTATAAGATGGAATGTAGTAAAAGAAACCCCGCTCGTCTCCACTACGCCCATAGTACGAAGAATACGATGACACTCCTCCAGAAAACCCTAAGCATCATCTCTAGCCAATCCGCTAAAGGTAGGTGGGTGGTACTTCTTGTACCTCTCAAGTCTGAGCTGCTCCACATCAGAAGGTGCTGCCCTAACCTCGGGCTGAGCTGGAGCTACCGGCTGCATTAGTACAATCTCTGGAATTTGGTCGACCTGAACCCACTGCTCTGGAGTACCGACAACGGGAGACTGTGCTCCTCCCACGGTCTGAGATGTGGCAGGAGCAAGTGGAATCAAACGAGCCTGAGCTAAGGTGTTGAACATGCTCAGACACTGGGCTAGAGTCTCCTGGAGGGCTGGTGCAGGAACAGGTACCTTATGTGTCTGCCCTCCAGCTGGAGCTACTGGGGGCTCCTCTATACCAGCTTGTGCGGGTGCTCTGGCTGCACCACGTGGGCGTCCTCGGCCTCTACCCCGGCCTCGGCCTCTCGTGGCTCTAGCAGGGGGCGCGAGTGCCTGTTCATCATATCCTCTTGTACGTGTCCTCACCATCTATAAGAGAATAGAATACAGAAGTTTAGAATCTTTGAAGTAAATAATTTTTGCACGACAAGGAATCAAAGTAGTGAAATTTTCCTAACAGTTCCATAGCCTCCCGAAGATAAGTACAGATGTCTCCGTACCGATCTGCGAGACTCTAATAAACCGGCTTGTGACTCACGACACCTACGAACCTAGAGCTTGATACCAACTTGTCACGACCCAATTTCCCCTCCGTATAATGTCGTGACGACACCTAGCCTATATGACTAGGTAAGCCTAACATCTGCGGAATAATGAAATGAAAACAGGAATTAAACAACGAACTGTTCAAAATACACAGTAATCCCAAAACTCGAAACATCATAAGTCACAAGCTACAGAAGGAAACTAGTATCTCTATAAACCAAAATCTAATAACAGAAGTAAGGAAGGTAAATGACATAGGAGGGAATAGAGGGGGACTCCGAGGTCTGCGGACATGGAAGATATACCTTGAAGTCTCCGTACAGCAGCAAACACTCTCAACTAGTAGCGGGGGTGATAAGAAGTACCTGGATCTGCACAAAAAATATGTGCAGAAGAGAAGCATGAGTACACCATAATCGGTACCCAGTAAGTGCCAAGCCTAACCTCGGTCAAGTAGTGACGAGGTCAGGTCCGGCCCCTACTAGAATATGATAATAAATCAAGGCAAGAATGAAATATCACAGTAAAATAAAGACTGAAATTTAACAAGAAAGAATTCATAGAAGGTAACAACTCAATACACAAAAATACAATAGGGGATCTCACGAGATACCGTCTCGTAGTCCCAAATGTAAATTGATATGGGAGGATCTCCCGGAATACCATTCCGTAGTCCCAAAGTAAATATGCAAGACAGAAGGATCTCCCAGAATACCGTTCCATAGTCCCAAAGTAAATATGCAGCGCAAACAATAGAAATATAACTACATCACGAAATCTTACGATTTAGACTAAGTACCAATCAAGGAAGAAGCAGGAAGTTCACTAAGCATACTCCACAAAGTTCACATAAGCAATTAAGACACGTAGACATGCTGTATTAGACTAAATATGATAGCTACACATATTGGAATAACTCAATTAAGAATGAAAATAAATTAATACTCATTAAAGTGGTATAACTCAAAATAAAAGGAAAACATGTTGTTGCTCAGTAAGAAAAATCGGGTTTTACCACAACTAGCCCGTGTACGTACCCGTCACCTCACGTACACGGTGCTCACATATCACAATAGTTCCAAATCTTAAGGTGGATTCCCCCCCACCACCACCACCAAAACGTTAGACAAGCCACTTACCTCGTACCAACCTCAATCAATCGGTAAGAATGCCTTTTCCACAAATATCCGGCTCTAAATGGCCCAAATCTAGCCAAAAGCAATTACATATCATAAATACAACCATAATAGACTCATCTAATTAATTAAATCAATACTTTAACAAAAATTCCGAAATTCTCCCTACAAAGTAGACCCGGGCTCACGTATCGGAATCGGGTAAAAGTCACAAAATCTGAAAGCCCATTCACTCATGAGTCTAATCATATCAAATTTACAAAAATCCGACACCAAATGGTCCTTCAAATCCACAAATCAAACTTTCCAAATCCCTAGCCTCCAACTCCCAATTTTCACCTTAAATACACACTAACTAGGTGGGAAAATAAATGGGAAGCAAGATTATTGATCAAAAATAAGCACAAGGGACTTACCTCAAGAAACCCCCTCAAATATGCTCTCAAAGAAATCGCAAAACCCGAGCTGAAAATGAGCAAAAATGAGAAAAAATCGTGAACCTTTGCATTTAAGTGTTCTGTCCAGACATCTCGCACCTGCGAACTCTCTATCGCATCTGCGATTGTCGCAGGTACGGAAATGCATCGCACCTGCGGCTCCCCTTCGCACCTACACCCAGCTGCCCGCATCTGCGCCTCTCGCAGGTGTGGAAAACTCTTCGCACCTGCGGTTCCAGTCCAACTTCTTCTTGGCCACATCTGCGGCTCCTCCTTCACACATGCGATCCCGCACCTGCGGTCTCCCCTCCGCAGGTGCGAAAACACCAGAAACTAGAAAATCTTCAGCAACTAGCCTAAGTCCAAATTCAATTCGTTAAGCATCCGCAACACACCCGAGGCCCCCGGGACTTCAACCAAATATACCAACAAGTCCTAAAACACCATACAAATTTAGTTGAGCCCTCAAACCACATCAAACAACGCTAAAGTCACAAATCACCCTCCGATTCAAACTTAATAAACTTGAAACTATAAACCTCTACAACCGATGCCGAAACCTATCAAATCACGTCTGATTGACCTCAAATTTTGCACACAAGTCATAATTAACATTACGGATCTACTCCAACTTCCGTAATCGAAATCCGACCTCGATATCAAAATTTCCACTACCGATCCAAATCTCCAAAAATTCAACTTTTGCCATTTCAAGCCTAAATAAGCTACGGACCTCCAAAACACAACCCGGACACACTCCTAAGTCCAAAATCACCCAACGGTGCTAATGGAATCGATGAAACTCTATTCTGAAGTCGTCTTCACACAGTTCCAACTACGGTCAAAATCGTAAGACTTAAGTTTTCGTTTAGGGACTAAGTGTCCCAAATCACTCCAAAAACCAAAACGAAATCTCCCGGCAAGTGACACTAGCAAAAATAGATATGGGAGAAGCAGTAAATAGGGGATCGGGGATATTACTCTCAAAATGATCGACCGGGTCATTACAATACAATACGAATTAGTCAAGGCTTTAAACCACGTCAAACAACGCCGAAATTACGAATCGCGCATCGAATTAAATTATGAGTTTTCAAATCTTCCAACTTCTATATTTTGCGCCAAAATGTATCAAATCAATCTAGAATGACTTCAATTTTGTACACAAGTCATAAATGGTGTAATGGAGTTGTTCCAATTTCCGGAATCGAAATCCGACCTGGTTATCAAAAATTCAACCTTCAGTCGAACTTTTCGAAAATCTTCTATTTTCCAATTTTTGCCAAAATACGTCGAATTGTCCTACGGACTTCCAAATCTAAATCCGGACATACGCCTAAGTCAGAAATCATCTTACGAAGATATTGACATCATCAAAATTTCATTCCAGAGTCATTTGCTCAAAAGTTAACTCTCCAGTCAACTCTTTCCATTTAAGATTCAAAAATGAGAATTGTTCTTTTAATTTAATTCTGAATCTTTCGAAAATCAAAATCGACCACACCCGCGGGTCATAATACATATTACGAAGCTGCTCGAGACCTTAAGTCGCTGAACGGGGCATTAATTATTAAAATGACAAGTCGAGTCGTTACATTCTCCACCTCTGAAACATACGTTCGTCTTCGAACGTGCCAAGAATATTTCTGAGGACATTAAATTACTGAGTGTATTCTTACACACATACTCATGGGTAATTCTACGTTTCGCAATTTAACATTGGTCCGACAACACCATCTCAGTTGAGATTATTTCTTTTATCCATACTTATAAACTTTAAAACCAATTTCTTACACTCCAAACATTTTCAAAAGACCTGATTTTTCATATTAACGCATTGTGTTAGTCTCAACCGGCTGTAGCAATTTCGTGCCCCCACAGACATTATACGTATGCCCATAACTACATCTCTGATCATAATAGATATTCATCATTAATTCCAGCATCATCAATTAACCTCATATTAACCAAAACCTCATTTCGAATTTTCACAATACTGACAGCAAAATGTGAGGCATAAAGACCTCGTAACTATTTTTCCGACTTAACGAGTCACATTTGACGCGGCCTGGGCACTCACTTCGTATGCTAAAACTCAATACTTTCCTCACAATTATGTATAAATATGCACAGAAACACATAAAAAGAATTATCAAATAAGCCTAACATGCATGACTCCCTATTAATACTATAGTACAAATTTAATTTCACAAAGGGAGAATTTAAACTCATAAAATTTTTACCACAAAGACCTCGTCCTCAACTCCGAATCACAAATATTTTGCACATTGTGCCAACTGAAAATTTTAATTTCCTTTCTTTCTTCTTTTCAATAAATTTCATAAATAATTTTTCTCAACACATAGTGAACCCTCATACCGGTAGGGCATATAATTCATAAAATTGAATTCAATTATTTCGAAATCACATCGAAACCCACTGTAGAGAGTAATAGAAAGTCACCTTTGGACTCATAGCCCACAATAATGTACAAAACAAAAATGATACACACGGGCTAACACCATAAAATCTCCCAACAGGAATAAACACGGGAGTGGAGTACAAATTCACTAATCCACCATATATAAGGAACATGAAAGGAGTTCTCACCTCGATAATCAGAATCGAATCAAAATAAGAATGATGCTCCTTTTATTATAAATTAAATCATACCTGTAACTACACCATCTGGTGTATCGGCCTCAGCCAATTTATAGCAATTATATCAACGGGTCGAGCCTCCACCTCTTAGGCGCCCTCTACCCGCCTGTCCTCCACCCCTAACTGGCTATGCACGTGGAGTATTAACTGGAATAAAGCTTGTAGCCTGAGTGTTCTAATGAAATCCACCCCTCCCAAGTATGGGACAATTTCTCTTGATGTGTCTAGTATCACCACTCTCATAACAACACCTCTGCAGGTGCGGCTGTTCATACTGAATCTCTGCCGGATAACTGGAATAACCACTATAAGAACCTCGTGCCCGTGGTGCACTAAAAGTATTAACTGAAGCACTACGAGTATTCTAAATTGTGGACTGGGCTGACCGACTACCCGAGCCTCCGCCATGATGAGTCATAGTTGCAGAGTAGAATCCACTAAATCCTCCAGAGTTCCGAGACCTTTTGGCCTCCTTAGACCTCTTCGAACACGTTCAAACATCTTGGCAATCTCTACTACTTGCTGAAATGGAATGTCAGTCTGTAACTCTTGATCCATCCATATTTTAAAATCATAATCGAGCCCTTCAATGAATCCGCGAACTCGCTCTCTAACCATAGGAGCCAAGATAGGTGCATGATGGGCTAACTCACTGAACCTGATATCATATTCTTACACTGTCATGGTGCCCTGATGCAAGCATTCAAACTTTATGCGCCACACATCCCGGAGAGTTTGGGGAACAAATTCTTTCAAAACCATTTCCAAAAATTGAGTCCAAGTTGGTAGTGTTGCATCGACTGGTCAATCATCTTCATAAACTTGCCACCATTGATACGCTGCTCCTGATAGCTAAAATGTAGTAAAAGAAACTCCACTCACTTCTACAATACCCATGGTACGGAGAATACACTGACACTTTTCTAGAAATCCCTAGGCATTCTCAGTAGGTGTGCCATCAAAAGTAGGTGGACTATACCTCTTTAATCTCTCAAGTCTCTTTTGTTATTGTTGTGACGTCTCTGGCCTGACCTCAGGCTGAACTGGAATAACAGGTTGTACCGGTACTATACCCGGACCCTGACCAATGTGAACCTGCTGCTATGGAGTACGGGCGGTAGGAGTCTGACCTCCTCCCCCAATCCGTGAAATATTTGGTGCAACGGAGATCAACCCTGCTTGAGTTAATATACCAAACATATTCAGGAATTGTGCTAAAGTCTCCTGAAATCCTAGGGTAATAACAGGTGCTTCCGGTACCTATCCCCCGACAAGAGCTACAGGCGGCTCCTCAATTATTACTCTGACAGGTGCTCTAGCTGCGATACGCGCCCTTTCTCGGCCTCTACCTCGGCTTCTACCTCGGACCCAGCCTCTTGCGGCTCTAGTAGTATGCGCGGGTGTTTGCTCAGCTGACTCGGTAGCACGTGTCCTCACCATTTGTGAGAAAATAGAAATACAAAGGCTCAAATTCCAAAATCAACAAATTCCGCACGACAGGAATGAAAGAAGTGAAAATTTCCTAATAGTTTTGTAGCCTCTCGAAGATAAGTACAGACGTCTCCGTACCAATCCACAAGACTCAACTAGACTCGTTCGTGACTCGTAGAACCTATGAACCTAGAGCTCTGACACCAACTTGTCACGACCCAAAAATCCCACCTCATGCGTCGTGATGGCACTTAGTCTCTAAGACTAAGCAAGCTGATTATAATCATAATTCAAGCCATTTTTTTTAAACATATAATTTAATACAACCTCCCAAGACTGGTAATATTGAGTCACGAACTCTAACTGAATACATGGAATTATCTCGAAGATCGAATATACAGTACTGATCGAATAAGAAATTAACAATACAATAAAATGAAAACACTCCAAGGGAGTGCGGTGACCAAGCAGTCCTACCTTGAATCTTTGCGATCATACTCTAATCTCTGTCCGAATCCGATATCTTCAATACCTAGCTTTACGCAAAAATATGCAGAAGTATAGTATGAGTACACCACGGTCGGTACCCAATAAGTATCAAGACTAAGCTCAGTAGAGTAGTGACGAGGTACAGTCAAGACACTCACTAGTCAAATAATCTGTGCAATATAGCATACAAAAATAATAGAAAACAAATAGCAGCGATAGCAATACTTATCAACTAGTGATTTAAATAACAAGGCATCAGGAACACCATAAATATTGCTCAAACGAATAATAAGCACAGGTACAACCAATTAATCAAGTCCTTCAAAATATACATCTTTTATCTATTAGTTTTTCAATAAAAATCTCTAGAATATAATACATTTTAATAAATATATTACTAATATACTTCCTTCAAATAAATATATTTCCATTATAATTCTTTCAAATAAATATCTTTCGAATATAATTATTTCAAATAAATATCTTTCGAATATAATTCTTTCAAGTAAATATCTTTCAAATATACTTCTTTAAAGTAAATATCTTTCTAATATAATTTTTTCAAATAAATATTTTTCTAATATAATTCTTTCAAATAAAAGTCACCATGTGACACCTCATTTAACTTTCCTGGCGTGAGAAATATATTCAACATATCACATCAAATGGCACGACAATACCTTCGTGAACTTGTTTCATTCTCACCCAATATATATATGTAGATCAAATCAATTGGCACGAAAACACCCTTCGTGCATTTATATCGTTCTCACCTTGCATACATATAACCGTTCCAACTAGGTGGAAGAAATGACAATAACAATAAAAGAAATAAAGTGGAGGCACACAGGAAGAAACAAAGACTACAAGTCACATAGAAAATATAGGTACACAATAACATCTCAAGATAAAGGCATGAATGTATACACAACAAAACGATATCACAATATAATGTATGTCTCTCGTCCTCGCCTGCACAAAAACACCCTTCGTGCCATGAATATATGATAATATCAAAATAATGGCACGACATCACCCTTCATGCTTTTACTCTCATCCTCACCTGATAATATAAATGAAATGGCACGGCATCACCCTTCGTGCTTTATACTCTCAATGGCACGGCATCACCCTTCGTGCTTTACACTCTCCCTCACATGATAATATAATTCGAATGGCACAACATCACCCTTTGTGCTTTACACTCTTCATTACCAAGCACATGTATATCATTAACAAGCAAGGTAGGAAGCATAAATAACATCAAGGAGAGTGTTTAAACAACTACACAATACAACAATTCATTTCACAATTTGCCACTGACCACAACCATGTAACGACCAGGCCAATTGTTTCTAGAGTTATAGCCTCGTTTCCCCCTATTTCTGCTTCTTTTTGTGTTCTTTATCAATATTATGATATATCAGGTTAGTTGGTTCGGGTCCGGAGTAGTTTCGGAGTGGATTGAGACACGTAGTCTCTAAAGTAGAAGCTTAAGTTGGAAAAATCAACTTGACATTGACTTATGTGTAAACAACCTCAGATTTGAATTTTGATGGTTCCGTTAGCTCCGTTAGGTAATTTTGGACTTAAGAGTGCGTCCGAAATATGATTTGGAGGTCCGTGGTAGAATTAGGCTTGAATTGGCGAAAGTTAAAAATTTGGCGATTTTGGTCGGCAGTGGAAATTTTGATATCGGGGTCGGAATAGAATTTCGGAAGTTGGAATAGGTTCGTGGTGTTATTTTTGACTTGTGTGTAAAATTTGGGGCTATTCGGACGTAGTTTAGCGGGTTTAGGCATCGTTGGTGGAATTCGGAAGTTTAGAAGTCCTTAGGCTTGAATCCAAGTGTAATTTGGTGTTTTGATTTTGTTTTGAGTGCTTTGAAGGTTCGACTAAGTTTGTATGCTGATATACGACTTTTTGGTATGGCTGGTTGAGGTCCCGAGGGCCTCGGTGTGATTTCGGGTGGTTAACAGATTGTTTGGAGATGGAAAAATGCAGCTGAAGCTGCTGCTACTAGTATTTCCGCACCTGCGAAGGGGGAGCCGCTGGTGCGAGGGCGCATAAGTGCTTGGAGAAGTCGTAGGTACGGGCAAGGTTAAGGTGGACTAGAACAGTAGGTGCGAGAAGGTTATCGCATCTGCGAGCCCACAGGTCGAGACCTGGGGTGTAGATGCGGAAGGGAGGAAAATGACTGGCTTAAGTGAGTTCCCCACCTGCGATGGAAATTCCGCAGGTGCGGTGTTGCAGAAGCGGAAAAAGAGACCGCAAGTGCGGCTTCGCTGGGAAGAATGTATAAATTGAGGACTTCATAATTTTTGCTCATTTCCACCATTGTTAACTTGGACTTTGGAGCTTTTGAGGGGATTTGTGAAGGGGATTCAAGGTTATTCACTGAGGTAAGTTGCTTGAGCTCTATTATCATTAGCTATGGTGTTTTTCCGTTGATTTCTCACCCAATTAGTAGGATTTTTGAAGTGAAATAAGGGGTTAGGGCTTGGGATTTTAGAGAGTTTAATTTAAGGATTTGAGGAACCAAATGATGTCGGATTTTGATAAATTTTGTATGTATGGACTCGTGAATGGGCTTTCTAGTTTTGTGATTTTTGTGAGATTTTGAGACGTGGGCCCGGGGGCTGGGTTTGAGCCGATTTCGGATTTTAGGTATAATTTGGTATTTTTCTTATAGAATTGATTCCTTCAGCCTATACTGATCGTATTGTATTACTTGTGGCTAGTTTCAGGACGTTTGGAGGTCGAATCGAGGGGCAACAACATTGCGGAGTAGAGATTTGCTCGGATTGAGGTAAGTAACGATTGTAAATCTGCTCTTGAGGGTATGAAACCCCAGAATTTTATATCATTTTACTATTTGGAGGTGGCGCACATGCTAGATGATGGGCATGTGGGCGTGCACCGTTAGGGATAGTGACCTGGTCCGTCCCGTATCAACTATAAAGTTGAATATTTTGTTGAAACTATATGATTCTTATGTGTTTTAGAAAGAATTTCTGTAAATCAGGTTGGATGCCATGTTTAGGCCTTATGCCAGTGTTGTTTGGACCCTTAGAGGTCTTTTCTTGCTATCCTCTCATTGGTTTTGATTGAAAATCTATACTCAGCCATGTTTATACATATTTACAGCATAACTCACTCTCTATTACTCTATTTTGATGCATCATATAAATGTTGTTTGGGCTGAATACTTTGTTTTTATGAGAGCCCGAGAGGTTGGAGAGGTTTATGACTGCGTGAGGCCGAGGGCCTGATTTGTGAGGATATTTATGGGATCGGGTTGCACGCCACATCATGTTTGATATAGGCAGAATGCCTCATTGATTTATGCCATGATTGGCTTGATATAGCGCTTGGGCTGAAGGAGCCCCTCCAGAGTTTGTACACACCCCCAGTGAGCATAGGTACCTACTGAGGCCGAGTGCCAAGTGCTGAGTGACTCGGAGGCATCAGTGATGGTGAGGTCTGCCCGAGGGGTTGTATACGAGTGATTGTGAGGTTTACCTGAGAGGCTGTATATGAGTGATGTTGCCCGAGGGGATTTTATTATTTTGCTCACCTTTGCATTGAGCCTTTGCTTGAAAACTGTTGAAAGATGTCTTTAAATGATTTTACTGGAACTGGATTTAAAAGAGTTGATTTGATTCAAACTCTGGTTTTAAAAGCATGCTGTATTGTACTGAATTTTGTAATATGAACTTTACTTGCATTATTGCTCGTCACTACTTCTCAGTCTTTATTTACTGTTGTTACTTACTGAGTTGGCATACTCACATTACTCCTTGCACCTTGTGTGTAGATTCAGGCGTATTTGGACACGGTAGCGGTTGTTAATTATTCCGGTTGCAGATTTTCTCGGGGATAGCAAGGTAGCTTCCTGGCGATCGCAGCCCTGCTCTTCTCCCTCTTATCTTCCTTTAGTTGTATTTAGCTATTTTCCAGACTGTGTTAGTCTCGATATTGTTAGACAAATTGTAGTAGATTCTCATGACTAGTGACACCCCAATGTCGGGCTTTTCTTTTTTGCACTTTTGTTTTGATTTGAACTCATTTACGAAGGTTTTTATGTTAAATAGCCTTGAAATTATCTTTGAAATGAAAATATCGGTTTATTTTGGAAATGAGTCGACTTGCCTAGTTCCACGATAGGTGCCATCACGACAGGGTTAGTTTGGGTCGTGACAAGTTGTTCAGGGGCTTCAGACACTGGGGGAACCACCAGCCTAGCCGGTTGCAGCTGCTCAGGACTATGTAGTTCCTGTTATGACTGAGGATGAGCAGCGTATATTGGAGAGGTTTCTTAGATAAGTGTCAGAGGATGCTCCAGACAGCAGGTATTATGAAGACTAGTGGGGTCTCATTTACTACTTTCTAGTTCTCTGGGGCAGCATTCAGTTGGTGGGAGGCTTACGAGAGGCGTAGGCCGGTTGGCGCAGCACCCCTTACTTGGAAGCAATTCTCCGTTCTCTTTTTGGAGAAGTTTGTACCTCAGTCCCGTAGAGAGGAGCTACGCATACAGTTTGAGTAGCTTCGTCAAGGTGATATTTCTGTGACACAGTATGAGATGCAGTTCTCTGAGTTGGCCCGTCAAATCATCTGGTTGGTTCCCACAGACCGAGAGAGGATCAGGAGGTTTATAGATGGCCTCGGTTTTCAGCTTCAGTTGCTTATGACCAGATAGAGAGTGTCTAGTGCTACTTTTGATGAGTTTGTCCACATTGCTCGACAGATTAAGATTGTTTACGGTCAGGAGAGGGTTGAGAGGGAGGCTAAGAGGCCTCGTAGTCAGGGTGGATTCAGTGGCGCTCCTCATGGGGGTCAGTTCCAGCGCGGCAGAGGCCGTCCATTCAGGCATGCTCAACCAGCTTGCCCAGTTCACTGTGGTGCATCATCGGGCCATGGTTCTCACAGTTCTCATCAGGGCCACTCATCACTTAGTGCCCTCCCAGCCTAGAGTTTGTCCCGTGCTCCATCAGTTCAGGGCTCCTCCATGCCAGGTTCTTCTACCAGTTATCCCGGTGCTCGGGGTTCCCTTTAGTCCCTTTCTCCAGCACCAGGGGATTGTTTTGAGTGTGGGGAGTTTGGGCATATGTGGAGGCAGTGTCCTCGTCGTCATGGGGGTCCGCCTCAGTAGAGGAGTCAGCCATCGACTTCAGCACCAGTTACTTCACCACCCGCCCAACTAGCTAGGGGTGAAGGTTAGTCAGCTAGGGGTCACCCTAGAGGGGGAGGTCGATCAGGTGGTGGTCATGCCCGTTTCTATTCCCTCCCTACCAGACCGGATGCTATGATTACAGGTATCGTCTTAGTTTGTCACAGAGATGCCACTGTATTATTTGACCCTGGTTCCACATATCCATATGTTTTCTCATATTTTGCTCATTTTTTGGATATGCCCCGTGAGTCTTTAGTTTCATTTGTTCATGTATCTACTCCTGTGGGATATACTATTGTTGTGGACCGCATATATCGGTCATGTGTGGTGACTATTGGGTGTCTGGATACCCGAGTGGACCTTTTGCTGCTCAGTATGGTTGACTTTGATGTGGTATTGGGTATGGATTATTTATCTCCATGTCATGTTGTTCTAGATTGTCACGCTAAGACCGTGACGTTGGCGATGCCGGGATTTCTGATGGTTGAGTGGAGCGGTTCTATAGATTATGTACCTAGTAGGGTAATTTAATATTTGAAGGCTCAGCGTATGGTTGAGAAGGGTTGCCTATCTTATTTGGCGTTTGTGAGGGATGTTAGTGCAGAGACTCATGCCATTGATTCTGTTCCGGTGGTACATAATTTTCCGGATATTTTTCCTGCAGACCTGTCGGGCATGCTGCCTTATAGGGATATTCCACCATATCGTATGGCACCGGCGGAGTTGAAGGAATTGAAAGAGCAGCTTCAGGAACTCCTTGATAATGGGTTTATTCCGCCTAGTGTGTCACCTTGGGGTGCACTGGTTCTATTTGTGAAGAAGAATGATGGTTCCATAAGGATGTGCATTAATTACAGGCAGTTGAACAAGGTCACAGTCAAGAACAAGTATCCCTTGCCTTGTATTGATGATTTATTTGACCAGTTTCAGGGAGCGAGGGTGTTCTCCAAGATTAATTTAAGGTCCGGGTATCACCAGCTGAAGATTCGGGATTCGAATATTCTTTAGACAGCTTTCAGGACCCGATATGGCCATTATGAGTTCTTAGTGGTTTCTTTTGGGCTGACCAATGCCCCAGCAGTGTTCATGCATTTGATAAATAGTGTATTCCAGCCCTATTTGGACTCATTCGTTATTGTATTCATTGATGACATCTTGGTGTACTCTCGTAGCCCGGAGGAGCATGCTCAGCATCTTAGGACTGTATTACAGAGATTGAGGGAGGAGAAGCTTTATCCAAAGTTCTCCAAGTGTGAGTTTTGGCTCGGTTCAGTAGCATTCTTAGGGCACGTGGTGTCTAGTGAGGGTATTCAGGTGGATCCGAAGAAGATAGAGGTGGTGTAGAGTTGTCCTAGACCGTCCACAGCCACGGAGATTAAGAGCTTTCTTGGTTTGGCGGGTTATTACCATCGCTTTGTGGAGGGATTTTTATCTATTGCATTGCCCTGGACCAAATTAACCCAAAAGGGTGCTCCATTCATGTGGCCGGATGAGTGTGAGGAGAGCTTCAGAAGCTCAAGACTGCCTTGACCACAACTCTAGTGTTAATTATGCCATCGGCTTTATGTTCTTATACCGTGTATTGTGATGCCTCGAGGATAGGCATTGGATGTGTTTTGATGTAAGAGGGTAGGGTGATTGACTATGCCTCTCGCCAGTTGAAGACCCATGAGAAGAACTATCATGTCCATGATCTTGAGTTAGCAGCTATTGTTCACACCTTGAAGATTTGGCGTCATTATTTGTATGGGGTTCATTGTGAGATCTATACTGATCATCGGAGTTTGCAACATCTGTTTAAGCAGAAGGATCTTAATTTGCGCCACTGGAGATGGTTAGAGCTTCTCAAGGACTATGATATCACTATTTTGTACCATACGGGGAAGGCCAATGTGGTGGCCGGTGCCTTAAGTCGACAGGCGGAGAGTTTGGAGAGTTTAGCGTATCTCCCAACAGCACAAAGACCCTTGGTATTGGATGTTCAGGCCCTAGTGGGCCAGCTTGTCAGATTGGATATTTTGGAGCCGAGTCGGATATTGGCTTGTGTGGTCTCAAGGTCTTCTCTTTATGACCATGTAAGGGAGCATCAGTATGATGACCCCCACCTGCTCATTCTTCAGGACAGGGTTCAGTGAGGTGATGCCAGTGATGTGACCATTGGTGATAACGGCGTGTTGAGGATGCAGGGCCAGATATGTGTGCCTAATGTAGATGGGCTCAGGGTGTCACGACCCAAAACCTAACCATGGTCGTGATGGCGCCTATCGTGTTACAAGGCAAGCCTATTTCCCAAAATATTACTACTAAATCGATTATAAGAATTTAATAAAATAATACCAACATTTGAATCTTTCATAAACTAAATCAACTCTAAATATAATATAGAAAATACGGAAACGAGCCCCAAACATTGGGGTGTCACTAAGTCATGAGCATCTAAAACTATGAACTAAGATATATAAACTGTCTAACTGTCCAAAAGAAGAAATGACAAGAGGAGTAACAAGGTCCTGCGGACGCTAACAGCTACCTTGCAGTCTCCAAAGATAGCCGGCCAGAACTCAACGATCGTTGCCTTCTAACTCACCTGGATCTGCACATAAAGTGCATGGTGTAGTATGAGTACAACCGACTCAGTAGTAACAGAAATAACTAAGGAACTGAGCAGTAGTGAGCTTAGCAGAATAATCCAATCATTATTTCCACAATTAAGTACAAACAGGAGTAGACACGTAATTTCATAAATCAGTAAGACTACAAGGAAAATTAACAGGTAAATGTAGCAACAACAAAAGTAAATGTAACCTCACAGCAATGTCACTCCATCACTCATCACTTGCACTCAACACTCAACGCTCAACACTCTGCGCTCACTAGGGATGCGTACAGACTCCGGAGGGGCTCACAAAGCCCAAGCGCTAAGCACGGACAACTCACGTGCCATCATATTAATACCTGGATCCGCATAGTCAACTCACGTGCTACGCGGATAACTCACGCGCTATGGTATCAATATCTGGACCCGTACGGTCAACTCACGTGCTACGCGGACAACTCATGCGCTATAGTATTAATATCCTCACAACCAGGCCCTCGGCCTCACTCAATCATGTACCTCACTAGCCTCACTATCATCAACAAATAAGGGAACACAGCCCACATCAAGTATCACAGCATATTAGAAAATAATAGAGACTGAGGTAAACATGTACAATAATTTCTATGACTGAGTACAAATAATGTGAGCATGAATAAAGCCTAAGCATGATCTCTAACATGAAGGCAGACAAGTTCAACAACAAGTAACTACGTAAACACAGATGATGGCCATGAGGCCTCACGGGATGGACCAAGTCTCAATCCCTCAAGGTATACACCCACACGCCCGTCACCTAGCATGGGTATCACCTCCAAACAGTCACACGAAATCAAATTCTCCGAGTTAATACCCTCAAAGCCAGAGTTAAAACTGTTACTTACCTTAACAGCGTAAAATCCTTCTCTGGGATTCCCTCATCTCTGGACTCGGTCTCCAAAAGCTTTGAATCTAACCAAAAATCATAATACTACTATCTCTAAAGAATCGAATTCCACAATAAAAACTACATAAATATGCCAAAAATCCGAAATCGGCCAAAACCCGATCCCCGGGCCCACATCTCAAAATCAGTCAAAAATAGAAGAATAATAAACCTCGTCCTCTCCCGAGTCTAACCATATAAAATTCATAAAAATCGGACTCCGTTTGGTCCCTCAAATTCTCACTTAAACTCTCCAAAACTCAACCCTAACTCCCTTAATTTCACTTTGAAATCATCAATCAAATCCCAAAAACGAAGATGGATTCATGAATTATAATTAAAGCTGAGTATAGAACACTTACCCCAATTTTTATGGTGAAAATCGCCCCCAGAATCGCCCAAATCCGAGCTCCCCAACTCAAAATATGACCGAATGAACAAACCCTCGTTTTATATATTTTTCTGTCAGTTATTTTGCCTCGTTTCGCATGCCAAACGATCCCGAAACTCGGTTTTTATGCCTCCAATGAATTTCTTGTCAAATTTTAGTCAAGTTAAGCTTTTGAATCACTCCATTTGACCTTATAATGAAGGAGATATGTAGGTTTTAATATTTGCAAATCGTGCAAATTTTTAAATACGTATGCAGTGGCAATTTCGTAATTAATCAGAAAAAGCTCGCAACCCAATTTATTTAGTAAAATGACTATAAATTTCTCATACGATACCCAAATTCAATGATTCTTTTTGCTATGACTCCATAATTATGATACAAATATAATTCTTTAATCAAAATAGAAATCGGAGCTCATTTGCTTAATGTGGTGCCATTTATGCTTGAAGAAACGACGTCGAAATATAAGAAAAATGAGCGCAATGCAATCCAAACCTATCCGAAACTCACCCGAGCTCCTCGGGACCCCGTGCGAACATACTAACAAGTCCCATAACATAACACAGACCAACTCAAGGCCTCAAATCATGCATAGCAATATTTAAATGACGAAACGAGCCTCAAATCAAACTAAATGAACTTTCGAACTTTCGACTTCCAAAAACTCGCGCCGAAACATATTAAATCAACTTGGAATTAACTCGAATTTTGAACACACATCACAAATCACACTACGAACCTACTCCAACTTCTGGAATTTCATTCCGACCCCGATACCTAATTTTCCACTACCGACCAAAATCGCCAAATTTCTAGCTTTCGTCAATTCAAGCCTAATTCTACCACGGACCTCCAAATTATATTCCGTACACACTACTAAGTCTAAAATCACTCAACGAAGCTAACCGAATCATAAAAATCCAAGTCCGAACTCATTTACTCATAAGTCAACTTCCGGTTGAATTTTCTAACTTAGCTTTCTAATTAAGAGACTAAGTGTCTCATTTCACTCCAAAACTACTCCGAACCTAAACCTACTAACTCGATACAACTCAACACAGTTGAAAAACACATAAATAAGCAGAAATGGGGAAAACGGGGCTACAACTCTCGGAACGACAGGCCGGGTCGTTAACACAGGGAGTTGATTCTTGATGAGGCCCACAGCTCGCGGTATTCCATTCATCCGGGTGCCATGAAGATGTACCAGGATTTGAGACAGCACTATTGGTGGAGGCGGATAAAGAAGGATATAGTTGGGTTTGTGGCTCGGTGTCTCAACTGTCAGCAGGTTAAGTATGAACATCAGAGACCAGGTGGCTTGCTTCAGAGGTTAGAGATCCTAGAGTGGAAGTGGGATCGAATCACCATGGACTTCGTAGTTGGGCTCCCATGGACTTTGAGGAAGATTGATGCTATTTGGGTGATTGTGGATCGGCTGACCAAGTCCGCGCACTTCATTCCAGTTGGTACTACTTACTCTTCAGGAAGGTCTGCGCACTTCATTCCAGTCTAGGCAGAAGAGCTACGCGGATAGGAAGGTCCGTGATGTGTCTTACATGGTTGGGGAGAAGGTCTTGCTGAAGGTTTTATCCATGAAGGGTGTTATGAGATTTGGGAAGAGGGGCAAGTTGAGCCCCCGATTTATTGGGTCTTTTGAGGTGCTTCAGAGGATATAGGAGGTGTCTTATAAGCTTGCCTTGCCACCCAGCTTGTCGAATGTGCATCCATTGATTCATGTTTCCATGCTCCGGAAGTATGTTGGTGGTCCGTCCTATGTTTTGGACTTCAACACAGTTCAGTTGGAGGGAGATATGACTTATGATGTGGAGCCGGTGGCCATTTTGGATTGGCAGATTTGGAAGTTGAGGTTAAAGGATATAGCGTCAGTGAAAGTACAGTGGAGAGGTCAGCCTGTGGAGGAGGCCACCTGGAATTCCGGAAGTTGGAATAGGTTCGTGGTGTTATTTTTAACTTGTGTGTAAAATTTGAGGTCATTCGGACGTGTTTTAGCGGGTTTCGGCATTGTTGGTGGAATTCGAAAGTTTAGAAGTCCTTAGGCTGGAATTCGAGTGTAATTTGGGGTTCTGATGTCGTTTTGAGTGCTTCGAAGGTTCGACTAAGTTCGTATGTTGATATACGACTTGTGGGTATGGTTTGTTGATGTCCCGAGGACCTCGAGGTGATTCCGGGTTGTTAACGGATTGTTTGGAGTTGGAAAAATACAGCTGAAGCTCCTGCTACTGGTATTTCCACACCTGCGGAGGGGGAGCCGCAGGTGCGAGGGCGTAGAAGCGCTTGGAGAAGTCGCAGGTGCAGGCAAGGCTAAGGTGGACTGGAACCGCATGTGGTAGAAGGCTATCGCATCTGTGAGCCCGCAGGTGCGAGACCTGGGGCGCAGATGCGGAAGGGAGGAAAATGACTGGCTTCGCAGATGCGGAGAATTATGCGCAGGTGCGCAAGCGCAGGCGCGAAAGGTTGGCCGCAGATGCGTAACCTGGGATCTTAAGTAAGTTCCACACCTGCGATGGAAATTCCGCAGGTGCGGTATCGCATAAATGGAAAAAGAGACCGCAGGTGCGGCTTCGCTGGGCAGAATGTATAAATTGAGGACTTCGTGATTTTTTCTCATTTCTACCATTTTTAACTCGGACTTTGGAGCTTTTGAAGGGATTTTTGAAGGGGATTCAAGGCTATTCACTAAGGTAAGTTGCTTGAGCTCTATTATCATTAGCTATGGTATTTTCCCGTTGATTTCTAACCTAATTAGTAGGATTTTTGAAGTGAAATAAGGGGTTAGGGTTTGGGATTTTGGAGAGTTTAATTTAAGATTTTGAGGGACCAAATGATGTCGGATTTTGATAAATTTTGTATGTATGGACTCGTGAGTGAATGGGCTTTCTAGTTTTGTGATTTTTGTCGGATTTCGAGACGTGGGCCTGGGGGTTGGGTTTGAGCCGATTTCGGATTTTGGCTATAATTTAGTATTTTTCTTGTGGAATTGATTCCTTTAGCCTATATTGACCGTATTGTATTGCTTGTGTCTAGATTCGGGACGTTTCGAGGCCGAATCGAGGGGCAAGAGCATTGAGGAGTAGAGATTTGCTCGGATTGAGGTAAGTAACGAGTGTAAATCTGGTCCTGAGGGTATGAAACCCCGGAATTTTATATCATTTTACTATTTGGAGGTGGCGCACATGCTAGGTGACGGGCGTGTGGGCGTGCACCGATGGGGATAGTGATTTGGTCCGTCCCGTATCAACTGTAAAGTTGAATAGTTTTTTGAAACTATATTATTCTTATGTGTTTTAGAAAGAATTTCTGTAAATCATGCTAGATCCCATGTTTAGGCCTTATGCCAGTGTTGTTTGGACCCTTAGAGGGCTTTTCTTGCTATCCTCTCATTGTTTTTGATTGAAAATCTATACTCTGTCATGTTTATACATATTTACAGCATAACTCACTCTCTATTACTCTATTTTGATGCATCATATAAATGTTGTTTGGGCTGAAGACTTTGTTTTGTGAGAGCCCGAGAGGCTGGAGAGGTTTATGACCGAGTGAGGCCGACGACCTGATTTGTGAGGATATTTATGGGATTGAGATGAACGTCGCAGCATGTTTAGTGGAGACGGAACGAGATGCAGTATTAAAACTTTAAAGCAATATAAGTAAAGCCCTTAAAACAAACTTACAAGATTATTATTGATTAAACATTATGAACATAGCAACGGAAGATAAGAGAAATACAGAGGGGAGAGGTCTTAGAAAATTTGGAAAATTTTCTGATGCCTCTTACAATGGGGAAAGGGAGTCTTATATAGAGTAAAGAAAAGATGCCTTTCATCTTAGGCGTACAAATGAACGATCAGATTTAATCGACAAAATAAAGTGGTCGACAAACTAAAGTGGGTGGTCCACTCTTTTAAAAAGCAAACACTAAAAAGTTGTCTTTTTTTACAAAAGGTGAATAGTGAAAGCAAGATTCCTTTTTTGCTGACGGAGACTCTGTCGGTCTCTGTTGATGGGGACTCAGTTGGTGCAGATTCCACTAATCGTAATTTGGATCCATGTACGCCAAGGCTATACCCTTTGGGTCGCACATATCACCATTGTTGCTTTCTCCTGTAGAAGCAGCATCTTCGATCAATTGCATGATTTGATCTTCTTCGTAATCTTCAATATTTTGTAAAGCTTGTTTCAGCTTTTCTTTGAGGGCTGCCTTGGAAGGCGAAGCTTTCTGGAAGCCTTGTTGGACGGGTTTCTGAACATTGGGGGCTTGTTGTTTAGGAGTCCACCCCTTGATCTTGATTTCTTTAGACAGATATTTGATTCTGTCAAATTCTGCCTTGATAAAATTCCAGCTGACGATAAATGATATCCTTTTCTGGACAAAGTACTTACACATTTTAATGTGTTCTGGTAGGGTTGAAATGGCCTCTTTGGTCTGAAAATCATCAAACCTGTTGAGGAATTGCTGAGGGAGGATCTATCTGTTTCCTCCAAATATGTTCCACCATTCGTAGAACCATCTAGGGATTACAGCTTTAGTAACTTCTAAGCTGTACTTAACAAACCAAGTGTGTCCTGGTCTAATATACATAAAATTGAACCATGCTGCTTTGTAATCATGCCAGCAATAAGTCTGGGGACGATGAGTCATGGTGAGTGCAATTGGTGTCTGCAGGTGATCGGCAAACCACTCGAACGGTGATAAAATTTTCTTAATAGTAAACCTAGAATAATTAATAAATCCAGGTCTATTTTGGCATAAAGTATGTTCTACTTCGATAGAGTCAGTATCAATTAGAATGGCTTCATAGAACCTTCTTATTTTGTATGGACTTTCAGTATCCACATAGTTGAAATCCGTATAACACGGCTTGATAAGGTCTTCTATTCTGAGACCTTCATACTCTTTGTCTAGAGCTAAAATTGGCAATACCTGAAGGGTAATGTATTCGAATTTTTCTTCTTTCTGAAGATCTTCTTGAGTTGTCTTCCTGGCTGAAGGATTTACTGCTTCTACAAAAGTCTCTGGGACTTTCATGGCATAGATCTCTTTAGTTTGAACTGTAGAGCTAGATGTCGATCCTTTTTCTAAAGGCTTTGGATGGGTTTTGGTGAGTTTCTCTGAGGGAACTGGAATAGGTGCTGGTAGTTTTGGGTACTTAGCTAGAGCTGTATACCTGTTTTGAAAAGAAAGATGTGGCCTCTGAGGGGCTGATGTTTTGGTAGGAGTTATTGGAAGAGGGACAAATGGTCTAGCCATCTGAGGTTTGTTGATCTCCTTTCCTTTGGAAGGAGCGTTAGGTCTGAAGGGCCTCATTTTTTCCCTGTAAAAATTCTCTTGTTAGAAAATCAGGTAAAGAATTTTCTTCTCCTTTGATAATTCGATTTTGAAATCAAAGCTAGATAGTAGAGCTTGCCATCTAGCAAATATCTATTTTGAAACCAGATTTTTAACATCCTTTTGTAAAATTTCTTTAGCAGATTTACAATCTACCCTAACTAAAAATTCTTTGTTAATAAGATCGTCTTGAAATTTAGTAATACATAGCACTATAGACAAAACTTTTTTTTTTAACAGTAGAATAGTTTTTCTGGGCGGAATTCCATATTCCTGATGTAAAACGAACCAATTGCTCAGAAGACTCGATGGAAATCTTTTGTTTAAGGATACCTCCGTAACTTATATCTGAAGCGTCTGTTTCTACTATCATAGAGGCTTTTGGTTAGGGATTCCTAAGCAAGGAAGGTTTTGTACAAGTTTTTTAACTTGGATGACAGACTGTGTTTGTTCTTGACTCCACTGGATAGGATTCTTCCTAAGTCTTTTGTAAAGAGGTTCACAGACCTGTCTAATGTTGGGGATAAAATCAGCAACATAATTGAGGCTTCCTAAGAATCTCTGTAGTTGAGTTTTATCAGTAATCTCATTAGGGAATTTGGACAAGAACTCTATGGCTCTGCAAATTAGTTTATAAGATCCTTGGTAAAGGTCGTGACCTAAGAATCTGATAGAGGGTTGGAAGAGTTTGATCTTCTGGGCACTAACTACCAAACTATTTCTCTTAACAACTTTCAGGAAGGTGTTGAGATGTTTGAAGTGAGAATCTATGTTATCAGAAAATATAAGAACATCATCTATATACACTATAGACATATAACTGTAATCATTGAAGATGGAGTTCATGATATTCTAAAACTCGGATGGGGCATTCTTGAGCCCAAATGGCATTACATTCCATTCGTATTGACCGAAGGGAACATTAAAAGCCGTTTTGTATCTGTCTTTCTCGGCTACTTGAATTTGCCAGAAACCAGATTTCATATCGAACTTACTATAAACATTTGCTTTGTAAGTTCTTTTCAGAAGATCCCTTTTGTTGGGAATGGGATATCTGATCCATTTTAGGACATCGTTCAAAGGTTTATAGTTTATAACTAATCTTGGGGCACCTCTCTCTTTCTCTGCACTCTTATTGACATAAAATGCAGAGCAACTCCAAGGAGATTTAGAGGGACGAATAATGTTGTTTTTGAGGAGATTTGAAATCTCTTTTTTGCAAACTTCCATGATTTCATGATTCATCTGAATAGGTCTTGCCTTGGTAGGGATGACATGTTCACTGAATTCTTTTGTATAAGGAAGTTCGACTAAATGCTTTTTTCTTTCCCAAAAATCGTTAGGAAAATCAGAACATATTTCTTGTTCAAAAATGTTTTGAAGATTAGCTATTTTAGTAACTATCTTCGAGGTTTTTAAAATCTGTTCGATTTTCTTAAATCTAATTTCATCCTTTAAAAAGGTGATATGCTGAGAGAGTTTATTTATTCGAAAAACAGTGTTTTTTCTTATAAAATCGCTTTCATCTTGTGAAAGGGTTTTAACAAAAGGAAAATGTAATTCTTTTCCTAATATTTGAGTAGAAATACCGTCTAAGATAGTAATGAAAGGTTTTATCTAAGTGATAAAAGGAATTCCAAGAATGATATCTTCATTAATATCTTCAGTAATAACAAAATCATTTGTTAGGCAAATACCGTTATTACGAATATGAGCTTTTGAAAGCTTGTAATTAATACGAAGTTGTTCTCCTGTGGCGGAGTATAATTTGGAAGTACTCTTTTCTAAGTACTGGGTTGGAACAATACCTTTCATGATGCAGTTACGGTCTGCACCACTATCAAGCAAATCAATTTTGTTAATAGCGAAATGTTTGCTAATAACAATCTTGATAGGTATATGGTAACTTTGAGGTTTGATACTCGTAATTACCGTAAGGCCTTGAGCTTGGGTCAATGAAGTCTTATCTTTGGTAAGACGAAGATCAATAGAGTCTTCATTTTCAGAATGTCACTCACTTTGACGAGGACTAGGTTCTTCTGACTTATATTCATAAGTCTTTGCTTGTTTAAGAACCTATTCTGTTAAGACATCAACCTCAACTTTTCCAAGTCTAGATTTAATATCTTTGATTTCTTCTTTTAGTTCTGAAACTTCGTGTCTCAGATCTGAAATCGAAGGTTCAGCTGCTTTATCGAAGCGAGCCATGAGTTGCTTCATGCTGAAAGGTTCAACAACTGACCTAGACTTAGGTCTGTCATTTTGATGAGTGAGAATAAGATTCTTGAGTTCAATCAAGTACTTCTTCCTCGATTCATCATCTGCGATGTGTTGGACAACATCAAACAGAGCGTCTTTGGAACTATCTAAAAGTACTTTGACAGAAACCTGGGTTTTATCACAAGTACAAAAAGCTCCAGAACAATGGCATTCACTGCCAAATTGGCTTGAGTCAGAGTTATAGGTGATGTTGATATCATCTTCATCGCTATACTCATCTGAGGAATAATCAGGAGAAGAATCTGAATTAGGTTCTTCCAGAATAGAGAAGAGTTCCTTTTTGGTATCTTCGCTGATTTCTAGAAGATTAATCTTCTTCTTCTTTCTATCTGATTTGCACTGGTTGGCTCTGTGACCAGTTTTACCACAGTTCCAACAGACATCCTTGGTTTTGGACGAAGGTCTGCGGAATTTAGATTTCTTTCTAGGAGTATCATCGGAATTTCTCCTAGATTTGTGATGACGGGTCTTTTTGGAAGACCTGTAAGTTTTGTCCATCTTTGAAGAATGAGTAGAAGGAGCGACAATGTTTGTATAACCGAAGTCTTGACTGAAACTTCCTAATTCTCTTCTAGAAGAGTGTTGCTCTTTTTTGAGCTGCTTTTTAAGCTTGATGTCTGTGCAGAGTTCGAGACTTACAACGTTGATGATGCTAATAATGTCACCATAGGTCATCTGATGGTAAGGAAGTTTACCTTCACAACGATCTTGGATTTTGGTTCGAACTTTACTAGCGAACATAGGGGGAAGACCGCTGATAAAGCGTTCTTTCCAGAAGTCTAGATGACAGTCAGGTCTAGTCATGACTTTGGTGATGAATTGGTTTTTATACCAGATAAAGTCATCTAAAGATGGACAGGATAGATTATTCAGAATCTATAAACTTCTGTCTTGGAAGAGTTTTGGCTCTCCAATGAAGTGTTTTGCTATGTGGTAGAGAAGGGTAGCACATGCGTCTTCTCTGGTTATTTGTGAGGTTGTTTCCATTGGGGTAACAGTCCCACCAATAACCAAAGTAGAGGGGATTCCTTCTGTTTTAACTACGGTTTCAATAGTCATAGCAGAATAAATGGCTTGTCTGATATCATCAGTGAAATAATTATCCCACCAATGTTTCAACATGCCCGTAAAACCAGCTACAATCATAGAGGCGACTTCTTTATCAGAAGATCCTCTTATTTTGTAAGCTGTAATGCAAACTCCCATTTCATGAAGTTTATGGTATATTTGATGCTCTGCTAAAGCATCAATGTTCCATTCGATAATGCTTCTTCCTTCGTGAGAGGTAGAGGCAAGAAAATGATTTTTCTCGTATTGGACATCTGGAAACGAGGGACGCTTATGATAATTTTTGAAATTATGAAAGCGTTCATTTATGAGCTTATGGAGGAGATCTTTCTTTTTCCTGGATGGTGGATATCTTACCATCCTTGGGTTTCTCCTTGGATTTATCCTTGGAAATATTCAGATCAGCCAATTGCTTTTTGATCTTATCAAGAACATTACCACTGACTTCAAATGTATCTTTGAGTTTCGGATATTTGTCCTTAGAGAACTCAGCGATTTTGAAGCCTGGGTTTGATTCAATGTTCAGACTAGAACTGGGTTGTGAAAAGGTTGGTTTTCCACTAAATAAAGACTTTTCTTTGGAGTCCTCTATTTGTCTAGAAATGACATGAAGGAGTTGATTCGAGTAATTGTTCTATTCAACAACTCGATCAAAATCAGAACAAGTGGCTATATTCATTGGTTTCTCGCTTTTGATTTTGAAAGGAGAAGCAGAGATAACAACGTTGGAAACATGGATTTTTATCTCTTCTAGAGGAGGAGTGACAGATTCAACAACCTTGTTGTTGGATGTGTACCATTTGTTAATGAGGACTTGTAAGCAGTCCTTCTGATGTTCGTATTTGCCAGAAATTTCAAACCATCTAAATAAATCGATTTCACATCTCATTCTTTTCATGTCTGATAACCAGCAATTTCTGAAGTCTTTTCTTTGTTCAAGAGAATAAGTAGCAACATACCATTTTCTTTTAGGTACGTTATCAGGATGGTACCACTGTTGGTCCATCTTCTTTTCATCTATGATGTATGAATCACCAGATTTGATTGTCCTAACATACTCAAGGACTTCTTCCTGAGGAGGATACATATTACTAGGTGTTGGACTAGCGGGACGATTTTGGTAATAAACTTTTGGAACTGTATGGGAGAAATCTACTCCCGTAACTTTCCCTTTGTTGTTACCAGTAGTTGGAACGGAAGTTTCGACGTTTTCAGTTACGTCTTCCTCCGGGGGTTTAGAAGAAGAAGGAACAGAAGGAACAGTAGTCCTTCTTCTAAAGGAACTAGTTCTGCTCGAGAGATTAGAACCTGTTTCTAAGAATTTTAGATCAATTGATCCATCAGGAAATTGAATAACCTGCTCAATCTGAGATCTTTCAAGATTCGAATTTACGGAGTGATAAAAATGCATTGTCTATAATAAGTTTGGTTCCTTTAGACAGAAATATAATGGCTCTTTCGGAGCCTTCAATCAAACTTATATTATCAGAAATTGTAGAAACATTTGCTTTTTCCTTATGCAAATAAGAAAAATATTTATGATCTTTGAATATGGTATAAGTTGTTCCACTATCAATTACACAAATATCTTCATGATTGGTCTTTGATCCAAACTTAATTTGAGGATTATCCATATTCTTCAAAATAACACAAACAAAATAAATAGTATAGTAAACATCATTATCAAAGAATAACATTTATTTATGTACAACAATTACATAACCATACTATCTAATACAACAACAACAACAACAACAACAACAAAACCCATTATGTTCCCAACAGGTGGGGTCTGGGGAGGGTAGTCTGTACGCAGACCTTACCCCTATCTAATACAGGTAGAGAGGTTGTTTCCAATAGACCCTCGGCTCACGAAGGGTAAGAAGAAGAAAAGGAAAGCAAGGAAGGAAGGAAGAAAGAAGGAAGAAAGAAGGAAGAGAAAAGAAAAAGGGAGAGATAAAAGATAAGTAGTACCAAATAATAGCAACAGAGAATACAATACCTGAGGCGAACAAAATCACATAACGTAATACAAATCTAAGAATATGAAGGGACATGCATGCTACTAAGACTATCGGTGAACAACTAAAAACTATCCACTAACCTTCTACCTTAATCCTCGACCTCCACACTCTTCTATCAAGGGTCATGTCCTCAGTAAGCTGAAGCAGCGCCATGTCCTGTCTAATCACCTCTCCCCAGTACTTCTTAGGCCTACCTTGACCTCTTCTCAAACCCTCCATGGCCAACCTCTCACACCTCCTAACAGGAGCATCAATGCTTCTTCTCTTAGCATGTCCTTACCGTCTCAACCTCGACTCCCGCATCTTATCCTCCACGGAGGCTACTCCCACTCTGTCCCGGATAGCATCATTCTTAATCTTATCTCTCCTGGTACACCCACACATTCATCTTAACATCCTCATTTCTGCTACTTTCATCTTCTGCACGTGGGAGTTCTTGACTGGCCAACACTAAGCCCCATACAGAATAGTCGGTCAAACCACCACTCTATAAAACTTACCCTTAAGTCTTGACGGCACATTCTTATCACATAAAACACCGAAGCAAGCCTCCACTTCATCCATCCCACTCCGATGTGATGTGCGACATATTAATCCATCTCCCCATTACCTTGGATAATAGACACGAGATACATAAAACTTTCTCTCTTGGGGATAAATTGAGCATCAAGCTTTACCTCTACGTCTTCTTCATGGGTCCCGTCACTGAATTTGCACTCCAAGTATTCTGTCTTGATTCTACTCAGTTTGAAACCTTTTGACTCCAAAGTTTGTCTCCAAACCTCCAACCTCGCGTTACTCCACTTCGCGTCTCATCAATCAACACTATATCATCGGCAAATAGCATGCACCAAGGCACTTCCCCTTGGATGTTTCGCGACAGTACATCCATCGCCAAGGCAAATAAAAACGGACTAAGAGCCGATCCCTGGTGCAACCCCATCACCAAAGGGAAATGCTCTGAATCACCACCCACAGTCCACACCCGAGTCTTAGCATCATCATACATATCCTTAATCACCCTGATGTACGCTACCGGAATGCCGCTAACCTCCAAACACCTCCACATGACCTCCCTTGGGACTTTATCATACACTTTTTCAAAGTCAATAAACTCCATATGCAAGTCCTTCTTCCTCTCCCTATACTGCTCCACTAATCTCCTTACCAGATGAATCGCTTCCGTAGTAGAATGCCCCGGCATGAATCCAAACTGATTCTAGGAAATAGACACACACCTCCTCACCCTAGCCTCCACCACCCTCTCCCAAACCTTCATAGTGTGACTCAACAGCTTGATACCACTATAATTGTTGTTATTTTGGATATCACCCTTGTTCTTATAAAACGGAACTATCGTACTCAACCTATATTATTCGGGCATCTTCTTCATCTTAAAAATAACATTAAACAGCCCAGTGAGCCACTCCAAACCTGCTCGCCCCACGCTCTTCCAGAATTCCACCGGGATTTCGTCTGGCCCCGTCGCTTTGCCCCTACACATCTTACGCATCGCCCCTTCTACCTCATCTACCGTAATCCGTCTACAGTACCCAAAGTCCCGCCGACTCTCGGAGTGCTCCAACTCACCCAACACAATGCATTTATCCCCTTCCTCGGTCAACAGTTTATGGAAGTATGTCTGCCATCTTCTCCTAATAAGTGCCTCGTCCATCAGTACTTTGCCATCCTCGTCCTTTATGCACTTGACTTGGTCTAAGTCGCGGGCTTTCCTCTCCCTCACCTTGGCCAACTGGTACAACTTCATGTCCCCGCCTTTTCCCCTGAGCTCATCGTACAAACTAGCAAATGCTGCATTCTTAGACGTCGTAACTGCTAACTTTGCCTCTTTCTTTGCCTTTCTGTAACACTCCCGATAAGTCCTTTTTTCCTCCTTGTTTGCACTCTCTACTGGCTTCAAATAAGCAGCTTTCTTAGTTTCCACATTACCTTGGACCTCTCCATTCCACCACCAGTCCCCTTTATGACCCCCAGGAGAGCCTTTCGTGACCCCTAAGACCTCTCTAGCAGTTACCCTAATGCAATTCGTAGTCATGAACTACATACTAGACGCGTCCCCCTTACTCATCCAGGCCCTCATAGCCAACAACTTCTCCCCTAACTCCTGAGCTTTGTCCTTTGTCAAGTTACCCCACTTGATCTTAGGTTGCCTGCACCCCGCCCTCTTCCTCCTACTCCTCTTGATCTCCAAGTCCATAACTAGAAGCCTATGTAGGGTCGTGAGGTGCTCACTTGGGATGACCTTGCAATCAGTGCACATACCTTTATCGCATTTCCTATAGAGAAGATAATCAATTTGAGTCTTGCCCATTGAATTCCGGAAAGTGACTAGGTGCTCTTCCCTCTTCGGAAAACTCGAGTTAGCTATAACCAAATCAAAAGCTCTAGCAAAATCCAACAGTGAATTACCCCTCTCATTCCTATCCTCAAAACTGAACCAGCCATGCACATCATCATAACCCCTAGCACTAGCCCCAATATGGCCATTGAAATCTCCGCCCTAACCATACTATCTAATACAAACAACAAAAATTAAAATATTCAAATTCCTACAGATTCATCACTGATCACATGATTTGTTTCTCCTTCTAGGAGTGCAAAGTAATCAGCTACATCCAAATGCATGAAGTCTAAATTATCTTCAGAAATAAAATTTGCTTCAACATTTTTCATTGTCTTCTTTAGGGAGGCTTGATAAAGCTCTACCAGGTGCTTTGGCGTATGACAGTTACATGACCAGTGCCTTTTTTGTCATGACCCAAAATCCTAACCTGTCGTGATAGAGCATATCGTGGTATTAGGCAAGCCGACATTTAAAAATATTCCAAACACTTTTAACAGAAAATGAATTAAAGCAGTTAAACAATGAAAGTTCTCATAAATGGGATAGAAACTCCAAAACACAACGCGGAAGTTCCCAACTATTGGGGTGTCACAGAGTACATAAGCATCTATACATCACAAGTTTGGAAAATACTCTCTCTGATAGTCTAAACTTGATACAATAATTAGAAAGATAGAAAAGGAGAGACAAGGTCTGAGAAATGCCGGCAGCTACCTTGGAATCTCCAAAAGATAAACTGTGCGCCGAAATCAACACCCACCTGTCACGCCCCGAACCTAGGGGCGAGACCGGTACCTGGTGCCTCACTTAACCTAGCGTACCAGCTTGCGACTGAGGGACTCTGAACATATAATATTATACTTTGGCCATGGGGCCACATTGCAAGACAATTTGCAAAGCAAAATATAAAACAGAACAGAAACTAGATTTGATTAAACATCAATATAAAGATGGGCCGACAAGGCCGTCATAACTACTATAGCTGACAAACCAATAAAATATATGTATGAGACCTATAAGCCTAACATACTGCACTAACCGACAAGATATGTCTACAAGTCTCTACTGATGGATGTACTATGATCGGAATAGGGGCCCAACCTATCCATAACATATATACACAATATGTACAAAAAAACCTTGACCCGGCAAATCCGAAGGACATGGAGCTTACCAATCAAGTTGAACTAGGGAAATACCTACTGAGGAGGTCTACCCGTCTGTGTATCTAAACCTGCACGCATGAAATGGAGCGTCCCCAGAAAAAGGATGTCAGTACAAAATAATGTACCGAGTATGTAAGGCAATAAAATAACTGAAAGCTGAAACTGAACTGATAATAAATTAACTAAAAGTAACTGAGAGTCAAAGATGATCTGGAGATATACTTACCTACTGATACTGACTTAACTCTCTTAATATAGTAAGTAAAATAAATGTCCGTCCCAATAAGGCTCGGTACGTGTAACTGCTTGGCCTTAGTAGGCTCGCTCATAGGCGCTCGGCCATACTAGGCTATATATCTCGGCAATTCTGGGCTCTCTCATAGGCGCTCGACCACAGTTGGCTCGGTATATAACTTACCATATGAACAGAGGTTTCCCAATAGGGGGCTGTTCATAGATTATAGCTCGATGGTGGTGGAAATATTGTAATATTGTGTGTGTATATATATATATATATATATATATATATATATATATATATATATATATATATATATAGACCCTCTGCTCTCTTGACTGGAAGAAGACAATACTTAACTGAATATAAAGTCCCTATAAGGTAGAATACTATAACTTATGAGACTAGGATAATGTACGTAAGTTCAGGAATACAAACTTCTCTTTATGCCTCGTTATCAAACTTATGTAGTTACGGGATCATGCCAAAATGAAGAAAGGTTAAGCCTTAACATACCTTATCACAATCTTTCCAATAACCAATTTGAACTCGCCTCTTCTCACCTTAATCTACAACAACGATAATAATACTATCATTAAGTTACAAAAGGTACAACTATCGCACAACGAACGACAAGCTTATTTTGTATTAAAATGGGCAGCATCTCCCCTATAATCCTTACTTCCTCCAAATTCAAGATAAAACCAACAACACAAGAACACAACAATATCAACATATATACATTATTTTCCAACCTTATATACACCACAAAATACTACAAAATAGTCCAACACACCCCAATCTCTTCATACACAAAACGGCCAACGTAGTAGTGTCAAACAACCCAAAAATATTATGAGGAACGACCAGCCCACCACCCTGAATTTATGTGGTTTTTGTCCATACCCTTCCTCCTCTAAAAATCCCTAAAATAGTAGTAAAACATGCAATCCAACAGCAACACAAAACAGACCACAAAACAATCTGCTACAAGTGAATAACTCGAACTCACGGCTTCCTATCACCGTCCCGTGAGTTCTTACAATTATAGAACGACTTTCCATACATCTCCAAAATAAAAAATGAATAAAAGGGAGAGGTAAACTTACCTTATTTGTTGAATAACTTAGCTTCTATCTTGGTTCTTCAAACTCTAGGTTTTACCTCCAACTAGAACTTGAAAAGGAGAGAAATTCATTTAGGGTTTGTGTGTAATTTTTGGGTGGATGTTTGCAGGAGTTTAGGACTGGTTATTGTTCTCTATTATCAATGTATTATATAAATGGAATATTCCTTTAATAGTTCTCTTTGGACAACCCGAACTGGCCCATTTTCGGACTCTCATTTAAGCAAGTAGGTGACACACCTACTTGTCACATAGCAGCTTGCGCAGTCTCACAAAAACTCATATATCTCTCTACTCCGATGTTGTATTCAAAAACAGTTTAATGCGTTAGAAAATAGACTCATAGATATTCAATTTTATAGGTGTAACACCCCGTAACTCTAAGTATATTGGGAGAAAATCGCAGTTACATTTGACCCAAATTTCAGTAAAACTTATGAATGTAAGATGTGATGACTTTCATCTACTTTTGTTCCAGAACTCGCTTGACTTCAAAACATAACACATTACTATCATACGACTAACATAACTCATAACATAACCTCCTTATCATGTTAAGCACCCTAGTCTCACCCCAAAAGTACATGTTATAACATTCCCAACTTGTCGACTTTCGACGAAATATTATTTTCTTCAATTCCTTTAGCTTCTAAACCTTCCAACCCTCATTGTACTTGTTGTTCATGATCTTCAATATTTTTAAAATTTGAGGTAACATGATTAAATTACTTTATATACTTTCAAAGAAGATCTCATTTTTGGTCCTACATTAGTTTGCTTACGACGCACTTTTACGTACAAAAATATAGGGTGTAACATCATTCCCCCCTTGGGAACATTTGTCCTCGAATGTTTACTCTTAGAGACTTTGGAAAATTTTGCCAAAGTCTCCTTTATACGCTAGACTAAAACCAACCTGCATGCATCCAGAAAATATACTATACATGCCACACATGGCCTACTATCCTGAATTGACACTTGGCCTCACACGACCGTCAATCATAAATACTGAAAGTCAAAAATAAGAGCTTACCTGATGACCTACTGGTCTGAATAGAGTTGTGCTGATGTTTCCCATCTCGAGCCATATCTTCAGTTTGAAATAAGTGGGGGGGTATTTAAACTTCATCTCTTCCTCCGCTTTCCACGTCATCTCTTCCACATTCTTCCTTTTCCATAAAACCTTCATGAAGGCTACCTCCTTATTTTGTAGCTTGCGGATTTGTCGGTCTAGGATGGAAACTGGAACTTTCTCGTATGACAAGTCATCCGTAATCTGTACATTATCAGTGGGCACCACTCGGGAAGGATCACCAATGCACTTTCGTAGTATAGATACGTGAAAAACCGGATGGACAAACTCCAATTTCGAGGGAAATTCTAACTCATAAGCTACTTGGTCCACTCTCAGAATAATCCTATAAGGCCCAATATACTGTGGGCTAAGCTTTCCTTTCTTGCCAAACCTCATCACGCCCTTCATAGGTGACAGCTTTAAGAATACCCAGTCATTAACCTCAAACTCTAAGTCGCGTCGTCGCATGTCAGAATATGACTTCTGAGGACTTTGGGCTACCAACAGTCGCTCCTGGATAAGCTTCACCTTCTCTATGGCCTACTGAATCAAGTCTAGCCCATGTAACCCAGATTCTCCAACATCAAACCACCATATAGGAGATCTGCACTTACACCCATACAAAGCCTCGTACAGAGCCATATGGATACTGGAGTGGTAACTGTTATTAAATGGAAACTCGATAAGAGGTAGATGTTCATCCCAACTTCTTTTAAAATCTAACACACATACTCATAACATATCTTTGAGCGTCTGAATTATGCGCTCGACTTGTCCATTAGTCTGTGGATGAAAAGTTGTGCTGAGATTCACCTGAGTCCCTAGACCTCTCTAAAATGACCTCCAGAAATATGTTGTAAACTGGGCCCACAGTCAGATATAATAGATATTGGTACTCTGTGCAACCGCACTATCTCCTTAATATATAACTTTACATAATCTTTGGCTGTATTTATCGATCTGACCGGTAGGAAATGGGGTGATTTCGTGAGCTTATCGACTATCACCCATATAGAATCAAACTTACGATGAGAACGAGTCAAACCCGTGACAAAGTCCATGTTTATCGCCTCCCATTTCCACGTCGGGATGTCTATAGCCTTCATTAGCCCTCCAGGCTTCTGGTGCTCTACCTTCACTTGTTGGAAACTAGGGCATTGGGCGAAAAACTTAGCAATGTTCTTCTTCATATCGATCCACCAGTACACATCCTTAATGTCATGATACATCTTCGTCGACCCAGGATAAATGGAGTACCACGAATAAGATGCCTCTAACATAATCCCGTCTCGTAGCCCTGCTATATCTGGGACACATAAACGACCCCTGTATCTAAGAACTCTATCTTCCTTGAGATCTAACAATGACTTCTTCTACTGCGGAACTCGCTCTCTCAACTCGACTAACTCTAGGTCCTCGTACTGCCTTTCCTTGATTTCAGCTATGAGAGATAATTTTGTAGTGTTTTGGAGTACAAGTCCACCATCGTCAGAATATACTAACGGAACCCCCAAACAATCCAAATGATGAATATCTCTAGCTAATTCTCTTTTCTCAGCCTCTACATGTGCTAAGCTACCCATAGATCGCCGACTTAAGGCATCTGCTACAACATTAGCTTTCCCTGGATGGTAGAGAATGTTAACATCATAATCTTTTAATAACTCTAGCCATCTCCTCTGACGCAAATTCAAACTCTTTTTGTTTGAAGATATATTGCATGTTTTTATGACCTGTAAATACAACAACATGAACACCATATAAATAATACTGCCATATCTTAAGTGCATGGACAACCGCATCTAACTCGAGGTCGTGGGTCGGATAATTCCTCCCGTGCTTCCTCAACTGCCTTGAAGCATACGCAATTACCTTCCCATGTTGCATCAGGACATATCCTAACCCGACACCTGAGGCATCACAATACACGGCATAACCCTCTAGAACCTCTGGAAGTGTTAGAACTGGCGCTGAGGTCAACCTATTCTTAAGCTCTTGGAAACTCTCCTCGTAAGCCTCTGTCCACTAAAACTTAGCTGCTTTCTGAGTCAGCATCGTCAATGGTGCCGAAAGGGAAGAAAAACCCTCTACGAACCTCTGATAGTAGACTGCTAAGCCTAGAAAACTACGAACCTCTATCGGAGTGGTAGGTCTAGGCCAGGATTTCACGGCCTCAATCTTCTGAGTGTCTACCTTTATACATTCAACGGATACAATATGCCCCAAGAATGCTAATGATTTAAACCAGAACTCATATTTAGAAAACTTAGCATACAACTTACGATCACGGAGGGTTTGGAGTACTGCTCGCAAGTGGTCTGCATGCTCCTCCTCTGAATGTGAATAAACCAGAATATCATCAATAAATACTATCACGAACAGATATAAAAATGGTCAGAATAGGTTATTCATCAAGTCCATAAATATGGCGGGTGCATTCGTCAACTCGAAGGACATGACAAGGAACTCGAAGTGGCCATATCGGGTCCTGAAGGCTGTCTTCGGAATATCTTTCTCTCGAGCTCTGACCTGGTGGTACCCCGATCTCAAATCTATCTTTGAAAAGAATCTATCCCCCTGTAACTAATCAAACAAGTCATCGATCCTTGGAAATGGATACTTATTCTTAATGGTTACCTTGTTCAGCTGCCTATAATCGATACACATCCTCAGTGAGCTGTCTTTCTTCCGTACAAACAGTATTTGTGCACCCCAAGGTGGGGTACTGGGTCTGATGAAACCTTTCTCCAACAAATCTTTTAACTGCTCCTTCAACTCCTTCAATTCGGCAGGTGCCATTCTATACGGAGGGATGGATATTGGTTGAGTTCCCGGAAGTAAATCGATGCTAAAATCAATCTCTCGCTCTGGAGGAATACCTGGAAGCTCATATGGAAACACATCTGACTCTCTGACTACAGGAATAGACTGAAGTTTAGGTATCTCAGCATTTGCATCTCTAACTCGCACAATATGATAAATGCACCCTTTTGCGATCATTTTCCTCGCCTTCAAATAGGAAATAAACCTACCTCTAGGTGTCACTGTATTACCTACCCATTCAAGGACTGGCTCACCCAAAAAATGAAATCTGGTTGCCTTTGCTCGACAATCAACTGTGGCATAGCAAGCTACCAACCAGTCCATGCCTATGATAGCATCAAAATCCATCATCTCTATCTCAACTAGGTCGGCTGAGGTCTGACGGCTACAAACTGTCACCGTAGAACCACGGTAAACCCGTCTAGAAATAATCAGTTCTCTGACTGGTGTAGATACTACAAAAGGATCACTTAACATTTAAGGCATTATACCAAACTTCCCCGTGACAAATGGGGTAATATACGATAAAGTAGATCCTGGATCTATCAAGTCATAAGCATCGTGAGAGAAAATGGTCAATATACCTATCACAACGTCTGGTGAAGACTCCTGGTCATGTCGACCCTCTAAAGCATAGATACGGTTCTGATTACCACCTGAACTGGAACCCCTACCTCTACCAGCCGAAGACTAAGACTCATGCCCTGAAGGATTCACGGACATAGATGATCCTGTTGTTGAACTCGTTGGTTATGCATACCCTCAGAATCTCTATTTAGGCAATCTCGCATCATATGCCTCGGACGCCCATATGTATAACAAGCATCGAAACCTGCTCGGCATTGGCCCAAGTGTCCTCTTCCACAGATGTCACACCGCGATGGAGATGACCATGTCTGCTCTAAACCTCGTTGTCGCTGCAAACCCGACGCCCGTGAGCTCTCACCTAGTCCTGACTAAGTATAGCGATCATACCTGTAACCCTGTAACTGAGGTGGCGGAGGACTAGGTGGCTGTCTGAAGTACTGGGGCCTATAACTACCCTGAGACCTGGAAAATCTCATCCTCTTACGCTTTCCTTTCTCATTCCTCTCTGTACCCTGCTGCCGACGCCTGCCCCTTTCTATATTCTGGGTGAATGCCTGAATCCGGGAGATATCCATACAATCCTGCAATGCAGCGGTGGAACATGTCTCGGTCAACACTGGAGCCAACCCTGATATAAACTTGTGGATCTTGTCCCGCATAGTAGCAACTATAGATGGAGCATATCTAGCCAATCAGTCAAAACGGAGACTATACTCTCGAGCACTCATATTGCCCTACTTGAGGGCTAGAAGTTGATCGACTCAAGCCTGTCGGATCTCCCGCGGTAAGTACTGGTCAAGGAAGGCATCTGAAAAGTTCTTCCAAACAGCTAGAGGTGTATCACGTCCCCTGGACCTATCCCATCCCTCGTACCAAAGGATGGCTATATCTCGGTGTCGAAAAGCTGCTAGCTCAACTGCCTCTTTCTCCGTGACATGCATAACCCGAAAGATCCTGCGAAGTTGATCTATGAAATCCTGTGGGTCCTCCCTCAGATCTGTCCCCTTGAACTCTGGGGGACTCAAAGCAATAACCTCTCGGACCCTTGAACTCCCAGACCCCTTAGAAGATCCTGCACTAGCTGATGCCCTAGCCTGTTGCAGGGTAGCTACCAATTGTGTCAGCAAATGCACCGCACTTATCAAGTCAGGATCTGATGGAAGTGAAGGGGGAACTGGATGTGCGGTATCCCTAGGAATCTCCTCAGGTGGTGGAGGAGCCAATAATGGTTTAATAGGGGTCTCTCCCTATGCCTTAGACTAGGCCCCATCTACTAGGGGTACCCTACTAATCCCCTTACCTGCTGTTGTATCTCTCATATGGCTAGACGTAGTCTTCCTAGTCACCATCATATGTGTATGCAAACACCATCACATATGTTTAACTCAAATTTCCTAGAACTCAGTTCTACATCACGATTTAGATTTGAAAGAAGGGTAACCAACTCCTAAATGTCATGTAGTTCCCTACTTATATAATGTGGTGCACAACACATCTATAAACAAGACCCTACTAGACACGGCTTGTAGACTCCCTAGGATAGAACTTCTCTAATACCAAGTTTGTCACGCCCCGAACCTGGGGGGCGAGACCAGTACCCGGTGCCTAACTTAACCTAGCGTACCAACTTGTGACTAAGGGACTCTGAACATATAATGTCATACTTTGGCCATGGCGCCACATTGCAAGACAATTTGCAAAGCAAAATATAAAACAGAACAGAAACTAGCTTTGATTAAACATCAATATAAAGTTGGGCCGACAAGGCCGTCATAACTACTATAGCTGACAAACCAACAAAATATACGTACGAGGCCTACAAGCCCAACATACTGCACTAACTGACATGATATGTCTACAAGCCTCTACTGATGGATGTACTGTAATCGGAATAGGGCCCCGACCTACCCATAACATATATACACAATATGTACACAAAACCCTAGACCCGGCAACTCCGAAGGACGTGGAGCTTACCGATCAAACTGAACTCAGGCAACACCTACTGAGGAGGTCTACCCGTCTGTCTATCTGAATCTGCACGCATAAAATGCAACGTCCCCAGAAAAGGGACGTCAGTACAAAATAATGTACCGAGTATGTAAGGCAATAAAATAACTGAAAGCTGAAACTTAACTGATAATAAAATAACTAAAAGTAAATGGGAGTCAAAGATGATCTGGAGATATACTTACCTGCTGATACTGACTCAACTCTCTCAATATAGTAAGTAAAATAAATGTCCGTCCCTATAAGGCTCGGTACGTGTAATTGCTCGGCCGTAATAGGCTCGCTCATAGGCGCTCGGCCATACTAGGCTATATATCTCGACCATTCTGGGCTCGCTCATAGGCGCTCGACCACAGTAGGCTTGGTATATAACTTACCATATGAACAGAGGTTTCCCAATAGGGTAAAGCCTCGATAAGGAAGAATATTGTAACTTATGAGACTAGGATAATGTACATAAGTTCAAGAATATGAACTTCTCTTTATGCCTCGTTATCAAACTCATGTAGTTACGGGATCATGCCAAAATGAAGAAAGGTTTAGCCTTAACATACCTTATCACAATCTTTCCAATCACCAAGTTTAACTCGCCTCTTCGCACCTTAATCTACAACAACGATAATAATACTATCATTAAGTTACGAAAGGTATAACTATCGCACAATGAACGATAAGCGTATTTTGTATTAAAACAGGCGGCATCTCCCCTATAATCCTTACTTACTCCAAATTTAAGATAACACCAACAACACAAGAACACATTAATATCAACATATATACATTATTTTCCAACCTTATATACACCACAAAATACTACAAAACAACCCAACACACCCCAATCTCTTCATACACAAAACGGCCACCGTAGTAGTGTCAAACGACCCGAAAATGTTACGACGAACGACCAGCCCACCATCCTGAATTTATGTGGTGTTTCTCCACACCCTTACTCCTCCAAAACTCCATAAAATAGCAGTAAAACAAGCAATTCGACAGCAATATAAAATTTTCCGCTACAAGTGAATAACTCAAACTTACGACTTCCTATCACCGTCCCGTGAGTTCTTACAATTATAGAACAACTTTACATACATCTCCAGCAAAAAAATGGATAAAGGAGAGCAGTAAAATTACCTTATTTCTTGAATAACTCAACTCCTATCTTGGTTCTTCAAGCTCTAGGTTTTATCTTCAACTAGAACTTGAAAATGAGAGAAATTCAATTAGGGTTTGTGTGTGATTTTTGGGAGGATGTTTGAGGGGATTTAGGTCTGGTTATTGTGCCCTCTTATCACTGTATTATATGAACGAAATAGACCTTTAATATTTCTCTTTGGACGACCCGAACTGGCCATTTTCGGACTCTCATTTAAGCAAGTAGGTGACACACCTACTTGTCACCTAGCAGCTTGTGCAGTCTCACAAAACGCATATATCTCTCCATTCCGATGTCGTATTGACAAACAGTTTAATGCGTTAGAAAATAGACTCATAGATATTAAATTTTATAGGTGGCGTAACTCTAAGTATATTAGGAGAAAAGCGCAGTTACATTTGACCCAAATTTCAGTAAAACTTATGAACGTAACTTGTGATGACTTTCAACGACTTTTGCTCCACAACTCTCTTGACTTCAAAACATAACACATGACTATAATACGACTAACATAACTCATAACATAACCTCCTTATCATGTTAAGCACCCTAGTCTCACCCCAAAAGTGCATGTTATAACATTCCCAACTTGTCGACTTTCGACGAAACATTAATTTCTTCAATTCCTTTAGCTTCTGAACCTTCCAACCCTCACTGTACTTGTTGTTCATGATATTCAATATTTTTAATATCCGAGGTAATATGATTAACTTACTTTATATACTTTTAAAGATGAACTCATTTTTGGTCCTACATTAGTTTGCTTACGACGCACTTTTACGTACGAAAATATAGGGTGTAACACCATTGTGTCAGAAAACACCTGGATCTATACACGAAGTGCAGGGTGTAGCGTGAGTACAACCAACTCAGTAAGTAACAAGACTAAGAACCCGTTGATTTGAAGTAGCTGATAAGCATTAGGTGCTGAAAAGCACTTTTAAGTGCTGAAACTGATTTAATAAATAAGCAGTTACGTGACTGGATACAAGTGCTGAAATTGATAATAAGCGGCTGCAGTATTTGATAAAAAAGTGTTGATAAGCTCTTTTTCTGTTAAACTGGCTTAAATAACCTTAGAAGTGTTTACACTTATAAGGGCGTAATTTCTTCAAATTTTTAGATTCCAAATCGATCCAAATACAAAATATTCTATTTGTCATTTTATTTTAAATACAACTGTGCTTAGATAAGATAATTTTTATGATAAATATAATTTATTTTATAATAAGCATATAATCATAAGTTATAATAATTAATAAATTGATAAAAGTTTCTCAGTAAAAAATAAACCTAAATACGACAAAATATTTGAAGAGAAACAAACATTGTATTTATCACCACAACACTTAGAAAGCAACACACCAAAAATTTGATATGTCCTCATTTATTACATACAGTTCAAAGATTAATACACAATCACATAGATATAAATATGCAAAGGAATAGAGAATTTGCTTGTCTTAAATAGTCAATGAGCATTGCAAACTTGAAGAGGAGGGAAGAGTGGGGAGGGGGGATTGAAATAGTACTTGAGGCAGCGAGTATCAATGTAAGAGTTTTGTTCTAAAAAGAATATTTTAAGGATAAAATAGTAAAAATTTTGGTCAAACTTAAAGTGCTTATAAGCTAAAAATTTATAAGCTGGGGTGACTAGCTTATGGCTTTTGGCTTCTTTTTTTGACTTATAAGCATTTTTAACTTTACCAAATGCGTAGATAGGCCGAAAAGTTCTTATAAGCTAGTTTGACCAGCTTATAAGCTTAGCCAAACACCCTCTAAATAAAGAACTGAAAGTAGTGACGAGCTTCACAATCAAAGTTCAATTACATTGATTTCAATATAGGAAAGTAGGCATGCTTTCAAGTTCGACAATTAAGGCCAAAACAGTTAATTCATGTAAAGTTCAACTAAAACAACAGATAACATCTCTCAGAGATTTCAAGACAATGATATATGACAGCGGAAGTGCAGCAATAATGAAGTCAATGCATCTTCTTAGAGCAACAATCACTCAGTACTCCCATACACTCCAACCTCACAATCACTCTTTCCTCACAATCACTCATTCCTCTTAATCACTCAGCACTCGCATTAGGAGGTACCTGCGCTCACTAGGGGTGTGTATAGACTCCGGAGGGGTTCCTTCAGCCTAAGCGCTATGACAAGCCAATCATGGCATATATCAGTAAAACATGTTGTAGCGAGCAACCCGATCCCATAAATTTCCTCACAATCAGTCCCTCAACCCACTAAGTTATCAACATCTCTATTCTCTCGGGCTCTCAGAAATCATGATAAGTAGCCCAACAACAATAATACGATGCTTCAATAATGAACAATAGAGACTGAGATGTAATATACAAATAAAACTGTGACTGAGTACAAAATAACAATTTAGCAGATAATTTGACATGTACACGACATCTGTGGGTCCATACAGTGCCAACACATAGTTTAAACATGATTTCGAACATGATTTGTGGTTTAATTTCTCTAATACATGGAGAATCAACTACACAATTCCATGGAATTTGACCAAGTCACAATTCCTACGGTGCACGCCTACACACCCGTCACCTAGCATGTGCGTCATCTCAAAACCAAATACATGACACGTAATACGAGGTTTCGTAATCTCAGAACCAAATTTAGAACTGTTACTTACCTCAATCCGAGCAAATCTCTACTCCAATACACCCTTGCCTCGCGAAACGACCTCTGAATGCCTCGAATCTAGCCATAAACAATTTGATATAATCAATACGGGCTAAAGGAATCAACTCCATAAGAAAGTGCTAAGTTATTAATCAAAAGTCAAAAATCGACTCAAAAGTCGGCCCTCAGGCCCACGTCCCAAAATTTGATAAAAGTCACAAAACCCGAAAGTCCATTCAACTACGAATCCAACCATACCAAATTTATCAATATCCGACACCAAATCATCACCCAAATTCCCAAATCAAACTCTCCAAATCCCTAGCCTCAAAATCCCAATTTACACCTTAAATACACACCAACTAGGTGGGAAAATCAATGGGGAAACAAGATTATTGATAAAAAATGAGCACAAGGGACTTACCTCAAGAATCGCCAAAACACGAGCTCAAAATGCTTGAAATGAAGAAAATCGCGAACCCTTGCATTTAAGTGTTCTGTCACGTAGTAACGCTTCTGCGGCATCGCAGAAGCGACATCATACACACATCTGCAGCTCCTCCCACTCCTGCGGTCCCTCACTCATTTTCTGCGAGCATCCAAGCCGCTTCTGCAGACCAAGCTCACCTGCCCAGTTCCGCTTCTGTGGTCCCCCTGCCGCATCTACGGTCACGCAGGTGTAGAATTCCCTATCGCACATGCGCACCTTCCGCTTCTGCGCACCTCTCACTGCACCTGCGGCCATGAAGGTGCGGAAAACTCCTCGCTTCTGCGACCATCTGCACACTCCCCTCCAAACTCGCACCTGCAATCAAAGCTCTGCAGGTGTGGTTACACCAGCAGAGGTCCAACTTCAGCAATCTCTCAACTTCAACTTTTGACCCGTTAACCCTCAGGAATCAACCCGAGGCCCCTGGGACCTCAATTAAACATACCAACAAGTCCTAAAATCTTATACGAACTTAGTCGAGCCCTCAAATCACATCAAACAACTTCAAAAATACGAATCGCACCCTAATTCAAGCCTATTGAAACCAAGGAAGTTCAACTTCTACAAATGACGCCGAAACTTAACAAATCATGTTTGATTGACCCCAAATTTTGCACACAAGTCACATTTGATATTAAAGACCTACTCCAACTTCCGGAATCGGAATTCGACCCCCATATAAAAAAGTCCACTCTATGTCAAACTTTTCAAAGATTCAACTTTTACAATTTCAAGCCTAATTCCACAACGGACCTCCAAATCACAATCGGGACTCACTCCTACGTCCAAAATCACCCAACAGAGCTACCAGAACCATCAAAACTCTATTCTGGAGTCGTTTACTCATAGATCAACATCCAATCAATCTTTTCAACTTAAGTTTTCAACTTTGAGACTAAGTGTCTCATTTCATTCTGAAATCTCTCCGAACCCAAACCGACTACCCTATCTATAAAGTACAAAATGAGCAGTAAATGGGGGAAATGGGTTAGAACTCTCAAAATGACCGGTCGGGTCATTACACTTTTCCTCCACATCTATAGCATGTATTTTCTGTATTTGTTGCTTGCACCGCTTCATGATTTTGTTCTTTCCTTTTCCACTACTGGTGGTGAGGAGAGTTCTTTGGTGCATTATTATTTCCATGATTAGAGTTTCTTCCCCAACCATGGCCATGACCACGACTGGGGCCAGAACCTCTTTCACGCTTAGCTTGGTGAATGTTCGCCTCATTCACTTTAGGGAATGGACAAGAACCAGTAGGTCGACTTTCATGTTTTTTCATTAATAGCCCATTATCTTGCTCAGCCACAAGAAGATGTGAAAGAAGTTCAGAATACTTTTTTAATTCCATCTCTCGATATTGATGCTGCAGGAGCATATTCGAGGCATGAAAAGTGGTGAAAGTTTTCTCCAACATATCATGATCAGTAATATTATCCCCATATAATATTATCCACATCTATAGCATGTATTTTCTGTATTTGTTGCTTGCACCGCTTCATGATTTTGTTCTTTCCTTTTCCACTACTGGTGGTGAGGAGAGTTCTTTGGTGCATTATTATTTCCATGATTAGAGTCTCTTCCCCAACCATGGCCATGACCACGACTGGGGCCAGAACCTCTTTCACGCTTAGCTTGGTGAATGCTCGCCTCATTCACTTTAGGGAATGGACAAGAACCAGTAGGTCGACTTTCATGTTTTTTCATTAATAGCCCATTATCTTGCTCAGCCACAAGAAGATGTGAAAGAAGTTCAGAATACTTTTTGAATTCCATCTCTCGATATTGATGCTGCAGGAGCATATTCGAGGCATGAAAAGTGGTGAAAGTTTTCTCCAACATATCATGATCAGTAATATTATCCCCATATAATTTCGATTGTGAAATAATTCTGAACATTAGCAGAATTATACTCACTGATAGATTTAAAATTTTGTAGCCTTAAATGATTCTAGTCATAATGTACCTGTAGAAGAACGACCATCTTCAGGTGGCCATATCTATCTTTCAAATTATTTCACAGTATAACTGGATCTTTAACAGTGAGATATTCCATTTTCAAGCCTTTATCAAGTCGATGGCGTAGGAATATATTGCCTGTCTTGGTTTGATACTTGATTTTTATCCTTAATGGTGTATGCCAGACCCATCACATCAAGATGAATTTCAGCGTCAAACACCCAAGACATGTAGCTTTTACCCGATATATCCAGGGCTACAAATTCAAGTTTAGAAAGATTTGAAATTATTTAGAAAAAGAAAGTTCGTACCTCTGATACTTTCTAAGTATTTGCTCGAGATGGTAGAGTCTCATTCTGATAACGTGTTATGAAATAAAAACAATATAGCAAGAACTATGTAATTAGCTATAACTTAACATAAGAAGGGAATGATAATATTAGAAGAGAGTATTTCTATGTTTTCAGTGCGTCTCAAATAGGTTCATCAATGAACCTATTTATAGACATAATTCATTATTACAAAAACCAATCCAAAATTTGTTATGAATCTATAACCAATCCAAAACCTATTATAAATACATAACTAATCCGACATCGGTTATGAATACATAACCAATCCGAAACATGTTATGGAATACATAACCAATCCAAACGTGTTACGGAAGACATCCACCGTTGCAAGTTTATAACACATTTAGCTTTTTTGGTGTTTTATAAAAATAAGAAACTTTCAACAATAAAGAATAAACAGCTTTCTTAATTGTGAGAGTTATCCCCCCCCCCCAAAAAAAAAACGTAGTCTCTCTTCTATTTTGCTTTTTCTCGATTGGACCCCAACTTGGCCCCCACTAAATTCGTGGTCCATAATAAAAGTTTAGTGGTTCCAACTAGTAGTAGTTTTATTTGCTAAATGAAGAAAAGAAACGTAGGAAAAATAATTGTGATTGCAAAATCCTGAATGTTTAAATTTAGAAATTTGTTGTTAGTGGTGGATCAAATTTCATATAATTGTTAATCACACGATATTGAAGTTGAAGTTAATAGTTTCAATTTACACTTAAATCCTTCACAAATGTAAAGATTCTTATCTCACCAAAGTGGTCCATAAATAAAATTATTGTCATATTATGAAGTTTGACCATCATTACTCTCTTCTTTTATTTTCATATATTCTCTGAAATTATAATCAGGAGTATAATATCACCTTTTATATAAGATAAATAATAAGTACCCCAAATTCCATATAAAATTTATTCCCGGTTTGACTAATACTAATAATCAAATGGTGGATAGATATAATCTCAAATTTAATACATCAATTAGGATACAATCCCAAGCATTTTCTCGGACTATTGAAAAATAAGCTTTTGTAGCATTTTTGTTAACATATTCCGCCAAAATTGTATTTCGACCAAGCTCTAAGAGAAACTTTCTGATTATTTTTGAAATTTTGAAAAATCCAAAAATTCTGATTTACTTTTAACAAAAACTGCTTTCCAAATTTCTGATTTAACCACAGTCCATTCCAAAAATTAAATAAACAAATACATAATAACATAAAATTAAAAGAAAAGGAAAAGGAAAAAAAGTTCAACTGAATAGTGATGAAAACTAGCTCACAGTAAGTAGCTCCAGTACTTGCTTTCCTTTGATTTGGTTACACAACAGTGGTTAAAATTTTACCTAAAAATAACTTTAAAAAAACCATTTCCAATCCCTAAAAAGCTTTCAACTTTTCAACAATGGCGATCACTTCGCCATCGGCTCCGACTTTCTCGGCGTCTCTCTGCTGCACTCGCACCGACTCAGCCGCCGTTCCAGCTCGTTCACTCAAATCCTCGCCGATCCAAACTAGGTTCCAAAATCGACGATTCACGTTATCCTGTCGGCTCGATTCATCTTCCTCCGTACCTTCAAATGGCTTCGACGGTGATCTTCAGTACGAGCTTCAGCATGGCAGCGTGTCGACTCACTATCGCCGGCGAGGTTCACCGGTGTTCGTCACACTTCCGGTTGATGCCGTCAGCTTACCGGCAGGGATTATGAAGAGGAAGAAGGCGATGGCGCAGTCGTTTCGTGCTTTGGCGGCGGCGGGAGTTGAAGGAGTTGTGATGGAGGTGTGGTGGGGGCTGGTGGAGAGGGAATTGCCCAGGGTTTATAATTGGCAAGGGTATTTGGAGATTGTGGTTTTGGCTAGACGATGCGGTTTGAAAGTTCGAGCTGTAATGGCTTTTCATCAGTGCGGTACTGGGCCTGATGATCCCTTCTGGTTGGTACACTTTCAAAAGTTCAATCTATTACACACATAAATGACATTTGTTTTGCTTCCTCGTTCAGACACGTTTAGCTTTGTTTTGTTTTGAAAAGGAAACATATTTCTCAAAACACAATATATTATCTTAAAGAATAGAATGTCTATCAACAATAAGTAGGCCTCAATCCCAAACAAGCTGAGGTTGGCTATATGAACCCTCGCTGACCATATTTAAGCTCAACTCATGTCTAAGAATAGAATGTCTATCTTTAAAAAAAGATGAATGTCTATCTACTACAAGTGTTTCATATTATTGACTGCTGCATTAATTTAGGTCTAGTTGCATTTGTCATTCATTGGTTGAATCTTTTGAACAATATTTGCCTGTAGTGTGATCAAAATGTACGCTTAAATGTGTCTCTTTTGTTGTTCTAGTAAGTTTGCAATTTGAATTGTGTAGATTTTTTGTGTTCTAGCAAAGCATTAGGGCTTAGTTGAGGGTGTTTAAGTAGGTAAATGAAGTTTATGGATTGTGTGATTCGGAATATTGGAAACAGTACTTAAGTGTTTGTTATATTCACCTTATACAGCTCAGACACCTTTAATTAGTTTTAGTGATGGCATTTTTGGAATGTAGTAAGAGAAGCTGCTTGGACTGTCTTGGAGTTAGATTCGACTGAATGATTGTCCTTTATATGGAACAAGTTAGCATTTTTATTTAGTGGGATACAGATTCAGAATGCTTAGTGCTATGAGAGGAAAGCTCAAGATTCTAAAGATATTAGCAAAAGGAATATTGATTTGTTCAGTTGCATTTAAGGAAATGCTGGCCATTTGTTCTTTATTAGGTTTTGGGTATCGCTTTCCCATTTTGTTATCATTCTATAGGTAAAAATCAAGATCACCCTAGTCTGAAGAATGAACTCATATATCTACCCATGCGACGTTCTCTTTTCCTGATAAAGATATCTACCCACTCTATATTGTTTTTCCTTTTGCTTGAAGCCTAAGAGAGGACTAATTGTTGCCTGGAATAAAGCTTAATACTGATTAATGTATTTATGCTAAAAGTTGCAATGACTAAGTTAGTTGTCATCATTGTGGTAGTTCTTTGTGTTGTTATTTACTTGTTCCTATTCTTACTCTCGAGCCGAGGGTCTTTGGGAAACAACCTCTGCCCCCAAGGGTAGGGGTAAGGTCTGCGTACACGTTACCCTCCCCAGACTCCACTTGTGGGATCCCACTGGGTTGTTATTGTGGCGGTTCTTCGTAGGCACCAGTAAAGAAGTGAGTTTGATGGTTATTTTGCTAGCAATGGCTAGCATTGTTTTCAGCTGGTTCTAGTCTGACTATGTTTGTGGGTAACTAAGAGAATATGAAGAGAAGTGTTTGGTTATGCAGAAGAGCATTTATCTTCTGATGGCCTTTTCTGCAGCTGGTGAGTCAGTGGAACATCTGTATCCAACAATAGATTCCGCATTACAGAATGCTCTCTCCTCTGTTTGTAAACCTTGATTAGAAGTTGGAGCTATAGTTGTTTAGCTTTTATGGTTTTAGGGTAGTTGCAGGTGGCAAACTATATTTTATCCTAATCTAAATTAAGTTCTCACTGGGGTAACACTTTAGATTAGAGAATTGATTTGTAATTTATGGAGGATTTGTTCTAGAACTTATTGCCAAAACATGGCGGGCTGGATTGGGAGAAAGTTTATAATAAGTTCTCATTGGGGAACTTTTTTAGATTAGGGTTAATTATTTTTATATGTATGTATGGCTGACCCCAACTTATTTGGTATTGGGGCGTAGTTGTTGTAGGAGTTTTCACGGGTCTAGTTACTAAACTTGGCCTGTATTATAAGACGAGTGTCAGCCTAATTTTAGCTATAAATTGAAAAAAGAGCATGTGTGATGTGATTCTGAGCCGGCTTTAAATTATCTTCTCCAATTTGTGTGGAGGGTGAATGTCCGGAGTTAAGGAATCCAAAAATAGGTCACGGAATGTGATGGCATGCAATGAGAAGCTTAGGGTGTCCATATAAACATCACAGGTGTCATTTCTATGTGATGATACTACTACAAATAAACCAGATTGTTCCTGTAAGATTGCCCTCCCAAATACACTAAGATAACGGAAATGAAAACAAAACTTGCTATATTCACTGGAGCAGGGTGGAAAGAAATAATTGCAAAAGATAATCCGTTGGAACAGAGAAAAAAGCTCAACAGTTACCCAAGACATGCCTCACTAGACTATTGTAGAATAGGGTGAAGCCCCAGGCATACAAATGGAAATATAACTGTAAGTTTTAGAGAGTAGAGAGTTGGTGTTATAGGCTTGTTTTGCCCAATATCTTCAATTCTGGAACGGGTGTGATGCATTACTTGGATACACCTGTTACTGACAGATTTCGATATAAACTGTTGTAGTCAGAGTTTGTGCCTCATCTGTTTTATGTACTTTTGCCAGCTTAAGTGTTGTGCCAGCTTGCTCTCCTTTCCTCTGCAGTTCCCTTGGAAATGATTTCTGCTAGTGATTAATTCACAATCTGAAATTTTCTCCTTTTTGCTGCTGCCAGGATTCCCCTTCCTAGGTGGGTTTGTGAAGAAATGGATAAAGATCCAGATTTAGCATATTCAGACAGGTTCGGGCGACGAAATATGGAATACATATCCCTAGGGTGTGATGTTCTTCCCGTTTTGCACGGACGATCTCCAATCCAAGCATATGCTGAATTTATGAGGAGCTTCCGTGACACCTTCAGACCATTTCTTGGTGGTGTCATAACTGTATGATGCTCACTTAATACTTCACCTACTAATTTTTAATGGTATTATACCTATGCAATTTGACTTTATGTTACAGGGGATCCAAGTTGGAATGGGTCCTGCTGGTGAGTTAAGATATCCTTCATGCCCTTTACAGAAGCTGAGCTGGACATGGCGCTCACGTGAACTTGGCGAATTCCAATGCTATGACAAGGTGTGAAAAGACTGACGTTATGTATCTCCAGTGATTTTTTCTTGTCATTCCTATCCAACCAAATTTGTGATTGTCTTCTTTTAAACTGGCAGTACATGCTTGCATCTTTAAATGCTTGTGCTGGGGAGATAGGGATGCGTGAGTGGGCCAATGGCGGCCCTATTGGTGCCAGTAATTTAATGCAGGATCCTGAAAGCACAGAGTTCTTTAAAAGTGATGGTTCTTGGAACACACCATATGGGGAGTTCTTCCTTGCATGGTATTCAGGGATGTTGCTGCTTCATGGTGAGAGGATTTGCAGGGAAGCAGAGACCACATTTCGTGGTCTTGAAGTTAATTTGTCAGGCAAAGTGGCTGGGATTCACTGGCATTATGGTACGCGGTCTCACCCTTCAGAGTTAACGGCTGGATACTACAATACATCAATTCGAGATGGTTTCTTGCCAATTGCTCGCATGTTTGGTAGGTATGGTTTTACCATGTGCTGTACATGTTTTGAAATGCGGGATGCAGAAGAGCAGCAGATGAATCCTGTCAGTAGTCCCGAAGGTTTTGTAAAACAACTTTTGCTTGCCGCTAGGATATGTGACATTCCCCTGCAAGGTGAAAACACTGCAAGTAGCTTGGATGACGAATCATATCAACAGGTGTTAAGGATGTCTAAGTTCTACTCGGATGGTCCAGGAACACCTACCTTTTCATTCAATTTTGCCAGGATGGACAAGAACTTGTTTGAATATCGGAATTGGGTTAGCTTTACTCGTTTTGTGAGACAAATGGCAGATGTCAAAATTTTTCGAGCCAAGCTAGGATTTGGGGAAGGTGATATGCCACTTTCATCTTTATCAGCATCCGCCACTGCTGGAGCAGTTCTTGCACGCTAGGTCAAAACTTCAACCTGTAGGCATTGCTGATGCTAATTGCGTATTCTCACCCTTCACAAGTCAAGGGTGTGTATATGTGTAGCATCTTATGATCTATGATTGTGAATTGCGTAGCAAAAGCTTGGTCTTTTTTGCGTAATTTTTTCTCTCCTTATACTGTAATGGTTCGCGATCAAGTTGAAAAGCAGTATTTCCTTGTATCATAACGGTGCCTTCCTATTATTTTTAGAATGGATGGCCTCTCTATTCAGCTCAAAAGGTATATCTATTAGTCACCTTCAGTTAGAACAATTGACTCCTTTTAGTATTCTGATATGGTTGGAATTGCTGGGACTTGTGACAAGGATAGTATATGACCAATATAATTAAGTGAAATGAAACACAAATTAAACAAATACAAGAAGGATATGTTATGTACTGACAGGTTAAGTTGACGGTGCCTTCCAAATATTTTGAGATGAATGGCCTCTGTTTCAGCTCAAAGGTCTTATCTGTTTGGCAAGAGAATCCAGTTCACTTAAAACAATCCACATTCCAGTCCTTTTTACACTTCTAATAGGAGTGGTATTGCTTGGGCTTGTTTAAAGCATTGTGAAATGAAACACAAATATAAATAGGGTTTACGCACTGATGACGTAAAGAACTTTTATTTGTCAGTATAATTACTTGTAAGTTATCACTGTTTCGTATAAACAGTAACCTGCAAAACTGTTTTAATAAATTTGGTAATGTATATTTTTTTCTTTTATACATTGTCAGTGTTATTGAACAGAGGAGATGAGAGAAATGGTTTCGATCACCTACATTGCTCAAATCCTCTCAAAATGTCAACGCATTCAAGTCGGATCCTTCAAAAAAATGCAAGGTGTTTCCCGCCTCCGTCAATTAAGTTGAGTAGTAACGATAACCATGAATATTTTAAAAAATTAAAACAAAAATAAGTCATAATTACACCAATAACCATTGATCATTAACTTAATTTAATATAAATCAAGTTAAATTACATTGTCAACTACAAATATAAGTTAATTTTCTATAAAAAGATGTGCCAATCTGTACCCAAATCCTAAAGTTTTTTTTTTTAAGTGTTGCATGAACTGGTTACACATACTGTTACACCAGGAGAGACTCAGCACACAACAACTGATCAAGACAAATATGGGAAAGAAGGGGAGGATGAATCAACAGTAGAAAACTTTAACACAATAGCAAGGGAAGCATATTTATCACCCAGAGCTGGAGATATGAGTGGTTAAAAAGGAAGGAAAAATGGCAAAACTAGAGATATTCCTCAGTCAAAAAGAATCCTGCCTAGAAGGGCTGCCTCACAAAATAAATGATGATCAAGACCTTAATTTGGAATATTAGGTCTGTCAATACTCAGGAGGCCTTCCCTATGGTGATCAATATGCAAAGGGAGCACAATTTCTGTGTGAGCACTAATGGAACCTTTTCAAAAACTAGGGCATCTTCAAAGATATAGGAGCATATTGAACATGAAAACAACCTTCTCAAATTTGAATGGGAAGATATGGTTGTTCTTCAACTCTGTGGTTGAATGGGAGTCGGTTACAGAAACTGCTCAACAAGTGACTGTAAGGGTGTTCCACCTTGATATTAGCCAGCACATTATGATGACCTTTGTGTATGCAAAATTCTCCTTTGTGGAGAGATTGAAATTATGGGATAACTTGTATTGTTTAGCAAGTGACATGGCATTACCTTGGTTGGTGGGAGGTTACTTTAATGTGATACTACACGAAGATGAAAAGATAGGGGGTCTTCGAGTACATCCACCTGAATATGAGGACTTTGCTTTTTGTGTAAACTCATGTGGTTTGTTTGATCATGATTATAAAGAAAGCCCATTTATATGGTGGAATGGTAGACCTAATTCAGAGTGTATTTTTAAGAGATTGGGCAAGATTTTTATCAATTTGCAATTTCAGAACCTGTTTCCAACAACTGAAGTGGAGCACTTAATCAAGACAGGTTCAGACCAAGCACCATTGATAATGACTTGTGGGGAACAAACCACAAACTTTGTAAATCCTTTCAGATTCTTGAATTTCTGGACAAAACATGCTACATTTATCGAGGTGGTAAGGCAAAACTAGGAATGCTCACTTCATTGGAGATCCATTTTTGATGTTTAAACATAAACTAAAGAAGGTAAGGGCAGCAGTATCTAAATGGAGCAGGGATACCTTTGGAGACATTTTCAAGCAATTGGCAATACTGGAAGACATTGTGAAGGTCAAAGAGATGTTGTTTGAGGATGAGCCAATAATTGAGAACAAAATAGTCCTTCAACAAGCTCAGGCAGAATTGAAAAAATACTTGAGTATAGAGGAGCAATACTGGAAGCAGAAAGCTGGGATGACGTGGTTTGCAGAGGGTGATAAGAATGCTACTTTCTTCCACAACCATGTCAATGGCAAAAGAAAGAAACTGCAATTGAAAATGATCCAGAATGGAGATGGAAATTGGTTGGAAGATCAAGAACAAATGGCCAATGCTGCAGTTGAATTCTATAAAAAACAGTTCACTAATGAAAGGAATCCTATAGATTTTTCTATGCTGGAGAATGTACCTACTATGGTGACTGGGGAACAAAACTTGGAGTTGTGTAGATTTCCAACACTAGAGGAATTTAAGGATGCAGTTTTTAAGCTAAGTGGAGATAGTACCAGTGGTCCTGATGGCTTTACTGGACTATTTTATCAAGAGTGTTGGAAAGTAATTGGCTATGACATACATAATATGATTCTGCATTTCTATGGTGGTGAACCTTTGCCAAAGTCTATTACTCATACTAATTTGGTGCTGCTACCAAAGAAACCAAGGATGCAAACTTTCCCAGACTTAAGACCAATAAGTCTGAGAAACTTTGTCAATAAAGTTATGTCTAGAGTTCTACATGATAGATTGGAGAGGTTCCTGCCTTCTCTAATATCTCCTATTCAATCTGGTTTTGTGAAAGGGAAGAGCATATTTGAGAACATACTACTCACTCAGGAAATAGTCACTGGCATAAGATTGAGAGGCAAACCTGCCAATGTTGTCATTAAGCTGGATATGGAAAAGGCATATGACAGGGTTTCATGAAAATATATGTTACATGTACTAAGAAGAATGGAATTTACAGAAACCTTTATTAATATGGTCTGGAATTTGGTGTTAAACAACTGGCATTCAGTACTGGTGAATGGGCAGTCTTTAGGTTTCTTCAAGTCCACAAGGGGAGTGAAGCAAGGAGATGAGTTACTGTCTAGGTCCTTGAATCAACTTTTTGAAGACAAGTCATTCGTTGGATTTGGTATGCCCAAGTGGTCGGGTCATTTGAACCACTTGGCATATGCTGATGACACAATAATATTTGCCTCAGCTCATCCTACGTCATTGGAATACTGGGCAGATATGAACAGATATCAGGACAACTGATCAATAAAGCTAAGAGCTTGTATTACATGCATGCCAATGTTGCACATGATTTGTGCTGGTCAGTAGGTAACATTACAGGTTTTGCTAGAGGAGAGTTCTCATTCACATATTTAGGGTGTCCAATCTTCTACACTAGAAGGAGAAATGATTACTATGATGATCTTGTAAAGAAAGTAAAGGCTAAATTGCATTCTTGGAAAGAAAAACTTCTCTCTTTTGGTGGAAAGGCAACACTAATTATCAGTGTGTTGCAAAGTATGCCAGTGCACCTACTATCAGTGTTGGATCCACCTAACAACATTCTTGTCCACTTGCATAAAATCTTTGCACGTTTCTTTTGGAGCAACAAACAGGAAGGTAGGAGCAGACATTGGGCTTCCTGGCAGAATCTATGTCTTCCCAAAGATGAAGGCGGTTTAGGGTTTAGGTCTCTCCATGATGTATCAAAAGCTTTGTTTGCTAAACTATGGTGGAGGTTCAGAACTACTAAATCTTTGTGGACTAATTTCATATGGAATAAGTACTGCAAAAAGGAAATACCAACAGTGGTGCAATTTAGAAGATGCTCTCATATTTGGAGACAAATGCTGACTGCTAGGGAAGAAGTGGAACATGAAATATTGTGGGAAATGAAGAGTGGAACCACAAACATATGGCACAAAAATTGGACCGGATTAGGAGCACTATATCATGTGTTACCACAAGATTTTCCAATTAATGAGGAATTACAAGAGGTGGTTGAACTAAGGCAAGAGGGAACATGGAATGAACAGTTGCTTGCTTAGAATTTTACAGAAGAAATTGCTGAGCATATTAAGCTAAATGTTCGGTACGGAGGCAGTGAAGAATTATGGGATAAGCCATACTGGATGCCAACGGCTTCTGGTAAGTTCATTGTGGGGAGTGCTTGGTAGATTCAAAGACATAGAGCATATCCTAATAAGGAGTTCAAAAATATGTGGATCAAAGGTTTTTCATTCAAGATATCATTCTTCTTGTGGAAATTATGGAGGCACAAGGTGGCTACTGATGATGTATGGAGAAGGCAAGGCTACATAGTTATGTCCAGATGTTGGTGTTATCTTCAACCCCAGGAGGAAACAATTGAGCACATATTCTTAACTGGCCCTACGACTAATAAGGTTTGGAGAGCATTCTTAGGGGCAACTGGGATTAATATAGCATTGGTGCAGGTAAAATAAGTGATAAGGGCTTAGTGGGATACTAGGTGTTGCCCAAAATTGAAGCCGATGTTTCAGGCAATGCCAGCCATAATTACATGAGAGTTGTAGAAAAGGAGGAACACAGGAATGAATTGAGGAACAACATCAACCAGTAGAGTCATACATGAAGTTAACAAAACTTTGCATTACTTGGCAAGGGTGAGGTATCTATGGTTATCAAACATGCCATTCCTTTGGCCAAACTTGATAAGCTACCTTGAAGGATATAAACCTACTATTGTTACTCAGGCTATCACATGGCAAGCGCCGTATACAGGATGGTTCAAATGCAATACCGATGAAGCTTCAAAAGGTAACCCTGGTCCTAGTTCACTAGGCTTTTGTGTGAGAAACGAAGAAGGGGATTTGATGTATGCAAGGGCTGTGGACTTGGGGATAACAACTAGTGTTGTAACTGAGGCTAAGGCTATTGTACAAGGCTTGGAATACTATACGCAACAAGATACCCTCTCATTTTGGAGACTGACGAAGAAGGTTATTGAAGGAGAATGTTATTGGCAAGGTTATTGAAGGAGAATGGGATCCACCATGGAGTGTAGTAGCATAAGTGCAGAAAATTAAAGAGATGAGGGTTCACTTTAATGTGATTTTCCGACATGTATTCAGAGAGGGCAACACAGTAGCAGATTTTATAGCTAACCATGTTTTCTCTTTTGCAGGTACAACTGAATTCCATTCCTTTTGTGATCTGCCTAGTGCAGGGAGGAGACTGATCAATCTCGACAAATCACACACTCCTAATCTTAGGGTTAGGATTGCCAAAAGAAGAGCACCAGATTGATGGTGATTCAAGGTTAGCAGGTGGTATTCACGTACAAACTTGCAAAGTAAGGGCAGTATACATACTTACTTAGATTGGTATATTAGTGTATTGGCTACTGCTGGAGTCAGAGTCACAAATTATACTACCGGGTGCTTCTTTTCTATACATATAGGTTACTGCTGCCAGGTACAACTTCATACAGTTTGGAGCAGTATGTTTATTAATTACATTACCCCATTGCGACAAGAATATATGAAGGATCAAAGCTGGAAATTAACAGTAATGGAAGGTGTTTCAGAGTAGTATGCTTTTTAATGTCATGACAATTTTTAGTGGTATTGACATGTAAACATGTCCAAACTGGAGGTGTTATGGCATTGCAAGCATGTGAATTACATTACACAATAACAAGCTTTCAACATAATAGGCTATTGGTTTAGACTTCACTGGATACAAGTATTGTTCATGGAATTAGGAATCTACTTGGATTCTTGGTTGCTTACAGTTGATGGTGTTGCTTGGAGTTCCACTTCGCTAATTGGCTTTCAACAGGGGTTATCAAATTCCATCAAACAACAGGATCAACAACAATATTGGGTTCTACTGCAATAACTTCAAGGCAAAAGATAAGTACAATACAGTTTCATTCGTGCTAGCTTATTTATGTATTCTATAGTCTGCTAGGGCACTTTCCAGTGATATTAACATGTTATCATGTTCGGTGGTGTTCTAATGGGATATGGAGGTGTATATGCAAGCAGGAAGTGATTACTTAACCATACAATCATACAAGAACACAATTGGTTCTAAAGTCTAATACTAGGCTAGTACGTGCCATATGCAGTTACCTGTTATATTACTCCATATATATTCTATTATTATTATTATTATTATTATTTTTCTACTTATTTAGATGCGGGAGTTGGACTCTTCGTCGCCCTGCTTCCTGATTTACAATTAGGTCCCTTTTTTGGGATCAAAAGTCGGGGTATTTTCGTTACTCTGCTCACTTTGTACTTTCTGCAGCGTCTTTTCCCTTGGCACTCTCCTCGATACGCGCCTTTTTCATGGACGTGGAAGACAAACCGGCTCTTGCTTCTGCTGCTGTCAGTTGTTTCTCTAGATGTGTAACACCTGCTTTTGGATGGATATCCGATTAGGGATGACCGCCAATAATATCTGCAACAGCTTCTTTTGCTTGGGTTTTCTTTTCGTTTTTCCGCTTCCTGGCTTACTACTCTCTTCCTTTTGGTCTCTCTGCTTGCTGGCTGGAACAAGTGAGTACTTCTTGCATCTTGCTTCCTTCTTTATCTCCTCCTTTAGATTTCTGTGTGTTCCAACAGACTAAATTGAATTAAATTATTTTTACGACTCTACTTGATGCTGTACCAGTTTTTTGAACTAAATTATTTTTTCAGTTCTTGTCAGTTTTACTCTGTTCTTGCCTTTTTAACTGAACCATGTTATTTCCCTGAAATCTTGGTGGGTGCCCAGCAGTTTCTCCGTTTGTTCGGATATTTCAGTTCTGAATTTTCACATGCGTGTCAACCTTTGCACACTGATACATTGTAGGTGTTTGTTAATATGTCTTAATCAACAAAATCTTTTGATTTTATGCCTGTGCTGACCTTCTCTCAACGCTTTAATTTTTCCTTTTTTGTTTAAGTGTGCACTTATAGAAATACTCTTAAATCTGACCATTTCTTCCACCTATATTGTTGTTACTATTTGTCTTACTTTGTATTAGCAAGAAAAATTAGATACAGATATATGTATTTTCAGATTCATACCAACCTAAAAATATTAAATTAAATTATACAAAGCCGTGAAGTGTTTGGAATAGAAATGTGTGGCAACAAAGATACTATGGATTTATTTCTGTATTTTTCAAAAGACTGAGGAATGACAAATTGTCGCTACAAATTTTAGACATCCCACTGCAAACTTTGAGTTTACCGCAGGTGATGCAATTAAGGTGTTTGATGATATGCTTGGAAAAACTAAATGATTCTTATGCTCCTCTATGAAAGGAAAATCCATGAAAAGTAGAAGCCATTGTTAAAGGAATATAAACAATTTGAATGGATAATTTACTGTTAATGTCCAGGTTTTATGCAATAATGATTCTGGAATTGGATTGACTTTATTTGAACGTTCTTATAGGATTGTTGATAAATATTTGTTGAATTTCGAAGGCAAATTGACTGATCCTTTGAATGGACAATTTACTGTTAATGTCCAGGTTTTATGCAATAATGATTCTGGAATTGGATTGACTTTATTTGAACGTTCTTATAGGATTGCTGATAAATATTTGTTGAATTTTGAAGGCAAATTGACTGATCCTTTGAATGGACAATTTACTGTTAATGTCCAGGTTTTATGCAATAATGATTCTGGAATTGGATTGACTTTATTTGAACGTTCTTATAGGATTGCTGATAAATATTTGTTGAATTTTGAAGGCAAATTGACTGATCCTTTCCTTCTCAATAATTTTGCCTTTATTTTCAAGATATCTTCGCCTAAAATTAATCTTATTAAGCCTATTACTTCACTCCTAAAAGCTATATGCTATTGATGTTTTGCAGTAATAGTTCTACCTTCAAGTTTTCTGATTAGCTTCATATTCCCTATGAATAAAAATCTTGATCGGTGGATTTTCATGTTCTGTGGTAATATGAAATATAGAACATGTAGATGTTGGATTTTTGCCTTTTGTGCCAGGTATTTTTTTCGAGTTCTCTCGACTCCATCAGCATACTATAGTTTGCAGTGAGATTGGGTGATATTCCTTAGCTTTTAGCTTTAATTAACCCATTTTAGGCTTACTGTAGTTCCTCCCTCGCATGCATGTGGAATTGGTTTTTTGGCCAGCATGTATATATGTTGTGTGTGATTTTTCTGACTCACAATCTTTTTTGCAGTTTCCTACATATATAATCACTTTTCCAGTGTAAATCAATTTAAAACATATTTCATAGGAGAGCTGGAAAGAATTTAAAGTAAATTAGTGGATCATGAGTTCTCCAACTGTAAGAAGAAAGCTCTGTATTTGAGAGAATGAATATAACATCAACTCAAGTTAATGAATTTAGGAATAATTGTTTATTTTGTCAGACAAGTCAGCCAACTTTATGTGTCAGTTAATGTGCTAGAACGATATTTTTAGTGAGTAGTATTTATTAGAACACAAACAAAGAAGGGAAAGAAAGGGGAAACAATTTGCTTTCACCCTACGGAGATGAATTGAACCATAATTGTTTTTTAATGTTTGCTATGAATTATGATAAAAGACTGTTGCCAAACTCCGTAAGAAATTTTCCTTTTTTAAATCCTGAAAGGTTCTCTCATGAAAATTGGTGAATTACATATTATTTTGATCGGTTAATCAGTCCACATCATAAACTAATGGAATAACCCAGTAGCACACACTAACAACCTTTTTTCTTCCTTGTACCATTGCATTTGAGACAGTGACGTTGCGATTTCCGTACAAAATTATTTCTAAGAGTATTTTCGATGCCCAACATGTTCTACATGTTACCACGACTGAAATTGTTTTTTGGCTTTGTAGAATTGTTGACGTTTCTCTTACGTTCAATACAACCAACATACTTGCAGAAGAAGTTCAGCACTGTAAAGGCAACTCCCCTTGGTGCACTTTGTACCAACAATCAGTTTTGTTGAAGCGCTTGTCTTCAACTCCCGTTGATGCATTTTGTCATTAACACCTAATTTTGTTGAAGCGCATTGTCTTCAACTCATGTTGATGCACTTTGTTCCCAAAACCCAATTTTATTGAAGCACATGTGTTCAACTCATGTTGATGCACTTTGTTCCCAAAACCCAATTTTGTTGAAGCGCATGTCTTCAACTACCGTTGATGGCCTTTGTCACCGACACCCAATGTAGCAACCCCTTTGGGAGGATGCTACTAACGAAACAAATCTAATTTACTACTTACAACATTAAGAAGATATTAGTAAAAAAATTTAGAATAATCTAGTAGTAGAAATAGACCCACGCAATAAGGTTCAAAGTGCAATATTTTTTATTTTTTTGAAAATACACTTCATAATTTTCTTTTTGAAAATAAAATACAGTGTCAAAATATCAACATACGGTGATATAACCCTTCTTGAATAATCAACACGTTAAATCAACTTCCTAACAAAATTATACTTTTATTCAACATCACTATAAGTTTGTATTGTACATAAATTTCAAACTATCAGGTATAAAAAAGGAAAACTAGTTTTCTCCTTCGTACATATTTACAAGACAAAGTGTAAATACAGCATATTACAAGACTTGAGTTATTAACACACCCTAAAACAACAAAACAAGTTATCAAATTCAAGTTACAGGATTTTAGTTTTTAGATCCAAATATGGAGTGATGAGGGATCTTCCGGAATACGTACGTAGTCCCAAAATAAATATGCAAGACAAGGGGACCTCCCGGAATACGTCTGTAGTCTCAATTTAAATATGCAACGCAAGATGAAATGACATGTATGACATCGAGTTATACAGTTTATACTGAATACAGATAAGGAAAGTAGGGATTTAACTAAGCATGCCGCACAGAATGTCAAATAGGCAGTTAAAACACGTAAGCATGCTCTTCTAATCTAAGCTAAACAATTAAATGTATTAGTGCAATTTAATAAGGGAAAATAGTTTATGATTTAGAAAGATAAAACGATATTTTTGCAATAATAGTCCATGTACGTACTCGTCACCTCACGTACACGGCGCCCACACATCAATTAATATCAAACATCTTAAGGGAAAAGTCCTCAACACAAGGTTAGACAAGCCACTTACCTTGAACCGCTCAAATCAACTCGATATCATGTTCTTGCCACCAGTATCCGACTCCAAATGGCCCAAATCTATTCAAATTAATTGCATAATGTAAATATAACTACAAGTAACTAATTTAGCTAATTAATTCGAAGCTAAAGCGTGAAATTACGAAAAACGCCCAAAAAGTCTCCCTGGGCCCACGTCTCGAAATCGGGTAAAAATTATAAATTATGAACACCCATTCACTCACGAGTTCACTCGAACAAAAATCATCTAAATCCGATGTCAAATTCCCATTCAAATCTCAGATTTTCAATTGGGGAACCTTTTCCCCCATTTTCAAACTTCTACCCTCAATTTCCTTAATTAGACGAGGAAAACAACAATAGATTAATGTATTATGATCAAAATAGAGTTAGAATTCGTTACCCAATAGTTCTCCTTCAAAATCCCTCGAGAAATCATCTCCAACCAAGCTCTAAATCAAATTAGAGAAAAAATGAGGGATGAATCCTCAAAGCTGCCTCTTCAACCGAGCGATCTCCGCACCTGCGCTCATGGGGCCGCATCTGCGGTCACGCACCTGCAGAAAAATCATCGCATCTGCGCATTTCACTAAGGCAGCCAGGCTCCGCACCTACGCCCACGCTTCGCACATGCGGGCTCGCAGGTGCGGTCAAACTTGCGCACATGTGCTCCATCACCAGCCCCACCAGTTCCGCATCTGCGCACTCCCTCCGCACCTACGTCACTCGCACTTACGGCCTCCCTTCCGTAGGTGCGAAACACCAGAACCACCAAAGGCACCAGATTTTTCTTAAGTCCAAATTCATTCCGTTAAGCATCTGAAACACACCCGAGACCCCCGAGACCTCAACCAAACATACCAACCAATCCTAAAACACCGTACGAACTTAGTCGAGCCTTCAAACTACATCGAACAACACAAAAATCATGAATTAAGCACGGATTCAAGCATAAGAATTTAAATTTTTCAAATTCTTCTAACGACGCCGAACCACATCAAATCTAGTCTGAATGACCTCAAATTTTATGCACAGATCACAAATGACACTACGAACCTACATCCACTTTCGGAATTCCATTCCGAGCTCGATATCAAAATTTCCACTATCGGCCGAAATCGCCGAAAAACTAACTTTCGCCAATTCAAGCCTAAATCTACTACAGACCTCCAAAACACATTCCGGACGTGCTCTTAACCCCAAAACCACTCAACAGAGCTAACGAAGTCGACGAAATTCCATTCCAGATCCGTCTTCACACAGTTCCGACTACGGTCCAAACTCTAAGGCTTAAACTCACAGCTAGGGACTAAGTGTCCCAAAACTCTCTGAATTCCATAACCAATCACTCCGGCAAGTCCCAAAAGTAGAAACAAATATGGGGAAAGCATATATTAGGGGATCGAGGCTCTAATTCTCAAAACGACCGGTCGGGTCGTTACATCCTCCCCTCTTAAAACAATCGCTCGTCCTCGAACGAGTATAAAGACATACCTGAAATTGTGAAAAGATGAGGGTACTAGCTTCGCATATCCTGCTCGGTCTCCCAAGTCGCCTCCTCGACTGGCTGATCCCTCTATTGGACCTTTACTGAAGCAATATTCTTTGACCTGCGCTTTCTGATCTGCCTGTCCAAAATGGCTAATGGCTCCTCAATATAAGATAGATCTTTGTCCAACTGGACTGAGCTGAAATCCAATACATGAGTCAGATCACCGTGATACTTCTGGAGTATAGACACGTGGAATACCGGGTGAACTCCTGCTAGGCTGGGAGGCAAGGCAAGCTCATAAGCAACCTCCCCAACTCGCTGCAATATCTCAAAAGGACCAATGAGCCTCGGGCTCAGCTTTCCCTTCTTCTCGAACCTCATGACGCCCTTCATAGGCGATACCCAAAGCAATACCCGCTCACCAACCATAAATGCCAAGTCACTAACCTTCCGGTTTACATAACTCTTCTGCCTGGATTGGGCTGTGCGAAGTCTCTCTTGAATCACCTTCACCTTATCCAGGGCATCCTGGACCAAATTTGTACCCAACAATCAGGCCTCGCCCAGCTCAAACCATCCCAATGGGGACCGACACCGCCTACCATACAAAGCCTCATATGATGCCATCTGAATGTTGGACTAGTAACTGTTGTTGTAAGCGAACTCTACAAGTGGCAAGTATTGGTCCCATAACCCTCCGAACTCCATCACACAGGCACAAAGCATATCCTCAAGAATCTGAATCGTGCGCTCGGATTGCCCGTCCGTCTGAGGGTGAAAGGTTGTGCTCAACTCCACCCTAGTACCCAACTCATGCTGTACAGCTCTCCAAAACCGTGATGTGAAATATGTACCTCTGTCTGAAATGATGGATACTGGAATACCATGAAGGCGGACAATCTCTCTGATATAAATCTCAGCCAACGTCTCAAAAGAATAAGTGGTCAACACTGGAATAAAATGAGCTGACTTGGTCAACCGATCCACGATCACCCAAATAGCATCTAACTTTCTCAAAGTCCGTGGAAGTCCAACTACAAGGTCCATGGTGATCCACTCCCACTTCCACTCTGGGATCTCTAACCTCTGAAGTAATCCACTCGGCTTCTGGTGCTCATATTTGACCTGTTGACAGTTGAGACACTTGGCCACAAACCCAACTATATCCTTCTTCATCCTCCTCCACCAGTAGTGTTGTCTCAAATCTTGGTACATCTTCGTGGCACCTGGATAAATGGAGTACCGCGAGCTGTGGGCCTCCTCGAGAATCAACTCTCGAAGCCCATCTACATTGGGCACACAGATCCGGCCCTGCATCCTCATCACACCGTCATCACCAATAGTCACATCTCTGGCATCACCTCGCCGAACCCTGTCCTGAAGAACTAGAAGATGAGGATCATCATACTGGCGCTCCCTGATATGGTCATAAAGAGAAAACCGAGCAACCACACAAGCTAATACCCGGCTAGGCTCTGATACCAACTGTCACGACCCAAATTAACCCTTCGTAAGGTGTCGTGATGGTACCTAGTCTTTACGACTAGGTAAGCCTAATATTACGAAAAAGATAAAGAAAACACAACATTTTTAAATATCAACAGCAAATACAAAATAATTTCCCAAGACCCGGAATATCACTAAGTCACAAGCTACTATAATCTATGTAGCAGTCTCTAGGCGAGGGAGTAGAAGGGGACTCCGAAGATCTGCGGACACAAGCAGTAGTACCTTGAAGTCTTCTAAAATCAGCAGCATGCACTAACCCCGAGGCTGATAGCTCGCACCTGGATATGCACACGAAAACATGTGCATGGAAGGGCATGAGTACACCACAATGGTATCTAGTAAGTGCCAAGCCTAACCTCGGCCGAGTAGTGACGCAGTCAGGTCAAGGCCCTACCGGAGTAAATATAATAAATTAAATCGTAGAAGATATAAGTAAAATTTACGGTAACACGGTTCAAGAAATTCTTGAAAATTTAACAGTTAAGGGAGCCCTCGGCTTAGAACAAGGTAAACACAGTGGGAAATCTCCCGGGATACCGTCCCGTAGTTCCAAATGAATATGCAGTACAATGCAAGACAATGGAATCTCCCGAAATACGTCTGTAGTCCCAATTTAAATATGCAACGCAAGATGAAATGACAAGTATGGCATCGAGTTATACAGTTTATACTGAACACAAATAAGGAAAGTAGAGACTTAACTAAGCATGGCGCACAGAATGTCAAATAGGCAGTTAAAACACGTAAGCATGCTCCTATAATCTAAGCTAAACAATAAAACGTATTAGTGCTATTTAATAAGGGAAAACAATTTATGATTTAGAAAGGAAAAACGTGATTTTTGCAATAATACCCTATGTACGTACTCGTTACCTCACGTACACGGCGCCCATACATCAATTAATATCAAACATCTTAAGGGAAAAGTCTCCAACACAAGGTTAGGCAAGCCACTTACCTCGAACCATTCAAATCAACTCGATATCACGTTCTTGCTATGAGTATCCGACTCTAAATGGCCCGAATCTATTCAAATTAATTGCATAATGTAAATATAACTACAAGCAACTAATATTGCTAATTAATTCGAAGCTAAAGCGTGAAATTAGGAAAAACGCCCAAAAGGTCTCCCCGGGCCCACGCCTCGGTAAAAATTACAAATTATGAATACCCATTCACTCACGAGTTCACTCAAACAAAAATCATCTAAATCCGACGTCAAATTCCCATTCAAATCTCAGAGTTTCAATTGGGGAACCTTTTTCCCCATTTTCAAACTTCTACCCTCAATTTCCTTAATTAGACGAGGAAAACAACAATAGATTAATGTATTATGATCAAAATAGAGTTAGAATTAGTTACTCAATAGTTCTCCTTCAAAATCCCTCGAGAAATCGTCTCCCACCGAGCTCTAAATTGAATTGGTGAAAAAAATGAGGGATGAACCCTCGAAGCTCGCTCTTCAACCCAGCGATCTCCGCACCTGCGCTCATGGGGCCGCATCTGCGGTCACGTAACTGCGGAAAAATAATCGCAGGTGCGAAGGTCACTTATCTGGGCTGGGGCCGCATCTGCGGGCAAATTCCTTGCACATGCGGTCCAAATCGACGCATCTGCGCATTTCATTAAGGCAGCCAGGCTCCGCACCTGCGCCAACGCTTCGCATCCGCGGGATCGCAGGTGCGGTCAAACTTGCGCACCTGTACTCCATCACCAGCCCCACCAGTTCCGCATTTGCGCACTCCTTCCGCACCTGCGGCTCTCACACCTGCGGCCTCCCTTTCGTAGGTGCGAAACACCAGAACCAGCAAAGGCACCAGATTTTTCTCAAGTCCAAATTCATTCCGTTAATCATCCGAAACACCCAAGGCCCCCGGGACCTCAACCAAACATACCAACCAATCCTAAAATACCGTACGAACTTAGTCGAGCCTTCAAACCATATCGAACAACACCAAAATCATGAATTAAGCACGGATTCATGCCGAAGAATTTAAAATTTTCCAAATTCTACAAACGACGCCGAACCACATCAAATCTAGTCCGAATGACCTCAAAATTTACACACAGGTCACAAATGACACTACGAACCTATAGCCATTTTCTAAATTCCATTCCGAGCTCGATATCAAAGTTTTCACTATCGGCCGAAATCGCCGAAAAACTAACTTTCACCAATTCAAGCCTAAATCTACTACAGACCTCCAAAACACATTCCGGACGCGCTCCTAACCCCAAAATCACTCAACGGATCTAACGGAGTTGACGGAATTTCATTCCGGATCTGTCTTCACACAGTTCCGACTACGATCCAAACTCTAAGGCTTAAACTCACAGCTATGGACTAAATGTCCCAAAACTCTTTGAATTCCATAACCAATCACTCCGGCAAGTCCCAAAAACAGAAACAAATATGGGGGAAACAGATATTAGCGGATCAGGGCTCTAATTTTCAAAACAACCGGCTGGGTCGTTACATCCTCCCCCTCTTAAAACAATCGTTCGTCCTCGAACGAGTATAAAGACATACCTGAAACTGTGAAAAGATGAGGGTACTGGCTGCGCATATCCTTCTCGGTCTCCCAAGTTGCCTCCTCGACCGGCTGACCCCTCCACTCGACCTTTACTGAAGCAATATTTTTTGACCTGAGCTTTCTGACCTGCCTGTCCAAAATGGCTACTGGCTCCTTAACATAAGATAGATCTTTGTTCAACTGGACTGAGCTGAAATCCAATACATGAGTCGGATCACCGTGATACTTCCGGAGCATAGACACGTGGAATACTGGCCGCTAGGAACACCTCGTGCAGGAGACAGACTAGATATTGGCGGTGCATAATAAGGCTCCTGGGGTCTAGAAGGAGCTGGAACACAGCTGGAGGCTGAAAGAGCTGAATGAACGGGGCGACTCACATAACCCCTACCATGGCGAGCTGCTGGGACACGAGCACCAGAATAAGAACCAGTCTCTCGAGACCTCTTGGCCTCCCTCTCCTCTCTATCCCAGGCAAGCATGCCCTCCAATCTCCTGGAGATACTCACAACCTGTTGATAAGAAATATCCATCTCCAACTCCCTGGCCATACTAATCCTGATACTGGGGTGGAGTCCCTCAATAAATTGTCGAACCCTTTCTCTAACTGTGGCAACCAAGGCCGGTGCATGTCAGGCCAAATCACTGAAGCGGACTGCATACTCTGACACAATCATAGCACCCTGGCGCAACTGCTCAAACTCCGCGTGCCATGAGTCACTGAGGCTCTAAGGGACATACTCTCTCAAAAATATGTTCGAGAACTCAGTCCATGTAAGTGAAGCTGCCTTAGCCAGACTACCCAACTCATAAGCACGCCACCACTGATAGGCTGCTCCTCTAAGCTGGAAGGTAGTAAAAGAAACCGCGCTCGTCACCGCTATGCCCATAGTACGGAGAATACGATGACATTCCTCTAGAAAACGCTGAGCATCATGTGTAGCCAATCCATTGAAAGTAGGTGGGTGGTACTTCTTGTAGTCTGAGCTGCTCCGCCTCAGAAGCTGCTGCCCTAACCTCGGGCTGAGCTGGAGCTACCGGCTGTATTGGTACAATCTTTGGAACCTAGTCGACCTGAACCCGCTGCTCTAGAGTACTGGCGACGGGAGTCTATGCTCCTCCCCCGGCCTGAGATGTGGCAGGAGCAAGTGGAATCAATCCAGCCTGAGCTATGGTGTTGAACATGCTCAGAAACTAGGCTTGAGTCTCTTGGAGGGTTGGTGCAGGAACATGTATCTCAGGTGTCTGCCCTCCAGCTTGAGCTACTGGGGGCTCCTCTATAGCAGCTTGTGCGGGTGCTCTGGCTGCACTACGTGGACGTCATCGGCCTCTATCCCGGCCTCTCGCGGCTCTAGTAGGGGGCACGGGTGCTTGGTCATCAGATATGCTTGTACGTGTCCTCACCATCTGTGAGAGAATAGAATACAAAAGTTTATAATCTTTGAAGTCAACAAATGTTTCGCACGACAAGGAATCAAAGTAGTGAAATTTTCCTAATAGTTTCATAACCTCCCGAAGATGAGTACAGACGTCTCCGTACCGATCCGCGAGACTCTACTAAATCGGTTTGTGAATCACGACACCTATGAACCTAGAGCTCTGATACCAACTTGTCATGACCCAATTTCTCCTCTGTGTGACGTCGTAACGACACCTAGTCTCTACAACTAGGTAAGCCTAATATTTTGCGGAATAATAAAATAAAAATATAAATTTAACCAACTATTAAAAAATACACAACAAATTCCAAAACCCGAAACATTGTGAATCACAAACTACAGAAGGAAAACAAATCTAGTGTTTTTATACATGGGAGTCTAACAAGGAAAAATACAGAAGATAATGGACATGAGAAAGAGTAGAAGGGGACTCCGAGGTCTGCGGACACGACGGATATACCTTGAAGTCTCCAAAGCTATCCCGGCTCACTAATAGTGCGGCTGATAAGGTGCACCTAGATCTGCACAAGAAAAACATGTGCAAAGAGTAGCATGAGTACACCACAATCGGTACCCAGTAAGTGCCAAGCCTAACCTCGGTCGAGTAGTGACGAGGTCAGATCAGGGCCCTACGGGCAAATATATAATAAAAATAATATAGAGTGTAATACCGCAATAAAATAAAGGCTGGAATTTAACAACAATGAAATCATATAAGGTAACAGCTCAGTACACAGAAATCACAACATGGGATCTCCCGAGATACCGTCTCGTAGTCCCAAACGTAAATGTGGAGGGAGATCTCCCGCAATACCGTTCCGTAGTCCCCAAGTAAATATGCAGTATAGCGAAATCTCTCGGAATACCGTTCCGTAGTCCCAAAGTAAATATGCAGTACAAGGGATCTACCGGAATACCGTTCCGTAGTCCCAAAGTAAATATGCGGCGCGAATGATAGAAATACAACTACATCACGAAATTCTTACAATTTAGACTAAGTACCAATCAAGGAAGAAGCAGGAAATTCACTAAGCATGCTGCACAGAATTCACGTAAACTATTAAGACACGTAGACATGTTGTATTAGACTAAACATGATAGCTACACATATTGGAATAACTCAATTAAGAATGAAAATAGATTAGTACTCATTAAAATGGTACAACTCAAAATAACAGGAAACCATGTTGCTGCTCAATAAGAAAAGTCGGGTTTTACCACAACTAGCCTGTGTACGTACTCGTCACCTCACGTACACGGCGCTCACATATCACAATAGTTCCAAATCTTAAGGGGATTTTCCCCACACAAAGTTAGGCAAGCCACTTACCTCGAACCAAGCTCAATCAATCGGTCACAATGCCTTTCCCACGAATATTCTGCTCCGAATGGCCCAAATCTAGTCAAAAGCAATTACATATCATAAATACAACCAAAATAGACTCATCTAATTAATGAAATCAACACTTTAACAAAAATTTTGAAATTAACTCAAAAATTGCATGTGGGGCCCACGTCTCGGAATCGAGTAAAAGTTACAAAATAGGAATGCACATTCTACCACGAGTCTAACCATACCAAAATTACTAAATTCCGATAACAATTCGGCCCTCAAATCCTCAAATTCATCCAAGAGGGTTTTCAAACTTTCCCAACTTAATTCACCAATTAAATGATAAAAACAACCATGGATTCACGAACGCGAAGATTTACCAGCACAGACCTTCGCGAACACGACCACCACCTCGCGAATGCGTAAAACAAGGACCTGGGGTCCCCAAAAGCCTCACTCCTCTTCGCGAACACGACAACACTCACGTGTTCGCGATGCACACACAGACCATACCTTCGCGTTCGCGTCCTCCCCTTCGCGAATGCGAAGAACAAAACCTCACACTCAAAAAACACTTTTCGCGAACGCGTCCTACTTCTCACGTTTGCGATGCTTCCACTGTCCACACCTTCGCGAATGCGAGCTCTTCTTCGCGAACACGAAGAACAAACTTCTGCAACAAAAACCAGAAAAATCTACTACTTCTCTAAGTCCAAAAATGACCCGTTGAGCATCCGAAACACACCCGAGGCCCCCGGGACCTCAACCAAACATACCAACAAGTCCTAAAACACCATACGAACTTAGTCGAACCCACAAATCACATCAAATAATGCTAAAATCATAAAGCATCCTCTGATTCAAACTTAAAGAACTTGAAACTTCCAAATTCGATAACCGATGCTGAAACCAACCAAACCACATCCGATTGACCCCAAATTTTGCACACAAGTCATATTCAATACTACGGACCTACTCTAACTTCCGAAATTGGATTACGGCCCAGATATCAAAATTTCCACTACCGGTCCAAAACTTCAAAATTTCGACTTTCGCTATTTCAAGCCTAAATGAGTTACGGGCCCCCAAAACACATTCCGGACACGCCCCTAAGCCCAAAATTACCCAACAGAGCTAACAGAATCAACAGAATTCCATTCCAGAACCGTCTTCACACAGTTCCGACTACGGTCTAAATTCTAAGACTTAAATTCTCATTTAGGAACTAAGTGTCCCAAAACACTCCGAAACTCGAAACCAATCATCCCGGCAAGTCACAATAACAGAAATAGATATGGGGAAAGCAGTTAATAGGGGTTCGGGACTCTAACTCTCAAAACAACCGGCCGGGTCGTTACAGTTATAACACCCTGCGAACAAAACAAACGTAAGATCTATAATGATGCCTTTTTTAGTCAACCAAATTTTTTTTATCAGTGAACCACAATTTATATTGAAAAATATATTACATAATGTTAGTCAGTTATACCAATACAAGGGAAATAAAAGTGCAAGGTAGAAAGTATAAATCATTTCAAGCACAAGAATGTCTTAGAAAACCTGTACAGATAAAGTAGTATTACTTTATAAGTAATTTTTTATCAGGAATAAAAAGTGTAACAATACTGAATTGAACAATATAAGTCAGTCAATGCAGCAGTTATGCAATATATTATCATAGGAACTTAGAGAATTCTTTTCTAGGAATGAACACTGGAACATTAATGATGTTTAATGAAAGGTAGTGCACTTGAAATTTAGCTGAAAATGGGTTATCAACATTATCAACACAATAATGTTTGCCAATCACCAGGCAGATTAGGAGTCACATGAAACTATTGCTTTCTCTGTCTTTTCTTTTTGGATTGGCTACGGGAGGGTGTTGTTTGAAGAGGGTGAATGTGAGCGAATTAGAGCTTATGAATGAATATAGAATGGAATGGAATATGCAATAAATATTTTTATTTATTTAAAGTTTTTTTTGAGTTGTTTGTGCTTCAACTATAATCTGCCACTCCTACATCAAAAATCAAAGAATGTATTCTTGAACATGAACAACAAGCTCCTAAAAGTTTTACCTTTAAGTATGATGCACAAAACAATTTGTTTTCTTAGAAGTCAACCACTGTTAGTGATTCGATATTAAACAATCACAAATAATAGTATGATGGGATATTTTGGTTGCTTTGTCGAACTGATTCGATATTAAACAATCACAAATAATAGTAAATTGCTTTGTCGAACAGATTCGATATTAAACAATCACAAATAATAGTAAATTGCTTTGTCGAACTGATTCGATATTAAACAATCACAAATAATAGTAAATTGCTTTGTCGAACTGATTCGATATTAAACAATCACAAATAATAGTATTTACTGCTAGTCTTTCAACCCACTATTTACATCAGTTACAGGACCAATATATTTTTCCGGCTAACAAAAATATAAATGTACATGCCAGTAAGTTACACAAAGTGAACTGCATTGTCCATATTTTCTGCAATATTGGAAACAAAAGGACGTCAGTAACAGCAAGTGGCAACGTATTTGGTAGCTAAAAATAATAGGGGTTGTTCTTTGCATTACCTGTCAAACACAAGCTAGCGACCTTCAAACACGTATGTACATAGCATGAGAAAACGTATATACAGACATTTTACAGAGTTATTACACCCTGCGAACAAAACAAACGTAAGATCTATACTGATGCCTTTTTTCGTCAACCAAAATTATTTTTATCAGTGAACCACAATTTATATTGAAAACATGTTACATAATGTTAGTCAGTTATAACAATACAAGGGAAATAAAAGTGCAAGGTGGAAAGTAAAAATCATTTCAAGCACAAGAATGTCTTAGAAAACCTGTACAAATAAAGTAGTACTACTTTATAAGTAATTTTTTATCAGGAATAAAAAGTGAAACAATACTGAATTGAACAAAATAAGTCAGTCAATGCAACAATATATTATCATAGGAACTTAGAGAATTCTTTTCTAGGCATGAACACTAAAACATTACTGATGTTTAATAAAAGGTAGTGCACTTGAAATTTAGCTGACAATGGGGTTTCAACACAATAATGTTTGCCAATCACCAGGTAGATTAGGAGTCGCATGAAACTATTGCTTTCTCTGTCTTTTCTTTTTGGATTGGCTGCGGGAGGGCGTTGTTTGAAGAGGATGAATGTAAGCGAATTAGAGCTTATAAATGAATATAGAATGGAATATGCAATAGCTTTTTTTTATTTAAAGTTTCTTTTGAGTTGTTTATGCTTCAACTATAATCTGCCACTCCTACATCATAAATCAAAGAATTTACTCTAGAACATGAATAACAAGCTCCTACAAGTTTATCACCTTTAAGTATGATGCACAAAACAATTTCTTTTCTTAGAAGTCAACCACTGTTAGTGAGCATTGTTTTTCTTAGAAGAAACCCTTCGTCTAAACAATGCAAAGATAAATCTGCAGGTCACACATTATAAATGAATAGAATAGCAGAAGTTGAAAAAGAAAAATTGTCAATTCGAATAGGAGTTCGACAAAAGTTGAGAGTGGAGAACTGATTTGATATTAAGCAATCACAAATAATAGTATGATGGGATATTTTGGTTGCTTTGTCGAACTGATTCGATATTAAACAATCACAAATAATAGTATGATGGGATATTTTGGTTGCCTGAAGTCAAAGCTTATTTAGTCTATCAGTATAATTATATAAATTTGTTTTTTGTTTTGTTCAGGAAAAAAGAGCAAAAAGGTAACAGATATACAGATACACTAAAGAAATTTATATCTACCGGTAACTCATATTGCTAAAAATGGAAAACTGAACAGTATATATTTTTGCAGTCTAAAAGTATTAATGTAATTAGATTTCAGAAGCCAATGAGATATGTTTCTTATCCTCAATTATAGTAAGATCAATATAGCTTTTAATCCAATGAGTTTTTGAAAATTTTTAGATGTTGGAGAGAAAATTGGGAAATGAATGAATAATCTCTATTTGTTGGAATATGCCCCTTCTTATATATATATTTAAAGTTTCTTTGAGTTATTTTTCTATTTACTAATTCTTACAGTGGTGCAATTCACTAATGATGTTACTAAATAATCTCTATTTGTGTTTTTTTCTTGTTTTGCTAGGAAAGTGCTAATCTAAATTTATAATGGTGTACCTACTCAACAAAATTTTATGATTGTGTTAACTGAAATATCTACACATAGGAATTATATGGTCTATTTGTTGGTACAAACAAACATGATATTAGATATTGGAGCAGGCCGAAGGCTAAATTAGTTTCTCTCAAGTTATATATGATGAAGTTGGATACTAACCCAAGTAACTTACATGTCGAAGGTACTAAGAAGAACATGAGGCTGCAAAGTTTTTGTTTCGGTGCTAATGACGACATTGTTACATTTGTTTATATTCAATTTTTTCCCTTGAATTTTTTATTTTCCAAGCTAGAAAGAATAGTAATATGAGAATTGTCGAATTTGCTCGCACAAGAGTAGTTCACTAACCTTTATTTTTTCTCTTGTGCGAGCAAATTCGACAATTCTCATATTACTATTCTTTCTAGCTTGGAAAATAAAAAATTCAAGGGAAAAAATTGAATATAAACAAATGTAACAATGTCGTCATTAGCACCGAAACAAAAACTTTGCAGCCTCATGTTCTTCTTAGTACCTTCGACATGTAAGTTACTTGGGTTAGTATCCAACTTCATCATATATAACTTGAGAGAAACTAATTTAGCCTTCGGCCTGCTCCAATATCTAATATCATGTTTGTTTGTACCAACAAATAGACCATATAATTCCTATGTGTAGATATTTCAGTTAACACAATCATAAAATTTTGTTGAGTAGGTACACCATTATAAATTTAGATTAGCACTTTCCTAGCAAAACAAGAAAAAAACACAAATAGAGATTATTTAGTAACATCATTAGTGAATTGCACCACTGTAAGAATTAGTAAATAGAAAAATAACTCAAAGAAACTTTAAATATATATATAAGAAGGGGCATATTCCAACAAATAGAGATTATTCATTCATTTCCCAATTTTCTCTCCAACATCTAAAAATTTTCAAAAACTCATTGGATTAAAAGCTATATTGATCTTACTATAATTGAGGATAAGAAACATATCTCATTGGCTTCTGAAATCTAATTACATTAATACTTTTAGACTGCAAAAATGTATACTGTTCAGTTTTCCATTTTTAGCAATATGAGTTACCGGTAGATATAAATTTCTTTAGTGTATCTGTATATCTGTTACCTTTTTGCTCTTTTTTCCTGAACAAAACAAAAAACAAATTTATATAATTATACTGATAGACTAAATAAGCTTTGACTTCAGGCAACCAAAATATCCCATCATACTATTATTTGTGATTGTTTAATATCGAATCAGTTCGACAAAGCAACCAAAATATCCCATCATACTATTATTTGTGATTGCTTAATATCAAATCAGTTCTCCACTCTCAACTTTTGTCGAACTCCTATTCGAATTGACAATTTTTCTTTTTCAACTTCTGCTATTCTATTCATTTATAATGTGTGACCTGCAGATTTATCTTTGCATTGTTTAGACGAAGGGTTTCTTCTAAGAAAAACAATGCTCACTAACAGTGGTTGACTTCTAAGAAAAGAAATTGTTTTGTGCATCATACTTAAAGGTGATAAACTTGTAGGAGCTTGTTATTCATGTTCTAGAGTAAATTCTTTGATTTATGATGTAGGAGTGGCAGATTATAGTTGAAGCATAAACAACTCAAAAGAAACTTTAAATAAAAAAAAGCTATTGCATATTCCATTCTATATTCATTTATAAGCTCTAATTCGCTTACATTCATCCTCTTCAAACAACGCCCTCCCGCAGCCAATCCAAAAAGAAAAGACAGAGAAAGCAATAGTTTCATGCGACTCCTAATCTACCTGGTGATTGGCAAACATTATTGTGTTGAAAACCCATTGTGAGCTAAATTATAAGTGCACTACCTTTTATTAAACATCAGTAATATTCCAGTGTTCATGCCTAGAAAAGAATTCTCTAAGTTCCTATGATAATATATTGTTGCATTGACTGACTTATTTTGTTCAATTCAGTATTGTTTCATTTTTTATTCCTGATAAAAAATTACTTATAAAGTAGTACTACTTTATATGTACAGGTTTTCTAAGATATTCTTGTGCTTGAAATGATTTGTACTTTCTACCTTGCACTTTTATTTTTCTTGTATTGGTATAACTGACTAACATTATGTAACATGTTTTTCAATATAAATTGTGGTTCACTGATAAAAAAAAATTTGGTTGACGAAAAAAGGCATCATTATAGATCTTACGTTTATTTTGTTCGCAGGGTATAATAACTCTGTTAAATGTCTGTATATACGTTTTCTCATGCTATGTACATACGTGTTTGAAGGTCGCTAGCTTGTGTTTGACAGGTAATGCAAAGAACAACCCCTATTATTTTTAGCTACCAAATACGTTGCCACTTGCTGTTACTGACGTCCTTTTGTTTCCAATATTGCAGAAAATATGGACAATGCAGTTCACTTTGTGTAACTTACTGGCATGTACATTTATATTTTTGTTAGCCGGTAAAACATATTGGTCATGTAACTTATGTAAATAGTGGGTTGAAAGACTAGCAGTAAATATGACCTCTTTTTTGACTTGAATTTGTTTTCTTCGCTCTGCTATATATCCAAGTTTCTAAGACTAAATCGAAAGAAACTTACTGCCATCCAAAGGATCATTTAAAGTGATCGCGACGCTCTTCGTCTCATATATCATAATGTTTAACAAATCAACTCATATATCTCAATACATAATTGATCATAATGCAAGTTGCTCCCTACAGAAAGTATTTTATTTTCTTTATAAATTAATATAATCTACTATTTTTATGTAGTTTGGGCCCGAGCTCAGCACATGCCATTCCCACTAGTATAAAAAAGAGAAGTTGCTCAACCAGGGATAGTTTTGAAATTTCGCATATATTGAGGGATAAATTGGTAAATCTACCACTTAGGAGAGAAGTTGGTCGACCAAGGGTAGTTTCGAAGTTTCGCATATTTTGAGGGATAAATTAGTAAATCTACCACTTAGATCATAGATACTTCTTTGCATAATCTATATCTTTCCCTTTGAATCAATGTCTCTCTCTTTTAAGAAGCACTCCCTTAATCTCTCTCCCCATAAGCTAATTTTTCTGAGTTTACATATTTCTTCATCCTAAAGTACTTCTTTCCCTTTTCATTGTTTGTTATGTTTTTGTCTGTTTTTTTTCTCTATATCTGTTTCACAAGACATATATCTTGGTTATAATTTCCAAGGTACTTCCCCCCCCCCCCCCCCCCATAATTTTGGGCTAATTTTTATTAAACTATCAAAAAGGAATCTTTCTGATGTGGAAGATAGAACTTCACAAAAGAACTTGAAATATAGATTCTTTGTTGTAACAATTCACGGAATAGACGCCCCAATTTGTTTTAATCATTTGTATACCTAAGCTAATAAAATAATAAGAAAGGGCTATGCAGACAAAGAAGATAAATTTGGCTGAAATTGATTACACTAATGGAGCTAATCTTCCCTATATCGTGACAAAGAAATAAAAGCTATTGAAGTAGACTATGCATATATGGTATTTGATGATATGCCTTGTCCATCTTATGTTATTGTGTGCTTACCTATTCCTTTGAGCATTTGCTTTCACTATTCTGTTTTTATTTTATTTTATGAAGTTCTTCTTTTTTGACGGAGAGGGCACTTTCAATCAGGAGATTGTGAGTTTGAGTTACTCCAAAAGCAAGTGAAGAGTTTTTGGAGCGAGGGAGCCGAGGGTTTATCGGAAACAACCTCTCTATCTCAGGATAGGGTTAAGGTCTGTGTACACATTACCCTTTCCAGACCCTACTAATGGTATTATATTGGGTTGATAGTTGTTCTTTTCTTTTTTGATGAAGTTCTTTATTTACGCTTTTCTATGTCGAATCTAAAAAATGAACTTTTTTTATTGAAACATTTTATATATTTATGTTTCATCGTTATTGATATCTTTGAGACAAATATTTTCATTTATTGATTCGAAATTTCTTCGGTCTCTTTGAAAGTGTACGTGGAAGGTGATGCATCCACTAATAGCTACCTCCTAACTGATGTTTGATAGGATGGAACAAGAGAAAGCTCCAAGGAAGACATGAAGCTCGGCCTGTGGTCTTTTGTTCACATAAACGTAAAAAAATTAAAAAGAGGAAGTTGAAAATATGAGTGTCAAAGAGAGGTAACCGACAAAAAGATACTCTTTCAAGTAAGTCAGGATGAACTTTTAAAACAATTCTTTGTACTTGAAAGCAAAAAGGGTGCAGTTTTTTTTATTGTTCTACAGTGTTACCATTTAGTAATTCTGATGGTGTGTTAGTGTGAAGCCTTTTCTTTCACGCTGTTATATTGTGATGGTCCTTTTGAAGTTTAGATACATAGTATAAGATTTATTCAACAGTCTCCCCTTGCACAACACAAAATCCTAAGAATAAAGTTAAGAAAAGCAAAGGTTGTGGCTTCGGCCACCCTTGCTTCAGTTAATCGTCAAGACAGAGCCAAGTTGATTGCATATTTAAATGAAATGAAAGAAGTGAAAGTTAGGATGCTTGTGGTGTTGAATTATAATGTTTAAGGTCAATTTGACGGACCAACGTTTTAGGATATCCATATGGAAAACATCAATTTGTCTTCGATGGTTCTGTGACACTTTCGTCCGGAAGCCCTATGCATGTTAAGTTTGATGCTCTTTTTGTATTTAAAAAGGGAATCATTCATTTTTTTTTAATAAGATGTTGCATATATATACCTTTTCAATGCCAGGTACTATATAATTACAGTTAGGGGTGTACATGGACCGGATTGGTTAGATTTTTATCAAAATCAAATCAAACCAACTATATCGGTTTGGATTGGTTCGATTTTGTCGGGTTTTGTCGGATTTTTTGTTACTTAAATATTATTTCAATCTCACTTTATCAAATTTTTGATAAGTAAATATATGTTTAGTAAAAACATAAAAAATTGATAAATATATGATCTATTAAAATATTCTTATGGGAGAATTTTCTTAGTAACACATAATAGTTATTTTTTTAGTCGTCTAACAATAATTTTTCGTTGATGTACACTTTCAAGGTGAACCGAATTTAGTAATTAAACATAAAAATCAATATGATACCTAAATAATAACAATCACTTCACATTCGAAAAAGATATAAGAATTTAATAGATCTTAACATATGATATGAATATGGAAGAACAAAGAGATTGACGCATTTCATTAACACTTGAAAAGAAAGTGATCATACAATCAATTATTTAAGGTTAATAAATATGGAGCACTTCATATACTATTAAATATTATATCCCGCAAGTTAATCCCAAATATTTCTAGACATTTTTTTAAAGAAAATTCTATATAGAATCTAAAAAGTATATATAAAAATTGTTATTCCCATCAATATTGCTGTATTTGTAAATATTAATTCTGCAAAATATAAGTTAACGTAATGAAACAATAATAATAAATTCGAGCCCACTGAATTCACAGTGTTTCCTTAAGGAATTTAATCCCCTCCTAGTACCCAAGGTAACGGATTATTTCCTCCCAGGATAGAACGAATAACACACTGGTGTAGCGGTACTTCAAACCCCAGTGTTTCAGCGAACACAAAGTTCGGTAGCAAATCACACTTACAGTTGCTTTGTTTGAAGTTAAAAACAATGCAGAACGAAGGAGTATATACTCAGAAGAACGTATGGAAGTTCTGAGAGGAAGGAGTGCAATGTATAGCCAATTGTATGTTGAGTTCTTGGTAATTTCAGTTGAGTTCCGAGTGTTTCACTTCAACATTTGCTGCTCCTATTTATAGCAACCAAGAGGGAGTGCAAGCCAAACGTCCACCCTTCATGGTGGAGCAAGCATTACATTCATGTGGAGCAAGCACTTCATGTTTGTGGTGGAAAGACCATTATCCGGCTGCCAAATTATCAATACACGGATTGAAAAATATCCGTTACAAATACGAATAATCTTACGTTAATATTTACTATTAACAAATAAATTTGGTCCAAAAAATTAATCAATCAATCGATCATTTGACTAAATCCAAATCCAAATCCAAATCCAAATCCAAATCCAAATCCAAATCCAAATCCGAAACGAATAACACACTGGTGTAGCGGTACTTCAAACCCCAGTGTTTCAGCGAACACAAAGTTCGGTAGCAAATCACACTTACAGTTGCTTTGTTTGAAGTTAAAAACAATGCAGAACGAAGGAGTATATACTCAGAAAATCGTATGGAAATGCTGAGAGGAAGGAGTGCACTGTATAGCCAATTTGTTGAGCGAATTGTATGTTGTGTGTTGAGTGTCTTTCTTCAACATCTGCTGCTCATATATATAGCAGAAAAATGTTGAAGAAGACCAAACGTCCACCCTCCATGGTGGAGCAAGCATTACATGTTTGTGGAGCAAGCACTTCATGTTTGTGGTGGGAAGACCATTATCCGGCTGCCAAATTATCAATACACGGATTGGAAAATATCCGTTACAAATACGGATAATCTTACGTTAATATTTACTATTAACAAATAAATTTGGTCCAAAAAATTAATCAATCAATCGATCATTTGACCAAATCCAAATCCAAATCCAAATCCAAATCCAAATCCGAATCCGAAACGAATAACACACTGGTGTAGCGGTACTTCAAACCCCAGTGTTTCAGCGAACACAAAGTTCGGTAGCAAATCACACTTACAGTTGCTTTGTTTGAAGTTAAAAACAATGTAGAACGAAGGAGTATATACTCAAAAAATCGTATGGAAATGCTGAGAGGAAGGAGTGCACTGTATAGCCAATTTGTTGAGCGAATTGTATGTTGTGTGTTGAGTGTCTTTCTTCAACATCTGCTGCTCATATATATAGCAGAAAAATGTTGAAGAAGACCAAACGTCCACCCTCCATGGTGGAGCAAGCATTACATGTTTGTGGAGCAAGCACTTCATGTTTGTGGTGGGAAGACCATTATCCGGCTGCCAAATTATCAATGCACGGATTGGAAAATATCCGTTATAAATACGGATAATCTTACGTTAATATTTACTATTAACAAATAAATTTGGTCCAAAAAATTAATCAATCAATCGATCATTTGACCAAATCCAAAACCAAATCCAAATCCAAATCCAAATCCAAATCCAAATCCGAAACGAATAACACACTGGTGTAGCGGTACTTCAAACCCCAATGTTTCAGCGAACACAAAGTTCGGTAGCAAATCACACTTACAGTTGCTTTGTTTGAAGTTAAAAACAATGCAGAACGAAGGAGTATATACTCAGAAAATCGTATGAAAATGCTGAGAGGAAGGAGTGCACTGTATAGCCAATTTGTTGAGCGAATTGTATGTTGTGTGTTGAGTGCCTTTCTTCAACATCTACTGCTCATATATATAGCAGAAAAATGTTGAAACAGACCAAACGTCCACCCTCCATGGTGGAGCAAGCATTACATGTTTGTGGAGCAAACACTTCATGTTTGTGGTGGGAAGACCATTATCCGGCTGCCAAATTATCAATACACGGATTGAAAAATATCCGTTACAAATACGGATAATCTTACGTTAATATTTACTATTAACAAATAAATTTGGTCCAAAAAATTAATCAATCAATCAATCATTTGACCAAATCCAAAACCAAATCCAAATCCAAATTCGCATCCGATTCCGAATCCGAAACGAACAACACACTAGTGTAGCGGTACTTCAAACCCCAGTGTTTCAGCGAACACAAAGTTCGGTAGCAAATCACACTTACAGTTGCTTTGTTTGAAGTTAAAAACAATGCAGAACGAAGGAGTATATACTCAGAAAATCGTATGGAAATGCTGAGAGGAAGGAGTGCACTGTATAGCCAATTTGTTGAGCGAATTGTATGTTGTGTGTTGAGTGCCTTTCTTCAACATCTGCTGCTCATATATATAGCAGAAAAATGTTGAAGAAGACCAAACGTCCACCCTCCATGGTGGAGCAAGCACTTCATGTTTGTGGTGGGAAGACCATTATCCGGCTGCCAAATTATCAATACACGGATTGGAAAATATCCGTTACAAATACGGATAATCTTACGTTAATATTTACTATTAACAAATAAATTTGGTCCAAAAAATTAATCAAGCAATCGATCATTTGACCAAATCCAAATCCAAATCCAAATCCGAATCCAAATCCAAATCCAAATCCGAAACGAATAACACACTGGTGTAGCGGTACTTCAAACCCCAGTGTTTCAGTGAACACAAAGTTCGGTAGCAAATCACACTTACAGTTGCTTTGTTTGAAGTTAAAAACAATGCAGAACGAAGGAGTATATACTCAGAAAATCATATGGAAATGCTGAGAGGAAGGAGTGCACTGTATAGCCAATTTGTTGAGCGAATTGTATGTTGTGTGTTGAGTGCCTTTCTTCAACATCTGCTGCTCATATATATCGCAGAAAAATGTTGAATAAGACCAAACGTCCACCCTCCATGGTGGAGCAAGCATTACATGTTTGTGGAGCAAGCGCTTCATGTTTGTGGTGGGAAGACCATTATCCGGCTGCCAAATTATCAATACACGGATTGGAAAATATCCGTTACAAATACGGATAATCTTACGTTAATATTTACTATTAACAAATAAATTTGGTCCAAAAAATTAATCAAGCAATCGATCATTTGACCAAATCCAAAACCAAATCCAAATCCAAATCCAAATCCGAATCCGAATCCGAAACGAATAACACACTGGTGTAGCGGTACTTCAAACCCCAGTGTTTCAGCGAACACAAAGTTCGGTAGCAAATCACACTTACAGTTGCTTTGTTTGAAGTTAAAAACAATATAGAACGAAGGAGTATATACTCAGAAAATCATATGGAAATGCTGAGAGGAAGGAGTGCACTGTATAGCCAATTTGTTGAGCGAATTGTATGTTGTGTGTTGAGTGCCTTTCTTCAACATCTGCTGCTCATATATATCGCAGAAAAATGTTGAAGAAGACCAAACGTCCACCCTCCATGGTGGAGCAAGCATTACATGTTTGTGGAGCAAGCACTTCATGTTTGTGGTGGGAAGACCATTATCCGGCTGCCAAATTATCAATACACGGATTGGAAAATATCCGTTATAAATACGGATAATCTTACGTTAATATTTACTATTAACAAATAAATTTGGTCCAAAAAATTAATCAATCAATCGATCATTTGACCAAATCCAAATCCAAATCCAAATCCAAATCCAAATCCGAATCCGATTCCGAATCTGAAACGAATAACACGCTGGTGTAGAGGTACTTCAAACCCCAGTGTTTCAGCGAACACAAAGTTCGGTAACAAATCACACTTACAGTTGCTTTGTTTGAAGTTAAAAACAATGCAGAACGAAGGAGTACATACTCAGAAAATCGTATGGAAATGCTGAGAGGAAGGAGTGCACTGTATAGCCAATTTGTTGAGCGAATTGTATGTTGTGTGTGGAGTGTCTTTCTTCAACATCTGCTGCTCATATATATAGCAGAAAAATGTTGTAGAAGACCAAACGTCCACCCTCCATGGTGGAGCAAGCATTACATGTTTGTGGAGCAAGCACTTCATATTTGTGGTGTGAAGACCATTATCCGGCTGCCAAATTATCAATACACGGATTGGAAAATATTCGTTACAAATACGGATAATCTTACGTTAATATTTACTATTAACATATAAATTTGGTCCAAAAAATTAATCAATCAATCGATCATTTGACCAAATCCAAATCCAAATCCAAATCCAAATCCGAATTCGAATCCGAAACGAATAACACACAGGTGTAGCGGTACTTCAAACCCCAGTGTTTCAGTGAACACAAAGTTCGGTAGCAAATCACACTTACAGTTGCTTTGTTTGAAGTTAAAAACAATGCAGAACGAAGGAGTATATACTCAGAAAATCGTATGGAAATGCTGAGAGGAAGGAGTGCACTGTATAGCCAATTTGTTGAGCGAATTGTATGTTGTGTGTTGAGTGCCTTTCTTCAACATCTGCTGCTCATATATATCGCAGAAAAATGTTGAAGAAGACCAAACGTCCACCCTCCATGGTGGAGCAAGCATTACATGTTTGTGGAGCAAGCACTTCATGTTTGTGGTGGGAAGACCATTATCCGGCTGCCAAATTATCAATACACGGATTGGAAAATATCCGTTACAAATACGGATAATCTTACGTTAATATTTACTATTAACAAATAAATTTGGTCCAAAAAATTAATCAAGCAATCGATCATTTGACCAAATCCAAAACCAAATCCAAATCCAAATCCAAATCCGAATCCGAATCCGAAACGAATAACACACTGGTGTAGCGGTACTTCAAACCTAGTGTTTCAGCGAACACAAAGTTCGGTAGCAAATCACACTTACAGTTGCTTTGTTTGAAGTTAAAAACAATATAGAACGAAGGAGTATATACTCAGAAAATCATATGGAAATGCTGAGAGGAAGGAGTGCACTGTATAGCCAATTTGTTGAGCGAATTGTATGTTGTGTGTTGAGTGCCTTTCTTCAACATCTGCTGCTCATATATATCGCAGAAAAATGTTGAAGAAGACCAAACGTCCACCCTCCATGGTGGAGCAAGCATTACATGTTTGTGGAGCAAGCACTTCATGTTTGTGGTGGGAAGACCATTATCCGGCTGCCAAATTATCAATACACGGATTGGAAAATATCCGTTACAAATACGGATAATCTTACGTTAATATTTACTATTAACAAATAAATTTGGTCCAAAAAATTAATCAATCAATCGATCATTTGACCAAATCCAAATCCAAATCCAAATCCAAATCCAAATCCAAATCCGAATCCGAAACGAATAACACACTGGTGTAGCGGTACTTCAAACCCCAGTGTTTCAGCGAACACAAAGTTCGGTAGCAAATCACACTTACAGTTGCTTTGTTTCAAGTTAAAAACAATGCAGAACGAAGGAGTATATACTCAGAAAATCATATGGAAATGCTGAGAGAAAGGAATGCACTGTATAGCCAATTTGTTGAGCGAATTGTATGTTGTGTGTTGAGTGTCTTTCTTCAACATCTGCTGCTCATATATATAGCAGAAAAATGTTGAAGAAGACCAAACGTCCACCCTCCATGGTGGAGCAAGCATTACATGTTTGTGGAGCAAGCATTTCATGTTTGTGGTTGGAAGACCTTTATCCGGTTGCCAAATTATCAATACACGGATTGGAAAATATCCGTTACAAATACGGATAATCTTACGTTAATATTTACTATTAACAAATAAATTTGGTCCAAAAAATTAATCAATCAATCGATCATTTGACCAAATCCAAATCCAAATCCAAATCCAAATCCAAATCCAAATCCAAATCCGAATCCGAATACGAATCCGAAACGAATAACAAACTGGTGTAGCGGTACTTCAAACCCCAGTGTTTCAGTGAACACAAAGTTCGGTAGCAAATCACGCTTACAGTTGCTTTGTTTGAAGTTAAAAACAATGCAGAACGAAGGAGTATATACTCAGAAAATCGTATGAAAATGCTGAGAGGAATGAGTGCACTGTATAGCCAATTTGTTGAGTGAATTGTATGTTGTGTGTTGAGTGTCTTTCTTCAACATCTGCTGCTCATATATATAGCAGAAAAATGTTGAAGAAGACCAAACGTCCACCCTCCATGGCGGAGCAAGCATTACATGTTTGTGGAGAAAGCACTTCACGTTTGTGGTGGGAAGACCATTATCCGGCTGCCAAATTATGAATACACGGATTGGAAAATATCCGTTACAAATACGAATAATCTTACGTTAATATTTACTATTAACAAATAAATTTGGTCCAAAAAATTGATCAATCAATCGATCATTTGACCAAATCCAAATCCAAATCCAAATCCAAATCCGAATCTGAAACGAATAACACACTGGTGTTGCGGTACTTCAAACCCCAGTGTTTCAGCGAACACAAAGTTCGGTAGCAAATCATACTTACAGTTGCTTTGTTTGAAGTTAAAAACAATGCAGAACGAATGAGTATATACTCAGAAAATCGTATGGAAATGCTGAGAGGAAGGAGTGCACTGTATAGCCAATTTGTTGAGCGAATTGTATGTTGTGTGTTGAGTGTCTTTCTTCAACATCTGCTGCTCATATATATAGCAGAAAAATGTTGAAGAAGACCAAACGTCCACCCTCCATGGTGGAGCAAGCATTACATGTTTGTGGAGCAAGCAGTTCATGTTTGTGGTGGGAAGACCATTATCCGGCTGCCAAATTATCAATACACGGATTGGAAAATATTCGTTACAAATATGGATAATCTTACGTTAATATTTACTATTAACAAATAAATTTGGTCCAAAAAATTAATCAATCAATCGATCATTTGACAAAATCCAAATCCAAATCCAAATCCAAATCCAAATCCGAATCCGAATTCGAATCCGAATCTGAAACGAATAACATACTGGTGTAGCGGTACTTCAAACCCCAGTGTTTCAGCGAACGTAAAGTTCGGTAGCAAATCACACTTACAGTTGCTTTGTTTGAAGTTAAAAACAATGCAGAACGAAGGAGTATATACTCAGAAAATCGTATGGAAATGCTGAGAGGAAGGAGTGCACTGTATAGCCAATTTGTTGAGCGAATTGTATGTTGTGTGTTGAGTGTCTTTCTTCAACATCTGCTGCTCATATATATAGCAGAAAAATGTTGAAGAAGACCAAACCTCCACCCTCCATGGTGGAGCAAGCATTACATGTTTGTGGAGCAAGCACTTCATGTTTGTGGTGGGAAGACCATTATCCGGCTCCCAAATTATCAATACACGGATTGGAAAATATCCGTTACAAATACGGATAATCTTAGGTTAATACTTACTATTAACAAATAAATTTGGTCCAAAAAATTAATCAATCAATCGATCATTTGACCAAATCCAAATCCAAATCCAAATCCAAATATAAATCCGAATCCGAATCTGAAACGAATAACACACTGGTGTAGCGGTACTTCAAACCCCAGTGTTTCAGCGAACACAAAGTTCGGTAGCAAATCACACTTACAGTTGCTTTGTTTGAAGTTAAAAACAATGCAGAACGAAGGAGTACATACTCAGAAAATCGTATGGAAATGCTGAGAGGAAGGAGTGCACTGTATAGCCAATTTGTTGAGCGAATTGTATGTTGTGTGTTGAGTGTCTTTCTTCAACATCTGCTGCTCATATATATAGCAGAAAAATGTTGAAGAAGACCAAACGTCCACCCTCCATGGTGGAGCAAGCATTACATGTTTGTGGAGCAAGCACTTCATGTTTGTGGTGGGAAGACCATTATCCGGCTGCCAAATTATCAATACACGGATTGGAAAATATCCGTTACAAATACGGATAATCTTACGTTAATATTTACTATTAACAAATAAATTTGGTCCAAAAAATTAATCAATCAATCGATCTATTGACCAAATCCAAGTCCAAATCCAAATCCAAATCCAAATCCGAATCCAAATCCAAATCCGAATCCGAAACGAATAACACCCTGGTGTAGCGGCACTTCAAACCCCAATGTTTCGGCGAACACAAAGTTCGGTAGCAAATCACACTTACAGTTGCTTTGTTTGAAGTTAAAAACAATGTAGAACGAAGGAGTATATACTCAGAAAATCGTATGGAAATGCTGAGAGGAAGGTGTGCACTGTATAGCCAATTTGTTGAGCGAATTGTATGTTGCGTGTTGAGTGTCTTTCTTCAAAATCTGCTGCTCATTTATATAGCAGAAAAATGTTGAAGAACACCAAACCTCCACCCACCATGGTGGAGCAAGCATTACATGTTTGTGGAGCAAGCAGTTCATGTTTGTGGTGGGAAGACCATTATCCGGCTGCCAAATTATCAATACACGGATTGGAAAATATCCGTTACAAATACGGATAATCTTACGTTAATATTTACTATTAACAAATAAATTTGGTCCAAAAAATTAATCAATCAATCAATCATTTGACCAAATCCAAATCCAAATCCAAATCCAAATCCAAATCCAAATCCGAAACGAATAACACACTGGTGTAGCGGTACTTCAAACCCCAGTGTTTCAGCGAACACAAAGTTCGGTAGCAAATCACACTTACAGTTGCTTTGTTTGAAGTTAAAAACAATGCAGAACGAAGGAGTATATACGCAGAAAATCATATGGAAATGCTGAGAGGAAGGAGTGCACTGTATAGCCAATTTGTTGAGCGAATTGTATGTTGTGTGTTGAGTGTCTTTCTTCAACATCTGCTGCTCATACATATAGCAGAAAAATGTTGAAGAAGACCAAACGTCCACCCTCCATGGTGGAGAAAGCATTACATGTTTCTGGAGCAAGCACTTCATGTTTGTGGTGGGAAGACCATTATCCGGCTGCCAAATTATCAATACACGGATTGGAAAATATCCGTTACAAATACGGATAATCTTACGTTAATATTTACTATTAACAAATAAATTTGGTCCAAAAACTTAATCAATCAATCGATCATTTGACCAAATCCAAATCCAAATCCAAATCAAAATCCAAATCTGAATCCGAATCCGAAACGAATAACACACTAGTGTAGCGGTACTTCAAACCCCAGTGTTTCAGCGAACACAAAGTTCGGTAGCAAATCACACTTACAGTTGCTTTGTTTGAAGTTAAAAATAATGCAGAACGAAGGAGTATATACTCAGAAAATCGTATAGAAATGCTGAGAGGAAGGAGTGCACTGTATAGCCAATTTGTTGAGCGAATTGTATGTTGTGTGTTGAGTGTCTTTCTTCTACATCTGCTGCTCATATATATAGCAGAAAAATGTTGAAGAAGATCTAACGTCCACCCTCCAAGGTGGAGCAAGCATTACATGTTTGTGGAGCAAACACTTCATGTTTGTGGTGGGAAGACCATTATCCGGCTGCCAAATTATCAATACACGGATTGGAAAGTATCCGTTACAAATACGGATAATCTTACGTTAATATTTACTATTAACAAATAAATTTGGTCCAAAAAATTAATCAATGAATCGATCATTTGACCAAATCCAAATCCAAATCCAAATCCGAATCCGAAACGAATAACACACTGGTGTAGCGGTTCTTCAAACCCCAGTGTTTCAGCGAACACAAAGCTCGGTAGCAAATCACACTTACAGTTGCTTTGTTTGAAGTTAAAAACAATGCAGAACGAAGGAGTATATACTCAGAAAATCGTATGGAATTGCTGAGAGGAAGGAGTGCACTGTATATTCAATTTGTTGAGCGAATTGTATGTTGTGTGTTGAGTGTCTTTCTTCAACATCTGCTGCTCATATATATAGCAGAAAAATGTTGAAGAATACCAAACGTCCACCCTCCATGGTGGAGCAAGCATTACATATTTGTGGAGCAAGCACTTCATGTTTGTGGTGGGAAGACCATTATCCGGCTGCCAAATTATCAATACACGGATAGGAAAATATCCGTTACAAATACGGATAATCTTACGTTAATATTTACTATTAACAAATAAATTTGGTCCAAAAAATTAATCAATCAATCAATCATTTGACCAAATCCAAATCCAAATCCAAATCCAAATCCAAATCCGAATCTGAATCCGAATCCGAAATGAATAACACACTGGTGTAGCGGTACTTCAAACCCCAGTATTTCAGCGAACACAAAATTCTGTAGCAAATCACACTTACAGTTGCTTTGTTTGAAGTTAAAAACAATGCAGAACGAAGGAGTATATACTCAGAAAATCGTATGGAAATGCTGAGAGGAAGGAGTGCACTGTATAGCCAATTTGTTGAGCGAATTGTATGTTGTGTGTTGAGTGTCTTTCTTCAACATCTGCTGCTCATATATATAGCAGAAAAATGTTGAAGAAGACCAAACGTCCACCCTCCATGGTGGAGCAAGCATTACATGTTTGTGTAGCAAGCACTTCATGTTTGTGGTGGGAAGACCATTATCCGGCTCCCAAATTATCAATACACGGATTGGAAAATATCCGTTACAAATACGGATAATCTTAGGTTAATAGTTACTATTAACAAATAAATTTGGTCCAAAAAATTAATCAATCAATCGATCATTTAACCAAATTCAAATCCAAATCCAAATCTGAATCCAAATCCGAATCCAAATCGAATAACACACTAGTGTAGCGGTACTTCAAACCCCAGTGTTTAAGTGAACTCAAAGATCGTTAGCAAATCACACTTACAGTTGCTTTGTTTGAAGTTAAAAATAATGCAGAACGAAGGAGTATATACTTAGAAAATCGTATGGAAATGCTGAGAGGAAGGAGTGCACTGTATAGCCAATTTGTTGCGCGAATTGTATGTTGTGTGTTGAGTGTCTTTCTTCAACATCTATTGCTCATATATATAGCAGAAAAATGTTGAAGAAGACAAAACGTCCACCCTCCATGGTGGAGCAAGCATTACATGTTTGTGGAGCAAGCACTTCATGTTTGTGGTGGGAAGACCATTATCCGGCTGCCAAATTATCAATACAAGGATTGGAAAATATCCGTTACAAGTACTGATAATCTTACGTTAATATTTACTATTAACAAATAAATTTGGTCCAAACAATTAATCAATCAATCGATCATTTGACCAAATCCAAATCCAAATCCAAATCCGAAACGAATAACACACTGGTGTAGCGGTACTTCAAACCCCAGTGTTTCAGCGAACACAAAGTTCGGTAGCAAATCACACTTACAGTTGCTTTGTTTGAAGTTAAAAACAATGCAGAACGAAGGAGTATATACGTAGAAAATCGTATTAAATGCTGAGAGGAAGGAGTGCACTGTATAGCCAATTTGTTGAGCGAATTGTATGTTGTGTGTTGAGTGTCTTTCTTCAACATCTACTGCTCATATATATAGCAGAAAAATGTTGAAGAAGACCAAACGTCCACCCTCCATGGTGGAGCAAGCATTACATGTTTGTGTAGCAAGCACTTCATGTTTGTGGTGGGAAGACCATTATCCGGCTCCCAAATTATCAATACACGGATTTGAAAATATCCGTTACAAATATGGATAATCTTAGGTTAATACTTACTATTAACAAATAAATTTGGTACAAAAAATTAATCAATCAATCGATCATTTGACCAAATCCAAATCCAAATCCAAATCTGAATCCAAATCCGAATCCGAATCCGAATCCGAATCGAATAACACACTGGTGTAGCGGTACTTCAAACCCCAGTTTTTAAGCGAACTCAAAGATCGGTAGAAAATCACACTAACAGTTGCTTTGTTTGAAGTTAAAAATAATGCAGAACGAAGGAGTATATACTCAGAAAATTGTATGGAAATGCTGAGAGGAAGGAGTGCACTGTATAGCCAATTTGTTGCGCGAATTGTATGTTGTGTGTTGAGTGTCTTTCTTCAACATCTGCTGCTCATATATATAGCAGAAAAATATTGAAGAAGACCAAACGTCCACCCTCCATGGTGGAGCAAGCATTACATGTTTGTGGAGCTAGCACTTCATGTTTGTGGTGGGAAGACCATTATCCAGCTGCCAAATTAACAATACACGGATTGGAAAATATCAGTTACAAGTACGGATAATCTTACGTTAATATTTACTATTAACAAATAAATTTTGTCCAAAAAATTAATCAATCTATCGATCATTTGACCAAATCCAAATCCAAATCCAAATCCAAATCCGAATCTGAAACGAATAACACACTGGTGTAGCGGTACTTCAAACCCCAGTGTTTCAGCGAACACAAAGTTCGGTAGCAAATCACACTTACAGTTGCTTTGTTTGAAGTTAAACACAATGCAGAACGAAGGAGTATATACGCAGAAAATCGTATGGAAATGCTGAGAGGAAGGAGTGCACTGTATAGCCAATTTGTTGAGCGAATTGTATGTTGTGTGTTGAGTTTATTTCTTCAACATCTGCTGCTCATATATATAGCAGAAAAATGTTGAAGAAGATCAAACGTCCACCCTCCATGGTGGAGAAAGCATTACATGTTTGTGGAGCAAGCACTTCATGTTTGTGGTGGGAAGACCATTATCCGGCTACCAAATTATCAATACATAGATTGGAAAATATCCGTTACAAATACGGATAATCTTACGTTAATATTTACTATTAACAAATAAATTTGGTCCAAAAAATTAATCAATCAATCGATCATTTGACCAAATCTAAATCCAAATCCAAATCCAAATCCGAATCCGAATCCGAATCCGAAACGAATAACACACTGGTGTAGCGGTTCTTCAAACCCCAGTGTTTCAGCGAACACAAAGCTCGGTAGCAAATCACACTTACAGTTGCTTTGTTTGAAGTTAAAAACAATGCAGAACGAAGGAGTATATACTCAGAAAATCGTATGGAAATGCTGAGAGGAAGGAGTGCACTGTATAGCCAATTTGTTGAGCGAATTATATGTTGTGTGTTGAGTGTCTTTCTTCAATATCTGCTGCTCATATATATAGCAGAAAAATGTTGAAGAATACCAAACGTCCACCCTCCATGGTGGAGCAAGCATTACATGTTTGTGGAGCAAGCACTTCATGTTTGTGGTGGGAAGACCATTATCCGGCTCCCAAATTATCAATACACGGATTGGAAAATATCCGTTACAAATACGGATAATCTTAGGTTAATACTTACTATTAACAAATAAATTTGGTTTAAAAAATTAATCAATCAATCGATCATTTGACCAAATCCAAATCCAAATCCAAATCTGAATCCAAATCCAAATCCGAATCCGAATCTGAATCGAATAACACACTGGTGTAGCGGTACTTCAAACCCCAGTGTTTAAGCGAACTCAAAGATCGGTAGCAAATCACACTTACAGTTGCTTTGTTTGAAGTTAAAAATAATGCAGAATGAAGGAGTATATACTCAAAAAATCGTATGTAAATGCTGAGAGGAAGTAGTGCACTGTATAGCCAATTTGTTGCGCGAATTGTATGTTGTGTGTTGAGTGTCTTTCTTCAACATCTGCTGCTCATATATATAGCAGAAAAATGTTGAAGAAGACCAAACGTCCACCCTCCATGGTGGAGCAAGCATTACATGTTTGTGGAGCAAGCACTTCATGTTTGTGGTGGGAAGACCATTATCCGGCTGCCAAATTATCAATACACGGATTGGAAAATATCCGTTACAAGTACGGATAATCTTACGTTAATATTTACTATTAACAAATAAATTTGGTCCAAAAAATTAATCAATCAATCAATCATTTGACCAAATCCAAATCCAAATCCAAATCCAAATCCAAATCCAAATCCAAATCCAAATCCGAATCCGAAACGAATAACACACTGGTGTAGCGGTACTTCAAACCCCAATGTTTCAGCGAACACAAAGTTCGGTAGCAAATCACACTTACAGTTGCTTTGTTTGAAGTTAAAAACAATGCAGAACGAAGGAGTATATACGCAGAAAATCGTATGGAAATGCTGAGAGGAAGGAGTGCACTGTATAGCCAATTTGTTGAGCGAATTGTATGTTGTGTGTTGAGTGTATTTCTTCAACATCTGCTGCTCATATATATAGCAGAAAAATGTTGAAGAAGACCAAACGTCCACCCTCCATGGTGGAGAAAGCATTCCATGTTTGTGGAGCAAGCACTTCATGTTTGTGGTGGGAAGACCATTATCCGGCTACCAAATTATCAATACATAGATTGGAAAATATCCGTTACAAATACGGATAATCTTACGTTAATATTTACTATTAACAAATAAATTTGGTCCAAAAAATTAATCAATCAATCAATCATTTGACCAAATCCAAATCCAAATCCAAATCCAAATCCAAATCCAAATCCGAATCTGAATCCGTATCCGAAATGAATAACACACTAGTGTAGCGGTACTTCAAACCCCAGTGTTTCAGCGAACACAAAATTCGGTAGCAAATCACACTTACAGTTACTTTGTTTGAAGTTAAAAATAATGCAGAACGAAGGAGTATATACTCAGAAAATCGTATAGAAATGCTGAGAGGAAGGAGTGCACTGTATAGCCAATTTGTTGAGCGAATTGTATGTTGTGTGTTGTGTGTCTTTCTTCAACATCTGCTGCACATATATATAGCAGAAAAATGTTGAAGAAGACCTAACGTCCACCCTCCAAGGTGGAGCAAGCATTACATGTTTGTGGAGCAAGCACTTCATGTTTGTGGTGGGAAGACCATTATCCGGCTGCCAAATTATCAATACACGGATTGGAAAATATCCGTTACAAATACGGATAATCTTACGTTAATATTTACTATTAACAAATAAATTTGGTCCAAAAAATTAATCAATCAATCGATCATTTGACCAAATCTAAATCCAAATCCAAATCCAAATCCGAATCCGAATCCGAATCCGAAACGAATAACACACTGGTGTAGCGGTTCTTCAAACCCCAGTGTTTCAGCGAACACAAAGCTCGGTAGCAAATCACACTTACAGTTGCTTTGTTTGAAGTTAAAAACAATGCAGAACGAAGGAGTATATACTCAGAAAATCGTATGGAAATGCTGAGAGGAAGGAGTGCACTGTATAGCCAATTTGTTGAGCGAATTATATGTTGTGTGTTGAGTGTCTTTCTTCAATATCTGCTGCTCATATATATAGCAGAAAAATGTTGAAGAATACCAAACGTCCACCCTCCATGGTGGAGCAAGCATTACATGTTTGTGGAGCAAGCACTTCATGTTTGTGGTGGGAAGACCATTATCCGGCTCCCAAATTATCAATACACGGATTGGAAAATATCCGTTACAAATACGGATAATCTTAGGTTAATACTTACTATTAACAAATAAATTTGGTTTAAAAAATTAATCAATCAATCGATCATTTGACCAAATCCAAATCCAAATCCAAATCTGAATCCAAATCCAAATCCGAATCCGAATCTGAATCGAATAACACACTGGTGTAGCGGTACTTCAAACCCCAGTGTTTAAGCGAACTCAAAGATCGGTAGCAAATCACACTTACAGTTGCTTTGTTTGAAGTTAAAAATAATGCAGAATGAAGGAGTATATACTCAAAAAATCGTATGTAAATGCTGAGAGGAAGTAGTGCACTGTATAGCCAATTTGTTGCGCGAATTGTATGTTGTGTGTTGAGTGTCTTTCTTCAACATCTGCTGCTTATATATATAGCAGAAAAATGTTGAAGAAGACCAAACGTCCACCCTCCATGGTGGAGCAAGCATTACATGTTTGTGGAGCAAGCACTTCATGTTTGTGGTGGGAAGACCATTATCCGGCTGCCAAATTATCAATACACGGATTGGAAAATATCCGTTACAAGTACGGATAATCTTACGTTAATATTTACTATTAACAAATAAATTTGGTCCAAAAAATTAATCAATCAATCAATCATTTGACCAAATCCAAATCCAAATCCAAATCCAAATCCAAATCCAAATCCAAATCCAAATCCGAATCCGAAACGAATAACACACTGGTGTAGCGGTACTTCAAACCCCAGTGTTTCAGCGAACACAAAGTTCGGTAGCAAATCACACTTACAGTTGCTTTGTTTGAAGTTAAAAACAATGCAGAACGAAGGAGTATATACGCAGAAAATCGTATGGAAATGCTGAGAGGAAGGAGTGCACTGTATAGCCAATTTGTTGAGCGAATTGTATGTTGTGTGTTGAGTGTATTTCTTCAACATCTGCTGCTCATATATATAGCCGAAAAATGTTGAAGAAGACCAAACGTCCACCCTCCATGGTGGAGAAAGCATTACATGTTTGTGGAGCAAGCACTTCATGTTAGTGGTGGGAAGACCATTATCCGGCTACCAAATTATCAATACATAGATTGGAAAATATCCGTTACAAATACGGATAATCTTACGTTAATATTTACTATTAACAAATAAATTTGGTCCAAAAAATTAATCAATCAATCGATCATTTGACCAAATCCAAATCCAAATCCAAATCCAAATCTAAATTCGAATCTGAATCCGAATCCGAAATGAATAACACACTAGTGTAGCGGTACTTCAAACCCCAGTGTTTCAGCGAACACAAAATTCGGTAGCAAATCACACTTACAGTTACTTTGTTTGAAGTTAAAAATAATGCAGAACGAAGGAGTATATACTCAGAAAATCGTATAGAAATGCTGAGAGGAAGGAGTGCACTGTATAGCCAATTTGTTGAGCGAATTGTATGTTGTGTGTTGTGTGTCTTTCTTCAACATCTGCTGCACATATATATAGCAGAAAAATGTTGAAGAAGACCTAACGTCCACCCTCCAAGGTGGAGCAAGCATTACATGTTTGTGGAGCAAGCACTTCATGTTTGTGGTGGGAAGACCATTATCCGGCTGCCAAATTATCAATACACGGATTGGAAAATATCCGTTACAAATACGGATAATCTTACGTTAATATTTACTATTAACAAATAAATTTGGTCCAAAAAATTAATCAATCAATCGATCATTTGACCAAATCTAAATCCAAATCCAAATCCAAATCCGAATCCAAATCCGAATCCGAAACGAATAACACACTGGTGTAGCGGTTCTTCAAACCCCAGTGTTTCAGCGAACACAAAGCTCGGTAGCAAATAACACTTACAGTTGCTTTGTTTGAAGTTAAAAACAATGCAGAACGAAGGAGTATATACTCAGAAAATCGTATGGAAATGCTGAGAGGAAGGAGTGCACTGTATAGCCAATTTGTTGAGCGAATTATATGTTGTGTGTTGAGTGTCTTTCTTCAATATCTGCTGCTCATATATATAGCAGAAAAATGTTGAAGAATACCAAACGTCCACCCTCCATGGTGGAGCAAGCATTACATGTTTGTGGAGCAAGCACTTCATGTTTGTGGTGGGAACACCATTATCCGGCTCCCAAATTATCAATACACGGATTGGAAAATATCCGTTACAAATACAGATAATCTTAGGTTAATACTTACTATTAACAAATAAATTTGGTTTAAAAAATTAATCAATCAATCGATCATTTGACCAAATCCAAATCCAAATCCAAATCTGAATCCAAATCCGAATCCGAATCCGAATCTGAATCGAATAACACACTAGTGTAGCGGTACTTCAAACCCCAGTGTTTAAGCGAACTCAAAGATCGGTAGCAAATCACACTTACAGTTACTTTGTTTGAAGTTAAAAATAATGCAGAACGAAGGAGTATATACTCAAAAAATCGTATATAAATGCTGAGAGGAAGGAGTGCACTGTATAGCCAATTTGTTGCGCGAATTGTATGTTGTGTGTTGAGTGTCTTTCTTCAACATCTGCTGCTCATATATATAGCAGAAAAATGTTGAAGAAGACCAAACGTCCACCCTCCATGGTGGAGCAAGCATTACATGTTTGTGGAGCAAGCACTTCATGTTTGTGGTGGGAAGACCATTATCCGGCTGCCAAATTATCAATACACGGATTGGAAAATATCCGTTACAAATACGGATAATCTTACGTTAATATTTACTATTAACAAATAAATTTGGTCCAAAAAATTAATCAATCAATCAATCATTTGACCAAATCCAAATCCAAATCCAAATCCAAATCCAAATCCAAATCCGAAACGAATAACACACTGGTGTAGCGGTACTTCAAACCCCAGTGTTTCAGCGAACACAAAGTTCGGTAGCAAATCACACTTACAGTTGCTTTGTTTGAAGTTAAAAACAATGCAGAACGAAGGAGTATATACGCAGAAAATCGTATGGAAATGCTGAGAGGAAGGAGTGCACTGTATAGTCAATTTGTTGAGCGAATTGTATGTTGTGTGTTGAGTGTATTTCTTCAACATCTGCTGCTCATATATATAGCAGAAAAATGTTGAAGAAGACCAAACGTCCACCCTCCATGGTGGAGAAAGCATTACATGTTTGTGGAGCAAGCACTTCATGTTTGTGGTGGGAAGACCATTATCCGGCTACAAAATTATCAATACATAGATTGGAAAATATCCGTTACAAATACGGATAATCTTACGTTAATATTTACTATTAACAAATAAATTTGGTCCAAACAATTAATCAATCAATCGATCATTTGACCAAATCCAAATCCAAATCCAAATCCAAATCCAAATCCAAATCCGAATCTGAATCCGAATCCGAAATGAATAACACACTAGTGTAGCGGTACTTCAAACCCCAGTGTTTCAGCGAACACAAAATTCGGTAGCAAATCACACTTACAGTTACTTTGTTTGAAGTTAAAAATAATGCAGAACGAAGGAGTATATACTCAGAAAATCGTATAGAAATGCTGAGAGGAAGGAGTGCACTGTATAGCCAATTTGTTGAGCGAATTGTATGTTGTGTGTTGTGTGTCTTTCTTCAACATCTGCTGCTCATATATATAGCAGAAAAATGTTGAAGAAGACCTAACGTCCACCCTCCAAGGTGGAGCAAGCATTACATGTTTGTGGAGCAAGCACTTCATGTTTGTGGTGGGAAGACCATTATCCGGCTGCCAAATTATCAATACACGGATTGGAAAATATCCGTTACAAATACGGATAATCTTACGTTAATATTTACTATTAACAAATAAATTTGGTCCAAAAAATTAATCAATCAATCGATCATTTGACCAAATCTAAATCCAAATCCAAATCCAAATCCGAATCCGAATCCGAAACGAATAACACACTGGTGTAGCGGTTCTTCAAACCCCAGTGTTTCAGCGAACACAAAGCTCGGTAGCAAATCACACTTACAGTTGCTTTGTTTGAAGTTAAAAACAATGCAGAACGAAGGAGTATATACTCAGAAAATCGTATGGAAATGCTGAGAGGAAGGAGTGCACTGTATAGCCAATTTGTTGAGCGAATTGTATGTTGTGTGTTGAGTGTCTTTCTTCAATATCTGCTGCTCATATATATAGCAGAAAAATGTTGAAGAATACCAAATGTCCACCCTCCATGGTGGAGCAAGCATTACATGTTTGTGGAGCAAGCACTTCATGTTTGTGGTGGGAAGACCATTATCCGGCTGCCAAATTATCAATACACGGATAGGAAAATATCCGTTACAAATACGGATAATCTTACGTTAATATTTACTATTAACAAATAAATTTGGTCCAAAAAATTAATCAATCAATCGATCATTTGACCAAATCCAAATCCAAATCCAAATCCAAATCTGAATCTGAAACGAATAACACACTGGTGTAGCGGTACTTCAAACCCCAGTGTTTCAACGAACACAAAGTTTGGTAGCAAATCACACTTACAGTTGCTTTGTTTGAAGTTAAAAATAATGCAGAACGAAGGAGTATATACTCAGAAAATCGTATGGAAATGCTGAGAGGAAGGAGTGCACTGTAAAGCCAATTTGTTGCGCGAATTATATGTTGTGTGTTGAGTGTCTTTCTTCAACATCTGCTGCTCATATATATAGCAGAAAAATGTTGAAGAAGACCAAACGTCCACCCTCCATGGTGGAGCAAGCATTACATGTTTGTGGAGCAAGCACTTCATGTTTGTGGTGGGAAGACCATTATCCGGCTGCCAAATTATCAATACACGGATTGGAAAATATCCGTTACAAGTACGGATAATCTCACATTAATATTTACTATTAACAAATAAATTTGGTCCAAAAAATTAATCAATCAATCGATCATTTGACAAAATCCAAATCCAAATCCAAATCCAAATCCAAATCCAAATCCAAATCCGAAACGAATAACACACTGGTGTAGCGGTACTTCAAACCCCAGTGTTTCAGCGAACACAAAGTTCGGTAGCAAATCACACTTACAGTTGCTTTGTTTGAAGTTAAAAACAATGCAGAACGAAGGAGTATATACGCAAAAAATCGTATGGAAATGCTGAGAGGAAGGAGTGCACTGTATAGCCAATTTGTTGAGCGAATTGTATGTTGTGTGTTGAGTGTCTTTCTTCAACATCTGCTGCTCATATATATATAGCAGAAAAATGTTGAAGAAGACCAAACGTCCACCCTCCATGGTGGAGCAAGCATTACATGTTTGTGTAGCAAGCACTTCATGTTTGTGGTGGGAAGACCATTATCCGGCTCCCGAATTATCAATACACGGATTGAAAAATATCCGTTACAAATACGGATAATCTTAGGTTAATACTTACTATTAACAAATAAATTTGGTCCAAAAAATTAATCAATCAATCGATCATTTGACCAAATCCAAATCCAAATCCAAATCTGAATCCAAATCCAAATCCGAATCCGAATCCGAATCCGAAACGAATAACACACTGGTGTAGCGGTACTTCAAACCCCAGTGTTTCAGCGAACACAAAGTTCGGTAGCAAATCACACTTACAGTTGCTTTGTTTGATGTTAAAAACAATGCAGAACGAAGGAGTATATACTCAGAAAATCGTATGAAATGCTGAGAGGAAGGAGTGCACTGTATAGCCAATTTGTTGAGCGAATTGTATGTTGTGTGTTGAGTGTCTTTCTTCAACATCTACTGCTCATATATATAGCAGAAAAATGTTGAAGAAGACCAAACGTCCACCCTCCATGGTGGAGCAAGCATTACATGTTTGTGGAGCAAGCACTTCATGTTTGTGGTGGGAAGACCATTATCCGGCTGCCAAATTATCAATACACGGATTGGAAAATATCCGTTACAAATACGGATAATCTTACGTTAATATTTACTATTAACAAATAAATTTGGTCCAAAAAGTTAATCAATCAATCGATTATTTGACCAAATCCAAATCCAAATCCAAATCCAAATCCGAATCCGAATCCGAAACGAATAACACACTGGTGTAGCGGTTCTTCAAACCCCAGTGTTTCAGCGAACACAAAGCTCGGTAGCAAATCACACTTACAGTTGCTTTGTTTGAAGTTAAAAACAATGCAGAACGAAGGAGTATATACTCAGAAAATCATATGGAAATGCTGAGAGAAAGGAGTACACTGTATAGCCAATTTGTTGAGCGAATTGTATGTTGTGTGTTGAGTGTCTTTCTTCAACATCTGCTGCTCATATATATAGCAGAAAAATGTTGAAGAATACCAAACGTCCACCCTCCATGGTGGAGCAAGCATTACATGTTTGTGGTGCAAACACTTCATGTTTGTGGTGGGAAGACCATTATCCGGCTGCCAAATTATCAATACACGGATAGGAAAATATCCGTTACAAATACGGATAATCTTACGTTAATATTTACTATTAACAAATAAATTTGGTCCAAAAAATTAATCAATCAATCGTTCATTTGACCAAATCCAAATCCAAATCCAAATCCGAATCCGAATCTGAAACGAATAACACACTGGTGTAGTGGTACTTCAAACCCCAGTGTTTCAGCGAACACAAAATTCGGTAGCAAATCACACTTACAGTTGCTTTGTTTGAAGTTAAAAACAATGCAGAACGAAGGAGTATATACTTAGAAAATCGTATGGAAATGCTGAGAGGAAGGAGTGCATTGTATAGCCAATTTGTTGAGCGAATTATATGTTGTGTGTTGAGTGTCTTTCTTCAACTTCTGATGCTCATATATATAGCAGAAAAATGTTGAAGAAGACCAAACGTCCACCCTCCATGGTGGAGCAAGCATTACATGTTTGTGGAGCAAGCACTTCATGTTTTGTGTGGGAAGACCATTATCCGGCTGCCAAATTATTAATACACGGATTGGAAAATATCCGTTACAAATACGGATAATATTATGTTAATATTTACTATTAATAAATAAGTTTGGTCCAAAAAATTAATCAATCAATCGATCATTTGACCAAATCCAAATCCGAATGAGAAACGAATAACACACTGGTGTAGCGGTACTTCAAACCCCAGTGTTTCAGCGTACACAAAGTTCGGTAGCAAATCACACATGCAGTTGCTTTGTTTGAAGTTAATAATAGTGCAGAACGAAGGAGTATATACTCAGAAAATCGTATGGATATGCTGAGAGGAAGGAGTGCACTGTATAGCTAATTTGTTGAGCGAATTGTATGTTGTGTGTTGAGTGTCTTTCTTCAACATCTGCTGCTCATATATATAGCAGAAAAATGTTGAAGAAGACCAAACGTCCGCCCTCCATGGTGGAGCAAGCATTACATGTTTGTGGAGCAAGCACTTCATGTTTGTGGTGGGAAGACCATTATCCGGCTGCCAAATTATCAATACATAGATTGGAAAATATCCGTTACAAATACGGATAATCTTACGTTAATATTTACTATTAACAAATAAATTTGGTCCAAACAATTAATCAATCAATCGATCATTTGACCAAATCCAAATCCAAATCCAAATCCAAATCCAAATCCAAATCCGAATCTGAATCCGAATCCAAAATGAATAACACACTAGTGTAGCGGTACTTCAAACCCCAGTGTTTCAGCGAACACAAAATTCGGTAGCAAATCACACTTACAGTTACTTTGTTTGAAGTTAAAAATAATGCAGAACGAAGGAGTATATACTCAGAAAATCGTATAGAAATGCTGAGAGGAAGGAGTGCACTGTATAGCCAATTTGTTGAGCGAATTGTATGTTGTGTGTTGTGTGTCTTTCTTCAACATCTGCTGCTCATATATATAGCAGAAAAATGTTGAAGAAGACCTAACGTCCACCCTCCAAGGTGGAGCAAGCATTACATGTTTGTGGAGCAAGCACTTCATGTTTGTGGTGGGAAGACCATTATCCGGCTGCCAAATTATCAATACACGGATTGGAAAATATCCGTTACAAATACGGATAATCTTACGTTAATATTTACTATTAACAAATAAATTTGGTCCAAAAAATTAATCAATCAATCGATCATTTGACCAAATCTAAATCCAAATCCAAATCCAAATCCGAATCCGAATCCGAAACGAATAACACACTGGTGTAGCGGTTCTTCAAACCCCAGTGTTTCAGCGAACACAAAGCTCGGTAGCAAATCACACTTACAGTTGCTTTGTTTGAAGTTAAAAACAATGCAGAACGAAGGAGTATATACTCAGAAAATCGTATGGAAATGCTGAGAGGAAGGAGTGCACTGTATAGCCAATTTGTTGAGCGAATTGTATGTTGTGTGTTGAGTGTCTTTCTTCAATATCTGCTGCTCATATATATAGCAGAAAAATGTTGAAGAATACCAAATGTCCACCCTCCATGGTGGAGCAAGCATTACATGTTTGTGGAGCAAGCACTTCATGTTTGTGGTGGGAAGACCATTATCCGGCTGCCAAATTATCAATACACGGATAGGAAAATATCCGTTACAAATACGGATAATCTTACGTTAATATTTACTATTAACAAATAAATTTGGTCCAAAAAATTAATCAATCAATCGATCATTTGACCAAATCCAAATCCAAATCCAAATCCAAATCTGAATCTGAAACGAATAACACACTGGTGTAGCGGTACTTCAAACCCCAGTGTTTCAACGAACACAAAGTTTGGTAGCAAATCACACTTACAGTTGCTTTGTTTGAAGTTAAAAATAATGCAGAACGAAGGAGTATATACTCAGAAAATCGTATGGAAATGCTGAGAGGAAGGAGTGCACTGTAAAGCCAATTTGTTGCGCGAATTATATGTTGTGTGTTGAGTGTCTTTCTTCAACATCTGCTGCTCATATATATAGCAGAAAAATGTTGAAGAAGACCAAACGTCCACCCTCCATGGTGGAGCAAGCATTACATGTTTGTGGAGCAAGCACTTCATGTTTGTGGTGGGAAGACCATTATCCGGCTGCCAAATTATCAATACACGGATTGGAAAATATCCGTTACAAGTACGGATAATCTCACATTAATATTTACTATTAACAAATAAATTTGGTCCAAAAAATTAATCAATCAATCGATCATTTGACAAAATCCAAATCCAAATCCAAATCCAAATCCAAATCCAAATCCAAATCCGAAACGAATAACACACTGGTGTAGCGGTACTTCAAACCCCAGTGTTTCAGCGAACACAAAGTTCGGTAGCAAATCACACTTACAGTTGCTTTGTTTGAAGTTAAAAAAATGCAGAACGAAGGAGTATATACGCAAAAAATCGTATGGAAATGCTGAGAGGAAGGAGTGCACTGTATAGCCAATTTGTTGAGCGAATTGTATGTTGTGTGTTGAGTGTCTTTCTTCAACATCTGCTGCTCATATATATATAGCAGAAAAATGTTGAAGAAGACCAAACGTCCACCCTCCATGGTGGAGCAAGCATTACATGTTTGTGTAGCAAGCACTTCATGTTTGTGGTGGGAAGACCATTATCCGGCTCCCGAATTATCAATACACGGATTGAAAAATATCCGTTACAAATACGGATAATCTTAGGTTAATACTTACTATTAACAAATAAATTTGGTCCAAAAAATTAATCAATCAATCGATCATTTGACCAAATCCAAATCCAAATCCAAATCTGAATCCAAATCCAAATCCGAATCCGAATCCGAATCCGAAACGAATAACACACTGGTGTAGCGGTACTTCAAACCCCAGTGTTTCAGCGAACACAAAGTTCGGTAGCAAATCACACTTACAGTTGCTTTGTTTGATGTTAAAAACAATGCAGAACGAAGGAGTATATACTCAGAAAATCGTATGAAATGCTGAGAGGAAGGAGTGCACTGTATAGCCAATTTGTTGAGCGAATTGTATGTTGTGTGTTGAGTGTCTTTCTTCAACATCTACTGCTCATATATATAGCAGAAAAATGTTGAAGAAGACCAAACGTCCACCCTCCATGGTGGAGCAAGCATTACATGTTTGTGGAGCAAGCACTTCATGTTTGTGGTGGGAAGACCATTATCCGGCTGCCAAATTATCAATACACGGATTGGAAAATATCCGTTACAAATACGGATAATCTTACGTTAATATTTACTATTAACAAATAAATTTGGTCCAAAAAGTTAATCAATCAATCGATTATTTGACCAAATCCAAATCCAAATCCAAATCCAAATCCGAATCCGAATCCGAAACGAATAACACACTGGTGTAGCGGTTCTTCAAACCCCAGTGTTTCAGCGAACACAAAGCTCGGTAGCAAATCACACTTACAGTTGCTTTGTTTGAAGTTAAAAACAATGCAGAACGAAGGAGTATATACTCAGAAAATCATATGGAAATGCTGAGAGAAAGGAGTACACTGTATAGCCAATTTGTTGAGCGAATTGTATGTTGTGTGTTGAGTGTCTTTCTTCAACATCTGCTGCTCATATATATAGCAGAAAAATGTTGAAGAATACCAAACGTCCACCCTCCATGGTGGAGCAAGCATTACATGTTTGTGGTGCAAACACTTCATGTTTGTGGTGGGAAGACCATTATCCGGCTGCCAAATTATCAATACACGGATAGGAAAATATCCGTTACAAATACGGATAATCTTACGTTAATATTTACTATTAACAAATAAATTTGGTCCAAAAAATTAATCAATCAATCGTTCATTTGACCAAATCCAAATCCAAATCCAAATCCGAATCCGAATCTGAAACGAATAACACACTGGTGTAGTGGTACTTCAAACCCCAGTATTTCAGCGAACACAAAATTCGGTAGCAAATCACACTTACAGTTGCTTTGTTTGAAGTTAAAAACAATGCAGAACGAAGGAGTATATACTTAGAAAATCGTATGGAAATGCTGAGAGGAAGGAGTGCATTGTATAGCCAATTTGTTGAGCGAATTATATGTTGTGTGTTGAGTGTCTTTCTTCAACTTCTGATGCTCATATATATAGCAGAAAAATGTTGAAGAAGACCAAACGTCCACCCTCCATGGTGGAGCAAGCATTACATGTTTGTGGAGCAAGCACTTCATGTTTTGTGTGGGAAGACCATTATCCGGCTGCCAAATTATTAATACACGGATTGGAAAATATCCGTTACAAATACGGATAATATTATGTTAATATTTACTATTAATAAATAAGTTTGGTCCAAAAAATTAATCAATCAATCGATCATTTGACCAAATCCAAATCCGAATGAGAAACGAATAACACACTGGTGTAGCGGTACTTCAAACCCCAGTGTTTCAGCGTACACAAAGTTCGGTAGCAAATCACACATGCAGTTGCTTTGTTTGAAGTTAATAATAGTGCAGAACGAAGGAGTATATACTCAGAAAATCGTATGGATATGCTGAGAGGAAGGAGTGCACTGTATAGCTAATTTGTTGAGCGAATTGTATGTTGTGTGTTGAGTGTCTTTCTTCAACATCTGCTGCTCATATATATAGCAGAAAAATGTTGAAGAAGACCAAACGACCACCCTCCATGGTGGAGCAAGCATTACATGTTTGTGGAGCAAGCACTTCATGTTTGTGGTGGGAAGACCATTATCCGGCTGCCAAATTATCAATACACGGATAGGAAAATATCCGTAACAAATACGGATAATCTTACGTTAATATTTACTATTAACAAATAAAATTGGTCCAAAAAATTAATCAATCAATCGATCATTTGACCAAATGCAAATCCAAATCCAAATCCAAATCCGAATCCGAAACGAATAACACACTGGTGTAGTGGTACTTCAAACCTCAGTGTTTCAGCGAACACAAAGTTCGGTAGCAAATCACACTTACAGTTGCTTTGTTTGAAGTTAAAAACAATGCAGAACGAAGGAGTATATACTCAAAAAATCGTATGGAAATGCTGAGAGGAAGGAGTGCATTGTATAGCCAATTTGTTGAGCGAATTGTATGTTGTGTGTTGAGTGTCTTTCTTCAACTTCTGATGCTCATATATATAGCAGAAAAATGTTGAAGAAGACCAAACGTCCACCCTCCATGGTGGAGCAAGCATTACATATTTGTGGAGCAAGCAGTTCATGTTTGTGGTGGGAAGACCATTATCCGGCTGCCAAATTATCAATACACGGATTGGAAAATATCCGTTACAAATACGGATAATCTTACGTTAATATTTACTATTAACAAATAAGTTTGGTCCAAAAAATTAATCAATCAATCGATCATTTGACCAAATCCAAATCCAAATCCAAATCTGAATCAGAAACGAATAACACACTGGTGTAGCGGTACTTCAAACCCCAGTGTTTCAGCGTACACAAAGTTCGGTAACAAATCACACTTACATATGCTTTGTTTGAAGTTTAAAACAATGCAGAAGAAGGAGTATATACTCAGAAAATCGTATGGAAATGCTGAGAGGAAGGAGTGCACTGTATAGCCAATTTGTTGAGCGAAATGTATGTTGTGTGTTGAGTGTCTTTCTTCAATATCTGCTGCTCATATATATCGCAGAAAAATGTTGAAGAAGACCAAACGTCCACCCTCCATGGTGGAGAAAGCATTACATGTTTGTGGAGCAAGCACTTCATGTTTGTGGTGGGAAGACCATTATCCGGCTGCCAAATTATCAATACACGGATTGGAAAATATCCGTTACAAATACGGATAATCTTACGTTAATATTTACTATTAACAAATAAATTTGGTCGAAAAAATTAATTAATCAATCGATCATTTGACCAAATCCAAATCCAAATCCAAATCCGAATCTGAATCTGAATCTGAAATGAATAACACACTGGTGTAGCGGTACTTCAAACCCGAGTGTTTCAGCGAACACAAAGTTCGGTAGCAAATCACACTTACAGTTGCTTTGTTTGAAGTTAAAAACAATGCAGAACGAAGGAGTATATACTCAGAAAATCATATGGAAATGCTGAGAGGAAGCAGTGCACTGTATAGCCAATTTGTTGAGCGAATTGTGTGTTGTGTGTTGAGTGTCTTTCTTCAACATCTGCTGCGAATATATATAGCAGAAAAATGTTGAAGAAGACCAAACGTCCACCCTCCAAGGTGGAGCAAGCATTACATGTTTGTGGAGCAAGCACTTCATGTTTGTGGTGGGAAAACCATTATCCGGCTGCCAAATTATCAATACACGGATTGGAAAATATCCGTTGGAAATACGGATAATCTTACGTTAATATTTACTATTAACAAATAAATTTGGTCCAAAAAATTAATCAATCAATCGATCATTTGACCAAATCCAAATCCAAATCCAAATCCAAATCCGAATCCGAATCCGAATCCGAAACGAATAACACACTGGTGTAGCAGTACTTCAAACCCCATTGTTTCAGCGAACACAAAGTTCGGTAGCAAATCACACTTACAGTTGCTTTGTTTGAAGTTAAAAACAATGCAGAACGAAGGAGTATATACTCAGAAAATCGTATGGAAATGCTGAGAGGAAGGAGTGCACTGTATAGCCAATTTGTTGAGCGAATTGTATGTTGTGTGTTGAGTGTCTTTCTTCAACATCTGCTGCTCATATATATAGCAGAAAAATGTTGAAGAAGACCAAACGTCCACCCTCCATGGTGGAGCAAGCATTACATGTTTGTGGAGCAAGCACTTCATGTTTGTGGTGGGAAGACCATTATCCGGCTGCCAAATTATCAATACACGGATTGGAAAATATCCGTTACAAATACGGATAATCTTACGTTAATATTTACTATTAACAAATAAGTTTGGTCCAAAAATTTAATCAATCAATCGATCATTTGATCAAATCCGAATCCAAATCCGAATCTGAATCCGAATCTGAAACGAATATCACACTGGTGTAGCGGTACTTCAAACCCCAGTGTTTCAGCGTACACAAATTTTGGTAGCAAATCACACTTACAGTTACTTTGTTTGAAGTTAAAAACAATGCAGAACGAAGGAGTATATACTGAGAAAATCGTATGGAAATGCTGAGAGGAAGGAGTGCACTGTATAACCAATTTCTTGAGCGAATTGTATGTTGTGTGTTGAGTGTCTTTCTTCAACATCATCTGCTCATATATATAGCAGAAAAATGTTGAAGAAGAGCAAACGTCCACCCTCCATGGTGGAGCAAGCATTACATGTTTGTGAAGCAAGCACTTCATGTTTGTGGTGGGAAGACCATTATCCGGCTGCCAAATTATCAATACACGGATTGGAAAATATCCGTTACAAATACGGATAATCTTACGTTAATATTTACTATTAACAAATAAAATTGGTCCAAAAAATTAATCAATCAATCGATCATTTGACCAAATCCAAATCCAAATCCAAATCCGAATCCAAATCCAAATCCAAATCCGAATCCGAATCCGAATCCGAAACGAATAACACACTGGTGTAGCGGTACTTCAAACCCCAGTGTTTCAGCGAACACAAAATTCGGTAGCAAATCACACTTACAGTTGCTTTGTTTGAAGTTAAAAACAATGCAGAACGAAGGAGTATATACTTAGAAAATCGTATGGAAATGCTGAGAGGAAGGAGTGCATTGTATAGCCAATTTGTTGAGCGAATTGTATGTTGTGTGTTGAGTGTCTTTCTTCAACATCTGTTGCTCATATATATAGCAGAAAAATGTTGAAGAAAACCAAACGTCCACCCTCCATGGTGGAGAAAGCATTACATGTTTGTGGAGCAAGCACTTCATGTTTGTGGTGGGAAGACCATTATCCGGCTGCTAAATTATCAATACACGGATTGGAAAATATCTGTTACAAATACGGATAATCTTACGTTAATATTTACTATTAACAAATAAATTTGGTCCAAAAAATTAATCAATCAATCGATCATTTAACCAAATCCAAATCCAAATCCAAATTCGAATCCGAATCTGAAACGAATAACACACTAGTGTAGCGGTACTTCAAACCCCAGTGTTTCAGCGAACACAAAGTTCGGTAGCAAATCACACTTACAGTTGCTTTGTTTGAAGTTAAAAACATTGCAGAACGAAGGAGTATATACTCAGAAAATCGTATGGAAATGCTGAGAGGAATGAGTGCACTGTATAACCAATTTGTTGAGCGAATTGTATGTTGTGTGTTCAGTGTCTTTCTTCAACATCTGCTGCTCATATAGATAGCATAAAAATGTTGAAGAAGACCAAACGTCCACCCTCCATGGTGGAGCAAGCATTACATGTTTGTGGAGCAAGCACTTCATGTTTGTGGTGGGAAGACCATTATTCGACAGCCAAATTATCAATACACGGATTGGAAAATATCCATTACAAATACGGATAATCTTACATTAATATTTACTATTAACAAATAAATTTGGTCCAAAAAATTAATCAATCAATCGATCATTTGACCAAATCCAAATCCAAATCCAAATCCGAATTCGAATTCGAATCCGAATCCGAAACGAATAACACACTGGTGTAGCGGTACTTCAAACCCCAGTGTTTCAGCGAACACAAAGTTCGGTAGCAAATCACACTTACAGTTGCTTTGTTTGAAGTTAAAAACAATCCAGAACGAAGGAGTATATACTCAGAAAATCGTATAGAAATGCTGAGAGGAAGGAGTGCACTGTATAGCCAATTTGTTTTGCGAATTGTATGTTGTGTGTTGAGTGTTTTTCTTCAACATCTGCTGCTCATATATATAGCAGAAAAATGTTGAAGAAGACCAAACGTCCACCCTCCATGGTGGAGCAAGCATTACATGTTTGTGGAGCAAGCACTTCATGTTTGTGGTGGGAAGACCATTATCCGGCAGCCAAATTATCAATACACGGATTGGAAAATATCCGTTACATATACGGATAATCTTACGTTAATATTTACTATTAACAAATAAATTTGGTCCAAAAAATTAATCAATCAATCGATCATTTGACCAAATCCAAATCCAAATCCAAATCCGAAACGAATAACACACTCGTGTAGCGGTACTTCAAACCCCAGTGTTTCAGCGAACACAAAGTTCAGTAGCAAATCACACTTACAGTTTCTTTGTTTGAAGTTAAAAACAATGCAGAACGAAGGAGTATATACTCAGAAAATCGTATGGAAATTTTGAGAGGAATGAGTGCACTGTATAGCCAATTTGTTGAGCAAATTGTATGTTGTGTGTTGAGTATCTTTCTTCAACATCTGCTGCTCATATATATAGCAGAAAAATGTTGAAGAAGACCAAACATCCACCCTCCATGGTGGAGCAAGCATTACATGTTTGTGGAGCAAGCACTTCATGTTTGTGGTGGGAAGACCATTATCTGGCTGTTAAATTATCAATACACGGATTGGAAAATATCCGTTACAAGTACGGATAAGCTTACGTTAATATTTACTATTAACAAATAAATTTGGTCCAAAAAATTAATCAATCAATCGATCATTTGACCAAATCCAAATCCAAATCCAAATCCTAATCCGAATCCGAATCCGAAACGAATAAAACACTGGTGTAGCGGTACTTCAAACCCCAGTGTTTCAGCGAACACAAAGTTCGGTAGCAAATCACACTTACAGTTGCTTTGTTTGAAGTTAAAAACAATGTAGAACGAAGGAGTATATACTCGGAAAATCATATGGAAATGCTGAGAGGAAGGAGTGCACTGTATAGCCAATTTGTTGAGCGAATTGTATGTTGTGTGTTGAGTGTCTTTCTTCAACATCTGCTGCTCATATATATAGCAGAAAAATGTTGAAGAAGAACAAACGTCCACCCTCCATGGTGGAGCAAGCATTACATGTTCGTGGAGCAAGCACTTCATGTTTGTGGTGTGAAGACCATTATCCGACTGCCAAATTATCAATACACGGATTGGAAAATATCCGTTACAAATACGGATAATCTTACGTTAATATTTACTATTAACAAATAAATTTGGTCCAAAAAATTAATCAATCAATCGATCATTTGACCAAATCCAAATCCGAATCCGAATCCGAATCCGAAACGAATAACACACTGGTTTAGCGGTACTTCAAACCCCAGTGTTTCAGCGAACACAAAGTTCGGTAGCAAATCACACTTACAGTTGCTTTGCTTGAAGTTAAAAACAATGCAGAACGAAGGAGTATATACATAGAAAATCGTATGGAAATGATGAGAGGAAGGAGTGCACTGTATAGCCAATTTGTTGAGCAAATTGTATGTTGTGTGTTGAGTGTCTTTCCTCAACATCTGCTGCTCATATATATAGCTGAAAAATGTTGAAGAAGACCAAACGTGCACCCTCCATGGTGGAGCAAGCATTACATGTTTGTGGAGCAAGCACTTGTTGTTTGTGGTGGGATGACCATTATCCGGCTGCCAAATTATCAATACACGGATTGGAAAATATTCGTTACAAATACGGATAATCTTACGTTAATATTTACTATTAACAAATAAATTTGGTCCATTAAATTTATCAATCAATCGATCATTTGACCAAATCCAAATCCAAATCCGAATCCGAATCCGAAACGAATAACACACTGGTGTAGTGGTACTTCAAACCCCATTTTCAGCGAACACAAAGTTCGGTAGCAAATCACACTTACAGTTGCTTTGTTTGAAGTTAAAAACAATGCAGAACGAAGGAGTATATACTCAGAAAATCGTATGGAAATGCTGAGAGGAAGGAGTGCACTGTATAGCCAATTTGTTGAGCGAATTGTATGTTGTGTGTTGAGTGTCTTTCCTCAACATCTGCTGCTCATATATATAGCTGAAAAATGTTGAACAAGACCAAACGTCCACCCTCCATGATGGAGCAAGCATTACATGTTCGTGGAGCAAACACTTCATGTTTGTGGTGGGAAGACCATTATCCGACTGCCAAATTATCAATACACGGATTGGAAAATATCCGTTACAAATACGGATAATCTTACGTTAATATTTACTATTAACAAATAAATTTGGTCCAAAAAATTAATCAATCAATCGATCATTTGACCAAATCCAAATCCGAATCCGAATCTGAAACGAATAACACACTGGTGTAGCGGTACTTCAAACCCCAGTGTTTCAGCGAACACAAAGTTCGGTAGCAAATCACACTTACAGTTGCTTTGCTTGAAGTTAAAAACAATGCAGTACGAAGGAGTATATACTTAGAAAATCGTATGGAAATGATGAGAGGAAGGAGTGCACTGTATAGCCAATTTGTTGAGCAAATTGTATGTTGTGTGTTGAGTGTCTTTCCTCAACATCTGCTGCTCATATATATAGCTGAAAAATGTTGAAGAAGACCAAACGTCCAACCTCCATGGTGGAGCAAGCATTACATATTTGTGGAGCAAGCACTTCTTGTTTGTGGTGGGATGACCATTATCCGGCTGCCAAATTATCAATACACGGATTGGAAAATATCCGTTACAAATACGGATAATCTTACGTTAATATTTACTATTAACAAATAAATTTGTCCAAAAAATTAATCAATTAATCGATCATTTGACCAAATCCAAATCCAAATCCGAATTCTAATCCGAATCCGAAACGAATAACACACTGGTGTAGCGGTACTTCAAACCCCAGTGTTTCAGCGAACACAAAGTTTGGTAGCAAATCACACTTACAGTTGCTTTGTTTGAAATTAAAAACAATGCAGAACGAAAGAGTATATACTCAGAAAATCGTATGGAAATGCTGAGAGGATTGAGTGCACTGTATAGCCAATTTGTTGAGCGAATTGTATGTTGTGTGTTGAGTGTCTTTCTTCAACATCTGCTGCTCATATATATAGCAGAAAAATGTTGAAGAAGACCAAACGTCCACCTTCCATGGTGGAGCAAGCATTACATGTTTGTGGAGCAAGCACTTCATGTTTGTGGTGGGAAGACCATTATCCGGCTGCCAAATTATCAATACACGGATTGGAAAATATCCGTTATAAATACGGATAATCTTACGTTAATATTTACTATTAACAAATAAATTTGGTCCATTAAATTTATCAATCAATCGATCATTTGACCAAATCCAAATCCAAATCCAAATCCAAATCCGAATCTGAATCCGAAACGAATAACACACTGGTGTAGCGGTACTTCAAACCCCAGTGTTTCAGCGAACACAAAGTTCGGTAGCAAATCACACTTACAGTTGCTTTGTTTGAAGTTAAAAACAATGCAGAACGAAGGAGTATATACTCAGAAAATCGTATGGAAATTCTGTGAGGAAGGAGTGCACTGTATACCCAATTTGTTGAGCGAAATGTATGTTGTGTGTTGAGTGTCTTTCTTCAACATCTGCTGCTCATATATATAGCAGAAAAATGTTGAAGAAGACCAAACGTCCACCCTCCATGGTGGAACAAGCATTACATGTTTGTGGAGCAAGCACTTCATGTTTGTGGTGGGAAGACCATTATCTCGCTGCCAAATTATCAATACACGGATTGGAAAATATCCGTTACAAATACGGATAATCTTACGTTAATATTTCCTATTAACAAATAAATTTGGTCCAAAAAATTAATCAATCAATCGATCATTTGACCAAATCCAAATCCAAATCCAAATCCAAATCCAAATCCAAATCCAAATCCAAATCCGAAACGAATAACACACTGGTGTAGCGGTACTTCAAACCCCAGTGTTTCAGCGAACACAAAGTTCGGTAGCAAATCACACTTACAGTTGCTTTGTTTGAAGTTAAAAACAATGCAGAACGAAGGAGTATATACTCAGAAAATCGTATGGAAATGCTGAGAGGAAGGAGTGCACTGTATAGCCAATTTGTTGAGCGAATTGTATGTTGTGTGTTGAGTGTCTTTCTTCAACATCTGCTGCTCATAAATATAGCATAAAATTGTTGAAGAAGACCAAACATCCACCCTCCATGGTGGAGCAAGCATTGCATGTTTGTGGAGCAAGCACTTCATGTTTGTGGTGGGAAGACCATTATCCGGCTGCCAAATTATCAATACACGGATTGGAAAATATCCGTTACAAATACGGATAATCTTACGTTAATATTAACTATTAACAAATAAATTTGGTCCAAAAAATTAATCAATCAATCGATCATTTGACCAAATCCAAATCCGAATCCAAATCCAAATCCGAAACGAATAACACACTGGTGTAGCGGTACTTCAAACTCCAGTGTTTCAGCGAACACAAAGTTTGGTAGCAAATCACACTTACAGTTGCTTTGTTTGAAGTTAAAAACAATGCATAACGAAGGAGTATATACTCAGAAAATCATATGGAAATGGTGAGAGGAAGGAGTGCACTGTATAGCCAATTTGTTGAGCAAATTGTATGTTGTGTGTTGAGTGTCTTTCTTCAACATCTGCTGCTCATATATATAGCAGAAAAATGTTGAAGAAGACCAAACGTCCACCCTCCATGGTGGAGCAAGCATTACATATTTGTGGAGCAAGCACTTCATGTTTGTGGTGGGAAGACCATTATCCGACTACCAAATTATCAATACACGGATTGGAAAATACCCGTTATAAATAGGGATAATCTTACGTTAATATTTACTATTAACAAATAAATTTGGTCCAAAAAACTAATCAATCAATCGATCATTTGACCAAATCCAAATCCAAATCCAAATCTGAATCTGAATCCGAATCCGAAACGAATAACACACTGGTGTAGCGGTACTTCAAACCCCAGTGTTTCAGCGAACACAAAGTTCGGTAGCAAATCACACTTACAGTTGCTTTGTTTGAAGTTAAAAACAATGCAGAACGAAGGAGTATATACTCAGAAAATCGTATGGAAATGCTGAGAGGAAGGAGTGCACTGTATAGCCAATTTGTTGAGCGAATTGTATGTTGTGTGTTGAGTGTATTTCTTCAACATCTGCTGCTCATATATATAGCAGAAAAATGTTGAAGAAGACCAACCGTCCACCCTCCATGGTGGAGCAAGCATTACATGTTTGTGGAGCAAGCACTTCATGTTTGTGGTGGGAAGACCATTATCCGGCTGCCAAATTATCAAAACACGGATTGGAAAATATCCGTTACAAATACGGATAATCTTATGTTAATATTTACTATTAACAAATAAATTTGGTCCAACATATTAATCAATCAATCGATCATTTGACCAAATCCAAATCCAAATCCAAATCCAAATCCAAATTCAAATCCGAATCCGAATCCGAATCCGAAACGAATAACAAACTGGTGTAGCGGTACTTCAAACCCCAGTGTTTCAGTGAACACAAAGTTCGGTAGCAAATCACACTTACAGTTGCTTTGTTTGAAGTTAAAAACAATGCAGAACGAAGGAGTATATACTTAGAAAATCGTATGGAAATGCTTAGAGGAAGGAGTGCACTGTATAGCCAATTTATTGAGCGAATTGTATGTTGTGTGTTGAGTGTCTTTCTTCAACATCTGCTGCTCATATATATAGCAGAAAAATGTTGAAGAAGACCAAACGTCCACCCTCCATGGTGGAGCAAGCATTACATGTTTGTGGAGCAAGCACTTCATGTTTGTGGTGGGAAGACCATTATCCGGCTGCCAAATTATCAATACACGGATTGGAAAATATCCGTTACAAATACGGATAATCTTACATTAATATTTACAATTAACAAAAAAATTTGGTCCAAAAAATTAATCAATCAATCGATCATTTGACCAAATCCAAATCCAAATCCGAATCCGAAATGAATGACACACTGGTGTAGCGGTACTTCTAACCCCAGTGTTTCAGCGAACACAAAGTTCGGTAGCAAATCACACTTACAGTTGCTTTGATTGAAGTTAAAAACAATGCAGAACGAAGGAGTATATACTCAGAAAATCGTATGGAAATGCTGAGAGGAAAGAGTGCACTATATAGCCAATTTGTTGAGCGAATTGTATGTTGTGTGTTGAGTGTCTTTCTTCAACATCTGCTGCTCATATATATAGCAGAAAAATGTTGAAGAAGACCAAACGTCCACCCTCCATGGTGGAGCAAGCATTACATGTTTGTGGAGCAAGCACTTCATGTTTGTGGTGGGAAGACCATTATCCGGCAGCCAAATTATCAATACACGGATTGGAAAATATCCGTTACATATACGGATAATCTTACGTTAATATTTACTATTAACAAATAAATTTGGTAAAAAAATTAATCAATCAATCGATCATTTGACCAAATCCAAATCCGAATCTGAATCCGAAACGAATAACATACTGGTGTAGCGGTACTTTAAACCCCAGTGTTTCAGCGAACACAAAATTCGGTCGCAAATCACACTTACAGTTGCTTTGTTTGAAATTAAAAACAATGCAGAACGAAGGAGTATATACTCAGAAAATCGTATGGAAATGTTGAGAGGAAGGAGTGCACTGTATAGCCAATTTGTTGAGCGAATTGTATGTTGTGTGTTGAGTGTCTTTCTTCAACATCTGCTGCTCATATATATATCAGAAAAATGTTGAAGAAGACCAAACGTCCACCCTCCATGGTGGATCAAGCATTACATGTTTGTGGAGAAAGCACTTCATGTTTTTGGTGGGAAGACCATTATCCGGCTGCCAAATTATCAATACACGGATTGGAAAATATCCGTTACAAATACGGATAATCTTACGTTACTATTTACTATTAACAAATAAATTTGGTCCAAAAAATTAATCAATCAATCGATCATTTGACCAAATCCAAATCCAAATCCAAATCCAAATCCAAATCCAAATCCGAATCCGAAACGAATAACACACTGGTGTAGCGGTACTTCAAACCCCAGTGTTTCAGCGAACACAAAGTTCGGTAGCTAATCATACTTACAGTTGCTTTGTTTGAAGTTAAAAACAATTCAGAACGAAGGAGTATATACTCAAAAAATCGTATGGAAATGCTGAGAGGAAGGAGTGCACTGTATAGCCAATTTGTTGAGCGAATTGTATGTTGTGTGTTGAGTGTCTTTCTTCAACATCTCCTGCTCATATATATAGCAGAAATTTTTTGAAGAAGACCAAACGTCCACCCTCCATGGTGGAGCAAGCATTACATATTTGTGGAGCAAGCACTTCATGTTTGTGGTGGGAAGACCATTATCTGGCTGCCAAATTATCAATACACGGATTGGAAAATATCCGTTACAAATACGAATAATCTTACGTTAATATTTACTATTAACAAATAAATTTGGTCCAAAAAATTAATCAATCAATCGATCATTTGACCAAATCCAAATCCAAATCCAAACCCAAATCCGAATCCGAATCCGAAACGAATAACACACTGGTGTAGCGGTACTTCAAACCCAGTGTTTCAGCGAACACAAAGTTCGGTAGCTAATCACACTTAAAGTTGCTTTGTTTGAAGTTAAAAACAATGCAGAACGAAGGAGTATATACTCAGAAAATCGAATGGAAATGCTGAAAGGAAGGAGTGCACTGTATAGCCAATTTGTTGAGCGAATTGTATGTTGTGTGTTGAGTGTCTTTCTTCAACATCTTCTGCTCATATATATAGCAGAAAAATGTTGAAGAAGACCAAACGTCCACCCTCCATGGTGGAGCAAGCATTACATGTTTGTGAAGCAAGCACTTCATGTTTGTGGTGGAAAGACCATTATCCGGCTGCCAAATTATCAATACACGGATTGAAAAATATCCGTTATAAATACGGATAATCTTACGTTAATATTTACTATTAACAAGTAAATTTGGTCCAAAAAATTAATCAATCAATCGATAATTTGACCAAATCCAAATCCAAATCCAAATCCAAATCCGAATCCGAAACGAATAACACACTGGTGTAGCGGTACTTCAAACCCCAGTGTTTTAGCGAACACAAAGTTCGGTAGCAAATCACACTTACACTTGCTTTGTTTGACGTTAAAAACAATGCAGAACGAAGGACTATATACTCAGAAAATCGTATGGAAATGCTGAGAGGAATGAGTGCACTTTATAGCCAATTTGTTGAGTGAATTGTATGTTGTGTTGAGTGTCTTTCTTCAACATCTGCTGCTCATATATATAGCAGAAAAATGTTGAAGAAGACCAAACGTCCACCCTCCATGATGGAGCAAGCATTACATGTTTGTGGAGCAAGCACTTCATGTTTGTGGTGGGAAGACCATTATCCGGCTGCCAAATTATCAATACACGGATTGGAAAATATCCGTTACAAATACGAATAATCTTACGTTAATATTTACTATTAACAAATAAATTTGGTCCAAAAAATTAATCAATCAATCGATCATTTGACCAAATCCAAATCCAAATCCAAATCCGAATCCGAATCCGAAACGAATAACACACTGGTGTAGCGGTACTTCAAACCCCAGTGTTTCAGCGAACACAAAGTTCAGTAGCAAATCACACTTACAGTTTCTTTGTTTGAAGTTAAAAACAATGCAGAACGAAGGAGTATATACTCAGAAAATCGTATGGAAATGCTGAGAGGAATGAGTGCACTGTATAACCAATTTGTTGAGCGAATGGTATGTTGTGTGTTTCGTGTCTTTCTTCAACATCTGCTGCTCATATATATAGCAGAAAAATGTTGAAGAAGACCAAACGTCCACCCTCCATGGTGGAGCAAGCATTACATGTTTGTGGAGCAAGCACTTCATGTTTCTGGTGAAAAGACCATTATCGAGCTACCAAATTATCAATACACGGATTGGAAAATATCCGTTACAAATACGGATAATCTTACGTTAATATTTACTATTAACAAATAAATTTGGTCCAAAAAATTAATCAATCAATCGATCATTTGACCAAATCCAAATCCCAATCCGAATCCGAAACGAATAACACACTGGTGTAGCGGTACTTCAAACCCTAGTGTTTCAGCGAACACAAAGTTCGGTAGCAAATCACATTTACAGTTGCTTTGTTTGAAGTTAAAAACAATGCAGAACGAAGGAGTATATACTCAGAAAATCGTATGGAAATGCTAAGAGGAAGGAGTGCACTGTATAACCAATTTGTTGAGCGAATTGTATGTTGTGTGTTGAGTGTCTTTCTTCAACATATGCTGCTCATATATATAGCAGAAAAATGTTGAAGAAAACCAAACGTCCACCCTCTATGGTGGAGCAAACATTACATGTTTGTGGAGCAAGCACTTCATGTTTGTGGTGGGAAGACCATTATCCGGCTGCCAAATTATCAATACACGGATTGGAAAATATCCGTTACAAATACGGATAATCTTACGTTAATATTTACTATTAACAAATAAATTTGGTCCAAAAAATTAATCAATCAATCGATCATTTGACCAAATCCAAATCCAAATCCAAATCCGAATCCGAAACGAATAACACACTGGTGTAGCGGTACTTCAAACCCCAGTGTTTCAGCGAACACAAAGTTCGGTAGCAAATCACACTTACAGTTGCTTTGTTTGAAGTTAAAAACAATGCAGAACGAAGGAGTATATACTCAGAAAATCGTATGGAAATGCTGAGAGGAATGAGTGCACTGTATAGCCAATTTGTTGAGCGAATTGTATGTTGTGTGTTGAGTGTCTTTCTTCAACATCTGCTGCTCATATATATAGCAGAAAAATGTTGAAGAAGACTAAACGTCCACCCTCCATGGTGGAGCAAGCATTACATGTTTGTGGAGCAAGCACTTCATGTTTGTGGTGGGAAGACCATTATCCGGCTGCCAAATTATCAATACACGGATTGGAAAATATCCGTTACAAATACGGATAATCTTACGTTAATATTTACTATTAACAAATAAATTTGGTCCAAAAAATTAATCAATCAATCGATCATTTGACCAAATCCAAATCCAAATCTAAATCCAAATCCAAATCCAAATCCGAAACGAATAATACACTGGTGTAGCGGTACTTCAAACCCCAGTGTTTCAGCGAACACAAAGTTCGGTAGCAAATCACACTTACAGTTGCTTTGTTTGAAGTTAAAAACAATGCAGAACGAAGGAGTATATACTCAGAAAATCGTATGGAAATGCTGAGAGGAAGGAGTGCACTGTATAGCCAATTGGTTGAGCGAATTGTATGTTGTGTGTTGAGTGTCTTTCTTCAACATCTGCTGCTTATATATATAGCAGAAAAATGTTGAAGAAGACCAAACGTCCACCCTCAATGGTGGAGCAAGTATTACATGTTTGTGGAGCAAGCACTTCATGTTTGTGGTGGGAAGATCATTATCCGGCTGCCAAATTATCAATACACGGATTGAAAAATATCCGTTACAAATACGGATAATCTTACGTTAATATTTACTATTAACAAATAAATTTGGTCCAAAAAATTAATCAATCAATCGATCATTTGACCAAATCCAAAACCAAATCCGAAGCCGAAGCCGTGCCGAGCGAGCGACGACGACAACGGCGCGATACTTGCTTTCTTCTTAACTCTTTAAGAGCTACAAGAAGAGCAATTATATATATACCAAATCCGAAGCCGAAGCCGAGCGAGCGACGACGACGACGGCGTGAGGCTTGCTTTCTTCTTAACTCTTTAAGAGATACAAGAAGAGCAATTATATATATACCCACCAAAAATGTCTTCCTCTTCCAATATGGGACAATGTCTCATTGTTAAGAGGGGGAAACTTAAAATTTTACTCAAAATTTCATTTTCTCTCCATTTCCCATTCACCCTTATTTTAAGAATATTCATCTTAAAATAAAACCTTAACAAAAATTATATATGTATATGTCGGTTTGGTTCGGATTTTTTTACTCAAAACCAAATCAAACCTAGTCGGGTTTTTTAATCGGTTTGATTTGACTTTTCGGTTTGGTGCGATTTTTCGGTTCAGTTTGTACGCCCCTAATTACAGTATCTCATGGATTGTGGATTCTTTTCTTATAATACAATTTGATGTGTTATCTAAGTGAACTTCATTAATCCAAATCAAACATATCTAACATAAATACCTGTGCACTTAGCATTACTCATACACACTGAATGATGTTTTTTCCCTTTTCTTCTTATGTAGCACTTACATTGTAGCTAGTATTATTGCTTATATTGCAACATATGCAGATACATGTAGGTACTAATATCGCCTATATTGACCAGTCTTGTTATTAACTTATTCATCTGAGTAGCAACTTGGTTCTGGCAAACTTACTAATTTTTCATGTTTATGTGAGGCTCTTGCCTTGATCATAAACAGAAGTATGAATAATCTGACCATACTTTTTCTTTTGTTGAGAACGAATACTTTATCATCAATATTTATTTATCAAATAATATATAATATTTAACAGAGGCACAATTACACTAGCAACATATAGTACTACTCACTATAAAACTATTTATGTGCAGTTGTTGCCTTAGTCTTGAACAGAAGTATGAACAATCTGACCGTACTTTTTCTTTTGTGGAGAAAGAATACTTTATCATCAATATTTATGTATCAAATAAGAACCTTCTATAACATTTAACAGAGGTATGGTTACAATGACAACATATGGTACTACTCACTATAAAATTATTTATGTGCAGCTCTTGCCTTGGTCGTGATCAGAAGTATGAACAATCTATCCGTACTATTTCTTTTGTTGAGAAAGCATCAATATTTGTGTATCAAATAAGAAGCTTCTATGACATTTAACAGAGATATGGTTACATTGACAATATATGATAATACTTACTAAAACTACGTTTCTACTTTCTACTAAACTTAGTTGATTAAGACATCAAACCTTACAAACTTTACTCACTAATGGACTATTAGTGCGTTATGTGGTGAGGTTAACCGGAACATCAATACAACCTATAATTCAAACTTTACTCAATTTTGTTCATGAAGTGGCTCAATTATACATATTTAACACTATAGTAACGATGCTATCTACAGGATTTCAAATATAGATGTTTTAAGTTATGAGGTGAGAGAATGGATTCTAAAATGTATATTTATTTTATTTTTAGGGCATATATATATATATATATATATGGTTCCACCTTGATGGACATGATTCTATCAAACCCGCAAACTCATGGTTAGATCCGCTACTTATAAAAAATTGACATTGTTGCTAGACCATGCACAAAAGTTAAAAACATCGGTGTACAATGAAGACTGGTCATTTGAATACCCTTTATCGAAAAATTATACAGTGATATAAAAAATTATATTGCATATGTAAATAAAAAATTACTTATTATACATGTATATTAAATCTTGAACATTTTAAGCGGAATTCCCGGCTTATTTGTCGAAAATCTTGACATCTAAGGCTCCACCAAGTACAAATAATTAAATTTGAAAATATGGATAGTTGACTTTTATCTTTAGGTGACAGATGAAGTGAATTGCATTTTGTGAATTATTCAACAAAGTCTTCGAGTGAAGTTTGTACAAAGACAGGCGCACTAGTAACGTAACTTGTATACTGCAAATGCCATTATTAAAGCTGCTGTTTTTTAATCTTCTTCAATTCAATTTCAAGTAACTCAAACAATCTTGGCAACACTTTAAAAGTATTTTCTTTAGCTTAGAAGCTGCAAGTGTAGTGATATGAAGACTCTTATTTTTGTTGTCTATCTCCTCTTCATTAGCTCATGGCCAGGTGAACAACTTTATACTTTTGTAGAAACTATGCTAATCAGCTTGGTTTTCTAACTTTAAAATTCACTGGTTTTTAAATTGTTAATTATACCAACTTATCAAGTTTTTTCTTGTTCTATAGGTAGAAGCAATGGCATAGAAGAAATGTCAAGGCCAAATAGCCTGCAGAGAAAGGTACTTCTCAAGCATATTAACCGGAGTATTATATAGATTATTTGCACTGTGTGCAAAGGCGGATTCGGAATTTTTACATGACGGGAGCATCATTATTTTTTTTATTAGTGTTCATTAAAAACTTTTAGTGTTCAGGGTGCCAAATTATTTGTATAATTATTTTTAAGGTGTATACACATGAGTATACTAGATTTTTGCAAAAGTTACGAGGTCTGGTGGCCCCTCAATGGTACAAGTAGGTCCGCCTCTGATTGTGTGATATTTTTGGCACAATATTTCTCGAAGTAGCATTTTATAAATACAAAGTGAAATCATTGTTTGTTATTTGTTCCGACAAGAGTTTATGGATCAGTCAAATGAGCCTTTCTAGCTCCATCTGAATCGGTATTCCTATCCGTATGTGTATGCGTAGGGGCATCTAAAACATTAATTGATATAATTAACCTGCTCTAATATGTTAAACTGCACTGCGCTAATAGAGTAACAAATTTGTAAAATGTTAATGTGTATATAACTTAATTTATTTTTTCCCCTCTTTATGGGCGCAGGTGAGTAGCCAAATGTATATGCGCAAGCTTTTAGTTGTGGATGTGACAATAGACTACAAAGGTGAAGGTGGACCAAATACTGCACACACCCCAGGCAAAGGGAATCCTCCAGCTAAAGGAGCCAATAATGCTCATTAATTTTAAAATCTTCATCTTTTGCCTATAGCTGGGCTCCTTTGAGAATATCATAGTGATAAGTAATGAGTTATACCAAGTACTACTAGTATATATTTGAATTTTATCATGTGTGTTTAGAGGCAGGAATACATGTATTTCCTTTAGTTTGTAATATTTCAGTTATTAATTTTTGTGATAATTATAAATGGTGTCTAGGTTAGCTTGTGCGTGATTTGGCTGATATTTGTTGTCTCCCACCAACATAAGTACCGAGTAACTCGGTCTATCTGGCTGAGACAACATATGGCAAGAAGTCACCTAATAATATTTTTGCCTCCACTTAATTTTGAACCAATAATCTCATCATTTTCAACCAGAGGCGGATTCAAAATTTAATGTTTATGAGTTCCTGCAACTACCTCAATTAATTTTCAATAGTAACTCGGTTAAATATTTATAGATATTTTAAAAAAATTTGGAACACATTTACTTTGTTTGGACAAAAATTATTGGATTCACGTGAATCCGTAAGTTACAAGCTGAATCCGCTCCTATTTTCAACCTACTTTATTGAGCATTAAGTCACAAATATATAGGGATAATGTCAAGCTAATGTTGAGGTCTTGAGGATCCTCACAAATCATATGATTAATTTTACAGAACCCCAAATGATTATTCATAATTTTGTGGGGTATCTAAACCTAACCCCCCACCCCACCCAAAAAAAGAAAAAAGAAAAAAGAATGCCAAGGGTACTTTTGAAAAATTCACATCCATCATCATAAACTTCTCAGATAACAATCAAACCAATATCCAACGCATGACAGGGTTTGCTCTCTTCTTACGAAAAGTCATTTTGTTTTTCTTCTTCTTCTTCTAATCATAACCTTGGACATATACCAAATTTTAACCTAAATAATTCCTTAAGTTTGACATATATTTTAATAAGATTTTTCTAATAATCTACTTAGCGCAAAACATTTCACAAGTTTATGAAGTTGAAAAGAAAAATTCTCTTCTTAATTTTTATTTCTTTTTGGATAATTATTGTCAGTCACGTTATTTCAACTATGTCTTTTGTCCATTAGAATCACGCCTATATGAAATAATATTAAATAAAATAATTAGGTAAATAAAAATAAATTCTCTAAAAAAAATTAAAACTTTTCAAATGAAATGGCAATACAATTCAATATAATAATTCTAAGATGTGTTGAATTAATTAAAATGTAAGTAGAGAGATGGTGTTTAATCTCTTTGTCGTTTGGTGATCGGAATTAGTATAAAATTTAGGATTATATTTATCACATATTTGATTATTATTATTATTATTATAATATCAAAATCTCGATATTATTATTTATCGGATATGAGATTATAATATCAGGATATTTGACCCTTTAATATTCAGATAGGAAAATAAAATTTGGCATTCGAAACAGCTCATAATACTTGTCACCAAATAATTGGTCATGTAAAATCCACGTCATTTAATATGGCCCACTTTTATCGGCAGCCCACAATTTAGCTGGCCCATTTAGACGGTAGTCCAGAGTCTTTGCTTCACTGAGGACCTTCTTCTTCTTCTTCAACTCTTTCATCTTTCAACTGTTTCTCAACTAACAGTTGAATACGTTGGCAAGTATTAATCTCTTAATTAATCACATCTTAGCTCATTAATGCTAATTAATTTCCCTCTCTTATAACTCCCAAATCATCATATAAAAGCTCTTTGTATTGTGAAATCCTTTTGATTAATCGATTTTTCTGGCAGAAATTTAGCTCAAACAATGCCGGGTATAGTTTCAGTCAAAACGCCGCCGGAGGCTCAGCCGTTGAGAATTTCAGTTCCGGATGAGTCCAACGGGCGGGTCGGAGCAAGTTCGGAGAGATCCGAACCCGTTAACCCGAAGAGTAACTCTCCTGCCCCGCGAAGACCTCCTTCACCGTCGCCTTCAACTTCACGCGCCAAGCCGTCACCAGATCGGAGCTCCGGGAAGAAGAAATCGCCACCAGAGAAGATCGTCATCGACGAGTCATCTCTCGACAATCCCGATCTAGGACCGTTTTTGCTGAAGTTAGCGCGTGACACGATTGCCTCCGGCGAGGGACCGAACAAGGCGCTAGATTACGCTCTACGCGCCGCGAAGTCGTTTGAGAAATGCGCGATCGACGGCGAGCCGAGTTTGGATCTGGCGATGAGTCTCCACGTCGTGGCGGCTATATACTGTAGTCTCGGGAGGTTCGAGGAGGCGATTCCTGTGCTAGAAAGGGCGATTAAGGTGCCAGAAGTTTCAAAAGGTGCAGATCACGCGCTTGCGGCGTTCTCAGGGTATATGCAGCTCGGTGATACTCATTCTATGCTTGGACAGTTGGATCGGTCGATTGAATGTTACGAGGATGGTTTGAAAATACAGATGGAAGCTTTAGGTGATACAGATCCGAGAGTCGCAGAGACTTGCAGGTACTTATCAGTTATCATAATGTCTCTTTGCTTTTTTGTTTTTTTATAAAATTGTAGAACTGAATGTATATGAAAAATTCTTATAGCTGGAATTAAATGATTCGAGATTGAGGTTAGTTGATTGATATTGTTTTACAGTATCAATTAAAATGTAATGCATTCAAGCAGGGGTGGAGCTATGTAGACCCAAGGGGGTTCAATTGAATCCCCCTTCTTCAAAAAATTATGTCGTGTAAATAGAGTAAAAATGATTTTTTGTGGTTATATATAAACTTTTGAATCCCTTTCATACAAGGGAAGATTCTAGTGTAGTAGCAAATGTAATGGGCGAAAATTGATTTAAGTTACAGGTTCTCGAATCCCAAGTGTGATTTTCTAGTATTCTTTTGAAGCTCTTTGCATAAATTCCTGGCTCCGTCATTGTGCAAGTCTAGCTAGTTTCACTTTTATAAATTTATGTTGTGTTTATATTGTGAAAGCTGTTATTAGTTGAAGCATTATTAGGATTCAGATGAAATATTATCAGCAGAAGACAGGGATAAATGTAATGCTATTCATACTTGAAAAGTTAATGAAATGTAATTGATACACTTCCAATTAGCGGAGTCAAATTTGATTGAGATGCATTTTTCAGGGAAGTGAATGGGTTCTTTAGGAAGTTCAGTTAACAGATCCATCTGATTGAGGTTAATAAGTCATCCAACTTGCCCAATTCTAATATAATGTTCTTTCTCTTAGAAAGTCTTTTTTCTCGTACTTATATAGGATAGTCATGTAATTACCTACTAATTCTTTGTCCTCGTGAAATAAAGATTCTTGCTTTTGCTATTCTTCTTTGGCTTAGGGGGGCTATAGGCCCTGCAATGTTGGGCATGTGTCATATGGTGTTATCCTGTTGGTTGGCTGAAAATATGTTTCATTTCGAATGTTTTCATAAGTAAAGCTTAACTTAACACTTCATATAAACTTCATTTTTGGGGACTTTGTTGAGACACAACAGCATGTGTTGGAAAAGCGGTGGTCTTTGGTGGAGCGGTTTTATGATGGTAGTGGGGGATTAACTGTCAACTAAAGAATACTTATTTCTTATTAAAAAAATAGAAAAGAAAGGAAAAATAGAAACAAAAGGATACTTATTGTTGCTTGGTATCTTTTTGAGCAGATTCTGCAAATTGCGGAGGTCTGAGTTGCGTCACATCTAATTTACACATTTTATGTTTCCGTGGCTTGTTTTCTTTTGTTAATTTATGTATTCCCCTGAAAATATATTCAACCTTTAGAAAAGATTCAAGGAGTAGAACACTAATCCTTTTTGTACGGGGAGTAATATGTTGGTCAATCAAGTATTTTAGGCTGCCTTTGGCAATTACGTGTAAATAGGGTGTTCAGTAAAGTAAACCATGAAACAATAGCGGGCCGTTCTTTGTTCACGATTGCTGTGAGAATCATTAATGTAATCATCTCACGGGGATGTCATTAATCTGCTCAATATGGCTGCTTTATGTTCGAGGGCATAAATTACCATTCTTTTTACATGTGCTAGTTTGTGTAACACTCTTCTTTTGTACTATTTAATTGACAAGTCTTTGCAACTGCCTATGTGTTTCTTAGGCTCTAACTGAGGCAACTGAATTGGAAATTTTGCAGGTACTTGGCCGAAGCCCATGTTCAGGCAATGCAATTTGATGAAGCCGAGAATTTGTGCAAGAAAACACTGGAAATCCATCGTGTCCACAGCCCACCTGCTTCTCTTGAAGAGGCAGCTGATCGTCGTTTAATGGCTCTCATATGTGAGGCTAAAGGCGATTATGAGTCAGCTCTTGAACACCTTGTACTTGCAAGCATGGCTATGATTGCCAATGGACAGGAAAACGAGGTTGCAGCTATTGATGTTAGTATTGGGAACATCTACTTGTCTCTGTCTCGCTTTGATGAGGCGGTCTTCTCCTATCAGAAGGCACTTACTGTTTTCAAATCATCTAAGGGAGACAACCATCCTTCAGTTGCATCTGTCTTTGTAAGGCTGGCTGACCTATATTATAAGACAGGAAAACTGAGGGAATCCAGATCCTATTGTGAAAATGCCCTAAGAATATATGCAAAACCTGTGCCCGGAACAACTGCAGAAGAGATTGCTTGTGGATTGACAGAAATTTCAGCTATTTATGAGTTATTTAATGAACCTGAGGAGGCACTGAAACTCCTTCTGAAGGCAATGAAACTTTTGGAGGATAAACCAGGGCAGCAAAGTACGATTGCTGGCATTGAAGCACGGATGGGTGTTATGTTTTATATGGTGGGAAGATATGAAGAGGCACACAGCTCCTTTGAAAACGCTGTAGCTAAACTTAGAGCTGGCGGTGAGAGGAAGTCAGCCTTCTTTGGGGTTGTTTTGAATCAGATGGGATTGTCTTCTGTTCAGTTGTTCAAAATAGACGAGGCTGCTGAATTATTTGAAGAAGCAAGACAAATTCTGGAACAGGAGTGTGGTCCTTGTCACCAAGATACTCTTGGTGTCTACAGCAATCTTGCTGCAACTTATGATGCACTGGGAAGGTAATATCATATTTGAAAGTATTTTCTTAAGTACCTTGGATGAACCTTGCTTATTATACACCAATTTTTAAGATCTGCATTGCACATTTACTACTTTTCTTATACGGAAAAGGTCCAAATATGCCTTTGTACTATACGAAATTGAGCACATTTACCCTTCGTTAATACTTTAGCTCAAATATGCCCTTACCGTCACATAGTTGGTCCATATATGGCCCTTAGAGTTACAAAGTTGCTCATATATGCCCTTTTCAAAACGGAATCCACCCAAACTAATTAGCTCTTTCGTTAATTGAATTAAAGTATATTACAAACACTATTTCCTTTTTATTAGTACTTTTTTTCTTTACCTTTCTTTTCTTTCTTCTTTTTGTCCTTTCTTCTCTTTTTTTTTCTTTTTCTTTCTCCCTTATCCGATTTCCTCCATTACTGATGTCTTTTTTTCATCATCAATTTCACTTGACAAAACTCATAAATTCCAATTACTAAGAAAATTCTCCCATAAAAATATTTTTATAGATCATATGTTTTTCAATTTTTTAATTTTTACTGAACATATATTTAGTTCTAAAAAATTTAACAAAGTAAGATTGAAATAATATTTATGTAACAAAAAATTCGAAAATCCAACAAAACCGAACAATCCAAACCGATATAATTGGTTTGGTTTGATTTTGATAATGTTTTTTAATTTTTTAATTTTTACTGAACATATATTTAGTTCTAAAAAATTTAACAAAGTAAGATTGAAATAATATTTATGTAACAAAAAAATCGAAAATCCAACAAAACCGAACAATCCAAACCGATATAATTGGTTTTATCAAAATCAAACCAACCCGTTCCATGTACACCCCTAATCTACATAGTTAATAAAAAAAATAAAAAATGTCTACCTGAAAAAAGACTAACAACTCAAATTTATAACACTACAACTTGAACTCTAGGCTTTTAATCATTAAATTATCTTTCTGGAAACAATTTAAATATTTTGGTCTTTTGAGTATTGTTAAAAGTTGAGATGTTTTTATTATTTTAAAGTTTAAACCATAATTTTTGGAATAATTTAATTTCATTTATTTAGAGGGCCAGTGAAATTGGAACTTGATTACCTTATGGGAGAATTTTCTTAGTAATTGGAATTCATGAGTTTTGTCAAGTGAAATTGGTGAGGAAAATGGAGAAGACATTAGTAATGGAGGAAACGGATAAGGGAGAAAGAAAAAGGAAAAAAAAAGAAAGAAAAGAGAAAGGTAAAGAAAAAAAAGAGAAAGGTAAAGAAAAAAAAGTACTAATAAAAAAGAAATAGTGTTTGTAATACACTTTAATACAATTAAAGAAAGATCTAATTAGTTTGGGTGAATTCCATTTCGAAAAGGGCATATATGGGCCAGTTGTGTAACTCTAAGGTCATATATGGACCAACTATGTGACGGTAAGGGTATATTTGAGCTAAAGTATTAACGAAGGGCAAATGTGCTCAATTCCGTATAGTATAAGGGCATATTTGGACCTTTGCCCTTATAACATTTTGCAATGTATCTTAGATTTTAATTCTCCCCTAATTGATTAATTTTCACTTTGAGTAACAGTATTATTATAGCTCTTGTAGTGCTTGACTTATCATGTTTCTTCTGCTTGGATTTTGAGCAGAAAATTGACACAAATGACAAATCCTGTATTTTCAACTTGTCCCCTCTTGCTTTAAGATTGCTGTTATTCTTTAGGGTGTCAACTTATCACCAATCAATATTTTCATGAAATAAGTTTACACCAGCTGCACTTTTTTTTATGGACGATCTGTAACTTTTAAAGCTTCATGTGCCTAGCTCTCTTACTGGCCTTCTGAAGAAAATATTGCCTTGCCAATCTGCAGGCAATATTAAACTAAATGAGCATGTCTGCAATACACATACATACCTTGACACACATTTATTTAATAGCATCACACAATTACAAGCATCTTTAACTATTTGTGAATGATTATAATAATTTCAAAAGAATTGTTTATGCATGTGGTATGTTCAATTGTTCATTCTGCATGGATCAAATGTGTATATTGTTGACTGGTCGGATTAATTGTTGTGAAGAATGATTGTTGCTTTGATTCTATTCTACTTTCTCAGACAAGGTAGGTTGGTTGCTCTGATGGTAAGCACCCTCCACTTCCAACCAAGAGGTTGTGAGTTCGAGTCACCCCAAGAGCAAGGTGGGGAGTTCTTGGAGGGAAGGATGCCGAGGGTCTATTGGAAACAGCCTCTCTACCCTAGGGTAGGGGTAAGGTCTGCGTACACATTACCCTCCCCAGACCCCACTAGTGGGATTATACTGGGTTGTTGTTGTTGTATTCTATTCTACTTTCTAAGAAGAAAAATATATTAGAAGAATGAAAGAAAAAGACCTCATTTTATATCGATAATGGGAGCAAGATGAGTTGCTTAGTTGTGTGATCTCAGCTAAATATCAATTCAATTAGCATTTTGAGAGTGACATGCACATGCAGTTGCTTCTGTGACATTTACCTTTCAACTGCTTTATGGTGTTCAGCTTGTTTTTGTCTTTATCTATTGCAGAGTAGATGATGCCATTGAGATTCTGGAGTATGTTCTTAAATTGAGAGAAGAGAAACTTGGAACTGCAAATCCTGATTTCGATGATGAGAAGAAAAGGCTGGCTGAATTATTGAAAGAAGCAGGCAAATCTCGCAACAAAAATGCGAAGTCGCTGGAGAACCTTATCGATCCCAATTCTAAAAGAACAAAGAAGGAGCCGTCAAGGAAGTGGTCTGCCTTTGGGTTTAGGAGTTGATTGTTAATTGGGATGCATTTTCTGTAACATAGGAGATCATGTATAGAGCTAATCTGTAATTTGTGAGGCATGTTGTTTGTTTGCCATTTGAATTGCCATTGATGTTCATTTTCAGCGTTGTTCAATTGGTTATTGTTTTGTGATTTAAAAGATGTTTCTGCCAAGACTATTATTCTGCTTTTTCTTCTGTCTCTCCTCCATTCCTTGAAGTTGATATATATGCAGTTAGAAAATGAAGCATCCTTAGCTCTAGGCTTTTTTATGTGGCAGCATTCCATTTTTTTGGGGATAAGACCATTTCTCGTATGGTTTTGAATGTACTATGATGAAGATGGTGTATAGGTAATTTATCGATTGATCTTTTCATTTTCATTGTTCTGTGTCAGTCTATAGGTAATTGATTTGAACTCCAAGATTGATTTAAATGGAACTTCTATTTTTATTGGAAACTTTGAAGGCAGCAACATTGCAATGATTTAGCAATAATAAATGACCTGCAACTCAATAAATGCTGTTCTGAAGTTTATGCATTTCTATGACTCCAGCAGAAATCCCAGAACAAGTTGCTATTTTCAGAAGAATAACAACTTTTGGTTCCAAAAAGTTACTCTTCAGTCCTCAATGATGCAATGGATAAGCTGAGTAAAAATTGTACCGGCACTCTATTTGGTCGTCTCCATTTAACCTATATCCACTTTTTAAAATTTATTTAACTGGTCTTAAGTGCATATGAAGTGTAATTTTTCGCTTCAGACTTATTTACCTCAAGTGTAGGAAAACATTTGTTGCACTTCAGATTTTTTGGCGTTGATTGCACTGAAATGCAATTTTTCACTTCAGACTTATTGGCCTTAAATGCATAAAAATATTGGTTGCACTTAAGACATATTTGGCTTTAAGTGCACTTCAAACTATTTATTTTTTAAATTCAGACCCGATAAATCTGAAGTTGATCGTAAAATATATAGACGTGCAAAGGTTTTGGACAAAGTGGGTATAAGTTCAATTATGATTCCAAAATCGGGTATTGATGCAAAATCCCCATAAGTTGACTGGCTGTACCTGAGCTCGTTAATGAGTCTGACCCAGGACATGGTACAATAAAGTTCATAGACATTTAATTTTAGCCCATAACATTTTTATTTATGGAAGGCCATTTGTAAGTTGCCAAAACCTTGACTCATGACTGTGAAACTTTTAGGGATTTTTTCATTCTTATACACTATTTGAAATCTTATTACGAAAAATGTTTATGTTTTGGTATTTATCCGACCTAAACACATTTTAGTTACAAAATATATACAATCCACCTTAAAAGGCTTTCAATCCATTATTTGTGCATTAAATCAAGAAATTTAGTTACACCCTTTTTCTTTTTTGTCTCCTCTCTCCCTCTTCTCTCCAAACAAAGTTTAAGTGTAATATAAATTGCCAGATGTGACACAAAATTATCACCGACAAAGCTAGCTCTATTACTAACAACTCTACAAATAAAAAGTGGCTTCCTCCCTAAATATTTTCGATATTCTCTATGAGCAGATTAGCGAAATTGAACAATCACTGATCCTACGATACTTAGACTCTAGTCCTTCAACGTCTTCAACTATTAAACGATCTGTTCCTAAGCATTTTCTTTCTTCAGTTTATACCAAAACAACAAAATCAACTAAACGGCGTAATTTAGGTTTTCAATAGTAATTTCTAACACTTGACCAGTAAATCGCGATAATTGAAAAGTCAACCAAAAAGTGTAGCTAAAGCTTAGATCTACTCTAAAATCAATAAATCAGACGCAATAACATAAACAACGCCCAATAAACTTACATGTATTAATCATTGAATTTAGTTACACATTTTACTTACTAGAACTTACTGATCTGTTCTTTTACTTTGTAACCCAATACAGATAGTGTATGAAATTCAATGCACCGAGTATGCACATTAGCCCATAAAATCTCTCCAAAAGGAAGTGATTCAAGTTGCTATCAGAAAGTCATGGGTGGTGCTTTGAATTGCCTCTGACACTATAACTTATCTACAACTTTCATAAATTATTTCTACCCAATTAAATACAACTACAATATCATACAATTTAAATATAATTTTTATATAAATTTTATACAATATGTCTTTTGTATATTTTGTATTTGATTTATGCATAATAAAAATAAATTTCATATAACTAATTATATATTATACAACTTATCTATAACTTATCAACAACTTATCTACAACTTTCATACATTATTTCTATCCAGTTATATATAACTACAATATCATACCACTTAACTACAATTTTTATACAAATTTTATACAATATGTATTTTGTATATATTGTATATGATTTATATATAGTAAAAATAAATTTCATACAATTAATTATATGTTATACAACTTATCTACAACTTTCATATATTATTTCTACCCAGTTATATACAACTAAAATATCATACAACTTAAAGACAATTTTTAAATAATATTGTTCAGCTATCATACAATATTTAAATTAAAATATATATAAAAATAACAGAATACAATTTTTCTACAACTTTACTACTCCCTCTGTTTCAAATTAGATGAGGTACTTTCCTTTTTAGTCTATTCCAAAATAAATAGCACATTTCTAAATTTGGAAATAATTTAACTTTAAACTCTTCATTTTACCCATTTTACCATTAATGAGAAGCTTTTATAACCACACAAATGTCATGGCCCCACAAAGCTTTTACTCCTTAAGCTTTTAAGACCACATGTTTTAAATTTTTTTTTTCTTAAGCTTCGTGCCGAGTCAAACTACCTCATCTAAATTGAAACGGAAAGAATACAATTTAGTAAGTATAATGTATGTCATGTCTTCTTCTTCTTCATTTTCTTCTTCGAGTTTCAATCTGAAATTCAGCCAAAATCAAGTCTAATCTTCACCAAAATACCCTCAAAGTTGAGATATAAACTCCAAACAATATTCTCAATTGTTTGCAACAACACCTAATCCAAACAAAATATGATTTTTGAAAACCCAAATTCGAATTTAAAGCTTCAAAGCTTTTTAATGGCTGTCAATGGTGGAGAGTCAAACACCTTCAAAATTTATTGATTGACAATTTCAATTTGAACACCAATTGTGCAACATTAGTGGAATTTGAACACTAATTGTACAACACCTTCAGCTCTACATTACTGGAATTTCAATAAGCATGGAATTGTTGCTCTCTTTTCCTTTGCTCTACATTACTAGAATTGGGGATTGAGAGATAGAGAGAGAGAGACGTAGAGAGAGAGAGAGAGAGGCGTAGAGAGAGAGAGAGAGAGAGAGAGAGAGAGAGAGAGAAAGAGCAGGAGGGAGAGAGAATAAGGATGAGAAATAATTGATTCCTAATATAAAGGGATATTCATTTAATTCCTAAAGTGTATATAATTGGTAAATTTGTATATAGGATGTAATTAAATTAAAACTTGAGTAAAGAGGGTAATAAAGTTTCAAATAGTGTACCCGCTGTCCCTTTTGTATAAGATAGTTTCATAAATGTACCTTTTAAACCACAATTTAAAGATACTTTTAAAGCAAATTGATATCTTATGAGAAAATGGTAAAGAACGATTTAAAATATTATAAGGGTTTACGTCCATAGTTTAATGTTTAGTGAGCAAACTGTTTAGTGAGCAAACTGAAAATTATATGAGCAAACATTAGTTCCAAGTCTAACGTTGCCCAGAAGAAATAATTTCTCAAGAGCTATACTTGCACAACTCTTTAAAATAGGGACAAAATTTAAACAGTAACCTAGAAAAGATCTCTTATACTATTATAGATCGACAGAGCGGAACGATCAGAAAAAGAAGTTAAGTTTGGAAATTTGAGTAATCTAACCTAACACGACTACCAAATGTCGGATTCATTTGCTCAGCCCATGCATTTACGTCTTCCTTTCGTCTTTAGAACATGGAACTTTTTGTTTATTAATCCCAAAAGACATCAATAAAATTGTTTTACGTAATTAGTTTTCTTAAATACGCACTATTAAATGGGTTCAGATTCGACTTGTGTTAGATAAAGAACCACATTCACAATCTCTCTTTGCTCTCCGCTCTCCCTGTGGGTCGAGCCTCCTTTTCAGTCGCCCTCTACAACTAAGTCAGTTGAGTTCTTTTGGCTCCTAGATTGTCTCACTTCTGTGCAGAAAGTATACTACATGTCTCCTTATAGGGTCTCAGGTAATTTCAATCTTTGCCCAAGATTCCTTTTTCTTGTATCATAATTTTGTTTGACCCAAAAATATAGATCTTGGTTCAACCAATTAGATTTAAATAAAGAAGAGTTAATCTTAGTTAAAAGTAATTTCCTAAAGATAAAGCTATTGGTGCTGTCACACCCCATTTTTCAAAAATTACATGTCTACAGGTGATGTGACAAATAACTAGTATATTTGTTCAAATGGCAACAAATACAAGCAATAATAACAATATTCAATGATCCAAAAAGATGGAATATAGTAATAAATGACAATAAATGAAATTAAAGTAAATAAAATGTGTGAGTCACCAGAAAAATATTCTTTCTGACAATGATGAATGATTGATAAGCCTTTGAATACTTAGATTGTTCCTGGATCCGGTGAAAATGTTAGACAAGAATCTTAGTAAAAACGTTGTTTTTGTATTCTTACAATAAGACCGAATTCTCTCTATAAAGTCAATGTATTTTTTACAAAAATGAATATCTCATGTCCCCTATCATTGTGCCTCTTTCTATTTATAAGGAACATATTTCTAGAAAGCCTAATAGTACATGTACAGAAAATATCCACTAGAATATTCTCTTTTGTCTTATCTTAGAACTAGCCGTTATAACTCTGTTTAAGATGCTCGACCTCGACCTTGAACTATAGTGACTTCACGACCTTGATCTTTGCTGACTCTTCGATCGCGCCCTTCATCGCTTCGAGGCTACTTCACCCTGGGGCCAATCTTTGTGGGGACCTTACTGATAGCACGTGACGATCGATGAAGGCCATAATGGTGGTGACGTGGCTTGCCTATATTAAAGATATTTTCTGGCCCATACAATTTTGAGACGTACCCATTTTTATTCTTGATTTACCAATGTTGACCCGCATGTTAATTATATCGCTTCAAATATCGATCCGTGATTATGCGGTGTTGTTCAAACAAAATGCAATACTTAAAATTAATCATTTTGTTAAACGTGCAACTTATCTTTTAGCCTATGTAATGTCACATGAATGGTGCACTGATTGGAGTTAGCTTCACTAAAAGAGACCTCTCAATGCACAGTAGCAATTCAATAGTCTCTTTCTATTTACCCTTTTGAGAAAAAAAAAAAGAAGATAAATAGACAAAATAAACAAGCATTACCATATTCTAACTATGATGTAACATATGACAATTTGGGTCCATTCATCTCAATTAAGAAATCCAAAAAAGTGAGGTAACATTTGGTGCTAATCTTAACCTTTTCTGAAGACAAAACAAAGAGCAATAATGATACAAAAAACTCTTTCGAAAATATAGTAGTTTATAGTATCTTTTTTTTACATTTCAAGAATTGTTACATAAAAAAAAGGGTGTCTTGTTTTGGGTTTATTCTCACATGGTGATCTTTGTACACCCTTCAATTTGACAAGTCTACACTGATGAGACATGTGATAGGTTTTACTAGGTTGTCAATGAAAAAAGAAAACAAGATTAATAGGGTGACATAAATAGGAGAAAACATGCTTCGAATTGAAACTTTACTAAGTATATCATACACATGTTGTTGTCAACAATAATCTAAAGAAGTTGGAAAAAGTTTGGCACTGATTTTAAAGTGGAATTGGATTCATGGAATATCGGAATTCTTATTTTTTGATGTTCACATGTTTACATATTATTCCTATTCCCTCCTTATCCACCCAGAACTGGAAGTAGGGCGAGTTATATATTTAAGTGAGTTCAATTGAACTTTTGTTTTTTTATTTGAACGAGTGTAATATATATATATATATATATGTCAAAAAAAAATGCATGGCTCTAAATTTTGAATTGGCTTTGTATCTACCCTTGCAGGTATTGAGGAACACTTATTTAAATATTAGACGGACCAGGGTTTTAAACATAAAAAGTGTTGCAAATTGAAGCAAATTATGCACGATTTGCTGCTACAAAATCCAGATTAGATGCTAAGGATATAATTTTTGCAAACAAGTAAGACGTTTAAATTGCTCACATTACAAAACGAATTATCTTAGCTTATTCCTTTGGGTTAGAGTTAGACTGCAGCTTAGACTTTACTTATGCAAGAGGTCTTTTTATTTATCAAAAAAAAAAAAACTCTTTATATACAACATATATTTAAATCATGATTATCATGTTTATTACTCCCTCATGTTGTCAAGTTTATACTTTTTTCCCACCATTTAAGAAAGACATTTAAAAGTTTAATATAATATATATATATATATATATATATATATACATATATATATGTATATATATATATATATATGCGTGCCCATTTAGTTATATCTTCTTAACAACTCTCTTAATTAGTACTTTTGTAATAAGAATATTAACATTAAATTTGGAAAAAAGAATATCAAATGACTTTTTATATTTTGTAAAGCATCAAATATTTTGAAACATATTATATTTGTTAAAATGATTATGTTTGGAGCGGCTAGACTCATAGTAGTAAAATGCGACTATAACATCTCGATATTCAAAAAGAGTTGTTGGAAAAAAGCTGCATGCATTAATATCTCATGATTCGCAACTTGTGTACATTTTTTTTAATTGATAAATTAAAGAAAGTGAAATTATTGCATCTTTCATATACTACGGTCTTTCTTTAAAAGAATTGATCCAAATAGTCACCCATTCAACAGTGAATTCGATATTATTTGTGTAAAAGTCTTTTTTATATAAGTTTATATATTTATAAAAAATTTAAATAATGACCATCATACTCTATTTTTTATTAATTAATACTCTCTCCGTTCACTTTTACTTGTCTACTATACTAAAGTACATTTCACTTTTACTTGTTCACTATACTAAAAATGAGAAAGATAATTTTTTTTTTTCATGTTTTGCCCTTATTGTTAATTATTCATTTTCAAACTTATTTTTCAAGAATTTTTGAAAGGCTATCATTATTAGGAGTTGTATGGTAAAATATATACTATATTTATTATTTTTTAAGGGCGTAAAAAGTTCGTAAAAATGAACGGAGGGAGTAGGTATAATAAATATTGCTACCTATACAAATTGCCTGTCCATAATTTGCTTAGTTGGTGAAAAAAATCATGATATTGGTGAAAGGTGGTGGTCTGCTAATGTAAGGTTCTATGCATATCAATTGTACACAATCAACGGTCTTTCCTCTTTTCTATTTTTGTTCATCTACTTTATTTCCTATCTACTCCCTCCGTTCACCTTTATTTATTCACTATTTTAAAAATAAATTTTCACTTTTACTTGTCCACTTTCGCATATTAAGAGAAAAATATTTTATTTTTATTTTTTTGCCCTTAGCATTAATTACTTATTCTAAATTATTTTTTAAATCCATTAAGACTATACACCAATTAATATGGATACCATGATAAATTATGTACATTATTTATTATTTTTTAATAGATGTGAAAAGTCAAAACGTATCAAGTAAAATTGAACGAATAAAGTATGTTATATTCACTAGTTCGACTAATTCAAATTCTCATCGCGTACGACTTTTAAAAGAGAAAGTATTCAATATAAAAAATTTCATCATTTCCAAAACTTGAATCTGACACCTTTAATTAAGTACTAAAAAATCCTATTCATTCCACCAAGGTAAAAAGTTCTATGCGTATTAGTTGGACATAATGCTCTTATCCTCTTTTTGATTTTAGTTTCTTAGTACTTTTTTTTTTTATATTTAGTATCCGTTATTAACTAATTCGACTAATTTGGATTTACGCCACGTAAGACTCATTAAAAGAAAACAAGCTTCCTGCCAAGTCTTTTTTTTATTTTTTTATTTATAAATCTCAGACTAGATCTCAAATTAAGGATGGATTTAATCACTATATTCCTTGTTGATTTGTAACTTTTGTGTTGAATTCCACCATCCACAAACTTCCTAACAAAATAATAATCAGAATTTATTTTGACAGGGAAAAGGACAAAGTTGAGTTGGGTTTGATGGGTTCCATCTCATTCAATAGCCAAAATAATATGCATGTGCTTATGAATTTTTTTTTGATTTGGTAGCCAACTTTGTTAAATTTTTTTGGTTTGGTAGCCAACTTTATTGAATTTCTTTGGGTTGGTAGCCAACTTTGTTGAATTGTCAACATTAAAGAAAAAGAAAGAAAAATATGTGCAAATTATCAAATATAGTAGGCTTTACAGAGTGAGGCTTCGGCTGTAAAAGGAGAGCTTCAACTCTCATTTTCACACACCAACAAAGAGAGAAAGAAAGAGTGAGATTTCACAGACAAGGTATAAGAAAATAGTCTGTGAAAAAAATAGAAAGTGAGCGATATTTTAGTGAGGTGAGAATAACAAAAGAGGGTTATTTCTTTTGAATGTTGTAGTGGTCTTTGGAGTATTTTACTCGGACCTACAAAGTGTAAAATTTCTTGCTATAGTGATATCAGTTGCTCGTCTCGGGGCCGTAATTTTTTCCTTATTCAAAGGGTTTTGCACGTAAAAATTTTGGTGTCGTTGTCACTCTTTTTCTTGCTAATTACCGTATCTCAGTGCTACATGATTATTCCACTTTTATTACTGTGAATATTATTTTTATAGGGTGTTTATTTCCAACAACTGGTATCAGAGCACATGTTCTGCTCGTTCACAAAAATACTATTCACTGTCGGTAGTACTATACTCGGTGAAAAATAAAAATGTCCGGAGTAAAGTATGAGGTAGCAAAATTTAACGGAGATAGCGGTTTCTCAACATGGCAAAGAAGGATGAGATATTTACTCATCCAACAAGGATTACACAAGGTACTAGATGTTGATGCCAAAATGCCTGATACCATGAAAGGTGAGGATTGGGCTGACTTAGATGAAAGGGCTGCTAGTGCAATCAGGTTATACTTATCAGATGATGTGGTAAATAACATCATTGATGAAGACACCGCACGTGGCATTTGGGCAAGGTTAGAAAGCCTATACATGCCCAAAACTCTAACAAATAAATTGTATCTGAAGAAGCAGCTATACGCCCTACACATGGGTGAAGGTACGAATTTTTTGTCACATTTAAATATGTTTAACGGACTAATCACACATCTCTCCAATCTCGGAGTGAAAATCGAGGAAGAAGATAAAGCCATCTTGATGTTGAACTCGTTGCCATCTTCTTACGATAATATGGCAATAACCATCCTGCATGGTAAGACTACTATTGAGTTGAAAGATGTCACATCGGCTCTTTTACTCAATGAGAAGATAAGAAAGAAGCCTGAAAGTCATGGACATGTTCTCATCACAGAAGGTAGAGGCAGGAGTTATCAAAGGAGTTCGAGCAACTATGGTAGATACGGAGCTCGTGGGAAGTCTAAGAACCGAGTCAAATCAAGAGCTAGAAATTGATACAATTGTGATCAACTAGGTCACTTCAAAAGAGATTGCCCAAATTCAAGGACGGGCAAAGGTGAAACTAGTGGCCAGAAGAATGACGACAACACAGCCTCCATAGTGCAAAACAATGATAATGTTGTCCTCTGTATAAACGAGGAAGAGGAATGCATGCAATTATCAGGTCTAGAGTCGGAATGAGTGGTTGATACAATATCTTACTATGCCATACCGGTAAAAGATCTTTTTTGCAAATATGTAGCAGGTGATTTCGGCCTTGTGAGAATGGGTAACACAAGTTACTCAAAGATTGCGGGGAATAGTGACATTTGTATCAAGACAAATATCGGATGCACATTGGTTCTGAAGGATGTGCGACATGTACCTACTTTGCGGATGAACTTGATCTCGGGAATTGGTTTAGACCGAGATGAATATGAGAACTATTTTGAAAATCAAAAGTGGAGAATCACCAAGGGATCATTGGTGATTGCAAAGGGAGTTGCTCATGGCACGTTGTACAGGACAAATGCAGAAATATGCCAAGGTGAAATGAACGCGGCACAAGATGAGATTTCTGCATATTTGTGGCACAAAAGAATGGGTCATATGAGCGAGAAGGGATTGCAGATTCTTACCAAGAAATCACTCATTTCTTATGCCAAAGGTACAACGGTAAAACCCTGTGACTATTGTTTATTTGGTAAGTAGCATAGAGTCTCAATTCAGACATCGTCTGAAAGAAAATTGAATATACTTGATTTGGTATATTTTGATGTTTGTGGTCCAATTGAAATTGAATTGATGGGCGGTAATAAATATTTTATTACTTTTTTTGATGATGCTTCACGAAAATTATGGGTTTATATTTTGAAAACCAAATATCATGTGTTTCAAGTTTTCCAGAAGTTTCATGCTATGGTGGAAAAGGAGACAAACCAAAAGCTAAAGTGTCTCCAAAGTGACAATAGAGGTGAGTACACTTCAAGGAAATTTGAAGAGTACTGTTCGAACCATGGGATCAGACATGAAAAGATAGTTCATGGAACCCCACAACACAATGGCGTAGCCGAAAGGATGAACCGCACCATTGTGGAGAAGGTGAGAAGCATGCTCAGAATGGCTAAACTGCCTAAGTCATTCTGGGGTGAAGCAGTTCAGACAGCCTGTTACCTGATCAATAGGAGTCCATCTGTTCCGTTGGCATTTGACATCCCAGAGAGAGCTTGAACCAACAAGGAGGTGTCCTACTCGCATGTGAAGGTGTTCGGTTGCAAAGCTTTTGCACATGTACCGAAGGAGCAGAGAATAAAACTGGATGATAAATTTGTTCCTTACATATTCATCAGATATGGAGATGAAGAATTCGGATATAGATTGTGGGATCCCGTAAAGAAAAAGGTCATCAGAAGCAGAGATGTAGTCTTCCGATAAAGTGAAGTTGGAACTGCTGATGATATGTCAGAGAAGGCCAAGAATGGTATTATTCCTAACATTGTTACTATTCCTTATACTTATAACAATCCCACAAGTGCAGAAAGTACGACCGACGAGGTTGGCGAGCAGGGGGAGCAACCTGGTGAGGTTATTGAGCAGGGGGAGCAACTTGATGATGATGTCGAGCAAGTGGATCACCCCACTCAGGGAGAAGAACAACCTCAACCTCTGAGGAGATCAGAAAGGCCAAGGGTAGAGTCATGCAGGTACCCTTCCATGGAGTATGTCCTCATTAGTGATGAGGAGGAGCTAGAAAGTCTTAAGGAGGTGATGTCCCATCCAGAAAAGGACCAGTGGATGAAAGCCATGCAAGAGGAGATGGAATCTTTGCAGAAAAATAGCACGTACAAGCTGGTTGAACTTCCAAAGGGTAAAAGACCACTCAAATGTAAGTGGGTCTTTAAACTCAAGAAAGATAAAAATGGCAAGCTGGTCAGATACAAAGCTCGATTGGTGGTAAAAGGCTTTGAGCAGAAGAAAGGTATTGATTTTGACGAAATTTTCTTACATGTTGTCAAAATGACTTCTATTCGAACAATCTTGAGTTTAGCAGCTAGCCTAGATCTTGAAGTGGAGCAGTTGGACGTGAAAACTGCATTTCTTCACGGAGATTTGGAAGAGGAGATCTATATAGAGCAGCCAGAAGGATTTGAAGTAGCTGAAAGGAAACACATGGTGTGCAAACTGAATAAGAGTCTTTATGGGTTGAAGCAGACACCAAGGCAGTGGTACAAGAAGTTTGACTCATTCATGAAAAGTCAAACTTACACAAAGACATATTCTGATCCATGTGTATACTTCAAAAGATTTTCTGAAAATAATTTTATTATATTGTTGTTGTATGTGGATGACATATTAATTATAGGCAAAGACAAGGGGTTGATCGCAAAGTTGAAGGGAGATTTGTCCAAGTCTTTTGATATGAAGGACTTGGGCCCAGCACAACAAATTCTGGGTATGAAGATAGTTCGAGAGCGAACAAGCAGAAAGTTGTGGCTGTCTCAGGAGAAGTACATTGAACGTATACTGAAACGCTTCAACATGAAAAATGCTAAGCCAGTCAACACACCTCTTGCTAGTCATCTAAAGTTGAGCAAGAAGATGTGTCCTGCTAGTGTGGAGGAGAAAGGGAACATAGCTAGAGTTCCTTATTCTTCAACAGTCGGAAGCTTGATGTATGCAATGGTATGCACCAGACCTGATATTGCTCATGCAGTTGGTGTTATTAGTAGATTTCTTGAAAATCCTGGAAAGGAACAATGAGAAGCAGTCAAGCGGATACTTAGGTACCTGAGAGGTACCACGGGAGATTGTTTGTGCTTTGGAGGATCTCATCCAATCTTGAAGGGCTATACAAATACTGATATGGCAGGTGACATTAATAACAGAAAATCCACTACTGGATATTTATTTACATTTTCAGGGGGAGCTATATCATGGTAGTCTAAATTGCAGAAGTGTGCTGCACTTTTAACAACTGAAGCAGAGAACATTGCCGCTACAGAAGTTGGCAAGGAGATGATATGGCTCAAGCGGTTTCTTCAAGAGCTGGAATTGCATCAAAAGGAGTATGTCGTCTATTGTGACAGTCAAAGTGCAATAGACTTAAGTAAGAACTCCATGCACCATGCAAGAACAAAGCATATAGATGTGAGATATCATTGGATTCGTGAGCAGGTGGAGAACGAATCTTTACAGGTCAAAAAGATTCACACGAGTAAAAATTCTGGTGATATGTTAACCAAGGTGGTACCAAGAGACAAGTTCGAGCTATGCAAAGAACTTGTCGGTATGCACTCAAACTAGAAGACAGTTCTACCTCCTCTAGATGAATGAGACTGGAGGGGGAGATTGATGGGTTCCATAAGTAATAGGCATGTGCTTAAGGAAATTTTGTTTTGGTTTGGTAGCCAACTTTATTGAATTTCTTTCGGTTGGTAGCCAACTTTGTTGAATTGTCAACATTGAAGAAAAATAAGGAAAAGTGTGTGCAAATTATCAAATATAGTAGGCTTTAGAGAGTGAGGCTTCAGCTATAAAAGGAGAGTTTCAACTCTCGTTTTCACACACCAACAAAGAGAGAAAGAAAGAGTGAGGTTTCACAGACAAGGTATAAGAAAATAGTCTGTGAGATAAATAGAGAGTGAGCGATATTTGTAGTGAGGTTAGAATATCAAAAGAGGGTTATTTCTTTTGAGTGTTGTAGTGGTCTTTGGAGTATGTTACTCGGACCTACAAAGTGTAAAATTCCTTGCTATAGTGATATCAGTTGCTCGTCTCGGGGCCGTAATTTTTTCCTTATTCAAAGGGTTTTGCACATAAAAATTTTGGTGTCGTTGTCACTCTTTTTCTTGCTAATTACCGTATCTCAGTGCTACATGATTATTCCACTTTTATTACTGTGAATATTATTTTTATAGGGTGTTTATTCCCAACAGGTGGTTTTACCAAAGTACTTAAAACATATACTACTATTTGTTTTGGTCACTCTCTTACAGCTTGTTTGGATGATTGTTACATATTGTATTGTATCGTATTGTTACTTTAAATACGATGTTTGTTTTGATTGTAACTTAAATTTTATTATATCGTATCGTTAAATCCGTCGTTACATAACGACAAAATGTGCCACTTTATGTAATGACCGATTTGTGTGGTCGCGTCGTTACCTTATTTTTTTCTCTCATCTCACTCTTCATTATTATTAAATAATTTTATTTTATCATTTACCCTCATTTTTTATATAATAATTTTACTCTGTATCATAATTTTTCGTTATAATATTATAAATATATTCTTTATATTGCTGGTGCATGATATCATAAAAACGCCGACAAATGATTCAATCTATTCAAATATTATATTTATCAAACGATACAGTACAATACAATATAATACATTATGGAACGATATTTAACAACCATCCAAACAAGATGTTAGTATCAAAACTGGTTACGCTAATACATTGCATGGCAGCCAACTGAATTTGGATGTTTTTGAAGTTTGACCAATTAATTATTTGCTCATAAATTACCGTTAGATCTTTTCAACTAAACAGTTAATGTCCATCAATGCGAGTGTTGTTTAAAAAAAATTTCAGTAATTATCCATTTAAGATAAGTCGAAGTCTATTAGATGAAAAGCTTGAGATTGGATTTTTTTGGGTTACTTAGGTGTTCGGTATCTGCATTGGCGCACGATTAAACTTGAACCCGAAACCTCTAGTTATGATGAAGAAGTAGTTGAGATTGAAAGTTTAATTAACACTAGTCGTAGATGTGCTAGGATAAAATTACAGATATAATACTCCATTCTATTTTCAAACATTGTTCTGCAGTAAGTTTTAATTCATCTTAGAGCTTTTCACCCTATTAAAATCAAATTATTGCCTAACTTCTCTCCCTTCGATCTCTATCCGGAAAATGTCTGTCATTTTCCCTTCAAGTTGTTTTTTGTTTCTATCCTCGTTTATTGATCTGCTAACATAGTTAGGTCCGATATTATTTGGTTTGAATTTCAATCTAATTAGATAATGTAAACTTGGCAAATAAGTTGAGAACTCAAATCCCCAAAATAATGTTTAAAAAAAACATAGTGATCAGCCGAGCTAATAATATGTAACTTAGCTTTTTAACTGAATGATCAAATTCAGTTTTAACTGAATATATAACGGATGAAAATAATTAGGAACTTTTATAATTGTAAAAGAAATGATGGTAAAAACCAAAAAGGGAAACAATAAATATATATCAACGTGATTCTTTAATTTTATTTTTGAATGGTGAATGTGTAAATATCAAAATATATACTACTTTTGTAAGCATACTCACAAATAACAGAAAAATTAAGATCGCAGCCGACTGGTTGACGTTTAACTCTCAAACCATAGCGAACAAATAAAAAAAGGATAACCAAAGTGAATAAAAGCAGACATTCATCTTTTTCATTTGATAATACGATATTAAAGTTTTATAATGTTCTCGAATGAAAGAGTCGGGTCGGGGCAGATGTAGTGTTAGAGTTATGGATCCATAAATAATAAGTATAAAATAATATATTTCGAATTAAGCAAATCAAATTAATTGTGGTTGAAACTTGAACGCGAACTCATAAAGTTTGAATTAACACCCAATATGAGGTAATTATCTTTCCCAAATTTCACTTAAGCATAGTTATTTTTCAACGAGGCATTTGTTGAACAATTTTTATGTTTAGTACAACCAGTAATGTGTAAAGTACATCACTAGAGGCGGGTTTAGTGCATTAGCTGAGGATTCATCCGAAGCAAGTTACATTTTGAAATATATATTAGTACAAAAATAAAATTTAAACTCAATAAATCAAATAAGAAACAATAGAATTCCAAATTTACACGTACAAAGTTTAAATTTTGAACACAAAGTATACATCACTAACACCATTTTGTTACACAAGAATTTGTAATTATTAGTATTTTAGTTATTATAATGTCTCAACCAACTTACAACTCACATTAATGGGCGGTAAGTTTTGTCGTGATATTACTCAATGACTTTATTTTGTCTGGTTGTCTCCAACTTTAACTGCTTCTGTTCTGCCTACACAACATCTAGTCATTATTTTTGTTTACTATTACACTTGCAAACGTTACATTGTTACCAAGTAAAACAGAAAACAAAACGTTACATTGTTAGATGGTAAATGAACAAAGACATTATAAGGATTTAGTGTTTGATGAGGATAGAATTAAGACACTGGCGAACCTAGAAATATTTTTAACGGTATTTAAATTTGAAAGAAGTAAAGGATGTTTAATATGTGTTATATACTTCTAAAATGTAATATTTTATCTATATACACAATATAATTTTTTGATAAAGGGTGGTCAGTATATATATATATATATATATATATATATATATATATATATATATATATATATATATATATATATATATATATAGAGAGAGAGAGAGTGTAAAAAGTTTGTTGAAAATTAAGTCATTAACCAACGTATAGAAACAAAAGAAGCCTATGAAGTTTGACTATAATATGGTGTGAGAAAACTTGAAGTGTAATAAAAAACAAGTCAAAGATTGGATGACGTTTCGCACGAGTAACGTCCATGGGTGTGTGCCACAGAAAATATCTAATGCCTTAAGCTGTGACGTCACGATGAAAGGCAACCGATAAGGACGGGTCAAGCAGGACTGACATACCGGCAAACTTTTGAAGAAGGGATACACATATTATCTTAGACGAATCTCGCATTAAAATAAGAAAGAAACTGAAGTGTTAGGCACAACACAAATTTTCGTACGAGCTTAGGGCTAAAACGGGCAATGCATGTCATAGACTAGAGTCGTGACACAAGCCATGACATAAAAGTGCAAAAGAAAATTGAAAAACAAACTGCAAAAAGAAAGAAAAAAAATACACATCATGTCAATGATTTGCGACACATGATTTACAAGTTTGATATATCAAGTTTTCCATGTTTTTACTTCACATATATTTCAAGCATTTCACGTTCGTTACATGACTGACCAGTTACCAATGGCAAGCATACAAACGATCATTATTATTTTCAGATTCTCAATTTTCCTTGACAAGCAAACAACACATAAACTCTGAAATTTCTATTACAACGTTGTCTGCCCAAAAAAATTCCATGGACCCCCCTTATTTTGACTTCCATGGCTAACAGTGTAATTTTTTTTAAAAACATTTATTATGTAAAAATAACTACAATATATCTGTTTATATAAGTGGCCGAATTAATAATCCAAAAAATAAGGCAATATTAATAGTGTAGTTTTTTTGCGCCCATTTTTTTATTTGTCATTTTGTTAAGGTTCTGATACTAGCACTAAAGAATTAGTATTTAATTGTAAATTATTTAACTAAATCAACCTTTATCTCTTTTCGAACTCTTTAGATCATTTATTGAAGCAATGATAAATTTGAAAAATTATAATTAATGTATTCTTAATTTTCTAATTGGAGGACCGGAGAAAATATCAATGTACAAAGCTAAATTTTCTTGCTTTATTCCCCTAGTCGAAAATAGGGAAGAAAAACATTGGCGTAATTGATAAAGTTGATGCCATATGATCAGGAGGTTACAGGTTCGAGTCGTAAAAATAATCTCTTGCAGAAATACAAATTAAGATTGCGTACAATAGACCCTTGTGATCCGATATTGCTTTTCCCGACCTCTTATATAACGAAATTTTAGTGCACCGAACGACCCTTTGTTCCCCTACCCAATTCCCTTCTCCCCTCTTCAGCCATAGGAAAGAAAAAGAAGATAAAAGTGGCAAAAGAGAAAAGGAAAAACTCTACCCAAGAAGGAAACAGAGAAACAATTACTCCTAATGCAACTCCTACCAGCTTGAAATGGATAAGGATAAATGGATAAGTTTTAGCTTTGAATTCAGTGTAAGCTAAAAGTAAAATCCATGCAAAAGTAATTAATTCTCTCTATTTCAAAATTTGTTTATTTGCTACTACAACTAGTGTTTTGACAATTATGTTCTTGAATGGAGTGCCTAGAGAGTTCTTCTCTCCCTCTTTCTCTCTTTCTTCATTTAACCTTCATTTAATCTAATTATTTTTTTTACTTTTTAATTTATTTTGTAATTTTCACCAATCAAATAGCAATACATGTCATAATACAAAGACAGAGACTTTGCATGTTTGAGTTTTTCATTTTTGGACAAAGCCAAACTCGACCTCTTCTCTTCTCCCTTTATAAGGTTAATCCATCTTCACTCTTTTCACCATCTTCACTTCACACAATCACTCCACAAAATCTCTTCTTTTCTTTCATTTTTCTTTTCTTTCTCATTTGCTTCTTAGCTATGGTTTTCGATAGAGATATTGCCCGTTTTGCTGTTGGTGTTATTGGTTAGTTCTTCACACTTTAAGTCACCACAAAAAAAAAAAAAACAAAAAAAAACCACACACACATACAACAAAACACAAACATAGAATTAGAGTTAAAGAATTGTTAGTTTTAATTTTTTAAGGGAAAAGCTGATGGGTTTTTTCTATTTTTCTATTTTTATTTTCAGGGAATGTCATTGCACTCATCTTGTTCTTGTCACCCTTGTAAGCTTCAATTTCCATTATTTCTCAATAGCTTTTCTTTATTTAGTTTAGTAAAAAAGTTTTTATAAACAACATTTATATAAGTTCCTTCGTTATATTTTATTTTATGGGAAAGTGTTTTGACTCATCATAGAGTTTAAATTTTAAATAAAAAGGACATGAAATTCATGATTTGAAACTCATAAATAGGTCTTATATATGTAGCTTAATTATCTGATTATCATGAGAGAAAATTTTCAAGATTACTAATTTGTTCACAAATTTTTGTTTTAATTTGATTAATTACAGGCCAACTTTCATACGTATATGGAAAAACAAGTCAGTGCAGCAATTTTCTCCTATACCGTACCTTGCCACATTTGTCAACTGTGGGCTTTGGGTGTTGTACGGTATCCCTTGGGTACAACCAAACAGCATCTTAGTTGTGACAATTAATGGCACTGGACTTGTCATTGAGATCGTGTACTTAGCGCTGTTTTTCTTGTACTCTGATCGTAAGCTAAGGACGAAAGTTTTTCTTGTCATTCTTGGTGAAATTATCTTTGTTGCTACACTTGCAATTTGTGTTCTAAGTTTTGTCCATGGAAACAAGAAAAGAGCTGCTATTGTTGGTAGCATTTGCATGGTTGGCAACATTTTGATGTATGCTTCCCCTTTGGCCGTCATGGTAACTACTTTCTTTCTTTTTTGTTCTTTTTTCGTATATGCGGGTTCTTCAAAAATAAATATCGTCGGGTGCGTGTAAGATCCTTTAAAAAGTTGGAGGATCCTACACGGGTGCGCGACATAATTTTTGAAGAGTCCGAGCAACATATAGCTTTATCTTGCATGTTACAAAAACTTGTCACTATGGTGGAGCTACAACCAGTTGCAGATGCAGGATTTTCTTTAAGAGGTTTTTTAAAAAAAAGTTAAAAAATCGAAAAAAAGATGTGGCCAATTGAAATTGAGCGAGTGACCTAATAAAGATCTTGAACTCCTTAACCACTTGAGCTATCCTTTTTGGGTTTATCAAAGGGATTCAAAATATAATATATCGAGGTGCAAATCGAATTTTTCCTTATATAAAAAAAAAGGGCAGTCCGGTGTCTTATATATACCGTTTAATTTTCCGGCGAAACTGGTTCAGTGAACCCTCTTCCGCCCCTTAAATCTGCCCCGGCTATCGCCACCGAAGAATGATCGGTTGAACATTCTCACTGAAAAATTATACTATTATACAATATTTTCTTTGGTTGTTTGGTTTAAGAAAGAAAGGGAAAAAAAAAACAAGAAAAAGAGAATCATGGAAATGGCATTTCTAAACTAAAGTTTTACATGTTGTTATTGCAGAAACTGGTGATCAAGACCAAAAGTGTGGAGTACATGCCTTTCTTCCTTTCACTTTTCTCTTTTCTCAATGGTGTTAGTTGGACTGCCTATGCTCTTATCCGTTTTGACGCCTACATTCTTGTAAGTAGTACAAAAATAAACTGAATTTTTTTTATTCTTTTTCTTGCTTCTAATTTTTTTAAGTGGATTCTACGCGAATAAATAGTGGGGAGATAAGCATTATTTTTATAGAATTTAAATCTTACACCTACATAAATAACGTAGGTAGAAATTAATATTACGTGTATATGTACACTAATACATATGAATACATACATATACACTAAATATACACTAAGTTCGCAATAATTGTCACAAGGTAGTTGTGAAAGCGTACTCTCAACTCATTGACTTAAAATTATGAATTGGATTATCTAACGTTTACATTTTTGGCATTTAACATATCTATGGTCAAGATGACAATCTTTTTTACGTTTATAACTCTCTCCTTATTGAAACAGCCGTTCTAAAAAAGAAAAAGGGAACTTTTTATATTGATTCTGTGATGTCACAGTAGTAGTAATTTTAGTATGATAGCTCTAACTTAACCACCAAAACAAAACTTTCTTGGCTTGTAATTTATCTCGTTAAGCTAACAAAGATCTTTAAGTTGTTCCAAGTATCAATGAGAAAATGAAAGTTATTCATAGCAACCATATAAATTTGTATGGAAATAACCTATATTATATTTAAAAAATAGGAATTAGCTATAAATATCATCGCGAATTTGTCGCTAAGTAGCCCGTAACTAATATGATATTTTGATAATAGACGGATTTTTGTTGTTTAGCGACAGAATTTGTCCCTCGCATTCCTGCTTTTTGTAGTTAATATTAATTCTAATTCGGAATTTTCCAATTGACCAATATCCATTTCTATGATTATCAATCTTATTTTAAATATTTTAATGCCCATACTTTGTTGTTTCAGGCACCAAATTCGATGGGAACTGTTCTTGGGCTGGCCCAATTGCTGCTTTATGCTACATATTACAAGTCCACTAAGAGACAAATAGCAGAAAGAGAGACCAAAGGAGAGTTAGTCATGGCTGAAAAATCTGTCACTGGGGTGGCCCAAAAGCCTAGAAATGATTCTAGAGTTTAAGTTTAATTTGTGGTTTTCATAAAGCCCATTTAACTTTAGTAATTGGTGTATTTAGCCAGACTTCTTTTGGGTCTTTTGCTCTTCATTAGCTTCCCTAGTCCCCCACCCCCACCCCCCAAACCTCCCCTCTGGGTGCCTAAGGTGCCCTATGTACCCCCTTTCAATATGTAACAATGGTACAAATAACATGGAAATTAAGCTGAAAAGTCAGCAGTTTTCATTACAGTTGTTGCTTCAATGAATATAACTATTTCTGGTTATTACAATCAAACCTCTCTATAACAGTCTCGTATATTACAGTCAAATCTCTCTATAACAGTCTCGTTTGTTCAGAATATTTTTGGATGTTATAGCAAAATATTGTTATAGAGAGCATATATTATAACTAACATAAAAATTGATTTCGAAATAATTTGGCTTTTATAGAGAAGTGTTGTTATATAGGAATATTGTTATAGATAAATTTGACTGTATATTTCAAAAAATGAAGTCAATCTATGATGCTCGACTTTATAGAGGGTTCTTCACATTTAAGATTTTTTGTAAATACACACAGATTATCAGTACAACTCAATGCAGTACTTGTATCTGCACATCTCAGATTTATTTGCACAAAAACTGATGAAATAAACATGCCTAAATACACAAAAAATAGATTTTCATCTGATTGATTTTCTCTGCTTCAGAAGCATCAATTTTTCTTCGAGTCAAACAAGTCGAACATCTAGCTAAACATCGGTATATGTACTGACTAAAACTGTAGTAACTACCAACTTGCTTTCTGCATAAGCTACTTTTGTAAAGGACAATTCGGTACGCTAAGCTTTCGCTATGCGCGGTGTCAGGGGAAGGATCGGACCACAAGGGTCTATTGTACGCAACTTTACTCTGTATTTCTGCAAGAGGCTGTTTCTACGGTTCGATCCAGTGACCTCTTGATTACATAGCAGTAATTTTATCAGTTACGTCAAGGCTCCGCTTTGTAAGCTACTTCTATAAGTTCTTTCAAATTCAATTTCCAAGACAATGAAACTGAAGTAACTATGCATTCTCGAAAGAAAAAAGACAGATAATACCATCATTTGTTTCTCTGTTTCAGATCATCGCCCAGTGTACTAGACTAGAGCTTGATTTAAGCCAGCAATGAGCATCATTGGGCTGGTCGATATAGTTTCATCAAAAACTGCTCAATCAACTGCGCTTCAATCTCAAACTAGTTGGATCGGCTATAAAAATCCTTATTGTTATAAATCTGTATTGCTGTAATAAATAATTAAATCATTAAACTTTTTAAAATATATAAATAAAACAAAAAGTTAGCAATACTTGTTTAAAGAAATAATTTCTGGAAAAATAGTGTAGGAATAAATCGAGCTCACTGAATACACAGTGTGTCCTTAAGGAAATTATTCTCCTCAAGTACCCGGGGTGCTGGAATATATACTCCCAGGATAGAACGATTTAACTCACCGGAGTGTTGGTACCAAAACGCCGGTAAACAGCGAGCCACTCGAAAGCTGTAAAACACACTGGAATTTTTGTGCAGAAGAAGCCGAAGCCGAAGCCGAGCCGAGCGAGCGACGACGACGACGGTGCGAGGCTTACCTTCTTCTTAACTCTTTAAGAGCTAGAAGAAGAGCAATTATATATATACCCATCAAAAGCTTTTTTTTCCTCCAATATGGGACAATGTCCCTTCGCAAGGAGGGAAACTCAAATATTTTATATTCACTCCATTTTTCATTCACCCTCTTTAAGCTACACAAGCTTAAAATTCCAACACTTCTTTCATTCCACTCTACTCAGACCTGCTTCATCTCAAATTCTCAATCCTAGTACTCACGGATTCGAGCCGTGAAAACAGTCTTTTGAAGAAATACAGAGTAAGACTGCGTACGATAGACACTTGTAGTCCGACCCTTCTCCGGACCCCGCGCATAACGGGTGTTAGTGCACCGGGCTACCCTTTAGGAGTGCTCTAAAACTGGAGATTTACAAGTTCCCAACCAGAACCAAAAGAGACTCAGCAACATTTAAAAACAATCACAGGAAAAACAAAAATGTAGGATAGAAAGTGAAAGAAATGAACCCCATTTATGATAATAATCATTTTAGTTAAATCTCTGCTTATAAATGGAAGCATTATTTTCCAAAGCTCTCTTCAGAAGTTTGTCTCTTGCTTACTGGCAGCACATAACTTGTATAATGCCAAATTGCCAATGTCTGAAAAAATGGTTATGACGCGACTAGCTCTAATTAGCTGTGCTCCTTATAACTACCTACTGCTAACTTACTACTTATGGCAATGCCAAATTCAACTTTGCTGAGAAATATATAAATTGCAGAAGCTGTGCAACGAAGAGCAAAGAAACTGGCGTTTTTGGAGAAAGGATTTGAGACTAAACAAACATCAGATCATTAATATTTGCAAACTGAATATCACAATCTGCATCTCTTTCAATTTACCATTGATTACATCTAGTTCATATACTTCAAATTTTAATGTCTTTGGACCATCTCCTTCCTCTCTCGAAGGCTCATTTCGCTCACGCAAAGGATGGGCAAATCGGTTAACAGGTAAAAGTTTATCGTCTACCTCAACTAGGTAGAAGTTGATTGGACTTTGGGTGAGCTGCCAATAAGTTGTTATTCCCGCCAATATTGATGTATTTGTAAATAATAATTCTGCAAAATAAAAGTTATCGTAATAAAACACTAATAAATTCGAGCCCACTGAATTCATAGTGTTTCCTTAAGAAATTTAATCCCCTCCTAGTACCCAAGATAATGGATTATTTCCTCCCAGGATAGAACGAATAACACACTGGTGTAGCGGTACTTCAAACCCCAGTGTTTCAGCGAACACAAAGTTCGGTAGTAAATCATACTTACAGTTGCTTTGTTTGAAGTTAAAAACAATGCAGAACGAATGAGTAGAAACTCAGAAAATCGTATGGAAATGCTGAGAGGAAGGAGTGCAATGTATAACCAAATCTGTTGAGCGATTTTGTGTGTTGTGTGTTAAGTGTTGAGTGTTGAGTGTTGAGTGTTGAGTGTCTTTCTTCAACAGCTACTGCATATATATATATATATAGCAGCCAGTGTTGAATAGCATTAGCTTGTTTGTGGAGCAAACACATTCATCTTTGTGGAGCAAGCACATTCATGGTGGGAAGAGCATTAGGCGGCTGCCAAATGGTCAATACACGGATTGGAAAATATTCGTTACAAATGCGGATAATCTTACGTTAATATTTCCTATTAACAAATAAATTTGGTCTAAAATATTATTCAATCAATCGATCATTTGACCAAATCCAAATCCAAATCCAAATCCAAATTCGAAGCCGAAGCCGAAGCCTAAGCCGAAGCCGAGCCGAGCGAGCGACGACGACGACAACGCGAGGCTTGCTTTCTTCTTAACTCTTTAAGAGCTACAAGAAGAGCAATTATATATATACCCACCAAAAATCTTTTTCTCTTCCAATATGGGACAATGTCTCATTGTCAAGAGGGGAAAACTTAAAATTTTACTCAAAATTTTATTTTTCCCCCATTTCCCATTCACCCTCATTTTAAGAATATTTCATCTTAAAAACAAAACCTCAACAATCCCCCACATGAATGAGGAATGGCTATATCACGGAAGGATTAATCGCATGTGGATAAGTAGGTTTCCCTTTGAACTTTCCGTAGTAAACTTATGTCGGATATACTCGGTCAATCGGTAGATTTGATATCTTTGAACCGTTGATCTTTGGTGTATACCTAGACAACCATAAGTCACACAATCAACCCTTAACCGTCTTTGGTTCTCATTGTTGTGTTCGTTTCAGCCATGAACACTGCCTGGTTTCATAAGTGCGTAGAGAACTTGCCTTACAAAGTTCTCCTTGAAGCGTCTAATACTTTACACTTACATAGGTGATTCATAAACGTGTCATCCTGTAGATACACTATTTGATATACCCCGTATCAAATTTAGAAATCATTAAAAAGTCTTAATGCTTTATCCTTGGTACTGAACATTGTCTCATCACGAGAACGGACTAAAATTTTATTTGACAATGTTGAACCGTCATTAATGACTTTGTTTGATCTCCTTGAACCTAGATCTTGGGATCTCCAGTCTTCTAGGTAGAGTTACCGCCACAATGACTTGTTCTCGGCCATAGCCCCATTCCCCTTGATGATTTCTCAACTACCTCTCTAGTTAGGCCTTTTGTAAGTGGATCCGACACATTATCACTTGACTTTACATAGTCAATCGTGATAATTCCTCTAGAGAGTAATTGCCTAACGGTTTTATGTCTTCGTCGTATATGACGAGATTTACCGTTATACATAATGCTCCCAGCCCTTCCAATTGTCGCTTGACTATCACAATGTATGCATATTGGTGCCAACGGTTTGGGCCAAAATGGAATGTCTTCCAAGAAATTCCGGAGCCATTCAGCTTCTTCACCGGCTTTATCTAAGGCTATGAATTCAGCCTCCATTGTAGAGCGGGCAATACATGTTTGTTTGGACGACTTCCAAGATACCGCTCCTCCACCAATAGTGAATACATATCTACTCGTGGACTTAGAATCAGTTGAACCGGTGATCCAATTTGCATCACAGTATCCCTCAATCACCGCAGAAAATTTAATGTAGTGCAATTCAAAGTTCTGGGTATGTTCTAAATATCCCAAAACTCGTTTCATTGCCATCCAATGAGATTGGCCTGGATTGCTCGTATATCGACTCAGTTTACTTATAGCACAAGCTATATCTGGTCGTGTACAATTCATGATATACATTAAGCATCCCAACACACGAGCATAATCCAATTGTGATATGCTTTGGCCTTTATTCTTTGCTAATGCAAGATTCACGTCAATTGGAGTCTTTGCAACTTTAAAGCCCAAGTGCTTGAATTTTTCAAGTACTGTCTTAATATAATGAGATTGTGACAATGCCAGACCTTGAGGAGTCTTATGGATCTTAATTCCCAAAATTAAATCAGCAACTCCCAAGTCTTTCATATCAAACTTGCTATTGAGCATATGCTTAGTAGCATTTATGTTGGCAATGTCATTACTCATTATCAGCATATCATCCACATATAGGCAAACAATGACTATGTGATTTGGAACATTTTTAATGTACACACATTTATCACATTCCTTTATCTTAAAATCATTTAACAACATTGTTTGGTCAAATTTTGCATGCCATTGTTTGGGTGCTTGTTTTAGTCCCTAAAGAGACTTAACAAGTCTACATACCTTCTTTTCTCTACCTGAAACCACAAACCCTTCAGGTTGTTCCATGTAAATTTCTTCCTCCAACTCTCCATTTAAGAAGGCCGTCTTAACATCCATTTGATGAATTTCAAGACCATACACTGCAGCTAATGCTACTAACATCCGTATGGACGTAATTCTTGTAACTGGAGAGTATGTATCAAAGTAGTCTAGACCTTCTCGTTGTCTATACCCTTTGACTACGAGCCTTGCCTTAAATTTATCAATAGTGCCATCATCTTTGATTTTTCTCTTAAAAATCCATTTAGAACCCAAAGGTTTATTTCCAGGAGGAAGATCAACCAATTCCCATGTATGGTTGTTCAATATGGATTCTATTTCACTATTGACTGCCTCTTTCCAAAACAATGATTCCGAAGAAGTCATAGCTTCTTTAAATGTTTGAGGCTCATTCTCCAATAAGAAAGTCACAAAATCTGGTCCAAATGAAGTAGACGTTCTTTGACGTTTACTACGTCTTGGATCCTCCTGATTACATGTACTTTCTTTTGTTTCTTCCCGAGGTCGTTTAGATCCTTCACCAAACGACTCACATTCCTTTTTAAACGGATATATATTTTCAAAGAACTCAGCATTATCTGATTCTATAACCGTATTATTATGAATGTCGCAATTTTCTGATTTATGAACCAGAAATCGATATGCTTTACTATTTGTCGCATATCCTATGAAAACACAATCAACGGTTTTCGGTCCTATCTTTACCCTTTTGGGTTTAGGAACTTGCACTTTTGCCAAACACCCCCACACTTTAAAATAATTCAAGTTGGGCTTCCTTCCTTTCCATTTTTCATATGGAATGGATTGTGTTTTGCTATGGGGCACTCGATTTAATATTCGATTAGCCGTAAGAATGGCTTCCCCCCACAAGTTCTGTGGCAAACCAGAACTTATCAACAACGCATTCATCATCTCCTTTAATGTGCGATTCTTTCTTTCCGCAATCCCATTAGATTGGGGCGTGTAAGGGGCTGTTGTTTGATGAATAATTCCATATTCTAAACATATTTCTTCAAAAGGAGATTCATATTCACCACCCCTATCACTTCTTATCATTTTTACTTTCTTGTTAAGTTGCGTTTCAACTTCATTTTTGTATTGCCTGAATGCGTCTATTGCTTCATCTTTACTATTCAGTAAGTAAACATAGCAATATCGAGTACCATCGTCAATAAAAGTTATGAAATACTTCTTTCCACCGCGAGATGGTATTGACTTCATGTCACAAATATCTGTGTGAATTAAGTCTAAAGGATTTGAATTCCTTTCAACTGACTTATAAGGATGTTTAACATACTTAGATTCCACACATGTTTGACATTTTGATTTTTCGCATTCAAACTTGGGCAGTACTTCCAAGTTAATCATTTTTCGCAAGGTTTTATAATTGACATGACCCAAACGTACATGCCATAAATCATTTGACTCAAGTAAGTAAGAAGAAGCTGAAATATTATTATTGTTTTCCACAACCATTACATTCAGATTGAAAAAGCTCTCGGTGAGGTAACCTTTTCATACAAATATTTCATTCTTACTAATGACAACCTTGTTGGACACAAAAATGCACTTAAAACCGTGCTTAACAAGAAGTCCAGTAGAGACTAAATTCTTTCTCATTTCGGGAACATGAAGGACATTGTTCAAAGTCATGACCTTGCCAGAAGTCATTTTCAGAAATATCTTCCCATATCCTTCAACTTTTGCTGTTGAAGCATTTCCCATATAAACTGTCTCTCCGGGTCCAGCAGGAGCATAAGTAGCAAAAGCTTCTCTAACTGCACAAACATGGCGAGTGGCTCCTGAATCAAACCACCACAGTTTAGGATTTCCCACCAAGTTACATTCAGAAAGCATGGCACATAAGTTATCAACATCATCATGGTTTACTACCATATTTGCTTGACCCCTTTTCTTGTCTTTCTTCGGAGCACGACACTCCGTAGATTTGTGTCCGATTTTCCCACAGTTGTAGCAGTTTTCACTGAACCGCTTCTTGCTTGGGTTGTATTTCGGATCAGAAGCCTTCTTCCTCTTTTTGTTATCTTCAACAATATTTGCTCCAATTATTGTTGAATTTCCACGGCCTCTCCTTTCAGCAGCTTTATTGTCCTCTTCGATTCTCAACCGAACAATGAGATCTTCAAGGGACATTTCCTTTCGTTTGTGTTTCAAATAATTTTTGAAGTCCTTCCACAACGGAGGCAACTTCTCAATCATTGCTGCTACTTGGAATGCTTCGTTGATGACAAGACCTTCAGCAAGTAGATCATGAATAATCACTTGCAATTCCTGGACTTGGGTAATAACAGACTTGCTATCTACCATTTTGTAGTCCAAAAATTTTGCGGCAACGAATTTCTTCATCCCGGCATCTTCAGTTTTATATTTCTTTTCAAGCGCATTCCACAATTCTTTTGACGTCTCCACGCTACTGTATACATTATACAGATTATCATCCAGTCCGCTAAGAATATAATTCTTGCATAAAAAATCAGAATGCTTCCACGCTTCAATCACGAGAAAGCGTTCATTCTCTGGAGTTTTATCTGGCAGATCAGGAACATCTTCCTTGATAAACTTCTGTAGACATAACGTAGTTAGATAGAAGAACATCTTCTGCTGTCAGCGCTTGAAATCAATCCCGAAAAATTTTTCGGATTTTTTTGCCGGTGCCAACGCCGGTGTTCGGCTTGTCGATGCGTTGGCAGTCACCATCGGAACAACTTGGTTTTCGCTTTCAGAGTCGTCATTTTTTCTGTTAAAAAATGACACAAATCAAACGTTTAATACACGTTTTCAAACAGGAGTAAAAATCATGTAGATTTTAATCTCCAACAAAACGCCACGAAGGCTTTACTCTCCAAAACGGGAGTACACAAAACCACAAAGGTTTTAGTTTGCAGAATAATAAGAATAACATAAATACAGAAATAAATATTAAATTCCTTAAGATTGTTATTCCCCCCAATATTGTTGTATTTGTAAATAATAATTCTGCAAAATAAAAGTTATCGTAATGAAACAGTAATAAATTCGAGCCCACTGAATTCACAGTGTGTTCCTTAAGGAATTTAATCCCCTCCTAGTACCCAAGGTAATGGATTATTTCCTCCCAGGATAGAACGAATAACACACTGGTGTAGCGGTACTTCAAACCCCAGTGTTTCAGCGAACACAAAGTTCGGTAGCAAATCACACTTACAGGCTCTTTGTTTGAAGTTAAAAACAATGCAGAACGAAGGAGTAGAAACTCAGAAAATCGTATGAAAATGCTGAGAGGAAGGAGTGCAATGTATAGCCAAATCTGTTGAGCGATTTTGTGTGTTGTGTGTCTTTCTTCAACAGCTGCTGCACATATATATAGCAGCCAGTGTTGAAGAAGACCAAACGTCCACCCTCCATGGTGGAGCAAGCATTAGCTTGTTTGTGGAGCAAGCACATTCATCTTGGGAAGAGCATTAGGCGGCTGCCAAATGGTCAATACACGGATTGGAAAATCAATCATTTGACCAAATCCGAAGCCGAAGCCGTAGCCGTAGCCGTAGCCGAGCGAGCGACGACGACGACGACGGCGCGAGGCTTGCTTTCTTCTTAACTCTTTAAGAGCTACAAGAAGAGCAATTATATATATACCCACCAAAAATCTTTTCCTCTTCCAATATGGGACAATGTCTCATTGTCAAGAGGGGGAAACTTAAAATTTTACTCAAAATTTCATTTTCCCTCCATTTTCCATTCACCCTCGTTTTAAGAATATTTCATCTTAAAAACAAAATCTCAACATAAGTAACTTAATTTATTTTAATAATTCAAATCATTAATCTGATTGATATATTTAATTCATGTATGTCACTGTACTTGTTTAAATTATGGTAATTAAATTATCTATATAATTATTTCGTAATGAACATATGTTTACCAACAAAAATTATATTTCTTGAAATCACTTGTGAACTTCAAGAGAAACAAATACCAATCCTAATGCAACAAAACCAGAAAAGGAGAAAATAGTATTTGGACGAGCTTAAACTCTAACCAACAGAGGTAACAGGTAGCTAGTTCGAAATTTTGAGTATTATTTTTCAAATCAAATTTCTTGTGATTTCTTTTCATAGTGAAAATAAAATAGAATGTAGGAGGGGAATCAAATTAAAGAGTCAAAATCATCTAGAGAGCACAATTATAATTGATTAAGTAAGATAACATTCATACATCTCCAATCTCCAAGATTACAATATGAAAAAAAATAAAGACCAACTTAGCTTCAAACTAATAACTCAGAAAATAATTTCACCTTTGATTACATCTAATTCAAAAACTCTAAATTTCAAGGTTACAGCACCACCATTTGGACCCTCTGAGGCAAATCGGCTAACCTCCTATATTGACAAGGGTTTGGATGGGAATACCATTGATAAGCCCAAGATCTTTCTAACATTTTCGGAACAGTTCGACTTTATTGGCTTTTTTAGACGCTCGATACTTTTTAAACTATTATTTTAAAAAATAGTATTATTTATTATTTATTCTATAAAGAGCACTTTTCTTTTAATGAATAACATATTATAAAAATTAAGGTCAACATTTAATAAGTTAACTGACTCACTAATCATGAAAAATACTTTTCTTGTCCATCTTCATTCTCCCTTTCCAATATTTATCTTTTTCACTCCATTTTTGAAAATCTGATGCACATGTGAATGCCACTTAAATTCAAGATGTATTGATTTATATGTCTTTTATACTTTTTATATCAAGTATCACTTTAATTCAAAATGTATTTATATGTATATAATTGTTGTATATTTATTTGTAAAGTGCCATCTTATTTTAAGATGTATTTTTAATGTATATTTCAAATATATTTTATATGTCAAGTGCCATTTTAATTCAAGACGTATTTTTTATGTATATTTTTTTGTATATTTATATGCTATCTTAATTAAATTTAAGATATATTTTTATGTATATTTCACATGTCTAAGTGCCATCTTAATTGAAGATGTATTTTTTATGTATATTTTTGTATATTTTATATGTGTTAATTTAATGTATATTTTTTATATATACATTTTGTATATATTACCATATATTATTATCGAAGTAAGATCTTTATGTTAAGAAATAAAGAAAGAAGGAAGAGAAAAACTTAAGAAAGATAAATAAAAAGAAAACGAATGGAACAAATTTAGAAAATATATTGGATTCGGCAGAAAACAAATTTAAGAATATGAAGAAAAAGAAGGAAAGCTAATAGATAAAGAGGAAAAAAAAGGCATAATTATTTTACAAAGAATTATTGACTTTCCATTCAAATTGCTTATGTTTAGGGATTAATAATTAATATTCCTATTTTAATGGAACCGTGTGCTACAAATATAAATATTTTTCTGCCACAACTGTAATATTGAGTTTCATGCTAAGAATTTGTTATATTTCTTTTAAACTTTGACAGTTATGTAAAGTTCCCGACTTTATTTGGACTTCGAATCGTGGCCCAAAGGTCTAGCATGGACATCTGGCAAAATGATTTTTTTTTTAAAAACTATATATATATATTATAGTAAGGACTTATTTAACATTTTTTCATAGTTTTCCAATTTTCAATAAATAATTTAACTTTTTTAACAATTTATATACATACAATTCCTTAAAATGCTCTCACATCCGTTATTAATACCTTCAGTTAAGTGATTCAATTATATTCTTTCCTTTTATTCTCTCATCTCCTTTCTCCCTCTTATTCTATGCAATCAATTAATGTAGCTTTTCACTTAATGGTGGTCTCCACAAAAATCACACATAATGGTTGGCATTCATCAACATACATATGGTTTATTGCATTAAATTTGATTAATGTAAATTAATATAGCTGCTAAACATTAAATTAAAAAAACTTTGAAGCTTTGAATTTGATATTCGGGTTTTATAATTTTGTGATTTGTTTGGATTGAGTGTTCTTTCAAGTGACTAAGAATATCCTTTGAATTTTATAACTCAATTTTGAGGGAGACTAGTTAAGGATATAGTTGATTTTAGGCGAAAATTCATATTGAAACTCGAAAAAAGAAGAAGTTGCAGGAATTGTATCATAATTGTATCTGATACATCAATACCTAAAATATAATTGATACATCACAAATACATTTAACTTATATTTGATACATTAATACCTAAAATAATACATGATACAATACCAATATAATTATCATACATTGTGATGCGAATTGCGATACATTTTTGAAAAATTGTTACACATTGTGATCTTCATATTTTTGTATTTCAATCACTACTTTAAACTTAAAATCTGATATAATATTGTATTAGCATTAGATCATATATGTTTTTTTAGATATTGATATATCAGATACAAGTTGCCACACTTCCTTTTTCCCAAGGGGATAAGAGAGTTTGTCCAATTTAAGTGACATTAATCGAAATGAGATTATTTATTTAATTCTTCAGAGTCGCCACTTGGAATAATTTATGGTGTCCTAAGTCACCGGTTTATTTTAAATCTCAAATCGAGAAAATTTGACTCTATTTATGGTCTACGAACACAGAAGATCGGGTAAGGAATTATGTTAACCCGGGAGAAGGTGTGAGGCACTCCCGGATTCTGTGATTTTAGCACGATCGCTTAACAATTAATACTTGGCCTAATTATCTAATTCATTACATGTTTAAAACCTATTGTGCATTTTACCTTTTGACCACTTTTAATTATTTGCTTAACCGCTTTTAGTATTTATGGAATTTATTTGAACAAGCTACGATGTCGTACACTTATCGTTTTGGTACACATTGCAAACCGCGCCACGTGAAACGCACCCGCGATTTACAACATGTTTATTTTTATTATTATTTGAAATTATGGTCAAGTCGCGTGAAACGCGCACTTGAATTGGGGTTTACATATCATGACTATGCCACGGGAACCGTACCCACAGTCACGCTGATTTATTATTAATCGCGACTAAAGCAAGCTACGATGTTCGAATATTATTCAATTACTAATTTTGAGATTATTGTAAGGTCATGAGGTATGGATATTGTTGTGGAGGAAATGAAGTAACTTAATTATGAAAAAATTGGCTAGCTTGTGACTGTTTATTTGTTTTTGGTCCTGGGCAACAATTAGCCCATAAATACGTCGGGGAAGTCCAATTAAAGTATTACACCAATCATGGCCCAACTTAATCTCTTATAATTTTACTGCTAATCAATATTTGAAACTAGACTAAATTTATGGTAGGAATAGATCGATACGGGCAGAAGCAATTTAGTCACTAAGATAGGAGATCAAAATGAAACTAAAGCATGCTAAAATGGAAAGTCATTGCTTCATTGAATAAACAAGAAAAGTAACAAATTACTACATATTCATCAATAAGATTAACCATATGATCTACCAAAAAGGACAATAAATTAATCTTAACAAATACTCAACATGAGAACAAATTAATCTTAGCACACTCAGATGCAAACTCGATCATATCATAATCAAGGTTAAATTAAAACAGAGTGACCCAGAACATTAATGGAAAAAAATAGAAAGAGAAGTGAACATTTGTATTAATGACTGTGGATTTAAATTATAACCACTTAATGATCAGATAGCTCTCAACTGGACTCTTCAGACCGCGAAAAACTCGAGCGGAAAATTTCGACTTGCAACCTCAATCGATCTTGCAAAAGCGATGATTTATAGGCTATATTTAGAGCTTTTTTTGGGTTAATGATGGCACAAAAGTGGTCAAGGGCTAGTGGCTTTGGGGTGGTGAAACTGGTGATTTTGTTTCGAAAGAATGACATGACTAGAATTTTTCTTAACGTAGAAGAAGCAAAAATATTTTTTCTCCAAATCCCTCCCCTCTCTTTTTTCTTTTCTCTCCTCCCTTCCTTTCCCCCCCTCACATTTCTCTTCTATTTATAGAAAAAAATTTGGAATTATTTTCAGATTTTTTTATTTTTTTATTTTTTATTTTTTATTTTTTTATTTTTTAATTAAAAAGAATTTCCACTTCCCATTTTATTATTCTTTTAAAAAACAAATTCCCCACTTTTTTATTTTATTTTTTAATTTATCACTTTTTACTTTTATTATATTTAAATTCCCACTTTTTTATACTTTTCTTTTTTTTATTTCCAACTTATTTTACTTTTTTTTTTTAAATTTCCACTTTTTAATTCTTCTTTTTTTTAAAAAAAAATTCAGCTACATTTACTTTTATTATTTTAATTCCAACTTTATTTTACTTTTTATTTTTAAAATTTCCACATTCATTTACTTTTATATTTCTACTTTTCCTATTTTTTAATTTACATCCGAAATTTTAAAAAAAAAATTAATTAAGTTTTATTTTTTTTCAGTTTTTAAATTCATTTTATTTAAAAATAAAGATAAAAATAAAAATAAAAACAATACTAATAATAATAATTGACCTTTTAAATTATTATTAATTTTTACCCTATATAGAAAAAAAATGTAACAAAGCTAAAAACAATATATATATTAAATTTCTAAAAATATTTACATAGTAGAAGGTGATAAAAATTCAAATATAGTCAAAAATTAGGTGCTCACAGCTGCCCCTCTTTGCTTGGAAACAAGAAGAGTTTTCAGGCAAAGACTAGGTGAGCCATGTGACTAATTATTTACCAAACCAATATTCAAAAGGAAAAGAAATAAAATATAGGGTGCAACCAAGTCCTGATTTTGGACATCCTACATATCCCCGGTTATAGGAGAATCAGGTCGCGTGTAGTTCAAGGAGAATGGTGGAATGATAAGTTTAGGAGTCAGGTGAGGTTCCGTCGAAGCTCCAGTCCACTATCCTGCTATTATATCAAAATAAAAAAGAAACTAAACAATCCTATCAGTTATGAATTACAAGATTCATATCTATAAGTCTTCCAAAACTTGATCTTGAGTCTTGACTGGTTCTTCATGCAGACTCTGATCTAAACCTTGATGGTCACTAGCTGTGGGTTCCAGTTCATTGTTCTATAGCTCCTTCTCATTAAAACGGGACTCCAATGCTCGTGGCTTCAGTCATGTCTTGAGCATTTCACATCTTTTCAGTTGCTTTTGCATTTTGGATTCATTTATTTTTTCTTTTCTTTTATTCTGAATTGAGACTTCTTATTTTGGTCAGTTCGAACCCTGTGCCTCGAGGTAAAACCTACTCAGACACCAAAATAAACAAACGAACAAAAATTTTCTGCCCTAATTTGTACTAGAAAAATTTCGTGAGTTATTGTAACAAAATTCTAAACTACTTCTTTATTGAAAGCAATAAAAGGTCGGGAGTGGTGTACCCCGAAAAAGTCATGTTTTTTTTATGGTGTTCCTTTATTGTCAAAAGTATGTCTCAATTAAGGATAGATGTACCTTATGTTCGAAAAATGTAGCCAAGGAATGAGATACCTTATATCGACAAATATATCAGGGAGTGGTGTACCCTGCATTTAAGATCAAATCAACTAGGGAGTGAATACTCTATGTTGAAAATGAGACTATGGAGTGGATACCCTATGTCTAAAATAAAATCAACTAGGGAGTGAAGACCCTAAGTTGGAAAAGAAGATTAGGGAGTGGAGATGCTATGTCTAAAATAAAAATAAACTAGGGAGTGGAGCCCCTATGTTGGAAAGGAGACTAGAGAGCAGAGACACTATGTCTAAAATAATATCAACTAGGGAATGTAGACCCTATGTTGGAAAGGAGACTAGGGAGTGGAGACCCTATGTTGGAAAAGAGACTAGGGAATGGAGACCCTATGTCTAAAATAACATCAACTAGGGAGTGGAGACCGTATATTGGAAAAGGGACTAGGGAGTGGAGACCGTATGTTGGAAAAGGGACTAGGGAGTGGAGACCCTATGTCTAAAATAAGATCAACTAGGGAGTGGAGACCCTATGTTGGAAAAGAGACTATGGAGTAGAGACCCTATGTCCAAAAATCATCAACTAGGGAGTGGGGACCCTATGTTGGAAAAGTGACTAGGAAGTGGAGATCCTATGTCTAAAAATATCAACAAGGGAGTGGAGACCCTATGTTGGAAAAACGACTAGGGAGTGGAGATCCTATGTCTAAAAACATCAACTAGGGAGTGGAGACCCGATGTTGGAAAAGCAACCAAGGAGTGGATACCTTATGTCTAAAATAATATCAACTAGGGAGTGGAGACCCTATGTTGGAAAAGGGACTAGGGAGTGGAGACCCTATGTCTAAAAACATCAACTTGGGAGTGGCGACCCTATGTTGGAAAAACGACTAGGGAGTGGAGACCCTATGTCTAAAATTTTTAACTAGGGAGTGGAGACCCTATGTTGGAAAAGCGACTAGGGAGTGGAGACCCTATGTCTAAAATAATCATCAAGTAGGAAGTGGAGACCGTATGTTGAAAAATCAGACTAGGGAGTAGAGATCCTATGTTTAAAAATATCAAATAGGGAGTGGAGACCCTATGTTGGAAAAGTGACTAGGGAGTAGAGACCCTATGTCCAAAAATCATAAACTAGGTAGTGGGGACCCAATGTTGGAAAAGTGACTAGGAAGTGGAGATCCTATGTCTAAAAATATCAACTAGGGAGTGGAGACCCTACGTTGGAAAAACGACTAGAGAGTAGAGACCCTATGTTTAAAACATCAACTAGGGAGTGGAGACCCTATGTTGGAAAAGCGACTAGGGAGTGAAGACCCTATGTCTAAAACATCAACTAGGGAGTGAAGACCCTATGTTGGAAAAGAGACAAGGGAGTAGAGACCCAATGTCTAAAATAATATCAAGTAGGGAGTGGAGACCGTATGTTGGAAAAGAGACTAGGGAGTGGAGACCCTATGTCTAAAATAACATCAACTAGTGAGAGGAGACCCTATGTCCAAAAATCATCAACTAGGGAGTGGAGACCCTATGTTGAAAATGTGACTAGGGAGTGTAGATCCTATGTCTAAAATATTAACTAGGGAGTGAAGACCCTATGTTGGAAAATCAGACTAGGGAGTGGAGACCCTATGTCTAAAAATTATCAACTAGGGAGTGGAGACCTTATGTTGGAAAATCGACTAGGGAGTGGAGACCATATATATACAAAATCAACTAGGGAGTGGAGACGCTATGTTGGAAAAGCGACTAGGGAGTGGAGACCCTATGTCTAAAATAATCAACTAGGGAGTGGAGACCCTATGTTGGAAAAGCGACTAGGAAGTGGAGACCCTATGTCTAAAACATCAACTAGGGAGTGGAGACCCTATGTTGGAAAAACGACTACGGAGTGGAGACCCTATGTATAAAACATCAACTAGGGAGTGGAGACCCTATGTTGGAAAAGAGACTAGGGAGTAGATACCATATGTCTAAAATAATATCAACTAGGGAGTGGAGACCCTATGTTGGAAAAGCAACTAGGGAGTGGAGACCCTATGTCTAAAATAACATCAACTAGGGAGTGGAGACCCTATGTTGGAAAAGTGACTAGGGAGTGGAGATCCTATGTCTAAAAATATCAACTAGGGAGTGGAGACCCTATGTTGGAAAAGTGACTAGGGAGTGGAGATCCTATGTCTAAAAACATCAACTAGGGAGTGGAGACCCTATGTTGGAAAAGCGACTAGGAAGTGGAGACTCTATGTCTAAAATAATCAACTAGGGAGTGGAGACCCTATGTTGGAAAAGCGACTAGGGAGTGGAGACCCTATGTCTAAAATAATCAACTAGGGAGTGGAGACCCTATGTTGGAAAAGCGACTAGGGAGTGGAGACCCTATGTCTAAAATAATCAATTAGGGAGTGGAGACCCTATGTCTAAAACATCAACTAGGGAATGGAGACCCTATGTTGGAAAAGTGACTAGGGGGTGGAGACCCTATGTTTAAAATATCAACTAGGGAATGGAGACCCTATGTTGGAAAAGAGACTAGGGAGTGGAGACCCTATGTCTAAAAATATCAAATAGGGAGCGGAGACACTATGTTGGAAAAGCAGACTAGAGAGTGGAGACCCTATGTCTAAAAACATCAACTAGGGAGTGGAGACCCTATGTTGGAAAAGCAGACTAGGGAGTGAAGACCCTATGTCTTAAAACATCAATTAGGGAGTGAAGACCCTATATTGGAAAAGCATACTAGGGATTGGAGACCCTATACTACAATAATCAACTAGGGAGTGGAGACCCTATATTGGAAAAATGACTAGGGAGTGGAGACGCTATGTCTAAAACATCAACTAGGGAGTGGAGACCCTATGTTGGAAAAGCGACTAAGGAGTGGAGACCCTATGTCTAAAACATCAACTAGGGAGTGGAGACTCTATGTTGGAAAAGCGACTAGGGAGTGGAGACCCTATGTCTAAAATATCAACTAGGGAGTGGAGACCCTATGTTGGAAAAGAAAACTAAGGAGTGGAGACCCTATGTCTAAAAATATCAACTAGGGAGTAGAGACCCTATATTGGAAAAGCAGACTAGGGAGTGGAGACCCTATATCTAAAAACATCAACTAGGGAGTGAAGACCCTATGTTGGAAAAACAGACTAGGGATTGGAGACCTTATACTACCATGATTTTGAATTGTTTTTTTTTCTTTTATTTAAGAGAATGAGTAGAATCCGGGAAAGAATTTGGAGAAGACTTCCCTTTCTTGGAGTGGTTGTTGCTGTAGGGCTATTTTAGTCTCCGCGCGGTTTCTTTTTGGGTTACACCTGCTTCTTGCAAGGTTGCTTTGTATTGCACCCGTTTCCTGTGGTTCAAACAAAGAACAATTTGTCAGTTTGAAACGGTGGTTGGTTTTACGGCCTTGAGTGTTTTAGTCACTTGATCTTGGCCGGCTTATTTGATGGTACTTTCAACTGCAACTGGTTGTTCCCTGAACACCGATTTCATTTCTGGCCCCGAAGAACCCTTGGCTTTTCCAAAACTTTGCCATGACGGTTAGTCGCGTGGAACTTAACCTTTTTCAGCTTTATTTTGCCTTTGTAGGCTTTTCACTTCTTTCCTCTAAATTTAACTTCAGAGCATTGGGGAACCTTTGGCTTTTCAAACTTTGCCAAGACGGTTAGCCACGTGGGACTTAATCTTTTCAACTTTATTTTGCCTTTGTAGGCACTTCAATTTTATTTCCTCCTTCTAAGATCTTTTGATTTTGGAGCATCGGCTGCCATGGCCAGTCGGGGTTGACTTGATGCCCCTGCCGAGGTTGTGGGTGCCTTTTTTTGCATATTAGCTTGTATTAAACGAGAGCCATATAAATCAGTTTTACCATCCTTTCTTTGTCATAATTTCGGAACAGAGTTAGACCGAAAAGGATTCAAAGAAAACCAAACAGTAGAATAGAGAATGAATTTAGACAAGAAGTGTTCCTTTCGGGGAAAGGAAAGAAGAACTTATCTGGAGTGCCTGCGGACTTCAATGAACATAACATGCCTTTTAGACTAGATGCCTGATCTGTGTAAACTGTCCGACTCTCAAAAATTTATCACAACTTTTGCCTTGAAACTAAGAAACCTTACCTAGGACTGTGTCAATGCCAAAGGCTGTAAAGATCCTATTTTCGATCAGTGGCGCCCTTTGCAGGTTTCACCAACTGACCTCTCTCATTTATCTTCTCACCATCGCCTTATAGTGCTCTTTGCGAGTTTTCACTAATAAGACTCTCATTCTAATTTCTTTACTTCCCATCACCTTACGGTGCCTGTGAGGGTTTTCACCAACAAGACTTTCTCATTTCATTTCTCTCATTTTGGTTGCATCAGATCCTATGACTGTATCCTCCAATTCTTGAACATTCTAATCGATTGATCGGAAGGTCTTTGAAAAAGGTTTGGGTGAAAAGGATTTGGACTGACTTACAACTTTGGAACCCTTCGGGCGAACACATCGCCGAACCATTATAAATTCCGCCCCAATTTCAACTTTTGAGGAATGTGGATTTTTATTTTGGTATGACTGAACCCTAGAGAGAGGCTGCCTACGTATCCTTTTGGAATCAAGTCAAACGTAGTTTAAGGACGAGAACTTTGTTTTTGATTCTCTTTTGTTTTGGTTTTCTTTTCTATTTTGGTTTCTTCTCTTTCTTTTTCCTTTCCTTTTTTCTCTTTTCTTTTTCATTTCATTTTCTTTGTCTTTTCTTCCTTTTTTTGTATATTTCTTTTTTTCTCTTTTCATTTTTTTTCTTTTTTCATTCATTTTATTTTCCAATAATGACTTCCGGGTTCCAATGAGGGTAATCAAAGAATGGGAGTCGGCTCTAAAGGGTTTGCAAAGGGTTAAATATTTGGATAGTGAGAAAAAAGCCTTCTTCATCCCAACCGGAAAACATTAATGCTTTATAAAGGATCCAACATAGTACATTTTGAATGCACTTACATTGACAGTTATTTCAGGGATATTTTTTTCGATGTGTCCCAAGTACACCGCTCTCTTTTGGCAGTACTCTTGTGCAATGTATGGACATTTCTAACCTGAAACCAATTTTCCTTTAGTTGTTCCGATTCTTTATTTTATTTTCCTAAACCTATCTTCATTGCATTCTGATTCTTGATTCATTATTTCGAAGTCTGACAGCGTTTTAGGATTGGGGCATGAAGTCCGCAAGCATGTCATGTTATTGAAATCTGCATTTAACATAACTGAAAAAAGAATAAGAGAAGTGACAAAATTAAGAAAAGAGACATTTCTCGACAATGAAATATTAATTTCATTTGATTTTGTTATTTTTTTTTTAATTTTTGTTTTTTTTTTTGAATTTTAAAGATAGATGGGTTTACACCAGAAAGTAAGACAATAAAGTAAAATATCCGGATCACACCCTGAGATAATCCGGACGCAGAAAGGATAGCAAGACTGGCTACTGAGACTCCCATCTAATTGAGAACTTTCAGGCTTGGCGGCCGTTTTTGGCTTTTCCTCTGTCTCGGCAAGGGCTGTAAGGGCCTTCAGTGCCGTATCAAATTCCTCATCTCTCCAATTTTTGTTCATCAAATCCTCCGATTCACTCTAAACGGCCTGTGATGTGGCCTTAAAGGCAGCATGACTCAAAATTTGGCCCGTTTTTATATCATTTTCCACCATCTCCCCAATTTTGATAGCCTCAGCGAACGGATTACCCATAGCAGACATCATGTTCTGGAAGTAGTTCGCCTTTTGGGTCTGTAGGAAGACCGTAACCATTTCTGTTTCGTCCATTGGAAACTTTTCTCTGGCGGCTTACTCGCGCCATATGACAGCATATTCACAAAAATATTCCGCGGTTTTCTTTGTCAATCTAGACACACAGTTCTCTTTTTGGATATTTCACTCTCGCTTTTTCTTTTTCTTTTTCTTAGTTTTTTTTTTCGCTCTTTGTTTTTTTTGTCACTCTTTTCTTTCTTTTTCTTTCTTCTCTAGTTTATTTGATGTTAATGATCGAATCTGATGGGGATTACCTACGTATCATGACGCAACATGAATCAGATCTTGCATAGTTCGGGAAGATTAGGAATAAAGTAAATAAACTCACTCTTTCTTTTTTCAGGATTTTGAATTTTTTTTTTAATTTTCGAAACAATTATAAAGAAGAAAGAAAATATTCTTTTGATTTCGATTTCTTTTTTTTTATGAGAATTTTTGAAAAGAAAGAAAATATTTTTTGGATTTGTTTTTTTATAAAAAAAATAATTGGGAGAAAGACATCTAAAAAGGTAAAAAAATATTTTTGGATTTTGATTTTATTTGTTTCTTTTTTCAAATGAAAGACTTCTACAAAGAAATAATTTTTTTTTTTGGTTTTAATTTTTTTTTATTTGGGATTTTTTAAGTAAAAACTTCTAAAGAATGAATTAAAAAACATATTTTTGGATTTTGACTTTCTTTTTCAATTCCCAAAAGAAACACTTCTATAAAATAAGGAAACCATTTGGATTTTATGTATCAAAGAAAAACTTATAAAGAAGGAATTAAAGGAAAATATTTTTGAATTTTTGAAAATTGGGGCCGGAACTGATGATGTTTGCCTACGTATTTCACATCCGATGTAAATCAGACCCGCGTAGTTCGGTAAGATTAGGAATAAAATAAATAAACTAACTCGTTTTTTTTTTGGATTTTGAATTCCTTTTATTTTTCCGAAAGAAAGGCTTATCATTAAAGAAAGAAAATATTTTTGGATTTTAATTTGTTTGTTTGTTTTTTTTTGAGAATTTTTGAAAAGAAAGACTTCTAAAGAAGAAAGAAAATACTTTTTTGATTTAGGATTTTTGATTGTTTTTACAATATTTTGGAAAAAGACTTCTAAAAAGGTAGAAAATATATTTTTTTGAATTTCGTTTTTTTTTTTGGGAATTTTGACAGAAAAATTTCTAAAGAAGAGAGGAAATATTAAACTTCTGAAAATATTTTTGAATTTATTTTAAAATTGGGGTCATAAAGAAAGACTTTTCTAAAGAACGGAGTAAAGGAAAATATTTTTGGATTTTTTCAAAATTGTGGGCCGGAACTGATGAGGTTTGCCTACGTATCTCACATTCATTGAGAATCAAACCCGCGTAGTTCGGTCAGTTTTGACGGAACAGGGGAAGAAGCATGACTTTTGAAAGCTTTGGCTTATTTTCTTTCTCTCTTTTTTTCAAACTTTCGGTAGAGTTTCGGAATTTTTCAAATACCTACCTTTCACTCTTGTGTTTTTTTTTTATTTTAATTTTCTTTCCCTATTCTAGAAGCCAGTCAACATGCAAGCCGAAACAAACAAATGCACAAGTAGCACGTAAGATGCATCGGGATGATCTTTTAATTTGGGTACACCTGTCCTAGAGGGACCCAACCCCTGTGTTGAGTCCCCAAAGTCAAATGCACGTGATGCAAACAAACATTCCTACTAGGGGTTCGACATGAGGCTATGTTATTCTAATTTTAAAACCTGGGTGTATTGTTCTAGACCTGGCTTACCCGAGCGGACAACTCGAGCCGGGGGGGAGCGGGGGAGGGTAGCGTACCGGGAATACAAAAACTTCACCGGCTTTGCAACTTGTCCGGACCTCGTTCTAAAATTGGGATATGACTCTAACAGAAAAGAAGCCACGCGAAGCGCACGCTTCCCAGAAGATTCAGAAGACTCAGAGAGAAGAGGGTTTCGTACAGTTTATATACAATTCAAATAATATCAAAGCGATAAAAAGCGGCATTTAGCACATTAGGTTCAAACACGTAAAAATCAGACAATCATGAAAGCCAAGCATAACAGTTATCTAAGCTCGAATTCTGAACCCTGAACCGGAGATTCTGGGTTCGATCCCAGTAGAGTCGCCAGAGTTGTCACACCTCCTTTTTTCCGAGGGGATAGGGGAGTTTGTCCAATTTAAGTGACATTAATCGAAATGGGATTATTTATTTAATTCTTCAAAGTCGCAACTTGGAATAATTTATGGTGTCCCAAGTCACTGGTTTATTTTAAATCCCAAATCGAGGAAATTTGACTCAATTTATGTTCTGCGAACACATAAGACCGGGTAAGAAATTTTGTTAACCAGGGAGAAGGTGTGAGGCACTCCCGGATTCTGTGGTTTTAGCACGGTCGCTTAACAATTAATACTTGGCCTAATTATCTGATTCATTAAATGTTTAAAACATATTGTACATTTTACCTTTTGACCATTTTTAATTATTTGCTTAACTGCTTTTAGTATTTATGGAATTTATTTGAACAAGCTACGATGCCGTACACTTGTCGTTTTGGCACACATTGTAAATCGCGCCACCTGAAACGCACCTGCGATTTACAACATATTTTTTTTTATTATTATTATTTGAAATTATGGTCAAGTCGCGTGAAACGCGCACTTGAATTGGGGTTTACATATCATGACTATGCCATGGGAACCGTACCCACAGTCACACTGATTTATTATTAATCGCGGCTAAAGCAAGCTATGATGTTCGAATATTATTCAATTATTAATTTTGAGATTATTGTAAGGTAATGAGGTATGGATATTGTTGTGGAGGAAATGAAGTAACTTAATTATGAAAAAATTGGCTAGCTTGTGACTGGGCAACAATTAGCCCATAAATACGTCGGAGAAGTCCAATTAAAGTATTACACCAATCTTGGCCCAACCTAATCTCTTATAATTTTACTGCTAATCAATATTTGAAACTAGATTAAATTTATGGTAGGAATAGATCGATACGGGCAGAAGCAATTTAGTCACTAAGATAGGAGATCAAAATGAAACTAAATCATGCTAAAATGAAAAGTCATTGCTTCATTGAATAAACAAGAAAAGTAACAAATTACTACATATTCATCAATAAGATTAACCATATGATCTACCAAAAAGGACAATAAATTAATCTTAACAAATACTCAACATGAGAACAAATTAATCTTAGCACACTCAGATGCAAACTAGACCATATCATACTCAAGGTTAAATTAAAACAGAGTGACCCAGAACATTAATGAAAAAAAATAGAAAGAGAAGTGAGCCTTTGTATTAATGACTGTGGATTTAAATTACAACCACTTAATGATCAGATAGCTCTCAACTGGACTCTTCAGACCGCGAAAAACTCGAGCGAAAAATTTCGACCTGCAACCTCAATCGACCTTGCATAACCGACGATTTATAGGCTATATTTGGAGCTGTTTTTTGGATTAATGATGGCACAAAAGTTGTCAAGGGCTAGTGGCTTTGGGGTGGTGAAACTGGTGATTTTGTTTCGAAAGAATGACATGACTAAAATTTTTCTTAACGTAGAAGAAACAAAAATATTTTTTCTCCAAATCTCTCCCCTCTCTTTTTTCTTTTCTCTCCTCCCTTCCTTTTCCCCCTCACATTTCTCTTCTATTTATAGAAAAAATTTCGGAATTGTTTTAAGATTTTTTTTATTATTATTTTTTAATTAAAAAAAATTTCCACTTCCCATTTTCTTATTCTTTTAAAAAAAAATAATTCCCCACTTTCTTTTAATTTTATTTTTTAATTTATCACTTTTTACTTTTATTATATTTAAATTCCAACTTTTTTATACTTTTCTTTTTTTTATTTCCAACTTATTTTACTTTTGTTTTTAATTTCCACTTTTTACTTCTTCTTTTCTTTTTTAAATTTTCAGCTACATTCACTTTTATTTTTTTAATTCCCACTTTCTTTTACATTTTATTTTTAAATTTCCCCATTCTTTTACTTTTATTTTTAATTTTATATTTATACTTTTCCTATTTTTTATTTCCCATCCGAAATTTTAAAAAAGAAAATTAATTAAGTTTTATTTTTTCGGTTTTTTAATTCATTTTATTTAAAAATAAATATAAAAATAAAAATAAAAATAAAAATAATACTAATAGTAATAATTGACCTTTTAAATTATTATTAATTTTTATCCTTTATATAAAAAAAATGTAACAAAGCTAAAAAAATATATATTAAATTTCTGAAAATATTTACATAGTAGAAGGTGATAAAAATTCAAATATAGTCAAAAATTAGGTGCTCACACAAGTAACATACAATTTTGATATAGTTGTGACACAATTCTAAGATAATTGTGATATATTTATCATATAATTCTTGCACTTTATTTTCTACGAGTTTCAATCTAAAAGTTTACCTAAAACCAAGTCAAAACTTAACTAATTTCTCTCAAAATTGAGATGTAAACCACAAGGTATATTCTCCACCATTTACAGAAATACCCAATCCAACAATCACAAATTCGTAAATTCTGAATATTGAATTCTAAGTTTCGAAACTTTTAAATGGAGGTCAATGAAGAACTCTTTGTTCCTGCAATTTTAGAGGCAAATGTTTCGCCATTTCGCCTGCATTGTGAGAGAAGTACCGATTTTGGGTGATAAATATGAGGGGGAGGGAATGGGATTTGAAATCTTTTGAAAAATAGATGATATTTAAGGAAGGAGGGGGGGTGTGAAAGAGGGAGAATGTGATGCTAAATTCAAGGAATTTTTCATTTTCTTCTTTTTTATGGTTTTGTACATAAATAAAAAATATAAATATACAATGTAATTAAATATGAACCTTAATAAAAATGGTAACTAAGTTTTTATTATAGTATTGTCACGACCCAATTTTTCCTCCGTTTGGGTATCGTGATGGCACCTAGTCTTAAGGACTAGGTAAGCCTAACAATAATTAAAACAACAACATTATTTAAATAGAATCTCTTATAGTTTTCAAAATCGGTAATACAAGTCATAAGCTCTATAGAGTGTTTGCTAGAAAACTTCTAAATACAACTGTCCAGAAATAAGAATAAACAGTGCAAAATGAAAAGTTGAAGGTGACTCTAAAGCCTACGAACGTAGCGGCAGGTTTACCTTAAGTTTGCGCAACAACAGTCCACACAGGTAGCTAACGAATAATTACCTAGATCTGCACAAAAAAATATGCAGAAGAGTAGCATGAGCACACCACAGCGGTGCCCAGTAAGTATCAAGACTAACCTTGGTGAAGTAGTGACGAGGACTAGTCAAAACAGCCATTGGTCTAATAAAATGAACAAGCATAAGTATAGGGATGACAGAACTTGACATCTATCTAAGGACCCCGCGATATGGCTAACGACATAGCAACTGCAATAAGGAAGGAAAAATAGGAAGTAACAGCGGAACACCAGAATAAGATACAGAAGAATGAACGAAAACACAACCCAAATCCAGATGTCACAATACAGTAAAGGCAAGTAGTAACTCAGCAGCTGCAATAGTTTTCACATCAGGTCTCAGCCAATAACCCCAATAAATTAGTCAAATCCTTCAAGTGTAAACTTTCACCCGTAAGTTTTTAAATTGAGGTCTTTAGAATATAATCCTTTCCAATAAGAAATTATTTTGATATATACTTCCTTCAAATAAATATCTTTCAAACATAGTTCTTTCAAGATAAAACCTTTCAATAATAAACTTTTCAAATAATTAGCCTTCAAACATAGTTCTTTCATGATAAATACTTTTCAAGTATAACCCTTTCAAATAAATATTTTCAAACATAGTTCCTTCAAGATAAATACTTTTCAAATATAAACTCTTCAAGTAATATCCTTCGAGTATAAGTCACCCTTTGACACCTAAGCATGGAAGATTAGCAGCTCTGAATACAGATATAACCACAGGAAAAATCTACCGGGATACCGTCCCGTAGTCCCGAATTAATTATGCAAGATAGGGGGATCTCCCGGAATACGTCCGTTGTCCCAATTTAAATATGCAGTGCTGAGGGATCTCTCGAAATACGTTTGTAGTCCCAAAATAAATATGCAGTGCTGGGGGATCTCTCGGAATACGTCCATAGTCCCAATTTAAATATGCAGTGCTGGGGGATCTCCCTGAATACGTCCGTAGTCCCAATTTAAATATGCAGCGCAAACAACAGAGATAACAACTATAACACGATAGAAACCTCGTACATCACCACAACGAGTACAAAAGCAACAATGACAGAAATGCAAGGTACGACGAGCAAATCAACTCAAGAATTTAAATCACAAGAACGGTAGAACTCATTCACAAGGAATAACCGCAGTAAAGAATGCTAGGCACAAGGAGAACAGCTTAACAAGGGAAAACAAAACAAAAATGTAGCAACAATTCCACAATATTCAAGTCAATAATAAGAAGCCAACACGAGTCAAATAGTTTCAAATAATGGCAAGTCAACTAAGATATAGGTTATCTAAAATCCTTTTGAGGTTGAGCAATTACGAGAAAAAATCAACAATTCAAGTAAGGATAAGCAGCGGAAAATAATCATAACTCCAATTAAGATTAAACAATTATAGGATGAGAAAATAATGGTTTCAATTAAAGATAAGCAGTTATGAAAAATATAGCACGACGATAGAAGAGGTAAAATCTTTGGTTAAGTCGAATAAGGGTCAAATAGACAGTAAGAGTGAATCCCAAAGCAATTATCTCTAATCAAAGCATGTAGAGGTGAAACTAGCAAATAGGAATTCAAACGTATCAAAAACAACATCATACATAGTGAATATAAGGACATAAGAACCTTAAAAGGTCAACTTTCCACATATAAGTCCGAGCACGCACTCGTTACCTCGCGTACACATACTACAATCAACATAGATGACTCAAATCCTAAGAGGTATTCCCCCCCCCCCCCCCCCCCACAAGGTCAGGCAAGATACTTACCTCGAGTCAAGCTTAATCAATCCGTACGAATGCCCTTTCCACGAATATCCGACTCTGAATGGCCCAAATCTAGCTAAAAGCAATTACATATCATATTTACAATCATAATAGACTCATCTAATTAATTAAATCAATACTTTAACAAAAATTCCGAAATTCGTCTTAAAAAGTCGACACAGGCCCACGTCTCGGAATTGGGTAAAAGTCATAAAATACGAAAGCTCATTCACTCATGAGTCTAACCATATCGAATATACTGAAATCCGACACCAGAATCTCGATCAAAACCCCAAAATTCGGCCTAAGAACTTTTCTCAAATATTTACCCCAAATCCGAATTTAAACGCTGAATTCTAGCATAGATTAGTGGAATATAATCATAAGGGAGTTAAGAATCATTACCCAAAAACTTACTCCGAAAATCTCTCCAAATTCCGCCTTCTACCGAGCTATCAATCAAATTTGTGAAGTGAACTTCAAACCCTCGAATCTGCCCCTTTTCTGCCCAGTTATTCCGCATCTGCGGACCTTGGGTCGCACCTGCGAAATTTCCTTCGCAGATGCGGAAACGACTTAAGAGGGCTGGGTCCGCTTCTGCGGAAAAAGGGCCACACCTGTGAGTGCGCGCCTGCGGACTATTGTCCGCTTCTGCGATCTCCTCCACGCCTGCGATCACGCACCTACGGTCTATCCACCGCAGGTGCGAAAATGACAGATGCCTGAAGATTTCAGCAGCAATACAAATCCAACTTTTGATCAGTTAAGCACTCAAAACTCACCCTCCCCCCTCCCCTCCCCCCCGGGACCTCAACCAAACATACCAACCAATCCTAAAAACCATACGAACTTAGTCGAGCCCTCAAATCACATCAACTAATGCTAAAATCACGAATCACCTTCCAATTCAAACTTAAAGAACTTGAAACTTTAAATTCCTACAACCGATGCCGAAATCTATCAAACAACGTCCGGATAACCTCAAATTTTGCACATAGGTCACAAATGATACTACGAACCCACAACCACTTTCGGAAATCCATTCCGAGCTCGATATCAAAATTTCCACTATCGGGCGAAATCGCCGAAAATCTAACTTTCGCCAATTCAAGCCTAAATCTACTACAGACCTCCAAAATACATTCCGAACGCGCTCCTAAGCTCAAAATCACTCAACGAAGCTAGCAGAGTCGATATAATTCTATTCCGGATCCGTCTTCACACAGTTCCGATTACGGTCAAAATTTTAAGACTTAAGCTCTCATTTAGGGACTAAGTGTCCCAAATCACTTCGAATCACCCGATAATTGAATTCAACTACGCACGCTAGTCAAGGCACATAATACGAAGCTGCTCAGGGCCTTATGCCGCCGGACGGGTCTTAAATTCTCAAAACGACTGGCCGGGTCGTTACAAGTATAGCTAGGTAAATTACCTAAAAATAATTATTCATCCATATTATTCGCTAAGAAAATAGTTGAATAATGATTTTTAAAAAATGGGTCAAATATGGATAAGATTCATATTATCCACGTAAACAATGAATAATCAATGGGTTTAACCTTTATCTTTGCATAGACTCAAATTGGGATATCTCAAATTAGGGATACTAGAAACTCTCTGAAAAGTGCTTATATTTCAAGAAAATATGGATATCCATATTATTACCGATTAACTCATTTTTATCTGTATTAGATATGCGTTGGATAGGATATTTTATCCGTTTTTTCTATTATCCGTTTTCGACCTGCCCATATCCAACACCGCCCTAGGTTTGCCACCCCTACATGGACATGTGTTGCTACGGCCCACATATTATTATTCCAATCACATACACAACCATGCATAAATATTGGAGATACAAATTTAGGATAATATTTACATGGTTTGTCTGAATTTTTCTATTTACATGAAGTAATTAATTTTTTTTATATAAAATATAAACAAATTCGGTCAAAAGCTATAATTTATATACAACTTGAATATAATTTTTTGTTGTACCGAATCCGATCAAAACCTACAATTTACATACAGCCTATATACAACTTGTGTCTAATATTTTTTACATAATCAAATCAAAAGGCTACAATTTACATACAAACTTGTATATAGTTATGCTAGTTGTATATGTTTTGCATGTGTTTGTACACCCGATATACGAAAAATATATAATTTATTTATGTCTTATTCTTGGAGTTTCAGTCTGAAATACAAACCAAATATCAACTCGAATCTTCATCAAATTCTCTCAAAATTGAGATATAAACTCCAAAAAATGTTCCCAATAATTTGTAACACGCTAACCAAACAAATAAAAACTTTACAAAAATAGATTTCGACGCCTGGATATTAATGAATTTTTTAATGGATTAACAAATTTCCTATTCAATATGCTCGCTTCTGGTTAATACTCTTTAGTTTATTGATTCCAAAATACAAAAATACAAAAAGAAAAAAAAACAACGATCTTTTCTCTTTCAGAAGTGATCATTTGTGAAACAAAAAAAAAAGAATGAAAGAGAATATGATGGAAGGGCTAATAAGCATATGAAATAATATACATATATAACAAGTGAAGTAGCATTGCACCATGGCAAACTTCATCAGCAACTACTGGGACGAAGATAGAATTTTGGGCATGAGAAAGAGGAGGGAAAGAGAAAAAAGGGAAGATTAGAGTTTATATATTATTTTGCATATAATTAATAAATTATATATTAAATTATAATTAAGTTAAAACCTTTATAATGAGAGTAAACAAATTTCTAATATGGTATATTATAAAATTTTAGAAATGATCTACGCCTCAATTCTCGAATTTTTTCAACTTCACGTGACTATTTATTATCAAAATTTATCTACTCAAGAGTTTTGTTGGAAACAAAAAAATGTTCCTTTAAAGATTACGAGTATTTTCTTTTTCTTTTCTTCTTGTTCTATATCATGATGATATACCATCAGTGACTATAACAGTATAAAATACTCAATTTGATCAAGACATCTGGTATATATATATATATATATATATCCTTAAAAACTAGCTTTTAGATTATAAATTCTTTCTGAAACCTTATAAAATAAGACTTAATATTAGTAGAATATGTCTAGTTTTGAAGCTCATGTAAAAATTGTTTAATGTATTTCTTTCATTAATTTATTAAGGAAGTTATAGTGCATGTAAAGGTTGTTTGATGTAAGCAGGTGAATTTATTTGGCTATGTAAACAACTTCATACACGAGTGTCACGCCCCTTGTGGAAATTAATTTAGCCTAAAGCCAATTATTGAAGAAGTGGGCCAGCTTGTAATTGATCTCATGGGCCTAACAAAATTACAATTTATGTGCTGATACTATGAAGTAGGCCAGCACTACTTATTGGGGGCAAGTGCACAAATAGCTATTCTTAGGGATGCTATTTATAAATTAGCCAGTATTTATTTTGTTCCGAAAAAAGTTTTAACTTCAAGAAAATTTAGGACATTTTTATCTTGAAAACTTAAACTGAAAACTGATATTCAAGACGCACTGGCTAATTCTTAAATAGCAGCCCTTTAGAGTAGCTATCTGATGTCATTCCTACTTCTTTTTTGGCTCTACATGGCACTGGCCAGCTTGTAGTCTTATTAATAAAATGGGCCTGACAGAATCTTATTTGGCCCAACCCTCTTCTTTAATTTCTAATTGAGAAATTGACACTGTGCTACCGGTCTTAAAATAATAGCTGAGAAAATATTTTTTTGTAAATATAAATTTCTAAATATTATATATAAAAAATATACAAATTGAGCAGAAAAAAACAGAATTCCCTCTAACGAAACCTATTATCCCCAAAGTCCAAATAGCTCTCTACGGAATCTTGCGGCAGACCATAAGTCACGTGACATCCCACTAAAACTTTTATTTGCAATTATAGAGCTACAATGTACTTGCCTTTGCTTGACGCAGTCGAAAAAGAAGTACTCCTACAAATATAAATATTACAATTCAAAAAACCAAAGTTTGTTATGAAAATATTATATTGTGGATGTCCATTCATTACTCTATTATAGATAATTTTTCTAAAGAAGATTATTTATTTAGTACTCTGTTGAAGTTTATCTACAAGCAGCTGATGCAGGCAGGTTGCAAGCAACTCAATGAAATGATTTGCAACAGTTTCTTATTAGACAGACAGGTTGCAAGCAGCTCATGCAGACAGCTTACAAGCAGCTGATGCAGGCAGGCTGCAAGCAACTCAATGAAATGATTTGCAGCAGCTTCTTATTAAACAAGCAGGTTGCAAGCAGCTCATGCAGACAGCTTACAAGCAGTTAAAGAAAAGCCTTGCAGTTACTTCCTGAAAAACCTTGCAGCTGCTTCCTTTCTTCTATAAATAGAGGAGTTTTCAGTTCATTATGAATATAACTCTGAAAGTTGAATAAAATATCAATCTCCCTCTATACTTGTCTTCAGCTTATTTCTTTTATAGTCTTTATTTTATAACACGTTATCAGCACGAGACTCTGCCATTTTGAGCATTTACATCGAATTTAATTTCTATTTCAGTATTCATCTCCGATGTAAGGCGACACTCTTATGTCTGTGGTTAGATCTTGTTCATTCTGAGCATCATAAGGCAGATTATATCCTTGAGGTGATGAGTTTTTCTTCTTGGCAGTAGTGATGTAGATATCACTTACATATGGAGTGGCCAAATTTGCGTAATTTAATTTGAGCCTTTTGCTTATATTTTAATATCTTTATCATCACTTTGCTTGATTATATGTTACGTATACAGTACCTATTTTGGTATTTGTTTTCATCTTTATTATCTTAATAAAGGATTACAAAGTGGATAACATTGTTAGATCCCCTTGAACTCTAACAGAGTTTGCAAGAAATATACAACCACCAGAAGTGGTTATATTTCGTAAATCTCATTGTAACTAAATTTTGTTTACCACCAGAAGTGGTATATGTCTATGACCACCAGAAGTGATAATTTAAGCTTTCTATGGTTACAATTAAAGATAAGCTAGAGAAATATTCTCTATATTACATACACGCCTCGATTTGCTCCTGAAGTAGTAAATATTTTTTAAAAAGTTGAAACATCACAATTTGATGTGATTAATGCGCGTTCAGATAATTATGTTCGATTTCCTGAAGGATGAGAATTTGTGATAAATATTAATCTATTTCCTGAAATGAATGTGATAATATTAATAAAGTCGTAAATATGAACGCGCTCTTGTTGTAAATATATTATAATTTACCTCCAAAAGAGTTAATATGATTGAGAGAATATATACTCAATATTTCGTATTTTAAATTTGCTCCTGAAGAAGTAACACAATTAAAATTTCCTCCTGAAGTAGAAAAATATTTTGAAGCAGTATCTTTATGTGCTTAAACAAAATAATGAGCTATTCAAAGTTATTTTTGAAGCACATTTTTATTCCCTGGAGTGAATGAAGAAATACCACAACTCACCTCCTGAAGAGGTAGAATAATAGAAGATATAAATATTATTTTTGTAGCATAAAGATCATTGCCACACGTACTTGTTGTACGCAAAACATCTTGGATAATTTTATTAAGTATCATTCTAAAGCAAAAGCATTCTTGTAGAATGCTTTCTACTACACCCACATTAATATATTATGGTTAGTTATTGAGTTTTCCGAAGAAAATAACAACTCGTGTATCTATCCTTAAAAGATATAATGACTATGTGATTGCCGTATTGATACAAAATATTCAGATGTTAATGGTATTTCTCCTTGAAGGAGATATTTGTCACAAAGTTAGTGGTCGAAATATTAAAATTCTTAATTTTCGTCAATTATAATTTTAGAATTAGCTTTATATTGTTCATTTGATTATGATTTTCTCTCATGACACCAGAAGTGTTTGAGCAATATTTGGTAGTACAACAAAAGCTCCTGAAGAGCTAACTGTTTGTCTAGAAGACACATGACACAAGTAGTGTCTGAATAATATTTGATTGTGGACAATAAATGGAAGGCTCCCGAAGAGCTTATTTGTCATTATTGTGGTCAAAACATACGTTATGATAAACCGAAGTTTATTAATACATATAACTATCATACTGAGACTACAAATGATTGAAAGATTGAAAATCTTCATGTTGCCACAATCATATGGGGTAAATATGTATGTGAGAACATACCTGCCTTATTCTTCAAGTTTGTACTACATCATGTATCACAATATACCAGAAGTTTACTAATGCAAAAACAGTCACAGTAAATTAGAAGTTTTACTGAGACAAAAGTAACTACTGCAAACCAGAAATTTACTGATACAAAAATAGCCACAGTAAATCAGAAGTTTACTGATACAAAAGTTTGTTCCATAGTAAACCAAAAGCTTACTAAGAGATAGCACATGCCATGATAAACTTGAAGTTTTCATTTGCCATTTTTAAATGAGCTATTTGAGAATTCAGATAAGCATATACTGAAGAACTAGAAGATTCTTTAAGAATTCTCTTGTGTTGCTTGTTCTCATAATAGCTTGATTATACTAGCTAAAGTTGGGACTAAATTTCTCAAATTCTGGAATATATAAAAGGTGAATATAGGCACATTCACCCATCATGTGAACCACTTATAGATGCATATATAAGATGATTACATGTATGTTTATTGTCAACCTGCAATTTGGCATTTGAAATTGTCTTTCTCAATTAAGAGCATAATTTTTAGATTATGAAATCAAGATAGTTCATCTTGATGATGCTGGTTTATATCCAATCTAGTTTAGCATTGAATACCTCCTATTAATGGCTAAACTATTGCTTATGAGAACAAAGTCTCATGTGTTGGTCTAAGATTTTCTAAATTGCATACAACAATACTTGTATGCATCAGACCAACAAAATATGATAAGTCCTCCCCTCACAACTAGTTTAGGATCAAAAATCAAATATCTTTACTATCTAATAACTTTTGATGTATGGTATATGATTAATTTCTCTACCACAATGCACAAAGATATGTTTCCCAAAGAAGAATAGGGATATGAGTTAGTTTTTCTAACATTTGGGGGGATGGAATAAAACAACTAAAAAATATGTTATATGAATCGAATTATCATTAATATGACCCTCGCTTAGAAGATAATTCAAGTCAAATTCCAGAAGCATTTGCTGATCCAAAATTAAATATCATATTTCAGCTGCAAATGCTCCTATTAAAATTAAAGTCCATGAAGGATAAAGTTTACCGTACACATGAAGCGTAGTAAACCGATCGGTTCCAAAGGTAATAATCCTTGAAAAGGATAGGAGCAAATGATCAAAATGATCATAATAAGGAGGAAATAAGCTCTGGAAGAGCCCACGACATAGCATTTCATGAAACTCTAGAAGAAGTTCAGGTACCTGAAAATAAATAAAGTGATGAGATCTCAACAAGTTATGTCGCTTGTGAACCGATACAAAATGACCGTCAATGATATATTTGATATAATATAGTGCACAATATTGTGAGGATCAGACCTGTAGTCCAGACACTTGAAGATGTCATGCCATTTAGATGCAAGTCATAACCTATATGACTCATTTGATCAAATTTATATAAAGATCCCCGAAGGATTTAAAATGCTTGAAGCATATAATTCAAAGTCTCGAGAAATGTATTCAATCATATTACAAGAATCTTTGTATGATTTAAAATAATCAGGGCGCATGCGGTATAATCGCCTCACTGAATTGATGAATGAAGGTCATATAAATGATGGCATTTGTCCATGCATTTTTACAAAAAAAACAACATTAGAGTTTGTTATAAGTGTTGTTTATGTTAATGGCATAAATCTCATAGGAACTCCAGAAGAGCTCCAAAGGGAAAAACTTTGTCTTAGTTTACAAATTGAATATTTAGCAGACGGTATCTTTATCCATCAATCTGTCTATACAAAAAATATCTTAAAATGCTTTTACATGGACAAAGCGCACCCATTAAGTACAGCAATGGTTGTTCGATCACTTGAAGTGAATAAGGACCCGTTCCAACCTCCAGAAGAGGATGAGGAACTCCTTGGTCCTAAAACACCCTATCTCAGTACAATTGGTGCACTTATGTATCTTGCTAATACTACAAGGCCTGACATAGTATTTTCTGTTAATTTACTAGCAAGATATAGCTCTTCTCCTACACGGAGACATTGGAATGAGATTAAACATATTTTGCGATATTTAAAGGGAACTCTTGATATGAGTTTGTTTTATGCTAACAAAGGTAGTGCAGATCTTGTTGGTTATGCAAATGCAGGTTATTTATCTGATCCCCATAAAGCTCGATCTCAAACCAGGTACGTATTTATATGTGGAGTTACTGTCATATCATGGCGCTCCACAAAACAATCAATTGTTGCTACTTCTTCAAATCATGCTGAGATAATAGCTATTCATGAAGCAAGCAGGGAATGCGTATGTTTGGGATAAGTGATTCATTTTATTCAAGAAAAATGTGGTTTGAAATGTGATAAAAGATCTATAATTTTATGCGAAGACAATGCTGCATGCATAGCCCAATTAAAGGGAGGATTTATAAAAGGAGATAGAACGAAGCACATTTCACCAAAATTATTCTACACACATGATCTTCAGAAAAATGGTGACATTGATGTGCAACAAATCCGTTCAAGTGACAATCCGGTAGATTTGTTTGCTAAGTCTTTGCCAACTTCAACTTTCGAGAAGATGGTATACAAGATTAGAATGCGGAGATTCAAATATTTGAAACAAGGTTTTCATTAGGGGGAGTGAAATACGCACTGTACTCTTTTTTCCTAACTAAGATTTTTTTCCCATGGGGTTTTTCTTGTAAGATTTTTAATGAGGCGGCTAGAAATGCGTATTTACTAAATATGTGCACTTTTTTTCCTTCACTAGGTTTTTTCCTACTAGGTTTTTCCTAGTAAGGTTTTAACGAGGCACATTATCTTTTAATGAACATCCAAAGGGGAGTGTTATGAAAATATTATATTGTGGATGTCCATTCATTACTCCGCTATAGATAATCTTCCTGAAGAAGATTATCCATTTAGTACTCTGTTGAAGTTTATCTACAAGTAGCTGATGTAGGCATGTTGCATGCAACTCAATGAAATGATTTGCAACAGCTTCTTATTCAACAGGCAGGTTGCAAGCAGCTCATGCAGACAACTTACAAGCAGCTGATGCAGGCAGGTTGCAAGAAACTCAATGAAATGATTTGCAGCAGCTTCTTATTAAACATGCAGGTTGCAAGCAGCTCATGCAGGCAGCTTACAAGCAGTTAAAGAAAAGCCTTGCAGTTGCTTCCTAAAAAGCCTCGCAACTGCTTCCTTTCTTCTATAAATAGAGGAGTTTTCAGTTCATTATGAATATAACTCTGAAAGTTGAATAAAATATTAATCTCCCTCTATACTTGTCTTCAGCTTATTTCTTTTATATTCTTTATTTTATAACAAAGTTAAGAAATTTAAGAAAAATAATAAAAATCACAAGTAAGAAAAATTAAAGGAAAAGAAATTAAGGCACACTTCTCCAATGACTAAAGCAATGATTTTAAAGCCTATCAAGTTTCTTGAGAATTCTCATGATTGCTTTTATCAATAAATTCAATACTATTATGAATAAAAGCAATTTAGTAAAACATGAACAAGAAATGGATATAGATAGAAGGAAGAGATTTTCTTCTTCAATTGTGTATATTTTTTTGTTTATTAAAAGGTCTTTATATAGGCATGAAAAGTGAAGAAAAATATATCATTGAATATGTCATTAAGCATTTGAGATGAAAATTATGGAGGAAGAGTAGACATCCACCATAATTTAATTTTTCTTATAATACCCCCCCTTGGATGTTCATAGATAATGTGACTCGTTAAAACCTTATTAGGAAAACCCCTCTAAAAAAATCTTAGTGAAGGAAAAGAGTATACATGTTTATAAATACACCTTTTGGTTGCCTCGTTAAAAACCTTCAAGAAAAACCCAATGGGACAAAACCTTATAAGGGAGATAGAGTACAACGCGTTTTAACTCCCCCTGATGAGAGCATCAATTCACATCATTGAGCCTTCACATCCCAATCTTGTATACTAGCTTCTTGAAGGTTGACGTCGGTAGAGATTTGGTAAACAAATCAGCCATACTATCACTTGAACGAATCTGTTGCACATTGATATCACCATTATTTTAAAGATCATGTGTGAAAAATAACTTTGGTAAAATGTGCTTTGTCCTATCTCCTTTTATGAATCCTCCCTTCAATTGGGCTATGCATGCTGCATTGTCTTCATACAAAATTGTGGGTAGTTTGTCATACTTCAAACCATATTTGTCTCTAATAACATATATTATAGACCTCAACCATACACATTCTCGACTTACTTCATGAATAGAAATTATCTCAGCATGATTAGATGAAGTAGCCACGATTGATTGCTTAGTCAATCACCAAGATATAGCAGTGCCTCCCCATGTAAACATATAGCCATAAAATAAGCCCATATCGGTAGTCCCTTTTAGATACTGCAATATGTGTTTGATTCGATTCCAATGTCTCCTTGTAGGAGCAACGCTATATCTTGCTAAGACATTAACTGCAAAAGTTATGCTGGACCATGTAGTGTTAGCAAGATATATTAGTGCACCAATTGCACTAAGATATGGCTTCAGGACCAAGAAACTTATTATTTTTCATGAGGTCAGAATGGATCTTATTTATATCGAGCGATCTCACAACCATCAGGGTACTCAATGGATATGCTTTATCCATATAGAATCACTTTAAAATCTTTTCAGTGTATGCTGATTGATGGAAAAAAATTCGATATTTCATATACTCAGTTTGTCTCCCCAGGAGTTCCAATGATATTTAAATCATCAACATACACGACGATTATAACAAATTCAGATCCAGATCTTTTTATAAAGATACAAGGACAAATTTAATCATTCTTATACCCTTCTTTCAACAGGTACTCACTCAGGCGATTATACCACATGCGCCCTGATTGTTTCAATCCGTATAACGATTTTTAAAACTTTATTTAATAAATTTCTTGGAAACCTTAATATGCTTCAGAACAATTTAAATCCTTCAATAATTTTCATTATATGCATATCAAGTTTTTCATATATTGCCAGATTAAAACCTAAAATGACTACATCCACCACAAGAGAATGTGTCTCTATAATCAATGTCAGGATATTTACAAATCTTCTTGTGACACAAGTCGTCTTTACACATTTATACCTCCACTGGCTTTATACTTTCAGGTGTTTGGACTATCCGTCCAACTTCATATTTTTTAGGTGAAATCAATTTTCATTGCATATTTTTCATTTGGCCAATCATTTATCTGTCCAAATTTCATGACAGATTTGAGCTCAAGATTCTCGTCAATATTAATAATATTGAGCGCTATATTATATTAACAACATCGTCGACGATCATTTTATATCGGTTCTATTATTACCCAATAAAGATATAACTTATTGAGATCTCTTTATCTCTTTATTTTCAGGTACCTGAGCCTCTCCCATGAGATCTTATGCAGTGTTATGTCGTGGTGCTCTTCTAGAGCACTTGCCTCCTTATTATGACCATCTTGATTATTTGCTCCTCTCCTTTTTCAAAGAGTTTTATCTTTGGAACCGATTAGTCTATTAGACTTTATGCGTGCCATAAAATTTATCCATCAGACACATTATTCTATTTGGAGAATTAACAGCTAAAATATAATATTTAGCTTTGGGTCAACAAATGCGTTTGGCAATAATTTGCAAATAAATTATTACTTGAACTTCAAGTTCATATTTTCTTATACGAGGATCTATATATATTCATAATAATTTATTCCACACATCACTTTCTCAACTGCCCATTTTCTCCCCCTAATATTGGGATCACCAACACATTTTTCAACCTTCTTTGGGAACCCATCTTTGTGCATTGTGGTGGCATAATTAAATCATATAGCACATCCATATTTCTAGATAAAAATTATTTAGTTCCTGACCCTGAACCGATTGTGATAGGAAAAAAATTTCATAACTTGGCTAGATGTGTACAAGTGCTGCTGTATATTAAATAATACATCACGTATCAAATTTTATCTTGGCAGTTTTGTTTTCACAACCAATGATTTAGCTATAATTTGAGGCATACAATTTCTGCTAAACCAACTTGGATTTAAACTAACATTATCAAGATAAATCATCATAATTTATATTCTAGAACTGTGCTCTAATAATTTGAGCAATCAATCCTGCAAAAGCCAAACTGCAAGTTGATAATATATGCATATGTGACCATAGAATAGATGCATCTATTAAAATCATATAATAGTAAACGGCCCACATGGCAGGTGACTGGGCCCATATATTTATCACCTTTTATTCATTACAGAAATCAAGGGATTCAATCCCAACCTTAACTGGTATATCATGAGAATAAGCAGCACAAGAGAATTCTTGAAGATTCTTCTATTTCTTCAATATATGTCAATGTAATTCTCAATTAATTTTTCACATCATAATTGAACCGGGATGGTCAACCGGTCATGCCAACTAATATTTTTTTCAGTAAACCTCTAGTTTACTTGTGACATATGATTCCATCATCATGCTTATATGTATGTAGTACAAATAGAAAGAAAATCGGGTAACCTTTCATATTTACCCGTTATGATTATAGAAATATGAAGATATTCAATATTCCTTTTATTTATAGTCTCAATATGCCAACCACTTTGACTTATATATTTGAAACTCAAAAAGTTTCTTTTGAGTCTTACTACAATATCAATGTCGTGAACAATTTCACTCATCCGGACAGTAACAAATTAGTTCTTTTGGAGCTTTTAATTGATTTTGTACTACAAGATCTTTTGTCACACTATCCATATGGTGAATGTCTCATTTACGGAGAAACTGTATCATAATAATTGTTATGGTCAAAATCATCATAAGCAAAATCATTTCTTGCATTAATTTTGCCTTTAATAATCTTTTATAAGGCACAACAAAATACTTTTGGCGTATTACATGTACGTGATCAATGGCATATTCATGTAACCACACAATAATATTTATTCTCTTTATTTCACTCAAACCTCCCTTAGGGTGAGTTGTGTGGTATTCATCTAATCATGCAATTGCATATCTTTATTCATTACTTTTATCACATATTGTCACATACACCTTCAGGAATGAGTCTGCATTCTCAATGTTTATCACAAGTCATATTTTCTTCAAAGAATGAAGTATAATCATAGCTACGTGCTTTATTATTTTTTTCATATCAATTTGATGGTAAACATTGCCTTCATCTTTTGAAGGATATATTTTGAGAACCATTATTATTCTCTCATTTTATAATTACCATAATGATGACTATTATTATTTTTTCATTTGTCACACCAATGTTCATTCGTGAGACACGTCTTCATTTAGGCTTATTATGCACTGCTATCACATTCATTTCAAGAATGGAGCAAATCAAGTAGGATAACCTTCATGTTTTTTCATGACAAATACATTTTTTTTTAGTCATCATTATATCATTAATATAGTACAGTGAGACTCAAATCCAATGTATTACCAATATAAAGTCATATTAGGCCATAATGAATTGAGATTCAAACCCAACTCTTATCAAATGGAGCATTAGGACTTGCTCTGAATGTCTTACCCTCATGGTGCATTGCGACTTGAACTTATCATCTTATCCTTAACCTTTGGCATAATAGGCCATAGTGCAACTGAGACTCATCCTCGGTCCTCTAAATCTGTTACCCACAGGGCCACGTATAATGGTTATAAAACCATTATGTTATAACACTTTTATAAACATTAGCACTTCATCAATTATGACTATAAAACTCATCGCATGTAGTTTTGACCTCTTTAAGATAGAAACGAGATAAACTATTTCTTATAGACCGAAAAAATTTAGACCACATCATATTATGTTAAAAATGACAAAAATATATAAGTTATACAATTCCTGAGTACTTCAAAAGTGTGAAAACAATTTCATCGGTACTAATAACTCAAACTTTGTTACTATTATCAATGTCACTAACAAAAAACAATTAAACACAAAAATATATCCTCAGAATAGTCACTTTTTCTATTATCCAGTAAGCTCAAAGTTATCAGGCCAGGCCACTCACTAGTAAAAGTGCATACAATTATAGGGGTGGAACAAATATTTATTAAAATTATAATTACCGATTTCCTTTCCTTTTTAATCAAAATATTGGATGCAATTGAGGAACTATTACCTAGCATAACATAAGCCATAACCCCGAGAATACATGTAACTGACACAAGATCACACTCAGAAAGATTCAATTACCTATTCGTTTTTCTAAACTTTAATAATTTAGACAAGGTCAAAAATGAAAGTTATTTGGAAATTAAATTGTCAACTCAAAAGACTTAAAAAAACAACAACATAAGTAATGAAGGAGTAAACCTGGATCATAGCAGACTCTCTTTCAAGTCCAACCTCACACTTGCCTGCTTTTGTACTTACTAGTTATAGTAGTTATTCTTTTCTTATTCTCGTAATGAGATTAATCAGAACATGGGCGGAAGAAGAACCAAACTCAAATATCAATTGGTTAGAGACTCGTGCTGATAACGTGTTATGAATAAAAGCAATTTAGTAAAACATATACAAGAAATGGAGATAGAGAGAAGGAAGAGATTTTCTTCTTCAATTGTGTATATTTTCCTATCTATTACAAGGCCTTTATATAGGAATGAAAAGTGAAGAAAAATATGTCATTGAATATGTCATTAAGCATTTGAGATGAAAATCATGGAGGAAGAGTAGACATCCACCATAATTTAATTTTTCTTATAACAAATACACATTAATCACATTGCTTGTAGGAGAAGGGTAAAAGAACCAAGTTTTTTAGCATAAGATAACGGAAACACTTTTGGTTTTTGTTTTTTGTGTGTGTGTGTGTGTGGGGGGGGAGGGGGGGTTGCAAAACAAAGAAATAAAGAGAAGAAGGTGATACTCCCTCCATTCACTTTTATTTGTCCAGTTTTCTATAAATAGATTTTCAGTTTTACTTGTCTCTTTTAGCGTATTAAGAGAAGACAATTTTTTTTTTCCAGTTATACCCACGATATTAACTACTAATTTCAAATCATTTTCTCAAATTCATTCAAAAATATACATCAATTAATATGGGTATCATGTTAAATTATGTACTTCATTTATTTTCTCGTGCAAAGTTAATAGTGGACAAGTAAAATTAAGAGAGAGAATACTTGAATTTCTTGGTTTAAGAGAAGTATGACATTCCTAAGAGCAGCAAGCTAATAAATATTTTTAGACGCTATACTCTTTTGGATGAGAGAAAAAAGGCTTACTAATAGTTTACCATGTGTAGAGATTGTTTATAAGTATTCCCTATGTATTAAGATAGTCTTTCAGTTCACATGATTTTTATCAATCAAGGCAACAGAAGACCACTCTTGTTAGGTGCTCCTCGTCCAACAATTTATAATATCCCTTAATTAATAGTAATAATTACATGACAGAGATCATCAAGCAGTGACAAAACTGATATTACTCAAACATTCAACATCGAAGAAATGATCCCTGATTCAAGTGTATGAGCCGTCAAAGGTCTCTCAGGAAAAACAAATAAGATTATCTTGCTAGCTTCATCAAAATAGAAATCTATGTCTACCTCACGCTCCTTAGGAATCAAGGTAGTTGTTTCAGTAGGCATGATTCTGTTATATTGAAAACTAAACAACAACCTTTTTAGATCATAAATCTTCACCATAAAGTTGTTGGGAAGCTTTCTCCTACCAAGAAATAGATGTCCTATGCCAGTTCAAAAATTGCTAATAATTCAATATGCTTTCCTCATACCCATAAGAATTATACTATTCAAAATGTCCGATCTACATCAATGTGATCATTAAGTTGTACCAAGTTTAGGTAGTTTGAGAATAACAAGAAAATTAACAGTAACAAACGCATTAAATGACCCTAACTTCTATGAACATATTTAATCGTGCAAACTCTTGATTTAGTGTATAGGGTGTGTGAGTAATCACATGTAATTCTAGTTCTGATAAATTCAAAGAATGATTTTGATAGTAAAGGGAAGAAAAATATAACAAAAAATGTTTAAGCAAAGAGCTCACAAGAAATATCTAACATAAACTATTGGCCATGATATCTGAATAAGAATCAAACTAAGATTATTTGTGGAGAAGGGTGCAATGTGCAGCTAACAATTATTCAGAAGATAGGGAAGGGCCATTATACAAAAATATAAAGAAACATAGAAATGTAGATCCTATTGCATCACATCAGCAAGTTCAGATATTTGCATAGGACCTTATCCCACTAAGAGATAGACTGAAAGACAAGTATTCAACAACATTAATTCTATATTACCCTTCAACTAACAAAGAGTTGAAGTTTTATTTTTACGGAGAAAGGCATCTGCAGATTGTCAGGCTCAATTATCAAACTGTTAACGGTCGAAATAGATTTCGACCTTCGTACGATTGATCTAGGTCGAAATATAATGGATTGAAGAAAAACTTCGATATGGGTGCCGAAGATGGTACAAACAAGCTTCGGATTCCAGGTATAGGTCAAACACCGAGTTCGAAGTCTTTCATCGAGCTCGGGTCCGAATTGAACTGTGATGAGATGATTTCGAGCTTAAGGGGCAGAGGCCAACCGGGACCGAGTCCGAATCATCACCTAATCCCGAGTCCATATCGAGCTCTAGAAGCACTATCGACCAGCACTGAGGTCGATCGAGCTCGAGCTCACAGACAAGAGCCGTTGCAAACACACTAAGAGGGAGAATCTCGGCAAAAATTAGGGAAAAACTGATTTATCATGGATTCTTCACTATGTATTTTTAATTATATCTAAAGTAAGATCCTCCACTATAGAGAGGATGGCTACATTTCTATAGAGGGCATTTTTTTGCTTACATTATAATTCAAGCACTATATTTTCTTATACTCAAGAGTTATTCTTTAAAGTTTCATTAATTGATTCATCTTGCTTATTTTAAGAAATCATCTTCTTTTCAACCTTGTTTATTTTGCATTCTTTGCTATCCATATTTGATATTTCTATTTATCCTTATGATTTGTATTAAGCTATACCACATATCCTTAGAACTACGTACAAATTTAACTCTATCCGTTTTTCGGGTAAATAGTTTGGAGCTCACCGTGGGGCTAAGGATAACAGTGGTTATTTGATACGAATCTGCAAAAACACACAATTTTGCGCTTGTTTCCGAAAGTATCTTGGATTTCGGATTAGCAACGACTAACTACCAATCAAACGGCCTCACATATCGACCAACGAAGCTGGTCTTCAAGATGAGAACAACAACTTGACAGCCAGTACCGAAAGACCACTTGTCAACGCCGCTGGAGCTCGAATTGAAGTGCCGATAGATATCAATTTGCATGTGCCATTGAAGCGAACCTATATTTTGAACCTGAAAATAGCATTCACGGTGTCACTCGTCTGCAGCTCGAGATACCCATAACGTCGAGGAAAACGGTGTCAGCTTGCGTATAATTTTTGAAATGTTGCAAGCTCAACAGGCAGCAATAGCTCAGTTACAGAGCCAAACCTAGCTACCGAGCAGGCCGGAGCCCAGTCCACCTCGAGAAATTGCCCACAGAACGGAGCCAGCCATAGTGAGGTCAAATGAGCAAGAATCGGGGACTACTCCCGAAATTGCTAAAATACTCGATGAGCTCACAAAGCAAGTCGAAGCCAACGATAAAAAAGTAAAAACATATAACTCCAGGGTCGATCAGATCTCGGGAGCTCCACCAATAATAAAAGGGTTAGATTCCAAAAAATTCGTACAAAAGCCTTTTCCCTCGAGCGCAGCCCCAAAACCAATCCCCAAAAAATTTTGTATGCCCGAAATTCCCAAATATAACGGAACGACCGACCCCAACGAACACGTCACCTCTTACACATGTGCCATCAAGGGCAATGATTTAGAAGACTATGAAATCAAATCCGTGTTGTTAAAAAAATTAGGGGAGACCCTCTCGAAGGGAGCAATGATTTGGTATCACAACCTACCACCGAATTCCATCGACTCGTTTGCCATGTTAGCAGATTCTTTTGTAAAAGCACACGTCGGCGCCATAAAAGTCGCAATAAGGAAATCAGACCTTTTTAAGGTAAGATAAAAGGATAACGAGATGATGAGGGAGTTCGTATCTCATTTTCAAATGGAATGAATGGATCTGCCACCAGTCACAGACGATTGGGCTGTTCAGGCTTTAACTCAAGGTTTGAACGAACGAAGTTCGACAGCTTCACGGCGGTTGAAGCATAACCTGATCGAATACCCATCCATCACGTGGGCCGACGTGTACAATCGGTAACAATAAAAAATTAGGGTCGAAGATGATCAGTTGGGGTCTGAATCCGCTGCCCGAAGGGATATTAATTGAGAACAAGGTCCGATCAGGGATCGATACCAATCGTATAAAGGAAACCTCAGAATCGGTGAATCGAGACATAACCCCGGACAAAATAACAAAAGAAGTGATCGAGGTCAAGGGTCTCGGGGGCTGATGAATAGAAGTAGGTTCGACAGGCCTGTCGGATCTAAGGAAGCGCCTCGGTTATCGGAGTATAACTTCAACATTGATGCATCCTCCACCGTGTCGGCTATTGGACGCATCAAAGACACTAAATGGCCTCGACCCATGCAGACCGATCCTGCCCAGAGGAATCCCAATCAAATATGTGAATATCATGGCACCCATAGACACAGAACGGAAGATTGCAGGCAACTAACAGAGGAGGTAGCCCGGTTATTCAACAAAGGGCACCTTCGAGAATTTTTAAGCGATAGGGAGAAGAACCGCTTTAAAAACAGGGACTTCGGCAAGAAAAACGAACAAGAAGAACCACAACACGTCATTCACATTATCATCGGCGGCGCCGATACCCCTCAAGGACCTGTGCTTAAATGCACTAAAACATTGATTGTGAGAGAAAAGCGATCTCGAACTCAGGATTACGCACCCATAGGAACTTTGTCCTTCAATGATGAAGATGCAGAAGGAGTCATATAACCTCATAACAATGCACTGGTAATATCCGTACTTATGAATAAAACTAAAGTTAATCGTGTGTTAATTGATCCAGGTAGCTAGGCCAACATCATTAGATTGAAGGTCAAAGAACAGCTCGGTCTATAGGACCAGATCGTAACCGCAACCCTGGTTCTAAACAGATTCAATATGGCATGTGAAACCACCAAAGGCGAGATAATTCTACCGATAAACGTGGACGGGACCATCCAGAAAATGAAGTTCCATGTAATCGAAGGCGAAATGAGGTACAACGCCCTATTTGGAAGGTCGTGGATCCATAACATGAGAGTTGTACCTTCGACCCTACACTAGGTCCTTAAATTCCCAACATCAAGGGGAGTCAAAACGGTGTACGGAGAACAACCGTCCGCAAGAGAAATGTTTGTTGTCGAGGAAGTAAATCCAATAGCCTCACCTTCGCCAATAAAAGGATCTTACCCAAAAGGGGAACGAGATGCCAAATAGCAATCACAAACATCAGCTTTAGCCCAACCAGAAAATCAGAAGATCGATGAATATGATGATCAAAGGATCCCTCGATCCTTCGTGGTTCCCGATGATTCCGACGCTACCAAATCAACAATTGAGGAATTGGAACAAGTCACACTAATCGAACACTGGCCCGAACGGAAGGTATACCTGGGAACGAGGTTGACTCCCGAACTCAGGAAAAAACTTATTCAATTTCTTATCGATAACGTAGATTGTTTTGCTTGGTCCCATTTAGATATAACAGGGATCCCACCGGATATAATGACGCATCAGCTATGCTTGGACCCCAGGTTCAGACCGGTGAAGCAAAAAAGAAGACCCCAGTCCAAGGTAAATCACACATTCATAAAGGACGAGGTAACCAAACTTCTCAAAATAGGGTCCATTCGAGAGGCGAAATATCCTGAATGGTTAGCCAATGTAGTTGTAGTGCCTAAAAAAGGGAACAAACTTAGAATGTGTGTAGATTATAAGGATTTGAACAAAGCATGCCCCAAAGATTCCTTTCCGCTGCCCAACATCGATCGCATGATCGATGCAATGGCCGGTCATGAGATCCTTACTTTTCTCGATGCCTATTCCGGGTCAGAAGACTAGGAAAAGACTTCATTTGTCACCAAGTATGGAACATATTGTTATAATATGATACCCTTCGGGCTAAAAAATGCAGAAGCTACTTACCAACGCCTAGTAAATAAAATGTTCGAGGAACAAATAGGTAAATCAATGGAAGTTTATATTGATGACATGCTAGTTAAGTCCCTGCGCGTAGAGGACCATTTGACCCATTTGCATGAAACGTTCGAGATTTTAAGGAAATACAACATGAAGCTCAACCCCGAGAAATGTGCTTTTGGGGTCGGTTCAGGCAAGTTCCTCGGCTTCATGGTGTCAAATCGGGGGATCAAGATTAACCCCGATAAAATCAAGGCCATCGAAGACATCACCATTGTGGACAGTGTGAAAGCCGTACAGAGGCTAACAGGATGGATTGTAGCCTTAGGCCGATTCATTTCGAGGTCGTCAAATCGAAGTCACAAAATTTTCTCTATACTCAAAAAAAGAACGATTTCTCTTGGACCCCGGAATGCCAACAAGCATTAGAGGAATTAAAACGATATCTATCGAGCTCACCACTGCTTCATACTCCAAAAACAGACAAAAAACTTTACTTGTACTTGGTAGTATCAAAAATCGCGGTAAGCGGTGTCCTAGTTCGAGAAGAGCAAGGTACGCAATTTCCCGTTTATTATATAAGTCGAACCTTAGGAGAAGCAAAAACTAGATATCCGCACCTAGAAAAATTGGCACTTGCACTAATAAGCGCCTCTAGAAAGTTAAGACCGTACTTTCAATGTCACCCCATATGCATATTAACCACTTACCCGCTTCGTAATATTTTGCACAAGCCCGAACTATCAGGCCAACTGGCCAAATAGGCCGTCGAACTCGGTGGGTACGATATCAAATATCAACCCCGTACGACCATCAAGTCTCAAATTTTAGCGGACTTCGTGGTCGATTTTCACACCGACCCTCATATCCGAAGTCCAAAAAGAACTCTTATTGAAATCGAGTACGTCATCGGGGGTATGGACCCTTTTTACGGTCGGGGCTTCAAACATGAAGGGGTCCGGGCTAGGCATCGTTTTAAAGCCACCCAGGGTAACACTATTAGGCAATCTATCAAAACTACTAGGTTGACTAACAATGAGGCCGAGTATGAGGCCGTGATTGTAGGTCTTGAGCTAGCTAAAAGCTTGGGAGCAGAAGTCATCGAAGCCAGGTGTGACTCTTTGTTGGTGGTAAATCAAGTAAACAAAACCTTCGAAGTTCGAGAAGATATAATGCAAAGGTATTTGGACAAACTGCAGGTCACTTTGCACCATTTCAAAGAATGGACTTTACAGCATATTCCACGAGAGCAAAACAGTGAGGCTGATGCACTTGCAAATTTGGGATCATCGGTCGAGGAAGGCGAGATGAGCTCGAGGACTGTCGTTCAACTCTCGAGATCCATGATCGAAGAAGGTCATGCCGAGATAAATTCTACAAGCTTAACCTGGGATTGGAGGAATAAATATATTGAATACTTAAAGAATGGAAAGGTCTCATCGAACCCTAAAAATTTGAGGTCCCTACGAATCAAAGCTGCTCGATTCACATTAACTGCAGATGGAACGCTATATCGAAAGACATTCGATGGACCATTGGCAGTATGATTAGGTCCGGGAGACATCGATTACATCCTACATAAGGTGCACGAGGGCACTTGTGGGAATCACTCCGGTGCCGATTCATTAGTCTGAAAAATAATCAGGTCAGGGTATTATTGGATCGATATGGTTAAAGATGCAAAGGAGTTTGTTCGAAAATGTGACAAATGTCAAAGGTTTGCACCAATGATCTATCAGCGCGGAGAGCAACTTCATTTAGTCCTATCCCCATGGCCATTCATGAAATGGGGAATGGATATCGTCGACCCTCTACCATCAGTCCCATGTAAAGCAAAGTTCATTTTATTTATGACTGACTATTTCTCTAAATGGGTTGAAGCACATGCGTTCGTAAAAGTAAGAGAAAAAGAGGTTATAAACTTTATTTGGAATCATACCGTATGTCAATTCGGGATACACGCCGAAATAGTGTGTGACAATGGAAAATAGTTTGTCGGCAGCAAAGTGACGAAATTCCTCGAAGACCACAAGATAAATAGGATATTATCAACACCGTATCACCCCAGTGGGAACGGACAGGCTGAATCAACAAACAAAACTATCATTCAAAACCTAAAGATATGGATGAACGACGCTAAGGGAAAATGGAGAGAAATCCTACCCGAAGTTCTTTCTGCATATCGAACAATATCAAAACCTTGTACGGTGGCGACCCCGTTCTCCTTAGTATATGGCTCCGAAGCCTTCATTCTAGTTGAAGTCGGGAAACACAGTACCAGGTTTCGGTATACAACAGAAGAGTCAAATAACGAGGCTATGAACATTAGCCTCGAATTATCAGATGAAAAATGAGAAGTTGCTCTCGTACAATTGGCCACCCAAAAGCAGTGAATCGAAAGATACTATAATCGAAGAACCAAGCTTCGCCATTTTAAAATCGGGAACTTAGTGCTAAGGAAAGTCACCCTCAGTACCCGAAATCCAAACGAAGGAAAACTAGGACCGAACTGGGAAGGACCGTATCAGGTTCTTAAAAATATCGGAAAAGGATCATACAAGCCCGGTATTATAAACGGCAAACAACTATCAAGAAATTGGAATGTGTCGCACCTAAAATGATACTACTTCTAAGGTACGACCCTCCCATATTTATTTACATTTAAAAACTAACCCCTGCATGAGTCCGATCAGGAGCTAGGATAGATCTTTCAATATGAAGCCATAGGTCTGAAAGCATGCGTTGCACTCTTTTTCCCTTAGACCGGTTTTATCCCAAATGGGTTTTCGGCAAGGTTTTTAATGAGCCAACCAGTAATCGTACTAAACTTAGAAACAATTCGACAGTATCTGAGGCCTCTTTACAATCGACCTCGAATACTGGGGGGCATTAGCCCTCAAATATATCAAGTTCTGATGCAAGAAAGTTATTTCGTAACAACAAAGTTCCAATAGGAATGGTTGTAAGAGCCAAATGGTCAAAACGAACCATGCTCATGTAGTTGGCCCGAGCCCTGACACAATACATGGACACATGTATAATGACTTGCAAAGAAAAATTTCTTCTCTACCGATATCTTATATCCAAGAAAGATTCCCTTATTTCGAGTTTTATTATGCAAACAGGCTTAAGGTAAATCAATGAGTTCGAGCAATACTCACTCAACTATCAAGCCTACGGGCTACATTATTTCGAGTTCGAAATATTCACTCGACTAATAAGCCTACTGCCTACTCTTATTTCGAGTTCAAGCAAATACTCACTCGACCATTATGCCTACGGGCTATATTACTTCGAGTTCGAAACATTCACTCGACTAATAAGCCTACGGGCTACTCTTATTCCGAGTCCGAGCAATCACTCACTCGACCATTATGCCTACGGGCTACATTACTTCAAGTTCGAAATATTCACTTGACTAATAAGCCTACGGGCTACTCTTATTTCGAGTTCGAGCAAGCACTGACTTGACCATTACGCCTACGGGCTATATTACTTTGAGTTCGAAGCATTCACTCGACTAATAAGCCTACGGGCTACTCTTATTTTGAGTTCGAGCAAGCACTCACTCGACTATTACGCCTATGGGCTATATTACTTCGAGTTCGAAACATTTACTCGACTAATAAGCCTACGGGCTACTCTTATTTCGAGTTCGAGCAAGCACTCACTCGATCATTATGCCTACGAGCTATATTACTTCGAGTTCAAAACATTCACTCGACTAATAAGCCTACAGGCTACTCTTATTCCGAGTCCGAGCAAGCACTCACTCGACCATTATGCCTACGGGCTACATTACTTTGAGTTCAAAATATTCACTCAACTAATAAGCCTACAGGCTACTCTTATTTCGAGTTCGAGCAAGCACTCACTCGACCATTACGCCTACGGGCTATATTACTTCGAGTTCGAAATATTCACTCAACTAATAAGCCTACGGGCTACTCTTATTCCAAGTCCGAGCAAGCACTCACTTGACCATTACGCCTACGGGCTATATTACTTCGAGTTCGAAATATTCACTCAACTAATAAACCTACGGGCTACTATTATTTCGAGTCCGAGCAAGCACTCACTCGACTATTACGCCTATGGGCTATATTACTTCAAGTTCGAAACATTCACTCGACTAATAAGCCTACGGGCTACTCTTATTTCGAGTTCGAGCAAGCACTCACTCGATCATTATGCCTACGGGCTATATTACTTCGAGTTCGAATCATTCACTCGACTACTAAGCCACATGCTATTTTTATTTCGAGTTCGAGCAAGCACTCACTCAACTATTACACCTACGGGCTGTATTACTTCGAGTTTGAATCACTCACTCGACTGATAAGCCTATGGGCTACTTATTTCAAGCTTGAGTAAGCGCTCACTCGGTTATAAAGACTATGAAGTCCAAATTCGATCAAATTTCCTAAATCCTTAAGAAAACATTCATAAAGCATGAATAAAATCTTCACAAGGCAGGAAACAAAACAGAAGCAAGTCGGTAAAATAAAAAGATATTTATATATACAAAATTGTTTACATGATTGATTGCAACATAGAAACTAAGGTCTAAGTTTCTTGGCTATCTCCGGGAGCGGTCTCTTCTCCACCGGGCTCCCCCCCATTCTCGGACCCGCTCTTACTCCCATCATCATCATCATCGTCATTGAAAGCCAGGGCTTTAGCATCGACTTCGAGTTCTTTGGACCTTTTAATCTCTTCAGTGAGGTCAAAATCTCGAGCATGGATCTCCTCGAGGGTCTCCCTCCGAGATCGGCACTTAGCAAGTTCAGCAACCCAATGTACTCGAGTATCGGCGGTCTCGGCTGCCTCTCTTGCTTGGACCTGGGCAACTTCAGCATCGGCCCGATAGACAGCCACGAGTGCATCCATATCTTTCTTTGCCTTTTTGGCGTCAGATTCAGCCTTGGCAAGTTTAGAGGACAACCGAGCCTCGAGCTCCTCTATTCTTCTTGCTTGGACCGAGCCTTTCTCCTTTATTTTTTGAAGTTGGTTTTTGGTTGATGATAATTGGGCTCGAGCAGCTTCTTTCTCTATAGCAAAGCGGTCCATTCCTTCTTTCCACTTTAAAGACTCCGCTTTTACCACATCGACTTCTTCATGGAGTTTTTCGATCATCTCAATTTTTTGCTGCAGCCGTGAGACCGAAAAATTAGCCATCATTCCAGTATCGAGCCCATAGGCTTTTAAAAGTATTATTACCTGCTCGGACATGTCGATCTGATCTTGGTGAGCCTTGGCCAACTCAGCTCGGAGGTCTTTTATTTCCTCTCCCATTTGGCCTAAGAGGAGTTTTAGGGAGTTCCTCTCCTCCGTAACACATTGAATCTCGGCCTCGTATCGATGCAGCTCGGTTCGGGACTGAGACCATGCTTCTCGATAAACTGCCGCGGCAAAGAAAGAAGAAATGAAGTTAGAAAAGAAAAGCAAGCATAAAGGTAATACCAATAAAATAATTTAAGGCTTACCTGATTCAAAGCCTGCTGCACCGCGTGAAAAAGATCCGATGCATCATTAGTATCCGCAACATCCTCGATACCGGTAAACAGGTCACGAAAATGGTCCTCTCCATCATGAGGCCTGTCTAGTTCGAGGGCCCCTAAAGCTTGGGCTTCCCGAATCGCCCCTGCAGAAAAAGCAGGGAAGGTGGGCGAGTCTTCGATTGCTACTGCCTCAAGTGAATCACTTGGAGCATTCTCTTTGGTTCGAAGAGATTCGAGGAGAGCCCTTTCAGACATATCCCCCATCTGTTGGCTTCGATGGGAAACATCTTCGATCTCCAAAAACTCGGAGACTCTGCCCGAATCTTTCTTCGATATATCCCCAGTTCGAGGTGGAGCCTTATGAACCACCATCGATCCAGCTGCCTGTGGAATGTCGGTGGTCTTCTCCGTTCGGGCTGCCAGCGCGGACCCATTATTTTCTTCTTCTTCTTCTTCTTCTTCTTCTTCTTCTTCGTCTCTATCCATTAGACGCATAACTGATTCTACGGTCAAAGGAATGGTATTCTTGTTCAGCTTACTGACTGTTTTTCTTCAAGAATTTATCCCTTCAATGCATTCCACAATTTACTTGCAGAAGTTTCTTTTGTGTATGGATACTTCTGTTCTCTTGTGAGGTAAGATCGAATGGTACCATAAGCAACGTGATTGATAATCTTCCAATCTCCTTCTCCGATATTGTCTGGTTTATTTTCTTCTATGGCAATATCTAGCCCTTGTTGAAAAAGGACATTAAGAACCTCAGCTTGCCATATCCCGAAATGTCCTGACCCGTCAAAAATTTCAACTGCAAATTTCGTATTTGACATAATTCTTGTCATAAGAGAAGATGCCAACGACGTATTACTGACACCCGATGTGGACTCTTCATTTTTATTATCTCCCATTTTTGCTACAGATGCTATTTATTTACTGACAGTACAGAACACCAAAATAATTCTTTTCTGGTGTGGAAGTTCAAACTATGTTGCAATCACAGAGCATACTAAGATAGAACCTTGGCTCTGATATCAATTGTTGCGGAAGCCGAATATATAGAGAGGCAACAGAATGTGCAGGTGCGGGGGTATATAAGCTTGATTCGATACTTTGTGAACAAAATCGAGGGGATGTCGTTCACCCTCGACCATCTCATCCGATCGTACCGTCCTCGCCTTTTTCGAGGAGGGTTAATAAAACTTCAGCGTCGGGCTACCAAGGCTCTATTCTCGAGCATTTACAAGGACAGGGATCGAGGCTGGATGGGCAGGTTTGTTCGAGTAAGGAATTCAGACCTGATTCCGACTGAAAAGATGTCTTTTCCCGAGGAGTGGAATATGAAACGTAAGTGTAATTCTGCTGTTACTTCCTTCTATTTTTCCCTTTTATTTCTTTTCTCACTGATATTCATCTTTTTGTGATGCAGTGATTCCTTGGATGCCCGGAGCAGTTCTCGATCTCAAGAACTAGGTATGAGCTCTGGCTTCGACCTCCACATATGCCGAACGCTCATGGCGTGATTTGTCAAAGGGCCGATGGGAGGCCAAAAATCATGGTAAGCCCCTTTCTCGTACCTTTTGGTAGTTCGAATGAGATGCTTTCCATATACTTTAATGATATTTTCCATATGTAGGTGTGTGCAAAGATGCGGTTTTGAGGCCCTCGTCCGTCAAGGAAGAGGCTTCGGCCTCTGTCCCAAAGCCCGTGAAAGATAATAAGAGGAAAAGAGCCTCTGCTCTTGAAGATCCAAAACCGTTTTCTTGATATAAAAAAAGACTGTTGCGCTTCACATATGTTCCCGGTACTATAATGAATAATCATATCACAAGCTTTAATAAGTTGGCGACATATTTGCAGAATATGGATGTGACCTTTAGTGATGGAGATATGGCCTTAATATTATTAAGTTCACTTCCCGATGAGTACGAGCACCTCGAAACTACTCTACTTCATGGGAATGATGAAGTATCTCTCAAGGAAGTTTGTTCTGCCTTGTACAACTATGAACAAAGAAAGAGAGAAAAACAAAAGAGTGGAGAAGGAGAAGCACTGGTCGTGAGAGGTCGTTCTCAAAATCATATGAGAACGAAGAAAGGAAGATCCAAGTCAAGATCCAGACCCAGCAAAAATGAATGCGCCTTTTGCCAAGAAAAAGGGCACTGGAAGAAAGATTATCCAAAGTTGAAAAACAAGGCCAAACCTAACAATGGGAAGGCTATCATGGATTCAAATGTAGATGATTGTGACGACTCTGATTTCTCACTAGTTACAACTGAGCCATTCAAACCATCTGATATATGGTTGATGGATTCAGCTTGTAGCTATCATATGTGTCCTGACAAGGACTGGTTCGTTGATTTTTAAGAAGGAGAATGTAGAGTTATTCACACCGCAAATAACAATCCTCTTACCGCATATAGTATTGGTTCAATCCGATTAAGGAACCATGATGGATTGATCAGAACACTAACAGATGTTCGATACATATCGGAATTGAAGAAAAATCTCATTGAGCCCTAGAGTCAAAGGGGCTCAAAGTCGTTGCAGAAAATGGGGTAATGAGAATATGCTCTGGTGCACTAATGGTAATGAAGGGAATTCAGCAAAATAATAACATGTACCACTATCGCGGTAGTACAGTTATTGGGACAACAACAGTGATATCTACTGATGACAAGGAGGCAGAAGCAACCAAGCTATGGCACATGTGCTTGGGACATGCTGGAGGAAAATTCTTGAAAATTTTATCAGATCAAGGATTGTTAAAAGGAGTAAAGACTTGCAATTTGGAGTTTTGTGAGTATTGTGTCAAGGGGAAACAGACAAGGGTTAAATTTGGAACAGCAATCCATAATACTAAAGGTATTTTGGATTATGTTCACTCTGGTATTTGGGGTGCTTCCAAAACACCTTCATTAGGTGGGAAACACTATTTTGTAACCTTTATTGATGACTTTTCCCGGAGAGTATGGTTGTATACTATGAAAACCAAAGATGAGGTGCTGGGAAGTTTTCTCAAATAGAAAGCGATGATAGAGACTCAAATAGGCAGAAAGATAAAGTGTCTTCACACAGATAACGGTGGAGAATACAAAAACGATCTTTACAATAAGATTTGTGAAGATGATGGCATTTTGAGACATTTCACCGTCAGAAATACACCACAATAGAATGGAGTGCCAGAACGCATGAACCGGACTTTGTTAGAGAAAGTTCGGTGTATGTTGTTCAATGCTGGCTTGGGCAAAGAATTTTGGGATGAGGCAATAACATATCCATGCCACCTCATTAATCGTCTACCATCTGCCGCTATTGGTGGCAAGACACCATTTGAAAAATGGTATGGAAAACCTGCTGAAGATTATAATTTTTTTACATGTGTTTGGATCAATTGCATACTATCATGTGAAAGAGTCAAAATTGGATCTGAGAGAAAAGAAAGCTATATTTATGGGGATTACTTCTGGAGTCAAAGGATACCTATTATGGTGTCCAGAGACAAGAAAAATTATATTCAGCAGAGATGTTACCTTTGATGAATCTGCCATAACAGATAAGGTGACAGTTGAAGATGTCAAACAAACTGATGGTGCTTCAAAGCAGGTGGAGTTTGAGGGAAAATTAATTTTTCCAACACAGGGAGAAAACGAGGAAACGATAGAAGATTTTCCCCTGGAAGAAGAGTCAGTGGAATGGGAGATTCCAACTCAGGAATCCCAACAACAACTTGAATCAATAGCAACCAGCAAGCCAAAAAGAACAATAAAGAAACATATTCGTCTCATAGATACGGTGGCTTGTGCAGCCTCAATTGTAGCTGATGGTATTCCTACCACTTATTAAGATGAAGTCCAAAGTTCAGAAGAAGATAAGTGAAGGATTTTCATGAATGAAGAAATGCAATCCCTTCATCAGAATTGCACATGGAAATTGGCCAATCTCCCGAAGGGCAAGAAAGCAATTGGGTGCAAATGGGTATTTGCAAAGAAAGAAAGATTTCCTAACCAAGAAGATGTTCGCTACAAAGCAAGATTGGTGGCCAAAGGGTACACTCAAAAGGAGAGAATTGATTACAATGGAGTATTTTCTCCAGTCGTGAAACACTCCTTCATTAGAGTTTTGTTGGCTTTGGTAGCACAGTTGAATTTGGAACTAGTTCAGTTAGATGTAAAAACTGCATTTTTACATGGAGACTTGGAAGAGGAAATCTATATGACTCAGCCAGAAGGATTCAAAGTTGCTGAAAAGGAAAATATGGTGTGCAAACTTGAAAAATCATTGTACGGATTGAAACAATCTTCTAGACAATGGTACAAACGTTTTGACAAGTTTATGTTACGGCGGAAGTACAGAAAAAGCAAATACGATCATTATGCGTATTTGTGCAAGCTTGAAGACGGATCCTTCATATATCTTATCCTATACGTTGATGATATATTGATAGCTTCCAAAAGTCAAGAGAAAATTGAGAAGTTGAAGATTCAACTACGAAAGGAGTTTGAGATGAAGGATTTGGGTGAGGCGAAGAAATTTTTTGGCATGGAGATAAAAAGAGATAGACATTCAAAGAAACTCTATCAATCTCAGAAAGAATACTTGAAGAAAGTAATAGATCGATTTGGCATGAATGAGAACACGAGGTCGGCTAACACTCATCTTGCTCCTCACTTTAAGCTTAGTGTTGTTATGTCGCTGAAGAATACGAGAGTATATGTCAAGAGTGCCATATGCGAATGTCGTTGGTAGCTTGATGTATGCAATGGTTTGCACAAGACCTGATATTTCACATACTATCGGAGTTGTAAGCAGGTATATGCATGATCCAGGAAAGGAGCATTGACAAGCTGTGAAATAGATTTTACGGTATATTTGTAATACTGTAGATGTTGGATTGATTTTTGAGCAGGAAGATAGTTAGTATCTGGTTGGATATTGTGACTCGGATTATGCGGATGATTTGGACAAGCGAAACTACTGGTTATGTGTTCACTTTTGCAAATACACCAGTTAGTTGGAAATCTACTTTGCAGTCAACAGTTGCTTTGTCTATTACTAAGGTAGAGTACATGGCAATTACGGAGGCTGTAAAGGAGGCAATTTGGCTTCAAGGGTTGCTTAGAGATCTTGATATTGGTCAAGAAAGCATCACATTATTTTGTGATAGTCAGAGTGTTATCCAATTAGCAAAGAACCAAGTTTATCATGCAAGGACGAAGAACATTGATGTTCAATATCACTTTGTACGAGATATTATAGAAGAAGATGGAGTCATGGTGTAGAAAATTCGGACTACAGACAACCCTGCCGATATGCTAACAAAAGTAGTGACTGCGATCAAGTTTCAACATTGTTTGAACTTGATCAACATTGTTGAACTTTAAAGATTGAAGTTGAAGACACAATCAAAATTTATCAGTAAGAGAAAATTGCAAAAGTGGAATCTTGCCAAGGTGGAGATTTGTTGAATTTTGACAAGATTAATGTGAACATTTGAAGCCTCATTTTAGGAAGAAAATGGTAGATGCATTTTTCATGCATTTACATTGCATTTTCACACTTAATATGATGTCATGCATGGCATTATTAAGGTCATTTTCCTTCTATAAATAGCAAGGATTTTGTTCATTTGAAATCATCTCTCACTTGCCTTCTTAGCTCCTAAGGCATTTGAATCTTCTTTCTCTCTTGTAGTATTTCACTTGTATTTTTGGAGTGAAATAAATTTGAGTTGATTGTGTCCGAGGACTAGGCAAAAATTAAATTTTGCCGAACCTCGTTAATTTTTGGTGTTCATTTTATTATTATCTCATTTACTATTTATTAGCCACCTTTAAATATAGTAGTTGTGATTTAATCGCTATCTATATATTCGGCTTCAGCAACAGGAACAATGGGTGATCCGCAAGCAAGAAGTCCATCATTCTTAGCTTCACAGTCATTTCACCAACTCATAACCATTATAAAGCACCAAAAATTACTTATGACCAAGCAAAGTATACAAAAGTTTCAAGTACTTCAGCTCTCATTCGTGAAGAAAACTTAACAAAGAACACACAGAGATTGACCAGAATCTCATTTAAAATCCACAGTTTAGCAAACATGAGATGAAAATTAAAACTCTTCAATGAATTGAGCTTTCTATTTGATTTCTTATCATCCTCCGGATATAAGGTAGACATATTCTCAAGTCTAGAGACCAAAATGTTTGACACTGCTAGCACCTGTGTTTACTTAACCTTTTTCCTTTTTCTATTTTCACCACAGAGCAGGTGAGATTATGGATACAGAGAGAAATATTTGACCAGTTGTGGAGAGGGCAAGGGGTTTCGAGGTTTATAATGAGTGTGACGTAGAACAAGGTAATACTAGATAATTTTTTTTTTTGGATTGTGAGTTAGGTTGAGAGACTGATATTTGAAGAAAGTACAATAACAATAACCCAGTATAATTCCACTAGTGGGGTTTGGGGAAGGTAGTTTGTACGCAGACCTTACCCCTACCCTAGAGTAGAGAGACTGTTTCCGATAGACCCTCGGCTCCCTCCCTCCAAGAACTCCCCACCTTACTATTTGGGTGACTCGAACTCACAACCTCTTGATTGAAAGTGGAGGGTGCTCATCACTGGAGTAATTCACTTTTGTACTGATTTTTGAAGAAAGTACAGGTACGAAAAGGGAAAAAGAGGAACACATCTAACTGTAAAAGGTAATTTCCGCATTTTGTTTTCACATTATTAAACTATCAATAGTTTTTTATCCTATGTATTTATCCATATAGTATTCATGTTGTATGTTACTCCCTGTAGTTATGTAGTATTCATCATGTGTTTCTCTGTATAGTATTCGTCATATGTTGTGCTAATAGCTTTATTCCTCTTAAAAAGTATTATCATTTTGTTCCCGTTGTTGTTACTTTTTTGTTCTAATATTATATAGATATGCTCAGTCATAATTCTAAATAGTTGTACTTGATATTCCGTGTTATGTTGTTGAGATGTGTTTAATTTATGAATAGAGGCATAAAAAATTTAGACTTTAATAAATAACTTTGTGAAGCACGTGGAAAAGTGACGCCTAACAACAAAATAAAAGTGGATATTCAAAATTAGAATTGGATTGCTTACAAGCTTTTAGGGGCGTTGTTGTTGGGAATAAAACCCCCACGTGAAATAAAATTCACGGTCATAAAAATGGAATAATAACATAATATCGAGATATGGTAATTAACAAGAATAAAATAGTGACAACGACAACAAGATTTTTACATGAAAACCCCTTTTGAATAAGGGAAAAAACTACGGCCCCGAGACGAGCAACTGATATCACTATAGAAAGGAATTTTACACTTTGTAGGTACGAGTAAAATACTCTAAAGACCACTACAACACTAAAAAAAATAACCCTCTTTTGATATTCCCACCTCACTACAATATCGCTCACTCTCTATTTTTCTCACAGACTATTTTCTTATACCTTGTCTGTGATGCCTCACTCTTTCTTTCTCTCTTTGTTGATATGTAGAAATGAGAGCCGAAACTCTTCTTTTATAGGCGGAACCTCACTCTCTCACGCCTACTATATTTGACATTTTTTCTTCTGCAGATTTGCAAATCCCATAGCCTAAATCTCATAGCCTACCAATGTTGACAATGCAGAAAGAAAAAAAAAAGGCGGCTGCCAATCAAAGAAAGTTATCTTCCTTAATTTATGGGATGGACCTCACAAATCTCCCCCTCCAGTCTCATTCACCTGAAGGAGGTAACACCGGAGGTTCTAGTTCGAGTGCATGCCGACAAGTTCTTTGCATATCTCAAACTTGTCTCTTGGTACTACCTTGGTCAGCATATCCGCAGGATTCTCACTTGTATAGATCTTCTTGACCTGCATAGATCCATTCTCTATCCTTTCTCGAATCCAGTGATATATCACGTCGATATGCTTTGTCCTTGCATGATACATGGTATTTTTTCTCATGTCTATTGCACTTTGACTGTCACAATAAACGAGATACTCATTTTGATGTAATCCAAGCTCTCGAAGGAACCGTTTCAGCCAAACTATCTTCTTGCCAGCTTCAGTAGTGGCAATATACTCTACTTCAGTTATAGAGAGTGCAACACACTTCTGCAACTTCGGCTACCATGATATAGCTCCCCCTGAAAATGTGAACAGGTATCATGTAGTATATTTATGATTATCAAGATTACCTGCTATATCAGCATCCGTGTAGCCGTTCAAGATTGGATCAGATCCTCCAAAACACAGGCAGTCTCCTATAGTACCTCTTAGATACCTGAGTATCCACTTGACTTCTTCCCAATGTTCCTTTCTAGGATTTTCAAGAAATTTGCTAACAACACCGACTTCATGAGCAATATCAGGTTTGGTGCATACCATTGCATACATCAAGCTTCCGACTGTTGAAGAATAAGGAACTCTAGCCATGTTCCCTTTCTCCTCCTCTATTGTAGGAACATCTTCTTGCTCAAATTTAGATGACTAGCAAGAGGTGTGCTGACTGGCTTAGCATTCTTCATGCTGAAGCGTTCCAGTACACGTTCAATGTACTTCTCTTGAGACAGCCACAACTTTCTGCTTGTTCGCTCTCGAACTATATTCATACCCAGAATTTGTTGTGCTGGGCCCAAGTCCTTCATATTAAATGACTTAGACAATTCTCCCTTCAACTTTGCGATCAACCTCTTGTCTTTTTCTACAATTAACATGTCATCCACATACAATAACAATGTAATAAAGTTATTCTTAGAAAATCTTTTGAAGTATACACATGGATCATAATAGGTCTTTATGTATGTTTGACTTTTCATGAATGAGTCAAACTTCATGTACCACTGTCTTGATGCCTGCTTCAATCCATAAAGACTCATATTCAATTTGCACACTATATGTTTCTTTCCAGCTACTTCAAATCCTTCTGGCTGCTCCATATAAATCTCCTCTTCCAAATCTCCATGAAGAAATATAGTTTTCACGTCCAACTGCTCCACTTCAAGATCTAGGCTAGCTGCTAAGCTCAAAATTGTTCGAATAGAAGTCATTTTGACAACAGGTGAGAAAATTTCGTCAAAACAATATCTTTCTTCTATTCAAAGCTTTTTACCACCAATCGAGCTTTGTATCTGACAAGCTTGTCGTTTCCATCTTTCTTGAGTTTAAAGACCCATTTGCATTTGAGTGGTCTTTTTCCCTTTGGAAGTTTAACCAGCTTGTACGTGCCATTTTTTGTAGAGATTCCATCTCTTCTTGCATGGCTTTCATCCACTGGTTCTTTTCTGGATGGGACAGTACCTCCTTAAGACTTCCTGGATTCCCTTCATCACTGATGAGGACATATTCTATGGAAGGGTACTTACATGACTCTACCCTTGGCCTCTTTGATCTTCTCAGAGGTTGAGGTTGTTCTTCTTCCTGAGTGGGGTACTCCACTTGTTCGACCTCATCATCAAGTTGCTCCCCCTGCTCAATAATCTCACGAGGTTGCTCCCCCTACTCGGCATCCTCGTCGGTCCTACTTTCTGCACTTGTGGGATTGTTAGAAGTAGAAGGAATAGTAACAAGGTTAGGAATTATACCATTCTTGGCCTTCTCTGGCATATCGTCAGCATTTCCAACTTCACTTTCTCAAAAGACTATATCTCTGCTTCTGATGACATTCTTCTTTACAGGATCCTACCATCTGCATTCTAACTCTTCATCTCCATATCCGATGAATATGCAGGGAACAAATTTATCATCTAGCTTTGTTCTTTGCTCCTTTGGTACATGTGCAAAAGCTCTGCAACCGAACACCTTCATATGTAAGTAAGACACTTCCTTGTTGGTCCAAACTCTCTCTGGGATGTCAAACGCCATCGAAACTGATGGACTCCTATTGATCAAGTAACAAGCTGTCTAAACTGCTTCACCCCAGAATGACTTAGGCAGTTTAGCCATTCTGAGCATGTTTCTCACCTTCTCAACAATGGTGCGATTCATCCTTTCGACTACGCCATTGTGTTGTGGGGGTTCCAGGAACTGTCTTTTCATGTCTGATCCCATCGCTCGAACAATACTCTTCAAATTCCCTTAAACTGTACTCACCTCTATTGTCACTTCGGAGACGCTTTAGCTTTTATCCTGTCTCCCTTTCCACCATAGCATGAAACTTCTGGAAAACTTGAAACACCTAATCTTTGGTTTTCAAAATATAAATCCATAGTTTTCGTGAAGCATCATCAATAAAAGTAACAAAATATTTGTTACCGCCCATCGATTCAATTTCCATTGGACCACAAATATCAGAATATACTAAATCAAGCATATTTAATTTTCTTTCATACGATGTCTGAAATCAGACTCTATGGTGCTTACCAAATAAACATAAGTCAGAAGGTTTTACCGTTGTACCTTTGGCATAAAAAATGAGTGATTTCCTAGCAAGAATCTGCAATCCTGTTCTCGCTCATATGACCTATTCTTTTGTGCCACAAATCTGCATAAATCTCATCTTGTGCCGCGTTCAATTCACCTTGGCATATTTCTGTATTTGTTCTGTACAACGTGCCACGAGCAACTCCCTTTGAAATCACCAATGATCCCTTAGTGAGTCTCCACTTTTGATTTGCACAATAGCTCTCATATCCATCTCGGTCTAAAGCAATTCTCGAGATCAAGTTCATCAGCAAATCTGGTACATGTTGCACGTCCTTCAGAACCAATGTGCATCCGATATTTGTCTTGATACAAATGTCACCAATCCCTGCAATCTTTGAGTAACTTGTGTTACCTATTCTCACAAGGCCGAAATCACCAGCTACATATCTGCAAAAAAAGATCTCTTACCAGTGTGGCATGGTAAGATGTTGTTGTATCAACCACCCATTCCGACTCTGGACCTGATAAGTACATGCATTCCTCTTCCTTGTTTATACAGAGGACAACATTATCATTGTTTTGCACCATGGAGGTTGTGTTGTCGTCATTCTTCTGGCCACTAGTTTTACCTTTGCCCTTTCTTGGATTTGGGCAATATCTTTTGAAGTGACCTGGTTGATCATAATTGTAGCCATTTTTAGCTCTTGATTTGGATCGGTTCTTAGACTTCCCACGAGCTCCGAATCTACCATAGTTACTCGAACTCCTTTGATAACTCCAGCCTCTACCTTCTATGATGAGAGCATGTCCTTGATTTTCAGGCTTCTTTCTCATCTTCTCATTGAGTAGAAGAGCCGATGTGACATCTTTCAACTCAATGGTAGTCTTACCGTGCAGGATGGTTGTTGCCATATTATCATACGAAGATGGCAACGAGTTTAACAGCAAGATGGCTTTATCTTCTTCCTCGATTTTCACTCCGAGATTGGCGAGGTGTGTGATTAGTCCGTTAAACACATTTAAATGTGATAAAAATTTTGTACCTTCACCCATGTGTAGGGCGTATAGCTGCTTCTTCAGGTACAATTTATTTGTTAGCGTTTTGGACATGTATAGGCTTTCCAACCTTATACAAAAGCCACGTGCGGTGTCTTCATCAATGATGTTATTTACCATATCATCTGATAAGTGCAACCTGATTGTACTAGCACCCTTTCATCCAAGTCATCTCAATCCTCAGCTTTCATGGTATCAGACATTTTGGCATCAGCATCTAGTACCTTGTGTAATCCTTGTTGGATGAGCAGATCTCTCATCCTTCTTTGCCATATTGAGAAACCGCTATCTCCGTTAAATTTTGCTACCTCGTACTTTACTCCAAATATTTTTGTTTTTTACCGAGTATAGTACTGCCGACAGTGGATAGTATTTATATGAACGAGCAGAACATGTGCTCTGATACCAGTTGTTGGGAATAAACCCCCTACAGAAATAATATTCACGTTAATAAAAGCGGAATAATAATGTAGCATCGATATATGGTAATTAACAAGAATAAAATAGTGACAACGACACCAAGAATTTTACGTGAAAAACCCTTTTGAATAAGGAAAAAAATCATGGCCCCGAGACGAGCAACTGATATCACTATAGCAAGGAATTTTACACTTTGTAGGTCCGAGTAAAATACTCCAAAGAGCACTACAATATTCAAAAAAAATAATCCTCTTTTGATATTCCCACCTCACTACAATATTGCTCACTTTATATTTTTCTCATGGACTATTTTCTTATACCATATCTGTGATGTCTCATTCTTTCTTTCTCTCTTTGTTGGCATGTAAAAATGAGAGCCGAAGCTCTCCTTTTATAGGCGGAACCTCACTCTCTCACGCCTATTATATTTGATATTTTTTCTTCTGCATATTTGCAAATCTCATACCCTAAATCTCATAGCCTACCAATGTTGACAATGCAGAAAGAAAAAAAAGGTAGATGCCAATCAGAGGACCCGCACTTATCATATAAATTCTTATGAAAGCAACTATCTCCGGAGAGTCTATAGAACCTCAAAAACTGGAACAATGACCAATGTCTTTCTGACTTCTTATATATGTAGTTTGTTTATGGTATCCTGGCCCCTCTTCGATCGGGACAAGTTCATCCTATAAGTACAATGCACTTTATCTTATTTTTGATGTCCTATTCTGATAAATTTATTCTGTTTTTATGCAGTATGAGGATAGTGTACAACCTACATAGTTGCAAAATATATGGAGGATTCCTTTTGGTAGAATGATTGGCTCATGCAAAAGAAAATTCTTCTGTTAACAAGGAGCCAACCCACACAGACATCTATACTTACAGCTTTGGCAACTGAATTTCTTTTGTTTGTTCCATCTTCGTTCTATGAGGGCTCCAATGCTCAATACATGTGTGTCTAGAGAGCGGGAGAAAATATAATAAGGTACTACTTTTCTTGGCAGTTCAATGGTCTTGCCACAAGCAAGATTGTTTTATTTGCATAATAGGAGCCGCAATGTTGTCTTGAGAACTGTGTAAAAATGAAGGCAATAAGAAATTTATCGATTTTTATAGGTAAAGAAGAATTAGAATTATCCATTTAACAAGAAGAATAGTAAAAAGTTACATCCACTTTTAACTTATTTCCTTTTTTGTCCGTTCCAAAAAGAATGACCCCTTTCTAAATTTGAAAATAATTTTGCTTAAACTTACAATTCTACCCTTAATAAGAAACTTTTATAAACACACAAATACTCTGGCCCCTTTTTGAATTGTTTAGGACCACAAATTCTAAAAGTCTTCATTTTTTCTTAAATTCCGCGCTCAGTCAAACAGGTTCACATAAATTGAAACGGAAGGAGTAACATTTTATATTCCCTCTATCATATTGCCAAATTTATAGGCTTTTAGCATGACTGTTCTTCATTTATTCCCTACAAATAGATTGTTACCAGGAAAAAATATTTATTTACAATTGTCTTTTATACTAATATAAAAATTATGTTCCTGGATTGTTAAAAAGAACTAATTTGAAGTTGAAGTAAATAACTTTTACTGTGTGAATGAGGTTATTTAGCTCTCATATACAACTGCTAATTTAATCTCAAAATCTCACACACGAGTCTGTTTTTGGATTTGGGAAGAAGTGTTCTCTTCTCCTAGCTTACATGGTTTTGGTTAAACTCTTTTTAAGTTGCGGAGGAAAGCAAATGACAAGAAAAGATTGGATAAGAATATTCGGTACGTTCAACTTTGTTGCCATTCTTATTTTCTAGCTGTTGATATCTTAGACACTTTTTGGTTTAAAACTGTGTTGTTGACTTTAAGAATCATTAGCATTAATGCTATTAATCCAAATAAACTTCTTCAAGAAGGCCAATGTTCGTTGGAGCAATTTAAGATTAGAAAAGTAAGAGTTTGTCAGGTTGTTCTACTCGATTTGCCTATATCAAGAGCATAAGCGAAAAGTGTACTATATCTCTTTACAGCTTTTTTGGGTAAGATAGCTCATAAAGATAAGGCATGAGAATAGAAGGTAGGTTGAGGATTGGTCGTATAGATAACTTCTTTTGATCTGAAGCTCTTTTGCAGTATCGCACACTGATTCTTTTGGTATGTTTACCATGGTGCAATATAAGGGCCATTTTGCGTTGCACTACACGTAGGAGTGAAATCCACCTAGTTGCCATAGAGCTTTGGAATTTTAGCTATTTTCAAGGATATTTTTTATTTTCATTTTCTGTATCTATTCACATCATCTCTCTATAAGCTAGCTACTCTTGGTGCATTAACATAAAATTTTGTTGAGGAGTGGACCTCGGATAATGATTTAGGGTCAATGGTATTTAATCACTCCCCATAGTCTGATATTGCTAACATGCTTAATCTTCCACATAAAGAGATAAACGATAAGACCAGAAAGTACAAAGTTGGGAAAAAGTATAATATTGCCATGGCTACTCTGCACCTTTTATTAGATGTTGGTTGGTGCCTTCAGGCTTTCTTTAGTTGTAAAAGCAATGTGTTAATTCTAATGGCACGTTTCATATATATGTAAGTGAGAATTTTTAGGTTTCAGAAATGGGTCGACGTAGATAGATTTTCGTTACTAATCATGACATGGTTCATATGATATAAGGCTGCCTCCAAACTCTTGATGTTTTCTCACGACCATGTGCATTTTCAAGTTCAATGTTAATACGACCACTTGATGTCAATTCTTCTGATCTGCTTGTGATGTATTTTCCATTCACTTCTACTCGATAGAAGTTTAATTAGGACTCATCTTTTGCATGTTTGCCGGACACGAAAAGTTCTAACTTACTTGATTAACTATTACTATCATTCCTTTACTTTCCTTTGACAGTTAAAATTGGTTATGAATGAAGTAGAGGGAGAAAATTATTCTTTGTTATTCCAGCACTTTAAACAAGTTTCTTCCTCTTTGCTGGCCGGTTGAAAGCCATCATTTTTAGGAACTTCTAATGTTGTGGATCCTTGAAGTTGAGTTTTGCTCAATCTTACTCCATGATTTTTTGTATTTATTGTCAGATATGAGAGAGCCATGGTATAAGTGCGTACCTTGTTTAGAAACTACAATTATTTCTATTTCTCATTCTTCTATAAGGCAAGGGAATTTAAGAAAGCTTCATTAGTTACATAGTTCCTTTTCCCCAAATGATGTTATAACGACCCGATCAGTCATTTTGAGCTCTAGTGCATCATTCAACTGTTTGAGGCTTTGAGTAGGTTCACTTCAGGTATTATGACTTGAACGTGTGGTCGAAATTGAATTTTGGGAAGTTCGGAGTTGATTCAAATGAAAAATTCTCATTTTAGAAGCTTTAAGTTGGAAGAATTCACTAAGGTTTGACTTTTGAGTAAACGACCTCGGAATCAGAATTTGAAGGTTCCAATAGGTTCGTATGATGATTATGGACTTGGATGTATGCCCAGATCGGGTTTTGGATGACCCGGGAGCGTTACAGCGCTTATTGTGAAAAGTTGGCAATTTGGAAAAATTTCATGTAATTCGGTTGAAGTGTATTTTAATGTTATCGATGTCCGTTTGGGATTCCGAGCTTGGGAATATCTCCGTATGGTGATTCTGGTCTTAGGAGCGCGTCCGGATGTGGATTTGGAGGTCCATAGGTCATTTCGGGGTCGTTTGGCGAAAGTTGAAAGTTGAAGGTTTTTGGAAGTTTGACCGGGAGTAGACTTTTGATATCGGGGTCGGATTCCGATTCCGAAAGTGGGACTATGTCCGTAGTGTCAATTATGACTTGTGTGCAAAATTTGAGGTCAATCAGAATTGATTTCATAGATTTCGACATCGAATGTAGAAGTTAGAATTTCTTATTTTCATTAGGCTTGAATTGGGGTGTGATTCATGTTTTTAGCGTTGTTTGATGTGATTTAACGCCTCGACTAAGTCCGTGATATGTTTTGAGACTTGTTGGTATATTCAGACGGGGTCTCGAGGGGCTCGGGTGAGTTTCGGGATGGTTTCGGATAATTTCTAGGCCATTTTTAGTTGTTGGTTTTTGGCTACAACAGTGTGCTATGTGATCGCGTGGAATTGGCCGCGATCACGGTGAGTAAAATTGGAGAAATTGGCCAGTGATACACGATCGCGGAAGACCTTCTACGATCGCGTAGATGAAACTTTCTGCTACACTGACCCGATATTTGAAGCTTATATCGCGCAATCTATAAGAAATTTGGAGATGATCCAAAAATAAAAGTTGTAGTTCTTTGTGTCTAATTTTCAGAAAATTAAACCATTTAGCATTTGGAGTTGTGTACAAAACGTTATGGTTAGTACACGATAGGTTGTCCGGGAAGATGTTTAGAAATCACAAAGAAGAAATTTGTGTTGCACAGGGCTAACTTTGGCAGCTTATATCTCGAAATCTATAAGGAAATGAGCGATGACCAAAACATGAAATTTATAGATCTTGGTGTTTAGTTTTCAGAAAATTAGACCATTGGAGTTTTATACAAAAAGTTATGACCATTATATACTAGAGGTTGTCCGGAAGAGTTGGAGAAGGTTGTTGGAAAAATTTGTTCTTCGCGATCTCGGAAGAATGGACGCGATCTCATAGAGTAAAAAAATACTGGAAAAATTTTGTGCTTCGCGATCACGGGAGTTTGGCCGCGATCTCATAGGGTAAATGACTGGGTAGCATATTTAAGTTCTGAACCCATTTTCCATTTTTAACGATTTGGAGCTCGGGAAAGGGCGATATTTGAGATATTTTCAAGGGAAAACATTGGGGTAAGTGTTACTTATTCTATATTGATTATATTTCATGATTTCATACTTAATTAAATCATGAATCCGTGAATTAATGGAACAACAATATGTTTTTTATAAAATCTTCCAAAAATGTAAAATGAAGATTTGAAAGGCAATCCAATGTCGGAATTTGATAATTTTTGTATGGTTGGAATCGTCTCGGAATGGGAGTTCGGACTTGGTAAGTTTTTCCAAGATTTGAGACGTAGGTCCTAGTTTTGAATTTTGAGATGAATTTCGGATTTTTATTCGGAAGATTAATAATTTCATATGGAATTAATTCCTACGATTAGTGTTGAGTATATTGAATTGTTTGTGACTAGATTTGAAGCTTTCAGACACCAATCCGCGAGGAAAAGGTTTATTGCAATCTTGAATTTGGTTGCGAAGCGAGGTAAGTCTCCTGTCTAACTCTATGAGGGAAAAACTACCCCTAGGTGTTGTAATTGATATTAGCTACTTGTTGCGGGGGCTACGTACACACGAGGTGATGAGAGTCCGTACATAGCTACATTCATGTTATTGTCCGGGTAGACTCAGGTTCACGGCATGTTATAATTGTACTAGAGTTATCTCTTGCTTATTAAATTCTTTTACTTCGCATTACTACTTGATACTAGACAGGCGTTGAGTGATAGACTTGCTATTGTAGAGATTTGACGAGTTTCATGATTAGCCACGGAATAATTGTACTCCTCTACGAATTTCTCATGCGTTATGCGTTCTCATCGAAAGGTTTCCTCAAAACTCCTTATAACTCACATGTCCCTTCGTGAGTGGGGCCAAAGACCCATCAAAGCTTCTTATTCTAATGCACGAGGTGCATGGAGGCTTCGGTTTTGGGGAGAGGAATGGAGGAGGAACATCATTGTTGGACTTCGCTAAGGCTTTTGGGTTGGTGATTGCGAACTCTAGATTTCAGAAGAGAGAAGGGCATTTGGTTACTTTTCAAAATGCGGTGGCGAAGACCCAAATTGACTATCTCCTCCTCGGGAGGTGTGACAGAGGGTTGTGCAAAGATTGCAAGGTGATTTCGGGTGAGATACTCGCGACGCAGCATAGGCTCTTGGTGATGGACGTTGGTATTATGTTAAAGAGGAGGAAAAGGTCTACTCGAGTAAGACCGAGAATCAGGTGGGGAGCCTTAACTAAGGATAAAGCCCAAGCGTTGGAGGGGCGGTTGTCGGCTATGGGAGCTTGGAGGAGTAGTGGTGACGCGAGAACTATGTGGTCAGCGACAGCAGACTATATTAGGGAGGCTGCGAGAGAGGTGTTAGGGGTCTCGACGGGCGTATCTGGTGGGCACAAAGGAGACTGGTGGTAGAATGAAGTGGTCCAAGGTAAAGTGGAAGCAAAGAAGGCGGTGTACTTGAAGTTAGTGGGGAGCATAGGTGAGGAGGAGAGGCGAGTATGCATGGAGAGGTATAAGGCAGCTAAGAAGGAGGCTAAGTTGGAGGTCACAGAGGCTAAGACAACGGCTTATGGTCGTATGTACGAGGAACTGGGGAAAAAAGTGGGGAAAATAAGTTATTCCGGTTGGCCAAGTTGAGAGAGAGGAAGGCTCGGGATTTGGACCAAGTGAGATGCATCAAGGACGAAGATGGTAGAGTATTGATGGAAGATGCCCAGATTAAGAGGAGATGGCAGACTTACTTTCATAAACTTCTGAATGAAGAAGGGGATCGGGATATTGTGCTAGGCAAATTGGAGCATTCCGAGAGTCACCGTGACTTTGGGTACTGCAGGCGTATCGAGGTTGAGGAGGTCGTAGGAGCTATGCGTAAGATGAGTAGGGGCAGAGCGACCGGGCCAGACGAGATTCTGGTGGAATTTTGGAAGTGTGGGGGGAGAGCAGGTTTGGAGTGGTTGACTAGGTTGTTTAATATCATTTTTAAGGGGAAGAACATGCAGGATGAGTGGAGGTGGAGTACGGTGGTTCCATTATATAAGAACAAAGGTGATATCCAGAGTTGTAATAATTATAGGGGTATCAAATTACTGAGTCATACCATGAAAGTGTGGGAGAGGGTGATTGAAGCGAGGGTGAGGATGACAATGTCTGTATCCGACAACCAGTTCGGGTTCATGCTGGGTCGTTCGACTACATAAGCTATACACCTTGTTAGAAGGTTGGTGGAACTATACAGAGAGAGGAAGAAGGATCTGCACATGGTGTTTATTGACCAAGAGAAAGCGTATGACAAGGTTCCTAGAGAAATTCTCTGTAGATGCCTAGAGGCAAAAGGTGTGTCGGCTCCCTACATTATGGCGATTAAGGACATGTATGATGGGGCTAAGACTCGGGTTAGGACAGTAGGAAGCGACTCTGAGCATCTTTCGATTGTAATGGGGTTACACCAAGGTTCTGCCCTCAGTCCGTTCTTATTCGCCCTGGTGATGGACGCGTTAGCACGCCATATTCAAGGGGATGTGCCATGGTGTATGTTATTCTCCGATGACATAGTTCTGATTGATGAATCGCGAGCCAGTGTTAACGAGAGGCTGGAGATTTGGAGACAGGCTCTTGAGTCTAAGGGTTTCAAGCTGAGAAGGACGAAGACGGAATACCTGGAGTGTAAGTTCAGCGCTGAGCCAGGGGAAGAGGGCGTGAATGTGAGGCTTGATTCGCAGGTCATCCCGAGTAGAGGCAGCTTAAAGTACCTTGGTTCGGTTATCCGGGGGGAGATCGACGAGGATGTCACACATCGTATTGGGGTAGGATGGATGAAGTGGAGGTTAGCATCTGGAGTCTTGTGTGACAAGAGAGTGTCACTGATACTCAGAGGTAAGTTTTATAAAGCGGTGGTTAGACCTGCTATGATGTGTGGGGCTGAGTGTTGGCCCGTTAAGAACTCACATATCCAGAAGATGAAAGTGACAGAAATGAGGATGTTGCGGTGGATGTGCGGGCACACTAGGATAGATAAGATTAGGAATGATGATAACCGGGAGAAGGTGCATGTGGCTCCCATTGATGACAAGATGCGGGAAGCGAGGCTTAGATGGTTCAGACATGTTCAGAGGAGAAGCCCAGATGCTCCGGTACGGAGGTGTGAGCAGCTGGTTGTGGATGGCACGAGAAGAGGTAGAGAGCGACCTAAAAAGTATTGAGGATAGGTGATCATGCAGGATATGGCGAGGCTCCAGATTTCCGAGGACATGACACTTGATAGGAAGATGTGGAGGTCGAGTATTAGGGTTGTAGGTTAGGAGGTAGTTGAGTCGTGCCTTACTTCGTACCATTGTGGGACTAGCCATGTAGGGTTTTTGTCTAAGATAGTTATTGGCAATGTTGTGGCTTACTATTTCACTTTTCAGTGCATGTCCTATTTACTAGCTATCGCTTTTGCTTTGCATCTTTCTTCTAGATTTCATGGTGTTCCTATTTTTCTTATGATTGTTGTGGTGATACTAATATTTACTAATATTGTCTCCCTTTGCTTTAAATCTTTCTTCTCGATTTCATGGTGTTCCTATTTATCCTATGATTGTTGTTGTGATACTAATATTGTTTCCTTTTTGTCATTTTGTCATTTTATCTTTTTATTTTTTTTTAGCCGAGGGTCTTTCGGAAACAGTCTTTCTACTCCTTCGGGGTAGGGGTAAGGTCTGCGTACACACTACCCTCCCCAGACCCCATTAGTGGAATTTTACTGGGTTGTTGTTGTTGTTGTTTCTAGTTGATGCTCATGCGCTTGTGACACCGGATTTTGGGGGTGCTTATGGGTTGTTCCTTATTATAGTTGTGAAAACATTATCATTTACCCTGTAAATTCTATTTCTTACTATTTAATTGATGGAAATTATGATTTCAAAAATACTAAAATGAGTAATTAAGTCAATCATCCACTGTTGGCTTGTCTGACGGCGGTGCTAGGCGCCATCACAACTTTTAGTGGATTTTGGGTCGTGATAGATGCATTGAAGAATTTTGTATGGACTTACTGCTCTATTTTGATATATATACTCTACTTACATTGACTCTGGATAAAGACTTAAGATATGAACACTTATTTTCGTCTTAAGTGTAGTAAAGTCTTCTCTCGGATCCTCACCCCTTATTGCATATGTTTATTCTATATTGCTAGATACCTAATTGGAAGTTCCATTGTGGTTGATGCAGCATACGAACGCAGGAATCTACTTAATGATTCAGTTCAGCAGCTCTCGCTACCAATGTAGAAAAGACAGAAATGTACGAGCAGAGCAGGAGCTCCTCGTGACAAGCTTTAAGGTGTATCAAGTATAAAGACATTGTTGCGTGTGTTCTTGTTATGTTTTATAGGGCGGCTCATTGTTTGAATTAAGAATGGGTTCTGAATTCGATTTCTTAAATGATGTTCTTTTCATGTTGTTGCATGTGTTATGTTAGTTATGTTTCCTTGGGTGTTTCACGCAGATTTTTCATGTGCAGTATGCTGTGCTTGGCCAAGTTTGCCAGAGAGCTTCTTTTTTTACTTTTTCATGTTTGTATTTTGTGGAGATTAGTTGGCACCTGTGAGTTTGAATATGTTGTTCTGCTAAAACTTTGGGTTGCACGTTAAATGTACCAACCAATTCAGTCACATATCTTTTTATGCGTTTGTCAATGATCCACCTGAAGAAATTAATTTGTGATAATCAACTATATCGTGTATGTGCCCGCTCTCATCTAGTCTAGTAACTATATAATAAGTGAATGTTTTGGTACGATGAAGGGTAGAATAGTAATTGTGAATTGTATTATGGGCAAAATTGGTATTCTTCGGTTAGTCATTTCAGAAAAACTTCTGTTCTAACACGTATTCCATTTGTGTCACTTCCCCTGTTCTCTTTCTCTATGATTTCATATTCTTAGATATATCGTCTCATCTCAATCCTAGGAAGTAAAATGGTAAATCTTCCTATCATACTGCTCTTTCTCTCAACTCTTATGGGTTTCGTTCCAAAAGTTTTCCGTCTTGGTTGAAGTTTGTCTATGGCGTCTATATTTTTGAATTCTGGTAAATTCTTTTTTCTTTTTTTTTTTCTGCACCTGTTTCTGGTGGGTATTTGTTAATTTTGTTTTTTCTACTCTCTTGCTGGGTTCTATAGATGCATGTGTGTTGGCTAGGATACGGAATTGACAAAAGATCTAATTTTTTGTCAGAAAATTAATTCACTCATCAACTTCTATTTTATCTGCTGAAAATTCATGTTTTGATTTTTTCCATTTTTAATTTAGAATTTTTTGTTGTTCCTACGCTTGTATGCATGTGAATTTTCTCTTAAAATAGCTCATGGTTGCCAGTGATTTGTTTGATTCTCTCCAAATAGTAGCCAATGCTTTATGTATTTGCTACTTTACCATCATTCACTTTTTTTGTGAAGCAGAGATGGGATCCATTCTTTGTCGTCTCAGGTGTGGGTCCTTTTTGTGCATTTGTTGCCGTTATCTTTTCTGGTGAGTATTATTTGGTGAAATATTGGCTTCTTTATCTTTGGTTTCTTCTATGAATAGTTTGTCCATTATATTTTTTCTGTATTTTGTTCAATGAATACACATAAAGAGTGGAATTGGACAAACTAAAATTGAAATTAGGGTGATTTACAGTTCTTATGTTTAAAAGGCATTTCTATTAGAGCCAGAATATTTTATGTATAATTGGGTCAAACTTGGGCAAGAATACATAAGTTTCTTTCTTCCTTTGGTAATTGCACATTCTAGAAACTGTTTCACTCTTCCGTAACTCTATCCTCTTCTTTCTCTCTCAATTTTGATTTGAGTATTTGGCTCTAGCGATTCAGTATTTTCGACCGGCAAGCACGTAATTTTTGACCCGCTTAGTTTTAGTATTCCTGGTATTTTTAAAATATTTACTTGAATTATTTTAATTGGTTTTTAGTTTACTCTTATTTTTAATTTTAGAATATAAATTTGAAAACACATAAAATAGTTTCATTATATATTTTCTTATTTTTACTTAGGGTCATTAGTATTTTTATAGTGATATTAGTTTAATTATACCATGATTCTAACTTACTTTTCTCTACTTTTATTTTAGTATAATCCTTGAAAATACAAAAATAGTTACACTTTATATTATGGTTTACCTTAATTTAGTTCTTTATTTTTATTCCTTATTAGTATTTTATAATACTCTTATTTTTATCCAAAGCAAGAATGATTTTGGGTTTGTTGCTTTGTTTGGGTTTGAATTAGATAAAGTTGGTCCAATTTTAAGAATTTCAGCAGCCCAGTTCTCTCTTACCGAGTCCCTCCCCCATCAGCCCCAATCTCTTAACCCGCCTACTCGACCCGTCTAAACACTTTGACCCGCCCCATTTTTCATTCTTTAATCTCAGCCATCCAAGCACTTCTAATCCAACAGCTCACATGTTTTCCTTATACCAAATATAAACCAAATTATAACACACAAACCCTAATCAGCCTAAATCAGCCGCACCACCTAACCTGCCGCCGCCATCACGCCACAACTCAAACTCACTAAATCGGCCGAGTTAACTCATGATCCCTCCTCTCTCCCTCTTTCACGTCACCAAAATCCCAACAAACTCTGACAATCGAATATGCCTCACGCTTTTTTCCATCCTTTTCGCCTTTCTCTTGAACAAATCGGAACCCTTGATAAATCTTAGAAAAATGGAGGGCCTTTGGATTAATGTTTTTGATCCAAGATCTTCCACTTCTCTGGAATTTATCCATTTATTCAAAAAAGGATTTCGGATTTTTGGTTTGGGGCCCACACGAGATTTCTTGGAGGAGAGGAATAGAAACTTCGAGAGTTCTTGTAAATTCTCTCATTTTCGGGCTTTTTTGGGCAGAGGGAAATTGAGACAAAAGTTTCGAGAAAAATTTCGGACAAAAATTAGGGGAAGAACTAGGGTTTTGGTTTTTGCTTTTTGATCTTCCTCTTCTGATTTTCCATTCGAGCTCTTTCAAAAATTTAGAAGGAAAAAAAGATACAGTTCGTTCCAGTTCCAGTTCCAGTTTACTTTAAAAGTCGAAAATACAAAAAAAGAAGCTTAGTCTCTCCCATTTGATTTTGGTTTCAAATTATGGAGTTTGTTTGAGGCATTAGAGTTTGCTCCAAAGTTTCTGTTTCTGCCTTTTCTGGTTTCAATTGGAGTTGGTGTAGTTCTGCTCGTATGGAGCTTGTTCGAGTGATGGAGGTGCCGATCGAGGTTCGTTCGTGGCTCTTATTTCTTGTTGCTGTATTGTCGCCTTTTGAACTTCCGTTGCTGCAATCATGTATATCATTTTTCAAACAGCAAATCAATTAAGGAATTATTTTCAAGGTCTATCTCTTTTCTCCTTACTCTTACCATGTCTTTAGTGTTGATTATTATGTGTGATAGAATCGTGTTTGAGGGAATTTGAATTCATTACTGGTTTCGAGTGGATCTGTCTGGTTTAGATGCGCAGGATTGCAGTTTGATTTGGTATTTGACTGCTTGAAGTTTTACACATATGTAGCCTATTTGGTTAATCTTCTTGTTTTAAACTCGTTATTTGAAGCTGTCCTATTTTATTTGTTGATTAATGACTGTTCATGCCTCTTGGATAAGGTTTGAATTGGTTTTGGCTTTCATTTTAAGGATTTTAAAAGATAATCTAAAGTTCCACGACTTGAGTTCAAAGTCGGAATTTGTATTAATTGTTATGTTTTGAGGTGAAAAGTTGAGACCCGTCGATTGTCGTGCTCCAACTAGTTTGTCCATGGATTGCTCTTGTTTTGCACTTGTTTTGATGTTGGTCGCACGAGCATTTGTGAGTAAACTGAATATGGAGTGTGTTTAAAAGGTTTATTTAGTCTCATTAAAAGTTGTAAGTTTGATAATTTCACTGTGCTTGCTTGAAAGTTGATAAATGATCGTTGGAATTTAGAGTCTGAGTCAAAAGTGCCATGTAGCCTGTTTCATCCATTCTTTTAGCGTAATCTGGTTTTGTTTCTCATGTGTAAATGTTGGAGTATTTGTTCTTGTCAAATGGTTTAAAGCTCTTAAAAATGAGTGCCCAGCATGACATTTTTCTTCTTTAGCCGTTCTTTTAAAAGTTCTTTGATACTGTTTGGTTAAAGATATTCTCTAGTCCTTTAAAACATATGTTGGTTCTGGGTCCTGTTTACTGCTTCTAAATACCTGCTGTCACTTAATTGTTTTCATGTGCTTGAATGTCACTAGTTGTTTGGCACACTAAATTGCCATGCCATCCTGCTGTTTTTGATTGATTTGTTTAGATGCCTATTGTGGTGAATTCGAGTCACATAATTAGTCTTGGCCTTTAGGATAAAAAGGAGGCAGTTTTAAACTCACTCAATGAAAGGTTCGGATCAGTGGTCTAAAAGGCGTGGGCGTAAGGCGAGGCGTTTTACATATGCCTCAGCGGGGCGTAAGCCCAATAGGTATTTAGTTTTTAATATTTTATAAAATAATATAATGACAGTAAATATTTATAAACAGGTAAAATTGTATAAATATTGAAGAAAACTATATATATGTGCGCTCCATCCCCACAAAAAACTAATCAAAACAATCTATTATACGTTACTTACAAGCACAAGTAATTTGAGTCAAAGAATAAAGTTTTCTATATGGGGGAACAAAAATGATGATTAACCTGCAATTTGAACTTTGAATTTGCTGCTATGAAGAAGAATGTAGTTCTCTTTGTATTTGTAAAAAAATTTAAATATTCGTTGCTTTTGGGATATATTAGCAGACTAGCGGACAAGATAAAAAATTGGGAAAATCATGAATTAGGGCTTAAATCAATTAAAAAGGTCTTTACTTTTAAATTTAATACTTTTGAGTTCCTTTTTAAACCTTTTGAGTAATTATCAAACTGACTTTTGAGAATTTGGGTATTATATGAAGAACTAATTCAACAAATTTTGTTTTAATTTGAAAAAGTCTCTGGGGCTTACTCCTTACTAAAAAAACGCACCCCGAACGCCCGGGCGTACGCCTCTTGAGACTTTCGTCCCACACCATCGCCCGGGGCGTTTTTGGTATGCCTCGCCCCGGGCTCGCCCCAGAAACGCCTTTTAAAACAGAGGTTCAGATATGATACAATTGAGAAGCTAAAATTGGGGGTGGTGCAGTAGTCTTTAAATGGTTCTTCTTATTGGTTTTAATTCACATTTCCTTATTCTACTAGTATTTTAGTTTAGTTCTCATCTTCTTTAAGTGGCTTGGATGTTATGTGCTAGATGCCTTATTCTGTTGATTGCTTTTAGTTGGATATGAAATTATTTGAATGAACGTTGATTGATATGGGCCGTGGGGATTAGCTATTAAATCTTGACTTGCATGATCAGGAATTGGGCTGGGTTAAATACATGAACAAAGAACATGAGCATGAAATAAGTTTCCTTTTTTCTACTTTTTTTTTATTTTTTTATTATATTATTCCGCTAGTAGCATATTTAGGCCGACCACACCTGAGTAGACAAACTTTAGGTCTTTTCTTTTACTCAAGGTGAGAGGTTGTCCCTTTAGTTTATTATTTATCCGGGGAATGCCCGTAGTACATGTAATTGGAGGCCAAAGACGGGACGACACTGAAGAGGCGTAGGATTTTTGTTTTTATGTTTCTCTTATTTTCTTTTTCAGGTGGGGACAACCTTGAACCTTCTTTGTGTTTGTTTTTTTCCTTTTTGTGTGTTTTACCTCAATTAGAGTATTGTTAAAAGCCAATTAGATCAAGTATGCAACCGTACTAGGTACGGGACTCGGGAACGCCTAACACCTTCTTCCGAGTCGAATGAACCCCCTTTCTCGGAATTTCTGTTGCAGACTATGTTTAAGAGTCAAAACGTATTTTAAAAGGAAAAATTATTTTTTGTTAAAACGGTGACTTGGCACACCGAAACCAAATGTCAAGTGGCTACTCTCAAAGTCCTTTGAAACACAATTTTTTGGCACTTTCAATTTAAAAACCCTTTTGATCTTCAAAAACCACTTTATTATTTATTTTAAAGAGGGTTAGGGTGAAAAAAGGGGTGTGACATGACGAACATGTAAGCAGTATTTTTTTGAGGATTTGCGTCTTTATCTTCAAATTCTATACGCTATATTTGTCGTGTCATCGCTGACTCTAGAAGGTACATAAACTTCTAATGGCTATTCTGGAATTACATGTGTCTTTGGCTCTTTTCATTAATTGATTATGCAATGCACGCTCTCTTTTTAATATTCCAAATTGCCTCAATGGACATTCTCTGACCCCCACAGTTAAGAAACCCAAATTTATTGAAAGCTATTGTGTTATGTGTAGAGTTCTTGAGCCTTTCTCGCTTTTGTTAACTGATTTTGCACATACATGTATTTATTGACTATTTTGTGTCGATTTTTTAGCAGTCAATGGTATTAAGAAGAACTCAATGAGAATAGAGAAGGGCTTTGTGAACAAAATTATTGTAAGGTTAGTAATGAATTTATGTTCTGTCAACTATTTTGGTTACCTTTCAGCTTACTTTTTTCCAACATTAGAGCTTGAAAAAATGATTTACATGCTTTTTTTTCTCTAAAATGCAACAGCAAGGCAGTTTATTGTAATTTTGGCCTGACTATATTTGTAATATAATACTTATTTCTTGATGGTGAAGCTTTGAGTTTGGATCTGTTGCCTTCTGCATCTTGTAGACTTGTGAAGTTTCGATTTTCATAGTGGAGACTTATTCTGTATGGCAGTAAAACTTTTATAATCAAGTCAAGTCGTTCATAATTTCGACTTAGAAGTTGTTTACATCTGTTTTATACTATTGCGAACACGGTTCTCAAGATGGAGCTAGAACAAATAAAGAAATATAGTCTCTGAGTTGATTCCGTTTGAGTCGAAACTGAATTTCACAAGTTATGTGATCAAATTAAAAATTGGTTTCAAAGTAGAAGTTGTTAGAATATTAAAAATTAAAATATAACCCCTTTCTAACCTATTGACCATTAATCACCAATTCATTTGAAATAAGCGAGCATGTGTTCTTTTTGTAGGATTGAATATAGTTGCTGGTGTTGGTGAAATACACAAATAAAGAGACTACGGTTTTTCTATGAGTACTTTTGCCACCAGTGAAGGCCATTGCAGGATCTGCTATCAAAATTTGCTTACATCCTCTCTATTGTTTTCCTCCAGGGCATTAGGCCATTAACAGAGCTCGACAATCCAATCTATAAAGGATGATTACTTCATGTTATGCCAGCAAACCAGAAATTTTCTATAGAGAAAACAGAGTGTGTGTGTGTGTGTACGTACTCTTTCCAATGTTCTTATCCATCTAAATTTTGAGTATTATTTTTCAAATCAAATTTCTTGTGATTTCTTTACATAATGAAAATAAAATAGAATGTAGGAGGGGAATCAAATTACAGGGTTTTTGTTTGCAAATGGTGTATTATAAGCCTCAAAATCATTTAGAGAGTACAATTATAACTAATTAAGTAAGATACCATTCATACATCTCCAAGATTACAATGAAGAAAAATAAATAGATCAACTTAGCTTCAAACTAATAACTCGGAAAATAAGAAAATTACCACATTGAAAAGCGCCAATAAAAAAAATATCAATCACATTATTAGAATGATGGTGCAACCCAAGTTGGCGGGCAAATACGACTTAGGGAGAATCCAGGATAAAAAGATTTAATTTTTCCACTTTCAAGATCGTAAGCCCGCATATCTCTTCCGCCCCCTCCGTTCAATGTACTATAGAAATCAGTCCAATCATTTTACCCTTATAGTTAGTATTTGAGACCGATAACTCCACCAACTACATTAGATCTGTCGATTTTAATATTAGTCCAGTTGAGATCTCCAGGTCGCCAAAAACCCAAACAATTTTTATATCCATAAAAAGAAACCACTAATATATAATCTGATGTAAGAGAAGGGCTAGCAGATAACACAGTTTGGTCAATGCATGGATATCCTCCATCTGTATCGTCGCAATCAAAAGCCAATAAGGCCTGTTGCGGAGGAAGTTGGATTAGGGTACGGGAAAAAGGATGCAACAAGTTTACCTCTCCGGTGTATGACGCGGTACAGATCCATCCCTCTGATATAAAACACTGTCGCCCTCTAGCTTCGGGGAGAAATATACGCAAAACTTTCTTCTTGGAAAGAGAGTAAAATTCTCGATTATCATTGTCTTTATCAGCCAGCATTAGCAGCGGAACTTGGGGCGAAACACATCAAAGTTTTCCTTTGTAACAACAGTTCGCCAAGAGGAAGAAACAGCACCAAAAGCAATGAAATCTTCAATCACTTTAACACGCTTTGCAATCAGAGCAAGGAGGCCGTGTGGTAGTTCTGCGAAGGAACGAGGCTGTAATACTAATACAGGTTTTCAAGGGAAGGGAAAAAAAGAAGGCAACGTCTGTTATATATATATATAGGTGGTGTAACAAAAGGCATATTATATTCCGATTTTGACTAGAACTTGGAATGGATTTAAGTTAGAACCTACGAAGTTAAAATCCTTATTTTCGTCCATAAAGTTTCACTTCGAAGAGGTGTACCATACGTAGTACAATACTTTTTAAGAACAATCAAGCTATAAGATAAATGCAATAACACGAGTTTAAATTACATAATTGTTATTTGTAACTAAGTTATTTCTATTTTATTTTATTTTGATAACCGCGGTGTCTGGGCAAGCTTGAACTCGACTAATTCCATAAGATACCTGCCACCAGCAACAAATATCAGGTAACTCTATCCACAAGACTTGGATCAATGAGAAAAAATCACTTAATATTTTTTGCCTCCGCTAGGTTTTGAACTTCAGATCTCATGGTTCTCACCTAAGTTATTCCTACTATACAAATATGATTTCTCATCGTATCTCACCTAGTACTTCTTTATAGACACCGATCTTAATATGATTTAACCTAGCTTGAATTTAGTGTCACTATTATCGTAAATTTTGGAACAACGGATAGTACTTGACCAACTACAAAAATCATTAGTTGAGCCAACAAAAGCTGTTCAAAGTGCAAGTTTAATAACATGGCGTGCATTAAAAATATGCTGTGTTATTGTGGCAATTCTTATAGACATGATAATGAATCCCAAAAGTCCCAGTACTGATAGTACTAAGATTTACTTGGAAATAGGCTGCTAGTTCAGCTCTTGGATTATCAAAGGCAATTTTTTCTGCAACAATTGATGAAAGCACTCAAAAATGACAAGCGAAAATTGTCCAAAAATAAACGAGAGAGAACACAAAATCACTCCGCTTTGGCTGCATTCTGCTGCAAATATCTGCAGGGAAAAGAGAGACTAAAAGTATCAGATGAAAAGCATACAACAAACCAATGAAATTTCACTAGTGGGGTCTGGGGAGGGCAGTGTGTACGCAAACCTTACCCCTGCCCCGAGGGGTAGAGAGGCGGTTTCCGATAGACCATCGGCTCAAGAAGACGAAAAGAGACAATATATGAATATCATCAATAAAAACCTTAGAAAGAAATAACAGCATCACAAGAACATAGATAAAAAGCAAAACAATAACCAGTAGATAAAGCCGACACTAAGAGGAACGAAAGAGTAATGTGAACTCAACATTAACCACTAACAGTCTAAGACAAAATCCTAACAGACTAGCTTCACTGGCGCGCCGTAGAGATATGCATAACTACCTCCTAACCTACGACCCTAATGCTCGATCTCCACAACTTCCTGTCCAGACAAAAAGCATATGATGCAAAATTTTATTTGATTGTAATTGTAAACACAAGCTTCAAAACCACAACACAGTCCTCAAATTCTCTAGGTTCGCACAAATATTTAAGTAACTATAACAACTACCCAAAAAGAACCACTGATTCCCTTCCCTCCCAGATGAGAGAAAGAGGGAGGGGATTGCGTGTTATGGAGTAGGTTGCTATGCTAGCTCAAAGAAGCAGACTAAGCATCAATTTAGTTTTCCACATCTGCCAACTATTAATACTTCTACAACACCTCAATGCCAAACTAATTGGGATGATTGGTTATATGAATCCTCATTGACCATGTTACTTCCATTTATACTCATCTCGGGCCAGTATTATATAAAAATAATAATAAAACTAAAAAAGGTACTAGAAGTTCTTTATATTTTCTAAAGACATATAAATTTCACTCCTCAAAAAGCATGGACGTAAACATGTTTCTCAGCCAATAGGGTATCTCCTATATAAAACTGTCGGTATTTTTGAAAGCAAACTAGAACTTTGAGCATGTTGTCGAGAACTGTGATTCCTGACGGTGCAAGTGCTCATGGGCAAAAAATCAGATGTGTGGATGAAAACTTTTGGGGTAAGAATTCCCAGCCTCCCTCCACTTTTCCTCAACCTCCTCTTTTAATTTTTTTAACCAAATTAGGGAAATAATTCTCAGCCCTCCAGCTCCGTCTGGCTATGGACTATGGACTATGGAACACTTTCAGTGGTGGAAGTACTGGAGAATAAAGACCGGACAGTGAGAGGGTTACCTAAAGCATAAATCTTTATCAACCATTTACCCTCCATTGACTGTATTATCTTTTAGGAATACTGTTGAGGGAAGTGTAAGTCTATATCATGCGCAGAGGCAAAATGAAATCAGAAGGTAACAGAATGTTCCACTCTTTTAAGAGCAATTGATCACTTACCCTTGACTTTTTGCCCAACGTGATAGTTGATAGAGTTGCACCGATTCATTCGAGGCATGGCATGCCAGAAGAAGATAATTCCGAGGCTGTACCATCCATGCAAATCTCATGAACAATGCAGAATACACACACATTGCTGCAACACCAGAAGGAAGAGAAAGGATGAGGGCCTATATCATTTCAAGTCGACGTTCAATTAAGTACAAATTTTCTACCTGAGGTCATGTTGCCTGATATCATCTCTGGTGGTTTCTGTGTGTCGACCAGTCCCTGCAAAGTACATCAATGCAACTCAGTAGAAAGGCATACCGAAATGACAACTCAGTAGACAATAGCAGAATTTAAATTTTGTAGTGGATAGGCATACCGCAATGACAAATCCCCAGTTGGCTACAGGACCCCAAAAGTGAGTTGTCTTAGGACCAACAGGGCTGTTCAAAAATGCCTTGAATGCAGCCATGTGTGACGAGCTATATGAAATATCCTGCAATTTTTAAATAACAACAATTGAGACGTAAGCCTATGACAATAGTTAGTATTAGATTGAGTATTGCCAGAAGTGTCGAACACTAGATATCCTGTTAATAATTGGATACGACTAATATAGCAGCAGGCAGCAGCCGAGATAACACATAGCGTTCTGAAAGGGGTAAAGTTAAACACATTTACATTTCTGTGACCTGTCAGGAATTAACAATAAGCACTGCGAAACCACCTCATCATCATTCACCATCATCACAATTACTACTACGCCTCAATCCTAAGCAAGTTGGGGTCATTGCAAGACCACCACCAATGGACAAAATTTTAATTTACCAAATACGAGATTGCAGACAATATCATATAGGAATTTCAAGCTTCTACCACTAAGAATGTATCAATCTTTTAGATGCAATATCCAAAGAATCGAGCCTTTTATATTCTTCAATCATGTTCAATAAATAAAGAAAAAAGCAGCATATGGTGGTATTCGCATTTCCTATAGAACCGCTCCAACCCCAATTTACAACCCACTACATTTCAAATGATATATAGTTTTAGGCAATCTTCTAACTTGTAATCAAAACCAAAACCAAAAAGATGCTTTGGTTAGAGGTATGAATTACTCATGCTTCTAATACCCTCAAATTCTCTTACTCACAATCCCACGTGTTTATTCCACTGCTTCTGATTTTCTTTTTGATATAGTATTCCGGTGCTTCTAATTTGAACATAGGGCACAGCTATTTAAGAGAGAGGATATGAAATCATAATATTGGTATAGAGCTATTTATTTTTATTTTTTTGAGAATAAGGTATAGAGCTGTTTATGTAAAAGAGAAGAGGCTATTGACTTTCTTATGATTTTCAGGTGAGTTTCTTCTTGGAAGGTAGATTGATTTGTCGAGAGAGTTAAAGAAAATAGCAAAAATGATCTTAATGTGTCATTTAAGGCAAATATCTTGCAAGTAATTAGCTGCTCTTTCACCAGCTCATCCAGCACCTACCACAGTCACTTGAACCCCTTCCCGGTCAAGATCACCACCTAATTAAAAACCACCTCCGCAACCACTAGCTTCCATCTTCAACTCTAGTAAAAGACTAAAATCCTATCCACCACGAACAAACTACCAACCATACCCACGTAGTAGTGAACAAGTACCATCTTTAACATAGCAAAACATTCGCAAATTCACAATTTCGCAATCAAAATAAAATTTTATTACTTCAAAACTCCACACACATCGTTGGCTATTTGCATATCAATCAATTACTAAACTTAGCCTCAATCCTAAACTGTTTGGCGTCCGCTACATCCATTCCACTATATTTGCAAGCCGAAGGGTGGTCAGTTGAACACCCTTCGCCGGAAAATTATACTGCGTATAGAGGTCAAATATTTCTTTTTATACACACCTTAGCAGAATTACTGACTTCACCACTGTAATATTTGGGCTCATTTTATTCTTCCCATTTGCAACCAAGAAACATAAAAATCAAAAATTGAGCAAAAACATTGTCCCCTCCCCCCCCCCCCAAAACCCGCCCAATCCAGGATTCTGTGGAAAAACTGTTACTTATATGGGGTGCTTTCTTTTCGCAAATTAACCTAATAATATTCGGTTTATAATTCATAAAAATCATATCCAAACAAAAAGAGATTGTATCTTTCTGTCATCAGAAAAACAGAAATGCAAACATTAGATTAAAATATCCAGAAAATTCAAACACCCTTTATTTGTAAATTGATTTTACATCTAAAAATATGACAAAGATTGTACCTTTATGGAAGATCTGAAACTGAAGGATGGTTCTAACAGTGACTTCGATTGGCGATTGTGTTATGATTGCAAAGTGGTACTTTAGTAGTTTGGTTGGTAGTCGTCAAACTGGGGAGAATAATATTTGGATGCTGTTAGGAACATTGTAACTTCGGTGGTCTTCACTTCCTTTAATGACACGTTTTATTGACTTACTCCATTATGCCGATTATAATACCAAAATTAAATAATGACGAACTTATTAATAAATATATTTTTATTAATTTATGTTTGGTTCATTGAACTAAAAGTGAGATAAACGGAATTTTAATAAATAGATAAACTCTGATAAATTTTTATTTTCAATTTTAACTTCAGCTTTTAAACAGGTTTTTGGGACAACAGATTTGGAGCATGGCGAGTGTGGCATAAAAATAATAATGCTACATTATAGTATTAACAACCCTGGGGTTGCTTATACCGGAGTAAGAATTCAACCGAAATAATCTTATATTTATCTCGAGATTATTATTCATTATCCTTGTAACCAGAGACCACTTTAATAGTTTTCAAATAGTGTGATTAGTGGCGAAGCCAAAAAAAATTTCAAGTGTGTAGAAACTCGAAAGAAGTGAAAAATAATTCCCGACAAAGGGTGTTCAATATATATTATATACCTCTAAAATCTAATATTTATCTATATATACAATGTAATTTTTCGACGAAAAGTGGTCAACTGACCACCCTTAGGACAATGTGGCTTAGCCCCTAGTGTGATCTCTTGTCTACATGTTGGGATTTTTCTTCAACATTTTACTGAGTTAATAACTGCATAGTAAAAGTTATGGAGTCACTAATCTTCGAGCTAGTATTGTGAATTTTAATCTTTTAATCACTAGATTGTTTTTTAGACAAATATTTGAATTTCAAAAGGGTATTATGAAGCCTAGTTTTCCTTCTTTAAAACTTAGCATAATATAATATAGTACTAAGAGTAGTAGCAGTAGTATAGAGGTTTTGCTATTAAAGTTATTTTTTTCTTATGGTGTACGGAACAAGCATCTTTTCTCTTCATATTTTATAGTATAATATCCTAGTTTAATTGCCAAACAAAAGAATAAGTTTAAGAATTCAATAATTCAAAGTAGTGAACTCTTTAAGACTGCAGCAGATGTGATCTTTAGTTTTTATAAAGATAGATCTATAGGCTCTCTTAGTATATTTTTGTTTGCTTAAAAAAAAAAAGGACAGTCCGGTGCACTAAGCTCCCGCTATACGTGGGGTCCGCACAAAGACAGAACCACAAGGGTCTATTACATACAGTCGTATCCTGTATTTTGTTTGCTAAAGTAGAGAGTAAATATTTTGGATCAGAATTGGTCAACTAACCCTATTCCAATTAACTCAAAATATGAGTTTGCAATATCATATAATGTTTGGTGAACAACAAATAACTAGACAAGAGGGGTTACTCATATGGTCAACACCTCAACTTACAACCCTATGGTCGTGGGTTTGAGTCACCAAAAGAGCAATAGCTCCAACAAAGGGAATCAAAGGGAACGGAATCAAAAAAAAAAAAAAAAAAGTACACGAGTACCTAAAGAATAACTAAATTTTGATAATACTGCCAAAGTTTACAATTCAAGAGAATAATTGATGGCTGCTGGTAAAACCAACATCTTGATTGTATTCTTCCCTAATGATTGAGCATTATTAAAACAATCACTCAAATCATCATCACAGGCAATCCATATATAATCATTATCTTCATCCATGTATTTTATTCTGAATTTTCCAATTGGTAGCTGCAATCTTTTAGCCAATTCCCTGTCCAAATCATCTTTTCTTGAGGATGAGTATAGCTTAAACTTCATCATATCTTCTCCATATGTTGCCTTCACTGTAATACTGCTGCTGCTATTCACATGATTTGCATGTGTGGAAGTAGTTGCTGAAGTTATTGCTTTCTTCTTCTTTGGAAGCATATTTAATGGCTGGCAATTTGATTCATTGACTGTCTTCTTTCGTTTTGATGATGGCCACCTTCGAATACCATATTTTCTGCATAATCGCTTCAGTGTAGACCGACTAACTGAAACAAGAAAAAGATATTGAGTTTAACTTCTATTCTTTGCAGTATAATGATATCTTTATACGGTTATATCACCTAAAAGATAACTATAGATAACTGTCTATAATAAGTGAAATTAGTAAGGTGGAGAATAAGACAAGCAACCTACTACAACATGTTAAATTCCACTGAAAGTATAAAGTTGTTTACATAAGTTAAAATTTAAAGAAAAATAGCTTGGACATTAATTCCTGTGGCCTCATGCAAAAAGGTTCCCTAATAGACAAGGTTATTGATTTGTGGGAACCAACATATATATATATATATATATATTGGAAAAAAGGGGCAGCCCAGTCCACTAAACTCTCGCTATGCGCAGGGTCCGGGGAAAAGCCGGATTCTATTGTACGTAGCCTTAGCCTATATTTTTGCAAGAGGTTGTTTTCACGACTTGAACACATGACCTCCTGGTCACATGACAGCAACTTGACCATCGCGTGCAAGCCTGACTCTTTTCCTTGGACCAAAAACAATGTGTTTCTATATACATTTTGGTTCTTTAAGTCTGCAATGAAAGCTGTGTGATGCCAGGTTCTTTAAATCCGCTACCTGGCGGCCATCTGTGCAGCCCAATCAGTATATTCTTTTTTGTACCTAAGAAAAGGTTGGAATTGAAGAAATAAAAAGAAAAGAACTTACCCTGAAGGCTTTCAGCTGCATCAGAGAGGTTTTTGTTAAAATGTTGTTTGAGATCATCATAGTTTACAGAGTCTTTAGTTCTTGTTCTGCTTTCTTTCTGCAAACGAGTAATACTGACACATTGCTTCTCTGAAATAACTTGTATATCAGTATTTAAGACATCGGACTGAACCATAATTTGTTGCTGTCCATTATCCACCGAGTTTTGAACCATGCACTCAGATATAGCTGCATACGAAAATAAAGTTATCGTCATTGATTTCAGCAGCATCATTTGTTAGTCCTTCAAAATTTTGATGGAAAACATGATAACTGCCTGAATAATAACTAACAATGAGTATCTTAATTCTACCTTCTTTCTCTCTGTGACTTTCATTGCCTTCCATTTGCCGGTTACTCCTCTCTTCATCGCACAAGACTTCAGGCATAAACGGACTTTCTCTAATTTGACATATATGAAAATAATCCACATTCTTATGTGAAGACGCTTTAATAACTTGAACACTTGAATCATGTCCTAGTTCTTGACCAGAAGCAAATTTGAAGTTATGAAAATGTTGTCCCATTGTCGACAAAATCGATCCGAGCAAGATTTTTGGATCTCCGTTATCAGGGGGCAGAAATAGCTCCAGTATGTAGGCTTCATCGCCATTCTTCAAACAAATAGCAAAAGAACTAGTCAATCCACACCAGCGCGCATAATGTACCAATGGATACTCAATTATGCTGAATTCAGTTATGTTTTCGCAATAGCATAACTCGCCAGAAAAAAATGCTTTCCCAACAACCCCCTGATCTTTTTGCAAAGGTTGTAACTTAGAAATGTCCCGGAAACATAGCATATCGTCGTAATAATAATCGTCATAAACATGGTCATTAGCATCCATTTCCTCATCTGCAACATAGTACACTTCATTACTAGCAGAAATGACATGCTCAGTGCAGCCCCTATACATGCCATTGTGGTCCATTTCCAGATTCTTACACGGAATCCAAACCCGAACGAATGGCAACTTGTGTGTTTCACGCACTATTTTTAACATCCTTTTGATTTCCCTTCTTTCACTTTGTTTCCCTGCTTGTACCTGCTTAGACAAGATTTTGTTCATATGAAAAGTACTAACCCTGAGATGGATGAATGATCAAAAGTATGAAATTTACAACTTACTTTTCTAGCTTTTTGGAGATATAATTTAGGACATTTGAGATCTACTCCCTGCAAGGAGATCAAAATATTAGTCCAACAACAACAAAAAACCCAGCGTAATCCCACAAGTGGGCCCGGGGAAGGCATTGTGTACGCAACCTTACCCCTACCTTGAGAAGGTAGAGAGGTTGTTTCTAATAGACTCTCGATTCAAGGAAAGATGAAAAAAGAAGCAGTAATAGCAAGCAATAACACCAGCAAAATAGTAAAAAAAAACGAAGCGAAAGCAACAACAATAAGGTAATAAGAAAACCAAAGCTTGGAAAGTACAAAATCTACTAGATGATCTAATGCTTGGAACTCTACGGAACCTTAAAATGAGAGCTTGTGTCTACTAACTTAAAATTCTATACCTGTATCCATATAAAAGCTACAAATAAGGAGATAGGGCGAACCTCAAGTGCGTTTAGTACTTTTTCAACTTCATAAGTCAAGTAGCCACCTTTCCAAACTGTAACAAGCTCAATCACACCAACACAATTCTTCCCAATAGGTTCAAACACAGGCAAAGCCAAATAAGTCCGGACACCACACCGGACAGCATGATCCCTCATTGGAAACTCTTCGTTCGTGTAATATCCAACATGAGTACTTGATTCTGGCAATTTTTCCTGGAAAACTCGTGCAGGAGGACCGAAAAGATGAGCTTTTTCTGTTCCTTGTTCACTACTCTCACCCTTATTATTCACACTATATTTATAGCCTTGACAGTGCTTCCTATACCAACATAGTCCTTTATATAGATATCTAAGACCAAATGGTTGTCCTGAAGTTGTTAGAAAATGTCTACCTTCAATCTTTTCCAGCCCCCAAAACTGTAGTAGAATTACTTGGGATGTTTCTATTCTCTGAAGTGCTGCTTTAATCTTTTGCTTTACAGCTTCAAGAAAGACATAAATCAGAAATCCCAAAATATAGTATGAAAAACAAGCGAGTTTACGTTCTATGCACTACAAATCATGTTAAGCTGACGATAACAACATGTAACTTATCATGACAAACCTAATAAGGTAACATTAGAAAGTAAAGCAATAATAACCTCGTATGACTAGTTAAATTGCACTAATAGTGTTAAATTTCTTTACACTATCAAAAGTAAAAATGGCAGGTGGGGGCACAAGGCATCTCGCGTTAATGCAGGATCGGGGAAGGGTATGCTATATTACCCGTTGAAAGATTAGACTGCATATATAGGTAAAATATTACATTTTAGAGATATATATCATATATTGAACGCCCTTTCTCCAAAAAAAATTCGACTTCGTTCAAATTTGAACACCCTTAGGAAATTAATAGCTTCGCCACTAACTCTAAAGGGAAGCATTAGTGACTGCTTCCACGGCTCGAACAATTGGTCACATGGAGACAACTTTACTGTTGCTCCAAGGCTCCCTTCAGTGTATATAACTTAAATCCAAATCACAAAAAGAAAGAATAGGGGATTGAAGCTACTTACATGTTTCTATAAGATTATGGGGAAAGTTAGATTCAGTTTCATTGTTGCTCCAGAAAACCATCAAATGGAAATTAGAACGTTCTTCTGAACAGGATAGTGGTTCTCCCATGTAATTCTTGAACTCAGACGAGGTATATACTTCGTAAACAACATCATCGTTGACAGGCAACTGAGATTTCTCAATCTCTTCCATCCTACTGTATTTGCAAGTGATCGAAAGGAATATTTGTTTAAAAAGATGTTGTCTTTTTTAAACTGATTAAAAAGGAAATATTCTGATGAAACGGAAGGAGGAACAAGAAAAGATAATTTAGTCGAATTCATAGATTATAGCAACTCAAGCTACTAGCGCTGCCTTGTTTGACTTAGTTCTTAAATTTGCAACAAGTCTACGATTTCTAGATTTTAAGATAGTGGTTCGCTGAGTTCTGGACACGTGTCAACTCATTTTCTCTCTCAGTTGATTTTACTTCGAAGTCTAATCATCAACTGTTTAATATCACGGAGATTGTACCTCTCATTTTGTTACGACAGTACTTCAAGGTTCCAACCAATTAATTATGCATCACTCTGAAAATAATTGAGATAGGCATAGCAATATTACGTGGGTACAAGGGTGTCATTTCACTGTTGTTGTGTTTGTTGGAATATTGTTTGGGCAGAGCAATAAGGGAGGCTATAGGAGCGATAAGGATGGCTATATGAATCTTTTTTGTCCATATAAAACATATCAAATGGAAAAATAGAATTTGCATAGTGAAGAAAAAGGATGTGGAAGTTACACCAACAAAAGCAAAAAAAACTTATAGCCTTAGGCTTACAACAAGAATACAATTGAGATAGAAAACCAAAAAGGAGGTGGAAGTTACCCCAACAAAAGCAAAAACTTATTTCCCTAGGCTTACAACAAGAATACATTTAAAAAGGAAAACTTTCTACAATTTCAGATGAGAGCTGCCATAACCAAAACCTACACTCCATATGGACAAAACCCTAAGCACTACAAGAATGGTTTTTACTAGTTTTATATATTTACAACCTAAATTCTAAATCATTCACCTGAGCTCTCACAGGAGCTCCCAAGGTTGGGCATTATATCATGAACCAACAACCTTACTACGTTGCTGCCCGATGATCTTGAGATATCGACACATTCTTGCAGGTCTGCATCACACGCGATTAAAACCCACTCATGGTCATCGTCGAGGTACTTGATATCGAAAGTCCCCACCTCTAACTTTAGCCTCTTGGCTACTTCCTCCTTCAACATAAATATACCAGAACTCAAAAGAAGTCGAAATCTTATGATGTCTTCCCTATACGTTGCTTTTATTGTAATGGACATTACTTCAGGTCTGGTAGAAAACTGTGGCATCTTCTCAGCAGGAAGAGAAACCTGATCCTTAGCAATTCCATTAGAACACGGTGGGTTCGTCCAACTGTATTCCGGGACACGGTCATCAAACATGGCATCTCCAGCCGGACAAAGATTTCTCAGATCATGTGAACTCCCTGCATCCTCAACTAGCATTCCCCCAAATAGTTGCTGGGTGTGTTCTGGAATATAAGGCCCAGGCATTAGGAATGCAGTGGATAAATTGATTTCTCCTGTGGTCTGACGAGCTGGTTCCGAAGAGCCACCCACTTTTACAGACAACTCCTGTGTAGGTGAATTAACCAACTCATTCTGAGGGGAAGATTCATTTGCATGGAAAGGACTACCTTGGCATGAACCATGGGAGGTAGGTGTCCCTGCACTCTCTTCTCTCGAGCCACTACCGGTTCTGGACCTATGTGACCCTTCACGCACAAAACCATTCTGCTTCGGAGAGAGCTCTTCATTCCCAATAATCCTACTTTCCATCATTTGATTTGAGGGTTCGGCTTCTTCATGACTTCCTGGTATTCCATGATTGGAGAGCTCATTCTTCTCTTCATGGTACTCAGAAGCGTTACACGGCGAACCATTCATGCCTGCAGGCCAAGAAATAGAACCAACAGCAACAGGAAGTGAATTTGGTGCAAGTGAAGTCAGGCTGAATGTTCCATCAGCTCCTTGCACTGATTCAATTACACGTTTTAGCTTTGAAAGGGACCGGTTAACCTTGTTTATCTTGCGAGATGGCCATCTGGAGATCCCATGCTGCCTGCAAATGCGCTTCATTGTAGTTGGACAAACTGTATATGCGAGAACATTAACGAGAATAGTCAAATCCGCAATGACACTGGTAAAGGAAAAAATGCACATTTAATTAAGGAAAAATAGTGAAGGATAAGTTCCTAATAATTCGAAAAACATACCACCAAGACTCTTCGCAGCATCCTTGAGACTTCCAGCAAAATACTGTTGCAAAACCTCTAAGCTTATTGTTTTCTCAGCTTTTCCACGTTTTCTCTCTGATTTCTTACCAGTGCCTTTATTCTCAGAGAAAGAGGCATGATTATGGGCTTCAGCTGTACCATTTACGCCCTCTGCAACTTTTGCAACATTCAATTCCACAGGGGCCTGTTGCTCTTCCATTAGATCAGGAGGCACCCTTCCATTTACTACACTAGCAGGCTGAGGAGGAGATTTGGTTGTTGGCACAGATTCAAGCCTAGAACCAAGTTTATCTTCCATGGATGCTTTGATAACCTCAACTGAACCCCAGTCATGCTCAAGTTCCTCCCCAGAAGCAACCCTAAGACTCCTAAAGTGCTGCTTCATCGTCAATAAGAGTGAGTTCAGCAAAGCTAGCTGGTCATTGTAGTCTCCATCATTTGGTGGCAGAAAAAACTCTAAAATGTAATCATCATTGCCAGTGTAAGTGCTCCGTAAGCAGATTGCAAAACAGCTGGACAACCCAAACAAACGTGCATAGTGCACCAAAGGGTACTCCGTTTTGCAAAATAGCCTTATATCTTCACAGAAACATGATTTTTGAGAAGCATATGCCCTTCCAGCTACTCCCTGTCCCTTTTGTAAGTGATGCTCGGCACAGGCCTCACGAAAACCCCACATGTGAGCATCAACCACATAAAATGAAACATCCGTTGTGGACATACAGACCTGTCCCATGCAGCTTCCATCAAAGCTACTGCAACTCTTTTTCAACCCACCACCATCAGCCAGAACACTGCGATGCCTGCATGGAACCCATGTCTGAGCCAGAGGCAATTTATAAGTTTCACATACAGCTGTTAATATCTCCAAGATTTCAACCAATGCATTCTGCCGACCTTCATTACAGATCTGGTTCATAGAATACCCAACGACATAGACTTGTTCAGACAACAAAGAACAACAACTTAGATGAGATATGTCCAGAATTATTTTTTTTGCTCACCTGAGTGTTTTGGTGGTCCAATATCTCTGAACTTTTCAGATTCACCGCCTGCAGAAAAACTGAAATCACTTAAAAAGGAGCTCGTGTTCAATGTAGAAAAAAGGACTGGAAAAGCTATGCATTTGGGTCACATGATGATGTATCTTACTGATAAAAAAGGTAATAACTACTTAAGTACATATCAAAATAGTTGAATAAACACTAGCTGATAATTTGATATCCCATGCAGTGAAGAGCACATGCTCTAATGCATCTTCATGAACTGGCAAAACTATCGAAATTTCCTATTCACTGCAGGAAGGGAAGCAATCGATTACATGCATATGGAAGGAAAAGACAGATGTTATCTTGAACAGGGAGACTCCAGTTCATCAGAACACATCTAACAGAGTCACAAAATCTCCAAAAGAATGATGAATACACTAATAGAAATACTTTCAGAAGTCCTTTACCAGCTTTTGCTCACCACAAGAAAGAAACTTCCCCTCCAGTCTGTGATTCTAGCATACAACTACTGACACAGCTTTATAGTATATACTTACAGGTTACATGAGATTCATTCTTAATCCCATCATGTACTTAATTAAAATCCCATCACCAATACGCAGCAATCAAAAGCAAGACACAGGTTTTCAAGAACCGCCTCCTTTAGTTGTTCTTATTGATGAGTTGAAAAGACACTTTAAAATGACTGCTAGAAAGATGATACGAGCCAGAAGACACTTCAGCTAAGTCTATCCACTAAAAACTTAGCTGTTCCTTTAACACAAATGTGCACTTCTGCAAAACGCATATAATGATGTATGGCGTAGTGCTTAAAATTTGGAAATTTTTTCACCACTTTGATCTATGAATATAACCTCAGTCAGTAACGAGTATGACAAGATTAATAATAATTTAGCATTCAAACACCACAGAATTGGTGCAGCAAACAAGCTATCGAGTGTCAGTGAGACATACCAATTAGTCAGATAGATATGTAATAGAAAGGGTACAAGAGCCAACCTCAAGTGCTTTGCATACTCTATCAACTTCAGGAGCATAGTTGATTTTCTGGGAGGTCATTATGATCTCCAGTACACCAACACAAGACTGACCAGATGGTTCGAATACTGGCAACGCCAAAGTTCCTCGAACATTGTAATGCAGGGCATGATTAAGACGAGGGAACTCTTTACTGGAATAATACTGCACATTTGGAGTCCATTCTGGCAACTTTTTCCGGTAGACACGGCCTGGAAGTCCTAGAACACCATCAGTCTCCCCATCCACAGCAAACATATACATCAAAGAAACCATTCGATATTGATGAAGCCCGTTACAGTCGGGGTCAAGAACAAAAGGCTGCCCTGAAGTTGTAAGCATGTAGCGACCGCCATTCTTAACAGGTGCCCAGACCTGAGCTAACACTCGTTCTCCTGTTGATTCTTTTAAGTATCGAAGTGCCTGTGTCATCCTCTCCTTGATTATACAAGACCCATCCAGATAATCTAAAGGGGTTAATCCCATAATTGGCAGAGGGATTCTTTTCTTATCATCAGCGACAGACAAAGTTTCAGCTGCTGCCTCATGATCGCCAGTATCTGCTCCAAACACAAAAGGACATGAATCTTTCGTTGGTGTCAACAGCAAAATGATGCCAATTCTACTTCACTTAGAGAAACAACAACAGCTAGGACTTAATCCCAAAATAGTTCGGAGTCAATTATATAAATCATCTATATCCTTAATCCACTTTGCGTGCACATAAATCAAAGAAGCCTACATAAATCAGTCGGTGTAGCTAGTCCAAGGGAGTTTATTTGTAGAATGACTATTGCAACCCATAGTAACATTCACACATACATAAACAAGTGCTTGTAAATCAAATATGGGTATTATTGGACAAAAACCTACACAGAGACTGACAACGTAGTTTAGGTCAATGTTAAAGGTATGAAAGAATAACGAGTTTAAGTCCAAAAGAGGGGGGGAAAACATAGTCTGATCTTGCGCAAGATCTTTTTGTTCCACTGAATACCTGCTACCCCCCTCAAAACTCGTATTGGGTAACTATGTCAACAAAAGCTTAGGCAAGTGGAAAGAAATCACTAGTGTTTATTGCTTCGGCTGAGATTTAAATCTGATACCTCATGGTTGTCCTCTCCCACCTCATAGGTCAATGTTTTAGGACAAAACCTGTTATGGTGCAATCTTAAGCTCCCACCTCATAGGTCAATGTTTTAGGACAAAACCTGTTATAGTGCAATCTTAAGCTTATAGTGTTGAACTTACCAAGAGAAAACCCAAATTTTTTTCACAATTAAACTACATAACTAATATAACTCGTATTATCTTATTATGAACTGAGCTAAAAGAATTGTTACTACTACTTTCTTTCTCTTTAAAGAGTCAATAAAATTTTTGTTAAGTCAACTAATTCCACACATAGTTCCAAAAATGTTGGAAACAACAAGTATAATGAGCCCTAGGCTTACAAGTAAGAAATCTAGGGTAGCTAGAGAGACGGAGACTGGCGGCGGAGATAGCATTTCCGGTAGACGGCTTATTATCTTCATTTTCATCAGAAAAAGCCCAAAGAGGAGAACAAGGCTGTTCAGAAGCCGTAGTCGATACGAGAAACGGCGACATAGGATTATTAGAAGCAGCTGCAGCCGCAAAGATCTGATCGAACGACCAGGAAGCATCGAGATCCAAATCGAGATCCATCATCAACGACGGCTCTCTTTGATTTTGATTCTCAGCCGCCACTGTATGCTGCGTCGGCGGCGGCCGAGGGAGAAAGTCCTTTGGCTTTGAACGGAACATGTGATTCATTTCTTCTTCCGGCTCCGACATTGAAAATGGTGATGATAATGATGAGTTTCTCTCTATATATGTATTTGAATGTATGTGGCGAGAAGAGAAGAGTTACAAAGATGACGAAGAGGATGACGATAATGGTTAAGGGAAATTGCGGACTGTGATTCCATTGAGAATTGGAATCTAATGTAGCTGTATTACTTACTATATTTGCGCCCAAGTTTTATCCATATAACAATTGCAAAGAAATTATTCTCTCCACCACTTTCCACGTTACTACAATATATACTATTGTCACCAAAATCTCCTTAAAAAAAATTCTAGATAGGGCATTCCGGTACATAAAATATTTCGCGTTTAAGTAGGGTTCGAAAGCCCTTTTCAAAGTTTAAGCATTATCAATCTTATAGCATGTTTGGCGAAATTATAAAAATAAACTTATTTTGAAAAGTATTTTTTCTCAAAAATATGTTTGACTAATTAATTTAAAAAGCACTTCTGAGTAGCAATTAGTGTTTGGCCAAGATTTTAAAAACTGCTTATAAGTGTATTTTTCTCAAAACTGCTTATACTTTTGGAGAGACTATTTTTTTCTATTTCTCCAAAACTGCTTCCGCTTCTCTTCAAAAAGCACTTTTTTCCTTCCAAAAATTTGGCCAAACACTTCAAATTTGGGGGGAAAGCACTTTTGGCTCAAAAAATACTTGGCCAAACAGGTTATTAGTTTACTCACATGTAACCGGCCATAACCGTGTCGGGAGCCAAAGGTTGTTGGCCTTTCGCTAATTCGAACAAAGAGATATGAGCTTTTTTGCTAGTTTTAGCAAAATTGGGCTACGTCCAGCAGTTGCACCCCGCTGGCACTCACAAAATGCCCCATGAAGCGGTACTCCTCCATAATGCATTGATCCTTTTGACTATGTGCCCTAACTGAAATGGGGATGAAGACTCGGGAGAAGTTCAGCTTTGATTTGACCCCAAGACTGAAAGTAAGATTCTAAAAGGCGATGTATGCATCCTAACTAGATGCAAGCATTAGTGATTGATTCTACGGCTTGAACTCGTGACATATATGTCACACGGAAATAACTTTAACGCTATTCGCTCAATTGACTAATGCGATATTCGAAATCTACTAATCAAAAATTAATTCAAATTCATACTACATATGGCTTACGTATGTAAAATTTATTGATCAATTCCTCTCAATTAATTTAGATTCGTATTGCATAGAGCTCCTTAAAAGAAAAGACGTATTAAAAGGAGAATTGTTTTCTATTGAAAAAAAATATTTTCAGGACTTTGAATCTAAAAAATTTAGTTAAAATTAAAAAAAAAATGCATCTCATCACATATTTGGTAGTTCGAGATCCTTTAGTAAATTACAAAAGATTCCACCATTTCCTTTATACTTTCTTAGTTGTTGGAAAGTTTAAGCTAATAAGTGAAGATTCTGTCTAATTCTAGATTGGGCCGTCTTAATCACTTGTTTCTATAGCCTTACATAAAATCAATTTGCACATTAAAATGTTACTGCATTTTTGCTAAAAATATGTCTCTCCTTTTAAGTAGGAGTAATTAATTTAGTTTGACATAGTGATTTTTTGTTTCCTTCTAATTTTGGAGGTGTACATTTGATTGGTTATTTGAACTACTTGGGTCACTTCTTTTAGCTAGAATTCTTGTTAAATAGATGGGGCAACACGAAACCAAAATAAGCTCGATTTGACTTGATTTGTTTGCTTATGATTTGACCCTCTAATTAGACTTGCAACAATTTGGGTTTCATACATAATACAATTCAGATTTGAACGTATTATGTTGAGAAATTTAAAATATAATTACTCAAAATATATAGAATAAGCAATGACTAAAGTAAAGCATCTTTCTTACAAGTAAGTTGCTCATTTTACGTACGGAGTAAAAATAAAAGTCATGGTAGTAGTGCGATCTTTCAATTATTTTAACCCTTAGATATAGTAGTATACATCAAAAATTTAATTGAAAGTTTATTGAAGGCAAATGCAACAATCTTTTTTTTTTACTATCTTTTTGTTATAAATAGAACTGTATTTAAGGTGAATATCTATATTTTATAAAGATTTTAGGGATTTTACCTGGTGGCTAAGTCATTCTTTCCCCATAAATAGAGGGTCATATTATATTGTAATTGATCACATATCAATAAGAATTCTCTCTCTCTTTTTCTCTGCAATACTCGTCTTCTTCTTTTATTGCTTCATAACACGTTATCAGCACAAGACTCTAACCAATTGAGTAGAAGCTTTGGGATTGAGCATAATGATTGTCAATTGTTCCATGAACTTCCTTCATGATTAAATTCTGGATTTAAGGCAAGTATTTTACTTTATTTTTCTCTTTTAAATTCTTGAAATTCTATAATTTGATTTTAAATACAAGTAAAGACAATAAACTTTGATTATAACTCTAATAGAGTTTGCAAGAAATTATAACCACCCGAAGTGATAAAATTTCTATGTTTTGCCATGATCAATTTCATGCATGATTGTGAGCACAAGAAGTGAAAATTCGTCTCATTGAATTTGCTTCATTCACATTCCCTTAAGAGAATGTGATAGTTGTATGTGATACGTCTGAAAGAACAGAAAATTATTACCATGAATGTATCAATGGATGTGGACGTGGCAATAGACGAAATTATAATTGTCATCATTATGGTAATGAGAACAATAGGTATTCTCAAAATAATCTTTCACTATGTGAAAGTAACATTTGTCATCGATTTGACATGAGATTTTGTAAAGCACATATAGATAATTATGGTATACTCATGATGTGAATATGACAACATGTGATGAATACATATTCATTTTTAGAAGAATATGAGCGTGCTAGTGGTATATACCACACTCACCTCTAGAAGGAGGTTTGAGAGAAAATAAGAAAATAATGTTATTATTATGACATAAATGGTCATTGGTCACGTACTTATTGTACGCCAAAATATTTTGACAATGTGATTATTAAAAGATAATGGTAATGCAAGAAACATATCTTGCATATAATTTTGACCATAACCATTATTGTATAACTTTCTCTTTAAAAGAGATATTCACCATATGGATGTTGATAAATATGTGGTAGTACAAAAATAATTGAAAGCTCTAGAAGAGCCAATTATACTACTTTGGAGAAATAAAATTTATTATCAATAAGGCATTATGTTGTAGTAAGTCTCAAAGAAACTTATTTAGTTTCTAAAGTGTTCGCGAAAGCGATTGATTATATTGAGACTATAAAGAAAGGAAATATTTAATATCTTCTATTACTACAACTTGTAGCGGTGTAATATGTATGTGAAAAGCTATATGCTTTATTCTCCAATTTGTACTACACAAACAAAAAAATGTCACAATAAAGTAGAAGTTTATTGATATAAAAACCCATATCATAATAAAGTTGTAGTTTATTCATAATTGCATACGTCATGATGTAAACCTGAAGTTTATCAATATTGATAATTTATTCAGTTGGCATAATTGGTTTAGCCATGTTAATTTAAATATGATGTATAAAAATAAAAGAGAATTCATATGGGTAAATATTAAAGAACTAGAAAGTTCTTTATGAATTTTCTTATGTTGCTTGTTCTCGTTAATAAATAGACCAACTAAAATTGGAATTGAATCCCATGAATGTTGGAATTATCAAAGGTGAATATGGGCCCATTCACCTGCCATGTATGCCACATAAGATGCACCTATGAGATGGTTACATGTGCGATTATTATTAACCCGCAACCTGGTGTTTATGAGGTAACTTGCTCAATAATTTAATTTAAAGTATAATTTTCAGATTTTCTATTCAAGACAGTTCATATTGATAAGTTGGTTTACATCACAGCTGGTTTAGCAAAATAATTATTGAGTTCCTCCACTTAATAGTTAAACTATTGCTTATGAGAACAAAATTATCTATATTAGTTTGATATACGTTATACACGAAAGTATATTACATTCTCCCCTCACAAGTGGTTCATGTCACGACCCAAAATCCTAATATGTCGTGATGGCGCCTATCTCGATACTAGGCAAGCCAACCATCTCAATAAGCCACAATTTCTTAAAGTTTGAAAATATAATATTTAAATACGATACAAAATCCCACAAATACTGATACGAACACTCCCCAAAACCTGGTGTCACTGAGTACATGAGCATCTAATATGAATACAAAGTTTGATTGACAAAACACTATCTGAAAATATAGAATATTACAATAACTGAAAAAAAGGGAGTCAAGGTCAGCGGACTCCATGCAACTACCTTGATAGTCTCCAACTGATAAAATTCTGAGATCTAGCGGTCGCCATGTCCGAAAGCACCTGGATCTGCACACGAGGTGCAGAGTGTAGTATGAGTACAACTAACTCAATAAGTAACAAGACTAACCCCTGGTTGAAAGTAGTGACGAGCTCCGCAGGTACAGTCCAGTATAAATAATGGTATAAAAATATAGGAATGCTTTGAAATTCAACAGTTAAACTCAGTACAAGCGAAATAGATCAATATTGTATGATATAAGACATATGACATCTCAGTAGAAGGACCTCAAGTAAATACTGGTCACAAATCATCCGGTCACTCGGTACTGTTTATGGCGAATACAGCTCAGGGGTGTTCCAACCCGTATATATATACACATCGACTGACAGTCAGTCACTCAGTACTGTATAATGCCAATCCAGCCCGGGGTAATTTATCCCCGAATATAAATGATACTGACAAGATCCATGTCTAGGTAACTCATTACAATATAAATACTTTGGCAAGATCCATGCCCAGGGAAGATCCATCCCTCAATATAAATGCTTCGGGAAAGATCCATACCCAGGGAAGATCCATCCCTCAATATAAATGCTTCGGGCAAAATCCTTGCCCAGGAAAAATCCATCCCTCAATATAAATGCTTCGGGCAAGATCCATTCCCAGGGATGATCCATCCCTCAATATAAATCAATCGCGCTCACTGGGTGTGTGTGCAGACTCTGGAGGGGCTTCTTCAGCCCAAGCGATATAAAGCATTCGCGCTCACTAGGGGTGTGTACAGACTCTCAGAGGGGCTCCTTCAACCCAAGCGCTATATAAAGCCTATATGGCCTACTGCAAGCGGGCAGTCCCGATCCATATAATAATATATAAAGCCAATATGGCCTACTACAGGCACGCAACTCGATCCCATAAATATCCTCACAATGGACGAATATGACTGAGTGTGAAAAATATATTTTTGAAATAATTAATTCAACAGCAACACGACCCCATGGGTCCCAAAATATTGGCACATAGCCTAAACACGATATTTAATAAGAGTCTCAGCTCGATTTCCTAACACGAGGAGAATATTCAGATAATAACATGATTCATTTTTTTTACAACTACATAGGATTTATTCAAGACACAATATATGTGGTGCACATTTACATACTCATTACCTATTGTAAGCTCCATCTCCAAACAATTTATATCATACCAAATTCGGGGATTCATACCCTCAGAACCAAACCCTCAAATCCTCAAATTTATCCAAGAGGGTTTTCAAACTTTTCCAACTTAATTTACCCATTAAATGATAAAAACAACCATAGATTCGGGTAATTTAATCAATATTGAGTTAAGAATACTTACCCCATTATTTTCTCTGAAAATCTCCCAAATATCACCTCTTCCCGAGCTCCAATCCATCAAAAATAAAAAATGGGACGAAGTCTCATTTTCAGAACTTAAACTCTCTGCCCAGACATTTGCTCTACGCGAACACGACCTTCTTTAAGCGTTCGCGAATAACAAAGTCACATAGTTACGCGATCGCGTCCCGCTTCACGCGATCGCGAAGCATAAAATATCACCGCCTCAAATTAACCCTACGCGATCGCAGATATACCCACGTGATTGCGTATAAGGAAATCTGATATAGATATCAGAAAATCCCAGCAACTGTTTAAGTCCAAATTTTGATTCATTAACCATCCGAAACTCACCCGAGCCCCTTGGAACCTCAATCAAATATGCCAACAAGTCATAAAACGTCATACGAACTTAGTCAAATTCTCAAATCACCTCAAACAACGCTAAAACCATGAATTACACCCCAATTCAAGCCCAATGAACTTTGAAAATTTCAATTTCTACAAACGACTCCGAAACCTATCAAATTACGTTCGATTGACCTCAAATTTTGTATGCAAGTCATAAATGACATAACATACCTATTCAAATTTTCAGAATCGGATTTTGATTCCGATATAAAAAAGTCAACCCCCGATCAAATTTCTCAAAAATTCAACTTCCGGCATTCCAAGCCTAATTTCACTATAGACCTCCAATAAATTTTTTTCGGACACGCTCCTAAGTCCAAAATCACCATACGGAACTATTGGAATTATCAGAATTTAAATCCGAGATCTTTTACACATAGGTCCATATCCGGTTACTTTTCTAACTTAAAATTTTCAATTATGAGACTAAGTGTCTCATTTCACTCCTAATTCCTTCCGGACCCGAACTAACTAACCCGATAAGTCATAAAATAACTGTAAAGTATAAATTTAGTAGTAAATAGATAACTAGGTTGTGATACTCAAAACGACCGGTCGGGTCGTTACATTGAGGGTCAGGAACCAAATAATTTCATCTTATTATTATTGATGTGTGGTGTATATTTTGATTAACACCATAATGTACAAAGATGAGTTCCCAAAGTCGAGGAAGCAAGTTAGTTTTTCTAACATGAGGGGGAGATGGGATAGACATTTGAGAAAAGGTTACATGGAATGAATTATCATTTCTACATCTAGATCCTCGAATAAGATAATATGAACTTGAAGTTCATAAAAAGATAATTCATCTGCAATATATTGCAAAGCATGCAAGATGCATTTGCTGACCCCAAGAAAATAACTATATTCTCACTGAAAATGCTCCTATTAAGTCCTAGAAGGACAAAGTCTATGGTATGCTTAAAGCATATAGACAAATCGGTTTCAAATAAACTTCTTGATAAAGAAGATGAGCAAATGATCAAAATGATCATAAAGGAGGCAAGTGATCTAGAAGATCACATGACATAAAACTTCATAAAATCTCATGAAAGATTCAGGTACCTAAATATATGAATGAAGAGATCTCTATGTTATATCTTTATGAAAAATAAGGAGGTTGGAACTTGGAACCGATATAAAATGTTCGTCAATGGCATCTATAATAGCGCTAAATATATATATATATATATGAGGATCTTAAGTCTGGAGAAACAATTGAAGTAGAATTGGTTTTATATGAAAGACATGTAGTTTTTGACATGCAGATCAAACACCTAAAAGTATAAAGTCAATGGTGTGTGCAATCACTTTTATCTATCTTATATGTCTAGCATGACATGGAAAACTTGATATGCATCTAAAGTTTATTTACATGGATTATTTGACTATACTTATATGATAATCCCTGAAGGATTTCAATTGCTTGAAGCATATACAATTCTTGATCTTGAAGTACCACATCCTCAGTGCAATTTATGCACAAATGTATCTTGCTATAACTATAATCATGATAATGTGATAGCAAGAATTTTTTTACCTCTATGGAGATATTGAAAAGGCCATTCCACGGCAGTTTATGAAGACATTATATATCTATCAAGAATGATGTTCATTCAAGTTAATATGACTGATTTGTGTATCAAATATCTACCAACGATATTTTGAAGATGGTGCACAAGATCGAGATGCGAAGGCTCAAGGATGTGAATTGATGCTCGCATCAGGGGGAGTTAATACGCGTTGTACTCTTTTTTCCTTACAAGGTTTTGTCCCACTGAGTTTTCCTTACAAGGTTTTTAACGAGGCAACCAAAATGTGTATTTCTAAACACATGTACTTTTTTTCTTTATCTAGAATTTTTTCCCACTGGGGTTTATTTTAGTTAAGGTTTTAACGAGGCACATTATGTGTTGAATAGACATTCAAGGGGAAGTGTTATAAATATAATTGTATTTAAGGTGAATGTCTATATTTTAGAGAGATTTTAGGAATTTTACTTGGTGGCTAAATCATTATTTCCCTATAAATAAAGGGTCACATTCCATTATAATTGATCCCATATCAATAAGAATTTCATCTCTCTATTTTTCTCTACAATACACTTCTTTTTCTTTTATTGATTCATAACACTTTTTTTTTGTCCGGATCTTTTTTATCATTTGTGCATCTTTCGGTGTTAGAAGCTTCTGAAAGTATTATCTACATTCATTTGTCATTTCTCACAAACTTCATACCCTATTTTCCTCTTTTGAGGGCCATCGAATATATTCAATATTCTTTTCCCTTTTCCCCTTCACTTTATGGAACAAAATATGTTGAAATTCTCTTTCACCTTTTTCTCCGTATTATAGTTCCCCGTTGGCGGATTACATATTTATTTTAGTCTTTGCATATTGTATTATATCGTATTATTACTTTAAATAAAATATTTATTTTGATTGTTACTTAAATTTTATTGTATCGTATCGTTAAATTCAGTATTACGTAACAATGAAAAATGTCACTTTATGGAACGATCGATTTGGTGTGGTCACATCATTTCCTTATTTTTTCTTCTCATCTTGCCCTTCCTTATTATTAAATAATCTTTATATTGTTGGTGCATGACATCATAAAATGACGACAAATAATACAATCTATCCAAACATTATATACATCAAAACGATACAGTACAATACAATATAATACTATACGATACATTATAAAACGATACATAACAATCATCCAAACAAGCTGTGAGTATCATATTCTTCTCTCTCTTTTTTTTTTCTTTTTTTTGAACAGTACTTTTACTTTTTGTGATAAGATCAAGGGCTAGGATTGAATGAAAGTTTGAAAATGGTGGTAGACAAATTCATCCTAAATTTATTAACTCCTCAATTTATTACTAAACTATTGAGATTTGTATCAACACGAGCCAGGTGTAAGAAAGTATTTTCCCTTCTACCTCCATCCAAATTTATTTTCATCAACTAGACGCAATTTGTTTTTTAAAAAACTGACATTTAAAAAAAAAATATAAGCAAAGTATGGATAATACTAAAAGGAACATTGTAACAAATTATTTGCTCTTGTATTTAGTGTCGTCTATAACAATTTCTGATATCAATGCTAACATGAAATATAAGAACTAACCGATCTGCATATAGAATAAATGAATAATACTATATAGAAATGTGTAAATTCTTTCCATAAAGCCAAAAAGAAAATAAAGTTAAACAAATTGCGAATGACGAATTACTACTAGCGGCTAAAAGAAGTGTTTAATAAATAAAAAAACGACATTATTAGATTGCTTACTAAATAAATAAAAAGTTTTACTCTTTTTTTTTTCGTTCTTGATCTAGATGAAAGTAGGCGAGCTTAAAGATTGAATCTGTATCATCCAATAACTTTAGAACAATATTTATTATCTTTTTTCTAGATTAAATCTTTAGATTTTTAAAGTAGCAAGTGACGAGAAAATGAAACCATAAGTGGAATCTGTCGTAGACTCCTTAATTAATATTAGATTAAGGGAAATGATGTTTTCAATTGATTTATAAAGCGTTAAAATTACTTTATTTGTCTTGAGTGCTACATTGTGGATGGTGATTAACTTCTATTACATCTTTTATTTAATTAAAATGACGATATTACCCACTAATTACCACTGTTGGGTACTGCAAATTGAACAGATAAAGGTTAAATCTGTCTAAGTTTACCCTTCGTGCAACATCATATAATATTATGGATCAAATAAAATTGTTTTAGTGCCTCAATCATGTGGAGCAAATATCTAAAAGTTTTCATCTAGAGAAGGCTAGAACATACAGAGTGTTTTTTGAAAGTATTTTTTATTTGGATATAATGGATCCATTGATGGTGAAAGAATCCATCTTTAATTAGTAATTAGCAAAAATAAAGGATGATTTAAGTTTGTTAAGCTAGCTTTACTTCTTCAACTTGCCTCTTGTTCACGGTAGACGCCGAAATTTTAGCAGATCAAGATAAATCCTAAATTTAAAACGACTCTTAAAATATTAGGAGTTTATTAGGGTTACTCGGTGGCTACTCCACCCAAACCCTAATTCATGTCTATAAATAAGGCGACATATGTCCTTCAAAGAGGGTCTAAAAAAATTCCATAAATTCTTGAGATATTCACAAAGGGATCAATGCATAAAATAATGTCGTCATCAATAGATATTCTTCTTGATAATCAAATACTTCAAGAAGAATATCCATACAATGATCGACTTTTATGGAGATCAAATAATCCAGAGAGGTCCGCATTATCCTATGTTCGAGAAATACGCCGCTAAGGTCCTCGAATTACGGATAACAAATCAGATGGAAGAATCAAAGGATAAACAGAGTTGTAACCTGCAATGTTTATCAATAAAATTCCTTTTTCTTTATAGTTGTTTGTGATTGCAGTTTTATTTTTCTGCACAAATTTATTGCAAACATTCACTTCTGAGCACCCTAAGTGGTAATGCATGGAACAAAGTGATTTTTTCTTAATAAACTTTTATCTACCCACGGAAGACTGGACAAAATTAGAATTTATCACATGATTATATGTATTTGGAAGATGTGATTAAGCAGGATATGTCGCAACTTAAGCTTATAGAGGATATGACTCTTGATAGGAGGGTATGGATGTCGAGAATTATTGTAGAAGTTTAGTAGATAATCGAGTATTTTTTTCCCCTTATATCGGTTGTATTAATGTTAGTATAATATCTTTTTATTCTTAGATTGTTATTGCTACCTACTATTTGATCACTAGTTTTTGCTTCGATTTTTTTAGTATCTTGATGTTATTACTATTTGTTGTCAATGCTTCTTTTCGTCTTTTCTTTAGAGCCCGTTTGGATTGACTTTAAAAAGTGGCTTTTTCAGCAAAAATCACTTTAAAGTCAAAAAGCAATAAGTTGGGGTTGCCCAGCATTACTTTTGGCTTATTTTAAGTAGTTTTAACTTATTTTAAGCACTTTTTAACTTTGCCAAACACTGAAAAAAGCTAAAAAGAGCTTAAAAGCTGATTTGACCGGCTTAAAAGTCAATCCAAACACCCTCTTAGCCGAGGGTCTATCGGAAACAATATATTTGTCCTCCCAGGGTAAGAGTAAGATCTACATATATACTACCCTCCCCATACCCTATATATGAAAACCACGATAGGTATGTTATTATTATTGTTATCACATGTCTAGATGATTCATTTTTCATGTGGATTGTGGACATAGCTAAAGACAATATATATACATAATCGAAAAAATGAAATATAGGTACTATTAACTGATTGAGATTAAAATTTAGTCATCGTTGTCACATTTAAATTAATTAATTAGGTACATTGCTTGTTTTAAAGATGTGCATGTCGCGTAGGAAAAATGTGAGATTTAGAAACAAGCTAATTTGCCCTATATATAGAAAAAATTACTCCATTTTAGCATTGGATTTTAAAGGCCTTGAATTGAGAACTACTCTCTTCGCTCTATTTTAATTAATTTTTTGATCTTTTTTATGATTCACAATATTTAATTTTTTCAAATATCAAAAAGTTAAGGAAGCTATTTATTTTTTCTGAAGTTGCTCTTAAAGTAAAGAGTCTCGGTTATAATTTTAATGAACAAATTAAAGATATAGTAAAGATTAATATGATCAATTTTATTATTAATTAATATTAAAAAATAAATATCTTAATAAATATAAAAACAACCAAAAAAATCAATTAAATTGAATTGGCACGAGGGAGTACTCATTAACTCAGCTAGGTATATACTGTCATTGCCAATTAGTTGTTGATAATAGTCGGCACGAGAAAAAGACAAAACTAATAAAAGAAGTTAATTAAAAATATGATGATGTATAAAAATGTGAAAACCATTTGCTAATAAAATATTTGAGGAAGATCGAGTTGGATTAATCACTATGATGCTGAAAAAGAGGTTCCATCATCTTCAACTGTGGTCCCTTCTCGCTTGGCATCTAATTGAACACACCATTAACTTTTCCAACTAATATTTGCCTCGTCTATTCTCTACACCCTTATCCTAAAGAAAAAACATCAGATTCTTCGAAAATAGGAGTCACATATTATAATTGTCGACATAATAAGTTTCTAGTTTTTGTAATTAAATTTATTATTTCTCTTAACAATAGAGAAAATTGTTTAGATCTTTAAATAATAAATCCTCATAAAATTGTAGTGTCAAAGTGTTGTCATACGCTTTACGTAAATATTAACAAAGGGATGGCGGGGAAGTGGGAACTGCCAGAGAAGATATCTTATTCGTATATATCCGCGTCATCTTTTGTAATCCTCATAAAACAAAAGTATCATTCATCCTTAATTAGAGATTTCGAACTCAAATTCTAGATAGAAATAAAATTATTTTTGATAGTAAATATTCTATTGCCTAAAATAAATAAAAAATCTGTCTGAATTCAAATTAATTGACTTCAAATTGAGTACCGGATACTAAAAAGAATAACTCGGTGCATAAAATATCTTGCGCTCATATAGAGTCGGGGAAAGAATCACATCTCAAGGGATATAATATAGATAGATAGCATACTCTTATACAAATATTAGTGATTGATTCCACGACTCGAACATAAGCGGATTCAGAATTTCAAGAGGATGAGTGCACAATTATGAAGAGGTGGATCTAGAATTTACGAGTTTAACTTTAGTCTCTTACCATGAACTCACTATACTTTTGAAATTATAGGTTCAAAATTATATTCTTGTTAAAATTTTAGTAATTTTCATATATATACTTCGTGCCGAAAACAAGATCGATTAGAGTAGAATTTGAACTGCCAATGTCACTTATAGAGATGCACCCAATAATAATTGGATCATAAAACTCTTTGAGCATGAGTTCACGTATATATATTTAACTAATTTTGAAGTAATATAATATTATTATATATGATTTAAAAAAATAAATATGAATTCACGTAAATTTATATCCCTCAACTTAAATACGTCACTGAACTCGAACTCATCACGTATAGGTTACACGAAAATAACTTTATCGGTGCTCGTTCGAATACGAGATTGAGGCCTGCATGCGGGGCACATAATGCGGTTGAGGAGGGCAGGAGGCTATGAGGTGGTGCTACAGTTTCCACGTGGACTTCTCCTATGCCATGCAATGCAATTTCATATATCTTCCACGAGAGCACCACACGCTACATATATGCTCATATAATAGTATAGTTGAGATCTTATCTTTGGATTTCCTTTCATTCATCTTCTTATTAACTTTTAAATGTAATAAAACATGAGTTATAGCTTGTTTGGCACAAGCTTCTAAAATCACAACAACAATAATTACAACTCAGTAGAATCTCACTAATGAGATTTGGGAAGGGTGGTGTGTAGTGTATACGCAAATCTTACCCCTACCCTAAAGGAATAGAAAGGCTGTTTCCGAAAGACCCTCGGCTCAAGAAGAGATTCTAAAATTAGTTTTCAAAAAATGTTTTTTTCATAAGTATTTAAAAAAAAAAGTATTTTTAATAAAAAATAATTTATATTTATTTAAAAAGTACTTTTGAATAGTAATTAGTATTTGACCAATCTTTTAAAAAGTACTTCTAATTAAGTGTATTCTTCTCAAAAGTATATTTAAAAAAAGTATTTTTAGTGAGAAGAATCATTTTTCTGTTTCTCAAAAATTGTTTATAAAGTTTGGGAGAAAAAAATACTTTTGACCAAGAAAGACACTTTTAGCCAATTTTTTTTTTAAACAAACAGGCTATTAGTATTTGCAATATGTGTTTCGCTTAGCTTTTTAATAAAACATGAGTTAGCTTGATAATCTTGAATTTGTTTATGCGTCTAGCATCCATAGCTGTAAAGAGTGAATATTGAACTATGGGAGCCATCCAATGTCAAATAACGCCAATGGTTCAAAACTATTCTGCAATTGTTAGGCTGTTGAACCGAGTTTCTATGTATATTAGGAGTCGATTATTCAGGACGTTTTATCATTGTCATGGGTCCTTCACTTTCATTACATCGATGTGGATTGCCTTGTAAAATAGCGATAGAACTTTTTCCGACATTTGTAATTCATGGTCTAATTAAATAATATCTTGCTTCAAACATAGGAGTTGCTAAGAGTAAAATTCGAAAAAAAATTCTATAATCAACTACAATTTGAATAGAAGAAAATAACCTATAAATATATCATACCTTTTTTTTATTGATCTGTTGTATAATATTTTACCATTCTCTTAAAAAAGAAGAGATGAAACTTGTTGGATATGCGTACTATAACTATAATAAGTGAATTTTTAAGTGAATTTTTATTTTATTTTATAGAATTTTACATTTCTTATGTCCAAACACCCGTTCAGATAAGAAAGCCAATCACTTTCGGTAGGTAAGATTGACTTACGAAAAGCTTTTTTATCTAAGCTTTTAAAAATTAATAATTATAAACAAACAAAGAAGAAAGTGTTGAGAGCACTAATGGCAGTAAGTTAATTACTGTGTTTCCTCAGTGGCCACAAAGATTACAAAACAATTATAAATAGAAAAGCCAATGTGGATTTGCCACTTATATCTTGTTTGTATGATTGTTATGTATCTTTTTATAATGTATCGATTGTATTATATTATATTATATTGTACTGTAATATTTTAATGAATACAATAATTAGATAGATTGTATTATTTGTTATCGTTTCATGATGTCATGCACAAATAATATGAAGAATAAACTTGTAAAATTACAAAGAAAAAGTAAGATACGAGGTTGAATTATTATATACAAAAAGGTAGGGGAAAAGATAAAATATAATTATTTACTAATAAAGAAGGTAATAAGATAAGAGGAAAACGACGCGATCACACCAAATCGGTCGTTTCATAAAATGGCACTTTTCGTTATTTCATAATGATGGATTTAACGATACGATACAATAAAATTTAAGTAACAATCAAAATAAATATTATATTTAATATACAATACGATACAATATAACAGGTAACAACCATCCAAACAAGCGGTTGGTGACACGTTTGAAAAGCTACCAAATTACGTAAAACTCATATGTGATGGCAAACTATAATCTCGTGTTTTAGTCGCTTATTGCACTCTAGTTTAATGCACTTTTATTGTGATTGAGCTTTAATCGCTAGTGTTTTGTACTTATCGTGTGTTTTATGCCTTGTAGGAGTGATTCCGAGCTATGTAGTTTCCGAGCTAGTAATCGAAAGATGTTAGTTGAATCATTGATTAAACCTAGTTAGGAGAATAATCGAAAGAGGTTTTCCTAAAGACCAATCCACTATGCATTCTTGCATATCTTCACGTGCTTAAATTGGATTATCTCGTGAGGTTAAGACTTAATCGAGAGAGGAGTTTTTGCTGAACGTTTGAACTAATAATTGAGTGAATTCCAGATACTTACTTAAACATTAGACGTGAATTATCTAGAGTTAGATCCCATACAATTATCTTGCACCTATCATATCAATCCCTATTTTCTCCCACTGATAACTTCCTTCCTTACCTTTGTTGCGATTGTCATTAGTCAGTAGCTTTAGATTCTTAGTTAATTTTAGTTAGAAATCATATAAACCTCAATTGTGATTCTCTTGAATAGCGATCAAGCTAGAAACTACGAGAATACTGTTTAAATCCAATCCACGTGGATACGATATTATACTATACTATACTATATTTGATTAGCGAGCATAATTTAAGTGTGTGTTTCGAGCTCATCAAATTTTGGCTCTGTTACCGGGGATTGGGAATCAATAGTGTTTGAAATATTTTGTAGTGTTAATTCAGGAATATATATATATATATATATATATATATATATATATATATATATTCTCTGTATTTTCTAATAGTATATTGCAGGAAATAAAAATATCAGATAACGCAAATAAAGAAAATAAAAAGTGATCACGAGGCATCACGGCAAAAGAGCACGAGGCATCAAGGCAAAAGAGCACGAGGCAACATGGCACCTTATGGGATTTGATTTCTATAAATAGTATGCCATATTTGTGTTGAAGTGGGGAGATAAGACGTGCTATTAGCAACTTTTTCTCTAGCTTTGGTCTTTGCTTCTTTCTTTATCTATTTCACTTTCCTTTTGTAGTTTTTGAATTTTCTAAGAGTATTGATAGTATTTTAAGAATTTCTTTCTTTGTGAGATTTAAATACTCCATAATGGAGTAATCTCTTTTGTTGGGATAGTTGATGAAACTCGATATAATTATAATATTAATCTTAGTTTTACTACATGCTTGACCTAAGACTTTCTACTTATATTTTTATATTGTGCTGGAATATTAGTTTTAATTAATATTATCACTTATATCTATTTCTTCTCCAAAGTTAGTCGTATGTCAATTTTATAATTCTTACGAAGCAAAATTAATATATGATAACTATTGGGTAAAATAATAGAGTGAGAGTAATTCTTATTAATCTATTATTCCAAGTCTGTAATCTTGCTTACTTCCATTCTAATTCTCACAGAGGAGTTGTAGGAGTTGTAGTAGGCAAGATTATTGATTTTTTTTAGTAAAAATTAATCGCAAGAGGTTTTTGCTATCTTTTAGCACAATTCAGGCAGGAAAATTATTTCAGTTTAATCGTCACGAGTCATATATCAATTGATTTACATAACCTCGCGGAGTGTTATTAATTGATTATTTCTCAGTGAGCAAAATATAATTGTATTAGCAATAAGCAGTTATTCCTAAGAGAAATATATGTAGAAGCTAAGATTTTATTATTATCACGCTATCGAGTAAATTCAATGATTCCCAACTCTTTTTAAATATAAATCTTCCAAAAGTTATTTTGTTTCAACTTAAGCAATTTAAATTTTCAACAAACAAAACTTCATCAATTTGATTCTCTCAAATAGTAGTAAGAATATTATAAGTTTGTAGCTAGATTCTCCAATCTCTGTGGGACGATATCATAAACTACACTAGAATTTGACAGAGTACGAGTAGCAAAATCTTATACACATTGGCCTCGTCAAATGTTTGGCGCTGTTGCCGGGATTGGCATACATCTACTTCAGATTAAATATTTTATTACTAATATGAGAACTTATTATTATAATTTTATTTATTTATTTATTTATCGATGTTTCCTAAATTGCACTTAACTATTATTTTTATATTAATAATAACGCTTATGGCTCAATCATAGTTATAGTAATTGTAACGATCCGACCGGTTGTTTTGAGAATTTAAGTCTCATTCGGCGGCATAAGGTCTTGAGCAGCTTTGTATTATGTGTATTGACTTGTGTGCGTGGTCGAGTTCAGTTACCGGATGATTCGAAGTCAAATCGGAAGAAGGATTCTAGTTTTGGAAGCTTAAGCGGTAAGAGTTGATCCGAATTTGACTTTTGTGTAAATGGCTCCAGAATGGGTTTTGGATGATTTTAATAGCTTCGTATGGTAATTTTTGACTTAGGCGTGCATCCGGATTTAGATTTGGAGGTTCGTAGGGTGATTTGAAGCATTTCGGCAAAAGTTGGAAAAGTCGAAGTTTGGAAGGTGGAGAGGTTTGACCAATAGTTGACTTTGGTGATATCGGGATCGGAATGCAATTCCAAGAGTTGGAACAACTCCGTTATATCATTTGGGACTTGCCTGCAAAATTTGACGTCATTCTGGGTTGATTTGATATGTTTCGGCACGAGTTTTAGAAGTTGAAAGATTTAAAAATTCATAAGTTCGATTATGGTGTGATTCATAGTTTTGACATTGTTTGATGTGATTTGAGACCTCGAACGGGTCCGTGTTAGGGTATGGAACTTGTTGGTATGCTTGCACAGGGTCCCGGGGGGCCCGGGTGTGTTTAAGACGAGTTTGAGATGGTTTTCATAGTTTTGGTCAGGTCAGGTCTGGTTCTGGTGTCTCACACATGCGACATCTTGGAGAGCTGGTGCGGCTCTGCTTCTGCGTGAGCCTGATCGATTCTGCAATCATAGAGGCCTGGGAGCTAGCTCGCTTCTGCGGAAGCTGGCACACAGGTGCAAAGGCCGCTTCTGCGGTTGAGTGATCGCATCTGCGAAGGAGTTTGCTTCTGCGCTTCTATTATCGCTTTTGCGGTGCCGCTGGTGCGACTATATTTTCTGCAGATGTAGACCTAGGTCTGGTAAGTCAAGTTCGTAGATGCGAACGTCTGCCCGCAAATGCGATAGCAAATGCGTTTATTTGTCCGCAGATGCGGAAGTCCTAGGCAGAGAGTTTATATTCAAGTGTTTTGCCATTTTCTCCATATTTTGAGTTTTAGACCTCGGTTTTGGGAGATTCTTTGTGGGTTTTTCAAGTAAATCGATTAAGTAAGTGTTCTTCACCTAGAATTTATTATATTCCATGATTTCATCTTTATTTTTATCATTTAATTTGTGTTTTGAGTTGAGGAAAATGGAGGCTTTTGAAGAAAATTTTCAAAATAAAAAATCATGATTTGAGGGTCGAATTGGCATCGAAATTTGATAACTTTAGTACGGTTGAACTCGTATCGGAATGGGTGTTCGGGTTTTGTAAAATTTATTGGGTTCCGAGGTTCGGGCCCGGGGATCGACTTTTGGGTCGATTTTTAGATTTATATAAAGATTGAGGCTTTATGATCTCGAATAGTTTCTTATGAGTTTTATTTGTGCTTTGAAATTATTTTGGTTAGATTTGAGCCGTCTGAAAGCCATTTTACCGAGAAGTTCATTTTTGAGTATCGGTCTATCTTCTTTGAGGTAAGTATCTTGCCTAACATTGTGTGGGGGAGCCTACCCCTTAGGATTTGAGTCTTCTATGCTAATTGCCGTCCGTGTACGCGAGGTGAAGAGTACGTGCTCGGACTTATTTGAATAACTTTCTACGAGGTATTATGACTTGTGTGAATTGTCGATTTTGGCTTTAAGGTATTTCGGAGTTAGCTTGGAAGAATGAATTTCATGTTGGAAGCTTAAGTTGGAACGGTTGACCGGATGTTGACTTATGTGTAACGACCGTGGAGAAATTTTGCTAAGGAAATTAAGGTTTGGTGGTGCCGAGGTAAATCAATTAGTACAAAGATTATAGAAATTTCTCGGTTGAACAATGCACCGAAGTGTAAAGAAAACTTTTATCGAAAAATGGTCATTTGTGCGACCACTATGCGGTCGCAGAATCACTATGCGGACCGCATAATGCTCGCAAAGTGGAGCAGGAGGAGGGCAAGATTTGAGGAAAATATCCGGTGCACTATGCGACCGCAGACCTGTTTTGCGGTGCATTATGCGACCGCAGAACAAGTATGCGGACTGCATAATGACCGCAGAACAGGTCAGTAACCCCCATCTTTGGAGGCCAAATTATGCGGTTGGTATGTGGACCGCATACCTGTTATGCGATCGCATATGCGACCGCATAACTATGTCGGAGCTTCCATTGTTTCTAATTTTTGACTTGACCCAATTTCGATTTATAGCCCTTGAAACTCATTTTTGAGCCAAAATCTGATATTTTAGAGAGATGCGAGAGCATCTTAGAGAGAGAAAGTGAAGACTTAGTGATTTATCCATCAATTCTTGTTCAAGGTTTGAAGATTTCACAAGGATCTTGCTAGGGCTTCAAAGAGGTAAGAATTTCTTTCCCCAATTCTTCAATTTCTGGTTTGAAGTAAAGATGGGTGATTAATAGTATGATTCTTGGGTGTAAGAGTATTATGTATACATACCAATAAGGTTGTGGAAAGATTGTTAATTCAAATGGGTAAGGATTGGGTTAAAAATGGTAGAAATCTTCATAGGCTTTAATTGAAGATTTGAGGGTCGAGTTGGTGCCGGATTTTGGTGAAATTTGTATGGTTAGACTCGTGGTTGGATGGGCGTTCATATTCTATAACTTTTGTCGGATTCCGAGACATGGGCCCTACAGACTATTTTTGAGTTAATTTCGGATTTTATCGGGAAACTTAGTATTTCCTTATGGAATTAATTACAATAATTTGTATTGACTGATTCAAATTAATTGTGGCTAGATACGAGGCTTTCGAAGACCAATTATCGTGGAAAGGGCATAGCGGAATAAATAATTACACGAGTTTAGGTAAGTAACAATTATAAATCTGGTCGTGAGGGTATGAAACCCCGAATTTTATGTCATATAATTATTTTGGAGGTGACGCACATGCTAGGTGACAGGCGTGTGGGTGTGCACCGAAGGGATTGTGACTTGGTCTGTCCCGTGAAACTGTAAAGTTGAATAACCTGTTGTTAGCTATAATCTCTCTTTGTGTTGAAGAAATTTGACTGTAAATCATGATTAAAAATTATGCTTAGGCTATGTGATAGTACTGTTGGGACCCACAGAGGTCACGAACTGGTTGAATTATTTGCTAATTGCTATCTTGTGCCCAGTCTTGATTTTACTAGCGAATCATAGCTTAGTCTTTCTTGATATTTGTTGATGCACTATGTTATCTTTGTTTGGGCTGATCTGTGTGATTTCTGAGAGCCTGAGAGACTAGAGAGGTGAAGGACTGAGTAAGGCCGAGGGCTTGTTAGTGAGGTAAGGATATTATGGCACGTGATTTATCCGTGCAGGATATTATAGCACGTGAGTTGTCTATGCAGATTATAGCGCTTGGGCTGTAGGAGCCCCTCCGGAGTCTGTACACACCCCCAGTGAGCGCGGGTACCCATTGAGTGTGAGTGGTGAGGGCTGCGAGCCGAGTGGTTGAGCTGAGTGACTGTTGCCTGACAGGCTGTACTTGCTTTGGATTTGTTGTTGTACTTGGTTGCTATCTGTCATTGTGGTGAAATATCTGAAAGAATTTATATCCGGATTACTTGAAATTGAACTGTGTAAAATTGATTTGACTTAAACTGCTGGATTTAAAAGCATGTCTATTCTTTGCTGGGATTACTGAAAGTGAACTATAATTGTGTAGCTCGTCATTATCTTCAGTTCCTTAGTTATTTTTGTTACTTGCTGAGTTGGTTGTACTCATACTACACCCTGCACTTCGTGTGCAGATCCAAGTATTTCCGGACATAGCGGGTGTTGATCATTTCGCGCAGTTGATTTTCAGAAGATTTTGAGGTAGCTGCCGTGTTCCGCAGACCTTGTCTCTCCTTCTCTATATCCTTGTATACTGTATTTGGTCTCAAACTACTATAGACCATATTTTCTAGACTTGTACTCATATTAGATACTCATATACTCATTGACACCAGGTTTTGGGAGTGTTGTATCAGAAATTGCTAGATTTTTGGTATTGTATTAAACGTAACGCTTTTATATTTAAAGGAAATTGTGGGTTATTGATGTTGTCGGCTTTCCTAATACTGAGATAGGCGCCATCACGACAGGTTAGGATTTTTGGGTCGTGACAGTTTTCCTTTCCTAACTGCTTATCTTTATTTGAAGTATAATTATCTCTTCTGTAATTGTTCACCCTTAATTGAGGTTATGATTATATTTCTGCTACTTATTCTTATTGAATTTGTTGTATCTCTTCCCTAATTGCCACAACCTTAAAAAGAAGTTAGACATCCTATAATTTAGTTAACTTGTCCTTATTTGGAATTATTCGACTTGTGTTAGCTCTCTCCTTGTCGAACTGTATATTGTGGACCGTTGTTATATAGTATTTTATTTTTTGTTGAGTTGTTCTTATTATGACTAGCATTCTCTGTTGTGCCTACTCCTTATGAATTAGTTCCTCCGTTTCTTGAGTTCTGGAATCTCTTATTTGACTTATTTGTCTTACCCTTATATTATTGTCATTGTTACTGTTGTACTAGTTGTTATGATGCACGAGGTTTCTTCCATACAGTTGTTGTTATTATGATGCACGAGGTTTCTGCCGTGCGGTTGTTGTTATTGTGATGCACAAGGTTTCTGTCGTGCGAGTGTTATTGGGTTGCACGAGGTTTCTGCCATGCTATTGTTAATATTGATAATAACACATGTGGCATGACAAGGCGGGCTATATATATGTGGGTTGCGCATGTGGCGAGACAAGGTGAGAATATTATTATGCACGTGTGGCGAGACAAGGTGAGAATATTATTATGCACGTGTGGCGAGACAAGGCCGGCATTCACTTTACTATTGCACACGTGGCGAGACAAGGTGGGTTGTGTCACAGATTGATTTGTGATAACTTATGATGGCTTGAGGGCATTCTTGTTGTTGATATTTATGTAATGGTACACTTACTTGTGTGAGATTTATCTTGTGGAAAGTTGTGGGAAAATATTTTACGTGCTATCCATTTCTTTTCCTATACTTACTAGCTGGCATGAACTATGTTAGGACATTTGAACAAGCATACTTGTAGTTAAGCACTCTTATCGGTTAAGAGGTTTTCTTAATATTGTTGAGTATAGATGCACACCCTTGTTTACTTGCCTTCTATATGAGAATGGCTCTATTTGGCAGGTGAGTCGTCAGTGCAGTTATAAATTGGAATGAGAGCACAAGATGCTAAGTGTTAGGGTTCAGGAATTGGGACCCGTGAGTTGTGAATATTCTGAGGTTCGGTACCTCGTGGAGGATTTTGGCTAAAGACTAGGTTCTATCACGACACCCAACAGAGGGAAAATTGAGTCGTGACAAGTTGGTAACAGAGCCCTAGGTTCATAGGTGCTATGAGTCATAAGCAAGTTTAGTAGAGTCTTGCGGATCGGTACGAAGACGTCCGTACTTATCTTCGAGAGGCTACGAAACTATTAGGACAGTTTCACTTCCTTCATTCCTATTGTGCGAGTTTATTGATCTCGAAGTTTAAACTTTTATCATTCCATCCTCTCACAGATGGTGAGGACACGACTTGCAGTTACTAATGACGTTACCTCCAGAGAAGATGCCTCTAGGAGCAGAGGCAGAGGCCGACGAGGAGCACGTGCCGCAGCTAGGGCACCTACCAGAGCAGTGGTTGAGAAGCCGACAGTAGTTCCAGTTGGGGGCAGGTACCGGAGGCGCCTGCTGTTACCCCCGGACTTCAGGAGACCTTAGCACAGTTCCTGAGCATGTTTGGTACATTGGCTCAGGCGGGGTTGATTCCGGTTTCACCAGCTACTTCACAGACAGGGGGAGGAGCTCAGACTCCCGCCGCCCACACTCCAGAGCAGCGAGTTCATGTTGGTCTAGTTCCAAGGGAGTCATGGCGATACAACATGTGGTTCCAGTTCAGCCCATGGTTAGGGCAGCATCATCTGAGGAAGAACAACTTGGACTTGAGAGGTACAAGAAGTACCACCCTCCTACCTTCAGTGGATTGGCGACAGATGATGCTCAGGGTTTCCTATAGGAGTGTCACCTCATTCTTCGTACTATGGGTATTGTGGAGATGAGCGGGGCTACTTTTGTTATGTTCCAGCTTAGGGGAGCGGCTTATCAATGGTGGCGGGCATATGAGTTGGGTAGCCCGGCCGAGTCAGCTTCATTTACATGGGTTCGATTTTCAGAGATGTTCCTGAGTAAGTTTGTACCTTAGTCCCTTCGAGATGCATGGCGTGCGGAGTTTGAGCAGCTGCGTCATGGCACTATGTTAGTGTAAGAGTATGTGTTAGATTCAGTGATGTGGCCAGACATGCACCTACTTTGGTCGCTACAGTTAGAGAGCGTGTTCGTAGATTCATTGAGGGGCTCAAGCATGATATTCGGTTCAGCATGGCTCGGTAGTTAGAGTCGGATGTTTCGTTTGAGCAGGTGGTAGGGATCGCTCGCCGAGTAGAGGGCATGTGGGATCATGAGAGAGGACAGACGGGGCCATGAGAGAGAGGCCAGGCGAGGTCAGAAGAGAGAGGACAGGGAGGCTAGGAGTCCTCGTAGACCGTAAAGATATACTGGTCCTTATTTTGGAGGCAGAGTACAACATGGTAGAGGTTTTGTAGGTCAGCCAGTTCAGTTTACACTTCAGGCTTCGCACAGTGTTTCAGGTACTCATGGGTCTCAGAGTAACCATATCGCACTGTTCCCATAGCCACGTCAGTAGAGAGGTTGCTTTGAGTGTGGAGATACTAGCCACATGGTGAGATATTATCCCAGACTCTGGACAAATATGTCATAGCGGGGTATTCAGGCGAGTAGAGGGCACCTAAGAGGGGGAGGCTCGGCCTGCTGATGTGTTTTATATAGTAGGCTTGAGGCCGCTGCGCTAGATGATGTCATACAAGTATGCTTTTGATTTGTTACAGAGGGGCACCATTCGTATTTTGTTTCAATTCTGCTTATCGGGGTGAGTTCCCTAATTTGTTGCTTCATTTATGAGTGAGTTTCATGATTAGTACTCTGCTTATATGTTTACCCCTTTTAGGAGAGTCTATGAGTGGTAGACCGTGTCTATCATTTGTTTTTATTCATTATTGAGAGTTACGGGGCTAGAAGTGAATTCCTGTTGTCTATTATGGTAGGTTTTCATGTGATTCCTGAGTAATTTGGTTACTATTTGTAATTTGGATGCTCTATTGGTGTGAGAGTTCAGTAAGTGTTGTGATTTTACTAGCAAAATTGAGTTAGTCGAAGGTTTCAATTGGTATGATGTGTATTCGACTTGTGATTCAGAGTTGAGGGTAAGACCCTCGCGATTCCATGTGATTTGATATGTTTGAGTCGAGCTGCATGCCGCGGTGGAAGTTATATCAGGATGAGATCCTTGTGATTTATTCATATACTTTAATTTTTCCTTTTAAATTGATTTGTAGGATGGTACTCATAGAGAGTTGTGCCTGCCGGTCTTTCGACTTGTGATTCAGAGTTGAGGGTAAGACCCTCGCGATTCCATGTGATTTGATATGTTTGAGTCGAGCTGCATGCCGCGGTGGAAGTTATATCAGGATGAGATCCTTGTGATTTATTCATATACTTTAATTTTTCCTTTTAAATTGATTTGTAGGATGGTACTCATAGAGAGTTGTGCCTGCCGGTCTTGTTTGATATTTCTCTTATGTGTTTCTCTTTACATATTTAGTCATTTTTCGTTTTGTGCTTCTTGAGTTTTAGCTTGCGGGGTGTGTGCCTAGTGGTGTTAGTTGTGACTTGTTGATTCAGGTGTATAATTAAAAGGTCTTCATGTTTCTTGCATCATTGTCAGTGTTGTGAAGGTTTGAAACAGGGTTATAATGGATATGAGGCTAATTATCGGTGCTGGTTTTGATTACGGGCAGCTATTGTGATCAGAAATGTTATTATGGGCCTATGTGTGGCGTGTCATTTTGAGTGGTCGTACCTTGTGGGTGTAGGCATGAGTTATTGTAGCTGGTTGAGACTGATACCAGGTATGGATTTAGAATCGGGTCTTTTGGAGATGAATGAAATGTGAGAATTTTGACTCTAAGGATTATTGGTGTTGGTAAAGAGGATAAATTATAGTTGAGATGGTGTCGTCAGGCTTATGTGGATTGGGGTGACGTGGGGTCACCCGCGAGTGTATGTTGGATGTGTGCGTTCAGTGATTTGACGGCTTCGAGGCGATTCTTGGTATGTTCGAGGACGAACGTTTGTTTAAGAGGGGGAGCCGATCGTTTTGAGAATTTAAGTCACGTTCGGTGGCATAAGATCTTGAGAAGCTTCGTATTATATGTATTGACTTGTGTGAGTGGTCGAGTTCAGTTACCGGATGATTCAGAATCAAGTCGGAAGAAGAATTCTAGTTTTGGAAGCTTAAGTGGTAAGAGTTAACCGAAATTTGACTTTTGTGTAAACGACTGCGGAATGGGTTTTGGATGATTTCAACAGTTTCATATAGTAATTTTAGACTTAGGCATGCATCCGAATTTAGATTTGGAGGTCCATAGGGTGATTTGAAGCATTTCAGCGAAAGTTGGAAAAGTTAAAGTTTGGAAGGTGGAGAGATTTGACCAATAGTTGACTTGTTGATATCGGGGTCGGAATGCGATTCCGAGAGTTGGAACAGCTCCATTATTTCATTTGGGACTTGCCTGCAAAATTTGACGTCATTCCGGGTTGATTTGATATGTTTCGGCACGAGTTTTAGAAGTTGGAAGATTTAAAAATTCATAAGTTTGATTATGGTGCGATTCGTAGTTTCGATGTTGTTTGATGTGATTTGAGACATCAAACGGGTCCGTGTTAGGGTATGGAACTTGTTGGTATGCTTGGATGGGGTCTCGGGGGCCCCGGGTGTGTTTCAGACATGTTACAGATGATTTTCATAGTTTTGGTCAGGTTTGGTTCTGGTGTCTCGCACCTGCGACATCTTGGAGCGCTGGTGTAGCTCCGCTTCTATGTGAGCCTGATCGCTTCTGCGATCATAGAGGCCTGGGAGCTAGCTCGCTTCTGCGGTTGCTGGCACGCAGGTGCGAAGGTCGCTTCTGTGGTTGAGTGATCGCATCTGCGAAGGAGTTCGCTTATGCGCTCCTATTATCGCTTCTGCGGCACCGCTGGTGCGACTATAGTGTCCGCAGATGCGGACCTAGGTCTGGTAAGTCAAGTTTGCAGATGTGAACGTCTTCCCGCAAATGCAATAGCATATATGCATTTATTTGTCCGCAGATGCGGAAGTCTTGGGCAGAGAGTTTATATTCGAGGGTTTTGCCATTTTCTCCATATTTTGAGTTTTAGACCTCGGTTTTGGGAAGTTCTTTGTGGGGTTTTCAAGAAAATCGATTGGGTAAGTGTTCTTCACCTAGAATTTATTATATTCCATGATTTTATATTTATTTTTATCATTTAATTTGTGTTTTGAGTTGAGGAAAATGACGGTTTTTGAAGAATATTTTCAAAATAAAAAATCATGATTTGAGGGACGAATTAGAATCGAAATTTGATAATTTTAGTATGGTTGAACTCGTATCGGAATGGGTGTTCGGGTTTTATGATATTTGTCGGGTTCCGAGGTGCGGGCCCGGGAGTCGACTTTTGGGTTGATTTTAGATTTTGATAAAGGTTGAGGCTTTATGATCCGGAATAGTTCCTTTGAGTTTTATTTGTGCTTTAAAGATATTTTGGTTAGATTTGAGCCGTCCGGAGGCCATTTCACCGAGAAGTTCATTTTTGAGTATCGGTCTGTCTTCTTTGAGGTAAGTATCTTGCCTAACCTTGTGTGGGTGAACCTACCCCTTAGGATTTGAGTCTTCTATGCTAATTGTAGTCCGTGTACGCGAGGTGACTAGTACGTGCTCAGACTTATTTATGGAAAATTGACCTTTTAGGGTTCTTAGGTCCTTGTATTTACTGAATATGTAGTTGTTCTCATTATGATCACGTTTTTTAATTACTAGTCCACCTCTGCCTGCTTTAATTAGAATTAATTGCTTTATGATCCACTCTTGTTGCTTATTTGATCTATCGGTGCCTTAACTGAAATTGTTATCTCTTCTATTCCCATATTTTTCTTTCCTAACTGCTTATCTTTATTTGAAGTATAATTATCTTTTTGTAATTGTTCACCCTTAATTGAGGCTATGATTATCTTTCTGCTGCTTATTCTTATTAAATTTGTTGTATCTCTTCTCTAATTGCCCAACCTTAAAAAGAAGTTAGACATCCTATAATTTAGTTGACTTGTCCTTATTTGGAATTATTCGACTTGTGTTAGCTCCCTTATTTTTCGAACTGTATATTGTGGACCGTTGTTACATAGTATTTCCTTTCTTGTTGAGCTTTTCTTATTATGACTAGTATTCTCTGTTATGCCTACTCCTTGTGAATTAGTTCCTCCATTTCTTGAGTTCTGGAATCTCTGAGTTGACTTATTTGTCGTGCCCATGTATTATTGGCATTGTTACTGTTGTACTAGTTGTTGTGATGCACGCGGTTTCTGCCGTGCGATTGTTGTTATTGTGATGTACGGGGTTTCTGCCGTGCGGTTGTTGTTATTGTGATGCACGAGGTTTCTGCCGTGCGAGTGTTATTGGGTTACACAAGGTTTCTACCGTGCTATTGTTAATATTGATAATTGCATATGCGATGTGACAATGTGGGCTATATATATGTGAGTTGCGCATGTGGTGAGACAAGGTGGGAACATTATTATGCACGTGTGGCGAGACAAGGCGAGCATTCACTTTACTATTGCACACGTGGCGAGAGAAGGTGGGTTGTGTGGAATTAATTTGTGTTAACTTGTGATGGTCTGGGGGCATTCTTGTTGTTGATATTTGTGTAATGGTACACTTACCTGTGTGAGCTTTATCTTGTGGAAAGTTGTGGATAAACATTCTATGTGATGTCCATTTCTTTTCCTATACTTACTACTTGGCATGAACTATGTTAGGAAACTTGCACAAGCATACACGTAGTTAAGCACTCTTATCGGTTAAGCGGTTTTCTTGATATTGTTGAGTATAGATGCACACCCTTGTTTACTTGCCTTCTATGTGAGAATGGCTCTATTTGGCACGTGAGTCGTTAGTGCGGTAATAAATTGTAATAAGAACACAGGATGCTAAGCGTTAGGGTTCAGGAATTGGGACCCGTGAATTGTGAATATTCTGAGGTTCGGTACCTCGTGGAGATTTTTGGCTAAAACCCGGTGTGAAAGCGGTCGTTTTGTTGGGTTGTTATTTTCCTTTCATTTATTTGGGGTCGCCGGATTTAGACCGTGTTTTCGTACTTCTACTGTGTCATTATCATGGTATTCCGCTGATAGTTGTTGTTTTCCTTTCCTACTGAAATTACCGTATTATTTGCCATTTCTCGTAGCCCATATGTAGATATCATACTTTGTTGTTCCTATACTTATACTTGTTCAGGTTATTTAGTCTAGTAGGTGTCTTGACTGTACCTTGTCACTACTCCACTGAGGTTAGTCTTGATACTTGCTGGGTACCACCGTGGTGTACTCATATTGTACTTCTGCACATTTTTGTGCATATCCAGGTATTTCAAAGTCAGTTGATCATTAGCTAGTTGTGCGGATTGTTGCTGTGGAGACTCAAGGTAAAGCTGTTGCTGCGTTCGCAGGCTTCAGAGTCACCTTCTGATTTGTATTCACACTGTTTACTTTATTTCAAACAGTTGTATTTAGAAAATTGTAACAAACTCTGTAGAGCTTATGGCTTGTACTACCGGTTTTGGGAATTATAAATTTTATAGAGGTTTCTATTTCAAAAATTGTTAGATATTATTTAATTATTTTTTTTATTCGGCTAATTTTAGGCTTACCTAGTTCCTAAGACTAGGTGCCATCGCGACACCCAACAAAGGAAAAATTGGGTTGTGACAGTAATAGTACCGTTTTATTTTTATTTCTTATTATAACTACTACCAACTATTTTTATTAAATCCCTTAGTATATCTACTACAATTAGACTTTTGTCAACACTTTATTAACCAAAAAAAACAAAAATACTATAATCAATACTTTCACAGTCTCACACACTATTAACTGCCCTTATATATATTATCGTTGCAATTTTAGATACTATCATGAGTATTAACACTATTACTTTGAATAGTATTATATTTTCTTGTCATAATTTACTTGTTACGTTATTTTTATATATCTATTTTATTACACGTGGGGTATAATATTACTATTATCTATAAATAATAAAATTATTGTACTAATACCTTTTGCTTTAACACCTATTTTGTTTATAATCTTTGCAATCTTTTTTTAATTGTTGTTATTATTATTATTATTATTATTATTATTAATATTATTATTTTTGTTTATTGCTATTATTACTTTAGGAACTAATTTTCTTTACTTTATGTATTTCTTATTGTTTATGACCCGCTCTTCTACAAAAGAGTTGGCAAGCTATGATCCTGAAATTGAAAGATCTCTTCGATTGCGCAGGTAAGGAAGGACAAACGTCTTCTCAAACAACAACTTGTGAAGGAATGGATAATCAGGAAGTAGAAAATATCAACCCACACGAAGTGCCACCATCAGTCCAAATAGAGGATAAGTTTGATGAAGTGGCCCCAAGGTTAGCAAACAGAATCCTAAGGGATTATGCTAGACCAAACCACTTCAACTGTGAATTTAGTATTAGGAAGCCCCCAGTGGCAACCAACAACTTTGAGATCAGGACCGACTTGATTCAAACGATCCAACAATCTTGTATCTTTTTTCATGGAGATTCAAGTGAAGATCCACATTGTCATTTAATTGATTTTCTGGAACTAGTTGAAACTGCTAAGTATAATGGAGTATCCCCTGAAGCAATCAAGTTAAGGTTATTTTCTATTTTTTTAAAAGAAGATGCTAAGACTTGGTTGTGAAGTTTGCCTCAAGGATCAATTACCACATGGGACCAAATGACTCAGAAATTTTTAAATAAATACTTCTCCCTGCTAAAACCACAAAGTTAAGACAAGACATATCTAATTTCTTGCAGACTGACACAGAGTCAATTTATCAAGTTTGGGAAAGGTTAAAGGCACTGTTAAGAAATTGTCCACACCACGACATTTATGAACATATGCAGTTGTATATTTTTTATCACGGGCTAAAACCCTTTTCCATAAATGTGATAGATGCAGCTGTAGGGGGTTCTGTAATGAAAAAACCACAGAGGAAGCATAGCAATTGTTGAACAAAAATTTTGAGAATGCCATCCAATGGACATTTGAGCATGTAATTATCAAGAAGGCTACTACAGTAAATCAGGCAGATACTTTAAATACACTAACACGACAGATTATTTCTTTGGCACACAAGTTTGAATCTTTTCAGGTGAATACACAACAACCAAACCAGTCTGAAATTGTAATATGTGTGGAGGAAATCATCTATACCATGAATGCCAAGCAATCCATCAAAATGATGAACAAGTCCATGTTATCGGCTACAAATCTTACCCTTTTGGAAGTCCAATGGCACATAAACATCCATAATTTCAATGGAGCAATCCAGATGGTGCCGAGAACTCTCAAAACTTTCAGAAGTAACCTGTACAGGGTCCACCCGGATATCAGAATCAAAACCGAGGGCAATTGAATTTTAAATCTTATCAGTAAGCAGCCCTATATCAACAAAGGCCTCAACAAGCACATCCAAGTGTTGATGACCTTATGTACAAGTACATTAAGGCCACTGATGAAAAGATGGAGAGTCAGAATTCATCCCTTAAAAATTTAGAAATTCAGTTGAGCCAACTGGCAACTCTTGTGTCAGAAAAGATTCAAGATCCCTTACCAAGTAATACAGAAAAAAAAATCTAAAAGAGCACCTTAAGGCCATCACCTTACGGTCAGGTAAGGAGCTAGATAAACCCTATGCAGTCCTATCAGGACAACGGGTAGACAAGGGTAAGAATTTTGAAACACCCTCTGAAACATCAGAAGAGAAAGAAGTCAAGAAAAAAGAAGAAAAAAATATTAAAAAATTGACTCCTCTCCCCGTGACAATTCCATTTCCACAAAAAATGAAAAGAGAAAAGCTTGACAGCCAATTTGCAAAATTTTTGGAGATTTTAAAACAAATTCACAATAATATTCCTTTCACTGATGCTTTGTTACAAATGTCTTCATATGCCAAATTTTAAAAGGAAATTTTGTCAAGTAAAAGAAAATTAGAAGAAGTTTATGAGGTAATGCTTAAAGAAAAATGCAGTGCTATACTTAAAAATAAGCTACCACAAAAACTTGGTGATCCAGGCAGTTTTACAATTCCATGCACTTTGGGAGGAGTATATTTTGAAATAGCACTTTGTGATTTTGGAGCTTAAATAAATTTGATGCCATTTTCTATCTTTAAAAAGTTAGATCTTGGTGAAATTAAAGACACAAGTGTTTCTCTTCAATTTGCAGATCAAAGTACTAAGAAACCTAAGGGAATAATTAAAAAAATACTCGTAAGAGTAGTGTCACGACCCCAAATTCCCTCCGTAGGATGTCGTGATGGCACCTAGTCTCTAAGACTAGGTAAGCCTATCAATGCGAAATAATAATAAATATATGAAATAAATAAACTACAATTCAAATAATTTCAACTCCCATAACCCGGTAGAAATAAGTCACAAGCTTCTAAGAATTTATTCTTAATGTCTCTATATGTCAAGGTCTAGATAAAATATAAGGAAGCAACATAAAATGATAGAAGGGGACTCCAGAGTCTGCGGACGCTGGCAGATATACCTCGAAGTCTCTGTGCGCAGGTAACTCAATGACGTCTAGGCTGGTAAAATGTACTTGGATCTGCACAAAAAGATGTGCAGAAGCGTAGTATGAGTACACCACAGCGGTACCCAGTAAGTGCTAAGCCTAACCTCGGTAGAATAGTGACGAGGTCAGGTGAGGCCCTACTGGAATATAATAATGGCATGTTAAAATATTTATCAATGTAGTAAAATAAAATGACATTGAAAATGAATCAAATAATATGTCACATTTAATGACACCAAATAATTACAAATAATATCTCGTGGAAATCAAAACAGAATTTCCTTCAACTTTATGAAAATCACAATAATAATCAAAGGCAACTACGGCCATAAATCAATATCAACAAGGGCATTCCCGAGGTACCGCCTCGTAGTCCCAAATCATAAATAAATTCACAATATCTCATTTCCTTATATCACCGCGGGAGCCTTCACAATTTATTTAAAGAAAACATTTTCCCGAAATAACATCCCGCGTTTTAGCCACCCTTATCACACCGCATGACTTCTAGTAGTTCCCCTACTAGCCACGCGTATCAAGCCACCCTTATCTCACCGCATGCGTTTCAACACCCAGACCTTATACCACAACATGCTTATCAATATCACAATATATCACAATTTGCACCTCAAGTGCTCAAATAATTTAACTTGCCAAAATAATTCAACAACAATATTTTTCCACAATAAAGAGCTCACGGCTCATGCCAAAATAAATCATCAATAATAGTTTGCCACAATAAAGAGCTCACGGCTCATGCCAAAATAAATCATCAATAATAGTTTTCCATAATAAAGAGCTCACAGCTCATGTCAAAATAATTCATCAATAATATTCTTCCACAATAAAGAGCTCACGGCTCCCTCACAATGAGTATAAAAATATTCAGGAGTAAATAATTTAGAAAAATAATATTTCAAAATCTTTACTACGTTGCTTCAATATCAAGTTTAAAAATGTCAAATACTTCATATTAATAATATTTAATTTAAAGAAAATCAACCTTCAAATAATGCACAGAATAAAAGAAACCAAGTTTCAACTAAACAGGTAAAACAATTAGTAAGAAAAGATCAAACAAATTTGAAGTATATATCTCACATCAATGATGAAGAATATAACAAGATAAAATAATTTAATAAATGCGCAACAGTGATCTACACAATTTAAAAATATAATCTTTCGCAAATTAACCCGTGTACACACTCGTCACCTCGTGTACACGACTTTCAACACATTTCAATAATCACATCAATACCAATTCTAGGGGAAATTTCTCCCACACAAGGTTAGACAAGTCACTTACCTCGACTTGCTCTAATTTAATCAAGTATTATGCTTTTTCCTCGATTTTCTGACTCCGATCGACTCGTATCTAGTCATAATTAATTCGATACAGTCAACAAAAATTATAGTAATCAATTTCATAAGAAAATATTAAATTTTCATTAAAAATCCGAAATTAGCTCAAATTTTGCCCGTGGGGCCCACATCTTGGAATCCGGCAAAACTTATAAAATTTGATAACCCATTCAATTACGAGTCCACCCATACCAATTTTACCAAAATCCGATAACAACTAGACCTCCAAATCTTAAATTTTTGTTTTTGGAAGATTTTGCAAAAATCTTGATTTTTCTTCCATAAATTCACGGATTCATGATGTAAATGAGTATGGAATCATGAAATATAATCAATATAGGATAAGGAACACTTACCCCAATGTTTTCCCGTGAAAATCGCCCAAAATCCGTGCTCCAAAAATCCAAAACGAAATGAATGAAATGAGCAGTTTTGGTCCTTAAGTTTCTGCCAATCCGTCACTAAAAGTCCATTTTTCGTCACTAAAAGTCTACTAGAAACAACTCTACCAGTCTTACTTCAATTGATCATAACTTTATGTACAAATGTCAAAATGATAAATGGTTTAACTTTCTGATAACTAAAATCCACCGACTACAACTTTCGTGTTTTGCAATTATTCTGATTTCATATGCATTGCGAGATATATGCTTCCAAAGTCGGCTGCATGCATCAGAATTTCTGGCAAAATTTCTGGCGAAACTGCTCTACCAGCCTTCATTCAATCCATCATAGCGTTCTGTACAAATGTCCAAATAATGCATAGTTTAATTTTCTGGAACCTATAATCATACGACTACAACTTTCATGTTTTGCACAGTTTCTTATTCCTTATGAATTGCGAGATATAAGCTTCCAAAGTCAGCTCTGTGATTGCACCGGTTGCTGTCCAAAAACAGCTTCTGCAGCAGAAAATTCCAGCAGGTCCTTTTTGTCCGAAATTCATCCTGTTAACCTTCTGAAATCCACCCGAGACCCTCGGGACCTTAACCAATTATTCCAACATGTCCCAAAATACCATACGAACTTAGTCGAGGCTTCAAACTACATCAAACAACATCAAAACGATGAATCGCACCTCAAATCAAAATCAATGAACTTTGAACTTTCAAATTCTATATCTTGTGTCGAAACACATCAAATCAATTCGGAATGACTTCAAAATTTTCACACAAGTCATAAATGACATAACTGAGCTATGAAAATTTTCAGAATCGGATTTAGACCCCGATATCAAAAAGTCAACCCCTCGGTCAAACTTCCCAAAAATTCAACTGCATTTCAAGCCTAATTCTACTACGGACTTCCAAATAAAATTCCGATCACGCTCCTAAGTCCAAAATCACCATACGGAGTTGTTGGAATCATCAAAATTCTATTCCGGGGCCGTCTGCACATAATTTGACATCCGGTCACTATTTGAACTTAAACTATTAATTTTTCATCAAAATTCCATATCTCGGGTTAGGGACGTCGGAATTTTATTCCGGGCATACGCCTAAGTCCCAAATCATGATACAAACCTACCAAATATATCAAAACACTGATCCGAGTCTGTTTGCTCAAAATGTTGACCAAAGTCAACTTAGTTGAGTTTTAAAGCTCTAATTCACATTTTAATTCATTTTTCACCTTAAATTTTCCGAAAAAGTTTTACGGACTGCACACGCAAGTCGAGTAATGATAAATAGTGCTTTTCGAGGTCTTAGAACACATAATTAATTATTAAATTTAAAGATGATATTTTGGGTCATCACAAGTAGATAAGTTTGTTTTCCCTATAGATTTTATAGTGCTTGAAATGAAAAAATGTCATGATGAACCAATAATTTTGGGTAGACCATTTCTTGCTACAAGAAAAGCAATTATAGATGTTTATCAAGGACAACTAATTTTGAGAGTTGATGAAGAAAGAGTCATCTTTGATATGCAAAAGATACAAAGATATTTAGGAGATAAAACATCATCTTCATGTTTTTCAAATGACATGATTAGTTATCTTATAGATGAATTCAAAGATGATCAATTAATTCTAGATTCAAGGAAAGATGCTTGATCAAATCAAGCACCACACGGGACGATGATCCTACCATTAGAAGAGAAGATGGAATATTGGACAAAGATTCTGAGGAAGAAGAGATGAAATCCGAAGAAGTTCAATCGAAAATTGAACTCAAAACTCTCCCTTCTCATTTGAAATATGTTTATCTTGCGCAAGAATTATTTATAGTAATTATTTCATCTTTTCTTACTACGGAACAAGAAAATAGTTTGATTAAAGTGTTGAAAGCACACCAAGGAGCCTTGGGGTGGACTGTTGACGAGCGCAAATGTAACGGCTCGGCCGGTGGTTTTGAGAATTTTAGTCCCGTTTGGCGGCATAAGGTCTTGAGAAGCTTCATATTATGTGTATTGACTTGCGGGCGTGGTCGAGTTCAATTACCGGATGATTCGAAGTCAAATTAGAAGAAGGATTCTAGTTTTGGAAGCTTAAGCGGTAAAAGTTGACCGGAATTTGACTTTTGTGTAAATGGATCCGGAATGGGTTTTGGATGATTTTAATAGCTTTGTATGCTGATTTTGGACTTAGGCGTGCGTACGGATTTTAATTTGGATTTGGAGGTCCGTAGGGTGAATTGAAGCATTTCGGCGAAAGTTGAAAAAGTTAAAGTTTGGAAGGTGGAGAGGTTTGACTAATAGTTGACTTTGGTGATATCGGGGTCAAAATACAATTCCGAGAGTTGGAACAACTCCGTTATATCATTTGGGACTTCCCTGCAAAATTTGACGTCATTTCGGGTTGATTTGATAGGTTTTGGCACGAGTTTTAGAAGTTGGAAGATTTGAAAGTTCATAAGTTCGATTCTTGGTGCGATTTGTAGTTTCGACATTGTTAGATGTGATTTGAGACCTCGAGCGAGTCCGTGTTAGGTTATGGGACTTGTTTGTATGTTTAGACGGGGTCGCGGGGGTCTCAGGTGAGTTTCGGATGGGCTTCAGGCCATTCCCTTCTATTTTTGGATTGCTCTTTTCTGCCATCTGGTTTCCTTCATCGCGTTCGCGTAGTGTTATATTAGAGGATGAAATATTTCTTCTTCTTGTTCGCATTCATCCTCTCGCGTTAGCGAAGTTCTGCCTTTCCCTTCTCCGCGTTCGCGTACCTTCACTCGCGTTCGCGAAGGGTCCTCTCGGCAGCCTCATTTTTCTTCTTTGAGAACGCGAACCTTCCTCCGCGTTCACGATGCTCTCTCTTCTGGGCAGAATATAAGATCTTCAAATCGAGGGTTAGGCCATATTTATCATATCTTGACTTGTAGAACTCAGTTTTGAGCGATTCTTTGTGGGTATTTCAAGCAAATCGATTGGGTAAGTGTTCTTCACCTAGAATTTATTATATTCCATGATTTTATCTTCATTTTTATCATTTAATTTATATTTTGAGTTGAGGAAAATGGTGTTTTTGAAAAAAATTATCAAAATGAAAAATGATGATTTGAGGGACGAATTAGTATCGGAATTTGATAATTTTAGTATGGTTGAACTCGAATCGGAATGGGTGTTCGGGTTTTGTGAGATTTGTCGGCTTCCAAGGTGCAGGCCTGGGGGTCGACTTTAGTGCTAATTTTTAGATTTTGATAAAGATTGAGGCTTTATGATCCGGAATAGTTTCTTATGAGTTTTATTTGTGCTTTGAAGTTATTTTGGATGGATTTGAGCCTTCCGGAGACCATTTCACCCGAGAAGTTCATTTTTGAGTATCGATCTATCTTCTTTGAGGTAAGTATCATGCCTAACTTCATGTGGGGGAACTACCCCTTAGGATTTGAGTCTTCTATTCTAATTGTAGTCAGTGTACGCGAGGTGACGAGTACGTGCTCAGACTTATTTGTGAAAAATTGATCGTTTAGGGTTCTTCGATCTTTGTATTCACTGAATATGCAGTTGTTCTTGTTATGATTACATTTCTTAATTACTAGTTTCACCTCTACCTTCTTTAATTAGAATTAATTACTTCATGATCCACTCTTATTGCTTATGTGATTCATATGTGCCTTAACTGAAATTGTTACATTTCTAGTGCCATGTTATCCTTTCCCTAACTGCTTATCTTTATTTGAAATTATTACTATCTCTTCTATAACTGTTTAGCCTTAATTGAGGTTATGGTTATCTTTTCGCTGCTTCTTCTTAGCTGAATTTGTTGTATCTCTTTCCTAATTGTCCAACATTAAAAGAAGTTAGATATCCTATAAATTAGTTGACTTGTCCTTATTTGGAATTATTCGACTTGTGTTAGCTCCCTCGTTGTCGAACTGTATATTGTGGACCGTTGTTACATAGTATTTCCTTTCTTGTTGAGCTGTTCTTATTATGACTAGCATTCCCGATTGTGGCTACTCCTTGTGAATTAGTTCCTCCGTTTCTTTAAGTTCTGACGAGACAAGGTGGGAACATTTTTATGCACGTGTGGCGAGACAAGGCGGACATTTACTTTATTATTGCACACGTGGCGAGACAAGGTGGGATGTGTTAGGGATTGATTTGTAATGACTTGTGATGGCCTGGGGGCATTCTTGTTGTTTATATTTGTGTAGTGGTACACTTACCTGTGTGAGCTTTATCTTGTGGAAAGTTATGGGAAAACATTATACGTGCTGTCCATTTCTTTTTTTATACTTACTAGCTGGCATGAACTATGTTAGAACACTTGTACAAACATACACGTAGTTGAGCTCTCTTATCGGTTAAGAAGTTTTCTTGATATTGTTTAGTATAGATGCATACCCTTGTTTATTTGCCTTCTATGTGAGAATGGCTCTATTGGCAGTCGTCAGTGCGGTTATGAAGTGTAATGAGGGAACAAGATGCCAAATGTTAGGGTTCAGATATTGGGACTCGCGAGTTGTGAATAGTCTGAGGTTCGGTACCTCGTGGAAGTTATTGGCTAAAACCTGGTGTGAAAGTGGTCGTTTTGTTGAGTTGTTATTTGCCTTTCATTTATTTGTGATCACCGGATTTAGACTGTGTATCCGTACGTATATTGTGTCATTATTATGGTATTTCGTTGTTAGTCGTTGTTTTCCCTTCTTATTGTAATTACCGTATTATTTGTCATTATGTGTAGTCATTTCCTAGATATCATACTCTGTTGTCTCTACCCTTATACTTATTCATGTTATTTATTCCAGTAGGTGTCTTGACTGTTCCTTGTCACTACTCCACCGAGGTTAGTCTTGATACTTGTTGGGTACCGCTGTGGTTTACTCATACTATACTTCTGCATATTTTTTATGCAGATCTAGGTATTTCGAAGTTAGTTGATCATTAGCTAGCTGCGTGGATTGTTGTTGTGGAAACTCAAGGTAAACCTGCTATTGCGTTCGCAGGCTTCAGAGTCACCTTCTTATTTTGTATGCACATTGTTTACCTTATTTCCAAACAGTTGTATTTAGAAATTTTTAGCAAAACTTTGTAGAGCTTATGCCATGTACTACCAGTTTTGGGAATTGTAAATTTTCTAGAGATTTCTATTTCAAAAATTGTTAGATGTTATTTAATTATTGTTGTTATTCAGTAAATGTTAGGCTTACCTATGTTACACCCTATATTTTCGTACATAAAACTGCATCGTGAGCAAACTAATATAGGACCCAAAAATGAGATCATCTTTGAAAATATATAAAGCAAGTTAATCTTGTTACCTCGGAAGTTACAAATATTGAAGATCACGAACAACAAGTACAAAGAGGGTTGGAAGGTTCAAAAGCTAAAGGAATTGAAGAAAATAATATTTTGACGAAAGCCGACAAGTTGGGAACGTTATAGCATGTACTTTTGGAGTGAGACCAGGGTGCTTAACATGATAAGGAGGTTATGTTCCAGCGCATTAAACCGTTTATCAATACGATATCAGAGTAGAGAGATATAGGGGGTTTTGCGAGACTGCGCAGACTGTCACCTACTTGCTTAAACGAAAATCCAAAACTGGGCCAGTTCGGGTCGTTCAAAGAGGCTTTTTAAAGGCCTATCACCTTCATATATTAGGATGATAATAGGGCAAAATAACCAGACTTAATCTCTGCAAAAATCCTCCCAAAAATTTCTCACAAACCCCAATTGATTTTCTCTCCCTTTTAAGTTCTAATTGGAGGTAAAGACTAGAGTTTGAAGAACCAAGATAGGAGTTGAGTTATCCAACAAATAAAGTAAGTTTACTACTCTCTTTAATCCATTATTTACTTATGTATATGCATAGTAAGTCATTCTATATTTGTAATAACTCACGGGACGGTGATCGGAAGCCTTGAGTTCGCGTTATTCACTTGTAGCAGACTGTTTGGTGGATTGTTTTGTGGACTGTTTGGTGTTGCTGTTGGGCTGCATGATTTATTATTGTTTTGTGGAGTTTTTGAGGAGGAAGGGTCTGGATAAACACCACATAAATGCAGGATATTGGGTTGGTCGTTCGTTGTAACATTTTTTGGTTGTTGACATTACTACGGTGGTCATTTTGTGTATGAAGAGATTGGGGTGTGTTGGGCTGTTTTATAGTATTGTGTGGTGTACATAAGGTTGAAAAATAATGTATATATGTTTTTATTGTTGTTTTTGGTGTTGTTGGTGTTATCTTGAATTTGGAAGAAGTAAGGATTATAGGGGAGATGCTGTCCGTTTTAATACAAAATAAGCATGTCATTCGTTGTGCGATAGTTGTACCTTTCATAACTTAATGATAGTGTTATTATCGTTTTTGTAGATTAAGGTGAGAAGAGGCGAGTTCAACTTGGTGATTGAAAAGATTATGATAAGGTATGTTAAGGCTAAGCCCTTCATTCATTTTGGCATGATCTCGTAGCTACATGTGTTAATAATGAGACATAAAGAGAAGTTCGTATTCATGAATTTATTCAGTATATATATATATAGTATTACAGTATTTTCACCACCATCAAGCTATAATCGATGGGCAGGCCCCTATTGGGAAACCTCTGATCATATAGTAAGTTATATAGACCAAGCCTACTGTGGGAGAGTGCCTATGAGCGAGCCCAGAATGGCCGAGATACAGAGGCTAGTATGGCTGAGCGCCTATGAGCGAGCCTACTACGGCCGAGCAGTTACACATACCGAGTCTTATAGGGTCGGACATTTATTTTACTTACTATATTGAAGGAGTTGAGTCAGTATCAGCAGGTAAGTATATCTCCAGATCGTCTTTGGCTCCCAGTTACTTCCAGTTATTATATTATCAGTTCAGTTTCAGTTTTTAGTTATGTTATTGCCTTACATACTTTGTACATTATTTTGTACTGACACCCTTTTTATGGGGACGTTGCATTTCATGTATGCAGGTTCAGATAGACAGACGGGTAGACCTCCTCAGTAGGTGTTTCCAGAGTTCAGGCTGATCGGTAAGCTCCACGTCCTTCGGAGTTATCGGGTCTAGGTTTTCGTGTATATCTTCTGTATATATGTATATATGTTATGGGTAGGTCGGGGCCTTGTTCTGATCGCAATATATCCATTAGTAGAGGCTTGTAGACATATCCTATTGCTTAGTACAGTATGTTGGGCTTGTAGGCCTGGTATGTATATTTTGGTGGTTTGTTAGTTGTAGTAGTTATGACTGCCTTGTCAACCCAACTTTATATTGATGTTTAGTCAGCACTAGTTTCCATTCAGTTTGATGTTTTGCTTCGCAAATTGTCTTGCAAGGTGGACCCATGGCCAAATTATGACATTATATGTTCAGAGTCCCTTAGTCGCAATTTGGTACGCTAGGTTAGGTCAGGCACTGGGTGCCGGTCTCGCTCCCAGGTTCGGGGCGTGACAAACTTGGTATCAGAGCAGTTCTGTCCTAGGGAGTCTACAAGTCGTGTTTAGTAAGGTCTTGTTTATAGATGTATTATGCACCACATTATATAAGCAGGGAACTACATGGCATTTAGGAGTTGGTCACCCTTCTTTCAAATCTAAATCGTGTTGTAGAACTGAGTTATAGGAAATTTGAGTTAAACTTACATGTTGGGGTTTGCATACACAGATTACGGTGACTAGGAAGACTACTACTAGCCAGAGGGGAGATACAACAACAGGTGAGGGGACCAGCAGGGTGCCCTAGTTAGATGGGTCCCAGTTTGAGGCCCAAGGCGAGACCCCTACTCAGTCACTACCGGCTCCTCCACCACCTGACGAGATTCCTAAGGATACTGCACATCCAGTTCCCCTTCCACTTCCACCAGATCAGGACTTGAGGAGTGCGGTGCATTTGTTGACACAATTGGTAGCTACCGAGCAACAAGCTAGGGCATCAGCTAGTGCAGAATCTTATGAGGGGTCTAGGAGTTCAAGGGTCCGAGAGTTTATTCCTTTGAGTCCCCTAGAGTTTACGAGAACAGATCAGAGGGAGGACCCACCGAATTTCATAGATCAGCTTCACAGGATCTTTCGAGTTATGCATGGCAGAGAGAAATAGGCAGTTGAGCTAGCAGCTTTTTGACTCCGAGATATAGCCATCCTTTGGTACGAGGGATGAGAGAGGTCCAGGGTACGTGATGCACCTCCAACTAGTTGGGCAAATATTTCAGATGCCTTCCTTGACCAGTACTTACCCAGAGAGATCCGACAAGCTCGGGTCGATCAGTTTCTAGCCCTCAAGCAGGGCAATATGAGTGTTCGAGAGTATAGTCTCCGTTTTGACTCATTTGCCAGATCTGAACCATCCATAATTGCTACTATGCATGACAAGATCCACATGTTTATAGCAGGGTTAACCCTAGAGTTGACCAAGGCATATGCCACCGCTGCATTGTATGATAATATGGATATCTCCCGGATTCAAGCATTCACTCAGAATATAAAGAGGGGTAGGCGTCGACAACAGGGTACAAAGAGGACTGAGCAAGGGCAGCGTAAGAAGATGAGATTTCCCAGGTCTCAAGAGTAGTCACAGGGTAGTTATAGGCCCCAGTACTTCGGACGGCCACCTAGGCCTCCACCACCTCAGTTACAGGGTTACAGGTATGACCGCTATACTCATTCAGGACCAGGTGAGAGCTCACAGGCATAGCGTTTTGCAGTGATAACGAGGTTCAAGGCAGACATGGTCATTTCCGCCACGGTGTGACATCTGTGGTAGAGGACACTTGGGCCAATGCCGAGCAGGCTTTGATGCTTGTTATTCATGTGGGCGTACGAGGCATATGATGTGAGATTGCCCAAATAGAGATTCTGGGGGTATGGCACAACCATAAAGTTCAGCAACAAGATCATCTATGTCCGTGCATCCTTCAGTGCGCGAGTCTCAGTCTTCAACTGGTAGAGGTCAAGGCAGAGGTAGAGTTTCCAGTTCAAGTGTTAATCAGAACCGTATCTATGCTTTAGCTGGTTGATAGGTCCAAGAGTCATCACCAGACGTTGTGACAAGTATATTGACCATTTTCTCTCACGATGCTTATGCCTTGATAGACCCAGGATCTACTTTATCATATATTACCCCATTTATCGTGGGGAAGTTTGGTATAGTGCCTGAAATACTAAGTGATCTTTTTGCGGTATCTACACCGGTCGGAGTATCGATTATTGCTAGACGGTTTTATTGAGGTTGTACGGTGACAGTTTGTAGTCGTCAGAAATCTGCCGACCTAGTTGAGCTAGATATGATGGATTTTGATGCTATCATGGGCATGGACTGGTTGGCAGCTTACTATGCCACAGTTGATTGCCGAGCAAAGGTAGCCAGATTTCATTTTCTGGGTGAGGCAGTCCTTGAATGGGTAGGTAATACAACGACACCCAGAGGTAGGTTTATTTCCTATCTGAAGGCGAGGAAAATGATTGCAACAGGGTGAATTTATCATATTGTGCGAGTTAGAGATGCAAATGCTGAGATACCTACACTTCAGTCTATTCCCGTAGTCAAAGAGTATGTAGATGTGTTACCAGATGAGCTTCCCGGTATTCCTCTAGAGTGAGAGATTGATTTTAGCATCGATTTGCTTCCAGGAACTCAACCAATATCCATCCCTCCGTATAGAATGGCACCTGCCGAATTAAAGGAGTTGAAGGAGTAGTTAAAAGATTTGCTGGAGAAAGGTTTCATCAGGCCCAATACCTCACCTTGGGGTGCACCGGTACTCTTTGTGCGGAAGAAACTCGTTGAGGATGTGTATCGATTATAGGCAGCTGAACAAGGTAAGTACTAAGAATAAGCATCCACTTCCAAGGATCGATGACTTGTTTGATCAGTTGGAGGGGGATAGATTCTTTTCAAAGATAGATTTGAGATCGGGATACCACCAGGTCAGAGTTCGGGAGAAAGATATTCCGAAGACAGCCTTCAGGACCCGATATGACCACTTTGAGTTCCTTGTCATGTCCTTTGGGTTGACGAATGCACCCGCCGTATTTATGGACTTGATGAATAGCCTATTCTGCCCATTTTTAGATTTGTTCGTGATAGTATTTATTGATGATATTCTGGTCTATTCAAGTTTAGAGGATGAGCATGTGGACCACTTGCGAGCGGTACTCCAAACCCTCCGTGATCATAAGTTGTATGCTAAGTTTTCTAAATGGGAGTTCTGGTTGAAGTCTGTAGCATTCTTGGGGCATATTGTATCTGATGAAGGTATAAAGGTAGACACTTAGAAGATTGAGGCCGTGAAATCTTGGCCTAGACCTACCACTCCGACATATGATAGATTTCTAGTCTTAGCTACTACCGGAGGTTCGTAAAGGGTTTTTCTTCCCTTTCAGCACCATTGATGAAGTTGACGCAGAAATCAACTAAGTTTCAGTGGACGGAGGCTTGCGAGCGGAGTTTCCAAGAGCTTAAGAACAGGTTGACCTCAGCACCAGTTCTAACACTTCCAGAGGGTCTAGAGGGTTATGCCGTGTATTGTGATGCCTCAGGTGTCAGGTTAGGATGTGTCCTGATGCAACATGGGAAGGTAATTGCGTATGCTTCAAGGCAGTTAAGGAAGCACGAGAAGAATTGTCCAACCCCACGACCTCGAGTTAGCTGCGGTTGTCCATGCACTTAAGATATGACGGCATTATTTATATGATGTTCATGTTGATGTATTTACATATCTACAATATATATTCAAGCAAAAAGAGTTGAATTTGTGATAGAGGCGATTGCTTGAGTTATTGAAAGATTACGATGTTAACATTCTCTACCATCCAGGGAACGCTAATGTTGTAGTAGACGCCTTAAGTCGTCGATCTATGGGTAGCTTAGCACATGTAAAGGCCGAGAAAAGACAATTAACTAGAGAGATTCATCAATTGGCTTGTTTGGGGGTTCAGTTAGTAGATTCCGACGATGGTGGAGTTGTACTCCAAAACACTGCAAAATCATCTCTCATAGCTGAAGTCAAGGAAAGGCAGTACGAGGACCCAGAGTTGATCGAGTTGAGAGAACAAGTTCCACAATAGAAGAATCCATTGTTAGAGCTCAAGGGAGATAGGGTTCTCAGATGCAGGGGTCGTCTGTGTGTTCCAGATGTAGCAGAGCTACGAGATAGAATTATGTCAGAGGCACATTATTCGTGGTACTCCATTCATCCTAGGTCGGCGAAGATGTATCATGACATTAAGGATATATACTGGTGGAACGATATGAAGAAGAACATTGCTGAGTTTGTCGCCCAGTGTCCTAGTTGCAAGCAGGTGAAGGCAGAGCATTAGAAGCCCGAAGGGCTACTGTAGACTATAGAGATCCCGACGTGGAAATGGGAGGCGATAAACATGGACTTTGTCATGGGTTTACCTTGTTCTCATAGTAAGTTTGATTCTATATGGGTGATAGTCGATAGGCTTACAAAATCAGCTCATTTCCTACCGGTCAGATCTACATATACAACAGACGATTATGCAAAGTTATATATTAAGGAGATAGTGCGGCTACACGGAGTACCAGTATCTATTATATCTGACCGTGTGGCCCAGGAGGTCATTTCAAAGAGGTCTAGGGACTCAGGTGAATCTCAGCACAACTTTTCATCCACGAACTGATGGACAAGCCGAGCGCACAATTCAGACGCTCGAGGATATGTTACGAGCATGTGTGTTGGATTTTAAAAGAAGTTGGGATGAACATCTACCTCTTATCGAGTTTGCATATAATAACAGTTACCACTCTAGTATCCAGATGGCTCAGTACGAGGCTTTGTATGGGCATAAATGCAGATCTCCTATAGGGTGGTTTGATGTTAGAGAATTTGGGTTACATGGGCCAGACCTAGTTTAACAAGCCGTAGAGAAAGTAAAGCTTATCCGGGAGTGATTGTTGACAGCTCAGAGTTTCCAGAAGTCATATTCTGATGTGCGGCAATGAGACTTAGAGTTCGAGGTTAATGACTGGGTATTTTTAAAGGTATCCCCTATGAAGGGCTTGATGAGGTTTGGCAAGAAAGGCAAGCTTAGCCCACGGTATATTGGGCCTTATAGGATCATTCGGAGAGTTGGCCAAGTAGCTTATGAGTTAGAATTGCCCTCAGAATTGGAGTCAGTCCATCCGGTTTTTCACGTATCTATGCTACAGAAGTGCATTGGTGATCCTACCAGAGTGGTGCCCACATATAATGTACAGATTATGAAGGACTTGTCATACAAGGAAATTTCGGTTGCCATCCTAGACCGACAAATCCACAAGCTACGAAATAAGGAGGTAGCCTCTGTGAAGGTTTTATGGAGAAGAAAGAATGTGGAACAGATGACATGGGAAGCGGAAAAATAAATGAAGTATAAATACCCCCACCAATTTCAAACTAAAGATATGGTTCGAGATGGGATGCTACAACACAACTCTATTCAGGCTAGTAGGTCATCAAGTAAGCTCTTATTTCCTAACTTTCAGTATTTATGATTTATGACTGTTTGAGGCAAAGTGTTGTTATTTATAGACATTGGCCATGTGTGGCATGCATAGTATATTTTCTGGTTGCATGCAGGTTGGTTATAGTCTAGTATACGGAGGAAATTCTGGCAAAATATTTTCAAGTCTCTAAAAGTAAACATTCGAGGACGAATGTTCCCAAGGGGGGAATGATATTACACCCTTTATTTTTGTACGTAAAACTGTGTCGTTAGCAAACTAATGTAGGACCCAAAAATGAGATCATCTTTGAGAATATATAAATCAAGTTAATTATGTTACCTCAGAAGTTACAAATATTGAAGATCATGAACAACAAGTAAATGAGGGTTAGAAGGTTCAGAAGCTAAAGGAATTGAAGAAAATAATGTTTCGACGAAAGCTGACAAGTTGGGAACGTTATAGCATGTACTTTTGGGGTGAGACCAGGGTGTTTAATATGATAAGGAGGTTATGTTATGAGTTATGTTATTCGTATGATAGTCGGGTGTTATTTTTTGAAGTCAAGCGAGTGGTGGGACAAAAGTCGATGAAAGTCATCACAAGTTACATTCATAAGTTTTACTAAAACTTTGGGTCAAATGTAACTATGATTTTCTCCCAATATACCTAGAGTTATGGGGTGTTCCATCCATAAAATTAAATATCTATGCATCTATTTTCCAACGCATCAAATCGTTTATCAATAACATATCGGAGTAGAGAGATATGAGCGATTTTGCAAGACTACGCAGACTGTCATCTACTTGCTTAAACGAGAATCCAAAACTGGGCCAGTTTGGGTCGTCCAAAACTGGGCCAGTTCGGGTCATTCAAATAGGCCTTTATAAAGGCCTATCCCCTTAATATTTTAGGATGATAATAGGGCAAAATAACTAGACTTAATCTCTGCAAAAAGCCTCCCAAATATTTCCCACAAACCCCAATTGATTTTCTCTCCCTTTCAAGTTCTAATTGGAGGTAAAGACTAGAGTTTGAAGAACCAAGATAGGATCTGAGTTATCCAACAAATAAGGTAAGTTCACCACTCTCTTTCATCCATTATTTACTGCTTTATATGCATAATAAGTCGTTCTATATTTGTAAGAACTCACAGGACGGCGATCGGAAGCCGTGAGTTTGAGTTATTCACTTGTAGCGAACTGTTTTGTGGATTGTTTGGTGTTGCTGTTGGGCTGCGTGATTTACTATTATTTTGTGGAGTTTTAGAGGATGAAGGGTGTGTAGAAACACCACATAAATGCAGGATGTTGGGCTGGTCGTTCGTCGTAATATTTTTGGGTTATTGACACTACTACGATGGTCGTTTTGTGTATGAAGAGATTGGGGTGTGTTGGACTGTTTTGTAGTATTTTGTGGTGTACATAAGGTTGGAAAATAATGTATATATTTTGTTATTGTTGTTATTGTTGTTTTTGGTGTTGTTTGTGTTATCTTGAATTTGGAGGAATTAAGGATTATAGGGGAGATGTTGTCCGTTTTAATACAAAATAAGCATGTTGTTCGTTATACGATAGTTGTACCTTTCGTAACTTAATGATAGTGTTATTATCATTGTTGTAGATTAAGGTGAGAAGAGACGAGTTCAACTTGGTGATTGGAAAGATTGTGATAAGGTATGTTATGGCTAAGCCCTTCATTCATTTTGGCATGATATCGTAGCTACATGTGTTAATAATGAGACATAAAGAGAAGTTCGTATTCATGAATTTATTCACATTATTCTAGTCTTATAAGTTACAGTATTATTCCTTATCGAGACTTTATATTCAATTGAGTATTGTCTTCTTCCAGTCAAGAGAGCAGAGGGTGTGTGTACATATATATATATATATATACACACACACAATATTACAGTATTTTTACCACCATCGATCTATAATCGATGGGCAGGCCCCTATTGGGCAACCTTTGATCAGATGGTAAGTTATATATACCGAGCCTACTGTGGCCGATCGCTTATGAGCGAGCCTAGAATGGCCGAGATACAGAGCATAGTATGGTCGAGCGCCTATGAGTGAGACTACTACGGCCGAGGAGTTACACGTACCGAGCATTATAGGACCGGACATTTATTTTACTTACTATATTGAAAGAGTTGAGTTAGTATCAGCAGGTAAGTATATCTCCAGATCGTCTTTGACTCCCAGTTACTTCCAGTTATTATATTATCAGTTCAGTTTCAGTTTTCAGTTATGTTATTGTCTTACATACTCGGTACATTATTTCGTACTGACACCCTTTTTTTGGGGACGCTGCATTTCATGCATGTAGGTTCAGATAGACAGACGGGTAGACCTCCTCTGTAGGTGTTTCCAGAGTTCAGCCTGATCGGGAAGCTCCACGTCCTTCGGAGTTATTGGGTCTAGGTTTTCGTGTACATTTTCTGTGTTTATGTATATATGTTATGGGTAAGTCGATGCCCTGTTCTGATCACAATATATCCATCAGTAGAGGCTTGTAGACATATCCTGTTGGTTAGTACAGTATGTTGGGCTTGTAGGCCTGGTATGTATATTTTGGTGGTTTGTCAGTTGTAGTAGTTATGACGTCCTTGTCGGCCCAAACATTATATTGATGTTTAGTCAACACTAGTTTCCATTCAGTTTTATATTTTGCATCGCAAATTGTCTTGCAAGGTGGCCCCATGGCCAAATTATGATATTATATGTTCAGAGTCCCTTAGTCGCAATTTGGTACGCTAAGTTAGGTGAGGCACCGGGTGCCGGTCTCGCTCCCAGGTTCGGGGTTGACAACCTAGTCCCTAAGACTAGGTGTTATCACGATACCCAACGGAAGAAAAATTGGGTCGTGATAGCAAAACACACACTTAACTTATGCTCGCTAGTCAAAGATAGTATAGTATAATATCGTGTCCACAAGGATTGGGTTTAAATAGTGTTCTCATAGTTTGTAGCTAGATTGCTATCCAGGAGGATCAACATTTGAGATTTATATGATTAATAATAAAATTAATTAAGAATCTAGAGCTAATTCACTAATGACAATCGAAGTAAGGACTAGCAAAGGAAGATATCAATAGGAGAAAATTGGGTTTTGATAGGATAGGTGAAAGATAATTATCTAGGATTTAACTCTAGATAATTCACTTCTAATATTCAAGTGAGTCTCTCGAATTCACTTAATTATCGGTACAATTATTTTGTAGAAACTCCTCTCTCGATTACGTCTGAACCTCACAATATGAACCAATTTAAGCTCTGTGAAGATATGCAAGAATGCGTAATGGATTGGTCTTTAGAAAAATATCATTCTATTATTCTCCTAACTAGATTTAATCAATGATTCAACTAGCTTCATGTGATTACTTAGAAGAATCTATGAACTCAACCAATAATATAATGCAAAGATATCACAAGTTATGCCTCTTTCGATTACAAGAACAAGTGAATATAGATGCAACAATTAAATCTTCCAAAAACGATTCAAATACATAAAAATAGAGTTATAATCCACAAACAATTATCAATACACCAAATCCATCAAAACCCAAAAGGATTTACTCCATAGACATGGAGAAGTTCTTCACAAATGAAACTAAAGTATAAGAAAATATAAATTCAATTCAAATCCGGATTTTGAGTGAGGAAGGAATGATGAAATCCTTGTGCTTGTGTTCTTCCAACTCCTCCTTAGCCTCCTTGGCCTCCTTTAGTCGAAAACATGTCAAAAGTTCCGAAAATAGTGTTTTTCCGTGTATTTAAGCCACCCCCAATAAACCCGGGACGAAAATACCCCTTTTAGCGGAAATGGGAAGATACTGTAGCATTTTTGTACCAGCGCGTCGCATGCCGTGCCGCCCCATGCGGCGCGCTTGTGGAGAATTCCAGAACGATTTGAAAATCAATTTATGGCATAATATGCATTGCCGCGCCGCCCCATGCGGCGCGACTGTGCTATTTTCTTCGAGTAACTTTGTTTCCCAAAATTTTGACACCCGGACGTGGTCCTCGACCCCTGAACGCGATCCCGATTTAATCCCTTAGGTTTCTACTCAGACTTCAAAGCTCCAATTATCTCGAATTTGTTCCGCAACATTTAAATAACTCGAAATCACTCCTACACGGCATAAAACACATAATAAGTGAAAAACACTACTAATTAAGCTTAACATAAGTAGAGTGCAGTGAATTAGAGTGCAATAAGCGACTAAAATATGGGATTATAGCCTACCATCAACACCCCACACATAAACAATTGCTCGTCCTCGAGCAATTAAACTACACTTCACATAGACATGACATTATTAAACAACTCTCGTAACTCATCACACCAAATATACTGGAACATATTAAACACAATACTGTAACATCCTCACCTCAAGAGCTGACTCAACAGTACCACACATTTTTCACAACCTGCTCACTTACTCTAACACAGAGGTCAATGACATTACCTTTCCTTCATGAATCAACTGCCCTAACACAACAATAGAGAGTAGTTCCACACACAATAAAATTCAAGAACATATAGGAATTCAAGATAGAAAGAATTAACTCACTTTGAGAAATGAAATTCATGCACTACAAAAAATGTACCATAAGCTTGCTTGTAGTAACTTGTCACGACCCAAACTAACCATGTCATGATGGCGCCTATCGTAGAACTAGGAAAGCCGACTCATTTATAAAACAAACCGATATTTTCATTTCAAAGATAATTTCAAGTCTATTTAACATAAAAACCTTCGTAAAGAAGTTCAAATCAAAACAAAAGTGCGGAAAAGAAAAGTCTAACATCGGGGTGTCACTAGTCATGAGCATCTACTACAATTTGTCTGACAATATCGAGACCAATATAGTCTGGAAAATAGCTAAATACAACTAAAGGAAGATAAAAGAGAGAAGAGCAGGGCTGCGATCACCAGACATCTACCTTGCTATCTCCGAGAAAATCTGCAACCGAAAAAATCAATAGCCGCTACCGTGTCCAGATACGCCTGGATCTGCACACAGGGTGCAGGGAGTAACGTGAGTATGCCAACTCAGTAAGTAACAACAATAAATAAATACTGAGAAGTAGTGACGAGCAATAATGCAAGTAAAGTTCATATTACAAAAATTCAATAAAATACAACATGCTTTTAAAATCAGAGTTTGAATCAAATCACCTCTTTTAAATCCAGTTCCAGTAAAATCATTTAAAGACCTCTTTCAACAGTTTTCAAACAAAGGCTCAATGCAAAGGTGAGCAAAAATAATGAAATCATAATCAGCCCATTGGGCAACATCACTCATAGACAGCCCCTCGAGCAACCTCACAATCACTCGTATACAGCCCCTCGGGCAGACCTCACCATCACTCATGCCTCCAATTCACTCAGCACTCGGCACTCACACTCAGTAGGTACCTACGCTCACTGGGGGTATGTGCAGACTTCAGAGGGGCTCATTCAACCCAAGCGCTATATCAAGCCAATCTTGGCATAAATCAATGAGGCCCTCAGCCTATATCAAATATGTTGCAGCGTGCTGCCCGATCCCATAAATATCCTCACAAATCAGGCCCTCGACCTCACTCAGTCATAAACCTCTCGAGCCTCTCGGACTCTCAGAAAACAAAGTATTCAGCCCAAACAACATTTATACGATGCATCAAAATAGAGTAATAAAGACTGAGTTATGTTGTAAATATGTATAAATATGACTGAGTAAAGATTTTTAATCAAAACCAATGAGAGGATAGTAAGAAAAGACCTCTAAGGGTCCAAACAACACTGGCATAAGGCCTAAACATGACATCCAACCTGACTTACAAAAATTCTTTCTAAAGCACATAAGAATCATATAGTTTCAACAAAATATTCAACTTTACAGTTGATACGGGACAGACCAAGTCACAATCCCCAACGGTGCACGCCCACACGCTCGTCACCTAGCTTGTGCGCCACCTCCAAATAGTAAAATGATACAAAATCCCGGGGTTTCATACCCTCAGGACTAGATTTACAATCGTTACTTACCTCAATCCGAGCAAATCTCTACTCCGCAATGCCCTTGCCTCTTGAATCGGCCTCTGAGCGTTCCGAATCTAGCCACAAGCAATACAATACGATCAAAATAGGCTAAAGGGATCAATTCCATAAGAAAAATACCAAATTATAGCCAAAATCCAAAGTCGACCCAAACCCGACCCCGGGCCCACGTTTCAAAATTCGACAAAAGTCACAAAACCTGAAAGCCTATTCACTCACGAGTCTAGTCATACCAAATTTACTCAAATCCGACAACAAAATCTCCTTCAAAACCTCAAAATTCAATCTCAAGAACTCTTCCACTTTTTCCCCAAATTTTCACACCAAATCACAATTTAGATGATAAAAATCAAGATATAATCATGGAATTTAACCAAAACCAAGTGAGAAACACTTACCCCAATCAACTCCCTGAAAATCCCTTCACAAATCGCCTAAATCCATGGTCTTTAGCTCAAAATATGAAAAATGGGTTCAAACCCTCGATTTTGAAATTTAACACTCCCTGCCCAGATTTTATCCTTTGCGAACGCGACCGTCCTCTCGCTTTCGCGTAGGCCAACTTGACTGCCTCACCATTTTACTCTTTGCGAATGCGACACATGCCTCGCGAACGCGATGCTTAATAGCTCAGACCTTCGGGAACGCAACCACCACCTCGCGAACGCGTAGAACAAGGACCTAGGATCCCCAACTGCCTCACTCCTCTTCACGAACACAACCCTTCTCCCGCATTCGCGATGCACACGCAGAGCATACCTACGCGTTTGCGTTCACGTCCTCCCCTTTGCGAACGCATAGAACAAAAATTCACCACTCATAAAACACTCTTCGCGAACGTGAGAGCCCACTTGCGATCGCGAAATAGGAAACCAAAAAAATGCAGCAGCAGATATCAGCAATCTCACCAAGGCCAAGAATGATCCGTTAACCATCCGAAACTCACCAGAGAACCTCAGGACCTCAACCGAACATACCAACATGTCCCATGACATCATACAAACTTAGTCGAATCTTCTAATCACTCAAAATAACATCAAAACACTAAATTACCCCCAGATTCAAGCCTAAGAACTTCTAAACTTCTGAATTCCACCAACGATGTCGAAACCTACCAAATCATGTCTGAATGAACTCAAATTGTGCACCCATGTCTGAAATTACACCACTAACCTACTCCAACTTCCAAAAATCCAATCTGACCCCGATATCAAAATTTTCACTGCCGGCCAAAATCGCCAAAATTCTAGCTTTCGCTAATTCAAGCCTAATTCTACCGCAGACCTCCAAATCACATTCTGGACGCGCTTATAAGTCCGAAATCACCTAACGGAGATAACTGAACCATCAAAATTCAAATTCGAGGTCGTTTATACATAAGTCAACGTCCAGTTGACTTTTCCAACTGAAGCTTCTACTTTAGAGACTAAGTGTCTCAATCCACTCTGAAAGCACCCCGGACCTGAACCAACTAACCCGATATATCATAATGTAGCTGAAAAATACAAAAGGAAGCAAAAATAGGGAAAACGGGGCAATAACTCTCGAAATGACTAGCCAGGTCGTTACAGTACTACTCTACTAATTGAGCTTATTCAGTCAAGGATCAAACAAGACTTTATTTGGTTGTAATGTAGGTTGCGGTACGGGTAGGATACATTAGATATATTGACTACACCTCCCTAAGCACTTTAATACATACAATTGGCCGTTCAAAATCCCACACTTTTGTTAAACCATAACTCCACCCTTGCATCAATATATGTCAACTCCCCACTTCCTTAAGCACACATATATCAAAAGTTACCACAATCAATGAATATTTGCACAACAATGCAACTATATTTTTTTCAATTCACGTGGCTCTTATTTTTTCAAAACAGTGCACCTTTCTCCTTAATTCATTAGTTCCACTCAAAAGCCAACCAACACCCCACACTTTAACTTTTACAAAGTTCATAACAATTTCAAGTGCTCACGAGGGGTAAAATGGGTAAGGCTTGTAATGTGGTTGCCAAAGAAATAAAATTACAGGATCAAAGGGGTCAATTAAGATACATAATAATTAGGTGGGTACAACGTATAACTAGCTCAATAAAGAAATGCCTATATCACTTTCAAGACTGAATAAAACTATTATTCGCTTTGAAAATACACCGGGAAAGTTCAAGACATCAAATGCAATGCACATAATACATAAAATCACATACACACATGGATCAAAACTCACTCAGGATAGGACTCATCAAGACACTCTAATCAAAGTAGTTAAGCAAAGTTAAGATCATACAATTTAAGGTGCTTATACAAGAGTCAAAAATTGAGCCTAAGCATCACAACTAAAGCACTTACTATTCTCAAGGCATAATATAGTCAAGAGATATTGCTTTCTTTTCAAATCACAGCACAAGGTTTCCCACTCCTAAAAAAAAACTAACTACTCCTGGTTCAAACAAAACCCTTGGAAGAGAACCGCGACACAAAGAAAAACCAAGGGGGAATTATTATACTACCTAAAGAAAATAATTTTGTTTTTCGACTTTAAAAATTTCAATCAAAAGAAACGAAAACACACACAAGAAATGAAAACAAACAGTTATTTACATATTTACATCCCCACCCCACAATTTAAATTATGGCATGTCCCTATGATACACAAATAAAAAGCAAGAGGTAAAGAAAACTCTCCTAAACTTTTTCTGTGTAACGACCCGATCGGTCGTTTTGAGCTCTAGCGCATCGTTCAGCAGTTTTAGGCCATGAGCAACTTCACTTCAGGTATTATGACTGGTACGCGTGGTCGGAAGTAAAATTTCGGATGTTCAGGGTTGATTTTAAAAAATAATTCTCATTTCGGAGGCTTTAAGTTGGAAGAATTCACTAAGGTTTGATTTTTGAGTAAACGATCTCAGAATTGGGATTTGAAGGTTCCAACAAGTTCGTATGATGATTTTGGACTTGGGCGTATGTTTGTATCGAGTTTTGGATGACCTGGGAGCGTTTCGGCGCCTATTGTGAAAGTTGGCATTTTGGAAGAATGTTATAAATTTGGGTTGAGGTGCAGTTCAATGTTATCGATGTCTGTTTAGGATTTTGAGCTTTGGAATAACTCCGTATGGTGATTCTGGTATTGGGAGAGCATCCGGAAGTGGATTTGGAGGTCCGGAGGTCCTTTTGGAGTCATTAGGCTAAAGCTAAAAATTTGAAAGTTTTTGAGAAGTTTGACTGGAAGTGGACTTTTTGATATTGGGGTCGAAATCCGATTTCTAAAGTTGGAGTAGATCCGTCATGTCAAATGTGACTTGTGTGCAAAATTTGAGGTCAATCAGACGTGATTTGATAGGTTTCGGCATCAATTATATAAGTTTGAAGTTTCAAAATTCATTAAGTTTATATTGGGGTGCGATTCATAATTTTGATATTGTTTGATGTGATTTGAAGGCTCGAGCAAGTTCGTAATATGTTATGGGACTGGTTGGTATGATTGGTTGGGGTCCCGAGGGCTTCGGGTGGATTTTGGATAGTTAAAATATTGAAATTCGACTCGAGGGATCTGCTGAAGTTGTTGTCATGGCTATTGTTGGTTTCCTTATACGCGATCGCGATAGGAAGTCCGCGATAGCGTAGATTTGTTTAGGGTGTCTGGTGTTGTGCATCGCGATCGCGGGTGGATGTACGCGATCGCAAAGAAGGAACTGATGGACCATGGATTTTTGCCTTATGCGAACGCATTCTTGAGGACGCGAACGAGCTGAAGAAATTGAGGAACCTATACGAACGCGAGTGTGGAGTCGCGAACGCGTAGAAGAAATTTGGACTGGACCTGAGGATGTTTGGCCTACGCGAACGTAAGGCTGGGTATGCGAACACGAAGTAGTGAGGGCGGAAAGCTTCACGAATGCGAATGCGTAGAGGAAATATAAGGACAGTGTGTCTTTGGACTTCACGATCGCGATGGTCTTTCCGCGATCGCGAAGAAGGGTGGACCTGGGCAGTGAAGTTTTATATACGGGATTTGACTATTTTCCTCCACATTTCATTTTGGTTGGGCGATATTTGGAGCTTTTGAAGAGGAGATTTCATCATATATTATGAGGTAAGTAATTCCCGCACATTGTGAGTTAAATACATGGTTTATATATGTATTTAGACATGGTAATTTGTAGAAATTGTGGGGTTTTGGTAGGAAACCTATAAATTGGTATTCTTAGATTTTGATAATGAAATTGGGCATAAAATGGAGAATAAATTATATATTTGAGTTCGTGGGATTATGGGTAAAGTTTATCTTCAAAACATTTTGGAATTCGAGCAGGTGTGGGCCCGAGATGGTTTTTATCGACTTTTCGAACGAAGTTGAGAATTGTTATAAATTGGATTATAATGAGTATTAGAGTATATATTTATGGATTTTCTTATTTATTGGCTAGTTTTGGAGCGTTGGGCATCGATTTGAGTTGATTGAATGTCTTGGGAGCCGGTTATGAACTTCGAAGCGAGATAAGTCTCCTTTCTAAACTTGTAAGAGGGAATTAACCCCATAGGTGAATTAAACAAAGGTTTGTATCTAATTGTGGGGGCTACGTACGTACGAGGTGACGAGAGTCCATACGTAGCTACTATTATGCTATTGTCCGGGTAGTTTAGGACCCGTATCATGCTATACTTGCAATGTTTGTGCCCTTACTTGCTAATATAATCACATAATCATGATAGAAATTGATAAAATAATTGTATAAAGTTAAATTCACTTACTTGAAGGTTTGTATAAGATATTTGTCTGTAAATTAGAAACTTGTGTTTTCTTGAAAATAATTATTATTTGTGGATCGGGCCGAGCGCAAATAGATGCATCTATGGTTCGCGTCATTCAACCCTCTGGCAGTGCACAATTTAAATATTTATTGTATCGGGTTGTACGACCTTGGCATGATTTGTGCATGCTTGTATTGCTTGCCTTGAAATTTATAAATAACGATGTTGCCTCCCTGGTCTGAGATAAATTGATATGGCCTCATTGGCCGGAGATATAAATTGTTAAAAGATGAAAATAAATTTGGAAATCCCCTATTAACAAGAGAACTATTTACCGCTGCTTCATAAAAATCCCCTATTGTGTTTACCGCTGCTTCATAAAAATTCATAATTTATCATATCATTGGTGTATTGATTATAGCCCATAGTAAGTGTCCGAGTCGACCCATCGTCACTACTTCTTCAAGGTTAGATGGGATGCTTACTGGGTACGCGTTGATTTACGTACTCATACTATACTTGCTGCACGTTTTGTGCAGGTACATATATGACTAGTGGCCTTGTTGGCGCAGAGGCGCGGTCGTTACAGAGATTTAAGTGAGCTGCAGCTTATGTATGACCCGCAGCTAGCAGAGTCTCCTTCAGAGTATTGTATTGTCTTCCTGTCCAAAGTTGTATTCCGGACAGTTATTGTATTTTATTTTAAATTCCTAGAAAATGCTCATGCACTTGTGACACCAGGTTCTGGGATGAGTATGGGGTGTTCAACATTGAAATTTGGAAAACATTGTTAATTATTCTGTAAAAATTCATCTTTTACTAGTTAAATTGAAGAAAATTTACGATTTCAAAAATATTAAAATGAGGATTTAATTAACTATTGAGTGTTGGCTTACCTGACAGTGGAGTCCGGCGCCATCACGAACTTTAACGTATTTTGGGTTATGACATTCCGTTTCCGAGAACTTGTGAACTCCACCCCTAATTCTGAATTCATTTTTCGTTTTCGCTCCTTGGGATTATTTATGGAGGTCATTAGGCCAAAGTCCTTTAGGAATATTTGAAAGACCTGCTCTTTTCTTTCTTTCTTGGCCTCATTTTGAGCGGTGGATTGTTCTTGTAGGATCATACTCAGCTTGTTTGTACATTCATTTACAAGATCAATCCATCCATATTTCTGTAAATCCCCAAAAATAAAATCCAAATGATCAAGGTTAGAATAAGAAATTGAAGAAGAAAGGTCATGTGAGTACTCCTCTAGTAAGTCCAACGCCATTTGTTCCTCATTTTCTTCTACTAAAAATTGCAATTGTGGATAAATGGATGGGGGTTCGAACTCTTCTTGAATTGCTTCATAATTAACCAAAGCCTTATTTTTAATCATTTCAGTTGAAATAGAGTCCTCTTGCAGAGTGGAAAACTCTCTCTATAGATGTTCATCATCTCGGGTAGGCTCATTCTCACCGGGTATTTCCTCCATATATTCACAATCACAATGCAATGAGCTTTCTGAAAGTGTACTATTTGACTCACTTGCATTGTTAGGTTGTTAATGACTTCATCATCTTGTGTAAATCTCTCTTCCACCTTATTTATGAACTTATACATAAGCTCTTCTAAACTACCATTCTCCCCTTGATGTGGTTGTCTCACTTCGTTTTCATTCCAGTCATAATAAGGGTATTCATCCCAACCAAAGTCAGAATTGTGCCCATATGAATCCTCATACCTGTACGGACTAGAGACAAAGTGAGAGTGTTCAAAAGATGAACCATAGGAAGAATACCTACCTGCTTGGCAATCAACCCATAGATGATTTCCACCGCATTTAAAATACGTAGCAGACCGCTAACAATGTTTAGCTGCTAACTCTTCAATCATTTTTTTAGGCTGGGTATACTCCATCTTTACAACATTTAGAGTTCAGTATCAAGAATATGCTCTTCAATATTTCTTCAACAAGAGAAATCTTGAAGAGAAGTTAACATAACAAAACTTAAAAATAAAAATTAAAAAATAATTCCTGAATTAGCGCTACAAACTATTTCAAATACTATTAATTGCCAATCCCCGAAAACAGTACCAAAATTTGACGAGCGCAAAACACACTCTTAAATTGTGCTCACTAGTCAAAGATAGTATAGTATAATATCGTGTACATAAGGATTGGGTTTAAACAGTGTTCTCAAAGTGTTTAGCTAGATTGCTATCCAGGAGGATCAACAGTTGAGATTTATACGATTAATAATAAAATTAATTAAGAATCTAGAGCTAATTGACTAATGATAATCGAAGCAAGGACTAAGCAAAGGAAGATATCAATGGGAGAAAATGGGATTTTGTCAGGATAGGTGCAAGATAATTGTCTGGGATTTAACTCTATATAATTCACTTCTAATGTTCAAGTGAGTCTCTCGAATTCACTTAATTATCAGTACAATAGTTTATTAGAAACTCCTCTCTCGATTAAGTCTGAACCTCACAATATGAACCAATTTAAGCTTTGTGAAAATATACAAGAATGCGTAATGGATTGGTCTTTAGGAAAACCTCATTCGATTATTCTCCTAACTAGATTTAATCAATAATTCAAATAGCCTCTTTCTATTACTTAGAAGAATCTATGATCTCAACCAATAATATAATGCAAAGATATCACAAATTATACCTCTTTCGATTACAAGAACAAGTGAATATAGATGCAACAATTAAGTCTTCCAAAAACGATTCAAATACATAAAAATAGAGTTATAATCCACAAAAAATCATCAATACACCAAATCCATCAAAACCCAAAAGGATCTACTCCATAGACATGGAGAAGTTCTTCACAAATGAAACTAAAGTATAAGAAAACATAAATTCAATCCAAACCCGGATCTTAAGTGAGAAAGGAATGATGAAATCCTTGTGCTTGTGTTCTTCCAACTCTTCCTTAGTCTACTTAGCCTCCTTCGGTCAAAAATGTGTCAAAAGATTAGAAAATGGTGATTCTCCATGTATTTAAGCCATTCCCAATAAACCCCGGACGAAAATACCATTTTTAGCAGAAATATGAAGATACTCTAGCATTTTTGTACTAGCGCACCGCATGCCGCGCCGCCCCATGTGGCACGCTTGTGGAGAATTACAGAACGATTTGAAAATAAATTTCTGGCATAATATGCGTTGCCGCGCCGCCGCATGTTGTGCCTCATACGGCGCAGCTGTGCTATTTTCTTCAAGTAACTTTGTTTCTCCAAATTTTGACATCCGAACGTGGTCCTCGACCCCCGAACGCGATCCCGATTTAATCCCCTGGGCTTCTACTTAGACTTTAAAGCTCCAATTAGCTCAAATTTTCTCTGCAATATCTAAATAACTCGGAATCACTCCTACACATCATAAAATACATAATAAGTGCAAAACACTACTAATTAAATCTCTGACTAACCTCTTTATGAATGACATTAAGTTTGATTTTTCAGGTGACTGTGTGAAAGCGTTTGAAACCCTTAAGAAAAAGTTATCAACTGCACATGTAGTTGTGTCCCCTGATTGGAACCAACCTTTTAAGGTCATGTGTAATGCTAGTGCTACAACAATTGGAGTTGTTTTAGGCCAAAGAAAGGATAAGGTTTTTCGTCCTATTTACTATGCTAGTAGGACACTAGTGAGACTCAAGTGAATTATGCCACGACAGGAAAAGAGTTACTAGCAGTAGTGTTTGCTTTTGATAAGTTTTGGTCCTATTTGATAGGAACCAGGGTCACTATTTTAACTGATCGTACAGCTTTAAAATACCTCTTATCTAAGAAAGATGCTCGACCGAGATTATTAAGATGGATTTTACTTCTGCAAGAATTTAACCTCGAGATAAAGGACAAAAAAGTGACAGAGAACCAAGTAGCTGACCATTTGTCTAGATTAGAAAATCCTCCCCTTGAGTTTAATGAGATAAAAAAAGAATTTCTTGATGAACATATTTTTTCAGTTGACACAATTGTTACTCAACCACCCTAGTTTGCAGATATCGCGAACTACTTGGTTGGAAAGTGAATACCGCAAAATTTCTCTTACCAGCAAAGAAAAAGGCTTATATCTGATACAAGGTATTATCCGTGGGATGAATCTTACTTATTTAAATATTGTGGAGACAATATCATTAGAAGGTGTGTACCTGAAGAAGAGATGAATAAAATTTTATATCAATGTCATGATGGAGCAATTGGAGGACATTATGCAGCAAATCGAACGACTTTTAAAGTTTTAGAAGTCGGATTCTTCTGGACCACACTCTTTAAAGATGCCCGAGCATATGTAGCACAATATGACAGGTGTCGGAGAACAGGTAATATCACCAAGAGAGATGAGATGCCACTGCAGTCAATACAAGTATGTGAAATATTTGATGTTTGGGGAATAGAATTTTATGGGTCCTTTTTCTTCTTTTCACTCTTTAAAATATATCCTTGTGGTTGTGGATTACATGTCAAGATGGGTTGAAGCCATCCCCACAAGAAAGAATGATGTTCGTACAACGTGTAATTTTCTTAGAAAAATATTTTTATCAAATTTGGAACACCGCGAGTCATCATTAGTGACCAAGGAACTCATTTTATAAATAGGCAGTTTTCTGCTATATTGTCAAAATATAATGTGAATCACAAAACATGAACACCATATCATGCTGAAACTCAAGGGCAAGTTGAGGTTTCCAACCGCGAGTTAAAAAGAATTCTTGAAAAAATGGTTGGAATCTCAAGAAAAAACTGGGATTTAAAATTGGATGATGCATTATGGGCGTACCGAACAGCCTTTAAAACTCCAATTGGAACATCTCCGTATAGATTAGTCTTTGGAAAAACTTGTCAATTGCCCGTAGAATTAGAACACAAAGTTTTTTGGGCATTGAAAGCATTGAACTTTGATTTAACCTCCGTTGGTAAAAAGCTATTTATTCAGGTTAATGAATAGGAAGAACTAAGATTGGGAGCCTATGAAAATGCTAAAATTTTCAAAGAAAAAATAAAAATATGGCATGACAAATTGATCCGACCAAAGAGTTTCAAAATTGGAGATCATGTACTTATTTACAATAGCCGACTCAAGTTATTACCAGAAAAATTAAAATTCAGGTGGATAGGTCCTTACAATGTTATTGGCGTTACTCCATACGGGACAATTGAAATTCAACAAAAATTAAAATCCAGGTGGATAGGTCCTTACAATGTTATTGGTGTTATTCCATACGGGACAATTGATATTCAACAAAAAAAAAAATAAAGGAGACAAGTTTAAGGTAAATGGTCACAGGCTAAAATTGCACTTTGGAGGACACTTTGAGCAACATCCATCGGTTACTTTGATAGACTGATGAATTCTGTAATTAATAAGTCGAGTTGACGACGTTAAACTCAAAACTAAGATACAAGACCTATAGCCATTGAGGGAGAAGCAATGGAGTCTCATAACCCCGACATAGATTTGGGTAATTAAATGCTTAATTAATTGACCTAGTCAATATCTAGGTTAATGTACAACCAGAGCATCTCATGAAGACCTCTACAAAAATAGAGTCACATGTACGGGAGTAACACCATGGTGATCGATATACCTAAGTAACCGGTTGATTAATCATTTAATGAATCAATTCAAATGTTGGCAAAGGTAAATTTGTTTGTTTATATTTAAACTAGGACAAAATGACTAATAAGGTATTAAATTAGTAAGTCTATTACATATAAAAACATGTGTAGTCACACACTCTTTCAAGTTTTTTTTCTTTTTCTTTAATTGTAAATTTGAAAAAAAAAAGTTTTTTACCTTTTACTTATAAATTAGTAATTTTTTTCATCTAAATAATACACACACACACACACACACACACACATATATATATATATATATATATATATTATATTTGTATTTGTGTGTGTGCGCGCGCGTTATGTAAACTAATTGATTATTGCATATAACACTAAATTTTAGAATATTATTCATCATTAATACATTAAAATAATAAATATTTAAATATACTTATACTATATGTTTCAAGCAATATAGCAATGCATAAACAAAAAAAACTACTTAGTATTTTATTATTCTAAGGATTTAAAATCCTATTAGTTTAAACCTCACGTATTTTGGAAGACTTTAAGTTACTTTTAATTTAAAAAAAAAACAATTTGGAATTCCAATGCTTCATTGGAGTCTCACATAATATTGTAAGTCTTAGTATTTTTTCCCCTCTACATAAACAATACTTAGTATATATATTTTTATTTTTATTTTTAAAAAAAAACATTTTACAAAGACAAAACTTTGTAGTTTATTAGTTGTCGCACGTGCACATTGGAGCTTGCTGTTGTGGGGGGGGGGGGGGGGGGTTTAAATTACTCTTTATATTTATTTAGGTCTTTATAAAGTATAACTTTGTTGGGACTAGGGGTGGGAATAATACCGGCCGAACCGAAAAAACCGGCCGGATCGTGAATTTTGATTTTTCGATTTCGGTTTAAACGGTTATTCGATCGGTGTGCGGTTTTAAAAGTATTAAATTTCGGTTTTTCAGTGCGGTTTACGGTTTTGGTATTTCGGTTTTCGGTTAAACCGAAAAACTGAAATTTTGGACTCTTACCCAAAATTTTCGGCCTACAGGCTTACGCTACCCATACCCATCTGAAGCCCAAGTTAGCGAAGCCCATTTGTACCTTAGCCTATTAGTCTTACTAAGCCCAAACCCAAATGCTCAAATTAGGTGTTAGTCTTTGGTTCTTTGAAATGGGAAGCTGCATTTTAAGAATGCTCTATTGTTTGAGATTTTGCAGTGTTTTCTTTTTTGTTCTTTTTCATGCATTGTCAAAGCTTAACATCTAGTGGTATAACTGGTGTTTCGAGAGTATCGGACTGCCAACTAGAAACAGTGAAAGAATTTACTACAATTAAAGATCCGTAGTCTATATCGGATATAAAAATCTTGAACCGTTAATAACCGAAAAACTAAACCGGAAATAACCGAACCGAACCTTGAAAAAACCGCACCGAACCGTAAATACTTTGGTTTGATTTGGTTATTAATATTACAAAACCGAAAATCTATAAATCAAACCGTACTTTCATAATAACCGACCAAACCGACCGACGCCCACCCCTAGTTGGGACCCTTTAGAACATTTTGAACTTTGTTTTCTTCTTCACTTCTACTAGGGCTAAAAATAATCATCGTTCCCTTCTCCTCCTCCTCCTCTTCTTCTTCTTCTTCTTCTTCTTCGCTTCACTTTTCTTCTTTAATAGTTCTCATCACTGTTATTTATTTTTTTATTTTTTCCTTTTTACGTTTGGTGCTCTTTGACTGTGTGCAGGTTACAGGTTGAGGTTGGTGCATGACTCGAGCTTTTGCTAAAGAAGTGCTACCATACGAGCCAGAAATTGATAAACAATTACGAGAGTTGAGGAAGGAGAGAATTCTCACCGTGACGTTAGAAAAGGTTGGGAAATACTCAACCAAAGAAACTATGGCTAGAAAACGATGATGATAATATGGGTTTGGCTGCAAGAGAAGCAGCCCAACGACGAGAACAAGCTGCACGGGATGCTGAGGAAGTAGCTATCAGAGATGCACAGATTATCTATGAAGAAGAGAGGGGTCGTAGAATTGCTCAAAATCAACCCTTGAGTGCAGACCAGTTCGGGAATATAGCTCATATGCTTGCGAGACCACTTGGCGATTATACTAGACCGGTCTACAATTAAGGTATATCAAGTGTTAGACCAAATCCAATTGCAGCAAACAATTTCGAGTTGAAGCAAGGGTTGCTCCAAACCCTTCAGAATTGTTGTGTCTTCATAGGGAAGCCAAACGAAAATCCAAATACACATCTAATGGACTTCAAGGAGATTATGAATACCTTTCAATACAATGGTGTGTCACAAGATGTAGTGTATCTAAGGGCATTCCCCTTCACACTCAAAGATGATACTAAGCAGTGGCTTCGGATCTTGCCCACGGGATCAATTAGAACTTGGGAGGAGATGACCCAAAAAATATCTTGATAAATATTTCTCCTCAGCTAAAACGGGCAAATTTAGAAGAGAAATCTATAACTTCTGCCAGAAAGAGAATGAAACTGTTTTTGAAGCATGGGAGAGGTTTAAGGAGATTGTTAGAAAGTGTCAAGTGTCAACATAGCGGAATTGAACGCTGGATGAAGAAGACTCCAGAGGAGAGAGTCACAATTCTTGACGAGTTATCTGAAGATGCAAATCAGTAGCACTTTGAGAGTGATGAAAGAAGAATATCAATTGGTGTTCATCAGGTTGATGCTAACACATCGGTGCAGGTACAACTTGATGCTATGTCCAAAGAGATAAGGAAGCTAACCTTAGCCTCGATACAAAGTGAGCCGCATGCTAACACAAAGTGTCAAGCCTCAACTGAGTAAGTGAATGTTGTGAGAAATTATAATGCAATGGGTCAGAGGAATCCCGTTTTTTCATGGACTTCACCTGGAGGTACTGCAAAGGCGTGGCAGCAAAATAACTCTAGACCTCAGGGACAAGGAGCTCCTGTCTTCCAAAACCAGCAGAGGCAGTAGTTTCAGCCTCAACAATCCAATTAGTCTGGTCTAGAAGATCTAATGAAGGCCTTCATTATCAAGACAGATGGGAGGTTGGATGCTCGCGGGGCAGCTATCAAAGAATTGGGCACTGGTTTTCGAAACTTGGAGAGACAAGGGACATATTGCAACAATATTATCTAAGAGAGTCCTAGGCACTTTGCCAGCTCATACTGAGAGAAATCTCAAGGGAACGGTGAATGTTGTGACCTTGAGAAGCGGGCAAATATTAAAAGATACCACTCCAATCCAAAAAGAGGTGGTACTTAAAAAGGAAAATGGGGAACAACTGAAAAATGATATTGATAAGAAGAACAAAGGCAAGAAGGGAGCTGACAAAAAGGAGGAGGAAACTTCGAGAAGAGATGAATCTAATGAGAGCGAACATATGCCCGCTCTACCTTTTCCTCAAAAGCTATATAGAGAAAAGCTGGATAAGCAATTTGAGAGATTTCTGGATATGCCGTTGTCAAGACCCAAAATCCATTAAAGGTCATGATGGCATCGGACACCACTGTCAGGCAAGCCCAAAATAAATATTGGTTTGGTTCTCATTTTAATATTTTTGAAATCATATTTTCTCAATTAAATAGTAAAAGATGAATTTACAGAGTAAAGAATAATATTTTTAACAAATTTCAATATAAAACAACTCATAGTCACCCCAAAATCCGATGTCACAAGTGCATGAGCATCAACTAGGAGTGTAAAATAAAATACAACATCTGTCCGGAATACAAATTTGGATAGGAGAAATATAAATACTATGAAGGAGACTCTGTCGGCTGCGGGTCGTAATATGGAATGCAGCTCACGTAAGTCCCCGCATGCATACACGCCTCTGCCCTCACAAGACCACTAGTCACATATGTACCTGCACAAAAATGTGCAGCAAGTGTAGTATAAGTACGTAATTAATCTGTATCCAGTAAGTATCTAGCCTAACCCTGGAGGAGTAGTGACGAGAGGTCGACATCAACAATTACTAGTAGTCCAATAATATCATGTACCGTAAAGAAGTAAGTAAATATGAGGCAAAGAAAATAAATAAGGTAAACAAGTAATAAATCACGTGGTACAAATACCCCTATTTACGAGGAACTCAGGCTCTCCATTTGAAATTTCTTCCTTAGCTGGAGCATATATATAAATATAGTGGATCTCATCAGATAGATTTTCATAACCCAAATCGGGAAAACTCACAGATACTCTAGCTTTTTGCCAAATATTACGCACGATTCTATGAGGATATGATATAGGAAATGCCGAGGCGTACAACCCGATCCAAATAAAATTTAAACTGTGCACTGCCGAGGGTCGAACGACGCGAACCATAGATACATATATTAAAGTGCTGAGGTGCACGACCTGCTCCCATGAGAGTGTGGTACATAAATCATGTCAAGGCGAATAGCCCGATCCCATTAGAATAAGAAATACAAAATCTTGCCAAGGCGAATGGCCCGATCCCATTAGAATAAGAAGCTTTGATGGGTCCTTGACCCCACTCATTAATAAACATGTGAGTTATAATTTCTTTTACAAAAACATCCAATGAACCATATATATCATGGAAGCATTTCGTAAGAGGAGTAAAATTATTCGGTGAAAAATCATGAACTCGTGAAGTCTCTACAATAACAAGTCTAGTCTCAAGTAGTAATGTAAAACAGAGGAATTTAATAGGCGAGAGATTGCTCAAATAATACAGCTATAGCATGATGTGAACCTAAGCCTACCCAGACAATAACATGAATGTAGCTACATACGGGCTCTCGTCACCTCACGCATACATAGCCCCCCACAACAAGTAGAACATATCAATACACAATACCTAGGGGTAGTTTCTCCCTCACAGAATTAGACAGGAGACTTACCTCGCTCTAAAATTCCATAACCGGCTCTAAAGCCCTCTAACACCTCAAACCGATGCTCGTCGCTCCAAAACTAGTCAATTAATATGCAACTCAATCAAAATGTACACTAATACTCATAATTAATCAATTTATAACAATTTCTAACTCCACTCAAAAATTGATAAAGTAACCCTCGAGCCCACGTGCTCGGATTTCGAAGATTTTCGAAGACAAACACTACCCATAGCACTACGAACTCAAATATATAATTTATTCTCAATTTCATGCCCAAATTCGTGATCAAAATCTAAGAATACAAATTTCTAGGTTTTTCTTCAAAATCCCAAATTTCTACAAATTTTCATGCTTGAATCCATGTATAAATCTTGTATTTAACTCACAATACGGGGGAATCACTTACCTTGACATATATGATTAAAATACCTCCTTGAAGCTCTCCAAAATTACCCTAACCAAGTGAAAAATGAGAGAAGAGCCAAATCCCGCTCTTAAAACGATTCTGCCCAGCGATATTTCGCACCTGCGGTGCCTTGGCCGCATATGCGGTCCTGCACATGCGACAAAATGCTCGAAGGTGAGCATTTCCCTTACCTGGCCAAGCTCCATATCTGCGGACAAAAGGGACCGCTTCTGCGAGCCTATCCGCTCCTGCGACTACTGCTCTCACACCTGCGGTCAAAACCTCGCAAGTGCGTTTACACCAGATACCAGCTGCCTTAGCATTTTCCTTAGTCCAAAAATCGATTTGTTAAGTATCTGAAACTCATCCGAGGCCCCTAGGACCCCCGTCCAATCACACCAACCAGTCCAATAACATAACACGAACCTGCTAGAGGCCTCAAATCACATCAAATAACATCGAAATCATGAATCACACCCCAATTCAAGCTTAATGAACTTTAGAACTTCAAACTTCTATATTCGATGTCGAAGCCTATCAAATCACGTCCGATTGACCTCAAATTTTACACACAAGTCACATTCGACATTACGGACCTACACCAATTTTGGAATCGGAATCCGACTCCGATATCAAAAAGTCCACTCTCGATCAAACTTCTTAAAATTATCCAAATTTCTAACTTTCGCCCAAATGACCCCAAAATGACTTACGGGCCTCCAAATCCACTTTCGGACGCACTCCTAAAACCGAAATCATCATACGAAGCTATTCCTAGACTCGAAATCCCAAACGGACATCGATATCATTGAAATGCACTTCAACTCAAATTTATGAAATTCTTCCAAACTGCCAACTTCCACAATAACCTCTGAAATGCTCCCGGGTCATCCAAGACCCGCTACGGACATACGCTCAAGTCCAAAATTATCATACAAACCCTTTGGAACCTTCAAATCACAATTCTGAGGTCGTTTACTCAAAAATCAACCCTGAGCCAACTCCTCCAACATAAAGCTTCTGAAATTAGAATTTTCTCTCCAAATCAACTCTGAACTTCCCGAATTTCAATTTTGACCACACGTACAAGTCGTAATATCCGAAGTAAAGCTACTCATGGCCTCAAACCGTCGAGTGACGTGCTAGAGCTCAAAATGACCGGTCGGGTCATTACAGAAATAGGTTAAAGTAAATTTGCCATTCACATAAGTTTTCTCCCAAATGCCAGCTAATGCCAAATTCTTGAAGGAGATCGTGACAAAGAAGAGGAAGATAGAAAAGACCTCAGTGGTCAAGCTCACTGAGCATTACAGTACGATATTGCAAAATAAACTCCCACAAAAGTGTGGAGATCTAGAGCTCAAAATGACAGGTCGGATCGTTACATTCTCCACCCACTTAAACATACGTTCGTCCTAGAACGTGCTATGAATTGTTCCGGAGTTGTCTTAAATCACTGTTTAACACCTCGTGCACCTACCCATGCTACCACAACCCAACTGAGCACATTAGCTCGAGCAGCCTAAAAATCCTCCCTTTTGTCTAGTCAAATAAGGCTTAGAGCCAAATTTCAACATCTGAAATTCTCTACCAGGTATGTTTCCAACATACGAACCCCGTATCCATCACTACATGATGTACCTACACATGATTGTATACCTTACTGAATTCTTACCATGCACCATGTAACTCGTTTGCCTAAGGCAATCTTTCCAAGGCACAACAGCTAAAATTTCCACTGACCCTAAGCCCGTGGTATACCTCATGACCAATTAAGCCTTGCTTTAACTCTCGCAATACTGCCACGACAGAGAGGACATGTAGAACTCATAACCACCTGCCGAAATCATAATTTATGGAGTCTCTCCTCCCGACAAGAACCATTACCTTATTTTGGACTTGAATAACAATATTTACTCTTTAATATGCTTCATATAAATCTAATCGCATTGATCCCAGGTCCAATAATCTCGTTTCACCCAGTACAAGATGCTCAGGCAGTAAGCCACCTCAGACACTGCCCAAAGTCCCATATAATGCCACAATGTGCCAACAAGCTTCAAACTCAAAGGTGATACATAAGGAAACAAACTCTAGAAAGATCTACTCAACCCACGTAACTAATTTAAACAACCGAAAAGATGTTATGAACCTTCCTCAGGAAATGAGAAGCAAAACACACAATGATAGATATGGGAAACTACACTCAATATCACATTGTTGCGGCGTACAACCCGATCCACACATGATACCATTGCGGCAAGCAACCCGATCCAACCATGATACCCGTGGCAGCGTGCCACCCGATCCAAACAACATATCTGTGGCGGCGTGCCACCTGATCCAACCATATACCTGTGGTGGCGTGCCACCCGATCCACATATAATAATCTAAAGAAAACACACACCGAGCCGAAACGCTTATACTCACGAAATGCTCGAATATCAACCATAAGCACGCCAAGTGCATAATACAAATCCTGGGGAGACGGGTAGCGTCATACGCTATAAAACTCAAGTACAACTAAGGTGCGATACATGATATACATCTTGAGAGCCACCCTGCTCACATAATACCACTGCTACGCTGGACCTCAACACATTGTACGAATAATCAAGTCGTCCTATCCGGAACAAACTTCTGCATTCCACGACCAAATGGACCGAGCGCCCTTCGGGCATAAATTCTCACATTAGCGATAGTACCACAATCTCCATACTTGGTTTTAAATCTTTAACCAATCAAGTGACTACAGGTCACACTTATACAATCTTCTTGTGGGATACACTCACATGACCTTCCGCACCAGGTAACAAGTCTGTAAATCCATACCACCGGTCACACTAATGTTGTAAAGAAAATCAAGAAGCTGCAAATCAGTACACAAAGCCTCTTACACAGGACACTGATCTCAGGTGACGCTAAGGACAATACCAGTTTACTCTAAACATCTGAATTCTTCCCTGCTTATCTGAGCTCGTCACATTCTTGTCGACCTCAATTGCAACATTGATCCTCAACTTTCAATTCCCATGTCGCTCACTGCACCTAACATACCAATACGCAAGAGTACCAGAATTTCATCATAACTCCCGAACTACCAATAGGGTACACATTTCATCATATAGAAACCTTTCATTTAACTCATTTCAGGAGAACCATTGCCATACATGATTGAATTGCCATAACCGCAGAAAATACAACCCCACATAGTGGTCTAAACCACCATGTCCCTTCCGGGATCCATCTCCTCATAACAGGCCATAATAACCGAATCCCTCCAAAAAAAATCAAATTACGGTGGCCGTCAAGATCGCACGTACCGTCACAACCACCTGTAAAACTTAACACGTTAAAGGACCCGATCATTGGCACATCATGTCAATTCAACCATTGCTAACTGATATGACTTCTTCTAATTACCCTGGACTTGGCTTAGGAATAATAATAGCTTCATTTAAAACATAACGACCCCAAATCTGCACCCATCCTGAGTGACCTTATTTCACGAGACCATGCTGTCTCAAAACTCACGAACCACATCATACCCTCCTTAGGCGCACAATATCATCGCCAACGGGTACACCCATTCTACAAGACCTTCTGCAAATCCGAAGCTACTTCTTTCCTTCCTCCAATACTACACCGCATACCCAAAGATGACATAAAGCATTCTAAGTCTCTTTCATACTCCACTACAATAGCTCGATACTTAACTATACTATAGACTCGCAAATCTTTCGAGAGCACACTTTAACTTTGAATCCCCTAGGACCGTTGTTGAGAGTCACCCACTCTAACTTGGTCCCGAATATAATCAACACCAAGGCTCTATTAGCACATGAATGCCCACTCAAAGAAGCACCCGACTGAATCACCTCTCTTGTACATCACATATACACAAAGCATAAATCTTGAGTCTTCCCAAAGCCTGAACATGTATTGATAAGGCCAATTATAACACACATTCCTCAAATCCTTTGCTCAAATCACCACTGATGTTTTCTTTCTTTAGCCATAATAACCCACCAATATGCCGATAACCAGAAACCTCCCAAGTAAACAGCCATGCAATCCAGTCATAGGCGGTGGGGCTCTCCAACTTAGCTTGAAGCTAAAATCACATAGCCCTGGAGCCCACTAAGATTCCTCTTTCTCATTGACAAAATCTAAAGGTGCGACAGTACCTTCCAATCCAAAGTCATGTTGTATCCCTTCTTCATACCAAGCAACCTCTTTTCCGTAGTATCCAACCTTCCTCCGTATAGTGGACAATATTTCCAAATTAATCCCGTAGACTTAGTCACTATTCACCATGAACCCCAAATCACCCTAAACATTTCTCAAGGCATGTAGCTATCCTACCACAGAACCCAAATGATACTCTGCCACTCTCCCACTTTGGTCAAACCCTCCTCCTTTAAGCAATACTCGACTTCTATTTTCTTACACTTGGCCTTCTAGAAGTTTAACCACCGCAAGACACCTCCCACATGTCCTTCCTCATCCTTCGCTGCCCAGTTGTTGCCTTAAATCAAAATTCATCTCGGTAGCACCTGAATCAACAGATCGCCGCCAACTCTAAACCTCCTCGAATATCATCTTTCTTGAGCCATCAACTTTAGGATCACCGATTGGATTCTGAACCACAGCACACTACGACCTATAATAACCGCTTACCCGACACTATTTACAGTACTCTGCCCCAAAGGCGAATTGAAGAAAACCATAACATCGGCAAACTTAACACATTCAGCAAGGACAACGACACCACATCACGGATGAAGATTCCACTATGCACGAAAATGCCAAGTCTCATTACTCCATCAACCTCAAACCTATACATTCTTAGTCTGATTGCATTTCCTTCGTTGGACATAAAATAATGAATCTCTGAATCATGCACTAAGTAAAACCTCATTTCCAGTTATTCACTGCCTCGAAGCATAGGCAAGCGCCCTACCATTACACAAATACTGTGTGATAGCAACACACGAATCATCATAATAATCAATGCCAAATCTCAAAATCTTAGATAATACTGATACTGAGCTGAAATGACAGAACGACCTTCCACAAGGCGACAATAATGGCCCAATCAATTACGTAGGGAAAAACATCCTGCACCACATCTGTAGTATCATTACAATTCCTCAATTCCCAATTTATAACAAGCGCTTCACGTCGCATAAGACTGAATAGGAAGGAGATGAAGGCGTAAGCCTCACAGGAATCAAATCGCACGATGAGGAATCAAGAAGGGAAGTGCTCCTAACAGCCTTATAGCCTCTCGAAGATAAGTACAGATGTCTCTGTATCGATCCGCAAGACTCTACTAGACTCGCTTATAACTCGTGAGACCTAAGTGAACCTAGCGCTCTGATACCATGTTGTCACGACCCAAAATCCATTAAAGGTCGTGATGGCGCCGGACACCGCTGTCAGGCAAGCCCAAAATAAATATTGGTTTGGTTCTCATTTTAATATTTTTGAAATCATATTTCCTTCAATTAAATAGTAAAAGATGGAATTTACAGAGTAAATAATAACATTTTTAACAAATTTCAATACAAAACAATTCATAGTCACCCCAAAACCCGGTGTCACAAGTGCATGAACATCAACTAGGAGTGTAAAATAAAATACAACATCTGTCCAGAATACAAATTTGGACAGGAGAAATATAAATAATCTGAAGTAGACTCTGCCGGCTGCGGGTCGTAATATGGAATGCAGCTCACGTAATTCCCCGCATACATACGCGCCTCTTCTCTCACAAAACCACTAGTCACGTATGTACCTGCACAAGACTATACAGCAGTGTAGTATGAGTACGTAATCAATGTGTACCCAGTAAGTATCTAGCCTAACCCCGGAGGAGTAGTGACGAGGGATCGACATCGACACTTACTAGTGGTCCAATAATATCATGTACAGTAAAGAGGTAAGTAAATATGAGGCAGAGCAAATAAATGAGGTAAACAAGTAATAAATCACATGGTACAAATACCCCTCTTTACGAGGAACTCAAGCTCTCCATTTGAAATTTCCTCCTTAGCCGGAGCATATATATAAATATAGTGGATCTCATCAGATAGATTTTCATAACCCAAATCGGGAAAACTCACAGATACTCTCGATTTTTACCAAATATTACGCATGATTCCATGAGGATATGATATAGGAAATGCCGAGGCGTACGACCCGATCAAACATAAAATTTAAATTGTGCACTGCCAAGGGTCGAATTGCGCGAACCATAGATATATATATTAAACTGCCGAGGTGAACGACCCGCTCCCATGAGAGTGTGGTACATAAATCCTGCTGAGGCGAATGATCCGATCCCATTAGAATAACAAATACAAAAGGCTTCCGAGGCGAACGGCCCGATCCCATTAGAATAAGAAGCTTTGACGGGTCCTTGACCCCACTCACGAATAAACGTGTGAGTTGTAATTTCTTTTACAAAAACTTTCAATGAACCATATATATCATGGAAGCATTTTGTAAGAGGAGTAAAACTATTCGGTGACAAGTCATGAAAGCATTTCGTAATAGGAGTAAAATTATTCGGTGACAAATCATGAACTCGTGAAGTCTCTACAATAACAAGTTTAGTCTCAAGTAGTAATGTAAAAGAGAGGAATTTAATAGGCATGAAGGTAGCTACGTATGGGCTCTCGTCATTTCGCGCGTACGTATCCCCCCACAACAAGTAGCACACATCAATACACAACACCTAGGGGTAATTTCTCCTTCACAGAGTTAGACAGGAGACTTACCTCGCTCCGAAATTTCATAACCATCTCCAAAGTTCTCTAACACCTCAAACAGATGCATGTCGCTCCAAAACTAGTCAATTAATATGCAACCCAATCAAAATGTACTCTAATACTCATAATTAATCAATTTATAACAATTTCCAACTCCGCTCGAAAAATTGATAAAGCAATCCTCGGGCCCACTTGCCCGGATTCCAAAAATTTTCGAAGACAAACACTACACATAGCACTACGAACTCAAATATATAATTTATTCTCAATTTCATGCCCAAATCCGTGATCAAAATCCAAGAATACCTATTTCTGGGTTTTTCTACAAAATCCCAAATTTCTACAAATTTTCATGCTTAAATCCATGTATAAATCTTGTATTTAACTCACAATACGGGGAAATCATTTACCTTGACATAGATGATGAAAATACCTCCTTGAAGCTCTCCAAAATCACCCCAACCAAGAGAAAAATGAGAGAAGAAGAGCCAAATCCCGCTCTTAAAACGATTCTGCCCAGCGATTATTAGCACCTGCAGTGCCTTGGCCGCATTTGCGATCCCGCACCTGCGAAAAAATCCTCGCAGGTGCGCATTTCCCTTACCTGGCCAAGCTCCGCATCTGCGGACAAAAGGGACCCCTTCTGCGAGCCCATCCACTACTGCGACTACTGGTTTCATACATGCGGTCATGCAGGTGCGCCAAAAATTTTGCACATGCGGGCACTGCCCAACTCGCCCAAAGTCGCTTCTGCGACCCTCCTGGCCGCTTCTGCGGCTCCGCACCTGCGGCCAAAACCTTGCAAGTGCGATTACACCAGATACCAGCTGCCTTAGCATTTTCCTTAGTCCAAAAATCGATCTGTTAAGCATCCGAAACTCACCCGAGGCCCTCGGGACCCCATCCAATCACACCAACCAGTCCAATAACATAACACGGATCTGCTCCAGGCCTCAAATCACATCAAACAATATCGAAATCATGAATTGCACCCCAATTCAAGCTTAATGAACTTTAGAACTTTACACTTCTATATTCGATGTCGAAGCCTATCAAATCACGTCCGATTGACCTCCGATTTTGCACACAAGTCACACTCGACATTACAGATCTACTCCAACTTCCGGAATCGAAATCCAACCCCGATATCAAAAAGTCCACTCTCGGTCAAACTTCTTATAATTATCCAAATTTCCAACTTTCGCCCAAATGACCCCAAAATGACCTACGGACCTCGAAATCCACTTTCGGATGCGCTCCTAAGACCGGAATCATATACGGAGCTATTTCTAGACTCGAAATCCCAAACGGACATCGATATCATTGAAATGCACTTCAACTCAAATTTATGAAATTCTTCCAAACTGCCAACTTCCATAATAGCCTCTGAAATGCTCCCGGGTCATCCAAGACCCGCTACGGACATACGCCCAAGTCCAAAATTATCATACAAACCCTTTGGAATCTTCAAATCACAATTCTGAGGTCGTTTACTCAAAAATCAACCCTGAGCCAACTCCTCCAACGTAAAGCTTCTGAAATTAGAATTTTCTCTCCAAATCAACTTCGAACTTCCCGAATTTCAATTTCGACCACACGTATAAGTTGTAATACCCGAAGTGAAACTACTCATGGCCTCAAACTACCGAGTGACGTACTAGAGCTCAAAACGACCGATCGGGTCATTATAGACACGGGTTAATGTAAATTTTCCATTCACATAAGTTCTCTCCCAAATGCCAGCTAATGCCAAATTCTTGAAGGAGATCCTGACAAAGAAGAGGAAGATAGAAAAGACCTCAGTGGTCAATTCTATTCTATTGCCGTACGATACTGCAAAATAAACTCCCACAAAAGTGTGGAGATCCAGGGAGTTTTAATATACTTTCCTCTTTAGGCTCTATTAATTTTGATAAATCTTTATGTGATTCTAGTTCCTCAATTAATATAATGCCTCTATCTATTTATAGGAAACTGGAGAAGGAGATTGGAGAGATAAGGTCGGTACCAATATCTTTGCAGTTGGCGAACCAAACGACTTTAATATCCGAGGGGATAGTGGAAGATGTGCTAGTTCGGATAGATAAGTTTGTATTTCCTGTAGACTTTATAGTGGTAAATATGGAAGAGAACAAGGAGGTCCCCCTCATCCTAGGAAGACCATTCTTAGCGACGGGTAGAGCAATATTAGATATACACGAGAGAAAGCTCATACTTAGAGTGGGTGAAGAGACTGTAACTTTTAAGATGAATGTAGATACGGGGGTGAAAAAGGAGAAGCCAGTTGCAAGTGTTGAGTGGAAAGTGAAGGGCTCAAATGAGAAGGTTGCGGCGAGTGATAAAGATAAGTATGCGGTGCACCCCAAGAAGGCGAAGAAGAAGTTGTCTGCATGGATGTGCACATTAGTTCGAAGGCGAGGAATGGAGCCCGACTTTGACTCAGACCTCGCCTAGATATTCAGGGAAATTTTCTTTAGCTTATGCTTTTTAATTGTGTGTCATGGGGACATGCCACAACTTAAAGTGTGGGGTGAGGGATATGTTGTATGTTGTATGTATATGTGTTAGTTTTGTTAGTTTTAGTAGTTAGAGATTTTTAAAAAATGAAAAACATCCATAAAAATTGAAAAACTTTTGATTTTTCCCGAGGATGGATATCACCGACAGGTTTCTTGAAGTATTAAAGTTGAAAGAAAAAAGACAAAAAGATTTTCTTTTGGTAGGTAGTGTAATAATTACCCTTTGGTTTTTCTTTGGGTCGTGGTTCTTTTTCAAGGGTTTTGTTTGAAGCGGGTGTAGTTAGTTTTTATTTTTGTTAGGAGTAGGAAACCTTGTACTATGATTTGAAATAAAAGGCAATATCTCTTAACTTTATTATGCCTTGAGAATAGTGAGTGATTTAGTTGTGACGCTTAGGCTTAATTTTTGACTCTTGTATAAGTACCTTAAATTGTATGATCTTAACTTTACTTAACTGCTTTGACTAGAGTTTCATGATAGTCCAATCCTGAGTGAGTTATGTGCCATGTGTGAGTGAGGTTTTATGTATTCTGTGCATTACATTTGATGTCTAGAACTTGCCCCGTGTGTTTGCAAAGCGAAACAGTAGTTTTATTCAGTCTTGGAAGTGATATAGGCATTTCTTTGTTGAGCCAGTTATAAGCTATTACCCACCTAATTGTTTTGTATCTTAGTTAACCCCTTTGAGCCTATAATCATGTTTCTTTGGTAACCACATTACAAGTCTTATCCATTTGTTTGAATTGACCATCTATTTGAACCTCTTACCTCTCGTGAGCAAGTGTGGGATTTTGAATTGTTAATGTATATGTATTAAAGTGATTAAGAAGGTGTAGTCACTCTTATATCCAAATGTATATTACCTGTCTCGCAGCCTACATTACAACTAATTAAAGTCCTACTTGATCCTTGACTGAATGAGCTCAATTAGTTGAGTAGTACACTCCGGGCAAGCCTATGGTACATCTTTTGTGGCATATGAATGTTATTTCTGAGAGTGAGCGAATTCTGTCTATCTTGAGATCCTAATTGTTCTTAAAAAAGTTTTATGTGTGGAACTACTCTCTATTGTTGTGTGAGGGCACTTGATTCACAAAGGAAAAGTAATATCGTTGACCTTTGTGTTAGAGTAAGTGAGTGGGTTGTAAAAAATGCGTGGTGCTTTTGAGTCAAATTTTGAAGTTAGGATGTTACGGTATTGTACTTAATCTGTTTTAAATATTCTTGGTGTGATAAGTTATGAGAGTTGTTTAAAAATATTGTGTCTATGTAAAGTGTAGTTTGATTGCTCGAGGACGAGCAATGGTTTAAGTGTGGGGTGTTGATGGTAGGCTATAATCTTGTGTTTTAGTCGCTTATTGCACTCTAATTTACTGCACTTTTATTGTGATTGAGCTTTAATTGCTAGTGTTTTGTACCTATTGTGTGTTTTATGCCTTGTAGGAGTGATTCTAAGCTATGTAGATGTTACGGAATGCATTCGAGTGATTTGGAGTTTTGAACTCTGAGTAAAAGCCCAAGGGATTAAGCTCGGATCGTGTTCGGGGGTCGATGACCAAGTCTGGATGTCAAAACACACGAAAAATCCGTACTCTGAGAAAATCTCATTGTCGCGATGTGTGTACAATTTTCCGCTGCCTGTCAGAAACAACTCCCTCGATTTCCCCACTAATGCCCCGCATGGCGCGTCGTCCCATGCAGCGCGCCTGTGCAAATTTTACAGAGTAAATGTCCTATTTCGGCTATGAAAAGGTGATTTTGTTTTGGCCCGACCCTACTTGGTATAAATACATGAAAAAACATTATTTTCTGGACTTTTGACACATATTCGACCTAAGGAGGCTATGGAGGAGTTGGAAGAACACGAGCACAAGGATTTCATCATTCCTTGTTCACTCAAGACCCGAGTTTGGATTGAATTTATGTTTTTCTCTACTTTAACTTTATTTGTGATGAATTACTCCATATTTATGGAGTAGTTCTCTTTAGGGTTTGACGGATTTAGTGTATTGATGATTGTTTGTGGATTATAACTCTAATTTTATGTATTGAAGCGTTTTTGGGTGATTTAACTGCTGCATCTATATTCACTTGTTCATGTAATCGAGCGAGGCATAACTTGTGATATCTTTGCATTATATTGTTGGTTGAATTCATTAATTCTACTTAGTAATCGAAAGAGACTAGTTGAATCAATGATTAAACCTAGTTAGGAGAATTACTGAAAGAGGTATTCCTAAAGACCAATCCACTATGCATTCTTGCATATCTTCACGTGCTTAAATTGATTCATCTCGTGAGGTTAAGACTTAATCGAGAGATGAGTTTTTGCTGAACGTTTGAACTAATAATTGAGTGAATTCGAGAGACTCACTTAAACATTAGAAGTGAATTATCTAGAGTTAAATCCCAAACAATTATCTTGAGCATGTCATATCAATCCCTATTTTCTCCCACTAATAACTTCCTTGCTTACCTTTGTTGCGATTGTCATTAGTCAATAGCTTTAGATTCTTAGTTAATTTTAGTTTAAAATCATATAAACCTCAATTGTTGATTCTCTTGAATAACGATCAAGCTAGAAACTATGAGAATATTGTTTAAATCTAATTCATGTGAATACGATATTATACTATATTATATTTGATTAGCGATCATACTTTAAGTGTGTGTTTCAAGCTCGTAAATATTACAAATACTTCTAGCTTAATTTTACTATCTTAATACCTATTTATTTATTTATTTATTTATTTTCTCGTCAATTTATGCCTCACATGCTTGTAATTCGGGTTTCACACATAATTTACTAATTGTTTCAACGTGTCCTCCACCGGGGCCTTTCGGCTATATTTATTTGTAATATTGTTATTTTCACTTTTCTTTTTCTTCTTACTATACTTTTATTGCAATTTGCACATTGTACAACAAATTAACTAGTTGGCCATGACGAATTTCCAGTTTCTAAGGGCAGCTCCTTTGTCTTTTCCAAATGCCTTTTCAAAGGGGAGGCCTACCACCTTTTATTTGTCTTGGTTTATAGGCTAATTCCAAAACCACATTGGGACCACAAAATATATGTCTCTAGATTTACTGGTACGATATTCAGAACACTTAGGATTAAATTCACAATTATGCTTTTCCTATTAATCACAAAATGGAGGTTTTGATTCTCAGCATAATATAAACCCTTTTCGACGTTTAATAGTATATCCTAACAATATGAGGAAACTAAAGTTTCATGGAGTACCACAAAGGTGGAAAACAAGCCTTGTGTCTTTATCGGGATAAATTTCACGAATGGTCATATAATTATGACTTTTTTTCACTAAGTCATATAACTTTGTTTTCTCACACAAAAATTATATAACTATGTCTTTTTTTCACCAAAATGATATAACTATGTTTTCTCATACAAAAATTATAAAACTTTTACTAACTCACACAAAAATTATAGTGATTGAAAAATATAATTTTTCAGTAGTATTTTCTTATTTTATGATTTTTTATTTTCTTATTTCAGTCTAATAAATAGTAATTCAATTAAAATAGGAATGAGCCAACCCGACTTGGCTCACCCAGCCCAATACTCATATATAAAGAAAAGTGAATAGTAAATCCTTCAAAACATGATACTTCTATCTTTTATTTTTCTTTTCAAGATTTTTATTCAAATCGATTACATTCTAAGTTCAAGTGCTCTCTAATCGATTACACAAAAATCATAGTGATTGTAATATAGAAAAAGAAAGATACAAGGTTAAATTATTATATAAAAATGTATGATAAGGGATAAATTATTATTATTTAATAATAAGGAAGGATAAGATGAGAGAAAAAAATAAGGTGACTAACGCGACCAAACCAAATCGGTCGTTTCATAAAATGACGTTATTCATTGTTATGTAACGACAGATTTAACAATACGATATAATTAAATTTAAGTAACAATCAAAATAAATATTTTATTTATTATAATAATACGATACAATACAACAAGTAACAACCAATACTCCGTGTTATATTTAGTCTGCACCAGACTAAAATGTAGGTTTTAATTTTTTTTTTATGACCTATATCATTTGCTTCAACAACTCAAAATACTTAATCGAATTACGTTACAATATCATAAATTAACAAGTAGGCATGAATTTAATTAAAGTTAAATAATACTACATTTAAGAAGGTTATCACACAAATATTAGTAGCAAACTTAAGAAAATGTTAAATAAATAGCACTGTGAATATTTTTCTTTTTAGAAAAGAGAAAGATCCTGTGTAATCGACAGTGAGCTAGTGGGCATAGCAACTTGAAGTTTTATAATTCATTTTTCTCTTCTTTAAATTCACAAATAAAATATATTAAACATATTTCATATTATTATTTTATATAAGTTCTACCAGTAGTAGGACCACCAAGGGTTTGGGGTAGAATATATGTTCCATGAAAGAATCAATGTTGGTTATCAAGTTGGCATCCAACTACTTTTAAATATCAAAATTAAAATTTCTTCTGACTTCTTCCTGAAGAAAACAATTACAAAAACAAACAAACAAATAATATGATATTTTTTCCCTCCCTCTATTTTGGAAGTCTTACTTTATACTAATAATGTTTTGCTATTTCAATTGAAGAAGTCTATAAAATCCATACTTATCTGTTAGTATTATTCTACTGATATATATCAACTTGACTACTGAAATAAAATTTCGAAACGTGATATCATTGTTTTATGAATGATTGCGATGAAATTTAATTTTTAATATTATAGAGTAAATATTACCTGGGAAATTTGTGACGTAACTACAATATTAAGATCCATTTAATTGAATAGGTCGGTAGTTAATTATAAATAATCAAAGTGGCTTAGCTTTAATTAGTGCGTCACCACATCACTGACAGGTTATTATGATAATGGGAAAGCTGGCATTTTGGGTAATATATTTTTATAGTCAACCTATTTATTTCTAAAAATGTTGGCTGATTATGAATCTTGATTTTTTTATAATTGTGTTAATCATTAGTCTCATGGCAAAGTGGAGTTGGCGGCTGGCCTGATGAAACAATGACAATAGCCAAACACATCTTTTAATTATACACGTTATATTTCATTTTCTAAGGTGATTTTTCTCCTCGTTATTTTTATCTTGGACATTGAGATATTCATCCAAAATATAAGTTAGACAAGTTGTACACTAAAGTCTGTACACCAACTTAATCAAATTCTTATAACTATGAAAACTAACAACCTTGGTCGTGAATAGACGCTTCAGTTAATTTTTTATACTGCTTCAATTCAATAATTAAGAAAATAAGTTTAAAAGGTTGCTGAAGTGTTTTTCATTCTGAATTCTGCGAGAAGTTTATCGAAAGCCTTTTCATTTGATAGTAAAAACCACACGATCCATACACTCGTGGGAAAATGATAATGTGTAGCTACTCTCAAAATAATAACAAATATATATATATATATAAATTATACAATTTTTTGGCTACCGAATATATTTCATTTCTGCCACGGGTTAAAAGTGAAAAAAACTCTATTTTGATAGCGATTATATAACATCATTTTCCATCATTTTTAGCTTCCCATCCCTTGAAACAACCCTTCAAAACGAAGTTGGGTTGATCAACTTGATTTGCTCGAAAGGTAAAGTTTCTACATATGTGACAACTTGGGTGTTAGAACTAACAACTTGGAAAACAATCAAAGGACTCCAATGGGTACTTGGCCCTTTATTATTTTACACATAAGATTGTTAGTTGTAAGTAGTAACCAAAGATATTTAACTATATCATAATCGCCATCTCACTTAATTTGGATTAAGAAATATTGTTTGAACAAAATTTACTATAAGAAAGTTTTTGTTTGTATGTACACATAATAATAATTCCAAGAGAATGATCTCAACAGTCGAGGGGTCATAATCAAAACTGTATTCTCGCCAATTTGAATCGTAATAATATCGTGGTCATTGCTTAGTTGCCAAATAATTGAAAAAAATTAGGCCAATTTTTCTAACCTTGGGGAATACGTCTAAATTTGTTCCTACACTATCTTAAATTGCTTTACTTTTAAGCTCATTACACTTTTAGTCCGTTCATATTCTTGGTGTTAACAAATTACATCATATTTGTTTAGTTATTAATGGAATTTCAGCGTGAAATAGATAAAGTTTACGCGCCCAATTTTCTAGAAAGAGGTCTAAATTTACCCATATTATAGTTTAAAATTACCTTCACATTAAAACTCCATTAATAATTAAAGGAATATTTTTTTTCCGTCTAATATCGAGATAATTCAAAACTATAGTCTTACGTACTTGAACTGTAATGATATCTTGGCTATTGCTATTTGCAACTTAGTTGGACCTTTGTTCTATCCAAAATTGCTTAATTTCAACTTCCGCTACACTTTTAAGTCCATTCATATCCTTTGTCATTAGAAAATGGTTTCGTATTTTTTGTTGCTATTAATGGATCTCTAACGCGATATAGGTGATTTAACACGTCTAAATCCTTCTAGAACAAGGTCCAAATTTACCCATCAACTACTGTTTATGATTTAAAATTACCTTCATGTTTACTCTATTAATGTTTAAGGGATTTTTTTTTATTTTTTCCTAATATCAAGATAATATTACAGTAAAAATTTATCCAGGATTAGTACAGCAAATTTGACCTCCCTTCCGAAATAAATGGGACGGTATACACCTCTCCCTTAAAACAGAGTTGGACTACATCAAATAATTGGACTTCAAATAAAAGGCCCAAATTCCATCATTTCTGTAAAAATAAAAGCCCTAAAACTCAGCCCAGTTCACCAAACCAAAACCGAATTCTGCAAATCCCCGTTCTCATTCGATCCGATCAAAAGCTTCAATCTTCAATTCTCTCCTTTATCAAGGTACATTCTTTTCTCCTTAATTCCAATCCAATTTCAATCAATTTTACGGTAAATACTGTTCTTAATCATAATTAAATTTACCCCTTTTTTTAAGAATATTCTAATTTTTTGGTGCTTTTTTGGTAGAGATCAGAAAGATGGATAGTGAAATTAAGAATATCAAGAAGTGGAACATAATGTATCCAATTTATATAAATTCAAAGAAGACAATAGCTGAAGGAAGGAGAATTTGCGTGACAAAAGCATGTGAAAACCCTACTGTTACCGAGATTAGTGATTGCTGCAACTACCTCAAAATCCCTTGTGCTATCGAGGTCTGTTTCTTCGTCGATCTTTCGCTTGTTTCATTGTTTATATAATTTGTATGATTATGTGTATCGGTATTTTTATGTTTTATTGGGATGTGTGATAATTTCATCTAAAAGGTTAAGCTGTTAGAGAGTGCACGTTTTTATTTATTGAATTATGTCTTCGACGTGTTTGACTGTATAATTGGTTGTACGTAGATAATTAGGAAACATAAGATATATATATAACAATCACTCAACTATGCCTTGATCCTAAGATAGTTGGGTCGGTGATATGAATCCTCTGTATTTATCTGCCCTAAGCAGACTTATTTTATTGGATTACTAAAATAATTCATCTTTTAAGGCCGCATTTCTACACAAACATACAGACACATAACCAGACCAATATGACTGGCAAATACCAGAATGAATGTAAGTGTAATAATAACAACAGTCTTAATTGCAGCTAGTATAATACTTCATAATCACTTATATGAATTATTTGGTTTTTTTTGTTACAAGTTTTCAACTTTTTTTCATTAGGGCAACAGAAGACAAAGAGTGAGGGGGGGGGGGGGGGTGTTCAGGGAATGGAATTTAAATAACAGCTGGAATTAACTGACTCTAACTTAGTTTACCAAATCCCCCGAACCCCAGTAAAGGCGTTCATCACCGGATGGTTGGTTGGGTGAAAATTTACTCGTGGAAGCAAATTTCTGAATAGAATATAGCATTTTCATTGTTTAAAAACAAAGTGTTCTTGTTACTTATGAGAAAGAAGTTAATTGTGGTGATATGTCGAGCACCCTTGGTCCTATAAGGATGAGACGTGCCATTAAGAAAAAAAAAGATGGCAATTGTGAACAATATTGTTTTTATTAATGTTTTCTAAACTTTTAAATCAGTGAACTTATAAGTATGAGAAAGAATTTGTTTGTAATTATATTCCTGATTTGTTGTAACAGCTTGATAAGGCATATCCACGAGATTTTATGCAAAGAGGAAGAGTGAGAGTTTTGTTGAAGCAGGAAGATGGAACCCTTTACAATCCTGCCATTTCTTCCCGTAAGTTCTTTTTTAGCCATTGTTCTGTCCTCTTATCTTGTTAAAAACTTTGGCAAAGCATTATAGTTTCACAACATGTTGAGTGACTTCATACTTTTTTTTGAGCTTTCTTTAAGCTTTAACAATCTGCTTGTTTGTTTGGCATGGAATGAGTAGTCGGTTTTCTATGCTCTTAAATTGTGGAAGAAAGTCCTATGGATAAAAAAGCAATTTTAAACATTTATGATAATTGGGAAGTGAACATCATTAATCTATGGCCTAAAATTGTTCTATATACCATTCTTGTGAAGCTATAGCCACCATTCACAATTGATGTTATCTTTGGCAACTCTCTATAGAAAGTCGTAGACTATGATTTTGTAGGAGGGTCTTGGAAACATCTTGAATAGGAGTATATGCTTTCTCTGCCAGGTGTTCATTAAGGATAGAAATTTGGAGTTGGGATGTATTCACTTTCTATAAGGCCCTCGTTGGGAAATGGTTATCAAGATTTGGTTGATGGATTCCTTTCTTCTATAGAGGAGGAAAGTTGGAATAGAAATGGTTCTTTTTCCAGGTTAAGTTTTTTCTTTTATTACAAGAAAAATAGTGAGGAATGTCATTCGTATACACCAAGTTTTTACAAACGCAAACAGAAGAAATTAGATCCTCAGTAGGATTGGTTTTCCTTTGCATGAGGATAAACATGGCTGTGAAGGGTATCTGTGGGAAGCCGTATTGTGAGAAGTCCATATAAGGAGGAGGATGAACAAAAGTGTGTTGTGAGTGTATATCAGGATTTGTGTCATTGGATTTCCATGAAATTGAGGATAGTAAACAGGGTCTAGTTTCAGTAAAATTGCTAATGTATCAATACTTAACTAAAGGACAAGCTCAATCAGTCTATGACAACTTAGCATCATAGTTTTTCCCCTTCAGAGAATGGAGACGGTGGTTTCGATGTCTTTGTTCGGCAGAAAACGCTGGATTAACTAGAAACTATGCTGCAGGTATTGGTATGTGATATGAGAAGTGGAAGTGGGGAAATAGAGGTGTATTCGAACCTCAAATAGATAAGGGCATGTTTAATTCATTTCAAACCTACTGCAAAATTGAGAAATGAAATCTTCTCCGACAAAGCTCTACGAGATACGTCTGCGCTATTTGAGATTTTATTGATCTTTTCTACTGCAGTTTGGGTATTTATGCTATTGCATACATCAGCAGGATAACAATTGTTGGACGGTTTTTCCCTGCCAGAAAATGGGAAATGCTTAATTTTTGGCTTAAGATTCTAAATTGGATGTGAAGGAGCTTCTGTGATACTGGTGTAATTCGGGTCTCAAGCATTTAAAGTATTTCAATGTGAAAACATGAGAAATATATAATAACCTTTTATCCTAAGGGAGTATCCTAGCAACTCCTACTTGTATAAAATATTTTTGGATGGATTCAATTGAGAGCCATATGCACTTCTTGTACATGTTCTTTTTCTTTCTTTCTTTTTTCCTTGATATCAACTCGGTTTTTTATTCATGAAACTTTTTGGCTTATCTAAAATAATTGACATCCTCTAGTTATGTGAGGCATTGTGCACGTATGGAGGTTGTTTTCAATTATGACAGGTGTCGTTGTGTTTTGAAAGAAATCAAGTAACGTTACTAGCACGGTTGTGCTCGTCAGAAAAAGTACATGTGATACAGCCAGCTTTGATTGATGTTTGTGGTATTTGAGGATATTTCCTTGTTTTTTCTAGTTCTGTTCCTGTAATTTGGTTTTGTGAAAGCTTATTTGAACCAGCTTTAATACTTCTGGGGTTGTATATTGCAGGGAAACAACTGATGATCCATGTTGCAGAGTTGGTCCGGAGACATCCTAATAGGACTAAGAAGCAGGAGCCTGCATCCTCTTCTGCAGCTGGTTCTTCAAAATCTGGGAAGGGGGGTAAAAAGAAGAGATAGTTTCAGGAGGCAATGTTTCAATTTCTTCGGACCGTTTGGAGATCTTAGATTTGTTTTTTCTCGGAATAGTGTTGTTCTTTCTTCTCGACTTGATTTTACGAGATGTTGCAGAGTAAGAAGAAGGGACGGATGAGCTATCCAAGAATGTATCAAATGTACTTGTACCATCGATTGAGAATTTGGGACATTTTTGTTGTTTTTTTGGACGAACTTAGCCATATGGTGATTGTTAATATTTGCGCTAGATTACAACTACGGTATCATCCCAAATTAGTTGGGGAAGACGATATGCGTCAATCTGATGATTTGAGTGTTCATTATCCATTCTCTATCTTGGCCTAGTGGTTTAAGCAGCGTCTAGGTCTATTTTCTTTATATGCTTTGTGACGAGGACTACGACCTTTGGATTTTCAATAGTGGTGCATTTAATTCTTTAACACATATTTCTTGAACTGTAAAGTTGCAAATTGAAATCTTTAAGGTCCTTTTTTGGATGATCAAATTGGCTCTATGTATTCAAATTCATAGGATTAAAAACATACTCCAAAGAAGTGCAAACAAAATACATATTCGGTTTCCCTGGAATTCTTATGGCCAGGCTATCCAAGCAAGTTTTTAGCACAGTTTTACAAAGTTTATCCCCTACATTCCGGCACCAAATCTATGACCAAAATGACATACATTTGTTATATTTTTACAAATACAGCTTTATACGACATTTAAAAGGAAGAAAAAGAAAAGAACAAACAAGACAACCATCTATGACCAAAATGAAATGCATTTATTATATTTTTACAAATACAGCTTTATACGACCTTCAAAAGGAAGGGGAAAAAAAAAGCACAAACAAGACAACCGTGTATATATAATGTTGTCGGCGACCACAGGCGCACAAATCAACCAGCTGTGGATCAATATAAACGAAATGAATTGGGTAATCACATCCAAGTAATCTAACTGTGAATAGAGGAAAAGCTGAGATCAGAATCCTGGACCCAACACGTTCCTTGTTAAAGACAACCCAACAGGATAAGATCTGTGAATCCTCATTTTGCTAGCAACTGGACCTTTAGCAGAATTGTCACTAAGAAATTTTCCTTCTGTATCAGTAACCGATTTTGGTGGCACACTTGATTCATTAGATTCAGCAATGAACTCAAGCCCCTGAATTATAATAAATCGTTTGATTAGACCTTGTGAACCATTGAACGGACAACCAAACCCAGTTAATTAGGTTCGACAGAGTCAATGTACCTTCACCCAGTTTTCCTTGGGAGTCACCTTTGAATGCTCTATCAGCTTAGCCTCGATGCCCTTTCCGGAATTCCAATTGCCAAAATAAGAATACATGTTTACATTTTGAACAAATACGAAAAATGAAGGGCAACTGGAATATTTTCCCACAAAGAAAGAGACAGCAAAACTGCAGTTCTATTTTAATGCATAGCCAGCAAAAAGTAGGAGTAACAAACATCAAAAATTTCCAAGAGATCGTGTTTTTGTTACAACCAATAACATCTGATATCATGCAAAGACGCCAAAGTTTTTCTTAGCAGCAGCTTAATTACATGTCTTTATGGTTTAGGTCAATTACAAAGTCCTTTCGAGTAATCTAATAGGATAATTCGCCAAGCACCAAAGGAGAAAGTCAATGGTCGGCAGAATGGAAAAGACACAGTGATAACCAGAGATCACAACAGTAATCGGAAATGCAAACACTGATTCAAAAATGCGATAGAAACATGCAAGCAAGCATTCAAAACGCAATGGAGAAAAGACAAGAAAAGCCTCAAGATGCTCCTTGTTTTCCTTGTGGGAGGAAGAAAGAGAACAAAGAGGAAGAACAACAATAGTCCAAAGGCTTTCATATATGAACACAAAAAATACCTGAATAACTTTAGGATTTTGATCATCCTTAATGCCGCCAGCAACTTGGCACAAGTACCACAAACCAGAATTAGTCACATCCTGTGGGGTGGGGAAAAATAAACAAGCACAACTTGTAAAGCAACTGCAATAACGATAGACAGAACATAGGAAAAGGGGCAAATAGCATGTTACAAACACATTCAGATATTCACCTGGTTACTCTCAAGAAGCTCAATCTTCCCTTCCTGCCAAATTGAGCAACAACTGAAAAATTACAAAATGACTAGCCAGCAGATTTTTTGCTAGCACTACCATATTGATACAATTTGTCAAGCAATGTACTTACCAGTCCAGACACCATCTCATAGATTAAGTTTATATCAAAACCAATTTGATTCAGATTAGCCTTAACGTCACTCACCTGCATAAAGAAACATCTGATGTTGAGCATTGACAAACAAAGTTTCCTCGTGCCTCGATACATAAAATCTATTACTAAGATATTCAAGCAAGTTGCCAGTGATAGTTAATCTGTGATCTCTATTTTGACATACAACCAACAAAGTTCAGGTCTTACGGCAAGTTTCTCCCAGTAATTTTCTGTTATACGTCTCTCAAGTTTTACAAAGGAGTTGATTCTTACCTCATTCCCTTCAAAAAAAATTCTTCACTACAACCGAGAGAGAACCTAATATCTTTTTACCTTTTGCATGTTGGTGAGAAAACAGGAATTACGCAAAACTACTTTACCCATAAGATAAAAGAATCCATCCTAATACTTCAACGTTAAAAGGAGAATGGGAAGAAATGCTGTTCTCCTTACATCATTAGTAATAAGTTTTGATGTCTCAATTTGCTCATCTAGCTTCCAGTCTAAGTTTTCCAGCCTCTTCGTCAGATGTCTTTTTGTAGACTACAAAAGAAATAGAAGTGAAAGAAGAATGAGAACAGCTGTTAGCATATATAACACAGATCATCCACGAAATTGTTGACAAATCCTTGACTCACAGACAACGCCTCAGATACATTCTCCAACTGCTTAGACACGGATGCAACAGCATTCGCCATATTATGCTTTGTGACATACATTACATCAGAAAATGACCAACCCTGTGGAAGATTAGCAAGAGCACATGTGATTTATAACAACTATATAAAGAATGTAACAAAACTCAAAAATAAATCCTTGGGGTGCCAATAGATACAAACTGCAGCAGTGAACACTTGCCTTCCACTTCATGTAACAATATCCCATCGCCCCAACTGCTGCAGCTGGAAGAATGTAAGAAGCATAGCTCCCTAAAAAAACAAAGGCCCATAACCATGTCATCTCTATTTCAACTGGATCGTCCATAAAGGACAAGTAGGGTATTTATATTCCTAGTACTCTAGCCCCAACTGGAGCAGGTGTGCTCTTTGGTACGTGATAAAAGAGCAATATTGCAGAAAAGGAAACAAAAATGTAAGGAAATATTTCTCTTGACTAAGGAAGACTACAAACAAACAGGGCCTAAAGAACTTCCACTTTTCATGTTGAAAACAGGAACCGTAGTTTCATAATTCAAAACTTAACCATCAGGGTACATTTAAGAAGTTACAGATCACCATTCTAGAGAATTCAGCATTTGCAGTAAGATGGGTAACACAATTTAAAATAAACATAAAAAGACAAAAACATACCACTGGAGGAAGAATCCTTATAAATAGTAATTGGATTTGATATGCTCATCTCCCGAATGTCCTGTGCTAATTGTCGAATCTGAAGGCAATATCAGAACCAAGAAAGGCTTCGATGAGGTAACAAAGTGGAGCTATATAAGAAACATGCTAGTACTTGTTAATTGTAACATTACATTAACATATAGCACGGCCCCTTCTTTCTTTTTTAGATAAGTAACATACATAGAGGATTCATATCGCCGAACCATAGTGATTGATTGAAGTATCATTTAAGAGGAGCTCTATGATATCAAAGAAGTTCGGCAGGCCTCAAAATTTCAACATCATGGAAGACCAGGCAAAAAGTTTTTGCATATTCCATTTTTTATCAGTAAATTTTTTGCGAATTCTAAATCAAACAACAACTCCAAGCTTTGCATTTGCTTCCAGAAGAAGGCTACCAATTCAGTAAAAGAAACTTTCCATCAAGTATCAACCATATTGGCTCCATCTTATAAAGTGCAAATCAGGAGTTGTTTGAGTGTGACAAGAAAAAGAAAGAAGTAATCAAACTACAGCTAGTGAATTCAGAACTAAAATTACGTTCTATCTATGTTTCGCACACAATGAACTCTGAAGTAAAGAGAACATATAAATGCCATGCACATAAACAAGCAGAAATCAAGTTCTTTGGTGAAGCATATTTTGTGAGAGTAATGCTTCAAAGCTGTTGACTGTATTGACCACTGACCAGCTCGTTTAAAAGCTTAAGTCATTAGAAGACTTTTTCATTTAGTTATTTACTTATCAAGGTTGCCACTATGCCCTCTATTCTGATTGTTTTTCTTGAGTATTTTATTTGCTGATGGATGGGGGCGAAACTCAAACCCAGGACGTCTGCGTACTATGCTACCATCTTGAATTGTGTGACTGCCTTATTAAAAGCTTAAACTATTACAAAGAGGAATCTTTTCTTTATTAGTATTATTTATTTCAGGTCAACAAAAATAATATGCTCTTCTATTTCGAGGAACGAAGATGGTACCAACAAGTTTCGAAGTATACTTTATGCTAAACGCTTTTGACATGGCTAAATGGCTTCCCTTAATCACGTGATTCGCGACTAAATCTGAAGTAACACATAATCTGTTGAATAAAATTGTATGTTTCTTCTCTTTATATTGTTTTATATGCTTTACCTTCAAAACATCTGATGAATCTACTTCGATAAGCACAAGATCAATATAATAAAAACATAAATGTATACCTGAGCTGCTAGAAGAGCAGTATCATATCTACCAGGTGATGTCTCAGCCGCATTCACTCCATTTATCACCTCCTGAAGTTGTGAGATAAGATCAGATAATCTTCCACTCTTCAATATCACTGACCCAGTCAAACCTACACCACAACCAAATTTGTCACGTCCCAAAAAGAACCTTTACCATTTGAAGGAACTATTAACTCCGATCAAAAACTGCGACAAAAATTTGAAGATGCTAATAATCTAAGACTGCTTTTCTTCCCCAACATCCAATATTATATCGAGTCGTAATGAAATTTCTGCTCTATGGTACAATTAGAGGTAACTCCTCTAGAAAATGTAAAGGTTGGATATAACGGAGGGTTTGGATAGCTTAACGACCAATGTAATACTCAAAGATATAGCCTAGTGGTCAATAAAGTGGGAGGAGAACCATGAGATCTCAGGTTCAAATCTCACCGAACGCAAAAACAGTAGGTGATTATCTTTTGTTAATCAACAGCTGAGCAATAAGCTAGTAGTTAATTGTGGTTAATTTTAATGTAATATTAAACTAGAGTTAATTAGCTGACAGCTGAGTAAGTCGGTCAGGTTGTTATAAATAGTAGTCGACTCTGTACAGTTGCTAAGTTTTTCAGAAATGCATGCAACTTTTCTCTGATTTCCTCTTCTTTCAGATTGTTCTTCTTAGCTTTGATTTCCATATCCATGGCAGCTAACATGGTATCAGAGCCACCGGTTGAAATCTAAGCTAATTTGCGAGCAAATCTCGTCTTCTCTGTTACTTCTATTCTGCAATTGAGTGTTGAATTGAGCTAGAGTAACCTTCGATTGAAGCTAGGGTTTGTGAGCTACTTACTCTGAAGCTATTTCTCAGTCAACAATGGCGATTGGAGATGAACAACTCAACAATACTACTCCCGTTCACACTGCCACAACTTCAACTACTGGCAATTTCACGACTGGAATTACTACATTTCCCACCATCGATCGCAACCACCCTTTGTACCTGCAACCAACAGATACACCAGGTAGTTCTCTACTTACTGGATCAGACAATTATGCCTTGTGGAGTCGTGCAATGAGAATTGGCTTGCTAGGTAAAAGTAAACTAGGTTTTGTCGATGGCAGATTTCCTAAGTCTAAATTTGAGCTTCATGATCCATGGGAGAAAGTTAATGCTATAGTTCTCTCATGGATAATGAATGTTGTGAGACCAGGGTTGTTGAGTAGTGTCTTGTATGCGTCTAGTGCTCATAAAGTTTGGGAGGATTTGAAAGACAGGTTTGATGAAGTAAATGGTTCGAGAATCCTGTATTTGCACTGAGAAGTTCACACACTGACCCAAGGGACTATGACTATAACTGACTACTTCTCAAGGCTTAGAGAGTTGTGGAATGAGTTTGATGCCCTCATGCCTTGTCCCGACTGTCCTTGTCATGAATCTAAACAGTATGCTCAACACTTTGAGTATCAAAGACTTCTTCAATTTCTCACTAGGTTGAATGAGTCTTACTCTCAATCAAGGAGTCAGATCATGATGACGTCTCCTCTCCCTAGTATAAACAAAGCCTATTCCTTGTTAGTAGATCAGGAAAGTCAAAGAAACCTCACAAGCACAACACAAGTTGTTCAGGTTACTGAGGCTTTGGAGAGTACAGCCCTGTATAGCAGTAAGAATGTGAGTAATGCTGGAAATTATAAATCCAAAAAGAGCGAAGTTCAGTGTGAATACTGCCACTATAAGGGACATACAAAAGAAAATTGTTACAAATTGATTGGATATCCTCCTGACTTCAAGGCCAAAAGAAAAGGAGTTAGTCCTGGACAATATGCATAACCTGGACAATATGCCAATTATGCAGGCAATGCAAAAATTACATGTGCAGAGAGATGTAATATGGCTACCAATGTGACACCTACTGTCAATCAACAATCTAGAGGAAGTGGATCATCTAACTCAGGTACAACACAACAAATGAGTCAGCCTGCTCTCTTCCAGCAGATGCTACATCTAGCTCCTGTTTTTACTCCTGAGCAATATCAACAAATTGTTCATCTACTTTCTAAAGGGAGCTCAGAAGGATCAGACACATCCAACAAAGTTGTTGCATCAGGTATTCTAAATCATACGAATGGTTTTATGTCTCAATGTGTCAATAGTAAGTGGATAGTTGACACTGGGGCTTCAAACCACATGACTTCAAGTTTAGAGATGTTGCATACTCACAGACCACTTCCAAACACAGAAGCAAACAAAGTACATTTGCCTACTGGAAATGTTGTGTCAGTGTCACACACAAGTTGCACTTATGTATTAAGTAACCAGGAGATTTCTAATGTTCTGTACATTCCTGACTTTAAGTTCAACTTATTGTCAGTTTCAAAACTCACTAAGGAGCTCAAGTGTATGGTTGGATTCTTCCCTGACTTCTGTATTTTTCAGGACCTCTTCAGTGGTCAGGTGAAGCGGATTGATAGAGAAGAACATGGGTTGTACATTTTGCAAGGAGGCACCTCAAAACAAGATCTACTTCAGGCAACAAATAAGTGTGTTAACACAGTAAATACTATGTCAGTTTCTTCGTGTACTTCTGTTTCTAGCCCCTTGTGGCATAGAAGGTTAGGACATGCCCCTTTAGATATAATAAAGAGAGTAGAAGCACTAAGCAGACTCACAACAGTTGATCCTCATCATTGCATTGTCTGTCCTGTAGCCAAACAAACCAAGTTGCCCTTCCAGCAAAGCAGTACCACTACAAAATTCGTGTTTGAACTAGTTCACTGTAATATATGGGGACCTTATAGAGTGCCCACACATGATGGTAAGAGATATTTTGTCACCATAGTTGATGACTATACAAGGTATACTTGGGTCTTCTTACTACACTCTAAGTCAGATGCTATTGTAGTCCTAAGAGATTTTCTTAATCAAGCAAAAAATGTCTTCTCTACTACTGTAAAAGTTCTAAGAACTGATAATGGAAGTGAATTTTTCAGTACTGAGTTTAAGAGTCTGCTATCTAGTCTTGGTATTTTACATCAAAGCACATCTGTTTATACACCCCAACAGAATGGGATGGCAGAAAGGAAACACAGAACCATCTTGGAAATAGCTAGATCACTCAAATTTCAGGTTGCTGTACCTTTAAGATTTTGGGGAGAATGTGTTGCTACATCAGTATACTTACTTAATCGACTGCCTTCTAAGGTTGTTGGATACAAATCACCATTTGAGATGTTGTGTTTGCACCCTACTTCATTGTCTCATCTCAGAGTTTTTGGCTGCTTATGTTATGCCACCAGTCCTCAAGTGCTGGATAAGTTCTCTACCTGTTGTGTTCTTAGGATACTCCTCCACTCAAAAGGGGTATTTGTTGTACACTTTGCATTCAAGAAGATTCATAGTCAACACGAATGTTGTGTTTCAAGAGGATATTTTCCCCTTCAAGCATGCAACATCTACTGGAAGTCCTGTATTTCCTATCCTAGATTTGTTATCTCCTACTCTGAGCTACATCACTTCTCCTTCCCCTGCAACACAAGCAACATAAGTGTCTATTGACACTAGTTCAAATCAGTTGCCTGCAGACTCTTCTCAGGGAGCCCCTCACTCTGCAACAGACTCAGAAGAAGCTGCTTCTATAACTCCTTCTGTTGTTAGTCAATTGCCTAATGTCGGTCATAATACACCTGTGTTTCCTCAACAAGCTGATGAGCTTCCTGCAGAACACAGAAGATCATCTAGACCAAGCAAGCCATCTCTGTGGCTGCAAGACTATGTCACTATTTCTAAAGGCTCTAAATGCAGTTATCCTATATCTTCTTATGTGGACTACTCTCATGTCACTCCATCCTATAAGCAAGCACGTGCAGCCTATTCAGTTCTTTCAGAACCAACTTCCTTCACAGAAGCTGCAGTTAATCCTAAATGGATAGCAGCAATGAAGTTGGAAATTGCAGCCTTAGAGGATAATCACACTTGGAGTATTGTAGATTTGCCACCTGGGAAGACTACTATTGGTTGCAGGTGGGTTTACAGAATTAAGTACAAAGCATCTAGTGAAGTAGAGAGGTTCAAAGCCAGGCTAGTGGCAAAAGGTTATAGCTAGAAGGAAGGCTTGGACTATGGAGAAACTTTCTCCCTTGTGGCCAAGATAGTGACTATTAGGTCTGTTATTGCCTTAGCAGCCTCAACACAGTGGTTGATTTTTCAAATGGATGTCCACAATACCTTTCTCAATGGAGATTTTACTAAAGAAGTCTATATGCAATTACCTGAGGGGTTTGCTAGACAGGGGGAGACTCATAGGAAGGTCTGCAAACTACATAAGTCCCTTTATGGGCTTAAGAAGGCACCTAGACCGTGGAATATGAAGCTGACAGAAGCTCTACTCCACATGGGCTTTCAACAAAGTCACTATGATTACTCATTGTTTACAAAGAAGGCTGAGGATGATATAGTTGTCATATTGGTATATGTTGATGATCTTCTGATCACTGGGAACAACCAACAGCTATTATGTAGTACAAGATCAGACCTCAAGAAGAGATGATCACTTGGAACAACCAACAGCTATTATGTAGTACTAGATCAGACCTCAAGAAGAGATTCAAAATGAAGGATCTAGGAGAACTTAAGTTCTTCTTAGGGATTGAGTTTGCAAGGTCCAAGAAAGGAATCCTTATGTGTCAAAGAAAATATGCCCTAGAGTTAATTTCTGAGTCAGGTTTGAGTGGTGCAAAACCAGCTGGAACACCACTAGAGCTGAATCAGAAGTTAACTTCAGCGGAGTATGATAACTGCTTCAAGAATGACAACACTCAGGTATATGAAGTTCTTAACAATTCTGGTGCTTATCAAAGGCTCATTGGAAGATTGTTGTATCTCACTATGACAAGACCTAATATTGCATTTGTACTTCGGGTTCTTAGTCAGTATATGCATTGTCCTAAAAGCTCTCACATGGAAGCAGCACTAAGAGTAGCAAAGTACATAATAGAGGCTCCTGGGACTGGGGATGTTCTTGCCTGCCGAATCTTCAAATCAATTAAGTGCCTATTGTGACACAGATTGGGGGGCATGTATACAAACTAGGAAATCAGTCACAGGGTATTTGGTAAAGTTTGGAAGTGCATTGATATCCTGGAAATCCAAGAAACAGAGTACTATATCCAGAAGTTCTGCAAAAGCTGAGTTTAGGAGCATGGCATCATGTGCAGCAGAAGTCACCTAACTAGTAGAGGACTGTTTAGTGAACTTGGTGTCAAAGTTGAACCCCCTATAACTCTGACATGTGATAGTAAAGCAGCAATCCAAATTGCAGCAAATCCAATCTTTCATGAGAAGACAAAATACATTGACATAGATTGCCACTTTGTGAGAGAGAAGCTGAGTCAAGGTCTGCTAAAAATTGAGTATGTTAACACTGAAGAGTGAAGATCAACTAGCAGATATACTTACCAAAGGTTTGGGAAAAGCTCAACATGATCATCTGCTGAATAAGTTGGGGTTGAAGAACTTGTATCAACCATCAGCTTGAGGGGGAGTGTTAATCAGCAGCTGAGCAATAAGCTAGTAGTTAACTGTGGTTAATTTTAATGTAATATTAAACTAGAGTTAGAGAGTTAGTTAGTTGACAATTAAGTAAGTCGGTTAGGTTGTTATAAATAGTAGTTGACTCTGTACAGTTGCTAAGTTTTTCAGAAATGCATGTAGCTCTTCTCTGATTTCCTCTTCTTCCAGATTGTTCTTCTTAGCTTTGATTTCCATATCCATGGCAGCTAACATCTTTCCATCTACCAAAACCTTGATGCACAGAGTTACTTGGTACCTCCTTACGTTGGAAGATAGCAGTTACCCAGTGGAATAGCAGGGTGCGCACAAGCTGACCCAAAGACCACTGTCATAAAAAAGAAAACACTAGATGATCATCTTCCCATCTGCCTAAGCATGAGTTACCCAATACCGGATGAAATAGGTCGAAATGCATGCAAGTTGGCCCCGAGGCCACCGTCATAAAGAAAATTAGCTGAGTACTCAATTAACTCAATTGAGCAGAATGAATATAGAAAATTCATATAGTCCACCTTAACTATGAACAAAGCGTAGTTGCTTGATTGATTTTCTATTAGATCAAGGTTCCAAGTTATCAGCTGAATTAAGCTTATTTCATCAAGCTTCAGAACCAAAACGAATCTCTCTCTTTTTTCCTCCTTTCAATTGACTACTAGAATAAAGCAACTATAATTGGAATATAAAGATATAAAGTTACGAACTTTATACGTTTTTGGAGAAATTACCTGCGCCGACGAGTATCAGTACTTTAGAAGTGGCGAAGCCGGTTTGCATCGCCATGTTTCGGTGTGGTGGCGCTGCCGGCGGTGGAGCGAATTTGTTGAATTTTCAATATCTCCGGCGAACTTTAGACCTTTTATTTAACGCCTGCCTTAATTTAGAAAGTTGCGTGTTATGCGATGGCTTAATTACACAAATTTACTTTTGTCTGAACCCAATTTTACAGTTTACAGTTGGTTGATGAAAGTAAAGAGATTTAACTGTTGACTGGTGGTCCACTTTACCCTTTGACTTATGTACTTCTATGTATCTACCGATTTACCTTATGCCTCTAATTAATTCGAAGAAAAATCTCACTTTAGAAGATGAAGTGCACGGTTCGAATCCAACGAGCCCAACACAATCCAAAGCTATTCGAAATTTACTGAGCCCCTCGGGAGCCCGTTCGAACATACTAACAAGTTTCATCACATAATACGACTTTATTCAAGGCCTCAAATCATGCATAACAACATCAAAATCACGAATCGCACCTCAAATCGAACTTAATAAACTTTTAAAATTTTCCTTATTACTGTTCATTAGATGCTTTGAGACCCAAAATAGAAATCATATGTTCTATTATTGTTCGTCATTGTTTCCTTCAGAAAATTCGAATTCATTGTGTTCGTTATCGATTTTCATTCTGAATTTCTTCATTATCTGAGATTAAATCACTGATTTGAGTGCTGATTGATCTACGAATTAATATTAAATTATTAATACAACAGCATGTAAATTACTGCATTTATTAATTTTCATTTTGCGATAAAAATGAACGCACACTTTAGCTATAAACTAAAATCCACTTAAAATTATTTTCTTAGCATTTGAATATTCAGCTACATACCATATAACGTTACACAAGTAGGACTAATAATTTAATAATATTTCAGCATAATTATTCTTTTTGTTTACGTGGTTAATAGGATACAATAACTGGTTATTAGGCCACTATTTTAATTAATTACCATAATGGGATCAAATATTTAATAATACTTCGTAAGGTCTTTCTTTTATTTAGCATTAAGTTTAGTTTTTTGTTTTGCAGATAGTAACATCTAAAACTTAAATCATGTTTTAAACTTTAATGCCATTTTTACTGTGTTTTAGGTGTGTTAAGCTAAACTAAAATTGATTTTAATGATCAACAATCATTGACGAATCATTGGTGTACTAATAAATTATTCTGATGACCAGGAACTGTATGTGACAATTGATCAGAGCTACAAATACATTTCTAATGTAGAATTCTTTAGCAATATTTATGGAAGGATTGATTTCTTGTGCTACAAGAAATTTTACCAGCTGAAAGAATTCGTATTCAATAAGGATTCAATTTATGGAAACAATATTAGCATGAGAAGAAAGGTGTTTGAAGTAGGGAAATTGAATTTAACTATGAGATATTTAAGGAAAGAAATCAAGTCCTTTTAGGAATATTGATTTTCCTTACGACAGTTCTTTTAGATTTTTGTGCAAAAATTGGATGAGTATTTCGGTCAATTTTTACGCCTATATAAAGCATCGTATTGTTGTTTTTGCTCACACTATTTCAGAATCATTGACGGCAAATAGCGATCATAGCAAGAAGATGTTTTCACTGCATAACTGAAGAAGCGGATCTGATCATGAAGATAATATGTTAATCTATAATTATTGAGTTTTGATTCATTATTCATAAATAATAACTTATTTTGCTTTTGACAAGTATTTTCGTAGGTAAACAATTCTAGAGAATAAGAGTTGCTTTATAGGTTAGAGTTCAAAGTCTTGAAAGTTAAGCTACAGCCTAGTTGATTGTAGTTTTAAGGTACTAGAGTTTAAACCTTTTCGGTTATAGATTTTGTAACCTAAAATACACTTACGAAGAATTAAAAAATGAACAATATTTCTTCAAATAACTTTGTGCTTTTAATATAAACTAGTTTTAGCGTATCCCATATAATTAAATAAAAAACTTTAAAACTTTAAGAAATAACATAAACATTAATAAAAATGATTTATAAGAATAAAAAATTAAAGAAAAGAGTACAAAAGTTATTAATATTGGCCTATCCTATTTAGCTAATTTTATAAAGGAAGAATTATTGCCCCATGAACCCTTTGATGCTTTATTATTAGACTTGACCAGTAAACCGGAACCATGTCAAAGCATATTGCCCAAAGGCGATCCATATAAACTAAATTACACTGAATTTTAATTTGATGGGTGCAACCTTAAGGTTGTTAATATTGAATTCATTATACTTTTAAAATTATGAGTTCAAATTTAAATATTAATTAGAATTTTAGTAAAGTTTTACATATATCTATATTCGTGTCAAAAACATCATGAGATAGTACTTACTCTTCCAGCGCCATGCATATAGTTCACTAATTAACAACATCAGCGGGCTGCAATAAATTATACTATTAAAATAGCTATAGATTCTACTTCTTCAATAATTGTACAAAACTTGGACGTATCCTTATTAAACTTAAAATGCCTAAACCAACTAATAGTTATCGGATGATATCTTGTAATAGCATCATAACGAAGACCAGATCCTTGCTCTAACAATGTTAGCCTTCGTATTTTTATTTCAATCAAAAATGTCACCAACCAGTTTTCGGAGGTATCAGAAAGTTGAGATCAATTTAATTTACGAGACACTTTTCGTGATTGTATCAATTCAGATCATTAGATCTTGATAATAGTGGATTGAATTTGAATTTTCACTTTTCTTCTTTGCGTATGAATTAAATTAGAGGTTATAGTTACTTTATCAATTCAAGTGAAAAAAGTTATATAAGTAAATCTTACTCGATTTTAAATTCTTAATTAAATGTTAGGAGTTACTACAGAAAAGACTTAATATCCAAAAATTTATTTAACTTCAAAGTGCTAAATATTATGAATTTAATCAAAATAAATTTTTATCTAATATGTAATATATTTTTAAAGAGTAAAATATTCTCGTAAACGTGCGTAAATCTTGCATCAGTTGCTACAAAATTTGTGCCCGGCGATATTAGAATATTATCCAATGCATCCTAAAGAATTATTGAGTTAAGAAATAGAAACCGAAATTTTTTGAGTTAAGAGATGCAATTTTAAGGGTACGAAAGATTCTATTTGGTCGAATTTATAATCTGTTGGGAATAAACTCCCTACAAAAATAATATCCACGATAATAAAAGCGAAATAATAATGTAGTACCGAGATATGATAATCAACAAGAATAAAAGAATGATAACGATACCAAGATTTTTACGTGGAAAACCCTTTTGAATAACGAAAAAAATCACGGGCCGAGAGAAGTAACTGATATCACTGTAGCAAGGGATTTTACACTTTGTAGGTCTGAGTAAAATACTCCAATGATCACTACAACACTAAAAAAATAACTCTCTTTTGATATTCGCACCTCACTACAATATCGCTCCCTCTCATGAGAGCCGAAACTCTACTTTTATAGTATTGAGTGCCTACAATTTTGACAATTTGCAGATTTGCAAATCAAGTGAATCCTAATGAATCTTACATTTTTTCCTTTATGGGGAGGGACTCCTTTCCTTTTTTTTCTTTCTTTCATTTATGGGGATGGACCCCACAAATCTCCCCATCCAAACCCAGTCACCTGAAAGAGGTAACACTGGACTTCTAGCTAGATTGAGTGCATGCCGACAAGTTCTTTGCACAATTCGAACTTGTCTCTTAGTACCACCTTGGTCAGTATATCTGCGGGATTCTCACTTGTAGAAATCTATAAAACTTTTAGAGATTTATTCTCTACCATTTCTCAAATTCAGTAATGTCTCACGTCGATGTGTTTGGTCCTTGCATGGTACATGGAGTTCTTGCTAAGGTCTATTGCACTTTGACTGTCACAATAGACGACATATTCCTTCTGATGCAATTCAAGCTCTTAAAGGAATTGTTTCAACCATATTATCTCCTTGCAAGCTTCAATAGTGAAAATATACTTCGATTCAATTGTAGAGAGTGCGACGCACTTATGCAACCTCGACTGCCATGATATTGCCCCCCTGAAAATGTAAACAAATATCCAGTAATGGATTTTTTGTTATCAATGTCACCTGCCATATCAGCATTTGTATAGCCCTTCAAGATTGGATCAGATCCTCCAAAGCACAAACAATCTCCCGCGGTACTTCTCAAGTACCTGAGTATCCACTTGACTGCTTTCCAATATTCTCTTCTAGGATTTTTAAGAAACTTGCTGACAACACTAACTGCGTGAGCAATATCAAGTCTAGTGCATACCATTGAATACATAAAAATTCCGACGGCGGAGGAATAAGGAACTTTGGTCATGCTTTCCTTTTTCTCCATTGTTGTAGAACACATCTTCTTTCTTAACTTCGTATGACTAGCAAGAGGTGTACTGACTGGCTTAGCATTCTTCATGTTGAAGCGTTCGAGTACACGTTCAATGTACTTCTCCTGAGATAACCACAACTTTCTGCTTGTTCGCTCTCAAACTATCTTCATACCTAGAATTTGTTGTGCTAGGCCCAAGTCCTTCATATCAAATGACTTGGACAAATCTCCCTTCAACTTTGCGATCAACTCCTTATCTTTTCTTACAATTAACATGTCATCCACATACAACAACAAAATAATAAAATTGTTGTCAGAAAATCTTTTGAAGTATACACATGGATCAGAATATGTCTTTATGTAAGTTTGACTTTTCATGAATGAGTCAAACTTCATGTACCACTGCCTTGGTGCCTGTTTCAATCCATAAAGACTCTTATTCAATTTGCACACCATGTGTTTCTTTTCAGCTACTTCAAATCCTTCTGACTACTCCATATAAATCTCCTCTTCCAAATCTCTATGAAGAAATGAAGTTGTCACATCCAACTGCTCCATTTCAAGATCTAAGCTAGATGCTAAACTCAAAATTGTTCGAATAGAAGTCATTTTGATAACATGTGAGAAAAATTCGTCAACATCAATACCTTTCTTCTGTTTAAAGTCTTTTACCACCAATCGAGCTTTGTATCTGACCAACTTGCTATTTCCATCTTTCTTGAGTTTAAAGACCCATTTGCATTTTAGTGGTCTTTTACCCTTTGGAAGTTCAACCAGCTTGTACGTGTCATTTTCTGTAGAGATTCCATCTCTTCTTGCACGGCTTTCATCTACTGGTTCTTTTTTGGATAGGACAACACCTCTTTTAGACTTTCTGGTTATCATTTATCACTGATGAGGACATACTCCGTGGAAGGGTACCTGCATGACTCTACCCTTGGCTTCTATGATCTCCTCATAGGTTGAGGTTGTTCTTCTTCCTGAGTGGGGTACTCCATTTGCTCGACATCATCGTCAAGTTGCCCCTCTTGCTTAATAACCTCACCAGGTTGCTCCCCCTACTCGGCAACCTCGTCGCTCGTACTTTCTGCACTTGTGGGATAGTTAGAAGAAGAATGAATGGTAACAAGGTTATGGATTATACCATTCTTTGTCTTCTCTGACTGGTCATCTACAGCTCCAACTTCACTTTTTTGGAAAATTACATCTCTACTTCTAATGACTTTCTTCTTTACAGAATCTCACAATCTGTACCCGAACTCTTCATCTCCAAATCTGATGAATCTGCATGGAACAAATTTATCATCTAGCTTTGTTCTCTATTCCTTTGGTAAATGTGCAAAAACTCTGCAACTGAACACCTTTAGATGCGAGTAAGACACCTACTTGTTGGTCCAAACTCTCTCTGGGATGTCAAACTTCAATGGAACTGATGGATTCATATTGATTAGGTAACAGGCTGTCTGAACTGCTTCACCTCATAATAACTTAGTCAGTTTAGCCATTCTGAGCATGCTTCTCACCTTCTCAAAAATGGTGCGGTTCATTCTCTCAGCTACATGATTGTGTTGTGGGGTTCCAGGGAATATCTTATAATGTTTGATCCCATGACTCGAATATTACTCTTCAAATTCCCTTGAAGTGTACTCACATTCGTTATCACTTCGGAGACGCTTTAGCTTTTGGCCTATCTCCCTTTCCACCATAGCATGAAACTTCTGGAAAATTTGAAACACCTAATCTTTGGTTTCCAAAATATAAACCTACAATTTTCGTGAAGCATAATCAATAAAAGTAACAAAATATTTGTTACCGCCCATCGATTCAATTTCTATTGGACCACAAACATCAGAATATACCAAATCAATTATATTCAATTTTCTTCCGGGCGATGTCTGAAATGAGACTCTATGTTGCTTACTAAATAAACAATAGTCACGAGGTTTTATCGGTGTACCTTTGGCATAAAAAGTGAGTAATTTCCTAGCAAGAATTAACAATCCTTTCTCGCTCATATGACCCATTCTTTTGTGCCACAAATCTACAGAAAATCTCATCTTGCCGCATTCAATTCACCTTGTCATATTTATGCATTTGTCTTGTACAACGTGCCACAAGCAACTCCCTTTGCAATCACCAATGATCCATGGGTGAGTCTCAACTTTTGATTTGCAAAATAGTTCTTGTATCCATCTCGGTCTAAATTAATTTCCGAGATCAAGTTCATCCACAAATTAGGTACATGCCGCACTTCCTTTAGAACCAATGTGCATCAGATATTTGTCTTGATACAAATGTCACCGATCCCCGCAATCTTTGAGTAACTCGTGTTACCCATTCTCACAGTTCCAAAATCACCTGCTACATATTTGCAAAAAATTTCTCTTACCGGTGTGGCATGGTAAGATGTTGTTGTATCAACCACCCATTCAGACTCTGGACCTGACAAGTGCATGCATTCTTCTTCCTCATTTATAAAGAGGACAACATTATCATTTTTTTGCACCATGGCGATTGTGTTGTCGTCATTCTTCTGGCCACTGCTTTCACCTTTGTCCTTCCTTGAATTTGGGCAATCTCTTTTGAAGTGACTTGGTTGATCACAATTGTAGCAATTTCTGACTCTTGATTTGGATCGGTTTTTAGACTTCCCACGAGCTTCGGATCTGCCATAGTTGCTCGAACTCATTTGATAACTCCTACCTCTACCTTCTGTGATGAGAGCATGTCCTTGATTTTCAGGCTTCTTTCTCATCTTCTCATTGAGTAGAAGAGCTGATGTGACATCTTTCAACTCAATGGTAGTCTTACCGTGTAGGATGGTTGTTGCCAAATTATCGTACGAAAGATGGCAATGAGTTCAATAACAAGATGACTTTATCTTCTTCCTCGATTTTCACTCCGAGATTGACGAGCTGTGTGATTAGTCCGTTAAACACATTTAAATGTGACAAAAAATTCGTACATTTACCTATGTATAGGGCGTATAGCTGCTGCTTCAGGTACAATTTATTTTTCAGCGTTTTGGACATGTATAGGCTTTCCAACCTTGTCCAAATGTCACATGTGGTGTCTTCATCAATGATGTTATTTACCACATCATTTGATAAGGGCAACCTGATTACACTAGCAACCCTATTATCCAAGTCAACCCAATTCCTAGTTTTCTTGGTATCCAACTTTTTGGCATTAACATCTAGTACCTTATGTAATCCTTGTTGGATGAGCAAACCCTTCATCCTTCTTTGTCATGTTGAGAAACCGCTATCTTTGTTAAATTTTGCTATCTCATACTTTACTCCGGATATTTTTATTTTTCATCGAGTATAGTACTATCTACAGTGAATAGTATTTCTGTGAACGAGCAGAACTTGTGCTCTGATACCAGTTGTTGGGAATAAACCCCCTACAGAAATAATATTCATGGTAATAAAAGCGGAATAATAACATAGCACCTAGATACGGTAATCAATAAGAATAAAAGAGTGACAACGACACTAAGATTTTTACGTAGAAAACCCTTTTGAATAAAGGAAAAAATCACGGCTCCGAGAGGAGCAAGTGATATCACTATAGTAAGAAATTTTATACTTTGTAGGTCTGAGTAAAATACTCCAAAGACCACTACAACACTAAAAAAAAAATAACTCTCTTTTGATATTCACGTCTCACTACAATATCACTTACTCTCTATTTTTCTCACAAACTATTTTCTTATACCCTATTTGTAAAACCTCACTCTTTGTTTCTCTTTGTTGATGTGTAGAAATAAGAGCCGAAGCTCTCCTTTTATCGTATTGAGTACCTATTATTTTTGACAATTTGAAGATTTGCAAATCAAGTAAATCCTAATTTTCTTCTTTCATTTATAGGGATGGCCCCTTTCCTTCTTTTCCTTTCTTTCATTTATGGGATGGACCCCACATAATCTACCCCAAAAAATATATATTATAATATATCTATTTTAGTTATCTAATTGAGAACACAATGATTTGATATCGTTAAAATCTCGAAGGATGAATGAAACTACCGAATAATTTAAAAAGTTAGAACGGAAGGATTGATGTACGAAAATGATTTATTAAAGGTTAAGTTTTTATCAATTTTAAAGTTCTAAATATTATGATTTCTTAAATAATAGTTCAAATAAGGAAAGATTTAGTAAATAAAATTTTAATTGATTTCAAAATCCTAAATATTAGGAAAATAATAAAATGACAATTTCGTCCAATATAAAATCTATTTTCAAAGGGTAAAAAAGGCGAACGATATTTTGCTAAAACCCTTCGTGCTTTTAATATAGTACTAGTTTCTATGTACGTGCGCTGCACGTGGATCTTTGATCAATTATTTACACGAATGAAAATATCTTTTATTAAAACATAGAAGAAGAAAGAATTGGTGTAAAGCAATTGGCGTAGATAAAATGCAACAATCTTTTAAATATTGAAAATCAATATTATTTACATTAACATAATACTTAAATTCAAAAAGATCTGGACCAGCAAAGATGATATGTTTAGTAATTAATTTTTTTCGACAGTATTTGCTGCTTGCCTAAAATAAGCTTTGTGAATAAGCAATTACATATCCCCTGTTACAATTTGCTAACAGAGTAGCTAGTATTTTAAGAGGGGAGATCGTTTAAAAGTGGCTATTATATTTGCTTTCTCGAATAGGTGTACGTCCACTACAAAAATATGCATTCTATTTAGTCAATATAGTCATAACTCATATCTTATCTAATACTTCTTTGTAGATAATATTTTTGTGTATTCCTTTTAGTCAATTTTGGCTACTGTATCATGAGTAAAATTTTTGTTGTTGACATTAATCTCTCTTTGAAGTACAATACATAGTTTATGTAAGAAAACATAATGCAATAACATAGTCCAACATTAGAGATTATCTAATCATGCATTTATTTCTTATCATTGTATAACAAATGCATATTAAAAATTATTATTTTAAAAAGATATTCTTCATTTTATGGTGATGTTGTCAAAACAATTACGTACAAACCAACCATTGAAAATATACTCCTTTACTTGTTCGTGGCCATCAGAGTAAAGTTTAGTATTGTTATAAAAAATTTAACTTAGTGAATTTATGTGTCTCAATTAGTATTTGGTTGCGCTTAGTCAGTCTCTCATATGATACTACAAATTTCTTACTTAAAACTAATTTCTTTTTGTTTTTTCTCTCAAATAATATAGTTTCAATTAAATGTAAATGTCAATTCCAAAATCTTCTTCTTTAATTAAGCCAGCAATTTCAGTTCTTGAGTTGGACATGCATAGTTAAATAAACTCTTTTGGGGATATCTAGGAATATTATCTGAGAGCGTTTTTTCTCATCCTTGCACGAAATATTCTTAAAACCAATTTTCTATCTCTTGTCCCTTCACATACTCCTTTTTTTCTCCATTTTCCAAATAAAAATATATAAAACTAAATTGAGATGAAGTAAACTCTCATGTAAATCCTTATCCTCGAATAAAACTTACCGCTTTGCAATCTTTAATGTTAAAAAGCAAAATTACATTAGAGGCCAGCCTCTAAAGATAATACTCCTTTACTACCATGGATTTTCTTGCCTTTAGAGAAAAGTTTAGTAGGATTCTAATTTCACAATCGTAGTCATCTAAATTTTTTATCATTGTATTCAAAGTCCTTGATATCATATAAAATTTAATTTCACAATTGTAGCCAAATAAAAATTCTAGTTTAATTCAAAGTCTCATATATTGGGTAAAATTTTAAATATGATAGTTTTATTAGGCGTGAAATTATATATATATTTTTCAAAATTATATTTAAGTTTGGTCGAGAATATTTTCGTCTGTGAATATTGCGCGTTTTAACATTCTTATTTTCTAGTAATCAGTTCCTCGAACCAGGATCGGGCTCAAACCAAGATCACAAGTTCGAGCCGAAATTAAGCTCGAACCAAAATCGAGAATTCTAAGCAAGGTCGAGCTCACAGACAAAAGCCGTTGCAATCCCACTAGAGGGAATCTTGACAGAAATTATGAAAAAACTGATTTATCATGGGTCTCCCACTGAATGTTTATTTTATTATGCTTGGAGCCGAATCCCTCCACTATAAAAGGGCTTGATTATCATTTCTGTAAAAGGACATATTTTCTCTGAGATTTAGATTATAATGAAAGTATTATTTCCTCTGCAAGAAAGAGTGGCTATTCTAGTTTTCTTAGATTGATTCAATTTGTTCAATCCCAATGTTCACTATTCTTGATTGCCTTATTTAGATACATTATCTACAATCTATATTCACATTTTATTCATCATTATATTTTGTATTAAGTTGTACCACATATCTTCGAAACTGCGTATAAATTCAACTCTATCCATTTTTCGGGTAAACAATTTGGCGCCCACCGTGGGGCCGAGGATAACAGTGTTCACTTACTTCCGAAAACATCTTCAATTCAGGGTCAGCTACGAATGGCCACCGATCGAATGGCTTCACCGACCGATTACGAAGCCTGCCTTCAAGATGAAACCAACAACTTGGCACCACCCGAGGCTCGGATCGAAGTACCCGAGATTCGAGCCGAAGTACCACTGGATGTCAATTCACAAATTGCTTTGGAAGCGAACCAGCGTTCCGAACCAGAAAGAAGCATTCAGGGCGGTGCTCGATCCGTAGCCCAAGACACCCAAAGCCCAGGGGAAATCGGGGTAAGCTTACGCATGATCTTCGAGATGTTACAAGCCCAGCAAGTAGCGATAGCTCAGCTACAGAGCCAAACTCGTGCACAGAGCAGGCCAGTTTCCAATCCACTTCGAGAAATTACCCCAGAACAGAGCCTGCCATAGTGAAATCTAACGAGCAAGAATCGGGGACTACTCCCGGAATCACTAAATTGCTCGAAGAACTCACAAAACGAGTCGAAGCCAATGACAAGAGGGTGGAAACGTACAATGCCAGGGTCGACCAAATCCCAGGGGCTCCACCAATGATAAAAGGGCTTGATTAAAAACAATTCATACAAAAGCCTTTTTCGTCGAGTGCGGCACCTAAGCCAATCCCTAAAAAATTCCGTATGCCCGAAATTTCCAATTATAACGGTACGATCGATCCCAACGAACATGTCACCTCTTACACATGTGCCATAAAAGGCAACGATTTGGAAGACGATGAGATCGAATCCGTGCTATTGTAAAAGTTCGGGGAGACCCTCTCGAAAGGAGCTATGATCTGGTACCACAATTTACCACCGAATTCCATCGATTCTTTTGCCATGTTAGCAGATTCATTCGTAAAAGCACATGCTGGTGCCATAAAGGTTGCAACGAGAAAATCAGACCTCTTCAAAGTAAAGCAAAGGCAGGAAGAAATACTGAGGGAATTCGTATCCCGATTTTAAATGGAACGCATGGAATTACCTCCGGTCTCAGATGACTGGGCCGTACAAGCTTTCACCCAAGGGTTGAACGAGCTAAGTTCGACAACATCACATCGGCTGAAACAAAATTTGATTGAGTATCCAGCGATAACTTGGGCAAATGTGCACAACCGATATCAATCAAAAATTAGGGTCGAGGATGATCATTCGGGGGCCCAGTACAGACCTGTTCATCAGAACAAGATAGTTATTAATCAAAAGCAGATCGACAGAGAACAAAGATCGAACAGAGACCGATATCGACCGTATGTCGCAGATCGGGTGAACAACGGTTCAGCACGCAACGTAGTTCGGAACAATCAAAGAATTGATCGGGGACAAACTTCTCGAGGGCTTATGAGTAAGAGAGGTTTCGATAAATATGCTGAGCCTATAGAAGCATCTCGATTATCAAAATATAACTTCAGCGTGGGTGCATCTGCTCTCGTGTCGGCCATCGGACGCATCGAAGATACTAAATGGCCTCGACCAATGCAGACCGATCCTGCCCGAAGAAATCCCAATCAAACGTGCAAATATCATGGTACCCATGGCCACAGAACGGAAGATTGCAAGCAACTAAGAGAGGAAATAGCTCGCCTATTTAACAAAGGGCACCTTCGGGAGTTTCTGAGTGATAAGGCAAATAGCCATTTTAGAAGTAAGGAATTCAGCAAGCAAAATGAGCAAGAGGAACCACAGCACATCATCTACATGATCATCGACGACATCGATACCCCCAGGGGACCAATGCTTAAACGCACTAAAACATCGATGGTGAGGGAAAAGCAATCTCGGACTCAAGATTACGCACCCATGGGGACTCTGTCCTTTGGTGATAAAGATGCAGAAGGGGTCATCCAACCTCACAACGACATGTTGGTAATATCCGTACTCGTAAATAAAACTAAAATTAAGCATGTGTTAATCTACCCAGGTAGCTCGGCCAACATCATCCGATTGAAGGTAGTGGAGCAACTCGGCCTGCAGGATCAGATCGTACCTGGAACTCTGGTCCTAAATGGGTTCAATATGGCATGCGAAACCACCAAAGGGGAGATATTCTTACCAATAAACGTGGTCGGAACCGTCTAGGAAACAAAGTTTCATGTAATCGAAGGCGATATGAGGTATAACGCCCTTTTCGGAAGGCCATGGATCCACAACATGAGAGATGTGCCTTCGACCCTACACCAGGTCCTCAAATTTTTGACGTCGGGAGGTGTCAAAACGGTATACGGAGAACAACCAGCCACGAAAGAAATGTTCTCCGTCGACAAAGCTAAACCAGTGTCCTCACTTTTGCCGATAAAAGGATCGGTCCGGGAAGGAGAACGGGACACCAAATAGCAATCACAGACATCGGCTTCAACCCAGCCAGACAACCAGAAAATCGAAGAGGATGGAGACCAAAGGGTCCCTCGATCTTTCGTGATTCCCGATGACTCCAACGCCACAAAATCGACGATCGAGGAGCTAGAGCAAGTCATATTAATCGAGCGCCGGTCCGAGCAAAAGGTATACTTGGGAACGGTGTTAAGCCCTAAACTCAGGAAGAAACTCGTTCAATTTCTTATCGATAACATCGATTGTTTTGCCTAGTCCCATTTAGATATAGCAGGGATCTCGCCGGACATAACGACGCATCAGCTAAGTTTGGACCCCAGGTTCAGACCGGTGAAGCAAAAAAGAAGACCCCAGTCTGATAGAAAGAACGCGTTCATAAAGGACGAGGTAACCAAACTTCTCAAAGTAGGGTCCACGGGAGGTAAAATATCCTGAATGGTTAGCCAACGTAGTTGTAGTCCCTAAAAAAGGGGACAAACTTAGAATGTGCGTGGACTATAAGGATTTGAACAAAGCATGCCCCAAAGATTCCTTTTCGTTGCCCAATATCGATCGCATGATCGATTCCACGGCCGGCCACGAGATCCTCACTTTTCTCGATGCTTATTCCGAGTATAATCAAATACGGATGAACCCGGAGGACCAGGAAAAAACCTCATTTGTCACCAAATATGGAATGTATTGTTATAATGTGATGCCATTCGGGCTAAAAATGTAGGGGCCACTTACCAATGCCTAGTGAATAAAATGTTCAAAGAACAAATAGAAAAATCAATGAAAGTTTATATTGATGACATGTTAGTCAAGTCCCTGCTCGCAGAGGACCATTTAATTCATTTGCAGGAAATGTTCGAGATTCTGAGGAAATACAAAATGAAGCTCAACCCCGAAAAATGTGCCTTCGGGGTCGGGTCGGGCAAGTTTCTCGGCTTCATGGTATCACATCAGGGAATAGGGATTAACCCAGATAAAATCAAGGTCATTGAAGACATCATCGTCGTAGACAATGTGAAGGTCGTACAAAGACTAACAGGTCGGATCGACCCTTAAGCCGGTTCATCTCGAGATCATCTGATCGAAGTCATAAATTTTTCTCTCTGCTAAAAAAGAAGAACGATTTTTCTTGGACCCCGGAGTGCCAACAAGCATTAGAAGAACTAAATAGATATCTATCAAGCGCACCATTGCTTCACACTCCAAAAACGGACGAGAAACTTTGTTTGTACTTGGCAGTATCGGAAGTCGCCGTAAGCGGTGTCCTAGTTCGAGAGGAGCAAGGTACGTAATTCCCCGTTTATTATACGAGTCAAACCTTAGGAGAGGCGAAAACTAGATATCCGCTCCTAGAAAGGTTGGCTCTTGCACTGATAAGCGCCTTGAGGAAGTTAAGGCCATACTTCCAATGTCATCCCATATGTGTATTGTCCATATACCCGCTTCATAATATTTTGCACAAACCCGAGTTATCAGGCCGACTGGCCAAATGGGCCATCGAACTCAGTGGGTACGATATCGAATATCAACCCCGCATGGCCATCAAGTCTCAAGTCTTAGCAGACTTTGTGGCCGATTTCACACCAGCCCTCGTACTCGAAGTCGAAAAAGAACTGTTGAAATCAGGTACATCATCGGAGGTATGGATCTTTTTTACGGACGGGGCTTCGAATGTAAAGGGGTCCGGGCTGGGCATAGTTTTGAAACTACCCACGGGTGGCATTATTAGGCAATCTATTAAAACTATCTGGTTGACTAATAACGAGGCCGAGTATGAAACCATGATTGCAGGTCTCGAGCTAGCTAGAAATTTGGGAGCAGAAATCATTGAAGCCGACTGCGATTCCTTGTTGGTGGTGAGTCAAGTAAAAAAAAACTTTCAAAGTTCGAGAAGGTAGAATGCAGAGGTATTTAGATAAACTGCTTATCACTTTGCGCCATTTCAAACAATGGACTTAATGGCATGTCCCACGGGAATAAAATAATGAGGCCGACGTACTGGCGAATTTGGGGTCATCGGTCGAGGTAGATGACATGGGCTCGGGGAATGTTGTTCAACTTTCAAGATCGGTAATCGAAAAAGGACACGCCGAAATAAATTCTACAAGCTTAACCTGGGATTGGAGAAACAAGTATATCGAATATTTGAAAAACGGAAAACTCCCATTGGACCCTAAAGATTCCAGAACCCTACGGACCAAAGCTGCTCGATTCACTCTGGCTTCAGACGGAACACTGTATTGAAGAACGTTCAATGGACCGTTGGCGGTATGCTTGGGTCTGGGGGATGTCGATTACATCCTACGGGAAGTGCATGAGGGTACTTGCGGGAATCACTCTGGAGCCGACATATTAGTCTAAAAAATAATCATAGCCGGGTATTATTGGATCGATATGGGCAAAAATACGAAGGAATTTGTTCGTAAATGCGATAAATGTCAAAGGTTCGCACCAATGATCCACCAGCCCGGAGAACAGCTCCATTCGGTCTTATCCCCATCGCCTTTCATGAAATGGGTAATGGATATCGTCGGCCCTATGACATCGACCCCAGGTAAAGCCAAATTCATTTTGTTTTTGACTGACTATTTTTCTAAATGGGTTGAAGCGCAGGCGTTCGAGAAAATAAGGGAGAAAGAAGTTATAGACTTTATTTGGGATCATATCATATGCCGGTTTGGGATTCCTGCCGAAATAGTATGTGACAATGGAAAGCAATTCATTCGCGGCAAAGTAACAAGATTCCTCGAAGACCACAATATAAGAAGGATACTATCGACGCCATACCACCGTAGTGGGAATGGGCAGGCCGAATCAACAAATAAAACTGTCATTCAAAACTTAAAGAAGAGGTTGAACGACGCTAAAGGGAGATGGAGAGAAATCCTGCCCGAAGTCCTTTGGGGCATACCGGACAACGTCAAAATCCAGTACGGGATTAACCCCGTTCTCCTTAGTATATGGATCTGAAGCATTGATACCAATCGAGGTTGGTGAACCCAGTGCCAGATTTTGATTCTCGGTGGAAGAATCAAATAACGAGGCTATGAACACAAGCCTCGAACTATCGGACGAAAGGCGAGAAGCTGCCCTCGTCCGAATGGCCGCCCAAAAGCAGCGAATCGAAAGGTATTATAATCGAAGAACCAAGCTCCGCCATTTCAAGCCTGGGACTTAGTGTTGAGAAAAATTACCATCAGTACCCGAAATCCGAATGAAGGGAAGCTAGGACCGAACTGGGAAGGACCATATCAGGTACTCGAGGACACCGGAAAGGGGTCGTACAGGATCGGCGTTATAAACGGCAAACAGTTATCAAGCAACTGGAATGTATCATATCTAAAACGGTACTACTGTTAAGGTACAAGGGACAGATCTCTCTCCAGAAATCACACGTTGCACTCTTTTTCCCTTAGACCGGTTTTATCCCAAATGGGTTTTTCGGCAAGGTTTTTAATGAGGCAACCATTGGTCGTGCAACATTTATAACAATATCCGGGGTCTCGGAAGATAGTTATTTCACAGCAACGGGGTCCCAATAGGAAAACTGTAAAGATCCAAATGGTCAAAGCGAGCCATGCTCATATAGATTGGCCCGAACCCAGGCGTGTAGTAACGTGCGAAGAATTAAGATACAATTCGACCATTAAGCCTACAAGCTATTTTTTATATTCGAGTTCGAGCAAACACTCACTCGACCACTAAGCCTACGGGCTACATTAATTCGAGTTCGAATTATTCACTCGACCGCTAAGCCTACGGGCTACATTAATTCAAGTTCGAATCATTCACTCAACTAAGCCTACAGGCTATTCTTTATATTCGAGTTCGAGCAAACACTCACTCGACCATTAAGCCTACGGGCTACATTAATTCGAGTTCGAACCATTCACTCGACCACTAAGCCTACGGGCTACATTAATTCGAGTTCGAATCATTCACTCGACCACTATGCCTACGGGCTACATTAATTCGAGTTCGAAACATTCACTCGACCACTAAGCCTACGGGCTACATTAATTCAAGTTCTAATCATTCACTCGACCAAGCCTACGTGCTACATTAATTCGAGTTCTAATCATTCACTCGACCAAGCCTACGGGCTATTTTTTATATTCTAGTTCGAGCAAACACTCACTCGACCATTAAGCCTACGGGCTATATTAATTCGAGTTCGAATCATTCACTCGACCACTAAGCCTACGGGCTACATTAATTCAAGTTCGAATCCTTCACTCGACGAGCTTTTTATTTTTATTTGTTTTATTTCGAGTTCAAATCATTCACTCTACCAAGCCCACAGGCTATTTTTTATTTTTTGAATTCGAGCAAGCACTCGCTCGACTGTTAGAGCATACGGGATACATTAATTCGAGTGCGAGCAAACACTCGCTCGATCATCACGCCCACAGGCTATATTTCTTCAAGATTGAATCGTTGACAACTAAATTGCAGAGACTACGAGGTCCAAATTTGATTAAGTGGTTTAAAATATTATAGAAATATTCATAAGGCGAATAAAGTCCTCGCAACACAGGAAACAAAAACAAATGTGAGTCGGCGAAAGGGGAGCTATGTCTATACACAAATTTATCTACATGGGTGATTACAACGTAAAAACTAAGAACTAAATTTTTCGACCGGGAGCGGTTTTTTCTTTATCAGTCCCCCCCCCCCGTTTTCGGATCCGCTATTGCTCCCATTGTCGTCATCATCATTGGAAACCAGAGCTTAGGCATCAACTTCAAGTTCTTTTGCCCTTTTTTATCTCTTCCGAGAGATCGAAGCCGAGAGCATGAATCTCCTCGAGAGTTTCCCTTCTGGATCGGTACTTAGCAAGTTCGGCGACCCAATGCGCTCGACCATCAGCAGATTCGACTACCTCTCTTGCCTGGACTTGGGCAGCTTCAGCATCGGCCCGATAGATGGCCACTAGCGCATCCGCATCGGCTTTTGCCTTTTCAGCATCGGATTCGGCCTTGGCGAATACAGAGGAAAACCGAGCCTCAAGCTCCTCAATTCTTCTTGCTTGAACCAGGCCTTTTTCCTTCATTTTCTGAAGTTGGGCTTCAGACGACGATAACTGGGCTCGAGCAGTCTCTTTTTCTGCAGCAAAGCGGTCCATACCTTCTTTCCACTGCAAGGATTCCATCCTTATCACGTCGACCTCCTCAAGAAGCTTCCCTATCATCTCGATTTTTTGCTACAGCTGTGAGACCGAGATGTTAGCTATCGTTACGATATCGAACCCATAGGTTTTCAAAAACATCATTACCTGCTGAGACAAATCATTTTGATCTCGATAAGCCTTGGCCAACTCAGCTCGGAGGTCTTTTATTTCCTTCTCTCTCTGCCATAATGAAAGTCTAAGGGAGTTTCTCTCGTCAGTAGCGCGGTTTAGGTCGGCCGCATATCGATGTAGCTTATTTTGGGAATGAGAACATTGTTCTCGATGGACTATTGCAGCCTACAAAGAAACAAGAAGCGAAGTTAACGAAAAACGGACATAAAGGCAGTACCAACAAAAAGATCTTTAAAGGCTCACCTGATTCAAAGCCTGCCGCAAACCGTGAAAAAAATCTAATTCATCACCGGCACCAGCAACGTCCTTGATACCGGTAAACAGGTCACGAAACGGATCTTCTCCATCAGGCCTGTCTAGATCAAGGGCTCCCAGAGCTTGAGCTTCCCGAATCACCCCTGTGGAAAAAGAGGGAAAGGTAGGCAAATCCTCGATCGCTGCTGCCCCAAGTGACTCGCTTGGAGCGTTCCCCTCGGCTCAAAGGGGTTGGAGGGGCTCTTCGATTGAAACCCCTACTGGTTGACTCCGATGAGAGGCGTCTTCGACATCCGATAGTTCAGGGACTCTACCTGAATCTCTCTCCGGTATATCTTTAGTTCGAGGCGGAGCCCCAGAAAGCATCATCGATCCAGCCGGCGATGAAGCACCGGTGGCTCTCTTCGTTCGGACCGCCAGCGTGGACTCATTGTATTATTATTCTTCTTCATCTTCATCCCTTAGACGCAAAACGGATTCTACGGTCAAAGGAATGACATTCATGTTCGGCTTACGAGCCGTCCTCTTCTTCGATTTTGGATATTCGGGCAACGAGGCTCCTTTCCTTTTATTTTCCTTCACCGGCTTTGGGACAGAGGTCAAAACATCCTCCTCATTGGACAGAGGCCTCAAGACCGCGTCTTTACCTAAACCTACATATGGGAAGTATTTTGAGAAACGCCTCGTTTGGATCGTCAGAGTCCGAGAAATGAGCTTACCGTGATTTTTGGCCTCCCATCGACCCCTTGACAAATCACGCCATAAGCGCTCGGCGTATGTGGAGGTCAAAACAAGAGCCCGTACCCAATTCTTGAGATCGGGAACCGCTTCGGGCATCTAGGGAACTGCTACATTACAAAAAAAGGAGTGTCGATAAGATAATAAATGAAAGAACAAAATAGAAGCAACAACAAGATCACACTTACGTTTCATATTCCATTCCTCGGGAAAGGGCATCTTTTTAGTCGGGATCAAGTCCGAAGTCCTTATTCGAACGAACCTGCTCATCCAACCCCCGGTCCCTTTCCTCGTCAATACTCGAGAACAGAGCCTTGGTAGCCCGACGCTGGAGTTTTATTAACCCTCCCCGAAAAAGTCGGGGACGGTACAGCCGGATAAGATGATCGAGGGTGAATGACATCCCCTCGATTTTGCTCACGAAATATCGGATCAGGATAACGATCCGCCACAAAGAGGGATGGGCCTGGCCTAAGGTTACCTGATATTGTCGACTTAAGTCAATAACGACGGGATCGAGGGGACCCAAAGTGAAAGGGTAAGTATATACGTTCAAAAACTATTTCACGTAAGAAGTGATATCTTCGTCAGGGGTAGGTATTATTATTTCTTTTTCACCCCTATTGCAATCCTTCTTTAACATATCAAGGTGTTTCTCGGTTATCGAACACATGTATCTAGATACCGGCTCACACCGGCCAGGGACCGATGAACCTTTATCAACCTTAAAATCTGAAGTAAGGGCGCACGCCCCGAGGACACACTCCTCAGGCCGTGGTTCTGCCGGTGTCTCATCGGCGACACACTCCTCAGGTCGTGGTTCTGCCGGTGTCTCATCGGCGACACACTCCTCAGGCCGTGGTCCTGCCGGTGTCTCATCGGCAACACACTGTGAAGATGAAGCCTTCTCAATATCAACAAGGGCACTCCCGAGCTACCGCCTCGTAGTCCCAAATCATAAATAAATTCACAATATCTCATTTCATTATATCACCGCGGGAGCCTTCACAATTTATTTTAAAGAAAATATTTTTCCAGAAATAGCATCCCGCGTTTTAGCCATCCTTATCACACCGCATGACTTCTAGTAGTTTCCCCTACTAGCCACGCGTATCAAGCCACCCTTATTTCACCGCATGCGTTTCAACACCCAAACCTTATACCACCGCATGCATATCAATATCACAAGATATCATAATTTGCACCTCAAGTGCCCAAATATTTTAATTTGCCAAAATAAATCAACAACAATATTTTTCCATGATAAAGAGCTCACGGCTCCTGCCAAAATTATTCATGATAATATTTTTCCACAATAAAGAGCTCATGACTCCATCACAATTAGTACGAAAATCTCACAAAAATATTCGGGAATAAATAACTTGATAAAATAATATTTCAAAATTTTAATACGCTGCTTCAGTACCAAATTTAAAATGTCAAATAACTCATATTAATAATATTTAATTTAAAGAAAATCACCCTTCAAATAGAATAAAAGAAACCAAGTTTCAACTAAACAGGTAAAACAATTAGCAGGAAAAGGTCAAACAAGTTTAAAGTATAAACATTTAAATCAATGATGAAGAATATAACAAGGTAAAATTATTTAATTAATATGCAACAGCGATATACACAATATAAAGACATAACCTTTCACATTTAGCCCGTGTACACACTCGTCACCTCGTGTACAAGATTTTCAACACATTTTAATTTATCACTTCAATACCAATCCTATGGGAAATTTCTCCCACAGAAGGTTAGACAAGTCACTTACCTCGACTTGCTCAAATTTAATCAAGTAGTATGCCTTTTCCTCGATTTTTCGACTCCGATCGACTCGTATCTAGTCATAATTAATTCGATACAGTCAACAAAAATCATAGAATCAATTCCATAAGAAAATACTATATTTTTCAATAAAATCCGAAATTAACTTAAAAATTGCCTATGGGGCCCACGTCTCGGAATCCGGCAAAATTTACGAAATATGAACGACCGTTCAACCACGAGTCTAACCATACCGAAATGACTAAATTCCAATAACAATTCGACCCTCAAATCCTCAAATTTATCCATGAGGGTTTTCAAAATTTTCCAACTTAAATCACCAATTAACTAATAAAAACAGTAATAGATTTGGGTAATCTAAACAAAATTGAGTTAAGAACACTTATCCCGATATTTTCTCTGAAAATCTCCCAAAACTCGCCTCAATCCGAGCTTCAAATCGTTAAAAATGGAAAATGGGACGAACAAAACTTAAACTCTCTACACAGGCTTTTACTCTTCGCGATCGCTAACATCCACACGCGATCGCGAAGCACAAATTTCCACTGTCCATATTTAACTCTACGCGATCGCGGATATCCCCACGTGATCGTAAAGCACAGAGTTCTCAACTCTACGCGATCGCACAGAGCAAACGCGTGACCTCCACTCCTGCTCCGTTACTCTACGCGAACGCGACCTTCTTCACACGTTCGCGAGTCACAAAATATCAAAGCTACGTGATCGCATTCCGCTTCACACGACCGCGAAGCAAAAAACTCAGTAACCCTCAATTAACCTTACGCGATCGCAAATAAGGCCACGCGATCGGGTTGCATAGACTGGCCCAACCTATGCGATTGCGGACTCGCCCACGCGATCGCATAGCACAAAATTTCAGCTGCCCAATTAACTCTACACGATCGCATACCTTCTCACGTGATCGTGTAGAAGGAAACCAGAACTTGCAGAAACTAGAACTTCAGCTATCAAGCCATGTCAAAAAATGATTCGTTAAGCATACAAAACTCACCCGAGCCCCTCGAGACCTCAACTAAAAATATCAACAAGTCCTAATACATCATACGAACTTAGTCGAGTCCTCAAATCACATCCTACTATACTAGAAATATGAATCACATATAGATTCAAGCCTAAAGAACTTTAAAACTTTTAATTTCTACAAACGACACCGGAACCTATCAATTCAAGTCCGATTGACCTCAAATTTTGCACGCAAGTCATAAATAATATAACGGAGCTATGATAATTTCCAGAACTAGATTCCAACCCCGATATCAAAAAGTCAACTCCCAGGTCAAACTTCCAAACTTAAATTCCTATTTTAGCTATTTCAAGTCTAATTTAACTACGGACTTCCAAGTAAAATTCTGAACACGCTCCTAAGTCCAAAATCACCATACGGAGCTGTTGGAATCATCAAAAATCTATTCCGGGATCATTTTTCTCAAAATATTGACTGGAGTCAAACTTAGCATTTTAAGGCCAACTTAAGGAACCAAGTGTTCCGATTTCAACCCGAACACTTTCAAATCCCGAACCAACCATCCCCGCAAGTCATAAATTTATAAAAGTACATACGGAGAGTTTTATTTAGGGGAACGGGGTTCTAAAAGTCAAAATGGTTGGTTGGGTCATTACACATATTTTTAAAACTATTTAACATATACCCTAATTTTGACGACTTGAGACGCCTCCTCTTCTTCCTCGTGACCTATGCGCTCCTTTCTTCCTCCTCTTTTCTTATAATGAGGCTGAGAGCAGTTCAGTTTAGGATCTGACCAATCCCATTATTTGTTTTCATTTTCAAAGAGGTTGTGCTTTTGAGATAAATAGTGTAAAAGGATGCGAGTGATTTTGAACTGACTGTTTTCCCTTGACCAACCAAAAGTAAAGATTGCAGTTGTGCAGTTTCATCACTAAAAATTATGCCCAGAATTGTTCTTCAACTGCTGCCAAAATCTCAAAACATCACTGATGTGAAATTTTATACTACAAATTGTCTGAAGTTTGCACTATCTGAAGTTCAAATATAATAAGCTGATTTTGTCCTGAAGTTTGCACTATAAATTGAAAAATTTCAGACTAATTTATCTGAAGTTTGCACTATGAAGTGAAGTTCTCCCGAATACCTTTGCAAGTTAGGCCAAACTTCAGGTAAAAATAGTTTGAAGTTTTGCTTTAATAAGGCCACACTTCAGGCAAAAAAATTCTCAAGTTTAAACTTCAGACATACAAAATTGAAATGAAGTTTGCCCTTGCTTTGAACTGAAGTTTGCCTGATTGCCTTTGCAAGTCAGGCCAAACTTCAGGCAAAAATATCTGAAGTTTTGCTTTGATAAAGCTACACTTCAGGTAAAAAATTGTGAAGTTCAAACTTCAGGTATACACAATTGAGTTGAAGTTTACCCTTGCACTATGAACTGAAGTTTGCGTGATTTCCTTTGTAAGTCAGGCCAAACTTTAGGCAAACATATTTAAAGGTTTGCTTTGATAAGGCTACACTTCAGGCAAAAAATTCTGAAGTTCAAACTTCAGACATACACAATTGAACTGAAGTTTGTCCTTGCACTATGAACTGAAATTTGTGTGATTGCCTTTTCAAGCCAGGCCAAACTTCAGGCAAAAATATCTGAAGTTTTGCTTTGATAAGGCTACACTTCAGGCAAAAAATTCTGAAGTTCAAACTTCACACATAATATTTTGCTACTTCAGGCCCGTATATCTGAAGTTACCCGAAAAGTGGGTACACTTGCAATTTTTTGTGCAAAGCGGGTATAAGTTAAATGGTGACCCAAAAACTAGGTATAGATGCAAATGCCCCGGATTGGGTCAAGATTTGGGTAAAGATGTACTAAAATTTAGGTCATAACCCAACTCATCCAACTCTTATTAAGCTTTAATTAACATATGTTGTATTCTTATAAATTGTATAATTACTAAATAAGACTTTTTTATTTTGTTATGGTCATGTATAATATATCATGTATAATTATGGTCATGTATAATATATATATATATATATATATATATATATATATATATATATATATATATATATATATATATACATATTTTGACAAAGTTACTCATCGATTAATTTGGGTTAAAAACTAGCACAACTTTAACTGGGTTGGGTCAAGATGGGCTAAGTTCAATAAATGGATAGGTCAATAACCAACCCAACCTTTAGCGAGTTGAACGGTTTATTTGTGCTTGGGCCAAATTTGACAGCCATAAACTGAGTTGAGGAAAATGAGAAGGCTAAAGTTGCACTTGAGGATCATATTAAGAGGTGGAAAGAACACAAGGGAAGAAAAATGGCTGCATTGATTAAACATTTGAGATGAGTCCATTTCGAGATAAATTACTTAATACAAGCCTCTGATACTATACTTTTAAAGCATTCCAACTGAGGGGTACACAAATATCTTCCAACAAGTTAGAATATTATAAATCTCATTGCCGCGCCCCATATTAAACTAGTTAAACGATGTATAATATTTTGGGTAATGTCAGAGTTTATTAAAGCAAGGGAGTAGTTGTCACCTAATATTTAAGGTCTATTAGGACACATATTTAAATTATGTGATTTACAAAGTATAACTTCAATTATGGTCTACTAAACCTACAAGATTCTAGATTTCAAGTTAAATTATGGTGAATGTGTGCTGTATCCCTTAAAATCCGCCTAATACACCATTTTAAATTTTGTGTGCAGTTTTTCGCAAAGGTAGATTAATTATTTTTCTCTTTTTTCCTCCATTTGCGTTACTCTTTTTCTTCATGTCTCGTTTAAATCTGATGTGATGTGTTTTATATGATTCTTTTTGGATATAATTGGAGTTTCAAATTTGGTTTTAAGGAATAAGGTGTTATATATTTTGGGTGTGTAAGACCTTCATTGCCTGTTGATCTATCCAATAATTTCTGATGGTATAGTTCTGTCGTTATGACCACGATATGGCATTACCATAGAGTCTGCCTTGTTGGAAAAGTGGTTGATAGGAACTTAAGACTGGTACACTCAGAGTTGTTGATGGTTCAACCTTTACTGTGTCACTGGCACCAATTCGCATGTTACTTTGTTGATCCTTGGTCGCTAAGTGCTTTAATATGCGTTGGATATTGCAAATTACAAAATAATGCTCTCCATGAGTTAACTTTGTAGTATTTTAGCCAGTTACAAGTTTGCATATGTGTACCCGAATATCAATAAGCTTAGATCCAAATTATTTTTCGTTTTTTGACTCTCCATATATCACGACCCAAAATCCTAACCGTCGTGATGGCGCCTATCTCAATACTAGGCAAGCTGACAACATCAATAACCCACAATTTCTTTTAAATATGGAAAACATAATAATTTAAGTTTAATAGAAAATCCCATAAATACTGGATATAAATACACTCCCAAAAATCCGGTGTCACTGAGTGCATGAGCATCTATACATTACAAGTCTAGAAAATATGGTCTATAATAGTCTGAGACCAAATACAGTAAACAAGGAGATAGGGAAAGAGAGTCAAGGTCTGCGAAATACAACAGCTACCTCTGAATCTCCAAAATCAACTGTGCGAAAGAATCAACACCCATTGTGTCTGGTATCACCTGGATCTGCACACGAAGTGCAGGGTGTAGTATGAGTACAACCAACTCAGTAAGTAACAATAATAAATAAGAAATGAGAGTAGTGACGAGCTTCACATCAAAGTACAAATACATTAGTTTTTAACACAAAAAGGGTAGGCATGCTCTCATGTTCAACATTTAAAATTACTTAGTAATTTCATATCAACTTCGACTGAAACAGAATATAATGTCTTTAAGAAATTTCCAAAACAGTGATATATGATAGCTGAAATACAGCAATAATCAAATCAATGCATCCTTCAGAGTAACAGTCACTCACTCCTCACATTCACTCTTTCCTCACAGTCACTCATTCCTTTCAATCACTCAACACTCGGCACACGCACTCAGTAGGTACATGTGCTCACTAGGTACCTGCGCTCACTAGGGGTGTGTACAGACTCCGTAAGGGCTCCTTCAGCCCAAGTGCTATAATAAGAAAATCATGGCATATAACAATGGAACATGTTGCGACGTGCAGCCCGATCCCATAAATATCCTCACAATCAGGCCCTCGGCCCCACTCAGTCATCAACCTATCCAGTCTCTCGGGCTCTCAGAAATCGTGATAAGCAGCCCAAACAGAAATGATATAATGCATCAATAATGAACAATAGAGAGTGAGATGAAATGTGCAAATAAAACTGTGACTGAGTGCAAAATAGCAATTTAGCAGATAATTCCACAAGTACACGACCTCTGTGGGTCCCAACAGTGTAAACACATGGTTTAAACATGATTTGTAGTTCGATTTCTCTAATATGTGAAAAATGTACGGATATCAACAGATTATTCAACTACATAGTTCCATGGAATTGATCAAGTCACAATTCTTACGGTGCACGCCCACACGCATGTCACCTAGCATGTGTGTCACCTCAAAACCAATCACATAACATATAATCCACGGTTTCATACCCTTAGGAATAAATTTAGAACTTTTACTTACATGAAACCGTATAATTCTTTATTCTGCAATACCTTTGCCTCGCGAATCGGCCTCTAAATGCCTCGAATCTAGCCAAAAAATAATCTGATTCGGTCAATAAAAATAATAGGAATTAATTCCATATGAAAATACAAATTTTTCAAAACAATCCAAAATTTCACCCAAAAATTGAACGTCTCGGAACCCGACAAAAGTTACAAAATCCGAAAGCACATTCAACCACGAGTCTAACCTACCAAATTTGCCAAATTTCGACCTCCAAATCTCAATTTCTTATTTTGAAATCCCTAGGCTCAAATCTTCTAATTTCACCTCAAAAACATGTAATCTAGTCGATATACTCAATGATAATCCAATATTATTGAATAACAATGATCACACGTGACTTACCTCAAGTTTTCCCGTGAATTCCCTTGAAAAATCGCCCAAAACCGTGCTTGAAATATCCCAAATGACAAAAATGTTGGAACCCCTCTATTTTGTAATCTGTCAAGGGGTTACACTTCTGCGAAAAACTAACCGCATCTGCGGTCCCGCTTTTGTGGTCATGCTGCCGCTTCTGTGCCTTCTTCTCTTTTGCGAAGAAGCTGTCCGCTTTTGCGGTCCTACCCAGCTCCCTTTGCCTCCGCTTCTACGACCTTAGAGTCGCTTATGCGGACTCGCTTCTGCAAGTTTCCATCCGCTTCTGCGGACCTTACGCACCTGCCATGCCCATCCGGCTTCTGCGAGCTTGCACCTGCGAGCTAAATTCCGCAGGTGCGGTTGCACCAGAAGGCAGAAACTTTCAGATTTCTTTTAATTCCGAATTTGATCTGTTAACCATCTGATGCCCACCCTAGACCCCCAGGACCTCAACCAAATACACCAACAAGTCCTAAAATATCATACAAATTTAGTCAAAACTTCAAATCACATCAAACAATGCTAAAATCACCAATCACACCCCAATTTAAGCTTAACGAATTCCAACTTCTACACTCGATGCTGAAACCTATCAATTCAATTTCGATTAACCTCAAATTTTGCAGACAAGTCATAAATGACATAAGGGAGGTATTCCAATTTTCAAAATAGGATTCCAGCCCCGATATCAAAAGGTCAACTCCTCGGTCAAACTTCCAAACTTAAATTTCTATTTTAGCCATTTCAAGCCTAATTTAGCTACGGGCTTCCAAATAATTTTTCGGACACACTCCTAAGTCCAAAATCACCATATGGAGCTATTGGAATCATCAAAATTGTATTTCGGGGTCGTTTACACATAAGTCGACATCCAGACACTATTTTAACTTAAACTTTAAAACTTGGAACTAAGTATTCCCATTCATTCCAAAACCTCACCGGACCCGAACCAATCACCCCAGCGAGTCACATAACAACTATAAAGAATAAATTGAGCAGTAAATGGGGGAAAGGGATTGTAATACTCAAAACGACCGGCCGAGTCATTACATTCTCCCCCTCTTAAACAAACGTTTGTCCTCGAATGGGTTAAGAATTATACCTCGAGTCTCAAATAGATGTGTATATGTGCTCCGCATCTCCCGCTCAGTCTCCCAAGTAGCTTCTATGACTGGCTGGCCTCTCCACTGCACTTTCACTGAAGTTATATTCTTTGATCTCAACTTTCGAACCTGCCGGTCTAAAATGGTCATCGACTCCACATCATAAATCAAATTACCATCCAACTACACTGTGCTGAAATCCAAAACATGCGGCGGATCCCTGATATATTTCCGGAGCATAGATACATAAAACACTAGATGAACACTTGATAGACGAGGTGGCAAAGCAAGTTCATAAGCCACCTCTCTAATATTCTTAAGTATCTCTAAAGGACCAATATACCGAGGGCTCAACTTGCCTTCTTCCCGAACCTCAGCACACCATTTATGGGTGAAATCTTAAGCAGAACCTTCTCCCCAACCATGTAAGCAACATCACGGACCTTCCGGTCGGCATAACTCTTCTGTCTAGACTGCGTCGTGCGAAGCCACTCCTAAATCAATTTAACCTTCTCCAAAGCATCCTGAACCAAATCAGTACCCAATAGCCCAGTCTCACACGGCTCAAACCAACTCACCGGAGATCAGCACCATCTCCCATACAAAGCCTCATACGGAGCCATCTCAATGCTCGACATGTGGCTGTTATTGTAAGCAAACTCTACCAGTGACAGAAATTAATCCCAAGAACCCCTGAAATCTATAACACACGCACGTAGCATATCTTCCAATATCTGAATAGTGTGCTTGGACTGTCCTTCCATCTGAGGATGAAATGCTATACTCAGCTGAACCTGTGTACCTAATTCTCGATGTACTGCCCTCCAAAACTGTGATGTAAACAGAGCACCCCGTGTAAGCGAATAATCTTGCGGATATAAATCTCAGCCAACCGCTCCGAAGAATAATTAGTACCAACTGGAATAAAATGTGCGGATTTGGTCAACCGATCTACAATCACCCAAACGACATCAAAACTTTCTCAAGGTCCGTGGGCACCCAACTACGAAATCCATGGTAATACACTCTCGTTTCCATTCTAGAATTTCAAGTCTCTGAAGCAATCCGCCCGGTCTCTGATGCTCATACTTCACTTGTTAACAATTTAAACACTGAGCTACAAACCCAACTATATCTTTATTCATTCGCCTCCACTAATAGTGTTGCCTCAAATCCTGATACATCTTCGCGGCACCTGGATGAATGGAGTACCGCAAACTGTGAGCTTCGTGGAGAATTAACTCATGCAAACCATTTACATTAGGCACACATAGCCTGCCATGCATCGGTAATACACCATCATCTCCAATAGTGACTTCCTTGGCATCACCGTGCTGAACCGTATCCTTAAGGACAAGTAGATAAGGGTCATCATACTGAGGTTCTCTGATACGATCATAAAGAGAAGATTTAGAAATCACATAGGCCACAACTCGGCTCAGCTCGGAAATATCCAATCTGACAAACCGGTTGGCCAAGGCCTAAACATCCAAGACTAAAGGCTTCTCTACTACAGGTAAGTATGCTAAGCTGCCCAAAACTCTCCGCCTTACGACTCAAGGCATCGGCCACCACACTGGACTTTTCGGTATGATAGAGAATGGTGATGTAATAATCCTTAAGCAACTCCAACCATCTCCTCTTCCGCAAATTAAGTCCTTCTATTTAAACAGATGTTGTAGACTTCGGTGATCGGTATAAATCTCATAATGGACACCATACAAATAATGCCGCCAAATCTTAAAGGTGTGAACAATAGCTGCTAACTCAAGGTCATGGACCGGATAATTCTTCTCATGTACCTTTAGGCAATCACTCTACCGTCTTGCATCAGCACTACGCCGAGACCAATACGCGATGCATCACAATACATAGTATAAGACCTTGAATCTGCAGGCAACACCAATACTGGGGCTGTAGTGAAAGTCGTCTTGAGCTTCTGAAAGCTCTCTTCACACTCATCCGACCACCTAAACGGAGCACCTTTCTGGGTCAATTTAGTCAGAGGCGATACAATAGATGAGAAACCCTCCACAAAGCGACGAAAATAACCAGCCAAGCCGAGAAAACTCCAAATCTTAATAGCTGAAGATGGCCTGGGCCAACTCTGACTGCCTCTATTTTCTTCGGATCCACCTTAATTCCTTCATTGGACACTATATGCCCCAAGAATGCCACCGAACTAAGCCAGAACTCACACTTATAAAATTTTGCATAAAGTTTCTCCTCTCTCAGCCTCTGTAGTACAATACCCAAGTGTTGTGCATGTTCCTCCTAGCTACGTGAGTACACCAGGATATCATCAATAAATACCACTACAAATGAGTCAAGATACGACTGGAATACATTATTCATCAAGTGCATAAATGTTGTTGGGGCGCTGGTGAGCTCAAAAGACATCACGCAAAATTCATAGTGACCATAACGGGTCCTGAATGCCATCTTTAGAATATCCAAATCTTGAATTTTCAACTGGTGATACCCCGATCACAAATCAATTTTGGAGAATACCCTAACTCCCTGAAGTTGGTCAAATAAATCATCAATACGCGGCAAAGAAAATTTGTTCTTGATTGTAACTTTGTTCAGTTGTCTATAATCAATGCACATCCGCATAGTACCATCTTTCTTTTTCACAAACAAAACTGATGCACCACAAGGTGACACACTAGGCCTAATAAACCCGTTATCAAGGAGTTCCTGAAGTTGCTCTTTCAATTCTTTCAATTCAGCTGGTGCCATATGATACAGAGGAATAGAAATGGGCTGAGTGCCCGGCACCGAATCAATATCGAAATCAATATCCTTGTCGGGTGGCATACCAGGCAGGTTTGCAGGAAATACATCTAGAAAGTCTCGCATGACAGGTATTGAATCAATAATAGGAGTATCGAGTATCTGCATCAACATCTCTCACCAAGGCCAAATATGACAAACACCCATTTTCCAACCATACGTTGGGCCTTCAAATAGGATATTATCCTGTTGGTAATATAATCTAGCTAACCTCTCAATTCGACCTTCAGCAACCCTGGCCTTGCTAATGTCACATTTTTACGTGATAGTCCAGAATAGAATAACATGGAGACAATCAATCTATACCCAGAATTACATTGAAATCAACCATACTGAGCAATAAAATATCAACTATAGTCTCCAGCCCCCCAATAGTTACCACACACGACCGATACACACGGTCCACGGTAATAGTATCGCACACCAGCGTAGATACACGAATAGGTGAAACTAAGGACCATATACAGATAATGAGCAAAATACGATGATACATACGAATAAGTGGAAGCAGGGTCAAATAATATAGAAGCATCCCTGTGGAAAACTGAAACAGTACCTGTGATCACTACATCTGAAGTAATAATATCTAACCTGGCAGGAAAAGCATAGAATCGGACCTGACCGCCACCTGATCGGCCTCCCCCTCTTGGGTGACCCCTAGCTGACTGAGCCCCACCTCGAGTTGGTTGGACGGGTGGCGAAGTAACTGGTGCTGAAGTCGTAGTCTGACTCCTCCGCTGCACTGGACCTCCCGGGCGACGAGGACATTGTCTCCATATATGCCCAAATTCCCCGCACTCAAAGAAGCTCCCCGGTACTGGTAGTGGTGCAGACTAAATCGGGCCCTGAGAACCAGAATAACTGCTAGAAGCACCTAGTGCAAATGAACATTGAACATAAGGGGCACGAGATGAACTCTAGGCTGGAAGGGCACCGAGAGATGGCTGACCCTGATGAGAACTGTATGAACCATGGCTGGATGATGCACCACAGTGAACTGGACGACACATCTGAGCGTGCCTGTAAGGACGACCCCTGCCGTGGTATACCTGACCCCCTGAAGGAACACCACTGAAATCAGCTGGTCCACGAGGCCTCTTGGCCTCCCTCTCATCATGCTCCTGACTACGGACTACCTCTATATACCGAGCAATGTCTACTACCTCATCAAAGGTAGCACCAGATACCCTCTCCCTACTCATAAGTAACCGAAGCTGATATGTGAGGCCATCAATGAACCTCTTAATGCTCTCCCTATCAGTGGGAACCAACCAGACTGCGTGACGAGCCAACTCAGAAAACCTCATCTCGTATTAAGTCACAGACATGCCATCCTACCGAAGCTACTCAAACTGTATACGCAGCTCCTCTCTGCGAGACTGTGGCACAAACTTCTCCAAAATAAGAACGGAGAACTCTTGCCATGTAAGTGGTACCGCATCGATCGTCCTGCACCTCTCATAAGCCTCCCCACATATGAAGGCAGCCCCAAAAAATTGAAAAGTAGTGAACGAGACCCCACTGGTCTCCAAAATACCCGGTGTCCGAAGCATCCGCTGGCACTTATCCAGAAAACCTTGAGCATCCTCTGACCCAGCACCACTAAATGATTGAGGTTGAAGCCTCCCAAATCTCTCAAGTCTCTTCTTCTTATCGTCTTCCATAATGGGGACTACAGGGCCTGAGCAGCTGCAGCTGGCTGGGCTGGTAATGCCTCCGGTATCTGAAGTCCCTGCACTACTGTCACGACCCAAAGTCCTAACTTGTCGTGATGACGCTTATCTCAATACTAAGTAAGCCGACAACATCAATAAACCATAACTTCTTTTAAGTTTGAAAACATAATATTTGAATTCCATAGAAAATCTCACAAATTACTAACATAACATACATTCCGAAAACTCGGTGCCACTAAGTACATGAGCATCTAAATAATAACAATGTCTGACTGATACAAACACTGTCTGAAAATGTAGAACAATACAAAAACTGAAGGCAAAGAGAGTCAAGGTCTGCGGACGTCAAGCAACTACCTCGATGATCTCCAATAGATAAACTCCAAGAACTAGCAACCGCCGTATCCAGAAGTACCTGGATCCGCACACGAGGTGTAGGGTGTAGTATGAGTACAACCAACTCAGCAAGTAACAATACTAAATAAAGAACTGAAAGTAGTGACGAGCTTTACAGTTGAGTCCAATTACAATAATTTCCAACATAACAAGGTAGGCATGCTTTCGAGTTCAACATTTAATGCTAATTTCATGTCATGCTCAACTGAAACATAAGATAATAACTCTCAGAAATTTTCAACATAGTGATATATGACAGCTGAAGTGCAACAATAATGAAATCAAATGCATCCTCTCAGGACCACAGTCGCTCAGCCCTTCCACTAGCTCAGCACTCGCACTCAATAGATACATGCGCTCACTAGGGGTGTGTACAAACTTCGGAGGGGCTCCTACAGCCCAAGCGCTATAATCCACATGGACAACTCACGTGTTGCACGGACAACTCACGTGCTATAGTATCAATATCTAGATCTGCACGGACAACTCAAGTATTGCACGGACAACTCACGTGCTATAGTATAATATCTGGATCCACACGGACAACTCACGTGCTATAGTATAATATATGTATCCGAACAAACAACTCACGTGCCATAGTATAATATCTCACAATCAGGCCCTCGGCCTCACTTAGTCATAAATCTCTCCAGTCTCTCGGGCTCTCAATAATCATAAAAACATCCCAACAACAATGATATGATGCATCAATAATGAACAATAGAGACTGAGCTAAAATAAATAAGTAAACTGTGACTCAGTACAAAACAACAATTAAGCAGATAGTTCAATATGTACACGACCTATGTGGCTCCCTACAGCACCAACACGTAATCTAAACATGATTTGTGGTTCAATTTCTTTACTACATAGAGAATGTACAAATCACAACATATTATTCAACTACACAATTCCATGGAATTTGATCAAGTCACAATCCCTACGGTGCACGTCCACACGCCCGTCACCTAGCATATGCGTTACCTCAAAATCGATCACATTACACATAATCCGTGGTTTCATACTCTTAGGACCAAATTTAGAACTGTTACTTACCTCAATCCGAGCAATTCTTTATTCCAATAAGCCTTTGCCTCATGAATCGGCCTCCGAACGCCTCGAATCTAGTCACAATTAATTCGATTCAATCAATTCAAATTATAGGAATTAATTCCATATTAAAATACTAATTTTCCAACAAAATCTGAAATTCACTCAAAACTCACCATGGGACCCACACCTTGGAACCCGACAAAAATTATAAACTATGAATGCCAATCCAACCACGAGTCCAACCATACTAATTTCACCAAAATCTGACATCAACTCGACCCTCAAACCTTCAATTAAAGTCTTTGAATATTTCTACCATTTTCAACCCAATATTTACCCATTTGAACTCAACAATCTTTCCACAAATCTTATTGGTAAGTGTATGTATAATTAATACTCTTACACTCAAGAATCATACTCCCAATCACTCATCTTTACCCAAACTCGAAATTGAAGACTAGGGTTAGCAATTTTTACCTCTTTGAAGCCCTAGCAAGATCCTTGTGAAATTTTCAAACCTTGAACAAGAATTGATGGACAAATGGCTAGATCTTCACTTTCTCTCTCTAAGATGCTCTCACCTCTCTCTAAAATATCAGATGAAACCCTTCAAAATAACCCCTAATAGTGTTTTATAAGAATGTGGTCAGGTTTATAAAACCAGAAAAATGAAGCCCCAAAACACATTGTGCGGTCACATAATGCCTATGTGGCCTGCATAATGGGTCGCAAAAGGCCCTCCAGAACTGGGCATCACTGCTTCAGCCTGCGGTCATTATGCGGCCTGCGTACCTATTTCGCAGTCGCATAATGCACCGCAGAACTGGTCTACGATCGCATAATGCGCCGCAAACCTGATCTCCAAACTTGGCCTAACCTACTTCACTTTACAACCATTATGCGGTCCACATAGTAATTTTGCGGTCGCATAGTAGGCCGCAGAAATATATATATATATATATATATATATATATATATATTCCCTTTTACTCACCAGCGCATTGTTCAACCCAAAAAGTTCGAGCAAAATTCTCAAACACGTAAGCTTAGTTCGGCACCACGAAACCTTAATTTCCTTAGCAAATATTTTCCGAGGTCGTTACACATAAGTCAACATTCGGTCAACATTTTCAACTTAAGTTATAAATCTTCGAACTAAGTGTTCCAAATTATTCCAAAACCTCACCGGACCTGAACCAATTACCCCGGTAAGTCAAATAACAACTATAAAGCACAATTTGGATAGTAAATGGGGAGACGAGGCTGAAATACTCAAAATGCCCGGCTAGGTCATTACAACTATCCTCTCTGGAGTATGGGCAACAGGGGTATGAGTACCTCCTCCGGCCTGAGAAGTAGTTGGTGCGGCCTGAGCCGAAACCACCTGAGCAAGGCTAGTACAAACTGTCAATATATGTGATAGAGCCTCTGAAGGCCTGGAATCACAATAGGTGCAACTGGTGCCTGAGTTGGTCCCGCCGGCTCAACTATATCCGGAATATGCTCCTGAGCTGGAGCAATTGGCGGTGTTACAGGTGTTGCTCAAACTGTTGTACGAGCTACACCTCGGCTCCGGCCTCTCGCGGCCCTAACTAGTGGCACTGGTGGTTGACCGTCCGATTTGGTAATACGTGTCCTCACCATATATGAGAATAGAATAACAGAAATTTAGTTTTCAGAATTAACAAATTCGCACGACATAATACAAGAAGTGAAATTTTCCTAAGGGTTCGGCAACCTCTCGAAGATAAGTACATATATCTCTGTACCGATCCGCAAGACTCTATTAAACCTGCTCATGACTCGTGAGACTTATGTAACCTAGGCTCTAATACCAACTTGTCACGACCACAAATCTTAACCATCATGATGACGTCTATCCCAAGCAAGCCCAGAAAATTAATAACCCACAATTTCTTTTAAATATGGAAAACATAATAATTTGAGTTTAAGATAAAATCCCACAAATACTGGATATAAATACATTCCCCAAAACCCGGTGTCACTGAGTGCATGAGCATCTATACATTACAAGTTTGGAAAATCCGATCTATAATAGTCCGAGACCAAATATAATAAACAAGGAGATAGGGAAGGAGACAAGGTCTGAGAAACACGACAACTACCTCTAAATCTCCAAAAAATCAACTGTGCGAAAGAATCAACACCTATTATGTCTGGGATCACATGGATCTGCACACGAAGTGCAGGGTGTAGTATGAGTACAACCAACTCAGTAAGTAACAATAATAAATAACAACTGAGAGTAGTGACAAGCTTCACAGCTAAGTCCAAATACAATAGTTTTTAACACAAAAAGGGTAGGCATGCTCTCATGTTCAACATTTAAAATTCCACAGTAATTTAATATTAACTTCGATTGAAACAGAAGATAATGTCTTTCAGAAATTTCCAAAATAGTGATATATGACAACTCAAATGCAACAATAATGAAATCAATGCATCCTTTCAGAGTAACAGTCACTCAGTCATCCAATTCACTCTTTCCTCACAGTCACTCATTCATCTCAATCACTCAGCACTCGGCACTCGCACTCAGTAGGTACCTGCACTCACTGGGGTGTGTACAGACTCCGGAGGGGCTCCTTCAGACCAAGCGCTATAACAAGCCAATCATGGCATATAACAATGAAACATGTTACAGCGTGCAACTCGATCCCATAAATATCCTCACAATCAAGCCCTCGGCCTCACTTAGTCATCAACCTTTCCAGTCTCTCGGGCTCTCAGAAATCGTGATAAGCAGCCCAAACAGAAATGATATGATGCATCAATAATGAACAATAGATAATGAGATGAAATGTGCAAATAAAACGGTGACTGAGTGCAAAACAATAATGTAGCAAATAATTTCACAAGTACACAACCTCTGTGGGTCCCAACAGTGTAAACATATGGTTTAGACATGATTTATAGTTCGATTTCTCTAATACGTGAAAAATGTACGGATATCAAGAGATTATTCAACTACACAAATTTATGGAATTGACCAAGTTACAATTCCTACGGTGCACGCCCAAAACGTATAATTATTTATTCTGCAATGCCTTTGCCTCTCGAATCGGCCTCCAAATGCCTCGAATCTAGCCACAAATAATCTAATTCAGTCAATAAAAATTATAGGAATTAATTCCATATGAAAATATAAATTTCCCATAAAACCCCGAAATTTCACCCAAAAATCGCTCGTGGGGACCACATCTCAGAACCCGACAAAAATTACAAAATCAGAAAGTCCATTCAACCACGAGTCTAACCTACCAAATTTATCAAATTTCGACCTCCAAATCTCAAATTCTTATTTTGAAATCCCTAGGCCCAAACCTTCTAATTTTACCTCAAAAACATGTAATCTAGTTGAAATACTCAATGATAATCCAATATTATTGACTAACAATGATCACAAGTGACTTACCTCAAGTTTTTCCGTGAATTCCCTCGAAAAATTGCCCAAAACCGTGCTTGAAATGTCCCAAATGACAAAAATGTCGGAACCCCTCTGTTTTGTAATCTGTCCAGGGGTTCCGCTTCTGCGGAAAACTAACCGCATATGCGGTCCCACTTTTGCAGTCATGCTGCCGCTTCTGCGAAGAAGTTGTCCGCTTCTGCAGTCCTGCCCAGCTTTGCTTGCCTCCGCTTCTGCGACCTTAGAGTCGCTTCTGCGAGTTTTCGTCTGCTTTTGCGGACCTTACACACCTGCGATGCCCATCCTGCTTCTGCGAGCTCGCACTTGCGATCCAAATTCCGCAGGTGCGGTTTCACCAGAAGGCAGAAACTTTCAGATTTCTTCTAAGTCTGAATTTGATCCGTTAACCACCCAAAATTCACCCGAAGCCCCCGGGACCTCAATCAAATACACAAACAAGTTCTAAAACATCATACGAACTTAGTCGAAACTTCAAATCACATCAAACAACGCTAAAATCACCAATCACACCCCAATTCAAGCTTAACGAAAACTAACGAATTCCAACTTCTACACTCGATGCTGAAACCTATCAATTCAATTCCGATTGACCTCAAATTTTGCACACAAGTCATAAATGACATAATGGAGGTATTCAAATTTTCAGAATCGGATTTTGGCCCCGATATCAAAAAGTCAACTCACCGGTCAAACATCCAAACTTAAATTTCTATTTTAGTTATTTCAAGCCTAATTTAGCTACATGCTTCCAAATATTTTTTCGGACACGCTCCTAAGTCCAAAACTACCATACAGAGCTATTGAAATCATCAACACTCTATTCCAGGATCGTTTATACATAAGTCAATATCGGGACACTATTTTAACTTAAGTTTTAAACATTGGAACTAAGTGTTCCCATTCATTCCAAAACCTCACCGGACCCGAACCAATCACCCCGGCGAGTTACATAACAATTGTAAAGTATAAATTGAGCAGTAAATGGGAGAACGGGATTGTAATACTCAAAACGATCGGTCGGTCGTTACACTATATGTTCTAGCATGAAACATTCGTGAATTTCCATTCTTCTTTTTCCTCAAGTTTATACATACCTATCACAACTACAAAAAACACAAAAACATACGCGCCATCTCCTTTAATGCTAATCTTGTTAAATTTTGAATATGATTTTGTGAGAATTTGGAGTAGGTATTATTTGAGCTTATTAGAAATAATCCAAGTAGGCTGTATACAAAGTTTGAAGTCATTTGATGGAGATTTAGACTAGTTTTATACATGAATTGCAAGTGAAAATCGTACAAAAGCTTCGCCATAGATGCTTATACACTTTTATACGATGTTATACATTTTTATACAAAGAGGTACATTATATATATAGTTGTATAAAAGTGTATAAAGATGTATAAGCACAGTGGTAAAAATATCCGTGATACACTATGTATATAAGTGTATTAATTTTTTTGGCATCTTCTGAAATTTCACTCAAATCTAGCTTAAATCTACTCCAAATCACTTCAAATTCGAGTTTTGAACTCCTCTTGATGACTCCAATCAATTGGGACAACATCCAATCCAAACAACTAACAAATCGGAAAATCTAATTTCTGAATTCGATGCCTCGAACGACCTTTAATGATGATTTCTATTTTTCAAGTTTTTAATCAACTATTGAGATTAAAATTACATGTGGAATGAGGATTGAGACAATGCCATCTTCTTTCCAGTTTGATGATCCAACAACCTACCAAGTGAACCTCACAATTCTCTCCATTCCAATGGAGGAAGTGATCTTCATATGACTCTAAAAATAATAATTCTTTTATGTAATATTTTTTCTTCTCATCTAAATAGTGGTTATTAACTTTGAATCTGGAAGGAGAATTGAAGAATAAATATAAAGGTAGAGAATTTTTAGGGTGCAGAGCCGTGATACAAGAAGAAGAACGAAGGGGAAAAAAAAGCAATTAAATGGGGTGGGCTAATCGGTGAAAAGTAATTTTCAGATTATGTACAACCTGGGTCATATTAGTTAAGGTCTTCAAACGTGGGCCATTTTCGGATGGACTGTTGGGCCAAATGACAAGGAGTGTAATTCCCCCAAAGATATAAGCGTCCATACACGTATTTTTTTTCTTTTTGGCTTTCTATTTTCCATTTTTCATTTCTTTTCTTGATTAAGATTGCCCTTTTTCCCTGCTCATGCAACGCTGTAGGAATTTTAATCCTAAGGGGATTTTCTATGAAAATGCAGGCAAAAGGTGTAAACTTTGGCCTTTTTTGTTTTGAGTTTTCCTTTATAAACAGAAAGTTTTTTTTTAATGAAGTAAAATAATTCCATTAAATAACATCGAGAAGATGCATAGCAAAGATATACAACAAAAGAGTAAATGATCATATACAAAAAGTTACTGAATAACTAATCAGCCAACACAATCCAGAAAAAGTTCAATGCTAGTTACAAGAGCCTATTTGAAGTTTTGAACCAACTAAATAAACTAATTAGATAGATTGTTTTAAGAGAGTGAATAACTAAATAATTTTGATATTTTTTGTTAGCGTTTCTAGCTTTTTACAGCGTCTCATTTTTTGATATGTTGAAATATATTGATTATGATCTAAGAGAAACAATTGCAAAAGCAACAAATAGTTTTGTCATTATAACCCAAAAGAAAAAGTCTCTAGTTCAAAAAAAAGTCCGACACAAGAAAGAATCGGGAGAAAAACTTGTGCCATTATTCATTATTCACCGAAAAACGACTCACTGGTATCCATGCATGTGGCGGCCACAACTGCATTGAAATGTTGAAACATTTCGTTCAGACATTCGACACAGTTGGGACAAGAATTTCCTTAGCACTTGATTGTGTTCTTCCTATGAACCCCATTGCAGTGATCCAGCACACCTGTTCGATTGTGGTCAAACAAGGCACTATAAAATTTAAAAAATTAATCTTGGCGTTAAACCCTAACATAGTAACTACGGTGATGACTTCATGAATCTTGAATAATATTTAACTTTTCAACAATTGAAACATACATTTTGATGTTAAACCAAATAAAATTCAGAAAGTGTGACGGCACGCATTGTGAAGTTTTTAGGGAATTGGAAAAGGTTTCTATTATTTATATTGATAAGGATTATTTTGAGTTAATAAGACATTAGATATGCATGTATTTGTAATATATTATATTGAATTTTGGTGTAAAAAACTTTAGTCACTAATATGACGATAAGAGTAGTTTAATTTTAATTTCTAAAATATTTTTAATAGGCAGACTTTCTTCCGTTCTTTCTTATAAAGCTATTGTACTTTTCTTACCTACAAACTTCAATATTATATAAGAGAAAATAAAATTTTAAATCTACTATTAACATTTTTGGCTTCAAAATTTGAGGAGCCAAAGTAAATACTTTACTAACTTCTCCTTAAGCCGCTCATGGGTGAACACAGCCTACCCAGCAATTGTGAAATTTTTCCGCTAATTTTAAAAAAGCTTCTGGAAATCGGTGCAACTTCAAAAGTTTTGTTGCACTGCACATGTGATGATAGTTTGAAATACAAGTACGAGTTATAAATAGAAAGGTGTATGAGTTGGAATCTGTAAAAATAGTGTGTTGGATATTATTTTCAATTTGGTTTCGATTACATGTAGATGTAGTATTTACATTTTACACCATGGATTTGTAATTAATAATGATGAAATAATTATATTTGATTGTTCTAAATGATTAAGCTGATTAAATTAAAATATCTAATATGGAAATAAACTAAGAACATAAGAAATTGGTAGAATTTGCGGGTAATAAAAGCCTAGGGTGATAATTGATGAATTTTCCAATTATCGGGTTGTTCTATTAATTTTGGACTTGAAATCGTTTGCTATAATTCTTAATTACTAACGAAACCATTTTAAAATATTTTTTCAAAAATAATTAAGACCGTTAATACCTGTCCAATTTAGGATTACAATAGAATTGTAAAAATGACTAGAACAATTTAAATTCTTATATTTTGATACCCTTAATAAAAATTCTGGTTAAGCCACTGTCGAGGGGTAGTCAAATTATTAAAGAAGAAAATGATAATAATTAATTATATTAAATTTGAACTTCAATATAAATGATATCAAGTGAATTCTTCTCATCTGCGCATATTCTATAGGAATTACATATATCTATCTATTTATCTATCTATCTATCTATCTATCTATATTTATATTTATTATAAAAATATAAATAATTTATGTTAAATATTGAACGACTAAAATATCCCTGAAATATTGATTGACTTTTATATTATTAAATATTTGTTTAATATAAGAATCTAATCGTAAATTATCCAATAATAAAATTATTTTTCTATTTAAACTATACATATGCCCACCCTACATAGTAGCTAGATCCTAGATGCTGACTTCGTCTTACCCACCCAATTGATACAGCGGTGCATGACAATTTTCAACAACCAGAATGTATGAAACCCAGCTCAATCTCTTTTTAGCTAGCTTTTGATTTGAGCCCGGATAAAAGCGGATTCATGATTTAAATTTAATAGGTTAAACTTTTAAAATTTTCAGCATTAAACTCATTGTATTGTTAAAATTGTGATTCAGATTTAATATTTATTAAGATTTTAGTAGGTTTTTTACATATACATCTATATTCCATGTCGAAAGTTATGATTTCAAATAAATTCGTAGCCGGTAGGCTACATCTACACCTAAGCCCGAACCAAATTTCTGTTAAATTTTACACGACGAATTATTCAAAATAGTCAAAATTTGTAAAGTTTTTAAAGTTCAACTTTCTCAAAATACTTGGATTAGAAAGACACGTCCATAATTTTATTTTAAAAAAATTATTGTTCATAATTACACGAAAGTATTGTCACCTTAAGCACCATAAATACTCGTGCTCAGACCTGGACGTGAGGAGCTAAACAATACAGGATGTGTGCTTAAAATAACATGTAGAGTTGAAGTTGGAGTCTCCTTGCCACTGCCCAAAATTCATAAAGGGCGTGATGGCGTCGGACTCCACTATCAGGCAGACCAACAATAAATATTTAATTGGGTTCTCATTTTGTTACTTTTGAAATCATATTTTTTCTTCAATTTAAATTGTAAAATATAATTTAACATTAAAAATCATATCTCTTTCTTGATTCTTTTCAAAATGAGGAAAATTCAGCTTGTAGCTTTTTAAGAAAATTACCCCGCTCGCGAAACATACATGCGACGCGGTTACACAAAGATTTCTTAAACTATTATGGTATTCCTCGATCCTTTTCGAATTTTCGAAGTTTCAAATGAATTTTTTTAAAATCTTAAGTTCTTCAGTTTCAACTCATTTCAAAACATTTAATAATCAAACTCAATCTTGCTCCCTCTCGAGGCAAACAATTAAACATAAATTAATAACAATATCAGCAAGGCATGATGTGAGCCTAAAAATACCCGTACATAGGCATAGCTAATAGCTACGCACTGACTCTCGTCACCTCGTGTGTACGTAGCCCCCACAAATAGAAGCACACAATAATTTAGTTCACCTATGGGGTTAATTTCCTCTTACAAGGTTAGAAAGGAGACTTACCTCGCTCCGAAATTCCATAACCGGCTCCAAAGCCTTTCTAACACCTTAAATCGACGCTCGTCGCTCCAAAACTAGTCAAATAAGTTGTAACCCAATCAAAATATGCTTTAATACTCATAATTAATCAATTTATAACAATTTCTAACTCCACTCGAAAAATAGATTAAAGCAACCCTCGGGCCCACGTACCCGGATTCCGAAAATTTTCGAAGATAAACTTTACCCATAACCTCACAAACTCAAATATATAGTTCATTTCTAATTACATGCCCAAATTCGTGGTCAAAATCCACAAATACCAAATTCTAGGTTTTCCTCTTAAAATCCCAAATTTCTACAAATTTTCATGTCTAAATCCATACAACATCCAAGTATTTAACTTGTAATAGGTGGGAATCAATTACTTTGACATATATGACGAAAATCTCCCTTCCAAGAGCTCCAAAAATCGCCCAACCAAATAAAGAATAGAGGAAAAATGGCCAAACCCTGTCTTTAAAACAATCTGCCCACGCCATAACCTTCTTCGCGTTCGCGACCTCCGTCTCGCGTTCACGATGGCCAAAAACCCAGCTGCCTCAAATTCCTCTTCGCGTTCGCGGTACCACACCCACGTTCGCGAAGGCTAAGCACTTCCAGGCCCAGATTCCTTGCTTCTTCGCGTTCGCGACCACTGCGTCGCGTTCGCTAAATCTTGACTAGTTCTTGCCTCGCGTTCGCGTTCGCGAAGGCCAACGACCTCGGACCCATCTTCTCTTTTCTTCTTTGCGTTCGCGTCGCCTTGGTCGCATTCGTGAAGGCTTGCCCAGCTTCTGCCTCGCGTTCGCGTTCGCGTCCACTGCTTCGCGATCGCGAAGGCCAAATCCAGCACCCCCAAAAGTTCTTCTTCGCGAACGCGGGACTTGCTTCGCGTTCGCGATGAAGGAAACTAGATACCAACAACAGCAGTCCAAAACAACCCGAAATGATTCGAAATACACTTGAGGCTCCCGGGACCCCATCCAATCATACCAACCAGTCCCATAACATAACACAAACTTACCTGAGACCTCAAATCGCATCAAACAATATCAAAATCATGAATTGTATCCCAATTCAAACTTAATGAACTTTGAAACTTCAACTTCTACAATCGATGCCGAAACCTATCAAATCACGTCTGATTGTCCTCAAAATTTGCACACAAGTCAAATCTGACATTACAGACCGACTCCAACTTCCAGAATCAAAATCCGACCCCGATATCAAAAAGTTCACTTCCGGACAAACTTCTCAAAATCCTTCAAATTTCTAACTTTCGCCAAATGGCCCCAAAATGACCTCCGGACCTCCGAATCCACTTCCGGACACGCTCCCTATACCAGAATCACCATACGGAGCTATTCCCAGGCTTGAAATTCCAAACGGACATTGATAACATTGAAATGCACTTCAGCTCAAATTTAAGAAATCCTTCTAAAAATGCCAACTTCTATAATATGTGCCGAAACGTTCCCGGATCATCCAAAATTCGACCCGGACATATGCCCAAATCCGAAATCATCATACGAACAACCTTTAAATTCCGATTTCGAGGTCGTTTACTCAAAAATCCAACCTTAGTCAATTCTTCCAGCTTAAAGCTTTCGAAATAAGAATTTTCTTTCCAAATCAACTTTGAACTTCCGAAATTCAATTCCGACCATGCGTACAAGTCATAATACCCGAAGTGAAGCTACATATGACCTCAAACCACCAATCAACGTGCTAGAGCTCAAAACGACCGGTCGGATCATTATATTTTATCCCACTTAAACATACGTTCGCCCTCGAATGTGCTAAGATTTGCGTTGGAGTTGTCCGGAATCATTGTTTAACACCTCGTGCACCTACATGTGCTACTACAACTCAATTGAGCACATTATCTCGATCAAATATGAAGATATTCTCTTTTATTTAGGCAAATAAGCCTTAGAGACTAGTTCCAACATCCGAAATTCTCTGCTAGGCCTGCTTCCAACATACAAACACCGTATCAATCCCCACACGATGTACCAGAACACGACTGCATACCTTTGCCAAATTCACACCATGCACTGCAACATTCACATGACCATAATAATATTCTCTGATCATAATAGCCGACATTCCCCGAATTTGATGCTCACCATGCACCTCATGACATATATAAGTCTGGTTCAAACTCTTGCAATACCGCCATGACATAAGAGACGTGTAGAAATTCATAACCGACTGTCGAGTCAACAAATAATTGAGTCTCTCCTCCTGACTAGAATCATCACCCCATTATAACCAAATAATGGTATTTGTTCTTTACTATACTTTATATAATCTGATCACACTAATCCCGGATCCAATAATCTCGTCTCTCCTCAATACAAGCTGCTCAGGCAATAAGCCACCTCAGACACGATCAAAAGTCTCACGTGATGCAACAATGTGCCAACAAGCTAGCAACTCGAATGTGATACATAAGGAAAATGAACTCTGGAAGGGACTACTCAACTCACGTAACTAATTAGACAACCGAAAAGGTGTCATGAACCTTCCTCAGAAAATGGGACACCAAACACGCAAAATAGAATATAGGGGACTGTACTCAACATCACACTGTTGCGGTGTGCAACCCGATCCAAACAACTTATCTGTGGCGGCGTGCCACCCGATTCACACAAAAAAATCTATAAGGAAATACTTACCGAGTTAGAATGCTCATTACTACAAAATATCCGAATATCGGACACAAGCATGCTAAGTGTATAATAATACCCCTAGGAGGACCGACAACGCCATACGCTTCAAAACTCAAGCACAACTAAGGTGCCATATATGATCTGAATCTCGAGAGCCATTCTGCTCATATAACACCATCACTACGCGGAACCTCAACACATAAGAAATTTATCAAGTTGTTTCACATCTCACACGACACAATATAGTATTACATGAAATAGTCGGCGACGAAATGACGTCCAACATCCGAATACTCCCCCATTAGGAGCATTATGCTGAAATGAACCCATCCGGACTAATATAGATCCCATATTCATATTTAAATTCATCCACAGACCTCAAGCCGATTCTGATCGCACCGTACTAGGCTAATAACCTTTCAAGGATCCATAATAACCCTTTTCCCATAACACACAAGAACAACCATCATAACTGAAACAAACTTCCACAGTCTACAACCAAATGAACCGAGCGCCCTCCAGGCATAAATTCTCGAACTAGCGATATCGCCACAATCTTCATAATTGGTTTCAATATTCACTCAATCAAGTGACTACACGTCACACTTATACCTTCTTCCCGTGGGATATGCTCCCACGACCTTCCGCACCAGGTAACAAGTTTGCACATCCATACCACCGACTGTACTAAAGATGTAAAGCAAATCAAGAATCCATAAATCAATACACAAGGCCTCTTACACATGACATCGACCTTAGGTGACGCCGAAAATAATACCATCTTACTTTAAAACAGCTAAATGTTTTTTCCTGCTCATTCGAGCTCATGACATCCTTGTCAACACCGAACTGCAATCTCGAATCCTGAACTTTCGAATCCCATGCTACTTGATGTACTAAATCACGCCAATGCGCAAGAGTACAAGAATTTCATCATAACTCCTGAACCACCAATAGGATAAACACTTCATCATATAGAAACCTTCTACTTCACTTATTTCTAGAGAACCACTGCAACACGTGACTGAACTCTCATATCCGCAGAAAATACCAACCTCAACTAGTGGTCTAAACCACCATAACTCTTCCGGGATTCATCTACACATAACATGTCATAATATTTGAATTCCTCCAAATAAAATCAATTACGGCGGTCATCAAGCCTCGCACGTACTGCCACAAATCACATGCATAACTCAATACGCTGAAAAAACTGATCATTGATACCATCATGCCAATTCATCCATTGTTAGTCGACCCGTCCTTTCCCAATTTATTCTTAACTTGCCTTTAAAATAATAATAGATCAAATCATTACATCACGAACCTAATTTCGCACTCATCCCGAGTGACCTTATTTCACGAGACCACGCTGTCTCAAATCCCACGAACCATCCCATACCCTCCTTGTGCGCATGTTCGCATCTTCAACTTGTATACATATTCTGGAAAATCCCTCTATGAATCCGAAGTTATTTTCTTCCATTACTCTAATGCTACACCGCAACCCGATGATAGCGTAGAATACTCCAAGACCATTTCATAATCTGTTACAAAAGCTCGATACTTAACCATACTACAAGCTCGAAATCCTTAGGCACCTCACTTTAACTTTTGAATCCACTATGACCGTTGTTGAGAGTCACCAATTTCGACCTGGTCCCGAATATAATCAACTTCAAGGCTCTGGTAGCACATGAACACTCTCTCAATAAGCACCCGGTTGAATCACTTTCCCTGTACATCACATCTACACGAAACATAAACTCCGAGTCTTCCCAAATCCTGAACATGAATCGTTAAGGCCAAATATAGCACACATTGATCAATTTCTCTGCTCGAATTACCCATGATGTTCCCTTTCCTTAGTCGTAATAACCTATCAATATGCCGATAACCAAAAGAATCTTACAAATAGACGACCATGCAATCCAACTATAGGCGGTGGGACTCTCCCACTTAGCTTGAAGCTACCATTGCATAACTCTAGAACCCGCCAAGATTTTTTCTTCATCGTTGACATGACCTTGCACAATCAACCCACCAAATTCCTCGAAATCTTTTTGTTAAACTCTTCATAGCCACTCTGAATCACTAGCCACATGCACATATTCGACCTCTTCCTAAATAGTCAGTAGAAATTCTTCGTAGAAGCTTCATCAACACCATGCGACCATTGACCTGCTCACAAGAGATAACCCGCCTGTGGAAACTCCATGCCGACATCATCCAATGTTGTTGCATTAGGTACAATTACTACGAAATCAGTAACCCATATGCTACTCTACCACTCTCCCACTTTGGTCAAACCCTCTCATTTAAGCAACTACCCGTTTTTTGCTTCTCACGCTTGGCCTTCTAGAAACTGAACCGCGACAAGACACTTCCCACATGTTCTTACTCATCTTTCGATGCCCAGTTGTTGCCTTAAATCAAAATCTACCTCTGTAGCACTTGAACCCATCGATCGCTATCGACTTTAACCTTTCCGAAGATCATCTTCCGTGAGCCATCAATACTAGAAAGTACCAATTCGATTCTGAAACTGCTACACTCCGTTATCTCTGACAACTGCATCTCAAGCACCATTTCACAGTACCCTATCCTAAAGGCAAATTGAAGAAGGCCATAACATCGGCGAACCTCAACGTGTTCAACAAGGACGATGCCACCACATCACAGTTTGAGAACTCTACTACGCTCGAAAATACCAAGCCTCATTACTCCATCAACCCAAATATGGACATTCATAGGCCAATTGCTTTTCCTCCGCCGGAAATAAGATACTGAATCTCGAAACCATGCACTGAGTAAACCTCTTTCCAAGTCATTCACTGCCCTGACACATAGGCAAACATCCTACCATCACATCAATACCGTGAGATTACAACTCGTGAGCATCATAGCAACTTGTGCATAGCCTGAAAGCATCTCAGAAGTACAGTTACTGAGCTGAAATGACAGAATATCCTTCCGCAAGGCTATGACAATAGCCCAAACAACTACGCAGGGAGAAACATTCTGCATCACATATGTAGTACCATTACAATTCCTCAATTCCCGATTTATAACCATCCCTTCACGTCGCATAAGATTAAATGGGAAGGAAATGAAGGCATAAGCCTCAAAGGAATCAAATCGCACGATGAGGAATCAAGAAGGGAAGTACTCCTAACAGCCATGTAGCCTCTCGAATATAAGTATAGATGTATCCGTACCGATCCGCAAGACTCTACTAGACTTTCTCATGACACGTGAGACCTAAGTGAACCTAGTGTACGGATACCATATTGTCACGACCCAAAATTCATAAAGGTCGTGATGGCGCCGGACTCCACTGTTAGACAGGCCAACAATAAATACTTAACTGGGTTCTCATTTTGTTACTTTTGAAATCATATTTTTCCTTCAATTTAAATCATAAAAGATAAAGTTTACAAAAATAAATAATAATATCTTTAAAATTTTCAATACAACACAACCCATAATCCTCCCAAAATTTGGTGTCACAAGTGCATGAGCATTAACTAGGAATGTAAAATAAAATATAACAGTTGTCCGGAATACAAATTGGACAGAAAAAATGTAAGTACTCTCAGGGAGACTCTGTTGGTTGCGGATCATCGCATAGAATGCAGCTCACCTAAGTCCCCGTCATAATCGCGCCTTTGCGCCCACAAGGTCGCTAAACATATGTGTACCTGCACAAAAAATATGCAGCAAGTGTAGCATGAGTACGTAAATCAATGCTTACCCAGTAAGTATCCCGTCTAACCTCGAAGAAGTAGTGATGAGGGGTCGACTCGGACACTTACTATGGGCTATAATTAATATCATGTACAGTAAATAAGTGAATAGATATGAAACCGAGTAAATATATAAATAAACATGTGTAAAATACGTGGCATAATTCCCCTCCTTAGAATTTTACTCGAGCTCTCAACTAGCAAGTTCCCTCTATAACCGGAGCATATATAGAGATGGTGGATTTCATCAAAGAGGTGGTCATAATTTAAATCAGGGAAAAATCTCAGATACACCGGTTTCTTGACAATATTTCGCACGATTCCATGAGGATAATATATATATAGGAAATGCCGAGGCGTACGGCTCGATCCAATATAAAAGTAAATTGTGCACTGCCGAGGGTCGAACGACGCGAACCATAGATGCATCTATTAACCTGCCGAGGCGAACGACCCGCTCCCATGAGAGTGTGGTACATAAATTCTGTCGAGGCAAACGGCCTGATCCCATAAGAGTGGTAGAAGGAAATACCCCGCTCGCAAATCATACGTGCAACGCAGTCAAATATAAATTTAAGGAGATCTCTCCGCTCGCGGATCATACTTGCGACGCAATCAAATATAATTTAATATTAAAAATCCTATCTCTTTCTTGATTCTTTTCAAAATGAGAAAAATTCAGCTTGTAGCTTTTTAAGAAAATTACAACCCTCGCGAAACATACATGCGATGCGATTACACATAGATTTCTTAAACTATTACAGTATTCCTCAATCCTTTTCGAAATTTCGAAGTTTAAATGAAACCTTTTTAAATCTTAAGTTATTCAATTTCAACTCCTTTCAAAACATTTAATAAGCAAACTCAATATCGCTCCCTCTCGAGGCAAACAATTAAACATAAATCAATAACAATATCAACAAGGCATGATGTGAGCCTAAAACTACCCGGACATAGGCATAGCTAGTAGCTACGCACAGACTCTCGCCACCTCGTGCGTACGTAGTCCCCACAAATAGAAGCACGCAATAATTTAGTTCACCTATGGGGTTAATTCTCTCTTACAAGGTTAGAAATGAGACTTACCTCGCTTCGAAATTTCATAACCGGCTCCAAAGCCTTTCTAACATCTCAAAACGACGCCCGCCACTCCAAAACTAGTCAAATAAGTTGCAACCTAATCAAAATATGCTCTAATACTCATAATCAATCAATTTATAACAATTTCTAACTCCGCTCGAAAAATCGATAAAGCAACCCTCGGGCCCACGTGCCCGGTTTTCGAAAATTTTCGAAGATAAACTTTACCCATAACCTCACGAACTCAAATATATAGTTCATTTCCAATTCCATGCCCAAAATTATGGTCGAAATCCACAAATACCAAATTCTAGGTTTTCCTCTTAAAATCCCAAATTTTTATAAATTTTCATGTTGAAATCCATAAAACATCCAAGTATTTAACTTGGGATAGGTTGGAATCACTTACCTTGACATAGATGATGAAAATTTCCCTTCCAAGAGCTCTATAAATCGCTCAACCAAATGAAAAATGGAGGAAAAATGGCCAAACCCCGTCTTTAAAATAATCTGCCCAGGTCAGGCCCTTCTTCGCGTTCGCAACCTCCGTCTCGTTTTCGCGAAAGCCAAAAACCCAATTGCCTCAAATTCCTCTTTGCGTTCGCGGTACCACACCCGCATTCGCGAAGGCTAAGCACTTCCAGGCCCAACTCCCTTCCTTCTTCGTGTTCGCGACAACTGCGTCGCGTTCGCGAAAGCTTGACTAGTTCTTGCCTAGCGTTCGCGTTCACGAAGGCCAACGACCTCAGACCCATCTTCTCCTTTCTTCTTCGCGTTCACGTCGCCTTGGCCACATTCGCGAAGGCTTGCCCAGCTCCTGCCTCACGTTCGCGTCCACTGCTCCACGTTCGCGAAGGCCAAATCTAGCACCCCAAAAAATTCTTCTTCGCGAACGCAGGACTTCCTTCGCGTTCGCGATGAAGAAAATCATATACCAGCAATAGTAGTCCAAAACAACCCGAAATGATCTGAAACACACCCGAGACCCCCGGGACCCCGTCCAATTATACGAACCAGTCCCATAACATAACACAAACTTACTTGAGACCTCAAATCACATCAAACAATATCAAAATCATGAATCGCACTCCAATTCAAATTTAATGAACTTTGAAACTTCAACTTCTACAATCGATGTCGAAACCTATCAAATCATGTCCGATTGTCCTCAAATTTTAAACACAAGTCATATTTGACATTACGGATCTACTCCAACTTCCAGAATCAAAATCCGACCCTGATATCTAAAAGTTCACTTCCTGTCAAACTTCTAAAAAACCTTCAAATTTCTAACTTTCGCCAAATGGCCCCAAAATGACCTCCGGACCTCCGAATTTACTTTTGGACACGCTCCCAACACCAGAATCACTATACAGAGCTATTCTCAGGCTTGGAATCCCAAACGGATATTGATAACATTGAAATGCACTTCAACTCAAATTTAAGAAATCATTCTAAAAATGCCAACTTCCATAATAGGTGCCGAAACGTTCCCGAGTCATCCAAAATTCGACCCGTACATACGCCCAAGTCCGAAATCATCATATGAACCTGTTGAAATCTTCAAATCTCGATTCCGAGATCGTTTACTCAAAAATCCAACCTTAGTCAATTCTTCCAATTTAAAGCTTCTGAAATGAGAGTTTTCTTTTCAAATCAACCCTGAACTTTCGAAATTCAATTCTGACCACGCGTACAAGTCATAATACCCGAAGTGAAGCTACCCATGATCTCAAATCACCGATCAATACACTAGAGCTCAAAACGACCGATCGGATCGTTGCACTACTCTTTGTATTTGTTTAGATTTGCACATCAATATTCACATAAATATAAATATTTATTACGTGTAAGCTTACTATTCGGTTTTCCAGTTTATATGGAACTTAGATTTATTGCATGAATTAGAAAAAGAACAAGCCAAATATTTCTATAAAAGAAAGTATTTTCCACATAATTATCATAAACGTTTTAGGGAGTATTGCACATAATTTGTGGTATTACTGTAGAAAGAAGCAAAGTTCTCCAACGATATTATTAGTTCTCTTTTTGTCCCTTGAATTAATATTTTAAACTTTAAAGTTAAATCTATAGTATTTGTCACTCTTATTTTTGTAGGACTTTTCACCATTTCAATTGAAAAAAGGAATTTTATTACATTCTAAAAACAAGTTTACCTGGGATTAGAGATTGCACATCTAATCCAATTCATCATTGCATAACTAAATGGTTCCGATCAAGTTCTAATTGGAATAAGATGGACTTTAGGTTAGAATCCTTAATTTTATTGGAAGTACTTGAGCAAATGTAATTGCTTTAGATTTAACCATCGTTGGAACTTCTATCCCCATAGAAGCAAAAGAGAAGTTAGAACGTTGATCCTTTCAAACAAATATGTAATTATGGGAGAATGAGAGATTTATATAGCTATTGCGAAGTCAATATGAGATTATTCCTCACAAGGATGACGAGTTATATTTGAAAAAGAGATAGTTAAATAGCGGTAGAGAAAAAATAAATGCTTTATAGTATAACTCTAGTAATTAGTATTTGGAAGTCTAGAGCAAGGACACCAATTATCTAATTTAGTTATTCATTTTGGAAGGTTCAAGCAATATTTAACTATTTTTTATTTATGGACTTGATGAATACATGCAATTAAGAACTTATATTCTTAAAATATATTTTATAACAATTGATAAGAGATATACGTGCAACGCACGTACATAGAAACTAGTTATATTAAAAGCACGAAACCTCTTAGCGAAATGTCATTCGCCTATTTTACCCTTTAAAAATAGATTTCGCATGGGATAAAATATTTATTTATTTTTTTTTCTAATATTTAGACATAGCCATCTAATTATTTTTCTAATATTTAAGATTTTGAAATCAACTAAATTTTATATATTAAATTCTTTCTTATTAAACTAAGAGCACGTAATATAACATATTTTGTTTCCTTCGTCAAGGGACTTCCACTATTGAAATTTCCTTTTGGACCTTTTTTTTCTCCCTCAATTCTATTCTTTTATGGTGTATTTATATAAATTTATTTTCATTCGTTTACTTTTTGTTTGAGTATTTTTTAAAATCCATAATCAAGATTAGTTGCATCTAATTCAGTTTCACATGTCTTCGGTATCATTCTTTATTCGTCCTATTTTAATCTTACATGAGAGGATAAAATGCCGGACAACATTAGTTTTGAGGTAAAGAATTTATGCTAGTTTTGAGGTAAAGAATCTATGTATGTTCTGCCAATAAAAGTTCAAACATATTTTATTATTTTAGATATAATATTTATTTTTTCTTTCAAATATTATTCTTGCAGTTTTTGACATCCAATATAAAGAGAGCATGTTATATATTTAAATTTCTTTTTATTTGAAAAGTTTTTTTTAATTCCTAAAGTTTCGTAAGATTGGGAAATAATAGGAGGATACTACTTTTCTAGATAAACGAATAATGAAATTTTAGCAAACATGAGCAATCTTCCTAAATATTATTGCCTGAATTTTCTAGAAAATGGAAGGAGATGACAATTTAAATAGTTAAACAATTAGTTATGGTGTTTGGATTTCAAAATAATTAATCATTAAGTTTCTGAAATTTAAAAAATGATAATTCCTTTAGCCAAAGCAAAGAAGTTCCTTCTTACCCAAAAATCATAAAAAATTTACGGCTACAATATTCTCCTAATTGTCTCACACGAAATGAATGTCTGAATCACCATTCTTTATTCCAATTAAGCAACAAAGACAATCAACAACTATGAGTTTCTAATTTCATGACAAAATAATTTATTATACCAGAGAGATACAAAAGAATGTTGTACACTTAACTTAATATGATTAACATTTGTTATTCATTAATATAGGGTACAAAAAATGAATATGACAAAAAAATATTCATTAATATATGGTACACGCGCAACGCGCGTACCCTAAGACTAGTATGATAAAATAATATATGAACTGAATCTTTCGATCTTAGGAAGTTACGTTTGATGTCTTAATGCAGTGGATAATATGAAGTTCATAACAAAGATGAGTTTTTGGGTTCTATATTTACTTAGAACGATAAGGCTCTTGCAATATCACCTCTTTGACTCTTTCGATGGATATACAAATTGCAGAATACTCTAAAGAAGTGAAGTTGTTAATACTTCATTTTTTCTCAAACTTGGAAGATAATCTTTGAAAATATGAGTTTTTGGGGTTCTATATTCAGTCAAACCTATCGCATAAAGATTGTTTTCCTTGTCTATCCTCATAAATAACAAAGAGTAAAATTTTATTTTCCTTTATGTGTATTTATAAGAAAGTAAAGATATTAAGATGTAACAATAATAAGTTACGTTTCGTTTCAAAAAGATTAAAAGTGTTATAAAATAAATACTATAAAGTAGATAAACTGAAGATAAGTATACAGAGAAACTGATATATTATTCAACTTCAAATTCATATACATAATGAACTGAAAACTCCTCTATTTATAGAAGAAAGGAAGCAACTGCGAGGCTTTTTAGGAATCAATTGCAAGGCTTTTCTTTAGCTGTTTGTAAGTTGTCTGTATTAGCTGCTTGCAACCTGCCTGTTTAATAAGAAACTGTTGCAAATTATTTCATTGAGCTGCTTGCAACCTGCCTGCATCAGCTGCTTGTAGATAAACTTCAACATAGTACTAAATGGATAATCTTCTTCAGGAAGATTATCTATAGCGGAGTAATAAATGAACATCCACAATATAATTATTTTCATAACACTCCCCCTTGGATGTTCATTAAAAGATAATGTGCCTCATTAAAACCTTTCTAGGAAAAAACCTTGTGGAAAAAAATCCTAGTGAAGGAAAAAGAATACACATATTTAGTAATACGCATTGCTATCTGTCTCATTAAAAACCTTATAAGAAAAATCCAGTGAAAAAATCTTAATAAGGAAAAAAGAGTACATCGCGTATTTTACTCCCCCTCATAAAAACCATGTTTCAAATATTTAAGTCTCTGCATTCCAATATTGTATACCATATTCTCAAAAGTTGAAGTTGGTAAAGATTTAGTGAATAAATCTGCCGAATTGTCACTTGAACGGATTTGTTGCACATCAATGTCATAATTTTTCTGAAGATCGTGTGTAGAATAATTTTGGTAAAATGTGATTCGTTCTATCTCCTTTTATAAATCCTCCGTTCAATTGGGCTATGCATGCATCATTGTCTTCGTATAAAATTGTGGGTCTTTTCTCACATTCCAAACCATATTTTTCTCGAATGAAATGAATCACTGATCTCAACCATACACATTCCATACTTGCTTCGTGAATAACTATTATCTCGGCATGATTTAAAGAAGTAGCAACAATAGATTGATTTGTGGAGCGCCGTAATATGATAGTACCTCCACATGTAAACACGTACCCAGTTTGAGATCGAGCTTTATGGGGATCAGATAAATGACATGCATTTGTATAACCAACAAGATCTGCACTACCTTTGTTAGGATAAAACAAATCCATATCAAGAGTTCCCTTTAAATATCGCAATATATGCTTAATCCCATTTTAATGTCTCAGTATAGGAGAAGAGTTATATCTTGCTAGTAAATTAACAGAAAATGCTATGTCAGGCCTTGTAACATTAGCAAGATACATAAGTGCACAAATTGTACTAAGATAGAGTGTTTCAGGACCAAGGAGTTCCTCATCCTCTTTTGGAGGTCGGAACGGGTCCTTATTCACTTCAAGTGATCAAACAATCATTGGTGTACTCAATGGGTGCGCTTTGTCCATGTAAAAGCGTTTTAAGACCCTTTATGTATAGGCAGATTGATGGATAAAGATCATGTCTGCTAAATGTTGAATTTACAGACCAAGACAAAGTTTTGTCTTTCCAAGATCTTTCATCTCAAATTCTTTCTTAATATATTCAATTGCCTTTTGGATATCTTCTGGAGTTCCAACAAGATTTATGTCACCAATATAAACAACAAATATAACAAATTTTGATGCCATAAAATATATGAACAAATAACATCATTTATGTAACCTTCTTTCAACAAATATTACTAAGGCGATTATATCACATGCGCCCAGATTGCTTTAAACCGTACAAAGATCTTTGTAATCTAATTGAATATATTTTTCGAAATTTTGAATTTGCTTCAGGCATTTTAAATCCTTAAGGGATCTTCATATAGAATTAATCAAATGAGTCATATTTAAATGGCATGACATCTTCAGGTGTCTGGACTACAGGTTCGATCCTCACAATCTTTTACAATATTGTGCACTATATTGTATCAAATATATCGTCGACGATCATTTCGTATCAGTTTGCAAGCGACATAACTTGTTGAGATCTCATCACTTTCTTTATTTTCAGGTACCTGAACTTCTTCCGGAGTTTCATGAAATGTTATGTCGTGGGCTCTTCCATAGCTTATTTCCTTCTTATTATGATCATTTTTATCATTTGCTCCTATTCTTTCAAGGATTGTTACCTTTGGAACCGATTGGTCTACCACGCTTCATGCGTACAGTGAATTTTATCCTTCATGGACTTTAATTTTAATAGGAGCATTTGCAGCTGAAATATGATATTTAATTTTGGATCAGCAAATGCTTCTGGCAGTTAACTTGAATTATCTTCTAAGCAAGGATCATTTTAATGATAATTCGATTCATATAGCATATTTTCCAACTGTTTTATTCCATTCCCCAAATGTTAGAAAAACTAACATATATCCCAAACCTTCTTTGGAAAATATATCTTTGTGTATTGTGGTGGAGAAATTAATTATATACCACACATCAAAAGTTATTAGATAGTAAAAATATTTGATTTTCGATCCTAAACCAATTGTGAGGGGATGACTTATCATATTTTGCTGGTCTGATGCATACAAGTGCTGTTGTATGCAATTTAGAAAATCTTAGACCAACACATGATGCTTTGTTCTCATAAGCAATAGTTTAGCCATTAATATGAGGTATTCAATGCTAAACTAGCTTGGATATAAACCAGCATCATCAAAATGAATTATCTTGATTTCATAATCTGAAAATTATGCTCTTAACTGAGAAAGACAATTTCAAATGTCAAACTGCAGGTTGACAATAAACATACATGTAACCATCTTATATATGCATCTATAAGTGGTTCACATGATAGGTGAATGGGCTCATATTCACCTTTTATATATTTTAGAATTCGGGGATTTTAGTCCCAACTTTAGTTGGTATAATCAAGTTATTATGAGAATAAGCAACACAAGAGAATTCTTGAAGAATCTTTTAGTTCTTCAGTATATGCTTATCTGAATTCTCAAATAGCTCATTTAAAAATGGCAAATGAAAACTTAAAGTTTATCATGGCATGTGCTATCTCTAAGTAAACTTTTGGTTTACTATGGCATAAACTTTTGCATCAATAAACTTCTGATTTACTATGGCTACTTTTATATCAGTAAATTTTTGATTTATTGTGGCTGCTTTTGCATTAGTAAACTTCTGGTATACTGTGATACATGATATAGTACAAATTTGAAGAATAAGGCGGGTAACTTCTCACTTACATGTTTACCCCATATGATTGTGGAAACATGAAGATTTTCAATCTTTCAATCATTTGTAGTCTCAATATGATAGCCATTTGTATCAGTAAACTTCGGGTTTACTACATCATATATTTTGACCACAATCATATAATAAGAATGACATATTTGTATATAAGTTCTCCGAGAGCCTTCGTTTATTATCCACAATCTAATATTTATCGGACACTACTGGTGTCATGTATCTTCTAGACAAACATCTAGCTCTTCAAGAGTTGTTGATACATTTTGTACTATCAAATATTGTTGAGACACTTTTGGTATCATGAGAGAAAATCATAATCAAATTAGCAATATAAAGACAATTCTAAATTTATAAATGCAAGAAATCAAGAATTTTAATATTTTTACCACCAACTTTGTGTCTTCTTTAGGGAGAAACGCCATTAACAAATAAATATTTTATATCAAAGCGGCAACCACATAGTCATTACATCCTTCAGGGAAATATACACGAGTTGTTATTTTCTTCGGGGTAGTTAATAACAACTAACCATAATATATCAATGTGGTTGTAGTAGAAAGCATTCTACAAGAATAATTTTGCCTTAGAATGATACTTAATAAAATTATCCAAGATGTTTTACGTACAACGAATATGTGCGACAATGATCTTTATGCCACAAAAATAATATTTATATCATCTGTTATTCTAGCTCTTCCGGAGGTGAGTTATGGTATTTCTTCATTCACTATAGGGAATGAAAACGTGCTTCAAAAATAAATTTAAATAGCTCATTATTTTATTTACGTACAGAAAGACACAGTTTCATAATATTTTCCTGCTTCGGGAAAAAATTTCAATTGCGTTACTTCTTCAGGAGCAAATTGAAATACGAAAAATTGAGTATATATTCTCTCAATCATATTACCTCTTCTAGAGGTGAATTGTAATATATTTACATCAAGAGCACGTCCATATTTATGACTTTATTAATATTATCACATTCACTTCAGGGAATGGATTAATATTTATCAGAAATTCTCATCCTTCAGGAAATCAAATATAATTATCTAAACGCGCATTAATCACATCAATTGTGATGCTTCAACATCTTTTAAAATATTTACTACTTAAGAAGCAAATCGATGTGTGCATGTAATATAGAGAATATTTCTCTAGCTTATCTTTAATTGTAACCATAAAAAGCCTAAATTATCACTTCTGGTGGTCATAGGCATATACCACTTCTGGTGGTTAACAAAATTTAGTTAAAATGAGATATACGAAATATAACCACTTCTGGTAGTTGTATATTTCTTGCAAACTCTGCTGGAGTTTAAGTGGATCTAACAATGTTATCCACTTTGTAATCTTTTATTAAGATAATTAGGATGGAAACAAATACCAAAATAGGTACTATATACGTAACATATAACCAAGCAAGCGATGATAATGATATTAAAATATAAGCAAAATGTTCAAATTAAATTATGCAAATTTGGCCACACCAGATGTAAGTGATATATCTATATCACTACTGCCAAGAAGAAAAACTCATCACCTCAAGGATATAATCTGCCTTAGGATGCTCGTTATGAACAGGATCTAACCACGGACATAAGAGTATCGCCTTACATCGGAGACAAACACTGAAATAGAAATTAAATTCGAAGTAAGTGCTCAAAATGACAGAGTCTCGTGCTGATAACGTGTTATAAAATAAATATTATAAAGTAGATAAACTGAAGACAAGTATAGAGAGAAACTGATGTATTATTTAACTTCCAATTCATATACACAATGAACTGAAAATTCCTCTATTTATAGAAGAAAGGAAGCAGCTGCAAGACTTTTTAGGAAGCAACTGCAAGGCTTTTCTTTAGCTGCTTGTAAGCTGTCTGCATGAGGTGCTTGCAACCTCCCTGTTTAATAAGAAGTTGCTGCAAATCATTTCATTGAGCTGCTTGCAACCTGTCTGCATCAGCTGCTTGTAGATAAACTTCAACAGAGTACTTAATGGATAATCTTCTTTATCTATAGCGGAGTAATAAATGAACATCCATAATATAATTATTTTTATAACAAAAAGTATAATATTAAAAGATAAAATAAAGTTTGTAAATAAGAAAGGCGACTTTAGGGCGCAAATACCCTTCCATAAAAACAATAAAAGAAATTAGAAAAAGCTTCGAATTGAAATCTACTCTATCTTTTTTTGTCCCTTTTTATTTTCTTCCTTTCCGAATTTGCTTAAAAGAAACACCTTTTAAAAACCCTCGGAGTACAATTTACCAAAAGAACGACAATTTCCCGCCTAAATTTCGCACCAAAAGTCACTGATTCTCCCGAAGTTTCTAGAACCATCCGTATTACCCAGAGGAAAAAATCACCGATTTGCTATCTGCTCGGCGACAATGGGAGATGTGAAGAAATGGAGCGTGACGTACACGAAGCATCTCAAGCAGAAGCGAAAAGTTTATCACGATGGCTTCTTAGAGCTTCAATCTTCAAGCCACAAGGTATATTTTCATATATCTATACTTAGGTATTCCATTTTCTCCATTTGTTAGTTTATACAGCTCGAAATGTCACGTTTCAAGTAATTTGGAAGGAAAAAAAACGTAAATTAGTTTAGTTGTTAATCAGTGAATGCGAGTAGCACTGTGCTTACTGCTTTTTTCTGACTGAGTCTGGGTTTAGTATACATTCATACATACACATATCATATATATGTATGTGTGTATATCTGTGCAGAGTCAAATCCAAGATTTAAGATTGATCAGTTCAACATTTAAGGTTTTTAGTGTTGAGCCCATTATATTTTCAAAATTATGTGTTTAGACATTAGATATAGTATTTGTTGCATTTTAGTGAAGTTCTACATATAACTTTATGTTCATTGTCAAAAGTTATTATGTGCAATGAGAGAGATTTCATTGAAGAGCTAAAATTATGTGCAATTTCAATTCCATATACTGTTTTATGCACGTTTAATTCAAATTGATTTCTACTCTTAAGGTAGAAGGCTTGCAGTCAAGCAAACTCATGTTAGCTTGTGCAATTTTATCTAGAGATTTATGGGTCAATCTTCAAAGACATTAGCCGCTTGAATTATATATATATATATATATATATATATATATATATATATATATAAAACTTTTATGAGCTACTTGTAAATAAAACCTCAGTAAGACAATGCCAGCCTCTCTAGCAAGGCAGATCCAATAAGCAGTGGGTCCACAATCGTTATAGAGCATGTCCTGTATCAGCTGCCAGAGTTCTATTAGTGCTGCTATCAAGGAGTCCACTGATACACAAACAGATATGTTTGGAAGGGGGTCTGCGGACTAGTCTTGGCTCTTGAATAGAAAGGGCTTTCACGTTCTGCTGTGAATACATCCTCAAGAAATTATGTATAACATCAAAATGTTCTGGTTCTTTACAGGCCATGCTCTATGATGATTGTGAGAAGCTGTTAGGCATTAAGATTTTGAAGAATGACGATGATGTCAAAACAGGCGAAACACTGCCATTTGATTCTTACCTTGTTGATATTGGTGATCCTCACGGCGATTACAACCCTATACCCAAATTAAATACTAAACTGATGGATAAGAAAGTTCCGGTGGAATCTGGGCTACTGCATTCTGGGAAAAGCTCAGCTGCTGTTGGTATCACTCAACTTTCTTTCTTTTGTTCTTGGCAGTTGTTTATAATTTGATGTTGTTCTTCCTTTTTGTAGTTTGCACATGGTTATTATTTTTGCAACACTTTCTTCTTTTGTTTTCAGATAATAGGAAATCTAATCTGGGGAAAAGGAAAGCAACACCAAGTAATCTAAGCCCATCACAAAAGATTATTAGAGGTCCGTCAGATGATTCCTGTCCTGCTTTATCCGTGAAGTACAGTAATGGATTATTTTTTCTTGCTTTTATAGAGGTTCTGACATTATGGAATTCACCGCATGAATTCATGAGGGACAGTACAAAGATATGATGTCCATTGATTGAGTCTCTGATTGTGAGATTATGGTCCTTATGGGTCTAATATGAGTCTGAAAGTTCAAGCGAACCTTTAGTAACCTAATTTGTGTCTTTTGTCTGTTACTGTTCCGAGAGTGAAGTATATCAGGAACAAATTTCAACTTGCAGAGTTCAAGAAAAGTGAAGCTAGCAAATATGGTTCTTCTCCAGGTTCTCTTGATACAACAAAGTCAAGCACAGAAGGTAGATAAGTACTTTTTGCAGCAACTGTGCTAAATATTACTTTTGTGCATTTTATGGTAAATAATTTTCTTGTTTCAAGTTTAGAAGCTTCGATATTTTTACTGCCTCTAGTCTAAATTTAATAGATCTAATTTTTCTTTTGGTTCATCCAATTTCCTGAACTGAACTGCTGAACGCTTTCAAAGCGTTTCTCCAGTATTTCTCTCGGTACACCCACTGCCTGTGGAAGTAAGAGGACATTTGGAGCTATAAAGGCAAACAAGAAAATCACTTTAGAGTGGTTCTTTTGTTCACTTTATAATCTTATGGTCACTCTTTCAGAAAGGGGCTGCATCCCTCCCATTTCATTTTTCAAACCATTGCATAGCTGGATGTTTCTTTATGTGCCCGCACACAATCAGTCTTCATAGGGACACATTCTTTTGTAAAGAGATGAGCTTGTTCATCTTTTCATTAGGTAATGAAGAGGTCGGATTCTATGTTCCTCTCCTTCATGTGTTCACCTTTTGGGTTTTGAGATACAGGGATGTCAGTGAGACTCCTCTCTCCCCCCTCATCCCTCCCACCTCTAGATGAATATTTAAGAAATTGCATTAAAGTAATCCAATTCCAACCTTGAGGTGTTTTATTTGAGGTGTAACATATTCTTAACAAAAGTCCGTTCTCCTATCTGAACTATAAACTGGACAGATCTCTATCTACAAATTACTATTAAAAACATTCATCTTCTTCTCTTAGTTAAATAAACCGGCTAAATAGAGATGATAATACAAGTGCTGCTGGCTATCATGTTTCCACTACTGGATTTGAAAAATCAGTTCTCCTAGACTGCATTTCCTCTCCTTTTTCTGTATTTTCCGAGAATGAGTTTCTATTTTGATTGTTAATTCAGAATGGCAGGTATTGTACACCACACAAATAACTCAAAAGGCAAAGAAGTTCCATGATGGGTATTTGCGACTTGTGATGTCTGGCTCACATGGCAAGCAGGTTGCTTTCTGCAATTATTTCTTGTCTAACTTGCATGATGAACACCTTCACTGTTCAGAATCATCTTGTCATTAACAGCTGTGTGCTTGGACCTTCTCAAAGTATGATGTTGGCACTTCTTTTTGTCTAATTTAAAATCTGTGTTAGAACTATATTACCAACACTGTGCTCCCCCTCCCCAGGCCAAATCAAAAAGCTTGCTGTTGCTTGCGTATGAGAGAAATAACCTGTTGAAGCCAATGTAGTTCCTCTATACAGTCTTGCTAATGCAAGAGTCAATGCTGTATTCTGAAAATTTGAGAACTTACTAGCTTACACGTATTGATATTTGATAGCAACACTGGATATTGTCTCCGCATCTCTGGAGAGTTTCAACTTTGAAGGTGAATATGACCTCACGCTTCATACTTCTGGTCAAGGCATGAATTAGAAGAAAAACATTTTTGATCTTTAACGAAAATCTATTACTCCTATCTGTTCACTTTTGAACTTCCAAATGAGTAGGCATGTCAAGAGCCAAGAAGGTATTGCCAGGGAATTAGATGTGGAGCAAAAGGAAGGGGGAGTGAAAAAGAGAAGAATAATATATGTTAGAGCCGGCTGTTATAGGGAGGTTACAAAGAAGACAAGTATAAAATATGAAGGATAGTGAACAAGCAGTAGAGCATCTCCTTTATATTTTCATGTTCTTTTGTCCCAAAGTCCCACACGTTAATCTCACAACTCTCAGACCTGAAGCCAGGCCTAAGTAAGTTGCTTTCAGCAGCTTGGATGCATCTAGTTCTTAAGATTGAAACATCATACTAGCATATCTGAACGGTAGCTGAAAAACTTTTGTGAAGAACGGTGTGTTTCTTGTTTTTTTTCTTTCTAAAGCATAGTTATGTTCAATATTATGTCCTTATATTGCTGACTTCTCGTTTGAATAAAAATATTTGCTGATTGTTTCCAGATCATGCTGTATGATGCAACCAGGAGACTCCTAGATAGTAGGTTTCTGAAAAAGAATGAAAGTATCATGTCTGGCCAATCGGTAACATTTGATGGTCACTTAGTGGAGATAGGAGAATCTGAGGAAGATCAAAAGCCTCCAAAGGACCTTAGAGCTCAAGGAAAGCATATCACAGGACTTGGAAAAAGAGAACCAGTACACGGGGATGTCGGTGTCCATAACAAGTTTCCGGCTGGTAGGTCTGTCTTTGTCTAAATAAAATTCAGTTAGGTAAAGATCGTATTATAGTATTTGATGCTTGTATAGGAAGTCTTCTTTATAATAGATTATTCTTTTTTGTTTAATGACTATCTTATTTGTCACATCCTATTATCTTGGACTTACAATTGAAGAAGGGCTTGTTTGGTTGGGCCTTAAAGTTTCACATAATAATGCGATGTTTGGTTTGCAATGTTAAACTTTGGTGTAATCTTTGCTTCCCTAGTGAAATGCTTGGTTTTCAGTACAAAACATATGTAACATGTTTTTCTGCAATTAAACTCTGCATTACTAATATTAGCATTAACTTTGTGGGAATGTTTGCATTATTTATGTGGGATAAAACATGGAATACGAATCTGTTCTTAGCAGTAGCTGGATAAGAGCATCTAATGATAAAAATGCCATTAAAATAGGTAATTCCTGCATAACAATGTGATGAGCTGTTCCACGCTGGAAGCGTTCACTGTTCCCATCTCCAAAACTAAGTGACTGTTGGCAGAAATGGCCAAGCCTCTTCCATCTCTTCTTCTTCCTAAATTTCCACCACACCCATCAAGAGCCAAGCTCCCCGCGACCAAACCCCAGTAAATTTCTCCGGCAACCGAGCCCTCACGCGCCCCCACGCGCTTGACTTTCCGGCGAGTCTCAGCCACGCCCCGGCGCGTGTGGCCTTTTCCAGCGACTTTTCAATTTTTTTTCCTTCAGACAACCTCTTCGCGAGGCATTTTCGAGCCATCCCGTGCCAGTTTTACCAAATTCCGACGACTTTTTCTTTTTCCGGCCTTTAAACCCCAGTTCTTTTTCTCTTTCAGATAGCAATACGAGGAAACATTCCTCCCTTCTGTCTCCACCCACTGTGAATACTGTTATTCCAACAATTGAGGTTTTTCCGGCCAGCTTTTCCGGGCCAGCTGCATTTAGAATATGATGGATTGTACAGAGAGAAGCTCTTTTTTCTCTCTGGAATCCAGAAAACTGGAAAACATGTTGTTTATGAAAGTTGTCTCTTGGCCATCCCTAGAACTTGGAGGAAGATGCCATCGAAAGCTCGACGTAGGACAAGAGCCGCACTTCACACTGTCCGAGGAGCACTCTCAGACGCAAGGGTTTCTTGGAATCTAGTCTCATTGGGTCTTTCTCCAAATGGGTTGGTTCTCCGGAGGCTGTTAGAAACTGGGCAGCAGAGGCATGGAACGTCAAGGACGGGCTGAAAATATCGCAATTGGGGGACACTCAATATCTCTTTCGTTTTGTTGACAAGTCTCAAGCTTCAGAAATTCTTGTCAGAGGAAACAGGTGGTTCGATGGGAACTTTTTAAATCTAGACAGATGGGTGGAGCATGATGGGTGTCTTGACCCTCGCTTCACTGGCGAAACATTGGTGGTCAACATGGTGGGTCTCCCGGTGCATCTTTGGTGTCTTGACCTATTCAAGAAGATAGGGGAAATCTGTGGGGGTTTTATTGATGTCACTTGCAGTTTACACGATCTCTCGCGAGTGAGGATTGTGGTGAGGAAAGGGGGCAGAATCCCTGTCTCCACTGTGGTGGAAGATGGCTACTTGAGTTATAGGGTTTGGCCGAGCCCTGAATTTCGCCCTATCTTTATGCTCTGTGATAGCGACGGAAGAAAAAGGAAGGTCAAACAGAAGAGAAGGGAGGGGAAATCAGTCTCTGAGGGGAGGGGAGGGTTCACCGGATCACTGGATTAAGCCGGAATCAGACGTTAGATCGAGAAGAGACGGGAGGTTTGAAATTGGGGGAGGAAGACAAAATTATAATAGGAGAAGACGTGAATGGGTCAGTGATGCGGGCTGGAAAGGCAAAATGGGACGGTCCTCTTCTACTTAACATAGGGCCGGGCATGTTTTCAGCAAGTATAGGCGTGGGCCTCCTCACATGGGCCCAACAACTTTCCCCAATTCCATTAGAATTGATCCTAAGGGGCCTAGTTTATTTCAAGCTGCGCATGATAAGGTTTCTAAGCATATTGGAACAATGGTTCCTCCTTCCTCTGGCCATGGTGCTTCACACAGTGACACTCCTTCACCGAGCTCTAGTGACATGTGCCCCTCTACGATGGCCGCCGCTGCAGGGACAGAACCGGCAAAGGATGGTGCTATTAATCCACACCCCTCACCTCTGTTGGGCCCGGTTCCATCAACCACTCAACTGCTCCTGGGCTTAGTTGTGCTGAGGACACACACAAAGTTTCTTCTTTTTTTGGGGAGATTGGTGAGCATGTCCCAATTAATGTTAGTGTCGGACCAGTATCTTCAGTTAATATGCCACCAAGGGTTCCATGCTCTCTTCCGCCATGCTACCCTACTGATGGTTCTGGACATTCCTATAGCAGCGGGGTGTTATTTTAAGAGGTTGTTGACCCCCAAGGAAATGGTGAGACCCTTTCGAAGGTTAAAACTCCTAGTGCTAGCAATGCTATGGTCTTGTATTCCTCTGGTAGTAGCAAGGAAATGGCACATACAGAAGAAGCCTGCCCAATTTCGTCAAGGACCGGAGGAGGGGATATGTCTTTTTGGATGGAGGACAAACTTTTAAACTTTGGGAAGTTTCTAGGTGTATCTGTTGCAAGGAAGGAAGATAGGGTGTTAGAACTGTTGAGGGAGATTAAGCAACAATCTCTTTACGATGGTGCAGGGAGGGAGTTGGGTAAAGGTGTTAAGCAAAATAACTTAGGGGATGTAGTGGTGTATCAGAGAAGGGGGCGAGTGTGTGACAAAGAGAAAGGGACCTCGGCTAGGGGAGGTGGGGAAATAAGGGCTATTGTCGCTTATGTAAGTTAAGATCCTTTCATGGAATGTGAGGGGGATGAATGACCCAAACAAAAGGGCCATCATCAAAGTGGGAGTTAGGGAGTGGGGTGCCAACCTAGTTTGTTTTCAGGAGGACCAAAATGGAAGTTTTGTCGGATGCGATCGTGAGAAATGTCTGGGGAGGTAGTTGGGTGAAATATGACTGGGTCCCAGCAGCGGGAAGTGCGGGGGGCATCCTACTTATGTGGGATGATAGAAGCTTGGAGGTAAAGGAGATTAGGAAGGGAGTCTTCTCTTTGGCAGCTCTCGTCAAAGATAGAGTGAGTGGGGTAGATTGGGGATTTTGGGGAGTGTATGGGCCGGTAAGGGAAGGGTCCAAGGTGTCTTTCTGGGAGGAACTGGCCAATATTATGGGGGAATGTGACATTCTATGAGTTCTAAGGGGAGACTTTAACACTATTAGATTCCCGGAGTAGAGATTAGGGTGTAGTGTGTTTTCGAGGGTCATGGAGTAGTTTTCTGACTTCATCAATGATCACCTTCTCATTGACCTTCCTCTGTCAGGGGAAAGGTTTACTTGGGCCAGGGCGGAGGATTCCAACTCAAGGTCTAGAATTGATAGATTCCTGATATCTCCCTCATGGGATGAGCTGGTGCCGAATGCGCCGCAGATTCCTTTACCTAGGTTGACTTCAGATCATTTGCCTATTTTGCTAGATGGATGCAGAGGAAGGGGGGTGCGTGCTCCCTTCCGATTCGAAAACATGTGGTTGAAGGTGCCAGGATTTGGTGACAAGGTGAAAGAATGGTGGACAAGCTATGGGGTATCAGGGACACCTTCATACCGGCTTTCGAAGAAACTCAAATTGCTCAAGGGAGATATTATTAGGTGGAATAAGGAGGTTTTTGGGAGGGTAGAGGTTAAAATGAGGGAGCTTATGCATGAATTGGGGGATTTAGAAAGAGGGGAAAAAGCGGGGGAGGTAGACGAATCTGAGAAAGAGAGATTGGGGGAGGTTAAGAGGGAAATAGTCGAGTTAGCAATAGCTCAGGAGACTAGTTGGCGGCAAAAATCGAGGGCGCTCTGGCTAAAGGAGGGAGATTCGAATACCAAGTTTTTTCATAGGGTGGCGGTCGCAAATCGAAGGAGAAACTTCATAGAGTCCTTAGTTGTGGATGGGGTGAGGATTGAGGGAGAGGAGGAAGTAAAAGGGGCGATAGTGGGGTTTTATGAGAACTTATATAAAGAAGAAGTTAGTTGGAGGCCGACTTTGGGGGGAATAGAGTTCAACCATATAGGGGAGGGAGACAACGAGTGGCTAGAAAGGGTTTTCGAGGAGAAGGAGGTGCACGAGGCTGTGTCGTTTTGTGCTGGTGATTAGGCCCCCGGGCCTGATGGTTTCTCCTTGGCTTTCTTTCAGCTCTTTTGGGACACCATCAAGGGAGAGTTGATGGAAGCCATTGAATACTTCCATGCGAATGGTGTTTTCGAGAGAAGTATCAATGCTTCATTTATTACTATTGTGCCTAAGAAAGAATGTGCATCTTGTATCAGAGACTACAGGCCTATTAGTCTCGTGGGGAACATTTACAAGATTATTTCTAAAGTGCTTTCCAACAGACTTAAGAAGGTTCTTGACATGACTGTTTCGTCCTCCCAGAATGCGTTTGTGGAAGGTAGGCAGATCCTGGATGCTGCCTTGGTGGCAAATGAACTTGTAGACTCCAGAAGGAAAAATAGAGAACCCGGCTTACTATGCAAGTTAGATCTTGAGAAGGCTTTCGACCATGTCAATTGGGAGTTCCTGGACTTCATTATGATGCAGATGGGGTTTGGGGAAAGATGGAGGGGATGGATAAAGTTCTGCATTTCCTCAGTCAGATTCTCTGTCCTGGTTAATGGTAGCCCGTGTGATTTCTTTGGCAGCTCCAGGGGTCTCAGGCAAGGTGACCCCCTATCCCCCATGTTATTCATTCTAGTGATGGATGCTCTGAGCAAAATGATGGATCGTGCGGTGGGCGGAGGCTTCTTGAGAGGATTCTCAGCTCCGATTGGGGTGCTCAGTGCCCGAAGAGTCTCACATTTGCTTTTTGCGAAAGACACACTGGTTTTCTGTGATGCCGATATGGATCAGTTGACCTACCTGAAGCAGGTCCTGCAATGGTTTCAGTTAGTATCAGGACTCAAAATCAACATCGGCGACGGCAAATGTGAGATTTTCCCGGTAGGTGCGGTTACTAATTTTGATGCCTTGTCTGGTGTTCTCAGATGCAAGGTGGGCTCCCTTCCCACTACTTACCTGGGCCTCCCTTTGGGCGCTTCATATAAGGATACTACGGTTTGGAATCCAGTGATCGAGCGGGTTGAAAAAAGATTAGCAGGGTGGCAGAAACGGTATTTGTCAAAAGGAGGTAAGGAAGTGCTTATCAAAAGCACTTTATCGAGTATGCCAACCTATTACTTATCCCTGTTGCAAGCACCGGTGAGCATCACAGAAAAACTGGAGCGACTTCAAAGGAACTTTCTATGGGATGCGGCGGATGGAACTAGAAAGTTTCATCTAGTGAATTGGCAAATAGTCACTTCCCCAAAGAAGTGGGGTGGACTTGGAGTGAAAGATCTTAGAGTATTTAACAGAGCTTTAATGGGAAAGTGGCTGTGAAGATTCGGGGTAGAAGAGCATGCTCTATGGAGTGAGGTCATAGTAGAAAAGTATGATTCAACGGGAGGGGGTTGGAGGACCAAGACGATCACAACACCTTTCAGGTGTGGCATGTGGAGGAGTATTATGAAGAATTGGGAAGCATTCAGTGACAACATCACTTACAGTGTGGGAGATGGAAGGAGAATCAACTTTTGGAATCATAGGTGGTGTTGAGAGAATTCTTTGAGGGTCTCCTTCCCCCACGTCTTCAGAGTTTCAAACCAGAAGGAACTGATGGTCCAACAGATTCGCAAGGAGCATGAAGGGGGTAGTATGGGACCTCTCATTCAGGAGGAACATGCAAGATTGGGAGATTGCGGAGCTTCAAGTTTTGTTGGCACTGCTATACGGGCAAGACATGCTCCAACCATCCTGCGACTCTTGGAGATGGGGCTTGCGTGGCGATGGTTTGTTCACCGTAAATTACCGTAAAGTCCTTTTACCAGAGTAAGTTGGTGAGAGAGGAGACCACTTTTCCATACTCCTCGATCTGGATTCCTAGGGCGCCCACGAAGGTGTGCTTTTTTGCATGGCTAGCGGCAAGTGGAGTGATCTTGACTGCTGAAAATCTCCGAAAGAGGGGAATTACACTTGTTAGTTGGTGCTACATGTGTAAAAGCTCAGGAGAAGAAGTTGATCACCTTATGTTGCATTGCCCTGTGTCCTCTGCTTTGTGGAGGGCAATCCTGAATCTCTTTGGTGTTCAGTGGGTGATGCCAAGCACTGTAAAGGAAATGTTATATAGTTGGGGCGGTTTTCGTAGAAAAAGAAAATAAAAGGCGTGGAAATTCGCTCCGTTAACTCTCATGTGGGTAGTATGGGGGGAGAGAAATAGGAGAACTTTTGAGGAGATTGAGTCTCCTTTTTCACATCTTAAGAATAGTCTTTTATCGTTGATCGCTTTTTGGTGCACTCACTTAGCCCCTACTTGTATAGAAGATTGAGCGTCTTTTGTAGAGAATCATGTTCTGATGTAAATTCTCTACGTCTTTGGTATACTTTGTGTACACGGGAGTTCTCTCCCTTTTGATTAATACAATTTACCTTATAAAAAAAACAATCCCTATAAATATTACTATCATATGACAATAGCTACAGTATCATTCTCTGTATAACAATTCTTATATTATTATTCACTGCATTACTACTCCAGGATCAAACAACCCTAAAGGTTTTGCAATTTGGTAACAATCCTAATTTCATTTGTGACATACGTATACCTTTGTCTTAGTACATCAAAACAGGAATTGTCAGTCATTGTTCTAAGCTCATATCTCGGTCTCATGTTCTATTTCTCTTACACTCCTTTGCTTTTGTTAATGGGCTTACCCTTTGTCATTAAATTGAATTTTCAGAAATTCTTTGTGGGACAGAAGCTGTTAAGGAGTACTTTGTAAAATGCTGTATGTTGCTTTGTCAGATGGTGTAGGGTAGTGGCATCCTTAAACCTAAAAGATTTTGATTCATCAAGTTGAACCTAACTACTCTTAAAATCAGAAGCTTTTCATGCGAATCTAATTATTTCAAGTGACCTTTCAAGTTAAAAAACACGTGTAAATGGTAGGAAAGCTGTGAGGATTCTTCTACACTGACAAGTTCGGGGAACCTTTTTCCTCCATATTTTCTAGCAATTGCTTTTGAATTTCCTGCACAAAAATGAAATTTCATGTCTTCAGTTTTCGATAAGCCAGCTTATGTGAATCTAGAATGTGTTACTAAAGTTGTTTTAGTATGTCTGGAATATCACAATCATGGTTCACTCATTAGGGCTTTGTAACAAGTTGTCCACCATCTTAAAATGGATTTATTATGAGTCTGAAAGTTCAAGCTAGCCTTTATTAATCTTTCTCATGGCTTTTGTCTGTTACTGTTCTGGGGGTGAAGTATATCAATTACAACTTTCACTTTGCAGAGTTCAAGAAGAGTGAAGTTCGCAAATATAGTTCTTTACCGGGTTCCCTTGACATGGCAAAGTCAAGCACAGAAGGTAGGAACGTACTTTTGCAGCAACTTTGCTAACTATTATTTTTGTGTATTTATGGTAAATTATTTTCTTATATATATATATATATATATATATATATATATATTGTATTTTTACTCCCTCTAGTCCAAATTTAGTAGACCTAATTTCTCTTTTAGTACATCCAACTTCCTAAGCTGAGTTGCAGAACCTCTTTCTAATTTTGCATTATCTTCAACATTTTCCCATTACTTTTTCTTGGTTCACTCGCTACCTGTAGAAGTAAGAGGACATCTGAAGCTTGATAAGTTGCAACTACCATCTCATAAACGTAAAGCAAAACAAGAAAGTCCCATCAGCATGGTCTTTTGTTCACTTTAAAATCTTATGTTCACTCTTTGAGAAGGGCTGTGGCTCTCCCATTTCATTTTCAACCATTGCATAATGGATATTCCTTTATGTACCCGCACATAACTGGTCTCCTTAGAGACTCATTTTGTAAAAAGATGAGGTTGTTCATCTTTTCATTAGGTTATGAAGAGGCCGGATGCTATGTTCATCTCCTTCATGTATTTATTTGGGTTTTGAGAATATACAGGGGGACGTTTTGTCAAACCCCTCACTGCCTCTAGATGGATCTATAAGAATTGCAGTAAAGTAATTCAACCTTAAGTTGCTTTGTCGTGGTGTTACATATTTTTAACAAAAGCCATGCTTTCTCAGATCGGAACTATAATTTGAACAGATCTCTGACACAGACTACTATAAGAAATGTACGAGTACCTTTTTATTCTTAAAATGTGCTCTAGTCAAATGAACCGATTAAATTGAGATGACAAGATAAGTAAACTGGCTATCATGTTTCCGTTGGTGGATTTGAAAGATCAATTTTCACAGATTGCATCTCTTGACATCTCTATGTATTTTCTGAGAATGAATTTCTACTTTATTTCTAAATTCAGAATGGCAGGTACTCTACACCACACAAATAACTCAAAAGGCAAAGAAGTTCCATGATGGGATTTTGCGACTGGTGATGTCTGGCTCACATGGAAAACAGGTTGGTTTCTGCAATTATTTCTTGTCTAACTTATAAATAGTCAACATCTTCCACTGTTCAGCATCAGCTTGTCATTAACAATTGTGAGCTTGGACCTTCTCAAAATATTATGTTGATCCTTTTTTTGGTCTAATTTTACTGTGTTTGAACTGCATCACCTACCTAATCTGCTCCCTCCCCAGGCCAAATGCAAAAAGCTTGCTGTTGCCTGCTTATGAGAGCAATATAAAAAATTAACCAGTTTAAGCCAATGTAATTCCTTTGTAAGTCTTGCTAATGCAAGAGCCAGTGCTGCATGCTGAATTTGAGAACTTATTAGCTTACATCTATTGATAGCAACATCAGATTAGTCTAGTTTAAACTCGGATGGTGAATATGACCTTATGTTTCATACTTCTCATCAGGCATGCATTAGCAGAGAAACATTTTTTTATCTTTACCAAGATTTTATTATCTGTCAACTTTTGAATTTCCAAAGAGGGCACATACCGAGAGGCAAGAAGGTATTGCCAGGGAATTAGGGGTGGAGCAAGAGAAAGGGGAATGAGAAAGAGAAGAACAATAGATTTTAGAGCCTGTTGTAATAGGGAGGCAGCTACCTTTGAGCTAAAATATGAAGAATATTAAATCAGCAGTAAAGCATCTCTTTTCTGTTTTCATATTCTTTTGACCCAAAGTCCCACAGTTAACACTTAACTCTCTGACCCAATGCCTAAGTAAGTTCCTTTCAGCAGTTAGGATGCATCTCATAATTAATGTCATGGGCGGCTTTCCAGCCATGCCCCATGACCCCTTGGACGTGCCCCGTGGCGTCCTGGCCAGCCTCCCAACGCCCGTCGCCACGGTCGGCCCCGTGGTCTCGGCAGATCCAAGTGACAAGCGCGCAGGTGCCTCTGTCGCCCCACCGATAGCCATCGCCAGCGCCCAGCCACAGGCAAAAGCCAACAGCGCCGCGCGCAGACAATGCCGCGCGCGCAGACCCTGATGCTAAAGACAAAGTTGCTGCCAACGGACTTGCTGCTGCTTTGTAGAAGACTAAGTCCTTTTCAATGTAAATATAGAGTAGTTTTGCTGCATTTTCTTTAAGTGTGATTTTACAGCTTTCATAGGTCTAGTCATGTAACTTTGGTTTATTTTTTTTAAGCATTATTAAGGGGGACCAAGCAATCAAAACTTTCAAGCAAGCAAACAATTCTCTGTACTGGTGTCTCTCCCCCGACACCGTCTTGTTTTCTGTAATAGCTTTCATTCAATGCAATCAAGCTTTCTTTCATTCTCAATTCTCTTTTCTGCTCTCTTTCAATTGCTCACGACATTGGTTTTCCCGTACGGCACTGACAATCTAGTCTAGCGTACAGAGGGGACCTCAGTTGGCGGACAGCAACCGTACTGACATCGGTTGCTTAGCCTTACGTCGCCCTTCCAAGGAACTTCAGGAAGGCGCCGCGTAACAGTTGGTATCAGAGCCTAGGCTCGACATCGGACGAGGGATTACGTTACAATTACCACCATTTCTGACCATGGTGAATTACGGGGATCGCATCGCGACCCTTGAGGGAACAGTTGACTCATTACGGCCTATCGTGGAAACGGTGGCCGATCTAAAGACCAGCCTAGTGCAAAGGTTGGACGACCTGGACCGCAGACTCATCCAGGCCGAAGTTGACATAGAAAACATCAGTCGCGACTCTGAAGGAGACCGACAAACAGCAGCCACAGAGGCAGCTGAAATTTTTGGTAAATTTGAGGTCCTCCAGCAGGAGCGTGCCGAGGATTTAGCCAACAGGGAACAAGAGGCAGACAGGGTGACTGCCATGCAACAAACCATAGACAACTTGACAGGCCAGCTCAATGTTGTCAATGCTGCTTTACAAGGCCTACTTCGAGGAGGCGGAAACCCGTTTGGGGGTGGTGTGAACCTCGCCCCTATGGCACAAAAGCTGAAGATTCCTGAGCCAAAGCCATACAGTGGAGCTCGGAATGCCAAAGAAGTGGAAAATTTCATTTTCGACATCGAGCAATACTTCGATGCCGTGGGAGGCTTAGAAGAAGCTAAGAAGGTAGCAACTGCTGCCATGTATCTTCAGGGTGATGCCAAACTCTGGTGGCGGGTGAAGTATGAAGCCATCAAGGCTGGCGAAGATGCCCTCGAGACATGGGCGGAACTGAAGGCAGCCATACGCCTACAATTCTTCCCCGAAAATGTTGAGTACAATGCCAGGAGAAAGTTGCGGGAGCTCCGCCAGACCAAATCGGTGCGAGATTACGTGCGGGAATTCTCCGCGCTCATGCTTAACATCCGTGACATGGGGGACAAAGACAAACTCTTCACCTTCCTAGAAGGGTTGAAACCTTATGCCCGGATGGAGTTGCAGAGACAAAGGGTAGACACGTTGCCTAAGGCAATCCAAGCAGCAGAGTGCCTTGGGGATTACCAAGTGGAAGCCCGGAAGGATAGGCCTCAACAGCCTGTCCGAGGAGGATACAAAGGGGCCAACCAAACACTGGTGGCCCTAGCAGAAGTGGAGGAGATCGGAGTGCGCCCAAGCCCAAGGCTCCCTCTTCCGGCAGTACCAGTGCCGCATCTAACAACAATGATCGGGGGAGGAAGCCCCCCTCAGGATGTCGTCATTGCGGCGGACCTCATTGGAATAATGAATGCCCACATGCACAGATGAACGCCCATCAAGCTTTTGAGGATGGGACGGATGACGAAGCCGATGATGCGGACCAGACCGAGCCAGTAGGTGCATTCAATACAATTGTTGGCTCCATTTCTGAGCCCTTAGCGGGAACCAGTGCCGGTATCCGCAAGAAGAAGGACCCCTGTCCAATTGCCAGGAAAGGAAATAAGAAGGCGAATTTGAGGACTCCTCCTCATCAAGAGAGGACCTTAATGTTCGTTGACATGAAGGTAAATGGCAAGCCCATTCGAGCAATGATAGACACGGGTGCCACTCACAACTACTTAGCCTCGACTCAGGTGGAGCGTCTTGGACTAGTTGTAGGAAAGGGCAAAGGTCGTGTAAAGGCTATCAACTCACCACCTCAACCAGTGGGTGGAATAGCCAAAGAAGTACCAGTGAAGCTTGGCCCTTATGAAGGAAAGTTCAACCTGCGCGTAGTGATCATAAATGACTTTGAGTTAATAGTGGGGTTGGAATTCCTGAGACAGACCAACACCATGCCCGCACCATATGCGGACATGCTGCTGATGATGGGAGCAAATGGGGCCAAGCCCTGCATTATTCCGTGCATTCCCATGAAGATGGCAGCCGAGAACATCTCGGCCTTGCAGTTGAAGAAGGGGGTAAAGAGACATGAACCCACGTTCCTGGCTACCCTCTGCATGGAAGATATAGAACGCTCCTCGGGTCCCATTCCTGCACCCGTGAAGGAGTTGCTTCTGGAATTTGAAGACATCATGCCACAAGACATGCCAAAGCGCCTTCCGCCTAGGCGAACTGTGGACCATGAGATTGAGTTGGTGCCGGGTGCGAAGCCACCTGCCCGGGCGCCATACAGAATGTCACAACCCGAACTCTCCGAGCTTCGGAGACAGTTGACGGAAATGCTAGACACAGGGATCATCGTGCCCTCCAAGTCCCCATATGGGTCCCCTGTGCTATTCCAAAAGAAACATGATGGTAGTTTACGACTCTGCGTGGATTACCGGGCTCTAAACAAAATCACCGTGAAAAACAAGTATCCTATTCCGCTAATGGCAGACTTGTTTGATAGACTGGGTGGTGCGACGATATTCACCAAAATAGACCTGAGGACAGGTTATTGGCAAGTTCGGATTGCAGATCGTGATGAGCACAAGACGACCTGTGTGACAAGATATGGGTCGTACGACTTCCTGGTTATGCCCTTTGGCTTGACTAATGCACCAGCCACATTTTGCACCTTGATGAACCAGGTCTTCCGAGAATACATTGATGAATTCGTCGTGGTTTATTTGGATGACATTGTGGTATATAGCCAGACACTGGAAGAACACCTGGAACATTTGCGGAAGGTCCTAGTCCGATTGCGGGAGCACGAATTATATGCAAAGCTATCTAAGTGCTCCTTTGCTCAGAAACAAATTGACTTCCTCGGACATGTCATCGAGGAAGGGAGGATCAAGATGGACCAGCAGAAGATTCAGGCCATTACAGAATGGCCACCTCCTAAGGATATACATGCCTTGAGGTCGTTCCTTGGCCTATGCAACTTCTATCGGCGGTTTGTGAAAAGTTACTCCCTCATTGCAGTGCCGCTGACAGAACTTCTCAAGAAGGCCACCGCGTGGGATTGGGGCCCCAAGCGGGCAGAGGCCTTTGACGCATTGAAGATGGCTATGTCTAGTAGCCCAGTCTTGGCCCTCCCTGACTTGGCCAAGCCATTCGAAGTGCAAACGGATGCCTCTGACTATGCACTTGGTGGAGTATTGCTACAAGAAGGGCATCCCGTAGCGTACGAGAGCCGGAAACTGAAGGATGCAGAGCGGCGCTATGCCGCCCATGAGAAAGAATTATTGGCTGTCGTTCATTGCTTGCGCCTTTGGAGGCATTATCTACTGGGAGCCCCGTTCGTGGTCAAGACAGACAACACAGCTGTTAGTCATTTCATGACCCAGCCAAAGCTGAATGGACGACAGGCTAGGTGGCAGGAACTCCTAGCGGAATTTCACTTCAACCTAGAGTACCGAAGTGGAAAGACCAATCATGTTGCTGATGCACTCAGTCGGAGAGCCGATCTAGCATCGATGTGTGAACTCGCTGCCCTAAAGGGGAGCGAAGTAACCACCACCATAAAAGACCAGATACAGGATCTACTCGTCAAGGATCCTGCAGCACAATATTTGGTTGATTTGGTAGGACAAGGCAAGACTCGCCAGTTCTACACCGAAGATGGGTTCCTGAAGGTGAAAGGGAGCCGACTTTATGTTCCTAAAGGAGGAGATCTGCGACGGACTCTTCTTGCAGAATGCCATGATACTTTGTGGGCCGGTCATCCCGGCGAGGAACGCACCATGGCATTACTTCGCCGTGCATATTATTGGCCTCAAATGGTCGATGGCGTCGCTCAGTATGTGAAGACTTGTCTAGTATGCCAGAAAGATAAGTCAGACCGCTTGACGCAGGCAGGGCTCTTGGAACCACTAGCTGTACCAAAAAGACCTTGGGAAAGCGTTTCCCTGAACTTCATCACCGGATTGCCCAAGGTCGGAGATCTCACAACTATCTTGGTTGTGGTGGATCGGTTTTCCAAGTATGCTACCTTTATAGCAGCCCCACAATATATATCAGCAGAAGATACAGCTCGACTATTCTTCTCTTATGTCGTCAAATATTGGGGCTTACCTAAAGACATTGTTAGTGATCGCGACTCACGCTTCACTAGCAATTTTTGGACCCAACTCTTTAAGTGCCTCGGGTCAAAATTGAGTCATAGCTCAAGTTTTCATCCGCAATCTGATGGCCAGACGGAGCGATTCAATGGCATGCTAGAGGAATATCTCCGGCACTTTGTGACCGGATCGCAGAAGAATTGGGTGAAGCTTCTGGATGCTGCTCAACTGTGTTTCAATTCACAAAAGAGCTCAAGTACCAACAAAAGCGCTTTTGAAATTGTTACCGGACAGCAACCGCTACTCCCACACACAGTGAACGCACCAAACATGTCAAAATCTCCTCGGGCTGCTAGCTTCTCAAAAGAATGGAAGCAAAATTTGGAGATAGTGCGGAGCTATCTTGTCAAAGCCCAAAAGCGGATGAAGAGGCATGCTGATCAGAATCGCCGCTTTGTGGAATACCAGGTGGGAGACAAAGTGATGGTCAAAATCCCAAAGCGGTACTTGTTTGCAGGGGTCCATGACCCTCGCCTATTGCAAAAATATATTGGACCCTTGTCCATTGAAAGGCGCATTGGGAAAGTTGCATACCGGGTGGATACCCCAGCTTGGTGGAAAATCCATCCTGTTTTCCATGTCAGTCTCCTGAAACCTTTTCGGGAAGATATGGAGGATCCTTCACGAAGCCAACTCACAATACCAAGTATTCGAGGCCCCAATTCAACCGGGAAAAGGCGTGCTGAAGCTATTCTTGATGATCGAGTGATTCACGCCTCAAGAAAAGATCACCAGGAGTTCTTGGTGAAATGGCAGGGATGTGATGCAGAGGAGAATACTTGGGAGAGGGGAACAAACCTCAAAGCCTACAAGAGCCTGATTGATGATTACCTTGCAAGGAAGGCGCCGAGGACGTCGCCAACTCAGGTGGGGGAGAATGTCATGGGCGGCTTTCCAGCCATGCCCCATGATCCCTTGGACGCGCCCCGTGGCGTCCTGGCCAGCCTCCCAACGCCCGTCGCCACGGTCGGCCCCGTGGTCTCGGCAGATCCAAGTGACAAGCGCGCAGGTGCCTCTGTCGCCCCACCGATAGCCATCGCCAGCGCCCAGCCACAGGCAAAAGCCAACAGCGCCGCGCGCGCAGACAATGCCGCGCGCGCAGACAATGCCGCGCGCGCAGACCCTGATGCTAAAGACAAAGTTGCTGCCAACGGACTTGCTGCTGCTTTGTAGAAGACTAAGTCCTTTTCAATGTAAATATAGAGTAGTTTTGCTGCATTTTCTTTAAGTGTGATTTTACAGCTTTCATAGGTCTAGTCATGTAACTTTGGTTTATTTTTTTTAAGCATTATTAAGGGGGACCAAGCAATCAAAACTTTCAAGCAAGCAAACAATTCTCTGTACTGGTGTCTCTCCCCCCGACACCGTCTTGTTTTCTGTAATAGCTTTCATTCAATGCAATCAAGCTTTCTTTCATTCTCAATTCTCTTTTCTGCTCTCTTTCAATTGCTCACGACATTGGTTTTCCCGTACGGCACTGACAATCTAGTCTAGCGTACGGAGGGGACCTCAGTTGGCGGACAGCAACCGTACTGACATCAGTTGCTTAGTCTTACGTCGCCCTTCCAAGGAACTTCAGGAAGGCGCCGCGTAACATTAATATTGAAGACATTGGTTTCTATGCTTAGCTAATATGAACGATAGCGGTGCAACTTTTGTGAAAGAACAGTTCCTATATTTTTCTAGATATTCAAATAAAGTGCATACTTATGCTAAATATTATGTCCTTATATTGTTGGCTTCTTGCTTGATAAAAAGTGTTTCTGATTGTTTCCAGATCATGCTGTATGATGCGACCAGGAGACTCCTAGTTAGCAGGTTTCTGAAAAAGAATGAGAACATCGATTCTGGTGAATCGGTAACATTTGATGGTTACTTGGTGGATATTGGAGAATGTAAGGGAGATCAAAAGCCTCCAAAGGATAATAGTCCTCGAGGAAAGCATATCAAGGAACTTGGAAAAAGAGGACCGGTACACGGGGAAGTTGCTGTCCTCAATAAGTTGCTTGCTGGTACGCCTGACTTTGCCCAAATAAAGCTCTAGGTTGGTAACAATAGTATTATGGTGCTTGATGCTCTTGTAGGAAGTCCACCTTACCATAGACGATTCTTCTTTTTAATGACTATCCAGTTTGTCACTTCCTTTAATCATGGACTTATAACTGATGAGCTTTGTTGGGTTTGCGCGTAAAATTCCACATAATGATACAATGTTTAATTTGCAGCATAAAACTTTGCATTTATTGTGCAATCTTTGCATAATGAATGAGATGTTTGATTTTTAGTATAAAACTCTGCATTATGCAACATGTTGTTTCTGTATCTAAATTTTGCATTAACCGGCACAATTTATTTGAGAATTTATGTATTGTTCTATGTTGGTTAGAACATGAAATAAGAATATGCATGTTTGCAATCCCTGGATAAGAGCATCTAAAGACAACAATGCCATTAAAGTAGGTGATTCCTGCATAACAATTCCTCTAATATTACTCATCATATAACAATCCATTATTATTTACGACATTACAATTTTTACATTATTATTCATTGTATAACTAGTCCATGAATCAAATGACCCATAAGGTTTTTGTAGTTTGGGATCCTTAAATTCATTTATAACATCTATATAGCTTTGTGGCTGAATTACCAAATCATTCTTTTAAGCTCATATATCTTTGTGGCTTAGAACTTCAAATCAGGAATAACCAATCATTATTCTAAGCTCATCACCTCTGTCGGGTAGTTACTGGGCATCCTCTCGGACTTGTTCATAAACTACTATTATTGTACTTCGATTACAGAATGGGATGCCATGTATACAGCTCAGATAACTCAAAAGGCAAAAAAGTACAATAATGGAATCCTTAGACTTTCATCCTGTGGTTCCTACCAATCTCAGGTTAGTTCTATATTCATCCATTCCATGCAACTGTAATTCAGTTCATCGTTGTCTAGTTTGCCAAGGATTTGGTTGATAGGCATGACTGCTTATCTTAGCAGTTTATCTGCCTAGTATTTCTATGATTGCCAAGGTTTTCGGAAGCTAATCATTCAGGTATTCTAGATGTTTGCATCAATAATTGATTCAGACTTTCAACATTAACTAACTGACTTTGTTTTGATTATCCTTATTTGGATTAATTCTAAACGCCAATCAAATTGTTTAGTTGGTGATATTACATATCTCAAACTTATGATCTGGTTCTAACATAAACTCACTCCATAAACAAGTCAGGTTACTCTACTTACAGAAGAAGGAAACATACTATGCCGAAGGTTCCTCAAGTTATCAGAACATGTCACAACTGGAACTACATTGAATCTGTCAAATTATTTGGTTGAAGTTGGTGACATGAGGACAAGTCCAGAAGGTAATTTTCTACATCACATGGCTAATATTCCTGCTTTCTTCAATCAGTAAGGTAAGATTGATAATTCAGCTATCATATGCTTTCACTGTCTTGACATAAGATTAGTTTGAGAAGTTCTAAATGCTCTTATGCACTTGATTTCATTGCTATGTGCAGGAAAACCTCAAACTGATGCTTCTTCCCGAGAGCATGCACAATCTGATTTTAAAATATCTGGACTCGACAATATCAAATCAAGTAGAAGAATCTCCTCTGACAAGCCAATTCCTAATAGTAAGTCTGTTGGCAATTTAGTGTACAGAATAATGTTTTATCTCTAGAAACAAAACAATCTTGCCTTGCCTTTCCTTAGTTCATCTTTATGTGCACTTTTGTGCCATCAAAGTTTCCTACTTTTGACAAGTATATATAGATCTAGATATATTTCGCCCTCCAGTTTTTATAGCCTGTTGTAACGTAGCATCACACACGACTACAGCATCAGAAATGAGTATTAGTACTCATGATCTTACTTCCTACATCCAGAACCTTCATTATGTTTCACTTTTCCTGCTCCCAATTGGTATTGCCTAACAGGGGAACCTCAAAATGGAGTTTTTTCAGTGGAACATATGGATTCAAAGACTGCAAGCTGTTCTGTTGACAATACAATGAATTGTAGGATCTCCAGATCAAACTCTGTTCGTGCAGGTAAACTGTCAGCCTTTTCCTTATTTAAGCAGCAGAATTTTACTTTTCTCCAGATGATCTTGTCGAGATTATTCAAGAAAATTCATTATAATTAACTTCTAAAATAAGTTCTCTAATTTCTTTCTGTTGCCTCTGCTTCCGATTCTGTTCCATTAGCCTTAGTTAGCCGTTTAGTCAAAGCCGTACATATGCCCCTTTCGAATCGTTCTATCATTCGATAAGTGAAGAAAACGGAATTAAATGTTAACCACATATGACAAGTTGGTTTAGGACAAAAGTGGGAGAGACGGAGCAAACAAAGAAGGCAGCCCGGTGCACTAAGCTCCCGCCTCCCGCTATGCGCAGGGTCTGGGGAAGGGGCGGAGGACCACAAGGGTCTATTGTACGCAGCCTTACCCTGCATTTCTGCAAGAGGCCGTGGAGTTAAAAAGCGGGAGTAAAAAGTGGCGGTGACGTTAAAAACATTACTGTTTAAATCATATATGATGTTTGATTGGGGTAAAAAAGGACTGGTGGGACGGGGGAAGAAAATAAGGATTGTCAATTGTTTCTCTCGTTGGTTAAGGATGTAAAAGTGGAGGGATTTGAAATTTGGATACTCAGAAGTAAAATTGTAGGGGTTGAATTTCTGGACACTTAGAAATACAAGTGCAGGGGTTTGAATCCGTTATAGCTGCTTTTTGAACCCCTCCAAAAAATTGGATGGAAGGAGGAAGCTTATCTCTTTTACTTCCTCTAAGCCGCACCAAACAGCCGGATGTAAATCATCAATCTTTCCACTTAAGATAAGTAACAAAGGAGTTTCTCTCTCCTGTATCCCTCCCTTTCCTAATGGAACCAAGTATAATGTCAGCAAACTGCAATGTATTGCTTTTCACTAAGCAAGTCATAAGGTTATTTCGCGGAACAAAATTTGATAGGGTGTTGTCAAAATGTAATAACAAAGCTGATATCCCTCCTTAAACTATTAGGATAAATAAGTATAATCAGATATGACATGTTATCTTTCTTCTTATGCAAATGAACATGCTAAAGATAATACTATGTTTTAGCTTCAAAAGAGAAGCCAGTCGAAATTGTTTTTCCTTCCAATGTTGTATGTTTGTATTGTTGAAACTATATGACTTTAATCGATTTTTCTTGGGAATGGGGCTGCCTTTGGTTTAGTGTTAGTGTATGAGGCCACTTAGCTTGATTTTTAAATCAGCCAACAGCCATTGATCCATAATATGTAAAGATAAATATCAAGGACTGCAAATGCTATACATCAAGTTAGTTAAACTTGGAACTACAAGAAACTTTAGTTTTCTTTCTTTCTTTTTTTTGGGCAATGTAAGGTCCATAAAGTTTTCTTTTGGCCAATCTAGTCAATTGCTAAATATATCTGTTAATTTCTGATGCTATTTGCCTCATGACAGCTCATGAAATCTTGTCCATTCTTAAAAAACCGATCTCTTCGAAAGGTGCTGGCACAGTAAGGGACATCACATTTGCAGACGAATGCCAAGTATTGCAGTCATCAAATCTTGTTTGCAGAGACATTAAGAGTCAAACAGAGGAACATCTCTTGCAAGACTTCAATGTTAAAGGCAGTTCACCATTGCATAGGGAAGAACAAACTACCATGACGCATAGCAGCGGCACGAACCTTTCAGAAATAAAAGTTACTGATGCATTCCATTTGGATGACATTTCTCAACCATCGGATTGCACCGGTCAAAGAGTATCTCATACTCGGTCATTAAGCTTGTCTACAGGGTATGTATTGACTTCATGCCATGAATAAAAAATGGTTACATAAATAATAAGCACACTTCCATTTGTCAGCTTTATCTGTTGGCTTATTGGGTAAAACACACCTAAAAGTGGCTTATATATGTGGTTATTCTTTGACTGTTTTAACTAGTATTTGGAAAATTATATTTGGTTTGAATTAATTCTTTCCAGATTAGGAGAGATGGATATATGCTTGCGTGATGTAGAATGCACTGTCACAGAGAGGTCTCCAACTGCAAAGCTGAAGCATTTGGTTGTTCCTGAGTCAGACTCTAAGATTCAAGCAGTTGAAACACTCTGCCACGACAGGTCTAATAAAATTTTGGAAATTGAGGATGCATCTGAATCTGTCTCGCAGCAAGGCAAGCATCCTCTAGAACACATACTAGCATATCAATTTTGCTAGTAACTACATTTACTGTCATTTGCTTCTACTTGTGCAGATAATCCTAGTGGCCCAGTGGCTCCATTAACTGATGTCTGCACCTTGACTCATGCATCCAACAAGGTAAGACATTAAATTCTCTATTTCTTTTTTGAGCTTTCAGTTTATATTATGATATCACCCTCCCTCATATGGTGAATGTATTGAGTCAAATATGAAGAGGAAAATGTCATTTCCTTCTCCCATGTAACAAAGGAGAAAAAGGGAAAAAGAGGCCAAGAGGGAATAGGAGTTGAAAACTAGGGGAAGAAAAGGGTTTCTGGAAACAAAGCAGGGGAGAGAAACATTGGAATTAGACTTTTTTTTGGATGGAAGCTATTATGAAAATTGAAGGGGAACCCTAGCGTAACCGGTAAAGTTGTTGCCATGTGACCAGAAGGTCACGGGTTCAAGCCGTGGAAACAGTCTCTTGCAGAAATGCAGGGTAAGGCTGCGTACAATAGATCCTTATGGTCCGGCCCTTCCCCGGACCCCGCACATAGCGGGAGCTTAGTGCACCGGGGTGCTTTTTTTAAGCTATTATGACAATTATATGCATGCCAATCAACTCTTAACAGTAGATGATTGGAACATCAATATATCATCCACTATTTGCTCAAAATCCATCCCCTAATGCGGATTATAACATTAATACTTTGCCACCAAAACCTGTATCCTATGATGAAAATCTGTATACGACTGTGCCACCAGTACTTGCATTCTGACAGTATCTGCTGTTTTCTTTAGCCTGCTGTAGATAACAAGCAGATGGATACTCAACGTAGGCAAGAGGGATTTTCTGGTGTTATTACTGATGTTTCAAATGATTCTCCTCCACAGTTCCCTTGTCACTCAACTGAGACGAATTCTCTTCATGATATCAGTACATACAAAATGGATGATTTACCTAGTTTTGATCTTGGATTTTAGAGGACTATTGTCATATTGTATTATTCTTTCCCATGTAACTGCAGAGTACATTAACTGAGGTTTTCTCTCAAGATGTATGCAAACTCACCAATAGCGGGCATGCTCAGACGAGAATGAATCATAATGATTCTAGTTCATTCATAATTACTATTGAGTAGAAGGAAAAAATGGTGAAAAAGTACTGACAATAGAAGCTAACAATTTTTGTATGAACTGGAAGGGGCATGTGCCACGCATATGCATATCATGCAATAGTAAGACCTCAAAATATATTTTTCATTTCGAATTCAAAAGCTGTTCATTAGATTACACTATTTTACTAGTCTATATGTTGTATAGTACTACAACGTTTCTACAAGATTATCACAAATATTAAACCAAAAATTGATGTATTTGCTTCTAGTTGTTTGCTAGACAATAATATGAAGACATAATAACGTGTATGAACTTACAATTTACACGTACAGGGGAAGTTCCAATTTGTATGGTTACAAGACGAAGGCAATGAACTCTCAATTACATTGCTCTTAGTTCATTCAATTATTCTTTGATTAAGCACCATTGTACATTCAGTCTTTTGTTTTTATTTCTCTTTATTCAAATTATTTAATCTCATTTCTGAAAGGAGATGTTGGCATTACCCTGCAAATGGCATAGTAGTTTACATTTTACACAGTTTTTGAACTTTCTTTTATTGGGATTTCCATTTCTTTGCCCATGCAGTAAGCCAGTTCCCATTTCCATGATTCCATCCTCATTTCCCATGCTTATTCATACTCAACTATCCATTGATGAAAGCATTGCCTTTTAGCTGTAGAAGAAGGCTAACACATCCTTTATGCACCCAAAATTCCAAATTACTTGAAGATATCTCTATTTTCTGATTTCATCATCTGTCGTCGCGGTATCTGGAAGGTATATTTCCCTTTCTTGATCCATGACTATGAAGGCTGAGGAATGCTGTAAGTACATTTTTACTCTTTCTGCTGTAGTCTTGAATATCCTTTGCACCAATTCTTTCTGGATTTATTGACAAGGAAACTGCCCGCCGTGGCTCAGATGGACACTGTAATATTTATCCAAAAACATATAATACAATCATTTAGTATGAACAGATACAACTTTTCTTTGCCACAAATATAATGTACTTGCTAAAAGTCCTTACCCTCACTTTATTATTGGAAGTGCTGGGAGAAATTGATCTACTGATAACGGATCCAAAACGCATGAGAGGAGAAACTGATCTATTGACAGATCCAGAGCGCTTGAGAGCAAATTTAAGTGGTGAAACTGATCTTTTCCCTGTTTCATTATTGAATGTGTTAATTGAGTTCAACTTCTACACACGAAGGTAAATCTGTGATAATTTACTAAGTCTTTTGAGTTGTACTGTGTAAAAGGGCAGCCCGGTGCACTACGCCCCCGCTATACGTGGAGTCCGGGGAAGGGCCGGACCACAAGGGTCTATCATACGCATGCAGCCTTACCTTGCATTTCTGCAAGAGGCTGTTTCCATGGCTCGGAACGCGTGACCTCCTTGTCACATGGCAACAAATTTACCAGTTACGCCAAGACTCCCATTCTTGAACTGTACTTTGTATAACTAGAATTTAATTTGGTACTTACCAACTTCTTTGGTGGATGCTACCCTTGTGAACGAGAAGTTGAGAGGATTTGGAGAAGCATCTGTCCATGAAATCTTGGAATGCCTTTTCCTGTGGCAATGTTTCATATGATTACTACTTTTAAAGGCAAACTAACAAAAAAAAACTTATCAAGAGTATCCTCATTTATTGAAAACTTAAACGTACTTTGGTTTAGATGAATGAGGCTTTGATGGTAGAGCTTGAAAAGGATGAGGGAAACAATCACCTAATGGCAGACAGAAGAATCAAAGAAAGTTAAGAAGAAAAAGAACTACAAAAGGGCAAAGATTAAAAACAAATTGGTAAATTACGTGACTGTCTTATCTAAAAGCTTAAGCTGCTTGAGAGATCACACATTAAATTTGTTAATTACGTTATGTTTTAACACGCTCCTTATTAAATTGTATGATCATCTTATATAAAAGTTTAGGTTGTTAAAGATATAATTTAGTGAATAAAATTTTTATTCTCGCTAATGGCTTATTGATGAGACGGTCATACAATTCAACAGAGTTCAAAGGAGCAAAAAGAACAAGAATATGTCAAATAAAGTACCTTGCTTAGGCAGCTGCAGGTCATCTTTAGGACACAGGTTCTGTTCCTTATGTCTTTGTCGAGGTTTTAGAACTGCAGGTTGTGTCTCTGCAGCTGCAAAATGTGAACACTTGAGAGTGAAATTGAAGCAAAACACATTTGTTTGTGTTATAAAAGTATTGAATGCAAAAATAATACTCTCTCCGTTTAAAAAAGATTGTCTTAGTTTGACTTGACACAAACTTTAATAAGGAATGAAAGACTTTTAAGATATGTAGTCTTAAATAAGCCATAACATTTGTATGTCTGTAAAACTTTTGAAACTTGTAGTTTGAAATCTATCATAGCATTTGTGTGGCTGTAATTGCGACCAATTAAGAAAATATTGAAAGATATCAATCTTTTTGGAATAGACTAATAAGGAAATAGTGCCAATCTTTTTGGAACAGAGGGAGTACTAACGAAGAGGAGGGAAAAAGATCATTGCCTGAAGTCATGTAACGCTTATGTTGCTTTGGAGTCAGAATTACAAAGGATTGTTGCAAGAGGCCACTGCGATCAACGAATTCTTGGCATGTTTGCAATTTCTAATTTGGAGTAACACCCAAAAAAAATGGTAAGACATGAGACTCATGATTCTTACTCTACAAATATTCATATCATTAATTAAAGCCACAAGGTATGAGGTGAAAAATAAGTCAATCTTGTATATTGCCTAAAACAGTAAAAAGATGTACCACGGGCCTAACTCCAAAAGTTAGTACATGAGGTAAGGATTACCCAAAGCTACATATCAGAGCCAAGAGCATAGCCAGTATTTCAAGCTTATGGGTTAGGTATTCTAATCATTTTAAGTTATTGAGTTCTAAATTAATAATTTATACATAAAAGATCTTTTAAAGACAAATATAAGGTTTGAACCAAGCTAGTGGGTTCGGCCGAACCCGTCCACGCACTCTAGCTCCGCCCCTGATCAGAGCTGAACATTCGGACGTGTACAACATAACATGGGACCCAAAATTGGGTAAACCGAGAATAGAGGTGACTCTGACCTATTAACATGTCAAGAAAATAGACCTCGGGCCTAAGTAAACCTCACGTGAGAATTGCTCAAGACCATATAAAAAGATAACTAACACATTTTCTCAAACGAACGTGGAGTACTCTAACGTAAAGGAACTAACTTTGAGACATATTTAACATCTTATAAAATAAAGCAGTTATGCTTTCTGGTGTGTGTGTGTGTGTGTTTGTCTAGAGAGAGAGAGAGAGAGAGAAAGGGGGTGAGGAGGGAAAGATTGGTAAATGTTACCTGTTCCATGCATGAGAAACGAAGCTTGGTTGTAGAAAATTCATCAACTTTTTCATCCAAGAAGCTATTTAATTTACATGCCACAGACCCTAAATGATCCACACTACTAACTAGAGCTTTACTCACATAATCTTTCAAAGTCTCTATCACTCTGTACCACATATTTTTTAACAAAGAATTAGTAAAACTCCAATGAGTTAACAAAAATTTTCAATAAGAAAGGGAATGACTTTAGACTTACAATGTTTTGTGCTCATTTTCCCCATAAGAAGATTCAAAGTACTCTGCAGCTGAATACAACTGCTTCCTTAAATTCTTCAAGTCCTAATTATCACAAACCAAGAGTTTAAGTTATGTATACTGAGGTTTTTGACACTAGCACGTAAAGTTTAGCTACATCAATAGTTAAATCTTTATTTGAAGTCTGGTATCATAACTTAGAAATAGAGGTAGCAAAATGGTTAAAAGAAAACAGTTAACCACCCATATTATCCGCTAAAAAATGGGTTGGATAATGAACTTTTTAAAAACGGGTCAAATATGGATAAGAACCATATTATCCATTTAGAAAATGGATAATCAATGGGTAACCAATGAGTCTAACTTTTACATTTGTAAAGCCTCAAATTAGGGGTTCCTCAAGTTGGGGAGACTAAGAATTCTCCCAAAAGTGATAATATGTAAGAAGTCATGGATAATATGGTTACCCATATTATCTGCCGGTTAACCCATTTTTTATCCGTATTAATATGAGCCGGGTCGGATAATTTATCCGTTTTTCATTACCCGGCTCGACCCGAACCATATCCGCCCCGCCCCACCCGTTTGCCACTCCTACTTAGAAAGTAAAGTGATAACCCGATACTTCCTCCAGTTCACTTTAATTGATTTTTTGGCTGTTTTAACACATTAAGGAATTCACCTTTTAGCATTAATTAACAATGAAGTTGAACATATTAACCTTAATTTGTTCATTGAAAATATAATAGATACTTCAATACTCTTTGCTTCAAGACAACTTTGAATATCTGAAAAAATCAAATATTAAGACCACAAAAGAAAAGGCCAAAAAATCAATTAAAATGGACCATAGGGAATATAACATAGTAAAACTACACTGATAGTTTAAAGCTCTTTATACTGTCAGTGTACCTAAATAAAAACGAAAACTCCATTTATACCATAAAACCAAGATTTATATATTATCACATGAAAATTAAGCATAGAATTTGTAATGGAGAAATTAAAGCATCTACCTTTAAACTATCAGAGAACTGCAAACTATGCTGCATAAATATTTCATCATAGTTGGAGCTTTCTTGAGGACCATTTGCTGTTAAAAATGATGGAAACTCATTTCCCATTGTTAGATGAAAAAGCTGAAACTTTTTTCAAACCTGCCACCAATGAAATTACCAATGTTAGTACTACTAATATTTTTCACTTTTCAGGAGTAAACGTGCAACTCTTTACTCAATAAAAGCAAAGACACAAAAAACATGTGATAGCTTTAAATATATCTTGATTCTTGACAATAACTCAAAAAGAACAGAGTATACCTCTTAAATTTGTGATACCCTAGGCGAATCCCACCTCGAATTAACAAAACACGGGAAAGATGTTGGTTATATATAAATAAATAAACCTTAGACCGTAGTAACGCGTTTTAAAACCCTGCATGACTAGGTCCAAAGCGAACAATATCACTAGTACGCTGGGCTATTAAATATGTGACACCTCAGGTTAATCTCTCATCGACAAAATACGAGATAGATGCTAGTTATATAAGTAAACAAGCTTTAGACCATACTGAACTTGGCTATAATAGTGAATATATATATATATATATATATATATATATATATCCTATAATCCCACAAAAAGTAAAATAAAGATTCAAACTTTTTGTTCAAACCTGCTATTCAAGAATGAATTATTGTAACTGGGAAACTCAGGAGAAGAAAAAAGTGAGAAAAGGGAGCAGAAAAGGGACAAAAGATCAATAATACAAGTGGTGGGAAGAGATGTGGGAGAGACAGGATTGTGGGGTATCAAGAATCTAAATTCCAAAAAAGAATGGGCCATCATATATACATATATATAGTGAATTCTGAAAAGTGAGGCATGTTTCTCAAAGGCAAGAACCATTATCCTCCAAATATGCTTTTAACATTTAGTGCCAAAATTCATGGTTGAAAATGTTTTACCTCGTTTTCAAGGTAGCTTATTTTTTTTCTTTTTCCCACCCCCACACAAAAGAATAGTGATTGATCGTCTAACGTATGCATTGTTCACTTTTGCACAATGGGTCATATGGATCTGCTCGTGTGTACCACCAAAAGTTGTGTTTTCTTATATAATACCTTATTTTATTCTTTTTTTTAATATGAAATTTGTCTAAAATGTTATATTTACTCATTCTTTATCTGCGTTTATTAGCTCACCCTCCATCATAAGCGTCACACACACCCTCCTTCTCCTCATTTATTTAGCATCCGTGCTGAGATTTGCTCCCGTCCGACTATTATCTTTGGGTAGCTTTTCTTTGAACTAGACACAATGCTCAACTAACATGATTTTGTTGTGGTAGGATTAATCAACCAAAGTTCATTTGTTAAGCTCTATTTACTTGAATTCTTCAGTTTAACAACATTGGGATGTTGTGGACATTTTGTATTCAGTTTAGCATAATCATACAACATGTTAAAGAGGTACACACTAAACTTTCTTCTATTTAGGCTTTGAGTTCTTTTTGGAACAGTTTAATATTAATAATGGTTAATATTGATGATGGATTTTGTGGTAATTAGTAAGGAAAGAATATCTCCACTTATTACATGAGAAAGTTGATTTTTTTTTCTTTATGCTTTTTGTCTTTACTTTCTTAAAGAAGAAAATCTGCTATATAATTTGTCAGTATTGGAGGAAAAGTTCCAAAAAAGCTACGTAGGCTATGCTATCATTTGACATGTTTAAAATTTGTGGTTAGGTACGAAAATTTAAAATATATTATTATTGGATGTTGGTATTTGGAGAAGCTCTTTACTTTAGCATAGTGGGAATGTTGGCTAAATAAAGGCCATAATTGATTCTATAAATACTTCACCAAAATAATTGGGAAAAAAGCAGACTTTCATTAAAGGTGAAGCTGCTAAGGTTACAAGAATATAAATATAACATTAAATTGCGTAGAAATAAGTCAATAATTTAGATGTGGTATTAATGAGTAGTGCTTTTTTTTTTTCCGTAGAGTGAACAGACAAGAGTGGGTTGCTCTAGTGGTGAACATCATCCACTTCCAACCAAGAGGTTGTAAGTTCGAGTCAACCCAAGAGCAAGGTGAGAGTTCTTGGAGGGAGGGATCCGAAGGTCTATCGGAAACAACCTTTCTATCCCAGGGTAGGGGTAAGGTCTGCGTACATACTACCCTTCCTAGACCACACTAGTGGAATTATACTGGATTGTTGTTGTTTCCAGTAGAGTGAATAGTAATGTGCCTACTAGGAAAATGAAAAATTACTTATTAAATGGCATAACCCCAAACCTAACACAACCATAAGATATATAACATAAGAGGAGAAATAAATATAAAGTGTTAGGAGCGGATCTAGCCTTCATTACTTGTTTAAATCCACTATTTTTGGTTCAGACTATATATGTCAAAAAATAAAGGTGGTCACGGACTCACATACCTTAACGAAAAGGACAATGATAGGATATGATTAGGTAATTGCAATTATTTGCAGCTGAGAATTCTTTATCATACTGTTGTTATAGCTGTAAATATTTATTTATTAATTAATGTTTTCGTCGCGGCTAGTAAGTGCATTTCAAATTTCAATCCCATACTATATTAAAAGTATGAAGTCGCTTAGCGAAATGTCGTTCGCCTTTTTTACTCTTTAAAAATAGAGTTCATAGTGAATAAAATAGTCATTTTATTAATATCCTAATATTTAGGATTTTGAAGTCAACTAAAACTTTATTTATTATAGTAGGAAATCTTAATATTTAGGACATTTAAATCAACTAAAATTTTTCTTTTATAATTCAAAATCCTACGTAGTAATATTTAGGACCAAATATAAGAACTAATTTTGACATTGTTTCAAGGTTTCACAACTAAACGTTAGACTTGCATTCAAGGCATTAAAGTTAAAAATGAAAAACTGCTACTACTTTTTAATTTGAAGAAAAGAACTACTATTATTGGTTCTTCCATTTATTTTTTTGGTACTATTGTTATTCTAAAAGTAAAGTTAGATGAGAAATTAGAGTTAAAATAAGCCAATATAAGACTAATATGAAGGAATTAATTTCTACTCCTTCTGTCTCAAATTATTTATCGAAATTTTTAAACATAGATATTTCAAATTATTTGTTATTTCAGAAGTTCAAGACAAAAGTAATTATTTTTTTTTCATTTTATCTCAAGCAGTAATTATTCTTGCAGATGGAGATGACACATAAATAAAGTAAATGAAATAAAGAGATATTATATTAAAGACACAAATAAAGGTAAATAGTCAAAAATTCATTCTAATTAATTTGAAACAGATGGAATATTTATTAGTAATCAAGAGTCTTTAAATAGATAGAAAGATGATGAATTATTTTGTGTTATGAGACATTTAGTTTAACAACAAAAACTTAACTTTAACCAAACAAATAATTGGTCAAGGTCAGAAATTTCATCATATGGTGAAGGATACAATTACAGATTATTAGTACATAAGTTGCACTAATCAATAAACTCACGAAGTTTACTAGCAAACTTAATAGTTTTGGTTAGTGGAATAGTATTTTCTAAAAGTTGAAGGCAGTCAACGTTATTAGTAATTGAGATTAAAAGAAACAGAAAAGAAAATTTCTAACTCACAAAATAAAAATTCTGTATCAAAATTATTCAAAGTTGCAAGTCGAAAGCTATATTTTTCTAAATATAAAAGGACTAATAACAAATAACATTAGATCTTTGTTTAATATTAATTACTATGTATATATTGTCTTCGTCCACAACTAAAATATATACATGAGTTTATCTATCTATCTTTTTTTAATATGAAAAATATGTCATGTAAATTAAAATACAGAAAATAATATTTATATAAATTTTTAAAAATTGAACACTCATTGATATATATACGCGCAAAGCGCGTACCCTAAAGCTAGTCCCGGCAATCTACAATATTTCCTTGTTAAATAAGTCAAGTTTCTTTTTGGATTAATTTCACGTTATCTTCTTAGTGTTGCAATATTGACTTATTTGGTTAGTGATTATATTACACTTAAATACGAAATCGACCACGACTCTTATTAGTAGCTCAATTTATTGACCGCTTAAACTTTCACCTTGTTGGTAAGATGCTTATTATTCTTTAAGAATGATACTATTAAATTTAAACACTTTTTAGCAAAATTTTGTTCATTGCTTCTTTTCTAATTTTCTAAAACAAATTAAGGTTATGACATCAATTATATGATCTTATTTGGAGTCGCATTATTCATTAACCAAAAACCTAGTTTAACTATGGTTTTGACTTTTGGGGTTGCCTTATCACATACTTCATCCTGTCATTTACTAAAACACATTCTCAAAAATAATTACCATACTGCAATTGCAGCACTCCTCTCAATCTACTCCTAATCCTACTATTCCCGTTAAAAAACAAGATTAACTGGCTTTGTTCCTTGTGCAAGAACCAAATGAACCACATTACTAGTCCTGGGTTTTTTCATTTCCTTCTTTTGGTTGATACCTGACTAAGTCCTCATCTTAATGCCTGGATTTAGTCGACCACAAATACAACGATTATAATTCTTCTCGAAAACTTAGGAAAATGATGCAAATTACGAAAAGGAAAAACACACATCACACAGAGATGTTGCAGTGACCCAGGGCCGTATACTGAGAGCAACAAATATATGCAGACACTGAAACCTCCTAATGAAGCAGGCAAAGTGTTTTTCACTAAAAGTGGAATGAAATAAGCAACAGATTAAATATATCTGACTTTAAATGCAGATTAAACACAAAAAAGAAAGTTGCACAATCAGTTTAAGATACAAAAACTGGTCCCCGTAACACATCCTTTTCATTATCATTAGCTCGGAATGAAGGTTAAAGGCAATGAATTCAACCAGAGCAACGAAATGTCAACTACTAAGAGTTGAATATATGAAATGTTGAAGTGACAAAAGGAACAGAGAGGCATATCCTCTCAGACAATTCGCTCCAACTCCCTTGCATAGCTGAGTGTTTGAGTGATGAGCTGAAGGGATGGTATTTCCTTACAAGGCACAGAATCTTTTACTTTTTGGAAGACGATAAACCCATTTTTGATCTCCCACTCAGGATGCTCCTGCACAGCACCCTCTGATCAGATAATTTCAAGAAAAGGAAAACAAGCAGTGCTCATATTGATCAGCCTTACAGGCAAAGAAATGGTTAAACTAGTTTAAAAAGCAGACTAGTGAGATATTAACATTAACAGAGAAGGATTCTAAGGCAAATACACAACTTGAAGGCGCCATTTATCTACCGGTAGCTACACATCCAGAATATAAATATCTGATTAAAGAAGCATGGGGCACCCAGCTTTTATTGCTTTGGTACTCAAAAAGGAAGGATCAGTGCATCACCAATATCAAATATTTAACGCTTATTATCTTAGTAAATGCAACACCACTATCAAGCTACTATACTACAAAATGCTGAATAGTATTGTTTCTCGACTCCAACGCTTTTGTGGTAGCGAGACAGAGTCTGAATGTAGCCTTATTCAATAGTCAACAGTTACTAAGGTGTGCAGTATATAATTCAAGCCAGACTTCCAAAAAGTCAATAATATTCTTTGATCCCAGTTAAGCACAAACTGGATTTGGGATATAGGTGGACCAACGGATAAGAATGTGCATCCCTACAGTGAAACTATCCACACTTGGTAATGATAGGCCTTTTATGGTATAAGAGGTTCAAGGCAAGAGGATACCTTTATCCCTGTGCATTTCACAGTTGTCCTTGAAGGATTGAGTAGGATAAGAAGGCCAAGGATAGGGGCTATCAGTGGCTTAAAGGAGAAGAGTGGTGGGGACGAACACACAGAAACTTAAGAAATACTCTGCTTCGATTCCAACTTCCAAGCAAATCCTAAAATGAGGTTTGATCTTTAGATTATGAAAACTATTTTTCATTGAGGGGTGATTATATCGAGAGTTCATCACAGTTTATGGTTGCAAAGTTAGTCAGTTCCCAACAACCATTTGGGGATGCCATTGTGGGCACGATAAAAAGGTATTTTTGTCGTAATATTAAAATACTTTAAAAAGGATTAGCATGATTGCAGAAGCAGTACTCATCAGAGGGGTATACTTATCCAACGTACTTCATCTACTCTCAATCTACTAGCTGTCCTAGCTCCTTGTACACCACTTATTGCAGACATAATGGAGATGCAATACCAAAGGTATTTTGTGCTGGGCAAGAGAGCTATGAAAAAATTCCATTGCATACATTGGTTAACTGTTACTTCTCCAACTTTTTTTTTGTGGGTGCGTGGGGGTGGGGTGGGGTGTGTGTGTGGGGGGGGGGGGGGTTACACGAGAGCATTCAGCAGGCTTGAGGATGGTTCGTGGGTTGGAAAGGGGAGATGATGGAGATTTGGACAAGCTTAGCCAATGAGATCTTCTTGCAAGCTATTTTAACAAAATTTGTTTCAATTACCAAAAAACTAAAGAACGGAGAGAGGGAGAAAAGGGGACACAGCTTACCTCCCTAACATATTCAAGAAGTTCTTGATCCGAGGAGAACAGCAACATTTGCCGAGCATCACTAGTTGAAAGACGATCATAAGCTTTCTCGCTGCATCCAGCTATCTCATCCCTACGAATGACAGGAGGAGTTGCACCATTTCAATCTAAAGACTAACATGTAACATGGCAATACATTTGGGTACAATAGGATTTATAAGGTGATTGGTTATTAATACACATTCAGAACACAGATATGCATATACTTTTGATGAGCACACACACACACACACACACATATGTATATATAAATGGGATTTTAGGAGGCTTTAATATGGTTGTACATTCAATATATCCAACTTCAAGCAGCCAGACTAACCGCTTTCTATTTGGTTTAAAACAAACTAGGCTTAAACCAGTTACTGTACCTTACTATAGGTAAAAATAAAACTGCAGAAACAAAATGTATGAATGTGTGTGCGCGCCTGCTTGCATGCTTATCCCCAATAATATATAATTTCAAATAAATAAAATAAATATCAGTGAAATTATCAATTAATGACAGTAAGTTATAGATGTAATCAGAATTTCAATTCAGGCGGATTTCTTTTTCTCAACTTAGGATTTTCATTTTAACTAAGTAGTGCAAGGAATAAGGAAAATCAGGGAGGAGGAGAAAGATGAATTTCTATACATAATTAAGAGTCATATATTTCTAACTTTCTTTATGTTCCTTGGAATTGAATAATTTCTTCAGAAAGTATTTCTCGTAGATCTAATTAATCCTTGAAAGATCTCACTTCATTAATCAAGCAATAAGTGACCTCTCTAACATGATTGCAGCTACGCCAATGAACATATAAAATATTAAGCTTAGGCAACAGTCCAACAAAATGTTCTCCCAAAAACTTCCAATCACCAGAGAGAGCAAAATTGCAGTCAGTATCTACAGCCTGTTCTGCCAAGTGCTACTATTAGTATAGAATATGGGTGGAATGAATTAATTTACCTCACAGTCTTTGCAAGCAGATCCATGAAATAAGCATAGGTTGCATCTGGCACGGTCTGCCTTGCACTCAACACCCGGTGGTAGGCCCCTTCCATGAAGGATTGCTCCAATTCAACAGCATGCTTTATACATGGATTGTCCAAAGCACTTTGAGAAAGCAACTCAAGTTCAGTGTGGAATTCAGCAATTCTATTTTGTACAAGGAGTCTCAGAAGGTTGAGACCTAAGATTGGGTATTCCTGCGGGGAAGGTGGAAGACGACCACTGCATCATCACAAGAAAGAGAAGACGATAAGCACCTTCTTCAGTTCAATTGCTATGCATCTATAAAACAGACCCAACCAGCAGGTCTTAATATGACGACAAAAACAAAGATGTGACAAGAATAACTAGACCGCTACTAACATACACCAACCCAACTGTGCTCTAAGGCATTTTCCCCCCTTGTCCTAAAGCATATCCTAGTTGAAATCAGGGATTCAAACTAGCAGAAAAGCAATCTAAATATCTAACTCAGCCACCTCAGGTGATATTGTTAGTTTACAGATATGTATAGTGTAATCTTGTCCCACATTGGAAGAGGAGTAATATCTCCTTGTAGTGTATAGCTATAAATAGGGACCTCTTGTAGTGTATTTATGATCTAATATCATATAACATATTTTCACCCGTGCTTTCTCACAGATATATGTATTGCTCCCTTTTGTCAAACAAGCACAGAAGAATGAAATGGTATATGGATCTAAAACTTGACTACATAGATACCGTGCATCTGTGTAATAAGACTTTAGCTGAAAAAAGTCCCTCTCAAAAGCATCTTGGTCCTCCATCTTCACAGATAAAACAACCGCATGTTCGTAAATATCTCCTGTGAATTGTTATACCATCGAATTCTATTAGTTTAGACAATTGAGAAAACCATAAAATTTCACCAAGCTCCAAATACATGGCTGAACTCAAGTAAATCACTTAGTATTAGTAAGCCAACAACAATCTCAACAATAAGCAAGACAGAAGAGTATAACAAGCTGAAATCACAGGCAATCAAGTTTTGCAATGTATTCCCTAACATGACCTTGGTCACACTTCACTTAAATTAACATTTCCATCTGAGAAAGAAACATAGAATTCAACTTTTCAAACAATAGTTGGTCTTTGGTTAAATTATAACTACAAAGATAATGATACTAATAATAATCACAAGCAAACAACTTTCTGCCTTTCCTAGACTTCCAGACATGATCAGAAATAGTGATTCATTAAGCAAGGAGAAAAGCAGTCTACATTCAGACGGTCTCATGGAATACATGCCCTGCATACTTTTTTGAAAAAGGTAGCAGATTTCATATATATATGAAAGAACTCAAGCATGCCCTGCATGCTTGGAGGACATTTTCTATTTAATTTTAATAAAGTAATAACTGTAACAAATTGTTCGGAAACATTGCTGCTCCTTCTCCTAGTCTACTTTTTTAGTTTTCAAACGGTTGGACTACATAACATTACACTTTCAATTTAGAGCATATCACATAGTGGTGAAAGAACATCGAAAAAGGGAAGGAAAAAAAAAAACAAAATCGTGTCATCCTTGAGCAGGGGCCATGCTAATCTTCTATGTATCGTTCCAATTTTATCGGATGTCCCCGAAGGAGAATAACAGAACATTGTATCTCCAAAATAATGTACTTATAATCCATAGATACACAATCAACAACCAGCCACCAGCATCTTCAGAAGCAATTAGGCGAACATAATAAACAAAATAAGATAAAGAAGAGTGCAGAATATTACTTGCAATTGTCAACTCATGGATGGCATTAGGTGTTTCTTGGAATAGGGGAGGTAGGCTCTTGAATTCGGTCAACAGAACCTAAAACATCAATAAGAAAAATCAAAGTTAATGGGAAAAAATGTTTTCTAAAACTGATTTCAACAAGGTAAAGAAGTCCTTTATATTTTAAAAAACAACAATAACAAAGGTAAGAGAAGTCATTGCTAATATCTAGAATCGCACAAAAACAATATATATTTGGTACCTTATCTCCTCAATTGATTAACTATGCCCCAATCCTAAACTAGTCGAGGTTGGCTATTATGACTCCCCTATATAAATTCAGCTATGTTTGGTGCATCTCATTCCAAATACTCCATTCAGGATTTCCCTAAAACTAGAGGTTCTCTAAATCTCACACTTATCAGTGGATCAGTCTTTTGCCTAGAAGTGCTGGTTGTGTCCAGCTCGTGATGATGGACTAAGTTATCGAATATCTCTAAGCCACCATTTCTCCCTTTTTATATGTTCATTGGAAAATACGGGATAGAATGGACTGTGTAAGTTGATATGTCTCTCATTTGAAGCTCTTTTAGGTCCAAACATTCTATTTGATATATTGCTACCTAATCTCCTGGACACAATCATCAAAGCATAAACCCGAATATCATAATGAAGATTATCTTAACAGAAGATTATTTTTATAAGCAAGAAATTCTCTATGAGTTAGCTGGCCCACCCCTGTTGTGGCACAAGGTTCTGAAACTTGGGGTAGCATGTGCCCGTCTCTCTACTACCCTCCTACTTAAATACCAGGATTTAGGCCTCAGCATGGTTCAAACTCGTAATGTGCGCCTACCATACATTCGGGGCTATCATAAAGATACGTCTTCTAAGGCAACAGAATAGAAAGTGTTCAATAACAAGAGCTAAATTATGACAACTACTGCTAAGGTTTTGTATGAGTTTGAGCTGCAGCAGTGATATAGTCTACCTTGAGCTGAAAGATAACCTATTGCAAGTATCAAAATCGTTCCTAACAAAAGTGTCAAATTTCGCAATAAATGCAATCATAAAGAGAACATTTTTAAGGCAGCATAAGAGTAAAATCTAAAAATAGCACATTTTCATAAGATGAGTAATATTATTGCAAAAATAAAAGCTAGGATTTTAGACGAGTTTGAGTGCAAGCATCAAAATCGTTCCACATAAAATCGGCATTATATAATAATAATTATCACCATAAAGATAAGAATTTTAAGCTAATTGAAGAGAATATTTCCAATCATACTACATTTCAGAAATTGAGCAAAATTATGAACAAAAAAACTAGGGTTTTGAACGAGTTTAAGCAGTGGTAATGACTGATTGAAGCGATTACCTTGAGCTGAGAGAGTAGGGTAGTACAAGCGCCGAAATCGTTACGCACAAAAGCGGCTTTGAATCGCTCGAAAATTTGTGAAACTTCTCTTAGCTTTGGATCCATCTCTGATCGGAGCTTTTCGAGTGTAGATTTGGTTCTTCTGTAAAAGGATTCTCTTCTTTCTCTACAAGTAAACGGAAGAAGAGGAATGGACGATTTTTATGAGTATTTATAAAAGGGGCCTCATAGCCCACGGGAGAAGAGTTTGTGGGCTTTAAAGTTGGGCTGATCAATCTAATGGATATTGGGCCTAATAAGTTCTCCCCAGCAAAAAACATAAATAGACAAAATTTAAGAAAACATTTCACAAACGTAGTTGCAATAGGTATTTTATATACAAGGCAACTAAATAATTATATTCCTATCATAAAGCTTTAAACCCTTACCTACAATCACGCATCTGAAGTGTTCATTTCCTTAAATATAAACCAAAGGGTTTCAGTTTCCCATCTAATAATGAAATTATCAATAATTATGATTTTATTGGTACTTTCTCTCTATTTCAATTATAGTAACGTTTTAAATGGTGGTATAACTATATTTTATTGATAAATATGAATGCTTGTATAATAGTGCATATTTGGATGAATAAATGATATTTATAATATTTAGATATTATACATATTATATGATTTGTAGAATACATTAATATTTATTTAATAAGTATATTATGAAATATAAATTAAATATTATTAGTATAAAATATTATTTTATTTGGATATACATAGTATATAATTCTTTTTCTCAATATGATAAATATATACGATGTATATTCGGAATATTAAATTTTATAATATAAAATATACCACATATTTATTATATAAATATTATATATTTAGAGCATATTGTAGTTGTTTAAATATTATATAGTATTACTATTATATGTAAAGTATAAAAATGACTCATGAATGCTTCACATTTAAAGCCTTTCATTTTATTTAGTGATTGAATTTTGTGGAAGGGAGAGAAAACAGTGAAAAGGAAGAGAAAATCATGGCATAAAGGATTCTTAATTTTAGTATGACAGATTTATACTAAACAAATAACATAAATCTTTAAATTTATTATAGAAAGATATGATGAATCTGTAACTGTTATATTCAAATGTAATAGAATATAAAATTATTAAATAAAATTAAATGCGGTTATACAATATACGCTTTATAAATATTTAGTGAATTTAAGTTACATTACTTCATACATGCTTATAGATCTAAATGTTCAAACAATTAAAAAAAATTAAACTCCAAAAAAGTTGAATTTTTCATATTTTCATTACCATATAGATGAGAAAGAAACATTTAATAAGGAAGAAGGGAATAAAATAAATCCCTAATTTAGTGGGATCTCTTTATTTTCTTAACCTGCCAGTGTATGTGCACATTGTTACCAAACTAATTTATCTACTTATGAGAATTTACAGTAACGTCTACTTGTAGCAGTTTGAAGAAAACAAATACTCTTTGCAAAAAGAACGGTAAAGGGCCAAATATACCCATGTGCTTTCGAAAATGGTCTAAAAATACCACTCGTTATACTATTGAGTTATATATACCCTTTCCGTCATACTTTGGAACAAATATACCCTTATTTTGGATGGAGTGCCACGTGTCAGCACCAGATGAAAATGACCCATTTCCTTTTTTTACCCGATCCATTTTTAAAAACCCATCACCCGACCCGTTTTAAAATTTAGTTTTTTCAAAGCATATATTTAGTAAAATCTGATTTTTTTTTTTGTAAAAACTGAAGAAAAAAAAAAGAATTTGCAAAATATATATTTTAAGTCTTTTCAGTTTTTTTAAAGTATGTTTTTTGTAAAAACTGAAAAAAAATATTTTTTTAAAAAATACTTTAAAAACTGAAAAATATATATTCTGTAAAAACTGGAAAAAAAGGAATTTTCAAAATATATATATATTCAGTTTTTTCAGTTTTAAAGTATTTATTTTTGTAAAAACTGATTTGCAAAATATTTTTATTTTTTTAAAACTAATGCATATGTAGACCATTTTCGAAAGTATAGGGATATATTTGGCCCTTCGCCGCAAAAACAAATGCTACCGTACATTCTAGGCTCCATATGGTTATGAAATATCGGTGAACCTGAAGCAGCCTAATTGAAGTACTGACCAAGTAGCGCTTTCCATGAAATTCGTTTTTTGTTGGTGGTTCTATAGTTTCGACTTTTTTCGGATAAGGTGCAGACAACTCGAATACATGTATGTTATTTTCATGTGTCGCGTCATATAACTTCTCCTCATAAAAAATAGCATCTTCACCTTCGGAAATGGATGTCCATTTTTTACCTCCAAGCCAGGGGCGACCTAATGATATTTGGGGACTAAAGCCATACTTCATGAAATCTTCAGGGTTGTGTATGTACCAAATTGGTGTTGGCCACAACCACTACCAGTATTTAACGTTATCATTGTATCGCCAGACCTCTATACCTCTACTATCTAAGTCATAGAAATAAATGTCATAACCTCCCAACTTACCAATGGTTTGTTCATCTTGATTATTATCCGTAAAATAAATACGGTTTCCTTTGTAATATCCATGAGGAGTAAGATAACTAGATCCTATCGAAATGGATGTATTTAATCCTCAAAACAACACATTTTCACCTATATTTTCCACCTTATACCAACTTTGACTGCTAGATTCATACATATATAACTTGAAGCGGATTGTTTGATAATAGATATCCCAAACTCTCCCCAAAATATGAAATATCGGTGAACCTGGAGCAGCCCAATTGAAGTATCCAAGTAGCGCTTTCCATGAAATTCTTTTTTTGTTGGTGGTTCTTATTAAGATTAATTATTCACTTAGCTTAGCTTAGTCACTAGCTTAGTTATTGGAGCAGAGTTATTAGTGTTAGCTGTCAGTTAGTGGAACGTATTAGTTAAATGACAGTTGTAATAGCTTTAGTTAGGGGACTTCATTTTTCTTAACATTTTCGTTTTTGTATATAGTGGACTCTCCAATCAGATTTTAATTTTGAAGAGAAATGAAATTCTAGAAGCTTCACTCTCTCTCCTTCTTCATTCTCTTCACTGTAACCTCCCATGGCGTAGAAGTCCAGTTCTCATTACCATTAAAGCTTAGCCGAGGCTTAAGCTACTGTTACACTGACGAATTTAATATAGTATCAGAGCAAGGAGCATAAGTTTGGACTCGTCTCTCTGAATCTGTTAGTTCTAATTTCGTCAATCTCGATCTCAATCATATCGCACATATGCAAGTTCATTTTTCATCAATTTCAAGCTTCTCTGTTTCTGTAATAACTTGAAAATTGCTTCTAGATCTGTAATTATTGATTTCTAGTTCTCAATCACTTAGAAATTTCATACTGTACGAGATGACTATTGTCAAAGATGATGATCAATCTACACCGACCATGGCTGAACCGCTTAATCAGTCAAGTGTTGATATCAGTAGTCCCTTATATATGCATCCATCTGATAATCCCGGAGCAACGTTGGTTCCTGTTCCATTTGATGGTTTTGGATATCGATCATGGAGAATGGGTGTAATGCGAGCCTTATCAGTGAAAAATAAGCCGGGATTCATCAACGGGGAATGCAAGAGACCAGATCCAGGCTCATCAAAATTTTGACTATGGGAAAGATGCGATGACATGGTCACCTCATGGATTCTAAAATCCTTAACTAAGGAGACTGCAGATAGTGTTGAATATGTGACATATGCATTTGAATTGTGGAGAGAACTTGAAGATCCATATGATCAAACAAATGGAATAAAACCCTACCAGATCCAAAAGGAAATCAATGATCTATCCTAAGGAGCCCTCGATATCACTGGTTACTACACTAAAATGAAGAAGCTATGGGAGGAACTCAACACTTTGATTGTCAAATCTCATTGCACTTGTAAATGTACATGTGGAGCTAAGGAAAGCATGTACAAAGCTGAGCAGGATAAGAGGTTGATATAGTTTCTCATGGGATTGAATGAGACATACACTGTAGTTCGAGGCAGTATACTCATGATGAATCCTCTTCCTTCAATTGCCCAAGCCTTTTCGTTACTAATTCAAAAGGAAAGGCAGAGAGAAATCAAGCCAAATAATTATTTGGCTCTAGAGTCATCAGCTTTAAGTGCTAGCACAAATAGACCTGGTTCATTCAAGACAAACTAGTCTCATAGTAACAATCACAACAGCATAAACAAACCTTTTTGTGATTATTGTAAGAGACCAGGGCACATCAAGGAGAAATGTTATAAGCTTCATGGATATCCTCAAAGTTGCAGTCAGAATCAGAATCCAAATACAAATCACAATCAGACCTCCAACTTCAATCAAAATCCTGGACAAAGTTTCAACTACAATCACAATTTCAACAACAACCAGAATAATAGGTTCAATAGAGGAAATAGAGCAGTGACTAATGCATATGTAGCAACCACTGATACACAACCTGCTGAAACTGAGAAACATGATGCTCATGATAATACTCAGAATGTGAGTCTCACTCAAGAGTAATACAACCAGTTGGTGAGTCTACTGCAATAGTTTCAATCAGGAGGAGGAAGAGGCTGCACAACTAGTACTAATATTGCATCAGGAGCAGCAAACTTTGTAGGTATTATAGCTTGTACTTCCTCTATTGATTTTGGTAAACTGTCATGTGAGTGTATAAAAAACAAAGTTGACTCATGGATTATAGATTCAGGGGCATCAAATAACATGACCTTTAACAAATCCCTATTAACCAAGATAATAACCTTACCCTATCCTTTATTAGTTGTACTTCCGAATGGCTACAAGGTAAAGGTGACAGAAATTGGTAGTGTGATGCTCACTCCTAAGATAACCCTAGACAAATTGATGTTTTTCAAACACTGTTGCATACTGCAGGCCCCTTCAATGAAGAGGCCTCTGGTGATTGGTAGAGTCAAAGATGGGCTATACATCCTGTGCCCAAGCTGCCTGAGGAGCAACAGTGCAAGCCCTGCAGTAAAGACCACTAATGCCTTGTCTATTACTTCTACTTGTTGCACTTGTAACACATATTGTCCCTATCATTATACTATAAATAGGTCATTGCATGTCAACAAGTGTGTTTCCTCTTATCCAGTTATAAATAATCTATGTGAAAATACTGAAGAACAACTTTCCTTTACAAGTCCATCTTCTAAGATTCCTAGTATATGTTCTCATTTATGTACTAAAGGCAATATGGATGTATTGTGGCATAACAGACTTGGACATGTCCCCTTTACCAAAATGAGAAACATTACTACTATTCCTGTCAATTTCTCTCCCAAACAGCCCTTCAACTGCACCATTTGCCCAATGGCTAGACAAGAAAGACTGCAATTCCCTCATAAAACCAGTACAACCAACAGAATTTTTGAACTTCTACATGTTGATTTGTGTGGTCCATATCATGTTCCTACACATGATAGATACAAATACTTTATAACTATGATGGATGATTTTAGTAGATCTACTTGGACTCACCTTTTATCCAGCAAAAGTAATGCCCTTCAAACATTCAAAGGATTCATAAATCTAGTAGAAAACCAATTTGGTGTAACTATCAAATCCATAAGGTCAGACAATGGATTAGAGTTTACTAACACAGAAGCAAGAATGTTGTTTCAATCTAAAGGCATCATCCATCAAAGAACTTGTCCCTACACACCACAACAGAATGGTATAGTGGAAAGAAAACACAAATATCTTCTTGAAACAGCTAGAGCACTTCTCTTCCAATCCAAATTTCCCCTAAGATACTGGGGTGAATGTGTTCTTTGTGCCACATATATTATAAACAGATTGCCTTCTACTCCAACTAACAACCAAACTCCATATGAACTATTGTATAAAAGAAAGACAAAGTATTCTCACCTAAAGAGTTTTGGTTGCTTATGATACCCTACTGTACCAATACCACACAGGGACAATTTTGAACCTAGAACAACACCACATGTGTTTATTGGCTATCCTTTCAACACAAAGGGGTACAAAGTCTTGAGTCTAGCCACCAGAAAGATTCATATCTCTAGAGATGTAGTCTTCAATGAGTCCAACTTTTCTTTTGCAGTCAACATTAACAAATCTCCTTAGTCATATGTCCCTCATTCAATTCCCTTCATTGAGTCTCTATGTGAACAATCCTATGATAGTACAAATATTACACAACTATCTGAAGATTTCAATGATCAAAGGAGTCCTGATAGCACATCCAATCCTATGTCACCTATACATGTAGCTTCCCCATCACCTTCTGCAGTACCCTTTTCTTCATTACCTGATTCACCACAATATTGTCATACTGAACAGACCCATGTAGAACCTGTCCAACTGAGGCAATCTCAAAGAACTCATAAACCACCTATCTATTTGCAAGATTATGTACATTCCCTTTCTCACCTTAAAACAAATCATGTTACCCTAAATGCCTTATTCTCTATGAATCACCACATTACCTCTGATCTACTAACCTCTAACAGTCAGACTCTTGTGAGAAATGTTTGTCATGACAGGGAACCATCATCATATGAGGAGGCAGCCATTGATCCTACATGGCAAGCAGCAGTGACACATGAATTTGAAGCACTATATTCCAATCACACTTAGGACCTAGTAACTCTGCCACCTGGGAAGCAAGCAATAGGTTGCAAATGGGTTTACAAGGTGAAGCACAAAGCAGATGGCAGCATTGAAAGGTTCAAAGCCAGGCTGGTTGTTAAAGGCTACACTCAGCAGACAAGAATTGATTATACAGAAATATTCTCACCAGTGGTAAATATGACAACGGTGAGGGCTTTGATAGATACAGTAGTTAAGAAAGATTGGTTCATATCTCAATTAGATGTGAACAATGCTTTCCTCCATGAAAATCTCAATGAGGAGGTGTATATGCAGGTACCACCTGGGCTTGTTGTGGATAAACCAAGATTGATTTGTAAACTGATCAAATCTCTTTATGGCTTGAAACAAGCCAGTCGACAATGGTATGCAAAGTTGACTGAGGCATTGTGTTCAAATGGCTATATACATTCCATGTATGACTACTCACTTTTCTATAAAAGAAATGGAGAATCCTCAGTATATGTTGAAGTATATGTGGATGATGTACTACTCACTGGAACTGACCAATAGGAAATTGCACAACTCAAAGCATTTCTACATGAACAATTCAAGATCAAGGACTTGGGGCAGCTGCACTACTTCACGGTATTGGAGATTATGTGTAAAGATGATGGGGTTATTATATCTCAAAGGAAGTTTGTACTAGACCTGTTAAAAGAATACAATTATTTGGATTACAAGCCTTGTTCTTCACCCTTGGATTTCACTATAAAGCTGAAGGCTAGAGAAGGCACAATCCTACAAGATCCTACCTATTATAGAAAGCTAGTAGGTAAATTGATTTTTCTAACTAATACCAGATTGGACATTGCATATAGTGTCCAACACTTGAGCCAGTTTATGCAGGAACCTAGAGAACCTCATCTGAAAGCAGCATTTCATCTGCTCAGATATTTGAGAAATGACCCTACTTTGGGAATTTTCATGTCAAAGGATGGAGATCACACAGTTAAAGCCTATTGTGATTTTGATTGGACAGCCTGCCCAGATTCTAGGAGGTCCATTACAGGTTATTTATTGCTACTGGACAACAATCCTATCAGCTAGAAATCTAAGAAACAAGAGACTATATCTTTATCCTCTGCAGAAGCAGAGTATAGAGCTCTGAGGAAAGTAGTAGGGGAACTAGTATGGTTGAGCAGACTATTTGAAGAATTGACTTTTCCTTTTTCCTTGCCTATCTCAGTATTCTGTGACAGTCAATCTGTACTGCACATTGCAAAGAATCCAGTATTTCACGAAAGGACCAAGCATATAGAAGTGGATTGCCATTTTGTGCGTGATCAATTACAAGCATGCCTAATTTCTCTCCACCACATCCGAACAGACAATCAGCTTGCAGATGTTTTGACTAAATCCTTGACTGGGATCAAGCATAGTGCTACATTAGGCAAGTTGGTTGTGTTCACCACACCTCCAACTTGGGGGGGGGGGTTAAGATTAATTATTCACTTAGCTTAGCTTAGTCCCTACCTTAATTATTAGAGCAGAATTATTAGTGTTAGCTATCAGTTAGTGGAACGTATTAGTTAAATGACAAATGTAATAGCTTTAGTTAATGGACTTTATTTTTCTTAACATTTTTCGTTTTTGTATATAGTGGACTCTCCACTCAGATTTTAATTTTGAAGAGAAATGAAATTCTAGAAGCTTCACTCTCTCTCCTTCTTCATTCTCTTCACTGTAACCTCCCATGGCGTAGAAGTCCAGTTCTCATCACCATTAAAGCTTAGCTGAGGCTTAAGCTACTGTTACACTAACGAATTTAATAGTTCTATAGTTTCGACTTTTTTCGGATAAGGTGCAGACAACTCGAATACATGTACGTTATTTTCATGTGTCACATCATATAACTTCTCCTCATAAAAAATAACATCTTCTTATCCTGTCTGACCTTCGGAAATGGATGTCCATTTTTTACCTCCAAGTTTGCAGTAGGCCAATATCTAAGATGAACACCATAGATGGCAACGACCATAAAATTACCTTTGTTTGAGGTAGGACAACTCTCCTTTCATGTATGCTAATAAGAAACTTTTGATATTTTTCGTCTGTATTGTTACGAGGCAACAACATCCATGACTCAAACTTTTTTACTAGAAATAGCTGGTAATATTGACCTCCATAAAGTACAAACACATCAGAACCGGACGTTACGTTGGTACTCGGTTGAGTTAAGCATCGGGTGCCCGTCGCGGCCCTATGGTTTGGGTCTTGACAAATAGAACCCTTGAATTATTTGCTATGTGAATTTCATGTATAGGCAATGTGACAAGTGCCTATACTTTGTCAAATTAATTGTTTGCTTAATTATTTAAACATCTTAAATTATTTTAAGATACAAATTAATTATTATAATAATTGTTTCTCTTCTATTCCTTGTCAAATATTAATTCTTGAATTCCTGTAATATTTCTTACATGCTTATTTAATTTATGTGTCTTAATTGCTACTTGACATTTAGCATATTAAATATTAAACTGCCTATTTTTTCCCTGATTTCTATAATTAATTGCTACTTGTCATTGTTTGTTTCATAAATAAATTATAATTATTGTATGCCTTGATGCTTAATAGTTTCTCATTGAACATGGTATTTATTGGAGTATTTTCATTACATTTAAGAGTTGTTAAAATATATGGAAGGATTGAGTTGCACGCCGCAACGAAAATGAAAATAAATATATTGGGGGATCGGGTTGCACGCCGCAACAGATTTATTTAAAGTTTATATTGGGGGATCGGGTTGCACGCCGCAATAGATTTATTCTAAGTTTATATTGTTGGAGCGTTATATTGTTGGAGCGGGTTGCACGCCGCAATGGAAATAAGTTGAGGGATTAAGACTGCTGAATTGACTTCAATTATTGATATTATTTACCGGTCTTACTACTATTCATGTTGTTGTTGTTGTTATTATTATTTTATTATTATTATTATTATTATTATTATTATTATTATTATTATTATTGTGTACGGGTTAATGTAAGCGACCTGCCTTATCCTCGTCACTACTTCGTCGAGGTTAGGCTCGACACTTATAGAGTACATGAGGTCGGTTGTACTCATACTACACTCTGCACTTCTTGTGCAGATTTCAGAGTTGGTCCCATCGGCGTACCATAGACTTGCTCGGATTTCAGCTACCAGAGGAGACTTGAGGTATAACTGCACAACGTTCACAGTTCTGAAGTCCCCGTCTACTTTATTTTAGTTGTGTATTTTCTTTCAGACAACTTTATTTTTTTTCAAACCCTTATTTGTATTATTCTAGAAGCTCGTGAACTTGTAACTCTAGTTCTGGGATGGTATTTAGATATCACGTTTATTATGGATTATTCACTTTATTTCAGACTTTATTTCCGTATTTGTTTCTTTTTTATTAATTAATTTAAAATTGTGTTAAAATGGCTAAAATAGCAAGTGAAATGTTAGGCGCCATCACGGTCCCGAAGGTGGGAATTTCGGGTCTTGACAATTACTCAATCGAATAAGGAACACAAGTAAAACTAATTAAACAAGTCCTTGAAATATAAATCTTTCACATATAATTATTTCGAATAAATACCTTCTGAATATATTTCTTTCAAATAAATATATTTCGAATATAAAAATCTTTCAAATAAATATCTTTCGAATATACTTCTTTCAAATAAATATCTTTCGAATATAATTCTTTCAAATAAATATCTTTAGAATATACTTTTTTCAAATAAATATCTTTCGAATATACTTATTTCAAATAAATGTCTTTTGAATATAAATTCTTTCAAATAAATATCTTTCGAATATACTTCTTTCAAATAAATCTCTTTCGAATATACTTCTTTCAAATAAATGTCTTTTGAATATAAATTCTTTCAAATAAAAGTCATAGTGTGACACCTCATTTCATAATCATAAACACGGGTCTTAGCGTACTTTCATATTTTCGTAACACGGGTCCCAACCCACTTTCATGTTTCCACGGCACCTCCTACCCATATTTCTATCAAAACTGCACGGACAACTCACGTGCCAATAATAAAAATTATCATATTTTATGAGGCACCTTGTGCCCACATTTTATATTTGTTGCGGCGTGCAACCCGATCCCATATAACATTAATCATACCTGTTGCGGCGTGCAACCCGATCCCATATAACATAATCTTCCTCGCGATAGCCACATGCTCACGTTTCAACATAGATCAGACTATCATCAAGTTTACCGAAACAACAAGACAATTTGCACAAGATATAAGAATAAACACAAGAAAAATCACAACATCACATGAAAATTACCAACGCAATAACCCCACATCATCACATAAAAATTACCAACATAATAACCCCACATCATCACATATCATCCCTAACAATAAATACCCTTATCTCTCATATAGCCACCCTTATCACTCCTATAATAGCCTCCCTTATCCCTCCGTCCTGACAATATTAATAGCCACCCTTATCGCTCCTATAGCCACCCTTATCGCTCTGTATAATAGCCACCCTTATCACTCCGCTCAGACAATATCCCAACACACATAATTACAGTAAAATGCCACCCTTATGTCCTCATAATAATAAATATGGAGGGGCACTCCGAGGTCTGCGGACGCTGACAAATATACCTTGAAATCTCCGCGTACAGTCCAGCTCACTAGTATCCGTGTAACGATCTGACTTGTCATTTTAAGAATCAACACCTTGTTCATAGTTCATAGGCTTGAATTTGGGTTTTGCGATTAGTAGGATCAAGGTAGTTTTGATGTTGTTGTGTGCGATTTGAGACCTTGAGTAAGTCCGTATTATGTTATGAGACTTGTTGGTGAGTTTTGGGGTAGTTTCGGACAACTTTTAGGCCCTTTGGAACTGCTGCTAATTGGTCTCGGAAGTGTGCTATGCGATCGGGGAGGTCTGGGACTCAATCGCGAAGAGTAACGTGCAGTCCAGGCTTTGTGAATCGTGATCACGGAAGGAAAGGCCGTGATCACGTAAAAGGAAATTCTGTTGCACTAACCCAACTTTGGAAGCTTATATCTTGCAATCTATAAGAAATTTGGAGAGGATCCAAAAATGAAAGTTGTGGCCCTTTGTGTCTAACTTTCTAAAACTCAAACTATTTGGCATTTGGAGTTGTGTACAAAATGTTAAGGTTGATATACTACAGGCTATCTGGAAAGAGTTTGGAAATCGCAAAGAAGAAATTTTTGCTGCATAGGACTGACTTTGGAAGCTTATATCTCGCAATCTATAAGGAATTGGGAGATGATCAAAACATGAATGTTGTATCCCGTGATGTTTAGTTTTCATAAATTTAAACCATTTGACATTTGGAGTTCTGTAAAAAAGGTTATGGCTATTAAACTACATGTTGTCTGAGAAGAGTTTGGGAAGAGTTAATAGAATTTGTTCATCGCGATCGCAAGACAATGGCCGCGATCGCATAGAGTAAAATTTTTCTGGAAAACTTTTGTGCTTCGCGATCGCAAATCAATTTCTGTGATCGCGAAGGGTAAATCCCTGGACATAACATATATTTGGGGGTTTGGTCATTTTATTCATTTCTGGAATTTGGGAGCTCGGTTTTGGGCGATTCTGGATGATTTTTTCATGAGCTTGATTGGTGTAAGTATTATATATCCGAAAGTAATTATATTTCATGATTTTATGGTTATTTTCACAAATTATTAGTGAATCAAATTGAAGAAATTGGGATTTTTACAAAATCTTTCAAAAACAAAAATTTAAGATTTGGAAATCTATTCGTTATCGAAATTTGGTAAAATTGGTTTGGTTGAACTCGTATCGAAATTGGTATTTGGATTTCGTAAAAAAATTATCGGATTCCGAGAGGCGGGCACTGCTTTGACTTTTGGTTGAATTTTTAAGTCGATATTTTATTATCCGAAATTATTTTTCGATGAATTTTAATGAAGTTATACAATTAATTTGGATAGATTTGAGTTGTCCGGAGGTCAATTCAAGCAAGAAGGATATTTTGGAATATCGGCCAACTTCAAAAAGGTAAGTATCTTGCCTAACCTTGAGTGGGGTAATTACCCCTTAGGACTTTGAGTCTTATGTGAAAATTATGTGATTGAAAGCCGTGCACGCAAGGTGACGAGTACGTACTTGGTTTATATGTGCAAATTAAATCAGTTAAAATTCATAGACACCCTTATGTATTAGATTGCAAAATTGTTGGAACTTAGTAAATCCTTGATTTGTCATGCCTCATTCCTTGTTTGTCGAGTTTATATTTTATATGATAATTTGGGGTGATTGCTACTTGGATTTTTATGTGAATTACGTGTGTTTGATGATTTGATACTTCTTGGAATTAAATTCATTATGGATTTTTCATCTGCAAATAATTATTAAATAAGTTTAAATTTAGGCGTTAATATATTTATCAAAATTTGGATTTAAGAAGGTGTTGTCCTATGTTGAGTTACTTTTCCATCTCTGTTGTTGTTTTTGAGGTGTTATATACGTTGTGTGGAGCCTTGGGCTATTTGTTGTGAAATTAATTGATTTTGTTATATCTTTGGAATTTGTTGTTACCATTGGGCAATTTGTGCTATGAAATGATTGTGTTGTGTTGTCGTTATAATGTTCCGTGTGAATTGTTGTGTGATTTGAGCTGGGCGTCATCACGGTCTATAGGAGAATTTGGATCGTGACAATACTAAAATAAAAATGTGAAAGGAGAAGCAATAGTGATAATTGGAGTGTGTACACATCTTGATTACAAGTAATATTTTGAAAATAACTCTGGCCATGTTGGAACGCTTATGGACAATTAAAAAAACTGACCATAATTGATTTGGTTTTAACTAAAAACGTCAAACCGAAACCAAACCAACCCGATAGTACATTTATACAATTTTTAAAATGATTTTATACATATAAATATTTATTCTAATGTAATTTATAAATATTTCTCAAACTTTTTTACAGTTTTATCTTTTAATGTATTATTTCAAGTTTGGACTTAACATTCTTGGATGGTAAATAAAATTTATAGTCCATGAATGTAGTAACTCAAACAAAGTACAAATCAAAACTAATGCTAACAAAAAAATTCAATTCAACACTAGGAATGACGATAGTATTGGATATCTATTTTTTAGTTTTACACTTGTTTATAATGAACATTCGTAACTTAGTTTATATTTTTCTTTGGCGCTTAGTTATGTAACTAATAGTACTTATTAGCTATACTTATTTTAGCATGACCTAGATAGTATTTTTAGATTATGTTAATTTTTATTATGGCTTATTAATTAGCGATATTTTCTTTATGCAATTGTATTATCATTGTTAATGATAATAAAATAACTCTGGCCATGTTGGAACGCTCATGCATGAAAATTATGGCAAAGTAATGAGTATTGATCACTAGGCCATTTCATATGGACCTACAAAAATCCAGGCCAATCGGAGTCCGTAAAAGAAATCTATAAAATCAGCAGGTACTAATACACATGAAAAAGTGGATATAATCATAATTTCATGTTACATGACCACTAAATGCCATAAAATGAACTCGAAAGTCATGTCGAAATAATGAGTATTGATCACTAGGCCGCTTCCTATGGACCTACGAAATTTTAGGCAGAGTCCATAAAAAATATTCTACAAAATCATCATATTCTAATGCACATGAAACATAGATACAATCATAAATCTGTGTTAAATGATCTCGAAACGCCATAAAATGAACCCGAAAGTCATGGTGAAATAATGAATATTGTTTACTAGGTTGTTTCCTATAGACCTACGAAATTTCAAGCCAATTGGTGTCACGACTCGGAATTAATTCCCACCCTCAGGATCATGATGACGCCTAATATTTCACTTGCCAGGTAAGCTGTAATGACCCGACCGGTTGTTTTGAGCAATTTCACTTGCTCGGTAGTTTGGGGCATGAGTAACTCCGTATGATGTATTATGAATTGTGTGAATCGTCAGTTTTGGTTTTTTAGGTTATTCGGAATTGATTTGGAAGAGTAAATTTCATTGTTGAAGCTTTAAGTTGGAAGACTTGACCAAGTTTGACTTTTGTGAATTTGATCCTGGAGCAAAGTTTTGATGGTTCCGTTAGGTCCGGATGGAAATTTTGGACTCGGGCGTATGCCCGGATTTTCATTTGGATGTTCCTAGAAGGTTTCGGCGCTAATTGGCGAAAGTTGAAAATTTGAAGGTTTGGAAAGTTTATAAGTTTGACCGAGAGTTGACGTTGATGATATCGGGTTCAGATTGTGGTTCCTAAAATTTAAATAGCTTCGTTATGTCATTTGGGACTTGTGTGCAAAATTTGGGTTCACTCCGGGTGCACGAGTTTTGGAAGTTGAAAATTCAAAGTTCATTAAGTTTGAATTGAAATGTGATTCATCATTTTGATGTTGTAATCTATTATTTGAGGCCTCGAGTAGGTCCATGTTATGTAATGGGACTTGATGGTATAATTGGACGGGGTCCCGAGTGGCCCGGATGAGTTTTAGATGAGGTTCAAATCATTTTCGTTCATGTTGAATTGCTGAAGAGGAGCTAGTTCTTGTGTTGCGCACCTGCGATTGGTTTTTCGCATGTGCGGTGACCGTTGAAGCGAAGGAATTGGCGCATATATGAAGAAGGCTAGGCTGTGGAAATATTGCAGAATCAGAGTAGGAAGCTCACCTTCATGTGCGTAGAAGCGTGATCATTGGCGCACAAGCGGAGTTCCGGTCTAGGAGCAAAGTCCATAGATGTGGCAGTTGGGCACAGAAGCGCGGCCTTAGAAGCGGAGAAATGATTGCAGAAGTGATGTCTTCTGAGTTTGGGTCTGTTCGCAGAAGCGAAGGATGGGTCGCACACGCAAGTCCGCAGAAGCAGAAATTGGTTCGCAAATGCGAAATTGTTAGGCAGATTCTACATACTTCGAGGTTTTGGTTCTTTTATCATATTTTGAGATTTGGAGGCTCGAATAGAGACTATTTTTGAAGCAATTTTCATCATATGGATTAGTGTAAGTGTTCTCTACTTGGTTTTGATTTTATTTCATGAATCTATCTTCATTTTTGGCAATTGGTTGATGAAGTTTAAAGAGGAAATTGGGGTTTTTTTGTCTAAAACTTCATAAAGCAAATTTTCGAGTTTTGAACATCGATTTGGAGTTGGATTTGAGTGAAACTAGTATGGTTGGAATCAAAATTGAATGGGTTTTCAGATTTTGTGAGGTTTTGTCGGGTTCTGAGGTGCGGTCCCGGGTTTGACCTTTTAATTGATTTTGAGATTTTGAGTAAAGATTCGACCTTTATCAAAGGAATAGTTTCCTTAGGCTTTATTTGATGTATTTGAGTTACTTTTGGCTAGTTTCGAGCCATTCAGAGGCCGGTACGCGCAAGATGGCATTTTTGTACCATCGGTTGGCTTGCTCAGTATTGGATTTGGCTTGTTCGAGGTAAGTAACACTTCTAAAGTTGGTGCTGAGGGTATGAACGCCTGAGTGTACATGATATGTGTTTGGTGTTGAGGTGATGCACATGCTAGGTGACGGGCGTGTGGGCGTGCACCGTGTGAATTGTGACTTGGTTATTCTATGGTACTGTGTAGTTACCTAATCTTATTTTTATCCATGAGATTTTTACGTGTTAGAATAGTTGAGATGTGATCCATGTCAAAAACCATGTATAGGCTATATGCTTATTCTGTTGGGACCCACTAAGGTCATATATGTGTTTTAGTTATTTGCTTAAATTGCAGTTACATACTCTGTCATACTCATTCATTTCCATATCATATCTCAGTCTCTGTTGCTATTTATTGATACATCATATCATCATTTTTGGGCTGATTTGCATTACATTGTGAGCCCGAGAGACTGGAGAGATTGGTGACTGAGTGAGGCTGAGGGCGTGTTTGTGAGTGATATTGATGGGCTCGGGTTGCACGACGTAGCATTTATTATTGATTCATGCCATGATTGGCTTATTATAGCGTTTGGGCCGAAGAAGCCCCTCCGGAGTCTGCTCCACCACAGTGAGCACAATGAATATTATGTTTGGGATGGAGTTCCCTGGGCATGGAGTTTCCCTATACTATTATATTTGGGATGGAGTTCCTTGGGCATGGAGTTGCCCTATATATTCACATATGGGATGGAGTTCCCTGGCATGGAGTTGCCCTATATATATTCATATTTGGGATGGAGTTTCCTGGGCATGGAGTTGCCCTATACTTTTATATTTGGGATGGAGTTCCCCGGGCTGGATTGGCCCTATACAGTACTAAGTGACTGACTATCAGTCGCTATTTTTTTCCAGGGATGGATCTGCCCTGGGCTGGACCAACCCCGTACAGTACTAAGTGATTGAGTACTCTGAGAGTATGAGTACATGAGTTCATCACTGAGATGCATTGCATTTGACATGCGTACCTGAGATACATGCATAGAGATGCATTTCCTTCTACTACCCGATTTTTGGTGACATTCATGATTTCACCTGTATATCGACATATAGGCATAGCGATGTATTTTCCTCATACAGTTTGAAAATGAAACATCTTATTTATTATTGAAAGGTTTTTGGGAAAAATCACAGTTTTCAAACTTAGTCATATATTTTTGGGGGTTTTCGGTGAAAGATTTGGGATCTACTATTATACTTGAAAGGCATTCCTATTTTTCATAACTGTGAACGAGCCGAGCTATTTATTGTACCATCTCTATTATAGTGTTATGAGTTGTTGCTGGTTATTGGAGTTGGACTCTGACCTTGTCCCAGCTCGTCACTACTTTCAACCTAAGGTTAGGTTTGTTACTTATTGAGTACATGGGGTCAGTTGTACTCAAAGTACATGGGGTCAGTTGTACTCAAACTACACTTCTGCACCTTGCATGCAGATGTTAAATGTTGATGTTGCTGTGTACGGCGGGAGCTGGATCGGAAGATGTACCTGATATTCAGTTATAGCTATTACTTGTCCTTGATAGCATTAGATTCAAATTATGTTCATTTACATTTCGAACAGATGTTGTAATTATTTCACTTAAGTCTTGTAAAAATCTAAATCTTAGACCCTCATGATTTGTACTACCAATCTTTGGGAAGTTGTATAAAATTTAGTTATCTAATCTTTGACTCACATCAACATTATTATATTGTATTTTAATGTTAGTTGGCTTACCTAGCGAGTTGGGTTAGGTGCCATCACGACAGTCTGAATTTTGGGTCGGGACACAAGCCAACGTTAGAATAGTTTTTATCCATTTTTAACAGTTCAAGTTAAACAATAACCAAGAGACTGAAATAACTGAAATGAACTGAGAAAACCATAACAACCGCAATATCTAGATACAATCCCAGAACTAGTGTTACAAGTGTAACGACCCGACGTGTTATTTTTCTTTCTAGATCCCCGTTCTCCTAATTAAGACTCTTCATATGTAATTTTACTGTTTTATGACTTGCGGGGATGGTTAGTTAAGGTTTGGAAGGGTTCAGGTTAAAATCGAAACACTTAGTTTCTTAATAGTGGCTTAAAAATGGTTAAGTTTGACTTGAGTCAACGTTTTGACCAAATGGCCTAAGAACCGAGATTTGACGATTCCAATAGGTTTGTATTATGATTTTGGACTTGGGAATGTGTTCGGATTGGGTATTGAATGACTTGGGAGCGTTTCGACGCGCAATATTGAAAGTTAGCGCATTGAAGGTTTTCAAGTTCTTTAAATTTGGTTTGAAGTAGAATTTGGTGTTATAGAGGTCTGATTGGGATTACGAGCTTGGGAATAGTTCTGTATGATAACTTTTATTTTCACACAAAATTTGGCATCGTTCCGAGTTTAATTGATAGGAATCGGATGCATGAAAGTGTTTCTAAAAGTTTTTGAGTTTCATAATTCGATTCATACGTTTTGGCATCCGATTCGTATTTATAGATGTTATTTTGGTGTTTTGATCATGAGAGAGAGTCCGTAATATATTGTTGGATATGTGAGTGGGATTGGATGGGGTCCCGGGGGCCTGGATGTAATATTGATTGGAATCGGACTTGGAAATTTTCCATGAGGGACTGCTGGTGCTCCAGTTCTGGTGCGTCTGCACCTGTGTGATTTTGGCCGATGGTGCAAGCTTGCAGAAGCGTGCCTGTCATCGCAAAAACGTCTTGGGGGTGAGTTGTCAGTGGTCCGCAGAAGCGAGCTCGCTTCTGCGATAATGGGGCCGCAGATGCGAAGCAAGGCCAGCCAGGCGTGGGTCGCAGGTGCGACAGTCCTTATGTAGAAGCGGGTTCGTAGAAGAGAAAGTCCATCCGCAGAAGTGAAGGGAGGCAGCCTAGGCTACTATGATGGATTTTCCATAGGTGCGGCGTCGCAGGTGCGCCCCAGGATCCGCAGAAGCGAAAATCGCTGGGGCAGTGAGGTTCATTTAATGTCGGGACTTAGGCTAGTTTGGTTCATTTCTTTCACTTCTTGGACGATTTTAGAGCTCTTTGAAGATGGGTTATCACCTAGCACTTTGAGGTAAGTAATTTCTATACAAGATAAGTTTAATACATGCATTTTGGGTAGATTCTTAATACATAAATTGTAGAAATTGTGGGTTTAGTTGAAAAACTTAAGTTTTGATAAAAATGGGATTTAACCACATAAATAATTATGGAATTGGGCGAAAACTATATATTTGAGTTTGCGAGGTTATAGGTAACATTTGTCTTCGAAATTTTCGGAATTTGGGAGCGTGCGATCGATGGTGAATTTTAAGAATCTTTCAAATTGGGTTGGGTAATTACTCTAATAGCTAAATTATGAACTTGTGAGTTTATATTGATTAATTTATATAATATTTGGCTAGCTTTGGATTTGTTCGGAACCAAGTTAAGACTTTAGAGTGAATTCGTAGACCGAAAAGTGAGCTTTGAGACTAGGTAAGTCTCTTGCCTAACCTTGCAAGAGGGAATTTGCCCCATAAGTATTTTAAATTACTCTTTGCTCCTAATTGTAGGGGCTACGTACACACGAGGTGACGAGATTCCATGCGTAGCTACTAATTATGCTTAAGTCCGGGTATTTTTAGGACCTAAATCATGAAATACTTGTATTGTTTTCACTCTACTTGTTAATTTAAGTGCCTAAATTATATTGAAACTTGATAAAGGATTCATAAAGACCTAATTTCACTTACTCTGAGTTTTTGCGGGTTACTTGACCATTAATAGAAATTGTGCTTCCTTGTGTATTAGTCTTATTGTAGCTCTTAAATTGGATGTTCATAGAATATTCTCTCTTATTGTGGAGTGGCCCGAACGCCTCGACAGTATAATAGATGCATCAGTGGTTCGTGCCGCTCGATAGTGTACATATTATTCTGGATCGGGTCGTACGAACTCGGCATAAATTGTGTGATATAATGCTTGTAGCCCGAATACACTTGATATTATGTTTATGACTTGAGAGGTTATAATTTATTTAATGGCCTGAAATTGTTAGAGTTAGCAAGTGTCAATTGGAGACTCTTAAATTCAATATCAGTCAAAGAACCATTTATTCATTTCTAGTTATTGTGTTATTATTATTATTCATGTATTCCATCCCTCTTTAGAATTTCTATATTTTTTATTATTGGCCCATAGTAAGTGTCGATGTAGACCCCTCGACACTACTTCTTCGATGTTAGATTGGATACTTATTGGGTACATGTTATTTATGTACTCACACTATACTTCTGCACTAATCGTGTAGGGTCTGAGGCAGGTGTATCTGGTGTTCATTCAGGCACATACCCCCGTTATCCTGAGGCATAGTGGTGAGCTGCTCTCTATGTTCAATCTGCAGCATCCGCAATCTCTCTCTCTTTTGTATTTATTTTCTATATATCTCATTTCAGACAGTGGCATAGGGGTTTTATATATTCTACTAGTTGCTCATACACTTGTGACACCGGGTCTTGGAAACATGCTAGTAGACACTTGATGGTTTTTGAGTATTTATATCACCGTACTTGCTCCTTTATTAGTTTACGCTTACATTATTAAATTTTCCACTTCTCATTTACTTAATAAATACAAATCAACTACATTGAAAGTATTAAAAAGAATAAATACATGGCTAGTTCACCGTTGGCTTATCTAGCGCCGATGCTGGGTACCATCACGACCTATAGGAGAAATTGGATTGTGACAACAAGTTCACGAGCGACTAGAAATATACAAATAATGGTTGAATGAAAGTAAAATTATCTGAAATGAAATAAACAGCTAGGATAAGGTGGAAGGGATATCAGGTATGCGAACGCCGAGCAATTGTACATCAAGTCTCCGTCAGCTATCAATCCGAGCAATCTACCGACTGCCTCGAGAATCGACTCCAAAATATGCACAAGAAGTACAGAGTGTAGTATGAATACAATCGACCCCATGTTATAACGACCGGCCGGTCATTTTGAAACTTTTCGTCCTGGTCGGCAGCTTTGTATTATGTATTTTGACTTGCGTGTATGACCAAGTTCAGGTTACAAATGATTTGGGATCAATTTGGAAGAAGGATTCTTGTTTTAGAAGCTTAAGAGGTAAGAGTGAACTGAAATTTGACTTTTGTGTAGACGACTCCGAAATGGAGTTTTGATGATTCCAATAATTTTGTATGGTGATTTTGGACTTAGGCATTTATCCGGATTTGGATTTGGAGGTCCGTATGGTAATTTGAAGCATTTCGGCAAAAATTAGAAAGTTGAAGTTTTGGAAGGTTGAGAAGTTTGACCATGAGTTGACTTTGGTGATATCAAGGTCGGAATGTGATTCTGATATTTGGTTTAGCTCTGTTATATAATTTCTAACTTGCATGCAAAATTAGATGTCATTCCGGGTTGATTTGACATGTTTCGACACAGGTTTTGGAAGTTGGATGATTTGAAAGTTCATAAGTCTGATTCGAGGTGTGATTCATAGTTTCGATTTTGTTTGATGTGATTTGAGACCTCGAGTAGGTCCGCATTATGTTATAAGACCTATTGGTTTATTCGTACAGGGTCCCGAGTGGCTAGGGTGAGTTTCAGATAAGGTTCGGATCGTTTTGGGCAATTGTTTGTTAAGATGTTTGGTAGGGCTTCTGGTGTGACCGCACCTGCGGGAGCCATGGGCATAGGTGTAGAGCCGCAAAAGCGACAGTGGCTTCGTAGAAGTGAGAAAGGCTGAGATTGGGGGTCTTCGTAGATGCTGTCGTATTGCCGCAGAAACGGAACCGCACATGCGAAAGATGGAGCGCAGAAGCGACAATTGCCCATGTGAGGAGCTTCCGCAGAAACGGATTATTTGACACAGAAATGACCTATTATCCGCAAATGCGGAAAGTGTTGGGAAAAGAGGTTATATTGGAGGGCTTGCCAATTTTTCCACATTTTGAGTTGTAGACCTTGGTTATGGGAGATGTTTTGTGGGTTTTTCAAGCAATTCATTAGGGTAAGTGTTCATTGCCTGAATCTTATTATATTTCATGAATTAATTGCTATTTTCATCATTTAATTAGTGAATTAAGTTGGAAACTTAGGGAAATTTTTTAAAAATCCTTAAAATGTAAAATGATATTGAGTGATGTTGAGCTGGGGGCTATGTGTGGTTGTGATATTGAAACCGTTTTGAGGAAATGTTGTGGCATGTGGGCACATATTGTGAAAGTCATTTATTTGAGTTGTTATGTTTTAACATACGTATAATTCTTATGTTCTTTGCACGAGGTTTCTGCCTTGCCGTTGTTATTGTGTTTGCACGAGATTTTTGCCGTGCCGTTGTAATTGTTTTTGCTGAGGTATCTGTCGTGTTGTTGTTATTGTGTTACATGAGGTTTCTGTCATGTTGTTGTTATTATTGATACGCATGTTGTGGTATGAGGTCTGGGTGTTGAAGCGCATGCAGTTAGATAAGGTGGGCATGAAACGTGTGGCTAGTAGGGGAACTACAAGAAGTCATGCGATGTGATAAGGTGGGCTAAAACGCAGGATATATTTCGGGAAAAATGATTTTCAAAACTAAATGTAAAGGCTACCGCGGTGATATAAAGATGTTGTGATTCATTTTATAATTTGAGACTATGAGGCGGTACCTCGGTAGCGCTCTTGTTGTCATTTCCCCATTCTTTTGTACTTATCTTTGATTGTTGTTTTCTTAGCATACTATTATTTGTCTTCCTCTGTGTTTTACTATTTGCTTAGTTCTATGTAGCTAATCTTGTTGTGCTAGTCGTTGCTTCAACTTCATTGTTGTCTTTGTTACATTGTACATTTCATGGTGATCATTTCTTATGAGCCATTCATTGTTTCTACTCTTATTTGTTGACTTGAATTGTGGTAGAACATTTGCACAAGCATACACATAATAAAATCACCCATATCGGTTTTAGAAGATGAATCCTGATGTTCTTGACCATTATATGTACTCTTGTCTACTTGCCTTCGGTGTGAGGATTGTTCTATTGGCACGTGAGTCGCCTGTGCGGTTATGAGTTGTACTGTGGGCACAAGATGCCAAGTGATTAGGGTTCATGAATTGGGACCCGTGAGCTGTGATTAAGAGGTTCGGTACCTCGTAGGATTTCTTGAAAATATCTAGTGTGAAAGTGGTTGTTCTTATTGAGTTGTTGCTAGTTTTCCTTTATTTGTTTTCACCAGACTTAGACTGTGTTCAGCTTACTCTACAACATTATTACCTTACTGCTTCATGTTAAATATGGTTGTTACTAGTGTATCATTGCAAGTATTTTTTATATTCCTAATCCTGCTTAGTTTTATATAAAAATTATTTCTCTGTTATTTCACATCTACACTTTTTCAGGTTGTTTAGTCCGGTAGGTGTCTTGACTGTCCCTCGTCACTACTCCATCGAGGTTAGTCTTGATACTTACTGGGTACCACTGTGGTGTGCTCATACTACGCTTCTGCATATTTTTGTGCACATCCAGGTGCCTCGGTTGTTGTTGATTATTAGCTAGCTGGTCGAGCATTATTGTAGATACTCAAGGTAAACTTGACGTTGCATTCGCAAGCCTCGGAGTTACCTTCGGATATTTTATTTGTACTGACTATTCCGAATAGTTGTATTAAGGGATTTTTTAGGAAACTCAATTCTTTGAATTCTTCTTATTGTATTTGGGGTTGTAAGTTGTGTATAAAGATTTATATTTCATACTTATCAGTTCATGGTTGAATTCTTCTATTAAATCAGTAAGTATTAGGCTTACCTAGTCTTAGAGACTAGGTGCCGTCACAACATCCTACGGAGGGAAATTGAGATCGTGACAAGTTGGTATCAGTGCTCTAGGTTCATAGGTGCTATGAGTCCTAAGCAAGTTTAGTAGAGTCTTGCGGATCGGTACAGAGACGTCTGTACTTACCTTCGAGAGGCTACATAACTAATATGGCAGTTTCACTTCCTTCATTCCTACCATATGAGTTTATTGATCTCGGAGTTTGAACCTTTGTCATTCTATTCTCTCACAAATTGTGAGGACACGAGCTGCAGTTACCGATGACACTACCCCCATAGCTGTTGTTGCTAGGGGCCAGGAAAGAGGTAGGGGAAAAGGCCGAGGAGGAGCATGTCCTACAGCTAGAGAACCTGCCAGAGCAGTAGTTGAGGAGCCTCTAGTAGCTTCTTTTGGGGGGCAGGTACCGGAGGCGCCTTTTGTTGTCCTAGGACTTCAGGAGACCTTAGCACAGTTCCTGAGCATGTTTGGTACATTGGCTCAGGAAGGGTTGATTCCAGTTGCACCAGCTACTTCACAGATCAGGGGAGGAGCTCAGTCTCTTGCCGTTCATACTCCAGAGTAGCGATTCCACGTTGGTCAGGTTCCTAGTATCATGTTGACACAACCGGTTGTCCTAGTTCAGTCCGTGGTTCGTGCAGCAGCATATGAGGAGTAACAGCTTAGACTTGCGAGGTTCAAGAAGTATTACTCTCATATTTTCAGTGGTTTGGCTTCAGAGGATGCATATGGGTTCCTAGGGGAGTGCTACCATATTCTCCGCATTATGGGTATTATGGAGACGAGTGGGGTTGCTTTTACTACGTTCCAGCTTAAGGGAGCGGCATGTCTGTGGTAGCGAGTGTATAAGTTGAGTAGTCCGGCCGATGCAACTTCACTTTCATGGGTTCAATTTTCAGGAATGTTCTTGAGATAGTTTGTTCCCCAGACCCTTCGGGGAGCATGGCGCGCGGAGTTTGAGCAGCTGCGCCAGGGCACTATGTCGGTGTTAGAGTATGCAGTTACATTCAGTGAATTGTCCAGGCATACGCCTAACTTAGTTTCTACAGTTAGAGAGCGAGTCTATAGGTTCACTGAGGGGCTCATTCATTGTATCCAGTTCGGCATGGCTCGGGAGTTGGAGTCGAATGTTCCATTTTAGCAAGTGGTAGATATTGCTCGCCGACTAGAGGGCATGTAGGACCAGGATGGAGAGGTCATGCGGAGTCTGGAGAGAGAGGATAGGGAGGCTAAGAGGCCTCGTAGGCCGGAGAGATCTATTGGTCCCTATTTTGAAGGCAGGGTACGACATGATAGAGGTTTTGTGGGTCAGCTAGTTCACTTTGCACTTCAGGCTTCGCATGGTGTTTCAGGTACCTATGGGTCTCAGGGTACCCATACCGGACAACTTCCACAGCCACGTTAGCAAAGAGGTTGCTTTGGGTGTGGAGATACCAGCCATATAGTGAGAGATTATTCCAGACTCCGAACAGATCTGTCAGAGTGAGGTATTCAGGCTATGAGTTCTGCTCGAGTTGCTGATATCCATGCACCATCTGCTTGTGGTGTAGGTCAGGCGAGTAGAGGCACCTAAGAGTGGGAGACCAGACCCGTTGATGTGCTTCTATAGTATGGCCGAGGCTGCTGCACCAGATGATGTCGTATAGGTACGGTTTCGATTTGTTATAGAGAGGAATCATTCCTATTTTGTTTCATTCCTGCTTATCGAGGTGAGTCCTCCTATCTTGCTTCACATATGGGTGAGTTTCATGATTTTATACCCTACTTATGTGGTTACCCTTGTCGGGAGATTCTATAGTGGTAGCTCGTGTCTATCGCTTTATTTTTATTCATTATTAAGAGTTATGAGACTAGAAGTGGCTTTTTATTACCCATTTCAGTAGATGTTTATGTGATTTATGGGTGGTTGGTTACGACTTGTGATTTAGATGCTCTACCGGTGTGGGAGTTTAGTATGTGTTGTGACTTTTGTTGGCATAATTGAATTAGTGGAAGGTTTCGGTTGGTATGATGTGTATACTATATGTGATTCAAAGATGAGGATGGGATCCTCGCGTCTTCATGTGATTGATATGTTTGAACCGAGCTGCAGGCTGCGGTGGAGTTATATTAGGATGGGATCCTTGTGATTTGTTCATATACTTTGATTCTTCCTTATTAAATTAATTCATAGTATGGTACTGATAGGGAGTGGAGCCTGTCAAGCTTGTTTGATATCTCTTTCGTGTGTTTCCTTGTATATTAAGTCATATTTGTGTTATGCTTATTGAGTTTTAGCTTGCGAGGTGTGTGCCCAGGTGGCGATAGATGTGACTTGTTGATTCGGGTGAATAGTTATGAGGTCTTCATGTTTCTTGCATTGTTGTCAGTGTTATGATGATTTGAAATAGGGTTCTAATGGATATGAGGGTAATTGCTAGTGCTGGATTTGATTATAGACAACTATTGTGATCAGAGATCTGGTTATGGGCATATGTGTGATGTGTTACGTCGTGTGGTTGTACGTGGTGGGTGTATCCATGGGTTGTTGCAGCTGGTTGAGGCATATACCATGTGTTGATGTTGGAATCAGGTCTTTATGACACTGTATATTTTGTGGTGTTTCCTTGTACATCTTGTTGTGCTAGTCGTTGCTTTAACTTCATTGTCGTCTTTATTACACTATACATTTTGTGGTGATCATTTCTTACGTGTCATTCATTTTTTCTACTCTTATTTATTGACTTGAATTGTGGTAGAACACTTGCACAAGCATACACGTAATTAAATCACTCATATCGGTTTTAGAAGATGAATCCTGACATTATTGACCATTATACGTACTCTTGTCTACTTGCCTTTTATATGTGGATTGTTCTATTGACACGTGAGTCGCCCATACGGTTATGAGTTGTAATGTGGGCACAAGATGCCAAGTGATTAGGGTTCATGAATTGGGACTCGTGAGATATGTTTAAGAGGTTCGATACCTCGTAGGATTTCTTGAACAAATCTGGTGTGAAAACGGTTGTTCTTATTGAGTTGTTGCTGGTTTTCCTTTATTTGTTTTTGCCAGACTTAGACTGTGTTCATCTTACTCTACAACATTATTATGTTACTGCTTCATGTTAAATATTGTTGTTACTAGTGTATCATTGCAGGTATTATTTTGTATTCCTTATCCTTCTTAGTTTAATATTAATATTGTTTCTTTGTTAGTTCACCTTTACACTTGTTCAGGTTGTTTAGTCCGGTAGGTGTCTTGACTGTCCCTCATCACTACTCCATCGAGATTAGTCTTGATACTTACTAGGTACCACTGTGGTGTACTCATACTACGCTTCTGTACATTTTTGTGCAGATCCAGGTGCCTCGATTGTTGTTGATTATTAGCTAGTTTGTCGAGCATTGTTGTGGAGACTCAAGGTAAACTTGTCGTCATGTTCGTAAGCCTCGGAGTCACCTTCAGATATTTTATTTGTACTGTGTAATTCTATTACGAACAGTTGTATATAGGAATTTTCTAGCAAACTCAGTAGAGCTTATGAATTGTACTACCGGTTTTGGGATTGTAAGTTGTGTATAAAGATTTCTATTTCATACTTATCAGTTGATGGTTGAATTCTTCTATTCAATCAGTAAGTGTTAGGCTTACCTAGTATTAGAGACTAGGTGTTGTCACGACATCCTACGGAGGGAAATTCAGGTCGTGACGCATGTACTCTTTAAGTGACAAGCCTAACCTTGACGAAGTAGTGACGAGGCTAAGGAAGGTCACTCACAATAACATGTATGCAGTATAATAATAACAGGAAGAGAACACAGGAAACGTAGGGTAGTTAACTGATTAAAATCAACTAAATCCTCAAAATCAATAAAACTAGAAACATTAGTCCTCAGAATCTCATATGAAAACACCGAAAGCTAACACAATGTAACAATGAATACGAAACACACAATCCGTTGCGGCGCGCAACCCGATTCCACCGTATAAATACAATCATCCCTTATTTGACCATATCAATATCAGAGATAACATATAAAATTTGTTGCGGCGCACAACCCGATCCCACTGTATCAATATCAGATCCTCCCTTATTCCACCGTATCAATATCATAATCATATATATAATTCGTTGCGGCGTGCAATCCAGTCCCACCATATCAATATCAATCCTCCCTTATTCCACTTGTTGCGGCGTGCAACCCGATCCATAAATAAAAGTAATAATTGTAATCAATTCAACAACTCAATTCACAAGATCTCAATAGTTAAAGAATCATGAAGGCAAAGCCATAAAGGAACCTTGTACCAAATCAAGTAATGCTACTACTAATGCAAAGTAACAAGACAAGCCAAATATATGGCAGTTAAAATGTAAAAATAAGACAATTAAGGCAAGTAGCAAATAAATCATGGGAGCATGGATGAAACGAACATTTCAATACGAGAATGATAGGTGACAAGTAGCAAGTTAGGGCATAGGAAGCAATTTAAAGAATGCAACATTTAAGACATGGAATGAAGTAATTAATGAAATACGGAAAAGCATGGAAACAATTACTTTGACGGCATATATACACTCTTCACCTCGCATATATGCCGCTACACATGTAATTCACATAACATAGTTCAAGGGTTCCTAATTCCCTTAAATTAAGGTTAGACCCAACACTTACCTCGCTCCACAAGCAAATCAAAGCTCAACTGAGGTCTTTCCTGTAAAATTCGCCTCCGAACCACCCGAATCTAGACAAAAGCGACTTAATATCAACAAACAATGCTAGAAAAATCAATTACAATACATAAAGCTAAGATCTTTACACTTTTCCCAAAAAGTCAACAAAAGTTAACCCCGGGCCCTCTCGGTCAAAACCCAAGATTCAGACCAAAACCCGATTACCCATTCACCCCCGAGCCCGGTTATGTAATTTGTTTTGAAATCCAACCTCAATTCGAGGTCTAAATCCCAAATTTATAAAAATCCCTAATTCTACCCAAATTCCTGATTTCTACCATGAAAAGCCTAGATTTAATTTTAAAAACACTTGGAAGGTACTGGATAAAAGTTTTTTACCAATGAATTTAGGAAGAAAACCTCTTCAAAAAATCACTTCTAGGGTGTTTAGGGTTGAGAGTTTGAAAGAAATGAGTTAAATCATGTTTCCCCTCTTTTGTCCAAGCGCAAATGTCACAATTGGGACCCGGGGTTCGCAAATGCGAACCCCGCAAATGTGATAAATGCATCACAAATGCGAAGATACCCATATCTCTATTGTCATCGCAATTGCGATGATTTGTTCGCAAATGATAACACTGGAGCTTCGCAAAAGCGATCAATTGATCTAATTACGATCCCTTATGTTCCCAGACCCTTTTCGCGATAATAATCGACTTGACCAAATATCGCAAATGCGATCCCCCACCTCACAATTGTGAGGTCTGCAGACCACACCAGCAAGAGAGGGTCATCGACTATTCTTCTAAGTCCAAAATCACTTTGTAGTCAATATGAAACTCACCAGAGCCTCTCGGGCTCCAAACCAAACATGCACACAAGTTGAATAACATCATAAGAACTCGTTCACACGATAAAAATACCAAAATAATACCTAGAACTATAAATCGGACACCAAAACGAATGGAATTTTCAAAGAAACTTAAGAACATGAAATTTTAAAACCGGACGTCCGAATCACGTCAAATCAACTCGAGTTTTCACCAAATTTTGTAGACAAGTCATAAATACTGAAATGAACCTATACCAAGTTTCGGAACCAAAATCTGAACCCGGTAGCAACAAAGTCAACCTACAGTCAAACTTATGAATTCTTTAAACCTTTAAATTGCTAATTTTCAACAAATCACGTTAAATCAAGTTAGGGACTTCCGAATTTGATTTCGAGCATACACCCAAGTATCAAATCACGACACGAATGCACCGGGACCGTCAATATATTGATCCAGGATCCGTTTATACAAAACATTGACTGTAGTCAACTCAAATGAGTTTTAAATATAAATTTCAATGTTTCATAGATTTTTCACCTAAACATTTACCGAAAAAAGACATGGACTGTGCATGCAAATAGAGAAAGGCTAAACGGAACTATTTGAGGTCTCGAAACACAAAAATGAGGGCTAAAATTGAAAATGACCTATTGGGTCATCACAATTGAAGTACGTCAAGAAAAGTTTACAAAATCAACATGTACTAATACACATAAAAAAACCCATTAAATGAACCCGGATGTTTTGGCAAAGCAGTGAGTATTGGTCGCTAGGCCGTTTCCTATGGACCTACGAAAATTCAGGCCAATCGGAGTCTGTCAAAAATATTCTACAAAGTGGGCATGTTCTAATTAATACACATGAAAAAAATGAATATAATCACAAATTCGTGTTTCATGACCCTAAAACACACAAATAACGAACCTGAACATCATACCAAAGTGATGAGTATTGATTTCCAATCTATTAATCTCTTTCCTTCTATTTTGTGGAGTTGTAGTAGTATCAAATTATAGGATGTTACATGGAGAAAATTTTACTATGTGAGTCACATAACCAACATTACTTTTGTGAGTCTAGTTTATTTCTTGACAAATGGACTCATATTCCTACTTACGTATTTTAAAGCATAACCTAAAAAAGGCAATATTTAGATCTACTCTTTTTCCTAGTTAGGTCATGACACGGACTCGACCTATTCTCTTATGAACAGTTCCGGAACTAATGGTTATGGTACTAACTTGTTTAGCTTACAATGTATTTTATACATCATTCTTCACTTTCATTGCTAACACATGTTGCAGTTTAATTCATCCACGTGGAAAGTTTATTTTTTACTAATATAGAGAGAGAAAGAGAGATCTGTTGAGATGGAAAAATATTGAGCTAAGCGTACTATCAGGGGATGCTTCATTTATTTTACCGATGAACTCAAGACATACTTGTCACGACTCAGAATTTCAAACCTTCGGGATCGTGATAGAGCCTAATATTTCACTTGCTAGGCAAGCCAACGTTAGAATAATTTTAGTCATCTTTAATAGTTCAAATTAGATAATAATTAAGGAAGCCAAAATAATTTAAATAAATCTGAAATGGAGTGAATAAACCAAGATAACAACGATGTCTAAATACCATCCCAAAACTGGTGTCATAAGTGCACGAGCGACTAGAATAATACAAATAATGGTCTGAATGAAAGTAAAACTATCTGAACTGAAGTAAGCAGCTAGGGTAAGGTAGAAGGGGACTTCGGGGCTGTGAACGTCGTGCAGTTATACCTCAAGTCTCCAAACTAGCAACCAATCCAAGCAATCTACTGACTGTCGCTAGGGCCAACTCCAAAATCTGCACAAGAAGCGTAGAGTGTAGTATGAGTACAACCGACCCCATGTACTCTATAAGTGTCGAGCCTAAACTCGACGAAGTAGTGACGAGGCTAAGGCGGGTCACTTACAATAACTTGTACGCAGTATAATGATGATAACATGAAAGAAATGCAGAACTAATGAAACTAAAGCAGTAAACTGATGAAATAACCCCTATCCTCGAAATTAGTAAAAAACAGAAATAAAAATCCTCAGATTCACGTATGAAAACATAGAAGCCAATACAATACAACAAGGAATGTAAAACACATAAACCGTTGCGGTGCGCAACCCGATCCCACCGTATAATCACGATCCTCCCTTATTCCACCATGTAAATGTCAGCAATAATAATAATAATAAGTAAAAATATGTTGTGGTGCGCAACCCGATCCCACCATATAATGAGAATCAATGTCATAATCCTCCCTTATTCTACCTGTTGCGGCGTGCAACCCAATCCCCCATACCAATAAATGTAATAAATTTTCGCAACTCAATTCACAAGAAACTCTACGAATAAAGAATATAAAAACAAGCCATAAAGGGAACATTGTACCGAATCAAGAAGTGCCACAATTTACACCAAGCAACAAGACAAGCCGAATATATGATAGTTAAAGGGTGGAAATAAGGCAATTAAAGAAAGTAGCAATTAAATCCTGGAAGCATGGGAGAAGCTAGCATTTTAACACGAGAATAATAAATATCAAGTAGCAATTTAAGTCATAAAATTCCCATTTCTTTCATTTAATTCACTAATAAATGATATAAATAGCTATTGAATCATAAAATATAATCAATTTCGGATATATAATACTTACCCATCTCAAACTCGTGAAGAATCCCCCCCAGAATCGCCCAAAATCGAGGTCTAAAACTCTAAAAATGAATGAAAATGTCGAACCATCGAACTTAAGCATTCTGCCCAATGATTCCTCTTTGCGATCGCGAAATTTCCTTGGCTATCGCATAACACAAGTTTTGCCCAGCTCAAAATTACTCTTCGCGATCATGAACATTCCCCCACGATCGCGACGAAAAAATTCCAACAAGCTTGCCCAACTCTTCCAGATAGCCTCTAGTATAGTGGCTATAAATTTTTGTACAAAATTCCTAATGACAAAAGGTTTAATTTTCTGAAAACTAGACATAAAGAGCTACAACTTTTATTTTGGATCATCTTCAAAATCTTTATAGATTGCAAGGTATAAGCTTCCAAAGTCGGCTGAGCGACAACAAAATTTTTCTCTACGCGATCACAAAAATGCTTTCGTGATCGCGATTCACAGTGCCCAAATAGCAAAATTTCTCTTCGCGAACGTGACCCAAGGTCTGGGATCGCGATGCATACCCCTATGGCCAAAAATCAGCAACTAAAAATGTCTTAGAAATGGTCTAAAACTACCCCGAAACTCACCCTAGGCCATCGAGACCCTGTCGAAACATACCAACAAGTCCCATAACATAATGCTAACATGCTTGAGGCCTCAATTCATATCAAACAACGTCGAAACTACGAATCACACCTCGAATCAAACTTATGAATTTTCACATCTTTCAACTACCAAAACTCGTGCTAAAACATATAAAAACAATCCAGAATAACATCAAATTTTGCATGTAAGTCCCAAATGACATAACTGAGCTATTCCAGCTCTCGGAATCACAATCCAATCCCGATATCAATAAATTTAATTTACGGTCAAACTTAGGAATTCTTTAAACCTTTAAATTTTTAGTTTTTTGAAAATAGCGTTAAATCAAGCTAGGGACTTTCGAATTCGATTCCGGGCATACACTCAAGTCCCAAATCATGATACGAGCCCACTGAAACCGTCAAAACACTAATACGGGTCCTTTTACACAAAACGTTGACTGAAGTCAACTCAATGAGTTTTGAATGCACGGTTTCACATTTTCATTAATCTTTCTCATAAAAACCTTCCGAAAAAAGATACGAATTGTGCATGAAAATCGAGAAAGGCTGAAAGGAGCTATTCTAGGTTTGAGAACACAGAAATGAAGGTTAAAATTAAAGATGACCTATCGAGTCATCACAATACTTTAAAATTCTAGCGCGTGCACCTATGAATGTACCTGCAAAAAGTTTTAGTAATGTTTCTTTTTGCTAAATAATAAAATTAAGTGCTGATTTCAAGTGTGGGTCTCTTAGGTATTGTTTAGTAGATAATACATGCTTAGATATCTGTTGCAGAATATTAGAGATAAATGTTGCAGAACGTGTAGTGTTTCCGTTGCACTTTTATCTGATAGAAATCATATGGCTCAAATAATGTGGTTCTACTTCTACCAATTGAAAGTGATGGGTCCATCCCATTTGAAAGGAAGTCAACTTTTCCACTACTAAAAAAACAGTGCAAATTCGTCCACCAAATCCGACCGAAATCGGTCAGAAATTGATAAAAAATGACCGATTTTAATTAGTCGGAAAAATGATGGCTGCTAACGTGTACCGACCGAAATCGGTCGAAAATTTTAAAGCGTTGACTGACTGTCAAACTTCAATTTCCATCCGAATTTGGTCGGTAACAATTAAATTTCTTTTTTTAATTTTCAAATTCCGACTGAAATCGGTCGGAATTTTTTAATTTTTTTTAAAAAAATAAATAATTAGTTGTAAATTGTAATATATTGTTAATTTATTTTAAAAAATAAATATAAATTCATAATTTCCGATCGAATTCGGTTGGAAATTATGAATTTCTGGGGAAAGAAAATTAATTTTCAACCGATTTTTGTCAAAAATCTGGGTAAAAACTGGACAGATAATGCCTGCTTTTAAGCTACACCACCTGCCAATTACAACCAATATCCATCCTATAATGACAGAATTACATTGCTGCCATTCAACCATAATTAATCAACAACAATTAACTAACTAACTAACAACAATAACAACAATTAACTAACAAAAATAATTAACTAACACTAACAACCATTAGATAACAACAACAACAACAACTAATAACAACCACAAAAATAACGCCAACCACAACAACAACTACTAAAATGTTCAATAACAAAATAATATCAACACTACAATCATCATTCAAAACTAGTCTCAACTAAATATTGACAAGTTCAATACTTTGTTTAGCAATACACACCATTTAATGAGTGTTTTATTTAGCATCATCTCCATCTTCACTCCTAGAACCTTCATCGTCGGCACATGAGGAAGGCTCACGAGACCGGGGAATGGGGAAAGCGCCACTAACAAGAAGATTGGCCAACTGAACATGAAGGAGATTAAATTGTCCGTCCCTCCTTTCTAGCTGAACTCGAAGGGTACCAAATTGTTCATCTCTCTTTTTGTTCTCTAACCTTTGTCTCTTCAAGCTCTGTTGTCAGCTTTGCAATCTTCTGTTCTATAGACAAGATAGTCGACCTATCAATTATCTCGCCTTGGGTGGAAGTCCCTATACCTTGCAATCCATCCCTGTAGCGCCGAAATAATTTCTCTGGAAGTCCGTATGCTATCCATTTTTTAGGACCACCGACGACATCCAACCATATCCTCTGCGCTTCTTCGTCTGAAAGGGGTGGTCGCTCTCCTTGCTCATTCGGTGGCAAGCTTTGAGTGTACTCCTCCACATTAATCTTGTAGAGACCCTTTATTTAGAAGATAAAAAATTATTAATTATATAATATTATAAACATTTATAGTAGTTATAAAAATTACTTATGCAGTCTACGCCCGGTCCTCGACCCATTTAGTTGGATCTGTCGATTCCTTCTTCTTCTGGATGTGGGTCTCCATGAAGAACTCATCATGAGTCATCTTCCTCCCATATTTGTTTTCCTACAAATATAATAAAACGTGTTAACTAAATTAACATATATAAATATAGTTCGATAAAAATAGACCGAAATATTTTAAGGAATTACCAGTAGTCTCCTCATAGCCCCCATGCTCATTGCACCGACACAGTGCAAGGAGCCACCCTTCTCATATGCTCGGGCCTTCTTTCCCAGTTCACTCTGCTTCTCGAATTTCTCGGTGGTCCAATACCTCTGCAGATCCTCCCATAAATGCGGTAGAACCCATGAAGGCTTCTTGTTAACCTTTCGAGCGGAGGAGAAGGAATTAGAGAGTCTCTTAATAATCTAACCGCAACAGACAACTGAGAGTGCATCCTCTCTTCCCTTAGTGGACGACTAGCCGTGTCTAACTGTTCATAAAAATATTTTGCCTCTTCTTTAAGAGGTTGTTCAACACTTTCATGGGTTTCAAAACCGAAGTGCATCCCAAAAGCATCTGCAACCATTTTATGGTATCTAGGATGTTGAACGTTATTCCCCACCGACCTACTACTTTCACCAATAACTACGTTATGAAATACATCATCACTACCATCAATCTCTCTATGACTAGTCCACACAAAATAATTATCCATAAACCATTTTTTATAAAGGTGAGTCTTAACATCCTCCGATCCAAAAAAATGCAAACACTTGCACTTCACACAAGGACACCTAATCAACCCTCCAATCCGAAACGGTTCAAGTGACATTGCATGCGTAATAAATTCCTTAACCCCTTCAATAAATTCCTCCCTCAAAACCGACGATTAGGATAATTCCTATTATACATCCAACTACGATATTCCATCTACATAAAGAATGAATAAATTACATGTTATATTGATCATAATTCAAATTAATTTATAGAATTAAGTCGCATAATAAATTATAATTTCTTAGCACACTCAATTAATCTAGAATAATTAGTTAAGCATAATTAGCATAATTAGTTAAGCATAATTATTAGTTAAGCATAATTAGCATAATTAGTTAAGCATAATTAGTTAATCATAATTAGCATAATTAATTAATTATAATTTGTTAAGCATAATTAGCATAATTAGTTAAGCATAATTAGCATAATTAATTAATTATAATTTGTTAAGCATAAATAGCATAATTAGTTAAGCATAATTAGCATAATTAGTTAAGCATAATTAGCATAATTAATTAATTATAATTTGTTAGCACACTAATAGAACAATATTATCCCCTATTTAAATCTAATGTAGTTCAAAAACCCTATTTAGTCACACAAATCCTAAATATACAAAAACCCTAAATAATTACATAAAATTAAATTCCGAAAATTAAAAGAGTAATAAGGTAGAACACTAACCTTGAAAGAGATTTAATGGTAGTGACAATGGTCGAGGTGGCGACGGCGGCAGGTGGGGGCTGGGCAAGGTGGGAGCTGGGGGAGGAGGGGGCTGGGCGAGGTGGGGCTGGGGGAGGAAGGGTGGAATTTGGGTGGGATTTGGGTAGAAGAGAGATGGAAGAGAGAAGGAAGAGAGGGACTGAAAATAGGAAAATGGGGAGTGTCACGCCCCTCTTTCTCGCGAAATCGAGTTTCGACACGTGACAACTCTTTTAAAGGAAGATGTTAAAAGAGAGTGTCGCCACCTAACAGGTTTGAGGTGCGTTAGGGCACCTATTTGCAAATAACTCTGGTTTAACCAGTTTGCATCACCAAAGATCGGGTAAGGGCTCAAATTACCTCGAAAAGAAGGTGTTAGGCACTCTTCGAGGTCCACAACTGTGGGTCCCGACCGAACTTGAATTATATGAATTAGTCAAATAGTCAGAGAGAAAAAACAAGAAGTTTGAAAAAAATTATTATTAGAAAGTCCTTGAGTAAACACAGATAATTGGCTTAAAGACAAGATGGGGGGGGGGGTCCTAAGTTTTTTAGCCTAAAGGATCACCCCATACAACATAAATAATACTTCATAACTCCCTCGAGGTGGGGGTGTTACTCGTATTATTCAGTGGGCACAGACTTTCATCTCCTGCTACTCGATTACTATCTTTAAGTTTTTACCTAAAACGCACTAGTTGATTTTAAATCGTGCCCTATGCGTGCACTACCTGTCCCATGTCTATGGCCCAGGAGGCGTTTGGACCTCTATTTTGGATGGTTTCTAGACTTAGCTTAGGCTCCTCAGAAATGATAAAATTAGGCGACATACAAAATAAGTTGGACTTCATGTAAAAGGAATTAAGGGCTCAAGTTAGCCTCCACACTTAGACAACAAATGCACACAAACAAATTAGGCAGATGACAATTTCAGAATTGATAGAGTCTTAAATCCTATAGTCATGGCTTCTAGGTGATTCTGGATTTTAAACGTACAGGAAATGTCGCTTTGCATATCGCGAGTATTACGAATCCTATAGGCATGATTTCTAAATTGTTTGCGCAGTAAAGCAGTGAGATAGTTGGTAGTTCAAAATTGCCAGCGTTTGTTTTTGTCAACACGCTTTTAGGCGAGCAATAGGATCCTATAGCCAGGATTTCAAGGAATTGGCAATTGAAACTAGTTATTTATCCTTTCATTCCTATAGGCATACGTTCTAGGCGTGCAATTTAATAGGAATGGCAGTAATAGTAGCTAATTCGATTACAGTCCTATAGGCATGATATCTATGTGAATATTATAAAGAGCAGGTATTTATGACTTAACGTAATCCTATAGGCATGATATCTAACATGAAGCAATTTGAACGAATAATTACTGTGTTGTAGTATAGTAGGAAGATAATACCGTGAGAGTGGAACATGAAAACAAGTGAGATTATTTATGTCCTATAGGCATGTTATCTAACATAACACATAGATGCAAAGCATGTTGAACAAATTAAACACTCAGATCCTATATGCATGATTTCTATCCTTTTCATGCAAACAATAGAATAGACCCATTTTCTCAATTTTAACTAATACCCCAATTGTTATTACAGAATTATTATAGGCCCAATACTGAATAAAATTACAAAAAAACGATACAAATAACTATAGTGGGCCTAAGACATGCCCAAAGTGTACCAAGCCCAGCTAGGCTTTCAGTTTTGTATCCATATAGGTTTCAATACAGCCCAGAAACCACAAGAGAACTTTGATGATACCCAACAGCCATAGTTGATCAAAAGATTCAGAAACAGTCATTTACACAAGCCAATTAACTTATTCAATAGTCATAGAGAGGGACAGAATTGAGCAGTCAAGAAGAAAGTGGCCAAGAAACTTAGGCCCTAGTGTGTCAGAGTTCACAAAGGTCTCAAAGTGGACCTTGAGCAGTACTCACACTAGGGAGGTTAATAGAGAAAATTTAGGGGGCCTTGGCTATCAGCCGGCCCAGAATTAGACTCATAATAAGAAACAATCAAAGAAATAGTAATAAAGTAATAGGTTTGGAAAAGCATTTGCAGACACTTTAAGATAATCAAATAACGAACATAAACTCGAGAAGCAAACTAATACATTGGGGCAGAGTTACATATGATAAGAAACAAGGAGCCTGGGATTGCAAAGTTAACAGGCAAGGACATTAGACTAGTAAAACCAATTAATACAACCAGTTTAGAAATTAAAGGGATCAGATTATACCAAACTCAGGATTAAACAGTATAATACAAACAGGATCAAGTACCATAGAGGGCAGCGGTCAAGGAAGAAAGGATAACAGGTTATTACAGGTACAAAATTGGATATGGAAAGAACACATAGAGTGACAATCATATTAGTAGGGGCACACTATATATTTAGAATGAAGGTCTTAAACAAACTGAGGCATATTAATGACAAAAACTGATCACTAGAGATTCAAAATTTTGCAGAACACATGGATTAAGCCATATGATCAAGGTAGAACATTCAGATTATCAGCAATTTACAAGCTAAACATGCTTCAATCTGTCCAAATTGACTAAGCTAGGTGCAAAGACATTATTAGGCTAGTAATTATAGGCAGAATTAGACAGGAAAAGAGTCAAGGGAATACATGAAGTCATGCAGTTTCAGAAAATATGCTAACATAATGGAATAAACATTGCGAAGGTTTAGAAACTAACTATTGATTGTTCAATAAACAAGAAAGAACAGAAAATAGGACCTAGAGTCTCAAATGTGTCAAGTTCCCAAGGGTTTCAAGAACCCAGGACAGTGTTCACACCTAAGAGAGGTCGAAAAAATAGAAATCCAGTGGCCATGGCTTTCAGCCGGCCAAGAGCCCAAAACAGAACAAGATACTCAACGAGAACAGAGTAAAGATTCAGTTTTAGTGGAAAATAGTGATTGAAGTCCTTCAAAAAGGGGAAGGAGAATGGGGTTTTATAGTAGTAGGAATTGAACAAACAAACAAGGAAATATAATCAATCAGACATAAAAATAAGGAAAGAAGAGCATGCAGAATCAATTAGAACCAATATAGGAGAAAATCAGGCCAAACCCTAGTTTTTAGGGAAAACAAATATCAACGGTATATACACAAAAATAGTAGCATAGGACGAATATAGACATAATAACACTTAAAATCAGAGAATCGAACCAATTTTGGTTCGATTTGAAGAGATCTGAAACCCCTAGCTTTAGGGTAAGTAAGAATCAACATAATATAAACAAATATTTGGACTCATAGTAGCATAGGATGAACATAGACGAAATAACATTCAAAAATTAGGGATTTGAACCATTTTTGGTTCGATTTTTATGAGATCTGCTTTCCATGTTTAGGCAAGCACTGTAGGAGAGCAGCCAGTATCAGAAGGGGGTCTAGTATGGTAAGTAATAGCCATGGAATCCCATATTAGGTGGGATTAGGAGAAGATTTAGGGGGCGGCGACTAGGGTTCTTTAGGAGGGAGAAGGGAGGTGAGGGGATGCAGAGGCGGCGGATGAGGGGGAATGAGATTAGGGTTAGGGGTTTGGGTAGTTAAAGGAGAGGGTTTAATATGGGCCGTTGATCTCAGAGATCAACGGCCATGATTAAAGGGGAGTTGGACCGGGTTATTAGAAACGGGTCGCGATCGGGTTGTGGGTAATGGGGTCATAGGTTTGGGCTGGGGGTTATTTCGGCTAGTCTATTAGGTGTTATGGGCCAATATTTGGTCCGAGAAAATAGGTTTAGGAATTTAGGCTAGTTTTTAAATACCCAATAGGTAACAAAATAATTTATAAAAGTAATTAATAAATAACAAAAAATATTATTTGTACACTAAAATGATTAATAATAATTACTTAATATTATAAAAATATAAAAAGTTATTGTTTGCATAAATAATGTAATTATACATGAATATAGGCTATTATTTCAAAATATGCGATTAACCTAAAACAATGCAAATGTAATTATGAAAAATGCAGTAAAATATTTAAAAACATACATGTTGGTGTAAATGATAAGTTTGGATGATTAAATCATCATAAAAAATAATTATTGGATATTTATATAATAAAATGCAGAAAGAAATTAATTTAAAGACTTTAAAAATTATGGAAAATTATGAAAAATACTTGTATAGGTTTATAAACTAAATGATGATGCAAATATACTATTTTTAAAGTATATATATATATATATGTTAGAAATATGAGGAAAAATTTGGGTATCAACAGCTGCCCTCTTTACCCGAGAATGATGAAGAGTTGTCGGGTAATGAAATGATGACTGATTTTGACCAAATGGGGTGATTTGAAAAAATGGAGGCCGAACTCCGATTTCTGAGTTGCCTACATATCCCTGGTTTTATGAGAATCAGGCCGTGTGTAGTTCTGGATCTTGCGGTGTTGTAGGAATGGACATGTTCTTCTAGATTGGACGACATTGGAGTTGTGAATGAATGTACCTTGGAATGGTTATGGGTATTTGAACGGTCATCAAGTGGAAATGGGTAACAGATGGTGGTTGGCTGTATTTGAGGTAGTTACAGAGTGTGAATATTGAACGGAAACTGGAGTGAAGATTGCTCCCGTTGGGAGAACGGTTACTTCCTAGATTACCTGCAAAACTTAAATACAATATATGCAGGTGTATATTGCGATAATTTAAACATGATGAAAATTCCCTTTTGACCATGAAAGCTGTCTTTGGACGATGGGGATGATGTCCTTAGACCATGATGTCCTGGGCAATGAATTGCGTGATAAGGGATTTGCAGGCCATGAAATGTTGTTCTCGGGCCATGAAAATGGTTCCTCTGAACTATGACGCCTTTGAATAATGATGTGCGATATTGAGAGATCCTCAGGCCATGGCATGGTGTCTTCCGGCTATGAGGATGATGCCTTCGGTCTATGATGCCAGACAAAAATGGCGGTATTTCAACCCATGAGATGCAAAGACATGACGTTTAGTTATGCGAAGCGAAACAAGATAGAGCTTAGTCTTGTGTAAGATCGAGGGCAGAGCTTAGCCCGAGGTGGAGAATAGTGCTAGATTTCAAGTAGCATAGAATTTGGGGTTACACAAGGATAGGTAGAGCTTAGCCTTATGCGACTAGGTAGGCAATGCTTAGCCACATGCGAAGTGGGAGACGATGATTGGTCTCATGCAATTGAGGAGGTGGGCTTAGCCTCGAGCAGGATGGGAGACCATGCTTAGTCTCGTCCAAGGAAAAGCAGTGCTTAGCCTTGTGCAAGATGGAGGCAGGGCTTAGCCTCATGCAAAATGGAGACAATGCTTAGTCTCATGCAGAGGAAGGCAGTGCTTAACCTTATGCAATTAAGGAGTCAGGCTTAGCCTCATGCAAAATGGAGAAAATGCTTAGTCTCATGCAGGGGAAGGCAATGCTTAGCCTAATGCTATTAAGGAGGCAGGGCTTAGCCTCATGCAAAAATGGAATCAATGCTTAGTCTCATGCAGGGGAAGGCAGTGCTTAGCCTTATGCGATTAAGGAGGCAGGGCTTAGCCTCATGCAAAAATGGAGACAATGCTTAGTCTCATGCAAGGGAAGGCAATGCTTAGCCTTATGCAATTGAGGAGGCAGGTCTTAATCTCATGCAAAGATGGAGACAATGCTTAGTCTCATGCAATGAACAGATAATAAGTAGTAGCAGAGTATTTCTTAGCTGGAAATGTGTTTGCACTTGGCAGCTTTGTCGTTATGAAGACAGTGATTCTGAGGTGTGCTCGAATTTGAGAATATTTCTTGTTCCTGCATCCAAAGGACAATCGTGAGTTTTATGGGGGAAGATTGGTTGATGCCTCCGCCTGCCTGCTTTTCTTTGCTTTGTATCGAAGTCCTGCTTGAGTTACCATGGGTAGCATCTGGTTGTTTCATAAAAATAAAGTTTTTGAAAATGTACGTGCATATGATGAATGTAGTTATTTAAAATACATTAGTATGCAATATCGGATAAATTAGATGAACCAATGATTGTGACACTTTAGAGACATTGTGACTTCATTAGAATTTTGAGGGTCCTCCTCACAATTTTGCCCCAATTTACTTAGGTGATTCTATGAGCGTTGTGCATATGATGACGTTGGCTGGACTTGCTTCAGAATTTTGAGGGTCCTCCTCAAAATTCTGCCCCAGTTTCTGGTTGTGGGGAAAATGAAAATTTTATTGAATTGTGACCGAACCCATAGGGCTGCCTACGTATCCCCTCTTAAACGGGAATCAGGTCGAGCATAGTTCAATTACATCAGATGAAGAAATGCAAACATTCTAAACATATTATATTTTGACTGTATCTGAGTTGATAGGCTTTAGCCAAATCTCTCCATCCATTTCTACGAGTATGAGTGATCCTCCTGTTAGTACTCTGTGAACCATGTAGGGGTCTTGCCAATTGGGCAAAAATTTCCCTTTGGCTTCATCCTGATGCGGGAAGATCTGCTTCAGCACCAGCTGCCCCGGTGCGAACTGTCTAGGTTTGACCCTTTTGTTGAAAGCTTTGGATATCCTATTTTGATAGAGTTGACCATGACGCACTGCATTCATTTTTTTCCTGCCAATGAGAGCTAATTGTTCATAGCGGCTTCTTATCCATTCTGCATCATTGAATTCAGCTTCTTGTATAATTCTTAAAGAAGGAATTTCAACCGCGACAGGAATGACAACTTCGGTACCGTAGACCAGCAAATAGGGAGGTGCACTGGTTGATGTGCAGACTGTGGTACGATACCCCAATAAGGCCAATGGTAACTTCTCGTGCCATTGCTTGTGGTTGCCTACCATCTTCCTCAGTATTTTCTTGATATTCTTGTTTGTGGCCTCCACGACTCCATTCATTTGAGGCATGTATGCTGTGGAATTCTTGTGCTTGATTTTGAAGGTCTTGCATATAGCTTTCATTAGGTCACTTTTGAGATTGGTGGCGTTGTCGGTGATGATGGACTCTAGAACCCCGAATCGGCAGACAATACGATTTCTGACAAAATATGTGACGACTTTCTTGGTTACAACTTTGTAGGATGCAGCTTCGACCCATTTGGTGAAGTAGTCTATGGCCACTAAAATGAACCTGTGTCCGTTTGAAGCGGCATGCTCGATTGGTCCAATGTCGTCCATTCCCCAAGCGGCAAAAGGCCAAGGTGCACTCGTTGCATTGAGTTCATTTGGCGGCACCCGTATCATATCTGCGTGTATTTGGCACTAATGACATTTCTGGACAAACCTGATGCAGTCTATTTCCATAGTCATCCAAAAATAACCTGCCCTCAGTATCTTCTTGGCTAAAACGAAACCATTCATGTGTGGTCCGCAATTTCCGGAGTGTATCTCTTCGAGCAGTTAGGACGCTTCCTTGGCGTCAACATACCATAATAACCCTAGGTATGGAGTCCTTATGTACAAAATTCCTCCACTTTGGAATAAATGGTTGGACAATCTTCGGAGAGTGCGCTTTTTAGTATGATTTGCATGCTCCGGGTACTCTCCTTATGCCAAGTACTCCTTGATATCATGGAACCATGGATTCCCGTCAGCTTCTTCTTCAACATGAGCGCAATAAGCTGGCTGATTATGAATCCTTACCGGAATGGGGTCGATGAAATTCTCGTCCGGATACTGTATCATGGAGGACAAAGTGGCCAATGCGTCTGCGAACTCATTCTGGATTCTCGGGACATGTCTAAACTCTATCTTTGTGAACCTCTTAATCATCTCTTGCACATTTTATAAATATGGTAATATCTTGGTATTTTTGTAGCCCATTCTCCCTACACCTGATGCACCAGAAGATCTGAATCACCAATTACCAGTAATTCCTGGATATTCATGCCAACGGCCAAATTGAGCCCCAATATACAAGCCTCATATTCTGCCATATTATTGGTGCACGAAAATTTGAGTTTTGCGGATACCGGATAATATTGACCTATTTCTGACACCAAAACAGATCCAATACCCACTCCTTTGAAGTTTGCGGCTCCATCAAAAAACATTCTTCATCCGTCGTAGGCTTCAGCGATATCTTCTCCTACGAATGATACTTCTTCATCAGGAAAATACGTTTTTAGTGGTTTGTATTCTCCTCCTATAGGATTTTATGCAAGATGATCCGCTAATGCTTGTCCCTTAATCGCCTTCTAAGTCACATAGACGATGTTGAATTCACTCAACAATATCTACCATTTTGCCAGCTTCCCTGTAGGCATGGGTTTCTGGAAGATGTACTTCAGAGGATCCATCCTTGATATGAGATATGTGGTATAGGAACAGAAGTAGTGCCTCAGTTTCTGGGCTATCCAGGTCAAAGCGCATCAGGTGCGTTCCAGCAAAGAATACCGTGCTTCGTAGGGTGTGAACTTCTTACTCAGATAGTATATGGCCTATTCTTTCCTTTCCGTCTCATCGTGTTGTCCCAAGACACAATCGAAAGCCCCATCTAATACGGAGAGATAGAGTAGCAGTGGTCTACCAGGTTCTGGCGGGACCAGGACTGGTGGTGTGGACAAATATTCTTTGATTCTATCAAAAGCTTTCTGGCAGTCTTCAGTCCAACTGGTTGCGACATCCTTCTTTAACATTTTGAAAATTGGCTCACATATCACGGTTGATTATTCTATGAAGCGGCTGATGTAATTAAGACGTCCCAAGAAGCTCATCACATCTTTGTTGTTCTTTGGAGGTGACAAATCCTGGATAGCCTTGACCTTTGATGGGTCTAGCTCAATTCCTCGGCGGTTGACGATCAATCCTAACAACTTTCATGCGGAGACCCCAAAAGCACATTTTGCGAGATTCAATTTTAAATTGTAACTCTGAAGCCGATCAAAAAATTTCCTCAAGTCTGCTATGTAATTTGTACTCTTCTTGGATTTGATTATGACATCATTCACATATACCTCTATCTCCTTGTGTATCATGTTGTGGAAAATAGTTGTTATGGCCCTCATATAAGTGGCCCCAACATTCTTCAGACCAAACAACATCATTTTATAGCAGCACACCCCCCACGGTGTAATAAAAGCTGTCTTTTCGGCATACTCTTCATCCATCCAGATCTGATGATATCCCGCGAAGCAATCCACAAAGGACTGGAGTTCATGCTTGGCACAGTTGTCGATCAGTATGTGTATGTTGGGTAACGGGAAATCATCTTTGGGATTTTCTCTGTTTAGGTCCCGATAATCTACGCATACTCTGACTTTCCCATCCTTCTTCGAAACTGGCACGATGTTAGCCAACCAAGTTGGATATTCAACCACTCTGAGAACCTTAGCTTCGATCTGCTTGGTGACTTTTTCTTTGATTTTCAAACTCATATCTGGCTTGAACTTTCTGAGCTTCTGCTTTACTGACAGACACATTGGACTGGTAGGTAGCTTATGAGCTACTATAGATGTGCTCAAACTAGTCATATCATCATAAGACCATGCAAAAATATCCTCATATTCTTTCAGGAAACAGGTGTATTTTTCTTTTTCTGATGGTGACAAGTGAATGCTTATGCGAATTTCTTTGACTATTTTAGAATCTCCCAAGTTGACTATCTCAGTTTCGTCCAGGTTGGACTTAGGCTTGTTCTCAAAATCTTCAACTTCTCTAACAATTTCCTCAGGTATTATATCCTCTTCTTCTATTTCTTTCGAGTCACTATCCTTATGCTATGTTGTCTCATTACATGTCACAGTTGTTGGTTTATCACAATAAAAAATAGTAATGTTGTAGAGAGAAAATGTAGAGAATAGTAATAAATAATAAAATGGCAAACCAATGATAACTATGAAGATGTCAAACAAAAGCGATTTTTAATGATTCAAATAAATGTTTCAAAATAAAATACTGAAAATGTTTTAAAAATACTCTTAAAAATTGTTTTCAAAATAAATGACACTAGCAGCCACGCTATCCAGGAACTCGGCGGGCCCTTGATGGTATGACAGTCCAGTTCTAGAGAATAGGTCCCTTCTCCAATGTCTGGATGACAAGGCCTTCTTCCTCCTCCTCTTCAACTATTACACTGCATTCCATCTTCATCTTCCAAGAATAGATTCCTTAAACCAGCTAGCGCTTCATCTTTTTCGGATCCCCACATCATATCAGCCTGATGGAAGGATTGGCTCAAATGTGGTATCGCCTGCTCGAGAGGGTAATAAGGACCACGCCATGGGGGTGACCAATTCTGATACTCGTGCCAAGTGTATTGATATCCCAGTCCAAAGGTCGTGCCGTGACATTTTAACTGTATTAATTTGGTGATCCCTTGGAGATTTTGGCTGAGACCCTTGCCGGGTTCATACCCTGTCTATGCCAATATGCTTTCTATTTTGCTACTCCACAACCGGGTTAGTCTGGTTGGTGTAAATAAGCTTACTCCCGTCTCCATGAATGATCACTTCCTGATGATTCCATTCGAACTTCACATCCAGATGCAGAGTAGACGCTACAGCCCCTGCGGAGTGTATTCAAGGTCGTCCTAATAGTAGAATATATGAAGCGGATATGTCGAGCACTTGGAATTCAACATCAAACCAAGTTTGACCCATTTGTAAGCACATGTTGGTTTCTCCGATTGTGGCCCTTTGAGACCCATCGAACGCTTTTACGTTCATAGTTCCTGCTCGTATCTCCTGTAAACCATCACCTAACCTCTTCAAAGTAGTCAACGGGCAGATGTTGAGACTTGAACCCCCATCTATCAAAACCCTGGCAACGAATTTGTCTTCGCACTGTACTGTGATATGCAACGCCCTGTTATGGCTCAACCCTTCTGGTGGCAATTCATCTTTGTGGAAAGTCATCTTATGGCTTTCCAATATTTGTCCTACCATATTGGCCATATATCCAATGGTAATGTTGTTGGGTACATAAGTCCCATTCAACACTTTCATTAACGCGTTCCTATGTGCCTCAGAATTCTGTAGTAGTGATAGAATGGATATCTGAGCAGGGGTTTTGTTCAAATATTCAACCACAGAATACTCCCTTGCTTGCACCTTTCTCCAAAGATCATCCGGGCCAGTTTCAATGATAGGCTACCTGGAAGTGGCTTCTTTACTTGTTTCCCCCAAATACTCGGGCGTGTAAACCCTACCGGTTCTGGTCATACCTTGTGATGCACTAGTTTCTTCCATTTTCCCCGTTCCTTTCCTTTTCTCTTTTGCAGTATAGTCCTAGGGCACATAATTAGAATTAAAGGATGATGTGGGTGCTACCGTTACGGTGAATGGTGTGGTCACTTCTACTTTGAACGGAGTTGGCGTGGCTGAAGGCGTTGTTACTTCAACCTCGAACGGAGTCGGTGCGGCTACCTCAACTTCAATCGGTGATTGTATTTGTACCACAATAGGTGTGAGTGACTGGAGGCATTTTGGGATCATCCCCTTCTCGAATGAGCCCAATTAACCCTTCTGGATCCCATTCTTCATCAGTTTCTATCACATTTACCCCTTGCCCCTGTGATCCGTGAATGGATTATTGCGGACATTAGGTGCAGTCTCCTTTGCCTGTATAACTTTGGTATCAATCAACATCTGGATCTTATCCTTCAGAGTGCGACATTCATCAATAGTGTGACCCTTCGTGCCCGAATGGTAGGCACATGTCTTATTCAGATTGACCTATTGAGAGGAATTTTCCATGGCGACAGCGGGAATGGGAGTGATATAACTGGCAACTTTCAATCTATCATACAGCTGGCCAATAGGTTCGGCAATATGAGTGTATTGTATGGGTAGCCTACGGTCGAAATTTGGGCTGGGTTTTTGGTAGTTTTGGCGGGCTGGTGGTGAGTGGTAATATGCTGGCAGAGTGTTTTAAGTGTGGTAGGAGGTAGCGGGTTGTTGATATTTAGGAGGTGAAGGTTGATATATGGGTGGAGGTGTTTGGTATATGAGAGGAGACTTCGGACCTTGGGCTACCATCACAGTCCCTACTTCCTTCTTTTTAGATATACCCCCCAATTTGATGATGTCGGAGAATTTATGATTTTCAATAACCATCAACCTCTCATAATCTTGCGTATATTGGGCCCGGACAAAGTATTTGTTCATTTGTTCTTCTTCCAATGCTGGCCTTACTTTTGCAGCCTTTGATCTCCATCGAGTAGCATACTCGTGGAAAGTTTCTGTCGGCTTCTTCTTAAGATTCTGGATATAGAAGACGTCTGGTGCATTCTCTGTGTTGACTGAACCGATCCATAAAATCTGATGCCATGCTTACCCAATTAATCTACTTCTTTGGATTTTGACAGATATACTAGGATAGGGCATCTCCAGTGAGGCTCCTCATGAACAACTTCATGTAGATTCTTTCATCTTTACCAACCCCTACGAGCTTGTCGCAATACATCCTTAGATGTACCTTTATATCACTTGTCCCATCGAACATTTCGAACATAGGAGGTTTGTAACCCTCCGGCAGTTCTACGTCCGGTTGAATACATAAATCCTCATAGTTCAAACCTTCAATGCCTTTACCACCTTCGACACCTTGGACTCGACGTGTAAGCTTCTTAAGTTCTTCCGCCATGTTCTTGATGAGCAGGTCCTTCTCGGCGGATTCTGGTGTGTACGGGGTTTGTTGTGACATGTGGGGTAAGGTTTCTACGTATATGGGGTTACTTTGGTGGACTCCAGGAATTTGGGTGTAGTGGTGATCATTGATTAAGTTCTGGGGATCAGGAGTAGGTTGTGGTGCATTTTGAGGAGTGTGGTAGGTGGTAGTTTGTGGGTACTGGGTCGTTGGGAGGCGTGGCATATTGATGAGGTGCGGGAGGATTTTGCAAGTGCTGGTTTTGTGTGTTTTGAGAAGGTGTTGGGTTTTGGACATTTTGTTGGTTGATGTAGGGAACATTCAGGGTAAGGGAAAGGTTTTCCAAGTTATGGACTTGCTCAAGTTCCCCTTGTAACTCCAGTATCTTTTTCTCTAACCATAAAACCAAGTCATTATGCGCCGGAGTACTTTGACCATCTGAAGTTTCGACATTATTGGCGTGCGCAATGTTGTCTTTCCTGATACCACTCATATCGTCCATCTTAGCCTTTCCTTTGTTCTTGGGATCACTTGGAGGAGGAGGAGGTGGAGGACCTCTAGATCTAGTATGATATGCTGATGATGCTAGTATGCACGAACCAACCTTAGGGGATCAGAATAAACAAAGAAAAGAAGAAAAATAAAAGGTAAACAAGTCAGTAAGGAGTATTAAAAGAATATTTACGATATTTAAACACGTATTGCGTAATTATAAATTCACGTCCTAATTTGGGGACCTCATCATGCCCGAGGTAGGTCTAGCGACATATAGCTTTGGAGAAAACTCAATGACGATAACTGCGTCATTTCATTAATATGATAAATAGACCAAATCTCTACTAAAACGACAATAATTATAAAGAGTCACTAGTGGCATTTGCCTTATTACAATCAAATTCTAAAACGAATCTAGAAAACATAATTCCTAATCTACTCGGTCCCAGAGGGACCTTCTCTCATCTTGGCCTTCTTAGCTCCGTTAATCAGATTCCCCATGTCGCACATGTCCAACAACATATACGCCCTTGTTAGATGTCCTCCTTCGTTGCCCTCTGCGTTCTGACAATCCGAGACCCTTTTCCTCATTTTTCTCTCAAGTTCCATCAAACCTTGCTCCAAATACTCCAACCTTTTTGTTGATTTTGTAGTGATTCCCCTCCATTCATTGATTGCTTCCATGTCCACTTTATGTTATTCCAAATGCCTGGCCTCAGATTCAAAGACCCTTTTGCGCAACCTCATGTATTTGACTTGTGCTTCAGTAGCGTCATTTATGACCCTATTTCTCAAATCAACCCTTGGCTTGACCTCTCCTGCTATGTCATCGACCAACCATGATGGGTAGAAGTACACATGGCCAGCATGATACCTGTCTGGCTCGATGGTATCTCTCTCCACAATAATCTTTTGATGCCACATGTACTGTGCCTCGAACTTGAATGGAATGGCATTCCCTTGGAAGTATAGTTTGTAATGAACCATTTTGTAAACTCGTGGTATAACCTGTTTTCTCCCAGATTGCCTCATGACTCTGATAGGAGCATAAGGATAGATTCCTCTTAATCCGATTAGCACTAGATGAGGAATAACTCTCGACCTGATGATCAATTCACTGCTAGGGAACCACTCAAACATCCAATGTACCTTGTCATCAGTCAAATTTCTAAAGAACTGTACCCTGCTCACAACGTTTCTCGGTTTTGCAAACCTGTCTGGGATAAAAGTCATTCTCTTCGGATGGTGATAAGCTATGTGGTCATTCCATGGTCGTCGCGGAAATTCTTGACGGTATTGTCTTCTCTGAAGGTATTCCAACAACTATATTTGCAGCAACACATTGCAACCCTTAAAATGCCTATATCCCTTTTTGCAAAGATCTAAGGCTCGGTACATCTTAGCCAAGATCATTGGGACAATAGTATAAGTTTGCCCCTCAATTCCTTCCATTAGGGTCTTAGTGACCATATCTAGGTGAGTGTGGATCCTTTCTCCTTATATCAGGAATATCAGCATCCCTAGAAAATAGACAATGAATACGAAAACCTGGCGGTGAGCCCAACCCAAAGAAGAGATGGCAAATTCATCATGGTAAAGACAATATGACTTGTTGTAACCATAACGCTTGTAAAGGAAGTCGAATGGTATGTAAGATTTATTCAGATAGACTAGTTCATCATTTTTCCTGAAACCCATCATTTTTAGGAAACCTCGAGAAGTACGGTTTTTCGGTACCAACAAGCCAGGGCTATCCCATGGGATCCCAGCGAAGCCTCCTATTTCCTCTAGAAGGGGAGTCATTTCTATATCACCAAAACGAAAGACTGTCCTTTTCTCATCCCAGAACATGGTGGCAGCCTCAATTAACACATTGTTCGACTGAATATCTATCAAAGAAGGTAAATTTCCGAGAACTCTTTTCACATGGTTTTTGTCACTTGGCAAGAGATTCTCCCACCAATCTAGAAACAAAGGTGGGATATTTCGAACCATGCCGAACCTGGGGACTTCGTGCCTCATTTCAGCAAACCAAATAAAGTTATTCCTTTCACCCTCCGGATTCGACTATTTACACATTAATAATTAGTATGTCGGTATGTTTTCTCCAAATAATGCACATATTATGATTGTACCCATTGGGATTTAAGGAAATCCTGGCGGGCTTTGGACAAGGCTTGCCTTAGAGAGTTATTACGCGAACAACGTTCTAACCCATACTAGGTTTAGACATGATGCATGCATAGTTAATATTAGAGTGGGGGTTTCTAGAAATGTCTAGACCGGTACCCTCAAGTGGACAACTTGAGAGGGGAAGGAACGGAACCGTCGATTGCACCGCTGATCAACTAGTTTTACCGCAAATAAGCCTTTCCAAAATTAAAAGGGTGATTTAGGAAGAGCGCGGACACTCATCAAGCGCCGCTATGGTATTAATTACGCACGAGTGGAATATGATGTGGAGCATGCTTTATGCAAAGATAAAACAACATGTTGTCAAGTATTTTTCATGATGAAGACAATAAACGCAGTATTAAATGGAGCGTAAAGACATAAAAAGAAATAAAAACAAGGAAGAAGTTAGTTCGCGCAATGTGAAAGAATTGCAATAAAGCAAACAAAAGGGTAAGGATGGGGAAAGATATGATATAGCAAAATTTAAAAAAAAAATGATTCGGGGCAAGTGAACATAACTAGAAAATAAAGGGAAAACGCATATTGTAACCAAATTAGGCAAAGATTTTCATATTAATATGAATTCACATAAAGGGAAAATAGGGAAAAGGATGAGCATGCAGAAATAAAAGGGATACGGGAGCGAGATATTCATGTAACAGCAAAATAACAAAGACACGCTTATCAGAGAAGAATAATTCATATAGACCAAGTTCTCTATGGTAAGAGCCTAAAAACAATCCCCAGTAGAGTCGCCATGCTGTCGTGTCGTGCCCCTCTTTCTCGCGAAATCGGGTTTCGACACGTGACAACTCTTTTAAAGGAACGTGTTAAAAGACAGAGTCGCCACCTGATGGGTTTGAGGTATGTTAGGGGTACCTATTTGCAAATAACTCTGGTTGAACCAGTTTGCGTCACCAAAGATCGAGTAAGGGCTCAAATTACCTCGAAGAGAAGGTGTTAGGCACTCTTCGAGGTCCACAACTATGGGTCCCAGCCGAACTTGAATTATATGAATTAGTCAAATAGTCAGACAGAAAAAACAAGAAGTTTGAAAAAAATCATTATTAGAAAGTCCTTGAGTAAACACATATAATTGGTTTAAAGACAAGATGGGGGTACTAAGTTTTTTAGCCTAAAGGATCACCCCGTGCAACATAAATAATAATTCGTAACTCCCTCGAGGTGGGGTGTTACTCGTATTATTCAGCGGGCATAGACTATCATCTCTTGCTACATGATTACTATCTTTAAGTTTTTACCTAAATCGCACTAGTTGATTCTAAATCGTGTCCTATGAGTGCACTACCAGTCCCACGTCTATGGCCCAGGAGGTGTTTGGACCTCTATTTTGGATGGTTTCTAGACTTAGCTTTGGCTGCTCAGAAATGATAAAACTAGGCAACATACAAAACAAGTTGGACTTCATGTAAAAGCAATTAAGGGCTAAAATTAGCCTGCACACTTAGACAACAAATGCACGCAAACAAATTAGGCGGGTGACAATTTCAGAATTGATAGTCTTAAATCCTATAGTCATGGCTTCTAGGTGATTCTGGATTTTTAAACGTACAGACAATGTCATTTTGCATATCGCGAGTATTACAAATCCTATAGGCATGCTTTCTAAATTATTTGCGCAGTAAAGCAGTGAGACAATTGGTAGTTCAAAATTGCCAGCGTTTGTTTTTGTCAACACGCTTTTAGGCGAGCAGTAGGATCCTATAGGCAGGATTTCTAGGAATTTGCAATTGAAACTAGTTATTTATCCTTTCATTCCTATAGGCATGCTTTCTAGGCGAGCAATTTAATGGGAATGACGGTAATAGTAGCTAATTCGATTACTGTCCTATAGGCATGACATCTATGTGAATATTATAAAAAGCAGGTATTTATTACTTAACGTAATCCTATAGGCATGATATCTAACATGAAGCAATTTGAACGAATAATTACTGTGTTGCAGTATAATATGAAGATAATAACGTGAGAGTGGAACATGAGAACATGTGAGATTATTTATGTCATATAGGCATGTTATCTAACAAAACACATAGAAGCAAAGCATGTTGAACAAATTAAATACTCAGATCCTATAGGCAGGATTTCTACCCTTTTCACGCAAACACTAGAATAGACCCATTTTCCCAATTTTTACTAACACCCCAATTGTTATTACAGAATTATTACAGGCCCAATACTGAATAAAATTACAAAAAATGATACAAATAACTATAATGGGCCTAAGACAGGCCCAAAGTGTACCAAGCCTAGCCAGGCTTTCAGTTTTGTATCCATACATGTTTCAACACAGCCCAAAAATCACAAGAGAACTTGGATGATACCCAACAACCATAGTTGATCAAAAGATTCAGAAAACAGTCATTTACACAAACCAATTAGCTTATTCAGTAGGCATAGAGAGGGATATAATTGAGCAGTCAAGAAGAAAGTGGCCAAGAACCTTAGGCCCCAGTGTGTCAGAGTTCACAAGGGTCTCAAAGTGGACTCCAAGCAGTGCTCACACTAGGGAGGTTAATAGAGAATATTTAGGGGGCCTTGGCTTTCAACCGGCCCAGAATGAGACTCATAACAAGAAACAATCAAAGAAATAGTAATAAAGTAATAGGTTTGGAAAAACATTTGCAGACACTTTAAGATAATCACATAATGAACATAAACTCGAGAAGCAAACTAATACATTGGGGCAGAGTTACATATGATAAGAAACAAGGAGCCTGGGATTGCAAAGTTAACAGACAAGGACATTAGACTAGTAAAATCAATTAATACAACCAGTTTAGAACTTAAAGGGATAAGTTTATATCAAACTCAGGATTAAACAGTATAATACAAATAGGATCAGGTACCATAAAGGGCATCAATCAAGGAAGAAAGGATAACATGTTATTAGAGGTCCATAATTGGATATGGCAAGAACACATAGAGTGACAATCATATTCGTAGGGGCACACTATACATTTAGAATGAAGGTCTTAAACAAACTAAGGCATATTAATGACAAAAACTGATCACTAGAGATTCAAAATTAGGCAGAACACTTGGATTAAACCATATGATCAAGGCAGAACATTCAGATTATCAACAATCACCAAGCTAAACATGCTTCAATCTGTCCAAATTGACTAAGCTAGGTGCAAATACATTATTGGGCTGGTAATTATAAGCAGAATTAGACAGGAAAAGAGTCAAGGGAATACATGAAGTCATGAAATTTCAGAAAACATGCTAACATAATGGAATAAACATTGCGAAGTTTTAGAAACTAACCAGAGATTGTTCAATAAACAAGAAAGAACAGAAAATAGGACCTAGAGTCTCAAACGTGTCAAGTTCCCAAGGGTTTCAAGAACCCATGGCAGTGCTTACACCCAAGAGAGGTCGAAAAAATAGAAATCTGGTGGCCTTGGCTTTCAGCCGGCCATGAGCCCAAAACAGAACATGATATTCAACTAGCACAAAGTAAAGCTTTAGTTTTAGTGGAAAATAGTGATTGAAGTCCTTCAAAAAGGGGAAGGAGAATGGGTTTTTATAGTAGTAGGAATTGAACAAACAAACAAGGAAATATAATCAATCAGACATAAAAATAAGGAAAGAAGAGCATGCAAAATCAATTAAAACAAATTTAGGAGAAAATCAGGCCAAACCCTAGTTTTTAGGGAAAACAAATATCAATGGAATATACACAAAACAGTAGCATAGGACGAATATAGACATATTAACACTTAAAATTAGAGAATCTAAAACCCAAGATTTAGGGTAAGTAAGAATCTACAGAATATAAACAAATATTTGGACTCACAGTAGCATTGGATGAACATATACGGAATACCATTCAAAAATCAGGGATTTGAACCTTTTGTGGTTCGATTTTGATGAGATCTGGTTGCCATGTTTAGGCAAGCACTATAGGAGAGCAGCCAGTACCAGAGGGGGGTCGAGTATGGTAAGTAATAGCCATGGAATCCCATATTAGGTGAGATTAAGAGAAGATTTAGGAGGCGACGACTAGGAATATTTAGGAGGGAGAATGAAGGTGAGGGGATGCAGAGGCGGCAGATGAGGGGGAATGAGATTAGGGTTAGGGGTTTGGGTAGTTAAAGGGGAGGGTTTGATATGGGTTGTTGATCTCAGAGATCAACGACCATGATTAAAGGGGAGTTGGGTCGGGTTATTAGAAACGGGTCGCGACCGGGTTGTGGGTAATGGGGTTATAGGTTTGGGCTGGGGGTTATTTCGGCTAGTCTATTAGGTGTTATGGGCCAATATTTGGTCCGAGAAAAAAGGTTTAGGAATTTAGGCTAGTTTTTAAATACCCAATAAGTAACAAAATAATTTATAAAAGTAATTAATAAATAACAAAAAATATTATTTGTACACTAAAATGATTAATAATAATTACTTAATATTATAAAAATATAAAAAGTTATTGTTTGCATAAATAATGTAATTATCAATGAATATAGGCTATTATTGCAAAATGTGCGATTAGCCTAAAACAATGCAAATGTAATTATGAAAAATGCAGTAAAATATTTAAAAACATACATGTTGGTGTAAATGATAAGTTTGGATGATAAAATCATCATAAAAAATAATTTGAAGGATAATTATTGGATATTTATATAATAGAATGTAGAAAGAAATTAATTTAAAAACTTTATGAAAAATTATGAAAAATGCTTGTATAGGTTTATAAACTAAATGATGATGCAAATATACTATTTTGAAAGTATATATATATTTTTTAGAAATGTGAGGGAAAAATTGGGTATCAATAGGGAGAAAACTCGTCTGGTGTTGGTGAAGATACACAGATTTCCGACCGAATTCGATTGGAAATTTCTGTCAGAAATTATATAAAATATTGACCGTTTGATCTCGAGATGTTACGACCCAAAATCTAACTAGTCGTGATGGCATCTAACCCAACCCGCTAGGTAAGCCAACTTTCAACTATCCAATTCAAATAACAATTATTAAAGCAATTTAAGTAAATAAAGATCTTAATCTTATACATCCCCCAAGAACTGGTAGTACAAATCATGAGCTTCTAAGAATAGAATTTACAAAGCTGATATGAAGTACATACATCTTCTATTTGGAAAGTATATAAACATAGTTTTTATAATCTAAGGCTATCATGAACAAGAGGCAACTACAACCGGAACGCAGGTACATCTTCAAATCCGGCAACCATCGAGCACAACAACAACAATAGCCAACATCTGCACACAATGTGCAGAAGTGTTGTATCAGTACAATAAACCCCATGTACTGAGTAAGTAATAAACCTAACCTTAGGTTGAAAGTAGTGACGATCTTTTACCAAGGTTGGGTCCACCACCAAATACCAACAACAGTTCATAACAATGTAAAGCAAATAATACAAGAAGTAACTCAGAGATAAGATCCTCAACAAAATCATGATTTCTGAAAATAGTTCTTCCTTTCAAGTACATCAGTGAAAACCCAAATTATTTACCGAAGTTGCCAAAACAATATGAATAAGTTTGAAAACAATAAATTTCCCAAAATTCTTTTCAATAATGAATGAGATGTTTCATTTTTCTTTCCAGATAACCCGTGTAAAGAAAATGCATCACTATGCCTATCTGTCAACATGTGTGAGAAATCATAAATGATGTGATACTGTACAACATGAGGAAAAATACATCTCTATGCCTGTATGCCATGTGTGTGTGTCAATGCGATGTAGCTCGGTGATAAAATCATATGCATACTCTCAGAATATCATTTCACTCAGTCCTCCCAGTCACTCAGTCCTCACAATCACTCAATCCTCCCAAATCACTCTGCACTCGCACTCAACACTCGCACTCAGCACTCGCACTCAGTACGTACCTGCGCTCACTGGGGGTGTGACAGACTCATGAGGGGCTCCTACAGCCCAAGCGCTATAATCTGCACAGACAACTCACGTGCTACACGGACAATTCACGTGCTATAATAATATCTGGATCCGCACGGACAACTCACGTGCTATAATAATATCTGGATCCGCACGGACAACTCACGTGCTATAATAAAGCCAATAAGGCCTGCTGCAGGCGGGAAGCTCCTATCCACATAATAATCCTCACAATCAGGCCCTCGGCCTCACTCAGTAATCAATCTCTCCAGCTTCTCTCTCATGGGCTCACAATGTCATGAAAATAGCCGAAAAATGATAATATGTTGTATCAATAAATAACAACAGAGACTGATATATGATATGTAATGACATTAATATGACTGAGTATGAATTTTCAATTTAAAATAAATAATTCACATCAATATGACCTCTGTGGGTCCCAATAATACTGACACATAGCCTCAACATGATTTTTAATATGCCTTTCAGCTCAATTTCTTTAACACGTAAACCGCATGGAAAATGCCTAGATTATTTAACTACAAAATTCCATAGAAACAATTTTGTCACAATTTCTATAGTGCACGCCCAAACGCCCGTTACCTAGCATGTACGTCACCTCCCAACAATTCACATAGTACATATATTCAGGGTTCATATCCTCAGCTCCAAGATTAGAAGAGTTACTTACCTCGAATAAGCCAAATCCAATGTCGAGCAAGCTAAGCAATGCTCCAGAAATTCCATTCTGCGCGTATCAACTTCCAAACGACTCGAATCTAGTCACAATTAATTTGATTCAGCCCACAAAAATTATAGGAATTAATTCCATGTCAAAATACTAATATTTTCCACAAAATCCGAAATTACGCCACAACAATTACCCGTGGGGCCCACATCTTGGAATCAGACGAAACTCACAAAATACGACAACCCATCCCATTACAAGTTCAACCATACTAATTTCACTCGAATCCGACTCAGAAACGATATTCAAAATTAGAAAAATTTGTTTTGTGACATTATAGAAATTTCCTTCGATTTCTCTTGAAGATTCGATAATATTACACCAAAAATGAAGATTAATTCATGAAATATAATCATAAGGGAGTCAAGAACACTTACCCCAAAATGTGTGGAAAAATTCCTCTCCAAAATCGCCCAAACCGAGCTCCATAATCGGAAAAATGGGTGAAAAATCGCGAACCCTCGAACTTAAGGGGTTCTGTACAGTTAATCCGCATCTGCGGACAATATTTGCGCACCTGCGCCTCCGCTTGTGCGAGCAAAATATCGCATTTGCGGACTTCACTCGCCTGCCCAGTTTGTGTATCTGCGAGGACACCATCGCATTTGCGAGGTTGCGTCTGTGAGAAAGACATTGCAGATGTGAAAATCCTCAACTTCCATCCATTTCGCTCCTGCGCCTAAGTCGTCGTACCTTCGACCATCGTACCTGCGAGTCCATTTCCGCAGTTGCGAATACACTAGAACCATCATACCTCCAGAAATTCTTCAACTTCGAACCTTGGTCCGTTAACCACCTGAACTCAACCCGAGGCCCCCGGGACCTCAACCAAACATACCAACAAGTCTTATATCCAAATACGAACTTAGTTGAACTCTCAAATCACCTCAAACAACTTCAAAAATACGAACTACACACGGATTCAAGCCTAATGAATTTTGAAATTTCCGAATTCTACAAACGACGCCGAAACCTATCAAATGACATCCGATTGACCTCAAATTTTGCACACAAGTCACATTTGACATTACGGACCTATTCCAATTTCTAGAATCGGATTCCGACCCCAATATAAAAAAGTCAACCCCTCGATCAAACTTCCCAAAAATTCAACTTTCGTTATTTCAAGCCTAATTCCACTACGGACCTCCAATTAATTTTCCGAACACGCTCCTAAGTCCAAAATCACCATACAGAGCTATTTGAATCATCAAAACTCCATTCCGGGGTCGTTTACACATAAGTCGACATCTAGTCACTATTTTAACTTAAGTAGAGCTTTTATAAATCTAAGGCTACCCTAAACAAGAGGCAGCTACAACAGGAACACAAGTACATCTTCAGATACCGCAACCATCGAGCACAGCAACAACAACAACAAACATCTACACGAAATGTGCAGAAGTGTAGTATCAGTACAACCGACCCCATGTACTGAGTAAGTAACAAACCTAGCCGTAGGTTGAAAGTAGTGACGAGCTTCTACCAAGGTCGGGTCCAAAAGCATTAGTCCACAACAGTCCATAACAACATAAAGCAAATAGTACCAGAAGAAACAGAGAGATAAAAATGCTCATCCAAATCATGATTTCAAAAATAATAGTTCTTCCTTTCAAATACATCAGTGAAAGCCCAAATCGTTTGCCGAAGTTGCCAAAAATATGAATAATTTGAGAACAATAATTCTTCCAAAAATCATTTCAATAGTAAATAAAATATCTCATTTTCTTTCCCAGATAACCAATGTAAAACAAATGCATCACTATGCCCATCTGACAACATGTGTGAGAAATCATGAATAATGTGATACCGTACAACATGAGGAAAATCACATCTCTATGCATAAATGTCATGTGTGCATGTCAATGCAATGTATCTCAGAGATTGTACTCATGTACTCACACTATCTCAGTGTACTCAATCTCTTTGTCTCGCATTCTCTCTCACTGTGCTCAGCACACTCAATCACTCAGCGCTATACTATACCTGCTGCGGCGTGCAGCCCGATCCCTATTTATAGTCGACTGCGCTTACTGGGGGTGTACAGACTCATGAGGGGCTCCTACAACCCAAACGCTATAAGCACGGACAACTCACGTGCTATAATATCATATATGGATCCGCACTGTTACAACCCAAATTCGCATATCATAGATCACCACGTAAGTTAGTCGACGTAAATCCAAGAAGAGATTATCTTTGAGACAATAATAAGTTAATCCTATTGGTCCTAAACGATACAAGGGTGTATAAGAGTGGTTAACAAGTATTTGACGTTAAACGAATCGAGGATGTTGTAACCTGTATTTTTGGGTAATACTAGAGGTGATTAATTGTCCCAAGAGGTCTTGTTTTAATGTATTTGAATCATATAATATCCTCATCATAAGTCTTGAAGTCAAGCGAGTTATGAAACAAAAGTCGATAAAAGTTGTCGCAACTTAGGTTTATAATTTTACTTAAACATTAGGTCAAATGTTACTACATTTTTCTCCCAATGTGCTTGGAATTATGGGGTGATCTACCTATAAAATTGAATATCTATGAGTCTAGTTTCCAACTCATTAAACCGTTCGTCGATACGATCTCGGAATAGAGAGATATTCGCATTTTCGCGAGAGTGCGCCAAGCTTCTCTCTATGGGGCCCACAAAGGCGATTTAAGACATTTGGACATATATAAGATACCTCAACCCCGTTTTAAGTCATTATTTTTCAGTATATTCAGACCTTATAACCCTAAAAACATTCTCTCAAGGTTCTCTCATGATCCAAGACCCAAACAAAGGGCAAACAACACAAATCAAATGTCGGGAATCCCGTGGTGCTAGTAAGTTTCTTGTTCTTCTTGTTGTTGCTGATTTTTGTGTTGTTCCAGCTCGTGTGGGAGGTTGTTTTAAGTGCTTTATGTTCTGTAAATACACCTTCAAGTTTTTAATATCAACCCTAGGTGATTTCAAGTCTTCTAAAGTAATTCTAGTGCCGAAAAACCCGAATTAATTGCTAGTTTCGCTTCCTTGTTCTTGTGGCAGAATTGAAGGGATATTTCGTGGAAAATTAAGGTCAAATTGGAGTTGTTCTTTCTGTTTAAAGGTAAGGAACCTCTTACTCTATATATATTTAAGATTATCCAAGTTGTGGCTAAGTCGTTGATGCTAGAACTTGTGAAATATATATCGAAAGGCTTGGTAGTAATGTTGTTAGTTGGTGGACTGTTTTGGAGGCTCAATATGATTATTAATGATGTTGTTTGGGCTGTTTGGTGGTTGTATTGACTTGTGTGAAGTCATATAAATAGGGGAGGTGCTGTCCGTTTCATCGTAAAATAGGTTGCGGTCGATACATAATAGTTACGACGCTTAAACGATAATGATAGTGTCATTTATCTTATTGTAGACTAAGGAGTCGTGACATTTGCATAGCTTGAGGTTGGGCAGTATATACAAGGTATGTGAGGCTATCCCCTTCATTCTTTTGCACGACTCCGATTGTACATAATGTAATGAACGAGCTCCCAAAGATACTCTACTCTTAGAAGCTAGCAGTACTTACATTGCTGCCCTTCTTATGAAACGATTGATATTGATGTTACTTCTCTTATTCTTATATTATCAATGTTGTTGGTAGTTCCTGATTCTTATAAGATTCTTGATGAAGAGTTAATCCTAATAACGTGTACGAAGGATACCGACCTTACGTCACTCCGAAAGGTTCAAAATGTGATTCCAATGAGTCCAGCATGCATCATATATATGTATCTATTTTACTCTACCGAGCCGCGCTATAGTTGGCCGGGTATGGCACCTATTGTGCAACCACTGATCAGTTGGGTTTTACCGAGCTCCACGTGGCCGGGTACGATTCTACCGAGCCCTATGATGGCCGGGTACGTTTTACCGAGCCTATTATGGCCGGGTACGATATGATGATGATGATGCCCACAAAGGCATATGTTTTAAACGTTTATGTATATATATATGTATGTATCATGTATTTCATGTCAGTAGCCCTCAGAGGTACCCAGATGTCACAGGTTGTATATTCCCTATCACTGTTTACATTATTGTTCTTACTTATGCTATTCTGCCTTACATACTCAGTACTTTATTCGTACTGACGTCCTTTTTATTTGTGGACGCTGCATGTCGTGCTGCAGGTCCTGATAGACGGGTAGACGCAGCTCCCCCATCACAGTAGGCTATCCGGTTCAGCGTTATTGGCAAGATCCTTTCTCCGGACTTGCCGTGGTCTTGGTATGCATTTTTGTTATAGACATTATGGGTATGTCGGGGCCCTGTTCCGGCAATGTTGTAGCACTTATGTTCTTTTAGAGGCTCATAGACAGGTGTCGACTCATGTATGGTTTGGAATGCCTTGTCGGCTGATTTTTGTTGTATAGTCTTTCATGGCACCATGGTAGCTCGTACCTTATATATAGTTTCTTGACAGTCTTGTCGTCCCATGTTACGTATGTTCATGACATTATCTTTCATTGTTGGATGTTCATGATCCATGTCTTTCATTTATATTGGTCTTGTCGGCCCTTAAAGATAATAAGGAAGGTTAGATAAAATGTACGTTGGTGCTCGGCAAGTATGGCCCGGGTGCTAGTCATGACCCTCCAGTTGGGTCGTGACAAACTTGGTATCAGAGCAAGTCTGTCCTAGGGGTTGTCTATGAGCCGTGTCTAGTAGAGTTTTGATTATGGATGTGTAGCGCGCCACATTTATAATCAGGAGGCTACATGACATCTAGGGTTGTTACCTTCTTCCTAAATCTAGATCGTGCGTAGAGTTGAGTCGTAAGTGTTCATATCTAATATTCACATTGTTTTCTTTCAGCGATGCCTTCGACTAGGAAGCAAGCGATTAGTAAACGGCTTGATACAACTGTGGGCGAGGGTAACATTCAGGTGCCTCCAGCCAGAGCAGGCCAAAGTGAGTCTCAAAGTGAGATGCCATCTCATACCTCTCCGTCTCCTCCAGAGGATATTAGGAGGCACGCAGTACATCCAGTTCCTCCGCCTGGCACTACAGACCACGATATGCGCAGTGCGGTGCAATTATTGACTAGCTTGGTAGCTGCTCAGGCTCAGAGGCAGAATACTGGTGTTGCTGTTAAACCGGTTAGTGCGAGAGTTCGTGATTTTATTAATCTAGACCCTCCAGTGTTTACCGGATCAGATCCCAAGGAGGACCCACAAACATTTATTGATCAGGTTTATCGTACATTGCGGGTTATGCATGCTAGTGATACGGAGGCAGTAGAGTTGGCTTCTTATCGGTTACGGGATTTAGCGGTTTTCTGGTATGATAGTTGGGAGAGATCTAGGGGTCCGAACGCTCCTCCAGCCGTGTGGAAGGAATTTTCTGAGGCCTTTCTTCGTCACTACTTGCCAGTTGAGATACGACGAGCTAGAGCTGATAAGTTCTTGAACCTTCGACAGGGTAATATGAGTGTACGAGAGTATAGTATACAGTTTGATTCTTTAGCAAGGTATGCTCCCCATATGGTGTCAGAGATGAGTGATAGGGTGCATCTGTTCGTGAACGGGTTGGGACCACATCTGATAAATGAGTGCACAACAGCCTCCTTGGTAGAGGGCATGGATATTTCCCGTATTCAGGCTTATGCCCAGACCCTAGAGGATCGTAAGCGCCAGCAAAGGGCAGATAGGGAGCAGGATAGGGGCCAGCATAAGAGGGCGAGATTTGCAGGGTATTCTGATGAGTTCAGAGGCAGTATCAGGCCCCAATCTTCGAGGAGTTCGGCGCCACCTGTAGCTAGTGCTCCTCCACAGTTTCAGAGGCCTCGGTATGATCGATTTACCTATTATGGTTCAGGTCAGAGTTCGAGGGCAACATGCTCACAATTTCATAGAGATACTAGTCATACGAGACCCCCAACACCTCGTTGTGATCAGTGCGGCAAGGCCCACTTTGGACTGTGCCGTCGAGGTTCCGATGCATGCTATTCTTGCGGACAGCATGGCCATATGATGCGGGATTGTCCTAACAGAGGAGGTGGTGGTATGTCTCAACCAACTAGATCTGTGTCTGGTTCTTCCTCATCAGTTCGACCTCCAACACAAGGTTTTCAACAGTCGACAGGTCGTGGTAGAGGTAGAGGTTCAGTGCCGAGTTCGAGTGGTGCTCAAAATCGAACCTATGCTCTAGTAGGTCGACAAGATCTCGAGTCATCTCCGGATGTTGTTACAGGTATATTGTCTGTGTTTTATTATGATGTATATGCGCTAATTGATCCAGGATCTACCTTATCATATGTTACACCCTTTGTGGCTAATAAGTTTGGCATTGAACCTGAATTGATAAGTAAACCACTTGCGGTATCCACTCCGATAGGAGATTCTGTGATTGCTAGAAGGGTTTATAAAGGTTGCACTGTGATGATTTGTAGTCGTCAAACCTCGGCAAATTTATTTGAGTTAGAAATGGTTGATTTCGATGTGATAATGGGAATGGACTGGTTGGCCTCATGCTATGCAAATGTTGACTGTCGTACGAAGATGGTTAGGTTTCAGTTTCCTTGTGAACCCGCCATTGAATGGAAGGGGAACATTGCTACGCCGAAAGGTAGGTTTATTTCCTATCTTAAGGCAAGGAAGATGATCTCAAAAGGTTACATTTATCATCTTGTTCGCGTTAGGGATGCGGAGGCGAAGCCGCCTACTCTACAATTAATCCCCGTGGTCAATGAATTTCCAGATGTTTTCCCAGATGAACTCCCAGGCCTTCCTCCTGAAAGGGAGATTGAGTTTAGCATTGATGCATTGCCTGACACTCAACCGATCTCTATCCCTCCATACAGGATGGCCCCGGCAGAGTTGCGAGAGTTGAAGGCACAGTTGAAGGACTTGCTGGATAAGGGTTTCATTAGGCCTAGCACTTCACCTTGGGGTGCGCCAGTCTTGTTCGTGCGGAAGAAAGATGGGTCGTTAAGGATGTGTATCGATTATCGACAGTTGAATAAGTTTACAATAAAGAACAAGTATCCACTTCCAAGAATTGATGACCTGTTTGACCAACTCCAGGGTGCCAAGTATTTCTCCAAGATTGACTTGCGTTCAGGGTATCATCAGGTGAGGGTTAAGGAGAAGGATATTCCAAAGACGGCCTTCCGGACAAGATATGGGCATTTTGAGTTCTTGGTGATGTCGTTCGGGCTAACAAATGCCCCAGCAGCTTTTATGGATCTCATGAATAGTGTATTCAGGCCCTATCTTGATGTGTTCGTGATCGTATTCATTGATGACATTCTGGTGTATTCTCGTTCGGAGGCGGAACATGCGGGCCACTTGCGGATAGTATTACAGACCCTTCAGGATCATAAGTTATATGCTAAGCTCTCTAAATGTGAATTCTGGCTGAACTCAGTAGCATTCCTTGGCCATGTGATATCTGATGAGGGTATTAGTGTCGACACTCAGAAGATCGATGCAGTGAAGAATTGGCCGAGACCTACAACACCGTCAGAAGTCCGCAGCTTCCTGGGGCTAGCAGGATATTATAGGCGGTTTGTAGAAGGGTTTTCCTCTATATCAGCACCATTGACTAAGTTAACACAGAAAGCTACCAAGTTCCAGTGGTCTGATGCTTGTGAACATAGTTTTCAGGAGCTAAAGAATCGATTGACATCTGCGCCAGTGCTCACTCTCCCAGAAGGAACAGAAGGTTATGTGGTATATTGTGATGCCTCAGGTATAGGTTTGGGGTGCGTATTGATGCAACGTGGGAAGGTGATTGCTTATGCATCACGACAATTGAAGAAGCATGAAAAGAATTACCCGACTCATGATTTGGAATTGGCTGCAGTAATATATGCTTTGAAGATATGGCGGCACTACTTATACGGTGTCCATGTTGACATCTACACAGATCACAAGAGTTTACAATACATCTTCAAGCAGAAGGAGTTGAATTTGAGGCAGCGTAGGTGGCTTGAATTACTGAAAGACTACGATGTCGAGATATTGTACCATCCCGGTAAAGCTAATGTTGTGGCAGACGCTCTCAGCCGTAAGTCAATGGGAAGCTTAATACATATTGAGGCAGGTAGACAAGGGTTGACCAAAGAGCTTCACCAGCTGGCCAATATGAGAATCAGATTGTTGGACTCTGATGACAGAGGTGTTACTGTACAGAATACAGCAGAATCATCTTTGGTAGCCGAGGTAAAAGCACGGCAATATGAAGATCCTACCTTAGTAAGATTGAGAGAGGGAATTCAGCAGTGTAAGATTACAGCTTTCAAGATCGGAGGAGATGGGACACTGAGATACCAGGGCCGATTATGTGTGCCTAGTGTGGCAGGGTTGCGAGAGAAGATTATGATTGAGATTCATCAGTCCCGATATTCTATCCATCCTGGCTCGACAAAGATGTATCATGACGTTAAGGAGCAGTATTGGTGGGACAACATGAAGAAGTCTATTGCAGAATTTGTAGCCCAGTGTCCTAATTGTCAACAAGTAAAGATCGAGCATCAGAAACCCAGTGGATTGATTCAGAATATAGAGATTCCGACCTGGAAATGGGAGGTGATTAATATGGACTTCATTATTGGATTACCTTGCTCTTATCATAAGTTTGACTCCATTTGGGTGATAGTTGATCGACTTACAAAATCTGCCCATTTTCTACCAGTTAAGACAACTTACACGGCTGAAGATTATGCGAAGTTGTATATCAAGGAGATTGTTAGGCTTCATGGTGTGCCGGTATCTATTATATCAGACCGAGGAGCTCAATTTACGGCTAACTTTTGGAGGTCTTTTCAAAAGGGTTTAGGCACACAAGTAAATCTCAGCACTGCATTCCATCCGCAGACTGACGGACAGGCTGAACGTACCATCCAGACGCTGGAAGATATGCTACGAGCATGTGTTCTAGATTTTAAGGGGAATTGGGATGACCATCTGGCACTTATAGAATTTGCCTACAATAATAGCTACCATTCCAGTATTAAAATGGCCCCGTATGAGGCACTGTACGGGAGGAGATGTAGATCACCAGTTGGATGGTTCGAAGTCGGTGAGACAGAATTATATGGGCCAGATTTGATTTACCAAGCCATTGAGAAGGTGAAACTGATACAAGAGCGGCTGAGGACGGCACAAAGCAGGCAAAAATCTTATTCCGATGTCCGACGTCGTGATCTGGAATTTGAGGTTGGTGATTGGGTTTTCCTGAAGATCTCGCCGATGAAGGGTGTTATGCGTTTTGGGAAGAAGGGTAAGTTGAGTCCACGGTATATTGGGCCGTACAAAATTCTTCGACGAATTGGACAGGTTGCTTACGAGTTAGAATTGCCATCTGAATTGGAATTTGTCCACCCGGTATTCCATGTATCTATGTTGAGGAAATGTATTGGAGACCCTTCTCGGGTCGTCCCTATCAAAGATGTACAAGTTACAAAGGATCTATCATATGATGAACTGCCAGTGGCTATATTAGATCGACAAGTCCGCAAGCTGAGAACAAAGGATGTAGCTTCCGTGAAAGTATTATGGAGGAACAAGAATATAGAAGAAATGACATGGGAAGCAGAAGAGGAGATGAAGTCTAAATACCCTTACCTATTCCAGAGTGAAAATAACGAGGATACCGGGGGAAAGAAGGACGCATTATAAGGTGAAACGGCTCTATGAGGTAAGCAATAGCTTGTGAATACTCTTTTTTTTAATACAAAATGGTGATATGCAGATAATGTACATATCCATAATGCTTTGTATAGTCTTGTATGGCCATAGGTTGGGTTTAACTGCTTGCAAGTTTGGCTAGTGTCCATTTTATAAGGGAAACTCAGCCGGAAATCTCCGTCGGAATCCACGATGAGTTAGACACCCCATAAACCCTTACATTCGAGGACGAATGTTCCTAAGGGGGAGAGGATGTTACAACCCAAATTCGCATATCATAGATCACGCCGTAAGGTAGTCGACGTAAATCCAAGAAGAGATTATCTTTGAGATGATAATAAGTTAATCCTATTGGTCTTAAACGATACAAGGGTGTATAAGAGTGGTTAACAAGTATTTGAAGTTAAACGAATCGAGGATGTTGTAACCTGTATTTTCGGGTAACACTAGAGGTGATTAATTGTCCCAAGAGGTCTTGTTTTAATGTATTTGAATCATATAATATCCTCATCATAAGTCTTTAAGTCAAGCGAGTTATGAAACAAAAGTCGATAAAAGTTGTCGCAACTTAGGTTTATAATTTTACTTAAACATTAGGTCAAATGTTACTGCATTTTTCTCCCAATGTGCTTGGAATTATGGGATGATCTACCTATAAAATTGAAGATCTATGAGTCTAGTTTCCAACTCATTAAACCGTTCGTCGATACGATCTCGGAATAGAGAGATATTCGCATTTTCGCGAGAGTGCGCCAAGCTGCTCTCTATGGGGCCCACAAAGGCGGTTTAAGACATTTGGACATATATAAGATACCTCAACCCCGTTTTAAGTCATTCGTTTTCAGTATATTCAGACCTTATAACCCTAAAAACATTCTCTCAAGGTTCTCTCATGATCCAAGACCCAAACAAAGGGCAAACAACACAAATCAAATGTCGGGAATCCCGTGGTGCTAGTAAGTTTCTTGTTCTTCTTGTTGTTGCTGATTTTTGTGTTGTTCCAGCTCGTGTGGGAGGTTGTTTTAAGTGCTTTATGTTCTGTAAATACACCTTCAAGTTTTTAATATCAACCCTAGGTGATTTCAAGTCTTCTAAAGTAATTCTAGTGCCGAAAAACCCGAATTAATTGCTAGTTTCGCTTCCTTGTTCTTGTGGCAGAATTGAAGGGATATTTCGTGGAAAATTAAGGTCAAATTGGAGTTGTTCTTTCTGTTTAAAGGTAAGGAACCTCTTACTCTATATATATTTAAGATTATCCAAGTTGTGGCTAAGTCGTTGATGCTAGAACTTGTGAAATATATATCGAAAGGCTTGGTAGTAATGTTGTTAGTTGGTGGACTGTTTTGGAGGCTCAATATGATTATTAATGATGTTGTTTGGGCTGTTTGGTGGTTGTATTGACTTGTGTGAAGTCATATAAATAGGGGAGGTGCTGTCCGTTTCATCGTAAAATAGGTTGCGGTCGATACATAATAGTTACGACGCTTAAACGATAATGATAGTGTCATTTATCTTATTGTAGACTAAGGAGTCGTGACATTTGCATAGCTTGAGGTTGGACAGTATATACAAGGTATGTGAGGCTATCCCCTTCATTCTTTTGCACGACTCCGATTGTACATAATGTAATGAACGAGCTCCCAAAGATACTCTACTCTTAGAAGCTAGCAGTACTTACATTGCTGCCCTTCTTATGAAACGATTGATATTGATGTTACTTCTCTTATTCTTATATTATCAATGTTGTTGGTAGTTCCTGATTCTTATAAGATTCTTGATGAAGAGTTAATCCTAATAATGTGTACGAAGGATACCGACCTTACGTCACTCCGAAAGGTTCAAAATGTAATTCCAATGAGTCCAGCATGCATCATATATATGTATCTATTTTACTCTACCGAGCCACGCTATAGTTGGCCGGGTATGGCACCTATTGTGAAACCACTGATCAGTTGGGTTTTACCAAGCTCCACGTGGCCGGGTACGATTCTACCGAGCCCTATGATGGCCGGGTACGTTTTACCGAGCCTATTACGGTCGGGTACGATATGATGATGATGATGCCCACAAAGGCATATGTTTTAAAAGTTTATGTATATATATATGTATGTATCATGTATTTCATGTCAGTAGCCCTCAGAGGTACCCAGATGTCACAGGTTGTATATTCCCTATCACTGTTTACATTATTGTTCTTACTTATGCTATTCTGCCTTACATACTCAGTACTTTATTCGTACTGACGTCCTTTTTATTTGTGGACGCTGCATGTCGTGCTGCAGGTCCTGATAGACGGGTAGACGCAGCTCCCCCATCACAGTAGGCTATCCGGTTCAGCGTTATTGGCAAGATCCTTTCTCCGGACTTGCCGTGGTCTTGGTATGCATTTTTGTTATAGACATTATGGGTATGTCGGGGCCCTGTTCCGGCAATGTTGTAGCACTTATGTTCTTTTAGAGGCTCATAGACAGGTGTCGACTCATGTATGGTTTGGAATGCCTTGTCGGCTGATTTTTGTTGTATAGTCTTTCATGGCACCATGGTAGCTCGTACCTTATATATAGTTTCTTGACAGTCTTGTCGTCCCATGTTACGTATGTTCATGACATTATCTTTCATTGTTGGATGTTCATGATCCATGTCTACCATTTATATTGGCTTGTCGGCCCTTAAAGATAATAAGAAAGGTTAGATAAAATGTACGTTGGTGCTCGGCAAGTATGGCCCGGGTGCTAGTCATGACCCTCCAGTTGGGTCGTGACACGCACAGACAACTCACGTGCTATAATAATATCTGGATCCGCACGGCCAACTCACGTGCTATAATAATATCTAGATCCGTACGGCCAACGCGTGCAGCACGATCTCAAAAATACCCTCACAATCAGGCCCTCGGCCTCCCTCAGTCATCAATCTCTCCAGTTTCTCTTTCATAGGCTCACAATGTCATGAGAATAGCCCAAAATTATGATATGATGTATCAATAAATAACAACAGAGACTGAGATATGATATGCAATGAAATGAATATGACTGAGTATACATTTTCATTTTAAAAATAAATATTTCACAACAATATGACCTCTGTGGGTCCCAATAATACTGGCACATAGGCTCAACATGATTTTTAATATGCTTTTCAGCTCAATTTCTTTAATTCATAAAATCGCATGAAAAATGCCAAGATCATTTAACTACAAAAATTCCACATAAACAATTTTGTCACAATTTCTATAGTGCACGCCCACACGCCCGTCATCTAGCATGTGCGTCACCTCCTAACAATTTACGAAATACATATATTCAGGGTTCATACCCTCAACTCCAAGATTAGAAGAGTTACTTACCTCGAACAAGCCAAATCCAATGTCGAGCAAGCTAAGCAATGCTCTAGAAATTCCATTCTGTGCGTATCAATTTCCAAATGGCTCGAATCTATTCATAATTAATTTTATTCAGCTCATAAAAATTATAGGAATTAATTTCATATCAAAATACTAATATTTTCCAAAAATCCGAAATTACGCCCCAAAAATCACCCATGGGACCCACATCTCAGAATCCGATAAAAATTACAAAATCCAAACCCCCATTTAACCATGAGTCCAACCATACCAAAATTACTCAAATCCGACCGCAACTCGACCCTCAAATCTTCAATTTAAACCAAGAGGGTTTTCAAACCTTTCCAACTTAATTCATCAATTAAATGATAAAAACAACCATGGATTCGGGTAATTTAACCAATAATGAGTTAATAACACTTACCCCATTGTTTCCTTTGGAAATCACCCAAATATCGCCTCAATCCGAGCTCCAAATCCCATTTTCTAATCTTAAACTTTCTATCCAGGCCTCTCTTCTTCGCGAACGCGACAGGTTCCTCGCGTTCGCGAAGCACAAAATGTGTTGCCCAACATTTGCTCTTCACAAACGCGAGACACTCCTCGCAACCGCGATGCTTTAGAGAGACCTTATTCGCAAATGCGAGCTCCCCTTCGCGAACGCGAAGGCAAAAACCCATGCCCACTATTTTTCCCTTCGCGAGCGTGATACCCAAACGCGAATGCGATGCTCAACCCAGCTCCTATTCGTGAATGCGAGACCCCATCACGAACGCGAAGAGTAAATCCCGCCTTCCTGAAATTCCTCTTCGCGAATGCGAGGGCCCATTCGCAAACGCAAAAGAGAAAATCCAAAAAATGCAGCAACAGATATCAGCAATCCCACCAAGGCCACAAATGATCTGTTAACCCCCCCGAACTCACCCGAGCCCTTCGGGATCTCAACCAAATATACCAACAAGTCCTAAAACATCATACGGACTTAGTCGAACCCTCAAATCACATCAAACAATGCTAAAACCATGAATTACACCTCAATTCAAGCCTAATGAACTTTGAAATTTCTAGTTTCTACAAACGACACCGGAAACAATCAAATCATATCCGATTGACCTCAAATTTTGCACACCAGTCAAAAGCGACATAAAGGAGCTATGAAAATTTTCAGAATTGGATTCCGACCTCGATATCAAAAAGTCAACCCCCGGTCAAACTTCCCAAAATTCAACTTTCGGTATTTCAAGTCTAATTCCAGTACGGACCTCCAAATAATTTTTCGGACACACTCCAAAGTCCACAATCACGATACAGAGCTATTGGAATCATCACAATTAAATTTCGAGGTCGTTTACACATAAATCAATATCCGGTCAACTATTTCAACTTAAGCTTCCAAGCTAACTCCGAAATACCTTAAAACCAAAACCAACAATTCACACAAGTCATAATACCTCGTAGGAAATTATTCAAGATTTTCAAATAGTTGAAAGGGGCGTAAATGCACAAAACGACCGGTCGGGTCGTTACAATCTCCCCCACTTAAACATACGTTCGTCCTCGAACGTGCCAAGAGTTATTCTTAACCTTCAAATCTCTATTCCACCTTTCCACGCACATACCCGGGGGTGATCTCACGTCACCCTGTTCTATATAGGTCTGACCACACAACATAACTGAAAATCATTAATTTAACATTAGCCCAAAAATCCTTGGAGCCAAATATCTAATATCCAGAATTCTCTTCAAGAGCCGAATCTCACATGTACACACCGTATAAGCCTGAACAAGTTGTATCAAGCCATATCCATAACCTCAGATATAATCACATTGCATACTACACAACTCACATGCTCGTAGCACCATTCCCGATCACGGTAATTACTCCAAACCAACCAAGTGCAAGTATTAAACCTGATATCAAGCCAAACCTCGTTCCAAAACCTTCGTACACTGCTGATAATAAAAGAAACATGCAAAAATATCATGGCCCCTTATAAGAGCAACAAGTCATGAAGCTCTCTTGCCCCAACCTGAACCATAATCACCTTCTAAGCCAACTTTCAATATTATCCTTTCGAATATACCGTAATCAAACCTGATAGTAGCCATTTTAGGTCCAATGACCTTATATAATTAAACACAACTATCCCACATATATGCCATATCAATATAACTCAAGACACAACTGTGCAATCCGTGTACCCAAATATGGGAGATGTCTTATGGAAGGGAACCATATTGCAAGTTCAACAAGCACCACCACAACCACAATGTTATAACCAACTCCTCTAATTTCATGAAGAGGATAACTGTAGGCGCATGTGCACAATTGTAGAGGAAGGAAATTAATGAATCAGGTAAATTATAGTAGAAATAAAATTCCCACACACGGAACAGACAACTCACGTGCCAATAATATGAATCGCCCAGCATGGTCATAGGCCTCCAATCCCAGCATATTATAGAGGAGCAATTAAACAAGTATACTTGTATATGATAATGAAATAATATTCTCATGCTCCTGTACTAGAATAAATAGCACGCCATAGTGCAAGCATGTGCAAAGTCTGCTATCATTCTTCAAATCGGCAATTTTACGCAGAATTAGTAACTACCCCGTTTATTTAGGGAATCATCTTCTTTGTAACCTCAAGTATAGCCCAGATACTTCTCAACAAAGGTACGAATATGGGAAACGTTATAACTTTACACTTAACAGTCGACTCTAGCCATATTATAGCCTAAGCATTCTTGCGAATATGAATACTTGCTCTAATGCCCGCACATGGGCTCTAACCTCACATATATGCACACTTATAGCGCGTAGCTATCACAAATAATTAACGCAACTAGTGCCTCCACTGAGTTAAAATTAAATACTCACCTCAAACAGGCCGCAACCCAAAACAATGTACTTCTGAGAACTCACAGTCTCCAAATTCATCAAACATATGAATCACCGTAACTGATCCCAACTCCAGCACTAGAATGACTAGCACATCTTCCATTCACGATCTTCCCATAAGGAATACTTTCATAATTCTTCCGTGCCACATAACAATAATTTTAATATCAACAGTCTATCAACCAGGTGAGTACTGCAATACCAATGAACATCCATAAGTCAAAACACAATGCGCCTTTTGAAATGCGCACCTTTCTCTGGGATTACCGAGCACTTATAACATTCATCTAATTGTCTGAAATTGACCATTCTGTCCAAAATTCGTGATCTTTCTTTTAAGAATGAACTGCCACATTGTACATGAAAATCTAACTTTCGTACAACACATAACATCTATCTTGCCATCATGTGAAAAGCACAAGAATCTTATTATCAACTTTGAGTCACCAATAATTTACGTACCATTTTAGTTAGAAACCTTTCTCTTGCTTCTTTCCAGAAGGAAATCACAATACACAGCATGTTCTCCACACCGGTAGAAACCATCAAACGCAAATCTCGGATTTTATCCATACACAAGTCTGGAAACATTCTCAATTGCTATATATAATTCTCAAGCCCACTGGAATTTTTCTCGGGAGTCACCCACTTTGCTCAAATCCAATTGCACCGCCCAAATGGGCCAAAAGACACGTGTCCCATTAGCACCACAACACTCAAAGAAGTAACTCTACTTTAACACCACATATCAAATTCATACTCCGTGCGTACTACATCATTCACCAATAACAACTCACTCATCCCGCGAATTTCATTTACTCATACGTGCAATATAATCCTTAACCAGGAATTTCTTATTCGAGTCATCCTCGATCTCAACTTGTGCAAGTCATAGCTAACCCACAAGTATACCTCAGACCAAAACTAAAATTTTATATATAACCATGAATTTAAGCCATCTGCAGCAGGCTCCCCCACTTGGCCGAAAGCCATAAATCATTTCATTCAATAAATCACAACACCCATACCATATTACTGCCATGATACTACAGTGAGTTCAACAAAGCTTCTTTTCAAACTCATGCAATGCCAACCATAAAAATACCCCAAATCATCCGCTAATATTGCAATCATTTTCTTGACATTCAAGTCAACTTTCTCAGCTAGATTCAAATTCAACTCTCCACTCATACCCTCCGCTGGTAGAAAAGAAACTCTCCACTCACATTACAAGGAACATACCTACGTAGATTGCTCTCCAGGAGATAACCCACCTCCCTAGCCTCAAATTGACATCTGTTATATCTTTTCGCAGCCACAATTTCCACGCAATCACTAAATCTTTCTGAGTCCAAACTCGTTAACTAGACCTGAGAGTTTAATTTGTTCCATAATTTAAACACGTGAAAGATCTTTCAAAACATTCACACTCGAGACAGTACGTCACATCAAATCAAAAATCAAGCATCAAATGGCCTTCCCTTTACATATGAAGGAAACACTTCTCGTTATGTTCAAATCATCTTAACACATCCCGCAGTCACATCATACCACATTTCACCGCTCATCGAGCCACAAATTTCACTGTAGGGTCATCACCGGACATATAAGTCTAATTGTATGAGTTACAACAGAAGCTACCGAGCTTAAGCTGTGATCTAAATCTGGCCTCAGGTCCTCCAGACTGGCCCACCACCAAAACACAGAATACTCACCTCGAACCTCGTTCATAGAATCACAAGCCTGCGATGCACAGCTGATACCGAGCGCTCATGTACGCATACGAATACGTGGAAGAAATTCAAAGAGTTTATGTCTCAAGATGAATCAATATCGCACGATAAGGAAAGAAAAATGGGAAGTATATATCCTAAATGCCCTGTAGCCTCTCGAAGATAAGTATGGACGTCATCATAGCGATCCGCAAGACTCTACTAGACACTTGCTCATGACTTGTAGAACCTATGAACCTAGAGCTCTGATACAACCTTGTCACGACCCAAAATCCCACTAGTCGTGATGGCACCTAACCCAACCCGTTAGGTAAGCCAATTTCCATCTATCCAATTCCAATGAAATTAATTAAAAGAAAATATCTAAAACCAATACATCTCCCAAGAACTAGTAGTACAAATCATGAGCTTCTAAGAATAGAGAGTACAAAGTGGAAATGAAATAAATACATAGTCTATTAGAATAATACATAAACAGAGCTTTTATAAATCTAAGGCTACCCTGAACAAGAAGCAGCTACAATAGGAACACAGGTACATCTTCAGATCCCGCAACCATCGAGCACATCAACAACAACAACCAACATCTGCACGAAATGTGCAGAAGTGTAGTATCAGTACAACCGACCCCATGTACTGAGTAAGTAACAAACATAGCCGTAGGTTGAAAGTAGTGACGAGCTTCAACCAAGGTCGGGTCCAAAAGCACTAGTCCACAACAGTCCATAACAACATAAAGAAAATAGTACCAGAAGAAACACAGATAAAAATGCTCATCTGAATCATGATTTCAAAAATAATAGTTCTTCCTTTCAAATACATCAGTGAAAACCCAAATCGTTTGTCGAAGATGCCAAAAATATGAATAATTTGAGAACAATATTTCTTCAAAAAATCATTTCAATAGTAAATAAAATATCTCATTTTCTTTCTCAGATAACCAGTGTAAAAAAAATACATCACTATGCCCATCTGTCAACATGTGTGAGAAATCATGAATAATGTGATACCGTACAGCATGAGAAAAAACACATCTCTATGCATATATGTCATGTGTGCATGTCAATGCAATGTATCTCATAGATTGCACTCATGTACTCACACTCTCTTAGTGTATTCAACCTCATTGTCTCGCATTCTCTCTCACTGTGCTCATCACACTCAATCACTCAGCGCTATACTATACCTGCTGCAGCGTGCAACCCGATCCCTGTTTTTAGTCGACTACGCTCATTGGGGGTGTACGGACTCATGAGGGTCTCCTACAGCCCAAGTGCTATAAGCACGGACAACTCACGTACTATAATATCATATCTGGATCCGCATGGACAACTCACGTACTATAATAATATTTGGATCTGCGCGGCTAACTCACGTGCTATAATAATATCTGGATCCGCACGGCCAACTCACGTGCAATAGTATAATATATAGATCTACACGGCCAACTCACGTGCAATAGTATAATATATATAAAGCCGACATGGCCTGCTGCGGCATGAAGCCCGATCCTAAAAATATCCTCACAATCAGGCCCTCGGCCTCCCTCAGTCATCAACCTCTCCAGTCGTTCTTTCATGGGCTCACAATGTCATGAGAATAGCCCAAAATTATGATATGATGTATAAATAAATAACAACAGAGACTGAGATATGATATGCAATGAAATGAATATGACTCAGTACAATATTTCATTTTAAAGATAAATATTTCACAACAATATGACCTCTGTGGGTCCCAATAATTATGGCACATAGCCTCAACATGATTTTTAACATGCTTTTCAGCTCAATTTCTTTAACTCATAAAATCGCATGGAAAATGCCAAGATCATTTAACTATAAAATTCCATAGAAACAATTATGTCATAATTTCTATAGTGCACGCCAACACGCCCGCCACCTAGCATATGCGTCAACTCCCAATAATTTACGAAATACATATATTCAGGGTTCATACCCTCAACTCCAAGATTAAAAGAGTTACTTACCTCGAACAAGCCAAATCCAATGTCGAGCAAGCTAAGCAATGCTCCAGAAATTCCATTCTGCGCGTATCAATTTCCAAATGGCTCGAATCTATTCATAATTAATTTGATTCAGCTCACAAAAATTATAGGAATTAATTCCATATCAAAATACTAATATTTTTCAAAAATCCGAAATTACGCCCCAAAAATACCCGTGGGGCCCACGTCTCAGAATCCGATAAAAATCACAAAATCCGTACCCCCATTCAACCACGAGTCCAACCATACCAAAATTACTCAAATCCGACCACAACTCAACTCTCAAATCTTCAATTTAAACCAAGAGGGTTTTCAAACTTTTCCAACTCAATTCACCAATTAAATGATAAAAACAACCTTAGATTCGGGTAATTTAACCAATAATAAGTTAAGAACACTTACCCCATTGTTTCCTCTGAAAATCGCACAAAAGTCGCCTCAATCCGAACTCAAGACCCCATTGCGAACGCGAAGAGTAAATCCTGCCTGCCTGAAATTCCTCTTCGCTAACGTGAGGTCCCACTCGCGAACGCAAAAGATAAAATCCGAAAAATGCAGCAACAGATATCAGCAATCCCACCAAAGCCACAAATGATCCGTTAACCCCCCGGAACTCACCCGAGCCCCTTGGAACCTCAACCAAATATCCAATACTATTCACGCTCAAATTCCGCTATAAGGCCACAATAGAACCACACCATATGTGCATATAACCACGAATCACAACTTCTCGTAGCATAGAAAAGTAACTCGCAGATCTTTTCAGAACATGAATAAGCTTCACATCAACTGAAGGGCACATCCTTCAACAATAGCAGTATGGAGCCAACAATCCGGCTCGGTGTAGAATACACATCCTAATTGGGCCTACCAACGGGCCCCCAAATCAACTATGGTCAGCCACCAATAGATAAACAACCTCCGAAAGTCCACAATGACGGAATCATAATACCTTCTATCATCTGGCTAGCTCTGGCCACAACTTCATAGTCCATAACCATGAAACAATCTGCTCTTGAGAACTCCCAATCCCCAATTCCATAGAACACATGAATCACCATATTTGATTCCACCTCCTCCGCCCGAATGTCTAACACCTCTCTCATACACAATCATCCCACGATAAAATTAGTATGGTTGAACTCGTATCGGAATGGGTGTTCGAATTTCATGAAAATTATGTCGGGTTTCGAGGGGCGGGCCCCGTGCTGACTTTAGTTGATTTTTTTGGAATAAATTTTTAAGTCGACGTATTATTATTCAGAATTATTTTCGATGAATTTTAATGAAGTTATACAATTAATTTGGATAGATTTGAGCTGTCCGGAGGTCAATTCAAGGAAGAAGGCTATTTTGGAATATCGACCTAACTTCAAAAAGGTAAGTGTCTTGCTTAACCTCGAGTGGGGGAATTACCCCTTAGGCATTGAGTCTTATGTGCCATTTGTGAAATGTGAAAAGCCGTGTACGCGAGGTGACGAGTACGTACTCGGGCTTATACGTGCAAAATTCATTGAATTAAAGTCTTAGGCATTATTGTGTAGTAAATTGGGAAATTGTGAAAAATTATTAAATCATCTGTTTGCCAAGCCTAAATCCTTATTGTTGAATGTATTTTTATATGATAATTTAATGTGATTGTTATGTGAAATATTTATGTAATTTTGTGAGTATCGCTGGTTTAATATTTCTTGGAAATTAATTCCAATATGAATTTTCTTATACAAATAATTAATTTAAGCGAGCTTAAGAATAAGTGTTAATATAATTATCTAAATTTGCATTAATGAAGGTTTTGCTTTATGCTGAGTAATTTCTATCTCTATTGATTATTTTTGGGTGTTATATACATTGTGTGGAGCCTTGGGCTATTTGTTGTGAAATTAGTTTATTTTGTTATATCTTTGGAATTTGGTTGTGGTCACTGGGCAAATTGTGATATGAATTGATTTTATTATATTGTCGTGTTAATTTCCCGCGTAAATTATTATGTTGTGTGAGTTATTATTTTGGGGAGATAAGGGTCGAATTTCACTGTTGATATTATGTGGGTATAAGGGTGGCATTTCACTGTTGTTGTGTTTGTGGAATATTGTCTGGGCGGAGCGATAAGGGTGGCTATAGGAGCGATAAGGGTGGCAATAAGAGCGATAAGGGTGGCTATTAATACTGTCTGGGCGGAGCGATAAGGGTGGCTATAGGAGTGAAAAGGGTGGCAATAGGAGCGATAAGGGTGGCTATAAGAGTGAAAAGGGTGGCAATGGAGCGATAAGGGTGGCTATTGTCAGGGACAATATATGATGATGTGTGATTGTGGTGTTGATAATTTTCATGTGATGTTGTGATTTTCTTGTGTTTATTTTTATACCTTGTGCAATTTGTCTTGTTGTTGGTAAATTGATAACAGTCTGATTATGTTGAAATTGAGAGCATGTGGCTCTTTCCAGGCGGATTATAAAATGAAATGTGAGCATGAGGTGCCGTGAGTAAATAATGAGGATATTTGGCACGTGAATTGTCCATGCATTTGTGATATGAAATGTGGGCACGAGGTGCTGTGATGAAATGATAATGATAATTGGCACGTGAATTGTCCGTGCAGTTGTGATATGAAATGAGGGCACGAGGTGCCGGAGAAATACGATGATTTAATTATGGGCACGAGGTGCCGTGAAAATATGAAAATGGACTGAGACCCGTGTTTACGAAAAAAATATGAAAATGGGCTGAGACCCGTATTTTTATAATTATGAAATGAGGTGTCACATGGTGACTTTTTAATTGAAAGAATTATATTCAAAATATTTATTTGGAAGGATTTTTACTTAGAAAGTATTATATGAAAGATATTTATTTGAGGAAATTATATTTGAAAAGATTTATTGAAAGAATTATATTTGAAAAATATTTATTTGAGAAAATTATATTTGAAAGAGAGTTATCTGGAGGAATTAAATGTGAAAGACATTTATTTGAAGGGCTTGATTTATATTGGTGTAATTGTGTTTATTAATTGTTGAGTGATATTAATGGTATTCTTGTTGTTTGATGTGCATATTACTGGTTGTTTTATCCTGCCCTTATTATTATTTGTTTCCTATTATTTTGTATATTATATTGCACAGGTTATTAGACTACTGAGTCTCTTGACTATACCTCGTCTCTACTCTACTGAAGTTAGTCTTGATACTTACTTGGTACCTACCGTGGTGTACTCATACTACACTTCTGCACATTTTTATGTAGAGCCAGGTATTGGAGATATCAGACTTGAGGAGAGTTAAAGCGCGATCATAAGGATTCAAGGTAGAGCTGCTTGGCCGTCGCAGTCCCTTGGAGTCTTTTCATTTCATTGTACTGTTAAATTGTAATCAAACAGTATTGTATATTCAGTCCTCGTGATCATTCCATGTATTCAATTAGAGTTCGTGACTCAGTACTACCAGTCTTGGGAGGTTATGTATTGTAATTATTTCCGCCGTTAGTTTTTATTAAAAAAAATGACTTCAAAAGGTAATCTAAATTGGCTTACCTAGTCTTAGAGACTAGGAGCCATCACGATGCAAGTGGCGGGATTTTGGGTCGTGACAAGTTGGTATCAGAGCCCTAGGTTCATAGGTTCTACGAGTCATGAACGAGTCTAGTAGAGTCTTGTGGATCGGTATGGAGACGTCTATACTTATCTTCGAGAGGCTACAAAACTGTTAGGAAATTTCCATTTCTTTCATTCCTATCATGCGGAATTTATTGAATTTGGAATTTGAGCCTTTGTATCTCTATTCTCTCACAGATAGTGAGGACACGTGCTATCGGATTTGCTGAGCAGGCATTCGCTCACATTGCTAGGGCTGCAAGAGGCCGAGGCTGAGATAGAGGCCGAGCTAGAGGTCGAGGAAGGGCACGTGCTGCGACTAGAAACCTGTCAGAACAACAGTTGAGGAGCCACCAATAGCTCCAGTTGGGGGACAGGTACCAGAAGCACCTATTGTTACCCAGGACTTCAGGAAACTCTAACATAGTTCCTGAGTATGTTTGGTACATTAACTCAGGCGGGATTGATCTCTGTTGCACCATACATTCCGCAGATTGGGGGAGTAGCTCAGACTCCTACCACAACTCCAGAGTAATAGGTTCACGTTGGTCAGGTTCTGGGTGTAGTACCGGTACAACCTGTTATTCCAGTTTGGCCTGAGGTCAGGCCAGAGACATCAGAAGAACAAAAGAGACTTGAAAGGTTTAAGAGGTATAGTCCACCTACTTTCAGTGGAATAACTACAGAGGATGCCCAAGGATTTCTAGAAAATTGTCATCTTATTATCTGCACCATGGGTATTGTGGAAGTGAGCAGAGTTGCCTTTACTACATTCCAACTGTCAGGTGCATCGTATCGGTGGTGGAAAATCTATGAAGAAGGTAGACCAGCCGATGCCACACCACCAACTTGAACTCAATTTTCGGAAATGTTCTTGAAAGAGTTTGTTCCCCAGACTCTCAGAGATGCGTGGCGCACAGAGTTTGAATGGTTACGTCAGGGCACTATGAAAGTGTCAGAATATGCTATCAGGTTCACTAAGTTAGCCCATCATGCACCTATCTTAGTTCCTACAATCAGAGAACGGTTCCGCAGATTCATTGAGGGGCTCTATTATGATATTAAAATATGTATGGCTCGAGAGTTGCAAACTGATGCTCCATTTTAACAAGTAGTGGAGATTGCAAGTAAGATTGAGGGTGTATTAGGCGAGGAAAGGGAGTCTAAGGAGGCCAAAAGGTCTCGAAGACCTAGAGGGTTCAGTGGATTTTACTCTTCGGCTAGAACCTATTATAGCGGAGGCTCGAGCAGCCGGTCAGCTCAGTCTGCACATCAGATTACTCGGGGTGCTCCAGTTTATAGTGCACCGCCGACAAGATATTCTTATAGTGGTTATTCCAGTTATTCAGCACAGACTCAGTATGAGCAGCCGCGACCTCAGAGGGGTTGTTATGAGTGTGGTGATACTAGACATATCATGAGAGATTGTCCTAGACTTGGGAGAGGTGGATTTCATCAGAACACTCCAGCTACAAGCTTTATTACAGCTGATACTCTACGTGCACAGTCAGCTAGAGGTGGAGGACAGGGGGTAGTGGGCACCTAAAAGGTGGAGGCCCGACCCATTGATATAATCGCTATGTTTTGACTGAGGCCAATACACGAGATGGTGTTGTTATAGGTACGATCATGATTTCATTATAAAGGATATTTTCCTTAATTTGATTCGGTTCTGAATATTGAGGTGAGTCCTCCTATTATGCTCCACTTATGGGTGAGCTTCGTAAATTTGTGACCCACTTATATGTTTATATCTGTGTGGAGATTTAAAGATGTGAGCCCGTGCATGTCATTTTATTTTTGGTACACTATTGAGGGATATAAGCCCAAAAGTAATTTTTATTATTCATTACAGCGGTTTTAATGTGTTTCGGAATAATTGATTTCAATTTGTATGAATTATGTGCCCTACTAGTATGAGGGTTCATTATATGTTGTGAAAATTGTTTATGAAATATATTGAAAAGAAGAAAGAAAGGAAATTGAAAATTTCAGTTGGCACAATGTGTAACATACTTGTGATTTGGAGTTGAGGATGAGATCCTCACATTTTTTGACATGATGTGAAATATTTAAACCGGGCTGCAAGCCACGGTGGAAGTTAGGTAAGCACGAGGTCCTTGTGGTGAAATATTTATGAGTTTAAAATTTTTTCCCTTTGTGAAATTTAATTGTACAATAGTATTAATAGGGAGTCATGCCTGTTAGGCTTATTTGATAATTCTTGTATATTGTTTATGTGCATATTCAACCATTTCTGTGCTGTAAACATTGAGTTTTAACCTATGGGATGAGTGATCAGGTGGCGTTAAATATGACTTATTAATCCGAGTAAGCAATCATGAGGTCTTCATGCCTCACATTCTGTTGTCAGTGTTGTGAAAATTCGAAATGAGGTGGTGGTTAATATGAGATTAATTGTTGATGCTGGAATTAATTATGAACAACTTTTAAAACCAAAGATGTGGGGATGAGCATACATATGATGTGCTTCATGTCATGATATCATTATGATAATGCAGTGCTTGTAATGCTGAGATTGGTGTTATTGATATATACCTTGTGGTATTTTGTTGGGTTGTGGATGTGTTGTTAGGAGTTGTTTTGGTGTTACTCTGGCAGGTAGATAGGCCCAATTACAGGGAAGACTCTGCCGAAAATTTTGAAAATTTTGGGAGTTAGTAAAACTTGAAGGATTGAGAATTGCAAAGGAAGAGATAAATATATTATGTGTTTGAAGGCGAATGATCCTAAGCAGAGGAAGAATGTAGCAACCCAGAGAAAGTTTTGAAGTACTTCAACACTATCAATAAAGTTGATGTGTACATAGGCACGAGTTGCTATAGCCATTTGGGACTAATGCTGTGCGTCGAAGTAAAAATCAGGCATATTGGAAATGATTGGAGAGTTAGGGATTTCGCTTTAAAGCTTACAAGAATAGAGAAAAGAAATAATCTCAAATGAGATGGTGTTGTCGGGCTTATCTCAAATGCAGTAACGTGGGATCAACCGTGAGTATATGTGTAAAAGTTAAATCATCAATTTGGTAACTGCAGAATAATTCTTAGCACGTTCGAGGACAAACGTTTGTTTAAGAGGTGGAGAATGTAACGACCCGACTTGTCGTTTTAAGAATTTATGCCTCGTTCAGTGACTTAAGGTCTCGAGTAGCCTCGCAATATGTATTATGACCCGCGTGTGTGGTCGAGTTTGATTTACGGATGATTCAGAGTTATGTTTCAAGCTGAATCAATTTCGCACGATAGAATACAAGAAAGTGAAATTTTTCTAAGGGTTCTGCAGCCTCTCAAAGATAAGTACAGACGTCTCCGTACCGATCCGCAAGACTCTACTAAACCCGCTCATGACTCGTGAGACCTATGTAACCTAGGCTTTTATACCAACCTGTCACGATCCATAACCGACCTCTGTCGTGATGGCGCCTATCATGGAACTAGGCAAGCCGACTCATTTACAAAACAAATCGATATATTTTCATTTCAAAGATAATTTCAAGGTTATTTAACATAAAACCTCCATTTAAAGTGTTCAAATCAAAGAAAAACAGAAGTGCGGAAAAGAAAAGCCCGACATCGGAGTGTCATTAGTCATGAGCATCTACTACAAACTGTCTATCAATATCAAGGCTAACTCAGCCTGGAAAGTAACTAAATACAACTAGAGGAAGATAAGAGGGAGAAGAGCCGGGGCTACGATCGCCAAACAGCTACCTTGCTATCTTCAAGAAAATCTGCAACCAGAATGTTCTATAATCGCTACTGTGTCCAGCTACACCTGAATCTGCACACAAAGTGCAGGGAGTAACGTGAGTACGTCAACTCAGTAAGTAACAACAATAAATAAAGACTGAGCAGTAGTGATGAGCAATAAAGCATATAACTTCCATATCGAGAAATCTTAGTAAAGTACAACATGCTTTAAAAAATAGTGTTTGTATGAAATCATCTCGTTTAAACCCGGTTCTAGTAAAAAAATATTTAAAGATATTTTTTCAACAGTTTTTCAAACAAAGGCTCAATGCAAAGGTGAACAAAAATGATGAAATCATAAACAACCCCTCAGGCATAACATCACTCATATACAACAACTCGGGCAAACCTCACAGTCACTCTTGCCACTCGGGCATAACTCACAATCATTCTTGTCACTCGGGCATACCTTACAATTGCTCATGCCTCCCAGTCACTCAGCACTCGGCACTCGCACTCAGTAGGTACCTGCGCTCACTAGGAGTGTGTACAGACTCCGGAGGGGCTCCTTCAGCCCAAGCACAATAATCTGCACGGACAACTCACGTGTTGCACGGACAACTCTCGTGCTATAATAATAATAAAGTATGTTGCAGGCGGGCAGCCCCGATCCACACACATCCTCACAAATCAGTCCCTCGGTCTCACTCAATCATAAACCTCTCAAGTCACTGGGGCATTTAAGTAAAATAGGGCATTCGGCCCAAAACATTTATATGCATCAAAATAGAGTCATAAAACCGAGTTATGTGGCAGCCAAGTATAAACATGACTGAGTATAGATCTCAATCAAAAACAATGAGAGGATGGTAAGAAACAGCCCTAAGGGTCCAAACAGCTTTGGCGCAAGGCCCAAACATGGCATTCAACCCAATTTACAGAAATGCTTTCTAAAACATATAAGTATCAAGTGATTTCAACAAAGTATGCAACTTTACAGTTGCTACGGGACATACCAAGTTACAAATCCCCAACAGTGCACGCCCACACGCCCGTCACCTAGCATTTGCGTCACTTCAAAATAGTAGAATGATAAGAAATCCGGGGTTTCATACTCTCAAGACTAGATTTACAATCGTTACTTACCTCAAACCGCGAAATTCTTATTCTGCAATGTCCTTTCCTCGTGAATTGGTTTCCAAACGCCTCGAATCTGGTCATAAATAATTCGTTTCAGTCAATAAAATTCATTGGAATTAATTCCACAAGATAATAATGATTTTCAATAAAAATCCGAAAATTAGCTCAAAAATTGCCTGTGGGGCCCACGACTCGGAACTCAACAAAAACTACAAAATCCGGAAACTCATTCAACCATGAGTCTAACCATACCAATTTTACAAAAATCCGACACCAACTTGACCCTCAAATCTTCAATTTAAACCAAGAGGGTTTTCAAATTTCCCCCAACTCAATTCATCAATTAAATGATAAAAACAACCATGGATTCGGGTAATTTAACCAATATTAAGTTAAGAACACTTATCCCATTGTTTCCTCTTAAAATCACCCAAAATCGCCACAATTCCGAGCTACAAATCGCCAAAAACTGAAAATGGGACGAAGTCCCATTTTCAGAACTTAAACTCACTGCCCAGACTTTTCTTCTTCGCGAACACGGTCAGTGCCTCGCGTTTTCGAAGAACAAAATAACTCCCGTCCAAATTCCTACTTTGCGAACGCGACATCACCCTCGTGTTCGCGAAGCACAAAATGCCTCTGCCTCAATGCCTTCTACGAGAACGCGTTCAACCCATCGCGAACGTGATGCTTCATTTCCCCCTCACTACGCGACACCCCCAACGCGAATGCGTAGATCAATTGCCTGGGGGGGGGGGTCTTTGGCTGCTTCCTCTCTTCTTCGCGAATGCGTAACATCTCTCGCGTTCGCGATGCACACCCAGTCCGCCCTTCGCGAACGAGTGCTTCTCTTCGCGAATGCGAAGAGCAAATATTGCCAGTCTCCCAGTTCCTCTACGCGAACACGAGGCTCCACTCGCGAACGCGATGAAGTAAACCAGATGGTGCATCAGACAAAATTCTAGCAGAGTTCCAAGTCCAAAATCCAACCCGTTAACCATCTGAAACTCACCCGAGCTCCTTGGGACCTCAACCAAATATACCAACAAGTTCTAGAACATCATACAGACTTAGTCGAACCCTTAAATCACCTCAAACAATGCTAAAACCATGAATTACACCCCAATTCAAGCCTAATAAACTTTGAAATTTCTAATTTCTACAAATGACTCCGGAACCTATCAAATCATGACCGATTGACCTCAAATTTTGTACGAAGTCAGAAATGACATAACAGAGGTATTCCAATTTTCAGAATCGGATTCCGACCCTGATATCAAAAAGTCAACCCCCCGGTCAAACTTCTCAAAAATTAAGCTTTCGGCATTTCAAGCCTAATTCCTCTACGAACTTCCAAATAATATTTCGAACACGCTCCTAAACCCAAAATCACCATACGGAGCTATTAAAATCATCAAAATTCAAATCTGAGGTCGCTTACACATAGGTCCATATCCGGTCCACTTTTCTAACTTAATTTTTTCAATTATGAGACTAAGTGTCTCATTTCACTCCGAGTTCCTTCCGGACCCGAACCAACTAACCTGATATAACATAATATAGTTGAATAAAACAAAAAGAAGTATAGATGGTGAAAACAGGGCTATAACTCCCGAAATGGCCGGTCGGGTCGTTACAACCCCACAGGGATTAAATTGAATAATTGTTGCTAATTGCGGGGGCTACGTACGCACGATGTGATGAGAGTCCATGCGTGGCTACTATAAATGCTAAAGTTCGGGTAGTTTAGGACTCAAAGCATGAATTACTTGTGTAAATTGTATTCCCTGATTAATTAATATTAAATTGATATATATATGAATATATTGTGAATTGTTAGATAAAGATATTATGAATATAATGTGAATTGTTAGATAAAGATATTAAAGGTTGGAAATCTCATATGCTTGATTTTCTGTTTAAACCAATTAATTGTTAAAAAAATTGTTCTTCCTCCCGAATTTATCTCATAATAAATATACTCTCCTTCCGGAGGTACATAAGAAAATGTCCTTTCTTGTGGAGTGGTCCGAATGCCTCGGCAAGATAGATGCATCTATGGATCGCGCTGCACGTCCCTCGGCAGTGTACACTACACTCTAGATCGGGTCGTATATCCTCGACAGAAATCGTGCTTAATAATAATAATAATAATAATAATATGATACTTTAATAGCTTATTTCAGCTTATGAAGCTAATTGATAAATTGAAAAATCCTTGAAATTTAATGAATTATTATTCTTGCTTGTTAAAGAATTAATTGTTATTCCTGTAAATGATATTTAATTGATAAATTACAAATTATTTGAATTGAAGGAATTTAATTAATATATTGAGAATTGTTGCATTTGAAGGAATTTGATTATTTCTGCTAATTAAATAAATTATATTAAATTCTGTAAATCATGCTGATTTAAATATCCTAGTTGTATTTCAATTATTATTATTGACCCATAGTGACTATCAAAGTCGGCCATCTTGTCTCTACCCCTTCGATATTAGGCTTGATACTTACTGGGTACACGTTGTTTAGGTACTCATACTACACTTGCTGCACTTTTTGTGCAAGTACTAGTGGGGGACCTATTGTCTTACACCCACGTTATCCAGGGGCATAGTGGTGAGCTGTTTCTCTGATCCGTTCTGCACTACTAGTGTCTCTCTTTGTATTTTTCATTTTGTCTATGTTTATTTCAGACAATATTTGAGGTTTTGTATAATCTACTAGATGCTCATACACTTGTGATACCAAGTCTTGGCACACACATTGGTAGAAGTTGGTGTTTTATTATTTTCTTGGTTTTACATTTTGTCAATGTATGCTTAGTTTATTAAGTTGGCTTGCCTTGCTGTAATGTTTAGCGCCATCACGACCTATAGGTGTAATTTGGTCGTGACAACATGGTATCAGAGCACTAGGTTCACCTAGGTCTCACAAGTCATGAGAAGGCCTAATATAGTCTTCTGGATCGGTACAGAGACGTCTGTACTTATTTTCGAGAGGCTATAGGGTGTTAGGAAATTACCTTTCTTCATATTCCATCGTGCAATTAATGTAGTACTAAATATCCTTCTCTTATTCTCTCACAGATGGTGAGCACGCACTCAAATGAAGTTCTAGACCAGCGAAGAGCTACTCCCCCAGTTGCTAGAGGTCGAGGAAGAGGCTAAGGCCGAGGGAGGGCTCCAGCTCATGGTAGAGGGCGAGGACGTCCCAGGACTGTTCCAGTTATGCCGCCAGTGGGTCCAGCAGAGAACCCTATTGTTGAGAAACAGGATGAGGTGTCTGTGGCAGAGCCAGCTCCTATGGACTTCACATTTGCACCGGGATTTCAGGATGTCATGGGTTGTATGCTGCGATTCATGGACAATATGACTCAGGTCTATTTATTTTTTCGGCATACCCAGCCACATTTCAGGAAAGCGGGGGAGCACAGACCCCTACCGCGTAGGCTCATAGACAGGCAGCTGCTGTATATCAGACCCAGGGTGCACTACCTATGGGTGGAGCCCAGCCAGTGGCAGCAGCTACACCTGAGCCCAAGCTAGCTGTAGCCGCCGATCCTCAGAAATTATTTGACAGATGGACTAGACTACATCCTCCTATCTTTGGGGGTGAGCGACATGAGGATCCACAATACTTCATTGATCGGTGCAAGAATAGACTATACAACATGAGGATATTAGAGTCTCATGGGGTAGACTTTACTATTTTTCAGCTAGAGGGCAGAGCCTGTAGATGGTGGCAATCTTATATTCTTGGCAGACCAACAGATTCTCCTCCCATGACTTGGGATAGGTTCACCCGTATCTTCCTAGACATGTATATTCCACACTCCCAGAGGGAAGAGTTGCGGTTTCAGTTTGAGCAGCTCCAGTAGGGTCAGATGTCAGTGACTGATTATGAGGCGAGGTTTTCTGAAGTATCTCGCCATGCACTTATGATACTCCCTACTGAGGCAGAGAGAGTGCGGAGGTTTGTAGCAGGTTTAGATACTGGTATTCAAGCCACTATGGCTCTAGAGGTTGAGATGGGTCCTTTTTATGAGCAAGTTGTGGAGATAGCCCGGAGGATTGAGGGTGTACGTCAGCGGAGCCGAGATCAGATTATGAGCGATAAGCGGTTCAGGTGCTCTGGAGAGTTCAGAGGTGCTCTGTCTTGGGGCAGAGGTCAGTTCGTGAGGGGGCCAGTCCAACAGACCCCCATTTCCAACACCACCACCTCCTCGAGGTGCCCTAGTGCGATCTTATCTCAGTGCTATACCAGAGAGTTCCTACCGCCCACCAGCTATTTAGGGTCCTCCCAGTGGGTATTAAGTTCCCCAGGGCCAGACACTTAGTCAGCAGCCCATCGCACCGAAGAGTTGTTAAGAGTGTGGGGATCCTAGTCATATGCGGAGGTTTTGCCCCAGGCTTCGGGGCAGACCAGTACAACAGGGTTAACAGCCTATGCTTACTGGACTAGTGCTCCACCAGTAGTCCGACCACCAATAGGTGGAGGACAGGTGGGTAGGGGCCTTCCTAGAGGTGGAGGTCAGCAAGGCGGAGGCCAGCCAATTGGCGCTCCAGCTCGGTTCTATGCTTTTCTGGCTAGACCAGATGCAGAAGCCTCAGATGTTGTGATTACAGGTATTATTTCTATTTGCGAAAAATATTCCTCGGTATTATTTGATCCAGGATCCACGTATTCATATGTGTCATCTCTATTTGCCCCATTCCTGGGTGTTTCTCGTGAGTCCTTGAGTACTCCTGTTTATGTGTCCACTCCTGTAGGCGATTCTGTTATTTTGAACTGGATCTACCGGTCTTGTATTATTACATTATGTGGTTATGAAACTAGAGCAGATCTATTATTGCTCGAGATGATCGATTTTGAAATTATTCTGGGTATGGACTAGTTATCTCCATTTCATGCTATTCTAGATTGTCATGCCAAAACTGTTACCTTGGCTATTCCATCTTTGCCTAGGATGGAGTGGAAGGGTTCATCGGTTAGTTCATTTAATCAGGTTATTTCTTTTATAAAGGTTCAATAAATGGTTGAGAAGGGTTGTTTGGCTTATCTGGCCTATGTTCGGGATACTACTACAGAGACTCCGGCTATTGATTCAGTGCCAGTAGTTTGGGAGTTTTCCGATGTATTTCCTTCAGATCTTCCAGGTATGCCACCTGATCGTGATATTGATTTTTGTATTGACTTGGTTCTAGATACCCAACCTATATCTATCCCACCGTATCGCATGGCTCCGAAAGAATTGAAAGAATAACTTGAAGAGTTACTAGCCAAAGGGTTCGTCAGACCGAGTGTATCGCCTTGGGGTGCACCGGTATTATTTGTGAAAAAGAAGGATGGAAAAATATGGATATGTATTGATTATCGCCAATTAAACAAAGTCACTATTAAGAACAAGTAACCGTTGTTGCGTATTGATGATCTATTTGCCCAGTTGCAGGGTGCTGGGGTGTTCTCTAAGATTGATTTGAGGTCGGGGTATTATCAGTTGAAGATTCGAGATTCAGATGTTCTGAAAACTGCTTTCCGTACTAGATATGGTCATTATGAGTTTCTGGTAATGTCTTTCGGTTTAACTAATGCCCCGGAATCGTTTATGGATTTGATGAACAAGATATTCAGGCCATATATTAATTCATTTGTCATTATCTTCATTGATGACATTTTGATCTACTCGCGCAGCAAGGAGGATCATGAGCAACATATAAGAGTAGTGCTTCAGACATTGCGGGAACAAAAGCTATATGCTAAGTTCTCTAAATGTGAGTTTTGGCTAGAGTCTATAGCATTTTTGGGACATATTGTATCGGGCGAAGGTATTAAAGTTGATCCCAAAAAGATTGAGGCAGTTCAGAATTGGCATCGTCCCACTTCGCCTAATGAGATCAAGAGTTTTCTGGGTTTATCAGGTTATTATCGTCGGTTTGTGGAAGGTTTTTCATCTACTACAACACATTTGACCAAATTAACTCAGAAGGGTGTTCAGTTCTGATGGTCCGATGATTGTGAGTCAAGCTTTTAGAAACTCAAGATAGCATTGACTACATCACCAGTGTTAGTGTTACCTTCCGGTTCGGGGATGCATACAGTGTATTGCGATGCTTCACACGTTGGTTTGGGTTGTGTATTAATGCAAGAAGGGCGAGTTATTGCATATGCTTCACGTCAGTTGAAGCCCCACAAGCAGAAGTATCTGGTACATGATTTAGAGTTAGCTGTGATTGTTCACGCCCTTAAGATTTGGAGGCATTATCTTTATGGGGTGTCCTGTGAAGTTTATATTGATCATCACAGTTTGCAGCATTTGTTCAAGCAGAGGGACTTAAATTTAAGGTAGCGCAGATGGTTGGAATTACTAAAAGATTATGATATTACTATCATATATCATCCAGGTAAAGCAAATGTAGTTGCAGATGCCTTGAGTAGAAAGGCAGAGAGTATGGGAAGTTTGGCTTTCATTTTGGCAGAAGAGAGGCCATTAGCTTTAGATATCCATTCCTTGGCCAACAGACTTGTGCGGCTAGATATTTCAAAGTCCAGCCAAGTTCTTGCATGTGTCGTAGCTCAGTCTTCACTATTTGAGCAGATCAAGGCTCGCTAGTATGATGACCCACACTTAATGGTTCTTCGAGAAACGGTACTACGAGGTGGTGCCAAGGAAGTCACTATTGGTGCAGATGGTGTTCTGCGACTCCAGGATCGTCTGTGAGTTCCTAATGTGGATGAACTGAGGAAAAAGATCTTGGAGGAGGCACACAGTTCTCTGTATTCTATTCATCCAGGTGCTACGAAGATGTATCGTGACTTAAGGCAGCATAATTGGTGGTGACGAATGAAAAAGGACATAGTTGAGTATGTAGCTAGGTGTCTAAATTGCCAGTAAGTTAAATATGAGCACCAGAGGCCAGGTGGCCTACTTCAGTAGATGACTATACCGGAATGGAAATGGGAACGCATCACTATGGACTTTGTAGTTGGGTTGCCGCGGACCTTGAGGAAGTTTGATGCAGTTTGGGTGATTGTTGACAGGTTGACCAAGTCTTGGCACACACATTGGTAGAAGTTGGTATTTTATTATTTTCTTGGTTTTAAATTTTGTCAATGTATGCTTAATTTATTAAGTTGGCATTCCTAGCTATAATGTTGGGCGCCATCATGACCTATAGGTGAAATTTGGTCGTGACAACAGAAATTCCTGTTGTGACTACCTATACTTCAGAGAGGTTGGCCCAGATTTATATTCAGGAGATAGTTCGGTTGCACGGTGTGCCAATTTCCATCATATCAGATAGAGGCCCTCAGTTTACTTCACATTTCTGGAGAGCAGTACAGAGTGATTTAGGGACCCGTATAGAGCTCAGCACAACCTTTCATCCGCAGACCGATGGGAAGTCAGAGCGAACAGTTCAGATTTTGGAGGATATGCTCAGGGCATGTGTGATTGACTTTGGAGGTCAGTGGGATCGTTTCCTGCCTTTGGCCGAGTTTTCTTATAATAACAGTTACCAATCTAGCATCGAGATGGCTCCATTTGAGGCTTTATATGGTCGTCGATGCCGTTCACCTATCGGATGGTTTGTGCCCAGTGAGGCTAAATTAAATGGTACTGATTTGGTAAAGGATGCCTTGGAAAAGGTGAAGTTGATTCAGGAGAGACTTCATACAGCACAGTCCAGACAGAAGAGTTACGCGGATCAGAAAGCGCATGATTTATCCTTTATTGTAGGTGAAAAAGTTCTCTTAAAGGTTTCGCCGATGAAGGGAATTATGAGATCCGGGAAGAAGGGCAAGTTGAGCCCAAGGTTTATAGGCCCATTTGAGGTGTTGAGACGAGTTGGGAGGTTGCTTATGAGCTTGCATTGCCTCCCAGTCTATCGGGAGTTCATTCGGTTTTCCATGTATCTATGCTCCGGAAGTATCATGTTGACATATCACATGTGTTGGACTTCAACACAGTTCAGCTAGATCAGAGTTTGGGTTATGAAGAAGAGCCATTTTCCATTGTTGATAAACAAGTTCGCCAGTTGAGATCCAAGAGAATTTCGGTTGTAAAGGTCCAGTGGAGGGGCCAACTAGTCGAGGAAGCGACTTGGGAGGCCGAGGAGGACAAACGGTCATTTTGACCCGCACTTATTTAGCACTCCAGGTATTATTCTAAACCCGTTCGAGGACTAACGTTTGTTTAAGAGGTGGAGAATGTAATGACCCAACCGGTAATTTTGACTTTTAGAAACCCGTTTCCTAAAATAAAACTCCCCGAATATGCTTTTATTAATTTATGACTTGCAGGGATGGTTGGTTAGAGATTTGGAAGCATTTGGGTTGAAATCGGAACACTTGGTTCCTTAAGTTAGCCTTAAAAGGCCAAGTTTGACTGGGGTCAATACTTTGACAAAACGACCGTAGAATCGGGATTTGACGGTTTTATTATGGTCGTATGATGATTTTGGGCTTGGGCGTATGTCTGAATCGGGTTTTGGATAACCTAGGAGCGTTTTGACGCTTAATAGTTAAAATCAACTATTTGAAGGTTTAAAATTCTTTAAATTTGGTTTGGAGTAGGATTTTGAGTAATTGAAGTCCGTTTGGAATTTCGAGTTTAGGAATAGTTCCGTATAGTGATTTAAGACTTGCACGAAAATTTCATGTCATTCCGAGTAGTTTAAGTATATTTCGGCGCATTGGAAGTAAATTGAAGAACTTGCAATTCTTAAGTTTGAATCAATTGAGCGAGTCTGTTTTATGATTTCAAACATGTTGGTATGTTCGGGAGGGGTCCCGAGGACCCCGAGTGTCACGATCCAAATTAACCCTTCGTAAGGTGTCGTGGTAGCACCTGGTCTTTACTACTAGGTAAGCCTAATATTGCCAAAAATATAAAGAAAACACTACATTTTAAAGATAAACAGCATATTATAAATAACCAAGAGTAGTACCACTCGGTATATACAAAATAATTTCCCAAGACCCGAAATATCACTAAGTCACAAGCTGCTATAATCTATATAGCTCTATACAAAAGTCTGAAGATAATAACTAAAGTCTCTAGACGAGGGAGTAGAAGGGGACTCCGAAGATCTGCAGACGCAAGCAGTAGTACCTTGAAGTCTCCTAAAATCAGCAGCACGTACTAACCTCGAGACTGATTGCTCGCACCTGGATCTGCACACGAAAACATGTGCAGGGAAGGGCATGAGTACACCACAATGGTACCTAGTAAGTGTCAAGCCTAACTTCGGTCGATTAGTGACGAGGTAAGCTCAAGGCCCTACCAGAGTAAATATAATAAGTTAAACAGTAAAAGATATAAGTAAAATTTATGGTGATAGAGTTAATGAGATTTTCGAAAATTTAACAGTTAAGGGGGGAGTCTCCCGGAATACCGTCCCGTAGTTCCGAATGAATATGCAGTACATGGGGATCTCCCGGAATATGTCCGTAGTACCAAAGTAAATATGGAGTGCTGGGGGATCTCCCGGAATACGTCCATAGTCCCAAAGTAAATATGTAGTACAGGGCGATCTCCCGGAATACGTCCGTAGTCTCAAAGTAAATATGCAGTGTTGGGGGATCTCCCGGAATACGTCCGTAGTCCCAAAATAAATATGCAAGACAGGGGGGATCTCCCGGAATACGTATGTAGTCCCAATTTAAATATGCAACGCAAGATGAACTGGCAGGTATGACATCGAGTTATACAGTTTATACTGAACACAGATAAGGGAATAGGGATTTAACTAAGCATAGCGCATAAAATGTCAAATAGGCAGTTAAAGCACGTAAGCATGCTCTTCTAGTCTAAAGTAAACAATTAAGCATATTAGTGCAATTTAATAAGAGAAGCAATTTAAGATTTAAAAAGGATAAACAGGAATTTTGCAATAACAGCCCGTGTACGTACTCGTCACCTCACGTACATGGCGCCCACACACCAAATAATATCAAGACATCCTAAGGGGAAAGTCCCCAACACAAGGTTAGGTAAGCCACTTACCTCGAACAGCTCAAATCACCTCGATAACACGTTCTTGCCATGAGTATCCGACTCCCAATGGCCCTAATCTAATCAAATAAATTGCAAAATGTAAATATAACTATGAGTAACTAATTTAGCTAATTAATTCGAAGCTAAAGCGTGAAATTAGGGAAAATACCGAAAACGTCACCCCGGGCCCTTGTCTCGGAATCGTGTAAAAGTTGCAAAATACGAACACCCATTCACTCATGAGTTTACTCATACCAAAATTGCTCAAAGAAGCTTTCTAAATGTTTCACCACCCCAAATCCGAAATTAAATGATGAAATCAACCATAGATTAGTGAAATATAACCATAAAGGAGTTAGGAATCATTGCCCATAAACTTCCTCCGAAAATCTCTCCGAATTTCGCCTTCTACCGAGCTCTCAATCAAAATTTTGTGTTATGAACTCAACCCTCGTTTTTGAACCTTAAATTCTGCCCAGGTGCGTTCTTCTTCGCGAACGCGACATCACGATCGCGAACGCGACATCACAATTTCGAACGCGATGAACAATCTTCCACTGGCCCAAAATTCCTCCTTCGCGAATGTGAGGGGACTTTCGCAAATGCGTACCTTCCACTGATGGACCCTTCGCAAACGCGGGAACCTCTTCGCAAACGCGTAGGCTTAATGCCCGAAGCTTCCTCTGCCCCGTTCCTCTATGCGAATGCGAGGACCATATCGTGAAGGCGTAGGCTTAAGGTCCCACACCTTCACGAACATGGGAACAACATCGCGAACGCAAAGAACAACTTCACTGCCTTTCCCAGATGCTCTACACGATCGCGAGGCACCTCTCGCGAACGCGATGAAGGATTTTTCTGCAATAAAACACGAGAAATCTGCCAGTTCTCTAAGTCAAAAGATGACTCGTTGAGGATCCGAAACACACCCGAGGCCACCGGGACCTTGACCAAACATACCAATCAATCCTAAAACACCATAAAAACTTAGTCGAACTCTCAAATCACATCAAACAACGCTAAAATGATGAATCACCCTCCAATTCAAACTTAAAGGATTAGACACTTCAAAATTCTACAACCGATGCCGAAACCTATAAAATCACGTCCTATTGACCTCACATTTTGCACACAAGTCATAATCAACATTACAGACCTACTCCAACTTCCAGATTCGAAAAATGACCCAGATATAAAAAATTCCACTACCGGCCCAAAACTCAAAAAATTCAACTACTTTCTCCATTTCAAGCCTAAATGAGCTACGAACCTCCAAAACATAATCCGGACACGCTTCTAAACCCAAAATCACCTAACGGAGCTAACGAAACTGACGAAATTCCATTTCGGAGTCGTCTTCACATAGTTACAACTACAGTCCAAATCCTAAGGCTTAAACTCTCATTTAGGGATTACGTGTCCCAAAACACTCCGAAACTCAAAACCAATCATCCCGGCAAGTCACAATAGTAGAAATAGATTTGGGGAAATTAGTTAACAGGGGATCAGGGCTATTTCTCTCAAAACGACCAACCGGGTCGTTACATCCTCCCCCTCTTAAAACAATCGTTCTTCCTCGAATGAGTATAAAGACACACCTAAAACTGTGAAAAGATGAGGGTACTGGCTACGCATATCCTGCTCGGTGTCCCAAGTCGCCTCCTCGACCAACAGACCCCTCCACTGGACCTTTACTGAAGCAATATTCTTTGACCTGAGCTTTCTGACCTGCCTATCCAAAATGGCTATTGGCTCTTTACATAAGATAGATCTTTGTCCAACTAGACTGAGATGAAATCCAATACATGAGTCGGATCACCGTGATACTTTCAGAGCATAGACACGTGGAATACCGAGTGAACTTCTGCAAGGCAAGCTCATAAGCAACCTCCCCAACTCGTCGCAATATCTCAAAAGGACCAATGAACCTCGGGCTTAGATTGCCCTTCTTTATGAACCTCATGATACCCTTCATAGGTGATACCCGAAGCAAGACCCGCTCACCAACCATAAATGCCAAATCAAGAACCTTACGGCCTACATAACTCTTCTTCCTGGACTGGGATGTGCGAAGCATATCTTGAATCACCTTCACCTTATCCAGGGCATCCTGGACCAAATCTGTACCCAACAATCGGGCCTCGTCCGGCTCAAACCATCCCACTGGGGACCGGCACCGCCTACCATACAAAGTCTCATACGGTGCCATCTGAATGCTGGACTGGTAACTATTGTTGTAAGAGAACTCTGTAAGTGGCAAGTATTGGACCCATGATCCTCCGAACTCCATCACACAGGCAAAGAACATATCCTCAAGAATCCGAATCGTGCGCTCAGACTTTCCATCCGTCTGAGGGTGAAAGGTTGTGCTCAACTCTACCCTAGTACCCAACTCCTTCTGTACGGCTCTCCAAAATCGTGATGTGAACTGTGTACCTTTGTCTGAAATGATGGATACTAGAATACCATGAAGTCGGACAATCTCTCTGATATAAATCTCAGCCAACCTCTCAGAAGAATAAGTGGTCAACACTGGAATAAAATGAGTTGACTTGGTCAGCCAATCCATGATCACCTAAATAGCATTGAACCTTCTCAAAGTCTGTGGAAGTCCGACTACAAAGTCCATGGTGATCCGCTCCCACTTCCACTCTTATATATCTAACCTTTGAAGTAATCCACCCGGCCTCTGGTGCTCATATTTGACCTGCTGACAGTTGAGACACTTGGCCAAAAACGCAACTATATCCTTCTACATCCTCCTCCACCAGTAGTGTTGTCTCAAATCCTGGTACATCTTCGTGGCTCCAGCATGAATGGAGTACTGCGAGCTGTGAGCCTCCTCGAGAATCAACAAGCCCACCTACATTGGGCACACAGATCCGGCCCTGCATCCTCATCACACCATCATCACTAATAGTCACATCTCTAGCATCACCTCACCGAACCCTGTCCTGAAGAACTAGAAGATGAGGATCATCATACTGGCGCTCCCTGATACGGTCATAAAGAGAAAACCGAGCAACCATACAAGCTAATACCTGGCTAGGCTCTGAAATATCCAATCTCATGAACTGGCTGGCTAAGTCCTGAACATCCAAGGCTAAGGGCCTCTCAGCTGCCGGAAGATATGCCAAACTCCCTAAACTCTTTGCCCGCCGACTCAAGGCATCGGCCACTACATTGGCCTTCCCCGGGTGGTATAATATAGTGATATCATAGTGTTTAAGTAGCTCCAACCACCTTCGCTGATGCAAATTAAGGTCCTTCTGCCTAGATAAGTACTGCAAACTCCGGTGATCAGTGTAAATCTCACAGGGAACACCGTACAAATAATGACGCCTAATCTTCAGGGCGTGAACAATAGCTGCTAACTCAAGATCATAAACTGGATAATTATTCTCATGTACCTTTAACTGTCTAGACGCATAGGCAATCACCCTACCGTCCTGCACCAATACCGCTCCAAGGACAATCCTCGAGGCATTACAATAAACAGTGTAGGACCCCAAACCTGTAGGCAATACTAATACTGGGGTTGTAGTTAAAGCTGTATTGAGCTTCTGAAAGCTCTACTCACACTCCTCGGTCCACCTGAACAGAGCACCCTTCTGGGTCAGCCTGGTCATAGGTGTTGCAATGGATGAAAATACCTCCACAAAGCGACGGTAATACCCCGCCAAACCAAGGAAACTGCGGATCTCCGTAACTGATGACGGTCTAGAACAACTCTGCACTGCCTCCACCTTCTTTTGATCTACCTTGATCCCGTCAGAAGACACTATGTGGCCCAAGAATACCACTGAATCAATCCAGAATTCACACTTAATTTTTTTTTTTGCATACAACCTCTTCTCCCTCAAAGTCTGAAGCACGGTCCTCAGGTGTTGCTCATGATCTTCCCGAGACCGGGAATATACCAGGATGTCGTCAATAAACACAATGACGAAGGAATCAAGATAAGGCCAGAATACACTGTTCATCAAATGCATAAAGGCTGCTGGGGCATTGGTTAGCCCAAATGACATGACAAAAAACTCATAGTGACCATATCTGGTCCTGAAAGTAGTCTACGGGATATTCGGCTCCCGAATCTTCAACTGATGATACCAGAACGCAAGTCAATCTTGGAAAACACCCTGCCACCCTATAACTGATCAAATAAATCATTAATGCGAGGCAAAGGATACTTGTTCCTCACTGTAACCTTGTTCAACTACCGATAATCAATACACATACGCATAGAACCATCCTTCTTCTTCACAAATAAGACCGGAGCACCCCAAGGTTATACACTGGGCCTGATAAATCCCTTATCAAGCAACTTTTGCAACTACTCCTTTAACTCAGGAGGAGCCATACGGCAGGGAGGAATAGAAATGGGCTGAGTGCCCGTTAACAAATCAATGACGAAATCAATATCTCTGTCGGGCGGCATGCCTGGAAGATCAGCTGGAAACACATCTGGAAAGTCCCTCACTACTGGAACTGACTCGACTGTAGGGGTATCAATACTGACATATCTCACATAGGCTATTTACGCATCACACCCCTACTCAACCATTCGCTGAGCCTTAAGAAATGAAATGACCCTGCGGGGAGTATACTCAAAGGTACCTCTCCACTCTAATCTCGGCAAACCTGGCATAGCCAGTGTCACGGTCTTAGCGTGACAATCAAGAATAGCATAATGGGGCGACAACCAGTCCATACCCAAGATAACATCAAAGTCTACCATACAAATAATAACAAATCGGATTTGGTCTCAAAACCACTAAGAGCAATCAAACACGACTGATATACGCGGTCCACAACGAGAGAATCTCCCACGGGAGTAGATACATAAATAGGGAAACTCAAAGAATCCCGAGATATCCCCAAGTGTGGAGTAAAATAAGAAGATATATATATATATACGTAGAGCCTGGGTCAAATAATACTGTTGCATCCCTATGACAGATAGGGACGATACCTGTGATGACCGAATCTGAAGCAACGGCCTCTGAACGGGCTGGAAGGGCATAGTACCTGGCCTGGCTTCCCCCTCTAGGGCGACCTCAACCTCCCCGACCTCTACCTCGAGCTAGCTGAGGAGGTGGGGTGGCAGCTGGTGCTGGAAGAATGGTCGGAGGTCCCGGTGGAGCACGTGGAGGCTGATAAGTCTGTGGAGGTGCACCCCTCCTGGCTCTTGGGAAATCTCTAACCATGTGACGAGTATCACCACACTCAAAATAACCTCTCAGAGGATGTGGCAGCTGCGACTAACTCGGACCTGGCTTGCTGGACTGGCCGGTAATAGCACCCTGAGTAGGTGGCATACTGGATACTGGCGGTGCATAATAGGGAACCTGAGGTCTAGGAGGAGCTGGAACACCACTGGCTGCTGGAAGAGCTAAATGAACAAGGCGACTCACAAAACCCCTACCATAGCGTGCTGCCGGTGCACGAGCTCCTGAATAATGACCTGTCTCTCGAGACCTCTTGGCCTCTCTATCCTCTTTGTCCCGGGCGAACATGCCCTCCACTCCCCTAACAATGCTCACTGCCTGCTGATAAGTGATTTCCATCTCCAACTCCCTGTCCATACTGGTCCGAATACTAGGGTGGAGTCCCTTAATGAAGCGATGAACCCTCTCTCTAACTGTAGCAACCAGAGTCGGTGCATGGCAAGCTAACTCACTAAAACGGACTGCATACTCCGACACAGTCATAGCACCCTGACGTAACTGCTCAAACTCTGCACGCCAAGCATCCCTGAGGCTTTGAGGAACATACTCACACAAGAACATCTCTGAAAACTGAGTCCAAGTGAGTGAGAATGCCTCGTCCGGACTACTCAGCTCATAGGCATGCTACCACTGATATGTTGCTCCCCTCAGCTGGAAAGCGGTGAAAGAAACCCCACCCATATCCACGATGCCCATAGTGCGGAGAATGCGATAACACTCCTCAAGAAAACCCAGAGCATCATCTGAAGCTAGTCTGCTGAATGTAGGTGGGTGATACTTCTTGTACCTCTCAAGTTTGAGCTGCTCTGCCTCAGAAGCAACTACCCTAATCTCATACTGAACCGAGCTACTGAGGGCATAGGAATATACTCTGGTGCATGATTAACCTGGACCCTCTGCTGATGAGTGCAGGCTGCGGGAGTCTGTGCCCCTCCCTCGGCCTGAGATGTAGCGGGAGCTATCGAAAATAGTCCAGCCTAAGCCAGAGTGCTGAACATGCTCAAGAACTAAGCTAAAGTCTCCTGGAGGGCTGGAGTAGCTATAGGGATCTCCGGCGCTGGCCCTCCAGCTGGAGCTGCTGGGGGCTCCTCTGATGCAGCTCTCGCAGGTGCTCGGGCTGCACCACATGGTCGTCCACTACCCCGACCCCGACCTCTGGCGGCTATGACAGGGGGCTCGGGTGCCTGATCGTCGGTCCTCCCGGTACGGGTCCTCACCATATGTGAGAAAGAATAGAATAGAATATTAGAATTTTTTATGTCAATTACTCGCACGACAAGGAAATCAAAGAAATATGATTGTTCTTAACAGTTACATAGCCTCCCGAAGATAAGTACGGACGTCTCCGCACCGATCCGCGAGACTCTAATAAACCGACTTGTGACTCGCGACTCCTATGAACCTAGTGCTCTGATACCAACTTGTCACGACCCAAATTACCCCTCTATAAAGTGTTGTGATGGAACATAGTCTTTACGACTAGGTAAGCCTAATATTGTGTAAAATATAAAGAAAACACAACATTTTAAAGATAAACAGCATATTATAAATAGCCAAGAGTAGTACCACTCGGCATGTACAAAATAATTTCCCACGACCCAGAATATAACTAAGTCACAAGCTGCTATAATCTATGTACCTCTATACAAAAGTCTGAAGAAATAAGGAAAGTCTCTACACGAGGGAGTAGAAGGGGACTCCGAAGATCTGCGGACGCAAGCAGTAGTACCTTGAAGTCTCCTAAAATCAGCAACACGTACTAACCCTGAGGCTGATAGCTCACACCTGGATCTGCACACGAAAACATGTGCAGGGAAGGGCATGAGTACACCACAATTGTACCCAGTAAGTGCTAAGCCTAACCTCGGTCGAGTAGTGACGAGGTAAGGTCATGGCCCTACCAGAGTAAATATAATAAATTAAACAGTAAAAGATATAAGTAAAATTTATGGTGACAAAGTTAAAGAGATTTTCGAAAATTTAACAATTAAGAGAGCCCTCAGCTCAGAACGAAGTAAACACAATAGGGAATCTCCGGGGATACCGTTCCGTAGTTCCGAATGAATATGCAGTATATGGGATCTCCCGGAATACGTTCGTAGTACCAAAGTAAATATGCAGTGCTGGGGATCATCCGGTTTTCCATGTATCTATGCTCCGGAAGTATCCTGTTGACCTATCACATGTGTTGGACTTCAGCACAGTTCAGCTAGATCAGAGTTTGGGTTATGAAGAAGAGCCATTTTCCATTGTTGATAAACAAGTTCGCCAGTTGAGGTCCAAGAGGATTTTGGCTGTAAAGGTCTAGTGGAGGGGCCAACTAGTCGAGAAAGTGACTTGGGAGGTCGAGGAGGACAAACGGTCATTTTGACGCGCACTTATTTAGCACTCCAAGTATTATTCTAAACCCGTTCGAGGACGAACGTTTGTTTAATAGGTGGAAAATGTAATGACCTGACCGGTAATTTTGACTTTTAGAAACCCGTTTCCTAAAATAAAACTCCTCGAACATGCTTTTATTAATTTATGACTTGCAGGGATGGTTGGTTCGAGATTTGGAAGCGTTTGGGTTGAAATCGGAACACTTGGTTTCTTAAGTTAGCCTTAAAAGGCCAAGTTTGACTTCGGTCAATACTTTGACAAAACGACCGTAGAATCGGGATTTGACGGTTCTAATATGTTCGTATGATGATTTTGGGCTTGGGCGTATGTCCGAATCGGGTTTTGGATAACCCATGAGCGTTTTGACGCTTAATAGTTAAAATCAACTATTTGAAGGTTTAAAATTCTTTAAATTTGGTTTGGAGTAGGATTTTGAGTAATTGAAGTCCGTTTGGAATTTCGAGTTTAGGAATAGTTCCGTATAGTGATTTAAGACTTGCACGCAAATTTCATGTCATTCCGAGTAGTTTAAGTATATTTCGGCGCATTGGAAGTAAATTGAAGAACTTGCAATTCTTAAGTTTGAATCAATTTGGTTTAGGGTATGATTCTTAGATTTGATGTTGTTTTAGGCGTTCCGAGAGTTTGAGCGAGTCTGTTTTATGATTTCAAACCTGTTGGTATGTTCGGGAGGGGTCCCGAGGACCCCGAGTGTCACGATCCAAATTAACCCTCCGTAAGGTGTCGTGGTAGCACCTGGTCTTTACTACTAGGTAAGCCTAATATTGCCAAAAATATAAAGAAAACACAACATTTTAAAGATAAACAACATATTATAAATAACCAAGAGTAGTACCACTCGGCATATACAAAATAATTTCCCAAGACCCGAAATATCACTATGTCACAAGCTGCTATATTCTATATAGCTCTATACAAAAGTCTGAAGATAATAACTAAAGTCTCTAGACGAGGGAGTAGAAGGGGACTCCGAAGATCTGCAGACGCAAGCAGTAGTACCTTGAAGTCTCCTAAAATCAGCAGCACGTACTAACCTCGAGACTGATTGCTCGCACCTGGATCTGCACACGAAAACATGTGCAGGGAAGGGCATGAGTACACCACAATGGTACCTAGTAAGTGTCAAGCCTAACTTCGGTCGATTAGTGATGAGGTAAGCTCAAGGCCCTACCAGAGTAAATATAATAAGTTAAACAGTAAAAGATATAAGTAAAATTTATGGTGATAGAGTTAATGAGATTTTCGAAAATTTAACAGTTAAGGGGGGAGTCTCCCGAAATACCGTCCCGTAGTTCCGAATGAATATGCAGTACATGGGGATCTCCCGGAATATGTCCGTAGTACCAAAGTAAATATGGAGTACTGGGGGATCTCCCGGAATACGTCCGTAGTCCCAAAATAAATATGCAAGACAGGGGGGGATCTCCCGGAATACGTCTGTAGTCCCAATTTAAATATGCAACGCAAGATGAAATGGCAGGTATGGCATCGAGTTATACAGTTTATACTGAACACAGATAAGGGAATATGGAGTTAACTAAGCATGGCGCACAGAATGTCAAATAGGCAGTTAAAGCACGTAAGGATTTTCTTCTAGTCTAAACTAAACAATTAAGTATATTAGTGCAATTTAATAAGAGAAGCAATTTAAGATTTAAAAAGGATAAACAAGAATTTTGCAATAAAAGCCCGTGTACGTACTCGTCACATCACGTAAACGGCGGCCACACACCAAATAATATCAATACATCCTAAGGGGAAAGTCCCCAACACAAAGTTAGGTAAGCCACTTACCTCGAACCGCTCAAATCACCTCGATAACACGTTCTTGCCACGAGTATCCGACTCCAAATGGCCCAAATCTAATCAAATAAATTGCAAAATGTAAATATAACTACGAGTAACTAATTTAGCTAATTAATTCGAAGCTAAAGCGTAAAATTAGGGAAAACGCCCAAAAAGTCACCCCGGGCCCACGTCTCGGAATCGGGTAAAAGTCGCAAAATACGAACACCCATTCACTCACGAGTTTACTCATACCAAAATTTCTCAACGAAGCTTTCTCAATGTTTCACCCCAAATACGAAATTAAATGATGAAATCAACCATAGATTAGTGAAATATAACCATAAAAGAGTTAGGAATCATTACCCATAAATTTCCTCCGAAAATCTCTCCAAATTTCGCCTTCTACCGAGCTCTCTATCAAATTTTTGTGTTATGAACTCAACCCTCATTTTTGAACCTTAAATTCTGCCCAGGTGCGTTCTTCTTCGCGAACGCGACAACACAATTTCGAACGCGATGAATAATCTTTCACTGGCCCAAAATTCCTCCTTCGCGAATGTGAGGGGACTCTCGTGAATGCGTACCTTCCACTGATGGACCCTTCGCAAAGGCGGGAACATCTTCGCGAACTCGTAGGCTTAATGCCCGAAGCTTCCTCTGCCCCGTTCCTCTATGCGAATGCGAGGACCATATCGTGAAGGCGTAGGCTTAAGGTCTCACACCTTCACGAACACGGGAACAACATCGCGAACCCGAATAACAACTTCACTGCCTTTCCCAGATGCTCTACGCGATCGCGAGGCACCTCTCGCGAACGTGATGAAGGATTTTTCTGCAATAAAACACCAGAAATCTGCCAGTTCTCTAGTCCAAAGATGACTCGTTGAGCATCCGAAACACACCCGAGGCCACCGGGACCTCGACCAAACATACCAACCAATCCTAAAACACCATAAAAACTTAGTCGAACTCTCAAATCACATCAAACAACACTAAAATCATGAATCACCCTCCAATTCAAACTTAAAGGACTAGAAACTTCAAAATTCTACAACCGATGCCGAAACCTATCAAATCACGTCCTATTGATCTCACATTTTGTACATAAGTCATAATCAACATTATGGACCTACTCCAACTTCCGGAATCGAAAAACAACCCAGATATCAAAAATTCCACTACCGGCCCAAAACTCCAAAAATTCGACTTTCGCCATTTCAAGCCTAAATGAGCTATGAACCTCAAAACACAATCCGGACACGCTCCTAAACCCAAAATCACCTAACGGAGCTAACGAAACCGACAAAATTCCATTCCGGAGTCGTCTTCATATAGTTCCAATTACGGTCCAAATCCTAATGCTTAAACTCTCATTTAGGGATTAAGTGTCCCAAAACACACCGAAACTCAAAATCAATCATCCCGGCAAGTCACAATAGTAGAAATAGATTTGGGGAAAGTAGTTAACAGTGGATCGGGGCTATTTCTCTCAAAACGACCGACCGGGTCGTTACATCCTCCCCCTCTTAAAACAATCGTTCTTCCTCGAATGAGTATTAAGACACACCTAAAACTGTGAAAAGATGAAGGTACTGGCTACACATATCCTGCTCGGTGTCCCAAGTCGCCTCCTCGACCAACTGACCCCTCCACTGGACCTTCACTGAAGCAATATTCTTTGACCTGAGCTTTCTGACCTGCCTATCCAAAATAGCTACTGGTTCCTTACATAAGATAGATCTTTGTCCAACTAGACTGAGCTGAAATCCAATACATGAGTCGGATCACCATGATACTTTCGGAGCATAGACACGTGGAATACCGGGTGAACTCCTGCAAGGCAAGCTCATAAGCAACCTCCCCAACTCGTCGCAATATCTCAAAAGGACCAATGAACCTCAGACTTAGATTGCCCTTCTTTCTGAACCTCATGATACCCTTCAAAGGCGATACCCGAAGCAAGACCCGCTCACCAACCATAAATGCCAAATCAAGACCCTTACGGTCTGCATAACTCTTCTTCCTGGACTGGGCTGTGCGAAGCCTCTCTTGAATCACCTTCACCTTATCCAGGGCATCCTGGACCAAATCTGTACCCAACAATCGGGCCTCGCCCGGCTCAAACCATCCCACTGGGGACTGGCACCACCTACCATACAAAGTCTCATACGGTGCCATCTAAATGTTGGACTGGTAACTGTTGTTGTAAGCGAACTCTGCTAGTGGCACGTATTGGACCCATGATCCTCTGAACTCCATCACACAGGCGCGGAACATATCCTCAAGAATCCAAATCGTGCGTTCGGACTGCCCGTCCTTCTAAGGGTGAAAGGTTGTGCTCAACTCCCTCCTAGTACCCAACTCCTGCTGTACGGCTCTCCAAAACCGTGATGTGAACTGTGTACCTCTGTCTGAAATGATGGATACTAGAATACCATGAAGGCGGACAATCTCTCTGATATAAATCTCAGCCAACCTCTCAGAAGAATAAGTGGTCAACATTGGAATAAAATGAGTTGACTTGGTCAGCCAATCCACGATCACCCAAATAGCATTGAACCTTCTCAAAGTCCGTGGAAGTCCGACTACAAAGTCCATGGTGATCCGCTCCCACTTCCACTCTGAGATATCTAACCTCTAAAGTAATCCACCCGGCCTCTGGTGCTCATATTTGACCTGCTGACAGTTGAGACACTTGGCCACAAACCCAATTATATCCTTCTTCATCCTCCTCCACTAGTAGTGTTGTCTCAAATCCTGGTACATCTTCGCGGCACCGGGATGAATGGAGTACTGCGAGCTGTGGGCCTCCTCGAGAATCAACAAGCCCATCTACATTGGGCACACAGATCTGGCCCTGCATCCTCATCACACCATCATCACCAATAGTCACATCTCTAGCATCACCTCGCCGAACCCTATCCTGAAGAACTAGAAGATGAGGATCATCATACTGGCGCTCCCTGATACGGTCATAAAGAGAAAACCGAGCAACCATACAAGCTAATACCCGGCTAGGATCTGAAATATCCAATCTCACGAACCAGTTGGCTAAGGCTTGAACATCCAAGGCTAAGGGCCTCTCAGCTGCCGGAAGATATGCCAAACTCCCTAAACTCTTTGCCCGGTGACTCAAGGCGTCAGCCACTACATTGGCCTTCCCCGGGTGGTATAATATAGTGATATCATAGTCTTTAAGTAGCTCCAACCACCTCCGCTGATGCAAATTAAGGTCCTTCTGCCTAGACAAGTACTGCAAACTCCGGTGATCAGTGTAAATCTCACAGGGAACACCATACAAATAATGATGCCAAATCTTCAGGGCGTGAACAATAGCTGCTAACTCGAGATCATAAACTGGATAATTATTCTCATGTACATTTAACTGTCTAGACACGTAGGCAATCAACCTACCGTCCTGCATCAATACCGCTCCAAGGACAATCCTCGAGGCATCACAATAGACAGTGTAGGACCCCGAACCTGTAGGCAATACTAATACTGGGGCTGTAGTTAAAGCTGTATTAAGCTTCTGAAAGCTCTGCTCACACTCCTCGGTCCACCTGAACGGAGCACCCTTCTGGATCAGCATAGTCATAGGTGCTGCAATGGATGAAAATCCCTCCACAAAGTGACGGTAATACCCCGCCAAACTAAGGAAACTGCGGATCTCCGTAACTGATGACGGTCTAGGCCAACTCTGCACTGCCTCCACCTTCTTTTGATCTATCTTGATCCCGTCACAAGACACTATATGGCCCAAGAATACCACTGAATCAATCCAGAATTCACACTTAATTGTTTTTTGCATACAACCTCTTCTCCCTCAAAGTCTGAACCACGGTCCTCAGGTGTTGCTCATGATCTTCCCGAGACCGGGAATATTCCAGGATGTCGTCAATAAACACAATGATGAAGGAATCAAGATAAGGCCGGAATACACTGTTCATCAAATGCATAAAGGTTGCTGGGGCATTGGTCAGCCCAAATGACATGACAAAAAACTCATAGTGACCATATCTGGTCCTGAAAGTAGTCTACGGGATATTCGGCTCCCGAATCTTCAATTGATGATAGCCAGAACGCAAGTGAATCTTGGAAAACACCCTAGCACCCTGTAACTGATCAAATAAATCATTAATGCGAGGCAAAGGATACTTGTTCCTCACTGTAACCTTGTTCAACTACCGATAATCAATACACATACGCATAGAACCATCCTTCTTCTTCACAAATTAGACCGGAGCACCCCAAGGTTATACACTGGGCCTGATAAAGCCCTTATCAAGCAACTCCTGCAACTAAACTCAGGAGGAGCCATACGGTAGGGGGGAATAGAAATGGGGTGAGTGCCCGTCGAAAAATCAATGCCGAAATCAATATCTCTGTCGGGCGGCATGCTCGAAAGATCAGCTGGAAACACATCTGGAAAATCCCTCACTACTGGAACTGACTCTACTGTAGGGGTATCAATACTGACATATCTCACATAGGCTAAATACGCATCACACCCCTACTCAACCATTCGCTGAGCCTAAAGAAATGAAATGACCTTGCGGGGAGTATACTCTAAGGTACCTCTCCAGTCTAATCTCGGCAAACCTGGCATAGCCAGCGTCACGATCTTAGCGTGACAATCAAGAATAGCATAATGGGGCGACAACCGGTCCATGCCCAAGATAACATCAAAATCTACCATACTAAGTAATAACAAATCGGATCTGGTCTCAAAACCACTAAGAGCAATCAAACACGACTGATATATGCGGTTTACAATGAGAGAATCTCCCATGGCAGTAGATACATAAACAGGGAAACTCAAAGAATCCCGAGATATCTCCAAGTGTGGAGTAAAATAAGAAGACATATATAAATACGTAGAGCCTGGGTCAAATAATACTGATGCATCGCTATGACAGACAGGGACGATACCTGTAATGACCGAATCTGAAGCAACGGCCTCTGAACGGGTTGGAAGGGCATAGTACCTGGCCTGGCTTCCCCCTCTAGGGCGACCTCAACCTCTCCGACCTCTACCTCGAGCTGGCTGAGGAGGTGGGGTGGCAGCTGGTGCTGGAAGAATGGCCGGAGGACCTAGTGGAGCACGTGGAGGCTGATAAGTCTGTGGAGGTGCACCCCTCCTGGCTCTTGGTCAATCTCTAACCAGGTGACGAGTATCACCACGATCAAAACAACCTCTCGGAGGATGCGGCAGCTGAGACTAACTCGGACCTGTCCTGCTGGACTGGCCGGTAATAGCACCCTGAGTAGGAGGCATACTGGATACTGGTGGTGCATAATAGGGCTCCTAAGGTCTAGGAGAAGCTGGAACACCACTAGCTGCTGGAAGAGCTGAATGAACAAGGCGACTCACAAAATCCCTACCATAGCGTGCAGCTAGTGCACCAGCTCCTGAATAATGACCAGTCTCTCGAGACCTCTTGGCCTCTCTATCCTATCTGTCCCGGGCGAACATTCCCTCCACTCCCCTGGCAATGCTCACTGCCTGCTGATAAGTGATTTCCATCTCCAACTCCCTGGCCATACTGGTCCGAATACTGGGGTGGAGTCCCTCAATGAAGCGATGAACCCTCTCTCTAACTGTAGCAACCAGAGCCAGTGCATGGCGAGCTAACTCACTAAAGTAGACTGCATACTCCGACACAGTCATAGCACCCTGACGTAACTGCTCAAACTCTGCGCGCCAAGCATCCCTGAGGCTCTGAGGAACATACTCACACAATAACATCTCTGAAAACTGAGTCCAAGTGAGTGAGGATGCCTCGTCCGGACTACTCAGCTCATAGGCACGCCACCACTGATATGTTGCTCCCATCAGATGGAAAGCGGTGAAATAAACCCCACTCATCTCCACAATGCCCATAGTGCGGAGAATGCGATAACACTCCTCAAGAAAACCCAGAGCATCATCTGAAGCTATTCCGTTGAAAGTAGGTGGGTGATACTTCTTATACCTCTCATGTTTGAGCTGCTTTGCCTCAGAAGTAGCTACCCTGATCTTATGTTGAACCGAGCCACTGGGGGCATAGGAATATACTCTGGTGCATGATTAACCTGGACCCTCTGCTGATGAGTGCGGGCTGCGGGAGCCTGTGCCCCTCCCTCGGCCTGCGATGTAGCGGGAGCTATCGAAAATAGTCCAGCCTGAGCCAGAGTGCTGAACATGCTCAAGAACTAAGCTAAAGTCTCCTGGAGGGCTAGAGTAGCAATAAGGATCTCCGGCGCTGGCCCTCCAGCTGGAGCTGCTGGGGGCTCCTCTGATGCAGTTCTCACAGGTGCTCGGGCTGCACCACGTGGTCATCCTCTACCTCGACCCCAACCTTTAGCGGCTCTGACAGGGGGCTCGGGTGCCTGATCGCCGGTCCTCCCGGTACGTGTCCTCACTATCTGAGAGAAAGAATAGAATAGAAGCTTAGAAGTTTTTATGTCAATAACTCGCACGACAAGGAAATCAAAGAAATATGATTGTTCTTAACAGTTACATAGCCTCCCGAAGATAAGTACGGACGTCTACGCATCGATCCGCGAGACTCTAATAAACCGACTTGTGACTCGCGACTCCTATGAACCTAGTGCTATGATATCAGCTTGTCACGACCCAAATTAGCCCTCTATAAAGTGTTGTGATGACACCTAGTCTTTACGACTAGGTAAGCCTAATATTGTGTAAAATATAAAGAAAACACAACATTTTAAAGATAAACAACATATTATAAATAGCCAAGAGTAGTACCACTCGGCATATACAAAATAATTTCCCAAGACCCAGAATATAACTAAGTCACAAGCTGCTATAATCTATGTACCTCTATACAAAAGTCTGAAGAAATAAGGAAAGTCTCTATACGAGGGAGTAGAAGGGGACTCCGAAGATCTGCGGACGCAAGCAGTAGTACCTTGAAGTCTCCTAAAATCAGCAGCACGTACTAACCGTGAGGCTGATAGCTCGCACCTGGATCTGCACACGAAAACATGTGCAAGGAAGGGCTTGAGTACACCACAATGGTACCCAGTAAGTGCTAAGCCTAACCTCGGTCGAGTAGTGACGAGGTAAGGTCATGGCCTTACTGGAGTAAATATAATAAATTAAACAGTAAAAGATATAAGTAAAATTTATGGTGACAAAGTTAAAGAGATTTTCGAAAATTTAACAATTAAGAGAGCCCTCGGCTCAGAACAAAGTAAACACAATAGGGAATCTCCCGGGATACCGTCCCGTAGTTCCGAATGAATATGCAGTATAGGGGATCTCCCGGAATACGTCTGTAGTACCAAAGTAAATATGCAGTGCTGGGGGATCTTCTGGAATACGTCCGTAGTCCCAAAGTAAATATGTAGTACAGGGGAATATCCCGGAATACATCCGTAATCCCAAAGTAAATATGCAGTGCTGGGGGATCTCCCGGAATACCTCCGTAGTCCCAAAATAAATATGCAAGACAGGGGGGATCTCCTGGAATACCTCTGTAGTCCCAATTTAAATATGCAACGCAAGATGAAATGGCAGGTATGACATAGAGTTATACAGTTTATACTGAACACAGATAAGGGAATAGGGATTTAACTAAGCATGGCGCACAGAATGTCAAATAGACAGTTGAAACACGTAAGCATGCTCTTATAGTCTAAAATAAACAATTAAGCATATTAGTGTAATTTAATAAAAGAAGCAATTTATGATTTAAAAAGGATAAACAAAATTTTTGCAATAACAGCCCGTGTACGTACTCGTCACCTCTCGTACATGGCGTCCACACACCAAATAATGTCAAGACATCCTAAGGGGAAAGTCCCCAACACAAGGTTAGGCAATCCACTTACCTCGAACTGCTCAAATCACCTCGATAACACGTTCTTGCCACGAGTATCCGACTCCAAATGGCCCGAATCTATTCAAATAAACTACAAAATGTAAATATAACTACGGGTAACTAATTTAGCTAATTAATTCGAGGCTAAATCATGAAATTAGGAAAAACGCCCAAAAAGTCACCCCAGGCCCACATCTAGGAATCGATTAACAGTCATAAAATACAAACATCCATTCACTCACGAGTTTACTTGTACCAAAATTGCTCAAATCCAATACCAAAATCTCGATCAAAACCCCAAAATTCGGCCTGAGAATCTTTCTCAATCTTTCACCCCAAATCCAAAATTAAATGATGCAATCAACCATAGATTAGTAGAATATAACCATAAAGGAGTTAGGAATCATTACCCAAAAACTTTCTCCGAAAATCTCTCAAAATTTCACCTTCTACCGAGCTCTCAATCAAATTTTTGTGTTATGAACTCAACCCTCGTTTTTGAACCTTAAATTCTGCCCAGGTGCGTTCTTCCTCGCGAACGCGACATCACGATCGTGAACGCGATGAACAATCTTCCACTGGCCCAAAATTTCTCGTTCGTGAACGCGAGGGGACTCTCGCGAACGCGTACCTTTCACTGACGGACCCTTCGCGAATACGAAACCTCTTCATGAACGCGTAGGCTTAATGCCCGAAGCTTCCTCTGCCCTGTTCTTCTACGCGAACGCGAGGACTATATCGCGAATGCATAGGCTTAAGGTCCCACACCTTCGCGAACGCGGGAACAACATCGTAAAGGCGAAGAAAAACTTCGTCGCCTTTCCTAGATGCTCTACGAGATCGCGAGGCACCTCTCGCGAATGCGATGAAGGATTTTTCTGCAATAAAACACCATAAATATGCCACTTCTCTAAGTCCAAAGATGACTCGTTGAGCATCTGAAACATACCCGAGTCCACCAGGACCTCGACCAAACATACCAACCAATCCTAAAACACCATACAAATTTAGTCGAGCTCTCAAATCACATCAAACAACACTAAAATCACGAATCAACCTCCAATTCAAACTTAAAGAAGTTGAAAGTTTAAAATTCTACAACCGATGCCGAAACCTATCAAATCACGTCTGATTGACCTCAAGTTTTGTGCACAAGTCATAATCAACATTACGGACCTACTCCAACTTTCGGAATCGGAAAACGATCCCGATATCAAAAATTCCACTACCGACCCAAAACTCCAAAAATTCGACTTTAGCCATTTCAAGCCCAAATGAGCTACGAACCTCCAAAACACAATCCGGATACGCTCCTAAACCTAAAATCACCTAACGGAGCTAACGAAACTGACGGAATTCCATTCCGTAGTCGTCTTCATACAGTTCCGACTATGTTCCAAATCCTAAGGCTTAAGATCTCATTTAGGGACTAAGTGTCCCAAAATACTCCAAAACTCAAAACCTATCTTCCCGGCAAGTCACAATAGCAGAAATAGATTTGGAGAAAGCAGTTAATAGGGGATCGGGGATATTACTCTCAAAAAGATCGGCCGGGTCGTTACACCGAGTGTCAATCGGACGAGGCTCGGACCAAGTTGAAAGTTGGGAGCCAAAACGGAAGCTCCCAGCTACTGTCAGAATCGCACATGCGCTTGGCCAGTCGCAGGTGCGACATTCGCAAATGCGATAGAAGCTCGCAGGCACGGCACTCGTATATGCAAGATTTCTTCGCAGAAGCGGAAAAGGGAAGGGGAGGCCATCGCCGCAGATGCGGAAAATTCGCGCCCCTGCGAAGGCTCATGTGCAAAGTTGTGTGCGCAAATGCAAGAATTGGCCAGGCAAGTGGAACTGGCACCTGCGAGGATTTTCCACAGATGCGAAAGCCGCAGGCGCGTTCTAACCTCCACAAATGCAAAAGACATGTTTGGCAGAAAGCTTAAAAGAATGGAGCTTTTTGGAGAGAGGATTTCACCATTTTTGCCATTTTTCTTCCATTCTTGGGCGATTTTGGAGCTTTTTGAGAGAGGATTTCAACTAACAACTTGGTGGTAAGTTAATTCTACACCCCTTAAGTTAAATATATAGATTATAAGTAGATTATAATTAGTAAATCTTAGAAATAAAAGTTTTAGGTGAAAAACCTAGTTTTGTATAAAAATGAGATTTTAACCACGAAAATAGTTATGGAATTAGGTAGAAATTATACATTTGAGTTCTTGAGATTATGGGTAACGTTTTTATCCGAAAATTTTCAGAATCCGGGCACGTGGGCCCGGGGTAAAGTTTAGCAATTTTACCATTTTGGATAGGGTAATTTATTTAATAGATAAAGTTTGAATTATTGAACATATATTAATTATTTTATATAACTTTTGGATAGTTTCGGATTTTTCGGCATTGAATCGAGAATCTTACGCGATGCGATAATCGAAAAGTGGACTTTGAGACGAGGTAAGTCTCTTGTCTAATCTTGAGAGGGAGAAATTACCCCATAGGGATTAAATTGAATAATTGTTGCTAATTGCGGGGGCTACGTACGCACGAGGTGACGAGAGTCCGTGCGTAGCTACTATAAATGCTAAAGTCTGGGTATTTTAGGATTCAAAGCATGAATTACTTGTGTAAATTGTATTCCCTGATTAATTAATATTAAATTGATATATATGAATATATTGTGAATTGTTAGATAAAGATATTAAAGGATGAAAATCTCATATGCTTGATTTTCTATTTAAATCAATTAATTGTTAAAAGAAATTATTCTTCCTCCAGAATTTATCTCATAATAAATATACTCTCCTTCCGGAGGTACATAAGAAAATGTCATCCTTTCTTGTGGAGCGGGCCGAACGCCTCGGCAGGATAAATGCATCTATGGATCGCGCCGCATGTCCCTCGACAGTGTACACGACACTCTAGATCGGGGCGTACGTCCTCGGCAGAAATCGTGCTTAATAATAATAATAATAATACGATACTTTAATAGCTTATTTCAGCTTACGAAGCTAATTGATATTATTCTTGCTTGTTAAAGAATTAATTGTTATTCCTGTAAATGATATTTAATTGATAAATTAGAAATTATTTGAATTGAAGGAATTTAATTAATATATTGAGAATTGTTGCATTTGAAGGAATTTGATTATTTCCGTTGATTAACTAAATTATTTTAAATTCTGTAAATCATGTTGATTTAAATATCCAAGTTGTATTTCAATTATTATTATTGACCCATAGTGAGTGTCAAAGTCGACCATCTCGTCTCTACCACTTCGAGATTAGGCTTGATACTTACTGGGTACACGTTGTTTACGTGCTCATACTACACTTGTTGTACTTTTTTATGCAGGAACTAAGGCAAGTACTAGTGGGGGACCTATTATCTTACACCCACATTATCTAGGGGCATAGTGGTGAGCTGTTTCTCTTATCTGTTATGCAGCTACTAGTGTCTCTCTTTGTATTTTTTATTCTGTCTATCTTTATTTCAGACAGTATTTGAGGTTTTGTATAATCTACTAGATGCTCATACACTTGTGACACTAAGTCTTGGCACACACATTGGTAGAAGTTGGTATTTTATTATTTTCTTGGTTTTAAATTTTGTCATTGTATGCTTAATTTATTAAGTTGGCTTGCCTAGCTGTAATGTTGGGCGTCATCACGACCTATAGGTAATATTTGGCCGTGACAATATATATATATATATATATATATATCAAATAAGTATTAAATATTATTTATTTAAAAGCTCTTTATTATTTACATACACAAATATTATTAAATTTATATTTTAATTTGTATAAAAGTATTTTTTCGACCGAACTCTTTCGGAAATATTGAATTATAAGCTATTTCAGTTGGTTAATTAAATATATATAATTTTTGTATTGGGCGGGAAATAAAAATTTCAAACTTTCCGACCGAAATCAGTCGGAAATTTGGAAAAAGTTTAATAAAAAATTATTTTTGTACATTATATACAAGTATGACCAGGTGTTGGTCAAATATTGACTAATTTCCGACCAAATAGGTCGAAATTTTTATTTTTTTACTGTGAGACTATTATTTCCGTTGTCAGAAAAAAATTGGTTGACTTTTGCGACCAAATACACTTATTTCCGACCGATTTCGGTCGGTATGACTTGGACGAAAAAAGCTTGTTTTCTAGTAGTGTATAATTCCTTTGTCAAAGTCTGCACCGTCCAAATCCAAATTTGTCAAATAAATATTTGTGTGGCAAGGAAAGTCAAAAAGGGTAGGAAGACAAGTTTGGTTCATTATTTTTTTATATCACCCATGACATCTTTGCGAGGTTCTTCACCTCTATAAATAAGAAAGTATTCTTAATTTGTAAGACACACCAACAAAGAGAGAAAGAAAGAGAGTAAGGCATCACAGACAATGTATAAGAAAATAGTCTATGAGTAAAATAGAGAGTGAACGATATTGTAGTGAGGTGAGAATATCAAAAGAGAGTTATATCTTTTGAGTGTTGTAGATTTTACTCGAACAAAGTGTAAAATTACTTGCTATATTGATATCAGTTGCTCCTCTCGGGGTCGTGATTTTTCCCCTTATTCAAAAAGGTTTTCTACGTAAAACATCTTGGTGTCGTTGTCACTCTTTTATCCTTGTTAATTACCATATCTCAGTATTACGTTATTATTCTGCTTTTATTACCGTGAATATTATTTATGTGAGAATTTATTACTAACAGAAAGTTCTTTTGTCGATGGCCTCCATTATACCATTCTCTTAACAAACCCAAATAACAAAGTAATTAATTTCACTAGCTTGAAAAGTCTCATAAATATGTCTAGCTCTCTGGAGCTCCCAAAGAACTTTTTAACTGCTTTGCGACTTTAGTGGGGAAAAAATAATTTTGTTGAATAAAGGTAATACAAGCGCAGAAGATAAAGTAAATATGATGTTAACTGATAAATTTTACATGTATTAAGTGGAATACAAAACGAAAGACTACTCTAACAAGCATTTCTTCTGATTCAATATCCTTGATCAAAGTTACATAATACAAAATGCATGCTTTTTAGCTTAATTACTTTTTGAATCTTTAAATTCCAGTAAGAAAAATCAAAGTAAAACATTCAGCTATTGTATCTTATTTGAAGCAAGTTGAACATAGTATGAAAGAGATTCAACCAAAGACTGTCACAGACAGAAACATTGAGAGATATAAAGAGATTCTTAAGGTCTTTTTTGCAGCTACTACCGTACTACGGTGAACTTTATAAAAGATTTGAAATCAGAGGAAGCAAATGAGTAATTAGATTATTAATTACTGCACTATAATGCATTAATGATAGCTAATCGAGGAATGTTATGCCTTGGGCTTCCATATGAACACAATCCCGTTAGGAACAAACAAGTAAAAGGCACGCAGAAATCAGAATTATTGGCAATTAAAGCATATCGTCAAGATTTCAGCATTCAAACTCTCAAACCATAAATACAGTAAAGGAGACAAGCGATGGCTGTATATAAGAATGTTTTAGGAATTTATCATTTATACCGGTGTATGGGATTTCATGAACTTTGTTTACCTGAAAAATTGGATAGAGTTAAATTTGTGTATGGTTCTAAGGATATGTGATATAATTTGATACAAATCGTTTAGAGAAATAGAAATGCGTATATTCTTGACTATGAGAATGAGAATAGTGAGAAGAAAAACGAATAAGATAAAGGAAAAAAAATACAAGGGGATATCTTTCAATATGAGAAGAAATCTTTTTTTTCAATCCCCCTGCTTACAATCCACCCCCCTATAGTAGAGGGATCCTACTTTATATACAATAATATAAAAATATGTGGTGGAGAGCCCATGATGTATTGTCTTTTCCCTACTTCCCACTGGGATTCTCTCCCTTAGTGTGGCTGTAACGGCCTTGTCTGTGAGCTTCGATACTGACTCGAACTCGATATCGGGTCGAGCCATTGGCTTTGACTCGAGCTCGATCCTGACTCGAAGTCTTGATATTCGGGGTGGGTATTGGTCGGTCTGTGTATCTCTGACAACCTTTTGCCTCGTGGTTCGATTTGGTCATGGGCCCGATAAATGATATCGAACTGACCCTTGTTCGGACTTGGAGTTCGAATCCTGAAGCCCCTTTCTTCAGACCTCGTCTTGACCTTATGTAGATACCTTTCGATCGAAATATTGCTGTCTCGATCAGTCTGTACGACTGACTCAATTGGTTTTGACCGTACACAGACAATCCCCTCGTTTCTCGGAAAAGGATGTAGCGAGAAACGATATGATTTTCCAACAGCTCAATCAGATATATACTGACGTTTACATCGATCTTGACCATGACGTATGTGATAGCTGTCCCATCGGTTCAATTTTACCAAGGCATTTAATGTGTTAGACGGTGGTCGGCCACCTCTGATATTGAACCATCATTGCTTCAATCTATAAATAGCCTTTCCTTCCATCATTCATACTTTGCGTCTTCAATCTTTCAATTTTTCTAAGTTCCTTTTCGTCTCTTCTGAGTTTTCTGCCTGTAAATCTGTGAGTTTTACTGCAAACTCTTCCTTAAAATACCAAATATTTCTGTTCTTTGTTCACGAAATTTTAAATGGCAAAAACATCTAAAACTGTTATGCAAAAAGAGATCGCTTCTTCATCTCGACCTGCTGGTGGCGAGGATATGGAAGAGCCCCACCTTGAGGAATTCGTTCCGGTAGGGTGTTCGACTGTAGGTGATTTTAAAATTGAAAAGCCTTCTCTAATATCGAGTCGCTGTGAGACGATGTAGAGGTATCAATGTTCGATTACCGAAAACGTTCTCGAAAAAGTCCTACAAGAATGCAACTGGGATAATAAACTCATAGTAATCCCATCGCATGATGAATCAATTACTACCCACGTCGAAGGGTTCTAAAGTGTTTACACTTATCCTTTCACGTTGGGACCTTTAGACCCTGTCATCGTTGCCTTTTGTAAGAGGTATGACGTGACCCTCGGCCAAATTCACCCTTCCTTTTGGAGGATAGTGATTCTTCTTTGATTTTTCTCAAGCAAGGTCGAGGGGCATATCTTCACCCTGGATCATCTTATGCGCCTTTACAGTCCCCGACTTTATCGAGGGGTGTTGATCAAGCTTGCTCGCCGAGCAACCAAAGCGCCATTCTCGAGCATAGACGAGACCCGAGATCGTGGTTGGATGGGCCGTTTTATTCGAATCAAAACCTCTGACCTAATCCCTGCCGATGTCTTGCCATTTCCCGAGAAATGGAATATGAGCCGTGAGTGAACGTTTCTCTTTGCCCATTTTGATTTTGTGATTGCATTTTATTTTGTTGATCCATTTTTCTTTTCTTATCACAACTGTAGCTCGAATGCCGGAACCGATCCCGGATCTTAGACAATGGGTCGAAAGTCTGGTGTTGCAGAGACCGTACTCCGAGCGTGCTTGGGTCGAATTATCAAAGGGCCGATGAGAGGCCCGCAGTCATGGTAAATTATTTTGTCGATTTGTCTCTTCATCGATTTGTATGGTAAATCTCCCTCTTCCCTTTTGTAGGACTCAGGAAAGATGTATTCAGGAGGCCCCCTTCTGGTGGTGAAGAAGTTCCTGTCCTGAAGCAGGTGAAAGAAAGGAAGAGAAAAGACGTATCGGGCTCCCCGAGCTCGGAGAAGAAGAAACCGGCTAAGAGATCTCGAAAGTCGTAGGGGGATCTGGTGATATGACTTCGGAAGTGGCTCGCCATTTAAGGGGTGATCCCGAAGAAGGAGAGGAGAATTTAGCCTGCGTACGGGCTAATGTTGTGATTCAACAGTCTTCCAATTTGGTGGAAGCAAATCAGGGAACCTTGGCCATAATCCCAGAACAAGAAGAAGCTGAGATTATCCCTTCTCGAACTAAGATGATTGAAAGGGACACCGAGGGTGGATCTTCTCGGGTAGTATAAGATATTTCAAGGGATGAGTTCGGGATAGTTGACACTGGTGGATCCCCTCAGATTTCGGATGCCATGATTCGAGAGGTCGTCATGTTGGAGGATCGGTCCTATGAGGGTATAGAGGAGTCGGCTGATATCCATGGTTTTCTAGCGGGGCTCGAGTCAGGTGCCTCGGAGGAAGTTACCGATTTTGGTGGAATGCCGGTACCCAAGAAAGCATCGTGGTCGGGTTCTATCGAGCCTTCATCGATTCATAAACCGGTGGACCGATTTCCCGCCCCGAGCATCGATCCAAACTGAATGCGAAAGATAGTGCTCTCCGTAACTACGGATACCCGAATTGTTTCTTCCCCTGTGGGGATTGCCAGCTACCTATGGTCCTTGGTGACCGAAGAAGATCAATTAGTGATGAATGCGGAGGGGCCCGCCTGTCTCTTCAACGAGGCCCAACATGCTTTGAATCGGGTAACTCTGATGGCGTTTTCATTGCTTCTTTTACACATAGAGTTGTAGGTAATTCTAATGTTTCATCTTTTGTTTGCAGGCTTCGGTGTTGCATCACGAGGCCTTTCTTCGAATCAGGGAGGAGCATGATGCTGAGGTTCGGAGCTTCACTGAGAAGAGTGATTCGTACAAGCTCCTTAGTGAAACACTTCGAGCAGATTTGACAGCGGCTCGGGAAGAGCATGAGGAGATGGATGAGCGGGTATTTTGAATGTTCCGTGATAGTGAAGATGAAAAATAGATAACCACTAATGATCCGATTCTGCAGGTTTGGCAGAGGATCAAGCAGATTGGACGGCTTAACTCACAGGTAGATTCGCTACTTGCCGAGGTAGAAGAATTTTAAAAGTGTATGGATATCCTTGCCTCGAAAAAGGAAGCCGCCGAAGCTCAGTTGGAGCTTTCTGATGCCCAACTTTGATCTGTGAAAGAAAATGCTTTGGGGCTGATCGAAAAGATGAAAGAGCTTCAGCATCGGTTGGATTTGGCCACTTCAGATAAAGCATATTTGGCCAAAGAACTTGAAGTGGCCAGATCTGAGGTGATAGAGGCCAATAAAAGAGCTGATGCCAAAGTGGCTCAGTTTAGGATCGATGTCGAGGTTAACCAAGCCAAAGCTGATAGCATGGTCGAACATACAAAATGGCAAGCTCGGAGAGAGGCTCTCGAGGAGGTCAGAGCTTAGGTCTTCGATATTGGGGCAGAGATTGAAGTCGTCAGGGCAGAGGAGAACAAAGCTCGGAGGTTGGCCTTTCCTGAGGAGGAGTCCAATGACTCGGGGGAGTCTGAAGATGAGGACGATGCCGAGAATACGGCCTCCGATGAATATTGAGTCATTTAGGGACTTAGGTCGTTTGCTGCGTTCTTTTGATACCGCTTTCGATTTTTGTATAAAGAACTTCCTTTTGGCAGAGTAGCCACCTCTGTACAAAAAAATTGTAAATATAAATCTTTATTCCTTTTGAAGTAAAATAGCCTTGCAAACTAAATAGATAATTTGAATTTTAATCTTTGTTGCCTTCGAGCCTTGTGGGTAGTCCCCTTTGCTTTATCGGGCTCGAACATCCTTCAGCTTAAATAGTCAAGTGTTTGTTTGAATTCGAAGAAATGAGTAGTTTTATTCGAAATAATATAGCCCGTAGGCGTAATGGTCAAGTGAATGCTTGCTCGAACTCGAAAAAGTAGCCCGTAGGCTTAGTAGTGGAATGAATGATTCGAACTCGAAATAATGTAGCCCGTAGGCATAATAGTCGAGTGAGTGCTTGCTCGAACTCGAAATAAAAGTAGCATGTAGGATTAGAAGTCGAGTGAATGATTCGAACTCGATGCAATGTAGCCCATAGGCGTAATAGTCAAAGTAGCCCGTAGGCTTAGTAGTCGAGTGAATGGTTCGAACTCGAAATAAAAGTAGCCTGTAGGCTTAGCAGTCGAGTGAATGATTCGAACTCGATGCAATGTAGCCTGTAGGCATAATAGTCGAGTGAGTGCTTGCTCGAACTCGAGATAAAAATAGCCCATAGGCGTAATAGTCGAGTGAATGATTCGAACTCGAAATAATGTAGCCCGTAGGCGTAATGGTTAAAGTATCCTGTAGGCTTAATGGTCGAGTGAGTGATTGCTCGAACTCAAAATAAAAGTAGCATGTAGGTTTAGCAGTCGAGTGAATGATTCGAACTCGATGCAATGTAGCCCGTAGGCTTAGTAGTCGAGTGAATGAATCGAACTCGAAATAATGTAGCCCGTAGGCGTAATGGTCAAAGTAGCCCATAGGCTTAATGGTCGAGTGAGTGATAGCTCGAACTCGAAATAAATGTAGTCCGTAGGCTTAGCAGTCGAGTGAATGATTCGAACTCGATGCAATGTAGCCCGTAGGCGTAATAGTCGAGTGAGTGATTCGAACTCGAAATAATGTAGCTCGTAGGCGTAATGGTTGAGTGAGTGCTTGCTCGAACTCGATCCTGTTTGCATAATAAATCTTGAACATAGAATATCGGTAAAGAAGAGGGCTTTCTTTGCAAGTCATTATACATGTGTTCATGTTTTGCATCAGGGCTCGTGCCAACTACATAAGCATGGTTCGTTTTGACCATTTGGCTCTTACAACGTTTCCTGTTGAGACACTGTTTGTTATGAAATAGCGAAGTAACTTCCTTTGCACCGAACTTTATAATCATCATAGATGTGTTCAATGATAAAGCCCCCACTATACGAGGTTGATTTTAAAGAGGCCTCGGATAGTCAGCAGTAGTATCATTTTAGACGTTACATGTTCCAATTTCTTGGTAGTTGATTGCCATTTTATTAGATCGGGCTTGGGGGATTTCCGCTATATGATCGGTATCGATCTCTGGTCGACTTTTGCTTAGTAGTTCTTTTAGACCTAGAAATCAACTGGTCATCTTCGACTCTTATTTTGGATTGATATCGATTGTGCACATCGGTCCAAGTAATAGTTGGGTATTTGATCAAATTATGCTTCAACCGCTGTGAAGCCATCGAGCTTCGCTCGTTCCGGCCTTGAGTGAAAGCTTGAACAGCCCAATCATCTATGACTGGTGGCAGATCTATTCGTTCCATTTAAAAATGAGATACGAACTCCCTTAGCGTCTCGTTATCCTTTTGTGTTACTTTGAACAGGTATGACTTTCTGGTCTCGACCTTTATTGCTCAGGCATGTGCTTTTAAAAAACAATCTGCAAGCATAGCAAAAGAATCAATAGAGTTAGATGGTAAATTATGATACCATACCATTGCCCCCTTTGACAGGGTTTCACCGAATTTTTTTAATAATACGGATTCGATCTCATCATCTTCCAAATCATTTCCCTTGATGGCACACGTATAAGAAGTGATATGCTCGTTGGGGTCGGTCGTTCCATTATATTTGGGAATTTCGGGCATACGGAATTTCTGGGGGATTGGTTTTGGGGTCGCGCTCGAGGGAAAAGGTTTTTACACGAATTTTTTGGAATCCAACCCTTTTATCATTGGTGGAGCTCCGGGGATCTGATCGACCCTAGAGTTATATGTTTCTACTTTTGTATCGTTGTCTTCGACTCTAGGGATCCTACTTTATATACAATAATAAAAGAAATACGTGGTGGAGAGCCCATGATGTATTGTCTTTTCCCTACTTCCAATCAGGATTCTCTCCCTTAGTGCGACTGTAACAGCCTTGTCTGTGAGCTTCGATACTGACTCGAACTGGATATCGGGTCGAGCCATTGGCCTTGACTCGAGCTCGATCCTGACTCGGAGTTTTGATATTCGGGGTAGGTGTTGGTCGGCCTGTGCATCTCCGACAACCTTTTGCCTCGTGGTTCGATTTGGTCATGGGCCCGATAATGATACCGAACTGACCCTTGATCGGACTTGGAGCTCGAATTCTGAAGCCCCTTTCTTCGCACCTCGTCCTGACCTTACGTAGATACCTTTCGATCGAAGTATTGCCGTCTCGGTTAGTCCGTACGACTGACTCAATCGGTTCTGACCGTACACAAACTTATTTTATGGAGTTCTAAAATTGAGACATATACACTAAATTCTCTATAAATATAGAAGATAGTATGCAACATATTGTCCGCTCTTGTTTAAAAGCATAATCAATGGAGTCAATACGTCACGTAAGTTGCAACGGTCCAGGTTTTTGTTCCCTCGCTTGATTTGTTACTAAGCTCTCCGTGTAATAATGAACCGAACAACCACCCTTGGCATTTCTCCTCAGGCCCGGATGGCGAAATCCAAGACGTCTTGTCTCCTGGGTCGTAATAACATCATAGGAGACCAGGCAGCAACGGTTACTAACGGAAATGACTGTGTTAGGATTCCAAGACTTAATATATATGAAAATGCAAAGCATTGAAACGTAATCAGTTTGTTCCAAACCGCTGGTTGGATCATTATCCATATATCATAAACAAATTTGTCACCTACAGCTACGTTATATGAGCACAATTAAGTTTCCTGGGACTATCGCACGAAAATCAAACATCATGCATGAGGGGTGAGTCGAAAAAGAAATATACGGCTCAATTATCTTTACTTTTCAGCTTATACTGTTAGTTTTCCCCATATTTGGCAAGCTTTATTTTGGAATGTTATGCTTTCTGACACGTCTTCTCTTAGTTTTCTTTAGATTCAAAGAACCATTGCAATTAGCTGATGCTTTCTTGTTTTATTTGATATCGCATTGAAAATTCTGCCGCATTCATGTTAACATGTATTTGACAAGTTTATCATACCACCTGTGCCAAAGCAAGGCACCAAACATGATAGTATTAGTTAAGGTATTTCTAATGTACATGAATAACCTACATCCTAACCACTTGCCTTAAAATCTTTCATAAATAGCAGAAGATGATAGATCATTCATCACACCAGCTGATCGATCATTATCACCCAATCCTTTCACACACACTTGCTATAGTAGTGTATAGTGATGGAGTTGATAGTAGTTGTCTTGTTATTGACAGTTCATTGCAACCCCGGAGTTACTACTGGTCAGCCCAAATATCAAGTGATGATGGCTGTACTCTAGTGGCCTCCCACTGTCACACAAGTGTATAAACCTATGCTCCGGAACTGTTTTACATCCACGGTCTTTGGCCAGCCACGGCTAGAGGAGTAAGCTTAACCTGTCAATGTCGTTCAACTGTAATTGAAGACCAAAAAATAGATATTATGGTACCGTGCTGCTATTTTTTTCCTCCTCATATAATCATTTGTTATAATGAGGAGTATGCTTATAATTTTAACTTCTTTATGCTTTGCATAGTTGCACGCGGACAGTAAATTCGAAGAAACCCTCGGAACTATTTGGCCTAATTTGATACCTAGCGGTGGAGACGTATGTTTCTGGAAGCACGAGTGGAGGAGACATGGACTTTGTTCAAGTTAGACTCTCCCACTTGGGGATTGCTTCGAGGCAGCAGTAAGGGTACACGATATAATTAATGCAGTACACAGCAATGCGAAGAATCTGATTGACTACCTGCTTAAAGCAAACATCATACCATCCAATGCTACTGTGTACACTAAGAAGGACATAATCAGTTCTCTTCATAAACTGGTTGGTAATAACAACAATGTGTATATATCATGCAAGATGAATGCTATCGGCCATTATCTTATGAAAGAGATGTACACCTGTTTGGACAGACAGGTGAAACAGTTCATTTCCTGCCCAGCAAGTACAAAACCAAGAGGCTGTGGGCAGGGGAACAGCAATATCGTAATTCCAACGTTCTAGTCACCGCTAGAGGCAAAAATCGTCAAGAAAAACCGACCGAAATCGGCCAGAATCAAACAAAAATCGAACTTTTCAATTCGTCGAAAAAACAATGATCGCTAATGCGAGGCGACCGCAGACGGTTGATATTTTCGACCGAAGTCGGTCGGTAATTTTCAGCGCACTTTGACCAAATAATGTGACAACAAAATAAATTTACCTGCCGAATTCGGTCGGAATTTTAATTATTATTTTTTTTTTTAAATTATTTATTTCCGACCGAACTCGGTCGGTAATATTAAAATATTAAAATTTAAAATAAAAAATTCTAACCGAAGTCGATCGGTATTATTAAAATATTTAAAATTTAAAATAAAAAATTCCGACCGAAGTAGGTCGGTAAATTTAAATTTCTTGGAAATTCAATTGAACATTTCCGACCGACTTCGGTCGGTAAGCGGTAGGTTTTCTGGGTAAGTTTTGGCAAAATACAGTTGTTTTACAACTGCACCACCTGCCAATAACCAATCTCCTATAATGGCAGCATTACATTGTTGATATTCAACCAATAACAACAATAACAACAACAATAATAACAACAATAACAAAAACAATAACAACTATCAAAACTATATTAACAATATTTATAGAGTTTCAGAATACCCAACAATAAAACGTTTCACAAGTTAAAAGTTCAAACATCATTCAATGAGTGTTTTGTACTACATTATCTCCATCTCCATCTCCATCTCAACTACTAGAAGCTTCATCGTCGGCATGGTTTGAAGGATCACGACGAGAGGGATTAACATCTGGGGAAGACTTACGAAACCGGGGAATCAGAAAAGCACCGCTAGCAAGAAGATTGACCAGCTAACCTTGAAGGACATTAAATTGTTGGTCCCTCTTTTCTAGCTGAACTTGAAGGGTATCAAATTGTTTATCTCTCTTTTCTTCTCTAGCCTTTGTCTCTTCAAGCTCTGTTGTCAGCTTTGTGATCTTCTTCTCCATAGCCGAGAGAGTCGGCCTATCAATTTTCTCGCCCTGAGCGGAAGTCCCTATACCTTATAATCCAGTCCTGTAGCATTGCATTGATCTCTGGAAGACCGTATGCTATCCCTTTTTTAGAACCACCGACAACATCCAAATTAATTTCAAGTTATAGTAGTTATGAAACTTACATATGTAGTCTCTGTCTGGTCCTCGACTCATCTAATTGGATCTGTCGGTGCCTTCTTCTTCCGGATGTGAGTCTCCATGAAGAACTCATCATGAGTCATCTTCCTCTCATATTTTCTTTCCTACAAATATAATAAAATATGTTAACTAAATTAAAATATATAAATATAGTTCGATAAAAATAGATTTAAATATTTAAAGGAATTACCAGTTGTCTCCTCGCAGTCCCCATGTTCCTTGCGCCCACACAATGCAAGGAGCCACCCTTCTCAGATGCTCGGGCCTTCTTTCCCTATTCACTACTCTTCTCGAATTTCTCAGTGCTCCACTGCCTCAGCAGATCCTCCCATAAATGCGGTAGAACCCATGAAGGCTTCTTGCTCTTCTTCCGAGCAAAACAGAAGGAATCAGATAGTCTCTTACGACATTTGAACTCAAAACTTGCAAGAATGGCAATGTTATGTCGGTCCTCCCAGGCACACTTAGTCTGCAAATGAAGTGTGTAACATTAGATGAAAATATTGTTAATATAATGCTTAAATAGATAAGAATTGTATTAAAATCTTAAATTGGTTGAAAATTTGCTCCATGAGCTCATGTGGAAATTCACTCCAAGTCGCATAGGGTTCATCATACAACCGACCAAGAGCTTCAGTGATTATCTTTGTAGTTTGATGACTAGGTATGAACCTGCAACATAGCAATAACATTAAATAAACAAGAGTATCTATTATAATTCAGTAAAAACAAAGAAGTAATAAATAAATCTTACCCATTGCCCTCAGGCCTGATAATTATCCTATGATAACGATCATACCGCACTTCCTCTGGATCATCATCCTTCAATGAATCAGAAGCATGCGTAGAAGGAGAGGCATCTGGCTCAACGCTATTATCCCGAAGGAGAAGTCTAGAAATGTTAGGAGACGAACTCTGTGGAGAGGGAGGCGGGGTCACTGATGAATATGGATGCGATCTAGACCCCTGCTACGATCCGAGTGGCTGAAATGTAGATGGATGCGATCCAGATGGTGGTGAAGCAAATAAAGCAGATGACGGGCATATCACCACTTGACCCGGTGTTTGATAACTCCGTGGACCCATGTAACTATATGCAGGACCATGTGGAGGAAGCGGGGTATATCCTTGTGGTGGAGAATGGTAAGAATACTGTTAGGAGGGAAAATGGTAAGTAGTCTGATGAGTAGATGGATGTGGTGGAAACGATGTGTGCCTAGAAGATTGCTGACGGCCATCAAAAGTGGATGGATGCAAGTATGGAGTGGAAGGAAGCGAGGGTGTAGCATTATCCTCATGATCAATAGGCCTCTTATACTTCCTAGATCTACCTCGACCCCTACCGATCGTTTGCATAAATTAAAAAAAATGTTAGAATTGAGAATATAAATATATATAAGTTGAGAGCGATTGAAAAAACGAACATTAGAAACTGTTAGAATTGAGAATATAAATCTATCAGGGGTTTGGAACAAACTTTTTACCTTTCAATGCTTTTCAAAGTTTAAGTGTTGGAATCCATACACTATTATTTTTGCAACTAAATGTTCTCGCTTACTCTACTATGATGTTATGACCCATGAGACGAGGTATCTTGAATTTCGTCATCCAAGCGTGTGGACAGATTACATGGAGGGTGGTTGTTCGGTTCATTATTATAAGAAGATTTTAGTAACAATTAAACGAGGGAATGGAGTAGTACTTTACCTAACATATTTGACTCCTTGATTGTGCTTTAAACAAGAGCTGATAATATGTTACAAGCTCAGTGTCTTCTATATTTATAGAGAACAGATTATGTCTGAGTATTAGAACTTATTAAATAAGTTCATGAAATCCCATACTCCGTGTATCCCTAGCCCCTTCTTCACCTTCAATTTGAAGGCTTCAAAGTCGAGGCACTCGTTACTTGGACTTACATCAGTGCTCAAGCATTCGCTTCACATTGTGCTCATTGCCGTCAGTGCGCGCAAAAATTATGTAATTGAGCTTTTAAGCTTATAAAATTACTTGAGCGGATAATATATGACAACACGTTTTATAATTTATACTTTAGATGATAGTGTTTGATTACGTGCACCAATTCATTTGACTTACTAATTGGAATTTCTAAGATTCATATGGCATGGAAAGTGTGGTCTTGACTTTTTATCCAATGATTGTAGGCGTTGATATGAATAGAGATGTCTTGTGATATAAACTGAGGATCCACCAAATTATATAGAGAACCTGGTTCTCTATTAGTTCCCGCAAAACACACACACAACAGTAAGTAAGTAAGTAACACAATGGAGTTTTACGTGAAAAACTCTCAGCTCACGGGATTAAAAACCACGACCTACACTCGTAGGATTTCAACTTCACTACTGAGCAAACTTCAGATTACAAACTCTTGTAACCTAAGAATTAAACTCTAAATACCTCACTTACTTGTAATAACTCTATTACAAGCCCCTTTGTAATAACTCTATTACAAATCATACAACTCGACTAACTCTATCCAAGACACAAACACAAGGTTTATGGTTTTACAAAAGGTTTCCTACACAATGCTTCTAGCTAAGCTAAGTAGAAATTATAAGTAAATCACTTTAACAAAGGTGCAACACAACTAAGGACATATAATGACTCAATGCAGGAAACGTGTCCTTAGTTATGTTGTTCTTTGTTCTTGAAGCCTTGAAGGTCACTTGTAAGATTGCCACGCACTTTAAATAAAGCTTGATGAATTCTGGAATGTGCAAGTGACTTGTTTTTCCGTTGCTTCATGTTAATGTTACCCAAGTGATGTCACTTAGATGATGCAAGCATATTTGGTACAAGGGCATTCCCCATAAAGTGACTGTTGCACTGTTTGCCTTGTTGCGTGTGTTCAGAGGAACAGTTGCAACAACTTTACAGCTATGGGGAGTTGACTGGTACAGTCAGCGAGGGAACTGAAGTCCATCTGTTTCCTCTGTCATTTCTTTGACTCTGAATTGTTTAAACATGTTCCTGACTTGATACTTGTTATTCTTGAGCACTTTGAGGATGTGAAATAGGTTCCCCATCTGGTTCTTATCACTAAGTTTGTTAGATCATCAAAACATAACATGACACATAACCTATCAATTTCCCCCATTTTGATGATGACAAACTTATAATTGAAGTTCCCCCTGAGAACGAGAGTATCATACATATTTCCTGTATTCCCCCTCAACTTGTTCCCCCTCAATTAATTTCCCCCCTTTTGGCATCATAAAAAGATTAGTCACAAGTAATAAGCAAAAAGAAGTCTAGCATGGTTAACTCATGCCACATGTGTGCACACAAACATGACTAAAAGCAGAGCATAAGAGCAAAAGCATGCATAATAAAAAGACGGGACATTCATTAATTTGGACATAAAGAGGGAGAAGAATTAGCAGTACCATTTTTTACATAACGCTCCACAAAATAAAACAACAGAAAAAGTACCATCCGCTAAACACATCAACATAAAGGGACCAATATAGAGGACATACAACTTGAACTGGACACTAGGAAGGAAAACATTTTTTAAGGAGCGCTGGATAGGGGAGGCAGAGATGAAGAGGCAAGGGTTCTAAGGACGATGTCCATTCGAGCATTTGCTGACCCTTTCTCGTTGAGCAGCCTCACCTTCAGGTCCTCAACCTGTTTCCTGAGATCAACATTTTCCTTGGTGAGACGAGCAACCTCTGTGCTTTGTGTACTGCATGAACCTGGTGCCTACTGGGCCTGACTAAGCTGTCCCTCAAGGATTACATTCCATGCCTTCAACCTTATTATCTCTTCGATGGCAACATTCTGAGGCCCCAATCAGTTGGGAGATAGTGGAATTGTTACCAACCCCTCCTTTCTTATCAATGCACTCACATTCTTCTAAGGTGGTCTTGGAGAAAGTTTGCTTGTGAGTACCCACTTTAGCCTTTCCCAAAGGGACTTTGAAGAAGTTAAATACTTTAGTGAGTAGGAACCCGTAAGGCAACCCATGATTACCATCCTTAAAATCTTCCACTTTCTTCATATGTTCTATCGTGAGACCAGACAGGTTTATAGTGGTGAATGCATCAAGTGCTTCCATTAGGAACAAGTCTGCTTTTGATGTAATGGAACGCCTTTCTGCTCGTGGAAGAAAAACTTTGTTCACCATTTTGAGAAACAATTGATACACTTGAAATAGGGCCTTCTTGTGTACCCGTTCCCCGTGCTGTACTGCATCTTCCTTCAGAATAGAACTTCTGAAATTTGGAGAACAGGTCCCCTCAATGGATGATATTCCCTTCGTAGGCACTCCCAAGATAGTTCCCGACACGGCCTCGTCCATCACAAAGCCAACACCATTCACCTTTAAATAGATGTTATTTCCTTCCACTGTGAACATGTCTGTGTAGAAAGTACGCACTTCTTCCTCGTGCACCTTAGGACTCTCATTTGTGAAAAAGTGTTCCACTACTGCTTAGTTGGCGCATCCCAGTCATGTTTAGAATATCAGGGGCAAATGTGTTGCCCCACAGCACCTTTTGTTTTCTCAAGTTTTCTCTTCCTTCATCCTTGGCCACACCCAACCTTGCCTTCTTGGAGGAACCGGGTTCCTCATTGACACCAGCTTTGTTTTTCTAGGTCATTCTTAACTCTGCCTAGATCTTCCTGAAGTTGTCTGTTTCTCTCAAGTTCATCACAAAAAACTAGATTTCACTGATTTTAGCTCATTTTCAAGCCTAAGGTGTGCCTCACTAGCAACTTCCTTGGCCACACCTAGCATTGCCTTCTTGGAGGAACCATGTTCCTCATTGACACCAGATTTTCTTTTCACATACTTTCTTACACTTTTTCCTTTCTCTGCAGATTTCTCAGATACCTTATCACCGGACTTCTCAAACACTTTCTCACTAGACTCTTCCCTAGGTCTTACAACTGCAGGTTTTTTTAGAGGACTTGCGAATTAAGGAACCAGGTTCCTCATCAACCTCTGCATCAACATCAACAACAAGTGCAGGAGGCACTTCCTATTCATTCACCAGCTTATCATCCTTTACTAACTTCCTCTTCTTCTTCTTTTCTTTGTTTTTCTTCAGAACTGATTCAAGGGCCTCCTTTTTTTGTAGCCTAGTAGTAGGCCCTTTAGGAGTGGGCTCTTTGGGAGTTACCCATCTACTCCTAGCATCAATGAAACTAGCAAAAAATATATTGTCATAATATTCCTCATTTTCCTTATTCTCTTCATCAGAAAGAGATCCCATCTCAGGAACAACGATGGTCAAAGGCGCAGGATCAAAATAAGGGGAGGGAGCGGGATCAGTACTGACCTGGGTTCTTTTGAAGAACAAGGGGTTTCATCTCAAGTAGGAGCAGAGGGCTCCTCTTGGGCTAAGGGATCATATCCCTCACATGGTTCCCCCGTAGTACTTTCAGGTGCCAGATTTTCAAGAGGCATTAATTCCCTACCCTCTACTTGTAGACTATCACCTTCCCCTTGGTAGCCAATGGTTTCAGTAGCACATTCATAACCACCAACTAAACTTTCCTTAGCAGCTATTAGCAACATATTCTCTATGGCCTCTTGTTCATTTAACCCCAAAGTATATTCAGAAGACACAGGAGGAATATTACCTATAGGGTCGACAACATTCAAATCAAGGCTATGGGTAATCGGTGCTGATTCTTCACCACTATGTACCACACTCTGTTGTGCCTTAGATCTCTCTTCAACTTGCAGATTGGAGACTTCCTGGTTTTCTTCTTCCTCTATTGTTTCTCCCTCGGCCATGTTTTCCGGTGAGGAAGAAGGAGAGGTCGCAGCCACAAACCTTGTTAGGTTCGGAGTTTTGTGACTCCGATGAGAACCTGAACTTAAATGGGTTGGAGAAGAAGTAGTGGGTGGTTGGTAATCTTGTGTAGGGTTTGGACGAGGTGGTATAGGGGATGTAGACTCTATCGCATGTGCTTCTTGAGATGAAGACACGGTGGGAACCACTAGTGACGTCCAAATCCACTACTAAAAACTAAATGGACACGGTCGCATATAATATAATTTACCCAACTATGAGTCGGGGTCGAATCCCACAGAGAATAATATATAGGCGATTAGGAATATAAGAGAATTATCACTTATTATGCAATGCCAAACACTTAGAATGGTTGTTGAGAAAATATTATAGCTAAATGCGAAAATGTAAACTAATCTAGAAAGCAAGTAAAATGATCAAATGACTATAAGAATAGATATATTGGGAATTACACTCAAGTAACGATCCAATGTATTTTACGATTTTACAAATATGAGCGAGGTTATGTCAATTAGCCTTGGGTAATAATTCTAGATTAGCTTCTTCCGAAGACTAAAAAGACTTCCTAATTGAATTATCCCTAAAACAATTAAGAGATTAAGCACACCCGAATATGGCTACAAGTAGTTCAATCCTATCCCTAGGTAGAATATATAAAGTGAGGGTTAAAGCCTCAAGTTCTTGTTAATTAATCTTTTCCAACTTTAATTATCTTTCCTAAAATTAATTTGAAGTTAATGGGCGAGTCCTAGGGTTAGCTAATCCCTTTGGCAACATTAAAGAACAAGAATAATTAAAGAAATAATAACTCACTTTAATATAACTAAAAATCGTTCAATACATAAGCACAATAAGATATTTAATCCACACTTTAAACATGAATATTTCCATAAACAAACTTCAAGTGTTGGAAAAAATATTACACACTTAAATATTCAATACAAAGCAAGGAAATGAAAAAATGAGCATAAATGAGTAAGAAATTCTCAACCAAAAGCTTCAAAATCTTCAAGCCCCAAGTGTGTGTGCAAGAACCTTAGCTCCAAAACATGTCTTCTCTAGTCTAAGAGACTGAAAAATAAGCCAAAGATCCCTTACAAATGAGATAGGTCGTGTATTAAATGGTTTGGGGTCAAAATCGTGAAATTTCAGAACTGCCTAGATTTCTGCCCAGATTTGTGAATCGCGATTGCGAAAAGAGGCTTGCGATCACAAAGAGTAATGCTGTAAAGCATTGCGATCGCAAAGAGTAATGCTGTAAAACATTGCGATCGCAGACTACATCACGCGTTTGCGTAGATCATTTCAGAGCAGTTAACCAGCTTCTTCATCGCGTTCGCAGAACTAGCCATGCGTTCGCGGTGTATTGTTTCCTGGCCTTCTGCGATCGCGTGTCACTGTTTGTGATCGCGATGAGCATTATCTGGTAGCAGTCATTTTTCCTTAATTTTGCACATTTTGACTTGGTTTCTTCCTTATCTTATCTAAATCACTTGATACCTGAAATATGCCAATAAACCTCAATAAATGCTTTAGTTTCTCAACAAAATCATACAAAAGCCTAAGTATCAAGAAGAGATAAGTGGGTAAAATACCAACTTATCAAACCCCCAAACTTAAACTATTGCTTGTCCTCAAGCAATTCAAAAACTAAGAACATCCTTCAATAAAATCATCATTTAAGCTCAATGGCACACCAAACATCATTTCAAGTCAAAAAAGTTCAAATTAAACACAATCTAGTGACTATGGTTGGTACTAATAATTAGGCTCAAGCATATGGATCTTAACCAAATAACTCCCTCATTTAGAAGCAACTTCAAGAAATGCAAAGGAATTTCAAACTGATCAAGTGACAACAAAAAGCCTCAAGAAGTGACTCAAAAGCACTAGTCTACTACATATGCTCAATTTACTCATTTCGGGATGCATCAATGTCACCAATCCATCCTAATTCATGTGCCCTCACAAGACAGAAAAGTCCTAAAATTACCATATTTACAATAACAACACAAGGGATAAATGTACAAAGACACTCACTCTCAACAAAGAATTTCAAGTGTTACAAAATATCATGCCATAAGCTTGCCCTTATTTTAATTCGCCGCCTATTCAAGAACATTTGGTTGGAGATCCCATAAGGACGTTTTAAGCTTGTAATGTAGGTTTAGAGAAGGATCGGATAAGCATTTGAGATACAAGTGACTACACCCTCCTTGAATACTACTCACATTTGTCTTTCGTTTTGCACTTTGCTTCTTTTTAAACCACATAGCCCTTATTGGCATCTAGTTACCAATATAGAACCACCTTACAGTATCTCTCTAATTTTTTCAAGACTCCATATTTATATATATACATATTTTATTTTATTTTTCTTTTGGAGCTTGAGTAACTTTATATGAACAACTTTGAGGTATATGTTTCTACCCTCAATGTACAACCTTACCAATTTCTAACTTGACACCAACACCCCCAACTTAGGATTTTAGCCTCATTCTCAATATTCAAGGAGGGACGGATTCACAAAAGGGTAAAGGTTTGTAATGAGGTGGCCAAAGAAAAGGTTAAAGGCTCAAATAGGGTAAACTAGTGATAATATTTATGCAATGGTAGGCTTGAAAGGCTAAAGAGGCTTTTTTTTAAAGATTACAAAGAATGCTTAAGGTCATCCCTTCAATCAAACATAATTAACATTAGCATTGAATGACCAACCGAGTAACTTCTAGATGATAGAAGTAAACACAAGAATTATTTATAACAAAAACTAACACACATGGCACATGAACTAATGAAGACAGATCCATTTCATTTCTTAACAAGAGCATTTAGAGCAATATCATGCCAACTAGTGGGCAAAGAGTCACCAAATGAGCCAAAACGTTATCACAAAAATTATTCTTCCCCATGCAACTTACTTTTTCAATTTAAAACCAAAAATCGGAGGTGTATTCTTAATTCACATTTCACATACAAGAGACTAATTTTATTAGTACCAAATAATCCAAAAGTCTCCAAAAAACTAAACAAGACTAATCTCTTAAGAAAGTTGTCACACCATCCATCATAGGAAAAAGTCACCCGGTTCAATACAAATTAATTCCTTGGAAAAGAACCGTGGTATAAAGAAAAACCAAAGAGTTTCATTAATACTACTATGAACAATAAAAACAAACAAGAAAATGCTAATGCTAACATGCTAGAATTAAACTACAAAATATTACTAATAAACTACAAATGTCAACCAATCTACACGAGTTCACAAAACTGATCATGCTCCACATACATCCATCATATATGAGCCACCTCCAACATAAAGTGTTGCATTGTCCCTAATACAACTAAACAAAACAAGCTAAAATGAAAGAGGTGCTCCCTAAATGGTATCACTCCAAGCTGGAGGTACTGGGAACTGAGAGCTCCAAGTCATCCTCGTCGCCGTCCTCTGATCCATAAAACCTCCTCAAGGTGTTCATCATCTTTGTCAAAAACTTGCTTTTCTTCTTTTCATGTTTTTTTTGCTTTCGCTACCTCCGCTCAATCTTACCCAATTTGGCTTTAATGGCTTGTTGCTCCTTAGCAAGATCTGACAAAGTTTGACCCTTTCCTTGGACAGCTGGACCTGCAGATGTGCTATCTCTAGACGGTCCAGAAGGGAGACCAGCTATAAGCTGGCATACCCGCGTCTCCATGCCATAGACCTGGTGAGAGATACACCTAAGTGTGGGAGGTCCCTGATCACGTGGTATAATAGCAGTACAAGGCTCTGTGGCATCTGTGGCAGAATCGGGTATCTCAGTGATGGTGTCAGGATACTGGCCAAATGAGGGAGATGTTACATCAATCTTTCTTTTCTTCTGTGCATTCCCTGCTCCCTTTCTCAGCAATGGATGAATGAGCTTCTCTGGGTTCTTTTCCTTCTCTATAGGCCTCTTCTCCACCCCGGCCTCATAGCATAAATGAGTGATCAGGGATGGAAGAATAAACTCTTAGTCCTCTCTGCAATAACCTCTGCTATCTCATATATAATAAGTTGTCCCACATTCACTATTGTGCCCTCTGTGATTGCGCAAATCACCCTTGCCTTCTCAAGTCTCACATCGGTCTCATTACGTGAAGGCATGACTCGAGCACAGATAATAGAGATCCAAGTTTTGGCCTCGGCGGTGAATTAAGAAGACTCAATCCTTGAGTGATTTCTTATCCAGTTCGGCATCTTTCCACCGTGCAAATGGTCTATAAACCGTTGTGTTCCCATGTCTTTAGCTCTATCCCTGTGTACCTGGTTGTCAGCATTGGGAAGATTGTAATGTGCATTTATCAGCTCTGGATCAAAGCAGACTTGTTTTCCCCTGACAGTAACAACCAAATCATTCTTGAAGTCGGTCTCTACAACATTTGCATAAAATTCTCTTATCACTTCATGATTGGATGTTCTTGGATCTTCCGCAAAGCAAATCCATCCACTCGATATTAATCTTTCATGGAAATCAGGCCATCGACCCTCAAGGTCGGTCAAGAGAATTCCTCTTTCTATAATCATACTTATACACAGTTGTTTGTCGTAGCGGTGGGAATATCTTAATGATGAGAATATGTCCCGATCAAAGTACTCCTCTTCGGCAACTTGTTCGACATATTATTGAACATTTTCATTTGGTGTCGAATCCATTTTAGAGCTCAAAGTACCTACAAAAGGAGTAAACATATTAAATACATGTATGGATACTTAAAGCATTGTATTAGGATGTATTTAGGCCAAAGAAAGATATCAAAAGGCCTTAGGATCAAAAATGGCGAAGCTACTATTTTGCTACCTTGGCTTCAATGAATCGCGATCGCGGAACTAGGCACGCGATCGCGAAGAACAATTATGTTTCCAACTATAATAAAGCTACGCGATCGTAGAAGGATATACGCGATCACGATGTGCAACTTTGGTTCTCAGCAGAATTAGACCTACGCGATCGTGGAATGGGCATCGCGATCACGAGGGTCTTCTTCCTCGCCCAGTAAAAGTTTGTTTGGGCATCCCATCAAACAGGTTGTGTTCACCAATTTTGTGTTCATTTTTTCAGTCAGTTGAGCACACATTTCACCCAAAAATCTTTCACAATAAAACCCGCACACTAAACCAACCTCACCCAGCAAGCAAGAACACGTACAACACACAAGATTTCTATTTTAAAATTTTAACTCAAGCCCTAAAATCTCAAGAGTTTCTGCCATTTATCATCTCACACTAAGTAGAGGAGCATAAGAAACAAAAAGAAATCCAAGAGATAGGAGAGAAATGCACATACCTTGAGAGTGATGGGTGAACATTTTGCAATGGAATTGAAGCAAGAGGAGGATTGGAGATGGTTTCCAGGGGTTAGGGGAGTATGAGAAAGTCGTTTCTTTGTTTTGAGGCAAAGTGGGCGTTCCTTGTTATTTCCAGTGCTTTAAGGTTTTGAACTTACCTATTAAACGCGATCGCGTGGATAAACCTGCGTTCGTGTAGAACTAATTTTCCAAAAAGATGCGATCGCGTTTCTCTTTCTACGATCACATAAGGATAGAAAAATTTTGCTTTTCGCGCATGCAGAGAATTTTATGCGATCGCAGAGTGCAACAGTTTTCTGCAGTTTTCATCAGCTACTGCTTTTGGCTGCCCTGTCACCCCGACCTACTCATATCAACTCCAAAAAATGTAAAACTTGGCATATTAGTCAAAAATAATATACTAAGCCATTCTAAAATAGAAAATTTCAAAAATGACCAACAAATTTGAAAACAATAGGTTGCCTCCCACCAAGCGCCACAATTAACGTCGTGGAACGACGAGTCAACTTTACCACTTTTCTCGCCACTTGGACAATATGAACTGGGCACCTAACTTGGAATAAAGCTTGTGACCACGAGCAACGGGGGTGGTAAGTAAATGATCAAGCCAAACTTTAATTTCTTCATTTTGCGTTTCTTGGCTTTCATGTGAGAAATGTCATTCTGCCTTTTTGAATATGCAAATTGCAAAATGTATGGCTCTTGATTTTCTTCTTTTCACTTCCATATGGATTCTCACGGCTCAATTCTCATATCACCATGCAATTCCAAGTTTGAAAAATTCTTGGAATGCAACCTCAAGCCTTCCAATTGCAAATCTTCCCGAATTTTGACATTCTCTTTTTCCCCCGAACTAGAGTCAATCTCAACCATATTTGTATTTGGACCGGTTGACTCTAATTCCATATTTTTCGTGGCATCACTAATACTCATGGAGTCGGTTGGCGGATGTTCAATACTTGATTCCTCAAAAATGGCCTCCAACATGAGCATCATCCTCTCATTTTGAGCATTTGAGAGTTCTTCTTGGTTTTGATTAAGTACCAAGGAAGGATTTTCGGCTTCCACATCTAAGGAAGGTTCTTGGCTATCATTCACCTCCGAGTCTTTTTGGACCTCTAAAGCTTCAAGCATTTCTACCATTTTTAAGTTCAACCTTTCAAGCACCAAATCATTTTGGAGACTATTTTCCAAAAGCTCCTCCAAGGTATTTTGCTCTTTGTTTCCTCTTTCAAGTAGGCATTCTAACATGAACTTAAACTCTCCATTTTGACCATGCTCAATTTCTTCCACTTCCATATCCCTATAATTTTTATCACAAAAAGTAGAATCATCATAGCTGGGGCTTGGGGAAGGGAAGGACAAATAAGCACAATTATTCCAATGACCGTTTTGATGACCACACTTATAACACATACTCCACTCATGGGTTTGCGATTGTTCGCACAATCTGCCCCCGGGAGAATTTAAACATTTTTGCCACGAGTGTGGTCCTCCACAATAAGGACAAGGGTCATCAAAGTATGAACAAATACCATCCGACCAATTTTCATTATGTGATGCCATTTTTGAAAATAAACAAGAAAATAAATAAGAAAAATAAATAAAGATAAGAAAATAATTACACAAATATTCACAAGTTTGGACCAAAGCACTTACGCTTACTTCTCAAACAACCTAAATACGCCAAATTATTCCCCGGCAACGACGCCAAATTTGATGACGTCCAAATCCACTACTAAAAAGTAAATGGACACGGTGGCATACAATATAATTTACCCAACTATGAGTCGGGGTCGAATCCCACAGAGAAAAATATATAGGCGATTAGGAATGTAAGAGAATTATTACTTATTATGCAATGCCAAACACTTAGAATGGTTGTTGAGAAAATATTATAGCTAAATGCGAAAATGTAAACTAACCTAGAAAGCAAGTAAAATGATCAATGACTAAAAGAATATATACATTGGTAATTACACTTAAGTAAAGATCCAATGTATTTCACGATTTTACAAATATGAGCGAGTTTATGTTAATTAGCCTTGGGTAATAATTCTAGATTAGCCTCTTCCGAAGACTAAAAAGACTTCCTAATTGAATTATCCCTAAAACAATTAAGAGATTAAGCACACCCGAATATGGCTACAAGTAGTTCAATCCTATCCCTAGGTAGAATCTATAAAGTGAGGGTTAAAGCCTCAAGTTCTTGTTAATTAATCTTTTCCAACTTTAATTATCTTTCCTAAAATTAATTTGAAGTTAATGGGCGAGTCCTAGGGTTAGCTAATCCCTTTGGCAACATTAAAGAACAAGAATAATTAAAGAAATAATAACTCACTTTAATATAACTAAAAATCGTTCAATACATAAGCACAATAAGATATTTAATCCACACTTTAAACATGAATATTTCCATAAACAAAATTCAAGTGTTGGAAAAAATACTACACACTTTGATATACAATACAATGCAAGAAAATGAAGAAATGAGCATAAATGAGTAAGAAATTCTCAATCAAAAGCTTCAAATCTTCAAGCCCCAAGTGTGTGTGCAAGAGCCCTAGCTCCAAAACTTGTCTTCTCTAGTCTAAGAGACTGAAAAATAAGCCAAAATTCCCTTACAAATGAGCTAGGTCGTGTATTAAATGGTTTGGGGTCAAAATTGTGAAATTCCAGAACTGTCTAGATTTGTGAATCGTGATCGCGAAAAGAGGCTTGCGATCGCGAAGAGTAATGTTGTAAAGTATTGCGATCGCAGACTACATCACGCATTCGCGTAGAGCATTTCAGAGAAGTTAACCAGCTTCTTCATCGCATTCACAGAACTAGCCATGCGTTCGCGGTGTATTGTTTCCTGGCCTTCTGCGATCGCGTGTCACTGTTTGCGATCGCGAAGAGCACTATCTGGCAGCAGTCATTTTTCCTTAATTTTGCACATTTTGACTTGGTTTCTTCCGTATCTTATCTAAATCACTTGATACCTGAAATATGCCAATAAACCTCAATAAATGCCGTAGCTTCTCAACAAAATTATACAAAAGCCTAAGTATCAATAAGTGATAAGTGGATAAAATACCAACTTATCAACCACACTGGGAACAGTTGAGGCTTCTAGATTCTCAGACATGGTGGATATTTGCTGTGAGAATTAAAGAAAAAAAAGGGTATTTGGTTTTTGAGAGAAAAAGGGAATTTTTGGAGCGTTTGGGTTTATTTAAGGAGGGTGAGGGACCGGTTAGGAATGGGTATTGATTTTCTAGGTAGACGGGTCATTTAATAATAGGTAAGACATTTGGGTTCTAAAGAGGGGAGAAACAGAAACTTACATTTTAATGACATGGCACTTTCTCAACCGTTAAGAAGTTGTGCATGAGAGTACAAAGGAATTACTAACCTGTGTCAAGGGAACCAGGTTCCCTGACAGATTTTGTAAATGTGAGCCACATCCTTTTACTAAAAAGCAATACCATTAGCTTCTCTTTTGCTCTGCAATTGCCATGCGTACCTATAACGGTATAGAAATGAGCTAGACCTTGTGAGAAAACACTTTTAACTGTTTTACCTGTTCATGTCTTTCATAGCCAATCCTTGAGGGACCAGGTGCTCAGCTTGATTTCATCAACCCTAGTGCCAATCAACTCTTTTCAAAGTTCTCTCTGCTTAGTGCTTTGGTGAATATATCTGCAATTTGATCTTCCGTGCTGCAAAACTTCATACAGATAAGTCCTTTTTCAACATTGTCTTTGAGAAAATGATGTCTCACATCAATGTGCTTAGTTCTCTTATGCTGAACAGGGTTCTTTTCCATGTTGAGAGCACTGGTGTTATCACACAGTAATGGCACACAATCAGAGAATACACCAAATTCCTCCAACTTCTTCTTGATCCATAGCAATTGAGCACGGCAAGAGGCAGCTGCCACATACTCAGCTTCTGCAGTTGAAAGAGACACGGAGTTTTGCTTCCTTGTAACCCATGAAATCAGACACAATCCCAAAAAATGTGCCACGCCAGAAGTTCTTTTTCTATCCACCAAATAACCAACATAATCATCGTCAGCATACCCGATCAAGTCGAAATTGTATCCTGAGAGATAGTAGAGAACCAGGTCCTGCATTCCTTTGAGATACCTTACTCTTGGTAGCCTTCAAATGAGATTCCTTTAGATTATATTGAAACCTAGCACATAATCCCTCACTGAATACGATGTCTGGTCTGCTTGCTATGAGATACAAGAGTGAACCAATGATACCTCTGTACATGGTTTCGTTCACAGGAGAACCAGGTTCATCCATGTCCAGACGAGTGGTAGTGGCAATAGGAGTATCAATGATCTTTGAACTTTCCATATCAAATCTCTTCAGAAGCTCTTTAATGTACTTCTGCTGACTTATCATTGTGCCCTTTGAAGTTTTCTTAACTTGCAGACCTAAGAACAAATTCAATTCCCACATCATGCTCATCTCGAACGCACTTAACATGAGCTTTTCAAACTCTTCACACAAAGAATCATTTGTTGCACCAAAGATGATGTCGTCAACATAGACTTGTACAATGAGCAGGCTCCTCCCCCGTTTCTTCATAAATAAGGTGTTGTCGATTCTTTCTCTTGTAAAGCGATTTTCAAGAAGAAATTTGTACAACCTTTCATACCATGAACGAGGAGCCTGCTTCAGCCCATATAAAGCCTTGTCAAGTTTGAATACATGCTCAGGATGCTCATGATATTCAAAACCAGGTGGTTGTTTGACAAAGACTTCTTCTTTTAGATATCCATTCAGAAATGCACTTTTGACATCCATTTGGAACAACTTGAATTCCATATGAGATGCAAAGGCAAAGAGGATTCTGATGGCTTCCATTAGAGCAACTGGAGCAAAAGTTTCATCATAGTCGATCTTTTCTTCTTGATTGTAGCCTTGAACTACTAACCTTGTCTTGTTCCTTGTTGTGTTACCAAACTCATCAAGTTTATTTTGAACACCCACCTAGTTCCTATAATAGTTTTGTCAAAGGGTCGAAGAACCAGGTGTCATACGCTATTCCTCTCAAATTGATGGAGTTCATCTTGCATAGCAGTGATCCAGTCAGCATCTTTCAATGCTTCCTTGATATTTTTGGGCTAAATTTGAGACAGAAAGGCTGAGAAAGCAAGTGAGTTTCTTGATTTTGATCTAGTTTAAATCCATGAGTGAGGAGGAGTGATCACGTTTTGAAGAAGGTGTGAACTTTTGTGCTTCCAGTTAGACACCTGAATCTCATTGTAAGAGGATCAAAGTTCTTCTGATCGTGATCCATTGTTAACATGAGTCCCGCTTCTCAGCTCAGCATTTGGGGTTCCTTGCATAGCATCAACAACTCTGTTCTCTGCTTCAGTTATTGTGATTGAGGGACCAGGTTCTCTACATCAGCTGGAGATTCAGCTGCACCATTTTCATTTGATTCCTTGACCTGACTCATTATGTCAACCTTTCCATTTTCCATATAACATTTGATAGCTCTCCATCTTGATCAACCTTATCGTGTGAATCTTTTTCAATTAGGTGGTGTGATTCGTCAAAGATCACGTGTATGCTTTCCTCAACACATTGAGTTCTTTTGTTGTACACCTTGTAAGCTTTTCTTTGTGACGAATAGCCAAGAAAGATTGCTTCATCACTTCTGGCATCAAATTTTTCCAGTGCTACCTTACCATTGTTGAGGACAAAACAATTGCATCCAAATATCCTTAAATGTGTTAGCTTGGGTTTTCTCCCGTTCAACAATTCATACGGGGTTTTGTTCAGGAGGGACTTGATCATGCACTTGTTCACCAAGTAGCATGCAGTCTTAACTGCCTCTGCCCAGAAACCTTTTGCAACACCACTGTCAATTAGCCTTGTCCTAGCCATGTCTTCAAGAGTCTTATTTTTCCTCTCCACAACCCCATTTTGTTGGGGTGTTCTTGGAGCTGAAAAATTATGACTTATACCATTTTCAGCATAGAATTCATCGAATTTTGCATTGTCGAACTCTGTGCCATGATCAGATCTTATACTCACATCATTATGGCTCATATTTACTTTAATCTTCTTCATAAAAGCAGCAAACACTGGAAAAGTATCGTCCTCGATTCTAAGGAACAAGGTCCAGGTAAATCTGGAGTAGTCATCCATTATGACGAAAATGTACTTCTTTCCTCCTCTACTTGGCACTCTCATAGGTCCACATAGATCTATATGGAGGAGAACAAGTGGCCTTGAGGTGATTACTTTCTTTTTGGGTTTGAAAGAGGACCTGATTTGCTTTCCTGTTACACATGCATCACACACCTTGTGATCTTTAAAGCTTGACTTAGGCAGCTTACGAACCAGGTCCTTCTTGACCAATTTTTTCAGAAATGTAAAACTTGCATGTCCCAATCTTCTGTACAATAATTCAACATCATCATCCACAACACTCAAACGTGTAAGATCCCCATTGTGCAAAGACTCAAAATCAACAACATAAATGTTCTTGTATCGTTTTGCTATCAGGACCACTTCACCAGTCACGAGGTTTGTGACTGTGCAGATTTTTGACACAAATTCCACCTTGTTTTCCTTTGTCGTAGATTTGAGAAACACTCAGTAGGCTGTACTTCAAGCTGTTCACATAATACACATTTTCGACTGAGTGAGTGAGAGACTTCCCAATTCTTCCTACTCCCAGAATGTATCCCTTTTTGCCATTGACAAAGGACACACTCCCTCCTTGCAAGGCTTTGAGTGAAAGAAAATCATTACTGTTTCCAGTCATATGCTTAGAACAGCCACTATCTATATACCATCTTTGGCTGCTTCATTTCACTGCTCCCTACACAAGGAAATCAAGGATTAGACTTAGGAACCCAAACAAGTTTGGGTCCCTTGTAGTGAGTAAAAAGGTGAATCAAGGTTCTTTTTTTCCAAGCAGGCATCACACATTTTTTATATAAGGGACCAGGTTCTTTATTAGTAATTACTTTTTCAGCAAAAACTTTGTTTTCCTATTGGGACTGAAATCTAGATTTACAAGTTTCTTTAAAATGACAGTGTTATCACAGTGAGTGCAAAGCAAGTTATCAGGGATAGTAACGTACTTGCTATGAGGGTTATAATGAGTCTTTGCCCTTTGGAACCCGATTCCCTGCCTGTTTCCCCCATTGTTCTTATACATAGCAGTGATTGCATTAGAGGACCGGGTCCACTTAAAAGAATTTTCTAGGTCGTTCTTAACTCGGCCTAGATCTTCCTGAAGTTGTCTGTTTCTCTCAAGTTCAGCGCACATACTACATTTCACTTATTTTAGCTCATTTTCAAGCCTAAGGTATGCCTCACTTGCAATTTTCTTTCCCTTTTGAGTAATCTCATGCCTACCTTTCCTTTTTAGTTCCTCAATTGTTTCCTTTAGGTCCACAACTATTACTAATAAGTCATATCTCTCATGCTCTATGTTTGCAATCTTTTCAGTTAAAGAATCTTTTCCCTTTTTAGGCCCTCAATGGCTCTTTTAGATCGACCGCAACAACCATTAGATCATCTCTCTTATGTTATACTTCTCTTAGTTTCACAGTTAGCATATTCTTATCATTAATGAGATTGTGATATGTATCAATTAGAACATTAGCCAATGATATAAGCTTCGTTTGAGAATATGACTTCAAATTTCTTTGAACGTCCAGAAAGTTTACCTCATCGTCATCATCATCTTCCTCATCAGATTTTGCCATCATGACAAAAATAGATTTATACTCAGTTGCTTCACTTTCGACGGCCATCATTGAAGTATCACCTTGTTCATCATCTCCTTCAGATTCACTAGATGAATCTCCCAATGCAGCAAAAGCTTATTTCACAACATTATCAGCTCCTTATTTTCTTTGGAATCTTCTATCAGGAACCGGGTTCCTCTTTGATGCCTTATCAATGTTGTGCACGTACTGATCTTGCTTGTACAGGGGACAATCTGTGATGAAGTGTCCTGGATTTCCACGTTTATGATACAAGTCATAGCCTTTTTGTCTGCTAGAGTTACCTCTTTTTGGAATGCCTCCATTTCTGGGCAGCATCTTCTGGAATCTTTTTGTTAGATAGGCCATGTCAGCATCTTTGCCATTTGAGTCATTGTTGTCGGCCTTGAGGACCAGGTTCTTCTCCTTCTTGGGTTATCTTCTTTCATGGTCCTTTTTCTTCAGTTCATATATCTTCAAATTTCCAATGAGTTCATAAATGGTCAACTTTTGTAAATCCTTTGCCTCTGTGATAGCATTGACCTTTCTTTCCCAGGAACCAGGTAGTACACTAAGTATTTTCCTGACAAGTTTGTTCCTTGGAATGATTTATCTCAGAGAGAGAAGCTCATTGATGATGGAGGTGAATCGAGTGTGCATGTTCTGAATGGACTCATCATCCTTCATCCTGAAGAGTTCGTACTCAGTGGTGAGCATGTCGATTTTCGACTGCTTGACTTGAGTTATTCTTTGTGTGCCATTTGCAGAGCTTCCTAGATCTCCTTGGCATATTGACAGGCAGAGATCCTATTGTATTCATCTGGTCCAATACAACAGACGAGGATCTTTTTTGCTCGAAAGATTTTCTCTATAGCTTTGCGTTCAACATCGTTGTAATCCTTCCTTGTCTTGGTAACTGTCACTGCTGGTTTGCCAATGGTCTTCATAGGAACAAAGGTTCCATCGCAGATAACATCCAAGAGCTCAGAATCTTCAGCCATGATAAAATCATGCATCCTTGTCTTACACCATCCGTAGTATTGTCCATTGAACCTCGGTGGTCTGTATGTATATTGACCTTCTTCAAAGTTTGGTAGAGCAGCCATGAGGATCATTTCTAGGTGCTAGCCTGATAGAAAGAACCTGTTCTGATACCAATTGATAGAAACTAAAGGTCCACCAAACTATATAGAGAACATGGTTCTCTATTAGTTCCCACAAAATACATACACACACACGCAGCAGTAAGTAAATAGCACAATGGAGTTTTACGTGGAAAACTCTCAGCTCACGGGATTAAAAACCAGGACCTTCACTCGTAGGATTTCAACTTCACTACTGAGCAAACTTTAAATTACAAACTCTTGTAACCTAAGAATTAAACTCTTAATCCCTCACTCACTTGTAATAACTTTATTACAAACTCATTTGTAATAACTCTATTACAAAGCTTACAACTCGACTAACTCTAGCCAAGATACAAACACAAGGTTTATGGTTTTACAAAAGATTTCATATACAATGCTTCTAACTAAGCTAAGTAGGAATTATAAGTAAATCAGTTTAATAAAGGTGCAACACAACTACGGATATATAATGACTTAATGCAGGAAACTGGTCCTTCGTTATATTGTTCTCTGTTCTTGAATCCTTGAAGGTCACTTGCAAGATTGCCACACACTCGAGAGAAAGCTTGATGAATTCTGGAATGTGCAAGTGACTTGTTTTTCCTTTGCTTCATGTTAATGTTACCCAAGTAATGTCACTTGGATGGTGCAAGCATATTTGGTACAAGGGCATTCCCTATAAAGTGAATGTTGCATTGTTGTCATACCTCCTTTTTACCGAAGGATAGGGAGTCTTTCTAATTAAAGTGACATTGTTCGAAATGGGATTACTTATTTAATTCTGAGCCGCCACTTGGAATATTTATGGTGTCCCAAGTCACCGATTTATTTTAAAATCCCAAATCGAGGAAAATGACTCTTATTTGTGGTCTGCGAATACAGAAGACCGGATAAGGAATTCTGTTAATTCGGGAGAAGGTGTGAGCACTCCCGAGTTCCGTGGTTTTAGCACGGTCGCTCGGCTATTAATAATTCGCTTAATTATCTGTTTTATTACGTGTTTAAAACCTATTGTGCATTTTTAACTTTCTAATCGCTTTTAATAGAATTTTAATTGCTTTTAGGATTTATGGAATTATTTTTTTGAACAAGTTACGATGTCGTACACTTGTCCTTTTGGTACACATTGCAAACCGCACAACGTAAAATGTGCCCGCGATTTTCAACATGTTTATTATTATTATTATTATTTGAATTTATGGTCGAGTTACGTAAAATGCACACTCGAATTGGGGAATTATGTATCATGACTATGCCACGGGAACTGTACCCATAGTCACGATGATTTATTAATCGCGCCTAAAGCAAGCTACGAATATTTATAAGTCGATTTTGAGATTATTGCAAGGTCATAAGATATGGATGTGGAGTTATTGGAGGTAAAAACAATTTAGCTATTTGGAGTATTGGCAAGTTATCCACCTTTAGAAATATTTGCAACTATTCCATCTTTTGAGTTATTTTAATATCTACTAATTTGTGCCATATAGCCTAGCTTTATTAAATAAAAATTGGTCCAATGACCCAATAATTCGAAGGAGTAGAAATATGAAGGCTCATTTGTCTAAGTTCCAGATTTACGCATTGTCCATACTAATCGGTAAGTATAGAGTTTAACCATATAAAATCCTAATCAATTCAAAATTAAGCATGTAATCAATGATATCAAACAATACACAATTTATATGAAATTTTACCAATAAAACACCCATCATAGCACGATTAATACTTAGCTTAAAGGAATCAAAACAAAGACTCTATATTCTTATAGATCAAGGGAATCAAAACAGCAAACAAATTCAGAAGAATAGAAGCAATAAGATGACATTCAAAATTAATGAAGTAGCAATATGGGAAGATGGGACCTTCATTGCTTAAAATTTTCCAACGGGTACGGTGCAAAATAATCTCCAAAGGAAAAGCAATCCTCAAGCGAGCTATGGACCATGAACTCGAACCGGAATTGCAACCTCGAACACACCTCTGCTAAAGAAGTGATGGAGGGTTTCGATGTTTGAGGGCAGCGATAGAAATATTGGCTATGGGTGAAGCTTTACGACATGGTCGACGACAGATTCACGACTGGTAAGTGCCTTTTGCATGATTTGCACACTTCATAGTCATTGTTCAGTACTACATAGAATCCCTGATTTACCTTGAGGTTATCTTTACTTGCTTTAGCCAAGTAGGCTGACAAGAGTCTTTTGGTGGGGACCCTTTGCATGAATCCTCAAGGTATGTTGACTGTAACAACAGAGTGTACTGGCCAAACTTACTTTGTGCAACTGAAAAGCTGATAGCAGATTTTGAAATCTTTTCTTGCTTGTTTTGACAAGGACTAACTCAAAGTGAAGGACACAACGATGCAAAGAAACAATATTAACAAGAAATGACCCTGTCGGGCAGGACAAAAGAAAGAGTTTTTTTTTCTTTCAATAACTAGTCGTAATGATCATGACATGCATTTTGGACTCAAAAGCCTGATTTATCAAACTGATCTAATCTTTTCTTTTACCATTCCTATAACTTTTGAAGTCAGGCTTGTTTGTGCCAATTCTTTGCATCAGCTTCACGACTCACTTTCGACTAATGGTGCCCCGAGGGATTTTCACCAACAAGTCTCTCTCATTTCTTTATTTCTACTTACCATCGTCTTACAATGCCCGTGAGTGGTTTCACTAGTAAGACTGTCTCATTTTTGCTTCTTTATTTTTCTTTTTCTTTTGCTTTCTTGTGTGAGCAACTTGACAGTGTCTTATATCGCGTGACAACCATTGCTCATTGCATGCTTCTCTTGACATTCTTGAAGGCTTATCGGGAGGTCTTATTAGGAAGGTTTTTGGATAGGGTTGGAAAGAGAGGATGGCATGAAGGCTCCAAGCAGACTCAATATGATGGGTTGTACACTTACAACTCTTGGAATCGACTCTTTTAAAAAATAAAAAATAAAACAAACTCATGACCAAATTTTAGATACTAGGGATTTTTGGATTTTTTTTTCTTTTTCTACTGAATTCTTATTTGGTTGGACCAAACCGTGTAAGGCTGCCTACGTATCCTTTTTTAAAGGAATCAGGTCAAACTTAGTTCATACATCTGATCTAACTATTTTTTTTCTTTGTCTTTTTCTTTTTATCTTTTTATTTTTGACAAACTGTCCTAGCTTTTATTTTCTAGGGACATGGACCTTTAACAGTTTTTTTTTTACCTTGAACTTTCAATGAGTTGTCCCAGTTTGTACTCTGGGAGCATGTACTTTTATTTTTATTTTTTTCATCATTTTTTATTATTTTTTTACTTTTGAATCTAAACTTGATTCCAAATGAGAATGGTCAAAGAAAATAACACAGGTTCAAAATGTATAGAGTGTTTGGGTAGCAGAAAAAGGGCCTCCTAGTCTTGAGAATGCCAATCATGTTGGCCCTTCACAAACACAACATTGATGGACATGTTGTTTTCTGGGTCTTTTTCAGTGTAAAGCTGTGTGAGCAATACATTCCTCGCATTGAATGACCCTTGTCAATTTGGATGACATTTCTTGGATTTTATCTTGATGTAGAAGATGAATTTTTCCACTAAACTGAACCATTTCATGTTGTCTGGAATACACCTTCTTTTGAAAAACACTTTCTGTCTCTTAGTGCAAAACAGACTTCAACCCGTCTGATCATCCTTAAGCACGATCTTCTCAATGATTTAAAAGGTAGAGATCCCGAACTTCCATGTGCATGACTGCTTTGGTTCCATGCAAACTTAGCTCATTCTTATTTTACAAATATTTCATGTCTTTATTCATATTCAAAAGTGTCTCTTTCTCACTTATCCAATTCAAGACTAAATCAATTTTTTAAGATCTGATCAAAAATTCCGCATGCATGTCATGTCACTAGAACTAGCGTGAAAAGAACTATGAACAAAATGGATACAAAATGACTGGCTTTTTTTATTGAATAAAGGATAGCAGGGTCCGATAACACAAAAGGAAGAAGAAAAAAATGACAAAATAAGCTACCATGGCTAAAAGAGGAGTGACTTTCCAGTTACTAAGCGACATCTTAGCCACAAATTTGCATATCAGCACTACTGCGGCATTCAACCTTTTTATTCCTTCTAATTCAGCACTCAAATTTTGACTTTTTGATCAAAACATTCCCAATATTGGTTGCCGAATTTCAAGACTGACAACATGGAAAATTTCAAAGCAACTCGTTTACTAAAGGACTTGGAAGAATTCTCACGTCTTCCCATCATCAAATCATCTCGAGCAGGCCATGCCTTATTGTTCAAATCTGGTAAAGTCAACCCCACATTTGCCACCATTTTTGATTTTTCACCGCCAACTTGTCTACTTGCCTTTTCGTGACTTTGGATCAACAACAGTGGTGCTTGTTCCATCGGTTGAGAAGATGCTTTTATTTTCCGAGGGATCTTGGATTGTTTTTGTGGCTCGCCATTACAAACCAACAAACCGACCATCTTTAACTAGCTTTTAATTTCAAAACAACAAGCATGTTAGAATAAACACTCTTTCTTTTTTCCTTTTTCTCTTATTTTTTTTCTCTTTTTTTGTTGTTCTTTTTTTTAAAATCATTTGATCAAACCTGATGTGGGTTGCCTACGTATCATATGAGAACATGAATCAGATTTTGCATAGTTTGGGAAGATCAGAAATAAAGTAAATAAACTAGATCTTTTTAGATTTTGATTTTTTTTTAATTTCCGAAAGAAAGACTTATAAAGAAGAAAGAAAATATTTTTGGAATTTGATTTATTTATTTTTAAATTTTTTTTCGAAAGAAGGACTTCTACATAAGAAAGAAAAATATTTTTTGGCTTTTGATTTTGTTTTTTTTTTTTGGATTTTTGGAAGAAAGACTTCTATATATATAAAAAATATATATATATATATTTTTGAATTTTGGTTGGTTTTTTTTGAATGAAAGACTTCTATAAGGAAGGTTATTTTTTTTTTTTGTATTTGAAAATTTTCTAAGGAGAGACTTCTAAAAAAGGAATTAAAAGAAAATATTTTTGGATTTTTGAAAATTAGGGTCTAAAAGAAAGACTTTCTAAAGAATGAAGTAAAGGAAAATATTTTTGGATTTTTTGAAAATTGTGGGCCGGAACCGATGAGGTTGCCTACGTATATCACATCAAATGAGAATCAGACCCGCGTAGTTCTGTCAGAAGCGGGAAATATTTTAAAATCTCAGTTTATTTTTTAACACCTTTTGAGTGAAATCAGATATAGTTCGATTTTTTGAACACAAGGATTTTATGAGAACCAGGTGAATTTCACTCTCTTATTTCCCTTATCTTGGTTTTTTTTTGTTTTCTTTCCTTATTCTAAAAGCCGGTCAGCATGCAAGCCGAAATAAATAAATGTACAAGTAGCACGTAAAATGCATCAGGATGGTCTTTTAAATTGGGCACACCTGTCCTAGACATACCCAACCCCTGTGTTGAGTCCCCAAAGTCAAATGCACGTGATGCAAACAAACGTACCTACTAGGAATCCGACATGAGGTTGTTTTCGTCTAGGTTTGAATCGTGGGGTGTGTTGTTCTAGACCTGTCTTACTCGAGCAGACAACTCAAGCCGAAGGGGGGAGGGGGTAGCATACCAGGAATACAAAAGTTTCACCGGCTTTGCAACTTGTCTGGTCCTCATTCTAAAATTAGGGGTATGACTCTAACAGAAAAGAAGCCACACGAAGCGCACACTTCCCGGAAGATTTAGAAGACTCAGAGAGAAGAAGGGTGGCGTAACAGTTTTATATACAGTTCACGGCAATATCAAAGCAGTAAAGAGCGGCAATTAGCACATTAGGCCCCAACATGTAATATCAAACAATCACAAAAGCCAAGTATAACAGTTATTTTAAGCTCGAATTCTGAACCCTGAACTAGAGATTCTGGGTACTTGTCCCCAGTAGAGTCGCCAGAGCTGTCACACCTCTTTTTTCCCGAGGAATTGGGAGTCTTTCCAATTAAAGTGACATTGTTCGAAATTGGATTATTTATTTAATTCAGAGTCACCACTTGGAATATTTATGGTATCCCAAGTCACCGGTTTATTTTAAAATCTCAAATCGAGGAAAATGACTCTTATTTGTGGTCTGCGAACACAGAAGACCAGATAAGGAATTTTGTTAACTCGGGAGAAGGTGTGAGACACTCGCGAGCTCCGTGGTTTTATCACGGTCGCTCAACTATTACTAATTGGCTTAATTATCTGATTTATTACGTGTTTAAAATCTATTGTGCATCTTTAACTTTCTAACCATTTTTAATAGAATTTTAATTGCCTTTAGGATTTATGGAATTATTTTTTTGAAGAAGTTACGATGTCGTACACTTGTCGTTTTGGTACACATTGCAAACCGCGCCACGTGAAATGCGCCCGCGATTTTCAACATGTTTATTATTATTATTATTATTATTATTATTATTTGAAGTTATGGTCGAGTCACGTGAAACGCACACTCGAATTGGGGAATTATGTATCATGACTATATCACGGGAACCGTACCCATAGTCACGATGATTTATTAATCGCACCTAAAGCAAGCTACGAATATTTATAAGTTGATTTTGAGATTATTGCAAGGTCATGAGATATCACTGTTTTAAAAGGCGTACCAAAAATACCCCGGGGCAATGGTATGGGGCGACAGTCTCAAGAGGCGTACGCCTTGCAATTTGGGGAGCGTTCGAGGCGCGTTATTTTAGTAAGGAGTAAGCCCCAGAGACTTTTTCAAATTAAAAAAAAATTGTTGAATAAGTCCTTCATATAATACCCAAATTCTCAAAAGTGAGTTTGGTAATTACTCAAAAGGTTTAAAAGGGAACTCAAAAGTATTAAATTTAAAAGTAAAGACCTTTTTTATTGATTTAAGCCATAATTCATGGTTTTACTAATTTTTTATCCTGTCCACTAGTCTGCTAATATCTCCCAAAAGCAACGAATATTTAATTTTTTTATAAATACAAAGAGAACTACATTCTTCTTCATAGCAGCAAATTCAAAGTTCAAATTGCAGGTTAATCATCCTTTTTGTTCCTCCATATAGAAAACTTTATTCTTTTAGACTCAAATAACTTGTGCTTGTAAGTAACATATAATAGATTATTTTGATTAGTTTTTTGTGGGGATGGAGCACACATATATATAGTTTTCTTCAATTTTGATGCATTTTTACCTGTTTATAAATATTTACTGCCATTATATTATTTTATAAAATATTAAAAATTAAATACATATGGGGCTTACGCCCCGCTGAGGCATATGTAAAATGCCTCGCCTTACGCCCACGTCTTTTAAAACACTGTGAGATATGGATGTGGAGTTATTGGAGGTCAAACATATTTTAGCTATTTGGAGTATTGGCAAGTTATCCACCTTTAGAAATATTTTCAACTATTCCATCTTTTGAGTTATTTTAATATCTACTAATTTGTGCCATATAGATTAGCTTTATTAAATAAAAATTGGTCCAATGACCCAATAATTCGAAGGAGTAGAAATATGAAGGCTCATTTGTCTAAGTCCCAGATTTACGCATTGTCCATACTAATCGGCAATTATAGAGTTTAACCATATAAAATCCTAATCAATTCAAAATTAAGCATGTAATCAATGATATCAAACAGTACACAATTTATATGAAACTAGTTATGTTGCCCGCGTTTCGCGCTGTGTTTGACACATCTCTTTGTAAATTTTGTTGACATAGAAAGATAAAAAAACTTATAGCAAAATTCTATAAAACAAATATACTTATAATAGAAGACATACATATGTAATACTATTAAAAAATCCCAATATGTAAGAAAAAATTTCATAGAAAAGAATAAACATAAAAAATCCAACTGAAAGTATCACATAGAAATAAGTATTCGGCTTCTTCTTTTTCTGAGTGTTCTGGTACTAATACATTAGTGTTCCATATAAAAATGAAAATTAATAACCATGCGAGATCACTTTTACATCAAGTGCATAATAGGATAATATGAGAGTAATTCTTTTTCCTGTATAATATCTGCAAAAGAGAACCTAAGAACACTGTGCAGCTCTAGGCTATTTAGTACAATCATAACCAACTATTATTAGATACAAAAACCAATAAAATATGAAACATGTTTATCTTCAAGCACAACACAATTACATTTTGTCTATTATTTGACCAGTTTAGTAGTGAGCCTTTGTCATTCCAAATCAACAGCATACAGACGAAGTTTATATTCCCTTCACTTCCAATATATTGCATTGTGTAACATGGTTCACATGATCCATATTTTGAAATATGCTGAAATCAAAAAAGGAAACTATAGTTAAAGCTTCTGCACACAAATGTCATATATCATTGATAGACATAAACCATGGATCCTTCATGCTACTCAGATTTAACCATAGAAGCAATTTTAGTGTCGTTGCACCTCTCTATGCAAATCTTCCCTTGTTCCCTTTGGAGTTGTTAACTTACATACACCGTTCCCTCTGATATCATAAAAACTATGGCATTTATGACGTTGTGAGAGCTTTAATACTTGAGTACGGTTACTCTTATACGCTCTTAATGCTTATAGTTTCAAGGCAAAGCGTAAGCTGTTGCCTGGGATGGCTGGGGACCTGTGACTTAATTTTCTGAAAAAGTAAGAGAAGACGTGTTATACGGGGGACTTCAAAAAAAAAGAGCACTAAGAACATTTTTAGAATAAAAAGAAGTTGTTACTCATCACCATTATGTTCATAGGTTCTAATAAGATCATAACCGATTTATTTGCTTTGCAAAACATCTTGATCAGAACTTAAACAGTATTCAATAGGAAATAAATGTCAAGTATTTTGATATCAACATTCAGTAATAGACAGAGTACTGATTCATTAACTTCTTCAAGGTTACAAAACTCATGTGCTCCATGAAAACTCATATGCTCCATTGAGGGCAGCGATAGAAATAGTGTCTATAGGTGAAGCTTTACAACATGGTCGACGACAGATTCAAGCTTGCGGTGCCCGGAACTTTTAACCCCTCGTTCTCTATAAGATCCATTGATGCCCTGTTTTCTTATCCCCTGTTATTCTCTTTCGGAACCTCCTCACTGGGTGTGCTCTAAATGGACGTGACTGAAACCCCTCTGTTTCAGACCCTTTCCCCTCCCGTTTTTGTGCAGAGAATGAGAAACTGCTCCTTTGTGTGTTGTGTGTGTGAAAGATATATAGGTGTAGGTATAACGATTTAATTGGTGGCCAAAAAAAAAAAGAGTGTATCATGTGAGTTTTGTTGAAGAACATGTGAGTTTGTTACAAAAGATAAAAGATAATGAATAATCTCGCCACATGGAAATGGAAATGATTCATTGGCTCTTGCTTTAATTAATATATTTTTTTCTATTAAGAGTGTAAAATAAAAATACTAGCTAAATATTTTAAAATCAAGATCATATAATTTTCTTAAATAAAACCTATAAATGTGAAATAAAGCTAAAATACCAAGATTAAACTTAAAAGATAGTTAAATGCTAAAAAGTGATGAAAAGAGTTAAATATGGTCAATAAGAATTAAATATGGTCAAAAATTAGGTGCTAACAACTGTTTGCCTTGTTGCGTGTATTCTCTTTGTCGTTTCTTTGACTCTAAATTTTTGAAACATGTTCCCGACTTAAGACTTGTCGTTCTTGAGCATTTTGAGAATGTGAAACAGGTTCCGCATCTAATTCTTATTACTAAATTTATTAGATTATCAAAACATAACATGACACTTGCACTTTTAATGTTGTGAAGAGGGCAAGCATTGTAAAGATACAATATGTTGTATTCCATTCTATCATAGGCTAAAATACTGTGTTGTCAATGCATCAAGATTTTTTGTGAAACAGAGCTTGGTTGAAACGTACGGAATGAGAACATCAAGAATTTTCAGTGGCTGTAAAGAACATCGTTATTCGTTCTCTTATTTATTCGTATGGATACAATTAATTACTTTGTTATCTGGGATTTGTCAAACGAATGGTATAATGGAGGCCATCGACAAAAAGAACTTTCAATAGGTATGTCTTGAGTTCATTAGTAAAATAAATGAAGCATCCCCTGCTAGTACACTTAGCTCAACATTTTTCCATCTCAACAGCTCTCTTTGTATTAGTAAAAAATAAACTCATGAGTTATAATGCAATATGTGTCAGCAAAGAAAGTGAAGAATGGTGTGTAAAATACATTAGAAGCTAAACAAATCAGTACTGTAACCATTAGTTCCGGAACTGTTCATAAAAGAATAGTTCGGATATGGTACAAAGGATCGCTCATAGTTACGAATAAAAAAAGGATCAACTAATCCCGGATTACACGAAATTTGTCATTATTATTCCATCAGTTTCAAACAAATTTTAAAACCAAATACATACTTCTTTTTGTTGGACCAAAGATGTAAGGATTGGGATGTTCAGGCAGTGGCAATAGCACCATACAAGTTTGAAAACATAAAAGCACTTCCAACCCGGTGGAGAGGTCTTACTAATGAAGAACTTTCAAAAGTGACTGGGATTTTTGGTTCTGTTTTTGTGCATATGAGTGGCTTTATTGGAGTTAATCATAGCTATGAAGGTGCACTTTCAATGGCAAAAGCAGGTCTCTAGCAGGGTTAATTCTTAAGTGAATTAATAGTCTTGGAATTTTTTATACTTCTTTCAACTAAGAATATAATTTGCCTCAAGTAACTCTAGTTAAACTACAAACTCTAGCTAAACTATCTCATACAAGTCCATCTAGGTTTCTAAAATTACAATAAGGCATTCAAGAACTTCTGCAACATAAGATTCCTTCTTCTATTAAGCTCAATAAATATGATCAACATTCACCAATTAATTTTTAGAAATATTCATATTTCAGAAAACTTTATTTTATAATTCTAATATATTATTAAATAAATATTTATGTTAATATTTAATCATGATATGGGAACACACATAACAGCGTACACTAAAAACTAGTACTCATTCACAAGGAAAAGGTAGAACAGATAGAATTGGACAGTAATACCTCTCCTAAACCAAGAAGAATACTAAATGAGGAATTTAATGATAAAAAATAATAATTTGAATAATAAGGCACTCCGATGGTAATAATTAAAGCAAATAATTAGTGATGTCTAAAAGAATGGGGACTTACTCCATCTAAACCTCTGCCTATTGGCAGAAAACAAAACAAGAAGACATACAGATTGATCTGCCCTTCTCTCTTTCCTGTCTCTCTCTGTACCCGAAAGGCCGAAACTATTATGGCCACTAGCGGTAATGGTGGCCGACCTTTCTATGAGGATTTAGCGGTGGATATTCTACTCAGGTTGCCAGTGGAGTCCTTGTTGCGATTCAAATGCGTCTGCAAGAACTGGTACGAGATAATGGAGAGCCATAGCTTCATCAGAGAACACATGAATTGGAACAACAAGAGCAAATCCCCTCAAATCTTGATTTATGATCATAGTGCCCTAGATGATTCCTCTCCAATCACTTTTTTTTCGGTTTCAGATGCTGGTGTACATGAAAATCCACCTGATTATCTCCAGGGCTTTAGAGGTATGACATACCTTTTAGGTTCCGTGGATGGCTTATTTTTGTAGGAGCGAGAAATTGATGGCAGCATATTCAACATCTCCTTGTCATTGTGGAATCCTGCCCCCCTTCCAGTAGCCAACTTCGAGCTTCAGCCCATGACTAATGACTACAAGGTTGTTTGGTTTCGGTCCTTCTGTGATGACATCAGAAAACATACTATCCCTCGACAATATGCAGCAGTCCATTCTTGTTCTAGGGATTCGTGGAGAATCCTTGAACCTACAAATCTCATACATGAATTCTGTGTAGAATCCGTTGGGACTGCTTATTTAAATGGAACTTATTATTGGCTGCTATGCGGCGGGGGTTGTACTTCTTATGATTTAGCGTTCTTTCATTTGACTTTGACAATGAGGTGTTTGTAGAAATCGGAGGGCTAGATGTTGGGCGCGCTTTCAATCATTGCAATGTGAGACTGGTATTTCTTGATGACTTCATTGCCCTCATGACCGTTGTTGAAGGATTTGTTTATGATATATGGGTAATGATCCAATCAGGTATTTGGAACAAACAATTTACCTTTCAATGCACTTCGTATATAAAGTCTTGGTATTCTAGCGCTCTCAGTTTTGTAAATAAACGTTGCCGCCTATTCTCCTATGATGTTAGGACTCAGACGACGAGGAATCTCGGATTTCGTCATCCAGGCCTGAGGAGAGCCATCTAAAAAACCACAGATGGTTGTTCCGTTCATTTTTATAATCAGAGCTTAGTAATAATTATACGAGAGAATGGAGAGCCGAACCATTGAAGCTTATTGACATATTTGACTCATTGATTTAGCTTTAAACAAGAGTGGATAATATGTTACCACTCAGCCTCAAGTTTCCCTGGCTAAGTTTGTCTGATGTCAATAAACATTTCTGGTTTAAAGATCACAATCATATTATTATTATTATTGCTTTGTTTCAGATATAACTTTACCGTTATAATTACTGTAATTTCTTTCTTGGAGATCACAATTTCACTTGATTGAATATATATATATATATATATATATATATATATATGATTGCCTTTTTTGTTTTTAGCGTTGCTGAACCTTTATAATATTTGAATACGCCACATCATTAGAATTTACATGATCGACCGAAGAGATGAATCGTTTGGCAAAAGAATAGCCTTTGTCGGAGGCTACTGTTATTTGTTATTTCTACAAATATTTGAATCAAGCGTGTTATAAGTTTTGTATTATCTTCCTCCGTAATGGGAAGAAATCTTCTCCGTTGTTTCCACATTGATGTAGTCAGAAATTGAGTTCAAATATAAAGGGTTGATTATCCCTTCAATATTTTCTTTTTGAGGGGAAGAAAAAATAAAGAACCTTTCTTGCATTTCAATTCATGGCGAAGCTACAATTATGAAATGGGTGTCAATCTTTGCTAGAAAATTACACTTATGAATAGATTAAATTTTATTTTTATTATGTATATATACTATATATTGAACCCTTTTTAACTTTTTTGTGTGTTTACTTCGTTATAATTTGGCTTGGCAACCTATACTGAAAAATTTGGGCTCACCGCTGATTATGGGTAAATTCTATGACTAAATCCCTTGAATCCTGTTGGATAGGTGTTATGATCGAGAACCCGGGTGGTGCGAAATTTAGCCAAATAACGGTATAATAACAATAATAAAGATAATTGAAGTTCATAACAACGGTAATTAAAGTAGATAAACAAGATACAAATTTAACGTGGTTCGGTCAAAGTGACCTATGTCCACAAGCGGAGAGGAGCAATTTACTATAATAATAAGAGTACAAAAGAGAGTACAAAATTAGAGTAAACACTCTAATTAATCCCAAATACCCTAAGAGAATAACCTCACAAGATCACTCCAAAGAAAGGGTTCACACAAGTGTTTCCCAACACTAACTCTCATACAAAACACTCTTAATAAAGGAAGAAACGAGAATTGAAGAAAAATCTTGTTGGTGTGTCTAAAATGAACTAATAGCCTTCCCTTTTATAGGCAAAAAAGTCTTGGCCTCTTAGGTGTAAAAGAAGAGATATAACTTATGCAAATGATGTCCAACACACAATGCAATATTGTTGGGTTCCAAAGAATATTGCCAACAACGTCTACACTTTGCAAAGATGCTTATGCTTATGTGAGATGGACTCCATTAGCCAAAATATTGGCCATAATTATAAATCTCCACCTTGGCCTAATTTTGGCTGATATAGTAAATGTTTTCCACCTTCTCTGCAAAAGCCCTAATGGGCATATGTCAAAATTTAATGCCATCAAAATCAGACAAGTTGTCTGATACTGAAACTGTAGTAAGGCCTATAACAGTGGATCCTAATAAAGTATACAACGAACCAGATCTGTGTGCTTTCATGATCACAAGAGCACCATGAGAAACTTTCAGAACTCCACCTTCACATGTGTACTTGCACCCAAGAGATTCTAGAGTGCCCAAAGAGATGAGATTTTTCTTCAAGTCAGGAACATGTCTAACATGAGTGAGAATTCTCACCACACCATCGTGCATTTTGATTCGGACTGTACCTTTTCCAAAAATTTTGCAGGCAATATTATTGCTCATCAAGACAACTCCACCTCTAATAGATTCATATGTGGTAAATAAATACCGATTGTGACAAATATGATAAGAACAACCCGAATCTCAAATTCACTCATTGTTAGATTTGAAACTATTATTAGTTGCTAAAAAAATAGTTCCCTCAGTCTCATCAGCAACTACACTTGTTTCAGCAGTGTCAGTATTTTTTTGCTCATTTTTCCTTTTCTTATGCTTTTCTTTATTTTTCAGCTTATAGCATTCGGAGATATTGTGACCTTTCTTATGACAATAGTGACACTCTAAATTATTGTATCTGGATATGGAGTCGGATTTTTCCCTAACAAATAAGCCAACTTCCGCTTGAGTTCCAAGCTTCTCCAGTAATATCACTATATATCTGTTCTTTTGATTTTAAGATAGATTTAATATCCTTATAAAAGATATTATCCATTGCATAAAGCATATTATCTCTTATATGCTTAAAAGATGGGGTAGAGAACAAAGCAGCAACACGGCTTGATCCTCATCTTTAATTTCAGCATCTATATTACTCAAATCCATAATAATGGAATCAAAGGTGTCAAGATGAGAGAGAATAGAGGTACCTTCACCCATACGAATTGTATAAAACTTCTGCTTCAGGTAAAGTCTATTTTCTACCGTCCTCTTCATATATAAGGTTTTCAATTTTTTCCACATGCCTTTAGTTCTGGTTTCTACAGAAACTTCACGTAAAAGCTCATTTGAGAGATTTAAAATGATACATGTTTTTGCCTTTTTGTCTATGATGGCAAACTCCTCGTCCGTCATTTTATCCGGCTTCTTCTCTTTTCCTTGCAACGCCAAGTCTAAGCCATCCTGAATTAGGATAGCTTCCATCTTTAATTGCCGCATTCCGAAGTTTGTACTTCGGTCAAATTTCTCAACATAGGTCTTTGTTAGAGTCATTTTGGCTATTGAAACTAACCCGGTTAGATCCAGCTCTGATACCAATTTGTTAGGATCGGGAACCCGGGTGGTGCGAAATTTATCCAAATAATAGTATAATAATAATAACAAAGATAATTGAAGTTGATAAAAACGGTAATTAAAGTAGATAAAGAAGACACAAATTTAACGTGGTTCGGTCAAAGTGACCTATATCCACAAGCGGAGAGGAGCAATTTACTATAACAATAAGAGTACAAAAGAGAGTACAAAATTACACTCTAATTAATCCCAAATACCCTACGAGAATAACCTCACAAGATCACTCCAAAGAAAGGGTTCACACAAGTGCTTCCCAATACTAACTCTCATACAAAACACTCTTAATAAAGGAAGAAAGGAAGAAACAAGAATTGAAGACAAGTCTTGTTGGTGTGTCTAAAATGAACTAATAGCCTTCTCTTTTATAGGCAAAAAAGTCTTGGCCTCTTAGGTGTAAAAGAAAAGATATAACTTGTGCAAATGATGTCCAACACACAATGTAATATTTTTGGGTCTCAAAAAATATTGCCAACAAAGTCTACACTTTGCAAAGATACTTATGCTTATGTGAGATGGACTCCATTAGACAAAATATTGGCCATAATTATAATAGGTTATTAAATTGAAAAAATGGAAAAAAAATAGTAGGAATAGGAAAGCAATGGCCTTGGCAAAACTCCAAAAGATGTTATAGGCAGATGGAAGTCAGTTGTGTATTGATAAAATGACTTTGATAAATAGCAAAAGGAACTTATGTTAACTTACCGGTTAACCATGGAAGACAAGTTAAGGTCTGTTAGGATTTCAACTTTAAATAATTAAAAAAAAAGCTAAAAAGAAAAAATAATTAAAGTCAATAACGTAACTTATTTCTAAATGACCTTTTCCTACTGCTTCGTGAACTAGGCCTTCACAAGCACTTTCAATGGCATTTCTTTCATTATAACCCAACGTGTCAATAAGTGTTAGTATCTTTAAGAAAAAATGTTTACATATTCGAAATTTTCTCTCCAGATTAAGTTTGATAATCTTTTCATTTTTTATTAGTAACGGCATAACCATGCGAAGCTAAATGCAACTTTGGGAAGATGACAAGCGTTATATTGTTAAAAGTCAAAAAATTTATACTGCTAAAGATGGTTTTAAAAAAAATAGTGTCATGTTTCTAATGGTCAGTTATGGCCTTTGGGACAGAAAGTACAAAATAAGTGTCGTCCATTGACGGTGCCAAGTACAAAGAAAGTGCCGTCAATTGACGTTGCCGTCTAAGAGATAAAAGTAAAAAAAGCAAGTAAGTAAATTGTCATTTGTCTTTTTTGTTTTTTAAATATAATAGATAAAATAGTCGTTTAATTATTTTTCTAATATTTAAGACTTCGAAATTAATTAAAATTTTAATTATTAAAATATTTTATTTTTCTTTAAATCCTAATATTTGGTACTATAAAATGGATGGTATATAATTAAACAAACAGAATATCCAAAAAAAAATATTTTTCTACTTCATTTTCACTATAAGTATAATTAGAATACTACTATACTCTAATTCCGAAGCTCGAGAAAAATACAAGAACAAACAGTATAATAAGGTATTGCAACACTCCTTAAACTTTTGTATTAAAATAGCCGGAGTTGGGATTGAATATTAGTGTTCACTAATTATACACTTCGAGCACTTCAATTTATGTAATTTATAAATAGAAATTTATTTGAATTACTCCAAGACAAAAATTATCCACACTCGAAATTTTCATCGACCGTAGAAATTCACTAGTAAAGAATAGCCTATGCTGTGCATGGCCCAAGCCAGAGGAGGAGCCACAGCGTCATCTACGGGTTCCCACGAACACAGTAGTTTTAGTTCAAATCATGTATTTGTCTTACAATTTTCATTAAATATATACAAATTAATATTTTAGAATCTAGTAACTTAAAATGATTAAGATCACGTATTCATATGCTTGAAATCCTGGCTCTCCCTTTGACCCAAGTGCTATATTGCAGGATGTGGCTTCTTTTTTTATTTTCATTCAAGTTTTTGGTTATCTGTATTTCAAATGGAGGTCATTGTTATCTATTCTGTATTTCTTTATTGCTCGTAAGATATTTCATCCAGACTTCAAAAGTATAATATTTATTCTTACTCATTCTCAATTCTCGAACTCTTGCATTGCTTTTACAGTGGTTTTATCTTTTATTTCTGGACATAATCACATACTATGGGTTGTATTTTCGTAATAGGAGATTTTCTTTTTGCTTCCCTTTCGTCACAAATTTGTCAAACCTGGATATTCAGTTTACTCAATTTATAAAATTTTCTCCATTAAATCTTCTATCACGCGTTGTTAATAATCTATTATTGAATAAGTCATGGCGATAATTTAAATTCATTTATCCCATAATATTATAAGTTTGAAAAAAATTAATTTATAAGAAAACAAATTTGATATAAATGAATGGATAGCAAAGAGATCACACAAACAACTCGAAGGTAAATAAATTTACCGTGGTTTTAAGTTTGTAAAATATTTTTGAATTGGCTATCATTATAACTTTAAAAACATGTTAAGCTTTTTGAACAATACTATTCGACGTAGCAGCTTATGTTAGGCTTTAATTTAAAAATACTTTTCTAATATTAAAACAACAATCTGTGGTTCGCCAAGATTTCAAAAAGGATTATTCGTATTTAGGAAATGTCCTTTGCAATCTAAATTATATAGTACAATGTAAAATAGGATCATAATTAAACCAAAAGACTGCATAGCAGTTGCAACAAGCTAACAAAGAAAAACAGTCAGACACAATAATTGAAAGTAACTCATTTGTTAAAAAAAAAATCGAATTAGAAGTGAAATTATTATTTCTTTCACAAAAACAACAATATTATTTATATGTTTGATAATTTGATATGGTAACACATATCAAGTAAAATCGGCGTCATTCTATACCAATTCGTCGAACCTAAATTCGAAAAAATATATTACTAATATTTTGTCTATCTCAAAATTATACCATCTAGGACAATGCCATAATTAATAAGTCAAACATAAGCTAATTCATATTTTAAAAACAAATCTAGATATTTAGATATTATTCATTAAGGTAAAAGAATTTAAAATATTTTCAATTTGAAATAAGATATATATATATATATATATATATATATATATATATATATATATATGATTTTTTGTAAACATCCGAGTGTAAGTTTTTACCTTCAATTTCTATCTCTGATTAGCACCTTAAATTTTATCAATTAATACATCAAAACCAAACCATTAATATTCATGACTATTTATTTTTTAAGCTGCTATTATCAAGTGAATTGTTTTTCTTTTCTTTTTTTCCTACCTTTTATTATTAGCAACAAATAAATTCCGCCGCAACAATATAAGATTTTCAGTATACTTTTACGTTTGTGAACACTAAAAAATAATTCTCTTGTTATTTTATTTTCTTACTCTAATTTTCCCACTGTCAGAACATAAACATAAAAAACTCCATATATACATTTGAACAATAATATATACGATTAAATATTTATACAAAAAGAATATGATAAATCTTAGGGGACATTTAGGATTTGATTTTGTGAAATTGATTTTACGTTTGATTTGTGGAGAATAACTCATCAATTCTTGGATTGTTGGATTTAGTATATGAAACTCATTAATGGGCAGCATTTAAAAACATGTTTGCTGGTTAGCTAAGCCAAGCCACAAAGAATACAGATATGGAATAGTTACGACACTTAATGAATGCTAATTAGATATTAATAAATAAATATAGTGTGAAAAGAATTATAAAGGATAATTGATCTCATTCATCCAAGATTTATGTATCACCAATAACTTAACTAATTAACCTGCAAAGCTTTCTTCATTATATTGTGAATCAATTGTTTGTATTATGTTCGGATCCCTATAAGAAGAGGCAAATTCTCATATGTCATCTCATCCTTGCATACATTGAGTACATTAATAATATTGCTAACAAGTTAATATGGAGAGCTACTTGCTACTAATTATATTAATTTTGACGGCTATAATTATCCCAAGAACTAGCTGTCAAGCACGTTATGATTTTATGGAGTATGTACTACAATGGCCACCAACATTCTGTGAGATGCAACTGTTGTCAAGGAAAACTCCTTGCAAATCTGGTAATCCGGAACATCCATAGTCTTTGGCCATGCGACACGAGAGCAAGAAGCTTGACATGTCCATGTACACCTAGTCTCGAAAATAAGAAACTAGAAAATGTGGTAAGTGCTTGAAATTAGGACGAGCTAGCCTGCATTATATATAAACTTCCAAAATCTTATAAATACTTTAATTTGTTATACTTTGCACGTACAGTTGAAAAATGACAACTACTTAGAGACGGCTCTCCACAATGTTTGGCCTAATTTGGTAACTGGCGGACAGGATAAAACTTTCTGGAAATACCAATGGAGAACCCACGGGTTATGTTCCAGCCCAACAGTGCAAGCTACAGATTATTTTAAAGCAGCGGCAACGGTACACGCAACGTTGATTGCGAAAACCCCGAACCAAATTCTAATTGACTACTTTGTTGCTGCTGGAATTAACCCTGATGGTCAGTATTGGTCAGCTAGCTATAGTCCAGCTGATCATTTGGAATAAATATTAATGCCTTAGTTAGTTTTTAAGTTGGTGTTTAGACGTAATAATGTTGTATTATCTCATACCATATCGATCAAGCCCAACTGATAAATAAAGACTTGTACTCACTTCATGAAATAAAAACTTCTTCCTTAATTCATTGGTCTTTTTCTCTTTAGTGCCTTTGAAATTTAATTAATTGGGAATAAATATTAGTGCGTTAGTTTTTAAGATGGGGTTTAAATGTCTAATTAGATTTAGAAAAATCAATCTTATCAATAATTAACAAACCATCAACCCCCGACTAGTATATATATATATATATATAGGAGCACCATTACGTTTTATTGGACTACAAAAGAAAGTCAAACATCATGCATCGATAAGCCAAAAAACTGTGAGCAAGAATTTCAATATAATGTCGAGGAAATACAATTTTAAGTATATATCAAACATATTTGTTTACTTGTAAAATCCATATAACAATTTTCTCATCTGCATGATCAATTGCATCTTTAATTTCCCACCAGTCTTTACAGACAAGAGTATAACAACGCTTTGCACTTGTTGAAACATCTTGGGGTCATTTAATACGTTTGAGGTCTTACTCCTAGCTTAATCATCAGAATTTTTCATCTTTCACCCAGGGTAAAAGTTCACTACAGAAATTAGATACACTTTAATTGCTTATTTTTTACAGTATTTCTTTTTATTTTTTTATTTTTATGTGTGTATGTGTGTGTGGAGGAAACAGGTGTAAGAAATACAAGGTCTAACTTGGAAAAACGGAGAGAGAATCCACTGGAGAGACTGGATCTGAATTTGAGGGGGTACAGTAGGAATTTTTAAAGCAAGTTTTGTTATGACTCTAATTTGTAATATTGAAGTGAAATAATAAAGAGACTTCAAACGTAATTTGGGACTTTTTGGAGAGCTATCCAGTTGACAAACCGAATACTCTTGTATTTGCTTTATTCATGGACTTGAAATTTAAATTTTATTTTTGTAGTAGTATAGTATTATTATTATTATTATTATTATTATTATTATTATTATTTTGGTAATTAAATTTATCATTAATCACCAATAACCAGTGTTTTAAAAGGCATTTCTGGGACTCGCCCGGGGCTCTCCCCTGTGCGGGGCACTTGCAAAACGCCCTGGGGCTCATGTATGAGGCTTAGTTCTGTGAGGCTTATGCCCCAAACACCCGACCGTGCGCCCTAAACATGCCTAACGCCCAACGCTCGGGGCTCGCCTTACAGTTCTAACGCAAATCACATGTCGAATTTCCTAATTAATATCGTTGACTTTCAAAATTCTTTAACAAATTAATGATAAAAGTTCTATTCATCGATAGAAATATGAAGATTGAGCATAACTCTAATAATGAGACATAGTATTGCGAATTTATATCTTCACTTGTTATTGGTCGTGTCTTAGTTCATTTGTCCCTCCTTGTTATACACTTTTATTTTGATATCTTAAACTAATTTGTATTTATTCATGAAGGAGAAATATTTTAATTATTGTACTAATAAGATTTTATTAATTATTCACTTTTAGGAAGGTAAAATGTGGACTTTGATAAAAAAAATTAAAGAAATTATAAGTTTTTAATTATTTAAAAGTTAAAGACGTTATACGTGATTTGTATGCATTAGTTATACTTAAGAATTATGCTAGATATTTATTTTCTATGAGTTCCTTTAATTATTTTTTAATTTTTAACTTTTAATTTATATTTTATATTTTTTTGTGTTATTATGTTATTTTATTAATTTATAAATTAAAATTTTTAAAGATCCATGGGGCTTACCCCCGGGCTTACGCCTAGCCCCATATAAAGTAAAACACCCCGCCTCAAGCCTACGCCTTTTAAAACATTGCTCGTAAGTAGCGTATAATAGATTGTTTGATTAGTTTTTTGTGGGGACGAAGCGCGCGCGCGCGAGCACACACACACATATATTAATAGTTTTCTTCAATTTTTATGCAATTTTATATGTTTATAAATATTTACTGTCATTATATTATTTTATAAAATATTAAAAATTAAATACCTATGGGGCTTACTCCCCATGCCTCGGGGCTTACGCCTCGTTGAGGCATATGTAAAACGTCTCGCTTACGCCCCACGCCTTTTAAAACACTGCAATAACAACATTACAAAGCATAGCTTAGCTACTCCCAGCTAGCTAGATCTCAAAGCGAAGTACACAGAAAGACTATGACTACCAAAACACCTAAACCATATTCCTATCAACAGATCCCATCTAGAAGAAGAATTGTTGTACTAAACAATTTACATTTTCATTTGCTCTAAAGTTGCACATGCAGGCAACCTCCCTCGCCAGGCTAATATGATCTTTGGTACTCCCTTCAAAGACCCTGTGATTCCTTTTCCTCTACAGTACATGCGTATACTCAGCATAGATCATCTTGAGGAGTTTAGCTGGTGCAGTTTTCCCCTTGGAGTATTGACAAACAGAGTGGAGGTGTTCATTCCATGTACTGCACTTTACGTTCTGATGCTGTGCCCACTGAATCAGTCTTCCCCATAGTTTTCTAGCATAATTACATTCAGCAAACAGGTGGTCTCTTGTCTCAGGATTGGATTGACATAGTACACAAGTATCATTCACATTAAGTCCCCATTTCTTAAGTTTGTCCACAGTCAATAATCTCCCTTGACACTGCAGCCACATAGTGAAAATAGCTTTTGGCCTAGCAGCATTCTGACACATTAAACTCCTCCAGCTAGTTTTTGGGTAGGTTGGTATCAGTTGGAGATAAATATGTTTTATAGCACTCTTGTTAGCATCCAGTGGTCTTTGGAGTTGATGGATAACATCCACTACAAGAAAATAAGCTTTTAGCGAGGGAAAATTTAGTATTTAAAAGTCCAAATCAGGTCGTTATAAGTCAATAACGACCGGAAAAAATTTGGTCGTCATCGGTCGTTAAAAACCTTGACGTTAAAAGTTAACGACCGGATCTCAAATCCGATCGTTATAGATTCTTTAATGACCACATAAATTCCGATCGTTATATGTCCTTTATAACGACAGGATTTTCCCTTTGCTACTTAATCATCCTGTCGTAAAAAGCATTAATGACGAACAACTAAATCTGCCAATGCAAGTGCTTTTAACGGCCAAAACTCCCTTCGTTAATTGTGTGTTACTTTCGAACGATACTTTTAAAGTCCAACTTTTTCTTCGTTAATGTGAAATATATATATATATATATATATATATATATATATATATATATATATATATATATATATATATTATTTCATATGATTATACACACATACAGACACGTCCATATATAAATCAAATAATCAATATTAATAAAAACTTCATTGTTAATACATCGGACTAAAGCATCACACTACTAGAAAATATACCTATCCACATTACTTGACATCATTTCTATCAACTCCTAAAAAGAGAATAAAATTGTAGCATATGTACATAAAGTGCTATCTTTAAACCACCCCTAGCAAATTAAAAACCTATTATACTTCAACTTGCTCTATACTTACTTCGAGGGAAGGATCTCTAAAGTTTCAAATCGCTGATCTTATGTCAGTATAGCAATAAAGAATAAACTACTAAAGAAGAAACAAGAGACCTCAATATATTTAGTGCTCAATCATACAAAAGATGTAAAACAATGAATATCTAATAAAGGTCGCGAGCAATAACTTACATCTACCAGATAGTCCAACAATACTAGATGATTTTCAAAATTAAAGACAGCCAAATGTGTCCGCTCTTATTTGTGTTATTGTTTAATATCAATAATCAGGAAAGAATATCATCAACTAGAAAAACAAACACAAGAATATATTAACGAATTCTGGTGACTGGAACTTACAAAGTGTATTCAAGAATCTATATTTTTCAAATCATCCTTTCCTTACCAATGCTTTCACACTTGTCAAGAGAGAATCTAAAATTATCTTTCAAATTAAAATCACATTGTCTAAAATATAAATAATGTCTTTATACAAACATATTTATTGAATATGTGAAGTACAAAACCTTAGCAAAATTAATTACTAACACGATTTAAAGAGGTCTACATTTTCTTTTCAAAGATAAAAGTTATTGCTAATCATCAAATCAACATGTTTCTGGCTTTCAATTAATACATCTCAGTTGCAACAAGGATAACTTATTCTGCAGCTATATAGAATAGACTTCAGGCTTTGATGTCTTCAAGCTTATATTTAACTACTACAGCATGTGATGTAAATATGGCAATTCACACTCAGGCACACAATTTTCAGCTTCATATGCCAACTGGAAATCCTAAAAGATTAGGGACACCTTTTAAACTAAACATCTATTCGAAGATATGTAATGTTTGAGCATATCCGATCCCATACTGGTCAGAAATATAGCTATTGCATCACATCCACATGATAAAAGAGATCTAAAATATTACTGCTATTATCCGCATGTTAAAAAACAATCAACATGTTACATGACACAACAAAGGTTTCTACTGCCATTTCCACATCCACATATCCAGGAACTGTAAACTTACTAAAAATAGAATATTTAATCTAGTGACCTGTTAGGTTACTTGCAAGTCGATCATGAATAAGTCTCATCCATAGCTTATTAGATGACATAATCTTGGTGCATGTAAAATAGATACAAAAAATATATTAGTACAACAACCAAAAGAAGTAAGAATTAAACATTATAGAATTTTGAGCACATCAATGTACAAAACTTGAACAAAATCCACAAGAAGTGCATCAACATAGTCAAAGAAGAGAACACAAAGAATAAGAAACATGAGACAGCGCCACAAAAAGTAAGCCTCTATAAATTTTACAAACCTTGAAGATGCATCAGTCAACTCAACCTTAATCCTATGATAATGAACGAAACCATTAGGAAATTTATAGCATCGAACTTGGTTCAAGAGAGATATACAACATCGACACAAAATCACAAAAAGTATGCCTCTATATATTTGGAAAACTGGCAGATCATTGGAACAACTCCATAAAGAGTATGCCTCTATAAATGAGCCACTTACTAATTGTTTCACCGACAACTTTGAGTCGGGGAGTTTTGGTGCATTTGGAGGAATTGTCAGACTTGGAAAATCACATCTTTCCGTTACGTTCTTGCACCTTTTACTTTATCTTATGATAATTGTGTTGAGACGATATGGCACACTTGTGCTTAACCATTTCAAAAGCTTAATTACAAAAAAAATAAATATATAAAATACTATTTTTCTTGCGAAAGTAATTCTGAAAAAGACAGTGTCAAGAAAATATTGAAACACGAAAGTGGTTTCTGCAACGTCCATGCTCAAGGTACAACCTTTTCCGCATGTCTCTAGTTGACACTGATGAAGATGAACCACTACATTCTATCTTTTTCCCTCTAGAGAACTAGTCATAAACAAAATAGAAAAATTCTCTTAAGTCGTGATCTTTAGAACTGTTCCTCATATACATCTCCAAGTTGAATATATAAAGGGATACAAGCAAACCAGATAACTCAGCTTCTCAATTTCATTGGAAGAACCACGGTTTAAGTTGCTCAATCCCATGACTTGGTTCTGATTATTGAAAAAACAAATCATATTACTGCGTAATCTTTACATCCAGTAAGAAATCTTTATAAGATAGCAGAGCCTTAGGCCTCCTTGCTTTTTCATCTATCCCGTTTAGTTACCCTTATTGTTAAGAGCAGAAACTATATTTCTTACTTTTCCACCTTTTCACTGTAATGTAAACTTCCCCATTAAACTCTTGTTTAATATTAGTATCTCACAAAAGCATATTCATTCTAGGTTTTCTTAAACTGAACGGTAATTAAGTTAGATAAAGTAGTAAAGGCTCACCTGAGAATTCATTACATAAGCATCAACAGCAGCATAAGTGCAATGACACGTGTGGTTGCTAGAGTCCATAGTACCGTATTTGACAAGTTAGAATGCTGATTTAGAAAGTTGAGAAGCGCTTTAACATAAGGCACCTTATTGCTCTTGGATCTAACTGAGCCAATAAGAACCTTAAGCTTCTCGCCCAGCTTTCCTTCAGTCAGGGAGAAAAGCTTTCGAGTTCTTCTTTCTTCGTCAATTCCAGCTTCATAGTTAACTCCCTTAATGAAAAGATGTGGTAGCTGAAACACTTTCCATTTTGGATTATTTTTCGAGGTAGAAGATTCGTTTTCCAATTCACCAAATTGTTGCCAATTATAAAGCAATGCCCTCTTCTGATAAGCTTGACTTTTAATAGCAGATCCTCCCTCAATCAGCAAACGTGTTGATTCAAGAAGCAGAAACTGACCCTTTCCGGGGTTTATACTACTCAAGGACATGACAAGCATGTCATCTTCTGTCAATCCAATCTCTTTCCTAACAAAATTTCTCAGTAGCTGCCTCTTTCCATAAAGAGTATGCCTTTATAAATTGGTTCTCCTACAGAATTATATATAATCTTCGAGATTATCAAATGAGCCACTTACTAATTGTTTCACCGACAACTTTGAGTCGGGGAGTTCTGGTGCATTTAGAGGAATTCTCAGACATGGAAATAACATTTTTCTGTTACGTTTTTGCACCTTTTACTTGATCTTATGATAATTGCGTTGAAACGACATGCCACACTTGTGCTTAACTATTTCAGAATCTTAATTACAGAAAAAATTATAAAATACTATTTTTTTGCGTAAGTGATTCTGAAAAAGACGGTGTCAAGAAAATATGAAACACGAAAGTGGTTTCTACAATTTTGCTTCTCCTTTCTCTTCAGATTTTCACTTCTCATATTTCTTACTCTTAGATATCCAGTAGGAGACAATATCTCAAAAAGTCAAAAAAACATTATGGGACTTGTTGGTATGTTTGGACGGGGTTTCGAGGGGCTCGGGCGTGTTTCAAATTGATTTTGGACTATTCTCCTTCATTTTGGCACTACTGTGTTCTGCTGGTTTCTAATGTCTTAGTCCTTCATCGCGGTCGCGTGGCATGTATCGCGAACGCGTAGTGTATTTTGATGGCAGTGGTATTTCTTAATCGCGTTCTTGAATATTGGTCCGCGTTCGCATAGAGTTGGGGCAAGTCTTCTTCGCGTTCACGTATGAGGGATCGCGTTCGCGTAGGGTTGAGCTGGGAGCTAGAGCTGGAGGTCTTCCTTCATCTCGTTCGCGTAGTTCTGTCCCCGGTGTGTATCGCGTTAGCGAGGCTTGTGCCGCGAACGCATAGAGTATTTTTGGGTGACTGATATTTTGTTCATCGCGAACGCGATGGTTTTCCCGCGTTCGCTAAAGAGGACGTCTAGGCAGTGTATATAGTACTCTATTTCGAAGGTTTCACACATTTTTGCATTTTTTGAGCTATGGAGCTCGGATTGAGGCGATTCTTGAAGCAAATTTCACCATATGAATTAGGGTAAGTGTTTTCTACTCTTTTTTGGTTATATTTCATGAATATACCTTCGTTTTTAGTAATTTGATTGTGAATTTTATAGAGGAAATTAGGAGTTTTGGCCTAAAGTTTTATAATACTAATTTTAGAGTTCTGAACATCGTATTGGAGTCGGATTTGAGTGAAACTAGTATGGTTGGACTCGTAATTGAATGGGTTGTCGGATTTTGTGAGTTTTGTTGGGTTACGAGGCGGGGGCCCGGGTGTGATTTTTGGCCGATTTTGGGTTTTGATTAAGGATTCGATCTTTATCATTTGGAATTGTTTCCTTGGGCTTTATTTGATGTATTTGAGTTGCTTTTGGCTAGTTTTAAACCGTTCAAAGGTCGCTACGCGCGTGGTGGCATCTTTGAAGTATCGCTTGGCTTTCTCGGCATTGGTATTGGCTTGTTCGGGGTAAGTAACTCTTCTAAACTTAGTGCTGAAGGTATGAAATAGCGAAATACATGTTATGTAATTAGTATTGAGGTGACGCACATGCTAGGTGACGGGCGTGTGGGCGTGAACCATGTGAATTGGGACTCTGTTGTTTCCATGGCACTATATAGTGGTCCTACTTTGTTGAAGTCCGTGTTTTCAGCATGTGATAAAGTAATTGAGCTGTCAATCATGCTAGATATCATGGTTAGGCTTTATGACAACACTGTTAGGACCCATAGTGATCGTTTCCTGCTGTCATTTCACTGATTTCATTGATATTTTGTACTCAGTCATATTCATGCATTCATATCATATCTCAGTCTCAGTTGTTATTTATTGATACATCATATCATTGTTGTCGGGCTAGTTTCATGACATTGTGAGCCCGTGAGTGATACTGGAGAGATTGATGACTGAGTGAGGCCGGGGGCCTATTTGTGAGGATATTGATATTATAACACGTGAGTTGTTCGTGCAGCACGTGAGTTGTCCCTGCGGATGCAGATATTGATATTATAGCACGTGCGTTGTCCGTGCAGATCTAGATATTGATATTATGGCACGTGAGCTTTCCGTGTAGCACGTGAGTTGCCCGTGCGGAATAGAGCGCTTGGGCTGTAGGAGCCCTTCCGGAGTCTGCACACCCCTAGTGAGCGTAGTTGATTATATATATGTGGATCGGGCTGCACGCCAAAGCAGGTATATTACACTGCTGTGTGATTAAGTGTGCTGAGCATTGAGCATAGTGAGAAAGAATGCGAGACAGTGAGATTGAGTACTCTGAGAGTGTGAATACATGAGATCATCATTGAGATGCATTGCATTTGACATGCGCACTTGAGATACATGCATAGAGATGCATTTCCTTTTGCTACCCGATTTTGGTGACATTTATGATTTTACCTGTATCTTGACATGCAGGCATCGAGACGTACTTTCCTCATGCTATCTGAAAATGAAACATCTTACTTGTTATTGAAAGGAGTTTTAGGAAAAATCATAGTTTTCAAACTTACTCGTATTTTGGCATTTGCGGTAAAAGATTTGGGTTTTTACTGAGATACTTGAAAAGCAATGCCTATTTATCTGGAACTGTGAACGAATTGAGCATTTTATTTCTGAGATACCTCTTTTGTTACTTGTACTATGTTGTTATGAACTGTTGTGGAATATTGGTGTTGGACCCGACCATTGTGTTAGCTTGTCACTACTTTCAACGTAAGGTAAGGTTTATTACTTATTTAGTACATGGGATCGGTTGTACTCATACTACACTTCTGCACCTTGCGTGCAGATGTTGGCTGCTGATGTTGCTGTGTTCCATGGGAGCTGGATTTGAAGATGTACCTGCGTCCCTGTTTTAGCTGCCTCTTGTTCATGGTAGCCTTAGATCTATGAAACTTTGTTAATGTATTTTTCAAATAGATGATGCATTTACTTCATTTCAGCTTTGTAAACTCTATTCTTAGAAACTCATGATTTGTACTACCAGTCCTTGCGAAATATATAAGATTCAGATAATTCCTTGGTTTAATTGTCTTACTAATATTATTGAAATTGGATAGTTATTAGTTGGCTTACCTAGCGGGTTGGGTTAGGTTCCATCACGACTAGTTAAATTTTGGGTCCTGACAGATTGGTATCAGATCTCTAGGTTCATTGGTTCTACAAGTCATGAGCAAGTGTCTAGTAGAGTCTTGCAGATCGGTATGATGACGTCCATACCTATATTCGATAGGCTGCAGGACATTTAGGATATACTTCCCATCTTTCTTTCCTTATCGTGAGACAATAATCCAGCCTGAAGCGTAACTCTTTGAATTCCTTCCACGCATTCGTATGCGCACATGAGCGCTTGGTATCAGCTGTGCATCGACAACTTGTGATTCTATGGTTGAGGTACGAGATGTGATTTTGGCATGCTGATGATGGGCCAGTCTAGAGGACTTGAGGTCGGGTTTTGACTATAGCTTGAGCACAGAGATTTTGATTGTGTGAGCCCGTGCTTTTGGGACTTATATGTCCGGTGGTGTACCTATTAGTGGAATTTGTGATTGGGTGGCTATGTAGTGAGTATGATGTGACTGCGAGATGTATTCAGATTGTTTGAATGCGACGAGAAGTGTTCCTTTGAAATGTAAAGAAGGGGCCATTGGGTGCTTGATTTTCATTTTGATGTGACGTACAGTCTCGAGTATGAGTGCATTGAAGGATCCTCTCTGTTGCTTAATGCTGGAACGAAATAGGTTCCCATGTATTATTGTCGAGATCAAACTCAGAGAGATTAAGTGATTGCTTAGTAGTTGTGGCTGTGAAAGGGTATAAAAAGATGTCAGTTTGAGGCTAAGCAGGTGGGTTATAACCTGCGAGGTAATCTACGGATGTATGGTTTTTATAACGTTGTATGGGGGCTTTCTTTTTCTACCAGTGGGGTATGTTTATGCGATTTGAGTTTGGATCGATTGTAACAGTTGACCTGACTATCACGAGGATGAATGCCAGATTTACAGACGATTTGAGGTATTATATGATTTGTGTTACATGAGCTTACGAAGGATTTAGTTGAATTTCAGTGTGGGATTCTGGCAGTAATAGTGTATGGGTATCGTGATGTTATCGACAAATTTTGTTCTATGGCTTTTAGCCAAGTGGGGGAGTCTGTTATTGACGAGTTGATTGCACGATTATGTGTTGTATTGGTTTCGGTTTGAGGTATACTAGTGAATTAGTTATGACTTGTAGAAGTTGAGATTGAGGATGACTCGAGTAAGGGAATTTTTAGATACGAGTTGCACTACACTGTATGGGTATATGGGAATCATGGAATGATTGAGTGGTTATTTGTGAAGGATGTAGTGTGCATGGAGTAGTAATTTTCTTGGTCATGTAAAAAGTAGGGTTACTCCTTTGGGTGTCATCGTTCCAATGGGGCACTAGTCGTTTGGCCTGTTTTGGGGGGTGCAATTAAGATTGGAGTAGAGTAGATGACTCTCGAGAATGGTTCTAATGGATTCAAGATTTATATGTAGCAATTGGTATATGGCTAGAAACTTCGATTTACATTGGATGGTATCGAGACTTGTGGCATTTTGGTACCATTGTGGATTATACATTTCAGCATCAAGAAGGTGAAGGAAACAATTTTAGGTTCACATAAGGTCTCTTTAGAGTGGGTGTCACGGTTGTGGTGCTTTGGGGGGCTTAAGAGGGAAGTCAGCGGCTTATGGGCCTTAGGGCATTGTTGTTTTATACTAAGGTCTCTTGTATGGTGGATTTTGGTTAAGGATTGTGGTGTTCCGGCAAGGAGAAGTATCAATTTGAAGGCAATTTGGAAGGGACTTGGAGAAATAGGACAACGTGGTACTACGTTGGATCAGCACGGTAATGGATATATTCGGTTCTTTGGGTACTTATGATGTAGCTAGTCTCCACAGGTGTTTCATGGAAATGCTCTTGGGTTTTGGCGACCTGCATGGCTGGGTTGAGTTAGAGAGATTCGGTTCTGATAGCTTGGTTATGTGCAAATGGGTTTCGAAGAGTTTTCAATGGTTTTTACCACAGTTCGAGGAGTATATTTCCTACCGGCGTGAGGAATATGTTGCGTATTGGGATTTTCTCTGGGATGAGATCAAATGGAAGGTTTCTGACTGATCGGGTATGTATTCTGCTTATGACTCAGAGTTGATTATGATATTCTTGTACTCTTCACATGATGGCATGGTAGATGCAGTGTGTTGTGTGGGATTGAGATTTGCATGTGCAAGATCACAGTTCAGTTTTGAAGGGAAGGTCATAAAATTCTTAGGCATCATGGACGGTTTCAGATGACTAGGTAAATGATATTACTATTTGGTATGACTGGATGAGAGTATACACTTCAGAAGGGGCAATGTATTTTGATTTATGGATATTTCACTGGTACTGCAACACTCTCCTAGTTGATCCACTGCTGATATTCAAATTTTGCTATGTGGCACGGAAGAATTTTAGAAGTATTCCTCGTGGGATGATCGTGTATGAGAGATGTGTTAGACATTCGGGCTGTGGAGTTGAGATTAAATATGGTGATTCGTGTGTTTTATGAATTTGGAGGCTGAGAGTTCTCAGGAGTAGATTATTTCATGGTTGTGGACTGTGAGGTTGTGGCCGAAGCTAGCCAGATGATAGTATGTGTTATGATTCAATCATTGTGAACTTTGAGAGGGTTATTTATCTATTTGTAGGTGACCAGAGTCGATTTGGGGATCCATTTGTAGGCCCAATTAGGATGTGTATGCTACACCGAGTCGGATTGGTTGACTCCATAATGCTATTGTTGAGGGATGTGACATTTGGTTGTTACTGAGCTTACTTGTGTTCTGAAATTATCTGTGAGTTACTCTTCTATGCTACGAGGAGTTATGATTCGTTGGTTTTAGGCACACATGGCGCGGTTCTATTAGGGCCTTAAGCAAAATTTGAGCGAGATGAGTATTTGGGTATTGCATGATTGATTGTGTATTGGTTATGTCCTTTCGAGTTTTGGGTGGCATTGTGTAATTGGCTTCTCCGTGTTTATGGTAATGCACTTTGGGTACTTGATGCTGAATTGCGTGTGGTTATTGATTTTGAGTATGGTGGCTGAGGTATTTCATATATACCAGTGTTTGGATGGGGTCACACATTGCATCGGAGTTATGTTGAGATATGATCCCTTGTGTTAGATTCGTGTGTTTTGGTTCTATGGTGTGTGATAAGTTCTTAGCATTGCGTTGTGGTGGTACTTGAGGAGCTTGCGGGACAGTTCTCTCGTCTGAATCATTTTCCATGATTGAGTACATTTAGAATGTTGCTTATTGGTGCACGAGTTGTGGCTTTAGATTGTATTGATATGTCATGTCACTAGAGTGGTCGGGTTGGATGAGATGAGGTTATTGGACCTAGAATGGATACTATCAGAATTGATTACTCAAAAGTCGGCTTAGAAATTTGCTATAGTTTTTGTCGAAGGTGAGGGAGTTTCATGACTGGTTGGTCTGATTAATGGCTATGAGTTCTGCGTGTTTCTTTCATCATCGGCAACGTAGGAAGGTTTTAGGACGAAGTTTGTTTGATATGAGGTTTATTACCGAAATTGGGTTGTTTTGGGCAGTTGTTGTGATTAGAAATTATTACTATGAGTATTTGAGTTATGCGGTATATCATGTGATTACATCTTGGGTTATGGATATGGCTTGATATAGCTTGTTCAAACTTATACAGGATGTGGATGCGAGATTCTGATCTTATAGAAATTTCGAATGTTGGAAAACTGGTTCTAAGGTTTATAGTCTAGGTTGAATTAAGAATTTCAATTATGTTGTGTTATCAGACCTATATGGGATAGGGTGATGTGGGATCACCCCCGTCTATGTGTATAGTAAGGTTACACGGCGGTTTGATGACTTTGAGAACAACTCTGGACACGTTCGAGGACAAACATATGTTTAAGTGAAGGAGAATGTAACGACCCAACCGGTCGTTTTGAGCATTTGCACTTCGCTCGATGGTTTACGGGCATGAGTAGCTCCGTATGATGTATTATGAATTATGTGAATCGTCGGTTTTGGTTTTTTTAGGTTATTCAGAATTGAATTGGAAGAATGAATTTCATTGTTGAAGCTTTAAATTATGAGAGTTGACCAAGTTTGACTTTTTATGAATTTGAACCCGGAACGGAGTTTTGATGGTTCCAATAGGTCCATATGGTGATTTTGGACCCGGACGTATGCTCGAATTTGCATTTGGATGTTTCTAGAAGGTTTCAGCTCAAATTGGCGAAAATTAGAAAATTGAAGGTTTGGGAAGTTCAAAAGTTTGACCGAGAGTTGAGTTTGTGGATATCAGGATGGGATTATGGTTCCGGGAGTGGGAATAGCTTCGTTGTGTCATTTGGGACTTCTCTGCAAAATTTGAGGTCAATCGGACGAGATTTGATAGGTTTCAGCATCGGTTGTAGAGGTTTGAAGTTTCAAATTCATTGATTTCGAATTGAGGTGTGATTTATCATTTCGATGTTGTTACATGTATTTTGAGGCCTCGAGTAGGTCCGTGTTATATTATGGATCTTTTTGTTATGTTTGGATGGGGTTCCGAGGGGCTCGGGCGTGTTTCGGATTGATTTCGGGCTATTCTCCTTCATTTTGGCACTACTGTGTTTTGCTGGTTTCTGGTGTCTCAGCCCTTCATCGCGTTCGCGTGGCTTGTATCGTGAACTCGTTGTGCATTTTGATGGCAGTGACATTTCTTCATCGCGTTCGCGAATATTGGTCTGCGTTCGCGTAGAGTTGGGGCAAGTCTTCTTCGCATTCGCGTATGAGGGACCGCGCTCGCATAGGGTTGAGCTGTGAGCTAGAGTTGGAGGCCTTCCTTCATCGCGTTCACATAGTTGGAACCGCGCTTGCGTAGTTCTGTCCCCGGTGTGTAGTGCGTTCGCGAGGCTGGTGCCATGAACGCGTACAATAATTTTGGGTGATTGATATTTTGTTCATCACGATTGCGATGGTTTTTCCTCGTTCGCGTAAGAGGACGTCTTGGCAGTGTATATAGTACTCTATTTCGAAGGTTTCCGACATTTTTGCATTTTTGGAGCTATGTAGCTCGGATTGAGGCGATTCTTGAAGTTAATTTCACCATATGAATTGGGGTAAGTGTTCTCTACTCGGTTTTGGTTATATTTCACGAATCTACCTTCGTTTTTGGTAAATGGATTATGAATTTTATAGAGGAAATTGGGAGTTTTGGCCTAAAGTTTCATAATACGAATTGTTGAGTTTTGAACATCGAATTGGAGTTGGATTTGAGTGAAACTAGTATTGTTGGACTCGTAATTGAATGGATTATAGGATTTTGTGAGTTTTGTTGGGTTACGAGGCGCGAGCCCGGGTGTGAATTTTGGCCGATTTTGCGTTTTGATTAAGGATTCTATCTTTATTATTTGGAATTGTTTCCTTGGGCTTTATTTGATGTATTTGAGTTGCTTTTGGCTAGTTTTGAGCCATTCGGAGGTCACTACGCGCGTGATGGCATCTTTGGAGCATCCCGTGGCTTGCTCGACATTGGTATTGGCTTATTCGAGGTAAGTAACTATTCTAAACATAGTGCTGAGGGTATAAAATCCCAAAATACGTGTCATGTGATTGGAATTGAGGTGACGCACATGCTAGGTGACGGGCGTGCGGGCGTGCACCATGTGAATTGGGACTCTGTTGTTTCCACGACATTGTATAGTGGTCCTCTTTGTTGAAGTCTGTATTTTCACCATGTGATAAAGTAATTGAGCTGTAAAGCATGCTAGATATCATGGTTAGGCTTTATGATGATACTGCTAGGACCCATAGTGGTCGTTTCTTGCTGTCATTTCACTGATTTCATTGATATTTTGTTCTCAGTCATATTCATGCATTCATATCATATCTCAGTCTCAGTTGTTATTTATTGATACATCATATCATTGTTATCGGGCTAGTTTCATGACATTGTGAGCCCGTGAGTGAGACTGGAGAGATTGATGATTGAGTGAGGCCGAAGGCCTACTTTTGAGGATATTGATACTACAACATGTGAGTTGTCCATGCAACACGTGAGTTTTCCTTGCGGATCCAGATATTGATATTATAGCACGTGAGTTGTCCGTGCTGCACGTGAGTTATCCGTGCGAATCCATATATTGATATTATGGCACGTGAGTTGTCCGTGAGGATTATATCAGTTGGGCTGTAGGAGCCCCTCCGGAGTCTGTACATCCCTAGTGAGCGCAGTTGATTATATATATGTGGATCGGGCTGCACATCGCAACAGGAATAGTACATCGCTGAGTGATTGAGTGTCCTGAGCATTAAGCATATTGAGACAGAATGCGAGATAGTGAGATTGAGTACTCTGAGAGTGTGAGTACATGAGCTCATCATTGAGATGCATTGCATTTGACATACATACTTGAGATACATGCATAGAGATGCATTTCCTTCTACTACCCGATTTTGATGACATTTATGATTTTACATGTATCTTGACATGTAGGCATAGAGACGTACTTTCCTCATGCTATCTGAAAAGGAAACATCTTACTTGTTATTGAAAGGAGTTTTTGGGAAAAATCATTGTTTTCAAACTTGTATTTTGGAATTTACAGTAAAAGATTTGGGTTTTCACTGAGATACTTGAAAAACAATGCCTATTTTTCTAGAACTGTGAACGAACTGAGCATTTTATTTCTGAGATACCTTTTTTGTTACTTGTACTATGCTGTTATGAACTGTTGTGGAATATTAGTGTTGGACCCGACCTTTGTGTTAGCTCATCACTACTTTCAACCTAAGGTTAGGTTTGTTACTTATTGAGTACATGGGGTCGGTTGTACTCATACTACACTTCTGTACCTTGCATGCAGATGTTAGCTGTTGATGTTGCTGTGTTCGATGGGAGCAGGATTTGAAGATGTACCCGCGTCCCGTTTGTATCTGCCTCTTGTTCATGGTAGCCTTAGATCTATAAAACTTTGTTAATGTATTTTTCAAACATATGATGTATTTACTTTATTTCAGCTTTGTAAACTCTATTCTTAGAAGCTCATGATTTGTATGAGGGACCGCATTCGTGTAGGGTTGAGGTGAGAGCTCGAGTTGGAGGCCTTCGTTCATCGCATTCGCATAGTTGGAACCGCACTCGCGTAGTTCTATCCGCGGTGTGTATTGCATTCGTGAGTCTTGTGCCACGAACGCGTACAGTATATTTGGGTGACTGATATTTTGTTCATCAAGATTGCGATGGTTTTTCCTCGTTCGCGAAAGATGACGTCTAGGCAATGTATATAGTACTCTATTTTGAAGGTTTCAAACATTTTTGCATTTTTGGAGCTATGTAGCTCGGATTGAGGCGATTCTTGAAGCTAATATGAATTGGGGTAAGTGTTCTCTACTCGGTTTTGGTTATATTTCACGAATCTACCTTTGGTTTTTGTAAATAGATTATGAATTTTATAGAGGAAATTGGGGGTTTTGGCCTAAAGTTTCATAATACGAATTTTTGAGTTTTGAACATCGAATTGGAGTCGGATTTGAGTGAAACTAGTATTGTTGGACTCGTAATTGAATGGGTTGTCGGATTTTATGAGTTTTTTTGGGTCACGAGGCGCGGGCTCGGGTGTGACCTTTGGCCGATTTTGGGTTTTGGATAAGGATCCGATCTTTATCATTTGGAATTGTTTTCTTGGGCTTTATTTGATGTATTTGAGTTGCTTTTGACTAGTTTTGAGCCGTTCGGAGGTCGCTACGCACGTGATGGTATCTTTGGAGCATCGTTTGGCTTGCTCGACATTGGTATTGGCTTGTTTGAGGTAAGTAACTCTTCTAAACTTAGTGTTGAGGGTATAAAATCCCGAAATACGTGTTATGTGATAGGTATTGAGGTGAAGCACATGCTAGGTGACGGGTGTGTGGGCGTGCACCATGTGAATTAGGACTCTATGGTTTCCACGACACTGTATAGTGGTCCTCTTTGTTGAAGTCTGTATTTTCACCATGTGATAAAGTAATTGAGCTGTCAATCATGCTAGATATCATGGTTAGGCTTTATGATAATACTTCTAGGACCCATAGTGATCGTTTCTTGCTGTCATTTCGCTGATTTCATTGATATTTCGTACTCAGTCATATTCATGCATTCATACCATATCTCAGTCTCATTTTTTATTTATTAATACATCATATCATTATTGTCGGGCTAGTTTCATGACATTGTGAGCCCATGAGTGAGACTGGAGAGATTGATGACTGAGTGAGGTCGGGGGACTGTTTGTGAGGATATTGATACTACAACACGTGAGTTGTCCATGCAACATGTGAGTTTTCCTTGCGGATCCAGATATTGATATTATAGCACGTGAGTTATCCGTGCGGATCCAGATATTGATATTATGGCACGTGAGTTGTCCATGCGGATTATAGAAGTTGGGTTGTAGGAGCCCCTCCGGAGTCTGTAAACCCCCCAGTGAGCGCAATTAATTATATATATATGGATCGGGCTGCACGTCGTAACATGAATAGTATAGTGCTGAGTGATTGAGTGTGCTGAGCATTAAGCATAGTGAGAGAGAATGCGAGACAGTGAGATTGAGTACTCTGAGAGTGTGAGTACATGAGCTCATCATTGAGCTGCATTGCATTTGACATACGCACTTGAGATACATGCATAGAGATGCATTTCTTTCTACTACCCGATTTTGATTACATTTATGATTTTACCTGTATCTTGTCATGTAGGCATAGAGACGTACATTCCTCATGCTATCTGGAAATGAAACATCTTACTTGTTATTGTAAGGAGTTTTGGAAAAAATCACAGTTTTCAAACTTACTCGTATTTTGGAATTTTCGATAAAAGATCTGGGTTTTCACTGAGATACTTAAAAAGCAATGCCTATTTTTCTGGAACTGCGAACGAACTGAGCGTTTTATTTCTAAGATAACTCTTTTGTTACTTGTACTATGCTGTTATGAACTGTTGTGGAATATTGGTGTTGGACCCGACCTTTGTGTTAGCTCGTTACTACTTTCAACCTAAGGTTAGGTTTATTACTTATTGAGTACATGGGGTCAGTTATACTCATACTACACTTCTGCACCTTGCGTGTAGATGTTGGCTGCTGATGTTGCTGTGTTCGATGGGAGCAGGATTTGATGATGTACCTGCATCCCGGATGTAGTGTGCATGGAGTAGTAATTTGCTTAGTCATGTTAAGGTGGGGTTACTCATTTGGGTGTCATCGTGCCAATGGGGCACCCGTCGTTTGGCTCGTTTGGGGCGGTGCAATTGAGATTGGATTAGAGTAGATGACTCTCGAGAATAGTTCTAATAGATTCAAGATTTATATGTAGCAATTGGTAATTTACAGGATTTGTATATGGCTAGAAACTTCGATTTACATTGGATGGTGTCGAGACTTGTGAAATTTTTGTACCATTGTCGATTATGCATTCCAGCATTAAGATGGTGAAGAAAACAATTTTAGGTTCACATAAGGTGTCTTTAGAGTGGGTGTCACGGTTGTAGTGCTTTAGGGTACTTAAGAGGGAAGTCAACGACTTATGGGCCTTAGGTTGTTGTGGTTTTATACTAAGGTCTCTTGTGTGGTGAATTTTGGTTAAGGATTGTGGTGTTCCAGCAAGGATAAGTATCAATTTGAACGAAATTATGAAGGGATTTGGAGAAATAGGACAACGTGGTAGTAGGTTGGATCAACACAATAATGGATATAATCGGTTCTATGGGTACTTATGATGTGGCTAGTTTCTACAAGTGTTTTGTGGAAATGCTCTTGGGTTTTGGCAACCTGCATGGCTGGGTTGAGTTAGAGAGATTCGGTTCTGATATCTTGGTTATGTGCAAATGAGTTTCGAAGAGTTCTCAATGGTTTTTACAACGGTTCGAGCGGTATATTTCCTACCGGTGTGAGGAATATATTGCGTATTGACATTTTCTCTTGGATGAGATCAAATAGAAGGTTTTTGACTGATCGGGTATGTATTCTGGTTGTGACTCAGAGTTGATTATGAGATTATTTTACTCTTCACATGATGGCATGGTAGATGCGGTGTGTTGTGTGGGATTGAGATTTGCTTGTGCAAGATCACAGTTCAGTTTTGAAGGGAAGGTCATAAAATTCTTAGGCAACATGGATGGTTTCAGATGACTAGGTAAATGATATTACTATTTAGTATGGCTTGATGAGAGTATACACTTCAGAAGGGGCAATGTGTTTTGATTTATGGATACTTCACTGGTACTGCGTCACTCTCCTGATTGATCCACTGCTGATATTCAAATATTGCTATGTAGCACGGAAGAATTTTAGAAGTATTCCTCGGGAGATGATCGTGTAAGAGAGATGTGTTAGATATTCGAGTGGTGGAGTTGGGATCAGATATGGTGATTCGTGTGTTTTATGGATTTAGAGGCTGAGAGTTCTCTGGAGCAGATTGTTTCATGGTTGTGGACTGTGAGGTTGGGGCCAAAGCTAGCCAGATGATAGTATGTGTTATAATTCAATCATTGTGGACTTTGAGAGGGTTATTTATCTATTTGTGGGTGACCAGAGTCGATTAGGGGATCCATTAGTAGGCCCAATTAGGATGTGTATTCTACATCGAGTCGGATTGGTTGGCTCCATAATGCTATTATTGAGGGATGTGCCATTCAGTTGTTGCTGAGCTTACTCGTGTTATGAAATTATCTGTGAGTTACTCTTCTATTCTACGAGGAGTTGTGATTCGTTGGTTTTAGGCACATAGTGCGGTTTTATTGGGGCCTTATAGCAAAATTTGAGCGAGATGAGTATTTGGGTATTGCATGATTGATTGCGTATTGGTTATGTACTTTCGAGTTTTGGGTGGCATTGTGTCATTGGCTTCTCCGTGGTTATGGTAATGCACTTTGGGTACTTAATGTCGAATAGCGCGTGGTTATTGATTCTGAGCATGGTGGCTGAGGTATTTCATATGAACGGTGTTTGGATGGGGTCACGCATTTCATGAATCTACCTTCGTTTTTGGTAATTGGATTGTGAATTTTATAGAGGAAATTGGGGGTTTTGGCCTAAAGTTTCATAATACGAATTTTTTAGTTTTAAACATTGAATTGGAGTAAGATTTGAGTGAAGCTAGTATGGTTGGACTCGTAATTGAATGGGTTGTCGGATTTTGTGAGTTTTGTTGGGTTACGATGCGCTGGCCCGGGTGTGATTTTTGGCCGATTTTGGGTATTGATTAAGGATTCAATCTTTATCATTTGAAATTATTTCCTTGGGCTTTATTTGATGTATTTGAGTTGATTTTGGCTAGCTTTGAGCCATTCGGAGGTCGCTACGCACATGATGGCATCTTTAAAGCATTGCTTGGCTTGCTCGACATTGGTATTGGCTTGTTAGAGGTAAGTAACTCTTCTAAACTTAGTGCTGAGGGTATGAAATCACGAAATACGTGTTATATGGTTGGTATTGAGGTGACGCACATGCTAGGTGACAGGCGTGTGGGCGTGCACCATGGAATTGGGACTTTGTTGTTTCCAAGGCACTATATAGTGGTGCTACTTTGTTGAAGTCCATTTTTTTTACCATGTGATAAAGTAATTGAGCTGTCAATCATGTTAGATATCATGGTTAGGCTTTATGATGATACTGCTAGGACCCATAGTGGTCGTTTCTTGCTGTCATTTCACTGATTTCATTGATATTTTGTACTGAGTCATATTCATGCATTCATATCATATCTCAGTGTCATTTGTTATTTATTGATACATTATATCATTGTTGTCGGGCTAGTTTCATGACATTGTGAGCCCGTGAGTGAGACTGGAGAGATTGATGATTGAGTGAGGTCGGGGGCCTGTTTGTGAGGATATCGATACTACAACACATGAGTTGTCCGTGCAACATGTGAGTTTTCCGTGCGGATCCAGATATTGATATTATAGCACGTGAGTTGTCCGTGTTGCACGTGAGTTGTCCGTGTTGCACGTGAGTTGTCCTTGCAGATTCAGATATTAATATTATGGCATGTGAGTTGTCCATGCGGATTATAGCGCTTGGGCTGTAGGAGCCCTTCCGAAGTCTGTACACCCCTAGTGAGCGTAGTTGATTATATATATGTTGATCGGGCTGCACGCTGCAACAGGTATTGTACAATGCTGAGTGATTGAATATGCTGAGCATTGAGCATAGTGAGAGATAATGTGAGACAGTGAGATTGAGTACTCTGAGAGTGTGAGTACATAAGCTCATCATTGAGATGCATTGTATTTGATATGCGCACTTGAGATACATGCATAGAGATGCATTTCCTTCTGCTACCCAGTTTTGGTGATATTTATGATTTTACCTGTATCTTGACATGTAGTCATAAAGACGTACTTTCTTCATGTTATATGAAAATGAAACATCTTACTTGTTATTGAAAGGAGTTTTGGGAAAAATCACAGTTTTCAAACTTACTCGTATTTTTGAATTTTCGGTAAAAGATTTGGGTTTTCACTGAGATACTTGAAAAGCAATGCCTATTTTTCTGGAACTGTGAATGAACTGAGCGTTTTATTTCTGAGATACCTCTTTTGTTACTTGTACTATGCTGTTATGAACTGTTGTGGAATATTAGTGTTGGACCCGACCTTTGTGTTAGCTCGTTACTACTTTCAACCGAAGGTTAGGTTTGTTACTTATTGAGTACATGGGGTCGGTTGTACTTATAGTACACTTCTGCACCTTGCATGCAGATGTTGGCTGCTGATGTTGCTGTGTTCGATGGGAGTAGGATTTGAAGATGTACCTGCGTCCCAGATGTAGTGTGCATGGAGTAGTAATTTGCTTGGTCGTGTTTAAGTGGGGTTACTCATTTGGGTGTCATCGTGCCAATGGGGAACCAGTTGTTTGGCTCGTTTGGGGAGGTGCAATTGAGATTGGAGTAGAGTAGATGACTCTCGAGAATGGTTCTAATGGATTCAAGATTTATATGTACCAATTGGGAATTTTCAAGATTTGTATATGGATAGAAACTTCGATTTACATTGGATGGTGTCGAGACTTGTGGCATTTCTGTACCATTGTGGATTATGCATTTCAGCATCAAGATGATGAAGGAAACAATTTTAGGTTCACATAAGATGTCTTTAGAGTGGGTGTCGCGGTTGTAGTGCTTTGGGGTACTTAAGAGGGAAGTCAACGACTTATGGGCCTTAGGACGTTATAGTTTCATACTAGAGTCTCTTGTGTGGTGAATTTTGGTTAAGGATTGTGGTGTTCCAGCAAGGATAGGTATCAATTTGAAGGCAATTATAAAGGGGCTTGGAGAAATAGGACAACGTGGTAGTAGGTTGGATCAACACAATAATGTATATAATCGGTTCTATGGGTACTTATGATGTGGCTAGTCTCCACAGGTGTTTCGTGGAAATGCTCTTGGGTTTTGGCGACCTGCATGGCTGGTTGAGTTAGAGAGATTTGGTTCTGATAGCTTGGTTATGTGCAAATGGGTTTCGAAAAGTTCTCAATGTATTTTACAACGGTTCGAGGAGTATATTTCCTACCGGCGTGAGGAATATGTTGCGTATTGAGATTTTCTCCTGGATGAGATCAAATAGAAGGTTTCTGACTGATCGGGTATGTATTCTGGTTGTGACTCAGAGTTGATTATGAGATTCTTTTACTCTTCACATGATGGCATGGTAGATGCGGTGTGTTGTGTGGGATTGAGATTTGCTTGTGCAAGATCACAGTTCAGTTTTGAAGGGAAGGTCATAAAATTCTTAGGCAACATGGATGGTTTCAGATGACTAGGTAAATGATATTACTATTTAGTATGGCTTAATGAGAGTATACACTTCAGAAAGGGCAATGTGTTTTGATTTATGGATAATTCACTGGTACTGCGTCACTCTCCTGATTGATCCACTGCTGATATTCAAATATTGCTATGTAGCACAGAAGAATTTTAGAAGTATTCCCCATGCGATGATCGTGTAAGAGAGATGTGTTAGATATTCGAGTGGTGGAATTAGGATCAGATATGGTGATTCGTGTGTTTTATGGATTTAGAGGCTGAGAGTTCTCAGGAGCAGATTGTTTCATGGTTGTGCACTGTGAGGTTGGGGCCAAATCTAGCCAGATGATAGTATGTGTTATAATTCAATCATTGTGGACTTTAAGAGGGTTATTTATCTATTTGTGGGTGACCAGAGTCGATTTGGGGATCCATTAGTAGGCCCAATTAGGATGTGTATTCTACACCGAGTCGGATGGGTTGGCTCCATAATGCTATTATTGAGGGATGTGCCATTAGGTTGTTGTTGAGCTTACTCGTGTTCTGAAATTATCTATGAGTTACTCTTCTATTCTTCGAGGAGTTGTGATTCGTTGGTTTTAGGCACACATGGTGTGGTTCTATTGGGGCCTTATAGCAAAATTTGAGCGAGATGAGTATTTGGGTATTGGATGATTGATTGTGTATTGGTTATGTACTTTCAAGTTTTGGGTGGCATTGTGTCATTGGCTTCTCCGTGGTTATGGTAATGCACTTTGGGTACTTAATGTCGAATTGCGCGTGGTTATTGATTTTGAGCATGGTGGCTGAGGTATTTCATACGGACCGGTGTTTGGATGGGGTCACGCGTTGCATCAGAGTTATGTTGAGATATGATCCTGTGTGTTAGATTCATGTGTTTTGGTTCTATGGTGTGTGGTGGTACTTGAGGAGCTTGCGGGACAGTTCTCTCGTTAGAGTTATTTTCTATGATTGAGTACATTTGGAATGTTTCTTATTAGTGCACGGGTTATGGCTTTAGATTGTATTGATGTGTCGTGTCACTAGTGTGGTCGGGTTGGATGAGATGAGGTCATTGGACCTAGAATGGATACTATCAGAATTGATTACAGCATGGTTGGAAGGATAATATCGAAAGTCGGCTTAGAAATTTGCTATAGTTCTTGTCGAAGGAGAGGGAGTTTCATGACTAGTTGATCTGATGAATGGTTATGAGTTCTGCGTGTTTCTTTCATCATCACAGTGTACGAAGGTTTTAGGATGAGGTTTGGTTTGACATAAGGTTTATTACCGGAATTGGGTTGTTTTGGGCAGCTACTGTAATTAGAAAGTATTGCTATGAGTATTTGAGTTATGCGATATATCATATGATTACATCTTGGGTTATGGATATGGCTTGATATAGCTTGTTCAGACTTATACAGTATGTAGATGTGAGATTCTGATCTTATAGAAATTTCGGATGTTGGAAAATTGGTTCTAAGGTTTATAGGCTAGGTTGAATTAAGAACTTCAGTTATGTTGTGTTATCAGACCTATATAGGATAGGGTGACGTGGGATCACCCTTGAGTATGTGTATGGTAAGGTTACACGGAGATTTGATGACTTTGAGAACAACTCTGGCCAAGTTCGAGGACGAATGCATGTTTAAGTGGAGGAGAATGTAACGACCCAATCGGTCATTTTGAGCATTTGCACTTCGCTCGGTGGTTTACGGGCGTGAGTAGCTCCGTATGATATATTATGAATTATGTGAATCGTCGATTTTGGTTTTTTTAGATTATTCGGAATCGAATTGGAAGAATGGATTTCTTTGTTGAAGATTTAAATTGGGAGAATTGACCAAATTTGACATTTTGTGAATTTGAACCCGAAACGGAATTTTGATGGTTCCAGTATGTCCGTATGGTGATTTCGGACCCGGGCATATGCCCGTATTTGCATTTGAATGTTTCTAGAAGATTTCGGCACAAATTGGCAAAATTAGAAATTTAAAGATTTCAAAAGTTCAAACGTTTGACTAAGCGTTGATTTTGTGGATATCGGGATTGGATTGTGGTTCCGGGAGTTGGAATAGATTCGTTATGTCATTTGGGACTTCTCTGCAAAATTTGAGGTCAGTCGAACGAGATTTGATAAGTTTCGGCATCGGTTGTAGAAGTTTGAAGTTTCAAGTTTATTGATTTCGAATTGAGGTGTGATTCATCATTTCGATGTTGTTATGTGTATTTTGAGGCCTTGAGTAGGTCCGTGTTATGTTATGGGACTTGTTGGTATGTTTGGACGGGGTTTCGAGGGGCTCGGGCGTGTTTCAGATTGATTTCGGGCTATTCTCCTTCATTTTGGCACTACTGCGTTATGCTGGTTTCTAGTGTCTCAGCCCTTCATCGCGTTCGCGTGGCTTGTATCGCGAACGCATAGTGTATTTTGATGGCAGTGGTATGAGATAGTTTAGCTAGAGTTTGTAGTTTAGCTAGAGTTACGTGAGGCAAATTATATTCTTAGTTGAAAGAAGTGTAAAAATTTGCAAGACCATTTATTCACTTAAAAATTAGCCCTGCTGGAGACCTGCTTTTGCCATAGCAGCTGCTCTCAAACTTGTGTGATGCTATTGCCACTGCCTGAACATCCCAATCCTTACTTCTTTGGTCCTTCAAAAAGAAGTATGTGACTACTATTCCAAAATTTCACGTGGATTAAATATTCTAAGGGCCTAAGGGATTGCTAAACACGGTCTCCCAGTTGTTTATTAAATTGTGCTGCAAAGAAAAAAATATCAGCTTGTACTAATTTTTTATGTACACTTATGTAAATAATGCAACTTCCTTTTATTATTTCAAAGATTTCTCTATTCAAGTTGCAAACTAAATGACAAGCAAAAATAGCTATCAGAATGGTTATATTCAGTTGTTGTATTTCTTTCTCTTTCCACAGTGAATCTAACTGACAATTGTTTTCGAGCATGTCTGTCAAGAACAATATTAAGAAGATACTATGGGAGTGTCGTTCAAAAATTTCATGCCTCATTACCCTACCCGACACCAATAATAATAATATTGGAAACAAGTGAAGATTGTGATTTTCAAACCAGAAAATAGTAATTGGAAGTTACAACTGAAACAACGTGACCCACAAGTAACAATAATAAAATAGGAAATAACATAACCATGAATAACCTACTCCCTAACCACTTGGAATAGTACTCACATGCATGCCTTAATATCCTTTATAAATAGCAGAAGATGATCGGTCATCCACCACACCAACTGATCATCATTCACCACAAACCAATCCTTTCATATACACTTGCGACAAGTAGTGTTTAGTTATGGAGTTGATAGTGGTTCTCTTGCCAATGATTGTTCTTTGCACCCCCCGAGTTACTACTAATTAGACCCAATATCAAGTTACGATAGTTGTACTTCAGTGACCTCCCACTTTGTGTAGCATGAATACCTGCTACACCGGTAATCAGGAACTATTCTACATCCGCGGCCTTTGGCCTGCAACTGCTTGAGAAGTAAGCTTAACCTATCAATGTCGTGAGCAAGCCCAACTTTCTAGTCTTTTTGGTTTTCAATTGGAGGTGAATGGGTAGCATTTTAAAACATGGTTGATGGATAGCCAAATCATGCCACGAAGTATACAGATTTAGATTAGTTACGACGCTTAATCTGAATGGTGATTAGATAATAAACAAATTATAGTGAGAAACTGATCTCATTCATTCAAGACTTTTGTATCAATAATAACTTCATGTAGGAAAGGCATTTCAATTCTTATATTATCTCAATGTAAAGTTGGAAGAATGCAAATCTGTATGACTTAACTAACTAACCTTCCATACATTGAAAAAGTGTTTTTTCTATGTTTCGACCCCTATAAAAAGAGGCAAATGCTCAAATATAATGCCATCCTTGCATTATTACTTTGAGTACATTAATAGTATTGCTAACAAGTTATTATGGAGAGCTATTTGCTACTAATTATATTGATTTTGACGGCTATAATCCAAGAACTAGGTGTCAAGCAAGTTACCATTTTATGGAATACGTATTGCATTGACCCCAACATTCTATGACATGCAATTGCAATCAGGGAAAACTCCTTGCAAATCTGGTATTCCGGAACAATTGTTCATCCATGGTCTTTGGCCAAGTGATGCGAGAGCAAGAAGCTTGACATGTCCATGTCTCTCACCTAATATCGAAGATCAGAAAATAGAGAATGTGGTAAGTGCATGAAACTAGGACGAGCTAGCGTGCATTATATAAACTTCCAAAATCTTATAAATACTTTAATTTGTTATGCTTTGCAGAGTTGCCCAGTTTCACAGTTGAAATATTATTATTATTATTATTATTATTATTATTATTATTATTATTATAGTAGTAAAGGTTAATTCATGTTAATTAGAAATTAGCCATATATTTGCAATATATTACCTTGGATATCGTTGTAAAAAATTTTATTTACTAATATAGAGATTTGAATAATTTAATTTAAAACTTTAAAATATTATACTATTAAAAAGAAGACAATCTTTCTCTCTTGGTAAAGATTCCACATTGTTTTTTTTAAATCTATGGACTTCATTATTATCTAAGAGAGAAAATGATAAAATATATTATTAAAAAGTTTTGGGACCTCAAAATTTGGGGCCTAATTAAAGGCTTTACTAGACTGATAAGTTACCGCATTCTCTACCTTTTGCTTCACTTGGCTAAAGACCATGAATGAAGGAATTGTTTCTTAATACCAAAGATTTCAGTGACATCTCACAAAATGTATATATCGACAACTACTTGGTGTTTATTTTACATACTGCATAAAAAATACATGTTGTCAAGGAGACAAGGACCCATACATTTTGTGAGATTTTCATTGAGATCAGGAAATACTGCAAAGCTGGTATTAACGAACGATTCTTCATTCATGGCTTGTGACTTTGTGATGCAAAAGGAAAAGCCTGACATGTTGATGTCTGCACCTAAATATGAAAACTAAATAGTAAAGAATGTGGTAAGTGCTTGAATATCAAACGTGCGAATGCTGTTATTTTGTACGTGCTATATATTGTTATTCTTCAAGAATTTGCCTCAAGTATGTTGGGAAAAATAATAATTTCGCCCAAAAATAATATCCACGAAAAATAATAATAACACAAGAGAGTAACAATGACATCCACTCTTTTAACGGGGTAAATACAATACCAGATCGGAACAATATTACTACTATAATATTACAACTTAGTAGTGTCAAGACATTACTACAATTTTGAAAGGAATAATACTCTTTATTTAAAATATCTCACTACAATATTACTACCACTCACTATTTATCTCACAGACAACAATCTGTGGATTACTCTCACTGCTTTGCTTTCTACTTAGCTTCTCTTTATTTTTTTGGTGGGTTTCAAAAGAGAAATGGAGCCTCCTATTTATAGAAAAAACTTGCCTACCATTAGACCAATCACATTTATTCTTTGTAATTTGCAGTGCAAATTGCCATCGGTTGAAACACATTTTCAGCAACCCAACTTGCAACTTTTTCCAACTTTATCTTTATTTCTTTTAGATGGGTCCACAAATCTCCCCCTTAATTTTGAATTTTTTTGGTCATTCCAAGTCTTGATCTAACCTTTGAAAATCTTCAAACTTGAGAGGCTTTGTGAAGATATCTGCAACTTGATCATGAGATCTCACATACTTGAGCTCGACTTCTTTCTTGGTAATGCATTCTCTGATGAAGTGATATCTTGTATCTATATGCTTGCTTCGATCATGATACACCGGATTCTTGGCAAGTGCCTGTGCGAATTTGTTGTCAATACAAATCTCGGTAGCTTCAATTTGTGTCAAATTGAGCTCCTTCAATAATCTTCTCAGGGAAATAGCATGACACGTACAAGATATTGCTGATATATATTCAGCTTCACAAGTCGAGAGAGTAACAATTGATTGTTTCTTTGAACTCCAAGAAATAACAGAATCACCCAAGAAAAACACAAAACTAGTTGTGCTTTTTCTATCATCAATATCTCCAGCATAATCACTATCACATAATCCCATAAGGTTGAAATCACTAGAACAAGAATAAAATAGCCCAAAGTCAATCATACCTTTTAGGTAACGAAGAATTCTTCTAGTGACTTTCAAATGAGTAGAGGTAGGAGCTTCCATGACGCGGCTTACTACTCCAACTGCAAAGAGTATATCTGGCATGGTACAAGTCAAGTACATCAAACTTCCCACAAGACTTTTGAAAAATATGGGATCAACATTTTCTCTTTCATCAAACTTGGACAATTTTGCCACATTCTCCGAGTGTGTTCATGGGGTTGCAATCGAGCATGTTGAACTACTTCAAAATCTCCTTCGTATAGCTTTCTTGAGAGATGAAAATTCCATCCTCCATATGCTTCACTTCTACGCCCAAGTAGTATGACATGAGCCCTACGTCTGTCATCTCGAACTCAAGGGACATATCTTTCTTAAAAACTTCAAACAAACTTGGGTTATTACCCATAAAAATATGATCATCAACATAAAGACAACACAAGCAAGATATCTCCATTCATATGAACTTTAAGGTAAAGAGCATATTCATGGAGACAACGAATAAACCCATTCTTGAAAATACTTGTTGATGCAACTATTCCATGCTCGTGGGGCTTGTTTTAATCCATATAAAGCTTTCTTCAACTACAACACTTTATCTTCATGGTTTTTGACCACGAAGCCCAATGGTTGTTTAACATAGACTTCTTCTTCAAGATAACCATTCAAAAAAGCTGACTTGATGTCTAGTTGATGGATCTTCCACGTCATTTGCGCCGCCAAAGAGATCAGTAAACGAATCATCTCCATGCGGGCAACAGGTGCATAAACTTCTTCATAGTCAATGCCTTGCCTTTGCTTGTATCCTTTAGCCATAAGTCGTGCCTTATATCTCTCCACATCTCCATCATCATTCTTCTTTGTTGTATACCCATTTTACTCCAATTGCACGCTGACCCTTGGGAAGAGTTGTTAACTCCCAAGTGTTGTTCTTCTCTATTGATTCGATCTCCTCCTCCATGGCTTGTCTCCACCTTTTGTCTGTAACAGCTTCATCAAAGTTCATTGGTTCACTATCAGCAAAGAGACAATATAAAAAATCAAAATTAGTAACTTCTTTTGTGCCATCATAGAGCTCTTGAATGCTCCTTGTCTTTTGCGGTTTCTCGTTTGAACTTTGTTGAGAAGAAGGAGATGCAACATTGGTTGGAGAAGAAGGTGGAGTTATTTCCTGCACAAGTTCTATCTTTGTTAGGTCCTTTTCTAGCTTCAAATGGTTGAGTTGGTGAACTATTTAGGATGATAGTATAAGTGATACTCTGCACACAGATCATGATCCACTTCACAAATTTCTATGGAAAATCTAAGGATATAAGATTTGTTCAAGAAAGGGCCACTCAAGTGAGTCATGTGCCTTCTGCATGTCCAGTTTCAACATGCATCTCGGTGACACCTGTCTTCTCCCATAACCTTTCACTAGCTCATTACTCAATATGATAATATAAATAATGACTCTCCCATGAACAAATGCAGATTGAGCCTTATCAATTAAATTATCCCTAACTCCTTATAGTCGACTAGTCAGCACCTTTGAGATGATTTTCTAAACTGTAGTGCAACAGAAAATAGGTTTATACACTTGGTAGGATTGTTGACTTTGGGTATAAGGGTTATTGAGGTGCAGTTGATTGTCTTAAACATTTGTGTTGGTTGAAATAAATCCAATACAACTTGTGTTACCTCCTCGATTATGATGGCCATGATTTCTTGAAGAAGACTACATTAAGTCCATCATATCTTGGGGCCTTCAGATCATCTATATCTTGTAGGGCCTTCCATATTTCATGCCTTGTAACAGGCTGAATCAATTGTTGTTGTTTCTCTCTAATTAGGATTGCCCCTCTTTTCATTACATTTGGATCTATTTATGGGATTGCAGAAGCATTTGAACCCACCAGCTGTTTATAGTATCCAAGTACTTCAACTTCTATTTCCTCGTCCGCGTGTATGTGATCTCCTGTGTCAATAAGTAAATTGTGGATTCCATTCAAAGTGCTCATATTCTTAATATGTGCAATAAAAGTGTGCAGAGTTTAAATCAGCCAGCTTCAACCACTGTACTCTTGATTTTTACATGTACATGTTTTTTTATATCAGTCCCCAGTTCTTTAGGCTATTCTTTAGTCCATCTTCTTTCTCAATTAACTCATTATCCTTTTTTCTACGACCAATTGTTTCCTGCACCTCCTATAGTTCCCTTTTGATTTCTTTGATTCTATCATCTACTCCTTTGAAATGTTATGTATTAAGGACCTTTATGGCGTGTTTAACTCTCTTAATCTTATTTAACACTCATTATAAATTTTTTGTTGCTCCAGTTGTAATCCATGTCTGTTCAACTTCAGGTAGGAATTGAGGATGGACAGTAAAGCTATTGAAGAAGCTGAATAAGCTAGTTGTTTTCCCTCTGTAGTTGTGTGATCATCAGTTTAAGTGGGGAATGATCAGAGAAAGAAGGTTCTAGGATTTGGATGTGTAAAGTAGGCATTGTCATCATCCAATTTATGTTAACTATCCCCATATCTATCCTGCTATAAGTATGGATATTAGTGCATGTATAATATCTACCAACAGTAGGTAGCTCATTTATGCCAGCATCACTCATGAATTCCTTAAAATTCCTTGTTTCCATATCCTCTATTGTAGTACCATGTTGTATATCTTGACTGTTGAGTACTGAGTCGAAATCTCTCATTTTTATTCATGGCCCATGTTGCATACAATTGATTTGAATTAATTTTGGCCACAGACTTAATCTTTCTTTAATAGTATGCAAGCCATATACTGCAGTAAAACCAAAGGACACTAGTCTTGAATGAGTTCTGACTTGTTTATGTATACACTAGCCATCCATATCAATTAGTCCAAAATCGAATATTTTTGGATCTCACAGAATCCAAATTCGACTCTTAGTTGTACTACTGAAATTTGATACCCAGTGACAGCTTGGAGCAATTTTGTTGATAATACTTTAAGCTTTTTGCTCTTTTATTCTATGTTCTACTAGTACAATCACTGCCTTTTTATTCTGCTTTATGAACTCCTTTGCCTCCTTTTGCTTGTATGATTTTTCAAACCTCTAACATTCCATGTAACTATGCTCATACTAGTATGAATTGAGTTTAGGATACTGCTCCTAACCCCTATATATAGAACCTCTCCTGCACATTGCTTGGTCCTGGATCCTTGGTGGTAGATTCTTGTACCCTTGTTTCATATAAAGACTTGAATCCATTATTGTCACCAAGATGATGTCCTCGGTTGTAGTAGTTTTTGCCTGCCTTGTTGCTGACTTCCCACATACTGTCATCCATCCTTCTTTTGCAGGTTGATCAGTAGATAAATTAAGTTGCATTATAGATTTGTATAGGGGCTTTGGTGGTTCCACCCTCTCTGTTTGGTCATTCCCCTGATTGTTCACCATAGGTATAGTTTTCTCAGTCTTTTGCCGGACTTGCTTCACCTTGTTCTCTTTCCCTTTATATACATGTTTTTTTGTTGTTGCTACCCTATGTTCTCAATGCAACTATGTCCTATCTATATACATGTGGTGTAGTATGTGGGTTCCCAATCATAGGTCACCTCTTGCTCAATTGTTTTCCCCAATGGATCCTGAAACCTCACCCTTCTAAGTAGTGGTTTGGTAATGTCCATCTCAATCAGCATTCTATCATAAGATATTCTAACTGTACTGGTTGTACAATCATCAACAATACGCAGGATTTCCAAGAGCACTACCAATTTTACTTAGAGCTTTCATGCTCTAGCAGCTTAGGGGAAGATTTGGAACTTTACCCATAGCGGAATGGTCCTCAGTACTTCTTTATGCAAATTGAGATATGGTGTACAGGCCTTCATTACAATAGGACGATTGTTGATGGTATAAGGCCCAGTATACCGTACTTGATTTCTTTCTTCTAGGTTTGCAAATCGAATAACGAAGTAGTCTTCATTATGATAATAGATCTGGGGTTTCATGGAGTACTTACCTACTAAAGCAAGGAATCGTTTCATGGACCCTATAGAAGGTGAACTCCAAATTACATAGAGAATAATAGCTATACTCCATATTTCATTTTCTTGTTCAACATCCTTTATGTCCAACTTCACAGTTTTCTCCCCATCTTGTATCAGTGGTGCGATGTATAGTAAATTCATGCCTCTCGATGCAAGCTTGTTCCACACTACTACGTTTGCCCATGATTGGATTCCGTTTGCCTTCGTCATTTGGTTAGTATCTTTGAGACTCTCTTCCTTTCCAAGTTGCATGCCACTGTTACATTGGTATTTGGTGGTTTTGAAATCTTGTAAGTCATTCCTCCTCCGTCTCTGTGACTTGAACTATTATTTTCAGATGTTGTCATAAGGCTTTCAGCTTACCATTATTGGCAGATTGACCTGGGTGTACATTGCTCTTCTCGCTCATCGTGTTCATTGGAGTGATTTACTCAGTTGGTTCATCAATTCATACACATTTAGGTGAGACAAAAAGTTCCATTACTGCATATCTTGCATTAGTGGATCTCGGATCAATGACCAAAATATTTGTAGAATTTCGTTTAGGTCTTCCTCTTCCTCCCATTGTGTCCAGTTGCGTATGTTAGCTAAGCCATGTTAACGTGCGTCGAAAGAAAAAAAAAACTTATGACAGTCTTTCTCTATTTTTATTTTTGTTAAAATAATTAAATCATATAAAATTAATTGGTGTTAATTTTATGACCGTCTATAAACTTAAAATTAAGAGTCACAAAAGTTTCTCTATTTTTTTTATTAAGACACTAAAGTTATATAATTTTAAGATATTAGTTCATTTAAAATTTAGAAAATCAATTGTAATATCTAAAATATAATATATTAATGATAGTTATCATTATATATAACATGAAAAGTATATTTATGTTGATATATTTACTTCTCATAAGTGTATAAATATTTATGTCACGACCCGAAATTTCTACCCTCGGGACCGTGATGGCGCCAAACATCTGCTTTCTAGGCAAGCCAATATTAGTTATATATACTAACCATTTTTAAGCATTTCCAAATTAAATGACAACAATAAAACTGAATAGTCTGAAATACGGTGATAAACTAATAAACGGAAAAATTCAAATACAATCCCAGATCTGGAGTGATCACAAATACATGAGCGGCTACAGTACCACATATAATGGTCTGAAATAAGATATAACTGTCTAAATCAAAATAAACGGCTAAAATGATATATAAGGGGACTTCAAGGCTACGAACGTCGTGTAACTATACCTCAAGTCTCCACTGATAACTAGATCTGAGTAAACCTCACTAAGCGTAGTTGGGACCAACTCTGGTATCTGCACAAGAAGTGTAGAGTGTAGTATGAGTACAACATACCCCATGTACTATGTAAGTGTCGAGCCTAACCTCGACAAAGTAGTGACGAGGCTAACATGGTCACTCACAATAACTTGTATGCAATAATAATAATAATAATAATAACAGAAGAGATAGAAATGGGAATATAGCAATCAACTCATAATAACGAACTCAAAATCCAATAACCAGAGAGCCTAGAATAACAAGTCTGATAAACTTATCTCAAATACAGAGGCAAATTCAACAGTTGCGGCATGCAACCCAATCCAACTATGACACTGTTGCGGTGTGCAACCCGATCCAACTATGACATTATTGTGGCGTGAAACCCGATCCTAACATGACATTGTTGGGGCGTGCCACCCGATCCACACATAACATTCAATAAGAAAACACCAATAAAGCTATAATGATTATAGTTAAGAAATGCCCGAATATCGACCACAAACACGTCAAGTGAATAATACAACCCTTGGGAGACGGATATTGCCATACGCTACAAAAACCCAAGCACGACTAAGGTGCATTAAATGACTTGCATCTTGAGAGCCATCTTTCTCATACAACACCACAAGCTACACGGGACCACAACATATGTGTGAATAATCAAGTTGTCTCATAACCCATATGGCACAATAGAGTGTTACATGGAATAGCTTACGCCAGGGATAACATCCAACGCTCGAAGACTCCTCCATAAGAAACGCTATGTTGAATGAACACATCCGGCTTGATGTACAACACACATTCACATTGGACCCACCAACGAACCTCAAGCTGATTCCGATCATCCCATACTGGGATAACAACCTTCCAAGGATCCACAATGGCCCTATTCATGACACACACGAGCAGCCATCCAATCCGGAACAAACTCCCACAGTCCACAACCAAAGAAATAGAGTGCCTTTCAGGCATAAACTCTCACATTGGCGACAGTACCAGAATCTCCATACTTGGTTTCAACCTATAACATTCAAGTGACTAACACAACACAACTTTACGATCTTCCCATGGGTTATACTCCCATGACCTTCCTCACCACGTAGCAAAGTCTACACATCCACACCTCCAACTGTATAAATTCTGTAATGTAATTGAAGAATCCACAAATCAATACACAATGCCTCTACCACAGAACACCATTCTCAGGAGACATTAAGATAATGCCAGCTTACTCTAAACATTTGAATTCTTCTCTTCCCATCCGAGTTCGTGACATTTTTATCAACACTGAGCATCAACCTTGATCCTCAACTTCCAATTCACATGCCACTCACTGCACCTATTATTCCGCTACGCGAGAGTACAAGAAATCATCATAACCCCTGAACTACTAGTAGAATAAACACTTCATTGACTAGAAACCTTTCACTTAACTCATTTCAGAAGAACCGTTGCAACACATAACTGAATTCCCATAACCGCAGAAAATACAAACCTCAAGTTGTGGTCTAAACTGCCATAACTCTTCCGGGATCCATTTACACAACAAGGCCAAAGGAATCAAATACCTACCAAATCAAGCAAACTATGGTGGCTATCAAGTCCGCACTTACAACCACAAACCACCTATGTAACATAACATGCCGAAGGAACTGATCATTGCCACAACCATGCTTACTTAAACCAATACTAACCGACCCCATTTCTTCCAATTTACTCTTGACTTTCCTTAGAAATAATAATAGCTCCATTCAAAACATAATGAAACCCAACAACACTCATCCCGAGTGACTCAATTAACGAGACCACGTCATCTCAATACCCATTAACCATCTCATACCCTCCTTATGCTCATAATAGCATCTCCAACCGGTACACCCATTCTGAAAGATCCTCTATGAATCCGAAGTTGTTTCTCCCATTTCTCTAATACTACACCGCAGACCCAATGATAACATAGAAACACTCCAAGTCCCTTTTCATAACCCACTGCAAAAACTCAATACTTAACCACACAACATGCCCAAAATCCTTAGACACTGCACTTTAGTTCTTAAACACACTAGAAACATCGTTGAGAGTCACACACCATGACCTGGTCCCTAATATAACCAAACTCCAATGCTCTGTTAGCACATGAACACTCCCAAGTAAGCAACATGATAAATTCTTTTCCTTGTACATCGCATCCACAAGAAGCATAAACTCTAAGTCTTCCCAAAACCTGCACATGAATCAATACGGCAAAATATAGCACACATTCATCAAGTTCATTGCTCGAATTACCCCTGATGTTGATGACGTCCAAATCCACTACTAAAAAGTAAATGGACACGGTCACATGCAATATAATTTATCCAACTATGAGTTGGGGTCGAATCCCACAGAGAACAATATGTAGGTGATTAGGCGTGTAAGAGAATTATCACTTATTATGTGAATTATCACTTATTATGCTAAGCCAAACAATTAAAATATGATTGTGAAAATATTATATCTAAATGCGAAAATATAAACTAACCTAGAAAACAAATAAAATGATCAATGGCTACAATCATGGATGCATTGGGAATTACACTCAAGTAACGATCCAATATATTTCACGATTTTACAAATATGAGCGAGTTTATGTTAATTAGCCTCGGATAATAATTCTATATTAGCTTCTTCCGAAGACTAACAAGACTTCCTAATTTAATTATCCCTAAAACAATTAAGAGATTAAGCACACCCGAATATGGCTACAAGTAGTTCAATCTTATCCCTAGGTAGAATCTATAAAATGAGGGTTAAAGCCTCAAGTTCTTGTTAATTAATCTTTCCTAACTCCAAATTATCTTTCCCAAAATTAATTCGAAGTAAATGGGCGAGTCCTAGGGTTAGCTAATCCCTTTGGAAACATTAAAGAACAAGAATAATTAAAGAAACAATCACTCACTTCATAATAAATAAAAATCGTTCAATACATAAGCACAAGATATTTAATCCACACTTTAAATATGAATATTCCCATAAACAAGATTCAAATGTTGAAAAAAATATTACACACTTAGATATTCAATACAAATCAAGGAAATGAATAAATAAGCATAAATGAGTAATAAATTCTCAACCAAAAGCTTCAAATCTTCAAGACCCAAGTGTGTGTGCAAGAACCCTAGCTCCAAAAAATTTGTTCCCCTCTCAAGATATGTCCAAAGCTGCCAAAGATACTTTACAAATGAGCTAGGTCGTGAATTTATGAGTTTGGAATCGAAAAAATGTGAAATGGCAACAGTGTCCTTAGTTGAAGCCCGTTGACCGCACCTGCGGAATCCGCAAAAGCAGACTTCCTTTCGCAGATGCGCAAACTCTGGGGAACTGCCTACTCCGTAGATGCAGATTGTCAACCGCAGATGTGATCACAGTGGGAAATTGGTGATATGCGCAGATGCGGACCTCCACTCGCATAAGCGAGCAGTGTTGCGCATATGCGGAACCACTGAAGGAATTTGCACTTTTTAACTCTTTTATGCTCAATTCAACTTCAATTGAATTCAACTCTCTTCATGGCATCATTTACCTAAAAATCTATTAATGCACACCATAAATCACCTCATTTTGTAATTAAAAGACACAAAAACTAAAGAAAAGAGACGAGAATAAATGGTAAAATCACCAATCATCAGATGTTTTCTTTTCTTTGTCATAAATAACCCACCAATGCACCGATAATCAGAAACCGCACAAGCAGACAACCACGCGATCCAATTGTAGATGGTGGACTCCCCCACTTTGCTTTAAGCTACTATCACATAAATGTAGAACCCACAAAGATCTGTCCTTCTCAATTACCATGATCTCGCACAGTCAACCCGCCAAATTTCTCGTAGTCTCTTGTTAAACGTTTTCATGAACATTCCGACTTTATCAGCCATAATCGCATATTCGACCTCTTGTCGAGTAGTAAGTAGAACTCTTCATAGAAACTTCATCAGAGTTACGCAGCCATAAACCTGCTCACAGTAGACAGTCCACCTATGGAATTCCATACCGACATCTCCCAACGACGCTATACCAGGTACAACTACCACGAAATCAGTAAACCCTCCTAATCCCATGCTCGTCCACCAGTTGTACAAGTCTGTTAGTTCCCCATTGACATCAACTGAAAGTCTGACAATAAATTCCAAACTAGAAGTCATGTTGCATCCAAAAACGATAATCAAGCTTTCACACCCCTCTTCATTTCAGGCAAACTCCTCTATGCCACACTCAATCTTCCTTAGTACAGTAGCCACCGTCCCAAACAATATTTATAGACTTAGTCATTGTCCACTATGATCCCCAAATTGCTCTAAAATTTCCCATGGCGTGTGGCTATCCTACCACAGCATCCGTACGCTACTCTGCCACTCCTACTTGGTTAAACTATCTCCTTAAGAGGCCTCTAGACCTCTGCTATTCATAATTCACCTGCTAGCAATTGAATCACCATGAGACACCTCCCATCATGTCTTTCCTCATCCTTCGCTGCCCAAATACTGCTTCAAATCAAAATCCATCTCTGTACCACCTGAACTAATAAATTGCTACCAACTTTAAGCATCCTCGAAGATCATCTTTCTCGAGCTATCAACATTAGAAACACCGATTAGACTCTGAAGCCAACGCACACTTCCACCTCTAACAATCGCTTCTCAGGCACCATTTCTCAACACCCTGCCCCGTAGGCAGATCAAAGAAGTCCATAAGACCAATGAGCCTTAATGCGTTCAAACCAGGACGACGGCACCACATCAGAAATGAGAATTCCACCACGCTCGAAAATATCAAGTCTCGTTAATCCATCAACTGAAGCATGAACACTCATAGTCCGATTGTCTTTCCTCCACTGGAATTAAATGTCGAACCTCTAAACCATGAACCGATTTGTCCTCCTTTCGATTCATTCATTGCCGCGGCACATAAATAAGCACCTTACCATTTACACCAAAACTGAGCGATAACCACTCATGAAGATCATAATGCACTGTGCACAACCTCGAAACCGTAGGCAGCACTAATCGTTGTTCTAAAATGACAGAACATCCCTCCGCGAGGCGACGACAATAGCCCAATCAAACACGAAATGAGAAACATCCCACACCGCATCTGTGGTGCCATTACAACCCCTCGATGCCCAATTGATAACAAGCGGTCCACATCGCATAAGATTGATTATGAATGAAATGAAGGCATAAGATTTAATAGAATCAAATTGCACGATGAGGAATCAAGAAGGGAAGTGCTCCGAACAGCCCTGTAGCCTCTCGAAGATAAGTACAGACGTCTCCGCACCGATCCATAAGACTCTACTAGACTTGCTCATAAATCGTGAGACCCAAGTGAACCTAGAGCTCTGACACCAAGCTCTCACGACCCAATTTCCCACTATAGGTCGTGATGGCGCTCAACATCGTCGTTAGGTAAGCCAACGGTGAACTATCAATTCAATTATTCATTTTATTATTTTTAAAATAATAAGTCTTATTAAGTAAAAGATTCAATGCATTTAAAAATCACGAATACTTAAATATTAGTAAGATATAAAATAAAAGATGACAATATCAAGTTGAACCATAAACAACCACTAGAGTATCCCAAAACCCGGTGTCACAAGTGGATGAGCATTTACTAAGGAGTACAATATTAATACAACATTTGTCTGGAATGTAAATGAGATAGGATAAAGTAAATAGTATGATGGAGACTCTGTGGGCTGCAATGCATAGCCTCGAATTTGTAGCTCACCATAAAATCTCCTCACCAGTTGTGCCTACACGCCAAGATGACTACCAAATAACCCTGTCATATCCTGCACATTTAGTGCAGAAGTGCAGCATGAGTATGTAAATCAACGCGTACCCAGTAAGTATCTAGCCTAACCTCAGAAAAGTAGTGACAAGAGGTCGACATCGACACTTACTAGATGTCCAATAAAGTAATATAATGAATCATAAGCAGATATGAAGCACAACAATAATAATGGGGAAACACTGTAAGTTACATAATCTTCCAAAAATTTCTTTTAAAGATATAAATTTCTCAGTCTCGTATTCTATCTCAACAGCTCAGATGTATCAAGTGCCAGTACCAAACGGATAAGGAACACCATATAAAATGACATGCATCACTGGAAGGATAATCTCGTAAATATTCAGACTGCTAGCGATATGACGCACGATTAATGTGCACTTCGCCGAGGGTCGACCAGCATGAACTGTAGATGCATCTATTATACTGCCGAGGCATTTGGCCCGCTCCACAAGAAAGGAAGGAACTTATCAAATTACGAGACACGTTCTTACAATACAGTACATTAGCATAAAGTGAATATAACCTTTACCGTTTCTCAAATAACTTGCCAACAACTCAAGGTGATAAGGCTCGTCCTAATATATATATATATATATATATATATATATATATATATATATAAATCAATTTCAATTATAAATTCAATTAATTGAGCCAGCAGAATGAGTTCAAATAATTCAAAATACATGATAAAGTCTTAAGTCTACCCCGACATAAACATGCTTTAGCTATGTACGGACTCTCGTCACCTGGTGCGTATGTAGCACCCACAACTAGTAGTACATAACAATTACATCACCTAGGGGGTAGCTTCCCCCTCACAAGGTTATATAGGAGACGTATCTCGCTCCGAAGTTCCTTAACTAGCTCCAATACCTCTCTAACTCTTGAATTCAAAGCCAAACTATCTGAAACTAGTCAAACAATGCACAACTCAATCAAAATATACTCCAATGCATATAATTTAACAACTTATAATGATTCTCAACTCCGCTCGAAAAGTTAATAAAGTCAACCCTCGGGGCCCACGTGCCCGGATTCTGAATGTTTTCGAATATAAACTTTACCCATAACACCACGAACTCAAATATATAATTTATTCCTAATTTCATGTCCAATTTCGTGGTAAAATCCAAAAATACCTATTTCTAGGATTCTTTCAAAATCTCACAATTTCTACTAACTCCATGTTTAAATCCATGTATAATCCACGTGGTTAGTTAACAATATACGGGAATTACTTACCTTGCAATAGATGATGAAAATCTCTCCTTGAAGCTCTCCAAATATCGCCCAAACCATGAGAGAAATGAGTGAAATAAAAAATATCCCGTTTTAAAACAATTATGCCTACGCTTTGCCTTTCGCAATCACGAAACAATACCACCTCTGTCGCAAAAACTACCCTACGCGATGGCGTTTGAAGACTCGCGATCACAAAGCACGGCAATCCAACAATCGCGAAGACAGGACAACTTTGCGTTCGCGAAGACCAATTCCATCAGCCCCTGCTTCGACACTATGCGAACGCGTAACTTCATTCGCGAACGCGGTGGTCCAGCCCAGGAAATTACGTGATCACATTCCTTAGCCCGCGAACGCGAAGAAAAAATCCCATATGCTCCCGCTTACCTTCCACGATCGTGTCTCCCTTTTCGCGATCGCGAAGTATGCCAAGGACACTAGAAACCAGCAGCTGCAAATCGCCCAAACTTGGTTTGAAACTATCCCGAGGCCCCTGGGACCCTGTCCCATCACACCAACCAGTCCCAAAATATGACACGAACCTGCTCGAGGCCTCAAATTACATAAAACAACATCAAAACTAGGAATTGATGATTGAAATCTCTCTTCAAATTTTCAAACATTCAAACTTCGGCGAACGCATCCGAATTACACTTAAACATTCTGGAATGACGCAAAACTTTACGCACAAGTCATAAATCACAATATGAACCTATTCCAAGGCTCAAAACCTCAAACAGACATCTATAACGTAAAAATCAACTTCAAACCAAGCTTATGAAATTCTAAAACTTTCAAAATGACAACTTTCTATAATAAGCGCTGAAACCCTCCCGGACCACCCGATACTCAACCCGCCCAAGTACAAAATTATCATACGAACCTATTGGAACCTTCAAATCTTGATTTCGAGGTCGTTTACTCAAAAGTCAAACCTTAGTCAACTCTTCCAACTTAAAGCTTTCGAATATAGAATTTTCCTTCTGAAACAACTTTAAACTTCCAAAAATTAAATTCCGACCACACTTATAAGTCATAAAACAAGAAGTGAATCTACCCAAGGCCTTAAACCGTTGAATGACGCATTAGAGCTCAAAACGACCGATCGTATCATTACAGGAAGAGCCATCGCAAATGCTAAGAGCATCTTGCAAAGGTCAATTGGGCCGCAGTGCTTCGCGATCACGTCAGGTCCTTCGCCAACACAATGAAGACCTGACGCCAATGATTAAAATATCCCAAAGACGGGATTTTCTTCATTTTTCACCATTTTCACATTAGAGTTCGGCCTAAAGGTGATTCTGAAGAAACATTTCATCCCCACATCATAGGTTAGTATATTTTAGTTCGTTGTCTTCTATTTCCATCAGCACCCATTGATTTCCAACCTTTAATCTATGCTCTTTCATGGTAGAAAATTAGGGATTTGGGTAGAATGGGGAATTTTTGTAAAATTGAGATTTAGACCTCAAATTGAGGATGGATTTCGAAACTAATCACATAATCGGACTCGGGGGTGAATGTGTAATTGGGTTTTTGTCCAAATCTCGGGTTTTAACCAAGCGAGCTCGAGGTTGACTTTGGTTGAAGTTTTCGAAAATCATTAAAGATTGAATCTCTTTCACTTATGGGTAGTTTGTAAAGCTCATTTTTAAGTGTTTGGACTATATTTGGTTAGATTTGATTGGTTTGGAGACGAATTTTAGAGGAAAGGCCCTAGTTGAGATTTGATTTGATTGCGGAATGAGGTAAGTGTTGGGTCTAACTTTGGTTTGAGGGAATTAGGAACCCTTGAACTATGTGTTATGTGAATTACGTGTGATACGACGTATATGCGAGGTGATGAGTGTATATACGCTGTCAAAATAATTTTTTCCATGTCTTTCTCGTATTTCATGAATTATCTCACCCTATGCCTTAACTGTTACATTATTTAATTGCTTTTTATGCCCTAATTAGTTACTTATCATTATTTATTATTGTATTGAATTTCCCATTCCTTCCCTGACTTTGTAATTAATTTCTACTTGCCTTAATTGTCACGTACTTGACTTGTGTTGTTGTTGTTGTATTAATTTTAGCATTCCTTCTATTAGTACATGATTCTTTTACTGCTTGCTTTCATATTTCTTAATTGTAGATATTCTTGTAGATTGAGGTATTGAATTGATTACTTTCATCAACAATGTTTATAGATCGGGTTGTACGCCGCAACGGATGTGATATGGTGGAATAAGGGAGGATTTGATATTTGTTAAAATGATATGATGGAATCGGGTTGCGCCCCCCAATGATTATGTACGTATTACTTGATGTCGATAAATTATGACATGGTGAAATAAGGGAGGATTATGACATTGATTATGATGATATGGTGGGATTGGGTTGCGCGCTGCAACAAATTTTATATGTAATTCTTGATTTTGATAAATGATGCTACGGCGAAATAAGGGAGGATTGTGTATATACGGGGGGGATCGGGTTGCGCGCCGCAACAGACTGTGTGTTGTACTCGTTTTTGTTATTGTGCTGGGTCTTAACATTCTATATGAAAGGAGATATGTTTTTCAGTGTTCTCCGATTGCGAGGATTGAGTTCTTTTTCATAAATTAGTTGCTCTACTTTCATTTTCTGCTTTCCTTCCCTGTTATTATTATTACTACGTACAAGTTATTGTAAATGATCCGCCTTAGCCTCGTCACTACTTCGTCAAGGTTAGGCTTAGCACTTACAGAGTACATGGGGTCAGTTGTACTCATACTACAGTCTACACTTCTTGTGCAGATTTTGGTGTTGGTCCCAGCGGCGTTCAGTAAACTTGCTGGGATCTAGCTATCAGTGGAGACTTGAGGTATAGTTTCACTGCGTCCGCAGCCCTAAAGTCCCCCTTCTACTTCATTTTAGCTATTCGTTTTGATTCAGACCATTATCTGTAGTATTTTAGACGCTCATATATTTATGACACCAGTTCCGGGATTTGAATTTGGATTTCGTCACTTATTAGTTTATTACCGTATTTCAGACTACTCAGTTTTATTACTGTCATTTAATTTGGAAATTGTTAAAATGGTTAATAGATATAGCTAACATTGGCTTGACTACCAAGTGAAATGTTAGGCTCCAACACGGTCCCGAAGGTGGGGATTTCGGGTAGTGACACATTTCATTTCATTTCCTTACAATTTTTGTTGTGGCGTGCAACCCGCTCTCCAAACAATTTCAATCAACAATAGCAATTCAACATACAAAACTTACATGAATTTCTACATCACAAGAGTAAGTGTACGAGGCAATGAAGAATCACATAATAATCAGAGAATCTCTAACAACTCGGTCGTCTCAACTTTACCTACTCATCGGTATTTATCAATGAACAACTTATACAAGTATAACTACGTCGTAGAAGGCAACACATATTACAAAACTATAAGATAAGTAACGCATAAGACAATTTAAATATGCAATTAAAGAAAGAAGAGATAGGTAGAAATTTAAGCATGGAATCATGGAAGGGATGAACAATTTAATGCAAGGATAACTAAATGGCAAGTAACAATTATGGCATGGACTAATTAAATAAGCATGTAGCAATTAAAGCATGTAAGTACATATACTATGAAATAATGAAAACATGGAAGTAAGTGCGCATATACACTCATCACCTCGCATATACGCCATTTTCACATAACTCACATAACATGTAGTTCAAGGGTTCCTAATTTCCTTAAGTCCAGGTTAGACCCAACACTTACCTCACTCCGCAAACAAATCAAAGCTCAACCGGGGCCTTTCCTCTAAAACTTGCCTCCAAACAATTGAATCTAATCAAATATAATTCAAACAATTCAAAATAAATTTTAGAAACTATCCACAAATGAAAGAGGTTCAATTTAGGTCATTTTTGAAAAAGTCAACAAACGTTAACCCCGTGCCCGCTTGGTCAAAACCAAGATTCGGACCAAGATTCGGACCAAAACTCGAATACTCATTCACCCCCGATCCCGATTATGTGATTAGTTTCGAAATCTGACCTCAATTTGAGGTCTAAATCTCAATTTCTCAAAATCACAAATCTCTACCTAAATCCCTAATTTCTACCATAAAAGCATCGATTAAGGGTTAGAAATCAATGGGTGTTGATAGAAATGGAAGTGGGCGAGTTAAAATCTACTAACCTATGAAGTTGGGATGAAATTTCTCCTCCAAATCACCTCTAAGCCGAGCTTAAATGTGGAAATGGTGAAAAATTGGTTAAATCTTGATTTTTAGAAGTTTTACAGTCCGGGCGTCAGGTGTTTAGCGTGTTCCCGAGACACCTGATGCGATCGCGAAGCAGCAGCAGTCCAAGGCCTTTGCATTCGCGAAGTCTTACTCCCACCAGCCTTCGCATTGGCGGTCTTGGTGTCGCGTTTTCAAAAAGTAAAGAATAAGTCCCCTTCCCATACCCTATAACCCTACGCGTACGCAAGAGACTAGTCGCGTTCGCTAAGGGTAAACCCCCAGTGCTTCGTGTTCGCGACCATGCCATCGTGTTCGCAATGAAGAATTTCTTCCCCTATCCCATTTTACCTTTTCACGATGGTGAGAGTAGCTTCACGATCACGAAGCACAAAACACCAGACACCAGAAATCCTTGAAAACTAGCAATCTCCTCAGTCCAAATTGGTCCATAACCTATCAAAAATTCACCCGAGCCCCTCGGACTCCGAGCCAAAAATGTACTCAAGTGTAATAACATCGTATGAACTCACTCGTGCGATCAAAACACCAAAATAACTCCTAGAACTACGAATCGCACATCAAAATGCATGAAGTTTCCAAAGAAACTTAAGAACTTTCAAATTTACAACTGAACGTCTAAATCACGTCGAATCAACTCCGTTTTGCACCAAATTTTGCAAACAAGTAATAAATAGTGAAATGAACCTATTCTAAATTCCAGAACCGAAATCCGAATCTGATAGCAATAAAGTCCACTTACAGTCAAACTTAGGAATTCTCTAAACATTCAAATTTCTAGTTTTCAACAAATCACGTTAACTCAAGTTAGGGACTTCCGAATTCAATTTTGGGCAAATGCCCAAATCACGACACGGACCCATCGGGACCGTCAAAATACTAATTCGAGTTCGTTTATACAAACTATTGACCGTAGTCAATTCTAATTATTTTGAAGGCAAAAGTCACATTTTTTTTAATTTTTAACATAAAAGATTTTCTGGAAAACGATATAGACTGTGCACGCAAATCAACAATCTCTAAACAGAGCTAATCGAGGTCGTAGAACACAAAAATAGAGGTTAAATCTCAAAATGACTTATTGGGTCATCACATTCTCCACCTCTAAAACAAACATTCATCCTTGACTGGACATACGAAAGTACCTGGACTTGTGAAAAGGTGTGGTTATCTACTCCGCATATCAGACTCGGGCTTCCACGTGGCTGCCTCGGTCAACTGACCTCTCTACTATACTCTAACTGAAGGATAAATCTTATACCTCAACTTCTGGGCATGTCGGGCTAGAATGGCCATCGGCTCCTCCTCATAAGTCAAATCCGTGTCCAATTGGACTGAGCTGAAATCTAATACATGAGAGGGATCATCGTGATACATCCAGAGAATGGACACATGGAACGTCAGATGGACTGCTGATAAGTTAGGTGCCAATGCAAGCTTGTAGGCCACCTCACCTACTTTTTCAAGTATCTCAAAATGGCCAATATACCTAGGGCTCAACTTGCCCTTCTTTCCGAACCTCATCACACCCTTTATGGGTTAAACCCGTATCAAAACCCTTTCTCCACCCATGAATGCAACATCACAAACTATACGATCGGCATAACTCTTCTGCCTAGATTGAGCTGTGTGAAGTCGATCCTAGATCATCTTGACCTTTTCCAAGGCATCCTGAACCAAATCAGTACCCAACAACCGAGCCTCTCCCGGCTTACACCATCCAACTGGCGAACGACACCGCCTCTCATATAATGCCTCATAGGGAGCCATATTAATACTCGATTGATAGCTATTATTGTAGACAGACTCCACAAGTGGCAAGAACTGATCCCGAGAACCTCCAAAATCCATAACATATGCGCAAAGCATATCCTCCAATATCTGAATAGTGCCCTCAGACTGCCCTTCTGTTTGGGGGTAAAATGATGTACTCAACTCGACCCGCATTGCCAACTCACTTTGTACGGCCCTCCAGATGTGCGATGTGAATTGCGTACCCTGATCAGAAATGATAGACACTGACACACCTTGCAAACGAACAATCTCGCGGATATAGATCCCAGCCAACCGCTCCAAAGAATATGTAACTGCAATTGGAATGAAATGTGCCGATTTATTCAAATTGTCCATAATGACCCATACTATGTCAAATTTCTTCTGAGTCTGTGGGAGTGTTGTTAGCCCAAGAAAGAGAATAGTTTTGAATATTGACAAAGGAACTCCGATTTGAACCAGGTCCATCACTAGCAGACATAGACACCGGCAGAGTCAAGGCATTTGAGGTGCACATGCAGGAGATAAGCGTATTCTAGTAGAATGAGATATCTCCTGATCGAAAAGATTGCAAAAACAATAAGGAGAAGGACTCCTTATTCAGTAAGAACAGTATCTAAGATAAGGAAGGATTTAGGAGTTTAGTTTAACTAGAACTCTTCCACCAAGCAAGAGTAGCATCAGGATTCTAGTTAATTCTCTATCGACTAACTCTTATATATTGCAAAATGTTCTTATTGTACAGGGATGCACAAAAGCAGAAGGTAAGTAAGAATTGAGAGCAAATTAGCGAGGTAATTTTGCAAGCAGTTCGAGTGATATTTGAGTGTGCGAATCTGACGCTACTTGAACCAGCTAGAAGAACCAGTTCCAGCTGTTGTCTTTTAGTCTAGTTATTTGTAGTAGGTGGTTTTAACTTGTACCTTTTTAGCTTTATCTAGAAGCGTCTGTAACAGGTACATTGTGTTTCAAGTTATAGTTAACTTGAAGTTTGTCGCAAATAGCTAGAGGCTAGTTTGCTATAAAGGGTTAGAGGTAATCCTAGGTTTACAAAAGAGTTTTTGTAAATGTTGTTTTGGCTCACTGATTTAGTAAAGAGTTTTGGGAAAATCCTACTGGGAAGTAGGTCGTGGTTTTTTTCACCTTTTGAGCCAGGTGTTTTCCACGTAAAAATATCTGTGTTCTTTATTTTCTGTACTTATTATTCCGCAACAGTAGTAGTTGGAATACATAGAAGAATCAAGTCCTTCTATAATCTGTGCACGTGAAAAATTGGACACCACACAAATAACCCCCCCCCCCTCTTGTGTGGTATTGACATATAAAACATCAAGTGCAACAATGCAATCCATGGTAATATGCTCCCACTTCCATTCAGGAATCCCAAGCCTCTAAAGCAAACCACCAGGCCTCTGATGCTCGTATTTTCCCTGCTGACAATTCAAACATCGAGCCACATATACAACTATATACTTCTTCATTCTTCTCCACTAATAATGGTGCCTCAAATTCTGATACATCTTGGAGGCTTCTAGATGAATAGAATACCGCAAACTGTGGGCCTCTTCAATAATCAACTCACAAATCCCATCCACATTAGGCACACAAATCTGACCCTGCATCCGCAAAACACCACATCATCTCCAATAGTAACCTGCTTGACACCACCGTGTCGCATCGTGTCCTTAAGGACAAACAAATGAGGGTCATCATACAGACGCTCTCTGATGCACTCATACAAAGACGAGAGAGAAACCGTGCAAGCAAGAACCCGACTAGGCTCTGGCACATCTAACCTCATGAACTGATTGGCCAAAGCCTGAACATCTGATGCTAGCGGTCTCTCACCAACTGGAATATACGTAAGGCTACCCATACTCACAACCTTTCTACTCAAGGCATAAGCCACCACATTGGCCTTCCCGGGATGATACAAAATGGTGATATCGTAGTCTTTCAACAATTCCAACCACCTCCGCTACCTCAAATTGAAATTCTTCTGCTTGGACAAATATTGTAGACTAAGATGATCCGTGAATACCTCGCACGACATGCTGTAGAGGTAATGCCTCCAAATCTTCAATGCATGAACAATTGTTGCCAACTCCAAGTCATGAATAGGGTAATTATTCTCGTGAACCTTCAACTTCCGCGACACATATGAAATCACCTTGCCATCTTGCATCAACATTACACCGAGCCCAATACGCGATGCATGACAATACACCGTATAGGATCCTAAACTTGTGGGCAACACTAATACTAGGGTTGTAGTCAAGGTAGTCTTAAGCTTTAGAAAGCTCAACTCATACTCATTCGACCACTTGAATGGATCACTTTTCTGGGTCAATCTAGTCAATGGGGCTGCAATAGATGAAAACCCCTCCATGAACCGGCGATAATAACCTCCAAACCTAAAGAAACTTTGAATTTTTGTAGCTGATGTAGGTCTAGGCCTGTTCTGAACTGCATCAATATTCTTAGGATCCACTTTGATTCCCTCGGCCGATACAAAATGTCCCAAAGATTTGACCGAGTCCAACCAAAACTCACACTTTGAAAACTTGGCATATAACCGACTATTCTCAGAGTCTGAAGTACAATCCGAAGATGCTACTCATGCCCCTCTCGACTACAGGAGTAAATCAAGATATCATCAATGAATATGATCACAAAAGAATCTGAATAGGGCTTAAATACCCGATTCATCTAATCCATAAATGTTGTTGGGGTATTTGTCAATCCAAATGACATAACTAGGAACACATAATGCCCATACCGAATCCGAAAAGATGTCTTAGGAACATCAGATACCCCAATATTCAATTGATGGTAGTTAGACCTCAAATAAATCTTCGAAAACACTTTGGCACCCTGAAGCTGATCAAATAAGTCATCAATCATCGATAACGGGCACTTGTTCTTGATAGTGACCTTTTTCAACTACTGATAGTCTATACACATCCTAATCGAACCATCTTTCTTCTTCACGAACAACACGGGCGCACCCAAGGTGAGACACTAGGTCTAATGAATCCTTTATCAAGAAAATCTTGAACTGCACCTTCAATTCCTTCAATCCAGGTGGCGCCATACGATACTGTGGAATAGAAATAAGTTGAGTGCCCAAAGTCAAGTCGATACAGAAGTCAATATCTCTGTCGGGTGGAATCAGCAGCAGATCTGCATGAAACATCTTTGAAAACTCACAAACAACAGGTACTGAATCCATAGAAGGACCACACACAAACATAGGCCAAATATGCTAGACATACCTTCTCTACCATATGCCGAGCCTTCACATAAGAAATAACCTTACTAGTAGAATGGTTAGGAGTCCCCCTCCACTCTAATCGGGGCAACCCCGACATGTCTAGGGTCACCATCTTGGCGTGACAGTCCAATATAGCATGATAAGGTGACAACCAGTCCATGCCTAAAATAACATCAAAATCTACCATATCAAGAAGTAGGAGATCTATGCTGGTCTCAAGGCCCCTAATAGAAACCACAAATGAGCGATAAACACGATCTATAATAATAGAATCTCCCACAGGCATGGACACATATATAGGAGCACTCAATAAATCACAAGGCACAATCAGATATGAAGAAAAATAGGATGACACGTAGGAATAAGTAGAGCTCGAATCAAATCGAACTAAAGCATCTCTATGCAAATCGGAACAATACCTGTGATGACGGCGTTAGATGAATCTACCTCAGGTCTAGATGGAAATGCATAAAAATAGGGCTAAGCCCCACCACTCTGACATCCGCCCCTTGGGCGACCCCTATATGGATGGCCTTCACCTCTAATGGACTGGCATCTACCTTTAACAACCTGACCCCCTCTAGTTGGATGTTTGGGCGGTGGAGCAACCGGTGCTAGCATGATTGCACGAGAACCCTACTAAGGTCTGTTGCTTGATAATCTAGGTCAATACCTCTTGATGTGAACTATGCCCCCACACTCAAATCATATCTCGACTATTGAGGCTGCTAAAGCTTAGCCTGACCTGACGGCCTAAATACCCGTCGTAGTAACTCTGAAGTGGTGGTGCACTGATAGAAGCTGAATGTGCACTGAATGCTGGCTACTCAGGACGAGACCAATAAGAACCACGACCGCCCGAAGCAATGTGAAATACCTAGAGAGCTGACTGAATCAACCTAGGAGGGTATCCTCTACCAAAAGAACCCCTGCCTCTAGATGAGGCACCACTGAAACCACCAAAATGATGGGGTCTCTTCTCAGATGTCGACCTTCTATCCTGACCACGAACCATCTAAATCCGTATAGCGATCTTTACGGACCTCTAAAAAAACATCATCCCCCGTATCCTATGCTATCTAAAGCCTGATGCCAAAGGTAAGACCATTAATAAACCTTCGCATTCTCTCTCTATATGTAGGAATCAACATAGTTGCATGACGGGACAGGTCCACAAATCTAGTCTCGTACTGGGTGACGGTCATACCACCCTGCTGAAGATGCTCAAACAGCAAACGGTACTCCTCTCTAAGAATGAAAGGAATAAATTTCTCCAGAAATAGTTGTGAAAAATGATCCCACATAAGTGAAGGTGAACCAGTTAGTCTACTCCATTCAAAATCCTACCACCACCTTTTGGTAGAACCGGTCATCTGTAACACTGCAAAGTCGACCCTATTGGTCTCAACAACAGCCATGTTGCGAAACACCTCATGGCAACGGTCCAAGAAATCATGTGGGTCCTCATAGGGTGCACCACTATAATGAACATTAAATAGCTTGGTGAACTTGTCCAACCTCATCAATCCCTCAAAATACATCGCGGGCCTCTTCCTGGGCTGTGTAGCAATTACGGGCTAAACTACTCCAACTGCTAGAGTCTAGCATAGGGGAGCCATCTGCTCTGGAGTGGGAGTGGCAGGACTTTATGCTCCTCCCGAGCCTGAGAGGCAGCTGGTGTCATAGGAAATGCTCCGGTCTGAGCCTCATTATCCATGAGTCCAACTAAGAGAATTAGAGTGTCAGAAGTACTGGAGTCGCTATGAATCCCTCTAGGACCTGAGTTTGTCCAACAGGTACGGTGTGAAGTAGGACCTCCTCCTCATGATCAATCTGAGGCTCCACTGAGGGTGTTGCTGCTCGAGTTCTAGGCTGAGCTCTACCTCTTTCTCGACCTCTTTCTCGGCCTCTGCCTATGGTAGCATCTTCAACAGGGGACTCCAACTCCTACCCGGTTGTAGATGGTATCCAAGTTCTTACCATATGCGAGAGAACAAAAGTATAATGGTTCAAATTTCAATAATGGAGATAAACTGCACGATCGGGAAAGAAAGAAGTGAAATTTTCCTAAAGCCTTATAGCCTCTGAAAGATAAGTACATACGTCATTGTACCGATCATCCAGACTCAACCAAGATTGCTCATGACTCGTGAGACCTAGGCAATCTAGTGCTTTGATACCAACTTATCACGACCCAGAATTCCCACCCTCGGGACCGTGATGACGCCTAGCATCTGCTTGCTAGGCAAGCCAACGTTATATATATATATTAACAATTTCAAGCATTTCCAAATTAAATAACAACAATAAATTTGAATAATCTAAAATACAGTGATAAACTAATAAACGGCAAAATCTAAAAACAATCCCAGATCCGTTGTCGCAAATACATGAGTGTCTAGAGTACTACAAGTAATGGTCTAAAATAAGATATAACTGTTTGAATCAAAATAAATAACTTAAATTATGTAGAAGGGGACTTCAGGGCTGCAGAAGCTGTGCAACTAAACCTCAAGTCTCCACTGATAACTAGATCCAAGCGAACCTCACTCAGCACAGCTAGGACCAACTTTGGTATCTGCACATGAAGAGCAGAGTATAGTATAAGTACAACCGACCCCATGTAGTGTCGAGCCTAACCTCGATAAAGTAGTGACGAGTCTAAGGTGGTCATAACAAGAAGAAGAAGAAGAAGAATAAAAATAATAACAACAACAATAAGAACAACAACAAGAACAACAACTCATAAGAGAAAGGAATGGAAATAAAGCAATCAACTCATAATAACGAACTCAAAATCCAATTATCAGAGAGCCTAGAATAACAAGTCTTATAAACTTATCTTAATTACCGAGGCAAATCCAACAGTCACAAACAAATACAACTTATACAATCCGTTGCGGCGCACAACCCGATCCCACCATATCATCATCTGTCAATATCATAATCCGACTTTATTCTGCCATTTCATTTTATTTCCTTACAATTTACGTTGCGGAGTGCAACCCGCTCCCCAAACAATTTCAATCAACAATAGCAATTCAACAACCAAAAGTTACCAAACTTTCTACATCACGGGAGTAAATGTACGAGGTAATGAAGAATCGCATAATAATCAAAGAATCTCTTACAACTCGAATGTCTCAACTTTACCAACTCATCAGTATTTATCAATGAACAACTTATATAAGTATAAGTACATCGTAGAAGACAACAAATATTACAAAACTATAAGACAAGTAAGGCATAAAACAATTAAAATATGTAATTAAAGCAAGTAGATACATGTAGCAATTTAAGCATGGAATCATGGAAGGGATGAACAATTTAATGCAAGGATAACTAAATGGCAAGTAACAATTATGGCATGGACTAATTAAATAAGCATGTAGCAATTAAATCATGTAACTAGATATACTATAAAATAACGAAAACATGGAAGCAAGTAACATAACGGCGCATATACACTCGACACCATATACGTCGTTTTCACATAATTCACATAACATGTAGTTCAAGGGTTCCTAATTCCCTCAAATCCAGGTTAGACCCAATACTTACCTCGCTCCGCAAACAAATCAAAGCTCAACCGGGGACTTTTCTCTGAAACTCACCTCCAAACCAATAAAATCTAATCAAATATAATTCAAAATATATTTTAGAAACTATCCACAAAAGAAAGAGGCTCAATTTAGGTCATTTTTTAAAAAGCCAACAAAATCCAACCATGGGCACGCTTAGTCACAACCGAGATTCAAACCAAAACCCAATTACCCATTCACCCCCGAGCCCGATTATGTAATTAGGATCAAAATCCAACTTCAATTTGAGGTCTAAATCTCAACTTCTCAAAATCCCGAATGTCTAATTAAATCCCAAATGGGTGTTGATAGAACTAGAAGAGAACGCGTTACAATCTGCTAACCTATGAAGTTGGGATGATATTTCTCCTCAAAATCGCCTCTAAGTCGAGCTCAAACATGGAAATGGTGAAAAATTAGGTAAATCCCGATTTTTAAAAGGTTTAAAGTCTGGGTTCTTGTGTTCATCGCGTTCGCGAGACACCTGACGCGATCATGAAGCGGCAGCAGTCCAAGGCCTTCACGTCCGCGAGCCTCTCTTCACGTTCGTGAAGGATTACTCCTACCTTCCTTCGCGTTCGTGGTCCTGGTGTCACATTCACGAAGAGTAACGGCTAAGTACCCTTCCCAGGCCCCATAACCCTACGCGTTCGAGAGAGACTAGTCGCATTCGCGAAGGATAAACCCTAATGCTTCGCTTTTGCGACCATACCATCACATTCGCGATGAAGAATTTCCTCACCTGTCCCATTTTCTCCTTCACCATCACGATAGTAGCTTCACGATCGCGAAGCAAAAAGCACCGGACACTAGAAATCACTGAAAGCTAGCAATCTCCCAAGTCCGAAATGGTTCGTAGCCTATCCAAAAATAGCCGAGCCCCTCGGGATCCAAACAAAATATGTACATAATTGTAATAATATCGTACGAACTTTCTCATCCGATCAAAACACTAAAATAACACCTAGAACTACGAATTGGACATCAAAATATATGAAGTTTTTAAAGAAACTTAAGAACTTTCAAATTTACAACCGGACTTCTGAATCACGTCAAATCAACTCTGTTTTGCACAAAATTTTGCAGACAAGTCATAAATAGTGAAATAAACCTATTCTAAGTTCCGTAACAGAAATCCGAACCTGATAGCAACAAAGTCCACTTATAGTCAAACTTAGGAATTCTTTAAACCTTCAAATTTTTTGTTTTCAACAATGACGTTAACTCAAGTTAGGGACTTTCGAATTTAATTCTGGACATACGCCCAAGTCCAAAATTATGACACGGACTCATCGGGACTGTCAAAACATTGATCCGGGTTGGTTTACACAAAATATTAATTGTAGTCAATTCAAATCATTTTAAGGCAAAATTCCCATTTTCTTAAACTTTTCATCTAAAAATATTTTGCAAAACGATACGGGCGCACGCAAATCAAAAATCACTAAATGGAGCTAATCGAGGTCTCAAAACACGAATATAGAGGCTAAATCTCAAAATGACTTATTTGGTCATCACAATTTACTACTAATAAATTTATTCTAATATAATTTAAATGATTAATCAAGCCAAAAAGAAAACTTAAACAAACCTAAGGTGTACTGTGTCCTTTTGGAGAAGTTTACCATAAATTGATATAATGACATTATTCTTTTACTAATTTAAAATGTCATAAAGTTTAGGAAAGGTTAAGGACTTCTTACCTAATTCAAATAAGGTTTGATTTAGTAAGCAATATTTTACTTGATTTTAAAGTCCTAAATATTATTAAAGTAGTTTAAATTATAATTTTATCCAACATAAAACTGATTTTTAAAGGTGTTTACCCATAAAACGGTACAATTAAATTTATACGTGGTTTATAGACTAGTGAATTAATTTGATCCTGAAATAATAGATGAATCATATAAAAATATGATACTTAGCCTTCAGATTTAGATAAAATAGCAGAAATAGTAGTTTCGAGAGTAAGGCTTCCAAGAACAACAACAATAATATCAATAAATAAGAAGATAAAATTATATTGAGATTTGAATAGAGTGTAGCATGTGTTTTCCAGAAAATTCGTGTCCCCTACAATGATAATATAGCTCACTATTTATAGCTGCATCTAGAAAACAAGGTCCTAGGATCAAGCCCCTCTTTAATGTCAATTATGAGGGCCACTGAATAATATATAACAACAGGCAATGAATGTTATATTCCTTGTAATGAACAATGTACTTAATGCAATAGAATATTCCTCATTTAATGATAATGGGAGGCATGTATTTATTTCATCTCTGTGAGTATTACTCTCTCCGGTAACATACGAGATCGTCGCCTTCGGATTCAGTTGTCTTCTATCTTCGGCTCCACGCGTCACTTCCTTACAGATAGTCCCCCTTCTTTCCGGTGGCGTAACGTTGTGTCACCGGGAAGTTGGTAGAAAACACCTCTTTTGGTGGTAAATTCACTGACCCTCTCTGAAAAGTTTTTTGACGGTTGATTAGATGCACGTCTCTCTGCAGTTAATGCCCTGAACATGCGTCATCCCATGATTTGGCATTACTTTTTCTGGTTATCGAGGTAATTATGACCATGATTTTGGCCACATATTTCTTCATTTATACGCGTCAAACTCCTTCATTCACACCTCATAATTCTTCAAACTCTCTGCATTCAACTCGTACTCCGTCTCCAACCTTTCTTTAATTTTCTTCATAAGAGAAAAGCTTTTCCTTCTTCTCTAACATAGAATGGCTTATTCTTCTAAAAACCTTAGTTCCTCAAAGAACAAAAACAAAGCTGATGAGGCTGGTCCTCCTATAGTGAGAACCATCATCACCGGAAATCTAGTCACAACTAAAGACTTTGAAGAGAAATTTTCTTCTGCTAACCCTCGTACATGGGTCATTGGCAGATACCCTTCTTCCATCAGCCCTTTAGGGGTGTTTTCTCTGAGTAAAGAGCTTGACTCTGTCATTGTGGAGTTTTGCCTCTGCTACCAGGTGTGTTTGGCACAAGTAAGTCCTTCCGTATGGATGATGATCACTTGTATTTGGCACCTGTGCCAAGAAACAGGAGAGGAGATATCCCTAGCTCACGTGATGAACCACTATTACCACAAGATCTTCCGCGGGGGAATGATAAATTTCAGGAAATGTGACCACCATGCTTTACTATCTAGCATGGATGATGACAACAACCGTGGGTGGATGAAACGGTTCGTTGTAGTTTCCACCAATGGTATTATTCCGGCAACAGCTTCATCCTTTCCGGAATCATGGAAATGCACTTGTAATTCCCTTGTTTAACATTTCTTTCATTAGAGATCATCTCATATCATTATTGACCATCCTTTTTTTCCTGTTTCAGCAACTCGATGGGTACCACCAAGGGTAGGCTTGGACCAGTGGGTCCAGAAAATCTTGAATGCCACTGCGCCCGAGACCCGCACGTGGAAAGAGTTGGCCCTTAAATACAGGTGGAAGGCCAAAAATCATGGTAACTTGTACTCATCTTGTCTTTGCTTTTTATGTAAGGAAGTTGATTAATCATTTCTCTTTTTGCTTAATTCAGGTGTACCCCCGGGCTCGGTTGTCGTCCCCGAGGAGGACATTTTGGCTGATCCTACTGATGCGGCGAGGCTGCTTCAGGTGGCGTTTACTTGAATAGGCGTCTCCAGACCTACTTAGGTTACAAGTGTTTCTTTTCAGAGTCCCCGGTTGGAGAACAAGCAACCAAAAAAGAGACAATAAAAGGGAAAGGAGTGTCGTGCCCAAATCGTCTTTAGATGTTGTGGCGTCTTTCGTCATGCCTGAGCCGACAATAGATATTGTGTTTATTGATAATGATGGAGAAGTTTGTGATGAGGAGGATTCTCTACATAGAAGACGACGACCTTCATCAACTCAACAAAATGCTCCATATGTTGAGTTAGTTACACCAACCGAGGACGATGCCTCGACGCTCTAGGGGACTTTGAGATGGTAGAAAATGCCAACTCCCATTTCTCGATCCCAGTCACTACACTCGGTATCGTGAGGCTGACTACCGATCCCCTGCCCTCTTCAGTTGACGAGCAACCAACAACCAGCACTGCATTTGCCGCAACTGCATCTCACCCTTCAAAGCCATCAGCTTTATCTCCTTCTTCACAAACTCTTCCACCAGCAGCTGCTATATCATCTCCAACGGCCACATCTGTCCGAGTAGAGGATGTTCCCCTCCCCAATCCCTAGTTTATGGGAAGTTGGGGCACAATTATGTTCCCCTCTCAGAGGATCCGTAAAGGAGGAGGAGTGTTACTCTCTTAGTCTCTACTGGATACAATCTGATGTCCCAGTCGGTGGAACTAACTAACTATCTGAAGCCTTTGGCTTCAGAAAAAGATAGGGAAAAGATACAATCTCTCTCAAGAGAGCGCTTGTTGAACAATGTTATGCACAACGCCGCAGCGGAATATCCTTCATTTCCTACGCTATTCATTCTAACTTTGATACAATATCATTTTTGAGTTAACATTTTCTTTTTTGCAGGCCAATTTGCTTGCTTTGGAGGGCTTCCAAAGATTGATTCGAGATAAAGAGGAACTTACCTCTGAGCGGGATCAACTTTTGGCCGAGTGGGACCAAACTACTGCTCGCCTCACAGGACTGGAAGCTAAAGTTGTTGAGGTCGTTGTGTTGAAGGCTCGGTTGAAGCAAATCGAGCAAGAAGTAGAGACTTTTAGCAAAGAGATCACCCCGCGCAGGGTCTTATTTGAATAGGCTAGGGACAAATGGGTTGAAGTCCACAGTGTCGTTCTTGCTGAATCCAACCACGAGGCTGCCTCCGTTGAAAGATTAAATAATTTGGAGGCAGCCTTGAACTCCAAAACTGAAGAGCTTGCTGTTGTCGGGATGAAGTATGCCCATGGAGGAAAAGCATCAGAGGACCATTGAGCATAATAGATTTTTCAGCTCTATGGTTCACAATCTCGATGTCAGCCTCCGGTCCATTAGATCCGTGCGGGAAAATCTTTCTGCCGAGGTTGACCAACTTAAAGAAGAACGCCAGTGCTAAGAGGTTTCCCTCATTGTTGAGAAAATGCATTCTATGTATAGCATGATGAGAAAAACCTTGGAAGAGGCCAAATCGGGTGTCATAGACTTTAACGCCAAACTGAAGAAGAACCAAAAGGTGATGATGCTGAGGGCCAAAATGATGAAAGCCAATATCCTGAACCGGCATCGGATCTACCTCCTTCTCCTGGGGATGCAGATGATTCGCTTCCTCTGGGTTCCGGAGATGCAGCAGCTTAGCTTTTGATTTCTTTTTGCAACTTTTGTACTTGTGCTGTTTGGCACATTCGTTGTAAATAAAAACAATTTTTGCTTAGTTATTGCATGAATTTTCCTTTCTGCGCGCTTTTTTTAAATATTATGCAAGCGTCTTTTTTGTTTAAGTATTTGTGCGAGTTTGCTTCTTGCGTCCTTTTCATTTAGGTATTTGCGCAAGTTTTCTATTTGTGTCATTTTGTGCAAGGCTTCGGGTGCATTTTTCCCCTGAAACATTTGGATTCCGGGCATAAGTTCTTCCGAAATTAACTTTTTAACGTGAGTGTTTTCAAAAGAGAGGGCCCTCTTATGTTTACGGTGCTCTTGAAGAGGACGTCTCTTGTTCATTACGACGTTAGCATTTGAATTACCTATTTAACTTTTAAATGACATAATCAATTCATTGTTCAGACAAGAAACAAGATAGAAATAAAAGGACTTTACATTATTCCTTCCATTTTCAAAAGTGCATACGCATCCGTTATGCTAAAGAGAAATTGCCATTTCTTGTGGCTAATTTGTACAACTTGTTTTTCGGGGATGGCTGTGCAATCCCGATCCCGACGATACAATTATATTTTTGGGTTTTGTATTCCGATTGAAGAGGCAGTTGTTGTTGCCGTATCCTCATATCATTCCCCCTATAGTTCGAATGCGAAGAATGTGAATTGGAACACTGGATGTTTAGCATCTTCAAGGATTCCACTAATGAATTGCTAGATAATCTTCAGTTCATTAACAAACTTCATTTCTCCTTGGGAATTTATGTTATCGAGCCAAAGACTATCTAACAATCCCATAGTGGCTTGCACTTGTGAACGGTCGGGTAACCTTTATTCGATAGCAAACTTAACTTTCCAGTAGGAACTTGCTACCGAGCAAAAGATTATCTAACCGTCCAAGTGGTTCTTCGCTTGCGTGCCTTATTATTAGAAGGTCGTATTTTTGTCGTTGAAACATTCTTCATAGTATGCTTTTCGTTGTTGTCTCATTAAAAACCTTGCTAGAAAAAACCCAATTGGGACAAAAACTGGACGAAGAGAAAAAGTGTTTTGAGTTACTTTCCTTAAAACTAAGTCTCCCACTTTGAAGTAACGAAGGTTGGCTCTTCGATTGTAATATCTTTCTATTCTCTGCTTTTGTGTTGTCATCCTCATATGCGCCAAGTCCCTGCTTTTATCGAGCAACTCCAAATTAACCAACATTGCTTCGTTGTTTGCTTCTTCATTCACCTGAAAGTATCTCAATGTAGGTTCCCCTACTTCCACAGGGATTAGGGCTTACGCTCCATACACAAGGGAGAAGGGTGTCTCTCCTGAGCTCGATTTGGCCATGTTCGTTATGCCCACAGTACTCCTGGAAATTCCTTTGGCCAATTGCCTTTAGCTGCCTCCAACCTCTTTTTGAGATTTTGTATAATCACTTTGTTCATTGATTCCACTTGACCATTTCTGCTCGGATGATAGGGCAAAGATGTGATCCTTTTGATTTTCAAGTCTTAAAGGAACTTCGTGACATTTGTGCCTATAAATTGTGGCCCGTTGTCACATGCTATCTCTTTTCGAATCCCAAATCTGCAAATTATGTTCTTCCACAAGAAATCTACCACTTCACGTTCACCAATCTTCTGATAAGGACTTGCTTCCCAATTAGAAAAATAGACAGTTAAAATCAAAAGGAGCCTTACCTTACCAGGGACCAACGGTAGTTGTCCGACGATATCCATTCCCCACTTCATGAACGGCCATGGAGACAAAACTGAATGCAATGGTTCTATAGGTTGATGTACCAGTAGTGCGTAGCATTGACACTTATCGCATTTTTGAATAAAAGCTTTGGTATCTTGTTCCATACGGGGCTAATAGTATCCTGCCCTTACCAATTTTAGTACTAAGGAATCTATGCTCGAATGGTTTCCACAGATCCCTTCGACCTCTCACATAACTTAATTATCTTCGGAGGCTCCCAAACATCGGGCCAGCGGGCCTTGGAAAGATGTTTTGTACAATTGGCCTCTTTTGAAACTACATCGCGATGCTTTAGCATGCAGCGCCCAAGATGCTTGTGGATCTTCAGGAAACTTTTCGTGCTCGAGGTAATCAATGATCTCATTCCTCCAGTCCAAGACCAAATTAGTCTCATTTACCTTGTAGTAGCTATCTGCATCCAGAATCGAGTGCATAAGTTGTACGATCGTAACGGATTCTGATCCCTTCATCTACGATGACAAGCCAAGGATAGCTAATGCATTCACTCCTAAATTTTCTTCCCTCGGGATATGCGTGTTTGACCATTCCCAGAACAGAGCGAGCAAATCCTGAACCTTCACTACATATTGCTGCATGCGTTCCTCTTTGGCTTCGAAGATCTTGTAAACCTGATTTACCACAAACTAGGAGTCGCATTTGATTTCTATGACCTCAAAATCTAATCCCCTGTCCAATTTGAACCCTGCAATCAAAGCTTCATACTCTGCTTCATTGTTATTCAGTGAAACCGTTCTTATGGCCTGCCGTAAGGTTTCTCCTGAAAGCGTGGTTAATATTATGTAGAACCCAGACCATTTTACATTGGAGGCTTAATCTATAAATAGGGTCCAAACTCCTGATGTCGATTTTAATGTCATCATTGCTTCTTTAATAGCCAAAGGTAGCCATCCCGAACTAATATCAGCCACAAAGTCGGCAAACACTTGTGACTAAATCACAGTCCTAGGTTTATATTCTATGTCAAATTCACTCATTTCAACAGCCCATTTAGCCAACCTACACAAATGTTTGGGTTTATGAAGTATATTCTGTAGGGGAAAGGTGGTAACCACAACTATCAAGTGACACTGGAAACAAGGCCTTAACTTTCGAGTGACGACTACGAGGGATAAGGCCAACTTTTCCAAATGTGGGTAGCGCGTTTCTGCTCCCATTAACATTTACTAACGTAATAAATGGGATATTGCATACCTTCATCCTTACGGACAAAAATGACACTTATCGCTACCTCCAAGAATGCTAGATAGATTAACAACTTTTCGCCTTCCTCCGGCTTCGATAACAACAGACGATTTGAAAAGTATATTTTCAAATCCCTCAAAGACTGTTGACACTCTGGGATCCATTCGAAGTTGTTCTTCTTCTTGAGTAATGAAAAGAAATGACGACATTTCTCCGAAGATCGGGAAATGAACATGCTTAAAGCGCCCAATCTCCATGTGAGCCTTTGAACCTCTTTTACGGTTAACAGCTGGTCTGGAATGTCTTCGATGGATTTGATTTTATCGGGGTTAACCTCAATTCCCCTTTTAGATACTAGGAACCCTACGAACTTACCGGATCTGACCTCGAACGCATGCTTCTCGGGGTTAAGCTTCATGTTATGCGTCCTTAGGATGTCAAAGATTTCTAGGAATTGTTTAAGATGATCACCTGCATTAAAATACTTAACAAGCATATCATCTATATAAACTTCCATGGTTTTCCATATTTGTTTTATAAACATTTTGTTTACGAGCCACTGGTAGGTGGCTCTGACATTCTTTAGCCCAAAGGGAATCACATTATAACAATATGTGCCAAAGTTCGTTATGAACGAAGTTTTCCTGATCCCCCAGGTTCATCTTAATTTAGCTGTACCCATAGTAAGCATCGAGGAAACTCACTAACTCATGCCCGGCCGTTGCATCGATCATTTGATCAATGTTTGGCAATGGGAATGAGTCCTTTGGGAGAGCCTTATTCAAGTCTTTATATTCTACACACATGCAAATTTTATTGCTCTTCTTTGGAACTACTACTACGTTAGTTAGCCAGTCTGGATACTTCACCTCTCGGATTGAACGATATCAAGTAGGCGAGTTACCTCTTCTTTGACGAATTTGTTTCTGGCCTCGACAATTGGTCATTTTTTATGTCTTACCGGAGGGATGCTGGGATCCAAGCTTATCTTGTGTATGGCCACTTCCGGCGGGATACCTATCATATCTGCATGCGACCATACAAAACAATCGATGTTAAATTTAAGAAATTCAATAAATCCATACCTTAGTTCGGGATGCAATCTTGTCCCCAAGTGGAATTTCCTTTCCAAGAACTTCTCAAATAATGCAACTTGCTCAAGTTCCTCCATTGTGGATTTTGTTGCATCCGTCTCTTCTGGTACATGGAAATATCTTGACACTTGATAAGATTCTGGTGACTCTTCCCTCTGGTTGACCTCGCTTGGTTCGGGAGCAGGCGCCGATTTCTATAATTGCTATGTTGCATTCTCTTTCTCTTTGCTACTGGAGACCGCAATTGCGTTCATATCCCTTGCCCCCGGTTGGTCACCTCTTATTTGTTTAATCCCCTCGAGTGTTGGGAATTTCAGCAACTAGTGATATGTTGATAGAACAACTTTCATCTCGTGCAACCATGGTTTTCACGGGATAATGTTATAGCACATATCACCATCAACCACCAAGGGTCGTATTCATCACCCATTCGGTATTCGTGGGTGGCAGGATCTCCCCTCGGGTTATCACGCTTGCTAGGTTGAACCCGGCGAGGAGTTTTGTGGCCGGAATGATGCTTCTGGTAAGTTTAGCTTGCTCCAATACCCTCCATTGTATGATATTGGCCGAACTCCCATGATCCAACAAAACACGTTTAAAATCTAATACATTTAAAGAAATTACCAGTTTGTCGAGGTAGTAACAACCCATCTTTGACTTCCTATGTGAAGGTGATGTCGTCTTAAACGACTTCCCGAAGTTTCATGTTATGGGTTACTGATACCTTTGTCTTTTTTTCGCCGAGAAGGTAAATCCGTTAATATCGTTCCCCAAAATAATCATGTCTTCTCATGCTTTTGAAGGTTATGGGTTGTCACGATTGCAACCATAATTGTTTTTAGCCCGATCACATAAGAATTACCCGAGATGGCCATTCTTCAGTAGAATCGCAACCTCTTCGCACAGATATCGGCAGTCCCCAATCCGGTGACCATTCGTCCCGTGGTAGTTTCACCATACCACAAATTAGGATCCCTCTGGCTGGGATCAGATCTCATCGGCTTCGGGAATCATACTTACTTAATGCTCCTTATAGCCGATACCAATTCTACTACACTAACTTTGAAGTTATACTCTGAAAGTATGGGGTAGGAAGGATCTCTAGAACCTGACATTTCCATGTCCTGTAATGACATGTTATTCCAGTCGCGATCAGTTTTTTTCGAACCTGTCTGCCTCCCGAGAGCTTCTTTCGCGTCCTTTGGCCCGTTTATAGGACAAGAACCGGCTCCATAAAGACCATCTATCTGTGTCAAAATTGTTTTTTGATTTCTCTTTATTATTCTCCTGACCTTTAACTGATGCCGAAAAGCCGAACGGATTATCTTCAATCCTTATCTTTGACTCATACAAGTTGTGAACATCCTCCCAAATAGTCGCTTGGAACTCGAGCAAGCTTTCTTTCAACTTTTGGGAAGCATTGGAACTTCTCGGATTCAAACCCTTGGTTAATGCTTCAGCCATTTATTCATCCGAAATGGCTGGGAGCACCATCCTTTCCTTTTGGAAACGGGTTACAAATTCCACCAGCAACTCAAACTCTGCTTGTGCAATTCTGAAAATATTAGCCTTTCGGGCATGTACCTTTCTGGCCCCGGCATGGGCCTTAATGAAAAAATCTGCGAGCATCTCAAAAGAATCTATGGAATGCTCGGAAAAAACAGAATACCACGTCAAGGCTCTCTTCATGAGAGTCTCTCCATATTTCTTCAGTAACACTGATTCAACTCGTGGGAAGCTAAATTGTTCCCCTTCACCACCGTTGTATAGGTGGTGAGATGCTCCTAAGGATCTGAAGTACCATCACATTTCGGCACGTCCGACATTTTAAACCGCTTCAGGATCAATTCTAGTGTTGTGCTTGGATTGTACATCAATTGAGTATACTTCTTTGAGTCCAGCCCCTTCAGCACCGGTGGTGCGCCCGGGATTTGGTCTATGCGGGTGTTCACTTCCCCCATAAACCGTATAAGTTCATTTTTAAATGGATCGCTAACATTGTTATGACCAGATATGTTCCCCTTAGCCCCATCAAAGCCGACCTCGCCCCTCGGGGTATTGTTTTCGACTCTTTGTGTTATTTGATTTGTGGGAGCACCGGGAGGAACTGGTCCTCGACCATTCGCATTATTGGAGGCACCTTACAATGTTTGCTTTAGTTCTGTCATCACTTTGTCCTGTCGTATGAGATGGCCTTGAATGGCCTACTGTTTCTCCTACAACACCCTTACCGCTTTAATGAAGTGCTCTTCTTCAGCATCATTTGGAGTTGCCTCTCAAATATGTCATAGGTACCACCCGTCATGGACCGATGTGGCCTCGTTCCCCTCACTGCGGGTATCACTAATCGAATACTCTTGTTGGGCATAATTTCCTTGAGCTTGTGAGTTGTTAATACCATTATATGCTATTTTCTATGATATTTTGCGAAAAGTAATCAAACACGTTAGTAAAAGAGGCAAGGATCAACTCAATTACACAACTGTCTAAGCCCCACGATGGTCGCCAAACTGTTTACCTGTAAAATGATACAGTTGAATTTATACATGGTTTATAGACAAGTAAATTAATTTGATCCTAAAATAATAGATGAATCAGATAAAAATATGATACTTAGCCTTGAGATTGAGATATACTATGCCCTTCCAGCCCGTTCAGAGGTCGTTGCTTCAGATTCGGTCATCACAGGTATCGTCCCTGTCTGTCATAGGGATGCATCAGTATTATTTGACCCAGGCTCTACGTATTCATATATGTCTTCTTATTTTGCTCCACACTTGGGGATATTTCGGGATTCTTTGAGTTTCCCTGTTTATGTATCTACTCTCGTGGGAGATTCTCTCGTTGTGGACCGTGTATATTGGTCGTGCTTGATTGCTCTTAGTGGTTTTGAGACAAGAGCCGATTTGTTATTACTTAGTATGGTAGATTTTGATGTTATCTTGGGCATGGACTGGTTGTCTCCCCATTATGCTATTCTTGATTGTCACGCTAAGACCGTGACGCTGGCTATGCCACGTTTGCCGAGATTAGAGTGGAGAGGTACCTTAGAGTATACTCCCTGCAGGGTCATTTCATTTCTTAAGGCTCGGCGAATGGTTGAGTAGGGGTATGATGCGTATTTAGCCTATGTGAGATATGTCAGTATTGATACCCCTACAGTCGAGTCAGTTCTAGTAGTGAGGGACTTTCCAGATGTGTTTCCAACTGATCTTTCGGGCATGCCGCCCGACAGAGATATTGATTTCGGCATTGATTTGTTGACGGGAAATCAGCCCATTTCTATTCCTCCCTACCGTATGGCTCCTCCTGAGTTGAAGGAGCAGTTGCAGGAGTTTCTTGATAAGGGCTTCATCAGGCCCAGTGTATCACCTTGGGGTGCTCCGGTCTTATTTGTGAAGAAGAAGAATGGTTCTATGCGTATGTGTAGTGATTATCGGTAGTTGAACAAGGTTACAGTGAGGAACAAGTATCCTTTGCCTCGCATTAATGATTTATTTGATCAGTTACAGGGTGCCAGAGTGTTTTCCAAGATTGACTTGCGTTCTGGCTATCATCAGTTGAAGATTCAGGAGCCGAATATCCCGTAGACTGCTTTCAGGACCAGATATGGTCACTATGAGTTTTTTGTCATGTCATTTGGGCTGATCAATGCCCCAACAGCCTTTATACATTTGATGAACAGTGTATTCCGGCCTTATCTTGATTCCTTCATCATTGTGTTTATTGACGACATCCTGGTATATTCCCGGTCTCGAGAAGATCATGAGCAGCACCTGAGGACCGTGCTTCAGACTTTGAGGGAGAAGAGGTTGTATGCAAAAAAAAATTAAGTGTGAATTCTGGCTTGATTCAGTGGTATTCTTGGGCCACATAGTGCCTTGTGACGGGATCAAGGTAGATCAAAAGAAGGTGGAGGCAGTGCAGAGTTGGCCTAGACCGTCATTAGCTACGGAGATCCGCAGTTTCCTTGGTTTGGCGGGGTATTACCTTCGCTTTGTGGAGGGATTTTCATCCATTGCAGCACCTATGACCAGGCTGACCCAGAAGGGTGCTCCGTTTAGGTGGACCGAGGAGTGTGAGCAGATCTTTCAGAAGCTCAAGACAGCTTTGACTACAGCCCCAGTATTAGTATTGCCTACAGGTTCGGGGTCATACACTGTCTATTGTGATGCCTCGAGGATTGTCCTTGGAGCGGTATTGATGCGGGATGGTAGGGTGATTGCCTACGTGTCTAGACAGTTAAAGGTACATGAGAATAATTATCCAGTTCATGATCTCGAGTTAGCATCTATTGTTCATGCCCTGAAGATTTGGCGTCATTATTTGTACGGTGTTCCCTGTGAGATTTACACTGATCACCGGAATTTGCAGTACTTGTCCAGGTAGAAGGACCTTAATTTGCGTCAGCGGACGTGGTTGGAGCTACTTAAAGACTATGATATCACTATATTATACCACTCGGGGAAGGCCAATGTAGTGACCGACACCTTGAGTCGCCGGGCAAAGAGTTTAGGGAGTTTGGCATATATTCCGGCAGTTGAGAGGCCCTTAGCCTTGGATGTTCAGGCCTTAGCCAACCAGTTCGTGAGATTGGAGATTTCAGAGCCTAGCCGGGTATTAGCTTGTGTGGTTGCTCGGTTTTCTCTTTATGACCGTATCAAGGAGTGCTAGTATGATGATCCTCATCTTCTAGTTCTTCAGGACAGGCTTCGGCGAGGTGATGCTAGAGAAGTGACTATTGGTGATGACGGTATGATGAGGATGCAGGGCCGGATCTGTGTGCCCAATGTAGATGGGCTTGTTGATTCTCGAGGAGGCCCACAGCTCCCAGTACTCCATTCATCCCGGTGCCGCGAAGATGTACCAGGATTTGAGACAACACTACTGGTGGAGGAGGATGAAAAAGGATATAGCTGGGTTTGTGGCCAAGTGTCTCAACTGTCAGCAGGTCAAATATGAGCACCAGAGGCCGGGTGGATTACTTCAGAGGTTAGAGATCTCAGAGTGGAAGTGGGAGCGGATCACCATGGACTTTGTAGTCGGACTTCCACGGACTTTGAGAAGGTTCAATGCTATTTGGGTGATCGTGGATTGGCTGACCAAGTCAGCTCATTTTATTCCAGTGTTGACCACTTATTCTTCTGAGAGGTTGGCTGAGATTTATATCAGAGAGATTGTCCGCCTTCATGGTATTCTAGTATCCATCATTTCAGACAGAGGTACACAGTTCACATCACGGTTTTGGAGAGCCGTACAGCAGGAGTTGGGTACTAGGGTGGAGTTGAGCACAACCTTTCACCCTCAGACGGACGGGCAATCCGAGCGCACGATTCAGATTCTTGAGGATATGTTTCGTGCCTGTGTGATGGAGTTCGGAGGATCATGGGTCCAATACTTGCCACTTCCAGAGTTTGCTTACAACAACAGTTACCAGTCCAGCATTCAGATGGCACCGTATGAGACTTTGTATGGTAGGCGGTGTCGGTCCCCAGTGGGATGGTTTGAGCCGGACGAGGCCCGATTATTGGGTACAGATTTGGTCCAGGATGCCCTGGATAAGGTGAAGGTGATTCAGGAGAGGCTTCGCACAGCCCAGTCCAGGAAGAAGAGTTATGCAGACCGTAAGGTTCTTGATTTGGCATTTATGGTTGGTGAGAGGGTCTTGCTTCGGGTATCGCCTATGAAGGGTATCATGGGGTTCAGAAAGAAGGGCAATCTAAGCCCGAGGTTCATTGGTCCTTTTGAGATATTGCGACGAGTTGGGGAGGTTTCTTATGAGCTTGCCTTGCCTCCCAGCCTTGCAGGAGTTCACTCGGTATTCCACGTGTCTATGCTCCGAAATTATCACGGTGATCCGACTCATGTATTGGATTTCAGCTCAGTCTAGTTGGACAAAGATCTATCTTATGTAAGGAGCCAGTAGCCATTTTGGATAGGCAGGTCAGAAAGCTCAGGTCAAAGAATATTGCTTTAGTAAAGGTCCATTAGAGGGGTCAGCCGGTCGAGGAGGCGACTTGGGAGATCGAGCAGGATATGCGCAGCCAGTACCCTCATCTTTTCACAGTTTTATGTGTGTCTTTATACTCATTCGAGGAAGAACGATTATTTTAAAAGGGGGAGGATGTAACGACCCGGTCGGTCGTTTTGATAGTAATAGCCCCGATCCCCTATTAACTACTTTCCCAAAATCTATTTCTGCTATTGTGACTTGCCGGGATGATTGGTTTTGAATTTCGGAGTGTTTTGGGACACTTAATCCCTAAATGAGAGTTTAAACCTTAGGATTTGGACCGTAGTTGGAACTATGTGAAGATGACTCCGGAATGGAATTTTGTCGGTTTTGTTAGCTCCGTTTGGTGATTTTGGGTTTAGGAGCGTGTCCGGATTGTGTTTTGGAGGTTCGTAGCTCATTTAGGCTTGAAATGGCGAAAGTCGAATTTTTCGAGTTTTGGGCCGGTAGTGGAATTTTTGATATTGGGGTCGTTTTCCAATTCCAGAAGTTGGAGTAGGTCTGTAATGTTGATTATGACTTGTGTGCAAAATGTGAGGTCAATAGGACGTGATTTGATAGGTTTCGACATCGATTGTAGAATTTTGAAGTTTCAAGTCCTTTAAGTTTGAATTGGGGGGTGATTCATGATTTTAGCATTGTTTGATGTGATTTGCAAGCTCGACTAAGTTTGTATGGTGTTTTAGGATTGGTTGATATGTTTGGTCGAGGTTCCGGTGGCCTCGGGTGTGTTTCGGATGCTCAACGAGTCATCTTGGGACTTAGAGATGTGGCAGATTTCTGGTGTTTTATTGCAGAAAAATCCTTCATTGCGTTCGCAAGAGGTGCCTCACGATCGCGTAGAGCATCTGGGAAAGGCAGCGAAGTTGTTCTTCACGTTCGTGATGTTGTTCCCGTGTTCGCGTAGGTGTGGGACCTTAAGCCTACGCCTTCGCAATATGGTCCTCGCATTCACATAGAGGAACGAGGAAGAGGAAGCTTTGGGCATTAAGCCTACTCTTTCGCGAAGAGGTTCCCGCGTTTGCGAAGGATCCGTCAGTGGAAGGTACGCATTCGCGAGAGTCCCCTCACGTTCGCAAAGGAGGAATTTTGGGCCAGTGGAACATTGTTCATCGCGTTCGAAATCGTGATGTCGCGTTCGCGAAGAAGAACGCACCTGGGCAGAATTTAAGGTTCAAAAATGAGGGTTGAGTTCATAACACAAAAAATTGATTGAGAGCTCGGTAGAAGGCGAAATTTGGAGAGATTTTTGGAGGAAGTTTATGGGTAGTGATTCCTAACTCCTTTATGGTTATATTTCACTAATCTATGGTTGATTTCATCATTTAATTTCGGATTTGGGGTGAAACATTGAGAAAGCTTCTTAGGCCGAATTTTGGGGTTTTGATCGAGATTTTGGTATTAGATTTGAGCAAATTTGGTACGAGTAAACTCGTGAGTGAATGTGTTTGTATTTTGCGACTTTTACCCGATTCCGAGACGTGGGCCCGGGGTGACATTTTGGGTGTTTTCCCTAATTTCACGCTTTAGCTTCGAATTAATTAGCTAAATTAGTTACTCGTAGTTATATTTACATTTTGCAATTTATTTGATTAGATTAGGGCCATTTGGAGTCGGATACTCGTGGCAAGAACATGTTATCGCGGTGATTTGAGCGGTTCGAGGTAAGTGGCTTGCCTAACTTTGTGTTGGGGACTTTCCTCTTAGGATGTCTTGATATTATTTGGTGTGTGGGCGCCGTGTACGTGAGGTGACGAGTACGTACACGGGCTGTTATTGCATAATTCCTGTTTATCCTTTTTAAATCTTAAATTGCACTAATATGCTTAATTGTTTAGTTTAGACTAGAAGAGCATGCTTACGTGCTTTAACTGCCTATTTGACATTCTGTGCGCCATACTAAATCCCTATTCCCTTATCTGTGTTCTGTATAAACTGTATAACTCGATGTCATACCTGATATTTTATCTTGCGTTGCATATTTAAATTGGGACTACAGACGTATTCCGGGAGATCCCCCCTGTTTTGCATATTTATTTTGGGACTACGGACGTGTTCCGGGAGATCCCCCAACACTGCATATTTACTTTGGGACTACGGACGTATTCCGGGAGATCCCCCTGTACTACATATTTACTTTGGAACTACGGACGTATTTCGGGAGATCCCCCAGCACTCCATATTTACTTTGGTACTACGGACGTATTCCGGGAGATCCCCATGTACTGCATATTCATTCGGAACTACGGGACGGTATCCCGGGAGATTCCCCCCTTAACTGTTAAATTTTCGAAAATCTCTTTAACTCTATCACCATAAATTTTACTTATATATTTTACTGTTTAACTTATTATATTTACTCCGGTAGGGCCTTGACCTTACCTCGTCACTACTCGACCGAGGTTAGGCTTGGCACTTACTGGGTACCATTATGGTGTACTCATGCCCTTCCCTGCACATGTTTTCGTGTGCAGATCCAGGTGCGAGCAATCAGTCTCGGGGTTAGTACGTGCTGCTGATTTTAGGAGACTTCAAGGTACTACTGCTTGCGTCCACAGATCTTCGGAGTCCCCTTCTACTCCCTCGTCTAGAGACTTTCCTTATTATCTTCAGACTTTTGTATAGAGTTACATAGATTATAGCAGCTTGTGACTTAGTGATATTCCGGGTCTTGAAAAATTATTTTGTATATGCCGAGTGGTACTACTCTTGGTTATTTTTAATATGCTGTTTATTTTTAAAATGTTGTGGTTTCTTTATATTTTTCGCAATATTAGGCTTACCTAGTAGTAAAGACCAGGTACCACCACGACACCTTACGGAGGGTTAATTTGGATCGTGACACTCGGGGTCCTCGGGACCCCTCCCGAACATACCAACAGGTTTGAAATCATAAAACGGACTCTCTCGAACGCTCGGAACGCCTAAAACAACATCAAATCTAAGAATCATACCCTAAACCAAATTGATTCAAACTTAAGAATTTCAAGTTCTTCAATTTACTTCCAATGCGCCGAAATATACTTAAACTACTCGGAATGACACGAAATTTGCGTGCAAGTCTTAAATCACTATACAGAACTATTCCCAAACTCGGAATTCCAAACGGACTTCAATTACTCAAAATCCTACTCCAAACCAAATTTAAAGAATTTTAAACATTCAAATAGTTGATTTTAACTATTAAGCGTCAAAACGCTCCTGGGTTATCCAAAACCCGATGCGGACATACGCCCAAGCCCAAAATCATCATACGAACCTATTGGAACCATCAAATCCTGATTCTGCGGTCGTTTTGTCAAAATGTTGACCGAAGTCAAACTTGGCCTTTTAAGGTTAACTTAAGGAACCAAGTGTTCCGATTTCAATCCAAACGCTTCCAAATCCCGAACCAACCATCCCTGCAAATCATAAATTAATAAAAGCATGTTCGGGGAGTTTTATTTTAGGAAACGGGTTTCTAAAAGTCAAAATTACCAGTTGGGTCATTACATTCTCCACCTCTTAAACAAACGTTCGTCCTCGAACGGGTTTAGAATAATACCTCGAGTGCTAAATAAGTGCGGGTCAAAATGACCGCTTGTCCTCCTCGGCCTCCCAAGTCGCTTCCTCGACTAGTTGGCCCCTCCACTGGACCTTTACTGCCGAAATCCTCTTGGACCTCAACTGGCGAACTTGTTTATCAACAATGGAAAATGGCTCTTCTTCATAACCTAAACTCTGATCTAGCTGAACTGTGCTGAAGTCCAACACATGTGATAGGTCAGCATGATACTTCCGGAGTATAGATACATGGAAAACCGGATGAACTCCCGATAGACTGGGAGGCAATGCAAGCTCATAAGCAACCTCCCAACTCGTCTCAACACCTCAAATGGGCCTATAAACCTTGGGCTCAACTTGCCCTTCTTTCCGAATCTCATAATTCCCTTCATCGGCGAAACCTTCAAGAGAACTTTTTCACCTACCATAAAGGATAAATCATGCGCTTTCTGATCCGCGTAACTCTTTTGTCTGGACTGTGCTGTATAAAGTCGCTCCTGAATCAACTTCACCTTTTCCAAGGCATCCTTTACCAAATCAGTACCATATAACTTAGCCTCACGGGGCACAAACCATCCAATAGGTGAACGGCATCGACGACCATATATAGCCTCAAATGGAGCCATCTCGATGTTGGATTGGTAACTGTTATTATAAGCAAACTCGGCCAAAGGCAGGAAACGATCCCACTGACCTCCAAAGTTAATCATATATGCCCTGAGCATATCCTCCAAAATCTGAACTGTCCGCTCTGACTTCCCATCGGTCTGCGGATGAAAGGTTGTGATGAGCTCTACACGGGTCCCTAAATCACTCTGTACTGCTCTCTAGAAATGTGAAGTAAACTGAGGGCCTCTATCTGATATGATGGAAATTGGCACACCGTTCAACCGAACTATCTCCTGAATATAAATCTGGGCCAACCTCTCTGAAGTATAGGTAGTCACAACAGGAATTTCTGTTGTCACGACCAAATTTCACCTATAGGTCGTGATGGCGCCCAACATTATAGCTAGGCAAGCCAACTTAATAAATTAAGCATACATTGACAAAATTTAAAACCAAGAAAATAATAAAACACCAACTTCTACCAATGTGTGTGCCAAGACTTGGTCAACCTGTCAATAATCACCCAAACTACATCAAACTTCCTCAAGGTCCGCGGCAACCCAACTACAAAGTCCATAGTGATGCATTCCCATTTTCATTCCGGTATAGTCATCTGCTGAAGTAGGCCACCTGGACTCTGGTGCTCATATTTAACATGCTGGCAATTTAGACACCTAGCTACATACTCAACTATGTCCTTTTTCATTCGTCACCACCAATTATGCTGCCTCAAGTCATGATACATTTTCATAGTACCTGGATGAATAGAATACCGAGAACTGTGTGCCTCCTCCAGGATCTTTTTCCTCAGTTCATCCACATTAGGAACACACAGACGATCCTGAAGTCGCAGAATACCATCTGCACCAATAGTGACTTCCTTGGCACCACCTCGTAGTACTGTTTCTCGAAGAACCATTAAGTGTGGGTCATCATACTGGCGAGCCTTGATCTGCTCAAATAGTGAAGACTGAGCTACGACACATGCAAGAACTTGGTTGGGCTTTGAAATATCTAGCCGCACAAGTCTGTTGGCCAAGGAATGGATATTCAAAGCTAATGGCCTCTTTTCTGCCGAAATGAAAGCCAAACTTCCTATACTCTCCGCCTGCTTGAACAAATGCTACAAACTGTGATGATCAGTATAAAATTCACAGTACACCCCATAAAGATAATGCCTCCAAATCTTAAGGGCGTGAACAATCGCAACTAACTCTAAATCATGTACCGGATACTTCTGCTTGTGGGGCTTTAACTGACGCGAAGCATATGCAATAACTCGCCCTTCTTGCATTAATACACAACCCAAACCAACGTGTGAAGCGTCACAATACACTGTATACATCCCCGAATCGGAAGGTAACACTAACACTGATGCTGTAGTCAATGCTATCTTGAGTTTCTGAAATCTTGACTCACAATCATCGGACCATCAGAACTGAACACCCTTTTGGGTTAATTTGGTCAAAGGTGTTGTAGTAGATGAAAAACCTTCCACAAACCAACGATAATAACCTGCTAAACCCAGAAAACTCCTGATCTCATTTGGCGAAGTGGGACGATGCCAATTCTGAACTGCCTTAATCTTTTTGGGATCAACTTTAATACCTTCGCCCAATATAATATGTCCCAAAAATGCTATAGACTCTAGACAAAACTCACATTTAGAGAACTTAGCATATAGCTTTTGTTCCCGCAATGTCTGAAGCACTACTCTCATATGCTGCTCATGATCCTCCTTGCTGCGCGAGTAGATCAAAATGTTATCAATGAAGATAATGACAAATGAATCAATATATGGCCTGAATATCCTGTTCATCAAATCCATAAACGCTTCCGGGGCATTAGTTAAATCGAAAGACATTACCAGAAACTCATAATGACCATATCTAGTACGGAAAGCAGTTTTCGGAACATCCGAATCTCGAATCTTCAACTGATGATACCCCGACCTCAAATCGATCCTAGAGAACACCCTAGCACCTTGAAACTGGTCAAATAGATCATCAATACACGACAACGGTTACTTGTTCTTAATAGTGACTTTGTTTAATTGGCGATAATCAATACACATATGTATTGTTCCATCATTCTTTTTCATAAATAATACCGGTGCACCCCAAGGAGATACACTCGGTCTGACGAACCCTTTGGCTAGTAACTCTTCAAGTTATTCTTTCAATTCTTTCGGAGCCATGCGATATGGTGGGATAGATATAGATTGGGTATCTGGAGCCAAGTCAATACAAAAATCAATATCACTATCAGGTGGCATACCTGGAAGATCCGAAGGAAATACATCGGAGAACTCCCGAACTACTGGCACTGAATCAATAGCCGGAGTCTCTGTAGTAGTATCCCGAACATATGCTAGATAAGCCAAACAACCCTTCTCAACCATGTATTGAGCCTTTATAAAAGAAATAACCCGATTAAATGAACTAACCGACCAACCCTTCCACTCCATCCTAGGCAAAGATGGAATAGCCAAGGTAACAGTTTAGGCATGATAATCTAGAATAGCATGATATGGAGATAACCAATCCATACCCAGAATAATTTCAAAATCGATCATCTCGAGCAATAAGAGATCTGCTCTAGTTTCATAACCACAGAATGTAATAATACAAGACCGGTAGATCCAGTTCAAAATAACAGATTCGCCTACAGGAGTGGACACATAAATAGGAGTACTCAAGGACTCACGAGAAACACCCAGGAATGGAGCAAATAGAGATGACACATATGAATACGTGGATCCTGGATCAAATAATATCGAGGCATCTTTGCCGCAAACAGAAATAATACCTGTAATCACAGCATCTGAGGCTTTTGCATCTGGTCTAGCCGTAAAAGCATAGAATCGAGCTGGAGCACCAACTGGCTGGCCTCCGCCTGGCTGACCTCTACCTCTAGGAAGGCCCCTACCCACCTGTCCTCCACCTATTGGTGGTCGGACTACTGGTGGAGCATTGGTCCGGTAAGCATAGGGTACTGACCCTGCTGTACTGGTCTACCCCAAAGCCTGGGGCAAAACCTCTACATGTGACTGGGATCCCCGCACTCGTAACAACTCTTCGGTGCGATGGGCTGCTGACTAAGTGTCTGGACTTGGGGAACTTAATACCCACTGGGAGGACCCTAAATAGCTGGTGGGCGGTAGGAACTCTCTGGTATAGCACTAAGATAAGATCGCACTAGGGCACCTCGAGGAGGTGGTGGTGTTGGAAATGGGGGTCTGTTGGACTGCCCCCCCCTCACGAACTGACCTCTGCCTCGAGACGGAGCACCTCTGAACTCTCCAGAGTACCTAAACCGCTTATCTCTCATAATTTGCTCTCGGCTCCGCTGACGCACACCCTCAATCCTCCAGGCTATCTCCACAACTTGCTCATAAGAAGGACCCATCTCAACCTCTAGAGCCATAGTGGCCTGAATACCAGTATCTAACTCGGCTAGAAACCTCCACACTCTCTCCGCCTCAGTAGGGAGTATCATAAGTGCACGGCGAGATACTTCAGAAAACCTCGCCTCATAATCAGTCACTGACATCTGACCCTACTTGAGCTGCTCAAACTAAAGCCGCAACTCTTCTCTCTGGGAGTCTGGAATATACCTGTCCAGGAAGATACGGGTGAACCTATCCCAAGTCATGGGAGGAGAATATGTTGGTCTGCCAAGAACATAAGATTGCCATCATCTACAGGCTCTACCCTCTAGCTGAAAAATAGCAAAGTCTACCCCATGAGACTCCAATATCCTCATGTTGTACAGTCTATCCTTGCACAGATCAATAAAGTCTTGTGGATCCTCATGTCGCTCACCCTCAAAGATAGGAGGATGTAGTCTAGTCCATCTGTCCAATAATTTCTGAGGATCGGCGGCTACAACTGGCTTGGGCTCAGGTGTAGCTGCTGCCACTAGCTGGGCTCCACCCATAGGTAGTGCACCCTGGGTCTGATATACAGCAGTTGCCTGTCCACGAGCCTACGCGGCAGGGGTCTGTGCTTCCCCGCTCGCCTGAAATGTGGCTGGGTTTGCCAAAAATAAATCGACCTGAGTCATATTGTCTATGAATCACAGCATACGACCCATGACATCCTGAAATCCCGGTGCAAATGTGAAGTCCACAGGAGCTGGCTCTGCCACAGACACCTCATCATGTTCCTCAACAATGGGGTTCTCTGTTGGACCCACCGGCGGCATAACTGGAACAGTCCTGGGACGTCCTCGCCCTCTACCATGAGCTGGAGCCCTCCCTCGCCCTCAGCCTCTCCCTCGACCTCTAGCAACTAGGGGAGTAGCTCTTCCCTGGTCTGAAACTTCATTTGAGTGTGTTCTCACCATCTGTGAGAGAATAAGAGAAGGATATTTAGTACTACATTAATTGCACGATAGAATATGAAGAAAGGTAATTTCCTAACACCCTATAGGCTCTCGAAAATAAGTACAGACGTCTCCGTACCGATCCACAAGACTCTATTAGCCCTTCTCATGACTTGTGAGACCTACGTGAACCTAGTGCTCTATACCATATTGTCACGACCAAGTTTTACCTATAGGTCATGATGGCGCTAAACATTACAGCTAGGCAAGCCAACTTAATAAACTAAGCATACATTGACAAAATTTAAAACTAAAAAAATAATAAAACACCAACTTCTACCAATATGTGTGCCAAGACTTGGTATCACAAGTGTATGAGCATCTAGTAGATTATACAAAACCTCAAATATTGTCTGAAATAAAAATAGATAGAATGAAAAATACAAAGAGAGACACTAGTAGTGCAGAACGGATCAGAGAAATAGCTCACCACTATGCCCCTGGATAACGTGGGTGTAAGACAATAGGTCCCCCACTAGTACTTGCCTCAGTTCCTGTACAAAAAGTGCAGCAAGTGTAGTATGAGTACGTAAACAACGTGTACCCAGTAAGTATCAAGCCTAATATCGAAGGGGTAGAGACGAGATGGCCGACTTTGACAGTCACTATGGGTCAATAATAATAATTGAAATACAACTAGGATATTTAAATCAGCATGATTTATAGAATTTAAAATAATTTATTTAATCAGCGAAAATAATGAAATTCCTTCAAATGCAACAATTCTCAATATATTAATTAAATTCCTTCAATTTAAATAATTTACAATTTATCAATTAAATATCATTTACAGGAATAACAATTAATTCTTTAACAAGCAAGAATAATAATTCATTAAATTTCAAGGATTTTCCAATTTATCAATTAGCTTCGTAAGCTGAAATAAGCTATTAAAGTATCGTATTATTATTATTATTATTATTAAGCACGATTTCTGCCGAGGACATACGGCCCGATCCAGAGTGTCGTGTACACTGCCGAGGGATGTGCGGCACGATCCATTGATGCATCTATCTTGCTGAGGCGTTCGGCCCGCTCCACACGAAAGGAGGACATTTTCTTATGTACCTCCGGAAGGAGAGTATATTTATTGTGAGATAAATTCGGGAGGAAGAACAATTTTTTTAACAATTAATTTGTTTAAACAGAAAATCAAGCATATGAGATTTCCATCCTTTAATATCTTTATCTAACAATTCACAATATATATATATATATATAATATTAATTAATCAGGGAATACAATTTGCACAAGTAATTCATGCTTTGAGTCCTAAACTACCCGGACTTTAGCATTTATAGTAGCCACGCACGGACGCTCATCACATCGTGCGTACGTAGCCCCCGCAATTAGCAACAATTATTCAATTTAATCCCTATGGGGTTGTAACGACCCGACCGGCCGTTTCGGGAGTTATAGCCCCATTTTCCCCATTTATACTTCTTTTTGTATTATTCAACTATATTATGTTATATCAGGTTAGTTGGTTTGGGTCCGGAAGGAACTCGGAGTGAAATGAGACACTTAGTCTCATAATTGAAAACATTAAGTTAGAAAAGTGGACCAGATATGGACCTATGTGTAAGCAACCTTGGATTTGAATTTTGATGATTCCAATAGCTCCGTATGGTGATTTTGGGTTTAGGAGCGTGTTCGAAATATTATTTCGAAGTCCATATAGGAATTAGGCTTGAAATGCCGAAAGCTTAATTTTGAGAAGTTTGACCGGGGGGTTAACCTTTTGATATCAGGGTCGGAATCCGATTCTGAAAATTGGAATACCTCTGTTATGTAATTTATGACTTGTGTACAAAATTTGAGGTCAATCGGTCGTGATTTGATAGGTTCCGGAGTCGTTTGTAGAAATTAGAAATTTCAAAGTTCATTAGGCTTGAATTGGGGTGTAATTCATGGTTTTAGCATTGTTTGAGGTGATTTAAGGGTTCGACTAAGTCCGTATGATGTTCTAGAACTTGTTGTTATATTTGGTTGAGGTTTCGAGGGGCTCGGATGAGTTTCGAATGGTTAACAGGTTGGATTTTGGACTTGGAACTCTGCTAGAATATTTCTGATGCACCATCTGGTTTCCTTCATCGCGTTCGCGAGTGGAGCCTCACGTTCGCGTAGAGGAACTGGGAGACTGGAAATATTTTCTCTTCGCTTTTGCCAAGAGAAGAACGCATTCGTGAAGGGTGGACTAGGTGTGCATCGCGAATGCGAGAGATGTTACGCATTCGCGAAGAAGAGAGGAAGCAGCCAAACACCCCCCCCAGGCAATTGATCTACGCATTCGCGTAGGGGGTGTCGCGTTCGCGTAGTGAGGGGGAAACAAAGCATCACATTCGCGATGGGTTGAATGCGTTCTCGTAGAAGGCATTGAGGCAGAGGCAATTTCTGCTTTGCGAACGCGAGGGTGATGTCGCGTTCGCGAAGGAGGAATTTGGATGGGAGTTATTTTGTTCTTCGCAAACGCGAGGCACTGACCGCGTTCGCGAAGAAGAAAAGTTTGGGCAGTGAGTTTAAGTTCTGAAAATGGGACTTCGTCCCATTATCAGTTTTTGGCGATTTGTAACTCGGAATTGTGGCGATTTTGGGTGATTTTCAGAGGAAACAATGGGGTAAGTGTTCTTAACTTAATATTGGTTAAATTACCCGAATCCATGGTTGTTTTTATCATTTAATTGGTGAATTGAGTTGGAAAAAATTTGAAAACCCTCTTGGTTTAAATTGAAGATTTGAGGGCCGAGTTGGTGTCAGATATGTGTAAAATTGGTATGGTTAGACTCGTGGTTGAATGGGTTTCCGGATTTTGTAATTTTTGTTGAGTTCCGAGGCAATTTTTGAGCTAATTTTCGGATTTTTATGGAAAATCATTATTATCTTGTGGAATTAATTCCAATAAATTTTATTGACTGAAACGAATTATTTATGACCAGATTCGAGGCGTTTGGAGACCAATTCACGAGGAAAGGACATTGCAGAATAAGAATTTTGCGGTTTGAGGTAAGTAACGATTGTAAATCTAATTCTCAGGGTATGAAACCCCGGATTTCTTATCATTCTACTTTTTGAAGTGACGCAAATGCTAGGTGACAGGCGTGTGGGCGTGCACTATTGGGGATTTGTAACTTGGTCTGTCCCGTAGCAACTGTAAAGTTGCATACTTTGTTGAAACCACTTGATACTTATATGTTTTAGAAAGTATTTCTGTAAATTGGGTTGAATGCCATGTTTAGGCCTTGCGCCAAAGCTGTTTGGACCCTTAGGGGCTGTTTCTTACAATCCTCTCATTATTTTTGATTGAGAATCTATACTCAGTCCTGTTTATACTTGTTTACCGCATAACTCGGTTGTATGACTCTATTTTGATGCATATAAATGTTTTGGGCCGAGTGCCCTATTTTACTGAAATGCCCGAGTGACTTGAGAGGTTTATGACTGAGTGAGGCCGAGGGCCTGATTTGTGAGGATGCGTGTGGATCGGGGCTGCCCGCCTGTAACATACTTTATTATTATTATAGCACGAGAGTTTTCCGTGCAGCACGTGAGTTGTCCGTGCAGATTATTGCGCTTGGGCTGAAGGAGCCCCTCCGGAGTCTGTACACACCCCTAGTGAGCGCAAGTACCTACTGAGTGCGAGTGCCGAGTGCTGAATGACTGGGAGGCACGAGCGATTGTAAGGTATGCCTGAGTGACAAGAATGATTGTGAGTTATGCCCGAGTGGCAAGAGTGACTGTGAGGTTTGCCCGAGTGGTTGTATATGAGTGATGTTATGCCCGAGGGGCTATTTATGATTTCATCATTTTTGCTCACCTTTGCATTGATCCTTTGTTTGAAAAACTGTTGGAAAAATATCTTTAAATGATTTTTTACTGGAACCGGGTTTAAACGAGATGATTTGATTCAAACACTAATTTTTAAAGCATGTTGTACTTTACTGAGATTTCACGATATGGACGTTATATGCTTTTTTGCTCGTCACTACTGCTCAGTCTTTATTTATTTTGTTACTTACTGAAATGACGTACTCACGTTACTCCCTGCACTTTGTGTGCAAATTCAGGTGTAGCTGGACATAGTAGCGATTATTGAGTGTTCTGGTTGCAGATTTTCTTGGAGATAGCAAGGTAGCTGTTTGGCGATCGCAGCCCCTGCTCTTCTCCCTCTTATCTTCCTCTAGTTGTATTTAGTTACTTTCCAGGCTGAGTTAACCTAGATATTGTTAGACAGTTTGTAGTAGATGCTCATGACTAGTGACATCCCGATGTCGGGCTTTTCTTTTCCGCACTTCTGTTTTTTTTTTATGTGAACTCTTTAAATGGAGGTTTTATGTTAAATAACCTTGAAATTATCTTTGAAATGAAAATATATCGATTTATTTTGTAAATGAGTCGGCTTGCCTAGTTCCATGATAGGCGCCATCACGATAGAGGTCGGTTATGGGTCATGACAGATTGGTATAAAAGCCTAGGTTACATAGGTCTCATGAGTCATGAGCGGGTTTAGTAGAGTCTTGCGGATCGGTACGGAGACGTCTGTACTTATCTTTGAGAGGCTGCAGAACCCTTAGGAAAATTTCACTTTCTTGTATTCAATCGTGCGAAATTGATTTAGCTTGAAACTTGACTCTGAATCATCAGTAAATCACACTCGACCACACACGCGGGTCATAATACATATTGCGAGGCTACTCGAGACCTTAAGTCACTGAACGAGGCATAAATTCTTAAAACGACAAGTCGGGTCGTTACATTCTCCACCTCTTAAACAAACATTTGTCCTCGAACGTGCTAAGAATTATTCTGCAGTTACCAAATTGATGATTTTACTTTTACACATATACTCACGGTTGATCCCATGTTACTGCATTTGAGATAAGCCCGACAACACTATCTCATTTGAGATTATTTCTTTTCTCTGTTCTTGTAAGCTTTAAAGCGAAATCCCTAACTCTCCAATCATTTCCAATATGCTTGATTTTTACTTTGACGCACGGTATTAGTCACAACTGGCTATAGCAACTCGTGCCTATGTACACATCAACTTTCTTGATAGTGTTGAAGTACTTCAAAACTTTTTCTGGGTTGCTACATTCTTCCTCTGCTTAGGATCATTCGCCTTCAAACACATAACATATTTATCTCTTCCTTTGCAATTCTCAATCCTTCAAGTTTTACTAATTCCCAAATTTTTCAAAAATTTCGGCAGAGTCTTCCCTGTAATTGGGCCTATCTACCTGCCAGAGTAACACCACAACAACTCCTAACAACACATACACAACCCAACAAAATACCACAAGGTATATATCAATAACACCAATCTCAGCATTACAAGCACTGCATTATCATAATGATATCAGGACATGAAGCACATCATATGTATGCTCATCACCACATCTCTGGTCTTAAAAGTTGTTCATAATTAATTCCAGCATCAACAATTAATCTCATATTAACCACCACCTCATTTCAAATTTTCACAACACTGACAACAGAATATGAGGCATGAAGACCTCATGATTGCTTACTCGGATTAATGAGTCATATTTAACGCCACCTGGGCACTCATCTCATAGGTTAAAACTCAATGTTTATAGCACAAAAATGGTTGAATATGCACAGAAACAATATACAAGAATCATCAAATAAGCCTAACAGGCATGACTCCCTATTAATACTATTGTACAATTAAATTTCACACAGGGAAAATTTTTAAACTCATAAATATTTCACCACAAGGACCTCGTCCTTACATAACTTCCACCGTGGCTTGCAGCCCAGTTTAAATATTTCACATCATGTAAAAAAATGCGAGGATCTCATTCTCAACTCCGAATCACAAGTATGTTGCACATTCTGCCAACTGAAATTTTCAATTTCCTTTCTTTCTTCTTTTCAATATATTTCATAAACAATTTTCACAACATATAATAAACCTTCATACTGGTAGGGCACATAATTCATAAAAATTGGAATCAATTATTCCGAAACACATTAAACCCGCTGTAATGAATAATAAAAATTACTTTTAGGCTTATATCCCTCAATAGTGTACCAAAAATAAAATGACATACACGGGCTCACATCTTTAAATCTCCACACAGTTATAAACATATAAGTGGGTCACAAATTTACAAAGCTCACCCATAAGTGGAGCATAATAGGAGGACTCACCTCAATATTCAGAATCGAATCAAATTAAGGAAAATATCCTTTATAATGAAATCATGATCGTACCTGTAATAACACCATCTCGTGTATTGGCCATAGTCAAAACATAGCGATTATATCAATGGGTCGGGCCTCCACCTCTTAGGTGCCCACTACCCCCTGTCCTCCACCTCTAGTTGACTGTGCACGTGGAGTATCAGCTGTAATAAAGCTTGTAGCTGGAGTGTTCTGATGAAATCCACCCCTCCCAAGTCTGGGATAATCTCTCATGATATGCCTAGTATCACCACACTCATAACAACCCCTCTGAGGTCGCGGCTGCTCGTACTGAGTCTGTGATGAATAACTGGAATAACCACTGTAAGAATCTCGTGTCGGTGGTGCACTATAAACTAGAGCACCCCGAGTAATCTGATGTGCAGACTGAGCTGACCGGCTGCTCGAGCCTCCGCTATAATGGGTTCTAGCTGAAGAGTAAAATACACTAAACCCTCTAGGTCTTCGAGACCTTTTGGCCTCCTTAGACTCCCTTTCCTCGCCTAATACACCCTCAATATTCCTTGCAATCTCCACTACTTGTTGAAATGGAGCATCAGTTTGCAACTCTCGAGCCATACATATTTTAATATCATAATCGAGCCCCTCAATGAATCTGCGGAACCGTTCTCTGATTGTAGGAACTAAGATAGGTGCATGATGGGCTAACTTAGTGAACCTGATAGCATATTCTGACATTGTCATAGTGCCCTGACGCAACCGTTCAAACTCTGTGCGCCACGCATCTCTGAGAGTCTGGGGAACAAACTCTTTCAAGAATATTTCTAAAAATTGAGTTCAAGTTGGTGGTGTGGCATCGGCTGGTCTACCTTCTTCATAGATTTTCCACCACCGATACGCTGTGCCTGATAGTTGAATGTAGTAAAGGCAACTTCGCTCACTTCCACAATACCCATGGTGCAGAGAATACAGTGACAATTTTCTAGAAATCCTTGGGCATCCTCTGTAGTTGTGCCACTGAAAGTAGGTGGACTATACCTCTTAAACCTTTCAAGTCTCTTTTGTTCTTCTTCTGATGCCTCTGGCCTGACCTCAGGCCAAACTGGAATAACAGGTTGTACCGGTACTACACCCGGAACCTGACCAACATGAACCTGTTACTCTGGAGTTGTGGTAGGAGTCTAAGCTACTACCCCAATATGCGGAATGTCTGGTGCAATAGAGATCAATCCCGCCCGAGTTAATGTACCAAACATACTCAGGAACTGTGTTAAAGTTTCCTGAAGTCCTGGGGTAACAATAGGTGCTTCTGGTACCTGTCCCCCAACTGGAGCTATTGGTGGCTCCTCAACTGTTGTTCTGACAGGTGGTCTAGTCACAGCACGTGCCCTTTCTCGACTTCTAGCTTGGCCTCTCTCTCGGCCCCAGCCTCTTGCAGCCCTAGCAGTATGAGCGGATGCCTGCTTAGCAAATCCGGTAGCACGGGTCCTCACTATCTGTGAGAGAATAGAGATACAAAGGCTCAAATTCCAAATTCAATAAATTCCGCATGACAGGAATGAAAGAAATGGAAATTTCCTAACAGTTCTATAGCCTCTCAAAGATAAGTACAGACGTCTCCATACCGATCCACAAGACTCTACTAGACTCGTTCGTGACTCGTAGAACCTATGAACCTAGGGCTCTGATACCAACTTGTCACGACCCAAAATCCCACCACTGGCATCGTGATGGCTCCTAGTCTCTAAGACTAGGTAAGCCGATTTAGATTACCTTTTGAAGCCATTTTTTTTAATAAAAACTAACAGCGAAAATAATTACAATACATAACCTCCCAAGACTGGTAGTACTGAGTCACGAACTCTAACTGAATATATGGAATGATCACGAGGACCGAATATACAATACTGTTTGATTACAATTTAACAGTACAATGAAATGAAAAGACTCCAAGGGACTGCGACGGCCAAACAGCTCTACCTTGAATCCTTATGATCGCGCTTTAACTCTGCTCAAGTCCGATATTTCCAATACCTGGCTCTGCATAAAAATGTGCAGAAGTGTAGTATGAGTATACTACGGTAGGTACCAAGTAAGTATCAAGACTAACTTCAGTGGAGTAGAGACGAGGTATAGTCAAGACACTCACTAGTCTAATAACCTGTGCAATATAATATACAAAATAATAGAAAACAAATAATAATAATAAGGGCAGGATACGACAACCAGTAATATGCACATCAGACAACAAGAATACCATTAATATCACTCAACAATTAATAAACACAATTACACCAATATAAATCAAGCCCTTCAAATAAATGTCTTTCCCATTTAATTCCTCCAGATAACTCTCTTTCAAATATAATTTTCTCAAATAATTATTTTTCAAATATAATTCTTTCAATAAATCTTTTCAAATATAATTTCCTCAAATAAATATCTTTCAAATACAATTCTTTCATATAATACTTTCTAAGTAAAAATCCTTCCAAATAAATATTTTGAATATAATTCTTTCAATTAAAAAGTCACCATGTGACACCTCATTTCATAATTATAAAAATACGGGTCTCAGCCCATTTTCATATTTTTTTGTAAACACGGGCTCAGTCCATTTTCATATTTCCACGTCACCTCGTGCGCATAATTAAATCATCATATTTCCCCGGCACCTCGTGCCCTCATTTCATATCAGAACTGCACGGACAATTCACGTGCCAATTATCATTATCATTTCATCACAGAACCTCGTGCCCACATTTCATATCACAACTGCACGGACAATTCACGTGCCAAATATCCTCATTATTTACTCACGGCACCTCGTGCTCATATTTTATTTTATAATTCGCCTGGAAAGAGCCACATGCTCTCAATTTCAACATAAATCAGATTGTTATCAATTTACCAACAACAAGACAAATTGCACAAGGTATAAAAATAAACACAAGAAAATCACAACATCACATGAAAATTATCAACACCACAACCACACATAATCATATATCGTCCCTTACAATACCCACCGTTATCGCTCCTATTGCCACCCTTTTCACTCCTATAGCCACCCTTATCACTCCGCCTAGATAATATTAATAGCCACCCTTATCGATCCTATTGCCACCGTTATCGCTCCTATAGCTACCCTTATCGCTCCGCCCAGATAATATTCCACAAACACAACAACAGTGAAATGCCACCCTTATACCCACATAATATCAACGGTGAAATTCCACCCTTATCTCCCCAAAATAATAACTCACACAAAATAATAATTTACACGGGAAATTAACACGACAATATAATAAAATCAATTCATATCACAATTTGCCCAATGACCACAGCCAAATTCCAAAGATATAACAAAATAAATTAATTTCACAACAAATAGCCCAAGGCTCCACACAATGTATATAACACCCAAAAATAATCAATAGAGATAGAAATTACTCAGCATAAAGCAAAACCTTCATTAATGCAAATTTAGATAATTATATTAACACTTATTCTTAAGCTCGCTTAAATTAATTATTTGCATAAGAAAATTCATATTTGAATTAATTTCCAAGAAATATTAAACCAGCGATACTCACAAAATTTCATAAATATTTCAAATAACAATCACATTAAATTATCATATAAAAATAAATTCAACAATAAGGATTTAGGCATGGCAAACAGATGATTTAATAATTTTTCAAAATTCCCCAATTTACTACACAATAATGCCTAGTACCTTAATTCAATGAATTTTGCACGTATAAGCCCGAGTACGTACTCGTCACCTCGCGTACATGGCTTTTCACATTTCACAAATGGCACATAAGACTCAATGCCTAAGGGGTAATTCCCCCACTCGAGGTTAAGCAAGACACTTACCTTTTTGAAGTTAGGCTGATATTCCAAAATAGCCTTCTTGCTTGAATTGACCTCCGGACAGCTCAAATCTATCCAAATTAATTGTATAACTTCATTAAAATTCATCAGAAATAATTCCGGATAATAATACGTCGACTTAAAAATTATTCCAAAAAATATCAACTAAAGACAGCGCGGGGCCCACCCCTCTAAACCCGACATAATTTTTATGAAATTCAAACACCCATTCCGATACGAGTTCAACCATACTAATTTTATCGTGGGATGATTATGTATGAGAGAGGTGTTAGACATTCGGACAGTGGAGGTGGAATCAAATATGGTGATTCATGTGTTCTATGGAATTGGGGATTGGGAGTTCTCAAGAGCAGATTGTTTCTTGGTTATGGACTGTGAAGTTGTGGCCGGAGCTAGCCAGATGATAGAAGGTATTATGATTCCGTCATTGTGGACTTACAGAGGTTGTTTATCTATTGGTTGCTGACCATAGTTGATTTGGGGGCCCATTGGTAGGCCCAATTAGGATGTGTATTCTACACCGAGCCGGATTGCTGGCTCCATACTGCTATTGTTGAAGGATGTGCCCTTCGGTTGATGTGAAGCTTATTCATGTTCTGAAAAGATCTGCGAGTTACTCTTCTATGCTACGAGGAGTTGTGATTCGTGGTTATATGCACATATGGTGCGGTTCTATTGTGGCCTTATAGCGGAATTTGAGCGTGAATAGTATTGGATATTTGGTTGAGGTCCCGAGGGGCTCGGGTGAGTTCCGGGGGGTTAACGGATCATTTGTGGCCTTGGTGGGATTGCTAATATCTGTTGCTGCATTTTTCGGATTTTATCTTTTGCGTTCGCGAGTGGGCCCTTACGTTAGCGAAGAGGAATTTCAGGCAGGCAGGATTTACTCTTCGCGTTCACGATGGGGTCTTGAGTTCATGAAGAGGAGTTGGGTTGTGCATCGCGTTTGGGTATCACGTTTGCGAAGGAAAAAATAGTGGGCATGGGTTTTTGCCTTCGCGTTCGCGAAGGGGAGCTCGCGTTTGCGAAGAAGGGCTCCTTAAAGCATCGCGGTCGCGAGCAGTGTCTCGCGTTCGTGAAGAGAAAATGTTGGGCACCACATTTTGTGCTTCGCAACGCGAGGGACCTGTCGCGTTCGCGAAGAAGAGAGGCCTGGACAGAAAGTTTAAGTTCCGAAAATGGGACTTCGTCCCATTTTCCATTTTTAACGATTTGGAGCTCGGATGGAGGCGACTTTTGTGCGATTTTTAGAGGAAACAACGGGGTAAGTGTTCTTAACTTATTATTGGTTAAATTACCCAAATCCATTACTGTTTTTATCATTTAATTGGTGAATTGAGTTGGAAAAGTTTGAAAACCCTCTTGGTTTAAATTGAAGATTTAAGGGTTGAGTTGTGGTCGGATTTGAGTAATTTTGGTATGGTTGGACTCATGGTTGAACGGGGGTTTGGATTTTGTAATTTGTATCGGATTCTGAGATGTGGGCCCCAGGGGTATTTTTGGGGCGTAATTTCGGATTTTTGGAAAATATTAGTATTTTGATATGGAATTAATTCTTATAATTTTTGTGAGCTGAATCAAATTAATTATGACTAGATTTGAGCCATTTGGAAATTGATTCGCGCAGAATGGAATTTCTGGAGCATTGCTTAGCTTGCTTGACATTGGATTTGGCTTGTTCGAGGTAAGTAACTCTTTTAATCTTGGAGTTGAGGGTATGAACCCTCAATATATGTATTTCGTAAATTGTTGGGAGGTGACACATATGCTAGGTGACGGGCGTGTGGGCGTGCACTATAGAAATTATGACATAATTATTTCTGTGGTATTTTATAGTTAAATGATCTTGGCATTTTTCATGCGATTTTATAAGTTAAAGAAATTGAGCTGAAAAGCATGTTGAGGCTATGTGCCATAATTATTGGGACCCACAGAGGTCATATTGTTGTGAAATATTTATTTTTAAAATGAAATATTGTACTGAGTCATATTCATTTTATTACATATCATATCTCAGTCTCTGTTGTTATTTATTGATACATCATATCATAATTTTGGGCTATTCTCATGACATTGTGAGCCCATGAAAGAACGACTGGAGAGACTGATGATTGAGGGAGGCCGAGGGCCTGATTGTGAGGATATTTTTGGGATCGGGCTTCATGCCGCAGCAGGCCATGTCGGCTTTATATATATTATACTATTGCACGTGAGTTGGCCGTGCAGCACGTGAGTTGGCTGTGCGGATCTAGATATTATTATAGCACGTGAGTTGGCCGTGCGGATCCAAATATTATTATAGTACGTGAGTTGTCCGTGCAGTACGTGAGTTGTCCGTGCGGATCCAGATATGATATTATAGTACGTGAGTTGTCCGTGCTTATATGACTTGGGCTGTAGGAGCCCCTCATCAGTCTATACACCCCCAGTGAGCGCAGTCGACTAAAAACAGGGATCGGGCTGCAAGCGGTATAGTATAGCGCTGAGTGGTTGAGTGTGATGAGCACAGTGAGAGAGAATGCGAGACAATGAGGTTGAATACACTGAGAGAGTGTGAGTACATGAGTGCAATCTATGAGATACATTGCATTGACATGCACACATGACATATATGCATAGAGATGTGTTTTTTCTCATGCTGTACGGTATCACATTATTCATGATTTCTCACACATGTTGACAGATAGGCATAGTGATGTATTTTTTTACACTGGTTATCTGGGAAATAACATGAGATATTTTATTTACTATTGAAATGATTTTTTGAAGAAATATTGTTCTCAAATTATTCATATTTTTGGGATCTTCGACAAACGATTTGGGTTTTCATTGATGTATTTGAAAGGAAGAACTATTATTTTTGAAATCATGATTCGGATGAGCATTTTTATCTGTGTTTCTTCTGGTACTATTTGCTTTATGTTGTTATGGACTGTTGTGCACTAGTGCTTTTGGACCCGACCTTGGTAGAAGCTCGTCACTACTTTCAACCTACGGCTAGGTTTGTTACTTACTCAGTACATGGGGTCGGTTGTACTGATACTACATTTCTGCACATTTCGTGCAGATGTTGGCTGTTGTTGTTGCTGTGCTCGATGGTTGCGGGATCTGAAGATGTACCTGCATTCCTGTTGTAGCTGCCTCTTGTTCAGGGTAGCCTTAGATTTATAAAAGCTCTGTTTATGTATTATTCAAATAGACTATGTATTTATTTCATTTTCGCTTTGTACACTCTATTCTTAGAAGCTCATGATTTGTACTACCAGTTCTTTGGGAGATGTATTGGTTTTAGATATTTTTTTTTAATTAATTTCATTGGAATTGGATAGATGGAAATTAGCTTACCTAACGGGTTAGGTTAGGTGCCATCACGACTAGTGGGATTTTGGGTCGTGACAAGGTTGTATCAGAGCTCTAGGTTCATAGGTTTTACAAGTCATGAGCAAGTGTCTAGTAGAGTCTTGCGGATCGCTATGATGACGTCCATACTTATCTTTGAGAGGCTACAGGGCATTTAGGATATATACTTCTCATTTTTCTTTCCTTATCGTGCGAGATTGATTCAGCTTGAGACATAAACTCTTTGAATTCCTTCCACGTATTCGTATGCGTAGATGAGCGCTCGGTATCAGCTGTGCATCGCTGGCTTGTGATTCTATGAACGAGGTTCGAGGTGAGTATTCTGTGTTTTGGTGGTGGGCCAGTCTTGAGGACTTGAGGCCAGATTTAGATCGTAGCTTAAGCTTGGTAGCTTCAGTTGTAACTCGTACAATTGGACTTATATGTCCGATGATGACCCTACAGTGAAATTTGTGGCTCGATGAGCGGTGAAATGCGGTATGATATGACTGCGGGATGTGTTAAGACGATTTGAACATAACGAGAAGTGTTTCCTTCATATGTAAAGGGAAGGCCATTGGATGCTTGATTTTTGATTTGATGTGATGTATCGTCTCGAGTGTGAATGTTTTTAAAGATCTTTCACGTGTTTAAATTATGGGACAAATTAAACTCTCAAGTCTGGTTAATGAGTTTGGACTCAGAAAGATTTAGTGATTGCGTGGAAATTGTGGCTGCGAAAAGATATAACAAGATGCCAATTTGAGGCTAGGGAGGTGGGTTATCTCCTGGAGAGCAATCTACGTAGGTGTGTTACTTGTAATGTGAGTGGAGAGTTTCTTTTCTACCAGCGGAGGGTATGTGTGGAGAGTTGAATTTGAATCTGGCTGAGAAAGTTGACTTGAATGTCAAGAGAATGATTGCGATCTTAGCGGATGATTTGGGGTATTTGTATGGTTGACATTGCATGAGTTTGAAAAGAAGCTTTGTTGAACTCACTGTAGTATCATGGCATATAAAATTTTAGTTTTGGTTTGAGGTATACTTGTGGGTTAGCTATGGCTTGCAGAAGTTGAGATCGAGGATGAATCGAATAAGAAATTCCTGGTTAAGGATTATATTACATGTATGAGTAAATGAAATTCACGGGATGAGTGAGTTATTATTGGTGAATGATGTAGTGCGCACGGAGTATGAATTTGATATGTGGTGTTAAAGTAGAGTTACTTCTTTGAGTGTTGTGGTGCTAATGGGACACGTGTCTTTTAGCCCATTTGGGCGGTGCAATTGGATTTGAGCAAAGTGGGTGACTCCCGAGAAAAATTCCAGTGGGTTTGAGAATTATATATAGCAATTGAGAATGTTTCCAGACTTATGTATGGATAAAATCCGAGATTTGCGTTTGATGGTTTCTACCGGTGTGGAGAACATGTTGTGTATTGTGATTTCCTTCTGGAAAGAAGCAAGAGAAAGGTTTCTAACTAAAATGGTACGTAAATTATTGGTGACTCAAAGTTGATAATAAGATTCTTGTGCTTTTCACATGATGGCAAGATAGATGTTATGTGTTGTACGAAAGTTAGATTTTCATGTACAAGGTGGCAGTTCATTCTTAAAAGGAAGATCACGAATTTTGGACAGAATGGTCAATTTCAGACAATTATATGAATTTTATAAGTGCTCGGTAATCCCAGAGAAGGGTGCGCATTTCAAAAGGCGCATTGTGTTTTGACTTACGGATGTTCGTTGGTATTGCAGTACTCACCTGGTTGATAGACTGCTGATATTAAAATTATTGCTATGTGGCACGGAAGAATTATGAAAGTATTCCTTATGGGAAGATCGTGAATGGAAGATGTGCTAGTCATTCTAGTGCTGGAGTTGGGATCAGTTACGGTGATTCATGTGTTTGATGAATTTGGAGACTGGGAGTTCTCAGAAGTATATTGTTTCGGGTTGCGGCCTGTTTGAGGTGAGTATTTAATTTTAACTCAGTGGAGGCACTAGTTGCGTTAATTATTTTTGATAGCTATGCGCTATAAGTGTGCATATATGTGAGGTTGGAGCCCATGTGCGGGCATTAGAGCAAGTATTCATATTCGCTAGAATGCTTATGCTATAATATGCCTAGAGTCGACTGTTAAGCGTAAAGTTATAACGTTTCCCGTATTCGTACCTTTGTTGAGAACTATCTGGGCTATACTTGAGGTTACAAAGAAGATGATTCCCTAAATAAACGGGGTAGTTACTAATTCTGCATAAAATTGCCGATTTGAAGAATGATAGTAGACTTTGCACATTCTTGCACTATGGCGTGCTATTTATTCCAGTCCAGGAGCATGAGAATATTATTTAATTATCATATACAAGTGTACTTGTTTAATTGCTCCTCTATAATATGCTGGGACTGGAGGCCTATGACCATGCTGGGCGATTCATATTATTGGCACGTGAGTTGTCTGTGCCGTGTGTGGGAATTTTATTTCTACTATAATTTACCCGATTCATTAATTTCCTTCCTCTACAATTGTGCACATGCGCCTACGGTTATCCTCTTCACGAAATTTGAGGAGTTAGTTGTAACATTGTGGTTGTGGTGGTGCTTGTTGAACTTGCAATATGGTTCCCTTCCATAAGACATCTCCCATATTTGGGTACACGGATTGCACAGTTGTGTCTTGAGTTATATTCATATGGCGTGTCTATGGGATAGTTGTGTTTAATTATATAAGGTCATTGGACCTAGAATGGGTACTATCAGGTTTGATTACGGTATATTCAAAAGGATAATATTGAAAGTCGGCTTAGAAGGTGATTATGGTTCTGGTTGGGGCGAGAGAGCTTCATGACTTGTTGCTCTGATAAGGGGTCATGATATTTTTACATGTTTCTTTTATTATCAGCAGTGTACGAAGGTTATGGAACGAGGTTTGGCTTGATATGAGGTTTAATACTTGCACTTGGTTGGTTTGGAGTAATTACCATGATCGGGAATGGTGCTACGAGTATGTGAGTTGTGCAGTATGCAATGTGATTATATCTGAGGTTATGGCTATGGCTTGATACAACTTGTTCGGGCTTATACGGTGTGTACATGTGAGATTCGGGTCTTGAAAAGAATTCTTGATATTAGATATTTGGCTCCAAGGATTTTTGGGCTAATGTTAAATTAATGATTTTCAGCTATGTTGTGTGGTCAGGCCTATATAGAATAGGGTGACATGACATCACCCCCGGGTATGTGCGTGGTAAGGTGGAATAGAGATTTGAAGGTTAAGAAAAACTCTTGGCACGTTCGAGGACGAACGTATGTTTAAGTGGGGGAGATTGTAATGACCCGACCGGTCGTTTTGAGCATTTACGCTCCTTTCAACTACTTGAAAGTCTTGAATAATTTCCTACGAGGTATTATGACTTGTGTGAATTGTTGGTTTTAGTTTTAAGGTATTTCGGAGTTAGCTTGGAAGCTTAAGTTGAAATAGTTGACCGGATATTGATTTATGTGTAAACGACCTCGAAATTTAATTCTGATGATTCGAATAGCTCTGTATTGTAATTTTGGACTTAGGAGTGTGTCCGGAAAATTATTTGGAGGTCCGTACTAGAATTAGACTTGAAATACCGAAAGTTGAATTTTGGGAAGTTTGACCGGGGGGTTGACTATTTGATATCAAGGTCGGAATCCAATTCTGAAAATTTTCATAGCTCCGTTATGTCGTTATTGACTGGTGTGCAAAATTTGAGGTCAATCGGATGTGATTTGATTGGTTCCGGTGTCGTTTGGAGAAACTAGAAACTTCAAAGTTCATTAGGCTTGAATTGAGGTCTAATTCATGGTTTTAGCATTGTTTGATGTGATTTGAGGGTTCAACTAAGTCCGTATGATATTTTAGGACTTGTTGATATATTTGGTTGAGATCCCGAAGGGATCGGGTGAGTTCCGAGGGGTTAACAGATCATTTGTGGCCTTGGTGGGATTGCTGATATTTGTTGCTACATTTTTCGGATTTTCTCTTTCGTGTTCGCGAGTGCGCCCTCGCGTTCGCGAAGAGGAATTTCAGGCAGGCGGTATTTACTCTTCGCGTTCGCGATGGGGTCTCGCATTCGTAAAGAGGAGCTGGGTTGTGCATCGCATTCGCGTTTGGGTATCACGTTCGCGAAGGGAAAAATAGTGGGTATGGGTTTTTGCCTTCGCGTTCGTGAAGGGGAGCTCGCGTTCGCGAAGAAGGGCTCTCTAAAGCATCGCGGTTGCGAGGAGTGTCTCGCGTTTGCGTAGAGCTAATGTTGGGCAGCACATTTTGTGCTTCGCGAACGCGAGGAACCTGTCACGTTCACGAAGAAGAGAGGCCTGGATAGAAAGTTTAAGTTTAGAAAATGGGACTTCGTCCCATTTTTCATTTTTAATGATTTGGAGCTCGGATTGAGGCGATATTTGGGTGATTTCCAAAGGAAACAACAGGGTACGTGTTCTGAACTCATTATTGGTTAAATTACCTGAATCCATGGTTGTTTATATCATTTAATTGATGAATTAAGTTGGAAAAGTTTGAAAACCCTCTTGGTTTAAATTGAAGTTTTGAGGGTCGAGTTGTGGTCGGATTTGAGTAATTTTGGTATGGTTGGACTCGTGGTTGAATGGGGGTTTGGGTTTAGTGATTTTTATCGGATTCTGAGATGTGGACCCCACGTGTGATTTTTGGGGCGTAATTTTGTATTTTTGGAAAATATTAGTATTTTGATATGGAATTAATTCCTATAATTTTTGTGAGCTGAATCAAATTAATTATGAATAGATTCGAGCCATTTGGAAGTTGATACGCCCAAAATGGAATTTCTGGAGCATTGCTTAGCTTGCTCGACATTGGATTTGGCTTGTTCGAGGTAGGTAACTCTTCTAATCTTGGAGTTGAGGGTATGAACCCTGAATATATGCATTTCGTAAATTGTTGGGAGGTGACGTACATGCTAGATGACGGGCGTGTGGGCGTGCACTATAGAAATTGTGACATAATTATTTATGTGGAATTTTTGTAGTTAAATGATCTTGGCATTTTTCATGCGATTTTATGAATGAAAGAAATTGAGCTGAAAAGCATATTAAAAATCATGTTGAGGCTATGTTCCAGTATTATTGTGACCCACATAGGTCATATTGTTGTGAAATATTTATTTCATTGCATATCATATCTCAGTGTCTGTTGTTATTTATTGATACATCATATCATAATTTTGGGCTATTCTCATGACATTGTGAGCCTATGAAAGAGAAACTGGAGAGATTGATGACTAAGGGAGGCCGAGGGCCTGATTGTGAGGCTATTTTTGGGATCGGGTTGCACGCCGCAGCAGGCCATGTTGGCTTTATATATATTAATCTATTGCACGTGAGTTGGTCGTGCAGATCTATATATTATACTATTGCACATGAGTTGGCCGTGCAACATGTTAGTTGGCCATGCGGATCCATATATTATTATAGCACGTGAGTTGGCCGTGCAGATCCAGATATTATTATAGCACGTGAGTTGTCCATGCAGCACGTGAGTTGTCCGTGCGGATCCATATATGATATTATAGCACGTGAGTTGCCCGTGCTTATAGCGCTTAGGCTGTAGGAGCCCCTCATGAGTCTGTACACCCCTAGTAAGCGCAGTCGACTATAATCAGGGATCGGGTTGTATGCCGCAGCAGGTATAGTATAGCGCTGAGTGATTGAGTGTGCTGAGCACAGTGAGAGAGAATGCGAGACAAAGAGATTGAGTACACTGAGAGAGTGTGAGTACATGAGTGCAATCTCTGAGATACATTGCATTGACATGCACATATGACATTTATGCATAGAGATGTGTTTTTCCTCATGCCGTGCGGTATCACATTATTCATGATTTCTCACACATGTTGTCAGATGGGCATAGTGATGCATTTGTTTTACATTGGTTATCTGGGAAAGAAAATGAGATATTTTATTTACTATTGAAATGATTTTTGGAAGAATTATTGTTCTCAAATTATTCATATTTTTGGCAACTTCGGCAAACTATTTGGGCTTTCACTGATGTATTTGAAAGGAAGAACTATTATTTTTGAAATCATGATTTGGATGAGCATTTTTATCTCTGTGTTTCTTCTAGTACTATTTGCTTTATGTTGTTATGGATTGTTGTGGACTAGTGCTTTTTGACCCGACCTTGGTAGAAGCTCGTCACTACTTTCAACTTACGGCTAGGTTTGTTACTTACTCGGTACATGGGATCGGTTGTACTGATACTACACTTCTGCACATTTCGTGTAGATGTTTGCTGCTGTTGTTGCTGTACTTGATGGTTGCGGGATCTGAAGATGTACTTGCGTTCCTGTTGTAGCTGCCTCTTGTTCAGGGTAGCCTTAGATTAATAAAAGCTCTACTTAAGTTAAAATAGTGACTGGATGTCGACTTATGTGTAAACGACCCCGGAATGGAGTTTTGATGATTCAAATAGCTCCGTATGGTGATTTTGGACTTAGGAGCGTGTCCGGAAAATTATTTGGAGGTCCGTAGTGGAATTAGGCTTGAAATGACGAAAGTTGAATTTATGGGCAGTTTGACCGAGGGGTTGACTTTTTGATATCAGGGTCGGAATCCGATTCTAGAAATTGGAATAGGTCCGTAATGTGAAATGTGACTTGTGTGCAAAATTTGAGGTCAATCGGATGTCATTTGATAGGTTTCGGCATCGTTTGTAGAATTTGGAAATTTTGAAATTCATTAGGCTTGAATCCGTGTGTAGTTCGTATTTTTGAAGTTGTTTGAGGTGATTTGAGAGTTCAACTAAGTTCGTATTGGGATATAAGACTTGTTGGTATGTTTGGTTGAGGTCCCGGGAGCCTCGGGTTGAGTTCAGGTGGTTAACGGACCAAGGTTCGAAGTTGAAGAATTTCTGGAGGTATGCTGGTTCTAGTGTATTCGCAACTGTGGAAATGGACTCGCAGGTACGATGGTCGAAGGTACGGCGACTTAGGTGCAGGAGCGAGATGGCTGGAAGTTGAGGATTTTCACATCTGCAATGTCTTTCTCGCAGACGCGGCCTCGCAAATGCGATGGTGTCCTCGTAGATGCGCAAACTGGGCAGGCAAGTGAAGTCCGCAAATGCAACATTTTGCTCGCGCAAGCGGAGGCGCAGGTGCGCAAATATTGTCTGCAGATACGGATTAACTGGACAGAACCCCTTAAGTTCGAGGGTTCGCGATTTTACACCCATTTTTCCGATTTTGGAGCTCGGTTTGGGCGATTTTGGAGAGGAATTTTTCCACACATTTTGGGGTAAGTGTTCTTGACTCCCTTATGATTATATTTCATGAAGTAATCTTCATTTTTGGTGTAAGATTATCGAATCTTCAAGAGAAATCAAAGGAAATTTCTATAATGTCACAAAATGAATTTTTCGAATTTTGAATATCGATTTAGAGTCGGATTCGAGTGAAATTAGTATGGTTGAACTTGTAATGGGATGGGTTGTCGTATTTTGTGAGTTTCGTCGGATTCCAAGATGTGGGCCCCACGGGTAATTGTTGGGGTGTAATTTCGGATTTTGTGGAAAATATTAGTATTTTGACATGGAATTAATTCCTATAATTTTTGTGGGCTGAATCAAATTAATTGTGACTAGATTCGAGTCGTTTTGAAGTTGATACGCGCAGAATGGAATTTTTGGAGCATTGCTTAGCTTGCTCGACATTGGATTTGGCTTGTTCGAGATAAGTAACTCTTCTAATCTTGGAGCTGAGGGTATGAACCCTGAATATATGTATTATGTGAATTGCTGGGAGGTGACACACATGCTAGGTAATGGGCGTTTGGGCGTGCACTATAGAAATTGTGACAAAATTGTTTCTGTGGAATTTTGTAGTTAAATAATCTTGGCATTTTTCATGCGGTTTACGTGTTAAAGAAATTGAGCTGAAAGGCATATTAAAAATCATGTTGAGGCTATGTGCCAGTATTATTGGAACCCACAGAGGTCATATTGCTGTGAATTATTTGTTTTAAATTGAAAATTCATACTCAGTCATATTCATGTCATTACATATCATATATCAGTCTCTGTTGTTATTTATTGATACAACATATCATCATTTTTCGGCTATTTTCATGACATTGTGAGCCAATGAGAGAGAAACTGGAGAGATTGATTACTGAGTGAGGCCGAGGGCCAGATTGTGAGGATTCTTATGTGGATAGGGGCTGTCCGCCTGCAGCAGGCCTTATTGGCTTTATTATAGCACGTGAGTTATCCGTGCGGATCCAGATATTATTATAGCACGTGAGTTGTCCGTGCACCACGTGAGTTGTCCGTGCGGATCCAGATATTATTATAGCACGTGAATTGTCCGTGCAGCACATGAGTTGTCTGTGCAGATTATAGCGCTTGGGTTGTAGGGCACCCCCCAGTGAGCGCAGGTACCTACTGAGTGCGAGTGCCGAGTGCGAGTGCCGAGTGATTTGGGAGGATTGAGTGATTGTGAGGACTGAGTGACTGGGAGGACTGAGTGAAATGATATTCTGAGAGTGCATATGATTTTATCACCAAGCTACATCGCATTGACACACACACATGACATACAGGCATATAGATGTATTTTTCCTCATGTTGTACAGTATCACATCATTTATGATTTCTCACACATGTTGACAGATGGCCATAGTGATGCATTTTCTTTATACGGGTTATCTGGAAAGAAAAATGAAACATCTCATTCATTATTGAAAAGATTTTTGGGAAATTTATTGTTTTCAAACTTATTCATATATTTTTGGCAACTTCGGTAAATAATTTGTGTTTTCACTGATGTACTTGAAAGGAAGAACTATTTTCAGAAATCATGATTTTGTTGAGCATCTTATCTCTGAGTTACTTCTTGTATTATTTGCTTTACATTGTTAGGAACTGTTGTTGGTATTTGGTGGTGGACCCGACCTTGGTAAAAGCTCGTCACTACTTTCAACCTAAGGTTAGGTTTGTTACTTACTCAGTACATGGGGTTGGTTGTACTGATACAACACTTTTGCACATTGTGTGCAGATGTTGGCTATTGTTGTTGTTGTGCTCGATGGTTGCCGGATTTGAAGATGTACTTGCGTTCCGGTTGTAGTTGCCTCTTGTTCATGATAGCCTTAGATTATAAAAACTCTGTTTATATACTTTCCAAATAGAAGATGTATGTACTTCATATCAGCTTTGTAAATTCTATTCTTAGAAGCTCATGATTTGTACTACGTTCTTGGGTGATGTATAAGATTAAGATCTTTATTTACTTAAATTGCTTTAATAATTATTATTTGAATTGGACAGTTGAAAGTTGGCTTACCTAGCGGGTTGGGTTAGGTGCCATCACGACTAGTTGGATTTTGGATCGTAACATCTCGAGGTCAAACGGTCAATATTTTTTATAACTTCCGACAGAAATTTCCGACCGAATTCGGTCGGAAATCTGTGTATCTTCACCAACACCAGACGAGTTTTCTCCCTATTGATATCCAATTTTCCCTCACATTTCTAAAAACATATATATATATATACTTTCAAAATAGTATATTTGCATCATCATTTAGTTTATAAACCTATACAAGTAATTTTCATAATTTTTAAAGTCTTTAAATTAATTTCTTTCTACATTCTATTATATAAATATCCAATAATTATCCTTCAAATTATTTTTTATGATGATTTTATAATCCAAACTTATCATTTACACCAACATGTATGTTTTTAAATATTTTACTGCATTTTGCATATTTACATTTGAATTGTTTTAGGCTAATCGCACATTTTGCAATAATAGCCTATATTCATGTATAATTACATTATTTATGAAAACAATAACTTTTTATATTTTTATAATGTTAAGTAATTATTATTAATCATTTTAGTGCACAAATAATATTTTTTGTTATTTATTAATTACTTTTATAAATTATTTTGTTAGCTATTGGGTATTTAAAAACTAGCCTAAATTTCAAAACCTATTTTCTCGGACCAAATATTGGCCCATAGCACCTAATAGACTAGCCGAAATAACCCCCAGCCCAAACCTATAACCCCATTACCCACAACCCGGTCGCGACCCATATCAAACCCTCCCCTTTAACTACCCAAACCCCTCACCCTAATCTCATTCCCCCTCATCTGCCGCCTCTGCATCCCCTCACCTCCATTCTCCCTCCTAAAGAACCCTAGTCGCCGCCCCCTAAATCTTCTCCTAATCCTACCTAATATGGTATTCCATGGCTATTACTTACCATACTCGACCCCCTTCTGGTACTGGCTGCTCTCCTATAGTGCTTTCCTAAACATGGCAAGCAGATCTCATCAAAATCGAACCACAAACGGTTTAAATCTCTTATTTTTGAATGTTATTCCGTATGTGTTCATCCTATGCTACTGTGAGTCCAAATATTTGTTTATATTCTGTAGATTCTTACTTACCCTAAAGCTTGGGTTTTCGATTCTCTAATTTTAAGTGTTATTATGTCTATATTCGTCCTATGCTACTGTTTTGTGTATATTCCGTTGATATTTGTTTTCCCTAAAAACTAGGGTTTGGCCTGATTTTCTCCTAAATTTGTTCTAATTGATTTTGCATGCTCTTCTTTCCTTATTTTTATGTTTGATTGATTATATTTCCTTGTTTGTTTGTTTAATTCCTACTACTATAAAAACCCATTCTCCTTCCCTTTTTTGAAGGACTTCAATCACTATTTTCCACTAAAACTGAAGCTTTACTCTGTGCTAGTTGAATATCTTGTTCTGTTTTGGGCTCATGGCCGGCTGAAAGCCAAGGCCACCAGATTTCTATTTTTTCGACCTCACTTGGGTGTAAGCACTGCCTTGGGTTCATGAAACACTTGGGAACTTGACACATTTGAGACTCTAGGTCCTACTTGTTGTTCTTTCTTGTTTATCGAACAATCTCTGGTTAGTTTCTAAAACTTTGCAATGTTTATTCCATTATGTTAGCATGTTTTCTGAAGCTGCATGACTTCATGTATTTCCTTGACTCTTTTCCTGTCTAATTCTGCTTATAATTACTAGCCTAATAATGTATTTGCACCTAGCTTAGTCAATTTGGACATATTGAAGCATGTTTAGCTTGCTGATTGCTGATAATTTGAATGTTCTGCCTTGATCATATGGCTTAATCCAAGTGTTCTGCCTAATTTTGAATCTCTAGTGATCAGTGTTTGTCATTAATATGCCTCAGTTTGTTTAAGACCTTCATTCTAAATGTATAGTGTGCCCCTATGAATATGATTTTCACTCTATGTGTTCTTTCCATATCCAATTATGGACCTCTAATAACCTGTTATCCTTTCTTCCTTGACTGATACCCTTTATGGTACCTGATCCTGTTTGTATTATACTGTTTAATCCTGAGTTCGGTATAATCTTATCCCTTTAAGTTCTAAACTGGTTGTATTAATTGATTTTACTAGTCTAATGTCCTTGCCTGTTAACTTTGCAATCCCAGGCTCCTTGTTTCTTATCATATGTAACTCTGCCCCAATGTATTAGTTTGCTTCTCGAGTTTATGTTCATTATGTGATTATCTTAAAGTGTCTCCAAATGCGTTTCCAAACCTATTACTTTATTACTTTTTCTTTGATTGTTTCTTGTTATGAGTCTAATTCTAGGCCAGTTGAAAGCCAAGGCCCCCTAAATATTCTCTATTAACCTCCCTAGTGTGAGCACTGCTTGTGGTCCACTTTGAGACCCTTGTGAAATCTGACACACTAGGGCCTAAGGTTCTTGGCCACTTTCTTCTTGACTGCTCAATTCTGTCCCTCTCTATGCCTACTGAATAAGCTAATTGGCTTGTGTAAATGACCGTTTTCTGAATCTTTTGATCAACTATGTCTGTTGGGTATCATCCAAGTTCTCTTGTGGTTTCTGGCCTGTATGGATACAAAACTGAAAGACTGGCTGGGCTTGGTACACTTTGGGCCTGTCTTAGGCCCATTATAGTTATTTGTATAATTTGTTTTGTAATTTTATTCAGTATTGGGCCTGTAATAATTCTGTAATAACAATTGGGGTGTTAGTAAAAATTGGGAAAATGGGTATATTTTAGTGTTTGCGTGAAAATGGTAGAAATCCTGCCTATAGGATCTGAGTGTTTAATTTGTTCAACATGCTTTGCTTCTATGTGTTTTGTTAGATAACATGCCTATATGACATAATTAATCTCACTTGTTCTCATGTTCCACTCTCACGTTATTATCTTCCTATTATACTGCAACACATTAATTATCCGTTCAAATTGCTTCATGTTAGATATCATGCCTATAGGATTACGTTAAGTAATAAATACGTGCTCTTTATAATATTCACATAGATGTCATGCCTATAGGACAGTAATCGAATTAGCTACTATTACTGCCATTCCTATTAAATTGCTCACCTAGAACGTATGCCTATAGGAATGAAAGGATAAATAACTAGTTTCAATTGCCAATTCCTTGAAATCCTGGCTATAGGATCCTACTGCTCGCCTAAAAGCGTGTTGACAAAAACAAACGCTGACAATTTTGAACTACCAACTGTCTCACTGCTTTACTGCGAAAACAATTTACAAAGCATGCCTATAGGATTCGTAATACTTGCGATATGCAAAGCGACATTGCCTGTACATTAAAAATCCAGAATCACCTCGAAGCCATGACTATAGGATTTAAGACTCTATCAATTCTGAAATTATCACCCGCCTAATTTGTTTGCGTGTATTTGTTGTCTAAGTATGGAGGCTATCTTGAGCCCTTAATTGCTTTTACATGAAGTCCAACTTGTTTTATATGTTTCCTAGTTTTATCATTTCTGAGCAGCCAAAGCTAAGTATAGAAACCATCAAAAATAGAGGTCCAAATGCCTCCTGGGCCATAGACATGGGACTGGTCATGCACTCATAGGACACGATTTAGAATCAACTAGTGCGCTTTAGGTAAAAACTTAAAGATAGTAATCAGGTAGCAGGAGATGATAGTCTATGCCCGCTGAATAATACGAATAACACCCCACCTCGAGGGAGTTACGAATTATTATTTATGTTGCACGGGGTGATCCTTTAGGCTAAAAAACTTAGTACCCCCGATCTTGTCTTTAAACCAATTATATGTGTTTACTCAAGGACTTTCTAATAATGATTTTTTTCAAACTTCTTATTTTTTCTCTCTGTCTATTTGACTAATTCATATAATTCAAGTTCGGCTGGGACCCATAGTTGTGGACCTCGAAGAGTGCCTAACACCTTGTCTTCGAGGTAATTTGAGCCCTTACCCGATCTTTGGTGATTCAAACTGGTTAAACCAGATTTCTTTGCAAATAGGTACCCTAACACACCTCAAACCCATCAGGTGGCGACTCTCTCTTTTAACACGTTCCTTTAAAAGAGTTGTCACGTGTCGAAACCCGATTTCGCGAGAAAGAGGGGCATGGCACAACAGCATGGCGACTCTGGTGGGGATTGTTTTTAGGCTCTTACCATAGCGAACTTGGTCTATATGAATTAGTCTTCTCTGATAAGCGTGTCTTTGTTATTTTGTTGTTACATGAATATCTCGCTCCCGTATCCCTTTTATTGCTGCATGCTCATCCTTTTCCCTATTTTCCCTTTATGTGAATTCATATTAATATGAAAATCTTTGCCTAATTTGGTTACAATATGCGTTTTTCCTTTATTTTCTAGTTATGTTCACTTGCCCCGAATCATTTTTTTTTAAAATTTTGCTATATCATATCTTTCCCCATCCTTACCCTTTTGTTTGCTTTATTGCAATTCTTTCACATTGTGCGAACTAACTTCTTCCTTGTTTTCCTTCCTTTTTATGTCTTTACGCTCCATTTAATACTGCGTTTATTGTCTTCATCATGCAAAATACTTGACAACATGTTGTTTTATCTTTGCATAAAGCATGCTCCACATCATATTCCACTCGTGCGTAATTAATACCATAGCGGCGCTTGATGAGTGTCCACGCTCTTCCTAAATCACCATTTTAATTTTGGAAAGGCTTATTTGCGATAAAACTAGTCGATCAGCGGTGCAATTGACGGTTCCGTGCCTTCCCCTCTCAATTTGTCCACTTGAGTGTACCGGTCTAGACACTTCTAGAAACCCCCACTCTAATATTAACTATGCATGCATCATGTCTAAACCTAGTATGGGTTAGAACGTTGTCCGCGTAATAACTCTCTAAGGCAAGCCTTGTCCAAAGCCTGCCGGGATTTCCTTAAATCCCAATGGGTACAATCATAATATGTGCATTATTTGGAGAAAACGTGCCGACATGCTAATTATTAATGTGTAAATAGTCGAATCCGGAGGGGGAAAGGGATAACTTTATTTGTTTTGCAGAAATAAGGCACGAAGTCCCCAGGTTCAGCATGGTTCGAAATATCCCACCTTTGTTTCTAGATTGGTGGGAGAATCTCTTGCCAAGTGACAAAAACCATGTGAAAAGAGTTCTCGGAAATTTACCTTCTTTGTTAGATATTCAGTAAAACAATGTGTTAATTGAGGCTGCTGCCATGTTCTGGGATGAGAAAAGGGCAGTCTTCCGTTTTGGTGATATAGAAATAACTCCCCTTCTAGAGGAAATAGGAGGCTTCGCTGGGATTCCATGGGATAGCCCTGGCTTGTTGGTACCGAAAAACCGTACTTCTCGAGGTTTCCTAAAAATGATGGGTTTCAGGAAAAATGATGAGCTAGTCTGTCTGAAGAAATCTTACATACCATTCGACTTCCTTTACTAGTGTTATGGTCACAACAAGTCATATCGTCTTTACCATGAAGAATTTTCCATCTCTTCTTTGGGTTGGACTCACCACCAGGTTTTCGTATTCATTGTCTATTTTCTAGGGATGCTGATATTCCTGATACAAGGAGAAAGGATCCACACTCGCCTAGCTATGGTCACTAAGACCCTAATGGAAGGAATTGAGGGGCAAAATTACACTATTGTCCCAATGATCGTGGCTAAGATGTACCGAGCCTTAGACCTTTGCAAAAAGGGATATAGACATTTTGAGGGTTGCAATCTGTTGCTGCAAATATAGTTGTTGGAACACCTTCAGAGAGGACAATACCGTCAAGAATTTTTGCGACGACCATGGAATGAGCACATAGCTTATCACCATCCGAAGAGAATGACTTTTATCCCAGACAGGTTTGCAAAACCGGGAAACGTTGTGAGCAGGGTACAGTTCTTTAGCAATTTGACTGATGACAAGGTACATTGGATGTTCGAGTGGTTCCCTAGCAGTGAATTGATCATCAGGTCGGGAGATATTCCTCATCTAGTGCTAATCGGATTAAGGGGAATCTATCCTTATGCTCCTATCAGAGTCATGAGGCAAGCTGGGAGAAAACAGGTTATACCACGAGTTTCCAAAATGGTTCATTACAAACCATACTTCCAAGGGAATGTCATTCCATTCAAGTTCGAGGCACAACACATGTGGCATCAAAAGATTATTGTGAAGAGAGATACCATCAAGCCAGATAGGTATCATGCCGGCCATGTGTACTTCTACCCATCATGGTTGGTCGATGACATAGCATGAGAGGTCAAGCCAGGGGTTGATTTGAGAAATAGGGTCATAGACGACGCTACTGAAGCACAAGTCAAATACATGAGGTTTGCGCAAAAGGGTCTTTGAATCTGAGGCCAGGCATTTGGAATAACATAAAGTGGACATGGAAGTAATCAATGAATGGAGGGGAATCGGTACAAAATCAACAAAAAGGTTGGAGTATTTGGAGCAAGGTTTGATGGAACTTGAGGGAAAGATGAGGAAAAGGGTCTCGGATTATCAGAACGCAGAGGGCAACGAAGGAGGATATCTAGCAAGGGCGTATCTGCTGTTGGACATGTGCGACCTGGGGAATCTGATTGACGGAGCTAAGAAGGCCAAGATGAGAGAAGGTCCCTCTAGGACAGAGTACATTAGGAATGATGTTTTCTAGATTCGTTTTAGAATTTGATTGTAATACGGCAAATGCCACTAGTGGCTCTTTATAATTATTGTCGTTTTAGTAGAGATTTGGTCTATTTATCATATTAATGAAATGACGCAGTTATCGGCATTGAGTTTTTTCCAAAGCTATATGTCGCTAGGCCTACCTCGGGCATGATGAGGTCCCCAAATTAGGACGTAAATTTATAATTACGCAATACGTGTTTAAATATCGTAAATATCCTTTTAATACTCCTTATTGACTTGTTTACCTTTTATTTTTCTTCTTTTCTTTGTTTATTCCCATCCCCTAAGGTTGGTTCGTGCATATTGGCATCATCAGCATATCATACTAGATCTAGAGGTCCTCCACCTCCTCCTCCTCCAAGTGATCCCAAGAATAAAGGAAAGGCTAAGATGGACGATATGAGTGGTATCAGGAAAGACAACGTTGCGCATGCCGAGAATGTCAAAACTTCAGATGGTCAAAGTACTCCGGCGCATAATGACTTGGTTTTATGGTTAGAGCAAAAGATTCTGGAGTTACAAGGGGAAGTTGAGCAGGTCCGTAACTTGGAAAACCTTTCCCTTACCCTGAATGTTCCCAACATCAACCAACAAAACGCCCAAAACCCAACACCTCCTCAAAACACACAAAACCAGCACTTGAAAAATCCTCCCGCACCTCATCAATACGCCACGCCTCCCCACGACCCAGTACCCACAAACTACCACCTACCACACTCCTCAAAATGCACCACAACCTACTCCTGATCCCCAGAACTTAATCAATGATCACCACTACACCCAAATCCCTGGAGTCCACCAAAGTAACCCCAAATACGTAGAAACCTTACCCCACATTTCACAACAAACCTCGTACACACCAGAATCTGCCGAGAAAGACCTGCTCATCAAGAACATGGCGGAGGAACTTAAGAAGCTTACAAGTCGAGTCTGGATTTATGTATTCAACCGGATGTAGAACTGCCAGAGGGTTACAAACCTCCTATGTTCGAAATGTTCGATGGGACAGGTGATCTAAAGGTACATCTAAGGATGTATTGTGACAAGCTCATCGGGGTTGGTAAAGATGAAAGAATCTACATGAAGCTGTTCATGAGGAGCCTCACTGGAGACGCCATATCCTGGTACATCAGTCAAAATCCAAAGAAGTAGATTAATTGGGTAAGCATGGCATCAAATTTTATGGATCGGTTCAGTCAACACAGAGAATGCGCCAGACGTCTTCTATATCCAAAATCTTAAGAAGAAGCCGATAGAAATTTTTCGCGAGTATGCTACTCGGTGGAGATCAGAGGCTACAAAAGTAAGGCCAGCATTGGAAGAAGAACAAATGAATAAATTCTTTGTCCGGGCCCAAGATCCACAATATTATGAGAGGTTGATGGTTATTGAAAATCATAAATTCTCCGACATCATCAAATTGGGAGAAAGAATAGAAGAGGGAATCAAAAGCGGGATGGTAACAAATTTCAAGGCACTCCAGGCTACGAACAAAGCCTTACAGTCGGGGGTATATCTAAAAAGAAGGAAGTAGGGACTGTGATGGTAGCCCAAGGTCCTAAGTCTCCTCTCATATACCAAACACCTCTACCCATTTATAAGCCTTCACCTCCTAGATATCAACAACCCGCTTCCGCCTACCACACTTACAACACTCTGCCAGCATATTACCACTCACCACCAGCCCGCCAAAAGTACCAAAAACCCAGCCCAAATTTTGACCATAGGCTTCTCAGACAATACCCTCCTATTGCTGAACCTATTGACCAGTTGTATGAGAGATTGAAATTTGCCAGTTATGTCACTCCCATTCCCGCTGTCGCCATGGAAAATTCCTCTCAATAGGTCAATCCGAATAAGACATGTGCCTACCATTCGGGCATGAAGGGTCACACTATTGATGAATGCCGCACTCTGAAGGATAAGATCCAGACGTTGATTGATACCAAAGTTATACAGGCAAAGGAGACTGCACCTAATGTCCGCAACAATCCCCTCACAAATCACAGGGGCGAGGGGTAAATGTGATAGAAACTGATGAAGAATGGGATCCGGAAGGGTTAATTGGGCTCATTCGAGAAGGGGATGATCCCAAAATGCCTCCAGTCACTCACACCTATTGTGGTACAAATGCAGTCACCGATTGAAGTTGAGGTAGCCGCACCGACTCCGTTCGAGGTTGAAGTAACAACGCCTTTAGCCACGCTAACTCCGTTCGAAGTAGAAGTGACCACACCATTCACCGTAACGGTAGCACCCATACCATCCTTTAATTCCAATGATGTGCCCTAGGACTATACTGCAAAAGCGAAAAGGAAAGGAACGGGGAAAATGGAAGAAACTGGTGCAGCACAAGGTATGACCAGAACCAGTAGGGTTTACACGCCCGAGTATTTGGGGGAAACAAGTAAAGAAGCCACTTCCAGATAGCCTATCATTGAAACCGGCCCGGATGATCTTTAGAGAAAGGTGCAAGCAAGGGAGTATTCTGTGGTTGAATATTTGAACAAAACCCTGCTCAGATATCCATTCTATCACTACTACAGAATTCTAAGGCACATAGGAACGCGTTAATGAAAGTGTTGAATGGGACTTATGTACCCAACAACATTACCATTGGAGAGATGGCCAATATGGTAGGACAAGTATTGGAAAGCCATAAGATGACTTTCCACAAAGATGAATTGCCACTAGACGGGTTGAGCCATAACAGGGAGTTGCATATCACAGTACAGTGCGAAGACAAATTCATTGCCAGGGTTTTGATTTATGGGGGTTCAAGTCTCAACATCTGCCCGTTGACTACTTTGAAGAGGTTAGGTGAAGGTTTGCATGAGATACGAGCAGGAACTATGAACGTAAAAGCGTTCGATGGATCTTAAAGGGCCACAATCGGAGAAACCAACCTCTGCTTACAAATGGGTCCAACTTGGTTTGATGTTGAATTCCAAGTTCTCGACATATCCGCTTCATATAATCTACTATTAGGACGACCTTGGATACACTCCGCAGGGGCTGTAGCGTCTACTCTGCATCTGGATGTGAAGTTCGAATGGAATCATCAGGAAGTGATCATTCATGGAGACGGGAGTAACCCTATTTACACCAACCAGACTGTCCTGGTTGTGGAGTAGCAAAATAGAAAGCATATTGGCATAGACAGGGCATGAGCCCGGCAAGGGTCTCGGCAAGAATCTCCAAGGGATCACCAAATTAATACAGTTAAAATGTCACGGCACGACCTTTGGACTGGGATATCAATACACCTGGCACGAGTATCAGAATTGGTCACCCCCATGGCGTGGTCCTTATTAACCTCTCGAGCAGCCGATACTACATTTGAGCCAATTCTTCCATCAGGCTGATATGATGTGGGGATCCGAAGAAGATGAAGCGCTAGCTAGTTTAAGGAATCTATTCTTGGAAGATGAAGACATGGACTGCAGTGTAATAGTTGAAGAGGAGGAGGAAGAAGGCCTTGTCATCCAGACAGTGGAGAAGGGAGCTATTCTCAAGAACTGGACTGCCATACCATCAAGGGCCCGCCGAGTTCCTGGTTAGCCTGGCTGCTAGTGTCATTTATTTGGAAAACAATTCTTATGAGCATTTTAAAAACATTTTCAGTATTTTATTTTGAAACATTTATTTGAATCATTAAAAATCGCTTTTGTTTGACATCTTCATAGTTATCAATGGTTTTCCATTTTATTATTTATTACTATTCTCTACATTTTCTCTCTACAGCATTACTATTTCTTATTGTGATAAACCAACAACTGGGACATGTAATGAGACATCATAACATAAGGATAGTGACTCGAAATAAATAGAAGAAGAGGATATAATACCTGAGGAAATTGTTAGAGAAGTTGAAGATTTTGAGAACAAGCCTAAGTCTAACTTGGACGAAACTGAGAGAGTCAACCTGGGAGATTCTAAAACAGTCAAAGAAATTAGCATAAGCATTCACTTGTCACCATCAGAAAAAGAAGAATACACCTATTTCCTGAAAGAATATGAGGATATTTTTGCATGGTCTTATGATGATATGACTAGTTTGAGCACATCTATAGTGGCTCATAAGCTACCTACCAGTCCAATGTGTCTGCCGGTAAAGCAGAATCTCAAAAAGTTCAAGCCAGATATGAGTTTGAAAATCAAAGAAAAAGTCACCAAGCAGATCGAAGCTAAGGTTCTCAGAGTGGTTGAATATCCAACGTGGTTGGCTAACATCGTGCCAGTTTCGAAGAAGGATGGGAAAGTCCGAGTATGCATCGATTATCGGGACCTAAAGAGAGCAAATCCCAAAGATGATTTCCCGTTACCCAACATACACATACTGATCGACAACTGCGCCAAGCATGAACTCCAGTCCTTTGTGGATTGCTTCGCCGGATATCATCAGATCTGGATGGATGAAGAGTATGCCGAAAAGACAGCTTTTATTACACCGTAGGGGGGTGTACTGCTATAAAATAATGATGTTTGGTCTGAAGAATGCTGGGGCCACTTATATGAGGCCATAACAACTATTTTCCACAACATGATACACAAAGAGATAGAGATATATGTGGATGATGTCATAATCAAATCCAAGAAGAGTAGCAAATTACATAACAGACTTGAGGAAATTTTTTGATCGGCTTCAGAGTTACAATTTAAAATTGAATCCTGCAAAATGTGCTTTTGGGGTCCCCGCTGGAAAGTTGTTAGGATTCATCGTCAACCGCCGAGGAATTGAGCTTGACCCATCAAAGGTCAAGGCTATCCAGGATTTGTCACCTCCAAAGAACAAGAAAGATGTGATGAGCTTCTTGGGATGTCTTAATTACATCAGCCGCTTCATAGCACAATCAACCGTGATCTGTGAGCCGATTTTCAAAATGTTAAAGAAGGATGACGCAACCAGTTGGACTGAAGACTGCCAGAAAGCTTTTGACAGAATTAAAGAATATTTGTCCACACCACCAGTCCTGGTCCCGCCAGAACCTGGTAGACCACTGCTACTCTATCTCTCCGTATCAGATGGGGCTTTCGGTTGTGTCATGGGACAACACTATGAGACAGGAATGAAAGAATAGGCCATATACTATCTGAGTAAGAAGTTCACACCCTACGAAGCATGGTATTCTTTGCTGGAATGCACCTGATGTGCTTTGACCTGGATAGCCCAAAAACTGAGGCACTACTTCTGTGCCTATACCACATATCTCATATCAAGGATGGATCCTCTGAAGTATATCTTCTCGAAACCCATGCCTACAGGGAAGCTGGCAAAATGGCAGATATTGTTGAGTGAATTCGACATCGTCTATGTGACTTAGAAGGCGATTAAGGGACAAGCATTAACGGATCATCTTGCATAAAATACTATAGGAGGAGAATACGAACCACTAAAAACGTATTTTCCTGATGAAGAAGTATCATTCGTAGGAGAAGATATCGCCGAAGCCTACGACGGATGGAGAATGTTTTTTGATGGAGCCACAAACTTTAAAGGAGTGGGTATTGGATCCGTTTTGGTGTCAGAAATAGGTCAACATTATCCGGTATTCGCAAAACTCAAATTTTCGTGCACCAATAATATGGCAGAATATGAGGCTTGTATATTTGGGCTCAATTTGGCCGTTGGTATGAATATCCAGGAATTACTGGTAATTGGTGATTCAGATCTTCTGGTGCATCAGGTGCAGGGAGAATGGGCTACAAAGAATACCAAGATATTACCATATTTAAAAAATGTGCAAGAGATGATGAAGAGGTTCACAAAGATAGAGTTTAGACATGTCCCGAGAATCCAGAATGAGTTCGCAGACGCATTGGCCACTTTGTCCTCCATGATACAGTATCCGGACAAGAATTTCATCGACCCCATTACGGTAAGGATTCATAATCAGCCAGCTTATTGCGCTCATGTTGAAGAAGTAGCTGACGGGAATCCATGGTTCCATGATATCAAGGAGTACTTGGCATAAGGAGAGTACCCGGAGCATGCAAATCATACCTAAAAGCGCACTCTCCGAAGATTGTCCAACCATTTCTTCCAAAGTGGAGGAATTTTGTACAGAAGGACTCCAGACCTAGGGTTATTACGGTGTGTTGATGCCAAGGAAGCGTCCTAACTGCTCGAAGAGATACACTCCAGAAATTGCGGACCACACATGAATGGTTTCGTTTTAGCCAAGAAGATACTAAGGGCAGGTTATTTTTGGATGACTATGGAAATAGACTGCATCAGGTATGTCCAGAAATGTCATCAGTGCCAAATACACGCAGATATGATACGGGTGTCGCCAAATGAACTCAATGCAACGAGTGCACCTTGGCCTTTTTCCACTTGGGGAATGGACACCATTGGACCAATCGAGCCTGCCGCTTCAAACAGGCACAGGTTCATTTTAGTGGTCATAGACTACTTCACAAAATGGGTCGAAGCTGCATCCTACAAAGCTGTAACCAAGAAAGTCGTCGCAGATTTTGTCAGAAATCATATTGTCTGCCGCTTCGGGGTCCTAGAGTCCATCATCACGGACAACGCCGCCAATCTCAACAGTGACCTAATGAAAGCTATATGCGTGACCTTCAAAATCTAGCACAAGAATTCCACATCATACATGCCTCAAATTAATGGAGCTGTGGAGGCCACAAACAAGAATATCAAGAAAATACTGAGGAAGATGGTAGACAACCACAAGCAATGGCACAAGAAGTTACCATTCGGCTTATTGGGGTATCGTACCACAGTATGCACATCAACCAGGGCAACTCCCTATTTGCTGGTCTACAGTACCGAAGTTGTCATTCCTGCCGTAGTTGAAATTCCTTCTTTAAGAATTATACAAGAAGCTGAACTCAGTGATGCAGAATGGATAAGAAGCCGCTATGAACAATTAGCTCTCATTGACAGGAAAAGAATGAATGCAGTGCGTAATGGTCAACTCTATCAGAATAGGATGTCCAGAGTTTCAACAAAAGGGTCAAACCTAGACAGTTTGCACCGGGGCAGCTAGTGCTGAAGAAGATCTTCCCGCATCAGGATGAAGCCAAAGGGAAATTTCCGCCCAATTGATAAGGGCCCTACATGGTTCACAGAGTACTAACAGGAGGAGCACTCATACTCGCAGAAATGGATGGAGAGATTTGGCCAAAGCCTATCAACTCACATGCAGTCAAAAGATATTATATTTAGAATGTTCGCATTTCTTCATCTAATGTAATTGAACTATGCTCGACCTGATTCCCGTTTAAGAGGGGATACACAGGCAGCCCTATGGGTTCGGTCACAATTCAATAAAATTTTCATTTTCCCTACAACCAGAAACTGGGGCAGAATTTTGAGGAGGACCCTCAAATTCCGAAGCAAGTCCAGCCAACGTCATCATATGCACAACGCTCAGAGAATCACCTAAGTAAATTGGGGCAAAATTATGAGGAGGACCCTCAAAATTCTAATGAAGTCACAATGTCTCTAAAGTGTCACAATCATTGGTTCATCTAATTTATCTGATATTGCATACTAATGTATTTTAAATAACTACATTCATTATATGCACGTACATTTTCAAAAACTTTATTTTTATGAAACAGCCAGATGCTACCCATGGTAACTCAAGCAGGACTTCGATACAGAGCAAAGCAAAGCAGGCAGGCGGAGGCACCAACCAATCTTCCCCCGTAAAACTCACGATTGCCCTTTGGATGTAGGAACAAGAAATATTCTCAAATTCGAGCACACCTCAAAATCACTGTCTTCATAACGACAAAGCTGCCAAGCGCAAACACATTTCCAACTAAGAAATACTGTGCTACTACTTATTATCTATTCATTGCATGAGACTAAGCATTGTCTCCATCTTTGCATGAGGTTAAGACCTGCCTCCTCAATTGCATAAGGCTAAGCATTGCCTTCCCTTGCATGAGACTAAGCATTGTCTCCATTTTTGCATGAGGCTAAGCCCTGCCTCCTTAATCGCATAAGGCTAACCACTGCCTTCCCCTGCATGAGACCAAGCATTGATTCCATTTTTGCATGAGGCTAAGCCCTGCCTCCTTAATTGCATAAGGCTAAGCATTGCCTTCCCCTGCATGAGACTAAGCATTTTCTCCATTTTGCATGAGGCTAAGCTTGCCTCCTTAATTGCATAAGGTTAAGCACTGCCTTCCTCTGCATGAGGCTAAGCATTGTCTCCATTTTGCATGAGGCTAAGCCCTGCCTCCATCTTGCACAAGGCTAAGCACTGCTTTTCCTTGGAGGAGACTAAGCATGGTCTCCCATCCTGCTCGAGGCTAAGCCCGCCTCCTCAATTGCATGAGACCAATCATCGTCTCCTACTTCGCATGAGGCTAAGCATTGCCTACCTAGTCGCATAAGGCTAAGCTCTACCTATCCTTGTGTAACCCCAAATGCTATGCTACTTAAAATCTAGCACTATTCTCCACCTCGGGCTAAGCTCTGCCCCCGATCTTACACAAGACTAAGCTTTGTCTTGTTTCTCTTCGTATAACTAAACGCCATGTCTTTGCATCTCATGGGCTGAAATACCTCCATTTTTGTCTGGCGTCATAGTCCGAAGGCATCATCCTCATAGCCGAAAGACACAATGCCATGGCCTGAGGATCTCTCAATATCGCACATCATTATTCAAAGGCGTCATAGTTTAGAGGCACCATTTTCATGGCACGAGAACATCATTTCATGGCCTACAAATCCCTTATCACGCAATTCATGGCCCAGGACATCATGGTCTAAGGACATCATCCCCATCATCCAAAGACAACTTTCATGGTCAAAAGGGAATTTGCATCATGTTTAAATTATCACAATATACACCTGCATGTATTGTATTTAAGTTTTGCAGGTAATCCAGGAGGTAACCGTTCTCCCAACGGGAGCAATCTTCGCTCCAGTTTCCGTTCAATATTCACACCATGTAACTACCTCAAATACAACCAACGACCATCTGTTACCCATTTCTACTTGATGACCGTTCAAATACCCATAACCGTTCCAAGGTACATTCATTCACAACTCTGATGTCGTCCAATCTAGAAGAACATGTCCATTCCTACAACAACTCCATCGGCTCAGTTCACCGCAGGATCCAGAATTACACACGACCTGATTCTCGTAAAACCAGGGATATGTAGGCAACTCAGAAATCGGAGTTCGGCCTACATTTTTTCAATCACCCCATTTGGTCAAAATCGATCATCATTTCATTACCCAACAACTCTTCATCATTCTCGGGTAAAGAGGGCAGCTATTGATACCCAATTTTTTCCTCATATTTCCCTCATGTGTATATATATATATATATACACTTTAAAAAATAGTATATTTGCATCATCATTTAGTTTATAAACCTATACAAGCATTTTTCATAATTTTTCATAATTTTTAAAGTCTTTAAATTAATTTCTTTCTGCATTTTATTATATAAATATCCAATAATTATCTTTCAAATTATTTTTTATGATGCTTTAATCATCCAAACTTATCATTTACACCAACATGTATGTTTTTAAATATTTTACTGCATTTTTCATAATTACATTTGCATTTGTTTAGGCTAATCGCATATTTTGCAATTATGCTAATTATGCTTAACTAATTATGCTAATTATGCCTAACTAATTATTCTAGATTAATTGAGTGTGCTAAGAAATTATAATTTATTATGCAACTTAATTCTATAAATTAATTTGAATTATGATCAATATAACATGTAATTTATTCATTCTTTATGTAGATGGAATATCGTAGTTGGATGTATAATAGGAATTATCTTAATCGTCAGTTTTGAGGGAGTAATTTATAGAAGGGGTTAAGGAATTTATTACGCATGCAATGTCACTTGAACCGTTTCGGATTGGAGGGTTGATTAGGTGTCCTTGTGTGAAGTGCAAGTGTTTGTATTTTTTTGGATCGGAGGATGTTAAGACTCATCTTTATAAAAAAAGGTTTATAGATAATTATTTTGTGTGGACTAGTCATGGAGAGATTGATGGTAGTGATGATGTATTTCATAACGTAGTTGTTGGTGAAAGTAGTAGGTCGGTGGGGAATAACGTTCAACATCCTAGATACCATAAAATGGTTGCAGATGCTTTTGGGATGCACTTCGGTTTTGAAACCCATGAAAGTGTTGAACAACCTCCTAAAGAAGAGGCAAAATATTTTTATGAACAGTTAGAAGCTGCTAGTCGTCCACTAAGGGAAGGGAGGATGCACTCTCAGTTGTCTGTTGCGGTTAGATTATTAAGAGACTCTCTGATTCCTTCTCCTCCGCTCGAAAGGTTAACAAGAAGCCTTCATGTGTTCTACCACATTTATGGGAGGATCTGCAGAGGTATTGGACCACCGAGAAATTCGAGAAGCAAAGTGAACTGGGAAAGAAGGCCGAGCATATGAGAAGGGTGGCTCCTTGCACTTCGTGGGTGCAAGGATCATGGGGGCTACGAGGAGACTACTGGTAATTCCTTAAAATATTTCGGTCTATTTTTATCAAACTATATTTATATATGTTAATTTAGTTAACACATTTTATTATATTTTTAGGAAAACAAATATGGGAGGAAGATGACTCATGATAAGTTCTTCATGGAGACCCACATCCAGAAGAAGAAGGAACCGACAGATCCAACTAGATGGGTCGAGGACCGGGCGGAGACTGCATATATAATTTTCATAACTACTATAAACGTTTATAATATTATATAGTTAATAATTTTCTATCTTCTAAATAAAGGGTCGCTACAAGATTAATGTGAAGGAGTACACTCAGAGCTTGCCACCTAATGAGCAAGGAGAGTGACCACCCCTTTCAGACGAAGAAGCGCAGAGGATATGGTTGGATGTCGTCGGTGGTCCTAAAAAATGGATAGAATACGGCCTTCCAGAGAAATCATTTCGGCACTACAGGGCTGGATTGCAAGGTATAGGGACTTCCACCCAAGGCGAGATAATTGATAGGTCGACTATCTTGTCTATGGAACAGAAGATTGCAAAGCTGACAGCAGAGCTTGAAGAGACAAAGGTTAGAGAACAAAAGAGAGATGAATAATTTGGTACCCTTCGAGTTCAGCTAGAAAGGAGGGACAGACAATTTAATCTCCTTCAAGTTCAGCTGGCCAATCTTCTTGCTAGTGGCGCTTTCCCCATTCCCCAGTCTCGTGAGCCTTCCTCATGTGCCGACGATGAAGGTTCTAGGAGTGAAGATGGAGATGATGCTAGATAAAACACTCATTAAATGGTATGTATTGCTAAACAAAGTATTGAACTTGTCAATATTTAGTTGAGACTAGTTTTGAATGATGATTGTAGTGTTGATATTATTTTGTTATTGAACATTTTAGTAGTTGTTGTTGTGGTTGGCGCGGTTTTTGTGGTTGTTATTAGTTGTTGTTGTTGTTGTTAGATAATGGTTGTTAGTGTTAGTTAATTATTTTTATTAGTTAATTGTTGTTGTTGTGGTTGTTGTTGTTAGTAAGTTAATTGTTGTTAATTAATTATGGCTGAATGGCAGCAATGTAATCCTGCCATTATAGGATGGATATTGGTTGAAATTGGCAGGTGGTGCAGCTTAAAAGCAGGTATTTTCTGTCCAGTTTTTACCCTGATTTCCGACAAAAATCGGTTGGAAATTAATTTTTTTCCCCAGAAATTCATAATTTCCGACCGAATTCGGTCGGAAATTTCAAATATATTCTCCAGTTTTTTGAAATGGTTGATCGAATTCGGTCGGAAATTATGAATTTATATTTATTTTTTAAAATAAATTAACAATATATTACAATTTACAACTAATTATTAATTTAAAAAACAATTCCAACCGATTTCGGTCAGAATTTGAAAATTAAAAAAAGAAATTTAATTGTTACCGACCAAATTCGGTTGGAAATTGAAGTTTGACAGTCAGTCAACGCTTTAAAATTATTGACCGATTTCGGTCGGTACACGTTAGCGGCTATCATTTTTTCGACCAATTAAAATTGATCGATTTTTATCAATTTCCGACCGATTTCGGTCTGATTTGGTGGACGAATTTGCACTGTTTTTTAGTAGTGGCAAAGTTTTCTTCCTTTCAAATGGGATGGACCCATCACTTTCAATTGGTAGAAGTAGAACCACATTATTTGAGCCATATGATTTCTATTAGACAAAAGTGTAACGGAAACACTACACGGTCTGCAACATTTATCTCTAATATTCTGCAACAGATATCTAAGCATGTATTATCTACCAAACAATACCTAAGAGACCCACACTTGAAATCAGCACTTAATTGCATTATTTAGCAGAAAGAAACATTGCTAGAAATTTTTGCAGGTACATTCATTGGTGCACGCGCTAGAATTTTAAAGTATTGTGATGACTCGATAGGTCATCTTTAATTTTAACCTTCATTTATGTGTTCTCAGACCTAGAATAGCTCCTTTCAGCCTTTCTCGATTTGCATGCACAATTCGTATCTTTTTTCGGAAGGTTTTTATGAGAAAGATTGATGAAAATATGAAACCGTGCATTAAAAACTCATTGAGTTGACTTCAGTCAATGTTTTGTGTAAAAGGACCCATATTAGTGTTTTGATGGTCCCGGTGGGCCCGTATCATGATTTGGGACTTGAGTGTATGCCCGGAATCGAATTCGAAAGTCCCTAGCTTGGTTTAACGCTATTTGCCAAAAACTAAAAATTTAAAGGTTTAAAGAATTCCTAAGTTTGACCGTAAATTAAATTTATTGATATCGGGCTTGGATTGCGATTCCGAGAGTTGGAGTAGCTCAGTTATGTCATTTGGGACTTACATGCAAAATTTGATGTTATTTTGGATTGTTTTGATATGTTTTAGCATGAGTTTTAATAGTTGAAAGATTTGAAAATTCATAGGTTTGATTCGAGGTGCGATTCGTAGTTTCGACGTTGTTTGATATAAATTGAGGCCTCGAGCATGTTAGCATTATGTTATGGGACTTGTTGGTATGTTTCGACGGGGTCTCGGTGGCCTCGGGTGAGTTTTAGACCATTTCTAGGACATTTTTAGTTGCTGAATTTTGGCCATAGGGGTATGCATCGCGATCCCAGACCTTGGGTCGCGTTCGCGAAGAGCAATTTTGCTATTTGGGCACTGTGAATCGCGATCACGAAAGCATTTTTGTGATCGCGTAGAGGAAAATTTTGTTGTCGGTGACCCGACTTTAGAAGCTTATATCTTGCAATCTATAAAGATTTTAAAGATGATCCAAAATAAAAGTTGTAGCCCTTTATGTCTAGTTTTCAGAAAATTAAACCTTTTGTCATTAGGAATTTTGTACAAAAATTTATAGCCATTATACTAGAGGCTATCTGAAAGAGTTGGTCAAGCTTGTTGGAATTTTTTCGTCGCGATCGTGGGGGAATGTTCATGATCGCGAAGAGTAATTTTGAGCTGGGCAGAACTTGTGTTATGCGATAGCCAAGGAAATTTTGCGATCGCGAAGAGGAATCATTGGGCAGAATGCTTAAGTTTGATGGTTCGACATTTTCATTCATTTTTAGAGTTTTAGACCTCGATTTTGGGCGATTCTAGGGGTATTCTTCACGAGTTTGAGATGGGTAAGTATTATATATCCGAAATTGATTATATTTTATGATTCAATAACTATTTATATCATTTATTAGTGAATTAAATGAAAGAAATGGGAATTTTATGACTGAAATTGCTACTTGATATTTATTATTATCGTGTTAAAATGCTAGCTTCTCTCATGCTTCCATGATTTAATTGCTACTTTCTTTAATTGCCTTATTTGCACCCTTTAACTATCATATATTCGGCTTGTCTTGTTGCTTGGTGTAAATTGTGGCACTTCTTGATTCGGTACAATGTTCCCTTTATGGCTTGTTTTTATATTCTTTATTCGTAGAGTTTCTTGTGAATTGAGTTGCGGAAATTTATTACATTTATTGGTATGGGGGATTGGGTTGCACGCCGCAACAGGTGGAATAAGGGAGGATTATGACATTGATTCTCATTATATGGTGGGATCGGGTTGCGCACCGCAATATATTTTTACTTATTATTATTATTATTATTATTATTTTTATTATTGACATTTACATGGTGGAATAAGGGAGGATCGTGATTATACGGTGGGATTAAGTTGCGCGCCGCAACGGTTTATGTGTTTTACATTCCTTGTTGTATTGTATTGGCTTCTATGTTTTCATACGTGAATCTGAGGATTTTTATTTCTGTTTTTTACTAATTTCAAGGATTGGGGTTATTTCATCAGTTTACTGCTTTAGTTTCATTAGTTCCGCATTTCTTTCATGTTATCATCATTATACTGCGTACATGTTATTGTAAGTGACCCGCCTTAGCCTCGTCACTACTTCGTCGAGTTTAGGCTCGACACTTATAGAGTACATGGGGTCGGTTGTACTCATACTACACTATGTGCTTCTTGTGCAGATTTTAGGAGTTGGCCCTAGCGACAATTAGTAGATTGCTTGGATTGGTTGCTAGTTCGGAGACTTGAGGTATAACTGCACGACGTTCACAGCCCCGAAGTCCCCTTCTACCTTACCCTAGCTGCTTACTTCAGTTCAGATAGTTTTACTTTCATTCAGACCATTATTTGTATTATTCTAGTCTCTCGTGCACTTATGAAACCAGTTTTGGGATGGTATTTAGACATCGTTGTTATCTTGGTTTATTCACTCCATTTCAGATTTATTTAAATTATTTTGGCTTCCTTAATTATTATCTAATTTGAACTATTAAAGATGACTAAAATTATTCTAACGTTAGCTTGCCTAGCAAGTGAAATGTTAGGCTCTATCACGATTCCGAAGGTTTGAAATTCTGAGTCGTGACAAGTATGTCTTGAGTTCATCGGTAAAATAAATGAAGCATCCCCTGCTAGTACGCTTAGCACAATATTTTTCCATCTCAACGGCTCTCTCTTTCTCTCTCTATATTAGTAAAAAATAAACTTTCCACATGGATGAATTAAACTGCAACATGTGTTAGCAATGAAAGTGAAAAATGATGTATAAAATACATTGGAAGCTAAACAAGTTAGTACCATAACCATTAGTTCCGGAACTGTTCATAAGAGAATAGCCCGAGTCCGTGTCACGACCTAACTAGGAAAAAAAGTAGATCTAAATATTGCCTTTTTTAGGTTATGCTTTAAAATACGTAAGTAGGAATATGAGTCCATTTGTCAAGAAATAAGCTAGACTCACATAAGTAATGTTGGTTATGTGACTCATCACAACTCCACAAAATAGAAGGAAAGGGATTAATAGATTGGAAATCAATACTCATCACTTTGCTATGATGTTCAGGTTCGTTATTTGTGTGTTTTAGGGTCATGAAACACGAATTTGTGATTATATTCATTTTTTTCATGTGTATTAATTAGTACATGCCCACTTTGTAGAATATTTTTGACATACTCCGATTGGCCTGAATTTTCGTAGGTCCACAGGAAATGGCCTAGCGACCAATACTCATTGCTTTGCCATGACTTTCGGGTTCATTTAATGGGTTTTTTGTGTGTATTAGTACATGTTGATTTTGTAAACTTTTCTTGACGTACTCCAATTGTAATGACCCAATAGGTCATTTTCAGTTTTAGCCCTCATTTTTGTGTTTTGAGACCTCGAATAGTTCTGTTTAGCATTTCTCTATTTGCATGCACAGTCCGTGTCTTTTTCCGGAAAATGTTTAGTTGAAAAATCTATGAAACATTGAAATTTATATTTAAAAACTCATTTGAGTTAACTACAGTCAATGTTTTATATAAACGGACCCGGATCAGTATATTGACGGTCCCGGTGCGTCCGTATCGTGATTTGATACTTGGGAGTATGCTCGAAATCAAATTTGAAAGTCCCTAACTTGATTTAACGTGATTTGTTGAAAACTAGCAATTTAAAGGTTTAAAGAATTCATAAGTTTGACTGTAGGTTGACTTTATTGCTACCGGGTTCAGATTTTGGTTCCGGAACTTAGTATAGGTTCATTTCAGTATTTATGACTTGTCTGCAAAATTTAGTGAAAAAACCGAGTTGATTTGACGTGATTCGGACGTCCGGTTTTAAATTTTCATGTTCTTAAGTTTCTTTGAAAATTCCATTCGTTTTGGTGTCCGATTTATAGTTCTAGGTATTATTTTGGTGTTTTATCGTGTAAACGAGTTCTTATGATGTTATTCAAATTGTGTGCATATTTGGTTTGGAGCCCGAGAGGCTATGGTGAGTTTCAGATTAACTACAGAGTGATTTTGGACTTAGAAGAATAACCGATGACCCTCTCTTGCTGGTGTGGTCTGCAGACCTCGCAATTGTAGGTGGGGGATCGCATTTGCGACATTTGGTCAAGTATGTCATTATCGCGAAAAGGGTCTGGGAACAGAAGGGACCGTAATTGGATCAATTGATCGCTTTTGCGAAGCTCCAGTGTTATCATTTGCGAACAAATCATCGCAATTGCGATGACAACAGAGATATGGGTATCTTCGCATTTGTGATGCATTTCTCGCATTTGCGAACCCCAGGTCCCAATTGTGACATCTGCGCTTGGACAAAAGAGGGGAAACATGATTTAACTCATTTCTTTCAAACTCTCAACCCTAAACACCCTAGAAGTGATTTTTCGAAGAGGTTTTCTTCCTAAATTCATTGGTAAGAAACTTTAATCTATTTCTTTTCAATTATCCAGTACCTTCCAAGTGTTTTTAACATTAAATCTAGGCTTTTCATGGTAGAAATCTGGAATTTGGGTAGAATTAGGGATTTTTATAAATTTGGGATTTAGACCTCGAATTGAGGTTGGATTTCAAAACAAATTACATAACCGGGCTCGGGTGTGAATGGGTAATCCGGTTTTTTTCTGAATCTTGGGTTTTGACCGAGAGGGCCCGGGATTAACTTTTGTTCAATTTTTGGAAAAAGTGTAAAGATCTTAGCTTTATGTATTGTAATTGATTTTTCTAGCATTGTTTGTTGATATTAAGTCGCTTTTGGCTAGATTAGGGTGGTTCGGAGGCGAATTTTAGAGGAAAGGCCTCGGTTGAGCTTTGATTTGCTTGTGGAGCGAGGTAAGTGTTGGGTCTAACCTTAATTTGAGGGAATTAGGAACCCTTGAACTGTGTTATGTGAATTACATGTGTAGCGGCATATATGCGAGGTGAAGAGTGTATATACGCCGTCAAAGTAATTGTTTCCATGCTTTTCCGTATTTCATTAATTACATCATTCCATGTCTTAAATGTTGCATTCTTTAAATTGCTTCCTATGACCTAACTTGCTACTTGTCACCTATCATTCTCATATTGAAATGTTCGTTTCATCCATGCTCCCATGATTTATTTGCTACTTGCCTTAATTGTCTTATTTCTACATTTTAACTGCCATATATTTGGCTTGTCTTGTTACTTTGCATTAGTAGTAGCATTACTTGATTTGGTACGAGGTTCCTTTATGGCTTTGCCTTCATGATTCTTTAACCATTGAGATCTTGTGAATTGAGTTATTGAATTGATTACAATTATTACTTTTATTTACGGATCGGGTTGCACGCCGCAACAAGTAGAATAAGGGAGGATTGATATTGATATGGTGGGACCGGGTTGCACGCCGCAACGGATTATATATATGATTATGATATTGATACGGTAGAATAAGGGAGGATCTGATATTGATACAGTGGGATCGGGTTGCGCGCCACAACAAATTTTATATGTTATCTCTGATATTGATATGGTGAAATAAGGGATGATTGTATTTATACGGTGGGATCGGGTTGCATGCCGCAACAGATTGTGTGTTTCGTATGCATTGTTACATTGTGTTAGCTTTCGGTGTTTTCATATGAGATTCTGAGGACTAATGTTTCTAGTTTTATTGATTTTGAGGATTGAGTTGATTTTAACCAGTTAACTACCCTACGTTTCCTGTGTTCTCTTCCTGTTATTATTATACTGCATACATGTTATTGTGAGTGACCTTCCTTAGCCTCGTCACTACTTTGTCAAGGTTAGGCTTGGCACTTACAGAGTACATGCGTCACGACTTGAATTTCCCTTCGTAGGATGTCGTGACAACACCTAGTCTCTAATACTAGGTAAGCCTAACACTTACTGATTGAATAGAAGAATTCAACCATCAACTGATAAGTATGAAATAGAAATCTTTATACACAACTTACAATCCCAAAACCGGTAGTACAATTCATAAGCTCTACTGAGTTTGCTAGAAAATCCCTATATACAACTGTTCGTAATAGAATTACACAGTACAAATAAAATATACGAAGGTGACTCCGAGGCTTGCGAACATGACGACAAGTTTACCTTGAGTCTCCACAACAATGCTCGACCAACTAGCTAATAATCAACAACAATCGAGGCACCTGGATCTGCACAAAAATGCGCAGAAGCGTAGTATGAGTACACCACAGTGGTACCCAGTAAGTATCAAGACTAATCTCGGTGGAGTAGTGACGATGGACAGTCAAGACACCTACCGGACTAAACAACCTGAACAAGTGTAAAGGTGAACTAACAAAGAAACAATATTAATATAAAACTAAGCAGGATAAGGAATACAAAACAATACCTGCAATGATACACTAGTAACAACAATATTTAACATGAAGCAGTAACGTAATAATACTGTAGAGTAAGATGAACACAGTCTAAGTCCGGCAAAAACAAATAAAGGAAAACCAGCAACAACTTAATAAGAACAACCGTTTTCACACCAGATTTGTTCAAGAAATCCTACGAGGTATCGAACCTCTTAAACATATCTCACGAGTCCCAATTCATGAACCCTAATCACTTGGCATCTTGTGACCACATTACAACTCATAATCGTATGGGCGACTCACGTGCCAATAGAACAATCCACACACAGAAGGCAAGTAGACAAGAGTACGTATAATGGTCAATAACGTCAGGATTCATCTTCTAAAACCGATATGAGTGATTTAATTACGTGTATGCTTGTGCAAGTGTTCTACCACAATTCAAGTCAATAAATAAGAGTAGAGATAATGAATGACACATAAGAAATGATCACCACAAAATGTACAGTGTAATAAAGACGACAATGAAGTTAAAGCAACGACTAGCACAACAAGATCGGCTACATAGAACTAAGAAAATAGTGCAACACGGAGGAAGACAATTAATAGTATGCTAAGGAAACAACAATCAAAGACAAGTACAAAATAATGGGGAAATGAAAACAAAAGTCCTACCGAGGTACCGCCTCATAGTCTCAAATCATAAAATGAATTACAACTTTTCTTATATCACTGCCAGAGCCTTTACATTTAGTTTTGAAAATTATTTTTTCCGAAATAGCATCTCGCGTTTTAGCCCACCTTATCACACCGCATGGATTCTAGTACTTACCCTACTAGCCACGCGTTTCAAGCCCACCTTATCTCACCGCATGCGTTTCAACACTTTCTGCATGTGCGGTTCCGCTTCCCAGCACTTTCCGCATTTGCGGATAATAAGTCATTTCTGCGTCAAATAATCCGCTTCTGCGGAAGCTCCTCACATGGGCAATTGTCGCTTCTGCGACCAACAATTGCGCTTCTGCGCTCAATCTTCCGCATGTGCGGTTCCGCTTCTGCGGCAATACGACCGCATCTACGAAGACCCCCAATCTCAGCCTTTCTCACTTCTGCGAAGCCACTGTCGCTTTTGTGGCTCTACACTTGTGCCCATGGCTCCCGCAGGTGCGGTCACACCAGAAGCTCTACCAAACATCTTAACAAAAAATTGCCCAAAACGATCCGAATCTCATCCGAAACTTACCCTAGCCACTCGGGACCCCGTACGAATATACCAATAGGTCTTATAACATAACACGGACCTACTCGAGGTCTCAAATCACATCAAACAACATCGAAACTATGAATCACACCTCGAATCAGACTTATGAACTTTCAAATAATCCAACTTCCAAAACCCGTGTCAAAACATGTCAAATCAACCCGAAATGACATCTAATTTTGGTCGAAATTAGAATCACATTCCGACCTCGATATCACCAAAGTCAACTCATGGTCAAACTTCTCAACCTTCCAAAACTTCAACTTTCTAATTTTTGCCGAAATGCTTCAAATTACCATACAGACCTCCAAATCCAAATCCGGACACATGCCTAAGTCCAAAATCACCATACGAAGTTATTAGAATCATCAAAACGCCATTTCGGAGTCGTCTACACAAAAGTCAAATTTCAGTCCACTCTTACCTCTTAAGCTTCTAAAACAAGAATCCTTCTTCCAAATTGATCCCAAATCATTTGTAACCTGAACTTGGTCATACACGCCAGTCATAATATATAATACAAAGGTGCCGACCAGGACGAAAATTTTCAAAATGACCGGTCGGGTCGTTATAACATGAGGTCGATTGTACTCATACTACACTCTGCACTTCTTGTGCATATTTTGGAGTCGGTTCTCGAGGCAGTCGGTAGATTGCTCGGATTGATAGCTGACGGAGACTTGATGTACAATTGCTCGGCGTTCGCAGACCTGATGTCCCTTCCACCTCATCCTAGCTGTTTATTTCATTTCAAATAATTTTACTTTCATTCAACCATTATTTGTATATTTCTAATCGCTCGTGCACTTGTTGTCACAACCCAATTTCTCCTATAGGTCGTGATGGTGCCCAACATCGGCGCTAGATAAGCCAACGATGAACTAGCCATGCATTTATTCTTTTTAATAATTTCAAAGTAGTTGATTTGTATTTATTAAGTAAATGAGAAGTGGAAAATTTAATAATGTAATCCTAAACTAATAAAGGAGCAACTACGGTGATATAAATACTCAAAAACCATCAAGTGTCTACTAGTATGTTTCCAAGACCCGGTGTCACAAGTGTATGGGCAACTAGTAGAATATATAAAACCCCTATGCCACTGTCTAAAATGAGATAGATAGAAAGTAAATACAAAAGAGAGAGTGAATGCGGATGCTACAGAATGAACATAGAGAACAGCTCACCACTATGCCTCAGGATAACGGGGGTGTGTGCCTGAATGAACACCAGATACACCCGCCTCAGACCCTACACGATTAGTGCAGAAGTATAGTGTGAGTATATAAACAATATTTACCCAGTAAGTATCCAGTCTAACATCGAAGAAGTAGTGTCGAGGGTTCGACATCGACACTTACTATGGGCCAATAATAAAAAATACAGAAATTCTAAAGGGGCATGGAATACATGAATAATAATAATAACACAATAACTAGAAATGAATAAATGGTTCTTTAACTGATATTGAATTTAAGATTCTCCAATTGACACTTGCTAACTCAAACAATTTTAGGCCATTAAATAAATTATAACCTCTCAAGTCATAAACATAATATCAAGTGTATTTGGGCTCCAAGCATTATATCACACAATTTATGCCGAGTTCGTACGGCCCGATCCAGAATAATATGTACACTATCGAGCGGCACGAACCATAGATGCATCTATTATACCGTCGAGGCGTTCGGGCCGCTCCACAAGAAGAGAGAATATTCTATGAACATCCAATTTAAGAGCTATGATAAGACTAATACACAAGGAAGCACAATTTCTATTAATGGTCAAGTAACCCGCCAAAACTCAGAGTAAGTGAAATTAGGTCTTTATGAATCCTTTATCAAGTTTCAATATAATTTAGACACTTAAATTAACAAGTAGAGTGAAAACAATACAAGTATTTTATGATTTAGGTCCTAAAACTACCCGGACTTAAGCATAATTAGTAGCTACGCATGGACTCTCATCACCTCGTGTGTACGTAGCCCCTACAATTAGGAGCAAAGAGTAATTTAAAACACTTATGGGGCAAATTTCCTCTTGCAAGGTTAGGCAAGAGACTTACCTCGTCTCAAAGTTCACTTTTCGGTCTACGAATTCACTCTAAAGTCTCAACTTGGTTCCGAACAAATCCAAAGCTAGCCAAATATTATATAAATTAATCAATATAAACTCACAAGTTCATAATTTAGCTATTAGAGTAATTACCCAACCCAATTTGAAAGATTCTTAAAATTCACCCTCGGTCGCACGCGCCCGGATTCCGAAAATTTCGAAGACAAATGTTACCTATAATCTCGCAAACTCAAATATATAGTTTTCACCCAATTCCATAATTATTTATGTGGTTAAATCCCATTTTTATCAAAACTTAAGTTTTTCAACTAAACCCATAATTTCTACAATTTATGTATTAAGAATCTACCCAAAATGCATGTATTAAACTCATCTTGTATAGAAATTACTTACCTCAAAGTGCTAGGTGAAAACCCCTCTTCAAAGAGCTCTAAAATTGTCCAAGAAGTGAAAGAAATGAACCAAACTAGCCAAAGTCCCGACATTAAATGAACCTCACTGCCCCAGCGATTTTCGCTTCTGCGGATCCTGGGGCGCACCTGGGACGTCGCACCTGTGGAAAACCCATCGTAGTACCCCAAGCTGCCTCCCTTCACTTTTGCGGATGGGCTTTCGCTTCTACGAACCTTCTTCTACGTAAGGACTGTTGCACCTGCGACCCACGCCTGGCTGGCCTTGCTTCGCATCTGCGGCCCTATTATCGCAAAAGCGAGCTCGCTTCTGCGGAACTTCTCAGCTTCTGCAGACCACTGACAACTCACCCCCAAGACGCTTCTGCGATCACAGGCACGCTTCTGCAAGCTTTCACCAGCGACAAAAGTCACACAGGTGCGGACGCACCAGAACTGGAGCACCAGCAGACCCTCATGCAAAATTTCCAAGTCCGATTCCAATCAATATTGCATCCAGGCCCCCCGGGACCCCATCCAATCCCACTCACATATCCAGCAATATATTATGGACTCGCTCTCATGATCAAAACACCAAAATAACATCTAGAAATATGAATCGGATGCCAAAACGTATGAATCGAATTATGAAACTAAAAAACTTTTAGAAACACTTTCATGCATCCGATTCCTATCAAATAAACTTGGAACGATGCCAAATTTTGCGTGCAAATAAAAAGTTATCATACAGAACTATTCCCAAGCTCGTAACCCCAATCCGATCTCTATAACACCAAATTCTACTTCAAACCAAATTTAAAGAACTTGAAAACCTTCAATGCGCCAACTTTCAATATTGCGCGTCGAAATGCTCCCAAGTCATTCAATACCCAATACGAACACATGCCAAAGTCCTAAATCATAATACAAACCTATTGGGATCGTCAAATCCCGGTTGAGAGGTCGTTTAGTCAAAATTTTGACTCAAGTCAAACTTAACCATTTTTAAGCCACTATTAAGAAACTAAGTGTTCCGATTTTAACCCGAACCCTTCCAAACCTTAATAACCATCCCCGCAAGTCATAAAATAGTAAAATTACATATGAAGAGTCTTAATTAGGGGAACGGGGATCTAGAAAGCAAAATAACTCGTCGGGTCATTACACTTGTGACACTAGTTCTTGGATTGTATCTAGATATTGCGGTTGTTATGGTTTTCTCAGTTCATTTCAGTTATTTCAGTCTCTTGGTTATTGTTTAACTTGAACTGTTAAAAATAGATAAAAACTATTCTAACATTGGCTTGTGTCCCGACCCAAAATTCAAACTGTCATGATGGCACCTAACCCAACTCGCTAGGTAAGCCAACTAACATTAAAATACAATATAATAATGTTGATGTGAGTCAAAGATTAGATAACTAAATTTTATACAACTTCCCAAGGATTGGTAGTACAAATCATGAGGGTCTAAGATTTAGATTTTTACAAAACTTAAGTGAAATAATTACAACATCTGTTCGAAATGTAAATGAACATAGTTTGAATCTAATGCTATCAAGGACAAGTAATAGCTATAACTGAAAATCAGGTACATCTTCCGATCCAGCTCCCACTGTACGCAGCAACATCAACATCTAACATCTGCATGCAAGGTGCAGAAGTGTAGTATGAGTACAACTGACCTCATGTACTCAATAAGTAACAAACCTAACCTTAGGTTGAAAGTAGTGACGAGCTGGGACAAGGTCAGAGTCCAACTCCAATAACCAACAACAACTCATAACACTATAATAGAGATGGTACAAGAAATAGCTCAGCTCGTTCACAGTTATGGAAAATAGGCATGCCTTTCAAGTATAATAGTAGATCCTAAATCTTTCACCGAAAAACCCCAAAAATATATGACTAAGTTTGAAAACTGTGATTTTTCCTAAAAACCTTTCAACAATAAATAAGATGTTTCATTTTCAAACTGTATGAGGAAAATACATTTCTATGCCTACATGTCGATATACAAGTGAAATCATGAATGTCACCAAAAACCGGGTAGTAGAAGGAAATGCATCTCTATGCATGTATCTCAGGTACGCATGTCAAATGCAATGCATCTCAGTGATGAACTCATGTACTCACACTCTCAGAGTACTCAATCACTTAGTACTGTACGGGGTTGGTCCAGCCCAGGGAAGATCCATCCCTGAAAATAAATAACACTGACAGTCAGTCACTCAGTACTGTATAGGGCCAATCCAGCCCAGGGAACTCCATCCCAAATATAAAAGTATAGGGCAACTCCATGCCCAGGGAACTCCATCCCATATGTGAATATATAGGGCAACTCCATGCCCAGGGAACTCCATCCCAAATATAATAGTATAGGGAAACTCCATGCCCAGGGAACTCCATCCCAAACATAATATCCATTGCGCTCACTGTGAGGGAGCAGACTCCGGAGGGGCTTCTTCAGCCCAAACGCTATAATAAGCCAATCATGGCATGAATCAATAATAACTGCTGCGTCGTGCAACCCGAGCCCATCAATATCACTCACAAACACGCCCTCGGCCTCACTCAGTCATCCATCTCTCCAGTCTCTCGGGCTCACAATGTAATGAAAATCAGCCCAGAAATGATGATATGATGTATCAATAAATAGCAACAGAGACTGAGATATGATATGGAAATGAATGAGTATGACTGAGTATGTAACTGCAATTTAAGCAAATAACTCAACAATAGATATGACCTCAGTGGGTCCCAACAGAATAAGCATATAGCCTATACATGGTTTCTAACATGGATCATATCTCAACTATTCTAACACGAAAATATCTCATGGATAAAATTAAGATTAGGTAACTACACAGTACCATAGAATAACCAAGTCACAATTCACACGATACACACCCACACGCCCGTCAACTAGCATGTGCATCACCTCAACACCAAACACACATCACGTATACTCAGGCGTTCATACCCTCAACACCAACTTTAGAAGTGTTACTTACCTCGAACAAGCCAAATCCAATACCGAGCAAGCCAAACGATGGTACAAAAATGCCATCTTGCGCGTACCGGCCTCTGAATGGCTCGAAACTAGCCAAAAGTAACTCAAATACATCAAATAAAGCCTAAGGAAACTATTCCTTTGATAAAGGTCAAATCTTTACTCAAAATCAATTAGAAAGTCAAACCCAGGACCGCACCTCAGAACCCGACAAAACCTCACAAAATCTGATAACCCATTCAATTTTGATTCCAACCATACTAGTTTCACTCAAATCCAACTCCAAATCGATGTTCAAAACTCGAAAATTCGCTTTATGAAGTTTTAGAAAAAACTTGAAATCCATATGATGAAAATTGCTTCAAAAATAGTCTCTATTCGAGACTCCAAATCTCAAAATATGATAAAAGAACCAAAACCTCGAAGTATATAGAATCTGCCCAGCAATTTCGCATTTGCGAACCAATTTCCGCTTCTGCGGACTTGCGTGTGCGACCCATCCTTCGCTTCTGCGAACAGACCCAAACTCAGAAGACATCACTTCTGCAATCATTTCTCCGCTTCTAAGGTCGCGCTTCTGCGCCCAACTGCCACACCTATGGACTTTGCTCCTAGACCGAAACTCCGCTTCTTCGCCAATGATCACGCTTCTGCGCGCATGAAGGTGCGCTTCCTACTCTGATTCTGCGATATTTCCACAGCCTAGCCTTCTTCATAGATGCGCCAATTCCTTCGCTTCAGCTGTCACCGCACATGCAAAAAACCAATCGCAGGTGCGCAACACAAGAACCATCTCCTCTTCAGCAATTCAACATGAACAAAAATGATCTGAACCTCATCCGGGCCACTCGGGACCCCGTCCAATTATACCATCAAGTCCCATTACATAACACGGACCTACTCGAGGCCTCAAATCACAAATTACAACATCAAAATGACGAATCACATTTCAATTCAAACTTAATGAACTTTGAACTTTCAAATTCCAAAACTCGTGCACCCGGAGTGAACCCAAATTTTGCACACAAGTCCCAAATGACATAACGAAGCTATTTAAATTTTAGGAACCACAATCCGAACTTGATATCATCAACGTCAACTCTCTGTCAAACTTATAAACTTTCCAAACTTTCAAATTTTCAACTTTCGCCAATTAGCGTCGAAACCTTCTAGGAACATCCAAATGAAAATTCGGGCATACGCCCGAGTCCAAAATTTCCATCCGTACCTAACGGAACCATCAAAACTTCGCTCCAGGATCAAATTCACAAAAGTCAAACTTGGTCAAGTCTTCTAACTTAAATCTTCAACAATAAAATTCATTCTTCCAAATCAATTCTGAATAACCTGAAAAACCAAAACCGACGATTCACACAATTCATAATACATCATACAGAGTTATTCATGCCCCCAAACTACCAAGCAAGTGAAATTACTCAAAATGACCGGTCGGGTCATTATAGCTTACCAGGCAAGTGAAATATTAGGGGTCATCATGATCCTGAGGGTGGGAATTAATTCTGGGTCGTGACACCAATTGGCTTGAAATTTCGTAGGTCTATAGGAAACAACCTAGTAAACAATACTCATTATTTCACCATGACTTTCGGGTTCATTTTGTGGCTCTTCGAGATCATTTAACACAGATTTATGATTGTATCTATTTTTCATGTGCATTAGAATATGATGATTTTGTAGAATATTTTTGATGGACTCTGCCTAAAATTTCGTAGATCCATAGGAAGCGGCCTAGTGATCAATACTCATTATTTCGACATGACTTTCGAGTTCATTTTATGGCATTTAGTGGTCATGTAACATGAAATTATGATTATATCCACTTTTTCATGTGTATTAGTACCTGCTGATTTTATAGATTTCTTTTACGGACTCCGATTGGCCTAGATTTTTGTAGGTCCATATGAAATGGCCTAGTGATCAATACTCATTACTTTGCCATAATTTTCATGCATGAGCGTTCCAACATGGCCAGAGTTATTTTATTATCATTAACAATGATAATACAATTGCATAAAAAAATATCGCTAATTAATAAGCCATAATAAAAATTAACATAATCTAAAAATACTATCTAGGTCATACTAAAATAAGTATAGCTAATAAGTACTATTAGTTACATAACTAAGCGCTAAAGAAAAAAATAAACTAAGTTACGAATGTTCATTATAAACAAGTGTAAAACTAAAAATATAGATATCCAATACTATCTTCATTCCTAGTGTTGAATTAAATTTTTTTGTTAGCATTAGTTTTGATTTGTACTATGTTTGAGTTACTACATTCATGGGCTATAAATTTTATTTACCATCCAAGAATGTTAAGTCCAAACTTGAAATAATATATTAAAAGATAAAGCTGTAAAAAAGTTTGAGAAATATTTATAAATTACATTACAATAAATATTTATATGTATAAAATCGTTTTAAAAATTGTATAAATGTACTATCGGGTTGGTTTGGTTTCGGTTTGACATTTTTAGTTAAAACCAAACCAATTATGGTCATTTTTTTTAATTGTCCATAAGCGTTCCAACATGGCCAGAGTTATTTTCAAAATATTACTTGTAATCAAGATGTGTACACACTCCAATTATCACTATTGCTTCTCCTTTCACATTTTTGTCTTAGTATTGCCACGACCCAAATTCTCCTATAGGCCGTGATGACGCCCAACTCCACCCACTAGGCAAGCCAAAAGTGAACTAACTATGTGATTACTCTTTTTAATAAGTTTTCAAGTAGTTAAATCCCATTAATTAAAAGGTTAATAAACAACAAATTTAAAATAAATGAACGAAAGCAGCTGAGTTAAATCATAGAATAATCCAAAACCATAAAGTCTGCTAGTGTGAGTGCCAAGACCTGGTGTCACAAGTGTATGAGCACTAATAGATTATACAAAACTCTAGCTACTGTCTGAACTGAAAATAGACAGATATAAATGCAAAGGAGAGACTCTAGGTGCTGCCCAACGGCTCAGGAAGCAACTCACCACTAGGCCTCCAGGTAACGAGGATGTGCGCCGGTTTGATCGTCGGATGCACCTGCCTCAGATCCTGCACAATCAGTGCAGAAGTGTAGCGTGAGTACATAAACAATATGTACGCAGTAAGTCTCATGTCTAACCTCGAAGAAGTAGTGACGAGTGATCGACATCGACACTTACTATGGGCTAACAACAAAAATAAAGGAGCTCTAAATAAGCATGGGCTATGTATATAATTACAACAATTCAATGACAAGCAGGAAATAAATAATTCCTTCACACATGACAAAGCCCAAATAGCTTTCTGTATTATTTTAACCTCTCGATCCATGAAATAACATCAAATATATAATTAAACTCCAAGTATTATCGCGCATGATTATACCAAGGTCGTACGACCCGATCTAGAATAACGTGTACACTACTGAGGGTCATGCGGCACGAATCATAATTGCATCTATCTACTGCCGAGGCGTTCAGCCCGCTCCACAAGAAGAGAGTATACTTTGTAAACATTTGGCTTAAAAGTTATTATAAGGCTAATACGCAAAGAAATACAATTTCTATTAACAGTCAAGTATCCCTACAAAACACAATTAAGTCAAATTTGGTCTTTTATAATTCCTATATCAATTTCTAATATAATTCGGGCACTTTAATTAACAAGTAGGGTGCAAACATTACAAGTATTTCATGATTGGGTCCTAAACTACCCGAACATAAGCATAATTAGTAGCTAGGCACGGACTCTCGTCACCTCGTGTGTACGTAGCCCCCACAATTAGAAGAAAATACTAATTTAAATCACCTATGGGGTAAATTCCATATTATAAGGTTAGGCAAGAGACTTACCTCGTCTTAAAGCTCACTTTCTGGCCCAAATATTCGTTCTAAATCCTCAACTCGGTGCCGGACAATCCAGAACTAGTCAACTGTTATATAAATTAATCAATACATGTTCAAAAGTTCATAATTTAACTATTAGAATAATTACCCAACCCAAATTGGAAGATTCCTAAAATTCACCCCTGGCCCACGTGCCCGGATTCCAGATATTTTTTAAGATAAATTTTACACATAACCTCACAAACTCAAATACATGATTTTCACCCAATTCCATAATTATTTTTGTGGTTAAATCCCATTTTTATCAAAACTTAGGGTTTTTAACTAAACCCATAATTTTCACAATTTTACATGTTACAATCTATCCATAATCTATGTATTAAACTTACATTGGGTAGGAATTACTTACCTTCAATAGCTAAGTTGAAACCCCTCTCTACAAAGCTCCAAAATAATGAACCCAAAAATGGCCTAAGTCCCGTTTTAAAAATGTTTCTACCTAGGTCTGCCTTCTTCACGATTGTAGAAGAGGCCTCGCGATCGCGAAGTCAAACAACCAAGGCCTAGGAAATTTACCCATCGCGAATGTGACATGAGTCCCATGAATGTGGAGGCTTGCTTGGCCTACCCTACGCGAATGCGAGGGCTTCTTCGCGAACGCGAAGAATGATCAGCTACTACCCAGCTCAGCCTCCTCTATACGAACGCGGGCCAGGTCACGCGAACACGAAGGCTAAAGGGCCCAGGCCTCCACGAACGCAGCCCTGCTCACGCAAACGCGAAGGGCAAAAGCCCCTAGCCCACAGTACCCCAAATCCTTCATCGTGAAAGCAAGGGTCCTTCCGCATTTGCGAAGAAGGAAACTAGAACTGGAAAATATCTGGTGTTTCAACTTAGCTCCGGGTGGTCCAAAACACACCCGAGCCACTCGGGACCCCGTCCAAATGCACAAACAAGCCCATGAACATAATACGAACATGCTCGAACTCTCAAAATGCAAAAAACAACAATGAAACTAAGAATCACACCCCAAAACCAAATTGAATCAAATTATGGACTTCAAGTTTTCTAATTCGCTCAGAACGCACCGAAACATACTTAGACTACTCGGAATGACACCAAATTTTTCTTGTAAGCCTTAAATCAGCATATGGAACTATTCACAGGCTCGGAATCCGAAACAGACAATGATAACACCAAAACCTACTTCAAACCAAATCTAAAGAACTTTTAAATATTCAATAAGACAATTTTCAACATTAAGCATCGAAACGCTCCAAGATCATCCAAATACCCGATCCGAACATACGCCCAAGTCCAAAAATCATCATACGAACCTACTGGAACCGCCAAATCCCGGTTCTGAGGTGTTTACTGAAAATGTTGACCAAGATCAAGATGTGTACACACTCCAATTATCACTATTGCTTCTCCTTTCACATTTTTGTCTTAGTATTGCCACGACCCAAATTCTCCTATAGGCCGTGATGACGCCCAACTCCACCCACTAGGCAAGCCAAAAGTGAACTAACTATGTGATTACTCTTTTTAATAAGTTTTCAAGTAGTTAAATCCCATTAATTAAAAGGTTAAGAAACAACAAATTTAAAATAAATGAACGAAAGCAGCTGAGTGAAATCATAGAATAATCCAAAACCATAAAGTCTGCTAGTGTGAGTGCCAAGACCTGGTGTCACAAGTGTATGAGCACTAATAGATTATACAAAACTCTAGCTACTGTCTGAACTGAAAATAGACAGATATAAATGCAAAGGAGAGACTCTAGGTGCTGCCCAACGGCTCAGGAAGCAACTCACCACTAGGCCTCCAGGTAACGAGGATGTGCGCCGGTTTGATCGTCGGATGCACCTGCCTCAGATCCTGCACAATCAGTGCAGAAGTGTAGCGTGAGTACATAAACAATATGTACGCAGTAAGTCTCATGTCTAACCTCGAAGAAGTAGTGACGAGTGATCGACATCGACACTTACTATGGGCTAACAACAAAAATAAAGGAGCTCTAAATAAGCATGGGCTATGTATATAATTACAACAATTCAATGACAAGCAGGAAATAAATAATTCCTTCACACATGACAAAGCCCAAATAGCTTTCTGTATTATTTTAACCTCTCGATCCATGAAATAACATCAAATATATAATTAAACTCCAAGTATTATCGCGCATGATTATACCAAGGTCGTACGACCCGATCTAGAATAACGTGTACACTACTGAGGGTCATGCGACACGAATCATAATTGCATCTATCTACTGCCGAGGCGTTCAGCCCGCTCCACAAGAAGAGAGTATACTTTGTAAACATTTGGCTTAAAAGTTATTATAAGGCTAATACGCAAAGAAATACAATTTCTATTAACAGTCAAGTATCCCTACAAAACACAATTAAGTCAAATTTGGTCTTTTATAATTCCTATATCAATTTCTAATATAATTCGGGCACTTTAATTAACAAGTAGGGTGCAAACATTACAAGTATTTCATGATTGGGTCCTAAACTACCCGAACATAAGCATAATTAGTAGCTAGGCACGGACTCTCGTCACCTCGTGTGTACGTAGCCCCCACAATTAGAAGAAAATACTAATTTAAATCACCTATGGGGTAAATTCCATATTATAAGGTTAGGCAAGAGACTTACCTCGTCTTAAAGCTCACTTTCTGGCCCAAATATTCGTTCTAAATCCTCAACTCGGTGCCGGACAATCCAGAACTAGTCAACTGTTATATAAATTAATCAATACATGTTCAAAAGTTCATAATTTAACTATTAGAATAATTACCCAACCCAAATTGGAAGATTCCTAAAATTCACCCCTGGCCCACGTGCCCGGATTCCAGATATTTTTTAAGATAAATTTTACACATAACCTCACAAACTCAAATACATGATTTTCACCCAATTCCATAATTATTTTTGTGGTTAAATCCCATTTTTATCAAAACTTAGGGTTTTTAACTAAACCCATAATTTTCACAATTTTACATGTTACAATCTATCCATAATCTATGTATTAAACTTACATTGGGTAGGAATTACTTACCTTCAATAGCTAAGTTGAAACCCCTCTCTACAAAGCTCCAAAATAATGAACCCAAAAATGGCCTAAGTCCCGTTTTAAAAATGTTTCTACCTAGGTCTGCCTTCTTCACGATTGTAGAAGAGGCCTCGCGATCGCGAAGTCAAACAACCAAGGCCTAGGAAATTTACCCATCGCGAATGTGACATGAGTCCCATGAATGTGGAGGCTTGCTTGGCCTACCCTACGCGAATGCGAGGGCTTCTTCGCGAACGCGAAGAATGATCAGCTACTACCCAGCTCAGCCTCCTCTATACGAACGCGGGCCAGGTCACGCGAACACGAAGGCTAAAGGGCCCAGGCCTCCACGAACGCAGCCCTGCTCACGCAAACGCGAAGGGCAAAAGCCCCTAGCCCACAGTACCCCAAATCCTTCATCGTGAAAGCAAGGGTCCTTCCGCATTTGCGAAGAAGGAAACTAGAACTGGAAAATATCTGGTGTTTCAACTTAGCTCCGGGTGGTCCAAAACACACCCGAGCCACTCGGGACCCCGTCCAAATGCACAAACAAGCCCATGAACATAATACGAACATGCTCGAACTCTCAAAATGCAAAAAACAACAATGAAACTAAGAATCACACCCCAAAACCAAATTGAATCAAATTATGGACTTCAAGTTTTCTAATTCGCTCAGAACGCACCGAAACATACTTAGACTACTCGGAATGACACCAAATTTTTCTTGTAAGCCTTAAATCAGCATATGGAACTATTCACAGGCTCGGAATCCGAAACAGACAATGATAACACCAAAACCTACTTCAAACCAAATCTAAAGAACTTTTAAATATTCAATAAGACAATTTTCAACATTAAGCATCGAAACGCTCCAAGATCATCCAAATACCCGATCCGAACATACGCCCAAGTCCAAAAATCATCATACGAACCTACTGGAACCGCCAAATCCCGGTTCTGAGGTGTTTACTGAAAATGTTGACCAAGATCAAACTTAGCCTTTTAAAAGCCAAACTAAGGAACCAAGTGTTCCGATCTTAACCCGAACCCATCCAAATCCGAACCAACCATCCCCGTAGGTCAAAAAATAGTAAAAGCACATACATAGAGTCTTATTTAGGAGAATAGGGTTCTAGAAAGCAAAACTACCGATAGGGTTGTCACATTCTCCACCTCTTAAACAAACGTTCGTCCTTGAACGAGCCTAGAATCATACCTGGAGTGCCGAATAAGTGTGGATATTTGCTCTGCATGTCCTCCTTGGCCTCCCAAGTTGCTTCCTCGACTGGTTGGCCCCTCCACTAAACCTTTACCGCAAAAATCTTCTTGGACCTCAACTGGTAAACCTGCCTAATAACAATGGCAATTGGCCCCTCCTCATAACCCGGGTTCTCATCTAGCTGAACCGTGCTGAAATCTAACACATGCGACCTGTCGGCATGATACCTCCGGATCATAGACACGTGAAAAATCGGATGAACTCTCGATAGGCTGTGAGGCAAAGCAAGCTCATAGGCAACCTCCTCAACTCATCTCAACACCTCAAATGGACCTATAAACCTTGTGCTCAACTTGTCCTTCTTCCCAAACCTCATGATTTCCTCCATCTGCGAGACCTTCAATAGAATCTTCTCACCTACAATAATGATAAATCACGCTCCTTCTGATCCGCGTAACTCTTCTGTTAGGACTGTGATATGCGAATCAACTTTACCTTTTCCATGGCATCTTCACTAAATTAGTACCATATAACTTAGCCTCGCTGGGCTCAAACCATCTGATGGGTGAATGACATCGCCGACCATATAAAGCCTCAAATGGAGCCATCTCGATGCTGGAGTGATAACTGTTATTGTAAGAAAACTCGGTCAAAGGGAAGAATTGATCCCACTGCCCTCCAAAGTCAATCACACAAGCTTTGAGCATATCCTCTAAGATTTGAACTGTCCTCTCCGAGTGCCCGTCTATCTGTGGGTGAAAGGCTGTGCTGAGCTCCACCTGGGTCCCCAACCCACTCTATACTGCCCTCCAAATATGTGAAGTAAAATAAGGTCCTCTATCTGATATGATGGAAATAGGCACACCATGGAACCAAACAATCTACTGAATGTAGATCTGGGCCAATCTTTCTGAAGAATACGTACTCACAAATGGAATGACATGTGCCGACTTGGTCAGTCTGTCGACAATGACCCAAACCGCATCAAACTTCTGCAAGGTCTGCGATAACCCAACTACGAAGTCCATAGTAATGTGCTCTCATTTCCACTCAGGTATAGTCATTTGCGGGAGTAGGCCACCTGGCCTCTGATGTTCATACTTAACCTGCTGGTAGTTTAGGCACCTCCATACATACTCAACTAGGTCCTTCTTCATCCGCTTCCATAATTAATGCCGCCTCAGGTCGCGATACATCTTCATAGCACCTGGATGAATAGAATACCGAGAACTATGTGCCTCCTCTAGGATCTTCTCCCTCAAGCCATCAATATTTGGAACACATAGGCGACCCTGGTGTTGCAGAACACCATCCTCACTGATAGTAACCTCCTTGGCACTACCCTGTAGTACCGTCTCTCTGAGAACCAACAAGTGCGGATCATCAAACTAGCAAGCCTTGACCTGCTCGAATAGTGAAGACTGGGTGACAATGCATGCAAGACCTCTGTTGGGCTCTAAAATATCCAACCTCATAAGTCTGTTAGCCAGGAACTGAATGCCCAAAGCTAGTGGCCTCTCCTCTGTTGATATGAATGCCAAATTACCCTTACTCTCTGCCTTTCTGGTCAAGGCATCCGCAACTACATTCGCCATGCCCGGATGAATAAGGATGGTAATATCATAACACTTTAATAAATCAAGCCACCTCCGCTGCTTTAAATTGAGATCCCTCTGCTTGAATAAATGCTGCAAACTGTGATGATCAGTGTAAACCTCACAGGACACCCCATAAAGATAATGCTTCCAGATCTTAAGAGCATGAACAATTGTGGCCAACTACAAATCATGGACAGGGTAATTCTACTCATGGGGCTTCATGTGACGTGAAGCGTATGCAATAACTCGCCCCTCCTGCATCAATATACAGCCCAAACCAACGCGTGAAGGGTCGCAATACACTGTATACATCCCTGAATCGGAAGGAAACACTAATACTGGTATTGAATTCAATGCGGTCTTGAGCTTCTGAAAGCTCATCTTGCAATCATCAGACTATCGGAATGGAGCACCCTTCAGCTGACGTGCACAGGGTAATACTTCTGGTGGGGCTTCACCTGACGTGAAGCATATCCAAAAACTCACCCTTCCTACATAAATACACAACCCAAACCAAAGCGTGAAGCATCACAATACACAGTATACAACCCCGAATCAGAAGGTAACAATAATACTGGTGCTTAATTCAAGGCGGTCTTGAGCTTCTGAAAGCTCGCCTCGGAATCATCAGACCATCGGAACAGAGCACCCTTTAAATTTGATTTGGAGTAGGTTTTGGTATTACCTAGGTCTGTTTGGGATTTTGAGTCAGGAAATAGTTCCGTATGGTGATTTAAGATTTGTACGCAAAATTTGGTATTATTCCGAGTAGTTTAAATATGATTTTGCGCGTTCTGAGCAAGTTGGAAGAACTTGACATTCATAAGTTGATTTGATTTGGTTTGGGGTGTGATTCTTAGTTTTTGTGTTATTTTCCGTGTTTTGTGAGGTTGAGCAGGTCTATTTTATGATTTCAAACTCGTTGTTATGTTTGAACGAGGCCTTGGGGGGCCCGGATGCCATTCGGGCGATGTGTGGAAGTCGTTTGGACTTGGAGAAAATGACTGAAGCAGCAGAGCTTCTGGTTCAATCGCACCTGCGAGGAGCTAGCCTTAGGTGAAAGCTTGCAGAAGTGAGCCAACGATCACATAAGCGGCCTGGCATGGGCTTCCCAGGGATCGAATAAGCGGAGCAAGGACCGTACCTGTGAAAGCGCAGGTGCAAAGAAGGCAAGCGCAGAAGCGGGCAAGGCTGCATGTGCGGCACGTGTGCCGTAGACGCGGGCTTGCATAAGCGAGCCATTGTCCGCAGATGCAAAAGTATGCCCACTAGGGGAGATCCGCATCAGCGATGCCTTTTCCACAGATGTGGAGATGCAAAAATGGTCGATTCTCCGCAGAAGCGGAAATCGCTTGAGGCAGAAGTGTCCATTTAATATGGGACTTAGGCCATTTTGGCTCATTTATTTCATTTCTTTGGTGATTTTTGGAGCTTCCTAGAGAGGGGTTTTCACCTAGATATTAAAGGTAAGTTATTTCTATTTAATGTAAGTTAAATACATAGATTATGGGTAGATTTCAACATAAACGATTGTGAAAATATGGGTTTAGTTGAAATACTTAGGTTTTGATAAAAATGAGATTTAACCACGAAAATGATTATGAAATTGGGTGAAAATGATATATTTGAGTTCGTGAGGTTATGGGTAACAATTATCTTTGAACATTTTCGAAATCCGAATACGTGGGCCCGGTGGTAAATTTTAGGAATCTTCCAATTTGGGTTGGGTAATTACTCTAATAGTGAGATTAAGAACTTTGAACATGTATTGATTAATTTATATAACATTTGACTAGTTTCGGGTTATTTGGCACTGAGTTGAGGATTTAAAGCATATTTGTGGATCAGAAGTGAGATTGAGAATGAGGTAAGTCTATGGCCTAACCTTTTATGAGGGAACTCATCCCATTAGGTGTATTTTTGTTGTGAATTACTTGTGTGGGGAGCTACGTACGCACTAGGTGAAGAGAGTCCATGCGTAGCTATATTTCATGAGATGTCTGAGTAGTATTAGATTTACATCATGCCTTGATTGTACTATTATGTTTATTATGTAAATTAATTGTCTTAAATAAAGCTGAGATTAGGCATTGTAAGGTTGAAACTCTCCAATTTAGATTTCTTAATTTGGGAAAAATTGAGGAATATATAATAACTATGAGAAATCCATGTCCACTCGCGTCACAAGTACTTCCGCGAGTGAGGTAAACTTCTCTACTCTCATGGGACTGGGCCATTCACCTCGGCAGGTTAATAGATGCATCTATGGTTTGTGTCATTTAACCCTCGATAGTGCACACAATATAATTTTGAATCGGGTCGTACGACCTCGGCATAAATCGTGCGTGATAATACTCAGAACCTGATTACACTTGATATTATTTCATGTTTGTGAGGTTATAATTTATTTAATGACAGAAATTGAATTGAGACTACTAGATGTTGGCTAGAGAAATTCTTGTAATTTATCATCAGTTAAGGAACCATTTATTCATTGCTTCTTACTGTGTTATTATTTTTATTATTTCCATGTTCCATACCTATTTATAATTCTTGTATTTTATTATTGGCCCATAGTAAGTGTCGTTGTCGACCCTTTGTCACTACTTCTTGGAGGTTAGACTGGATACTTACTAGGTACATGTTATTTATGTACCCACGCTATATTTCTGCACTAACCATGTAAGATCTGGGGCTGGTGCATTTGGTAGTCATCCCGGCACGCACCCCTGATACTCCGAGACTTAGTGGTGAGTTGTTTCCGAGTCCGTTCTGCAGCACCTGAAGTCTCTCATTTGTATTTACTTTCTGTCTACTCTACTTCAGACAATAGTTTAGTGTTTTGTATATTCTACTAGTAGCTCGTACACTTGTGACACCAAGTCTTGAAATTATTCTAGTAGACATATGATGATTTTTGAGTATTTATTTCACCACACTAGTCCTTATAATTGCTCACACTTTAATAATTAAAAATTAACCATTTTTAAAATGTTAAAAAGAATAAATACATGGCTAGGTCACTGTTGGATTGCCTAGCGACGACGTTGGGCGCCATGACGGCCTATAGGGAATTTGAATGGTGACATAAACATTCCTAATATGGCCAGCTATTTTCAGAAATGTACTTTTAAAATCATGATTGTGTGCAGAGTGGTTAAGATTGGCAATGAGGTTTTAATTGAGGCTAGTTAATATAATTGATGCTCATAAGGATAAGTTTGCTGGCAGTCATTCAATGGTCAGCACAGTAAATAATGAACTCCTATTTAGCCAGAGAATGTAAAATTTCGATTTACGAACAAAAGCTACAACCAGTCGCAAACACTAGCTAGCTAGAATTTCTGAAAGTAAAGGGAATGGGGCATCCATGTGAGTACTACTATTCCAAAATTCCACGTGGATTGACTTAAATATTTACAATTTATGAAAATTATTGAGCTGCAATTTAATTTATTAATGTTAAAGATCTATATAGGGTGAAATATGATACGATACGTGGTCATCTAAAGGGAGGATACGTGGAACCAAAAACGGGGATGGCTGACGACCGAAGAAGTTCTAAAGGGATATTGAAAGGCCCAAACTCGAAGGGGTATACTCAATTGTCATGTAAGCCGAGCGTCACACCAGAGCTAATTTCGAAGCGGTTCAAAATGCCTGAAGTGCCAAAGTATGACGGGACTTCAGACCCATAGGAGCATATTACCACCTACATAATGGCGGTAAAAGGAAATGATTTAGCTCCTCACGAAATTGAATCTGCGTTGCTAAAGAAATTTGGAGAAACTCACATGAGGGGATCGATAACGTGGTATTCATTGTTACCCGAGGATTCTATAGATTCCTTTGATATACTCGCGGATTCTTTCATCAAGACTCATGTCGGTGCTAGAAAAGTACAATCTCGAAAGGCCGACATATGCAGGATCGCACAGGGAGAATCCGAATTAGTATGAGAGTTCATTACCCGATTCCGGAAAGAGAGAATGTTGCTCCCGGCTGTCCTGAATGAATGGGAAGCTAAAGCATTCACCAAAATATTGAATCCGAGAAGCTTAGATGCTTCCCGGAAGCTGAAGGAGAGCCTACTTAAGTTCTAAGCAACAACTTGGGCAAATGTCCACAACCGGTACGAATCAAAGATAAGGATCAAAGATGACCAAGTCGGTTACACATCATCGGCCAAAGGACGGGAGGAGATCAGAGAAAAATCAAAGGATGACTACGACGCGGACAAACGGACTTTGAGGGACCGATTTTTGCCCTATGCCAAAGGCCGTGGCAGAAACTTCCGGGCAGCAAACAAGTTGATCGTTGACAGAGGGACCGATCGTTGTCGAAATAATAGATCACTCCAGGATAAGGATATGTCAGGGTCTTGGGATTGTTCTTACCCCAAGTTATCGAAATATAACTTTAACATCAGTATAGTGGAGTTGGTGTCAACCATGAGAAACATTAAAGATGCATGATTCCCGAGACCTATGAGATCCTATTCCAGACAGAGTAATCCCAATTTATGGTGCGAGTACCATCGGACGAACGGTCACCGAACAGGGGACTGTCGGCACCTCTGGGAAGAAGTGGCTACACTACTGAAGAATGAACACCTTCGAGAATTCTTGAGTGACCAAGCTAAGAACAATTATGGTAGTAATAGAGACAATGCGGAACCTTCAAAAGCAGGAGAAGAACCCACGCCAAATGATCAATATGATCTTCGGGGAGAATGAGATTAATGGGGTCACTTTTTCGGCAACAAAGACTAAAGTATCGATAACTCATAGTAAAAGACTCTGGGAAGACAATATCACTTTCACAGAGGAAGACGCAGATGGATTGTTGCTACCACACAATGACACACTTGTAATTTCTTTAAATGTGTTAGATTTTAAGATTAAATGTGTTATAGTGGATCCAGTCAGTTTGGCTAATTTCATACAATGGAGAGTATTGGAGCAAGCTAAACTTACCGGAAGCATTATTCTGGCAACAAAGCTCCTTGCCGGATTCAACCTTGCGAGCGTGACGACCAGGGGAGAGATTTTGCTGCTCACGAATGCCGAAGGAGTAATGAAAACAACTCTCTTCTACGTGGTAGATGATGACATGGGATACAACATCATCCTGGGTAGGCCACAGTTACACGAGATGAAAGTCGTACCCCCAACATATCACTAATTGCTGAAGTTTCCAATGCCCAAAGGAATCAAGCAGATAAGAGGTGATCAACTGGAAGCAAGGGAGGTGAATGCAATATCAGTTTCCAGTAGCAAAGGGAAGGAACACATGAAATAGCAATTACAGGAACCGACACCTATTCCCGAGCTAGAGGGAGTTAGCTTGGAGGCAGAGCTGTCAGGACAATATCATGTGCCATGATATTTCAAAAAAGAGACGGATGCAACGAAGTCCACAGAGGAGGAACTGGAGCAAGTTGCATTGTTCGAGGAATTCCTGGAAAGAAAATTCCATATGGAGACAAGACTGCACCCGGAGCTCAGGTCTGGTTTTATTGAATTCCTTAAACTTAATGATAATTGTTTTTCATGGTCGCTCGAGGATATGACAGGTATCCCGACGGAAATAACTGTGCACAAGCTGAGTTTGAATCCCAACGTACCTCTGGTAAGGATAAGAAACGTCCTATTGCCGAGGCTAGGAATAAATTCATTAAAGAAGAGGTAACCCGCTTGCTAAAAATCTGTTCGGTCCGAGAGTTAAGATATTCGGACTGGCTGGCCAATGTAGTAGTAGTTCCTAAGAAGAAGAATAAATTTTGCATGTGTGTAGACTACACAAACCTTAATAAGGTGTGCCCGAAAGACTTGTTCCCACTGCCAAATATCGATCAAATGATTGATTCCGCGGTCGGGCACGAGTTGATGAGTTCCTCGATGCTTATTCTGGGTACAACCAAATCAAGATGAACCCGAAAGATTAGGAAACAACTTCATTTATAACGAATTTCAGTACATATTGTTACAATGTAATCGCATTCGGGTTAAAAAACGTCGGAGCCACTTATCAACGGCTCGTAAATAAGATGTTCGAAAAGAAAATAGGAAAGTCTATGGAAGTTTATATAGAGGATATGCTCATTAAGTCTTTGAATGCAGGTGACCATTTTAAGCATTTTCAAGAAATATTTGACATCCTGAGAAAGCATAACATGAAACTTAATCCCGAGAAGTGCACGTTCGGGGTCAGTTCTGGTAAGTTTATGGGGTTTCTGGTCTCACAAAGGGGAATTGATGTAAAACCCAACAAAATCAAGGCCATAAAGGATATCTAGGATCAATTGTCAAATGTAAAGGAAGTACAAAGGCTCATAGGAAGATTAGCAGCTTTGAGCAATTTCATTTCCTGATCAACGAAAAAATGTCATCGCTTCTTCCCACTACTGAAAAAGAAGAATAATTTTGAATGGACACCGGAGTGCCAACAAGCTCTGAGGGACCTGAAGAAGTACTTATCGAGCCCTCCATTTCTCTCAAAATAAAAAGAAGGTGAAACATTGTTAGTCTACCTTGCGGTTTCAGAAGTTGCGTAAGTGCAGGTTTAGTCCGCGAGGACGAAGGTACGCAATTTCCCTTTTATTACATTCAAAAAAATTTAACTGGAGCAGAAAATTGCTTTTCACATTTGAAAAAAACTGGCCTTAGCTCTCGTAGTCACCACTCAAAAGATAAGGCCCTACTTCCAATGTCACCTAATAGCTGTGGTGACTGCTTTCTCTTTGTGGAACATCTTCCATAAACCCGAGCTATCAGGCAGATTGGCCAAATAGGTCATCAAAATGAGTGAGCTTGACATAGAATATAAACCAAGGACTGCAATTAAGTCGCAAGTCTTGGCTGACTTCGTGGCCAATTTTAGTTTGGGAATACTGCCTCTGCCAACCAAAGAGGTAGTAATGGTGTCGGAATCGACATCGGGAGTATGGATCTTATTTACGTATGGAGCTTCCAACGTAAAGGGGTCTGGACTTGCAATAGTCTTAATCACGCCTTCGGGGGGAAACTCTATGGCAAGCTATCAGAACGATCCCTTTAACTAACAATGAAGCAGAGTATGAAGGTTTGATTGCACGGCTCGAATTGGCCCGGGGACTTGATTCTGATGTTATCAAAATTAAACGTGACTCGCAACTGGTGGTAAATCAGGTCTACGGGATCTTTGATACCAAAGAAGAACGTATGCAACAATACGTGGTAAAGGTCCATGCTCTTTTACCGCGATTATGAGAGTGGTCAATTACTCACATCTCGAGGGAGGATAACGCAGAAGTGGATGCATTAGCAAACTTAGGATCATCAACAAAAATAAAGGAATCGGAATCCAGGATGGTAGTACAACTGATGAGCTCAGTTCTGGATACAGATGGTTATTATGAGGTAAATTCGACTAGTCTGGTCTGGGATAGGAGAAATGAAATAATCAACTATCTCAAGCACGGGAAGTTGTCCGAAGACCCCAAAGCATCACGGCGCTACGCGCCAAATATGCACGTTATAGCTTCAAGAGAGGCCAATTGCATAGAAAATCCTTCCAAGGCCGGCTGGCCCCGATGCTTAGGAGCATTAGATGCTAATTATGTCATGAGAGAAGTCCATGAAGGGATATGCGGCAATCACTCAGGCATAGATTCTTTGGTGATGAAGTTGGTACAGGCAGGATATTACTGGCCTCACATGGAACAAGACGCTAAAGACTTCATACGAAATGTGATATGTGCCAACACTACACACAACTAGTACACCAACCGGCAAAACTCTTACATTTGGTTTTGTCCCCATGGGCGTTCATGAAATAGGGGATGGACATTGTCAGTCCGCTGCTACCGGCTCCCGGAAAGGTAAGGTTTCTTTTTTTTTTGACTGACTATTTTTCTAAATGGATAGAGGCAGGTCCTTATCAGAAGATTGGAGAACGCAAAGTGGTTGATTTCCAGTGAGAAAATAAAATTTGCAGATTTACAAAGTTCCTCGAAGATTTGAACCCACTTTGAGATATTTTCAGGCAGATGAATAATCGAACAACGAAGCAATGTTAATCAACTTGGAACTACTCGAGAAATGCAGAGACTTGGTGCATGTAAGAATGGTAGCTCAAAAGCAGAGAATGGAGTGATATTATAATTGAAGAGCCAACTTCCGTTATTACAAAGTAGGAGACTTGGTTCTGAGGAAAGTAGCCCAAAATAACCGGGCGCTCAACGCAGGGAATCTAGGTTCAACATGGGAAGGTCCCTACCAGGTTTCAGCTATCAATGGGAATGGATCATACGAGTTGGAGAACCATAATGGAGACAAGTTGCCTAATAACTGGAATGTGGCACACCTCAAAAGATATTATTGTTGATAAACATCATTCAAGCAAAAATTATTTGCTGATAACTCGGGGAAGGTTAGATAATCTTTGGTTCGATAGCAAATTCCCATTGGGAAGTTAAGTTCGCTACCAAACAAAGGTTACCCAACCGTTCACGAGCACAAACCACTAGAGGGTTGTTAAATATTCCTTCGCTCGATAGCACAAATTCCTGAGGAGAAGTAAAGTTATGTTACCAAGGTGAGGATTATCTAGCAATTCATTAGTGGAATCTTCGAAGATACAAGACTTCCAGTGTTCCAATTTGCACTCTTCGCATTCGAATACTGTGGTGGAATGATATGAGGATACGACAACAATGATTGCCATGATGCATATACAATCACCCTACCATCTTGCATCAATACTGCACCAAACCCAATGCGATATGCATCACAATACACCGTATAAGATCCTGAACCTATAGGTAATACCGACACTGGTGCCATAGTCAAAGCATTCTTGAGCTTCTGAAAGCTTAACTCACACGCGTCTGACCATCTGAATGGGGCACCCTTCTGGGTCAATCTGGTCAGTGGAGATACTATGGATGAAAACCCCTCCACAAACCGGTGATAATAACCTGCCAAACCCAGGAAACTCCGGATCTCTGTAATTGAAGTAGGTCTTGGCCAATTCTGAACTGCCTCAATCTTCTTAGGATCCATTTTTATGCCTTCTACTAATACAACATGCCCCGAAAAGGCAACCGAGTCTAACCAAAATCACATTTCGAAAATTTGGCATACAACTGATTATATTTCAAAGCTTAAAGCACACTCCAAAGATGTTGCTCATGCTCTTCTCGATTGCTAGAGTAAATCAAGATATCATCAATGAATATGACTACAAAAGAATCCAAATAGGGCTTGAATACCCGGTTCATCAAATCCATAAATGTTTTTGGGGTATTTGTCAGCCCAAATGACATCACTAGGAATTCGTAATGCCCATACCGAGTCCGAAAAGCTATCTTAGGGACATCAGATGCCCTAATATAAAGCTGTCTTAGGGACATCGGATGCCCTAATCTTCAACTAATGGTAACCAGACATCAAATTAATCTTTGAAAACACCTTGGCACCCTGAAGCTGATCGAATAAGTCATCAATTCTTGGCAGCGGATACTTTTTCTTGATAGTAGCCTTATTCAACTTCCGATAATCTATACACATCCGTATTGAACCATCTTTGTTCTTGTCATGACCCAAAATCAATCGTCGTGATGGCGCCTATCGTGGAACTAGGCCAGCCTCAACTCAACAACCCAACACCAACAACAATAAGTTTGAAAACGTTAACGGAAGTATTTAACAATTAAAGAAAAACTGTTTAAAACATATGAAAATCCCAAAGTGATACATTCCAGCCCAAAACCAGGGAGTCACTGAGTACATAAGCATCTAGATCAGAAATGCAGTCTACTACAGTGTCTAGAGATATAAACTGAAAGTACTACAAAGATAAAAAAGGAGAGTCAAGGCCCGTGAACACCGTGCAGCTACCTTGATAGTCTCCAAAACTCTAGGATCCTCAATCAGCAACCGTCGCTATGACCAGTATCGCCTGGATCTGCACACGAGGTGCAGGGAGTAACTTGAGTACACCAACTCAGTAAGTAATAAGTCCAAACTTTGGACTGAAAGGTAGTGACTAACTCAACTGGAACAGATAAAAAAATAAATAACTGAACAGAAACGTAGGCATGCTTTCAAATTAAATAGGCAACTCAAACAATAAAGTGAAGCAGATCCGAACAGTGTAAAGAATATAACTCTGTTATCTCTACATGCCAATGCATATCCTATATATGATGCACTATGTTGTCAGCCTCATGTGCTCACACTCTCGAATGCTCAACCACTCGGTACTCTATATGGCCCATACGGCCCAAGGAAGATCCATCCCAGAACATATACATCACTGACTATAAGTCACCCAGTACCGAGGAAGGCCAATCCAGCCCTGTGGAGAAGATCCATCTCCAGGTATAAAGTACTTCGGACAAGATCCATGTCCAGGGAAGATCCATCCCTCAATAATATCAACCGTTCTCACTTGGGATGTATTACAGACTCCGGAGGGGCTCCTACAGCCCAAGCGTTATCATAATCATCAATATAACCATTGCAGCGTGCAGCTCGATCCCATAACTATCACTCATAACCAGGCACTCGGCCTCACTCAATCATCAACCTCTCCAGTGTCACCACGGGCCCACAATGTAATGAAAATAACCCGGAACAATAATATGATGAATTAATAAATAATTGAGACCGAGGTATGATATAAAAATACATGATCATGATTGAGTATGGAATAGTAAATGAAGCTAGTGAGATGACAGCAAGAAATGACCGCTAAGGGTCTAAACAATACCGGCACAAAGGCTAAACATGATATCTAGCATAATTACAACTCAACTACTTTATCACATGATGAAAACATGGATGTCAACAAAAATAAAGTCATTATACAGTGCCATGGAATCAACCAGACCACAATTCTCACGGTGCACACTCGCACGCCCGTCACTTGGCATGTGCGTCACCTCAATAACAATCACATAACATGTAGTTTGGGGTTTTGAACCCTCAGAACCAAGTTTGAAAGCGTTACTTACCCCAAATTAAGCAAATTCCTACTCCGGAATGCCCTTGCCTCTCAATTCGGCCTCCGAACGTCCCGAATCTAGCCACAAATTATATAATACGATCAATATGGGCTAAAATAATCAGTTCCACAAGAAAAATACCAAATTATAGCCAAAATCCGAAATTGACTCAAACCCGGCTCCCCGTGCCTACGTCTCAAAATCCAACAAAAGTCACAAAACCCGAAATCCCATTCACTCACGAGTCTAACCATATGAAATTCATCAAAATCCGACATCATTTGGTCCCTCAAATCCTCAAATTACACTCTTCAAAATCCCAAGCCCTAACCCCTTATTTCACTTCAAAATCCTACTAATTAAATGATGAACAAGCCATAGATTCACTAAATTTATACCATTATGGGTTAGAATCACTTACCCCAACATTGCTCCTTGAAAACCTTCGAAAAATCACCTCTCTCCCGAGCTTCTCAAGTCCAAAATTGAAAATGAAAGAAAAACCTCGAGCTGGAGCTTTTCTGCCCAGGAATATCGCACCTGCGGCCCCTTTTTCCGCTTCTGCAATGCCACACCTGCGGAATTTCCATCGCAAATGCGGAACTCACTCAAGATACCAGGTTCCACATCTGCGGCCAACCTTTCGCACCTGCGCATAATTCTCCACATCTGCGAAGCCAGTCATTTTCCTCCCTTCCGCATCTGTGCCCTATGTCTCGCACCTGCGGGCTTGCAGATGCGATAGCTTTTCTCTTACCTGCACTTCCAGCCCACCTTAGCCTTTCCCGCACCTGCGACTTATCCGACCGCTTCTGCGCCCTCAAACCTGCGGCTCCCCCTCCACAGGTGCGGAAATACCAGTAGCAGCAGCTTCAACTGCATTTTGTTTTCCAACTTCAAACAATCCGTTAACCACCCGAAATCACCCCGAGCCCCTCAGGACCTCAACCAATCATACCATCAAGTCATATATCAACATACAAACTTAGTCGAGCCTTCGAATCACTCAAAACAACATCAAAACAACATCAAAACACCAAATTACCCTCGAATTCAAGCCTAAGAACTATTAAACTTCCGAATTCCACAAACAACGCCGAAACCTACCAAACCACATCCGAATGATCTCAAATTTAACACACACATCACAAATCACACCATCAACCTACTCCAACTTTCGTAAATCAATTCCTACCCCAATATCAAATTTTCCACTGCCGACCAAAATCGCCAAATTTCCAAATCACCTAACGGAGCTAACGGAACCATAAAAATTCTAATCCAAGACCGTTTACACATAAGTCAACACCCGGTTGACTTTTCCAACTTAAGCTTCTACTTAAGAGACTAAGTGTCTCAATTTACTCCGAAACCACTCCGGACCCAAACCAACTAACCCGATATAACATAATATAGCTGAAAAGCACGAAAGGAAGCAGAAATGGGGAAAACGGGGCTATAACTCTCGAAACGACCGACCGGGTCATTACATCCTCCCCCTCCTAAACAAACGTTCGTCCTCGAACGTGCCAAGAGTTATTTCTAAGCCACCAAATCACTATTCCATCTAACCACGCATGTACCCGGGGGTGATCCCACGTCACCCTATCCCATATAGGTCTGATAATACCACATACTGAAATTTCTTAATTCTACCTATCCCATAAGCCTTAGAATCCAATTTCCAATATCTAGAATTTCTTATAAGGTCGGAATCCCGCAACCTACACACTGTATAAGTCTGAACAAGCTATACCAAAAGCCGTAACCATAACTCAAATTCTCCAAAACTTCAAATACCACATAGCTCAAATGCTCGAAGCAATGATTTCTAATCACCGTAGCTGTTCGAAATAACCCCATACCGGTAATAAAGCTCATATCAAACAAGACTCCATTCTAAAACCTTCGTACATCACCGATGATGAAATAAACGCGTAGAGACTTGTAACCATTCACCAGATCTACCAGTCGTGGAGCTCCCTCCCCTTCGATTAGAACCATAGCAAATTCCTAAGCTGACTTTCTATATTATCCTTCCAAATATGCCACAGTCAAATCTGATATCACCCCTCCTAGATCTAACTACTTCATCTTATTAAATACCAGCTACTCTGGTGACATGCCACACCAATACTATCTAAAGCTACAACCCGTGCAATTCGTGCACCAATAAGCGACCTTCCAAATGTACTCAATCACGAAAATGACTCAACCAAGAGAATCGCCACGTAAGCCCGACGGGTACCACCCCCAACGAAATGCTAAGAACCTATCACACACCGTAGAACCATAACACACGAATCCAACACAAGGTTATCTCAACATAACTCTGCCACAATATGCGACCCCATCCAAACATTGATCCACATGAAATACCTCAGCCGCCATGCTCTCAAAATCAATAACCACGCGCAATCTGGCACCAAGTACTCGAAGTGCATTACCATAACCAAGGAGAAGCAAATAACATAATTCCACACAAATTCGAAAGGACATAACTGATGCGCAACTACTCATGCATCACCCAAATACTTATCTCGCGCAAATTTCCGCTATAAGGCCCCAATAGAACTGCACCATGCGTGCATACAACCAACGAATCACAACCCCTCGTAGCATAGAAGAGTAACTCACCAAACATACCAAAGCATGAATAAGCTCAACAGCAACCGAATGACACAACCCTCGATAATAGCAGTATGGAGCCAACCGGTCCGACTCGGTGTAGAATACACATCCTAATTGGGCCTACCAATGGACCCCCAAACCAAATCCGGGCACCCCAACAAGGATAAATAACCCTCTGAAAGCCCACAATGACTAAATCATAACACATACTATAGTCTAGCTAGCTTCGGCCAAGACTTTATAGTCCACAACCCTGGAAACAACCTGCTCTTGAGAACTCTAGTCTCCAAATCTATACAACACATGAATCCCATATCTAATCCCAACCCCACCGCCAGAATGTCTAATACATCTCTCATACACGATCATCCATGAAGAATACTCCTAAAATTCTTTCGTGCCACATAGCAAAAGTGAATATCAGTAGTCGACCAACAAGAAGAGCATCACAATACCAACGAACATCCGTAAATCAAAACACAATGCCCCTTTCAACCACGCACCCCTCTCCGGAATTACCGAGCAACTATAACCTTCATCTAAGTATACAAAACTGACCATTCTGTCCAGAATTCGTGAACTTGCCTTCAAGAATGAATTGCCACCTTGTACATGTAAATCTTAATCCTGCACAACACACCACATCTATCATGCCATCACTTACTACCTAGTTGTCCTATTAACTTTGAGTTTCTTCTAAATTAACCTCAATTTGATACTTCTCCTTGTCAAAACTCCACGATCATTACCCAAAGCTCGCTACAAGACACCCTAACATAACACCACCCCACCATAAGACCCGTAAGCCATTGTACTCTCCTTATGTACCTCCATAAATACCGCAACTATAATGCTCACTCTGAAAATACCTTATGTGAACATTATAATTATTCTTCTTACCTTTCTTATACTAAAATGTAGAATCCAAAATCATACAGAATTACCATAAATCTCGGCACCTCATTAGCACAACAACGCTCGAAGGGATAACCCTGCCCTAACACCACCGATCAAATTCACACTCCGTGCACACTACATCCTTCAATATAACAATTTAATCATTTCATAATTTTTTTCATAAAGTGCAATATAACCCGCATTCAAGAAATCTTCTTACTCAAGTCATCCCCGATATCAACCTCTGTAAGTCATGACCAATCAACAAGTATGCCTCAGCCCAAAAACTAATACCGTACAAAATTGTGCAATCGAATCATAGATAGCAGACCCCCCCACTTGGCTCAAAGCCATATAACAAAACCTCTGATAACTCATCATACCCAAGATAACATCTAAATTAACCATACTAAGCAATAAGAGATCTACTCTAGTCTCCAGACTCCCAATAGTTACCACACATGACCGATACACACGGTCCTCAATGACAGTATCGCCCACTGGCGTAGACACATGAATAGGTGAAACTAGAGACTCACGAGGCATATTCAGATAATGAGCAAAATACGAGGACACATATGAATAAGTAGGACCATGGTTAAATAATACATATGCATCTCTGTGGCAAACTAAGATAATACATGTAATCACAACATCCGACGCAATGACAGCTAGCCTGGCAGGGAGTGCGTAGAAGCAGGCCTGACTACCACCTGATCGGCCTTCCCCTCTAGGGCGACCCCTAGCTGGTTAAGCCCCACCCCGATCTGGCTGGGCGGGTGGTGAAGTAACTGGTGCCAAAGTCGAAGGCTGACTCCTCTGCTAAGATGAACCTCCCGAAAGGCGGGGACAATGCCTCTTGATATAACCCAAATCTCCGCACTCAAAGCAACCTCTCTCTGCAAATGGCGGTGGGGACTGAAGGGAACCCCGAGCACCAGAATAACCGCTAGAAGGTCCTGATACAGGTGAACCCTGAGTTGATGGTGCATGAGACGAACTCTAAGCTAGTAGTGCACCAAATGATGTATGGCCCTGCTGATAACCATGGGGCCCATGGCCGGATGATGCACCCTTGTGCACTGGGTGAGCCGTCTGAGCATGCCTAAAAGGACGACCTCTATTGTGTTGTAACTGGCCCCCAAAAGGAGCACCACTAAATCATCCCTGTTCACGAGGCCTCTTGGCCTCCCTCTTAACCCTCTCCTGACTGTGAACCATCTCAATATAACGATCGATGTCAACAACCTCGTCAAAAATAGCACCAGACACTCTATTTACGGTCATAAGCAATCGCAGCTGATAAGTGAGACCATCTACAAACCTCATGATCCTCTCCCTGTCTGTGGGAACCAACTACATATTATGACGGGCCAACTCCGAGAATCGCATCTCATACTGCGTCACAGACATATCATCCTGACGAAGCTGCTCAAACTGCCTACACAGCTCCTCTCTACGAGACTGAGGCACGAACTTCACCAAAAAGATCACGGAGAACTGCTGCCAATTAAGGGGTGTTGCGCCAACAGGCCTACACCTTTCGTAAGTCTCCCACCATCTGAGTGCAACCCCAAAAAACTAAAAAGTAGTGAATGAGACCCCACAAGTCTCTAGAATGCCAATGGTACAGAGTATCCTCTGACACCTATCCAATAAGTCTTAGGGATTCTCTCTCCCTATGCCACTGAAAAGTGGAGAGGCTGGAGTCTCCCAAAACCTCTCCAATCTACGCTGATCATCCTCAGGCATAGCAGGAACCACATAATCTTGAGCAGCTACAACCGGTTGGGCTGGTGGTGCCTCCAGTGTCTGGAATCCCTGTACCACCTGCTCTGGTGTGCGAGCAGCGGGAGTTTGAGCACCTCCCCCGGCCTGAGAAGTGGCTGGTGCGGCTGGAATAGAGACCGCCTGAGCAAGACTGGTACACGCGGTCAGAATCTGAGCTAAGGCCTCCTGAAGGCCTGGAATCACAATAGGCACAGGTGGTGCCTGAGTTAGTGCATCAACAACTGGAACCTGGTCCTGATCTGGGGCAACTGGTGGATCTACAGGTACTGCCCCGCCTGCTGTGCGGGCTGCACCTCTCCCCCTACCACGGCCTTGACCGCGGCCTTGGCCTCTCGCGGTCCTGGCTGGTGGTACTGGTGGCTGGTCCTCCTGACCGGTAGCACGAGTCCTCACCATTTGTAAGAGAATGAAACAACATGTGTTTAGTTACCAGGACCAACAGATTCGCACGACAAGAATTCAAGATTATGAGATTTACTAAAGGTTCTGCAGCCTCTCGAAGATAAGTACTGACGTCTCTGTACCAATCCGCAAGACTCTACTAAACCCCTCATGACTCGCGAGACCTATGTAACCTAGTGCTCTGATACCAACTTGTCACGACCCAAAATTAACCGTCGTGATGGCACCTATCGTGGAACTAAGCCAACCTCAACTCAACAACCCAACACCAACAAAAATAAGTTTGAAAACATTAACGGAAGTATTTAACAATTAAAGAAAAATTGTTTAAAATATATAAAAATCCCAAAGTGATACAATCCAGCCCAAAACCACGGTGTCACTGAGTACATGACCATCTAGACCAGAAATGCAGTCTACTACAATGTATAGAGATATAAACTGAAAGTACTATAAAGATAAAGAAGGAGAGTCAAGGACTGCAAAACACCGTGCATCTACCTTGATAGTCTCCAAAGCTCTAGGATCCTCAATCAGCAACCGCCACTATGACCGGTATCGCCTGGATCTACACACGAGGTGCGGGGAGTAACGTGAGTATAAAAGTAAAAAGTCCAAACTTTGGACTGAAAGGTAGTGACGAACTCAACCGGTACAGATAAAATAGAAATAACTGAACAGAAACGTAGGCATGCTTTCAAAATAAATAGGCAACTCAAACAGTAAAGTGAAGCAGATCCGAACAGTGTAAAGAATATAACTATGCTATCTATACATGCCAATGCACCATGTTGTCAGCATCATGTTCTCACACTCTCGAATTCTCAACCACTCGGTACTGTATATGGCCCATACGACCCAGGGAAGATCCATCCCCGAACATATACATCACTGATTATAAGTCACCCAGTACCGAGGAAGGCCAATCCAGCCCTGTGGAGAAGATCCATCTCCAGGTATCAAGTACTTCGGACAAGATCCATGTCCACGGAAGATCCATCCCTCAATAATATCAATCGTGCTCACTAGGGGTGTTTTACAGACTCCGAAGGGGCTCCTACAGCCCAAGCGCTATCATAATCATCAATATAACCACTGCGTCGTGCAACCCGATCCCATAACTATCACTCATAACCAGGCACTCGGCCTCACTCAGTCATCAACCTCTCCATTCTCACCACAGGCCCATAATGTCATGAAAACAACCCGGAACAATAATATGATGAATCAATAAATAACTGAGATCGAGGTATGATATAAAAATGCATGATCATGACTGAGTATGGAAGATTAAATGAAGCTAATGAGATGACAGCAAGAAACGACCACTAAGGGTCCAAACAATACCAGCTCAAAGCCTAAACATGATATCTAGCATGATTTACAACTCAACTACTTTATCACATGGTGAAAACATGGATGTCAACAAAAATAGAGTTAGTATACAGTGCCATAGAATTAACCAGGCCACAATTCTCATGGTGTACGCCTGCACGCCCGTCACTTTGCATGTGCGTCACCTCAATACCAATCACATAGCATGTAGTTTGGGGTTTCGAACCCTTAGAACCAAGTTTGAAAGCGTTACCTACCTCAAATCAAGCAAAGTCCTACACCTGAATGCCCTTGCCTCTCAATTCGGCCTCCGAACGTCCCAAATCTAGCCACAAGTAATACAATACGATTAATATGGGCTAAAATAATCAATTCCACAAGAAAAATACCAAATTATAGCCAAAATTCGAAATCGACTCAAACCTGGCCCCCCGGGCCCACGTCTCGAAATCCAACAAAAGTCACAAAACCCAAAAGCCCATTCACTCACGATTCTAACCATATGAAATTCATCAAAATCCGACATCATTTGGTCCCTCAAATCCTCAAATTACACTCTCTAAAATCCCAAGCCCTAACCCTTTATTTCACTTCAAAATCCTACTAATTAAATGATGAATAAGCCATAGATTCACGAAATGTATACCATTATGGGTTAGAATCACTTACCCCCAATGTTGCTCCTTGAAAACCTTCGAGCTGGAGCTTTTCTGCCTAGCAATATCGCACATGCGGCCCCTTTTTCCGCTTCTGCGACGCCGCACTTGCGGAATTTCCATCGCAGGTGCGGAACTCACACAAGATCCCAGGTTCCACATCTACGGCCAACCTTTCGCACTTGCGCTTGCGCACCTACACTTGCACACCTGTGCATAATTCTCCGCATCTGCGAAGCCAGTCATTTTTCTCCCTTTCGCATCTGCGCCTCAGGTCTCGCACATGCGGGCTCACAGATGCAATAGCTTTTCTTGCACCTGCGCTTCCAGCACACCTTAGCCTTTCCCGCATCTGTGACTTCTCCAAGTGCTTCTGCGCCCTCGCACCTGCGGCTCCCCCTCCACAGGGGCGGAAATACCAGTAGCAGTAGCTTCAATTGCATTTCTTTTTCTACTTTCAAACGATCCGTTAACCACCCGGAATCACCCCGAGCCCCTCGGGACCTCAACCAATCATACCAACAAGTCATATATCAACATACAAACTTAGTCGAACCTTCGAATAACTCAAAACAACATCAAAACACTAAATTACCCTCGGATTCAAGCCTAAGAACTTCTAAACTTCTGAATTCCATAAACAATGTCGAAACCTACCAAACCACGGCCGAATGACCTCAAATTTTACACACACGTCACAAATGACACCACGAACCTACTCCAACTTTCAGAAATACATTTTGACCCCGATATCAAATTTTTCACTGCTGACCAAAATCACCAAATTTCCAACTTTCGCCAATTCAAGCCTAATTCTACTATGGACCTCCAAATCACATTCTAGACGCACTCCTAAGTCTAAAAATCACCTAGCGGAGCTAACGGAACCATAAAAATTCCAATCCGAGACCGTTTATACATAAGTCATCATCCGATTGACTTTTCCAAACCAACTAACCCGATATAATATAATATAGCTGAAAAGAACAAAAGGAAGCAGAAATGGGGAAAATGGGGCTATAACTCTCGAAACGACCGACCGGGTCGTTACATTTCTTTACAAATAACACTGGTACACCCCCAAGGTGAGACACTAGATCTAATAAAGCTGTGATCAAGCAAGTCTTGTAATTGCTCCTTCAATTCCTTTAGCTCTGGCGGAGCCATACGATATGGAGAAATAGAAATGGGTTGGGTGCCCGGAGCCAATTCAATACAGAAGTCAATATCTCTGTCGGGTGGCATTCCCGGCAAATCTGCAGGAAATACATATGGAAATTCACGGGCAATTGGGACTGAATCCATAGAAGGAACATCCGCACTAGAATATCGAATATGAGCCAAATAAGCTAGACAACCTTTCTCGACCATACGTCGAGCCTTCACATAAGAGATAACCCTGCTGGTAGAATGGCAACCCTGGCATGGCTAAGGTAACCGTTTTGGCGTGACAATCCAATATAGCATGATAAGGTGACAGCCAATCCATTCCCAATATAACATCAAAATCTATCATATCAAGAAGTAGAAGATCTACGCTAGTCTCAAGACTCCCAATAGTAACCACACACGAATGATAGACATGATCTACCACAATGGAATCACCCACCGGTGTGGACACACACATAGAAGCACTCAGAGAATCACAAGGCACAACCAGATAAGAAGCAAAATAGGAGGACAAATAGGAATAAGTTTCTCCTGGATCAAATAGAATTGAAGCATCTCTATGGAAAACTCGAACAATACCTGTGATCTCAACATCTAATAACTCGGCCTCAGGCCTAGCTGGAAAAGCATAAAATCAGGGCTGGGACCCACCACTCTAAATTCCGTCTCTGGGACGGCCTCTAACTGGATGGCCTCCACATCTAACGACCTGACCTCCACCTCTAACTGTCAGACCCATGCCCCTTGCTAGCTCGGCAGCTGAGGGAACAGCTGGTGCTGGAACCATAGCACGAGAACCCTGTTGCTGCATGTTACCCTGAGTCCTGGGCAAAATCTAGGAATGTGCCTCAGATCACCATAAGTATAACAGGATCTGGGCTGTTGTGACTGATGACCCTGGAAATGGCCATGTCGATCGGGATAACCACCCTGATGACTCTGGATCAGAGGTGCACTAATAGGAGTTGCTGGTGCACTATAAGCTAGTTGATCGGAATGAGGCATATGAGGGTCGTGACCACCTAAAGCACTGTGGGATGCCTAGAGCACTGAATGAAATGACCTGGGAGGATGGCCTCTACCAAAATTACCCCTGCCTCTAGACGAGGCACCGTTTTACCCATCGAACTGACGAGGCCTCTTATCATAGCCCTGCCCTCTCTCCTGCGCAAGAACCATCTCGATCCTCCTAGCAATATTAGTAGCCACCTGAAAGGAAATCTCACTTCCGGTCTCCTTGGCTATCTAAAGCCTGATAGGGTAAGTGAGTCCGTCAATAAGCCTCCTCACTCTCTCTCCCTCAGTATGAAGTAAAAGGAGAGCATGTCGGGCTAGATCAACAAAACGAGTCTCGTACTAAGTAACAGTCATACTGACATGCTGGAGACGCTCAATTTGCCTGTGGTAATCCTCTCTCAATGTGATAGGGAGGAACTTCTCTAGAAATAGCCGTGAGAACTGCTCCCAAGTCAGTGCAGGAGACCCATTTGTTCTGGTCAACATACAATCTCTACACCACCTCTTGGCGGAACCCGTCATCTGAAATACTGCAAAATTGACCCCATTGGTCTCAAATATACCCATGTTATGCAACACCTCATGGCAGCGGTCAAGATAATCCTGTAGGTCCTCAGAAGGTGTACCACTAAAGTAAACTGGAAAGAGCTTAGTAAACTTGTCCAACATCAATAAAGCCTTAGAAGACATGGCGGGCTTATCAACGGCATGTGCCGCAACAACTAGCTGGACTACCCCAACTGGTGGGGGATGCTGGAGCCTGATACTGGGGAGCCATATGCTCCGCAGCGAGAGTAGTGGGAGTATGTGCTCCTCCCCTAGCCTGTGAGACGGCTGGTGCCACTGGAAATGTACCACTATGGGTCACGCCCTCTATAAGACTCGCCAAATGGGCTAGAGCGTCCTGAAGCACTGGAGTAGCTATGAATCCTTCCGGGACCTGAACTGGTCCAACAGGTACAGTCTGAACTGGAGCCTCCTCCTGAAGATCTACTTGAGGCTCCACTATGGGTGTTGCTGCTCGAGCTCTAAATTGAGCTCTGCCTCTGCCTCTGCCTCTACCTCGACCTATGGCATGACCACGGCCTCGGCCTCTACCCCTGGTCATAGTAGCTACCAGGGGTTCTGGTCCCTATCCGTCGGTAGATGTATTACGTGTTCTCACCATCTGCGAGAGAATAAGAATAAAATGGTTCAATCATCGGTGATAGAATAAAATCATATGACAGAATAAGAAAGAAGTGATATTGTTCCTAAACTTCATAGCCTCTGAGAGATAAGTATCGATCCTTCACACTCTACTAAGCTTGCTCATGACTCGAGAGACCGAAGTAACCTAGTGCTCTGATACCAACTTGTCACGACCCGAAATTCTCACATTCAGGACCGTGATGGCGCCTAACATTTCACTTCTAGGAAAGCCAACCTTAGAATAATCTTAACCATTTTTAAACAAATTAAAATAAACGGAGCTCAATTACTGAAATAAAGTGCGGAAGAACATAACTACCAAATCATCAAAATACATCCCCGAGTAAAGGTCAATAGAATTCAAGCTGTTTGAAAGATAATACACAGATACGATAAGATAGAAGGGGACTTTAGAACTGCGAACGTTGTACAGTTATACCTCAAGTCTCCTCTAGTAGCTGAATCCGAGCAAGTCTATGGTATGCCGCTGGGACCAACTCCAAAATTTGCATAAGAAGTGCAGAGTGTAGTATGAGTACCACCGACCCCATGTACTCCGTAAGTGTCGAGCCTAACCTCGATGAAGTAGTGACGAGGCTATGACAAGACACATACGTAAATAACATGTACAAGTATATATAAATACGAAGCAACAATAACACAATAATTAATAATTTATAAATTTGGGAAGGAATATGTGAATGGGAATAAATGTAATAATTTCAACAGGAGAAGTGTCACGTATCAGCCAATTAATTCATCAACAATAAAATGAGCAGCTGATAATATAAAAATGACACGGCACCACCCTTCGTGCTTTTACTCTCATTCTTCCTATAAATTGATAAATAAATAATAATAATAATAATAATAATAATAATAATAATAATAATAATAATAATTGGTATGGCATCATCCTTCGTGCTTTTACTCTCTTCTGGTATGGCATCATCCTTCGTTCTTTAAATCTCTTTGAAATTGGCACGGCATCACCCTTCGTGCTTTTACACTCTTTCTCACCATGGCAAGGATAATATAAATAATATAAATGGCACAGCATCACCCTTCGTGGTTTTACACTCCTTCTTACCATGAAAATAATAATATAAATTTGGAAGAGTATCTAAATATGGGGATATAAACTTATTAATCAATTCAATACCAGAATACTGACTTCACCTTTCAAAATATTCAACAATAATTAAACTAGCAATAATCTCATGAAAAATGATCAAATAAATAATAATAACTTAAGCATGAATATTTTAATTAAATAGGCAATTATTCACAATAAATAAATTTCACCTGCATGCTTTGACTCAACCACAACACATAAGTACTCGTCATATCACATATACGTTGTACCCGCACATTAAATCACATAGAAAATAGACAACTAAGTCATACTCCCTCAAGTCAAGGTTAACCACGACACTTACCTCGATTTGCAACCAACTCAAGATTCCAATAAACCTTTGCCTCGCGAATTGGTGTCTGAATGCCTCGAATCTTGTCATAAACAATTCAATATACGCAACACGAATCGTAGAAATTAATTCCATATAAAATTACTAATTTTCCATAATAAAATCCAAAATTCATTTTATAAAACGACAATGGGACCCATGTCTCGAATCCAGAAAAATGCACAAAATTAGAACACCCGTTCCGATACGAGTTCATCCATATAAAAATTATCGAATTCTGATATCGGATTGGCTTTCAAATCCTAAATTTTTGTTTTCGGAAAGTTTTACAAAAACCCCAATTTCTCCCATCTAAATCCGAAATAAACAATGAATATAGACATTGATTTATGAAGAAATCGCACAAAAATCGTGGTTTTAAAACCCAAACGAAATGAAGAAAAATTGCCATTTTCGATCCCTTAATGTTCTGCCCAGTCTCGCATTTGCGTGCAAAAGGTCGCATCTGCAAAATGGATTGCAAAGCCGGTGTCCGCATCTGCGGAAATTGGGCCGCATTTGCGGCTGCACAAAAGCGCATGAAGGAGCCGCAGAAGTGGTACCTTCCGCATTTGCGATCGTCAAGCCGCAGAAGCGGTGGTCGCATCCTCGACCATTTTCTCGCAGAAGCGAGTAGGCTGCCCAGGCATCAAATTCGCAGGAGTGACGAGACTCACTGCAGAAGCGGGGCCGCACCTGCACCCCAAAAGTTGCAGGTGCAAAACACCAGAATCAGACCTCCAAATGTTTACAAAAATGATCTGAAACACGTCCGAAACTCACCCGCGCCATTCGGGGCCTCGTTCAATTATACCAACCAGTCCCGTAACATAACGCGGACTTACTCGGGGTCTCAAATCACGTCAAATAATATTGAAATTACAATTCACACCTCGATTCAGACTTATGAATTTTAAACTTTTCAATTTACAAAACTTGTGCCGAAACATGTTAAATGAATCTGGAATGACTTCAAATTTATTTCACAAGTCATAAATGATATAACATAACTATTCAAATTTCCAGAATTGTGTTCCAACCCCGATATCAATAAAGTCAAATTCGCGGTCAAACTTTGGAATCTATAAGCTTTCAAACTTCCAATTTTCAACAAATGGCGATAACTTGAGTTAGGGACCTCCGAATTTAATTTCGGGCATACGCTCAAGTCCCAGATCATGATACTGACCTACCGGAACTGTCAAAACACTGATCCAAGTCATTTTACGAAAAATGTTGACCAAAGTCAACTCAGTTGAGTTTTAAAGCTCTATTTCATATTTTAATCTATTTTTCACATAAAAACTTATCGAAAAATTATATGGAATAGGCACGCAAGTTGAGAAATGATAAATAGTGCTTTTCGAGGTCTTAGAACACAAAAATAAATTTTTAAATTAAAGATGACATTTTGGGTCATCACAATCATAATTGACATTAAAGGAGGACACGATCCTAGGACCTCCTTTCCTAGAGATAGCAATAAATAGTGAGCTCAGTTATCATTGTAAAGGATGCGAATTTTCTGGCAAAACATACATTGTATTCTATAAAAAGCCTAATACAATCTTTTTTTTGCTCTTTGATCTTATCATTGGTGTATCCGGAAACCTTGTTCCCGAAACTGTCATCTCTGCTATTTCATCTACATTTCAAGGATAAGTATTATGTATTTCTTCAATTATTGCATTAATTCAGGATCAAATTAGTTTACTTGTCTAGAAACCACGTACAAATTTAATTGTACCATTTTACGGGTAAACAAGATCATCATCTGGTTCCAAAAACAGGATATATCACATAAAAGTTAGAAGTTAATATTTTGTTTAAGAATTACCGAAGGAGTAGCGTAATTATATCCATTTGTCTTTAACTTTACGGGCGAACGTTTCACGTGTTTTTTCTACGCATCAATTTTAATCTAATTGGTATCTGTAGATAAATTACAACATTATCCATTTTACTCTTATTGAACATATTTCATTATGATATTCAATAATTTTCCTAAATAAACAATTTTCTCGCTAATGAGATATTGCGTTAGATATACAAGTAAATATAATAAGTAGCTGAATATTATTAAGAAAAAGTTAAACTGATTATTCCGAGAGGACCTAGTTTATTTCACAGCCATAAATTTATAACGTTGCAATGTCAACTGTTCTATTTGATTTAGAAATTCACTTTTGAGGCTATTCTAGACCAACTAACTTTCAGGTTTTGAGAGACAACCACCTATGCTTTTAATAATCATGAATGATATTTTGATTCATATATCTAATCTTTAGTTTCTGTTACCTTAAAGGTAAGAATGGTAAAATATATCTATGCTCTATACGAAATTAATAACATTTAGCTTCCATTATATAATTAGAACCCAGTCATTAGTGGGAGACTTTTTCGTAACGGCTAGGTATGATTAGAGTAAATAGGCCTTTTCCCCCCAAATAAATAGATGTTAGATACCTCCTCATATCCGGTCTATATGAACCTTTTCAAAGTACAAGGGTCAAATTAACTAATTTTCGATATGAATTTTGACATAGAATTCTAAATATATTTGAAACAAAATTTACATATCTATAAACTACATAAAAAGTACTATAAGTTACAATAGTTAATAATTCAAAGTATTTAAAACTATTTGCCAAAATTATATTCAAAAATAACTTTGTTTGACTTTCCAAATACTAATTATAACAACTCGGCCGGTCGTTTTGAGTATTACAGCCATGTTCCCCCATTTACTACTTATCATGTGTTCAATTATAATTCTGTGACTTGTTGGGGAGGTTTCAGAATGAATTGGAACACTTAGTTCCAAGATTTAAAGCTTATGTTGAAATAGTTGTCCGAATATTGACTTATGTATAAATGACTCCAGAATAGAGTTTTGATGATTCCAATAGCTCTGTATGGTGATTTTGGACTTAGGAGTGTGTCCGAAAGAGTATTTGGAAGTCTGTAGTTAAATTAGGCTTGAAATGGCGAAAATAGAAAATTCAAAATTTGAAAGTTTGACCGGGAGTTGACTTTTTGATATCGGGGTCAGAATCCGATTCTAGAAATTGAAATATGTATGTTATGTCATTTATGACTTGTGTGCAAAATTTGAGGTCAATCACTTGATTTGATAAGTTTCGGCATCAAATGTAGAAGTTGGGATTTGTTAGTTTTCATTAGACTTGAATTGGGGTGCGATTCATGGTTTTAGCGTTGCTTGATGTAATTTGAGGCCTCGACTAAATTTATATTATGTTTTAGAACTTGTTAGTGTATTTGGTTGAAGTCCCGGCGGCCTCGGGTGAGTTTCGGATAGTTAACAGATCAAAATTTGGACTTAGAACAAAGCTGGAATTTGTTGCCTACTCATGCAATTGCACCTGCCGAACTTTTCTCGCAGAAGCGAGCTTTTCAAGCCCAGATGCGGGCAGTGGGCTGGCGAGGCAGTGGTCGCAAGTGCAAGGGAATTTCCGCACCTGCGAGACTGCAGATGCGGACAGGGCAACGCAAAAGCGTAAGGTCCGCAGAAGCGAGTCCGCAGGAGCGAAGGAGGCGCAGAATTGGAAGAAAGACCGTAGAAGCGGTTGCGCATAAGCGGCTAAAATTTCACAAATGCGAAAGCACTAGCAGTGTTAAAACGAGGGGTTCTGTGATGGCCCAAAATGTCATCTTTAATTTAAACATTCATTACTATGTTCTAAGACCTCGAAAAGCACTATTCATTATTTTTCGATTTGCGTGCGCAATCCATATAAAGTTTCGGAAAGTTTTTATATGAAAAATTGATTAAAATGTGAAATAGAGCCTTAAAACTCAACTGAGATGACTTTGGTCAACATTATGAGAAAATGGACCCTGATCAATATTTTGACAGCTCCGGTAGGTCCGTATCGTAATTTGTGACTTGGGCGTATGCCCAGAATTTAATTTGGAGGTCCCTAGCTCAAGTTATGACCATTTAATGAAAACTGGTAATTTAACGGCTAGGTTGGTGGAACATTACGGGGAAAGGAAGAAGGATCTGTACATGGTATTTATTGACCTGGAGAAAGCGTATGAAAAGGTACCTAGGGAGGTTCTTTGGAGATGCCTGGAGGCGAAAGGCGTGCCGGTTGCTTACATTAGGGCAATTAAAGACATGTATGAGGAAGCTAAGACCCGGGTTAGGACGGTGGGAGGCGACTCCGAGCATTTTTCGGCTGTTATGGGGCTACACTAAGGATCTGCGCTTAGCCCATTTTTATTTGCCCTGGTAAGGGACGCACTGACGCACCATATTCAAGGGTAGGTGCCATGGTGTATGTTATTCGCTGACGACATAGTTCTGATTAATGAGACGCGAGGCGGAGTTAACGAGAGGCTGGAAGTTTGGAGACAGGCCCTTGAGTCTAAAGGTTTCAAGTTTAGCAGAACTAAGACAGAATACCTAGAGTGCAAGTTCAGCACCGAGTCGAGGGAAGTGAGTGTGGACGTGATGCTTGAATCACAGGTCATCCCCAAGAGAAGCAGTTTCAAGTACCTTGGGTCAGTTATACAGGTGGACAGGGAGATCGACGAAGATATTGCGCACCGTATATGGGTGGGGTGGATGAAGTGGGGGTTAGCATCCGGAGTCCTATGTGACAAGAAGGTGTCAGTGAGGGTCAAAGGTAAATTCTACAAAGCGGTGGTTAGACCAGCCATGTTGTATGGGGCAGAGTGTTAGCCGGTTAAGAACTCGCATATCCAGAGGATGAAAGTAGCAGAAATGAGAATGTTGAGGTTGATGTGTGGAGACACTAGGATGGATAAGATTAGGAATGAAGATATTCGGGAGAAGGTGGGCGTGGCCCCTATGGATGACAAGATACAGGAAGCTAGGCTCAGATGGTTCGGACACGTGTGGAGGAGAAGTCCAAACGTCCCAGTTAGGAGATGTGAGAGGTTGGCTTTGACAAGTATAAGAAGAGGCAGAGGGCGGACCAAGAAGTATTGGGGAGAGGCGATCAGGCAGGACATGGCGAGGCTTCAGATTTCCGAGGACATGGCCCTTGATAAGAAACTGTGGAGGTCTAGCATTAGGGTTGTAGGATAGGGGGTAGCGGAGCTCTTTGCTACTTCGCACCAGGTAAGAGGCTACTTTGGCAGGGTTGTGTCCTAGAGTGCTAGTGGTTATTGTTGTGTCCACACCTCTCTTTCACTTTACATATTACCGGGCCTTTCTTACGTGCTACTGTAATTGTTTTTCAACTATTTTCTGGTACTTTTGATTATGTAACTATTTTATGCCTTCTGTTGTTTGTACTGATATATTGTCTCTTCATCTGCTTGAACCCAGGGTCTATCGGAAATAGCCTCTCTACCCCTTGAGGTAGGGGTAAGGTCTGCGTACACTCTCCCCTCCCCAGACCCCACTTGTGGGATTTTACTGGGTTGTTGTTATTGTAGTAGTAGTAATTTAAAGGCTAAAGATTTCAAAAGTTTGACCACAGATTTGAAGTTTTGATATCGGGTTCAAAATCTGATTATGGGAATTGGAATAGCTCTGCTATGTCATTTATGACTTGTGTGCCAAATTTGAAGTCATCCCGTATTCGTTTAATATGTTTTGGCACGAGTTTTGCAAATTGAAAAGTTTAAAAATCAAAAGTTCGAATCGAGGTGTGAATTGTAATTTTGGTGTTGTTTGATGTGATTTGAGACCCCGAGTAGGTCCGTATTATGTTATGGAACTGGTTGATATAATTAGACGAGGTCCCGAGGGGCTCGGGTGAGTTTCTGACGTGTTGCGGATCATTTTTGTAATAGTTTACAGGTCTGGTTCTGGTGTTTCGCACCTGCGACTTTTGGAGCGCAGGTGCGGCCCCGCTTCTGTAGAGAGCCTCGTTTCTTCTGCGATTTTGGAGCTGGGCAGCTACTTGCTTCTGCGAGAAAATGATCGCAGATGCGACCACCGTTTCTGCGGTTAGGCCTTCGCAGATGCGGAAGGCACTGCTTCTGCGGCTCCTTCATGCGCTTCTGCGCAGCTGCAAATGCGGCTCAACTTCTGCAGATGCGGACACATGCTGGGCAAGCCTGTTTCGTAGATGCGAGATTTTTCTCGCAAATGCGAACTCGCAGATGTGAAAATATGTCTGCGAATGTGAAAATGCTGGACAAAATGCTTAAAACTCGGGAGTTTGCCATTTTTACTCATTTTTTAGTATTGAGTCTCGGATTTTGGCATTTCCAAAGGGATTTTTCACGACTTTGCATTGGGTAAGTGGTCTATAACCAAAAATGATTATATTTCATGAATCCATGTCTATATTCATCATTTATTTTGGATTTAGATGGAAGAAATTGGAATTTTGGTAAAACTTTCCAAAAACAAAAAATTAAGATTTGAAGGTCCATTTGACATCGAAATTTGGTAATTGTTGTATGGTTGGACTCATCTCGGAACGGGTGTTCATATTTCGTAAGTTTTTTCGAGATTCAAGACGTGGGCCCCACTGTTAATTTTTGGGATGAATTTTGGATTTTAATCCGAAAAATTTATAAACTCATATGGAATTAATTCCTACGATTTGTATTGAGTATATTGAATTGTTTATGACTAGATTTGAGGATTTCGGACACTAATTCGCGGGGCAAGGGTGTATTGAAATCTTGAATTTGGTTGCGAAGCGAGGTAAGTGTCGTGGTTAACCTTGACTTGAGGGAATAGAACCTTTGAATTATTTGCTACGTGAATTTCATGTGTAACAATGTATAGACAATGTGACGAGTGTCTATACTTTATCAAATTAATTGTTTGCATAATTATCTAAAAATCATAAATTGTTTTAAGACACGAATTAATTGTTATAATAATTGTTTCTCTCATATTCCTTGTTAGTTATTAATTCTTGAATTCATGAAATAATTGTTACATGCTTATTTTGATTTTTGTGTCTTAATTTCTACTTGACATTTAGCATATTAAATATGAAATTGCCTATTTTCTCCCTGATTTTCCACAATTAATTGCTACTTGTCATTACTTATTTTCTGAATAAATTATAATCATTGTATGGTTTGTTGCCTAATAATTTCTTATTGAATGTGGTATTTACTGGAGTATTTTTATTATAATCAAGAGTTATTAATTTTATATTGCTGGAGTGGGTTGCACGCCGCAACGGAAATAAAAATGAATATATCAGGGGATCGGGTTGCACGCCGCAGCGGATTATATTTTAAGTTTATATTGTTGGAGCGGGTTGCACGCCGCAACGGAAATTTATTGAAAAAAATTATATTATTGGAGCAGGTTGCACGCCGCAACGGAAATTGATTGAAATAATAATTGGTTATGACTGCTGAGTTGGTTTCAATAGTTGAAATGAGATACCTACCTTAGCCTCGTCACTACTTCATCGAGGTTAGGCTCGGCACTTACAGAGTACATGGGGTCGGTTGTACTCATACTATACTCTGCACATCTTGTGCATATTACGGAGTTGGTCCCAATGGCGTACTGTAGATTGGCTTGGGTTCAGCTACCAGTGAAGACTTGAGGTATAGCTGCACGACCTTCGCAACTCTGAAGTCCCCTTCTACTTTATTTTAGCTGTGTGCTTTCTTTCGGGCAGCTTTATTTTGTTCATACCCTTGTTTGTATTATTCTAGAGGCTCGTGCACTTGTGACACCAATTCTAGGATGGTATTCAGACATCGCTAGTATTATGGAGTATTCACTTTATTTCAAACTTTATTTTTGCATTTGTTTCTTTGTTATTAATTAAATTACAAATTGTGTTAAAATGGCTAATTACATTCTAACATTGGCTTGCCTAGCAAGTGAAATGTTAAGCGCCATCACGGTCTTGAAGGTGGAAATTTCGGGTCGTGATAGGTTTCGAGGTCCTTTCTCATTTTTGGACTTCAAACACACGGTTTGGGGCGATTTTTTAGAGGGCTTTCATGGGAATTCTTGAGGTAAGTCACTTGCGATCATTGTTAGTCAATTTTTTTCGGGTTCTGAGACGTGGTCCCCACTGATTTTATTTTTTTGAATCTCGGATTTTGTTGAAAAATTTAGTATTTTCATATGGAATTGATTCCTATAATTTTTAGAGTCTTACGGATCGGTACGGAGACGTCTGTACTTATCTTCGAGAGGCTGCAGAACCCTTAGGAAACTACACATCCTTGAATTCTTGTCGTGCGAATCTGTTGATTCTAGTAACTAAACATTTGTTGTTTCATTCTCTCACAGATGGTGAGGACTCGTACTACCGGGCAGGATGGACAGCCACCAGTACCACCAGCCAGGGCCACCAGAAGCCGAGGGCGCGGTAAGGGCAGAGGTGCAGCCCGCACAACAGCTGGGGAAGTACATGCAGATCCACCAGTTGCCCCAGATCAAGACCAGATTCTAGTTGTTGATGCACTAGCTCAGGGACCACCTGTGGCTATTGTGATTCCAAGCCTTCAAGAGGCCTTAGCTCAGAATCTGACTGCGTGTACCAGCCTTGCTCATGCAGTCTCTATTCCGGCCGCAGAAGCCACTTCTTAGGATGGGGGAGGTGCTCAAACTCCCGCTGCCCGCACACTAGAGCAGGTGGTACAGAGATTCCAGACACCGAGGGAACCACCAGCCCAGCCGGTTATAGCTGCTCGGAACTATGTGGTTCCTGCTATGCCTGAAGATGAGCAGCGTAGATTGGAGAGGTTTAGGAGACTCCAGCCTCCATATTTCAGTGGTGCAGAGGGAGAGGATGCCAAGGGTTTCTTGGACAGGTGTCAGAGAATACTCCGTACAGTAGGTATTCTGGAGACCAGGGGGTCTCGTTCACTACCTTTCAGTTCTCTGGGGCTGCATTCAGTTGGTGGGAGGCTCACGAGAGGCGTAGGCCGGTTGGCACAGTGCCACTTACCTAGCAGCAAATCTCTATTACCTTTCTGGAGAAGTTTGTGCCTTAGTCCTGCAGAGAGGAGTTGCGCAAGCAGTTTGATCAGCTTTGTCAGGATGATATGTCTGTGACACAGTATGAGATACGATTCTCGGTGTTAGCCCGTCATGCTATCTGGTTGGTTTCCAAAGACAGGGAGAGGATCAAGAGGTTTATAGATGGCCTCACTTATCAGCTGCAGTTTCTTATGACTAGAGAGAGTGTGTCTGGTTCTACTTTTGATGAGGTTGTCAACATTGCTCGTCAGATTGAGATGGTTCGTAGTAAGGAGAGGGTTGATAGGGAGGCCAAGAGGCCTCGTGGACAGGGAGGATTTTGTGGTGCTCCTTCTGGGGGTCAGTTACAGCACGGTAGGGGTCGTCTTTTCAGGCATACTCAAATGGCTCGCCCAGTGCACCGAGGTGCATCATCCGGTCATGGGCCCCATGGTTATCAGCAGGTCCAGACATCATTCGGTGCGCTACCAGCTCAGAGTTCGTCGCATACACCATCAGCTCAGGGTTCATCTGTGCCAGGACCTTCTAGCAGTTATTCTAGTGCTCAGGGTTTCCTTCAGTCCCTAGTGGCCGGTAGAGGTTGCTTTGAGTGTGGAATTTTGGGTCATATCAAGAGGTTTTGTCCCCGCCTGATGGGAGGTTCATCTCAGTAGATAAGTCATCCTTCGATTTCAGCACCAGTTCCTCCACCACCCGCCCAGCCAACTAGGGGTGGAGCTCAGTCAGCTAGGGGTCGTCCGAGAGGGGGAGGCTGATCAGGGGGCGGCCATGCCCGTTTCTATGCCCTACCAGCCATACCAGATGCATTTGCATCAGATTCTGTGATTACATGTATTGTTTCAGTTTGCCACCGAGATGCCTCAGTATTATTTGACCCTGGGTCTACTTATTCATATATTTCCTCGTATTTTGCTCATTTTCTGGATATGCGCCGTGAGTTTTTAGTTTCATCTGTTTATGTATCTACTCCTGTGGGTAATACTATTATTGTGGACCGCGTATATCGGTCATGTGTGGTGACCATTGGGGTCTGGAGACTAGAGTGGATCTTTTGCTGCTCAGTATGGTCGATTTTGATGTGATATTGGGTATGGATTGGTTGTATCCATGTCATGATGTTCTAGATTATCACGCTAAGACCGTGACGTTGGCAATGCCGGGGTTGCCGAGGGTTGAGTGGATCGGTTCTATAGACTATGTTCCCAGTAGAGTGATTTCATACTTGAAGGCTCAGCAGATGGTTGAGAAGGGTTGCCTATCTTATTTGGCTTTTGTGAGGGATGGTAGAGCAGAGGTCCCTGCTATTGATTCTGTTCCTGTGGTGCGTGAGTTTTCGAATGTGTTTCCTGCAGACCTGTCGGGCATGCCGCCTGACAGGGATATTGACTTTGGTATTGATTTGGTGTCGGGCACTCAGCCCATTTCTATTCCACTATATCGTATGGAACCGGTGGAGTTGAAGGAGTTGAAGGACAGCTTCAGGAACTCCTTGATAAGGGGTTTATTCTGCCTAGTGTGTCACCTTGGGGTGCACCGGTTCTATTTGTGAAGAAGAAGGATGGTTCCATGAGGATGTGCATTGATTACAGGCAGTTAAACAAGGTCACAGTCAAGAATAAGTATCCTTTGCCTCGCATTGATGATCTATTTGACCATCTTCAGGGGGCGAGGTTAATCTCCAAGATTGATTTGAGGTATGGGTATCACCAGCTGAAGATTCAGGATTTGGATATTCTTAAGACAACTTTCAGGACCCGATATGGCCATTATGAGTTCTTAGTGATGTCTTTTGGGCTGACCAATGCCCCAGCAGCGTTCATGAATTTGATGAATAGTGTATTCTATCCCTATTTGGACTCATTCGTTATTGTATTCATTGATGACATCCTAGTGTACTCTCGTAGCTAGGAGGAGCATGCTCAGCATCTGAGGATTGTATTATAGAGATTGAGGGAGGAGAAACTTTATCCAAAGTTCTCCAAGTGTGAGTTTTGGCTCGGTTCAGTAGCATTCTTGAGGCATGTGGTGTCCAGTGAGGGTATTCAGGTGGATCCGAAGAAGATAGAGGCGGTGTAGAGTTGGCCCAGACCGTCCTCATCCACGGAGATTAGGAGCTTCCTTGGTTTGGCGGGCTATTACCGTCGCTTTGTGGAGGGATTTTCATTTATTGCATCGCTCTTGACCAAAACAGGTGCTCTATTCAGGTGGTCGGATGAGTGTGAGAAGAGCTTCTAGAAGCTCAAGACTGCTTTGACCACAGCTCCAGTTCTAGTTCTGTCGTCAGCTTCAGGTTCTTACACCGTGTATTGTGATGCTTCGAGGATAGGTATTTAGTGTGTTCTGATGCAAGAGAGTAGGGTAATTGCCTATGTCTTGCGCCAGTTGAAGACTCGTGAGAAGAACTATCTTGTCCATGATCTTAAGTTAGTAGCTATTGTGCATGCCTTAAAGGTTTGGCGGCACTATTTGTACGGGGTTCATTATGAGATCTATACTGATCATCAGAGTTTACAGCACCTGTTCAAGCAGAAGGATCTTAATTTTCATCAGCGGAGATGGTTGGAGCTTCTCAAGGACTATGATATCACTATTTTGTATTATCCGGGGAAGTCCAATGTGGTGGCTGATGCTTTGAGTCGCCGGGCGGAGAGTTTGGGCTGTTTAGCTTATCTTCTAGCAATAGAGAGACCTTTGGCATTGGATGTTCAGGCCTTAGCTGGCCAGCTTGTCAGATTGGATATTTCAGAGTCGAGTCGGGTATTGGCTTGTGTGGTCTCCAGGTCTTCTCTTTATGACTGTTTCTGGGAGCGTCAGTATGATGACCCCCACCTGCTCGTTCTTCAGGACAGGGTTCAGCAAGGTGATTCTAGAGATGTGACTATTAGTGACGATGGCGTGTTGAGGATGTAGGGCCGTATATGTGTACCCAATATGGATGGGCTTCGGGAGTTGATTCTTGAGGAGACCCACAGCTCGCGGTATTCCATCCATCCGGGTGCCGCGAAGATGTACCAGGATTTGAGACAGCACTATTGGTGGAGGCGGATGAAGAAGGATATAGTTGGGTTTGTGGCTCGATGTCTCAATTGTCAGCAGGTTAAGTATGAACATCAGAGGTCGGGTGGTTTGCTTCAGAGGTTAGAGATCCCAGAGTGGAAGTGGGAGCGGATCACCATGGACTTCGAGGAAGTTCGATGCTATTTGGGTTATTGTGGATCGGCTGACCAAGTCCGCACACTTCATTCCAATTGGTACTACTTACTCTTCCGAGTGGTTGGCGGATATTTACATCCGAGAGATTGTTCGCCTGCATGGTGTCCCAGTTTCCATCATTTTAGGTAGGGGCACTTAGTTTACATCGCAGTTTTGGAGGGCCGTACAGCGAGAGTTGGGTACTCAGGTTGAGTTGATCACAACCTTTCACCCTCAGACAGACGGACAGTCCGAGTGCACTATTCAGATATTGGAGGACATGTTACGCGCGAGGACATGCTCGCGGAGTTTGCATATAACAACAGTTATCAGTTGAGCATTCAGATGGATCTGTACGAGGCTTAAGATGGAAGGAGGAGTAGATCTCCAATAGGATGGTTTGAGCTGGGTAAGGCTAGGCTCTTGGGTACAGACTTGGTCCAGGATGCATTAGACAAAGTGAAATGATTTAGGAGCGGCTTCGCACGGCGCAGTCTAGGCAGAAGAAATATGCGGACAAGAAGGTCTGTGATGTGTCTTTCATGGTCGGGGAGAAGGTTTTGCTGAAAGTATCACCCATGAAGGGTGTTATGAGGTTTGGGAAGAGGGGCAAGTTAAGCCCCCGGTTCATTAGGCCTTTTGAGGTGCTTCAGAGGATAGGGGAGGTGGCTTATAAGCTTGCCTTGCCACCCAGCTTGCCGAGTGTGCATCTAGTGTTTCACATTTCTATGCTTCGGAAGTATATTGGCAATCCATCCCATGTTTTGGACTATAGAACGATTCAGTTGGATAGTGATATGACTTATGATGTGGAGCCGATGGCCATTTTGGAGTGGCAGGTTCGGAAGTTGAGGTCAAAGGATATAGCTTCAAAGAAGGTGCAGAAGAGAGGTCAGCCTGTGGAGGAGGCCACCTGGGAGATCGAGGGGGAGATGCGGAGCAGATATCCACACCTATTTGAGGCTCCAAGTATAATTCTAGACCCGTTCGAGGACGAACGTTTGTTTAAGAGGGGGGAGAATGTAACGACTCGGCCGCTCGTTTTGAGAGTTATAGCCCAGTTCCCCCATTTCCTGCTTCTATTATGTTTTTCAACTATGTTACAATATATCGGTTTAGTTGGTTTGGGTTCCGAGTGAATTGAGACTCGTAGTCTCTTAATTGAAAGCTTAAGTTAGAAAAGTTGATGGGAAGTTGAATTATATGTAAAAGACCTCGTATTTGAATTTTAATATTTCCGTTAGCTCCTTTAGGTGATTTCGGACCTAGGAGACCGTCCGAAATGTGATTTAGAGGTCCGAGGTAGAATCAGGCTTGAATTGGCGAAAGTTAGAATTTTGGCCATTTTGGCCGGCAGTGGAAATTTTGATATCGGGGTCGGATTGGATTTTCGGAAGTTGGACTAGGTTCGTGGTGTCATTTCTGACTTGTGTACAAATTTTGTGGTCATTCGGATGTGGTTTAGTAGGCTTCTATGTCGTTTGTGTAATTCAGAAATTTCTAAGTTCATTAGGCTTGAATCCGTGTGTAATTCATGTTTTTGGTGTTGTTGAAGGTGATTTAAAGGTTAGACTAAGTTCGGATGATGTTATGGGACCCATTGGTATGTTTGGTTGAGGTCCCGATGGCCTCGGGTGGTTAACGGGTCATTTTTGGCCTTGGTGAGATTGTTGATATATGCTGCTGCATTCTTCTAGTTTCCTTTTTTGCGATAGCGAGGGGGCCCTCGCGTTCGCGAAGAGTGTTTTCTGAGAGGTGAGATTTTGTTCTTCACGTTCGCGAAGGGGAGGACGTGAACGTGAAGGTGTGGTCTGCGTGTGCATCGCGAACGTGGGAGCAGGGTCGCGTTCGCGAAGAGGAGTGAGGCAATTGGGGACCCCAGGTCCTTGTTCTACGCATTCACGAGGTGGTGGTCGCATTCGCGAAGGTCTGAGCTAGTAAAGCATAGCGTTTGTGAAGCATGTGTCGCGTTCGCGAAGAGTAAAGTGGAGAGGCATTCAAGTTGGTCTACGCGAACGAGAGAGGACGGTCGCGTTCGCGAAGAAGGAAATCTGGGCAGACAGTGTTTAATTCAAAATCGAGGGTTTGAGCTCATTTTTCATATTTTGAGCTAGAGATCACGTATTTGGGCGATTCTTGAAGGGATTTTCGCGGAGTTGATTGGGGTAAGTGTTTCTCACTTGGTTTTGGTTATATTCCAAGATTACATCTTGATTTTTATCATCTGAATTGTGATTTGGGGTTAAGAATTGGGGAAAAGGTGGAAGAGTTCTTGAGATTGAATTTTGAGGTTTTGAAGGGGATTTTATTGTCGGATTTGAGTAAATTTGGTATGGTTATACTTGTGAGTAAATGGGCTTTCAGGTTTTGTGATTTTTGTTGGATTCCGAGACGTGGGCCCGGGGGGCCGGGTTTGAGCCGATTTCGGATTTTTGGCTATAATTGGTATTTTTTTTATGTGGAATTGGTTCCTTTAGCCTATATTGATCGTATTGTATTGCTTGTGGCTAGATTCGGGATGTTTGGAGGCCGATTTGAGAGGCAAGGGCATCGCGGAGTAGGACTTTGCTTGGTTTGAGGTAAGTAACATTTTAAAACATGGTTCTGAGACCCCAAATTATATGCTATGTGATTGGCATTGAGGTGACGCACATGCCAAGTGACGGGCGTGCGGGCGTGCACCGTGAGAATTGTGACCTGGGTGATTCCATGTCACCGTTTAGTGACTATATCCTATTGATATCCATGTTTCTTCAAGTGATAAAATAGTTGAGCTGTAGATCGTGCTAGATATCATGTTTAGGCTTTGTGCTGGTATTGGTTGGATCCTTAGCGGTTGTTTCTTACTGTCATCTCATTAGTTTCATTTACTATTACATACTCAGTCATGATCATGCATTTTTATATCATATCTCTGTCTCAGTTATTTATTGATTCATCAGATCATTGTTCCGGGTTGTTTTCATGACATTGTGAGCTCGTGGTGAGACTGGAGAGGTTGATGACTGAGTGAGGCCGAGTGCCTGGTTATGAGTGAAAGTTATGGGATTGGGCTGTACGCCGCAGTGGTTATAATGATGATTATGATAGCGCTTGGGCTGTAGGAGCCCCTCTGGAGTCTGTAACACACCCCCAGTGAGCTTGGATGATATTATTGAGGGATGGATTTTCCTGGACATGGATTTGTCCGAAGTACTTAATACCTGGAGATGGATTTCTCCACAGGGTTGGATTGAACTTTTTCCTCGGTACTGATGAAGTATAGTCAGTGTTGTATATGATCTGAGATGCATTTCCCTGGGTTGGATGGCCATATACAGTACCGAGTGGTTGAATACTTGAGAGTGGAGCACATGGTGCATTTCATACAGTTTGTGCATTGGTATGTAGAGATAGCTGAGTTGTATACCTTACACTGTTCAGATTTGTATTTCCTTTACTTTTTGTGCTGTATATTTGAATTGAAAGCTTGCCTATGTTTCTGCACATTTATTTCTGTTATACATGTTGAGGTTGAGTTCGTCACTACCTTTCAATCCAAAGTTTGGACTTGTTACTTACTGAGTAGGTGTACTCACATTCCTCCATGCACCTCGTGTGCAGATCCAGGCAATACCGGTCATAGCAGCGGTTGCTGATTGAGGATCCTAGAGTTTTGGAGACTATCAAGGTAGCTGCATTGCGTTCGCGGGCCTTGACTCTCCTTCATTATCTTTGTCGTACTTTCAGTTTATATCTCTAGACACTGTAGTAGACTGTATTTCTGATCTAGACGCTCATGTACTCAGTGACACCCTGGTTTTGGGCTGGATTGTATCATTTTGGGATTTTCTTATGTTTCAAACAGTTTTTCTTTAATGTTAAATGCTTCCGTTAACGTTTTCAAACTTATTGTTGTTGGTGTTGGGTTGTTGAGTTGAGGCTGGCCTAGTTCCATGATAGGCATCATCACGACGGTTGATTTTGGGTCGTGACAATACCAGTGGAGGCTTGAGGTATAACTGCACGGCGTTCACAGCTCTGAAGTCCCCTTCTACTTTGTTTTAGTTGTGTGCTTTCTTTCGGACAATTTTATTTTGTTTATACCCTTGTTTGTATTATTCTAGAAGCTCGTGCACTTGTGACACCAGTTCTGGGATGGTATTCAGACATCGCTAGTATTATGGAGTATTCACTTTATTTCAGACTTTATTTCCGCATTTGTTTCATTATTATTAATTACATTAAAAATTGTGTTAAAATGGCTAATTATATTCTAATGTTGGCTTGCCTAGCAAGTGAAATGTTAGGCGCCATCACGGTCTCGAAGGTGGGAATTTCGGGTTGTGACAAGTTCCGAGGTTCTTTCTCATTTTTGGACTTCAAACATACGGTTTAAGGCGATTTTTTAGAGGGATTTCACGGGAATTCTTGAGGTAAGTCACTTGCGATCATTGTTAGTCAACTTTTGTCGGATTCCGAGACGTGGTCCCCACTGATGCTTTTTATTTGAATTTCGGATTTTGTTGGAAAATTTAGTATTTTCATATGGAATTGATTCCTATAATTTGTGTTGACTGTATCGAATTAATTGTGACTAGATACAAGGCATTTAGAGGCCAATTCGCGAGGCAAAGGCATATTGGAATAAAGAATTTTGCGGTTTGAGGTAAGTAACACTTCTAAACTTGGTTCTGAGGATATGAATCCCAGAATTAAGTGTTATATGAATTGTATGGAGGTGACGTACATGCTAGGTGATGGGCGTCTAGGCTTGCACCATAGAAATTGTGACTTAATTAATTTCATGGAGTTGCATAGTCAAATAATCTTATCATTATCCACATATCCTCCACGTGTTAGAGCAAATTGAGCTGAGACTCATGTTAGGAATCATGTTCAAGCTACGTGCTGATATTTTGGGACCCACAGAGGTCTTATTGCTTGTCACGACCCAATTTCCCCTCCCTTGGGTATCGTGATGGCACCTAGTCTTAGGGACTAGGTAAGCCTAATATTTTCTGAACAACAACAATAATTAAATAATATCTGACAATGTTTTAAATGGATCTCTCTAAATTTACAATTCCCAAAATCGGTAGTATAAGTCATAAGCTCTACAGAGTTTGCGATAATTTTCTAAATACAACTGTTTGAAATAAAGTAACAGTATGAATACAAATCAGAATGTGACTCTGAAGCATGCGGACGCAGCAACATGTTTACCTTGAGTCTCCACAGCAACAATCCGCACAACTAGCTAATGATCAACTGACTTCGAAATACCTAGATCTGCACAAAAATGTGCAGAAGTGTAGTTTGAGTACACCACGGAGGTACCCAGCAAGTATCAAGACTAACCTCAGTGGAGTTGTGATGAGGAACAGTCAAGACCTAGTCAAATAATCTGTGCAATATAACATACAAAAATAATAGAAAACAAATAGCAATGATCGCAACACCAATCAACTAGTGATTTAAACAGCAAGGCAACAGGAACACCATAAATATTGCTCAAACGAATAATAAACACAGGTACAACCAATTAATCAAGTCTTTTAAATATACATCTTTTATCTATAAGTTTTTCAATAGAAGTCCCTAGAATATAATCCTTTTCAATAAATATATTTCGAATATACTTCCTCCAAATAAATATCTTTCCATTATAATTCTTTCAAATAAATATCTTTCGAATATAATTCTTTCAAATAAATATCTTTCGAATATAATTCTTTCAAGTAAATATCACCATGTGACATCTCATTTAACTTCCCTGGTGTGAGAAATATATTCAACACATCACATCAAATGGCACGACAATACCTTCTTGCACTTGTCTCATTCTCACCCAATATATATATATATATATATATATATATATATATATATATATATATATATATATATGTGTGTGTGTGTGTAGACCAAATTAATTGGCACGGTAACACTCTTTGTGCATTTATACTCTTCCTTACCGTTCAAATATATAACAATACCAACTAGGTGGGAGAAAAGTCAATAATAATAAAAGAAATAAAGTGGGAGGCACAAAGTAAGCAACAACGACTACCAGTCACATAGAAAACATAAGTGCACAATAACATCTCAAGATAAAGGCATGAATGTATACATAACAAAATGATATCATAATATATTGTATGTCTCTCGTCCTCGCCTACACGGAAACACCCTTCGTGCCATGAATATATGATAATATAAAAATAATGGCACAACATCACCCTTCGTGTTTTTACTCTCATCCTCACCTGATAATATAAATGAAATGGCAAGGCATCACCCTTCGTGCTTTTACACTCTCAATGCACGACATCACCGTGTGTGCTTTACACTCTCAAATGGCATGGCATCACCCTTCGTGCTTTACACTCCCAATGGCACGGCATCACCCTTCGTGCTTTACACTCTCAAATGGCACGTCATCACCCTTCATGCTTTACACTCTCCCTTACATGATTATATAATTCAAATGGCACGGCATCACCCTTCGTGCTTTAAAATAGCAATAACCGCATGGCAGAAACCTCGTGGATCACAACAACAACTACAACAACAACAATGACAATAATACAAGTATACGACAAATAAGTCAACTCAGAGATTCCAGAAAGAAATGGAGGAACTAATTCACAAGGATTAGCCACAATCGGGGAATTCTAGTCATAATAAGAACATCTCAACATGAAAGGAAATACTATGTAACAATGGTCCACAATATACAGTTCGACAACGAGGAAGCTAACACGAGTCGAATAATTCCAAATAAGGACAAGTCAACCAAAATATAGGATATCTAACTTCTTTTAAGGTTGGGCAATTAGGAAAGAGATACAATAAATTCAGCTAAGAAGAAGAAGCGGAAAGGTAACCATAACCTCAATTAAGGCTGAACAATTACAAAAGAGATAGTAATAATTTTTAATTAAGATAAGCAGTTAGGAAAAGGATAACATGGCAATTGAAAGGTAACAATTTCAGTAAAGGCACATATGAATCAAAGAAAGCAATAAGAGTGAATCATGAAGCAATTAATTCTAATTAAGCAGGTAGAGGTGAAACTAGTAATTAAGAAGCGTAATCATAACAAGAACAATTGTATATTTAGTGAATACAAGGGTCTAAGGACCCTAAAAGGCCAATTTTCCATAAATAAGTCTGAGCACGTACTTGTCACCTCGCGTACACAGACTAAACTTAGCATAGAAGACTCAAATCCTAAGGAGTAGTTCCCCCACGCGAAGTTAGGCAAGATACTTACCTCAAAGAAGACAGACCGATATTCAAAAAATGAACTTATCGGTAAAATGGCCTCCGTACAACTCAAATCTAATCAAAATAACTTCAAAGCACAAATAAAACTCATAAGAAACTATTCCGGATCATAAAGATCAATCTTTATCAAAATCTAAAAATCGACCCAAAAGTCGACCCCCGGGACCGCACCTCGAAACCCGACAAATTTCATAAAACCCTAACATTCATTCCGATACAAGTTCAACCATACTAAAATTATCAAATTCCGATATCAATTCGCCCCTCAAATCATGATTTTTCATTTTGAAAGTTTTCTTCAAAAATCCCCATTTTCCTCAACTAAAAACAAAAATTAAATGATAAAAATAAAGATAAAATCATGGAATATAATAGATTCTAGGTGAAGAATACTTACCCAATCGATATTCTTGAAAAACCCACAAAGAATCACTCAAAACCAAGCTCTACAAGTCAAAATATGATGAAAAATGGCCTAACCCTCGATTTGAAAAACTTATATTCTACCCAGGTCTGAAAGCATCGCGAACGCGGAGAAAGGCTCAGAAGGAAAGTAAGGCTGTCCAGAATAACCCTTCGTGAATGTGAGGGAAGGAGTGAGAACGCAAAGAACAAGGGACGGAACCTACGCGAACGCGAAGAAGAAATATGTGGCTGCCAGGAAGAACTTCGCGAACGCGGTTGCTAATCGTGAACGCAATGAAGGGGAAAGGAAAAGCTTCGCGATCGCGAAGAAGAACACGAGAGAGCAGGAACAACAGTTCAAAAATAGGGGAAAAGGACCCGTAGCCCACCCGGAACACACCCGAGGCCCCCGGGACCCCGTCTAAACCCAAAAACAAGTTCTATAACCTAACACAGACTCGCTTCAGGCCTCAAATCACATCAAACATTTCCAAAAATACAAATCGCACCACAAATTAAAATTTGAACTTTCAATTCTTCCAACTTTGAAAACTCATGCCGAAACCAATCAAACCAACCCGGAATGACGTCAAATTTTGCAGGCAAGTCCCAAATGACATAACAGAGCTATTCCAACTTCTAAATTGCATTCTGACCCCGATATCAAAAAGTCCACTTCCGGTCAAAATGTCTGAAAATTCATCTTTCGCCATTTCAAGCCTAAATCAGCTACAAACCTCAAATTCATCGTCCGGACACGCTCCTAAGTCCAAAATCACCTAACAAAGCTAATGGAACCTCCGAAACTCCATTCCAAAGTCGTATTCACACATTTCCAACTACGGTCAAAATCCTAAGACTTAAGCTTCCGTTTTAGGGACTAAGTGTCCCAAATCACTCCGAATCATCTGGTAACTGAATTCAACAACGCACGTAAGTCAATACACATAATACAAAGATGCTTAGGGACTTATGCCACCAAACGGGACTTAAATTCTCAAAACAACCGGTCGGGTCGTTACATTGCTATTGAATTACTTGTTTAAATTTACAATTTTGTACTCAAACACATCTATCATTTGCATATCATATCTCAATATTTGTTGTCATTCATTGATACGTCATATCATCATGTCGGGTTAATTTTTATGTCATTGAAAGCCGGAGAGACTGGAGATATTGAGTGATATTTATGGGATCGGTCTGCACGCCGCAACATATTTTATTTATTTATACCTGGATTTGGCTATTATAGCGATTGGGCTGAAAGAGCCCCTCTGAAATCTACACACCCCACAGTGAGCGCGACTGATTTTATATTTGGCGATGGATCTTGCCATAGGCTAGATTGGCCTTATACAGTACTGAGTGACTAACTGTCGGTTGATGTGTATGTATATATATATATATATATATATATATATATGTGGAGTACTGAGTGATTGAGTATATTGAGATTATGAGTACACGAGACTTCCACTGAGGTGCGTCCCATACAGCATGTACATTGGAATTTAGATATAGAGATGTCATATTTCTCATATCATTTAGAATTGATTTATTTTACTTGTACTTAGTTTAACTGTTGAACTTGAAAGCATGCCTACATTTCTGTACTATTATTTCTATACTGGACTGTACCTGTTAAGCTCGTCACTACTTTCATCCCAAAGATTAGTCTTGTAATTTACTGAATACATGGGGTCGGTTGTACTCATGTTACACTCTGCACTTCGTGTGTTGATCCGGGTACTTTTGGATATGGCGGTTGCTAGATTTCGGAGTTTCATTTGTTGGAGACTATCGAGGTAGCTGCTTGGTGTCTGCAGACCTTGACTCTCTTTCCTTTCAGTTATTTGTATTGTTCTATATTTCCACACTGTGTTTTTATCAGTCAAAATATGTTATCATTTAGATGTCCATGTACTCAGTGACACCGGGTTTTGGGAGTGTATTCATATCAGTATTTGTGAGATTTTCTATTGAATTTAAATAATATATTTTCGGACTTAAAAAATATTTGTAGTTTATTGAGGTTGTCGGCTTGCCTAGTATTAATATAGACGCCATCATGACATGTGTGATTTTGGGTCGTGACAAGTTGGTATTGGAGCCTAGTTTATATAGGTCTCACGAGTCATGAGCAGGTTTAGTAGAGTCTTGTGGATCAGTACGGAGACATATGTACTTATCTTCGAGAGGCTGCCGAACCCTTAGGAAGAATTTCACTTTCTTGTATTATGTCATGCGAATTTGTTGATTCTGGAGACTAAATTTCTATTATTCTATTCTCTCACAGATGGTTAGGACACGTGCTACCGGATTGGACGGCCAGCCACTAGTGCCACCAATTAGAGCCGCGAGAGGTCGGGGTCGTGGTAGAGGCCGGGCCGTGGTAGAGGCCGAGGTGTAGCTCGTTCATCAGTTGGAGCAGCACCTGTAGAATCACTAGTTGCTCCAGCTCAGGAGCAGGTTCCAAATATAGTTGATCCGGCAAGACCAGCTCAAGTACCAACTATGCCTATTGTGATTCCAGGCCATCAGGAGGCTTTAGCCAAGATATTGACTGTTTGCACTGGCTTTGCTCAGGTGGTTTCGGCTCAGGCTGCACCAGCCACTTCTCAGGCAGGGGGAGTTACTCATACCCTTGTTGCCCGTACTCCAGAGCAGGTAGTGCAGGGACTTTAGATACCGGGGGCACTACTAGTCCATCCGGTTGCAGCTGTACATGTCATGGTGGGTCATATTATGAATGACGAGGAGCAAAATAGACTAGAGAGATTTGAGAGACTTCGTCCTCCATCTTTTAGTGGAACTGAGTCAGAGGATGCTTAGGATTTCTTGGATAGATGCCAGCAGATTCTTCGTATAGCGGGTATCCTGAAGATAAGTATTGTCTCATTTACTACTTTTTGGCTAACTAGAGCAGCCTTTAGATAGTGGGAGACTTATGAGAGGAGCAGACCAGTTGGTACAACACCACTTTCATGGCATGAGTTCTCCGTATTATTTTTGGAGAAGTTTGTGCCACAGACCCACAGAGAAGAACTACGCAAGCAGTTCGAGCATTTATGTCAGGAGGACCACTCAATGACTCAGTGTGAGATGTAGTTTTCAGAATTGGCTCGTCATGCAGTTTGGTTGGTTCGCACTAAGAGGGAAAAGATCAGGAGGTTCATTAATGGCCTCAACCATCAGTTCTATTTTTTTTATGACTATGGGAAATTTAGCAAGTGCTAAATTCGACGGGATAGTTGATTGTGCTAGACAACTAGAAATGGTTTGTACTCAGAAGCGTGAGGATAGGGAGGCCAATAGGTCTCATGGTCTGGGTAGTTCCAATGATGTTCCTTCTAAAGACAGTCATATCACAGCATGGGTCGACCTTATAGGCCCGCTCAGATGGCTTGTCCAGCTCATCGTGGCGCATCAACTAGACATGGTTCATAAAGTGCTCGACCGAGTCAGTCTTCTCTTAGTGCACTTCCAGCTCAGAGTTCATCTCATGCACCATCAGTTCAGGGTTCATCTGTACCAGGTTCTTCTAGTAGTTATTCTGGTTCTCGGGGTCAACCTCAGTAATTGCCGACATTTTTAGAGAAGTGTTAGTTTGAATATGGAGATTTGGGTCACATAGAGAGATATTGCCCACGCCTTACGGGAGGTTCAGCTCAACAGAGGAGTCAGACTATGACTTCAGCACCAGTTGCTTCACCACCCGTCCAGCCAGCTCGGGGTGGGGCTCAGTCAGCTATGGGTTGCCCAAGAGGGCGATGCCGATGAGGTGGAGGTCAGGCCTGATTCTATGCTATTCTTGCCAGGATAGATGTCGTTGATTCAGATGTAGTAATCATGGGTATTGTCTTAGTATGCCACAGTGAAGCTTCTATATTATTTGACCCTGGTTTCACATATTCGTATATTTCATCATATTTTGCTCGTTATTTGGATAGGCCCCGCGAGTCCTTAGTTTCACTTGTTCGTGTATCTACGCCGGTGAGCAATACTATTATTGTAGACCGTATGTATTGGTCGTGTGTAGTAACAATTGGGGGACTAGATACTAGAGTTGATCTCTTATTGCTTAGTATGGTTCTTTTCTATGTAATCATGGGTATGGATTGGTAGTCTCCATATCATGCTATTCTGGACTGTCACGCAAAAACTGTGACATTGGCGATACCGGGATTGCCAAGGGTTGGGAAGGGGTGTTTGTCATATTTGGACTTTATGAGAGATGTTGATGTAAACACTCCTACTATTGACTTAGTACCGGTAGTGTGAGCGTTTCTAGATGTATTTCCTACAGACCTGCTGGGTATGCCACCTGACAGGGATATTGATTTTGGTATTGACTTGGTATCTCAGCCTATTTTTATTCCTCCATATCGTATGACACCAACTGAATTGAAAGAATTGAAAGAGCAACTTCAAGAACTTCTTGATAAGGGGTTTATTAGGCCTAGTGTGTCGCCTTGGGTACATCGGTTCTATTTGTGAAAAAGAAAGACGGTACTATACGGATGTGCATCGACTACAGGCAATTGGACAAAGTTACAATAAAGAACAAGTACCCTTTTGCCACGTATTGATGATTTATTTGACCAGCTTCAATGAGCGAGGGTGTTCTCCAAGATTGATTTGAGGTCTGGGTATCATTAATTGAAGATTTAGGATTCGGATATTTTAAAGATGGCATTCAGGACCCGTTATGGTCACTATGAATTTCTCGTGATGTATTTTGGACTGACCAACGCCCCAGCATCATTTATGCACTTAATGAATAGTGTATTTCAGTCGTATCTTGATTTGTTTGTTATAGTATTTATTGATGATATTCTAGTGTACTCACGCAGCCAGGAGGAACATGCACAACATTTGAGTATTGTACTACAGAGGCTGAGGGAGGAGAAACTTTATGCCAAATTCTCTAAGTGTGACTTCTGACTTAGTTCAGTGGCATGGTTGGGACATACAATGTTAAGTGAAGGAATTAAGGTGGATCAGAGTTGTCCCAGACCATCTTCAGCTACTGAGATTCAGAGTTTTCTCGGCTTGGCCGGTTATTATCGTCGTTTTGTGGTGGTCTTTTCGTCTATTGCATCGCCCTTGACTAAATTTACCCAAAATGGTGCTCTTTTCAGGTAGTCGAATGAGTCTGAGGAGAGCTTTTAGAAGCTCAAGACTGCCTTGACTACAACTCCAGTTCTAGTTTTGCCTTCAGCTTCAGGCTCTTATACAGTGCATTATGATGTTTTTCGGATCGGTATTGGGTGTGTCTTAATGCAGTAGGGTAGAGTGACTGCTTATGCTTTGCTCCAATTGAAGTCATATGAAAAGAACTACCCTCTTCATGATATAAAATTGGCAGCTATCGTTCATGCATTAAAGATTTGGAAGCACTATCTCTATGGTGTGTCTTGCGAGGTATTTACATATCATCGGAGTCTCCAGCAATTTTTCAAACAGAATGATCTAAATTTAAGGAAGCGGAGATGGTTGGAGCTGCTAAAGGACTATTATATTACTATTTTGTATCATCCCGGGAAGGCCAATATGGTGGCCGATGCCTTGAGTAGATAGGCAGTGAGTATGGGAAACCTTGAATTCATTCATGTTCATAAGTGGCCTCCTGCAGTTGATGTTCAGGATTTGGCTAACCGGTTCGAGAGGTTAGATGTTTCGGAGCCCAGTCAGGTTCTAGCTGGTGTGGTTTCTCGGTCTTCCTTATATGACCGCATCATAGAGCACCAATATGATGATCCCCACTTGCTTGTTACTATTGGAGCTGTCTGAAGGACACAGTTCAGCACGACGATGCCAAAGATGTTACTATTAGAGATGATGGGATGTTGATGATAGAGTGTCAGGTTTGTGTACCAAATGTAGATGGACTACGTGTGTTGATTCTTGAAGAAACAAACAGTTCGTGGTATTCCATTCATTCGGGTGCCGCCAATATGTACCAAGATAAGAGGCAACATTATTGGTGGAGAAGGATGAAGAAAGATATAGTGGGGTTTGTAGCTCGGTGTTTAAATTGTCAGCAGGTGAACTACGAGCATAAAAGACCGGGTGGATTGCTACAGAGACTTGAAATACTAGAGTGGAAATGGGAGCGTATTACCATGGACTTTGTAGTTGGACTCCCACAGACTACGAGAAATTTCAATGCTATTTGGGTGATTGTGGATCGGTTAACCAAGTCCTCACACTTTATTCCAGTTGGGACTACTTACTCTTCGGAGCGGTTGGCTAAGATTTATATTCTCGAGATTGTTCGCCTTCACGGTGAGCCAGTGTCCATTATTTCAGATCGGGGCACGCAGTTTACATCACAGTTTTGGAGAGCACTGTAGCGAGATTTAGGCACCCAGGTTTAATTGATTACAACATTTCACCCTCAGACGGAGGGGCAGTCCGAGCGCACTATTCAGATATTGGAAGATATGCTACGCGCTTGTGTTATACATTTTTTAGGTTCTTGGGATTAGTTTCTCCCGCTTGCAGAATTTGCCTATAACAATAACTACCAATCGAGCTTTCAGATGGCTCCATATGAGGCTTTGTATGGGAGATGGTGTCGGTCTCCGGTGGGTTAGTTTGAACCGGGTGAGGCTAGGCTATTAGGTATTGTTTTAGTTCAGGATGCTTTGGAAAAGTTTAAATTGATTCAGATATAACTTCGCACAGCGCAGTCTAGACAGAAGAGTTATACCGACCGGAAGGTTTTCAATATTGCTTGCATGGTAGGAGAGAAGTACTACTTCGAGTTTCGCCTGTGAAGTGTGTTATGGGATTCGGGAAGTAGGGCAAGTTGAGTCCTAGGTATATTGAGCCTTTTGAAATACTTAAGAGGATTGGAGAGATGGCTTAGGCACTTGCATTACCGCCTAGTCTATCGGGTATTCATCCAGTGTTTCATGTATCTATGCTTCGAAAGTATGTCAGAGATCCGTCTTATGTTTTGGATTTCAGTACAGTGCAGTTGGATGGTAATTTGACTTATGATGTAGAGTCGGTGGCCATTTTGGACCGACAGGTTCGAAAGTTGAGATCAAAGAACATAGCTTCAATGAAAGTGCAGTGGAGATGCCAGCCAGTTAGAGAAGCTACTTGGGAAACTAGGCGGGATATGCGAAGCAAATATCCAAACTCGTGAGGTCCCGGGGGATTCGGGTGAGTTTCGGATGGTTAACGGATCAAAATTTGGACTTAGAACAAAGCTGGAAGTTGCTGCCTACTGATCCAATTGCACCTGCGGAACATTTCTCGTAGGTGCAAACTCGCATAAGTAAGCTTGGAAAGCACAGATGCGGGCAGTGGATTGGTGAGGCAGTGGTCGCAGGCGCGAGGGAATTTCCGCACTTGTGAGACTGCAGATGCGGACGGGGCATCGCAGAAGCATAAGGTTCGCAAAAGCGAACAATTTCTTCGTAGAAGTGAGTCCGCAGAAGTGGACAACTTCTTCGCAGAAGTGAGTCCGCAGAAGCGGACTCTTGTCCGCAAGAGTGTAGGAGGCGCATAAGCAGAAGAAAGACTGCATAATCGATTGTGCAGAAGCGGTTAAAATTTAGCAAATGCAAAAATACTGGCAATTTCCTAAACAATTCCAACTCAATCTTGAACCCCGTTGTTCCTCCTTGTATTAAATCTACCGATAGTAGTGGGTCCAGCCTGTCAAAGAGAAAGTATCATTCCATGATCGAACCTATTGGGTAGGAAATCTATGGTCATATTCATTCTATCACATCCTATAATAATGGTTGAAGGTCGCCAAGCGTTTAGTTTGGGTGTCTGACATAGCGATTTAGAGTTGAAGGAAGTGAACAGGTTATTCTCAAGATTTTCTCCATGAAGATATTATGTGAATTGTTAATAAAGGTAGAGTATGTGTAGTGCACACTAGGCCTTGTTGAATTTTGAAAGAAATAGGCCAAACTACAAGAATGATGTTTCTCCATCATTGTCCTCTATGCACCTGGTGCTTCGTCTGTCTACGTCAAAGAGGGTAATTGGAAGACCTTTTGTCTATCGTTCAGGTGGAAGCTATTGAAGGTAAAGTAGATAATTGGCTTGTGAGAGGTACCTTCTGGTTATCCTTGTTAGATAAGTCCGGAAGTTGGGATTGCCTTCGTTAAAGTGCTATAGCTAAGTCAGTGAGTCAAGGAGGTCGTCTCAAAGGCCGAGTGTGTTGTGAAAAGGAAATATTCTCACGTGTTTGTAGTGCCAAATAACTGCGGCTCAAAAGGTACTTTCTATGTATTATGAATTAAATGGGTGCAGTTCATGTCAAGGTACCGTTTCTGATAATGTAATGCCCTTAATATTGAGGTCGGTGTTATTAATATATATTTTGATATTTTTTTGAGTTGTGGATGTGTTGTTAGGAATCTTTTTGGTGGTTCTCTGGCAAGTGGTTAGGCCCAATTACAGGGGAGACTCTGCCAAAATTTCTGGAAATTTAGGGAGTTAGCCAAATTTTTAAGCTTTTGATGTGTGGATAAAGAACAACCTCTCCTTATGAGTCCTTATATAGGAGGAGAGGTTGTTCTCCTATTGGTTGGTTTGAGCCTAGGGAGGCTAAACATTTTGGCACTGATTTGGTATGAGATTCCTTAGAGATGGTAAAGGTGATTCAGGAGCAAATTCATACAACACAGTCCAAGTAGAAGTGTTATGCTGACCAAAAGGTTCATGATATTGCATATATGGTGGGTGAGAATGTTCTGCTCAGAGTATTTCCCATGAAGGTTGTGATGAGAATCAGGAAGAAAAGGGATTTGGCCCATTTAAGGGTATTGAGAGAGTTGGAGAGGTGGCCTACAGACATTCCTTGCCACGTAGTCTATCGGGTGTTCACCCAGTATATCTTGTTTCTATGTTCCAAAGTATTATGGTGATCCATCACATGTTTTGGACTTTATCACGGTGCAGTTAGATAGGGATTTGACTTATGATGTGGAGCTGGTGACCATTTTGGATCAGTAGGTTCGGAAGTTGAGGGCAATGAATATAACGTCAGTGAAGGTGCAATGGAGAGGTCAACCGGTAGAGAAGGCTACATGGGAGACCGAGGAGGAGATTCTTATCAGAAAACCTCACTTTTTTAGACTCCAGGTATGATTCTAGACCCGTTTGAGCATGAACGTTTGTTTAAGATGGGGAGAATGTAACGACTTGGCTGGTCGTTTTGTGTATTGTAACCCCGTTCCCCTATCTATTTCCTCTTCTATGTTCATTTGTGGTTATATGACTTTCGGGGGTGGTTGATTTGGTTTTGGGAAGGTCCTGCAGTTAATTGGGAAACATAGTCTCAAAGTTAGAAGCTTAAGTTGAAAGAGTTACCAAAGTTTGACATTTGTGTAGACGACCCTAGAATGGTGATTTGATGATTCCAATAGCTTCATATGCTTATTTTGGACTTAGCCTTATGTCCGAATTTGGATTTGGAGATTTGTAGGTTGGTTTGGTTCTTTTTGGTGAAAGTTGGAAAGTTGAAGGTTTGGAAGGTTGATAGGTTTAACTGGGAATTGACTTTGTCGATATCGGGCACGGATTTTAGTTCTGAAGTTGGAATAGGTCTTTTATATTATTTAGGACTTGCGTGCAAAAAATAGGGGTCATTCCCAGTTGACTTGATGTGATTCAGCATGAGTTTTGGAAGTTGGAAGTTCATTAGGCTGGAATTGTGTGCGATTCGTGGTTTTGATGTTGTTTTGTGTGATTTGAGGCCTCGAGTAGGTTCATGATATGTTTTGGGATTGGTTTCAGTGATTGGATAGGGTCCCGGAGGCCTCGGGTGTATTTCGGATGAGTTTCAGACCATTTATTCATGTTTGTCTTAGCTGATGTCTGAAGTCTGGTTTTCTCCTTCGCGATCGCGAGGAGTAAGCCGCGGAATCATAGAGTGTTATGGATGGCAAGAAAAATGTATTTCACGTTCATGAAGTTGTGACGCATTAGCAAAGAATTGGATGGCACTGATCATTGTGATCGCGATTGGACGGTCGCGTTCTTGTAGAAGGGTCAGTTCAGTTGGGGTGTCACGTGGTAAGCCTCCGCGACCGCGATGTTGTTTTCGCGTTCGCGTAGTTTAGGCAAAGGCATATTGGATTAAAGCATTTCACAGTTTGTGGTAAGTAACACTTCTAAACTTGGTTCTGAGGGTATGAATCCCTCAATTATGTGTTATATGAATTGTATGGAAGTGACGCACATGCTATGTAACGGGCGTGTGGGCGTGTACCATAGAAATTATGACTTAATTGATTCCGTGGAGTTGCATAATCAAATAATCTTGTCATTATCCACATATCCTCCATGTGTTAGAGGACATTGAGTCGAGACTCATGTTATGAACCATGTTCAGACTACGTGACGATATTTGGGGACCCACAAAGGTTTTATTGCTATTGAATTACTTGTTTAAATTTATAATTTTGTACTCGGTCATCTATTATTTGCATATCATATCTCAGTCTCTATTGTCATTCATTGATACATCATATCATCATGTCGGGTTGATTTTTATGTCATTGAGAGCTCGAGAGACTGGAGATTTTGAGAGATATTTATGGGATCGGGTTGCACGCCGCAGCATGTAAAGGGCCAAATATACCCCTCTACTTTCATATATTGTCTACATTTAACCTCCGTAATACTATCGGGCCAAATTTAGCCCTATCGTTATACTATCGGGCCAAATTTACCCATACAATGAGCAAACTTTTAAAAATACCCCTTGATCTGTTAACTAATCCAAAATCTCCCAAATTCATTTTATTTAAATCACTTGTTGTTCTTCTTTCTCCATTATTTTCAAAAATTACTATTAATATGAATGTTAAAGTTACTAGACTATACAAATTATTCATAATTGTTTTTTAATTACCAATGCACCCATTTCTCTTCTTGTAATAAATAAAATTGGTTTAGAATTTTATTTATTTTTCAATCATATACACACCGTAAGATTTAGTGGGTCTATTTATTATGTATTATATGCAGTTGATCATCATGTATGTACATGTATATTCAAATATATTTTGTCATTGCCTGGTTAGTATAGAGTTCAATCGACTAACTTAAGAGTACACAATGTGTAGGCATTTAACTAAAGTAAGGTTGAATTAGACAATGTAAAGTCTCTGAGGAACTTCAACTTCAATCACTAATACTTGCAAAGTCTCCATACATTTGGTGCAACGAATTAATTAAAATTGGGATGTTGTAAATACTTATAGAATTTAGAAAAGCTAGCTAATTTAGATTTTTTAATTTACTATACTTTGTTTATTCGGTTGTATTATTTAGTACTTTTTTCTCTTATTTTTTTCTCTAATTCAAAAAGCATGTAAATGCCAATTATTTCAAAAATAGTGGACCAATAAGAACAACAAGTGATTTAAATAAAAGAAATTTGGGAGGTTTTTGGATTACTTAACAGATTAAGGGGTATTTTTAAAATTTTGCTGATTGTAGGGGTAAATTTAGCCCGATAGTATAACGGTAGGGATAAATTTTGCCTGATAGTATAACGGAGGTTAAATATAGACAATATATGAAAGTAGAGGGGTATATTGTCACGACCCAAAATCTCACATGTCGTGATGGCGCCTATCTCAATACTAGGCAAGCCGACAATCTTAATAAACCACCATATATTTTTAATTTGAAAATATAATACTTAAATTCAGCGGAAGAAATCTCACAAATACAAATATAAACACTCCAAAAACCCGGTGTCACCGAGTACATGAGCATTTAATATGAATACAAAGTCTAAATGATAAAAATACTGTCTGAAAAGTATAGAACAATACAATAACTGAAGGAAAGAGAGACAAGGTCAGCGGACGCCAAGCGGCTACCTTGATAGTCTCCAACTGGTAACAGACTGAGGTCTAACAGTCACCGTGTCCGGAAGCACCTGGATCTGCACACGAGGTGCAGAGTGTAGTATGAGTACAACCAACTCAATAAGTAACAAGACTAACCTCTAGGCTGAAAGTAGTGACGAGCTCCGCAGGTACAATCCAGTACATAAATAATGGTGCAGAAATGTGGGCATACTTTCAAGTTCAACAGTTAAACTCAGTACAAGCAAAAATAGATCAATACTGCATGATCTGAGGAATATGACATCTTAGTGGAAAGACCTCATGTACTACTGGTCACAATTCATTTGGTCACTCAGTACTGTATATGGCCAATCCAACTGAGGGATATTCCATCCTGTATATATATATACACATCGACTACAGTCAATCATTCAGTACCGTATAAGGCCAATCCAGCCCTAAGAAATTTATCCCCAAATGTAAATGATACAAACAAGATCCATGTCTAGGGAAATTCATCACAATATAAATAAGTAAGGCAAGTCCATGCCTGGGAAGTCCATCCTGAATATATAATCATCTACGCTCATTGGGGGTGTGTACAAACTCCGGAGGGGCTCCTTCACCCCAAGCGTGATATAAAGCTGATATGGCCTACTGCATGCGAGCAGTTCCCATCCGTATAATAATAAAGCCTATAAGGCCTGCTGCAGGCGGGCAGCCCCGATCCATATAATACTAAAGCCTATAAGGCCTGCTGCAGGCGGGCAACCCCGATCCGTATAATAATAAAGCCTATAAGTCCTGCTGCAGGCAGGGCAGCCCCGTTCCATATAGTAATAATATATATAAAGCCAATATGGCCTACTACGGCGCGCAGCTTGATCCTATAAATATCCTCACAATTGACGAATATGACTGAGTGTGAAATGTACATTTCTAAAATAATTAATTCAACAGCAACACGACCCCATAGGTCCCAAAATATGACTAAGCTCCTTCATGTGCTTCTGCGCAGCCGCAAATGCGGAACTGGGCAGAACATTAAGGGGTCAAAAATGGCAATTTTTCTTCATTTCGTTTGGGTTTTTAAACCTCAGTTTTTGGGCGATTTGAAGGAGTTTTTCACAACTTTGAATTGGGTAAATATTCTATAACCAAAAGTGATTATATTTCATAAATTCATGTCTATATTCCTCCTTTATTTCGAATTTAGATGGAAGAAATTGGAATTTTTGTAAAACTTTCCAAAAATAAAAAATTAAGATTTGAAGGTCCATTTGATATCGAAATTTGATAATTTTTGTATGGTTGGACTAGTCTAGGAACGGGTGTTCGGATTTCATAAGTTTTTCTCAGATTCAAGATGTGGGCCCCACTGTCGATTTTTTAGATTAATTTCGGATTTTAATCCGAAAAAATTAGTAAATTCATATGGAATTAATTCTTGAGATTTGTATTGAGTATATTGAATTTTTTATGACTAGATTTGAGGATTTCGGACACGAATTCGCAAGGCAAAGGTTTATTGGATTTTTGAATTTGGTTGCAAAGCGAGGTAAGTGTCGTGGTTAACTTTGACTTGAGGGAATAATGTTACACCCTGTGCGTCCCAAGATGACGTAATGAATATGAGACTTTTTAATCATTATATTAATTATTTAAAGTCATAATATGGCTATATATGATGTTTGGATAGAAAATATGAAGTTTGGGAAAAGTCGGATTTAAGTTGCGGAAAAACCGACTAAAGATTTGCCTTGTAACAGAGCTTTTTGAGAAATATATTTGGTGTGCTATATGAGGTCTTTTTGGAAAATATTATATATTAAATTGAAGGTCTTGTAATGAATTTTCCAACTCTCTTAATCGTTCATTCATACGACACCCGGGTAAAACATTATAAGCTTTGGAAGAAGGACCAATGCGAGGGTGCCAAGTAGCACCTTTTGACTTTTCAAACAAAATGGATATTTATATCCTTATCTAGTTTCTTTCTTCAATTTTCCAGAATACACAATCAAATAAGACCCATAACTTTACTCTTAAGCTCTCTGCAAGAGGTTCAAACAAGATTATCATCCCGGACATGGAATCAAGAAGCGATAATATTAAAACGATCCCTACGATGTAAGTATCGCTATATCGCCTCTCTTTTTCTTTGTAGTTTGAGTTTTGGAAGGTACTTAATAGTTAAGAAAATATGTACTTTCTGTATTTAAGTGTTTAAATATCAAGAAAGGTTGATAAATTCGCTTCCTAATAGTTAGAACGCACGGGACGGTGATCGGAAGCCCTGAGTTCGAGTTATTCACTTGTAGGAGACTGTTTTGTGGATTGTTTTGTGCTGCTGTTGGGTTGCGTGTTTTACTACTATTTTGTGGAGTTTTGGAGGAGTACGGCTGTGGAGAAATAGCACATAAATACAGGGTGGTGGGCTGGTCGTTCATCGTAATATTTTCCGGCCATTTGACACTACTACGGTGGTCGTTTTGTGTATGAATAGATTGGGGTGTGTTGGATTGTTTTGTAGTTTTTGTGGTGTATATAAGGTTGTAAAATAATGTATACATATTGATATTGTTGTTTTTGGTGTTATCTTTAATTTGAAGGAAGTAAGGATTATAGGGGAGATGCTGCCCGTTTTAATACAAAATAAGTTTGTCGTTTGTTGTGCGATAGTTGTACCTTTCGTAACTTAATGATAGTATTATTATTGTTGTTTTAGATTAAGGTACGAAGAGGCGAGTTCAACTTGGTTATTGGAAAGATTGTGATAAGGTATATTAAAGTTATCCCTTCTTTCCTTTTTGGCATGATCCATATGATGCAAGAAATGAGCAAGTACGCAACTTTCACAAATAATTCTATTCGTAGAAGTACTAGGGTTGCCTATGTTCTTGATTCCCCATATGTCCTACTATCATATCGTCTGTTCATGGGTTTTATGATATTCTGAGAGATCTTATAGATTTACTTTCTTATGCATTGCATTTATTTATACATGTACATTGACCCATGACCAGATGGCATTATATACACGTATATTATATGTATATGGGATATGAAAAAGGTTATGGCATTATATACGCACCACCACCTAATCAGCTGGTATACGTTGATGATTTCGCCTACATTGGCTGAGATGATATGATGGGATGCCCTCAGAGGCTTGATGATGTTATGTACGCATATACTTATGCATGGCATGGCATTTATACACACATGCATGACATTATAAATATTTTCATGATTCACACAGTAATTCAGACTTACAGGTTGAGTTCCTTACTCCATGTTTCTTTCATGCCTTATATACTCGGTACTTTATTTGTACTGACATCCCTTTTTCCTGGGGACGCTGCGTTTCATGCCCGCAGGTCCCGATAGACAGGTTGAGAGTTCTCCTAGTAGGGTATCAACTCAGCATAAGGTATTTGTGCACTCCACTTGCTCCGGAGTTGCCTATTTGGTCAGTATGATTTGAATATGTATTGATTGGTATGACGGGGCCCTGTCCCGACCTTTATGACATTTATGTACTCTTAGAGGAATGTAGATAGATGACATGTATATGGATACTTGTATGGCCTTATCGACCTATGTCTTGAGTATACAAATGATTATGTCGGCCTTATAGGATCGTATGCCACATGTATAGGTTTCTATATCATGCTGGGTCGTCCTATGTGTAGTATTCCCTTATGTTTTATTCTAGTTATCTCATGACGGCATTTCCGGTTCATTTACCCATAATAGTATGGTAAGAGTGATACGTGATCAGCATATGTAAAGAGACAATGAGCTATAACCTCAATATCTCCCGAGGAAGCTCCGACCAGCCAGCCATTTACAATCTGACACATCAATAGAGAACATGATAGTATTAGAACAAAAACTATAACAGTCCAACTTTCAATCGATGTATCACATGAACTTAGTATAATCAAGTATACAGAAGTAAAAAAGAAATGATTACTAAGCACACATGTTGTTTGTTACAATTCCGAAAATAATCATAATTAATGAGTACATATCTATCTTCATTATGTTTCAAAACATCAAAATATCGTATCAATAGTTAATTTGTTTTTTTAAAAAAATACGTAGTTAAATTTAAGACAATCTTGCTACCCTACAATGTTTTTTATTTCAATTTTCACCAAACTTTCAAGGTTGATTTTAGTTCATTGAAGTGTAAAGCCAAATCATAGGAATGAATATAAAGAAGCAGAAGGAGGAATTGGTACAAGGGGATTCAAAAAAATACTTTAGTGTTACACCTAGGATTTGAACCTATGAACTAGAGTAATTCTCTAAACTCTATTTGCTACTACACTAGAATTTTCCGTTATGTTAAGGGAAAAGCTTAATAATCTGGCTTTTCCTTGTCTACCACATAATGAAACTATATATAACATGCAATTAGAATAGTAAACAATAGTTATACCCGTAAACAGGAAAAAGATGGATGATACAAGACATTTTTACATGATAGGTCTCTTATTTAAGATTATTTATATAAATAACATCACTTGTGGTTTATTTCAATAATGAAAGATTTTTTTACTATTTCATTGTTATTATTTTCTGAAAATTTGGAGCTTTGCACGTTAATTATTTTGAAAAGCAGTGTCTCTGAAGCCCTACTTATGTCCAAAAATACTTTTCTTAAGTTTCAGGAGGTTAAATACGTATTTGTAGGAGTTTTGGAATTTAATTTCAGATTAAAGTTCTTTCTGTAATTATAGAATCCAATTTTCTTAAATCTGAGTTAACTCTTCCCGATTTGCTTTTAATTTCCAAAGAGGTGGAAGTGTGTTTGCTATCATGGACAGGAGCGAAATTAGAGTACTAAGTATGAGTCTGGACAAATCTAGTAGTTTTTGCTTAGCATGTATATTTTTATAAAACAAATTCATTAAATATGTATAAATATTCAATAGTGATTATTTTCGCTTTTTCTTTGTTCTTGGGATCACTTGGCGGAGCAGGAGATGGAGGACCTCTGAATCTAGTGTGATATGTTGACGATGCTAGTATGCACGAACCAACCTTGGGGAATGGGAATAAACAAAAGAAAAGAAAAAATAAAAAGGTAACCAAGTCAGTAAGGAGTATTAAAGAATGTTTGCGATATTGAACATGTATTGCAGAATTAATAAATTCATGTCCTAATTTGAGGGACCTCGTTGTGCTCGAGGTAGGCCTAAGCGACACATAAACTTGGAGACAATTGATGCCAATAATTGTGTCATTTCATTAATGCGAAAATGAGTCAAATCATTACTAAAATGACAATAATGAGAAAGTCACTAATGGCATTTGCCTTATTACAATCAAAATATTTGAACGAATCTAGAAACCAATAAAGACATTGTTTCTTAATCTATTTGGCCCCAAAAGGACCTTATCCATGCTTGGCCTTCTTGGATCCGTCGATCAGGTTCCCCAGGTCGCGCATATCCAATAGTAAGTAAGCCCTTACTAGATGCCCTCCTTCATTGCCTTCCGTGTTCTGACAATCCGAGAGTCTCTTTCTCATCTTTCCCTCAAGTTCCATTAGCCCTTGCTCCAAATATTCCAATCTCTCTGTTAATTTAGTAGCAATTTTTCTCCATTCGTTGATCGCTTCCATATCCACTTTGTGTTGTTCCAAATGCCTACCTTCAGACTCGAAGACCCTTTTGCGCAGTATCCTATACTTGACTTGTGCTTCAGCAGCATCATCTATAACCCTATTTTTTAGATTAATTCCTGGCTTGACATCCCCCGCTATATCATCTACCAACCATGATGGGTAGAAGTACACATGGCCGGCATGATATCTGTTTGGATCGATAGTATCTTTCTCCACAATGACCTTTTGATTCCACATACGTTGTGCCTCAAACTTGAACAGAATGATGTTCCCTTTAAAATCTGCTTTGTATTGGACCATGTTGGAAACCCGAGGTATAACCTATTTTCTTCCCGCTTGCCTCATTACCCTTATAGGAGCATAAGGATATATCCCTCTGAACCCGATCAGCACTAGATGAGTAGTTTTTCTTGATCTGATGATGAACTCACTGCTAGGGAACCATTCAAACATCCAATGTACCTTTTTGTCAGTCAGATTGCTGAAGAAATGCACCCAGCTTACAATACTTCTAGGTTGCGCAAACATATCTGGGATAAATGTCATTCTCTTTGGATGATGGTAAGCTATGTAGTCATTCAATGGTCGTCGCAGAAGCTCTTGGCGATATTCACCTCTCTGGAAGTGTTCTGATAACCAAACCTGCAGCAACAGATTACAGCCCTCGAAGTGTCCATACCCCTTCTTGCATTGATCTAAAGCGCGATACATTTTGGCTAAGATCATGGGGATGATACTGTAAGTTTGTCCCCCGATTCCTTCCATTAGATTCCTGGCGACCATGTCTAAGCGAGTGTGGATCCTTCCCCCCTTTCATTGGAAATATCAGAAATCCCAAGAAACAGACAAAGAACACAAAAACTCGGCGGTGCGTCCAACCTAAGGAAGTGATGGCAAGTTCATCATGATGAAGGCGATATGACTTGCTATGCCCATAACATTTGTAAAGGAATTCAAATGGGTGTATAACTTCTTCAGACAGAGTAACTCATCATTTTTCTTGAAACCCAACATTTTCAAAAAACCGCAGGGAGTGGGATTTCCTGGTACTAATAAACCGGGACTATCCCGTGGCAGCTTAGCGAAACCTCCTATTTCCTCTAAGAGAGGAGTCATTTCTATGTTACCAAAGTGGAAGACAACTCTTTTCTCATCTAAAAAAATAGTGGCGACCTCAATCAATTCCCTATTTGGCCGAATGTCCAATAAGGAAGGTAAATTACCAAGAACCTTTTTCACATGATTCTTGTCACTAGGTGAGAGGTTCTTCCACCAATCAAGTAGAAAAGGTGGGATATTTTGAATCAAGCCGAACCTGGGGACTTCGTTCTTCTTTTTCTGCAAACAAATAGAGTTAGCCCTTTCCCCTTCCGGATCTGACTATTTACACATTAATGATCAACATACCGGCATGTTTTCTGCAAGTAATGCGCATAACGTGATGGTGTCCATTAGGATGATAGAAATTTCGTCGGACTTAGGACAAGGATTATCTTAGTGGATTATCACGTGGACAACGTTCTAACCCATACTAGGTTTGGCATGATGCATGCACATTTGATATTAGAGTGAGGTTTCTAGAAGGGTCTAGACCGGTACTCTCAAGTGGATAACATGAGAGGGAAAGGAATGGGACCATCGACTGCACCGCTGATCGACTAGTTTACCGCAAGTAAGCCTTTCCAATTTAAAAGGGTAATTTTGGAAGAGCGCGGACACTCATCAAGTGCCACTATGTTATTAATCGGGCACGGGTGTAATATGATGTGGAGCATGCTTTATGAAAAGATAATAACACGTTGCCAAGTATTTGCATGATAAATATGTAAAAGCAATAAATACAGTATCAAGGTAAAACATAAAAGACGTAAAAAGAAAGACAAAAGAAGAAGTTAGTTCATAGAATATAGGGAATGTAATAAAGTAAGCAAGGGAGTAGGAGTGGGAGAGACTTGATGTAGAAATATTTAAACAAATAAAGAGCAGTTTAGAGAAAATAAAGGTGAATAGGAAAGGGATATGCATGTTATAACCAATTTAAGAAAAGGAAGGTGGAGCAGGGAAGGGATGTGCATATTACAATGAATTTAAACCAGTAAAAGAAAAATGGGAGAGGGATGTGCCTGTAGTAGCAAATAAAAACGGAAAAGGGAAACGCGTTTATATCAAAGAAGACTAATCCATATAAGCCAAATTCGCTATGGTAAGAGCCTAAGTGTAAATCCCCAGCAGAGTCGCCATGTTGTCGCGTCCCTTTTTTCTCGCAAAATCGGGCTTTGATATGTGACAACTCTTTTAAGGAGGTACTAAAAGAGGAGAGTCATCACCTAACGATTTTTAAGGTGCGTTAGGGCACCTATTTGCAAATGACTCCGGTTTAACTGGTCAACGCCACCAAAGATCGGGTAAGGGATCAAGTTACCCCAAAGAAAAGGTGTTAGGCACTCCTCGAGGTTCACAACTGTAGGCTCCGGTTGAACTTAAATTATATGGATTAGTCTATGTGATCAAGTAAGCAAAGAGAGTACAAATTCTAAGAATTTTATTATAAAGAGATCTTGAATAGGGAGGTGCGGCTATTTGTTTTCAATCTAATAGAAAAGAAAGGAAAAGGGGGAGTCTTAAGTTTTTTAGCCTAAAGGATCACCCAGCGGGCACAGACTATCATCTCCTGCTATCCGATTACTATGTTAAAGTTGTTTACCTAAAAGCACTCTAATTCAATTCTAAGTCGTGCACTATGCGTGCACTACTCGTCCCATACCCATGGTCCAGGAGGTTTTGGACCTCTATTTGGATGGTTCTAGACCTTATCTAGGCTGCTTAAAAATGCAAAACTAGGCGACAAACAAAACATATAAAGAGTTAACATAAAAGCAATTGAGGGCTCACATTGACCTCCACACTCAAGCAGCGAATGCACGCACACACAGATGTCAATTAGGAAGCTGCAGAATCCAGAATATTAAACCTATCGACATATTTTCTAGACGATTTTTGAGTCAAAGTATGCGAGCGATTTCAGATGCAGGACAGAATTATTCAGGTATTGCAAGCTGATTATTGAAGGTTTTAATTTACCAATCCTATATGTGTTATGCCTAGGTGATCTACACAGTTGAGTATAACCAAATCTACTGGAAAAAGTCCCAGAATTGTCCAGGTTTTCCTAACAGTGATACTCAGGAAATAGTGTTTGAGTAGTCTAGTATTAACCAATTAACGAGCAATTATTTCCTATAGGCAGGATCTCTAAGGAACGCTCAAGTTCCAGCGGCAAAGAGAGTGATCAACGAACCCCAAATCCTAATGTGTCAGAGTTCACAAGGGTCTCAAATGGACCCCAAGCAGTGCTCACACTAGGGAGGTCAATAGAGAGAGTTTTGGTGGCCTTAGCCTTCAGCCGGCCAAGAGTGATAGATTCAGAATGTGTAGGTAACAAATGAGAGTGAGATGCCAGTGATCAAGTGATAGAATTTGAAGAGGTGCGCTTATGTTTTAGAAGCAGACATAGCATGGGTGATTGAACAAAGAACATACCGGAAAAGAGAATCAATAAAAAAACTCAAAGGACGGGTTGACATCACAAGTTCAAACACTAAGCATATTGGGCAGAAAATATTTTGTATGAAGAAGGAGAATCAGGTATTCTGAGACTACAAGATTAACATACAAAGGTGCACAGTGCAAACGAATCTAAAGTAGAGCACTAACTTAAAGAATTTAAAGCCAAGGGGTCCAAATTATGTTGAATATCCATCACAACACCAGCAAGTAGACATGCCAACTTATATCACTAAGACAAAACAATATCAACCATTATAAGGAAACACACGTTAAGATGGCTACTCTAAAGGTCCTAACTAATCACTAGGGGATACAGGATTAGGCAAACTGAAGACATAATGAGTGACAAAATAGCATGGGGAGCAAGTCATAGCTAGAGTGAAGGTCTTAACAGAGATTAAAACACATTATAGATACGAGTCAGTCATTACAGGAACACAGAACAAAGCAGGGAAGCAAACTCATGCCACGCAGAAAATGTAAACATTCAGGTACCAACACATTAGGCTAAACGAACTTAAGAGAGTTCAAATTATTCAAGTTAAGCATAAACATATCTATGAACTGGCAGATTTATGTAAAATCAAGTGCTAAAAAAGTTCAGATCACAAAACGAGTTCAATGCCAACAAGGCTGCACATAGAGATGGTCTAGAAACACATTAGGTCACGAAATTTCAGAGGTATGAATATGCAAATCATGAACATAGGAGAATAAAATTGCGAAATCTAAGGAACTTACCAGTTATCACTTGACAAAATAGACAAACAAGAAAGAACAAACTCCACACTACTCTGAACGTCAGCAAAGAACAATAGAACCCAGAATCTTAGTGAGTCAGAGTTCCCAAAGGTTTCAAACGAACCCCGGGCAGTGCTCGCACCAAGAAAAGTTGAAAAGTCAAATTCCAGAGGCCTTGGCTTTCAGCCGTCCAACGATTTTAAAAACTCGGTAACCGGCCAGGATTGGTGACCGGTCGGTCACTATTTTTCTCAACCGGGCCGGTCCGGTCCAGTTAACCAGTTCAACAGTAATTTTTATTGACTGAGTTTGACCGATCCGATTAACCGGTAAAAAAATATATACGGACCAACCCCCTAACCCCCCAAACCCAGCCCTACCCGGCTCCCTTCCATCGGTCCGGGCCGGTCCGATTTTCTACTGGTCTAGGCCGGTCCGTTAAACAGGTTTAGGTTCACTACATCGGTTCTGCAGAATTTGAGTGCTAAAAGTTTCTTTACCCAGTTGACTCAATGAATTCACTGTTAGTTTTTAGGTCTCTTTTGGGTCTTTTATTAAATGAACTAAACCTGCTCAAGTTTAGCAAACATAAAGGGTAATAAATGAAGGACAAAGTTAGACTTAGCCCAAAGATAAGGGACAGTTTTGGCTAAAAACTAGCAGCTGGTGTATGAAGTGATTAGTGAGGTATGCGTAACTGAATTAATATTTTTCACTTTCATTTCTTTCTGCTTATTATCGTGAGAATATAATAGGCAGATGTCTTTGGCCTCGAGATGATACATAGCTCCTTTAAACTTTAGAAGTATTTATGTTGTATATTATTTGGTGATGTATATTTGTAGTTTCTTAATGTGTATGTGGATTTTGCATTGCGGAAGACACTGCACTTGAAACCTTATCTCTTTAGTCTTCTAAGAGCTGCTTTTATAGTTGTCTTGATCATGGGTGTTTTAAAATTCCTCTATCAACATCTTGAATAGTTTGTTATCCACAAAATATATTTGTAGTGTGACAGAGCACCTATCTATGTCTACATTTTTTCCCCCTTGGTTTTTTTAATTAGTTGGATGTTGCTGGAGCAAGAGAATGGGTTTCTTTCGAAGGCAATATCAGGTTTAAGATGGCATATCAAAAGCTATAGTCATGCCTCGGTGTCTATTGAATTATATCTCGCTGAACTCTAGATGTTTGTTTTTTTATGAGGTGCAGGTTTCGGAGAAGTCTTTTCCTTGAAGGCAACGAAGTCTCTAAAAATTTCCCTAATATTGACCGTCTATTCTAATCTCAGATGTGCAATAACTCTTGGTCTGAATTGTTAGTTATTATCAGGAGACAACGTATAACTATGCTGGTTAATTTTGTATCTGACCACTGATATTATTACTGGAAAATTTGTAGGCTTAGTATTTATCGGACAATGGTGACACCAACATGAAACCATTTAGTGTTGGTGATCCCTCAGTATTGTTAGTATTGTTCTGGTGTGGTCTCCAACCTAATTATTGATAACTTATGTCATATTGTGGAGTAAATGAGAGCCTGCTTTTGCTAGGATGCAAGGGAGTAGACTAAGATATGTTGAGATTATCATTATATCTTTTATGTATCTAACTTGAGATATTTTATGAATTTACCACATAGAAGTGTTGAAAGAAATTATCTACTGTTTATGTCGGTATTCAACCAGAGGACAACTTTATTGTGCCTTTGAATTTCTAGTGCTACTCATTATTATTGATTAGCCGCTAGCATCTGATTTTTTTTGTATCTCCATAAATTGTCACTCCTTTTTGCTTTCTTTGTTTGCGGTGTACACTTTTTCTCACCTTTATGTATATGTGTGAACCCAATGCAAGGAGTGAGGGTTCGTCTTGGAACCACAAGAATTGGGCTGTTGTGCGAACACACGTAATTATTCTTGATATTGTAGTTCATGGCTTGTCTAATTCAGTATCAATTTATGACTCAGTTATTAAAATGCAGTTGGTATATAAATTTGTATACTCCTTATAAATATTGTATATAGAATTTGAATAGTCTGCTGATGACATAACGAACACTCATCTTTTACTATTGGCAAGTCACATAGGCTTTTAATGCTTTCTTCTTAAAAAATAGTGGCATCTTGCCATTGTAAGAGTTATTCTACCTACATATAGAATGTGTATACTTCTTGAACATGATTTATAAGAAACAGACTCTCTACCTTTATAAAATAGGAGTAAGGCCTGCATAGTTGTTACTTGAATGCGATGCTTGTTCCTCGAAATGTTCTTGAGCCAAATGAAATCAAGGGTTCATATCTCTAAAAGTGATACGTATTATTTTTTGAGGTTGCTGAGTACAACCTACAAAAGTCATGCTCAGAAGCGTCAAACATGGTAAGTTATTCGCCAAGGCCAATTACCAATAACATGATTATGTTCGAACAACAACTTGAAATCTCGATTTTCTAGTCAACAAAGATACGACAATTCAAATGATTTCAAAAGCCTATACAACCATTGCAATTTGGTATATATATTAATGCTATTTTTGTTTCAGTAGATACCGTAAAATGTTTGAGTCAAATCACATCATTATATCATGTACTATCTAAGAAAATATTATTGAATGGATTAAACATTGAATCACCTAATATATGTAATGTTGAAAGAAACTATAGACCAATTAAAAAAGTCAAGATATGTGCAAACTGTCTTAAATATCAATTCTATAAAAAATATTTGTGTATGAAAGAACTAACTGAAATGAAACATTAAAAGAAGAAGAACAATAATGCAGAGAAAAGAGTGAGATTATTCTTATTAATTTTGGGATGATTTATAATGGGGTAAAGTCCCTCTATTTATAGGGGGAAATGACTTAGCCACAAAGTAACAAACTTTCTAAAAGATAGATATTCCCTCTAAGTACAATTCTATTCATAACACTCCCTCTTGAATATCTACTCAATAGGTAATTTACCTTGTTAAAACCTTAACTAAAATAAAATCTAGTGGGAAAAAAAATTCAAGGAAAAAGAGTACACATGTTTAATAATACGCATTTTGGTTGCCTCGTTAAAAACCTTGCAAGAAAAACCCAGTGGGACAAAATCTTGTAAGGAAAAAAAAGTGTAACGTGTATTAACTCCCCCTGATGAGAGCATCAATTCACATTCTTGAGCCTTTGTATGCCAATCTTGTACACCAGCTTCTTCAAGGTTGACATCGGTAGAGATTTGGTGAACAAATCAGCCATATTATCACTTGAACAAATCTGTTGCACATTGATACCACCATTCTTTTGAATCTCATGTGTGAAAAATAACTTCGGTGAAATGTGTTTTGTCCTATCTCCTTTTATGAATCCTCCCTTCAATTGGGCTATGCATGTTGCATTGTCTTCATATAAAATTGTGGGTAGTTTGTCACATTTCAAACCACATTTGTCTTGAAGAAGATGTATTATAGAACTCAACCACACACATTCTCGTCTTGCTTCATGAATAGCAATTATCTCAGCATGATTAGATGAAATAGCCACAATTGATTGCTTAGTCGATTGCCAAGATATGATAGTGCCTCCACAGGTAAACACATAGCCTGTTTGAGATCGAGCCTTATGTGGGTCGGATAAATACCCAGTATCGGCATAACCAACAAGTTCAGGACTGCATTTGTTGCCATAAAATATGCTCATATCTTGTAGTCCCTTATAGATACCGCAATATGTATTTGATTTCATTCCAATGTCTCCTTGTAGGAGCAGAGCAGTATCTTGCCAAGACATTAATCGAAAAAGTTATGTCAGGTCTTGTAGTATTAGCAAGATACATTAGTACACCAACTGCATTAAGATATGGTATTTCAGGACCAAGTACCTCTTCATTCTTTTCTTGAGGTCGGAGCAGATCCTTATTCACATTAAGTGATCGAACCACCATCAGAGTACTTAATGGATGTGCTCCATCCATGTAAAACTGTTTTAATACCTTTTCTGTGTAGGCAGATTGATGAACAAAAATTCTGTTTTCAAATGTTCAATTTGCAAATCGAGACATAATTTTGTCTTTGCGAGATCTTTCATCTCGAATTCCTTCTTTAAATGATCAATTTCTTTTTGAAGTTCTACAGGAGTTCCAATAAGATTTATGTCATCAACATATACGGCAAGTACAACAAATTCCGGTGTTGTTTTCTTTATAAAACTACATGGACAAATTGCATCATTTATATAACCTTCCTTTAATAAATACACACTGAGGCAGTTATACCATATTCTTGTTGATTGCTTTAGACCATACAAAGATCTTTGCAATTTGATTGAAAAAAATTTTCGACACTTTGAATTATGTGCGTCAAGCATTTTAAATCCCTCGGGAATTTTTATCTATAGCTCATTATCAAGTGAGCCGTAAAGGTAGGCTGTAACCACATCCATTAAATGCATGTCAAGCTTTCATGGACAACAAAACTAATAACGGAATATTATAGCATCCATAACAGGAGAATACGACTCTTTATAATCGACATCAGGCCTTTGTGAAAATCCTTGTGCAACAAGGCGTGCTTTATATCTTTGTACCTCATTTTTCTCATTCCTTTTACGTACAAAACCCCATTTATAGCCAACAGGTTTAACACCATTAGGTGTTTGGACTACATGCCCAAAAACTTCACATTTCGCAAGTGAATCCAACTCGGATTGGATTGCTTTTTGCCATTTTGGCCAATCACGTCTTTGTCGACATTCTCCAACAGATTGAGGTTCAAGATCCTCACTATCTTGCATAATGCTAGATGCAACATTGTATGCAAAGACATAATTCACCACTATATCCAATCGATTCAAATTTGTCTCAATATCGATTGAATTTATCGGTAGTTCCTTATTTTCTCATGCTCAATGATTTCATCATGAATATCAGGATTGGTTAAATCGTGGATTTTTTCATGAGACTCTTTCGTAGTGTCATTTTGATCATTTGTTTTTATTTTTCTAGGATTTCGATTCTTAGAACCCAATGGTCTGCCACGCTTTAGGTGTGCTTTTGACTCATTAGTTATGACACTAAAAGATTGTCCAACAGGAACATCAATACGAATTGGAACATTCTCTGCATGGATATGTGATTTTTTTATCCTTTTCAGATCTGTAAATGCGTCTGGCATTTGATTTGCTATTTTTTGCAAGTGAATGATCTTTTGCACCTCTTTTTCACAAATAAAGGCATGTGGATCAAGATGATGCAAAGGTGGATTTTTCCACAAAATTTCTCATTTGGTTTTACCAATTTCTCCCCCTAATTTTGGGAAAAGTGTCTCATCGAATCGACCGTATGCAAATCGAGTAGTGAAAAAATTCCCCGTTAATGTTTCGAAGTAGCGAATAATGGAGGGCGATTCAAACCCAACATATATTCCTAACCTTCTTTGGGGATCTATTTTGATGCGATCTGGTGGTGCTACAGGCACATATACTGCGTATCCCAAAAAATCTAAATGGGATATATTAGGTTCATGACCCAAAACTAATTGCAATAGGGAATATTTATGATAATTTATCGATCTGAGACGAACTAGCATTGTTGCATGCAAAATGGCATGACCCCAAACAGAAGTAGGTAACCTCGTTTTCATGAGTAACGGTCTTGCTATCAATTGTAGACGTTTAATCAAAGATTCTGCAAGGCCATTTTGAGTATGAACATGAGGTACATGATGTTCCACTTTTATCCCAATTGATAAGCAATAATCATTAAATGCTTGGGATGAAAACTCAACAGCATTATCAAGACTAATAGACTTAATTGGATTATCGGAAAATTGTGTTCGTAATCTGATTATTTGTGCCATTAATTTTACAAACACCAGGTTGCGAGATGACAATATGCACACATGAGATCATCTAGAAGATGCATGTATTAAGACCATAAAATATCTAAACGACTCACTGGATAGGTTAATAGGTCCACAAATATACATGTGTATACGTTCCAAAAATGCAGGGGACTCAATCCCAACCTTTGTTGGTGATGGTCGAATAATTAACTTACCTTGATGACAAGAAGTACAAAAAAAATCATTATTTAAAAAAATCTTTAAATTCTTTAATAGATGCCCATTTGAGTTTTTTATAATCCGTCTCATCATAATTGATTCAGGATGTCCCAATCGCTCATGCCAAAGTACAAAGTATTAGAATCAGTAACCTTTTGGTTTATGATAGAATGTGCCTTAATTGCACTAATTCTTGTCCAATACATATCACAAGATAAAGATGGGAACTTCACAATAACCCTTTTCTCACAAGAGACATTCTTGGTAACGATGAGATATTCAAGATTATTCTCATTTATTGTCTCAATATGATATCCATTTCGGCGGATATCTTTAAAACTCAACAAGTTCCTCCTGGACTTGGAGGAGAACATTGCATTATCTATGATAAGTATTGTTCTCCTAGGCAGAGTTATAGTAGCTCTACTAGAGCGTTCAATTAGATTACTACTACTAGAAATTGTAGTAACATCTGCCTTACACATACTATTACTACTACCAAAAATTGTAGTAACATCTGCCTTACACATACTTAAATTAGAGAAATATTTCTTTTCTTTGAATATTGTATGTGTCGTACATGAATCAACTAAACAAATATTTTTACAATTGAACTTTGATCCAAATTTGCTTTGAGAGATATCCATATTTTGCTTCTCATGGTTTGACATACAAAAGAAATAGACGAATAAATATTAGTATTTAGCACCATTAAACATAAAAAGTAAAATTAGCTTTCATGTACTACATGGGTTTGCTCAATTAGGCTATCTTTAATAGTCTATATCCTAATTCACTACTAGGATTCATAACAAAATTTCATAGACTGGACTAGTTAATCGTATAGCAATATTGACTACTCCATCCGTTTCAATTTATGTGAACTTGCTTGATTGGGCACGGAGTTTAAGAAAAAATAAAAAAAATTGGAATTTGTGGTCCTAAATAATTCAAAAAGGGGTTCAGAGTATTTGTGTGGTTATAATCGTTTCTCATTAAGGATAGAATTGAAAGTTTAAGCTAAATTGTTTTCAAATTTAAAAATGAATCATTCTTTTTGGATCGCAACAAAAATTAAATAGGTTCACATGAAACAAAACGGATAGAGTAATTATTAGTAGTGACATGGTGACAAGACAATAATATTACTTTCTTTTGTTAAATATCAAACGTGCACTTCTGGAAATTAACTAAGTTCGATTTGGTTGTCAATTCAACAAACCAAAGAATGAAAGCCGTCAAATCTAGGTAACAAAATAAACATTTGCTTTTGTTGGCGAATGTTCTTGCCAGTTGCCAATTGCCAGTAACAATCTATACATTCGTATGTTTTTTTTATTTTTTTGTCCAAAACCAGTAACTAAATATTCTCTTCACATCACAATGTTACTTTAATAAAAAAAAATATGTTAATCCTTAAAAACTAACCAAACTGAAATATTGTTTAAAATAAATACTAGAACTATATTTAATTAAAATGAACTAACACTATTTCATAAAATACATAAAATTAATTGATACTAATGATTACTACTCAGGTAAAGAATTGTGATTGCTTGATGTTTATTCGCTAGCTACTACGAATAAGTAAAAATAAAAATCAAACTGCTCAATCATCTTTAACCACGGATCCATCACCGATCAAGTGATCTATTTTTTCATCAGGGTGCTCAAAGAAGTTTGCCACATCCAGGTGCGTGATATCACATTCATTGTCACAGATAAAATTAACTTCAAGGCCTTTATTCTTTAGAGATGCTTGATAAAGCTCAACCAAATGTCTTGATGTACGACAAATATTTGCCCAATGCCCTTTTCCACCGCAACGACAATATTCAATTTACGAACCATTTGCCTTTGGCTTCTCATCTTTTCCTTTCCACTTTTGGTGGTTATTTTTCTTTGGGGGATGATTAACACCAGAAAAATTTCTTCCTTGTCTACGACCATGGCCACGACTACGAATAGGGCCACGACTTTTTTCACGCTTAGCATAATGGGAATACACCCCATCCACTTCAGGCAATAATGTAGACACGATGGGTCGATTATCGTGATTTTTCATGAGCAAGTCATTGTTTCGTTCAGCCACAAGTGGAAGAGAAATCAACTCAGAATACTTCTTGAAACCTTTCTCTCGATACTGCTATTGCAGGACCATATTGGAGGCATGAAACGTTGTGAACGTTTTTTCAAGCATATCATAGTGAGTGATATTATCTCTACAGAATTTCAATTTAGAAGCAATTCTGAACATCGCCGAATTGTATTCAGAAACAAACTTAAAGTCTTGGAGCCTCAGATGTGCCCAATCATATCATGCTTGTGGAAGAGTGACCAACTTTAAGTTGTCATATCTTTCCTTTAAGTCATTCCAAAAAATAAGTGGATCTTTGACTGTGAGATATTCTATTTTCAACCCTTCATCAAGGTGGTGACGCACGAAAATCAAGGCCTTAATTAGCACAGTCTTGGGTAGATGCTTTATTTTTATCTTTAATGGCGTCTCCAAGACCCGTTGCATCTAAATAGATTTCAGCATCCAACACCCATGTCATACAGTTCTTGCCCGAAATTTTAAGGGCAACAAACTTTTTTTTCATAATATTAGTCATAATTAAAAAAGGAGAAAAGTTATACCTTAATCTTCTCAAAGAGTTTCTTGAGATTGAGATGATATAGTCTCGTGCTGATAACGTGAAATGAAACAATAAAAGAAGATGAACAATATTGCAACGAAAAGAGAGAATTCTTATTAATTTTGAATGATTTACAATGGGATAAAACCCTTCTATTTATAGGAAAAATAACTTAGCCACAAAATAATAAAGTATCTAAAAAATAACATTCAGTCTAAGTACAAATCGTTAATTCTTGTGATCTTCTTTATTATAGTAGTTATCTTCCCTAACAATATTTTACAGGTAATAATTTTGGAACTAATTTATTGTATGTTCTCTGTAACAACACATTTGGCTACAGTTGCCAAAAGAACGGCAATTGTACGGAGGTTAAAGTTTTGTAAATTTTGCGAAGTAACATGATGGTTAAAGGAAAGCCAATAAATTTTCTCTTGTACAGTTTTTACCAATGTTGGAATTGGGAATAAATTTTCCCTCCTTATCCACTTTATCTCTCAACAACAAACAACAACAATGGCGTCTTCTTCTTCTTTATCATCAATATTCCCATCTCTCACCTCCACATTCTCCTCTTCTAAACCTTCAATTCTCTCACTCACACACCCTTTTACTAAAACTTATAAGGCCTCTGTCCCAATAGTGAAGGCCCAGACTCTAGAATTTTCGGGATCTTTCTTTGAAGGTGGATTCGGAGGAGGAGATGATGAGCCACCAGCAACTACACCTTGGTCTGGGATTTCAGCCGTTGAAGATAAAGAGGAGCCGCAGTGTCCTCCTGGGTTACGCCCTTATGAAACTATGGCGGTTTTGAGACCCGACATGTCTGAAGATGAGAGACTTGCTCTTACCCAGAAATACGAAGAGGTATGATTTATGAATTTATGCAATTTTTTGTACTCCCTTCGTTCCCAATTTATGTGAGAGTGGTTATAAAATATTTCATTAAAAGTAAAATGAGAAGTTAAAGTTAGATTTTTTCTGGATATAAAATGTTACTTTTGGACAGACTAAAAAGAAAAGAGCATTCACATAAATTGGGACAGGGGAATTAATTGATATCTCCTAGTAGATTTTGTTTTGTAACTTGCAGGACTAAGCTCAAGGTGGTAACTTTTGAGTTTTGAGTTTGTAATTGCTGATTTCTTACTATTTGAGCGTGAGAGTCTAGAAGTTCAGAGTGCTAAACATTTATCTTTTGAATCTAATACTGCATCTATCACAATTTGTTTGCAGTTGTTGCTTATTTACAGTCAATTTTTTGACTAACTTTTTGAGATAAAAATGAGCTAGGCTAATACATTTTCTTATAATTAAAATTTGGATGTCGAAAACTGCACGAGAAGTATTATAAGTTGTACTCATTTGATAGGAAGATGGCTAGGGACAACGAATCGAGGAAGAAAAATAGTTGATATTCGGTTTGCATTCATAATGAAAAGATTAGTTATGGTGAAAATGCAGCCCCGTAGAGAGCGTAATTATTCCCTTGTATACGACTCTCAATCTTGCTTACTCTTCTTTTCAGTTCTTATTTCTCTTGGCTAGGAAATCCTCTATTTTATTTTTCATTGTGAATGGGTGAGCTTGAAACCAAAGGAAGTTTTGAGCTTTGCAATTGATAATTTAAGCACAGGAGTATTAGAGAATAAACTTCCATTTCCTCCGTCTAATAACCATTCTTTGGAAAATCTGAGCTGTTGATCCAATAAAACTCTTAGAATTGCGGTGCATAATTTTATAACTATAACTTAAGCTGGCATAGATATGATCCGAGTAACAAAGAAAATTATTTCTTGGCTTCTGCTACATTTTCATTTTTCTTTTTCCCATGGAATGACTTCCCTTTTAATCTTATTCTTTTTTTCCATCTGTTGCTTGAGTCCAAATAGATATAAGATATTTCCGCGCACAAGCACATAACTTGATGTAGGTGGATGGCTCTAAGTTTTTTTGTAGTAGCTAGATATTGTGTTTTACTTTCATTCAGAGGCGAATCCAGAATTCAAACTCTATAGGTTCATCCTTTAAGGTTCTTAGCATTGAACCCATTGTATTTTTATAATTATGGGTTCATTATGAGTTCATATCTGCTATTTATTGAAATTTCAGTGGATATTTTCACATAAATTTATGCTTTGCATTGAAAGTATTGGGTTCAGATGAACCCGCTGCTGCAACGTTGCATCCGCCCCTTGCTAATCACTGTGGCCTGCAGTAAGTCAAGCATGCCTAGTAAAGAGGTTTTCTTAGAACTCTCCCCTTTTCTTATAATGTTCTTAATACTCTACCTCTTACCAGTGGCATTTAATGGTTTAACAAAATTATCATTACCTTCAACATATGCAACTACTTTGTGATTTTCTATGAATTTTGGCTAGTACCGGTAAATCTTTATGTTTCGCCTTAGTTTGATCATTGATTGGGTAATCAAGATATTAGGTGGTTGAGTTAAAAAAATAAAGAAAAAGAAGAACAGACGGAGAAGCAAAGCAGTTACAGAGGGAGGGATGATTTTCTTTAACCACTGTATCTACAACCTTTAACCACTATGTTCCCAATGGAAAAGCTATGAATTGTTAGCTGTCCAAGTCTCCATTATCCACACAACTCACTGTCTCCACCTGCACAAACTATTGTCTGACTTTAAACCTTTTTTGCAACCTTTGAAGTTTGAACTCAAAGTAGCTCTTTATTTACTTTCTTTTTTTGTTCCATTTCAATCTAACAAGAATATTTTATTCCTTTTGTGATTAATTTTTAACCAGGTTCAGTATCTTTGAGTCTCTGGTTGCTCAATTTCATGTCCTTCCTGAGCCATTAACTGATTAGACATACTAAGAAAAGCTAACCATAGAATTATGTCTTCTAATTTAAGGGACAAGTTCATAAATATGAACTTTGTTAACTTGAGAAATCTGTACAGTGTTATCACTCGGATTTTCACCTGAAGCTAGAAACAATATGTATATTCTTATTGCAGTGTTAATGCTTCAACTGGTCATGGAGTAAGTAATTTTCATGTAATTGTTTGCGTTATAGATTCATTGCATCTGTGTTATGGAGTTACATCAGGTTCCGACACTATCTCCCTTCAATTTCAGTTGCACACAATACTGGCTATTTGATGAATGATGATGCAACTATTAAGTCTTTAGACCAAGTATTTTCATTAGTTCTCCAATGTCGTTTTGTTTTTCTTTCTGTTGGGCAGTTACTGGTTGCTGGTGGTGGTATGTATGTGGAGGTCTTCAACCGAGGCGTTATTCCACTTGCGTACAGCATTAGGAAAAAAAATAAAGCTGGAGAGACAAATACATACTTGGACGGGATCTACCTCTTGTTCACTTATTTTACCAAGCCTGAATCCATTGCAACCCTTGAGGCAACAATGGTGGCTGATGATGATGTTATCCGATCGTCCACTTTCAAGATTAGGAAAAGGAAATACTAGTTTAATTAGTTAGTTTAATTTGTATTTTTTCAGCTGTAAAAGACAATAACAGGGGGAGGCAGGTTTTCCTCATCTCACCTCTCCGATGTTTTAGTCTTTTTCAAAGTAAAGCAGTACCATTTTGTAATATATTTTTTACATTACCGAAAGTTGCCATTACATTCTGCTTTAGCATCCTCCAATTTGGCTGTATAATAGTACCATTATTGAGCACTTGATAGTCCTGTATAAAGATGATCCTTGATTTTTTGCTTCTGTAGTTTCTTTGGTTGTCAAGTCAGATTACCATTTCTCTTAATTATAGAATTTAAAACCACATTTCTTTTTACAACCATTGTCGAGGCCAGCTTCGTGCAACTTGACTAATTCCACTCGGCATCTATTACCTCCCACCGGCATAGGTACATGAGATGAGAAAGTGAATTAGTGTAGTCTATTCTCCTCTTTCTCTTGCCCTCTCCCCTGTCAATTGATCTCTGTTTGGTGGTTGGTAGGTGAATTTGTATCTTTAATTGGACATTTTTTGAACTTTGTTTATGAACCCAGGTTGACAGTTGGTACTGAAGGAAGTTGAGAAACAGCATTTTATTTTCTTAGAAACAGTATTTTATTTTCTTTCTTTTTGTTGATGCCCTTTTGCCCTATCTAAACTGCCATGGCTTCCAAAAGCAAGACTAACCACTTTGTGGGTTGTGATTTAGACATTTGGTTCAAAATTTTGTGCTGATTGCTTTAAGACAATTGTGTTGGCTTCCACCAGAACATATGTAATAAAATAGTCTTTTTAAGTTGATTGCTAAGAATTTTTTCCAAAGTCAGGCTACTTTATAGTTAGATAAGTTTTAATTTTCTTTGATTTCTTTTGCTTTATGGGAAATCTTGAGAATCTGATTTAATGGTGTAATTTGAAGATGACCTCAATGCCCACTTTGAGAGAGGGAAATGATGAGAATCTTCTCCATCCCACAAACAATAGCAGAGCTTTATTCTAAAAAATGCCCACATGAAGTGAAATTACATCTTGTAAAGTTGTTGAAAAAGGATAAGTTACAAATTAAAAACTAGTAAACGGAGACATAAAGAAAGAGCAAGTAGGTTACATTCAAGGGAGTTAGCTTAACAACCAATAAAGCGGGACGAAAATCATTAGAAACTAGACATTCAACAATTTCTTTCCGTTTGTCCAACCTTTGATAGATAGAAATAGGGGTGACAACCGGACGGGACGGGTCAGATATGGGTCGGGTCGAGATGGGTAATGTAAAAACGGATAAATTATCTGATCACTCATATTTAATATGGATAAAAAATGTGTTAACCGGTAGATAATATGGATATCCATATTATCCATGACTTCTTGAATATGATCACTTTTAGGAGAATTTCTAGTCTCCCAAACTAAAGGAACCCCCAATTTGAAGCTTTGCAAATGTAAAAGTTAAACTCATTAGTTATTCATTAATTATCCATTTTCTAAATGGATAATATGGTTCTTATCCATATTTGATCCGTTTTTAAAAAGTTCATAAACTAACCCATTTTTAATGGATAATATGAGTGTATAATTGTTTCTATAACCATTTTTCCACCACTAGATAGAAATATTTGGTACTTGTATGGTATCAAAGGTAGTAGATACTCGGTGAAACTTGTGTTGGTAGAGGTAGCAGGTACTCAGTGAAATAATCTAAATGTGCATGAAAATTGTTTACCCTCAAAATCGGATAACAATTGAATTTGTTAGTGGTTTTAAGGATATGCAGATTAACTTGATACAAAGTGATAAATTAGATTGCAATTGAAATAAATAACGATAAACTAACTACAAACCACGTGAGTTGGATGATTTCAACGTAAGGAAGCAAGCCACCCTTGAGTTGAATACACTTTTATTGACACAAAAATATCAAAGAATAAGAGCTTAGAGAATGTATTGCTTATTAGTATATATTACAATGTTCCTAATGAATTGTCAAGTCCCCTTTTTATATTAGGGAAGATCTACCTTTTAAGGTGTTATTTTATTGTTTTATAATAGGCAAAAGTCCTTGATTTGTTGACCGTTGGTTCCCTTTTTGAGTTGTTCCGTGATTTCTACCATAATGACTGATTAATGGCGAGAATTACGGACCCATGTCGGATGAGTTGGAAAAGCTTTCTTCTAGGCTGTTGGAAACATGACCGGTTACGCCTTCGGTAAATTCGAGGGAAAATCTGATGGTTTCGATTTTGACAATACTTTGGGTTCGATCATAATCACCATGTGCCGATCTTGGCCGATGGTTTTATACGTCAGATCGATCTTCGAGCTCGACTTCACCCGATCACAGATATTTCGACCCTGGCCTAATCAGGGAGTTCGGAAGCTCGATCAAATATCGAGCTCAGCTTTACCCGTATACAGATAGTCCCCTCGTTCTTCGGAGAGTAGATGACGAGGAACGACATGAGCCTCAGGTTCTCACTTCGATATATCATGACGCAAGTGACAAAAACATGACGTCAAAATCCCTTTGTGTTTTGGAGACTAAATGATGAGAAATGATACGAGCTTCCGATTCTCAGTCTGATTAAATAATGACGACGAATTCATGACATAACTGACAAGAATAGTTAAAATGTCCCATCGGACCAGTCTTCAAGGCATTAAAAGTGTGTCAGTTAACGGCCGACCTCTACAGGATGTGAACCGCCGTTTGAGAAAACTATAAATACCCCCTTTCATCCATTCATTAGAACTTTTACATTAGGCTTTTGTGTTTTAAGAAACCTTCATTACTCTCATCTTCTAGTCTTCTGAAAACTTAAGTTTAAAACTTCTTCCCTTCTGGTTTTCTGAAATCTTTAGTTTTAAACTTCTTCCCTTCTGGTTTTCTGAAAGCTTTCATAAGTCATCTATTAATTATACCTCCTCTTATATCATCACCTTCCTTTCTCCTCTATTTAGAAGCAAATGGCAAAGACTACAAAATCCGTTCCTCACAAAGAAAATCCCTCTTCCTCAAGACCATCTAAGAACGTTTCTCATGTTGTTACTGAAGAACCGACACCAGAACCCCCTCCAAAGATGTTCGTACTTGCGGGGTGTTCAACCGGAACCAATTCCAAGGTTGAGAAAACCTTCTTGGTACCGGGTCAGTGTGAACCGGTCTCGAGGTACATATGTTCGGTCACCGATAGTGTCCTCGAGAAGTTCAAGGAGGATTGCAACTGGGCCGATAAGCTTGTAGTGGTCCCTACCCCCCGAGGAATCGATCACCACCCACGTGGAGGTTTTTTTAAGTGTTTACACTTACCCTTTCACGCTGGTTCCTTTAGATCCGGTCATCATCGCCTTCTGTAAGAGGTACGAGGTGATCCTCGGTCAGATTCATCCTTCGTTTTGGAGGATAGTAATTCTTCTTCGCTTCTTTGTGCACAAGGTCGAGGGATATCCCTTCACCATCAACCAGCCTTTGTGCCTGTATAGCCCTCGGCTCTATCGATGGGGATTAATCAAGCTTGCACGTTGGGCCAATAAGGCCCATTTTTCGAGCATCGATGAGGATCGGGACCGAGGCTGGCTGGCTCGTTTCGTTCGAGTGAAGACCTCGGATTTGATCCCAGCCGAGCATATGCCATTTCTTGAGAAGTGGAATATGAAGCGTAAGTATAATCTTGATTTTAAGATTTCATTCGATGTTCTTTTCTTTCCCTCCCCTCTCATCTATATTTTGTGGTGGTGCAGCTATTGCTCGGATACCAGATGCGGTTCCTCGACTCAAGGAATGGGTCAAGGGCATCGTGAAACAAAGACCTTATTCCGAGCATTCGTGGCGCGAGCTCTCAAAGGGCCGATGGGAGGCCCGTTCTCATGGTAAGAGTTTCCTTAAGTGACTTTGATTTCCCTTTCGAGTTATTGATTTCTAACTTGTTTTTACTTATTTTTTATAGGTTTATCAAAAGATGTTGAGATGATGCCTCCGTCCGGTGATGACGATATATTCTTCGAGCCCCCTGACTCGGGACAGGATAAATAGAAGAAAAGGAAAAAGGCTCTAAGTTCTACGGGCCCTTAGAAGAAGTGGCCAAAGAAAAGATTGGCTCGTAAACCCAAGGGAAGCACCAGTGGTCGAGCACTGTCCCCGGACTCGCTCTATTGACTGAGGGATGAGTCCGAGGGGGGGAGGAGAAGCCTTTGATCTCGTGGCCAGTATGCCGCAGGTCGAAGGGCAACGGCGTCCGAACTAGGAGGAGGTGAGGCCGAATTTCATCATGTCAGGGAGGCCGAGGTAGAGGCAAGAGTTGAGGTTTCCCGAGATGCGGGCAAAGCCTCGTAGGAAGCACTCGGTCCGATAGTGATTGCTGAGTTGCCCTCGTTCACAGAGTCGATGTTTAATGAGGCCCAAGCAACAAAAGAATGCCCCATCGAGGGAGCCCACAGATTGAACGACCTTTTTCGTGGCTTTTTCGATGGCATGGATTCGACGGCCACATAGGATGCCATTGGATTTGGCGATCTAGATATACCTAGGAAGAGCTCACCCTTTGAAGAAAGAGGGCCTTCCTCGAGCCCGAAATTGATCGATCGATTCCCTACCCCAAGTGCATATCCCGATCGAAAGCGCACCATTGTTTTTCCCTTCTTGAGGATGCCCGAGTCCTTTACGTCCCCATAGGGGTGGCCCGCTATCTTTGATGCCTAGTGATCAAGTATGATCAAGCTAAGATGAACGAGGTGGATGCACCCTGCCTGTTCAATGAAGCTCAACAGGCGTTGAATCGGGTAACTTCGAATATCCCTTTATTATGTACTTGTAGGCTTCGGTAACATTTTAATATTATTAAATAATCATAACATTTTCCTTTGTGTATGCAGGCCGCATTACTTCATCACGAGGCTTTTCTCTTATACCGAAAAGAGTTCAAACGTGATGAGGTCAAGACTCGGGAGCTCACTGAGAAGAAGGATGCTAACAAGCTTATTAGTGAGAAATCCCAAGCTGAGCTAGCACCGGTTCGGAAGGAGCATGCCCACTTGGTCGAGCAGGTAAGAAGAATTTTTTAAGTTAGTCATGATGAGTCAGACACAATGGTTGACGATACGAACCCGCAGGTTCAAAAGAAGCTTGACCAGATCGAGCAGCTTAGGGGGGAGCTGGATACGATCAAAGCCGAGGTCGAAGAATGGAAGAAGAACACGGATCGCCTGGACTCGAAGAAGGAGACTGTCCGGGCTCAGTTGGCTTTGGTTGAGGTTCAACTTCGGGCTGCAAGGGAGAAAAACTTGGTGCAGGGAACAAAGATCGGTGGTCTTCAGTCTCAGCTGAACTCGGCTATCTCCGGTCAAGAGAATCTGGCCAAGGAGCTTGAGTCGGCTAAGTCAGAGGTTGTTGTGGTCAGGGACAAGGCTGATGATAAGGTAGCCCAACATAAAGCTGATGCCGAGGCGATTCAGGACCAATCGAGAAACATGGTGAAGCATGTGAGGTGGCAATCCCGAAGGGAGGCCCTCGAGGGAGTCCATGCTCAGAATTTTGACATATTGGTTGTAATCGAAAATGCCAAGATATACGAAGGCAAGCCCAAGAAGCTGGCTTATCCCGAGAAAGGTTCCAAGGGGTCCAAAAATTCGGGTGAGTCCGATGGTGGCGAAGACCTTGTAGGTGACGATGTAGCCCCCGATGAAGATTAGGCCGTTTAGGATCTTTTTAGGAATTTTTGCCTTTTTGTACTATCTTTTGTCGAGGCCGTTCGTCCTTTGTAAAAAATATGTATCAGGGCTATTCAACCCTTATAAAGAAATTTTGATATATATAAGTCTTTTCCCTTTCATAGCTTTTGAATTTTTCCTTTGCTTTTTTATTTGTATTCGCAAAGGTCAAAATGCCTTAGCATGAAATAATTAGGTTATGTTCGAAGGTTCGAACAAACCTTTCCTTTAACATTACCTAGGTATTCGGTGTTACCGAAAAAATTTTCCCAAAATAATTTAGGTTTATAGCTTGCCGAGGGTAGCCTTTAGAACCGGTTATAAGAATTTTTTGAAGGCCTTGTTTTTGTTACAAATATCGGACGTCTCTGAGTCTTGTTAATATGGCCGTAACCTTTTTAGTTCGGGCAGTGCCAAATAATCCTTTGTCCCCTCGGGTTTTGTTGACCCGGGAATGGCCTTAGCCTTTTAATTCGGGCAATGCCAAATAAGCTTTTGTACCCTCGGGTTTTGTTAACCCGGGAATTACCTTAGCCTTTTAATTTAGGCAGCGCCTATAGTCCCCGAGTGAAGTGAATCTACAAACTCGGATTAAGGTGACCCTTGGGCTCGATACCTTTAGAGGATCGGGTGTAGGAAATTCCTTGAGAAATGCAAGAAATGTTTTTTGAGGACAAGATGTTTATGTGCAAAGAAAAGTCTTCTTTTTTATTCTTATGCATAATAGTTGTACATGTATATATATTTTGTGATAAAGCTCGAGCAGTTTGAGCGGGTACGGTTCATTTGACCATTTGGCCCTTACAATAAATCCTATTGATCGAGACCCTTCAATCACGAAGTTTCTTCCTTTGTTAAATTCGATACCCGAGGATATTGCCCCAATGTTCGGGGTTGACCAAAGAGAGGTCTCGAATGCTGTTGTGATCATTGTCAGCGGTTCGTAGCCTGCCTTCGATTCTAAGTTAGCACGATTTACTTGTTGCCTAGTTAAAAATCTTGCCGGAAAACCCATTTAGGATAAAGTCGGTTCAAGGAAAAAAGAGTGCAACGCGTGCTTTCAGACCTAGGGTCTCGTATCATCCTTTATTGGTTACCTGCAAGTGTTAGTTTAAAATGTAAATAAAAGAAATAACGGGATCGCACCTTAACAGTAATATTTCTTTAAGTGAGTTATATTCCAGTTTTTTCGTAGTTGCTCACCGTTCATTGTTCCGAGCTTGTAGGATCCTTTCCCGGTGATCTCGATAATTAGGTACGGTCCTTCCTAGTTCGGCCCTAATTTCCCTTCGTTCGGGTTTCGGGTACTTTGTGTGACCTTTCTTAGTACCAAGTCTCCGGTATCAAAGTGTCGAAGGTTGGCCCTTCGATTGTAATATCTTTCGATCCGCTGTTTTTGGGCGGCCAGCCGGACACGGGCGGCTTCGCGCCTTTCATCTTATAGCTCCAGGCTCGTACTCATAGCTTCGTCGTTTGATTCCTTTGTTGCATATCAGAGTCTGATGCTTGGCTCTCCGAGCTCGACTGGTACTAAAGCTTCGGTGCCATAAACCAAAGAAAATGGGGTGGCCCTGGAACTGGACTTTGAGGTTGTACGGTACACCCATAGGACCTAAGGTAGAATTTCCTTCCATTTTTCTTTGGCGTCGGTTAACCTCTTTTTAAGATTTTGGAGTATGGTTTTGTTGGTAAATTCAGCTTGTCCATTCTCACTAGGGTGATAGGGAGTGGATAAGATCCTTTTGATCTTATGGTCTTCGAGAAACTTGCTTACTTTGCTGCCAATAAATTATTTTCCGTTGTCGCACACAATCTCAGCCGGTATTCCAAACCGACATATGGTGTGGTCTCAAATAAAATAAATGATTTCTTTTTCCCCGACCTTCTCATATGCGTGTGCTTCCACCCATTTAGAAAAATAGTCAGTCACAAATAAAATAAATTGAGCCTTGCTGGGTGCCTGTGGGAAGGGGTCGACAATGTCCATCCCCCATTTCATGAAAATCCATAGTGACAAGACCGAATGTAGCAGTTCTCCGGCTTGATGAATCATTGGAGCATGCCTTTGACATTTATCACATTTTTCTACGAACTCCTTTGTGTCTTTTTTCATGTCGATCCAGTAGTAAACGACTCTGATTATTTTTCGAACCAGTGATTCGGCACCCGAATGATTTTCCACAGGTACCTTCGTGGATTTCCCTCAAAACGTACTTAGTATCCCCCAGCCTTTGACATATCACAAATGGGCCATCAAATGTTTTTCTGAACAGGGTTCCGTCTTTGGCCAGGCTAAATCGGGCTGCCTTCGTACGCAGGGCTCTCAATTCTTTCGGGTTCGAGGGCAGTTTTCCAGTCCTGAGATATTCCATGTACTTATTCCTCCAGTCCCAAGTTAGGCTCGTCAAGTTGATCTTGGCATGGCCTTCTTCCACCACCGATCTTATAAGTTGTACGACTTCTCCCGAGTTGATCTCGTTGTCTTCGATCGACGATCCCAAGTTAGCGAGGGCATCGGCCTCGCTGTTTTGATCCCGAGTCACATGTTGCAAAGTCCATTCTTTGAACTGATGTAATGTCACCTGTAACTTATCCAAGTATCTCGGCATTCGTTCTTTTCTGACTACGAATGTCCCATTAACTTGATTTACCACAAGGAGGGAGTCGTTTTTGGCTTCGATCACCTCTGCCCCCAAGCTCTTGGCTAGTTCAAGGCCTGCTATTATGGCCTCATATTTGGCCTCGTTGTTAGTCAATTTCACAGTTTTAATGGATTGTCCGTGAATAGGGTCCAGATTCCCGAGGAAGTTCCAGAGTTAACCAGTAACTCTCTTTCGGCCTCGGGTATTAGGACATGTGTAAAGTCGACCACAAAGTCTACCAAAATTTGAGACTTAATGGAGGTCCGAGGTCGGTACTCGATATCGTTACCACTTATTTCTACGACCCATTTAGCTAATTGGCCCGAGAGTTCAGGCTTATGCATAACGTTCCTCAACGGGTAAGTAGTTACGATACATATGGGGTGACATTAGAAGTACGATTTTAGCTTCCTAGAGGCGCTTAGCAAAGCGAGTGCTAGTTTTTCCAGGTTAGGGTACCTAGTTTTGACCTCACCTAAGGTCCTACTAATAGTAAATTGGAAATTGCGTACCTTGCTCTTCCCGAACTAGGACTCCACTTACCATTATCTCTGAGACCGCCAGGTACAAGTAAAGTCGTTCGTCTGTCTTTGGTGTGTGAAGCAGCGAGGGGCTCGATAAGTATCTCTTGAGTTCCTCCAAAGCTCGTTGGCATTCAGGGATCCACGAGAAATTATTCTTTTTCTTTAACAAAGCGAAGAATCAGTGGCCCTTGTCGGACGACCTCAAAATAAATCGCCCTAGGGCGGCTATTCGCCGGGTTAACCTTTGCACGACCTTTACGTTGTCCACGATCGTGATATCTTCGATGGCTTTGATTTTATCGGGATTGATCTCGATTACCCAATTAGATACCGTGAATCCTAGAAACTTACCCGACTTAACTCCAAACGCACATTTTTCTGGGTTCAACTTCATATTGTATTGTTTTAGTATGCTGAAGGTTTCCTACAAATGTTTTAAATAGTTATATGCTCAGAGGGACTTAACTAACATGTCATCAATGTAAACCTTGTGGATCCATGGCCTTCCGAGAAGGGCGTTGTACCTTATGTATCCTTCAATCATATAAAAATTGGCTTCTTGTATGGTTCCGGTGGTATTAATCGGTAACGTTATATCCCCCTAGTGGTTTCACATGCTATATTGAACCCATTTAGAACTCAGACTGCATGCACGATTTTGTCTTGTAGACCGAGCTGCTCCACGACCCTCGACCGAATGATGTTGGCCGAGCTACCTGGATCAACCAACACACGTTTAATTCGAGTTTTATTTACGAGTACAAATATTACTAGTGCAACATTGTGAGGCTGTACGATCCCTTCCGTATCCTCATCGCTGAAAGATAAAATTTCTTCTGGTATGTAGTCTCGAGTTCGTTTCTCCCTAGTGATGGATACTTTGGTGCGTTTCAACATCGGCCACTGTGGGATGTCGATTCTACCGATGATCATATTTATGACGTGTTGAGGGTCGGTATCCTCTTGTTCTGTCTGTTTGTTAGAATCCATGTTCCTAAAATGGTTCTTGTCTCGGTCACTCAAGAATTCTTAAAGGTGCCCACTGTTGAATAAACTGGTTACTTCTTCTCTTAGATGTCTACAGTCTTCCATTCTATGACCATGAGTGCCATGATATTTGCACATCTGGTTAGGGTCTCTTTGAGCTGGATAGAATTGTAGAGGTCGAGGCCATTTGGTATCACTGATGCGCCCGATAGTTGATACGATGGCGGCAACATCAACATTAAAGTTGTATTTTGATAGCCTCGACGCTTATTTAGGCCCGATGGACCTGTCGAAGCTGTTTTTGGTCATGAGCCCCCGATTACTTCGACCTTGGTCATTTCTCCTTTCGTTTCTTATGGGGTTCCGCTCGGACCCGTTACTCCTCCGATCTTCATTATATGGAAGATATCTATCCCTGTTTGATCTTAGTTCATGATCGATATCTCTCTTGTCTCGGTTGAGGATTCTGACGAGATAAACAGATTCTGAAGGGGTCCCAAGTTGGTCATCTTCAACTCTGTTTTTCGATTGATACCGGTAATGTACATCGGCCCAGTAACGAAAGGGTATTCTATCAGATTCTGCTTCAGTTGTTGTGAAGCCACTGAGCTCCGAATATTGAGTCCCTGAGTGAAAGCTTGAACAACCCAATCATCAACGACTGACGGTAGATCCATTCGTTCGATTTGAAAACGGGACACAAATTCCCTGAGCATCTAGTTATCCTTCTGTTTAACTTTGAATAGGTCTGATTTCCTGGTTTCGACCTTGATGACACCAGCATGTGCTTTTACGAACGAGTCTGCAAGCATAGAAAATGAGTCAATAGAATTAGGAGGTAAGTTGTGATACCATATCATATCTCCCTTTGACAGGGTCTCTCCAAATTGTTTTAGTAGAACAGACTCGATCTCGCCGTCTTCCAAGTCCTTCCCTTTGATGGCACATGTGTAAGAGGTTACATGCTCGTTTGGATGGGTCATTCCGTTGTATTTAGGTATTTCGGGCATACAAAATTTCTTGGGGATTGGCTTCGGAGCCGCGCTCGGAGGAAAAGGTTTTTGCACGAACTTCCTGGAATCCAATCCTTTCAGTATCGGAGGTGCTCCTGGGATTTGATCTACCCTGGAATTGTAGGTTTTCACCTTTTTCTTGTTCACTTCGATTTTCTTTTTCCCTGATTCTATCCGCTTTGTCAGCTCCTCGAGCATCTTTATAATCTCGGGGTTAGTACCCGATTCTTGTTCATTTGACCTTACCATGACCAGCTCATTTCTGTGGGTGACTTCACGGGATGGATCGGGTTCAACCCTTCTCGGCGCCTGACTTTGGCTCTACAACTGAGCTATCGCCACTTGTTGAACTTGCAACATTTAGAAGATCATCCATAGGCTGACTCCGTCTTCTTCATTGTTTTGTGTGTTTTGAACTGCCGATCGTGCCCTACCACGGACGTTATTTTTGAGGTTGGTAGGCAGGTTTGTGTCAATAGCTACATGTGAATTAACATCAATCGGTTCTGCGATCGAAATCCCAACGAGACCAGCGGGTGGCCCTACGTTACCAGGCGTCATGTTGTTATTCTCACCCTGATGACCAGACTCATTATCGATATGTAGGGGTGATAATTGAGAGTTTGATATTTTTAGCCTGAAATCAAAGACACTTCAAAGAGCAAGCGTAAAGTAGTGTGTGTTATGGAGATTTATATCAAATAACTATTATTATCCTTAACCCCATGGTGGGTTCCAAACTGTTTACCCTCAAAATCGGATAACAATTAAATTTGATAGTGGTTTTAAGGATATGCAGATTAACTTGATACAAAGTGATAAATTAGATTGCAATTGAAATAAATAACGATAAACTAAATGCAAACCACATGAGTTGTATGATTTCAACGTAAGGAAGCAAGCCACCCTTGAGTTGAATACACTTTTATTGACACAAAATATCAAAGACTAAGAGCTTAGAGAATGTATTGTTTATCAGTATATATTACAATGTTCCTAATGAATTGTCAAGTTCCTTTTGTATATTAGGGGAGATCTACCTTTTAAGGTATTATTTTATTATTCTATAAAAGGAAAAAATCCTTGATTTGTTGACCGTTGGTTCCCTTTTTGAGTTGTTCCGTAATTTCTACCATAATAACTGGTTAATGGCGAGAATTACGGACCCCTGTCGGATGAGTTGGCAAAGCTTTCTTCTAGGCCGCTGGAAACATGACCGGTTATGCCTTCGATAAACTCGAGGGCAAATCTGATGGTTTTGATTTTGACAATGCTTTGAGTTCGATCATTATCACCATGTGCCGATCTTGGCCGATAGTTTTATACGTTAGATCGATCTTCGAGCTCGACTTCACCCGAACACAGATATTTCGAACCTGGCCTAATCAGGGAGTTCGTAAGCTCGATCGAATATCGAGCTCGATTTTACCCGTATACAAAAATCATGAGAAGCTAGACATTCAATGATTTTTTCATGCCTCTGCTTAAGTTTTGATGGATAGAGTTACCCGATACTTATGTGATAAAGATAATAGATACTTGGCGAAACTTTTACGGTAGAGGTAGTATATATTAAAAGAAATAATTGAGATGTGAACAAATTGATTCAGACACCATGATATCAAGAAAAATGAGAGCCAGTAGGTTTGAATAGTAGAGCATATTGAAGATATTTCTCATCACTGATTTGCTAATTTAAATTAGTTAATCTAAGTGATCACCCCGTCATCAGCGGCTAGTGCTCGCCCTGGCCAGGAAACAAGATCTTGCACTAATGCATGTTTCCTCTTCATATACAAGTCTCTTAACAATTGGTAAACTTGTCTTCATCTGAAAAGTTGAATCACTTTATGATCACATGATTAAATTGAGGTGTTTTTTTGTTCTTTGGCTGACTTAAAGGTCAATCTCTTAGACTGCTAGCTTTTTCTTTTTTCTTTTTGAATAATTGTACTGCTAGGGTTAATTTTCGTCGTACCTTCACTATTTTATTGAGTACATGTTACCTCCACCGACACAGTTATTAGAAGAGCATTGTCAACTCCAAGATGACATAAAGAAGAGTATTGTAGTAAGTTGACGGCCAACGTAAAAATAGTTCAGAAGTGATAAATGTTCTCAAATTACCATGAATATAATAAAATGGTTACATACTCCATCTAATTTAAGATTAAAGCCTAGTTAATTGATTTATTTTTTTGAGAATATACCTTGCCTTGGTGGATGAGAGTGCAAATGTGATATGACATTTCCAAGTTTATGGATGGGACCCTTTTATTGAATCAACCTGCACTGATAGGTGCATATGAATAAATGCATGTTGCAGGGGACACTTGTACTATATTGTTATTTATTTCCATATAAGAAAATGCTCATTTATGTTCAACACTTTGAGTGTAGTATGTGGAAGAACCACTCATTTTGTGGATGTCAAACAGAATAAATTCCAAATGTTTAGAGTATATAAAAAGAATTATCACTAAGGATTTGCTTTCATCCGTCTAAATCGTGGTGCAAGAGTTATTTGGTACTTGTGCCGATGATAGAAAACAAGGACTCGATGGAATAATCGAGGCACGTCCAAGTTGTCCCGACACAAATTACTAAAAAAAAGATGTAAAGAAATTATCCCTAATATCAGAAAATCATCTGTCTTTACTAAAATCAAGAATGACTTTTACCTTCCAGCCCCAATGAGATTCTGAAACATCAAGAAAATAGAGATTGAGAAATACTTAGTGAAGTTAGGTTTCAGCAAAATTGCCCCAATAAACTGTTGCACTATTGGTTTTCGTTACATGACAAGGTAATAACTAAAGGTAAGTTAGGCTTATCTGATCAGTGCTCAATATCTTGATGACAATCTTCTGAGGTTGATTGATTATCGGACCTGGAAATCATGATACATAAACTTATGTTTATGGGAATCTTGTCAAAAGACAAGTGAGAAAGTAAGATATTTGTATATACATAAAGCAAAAGGGTAAAAAAGTGTACCTCTTATCTATCCTAAATATATCTTAATTTTACGCTCCGTTATAAAAATTTATATACCTTTATTGTTAGCAAATCGTCTCGTATTCGTACTTGAGCCTAACAAAGTTACAACTTAAGTATAACAAAGGTTAACTTTAGATCCATAGTCAAAAGTAGAGTGTAACTTTGGACCATTTTCCTAAATTAATTTGATATGTTGAACCACCCAATCCACGCTAGAACTCCCTTAAAGTTAAGAACATCAAATACAAGATGATTGGCTAACAACAAGAATATGAATTACCCTAAAATATATGGGACGATGAACTTAAGATATTTTGTATAGTAGAGTAGTAAATTGTGACTTTTTCCTATAACCTATGTATAGTTTTCAGATGCTTTTCCAAAGAAAAACTATGATTGAATCCTATGCTAATAAGATGAAGATGAAAGAGTGGGCTGAGGAACCTGGAATTATTGCCTTTTCTTTTTCTTTTTATATGTATAAAATCTCAGTGGCAAGTTATGAGCAAGTCACATCATTGAAAAAGTGTATATAAAGTAATCATGTTATGTTGATCACTTACTTGATCTCTAAAAGCACTTCACATTTTAGCAGTCTCCTAAGCATTATTGCTACTGTCCTTGTCAAATCTCAATTAAAATCCAAAATAAACATACCTTTTTAACCTCTTTCATATTTTCGTGATACAATGTTTTTGATCTTTGTTTGTATATATAAAGCTTAGTACGAACACTTTTTCGGATCTTGCATGAATATGGGATGCCTTGTGTACTGAATTGTTATATATATATATATATATATATATATATATATATATATATAAAGCTATAAGGTTTATGTATATTAGCTTATACCCTCATAATCTTTCTCATTAAACCTTTTAACAAACTGAGTTTTAAGAGTTTATTGTTCAATGGGGATCCCTGAATCTCCTAGTCCACCTCACTTATATCCTCAAGCACTTCAACTTAAACTTTATCAAGCTTTCATCTTCTCAATTCCAATACTTTTTTCTATAATCTTGTTTCTTTTGTTTTACTTGTTTTATCTTAAAAGAAGGGCTTCTACTGGTTCTAATTCCCCTGCTCTAACACTTACAAGGAGTTCAACTCATGCTATTATTCATGTCAGTAAATATCTCCTAGCTGATTAGTCTATGTTTAAATTTCATAATATTTCAAGAACCATAGTATACAAACTAAAAAATTGGTGGTTTGCTAATAGTTTTCTTATTTTGCAGGGTGAGGTAGATATAAAGGGGATGCTCAAGAACAAGCTTCCTGTGATATTATTTGATGAAGATTCAATGATCAGAGATTCCCAGTAAGTTAAACTTTTGTTTGTGCTACTGGGCAAATCCATAGTCTTTATACAAAAAACTTGACAGGTCTAATTCAAGAGTTTGAAAGGGGTGTCTCGGCGTAACTGATAAAGTTGTTGCCATATGACCAAACAGGTTTTGAAACAGCCTCTTGCAGAAATGCAGACGTACAATAGACCCTCGTGGTTCGGCATTTCCCGATCCCGCGCATAGCGGGAGCTTAGTACACTGCCCTTTTAATTCAAGAGTTCCATTTCATCCTTAAACTTTTGACAAGTCCTTATAACTTTTTAACTACATATCTTAGTTCACGAGTATAATCTTAGAATATGGACAAAGTAACTAAATGCTGCCAAAAGTTACAGATAAAAGGGTGCCTGGATTCTGATAAAGATTTTTAGTTAATCCATGTGGTTCAAAGATTTCATTATTTGAAGATACTAAAGTGAGCATTTCAAGTTCTAAGGTTGAATTAATATAAGACAATTTTGTCAACATAGTACTTATAATTATGAGGTGTACTTATAATTATGGGGTAATTTGTCACAGGTGTTGTGTTTGCTTGGGAGAATTTGAGATCAAACAAGCGTTGCATCAGTTACCTTCTTGTAAACACATTTTCCATGTCGAATGCATACGCCATTGGCTTCGTTCGAATTTCTCTTGTCCTCTCTGTAGATGCCATGTTATTATTTCAAGACAAAATCCACAACCTCCACAGCAGCCAGCTTCTAATCTTGAACATAACAATCAAGTCAGATTAGATGATGGAAATTCCAATAATAACAACCCTCCAAATATAAATGAAGAGGAAAGGGAACAACACGATAGAACGATTAACACAGCCAATATTAGCAGAGAAGAACATCATGTGGTGATAATTGAAGAATTGTGTAGTGCTAGTTCATCCTCTAGCACTGCTGAAAATAGTGAAAGAGATTCTTCTCATGTAGAAACTCTTGTTATCAGTATTAAGGCCTAATTTTGCTGCATTTTCTGGAAGTGTGTGTGTATATATATAGCATTTGGAGTTTAATTAGGATGATGCTCAATTTTCTCTTGGAATTTGGATGACAGAGTAGCAAAGAAATTTAGGGGATACCATTTTATACTCATCACAATCTGATTATTAGATGAAACATTGCAAGATCGTCAAGCTTTTAATTTACTGCTCAGTTTTAAAAAAAAAACAAAAAAAGCACACAAAACTGTTGCATATATTATGGAGTATAAGATATAACATTACGTATGACAATTTTTTTTAGTTTTGGTAAGACATATGACAGTCGGAGTCTTTTTTTTCTTCGAACGAAATTGGAGAGTGAAATTGGAAAAAACGGCAGCCTGGTGCATAACGCATACCTCATTCATGCAGGGTCCGGGGTAGGACCGCAGGAGGACCAGTGACCTATATATCACACAAAGATAAATTGACGGTTGCTCCAAAGGTCCCTTAATGAAATTGGAAAAAAAGTTTGTACGAAATCAATTTTTTGTTATTAATATAAACTTCCGTGATTTGAATATTGAAGTAATTATTTCGAGTGAATAATCGCCCTAGAATCAATAAATCCAACCACAGGGATGGAATATGTAGTAGAATGAGTCGGTTACTCTTTCAAAAATCTCCAAAAAACATATAGGTGGACCTTGTTGATAAATAATTCAAAATTGTTGCTAGTTTCTTTAATTCATGTCTAAATAAGATTTGTAGCTAAATTCATATAGGAATAGATTTTCTGACTTCTAGTAGAAGTAGGGTTTGCTCTATTAGAAATAGGGCTGCTAAGACCTATTTTCTATGCGATTTTTTTTTGAGATTCATAATTTTATTCCTAAAACAACATGGACAACAAGGGCAAGAGAAAACTGGATGAAACAGATTCAGAAAAGAAGGAAGCGAATAAACCTCCAAATAGCTGGTTCGAATTAAAAATCAATACTCATGTCTATATTACAAGATTACCAGAAGATGTAACTGTTGACGAAATAGTTGAAGTTTTTTCAAAGTGTGGTATTATAAAGGAAGATTCAGTAACACAAAACCCTAGAGTGAAGATTTATTGATTTATTTCTATAAAGAAACTGGAAAAAAGAAAGGTGATGCGCTCGTTACATATCTTAAAGATCCTTCAGTTGATTTAGCCATTAAAATTTTAGAAGGTACGCCTTTAAGGCTAGGTGAAAAAATTCCAATGACAGTTGCGCGAGCAGAGTTTAAGCAGAAAGGAGAAAAGTTCGTACCAAAGGAAGTTGACAAGAACAAGAAGAAGAAACTACAGAAAGTTGAACAGAGAATGCTTAGTTGGGGTGGTCGCGATGATACAAAGATACTAATTTCAGCTATTGTTGTGTTTCGCTATATGTTTGCGCCCGTTGAATTGAAAGAGGATGAGAATTTATGTTTTGAGATAAAGCGAATTTATGTTTTGAGATAAAGCAAGACGTATGAGAGGAGTGTACAAAGTTGGTCCCGTAGGATTAGTCAAGGTGTGCGAAAATCACCCACAGGGTATTGTTTTGGTTAAATTTAAGTATCGAAGGGATGCGCGTAATTGCATTGAAGCGATGAACGGACGATGGTTTGCTGGTAGGCAAATCCATGCTAGTGAGGATGATGGAATTGTTAATCATGCTTTAGTTCGAGTTTTAGATGAAGAAACAGATAGATTGGAGAAGTTTGGAGCGGTACTTGAAGCTAGTTCATCGACAGTGACGGACCCGAAATTTTGTGCAGACGATAGCAACGATAACCACTAGTAAGAGCGGCAATCAAACTTGTTTTTTTGTTCATAGCAGGGCTTCAAAACAATATCATTTTGAACTTGTGTTTTTTTTTTCTTTCTAGAATGACTTGGTAAAAGCTCAACTATTTTAACAATTTATCTGCTATAACATAGTTCACAATTTGTTAAATTTTACAAGCAATATTTAATAAAGATCTATATAATATATGAAACAATGTAGCAAGCATAACTAATCAACAAAACAGTTAAAAACTAAATAAAATTTTGGTTCATAGATGTAGGTCTGCCCCTGTTCATAGATGTACTTTTCCATGTGGAAATAGTAGCAACTAGCAACACCTATTTTTGCTTGCTATACAATCGATTTGTCTATGCACTTTTTGAATAGAAACCGTTTTCTGAAAGATTTTGACTTTCATACTTTGACAGGTTTTTGAGATCTCGCCAAAAAAAAGGGGTTAATAGATGTAATACGAGCTCAATTTGTCGCACGCCAACTAGTTTTGTAATTGAATGGAAAACCTACTTACGCATTAATTAAAGAAAGTAGCAAAAATCAATTCTCGAGCAATTTTAGGTTTCCTATTACAACTTTAAATTATTCTTCAACATAGCTTATTTAAATACAGTAGAATATAAAGAAATACAACAATATACATTCTATGAGATCTCCATGATCCTTTTATTTCTGAAATATCCACTAAATCTAATATTGGCTTATTCAACAAAACCTAAGTTATAAGACTACAAGAACGTTAATTCTTTGTAGATACTCTATTGCTAAGCTTGTGAATACAATAGCTAAAAGTCCAAACTTAAAAAAAAAAAATCATATCTATTGTTACACATTTCTTAGAATAAAAACAAATACTATATATAGAATACCAACAAGAAATGTGGAGATAATAGTGACCTTTGTAGGCATCCTTCCTTTATCACCTCTCAAAACCATAGCTTCATAAATTGGCAAACAATTTATTACTACAAAAGCAGTAATAAATATTTGGATAAAGAGAGCATCCAAGCTTTGATCACCCTTGAAAATGTCTACTAATGCTTTGAGGAATGCTACTAAATTGATTATTGATGTTGTTGTTAAGGTTACGAACATAGGCGAAACAACCCCAAACTCGAAAATTCCTTGACGATACCTTTTACCTTGGTCATTATCTACTACTTTGCTTGTCAAACTGAACCCTTGTGTGGTCATGCCTAAGTGTTTAGTTACATACTCAATAGTTCCAAATAGAAAAGATGTTAATCCCCTTATCATCCATATTCTTTGGTCATTCCACCACCTTTTCCATGTCCCTTGAGCGGACATAAAAATCAAGCAATCTTGCCCGTACGCTCCAAGAAATAAAAAAATGTACAAGAAAAACCATGGATCTGAAACCTGCAATCAATTTAAAAGAAATGTGATTTTAGATAATCATATGTTATTTCTATAAGGAACAACAACAACAACAACAACAACAACAAACAAGAAACAACAATATACTCAGTGTAGTCCCACAAGTGGGGTCTTGAGAGGGTAGAGTGTACGCAAATCTTACCCCTGCCTTTAAGAAGGCAAAAAGGTTGTTACCGATAGACCCTCGGCTCAGGAAGGAAAAAGGGAGGGGCAATAACAAGCAAACTAATCTGACAACTGAAGCGAAAATACAAAACTAACACTAAGGAATGCAATCAGAAAATCGAAACAAAGGCAGCAACAAGTAATAACAGAAGTAGAGACACTAAGTGATGTATCAAGAACTAATTTTACTAATCACTATGTGTTTTTGCTTGCTATATTTTGTACATAACTTAAATTGGTGCATACCTTTGGAAAGATGGGAACCCCATTGAGGAGAGTAAGTTGAGGAATGAAGGCATATATGGCAATTGGTAATGACCAAATGGGCCAAAATGCATAGTGAGCATAACAATGGGCCATAACAAAGCCCATGGACCGAACACCGAAAGTTAATGGGCTATATTTTGAGAAAGCAACTTCAAGTAGACCCACAGACCACCTCTTGTTTTGGCTGATCACATCATGGAGAGAAATAGGTACATCTCCTAAAAATGCAGGCCTTTTAGGATTGCAAAACACTGATTTCCATCCTTCACATTGAAGTCTATAACCTGTGTAGTAATCCTCCACTAGTGATCCATACCTAAAGCCCATCTGCAGAATTTTGAGAGAAATGTATATTTTTAACTGCTAAAAAAAAATACCCGATAAAATAAATATTTTTGTATATATATGTACAGCCAGACCTCTCTATAACAACATCCCTATATAACAACACTTCACTGCAAAAAGCTTTTTCGGAACCAGTTATGTTATAATATATGTTCTCTATAACATCACTTGAGACTGTTATAGAGAAGTTTGACTATATATTATATATGTATTTTATATACTTTTTGGCTAGCAAATGCAGTTAATTTTGGTCGACCGGTCAATTTTGTATTTTGACCTAATTTTGAATTTGTCAGCTTATATATATATATATATATATATATATATATATATATGGCAAGTTCGAATGATTGCCACGAAAAAATTGTTGCAGTTATACTCCACATTCACTGACTTATGCTCTTGTTGCTTCAGCTCTAGTAACTTTTTCTTGGCAACAAGATCTTACATATGGCAAGTTCGAACTGATAGATGATAGAGTTGGTTCGAACTTGCCATATATATATATATGACGAACCAAAATAATAGAGGGATGGTTATGGCGGGTAAATCCAGCAGTCCAATATTTGCTAAAAGCTTGACGCTCTTCATTGCTGTTAATATAATCATCGTCCACTTTTCCTCTCTCGATTACATTTTCTATCCTTGTCTTCATGTTTTCGTACATCAACTGCGCAAAAAAAAATTGTTTTAATTATATAAATTGTTGAATCCCTTGACAATATTCAGAGTATGGTGAGAAAGAATAGAATAAAATAATAAGTTGTTCCAATAAGAGCAGTGAAATTATTATTAGCAATCGAAATTTATGAATATTTTACCACATGATTATAACAAACATGCCGTATATAGGATAGAGTTAACTACTACTCCGTTATTGCGACTTATTAAATGAGTGAATGACATAAAAATATCTGATTCTTGCCATGGCTATAACGTCAGACGGATTGAATTCAAAGAAAAATGACAAAGAGAAATAGAATGAATTATACTGATAAATGTTGGAAAAAACTCTGGCCTGAGACTAGTAGTCAATAAAATTGTGCAAGTTGCTTATCCTACTGCTACGTACACAAAATGATTGCTATATATTGACAATGAATATACCAAAATATATTACTAGAAATTAACGTAGTGTCTTTTTCTTTCTTTTTCAAATTAATTTTTTTGAACTTTTTCTCATCTTTGTACTATATCGTTTTTTATCATGTAAGAAAGAGTTGTAGAATGTGACCTGTTATGCGGTAAAAATGGCAAATCGTGCGGCCAAACTTCTAAAATCTGCTTATTTTTAAAATATTTTTTTCAAAGTGCTTTTCAAAAAAGTACTTTTGGGGAGAATCAATTTGTATTTGACTAATTAATTTGAAAAATACTTTTGAACAACAATTAGTGTTTGACCAAGCTTTTAAAAAGTGTTTCTAAGTGTATTTTTTCTCAAAAGTGCTTTTAAAAAAAATGATTCTAGAGAGAAACTACTTTTTTTCTACTTGTCAGAAACTTTCTGCTTCTGCTTCTACTCAAAAAAAACTTTTTTTTCTTTCAAAAAATTTGACCAAACACCTTAACTTTGAAAAAAAATACCTTTAACAAAAACAACACTTTTGGCCAAGAAAAAAACTTGGCCAAACATGCTATAAATCCCCATCTCTTCAGATATTTAACGTACGTCGCACATGCTTGCAGAAAAAGTAAAACTAATATTAATAAAACTTTATATTTTAAAAATCGCATTATAGTTCAGACGACACATATTTTCAAGAACTACGGGCATACACCAATAAACTTGAACTTTAATTCTTTAATTAATCAATTAATTATTTCTTAATATATATATCTGACTAGTTAGGGCAACTGTATTAATCATCTCTCTATTCATTCCGTTTTATGTCCATGTGCATGCTTAGGTTAAAGACAAGCTTTTGAGTTTTACAGTGCTGAAGAAGAATTATATATATATATATAGACATCGATATGTTAAGAGTTTTATATTTGTTTCAGTGCTTTAGATATTTTATCTCAAAAACTAATCAAAATAAATAAAAGACAAACAAATCAGCAAAAGTACTGACGGTTGCTCTTAGGTATTTCAAACTTAAAGACATATTCAAACAGCTGAAAATAAAACTTAAATGGACTTTTTTTTTTTTAAAAAAGAAAGAGGAGAAAAACGAAATACTGTATTGGTGGTGAAAGAACGTTACACGTGGAATATTGTAATGCTGACATGGCATGGTACGTGGAACAATGATATGACGACAAGTGGTTTTCTTAATTGATAAAGAAGAGAAGGCACGGGAGGAAATACCCACGAGACGGTACAAAAAAAAAAAAAGAACCGGGCCTAACAGTTGGCAAAGAATAAATGAGGACGAAACGAATAAAGAATAAAAAGAAAGAAAGGTATATGAACCGGAAGTAAATAAGAAAGGAAAATCGGAACAAATATGAGGCATTTATAGCAATAAATACGCCAGTTATAGATATCCGAGATAATGGGCAATCAATATCAATAATGCCCATAATCAACCCAAATTATGTGAGTAAAATCGTTACTATTGTATATTCCTATATAAGGACACAAAATTCTATTTGTAGAGACAGATCAGAAGCAATATTGAAATATACTCTTTACTTTTTCTGCTTTCTCGAAATTCTCTACCTTGACTTTGAAATTTGTCCATCAATTATTTCCTAAGTTATTCTTATTAATTTCCTTTGATATCATTGTGAAAGTGAAGTAAAACTTGCTTATCAGTAACCCGTTTTCTTCTAAAATTAGATTTTGGCCAAAAGACTTATGTTTGGTTAAACAAATTGGTTCCGTTACCGGGAATCTGATAATCTTTTCACTTTCCAAATTCACTTTTCTAACAAACAATCATGTCAACTGCCAACGACAACAACCAACTGAACCAACAGGAGGGATGAACTCCACCAATCCCTTCACCACAAGAATCTCCTCGACAGTCCCGAGAGGAAACGCCTCAAAGATCAACATCACATACGAATGATCAAATAGGGGACGAGCAGACTGCCGAACAGGACGCATTAAAATAATTAATCACAGAACACGTCAACAACGCCCTTCAAGCTTTTGTTAGTGGATTGCCAACTGCGCCACCAACACCTCCTCCAAACAATACCGCGACTATAGAAAACCCACGCTCGGGACATGCTAATTCAGAAAGCGGAGGAACTCCCAGTGAATCTCGTGATAGAAGGTCAGGTAAACCAAATAATTCTGATTTACAAAGTTTGGTACTAACTTTGCAAAAACAGCTGAAAGAGCAGAATGATCGCATACAAAAAATACATGGAGTTCCACCCGTGATTAAAGGAGTGGATATTGATAAATATTTACAACAGTCTTAGAAGCCAAGTGCAGCACCTTTGCCGATTCCTAAGAAGTTTAAAATGCCTGATATTCCAAAATATGATGGAACAACCGATACACGAGATCACGTAACCGCGTTTACAATTGGTGTGAAAGACAACGATTTAACCAAGCAAGAAATTGAATCAGTGTTGGTCAAAACATTTGGTGAAACACTCATGAAAGGAGCACTAACATGGTGTTCTCTCTTACCTGAAAACTCTATTGATTCTTTTGTTGAGCTTGCAGATTCATTTATAAAATCACATTCGGGAGCTCAAAAAGTTGAGAAGAGGATGGAAGACATCTTTAAAATAAAATAAGGGGATACTGAGCTACTCAGGGAATTTGTGGATAGATTTCAAAGTGAAAGGATGATGCTACCGCGAGTACTTGATAATTGGGCAGCCATGGCGTTTGCAAGTAACTTAAATGAAAAAAGCGCAGAAGCCATGAGGAGACTTAAGGAAAGCTTACGAGAATTCCTTGCTACATTATGGAATGATGTGTACAATAAGTACAACACGAAGCTGCGGATAGAAGAAGACATGATCACTCAGGTAAAAGGTGATGAAAGAACAAGTTCGAGACGACCAGAATCTGAACAAAGGTCCGGTAAAAACAGGTACGAACCTTACATAGGACCTGCAGGACGGGATTCACGGTCCAAATAAGAAAACGTACGGTATGATTCTAGATCAACGCATAGAGATACAAGTTCATCATCCAAGTTCATAAAAGGGCGAGATGTGCGAGACAGCAATGCTAATTCAGATGATAGGATTGGTGATTACAGTTTCAATATTAGCACTCCTGAGTTGGTAGTTGTTTTAAGGAGTATGGGAGATAAGGTGCGGTGGCCTAAAGAAATGAGATCAAACCCTAGCAGAAGAAATTCAGATTTCTGGTGTGAGTTTCATAATGACCATGGCCACAAAATAGTAGATTGCAGATTATTACAAGGTGAAGTAGAGCATTTATTAAAACAAGGTTATTTAACTGACTTGTTCAGTGAGAAAGGTAAGCAATCTTATATGAAGAATAGACAAGAGCCTTCGAAACCTCCGTCACCAAAAAGAAAGGTTAACGTGATAAGAGGGGGAGAAGAGGTCAACTGTGTGACATATACGGCTGCAAAGAAGACATCGAAAGTCACAGTTACCCATGGGAAGCGAGTTCGCCATGTTTTGGAGGAAGACAGTATAACGTTTGATGATGCAGATGCAGATGGCTTGATAATCCCTCACAATGATGCACTGGTAATATCTTAGCTTGTACATGATACTAATGGTAAACGAGTTTTGATTGATCTAGTTAACTCCATAAATATTATTCTTCTGAGAGTGGTAAATGAGATGCAAGATGATGACAAGATGGTGCCGAAAGCACGAACCTTATCTGGATTCGATAATTCAAGCGTTGTCACAAAAGGGGAAATAGTGCTTACCACATTGCAGAAGGAGTTGTCAAGGATACAAAATTCCAGGTCATAGATACGAACATGGCTTATAATATGATTCTTGGCAGGTCGTGGATTCATGATATGGATGTTGTACCGTCTACTTTACATCAAATTATTAAGTTTCCTTTGCAATGGGGGATTCGACAAATCCGTGGAGATCAGCAAGCTTCTAAAAATATCAATTCAGTTACGGATTCGATCACAGTGAACGATGATACAAATAAGAAATAGCAACTACAGAATTCAGTTGAGGACATAAATACACAAACCTCAACTGAAAATGGTTCAGGACAGATAAATGTAGATTCGAGACCTGATGTCATTCAAGAGCCAGAAGAGAATGAAAACATCAAAACAACAATTGAAGAACTCGAGGCTATCACACTTTCCGAGCAATGGCCAGATAGAAAATTTTATGTTGGAATGAAGCTAAGCCCGGGAATGAAAGGTAAACTTGTCAAATTTTTACAAAGTAACGCAGATCACTTTGCTTGGTCGCATTCAGATATGAAAGGTATACCAACGGAGATGATGACCTACAAGCTAAATGAAGATCCTTCATATCCACCTGTCAAACAGAAGAAAAGGAAGCAGGGATCCTTCAAAAATCAGGTGATCCAGGATGAGGTACAAAAACTTTTAAATATTGGATCAATACGAGAGGTAAAATATCCTAACTGGCTAGCTAATACTGTAGTAGTACCAAAAAAGAATGGGGAATGGCGAGTTTGTGTAAATTATACTGACTTAAATAAGGCTTGTCCTAAAGATTCATTCCCTTTATCGCACATAGATAAACTAATTGATTCTACTACAGGACATGAGTTGTTAAATTTTTTAGATGCCTATTCAGGATATAACCAGATAAAGATGGACCCTTTAGATGAAGAAAAAACTTCCTTTATCATGGACATGGGGACTTACTGTTATAAAGTCATGCCTTTCGGACTAAAACATATTGGAGCCACGTATCAAATATTGGTAACAAAAATGTTTCAAGAACATCTGGGAAAGACTATGGAAGTCTACATTGATGATATGCTAGTCAAATCGGCATAGGCAGGAGATCATATCCAGCATTTGTCGGACACTTTTCAAATTCTCCGCAAGTTCAATATGAAGTTAAATCCAGAAAAATATGCCTTTGGCGTGGCTTCAGGTAAGTTTTTGGGTTTTCTTTTTTCTAACCGAGGTATTGAAGTGAACCATGCACAGATCAAAGCCATTGAAGAGATACCAGACATACTTATGAGCAAAAAAGAGGTATAGAGGTTGACAGGTAGGATAACAGCTTTGGGAAGATTTATTTCCAAATCTTCGGAGAAAAGTTTTAAGTTCTTCTCACTATTGAAAAAGCAAAACCAATTTGAGTGGACTAACAAATGTCAACAAGCTCTTAAAAATCTAAAAGCATATTTGTCAAATCCACCCATACTGGCTAAACCAAAGGATGGAGAAAGGCTACTCATCTATCTCGCTGTGTCAGAAATGGCGGTAAGTGAAGAACTGGTACGAGAAGATAAAGGTAAACATTCTCCAATTTATTATGTTAGAAAATCTTTGTTGGATGCTGAAACTCGATACCCTCACTTAGAAAAACTTGCTTTAGTATTAATTATGGCATCTAGAAAGTTGAGGCCTTATTTTCAATGCCATCCTATATCTGTAGTAACTGCCTATCCCCTAAGAAATATATTGCATAAGCAAGAGCTGTTAGGTAGGTTAGCTAAATGGTCTATTGAACTTAGTGAATACGATATTGTGTATCAACCTAGAACTGCGATAAAATCTCAAGTTTTAGCAGATTTTGTGGCAGATTTAAACGCAGGAATAGTTCCTGAAGCTGAAAAGGAACTACAGGTATTCACCGGATCTAATTCAGGTACTTGGACCCTATTTACTGATGGCTCCTCGAATGTTAAAGGAACGGGCATAGGTATTGTTCTAATCCCACCTTCGGGAGAAATCATAAGGCAAGCAATAAGATGTTATCCCATTACTAACAATGAAGCAGAGTATGAAGCTGTAATTGCAGGACTGGAACTGGCACGAGAACTTGGGATAGAGCGGATTATAATCAAAAGTGATTCGCAGTTGGTAGTTAACCAAATGTAGGGGACTTACATAGCAAGAGAGGTACGAATGCAGCAATATTTGGAAAAGGCGCGAGAATTAACCAGACAGTTCCAGTCGTGGAAAATCGTGCAAATACCCAGGGAGAAAAATGCAGAAGCAGATGCACTGGCTAATCTCGCATCTGTTGCCAAAGTAACGAATGCAGAAAATACTACCATAATACATTTGTTCCATTCGAAACTCGACCAAGATAAAAATGAGGTAAATTTTAATAATTTAACTTGGGATTGGAGAAACGAATTTGTTAACTTTCTACAGTACGGAATTCTACCTGAAGACAAGAATAGGTCTCAGTCACTTCGACGAAAAGCTGCCCGTTACTGTTTGGTTCGAGGAAACCTTTATCGAAATATGTTCGGAGGACCTTTAGCAAGATGCGTTGGACATTCTCAAATAGAATATGAGTTAAGAGAAGTACATGAGGGACATTGTAGAAATCACGCAGAAGGAATGTCCTTGGTAAAAACTCTAATAAGAGCAGGATACTATTGGCCAAAAATAGAAGAAGATGCAAAAAGTTTTGTGGCCAACTGTGACAAATGCCAACGATATGGCAATAACATGCATCACCCAACGAAGCTTTAACATTTGGTTATTTCACCATGGCCTTTTATAAAGTGGGGGATGGATATCGTAGGACCACTGCCACAAGCTAAAGGAAAGGTACAATTTTTATTAGTATTAACAGATTATTTTTCCAAATGAGTAGAAGCAAGAGCCTTCAAACAGGTGCGGGAGAAAGAAGCCATGGAATTTATTTGGCGAAACATTATATGCCGGTTCGGAGTTCCAAAATAAATCGTATGTGATAATGGCCCGCAATTCATAGGTACGAAAATCACAGAATTTTGTCAGAGTTGGCAGATTAAAAGGATAACTTCCACACCTTACCACCCTGTGGCCAATGGACAAGCCGAATCAACAAACAAAGTTATTATTAATAACTTAAAGAAAAGACTAGAGGAGTCAAGAGGCAAGTGGCCTGAAGTATTACCAGGAGTCTTATGGGCTCATCGAACGACAACAAAGACAAGTACGGGAGAGACTCCATTTTCACTTGTTTATGGTGCTGAAGCCTTAATTCCAGTTGAAGTAGGTGAATCAAGTACGGGATATATACAAGCAACTGAGGAATCAAACAGGGAAGAGATGCAATGGAATTTAGTTTTGCTTGAAGAAAGGAGAGAAGCGGCTCTAATAAGAATGGCGGCTCATAAACAAATTATCGAGCGATACTACAACCGGAAAGCTCATCTTAGATACTTCAAAATTGGGGACTTCATCCTCAAAAAGGTTTTTCAATCAACGAAAGCATCTAATGCAAGGAAATTGAGTTCAAATTGGGAAGGACCCTATAGAATTTGAAGCATCATTGGAAAGGGAGCATATGAGTTGGAAACCATGGAAGACAAAGTACTACCATCAAATTGGAACGTTGTTCATTTAAAGAAGTATTACTTCTAGGCAAAAGAAGTATCCATGGCCAGGTATCACTCAAATATGATTTTATTTTATTCCTTTTAATTATACTAACCATTTTAGATGATAGGCAAAAAGCTAACCCGTACCAAATGATGATATTAGACCCGAAAGACACGAGGAATCCTGAATTATTACCGATCTAGGTTACAAATTTTCTGATGGAGAAAAAGGGTTAAGCAGTCATCATCTAAATGAATACTTCTGAGTCCCGTGTGTATTTTCCTTTTCAGGGAATGTACCAAAAGGAAGAAACAATCCAGTACACGAGATTTCACACATAAAAGCTCTAACATTGGGGGGACTATATATATATATATATATATATATATATATATATATATATATATATATATATATATATATATATATGAAAAGGAAAAGAAGACAAAAGCCAGAATTCAAGCCTGAATCAGCCTAAGAACCAAAAATCAAGCCTGAATCAAAAACCTTTGAAGTAACCTTGAGAAGGTGTAAAACTCGCAAAAAGGACACAAGATGGATACAAGATATACTCCAAGTTCTTATGAGTTTTTAGGTTAAGGTCAATAATTAGACACATGACAGTAGACCCGGAATTTTGAAACCTGTTACAAATAAAGCAGTTATGAAAGAGTTGTAAATATTATATTGCATAAATATAGAATGATGTACAAAATTTGAAAGTTCAAAGAATAAAACTTCCTCAAATTATTTCTTTTTCTACTTCTTTTATTTATTTACACCAATATGAAGATGAGACGTCATCTTCATCAGTGTTGCTTATAAAAGGGTCCTCTTTTATAAAACTTTTGTGTCTATCAAAATCACATTTTGTGTCTATCAAAATCACGGACGGTTAAAGCATTTTTTAGTGCAAGATTGAATGTCAAAGAATGGAACAAAAACTCAAACATCAAAATAGGTGGAAAAGAAAGCCGAGATTTATATATTAAGCTTTGTAAAAACAAAGTATTTGTTTGTCATCAAACACCAGAACAAGATAGGCGTAAACCAACAACCATTCCAAAAAGAAAAGAAAAACTTCTCACCAAAAAGTTCTAAACAAAACACTCAAGTAAGAGAAAACATTAGGAGACATCATCCACTGGAACATCAGCAACGGGAGCATCATTGACGGAAGTAGAGGGGTCAGCTTGAGAAGAAGAGGCTTGAATATTAGCTTCACCAGGAGCAAGTCCATCATCTTCAGGAACTTCACCTTTAGGTGAAGGAAAGCTTTGACTTTGCTGAGTTTTTTCAATTGCCTCTTTAGCTTTAGTAATCAGGGTGAAGGTCAAAACCCTCCTAGCTGGCTTCCATTAGAGTCTCGAGGCGAGTATTCAAAAAAGCCCTGCTCAAGTCAAATGACAACTTATCCTCGAGAGCTTCATAGTCTTTCTCCCACTAATCAATTTCGGTTATCAACTCCTCCTTCTCTATTTTGGAAGCATCAAAATCTACCTTCAAAGGGGCAAGGGAACTTTCCAAGAATTTAACCTTATCAGTAGAGGCACAGAGATCTTCTTGAGTTTGAGTAAGTGTTTGAACCAACTCTCCTGTATAAGTCTCTTTCTGGTTAAGGAGTTCCCTCAAACTCCTTATCTCTTCGGTTTCCTTCGAAAGCTGCTCAGCAAAGGAGGACTCAAGGATATCCTTATCCTTGCCAACTTGACTTGAAGAAGCCTTTTCAATCACTAACTCGGCAGCGATCATTTGCATTTGTTGCTCTAAGGCATCCTTCTCCTCTGCCAACACTTCCTTCTCCAGTTGACCTTCTAATTGCTCTTTCCAATTGTCATCCTCGGTGCGGTAATCAATAATTTGTTGGTCAGCATGGACGATCCTTTTCATTAGTTTAGTACCTATCAAATTGATCTATAAAAAAAAAGAAAAAGAAAAGGGGTTATGGATAAAACAAAAAAAGAAGAAAGAAGGAGTAAAGTCAAATTCGAACCCTCAGAGATGAATGAACAATATCGTTCATCCAAGTCAACGAACTATGACTCTCCAACTTCGCCTTCTCCATAGGACCGAGCAATGGCTTCAACCATACGTCATCTTGACTTGACTTCTTCAATAAGTTCCCACCTTCAGGAACCTCGACAACAATTTTCTTCATCGCCTTCTTGCTAATGGAAGGATCAACTTCTATGTGAGAAGTAGTAACAGCTGAAATGGCAGATGAGGTGAAAGCAGTCACATGGGGGAGCATCAACAACAACTTCAGGTAAGGGAACTCGAGGATAATTAGGGACTGACGCTGGAAAATAGGTAAGGGGAAACTCCTCAGAAACAGGTTCAAAGGCTTCCTCACATCCGAAGCCATGAGTAAATAATTGTTTAGCAGAAGTAAGGGGGGATCATTCACTTCTTCATCAAAGATCACTAACGGGGCACTCTCTGGCTCGTCCAAAGGTCTAGAGAGAACTGAGCTTGATGGAGGGGTAGCTTCATCATCGGAAATAACACGTCTCCTGACTCGGGGCCTGCGAACTAAAGAACCCTCCTCTAGTTCTTCTTCACCCTCAGAGCCACGGGCTCCATCAACCTTTCTTTTTGAAGAAGAGCTGAAAATTCTTCCTTGAGCAAGACTCACGGTAAGTCTTGTGGATGAAACAAAAGCAGGACTGACGCCACGAATAGGAAATCCTAGCAAAGTAAAAAAGGCATGGTATGAAACTTTTAAGTTAGCAAAAGAGAGAAAGAAAAAGACTAAGCGGGAAAAAGTACCGTGCATCTTAACTTTCCAGCCGAATCTCTGTGAGAGATATTTCCAAAGATCTTTTCTCCATAGGGGAAACAGATAATAACTTCTCTACCCAAGCACAGAAGTTAGGAATTTCCTCAAAAACTTCCATGGTTGCTGAAAAAGTAGGAACGAGAGTACATGAGTATCTTCTTTGAGAAAGGAAAAAGACAATGTAGAAGTACTTACATGCAAAATTCTATTTTTCTAGAAAAGTCATGATTTCTTCAACCACCAGAGCACTAGTGGGAGCAGCAACGAATCGGGCATACCATCCACGATCTCTGTCATCTTTAGGGCTAACTAATACTCTCTTACTTCATGCCACAAGGGAAAATATTCCTTCACAAAATAATTTAGGGGAGTAAAGATGAGGCAGATGACGTGAAGTAAAAGGCATAGAAGCCAAGTTCGTCAAATAACGGAGGCATGCAACATCTCTCCAAATAATAGGACCATTATGTCCTAAGCACATATTGAAGTAACGGCAGAATTCAATGATCACTAGATCAATAGGAGGTTCAAAGCCTAGGGTAAAGGGATATGTGCATCCGAAGGAATAACCAATCTGATATAAGGTTATTCTCTGGTCGGCACCAGGAATTGAAATTAGGAATTCGGGTTTCCAATAACATTCTCTTCGAACAAGAGCGAGAAGACTGGTAGTAATCAAAGTTGGGTAACGGTCAACACGATCAAGGGAAGCCATGGAACAAACTTGACTCTTCATGGATTCACGATCAGTTACAAAGGAAAACTCTTGAGGAACAATTTCATCGACAGTGGGTTCAAGTAAAGTTTCAGTTGAATCTTTATCTCTAGAAGAAGATCTTGGTGTTATAGGAGCCCTAGGTCTAGAAGAAGACAAATTGACAGCACTATTTTGAGAGGGGGAACTGATAGTAGACTATATTTATGCAATTTAGACACTACCTACGCTCTAATTTAGCCGCACTTTATTGATATTTGAATGCTAAAAGATAACAAAATACTCTAATTAAGAATTTGATGCTTTGCAGGAGCTACTCCGAGCTTGGAGGGAGCTAACGAGTGTTTTGGAGTCAACATGGAGTGTGAAAGACCAATCGAAGGTTAGCCCGGTCGAAAAGGAGCGAGAAAAGCAAGCGAAACGACCCCTCCAGGTACGCAGCCGCGGAGTGGGCCACGAATTGGTCCGCGAACTCAAGGTAATGAGGCAGTCCAAATCCGCGGCCGCAGATGGGCGAACGAAAGCCAAACACGCAGGGTTAATTATGTAATTTCCTAGGCGACTAACCTAAACCTATATGAAACCTAAACTCGCCCAGAAGTGAGATATAACTGTTTTTAGAAGATTTTAGAGGCAAGAACGAGGGAGAGAAGACGGGTAATTTCCTAAGAGTTTTCATCTTCTTCTTCATACTTCTATTTGTTGATTATGAATTATTTTAGTGATTTATTTTTCATTAGTATGAGTAGCTAAATCTATTTTCTAGGGTTGATGGAACCAATTGTTGGATGAAGTCTTGACTCTATTTTGTTATAATTGAGTCGTGTTTGTTCTATGATTGTTCAACTACGTATTGTATTGTGGTTAATTTGAAGGGCCCTCGATTAATCGTGTCTAGTTACCTTGTGTTGCTTGAGAAAGAACACTTTGTTAGATTGTTGTTGAACAACACCACTTTTGGGGAAGTTAATAGATTAATTACTTAAATTTAAAAGTGGGGTTAGAAATAACGAAGTTTTGGTGGGATAATTCTGAGTTGCATAAATTGTTAACTAGAGTAGTTCGAGTAAATTATCGTAATTGATCGAGAGGTAATTACGGTAGCCCGGAACTCATAATCCTCATAGATTATTACGGCGAGATTATAGCTAAAGAGTTGAGAATTAATCCGGCAATTGGAAAAATCAATAGCCCTAGATCCTTTTACCCTTGAATTCAATTTTAGTCTTGATTATTGCTAATTTTATTTTCATTTTTACTTAGCTAAATAAATTCCCCTGATTATTCATAAAACTCTTGAATCCAAAAGTTGTCTGAGCTTATCATTAGCATTGTTTAAAGTTGTAGTAAATAGGTTAGCTCCCTGTGGGATTCGACTCCGGACTTGAACTGAGTTTTATTTGCAGCGACCGCTTAGTCCTTTTTACAAGGCATAGTTGGGCGTGATCAAATTTTGGCACTGTTGTCGGGGAACTAACAATGTTATTTATTACAACATAGAAGAATTGCTAGGATTCTTAGTTTAGATCAATTTCTTATGGTGTTTAAATTTTTCTATTGAAATTCTGACGTTTGAATTCTCCTGTGACTCAGGTGTATGCCTAGAAGCTCTTCGAGGACTGGTGAACTTTTTAAGGACTCTCAGTCCCCGAGAAAGCATTCAGGGCATTAAATTGAGCCAACAAGAAGAACAAACAGTTACAACAAAAACACACACTCGAAATTCAAATGGACAACGTGGACGATGTCAACGAAAACAATCGGAATAATCGGGTTGACCCAAACAATGGAGTGGTGGCACCTCTTGTGCCAGAAGCTGCTCTTTATGATTGGGCACAACCAACTCCTGATAACTTAGCCATCGCTATTGTTGTACCTCAGATACAAGCGGAGACATTCCAGATCACCAACAACATGATGCATCTGTTGCAAAATAAGGGACTGTTCTCCAGGTCATACATTAAAGACCCACAACAACATCTGAAGAATTTCCTATCAATATGTGTGACCCAAAGACAGTCGAATGTGACTCCTGAAGCCATCAAGCTATTACTGTTTCTATTCTCTGTGACTGGAGAGGTTCAAACTTGGCTGAATTCGCACCCAATAAACTCCATTGCCACTTGGGAAGAATTAGTCAAACAGTTCTTAAACAAGTTTTATCCTCCCAACAAGACTGCAAGGCAGATTGATGAGATATTGCAGTTCAGGCAGAAACCAACTGAGTCCTTGCAAGAAACCTGGGAGAGGTTCATGGGTATACTAGCAAAGTGTCCACACCGTGGCATTCTAGATCAGATGTTGGGACAGAGATTCTACATGGGTTTAACAGATAGTTTGAAGGCCAATGTAGATGCTTCAGCTGGGGGTGCATTTTTTAGCAAGACATTCACAGAGTGCAAGATTCTTCTTGACAAGATGGCTCAAAATTCAGGCTGGATGGCTAGAGGTACGACACTTACACCAATAGTGCATTCTGTTGCTCTTGACCCAAACAATTCCCATGCAGAGAACATAGCCACTCTCATGACTCAGATGAGTATACTGACAAAGAAAATTGATGAGATGAGTACAAATCAAGTGCACATTGTTGATACAACGAATGGAGGATTGTTCACTCCTTACATAAACTAGTCATATGTGTGCTCGTGAAGTGGAGAGAATGACAATCAGGGCTTCATAGAAGACATGAATTATGTCAATAATTTTGGAGGTCAGAGGCAAGGTAGGCAACAATGGGGACCAACACCAAACCAGCAATACAGACCCAACCTGCCACAGCACAACCCCAATTCTGGAGGCGCACGAACATAAGGTCAAGCTGTGCCTTATCAAAGGTAGCATGTCGATAATCAGCAGCACCAACAACAGTTGGCCTACCAACCACCTCATCAACAACAGGACAACAATATTGTAGAAATTAGGGGTATGTTGCAATAACTCATTGGAACAAATGGTAAGATGCAAGAAAAGTTAGCAGCACATGATTCAGCAATCAAAGGCATTGAAACTCAACTAGGACAATTGTTTATGGCCTTGAACAATCACCCCCAAGGAACATTGCCTGCAGATACAAATATTAACCCAAAGGAACAAAACCAAAATCAGCTAATGGCAGTGAGTCTTAGGAATGGAAGAGATTTAGGCAGAGAGCAAGAAGTTGCTCAATTTACGAGAGAGACTACGCCAGTTACATTAGAGGTAGATGAGTCAACAGAGCTCACCGAGGTTGTAATTGAACAAGCACAGGTTGAAAAGGGTAAGGAGAAGGACGGTGAACAAGTCTCAGAACAGGTGGCACCTCTTGCGCCAGAAGCTTCCAACAAAGAAAGGATATCAAGTAGTGGACATAGGTTGACTCCTGCACCATTCCCTCAGATATTGGCAAAACAAAATAAAGATGATCAATACAGGAAATTCATGAAAATGCTTCGACAGATTCAATTGAATATTCCACTGATGGATGCTTTGAGGGAAATGCCAGGGTATGCAAAAATGATGAAGGACCTGATGTCGAGGAAATTTGACTTCCAGGACCTGTCCATTGTAACTCTGACACAGACCTGCAGCGCGGTAGTGACAAGACCTATGGCCCAAAGGTGTCTGATCCAGGTAGCTTCATTATCCCATGCACTATTGGGAGTTATGCTTTTGCTAAAGCATTGTGTGACTTGGGAGCTATCATAAACTTGATGCTCTTGGCGATCTATACAAAACTGGGCATTGGAAGAGCTAGACCGACCTCAATGTTGCTACAACTAGCCGATCACACAGTCAAAAGACCGACAGGAATTCTTGATGATGTGCTTGTGCAAGTGGAAAAATTTGTATTTCCTGCAGACTTTGTTATTCTTTACTGTTAGGTGGATGAAAAGATACCCATCATTCTAGGAAGGTCATTCTTAGCCACTAGGAGGGCATTAATTGATTGTGAGACTGGAGAGTTGAAAATGAGGTTGAACAATGAAGAAATATTATTCAACGTTCAACAATCCATGAGGAGACCTAGTGAATTTGCAAACTGCTCACTAGTGGAGGTTGTGGATGTGATACTGCAAGAAGAGGATGAGACCCTTAATGTCAAGGATCCACTAGAAGCCTGCTTGATGAATTTGGAAGAGATGGACGGTGAAGGGTTGGCAGAGTGAATCATGGCTCTCAAAGGTCAAGGATTCTGGAAAAGGGAACCCCAGTTCGAGCCCCTACACTTAGACGAGAGAGCAACACCACCTGCAAAACCATCAATAGGGGAGCCACCACAGCTGGACTTGAAATCGCTTCTAGCCCACCTCAGGTACACTTTCTTGGGGCCTAATTCTACTTTGCCTATTATTATATCATCTGGTTTGCTAGCTGTGCAGGTAGAGCAACTATTGCACGTATTGCAAGAATGTAAGACTGCCATTGGTTGGACCATGGTAGACATAAAGGGTATCAGCCCAGCCTTTTGCATGCACAAGATTCTTCTGGAAGAGAGGCACAAACCTTCTAGGGAGAATCAACGAAAGCTGAACCCGAATATGAAGGAAGTAGTAAAGAAGAAACTGATCAAGTGGCTGGATGCGGGTATCATCTTCCCCATCTCTGACAGCAACTAGGTTAGTCCTATCCAATGTGTGCCGAAAAAAGAGGAATGACAGTCGTAAAAAATAAGAATAATGAGTTGATCTCGACTCGTACAGTCACGGGGTGGCAGATTTGCATGGACTATCGAAAACTGAACACATCCACTTGAAAGGACCATTTCCTATTGCCTTTCATTGACCAAATGTTGGACAGGTTAGCTGGGCGGTCCCACTTCTATTTCTTAGATGGATACTCGGGGTATAACCAGATCTCAATAGCCCTGGAAGACAGAGAGAAAACATCATTCACTTGTCCATAGGCATCTTTGCCTTTCGGAGAATGCCCTTTGGACTTTGCAATGCACCGTTTACATTCTAGCGGTGCATGTTAGCCATTTTCACTGACATGGTGGAGGATATTATGGAGGTGTTTATGGATGATTTATCTGTGGTGGGGGATTCATTTGAAGATTGTCTTCACAACTTAAGAAGAGTGCTCAAAAGATGTGTAGAGATAAATCTGGTGCTGAATTGGGAAAAGTGCCATTTTATGGTACAAGAAGGAATAGTGTTGGGGCATCGAGTGTCCAGCAAGGGCATTGAAGTCGACCATGCTAAGGTTGATGTGATTGAGAAGCTGTCACCGCCCACTTAGGTAAAGGCAGTGAGAAGTTTCCTTGGGCATGCCGAGTTCTATAGGCAATTCATTAAAGAGTTTTCCAAAATTGCTAACCCCTTATGTAGGTTGCTTGAAAAGGATCAGCCCTTTGTATTTTTTAATGATTGTAGGTTGGTTTTTGAGGAGCTAAATAAGAGATTGGTGAATGCACCCATCATAGTGGCACCCAACTGGGAGCAACCATTCGAGATCATGTGTGACGCTAGTGATTATGCTATAGGAACGGTCTTGGGGCAACGCAAAGACAAAATGATGCACCCAATTTACTATGCAAACAGGACGCTCAGCGGTGCACAACTCAATTACACTGTAACGGAAAAGGAAATGCTGGCAGTAGTGTTTTCCTTTTACAAATTCAGGTCGTACTTAATTGGTTCAAAAGTTATTGTTTATACTGACCATGCAGCAATTAGGTACTTGATTGCAAACAAGGAGTCAAAGCCACGCTTGATTCGTTGGGTTCTGTTGCTACAAGAATTCGATCTGGAAATTCGTAACAGAAAGAGGACGGACAATCAAGTGGCAGACCACCTTTCAAGATTGGAAGGAGCTGAAAAGAGAATGGAGGTTGAAGACATAATAGAGACATTCCCGGATAAACAATTACTTGTTGTGACAATGGAGGAGACGCCATGGTATGCTGATATTGCTAACTATTTAGCAAGCGGTATTGTACCTTATAAACTCTCCTCAATTCAAAAGAAAAAGTTCTTCCGCGATTGTCGAGCCTATTATTGGGATGGACCTCTATTGTTTAAAATATGTGTAGATAACATGATCCGGAGGTGTATCCCCGAGAAAGATCAACCTTTTGTTTTGTAGGCTTGCCATGCTTCACCATATGATGGACACTTTGGAGGAGTCCGAACAGCAGCAAAAGTATTGGAATCGGGTTTGTATTGGCCTACCCTGTTCAAGGATGCCCATGCTTGGTTCAAAATTTGCGATGAATGCCAAAGGACAAGCAATATATCTCGCCGTCATGAGATGCCGATGACCACAATTCAAGAGGTAGAGGTTTTTGACATGTGGGGGATCGACTTTATGGGGTCGTTCATCAGATTGTATGGTAACAAATATATATTGGTAGCAGGTGACTATGTCTCCAAGTGGGTCGAAGCAGTGGCTCTCCCAACCAATGATGCAAAAGGGGTAACAAGTTTCCTAAATAAAAACATTTTCACACGTTTTGGCACCCCGAGAGCTATAATCAGTGATGGTGGAACCCATTTTTGCAATAGAGCGTTCACACATCTATTGGAAAAGTATGGAGTTCGCCACAAAGTAGCCACACTGTACCACCCACAGACGAGCGGGCAAGTTGAAGTATCCAATAGAGAAATTAAAAGTGTCTTGACAAAGACAGTAAATGCAACAAGGACTGATTGGGCGAAGAAGCTGGATGATGCATTATGGGCGTACCGCACAACATTCAAAACTCCAATTGATATATCACCGTACAAGTTGGTGTTTGGAAAGGCATGCCACCTTCCGGTAGAGCTCGAACATAAAGGACTTTGGGCAGTTGAATCTTGATATAGAGACCGCAGGCACCAGCAGAGTCACTGAGTTACATGAGCTCGAGGAATTCAGGTTCCATGCATTTGAGAATGCTAGATTATACAAAGAAAAGATGAAAATGATCCATGATAAGCACATCTTAGATCGGAACTTCAAGCCCGGAGATCTAGTGTTGTTATACAACTCGAGATTGAGATTGTTTCCGGGTAAGTTAAAGTCCCGATGGTCAGGACCCTTTAGAGTGGTGCAAGTGTTCTCAAGTGGAGCTGTAGAGATTGAATCCGAAGATGGGACAAACAAGTTCACAGTAAATGGGCAAAGGTTGAAACATTACCTTGGAATGGTCGAAGAGAAAGGGGATAGAATGGTGCTAACTTTGGAAGAGCCTAGTACGTGAACGAGGAGTGATAATGAAAGCCTGCGTCGTGCCGCGACGTTAAATCAGGCGCTTCCTAAAAGGAAACCCATGGTTTGTTGTAAATCATCGTGACGTGACGTTAACTTAGGCGCTTTTTGGGAGGCAACCCATTATTTTATTACTTTGGTTGTTGTAATTGATTTTGAACGACTTTGACCGATCTACTAGTGTGCAGGGAAAAATTATGCATATCGGGAGGAGTCGAGGGTCGAAATAACCTGAGAATAGGTAAAAATATGGCAAACACAAAAATTGGCTGGAGACGGAGATCCGCGGCCGCGGATTTTGGCCTGTGTTATGCCCCCCGTCCGCGGCCACAGATCGGGCCGTGGATTGGGGCGCGGATTTTTGGAACCCCTCTGCCTAGAATCCGCGGTCGCGGATTGGACCGCGAATTGGGGCGCGTATGCGCGGACGTGTCCAGGTAAGTTTTTTTTATTTTTAGTCCCCCACCACACACTTAAAACCCCTTCTTTTCCCTAACCCAGACCCTCACTTCCCCTACTTCTCTTCTTCCCTTCCTAACTTCAAGAACCCAAACCCCTCACTTCCCCTACTTCTCTTCTTCCCTTCCTAACTTCAAGAACCCAAACCCCTCCCTTCCCCCATATTTTCCTTTCAACAGTAGACTCTTCTCCACTCAACCGATCTCCAACCTCTGTTCTTCTCAAGATTTCCAAGTAAGTACATGATTTTATTCCTCTTTCTTAGTATTTTTTTTTTCCTTTTCTGTATAGGGTAGTAAAATCATAGGTACTTTTGTTTGGGATTTGGATTGTGGTTTATATGTGGTATATGGAGGCTATTTGAAATGGTTGATTTGGAGGAAGCCATTGTTGGGTTTGTGAGGAATGGTAGCTTGATTGGGTCTTTGGGTGACTTGGTGGAACATATGCACACTACCTGTTTGTTGATTTGCCTTAATGAGTGTTGAATATAAATTTTGACAAATTGTGCGAGTGAAGTCTGAGTAACCGCCATTGGGACACATATTCCTCTCTCCACTGATAGTAGTATTTATTATGTAGGTAACATGCAACCTTCAAGGAAGAGACGCGCTACCGGGGCCTCATCAAGTGGTTATGGAGGCTTATCTCGGGGACGGGCACCGGCCAGTGCAGCTCAGTTTGATCGTACCAGGTTTTCTCCAGAGCTTCCCAAGACCGTTTCAATTTGAAGGCCACTAAAAAACCTGTACCAGAAAGGGGTATTGACATGGCGTCCCTCCAGGATGAGTGCCCTAATATGTATCGGGAGTTGATCAGGCGTAGATTGGACAACTTTTTCGAAGAGCCGGAGGAGGGTAACTTGATGCTTGTTCGGGATTTCTATGCCAACTGCCCCGAACATGAGGATAGAATATGCACTGTGCGACACACGATTATGGATGCCTCGATAGAAGCCATCAGGAGAGTGTATCGATTACCTGAATTCAATGGGGAGGAGAATTTCTATGATACTTACAGGAGAGAACCCATCACATGGAACAGGCTTTTCAGAACTATCTGTGCACCAGACAAAGAGGTAGTATGGGTTTAGCCGAGATCGAAGCTACACTCTTCTTCACTAACTTTAGAAGGAAAATACTGGTTGTACATCATCAATAGTCGCTTGCTTCCGTCCCACAATACCACAGAGGTAAATGGTCCGAGAGCTGCCTTTATATGGTGCTTCGTGAATGGCTATGACTTCGATGTGGCCAAGGGTATTCAGTCTGAGATGTTCGTCCGTTCAACACAGAAGAGGTATGGGTTCTTTTTCCCCTCTCTGATCACTAGATTGTGCTGGGCAGCAAGGGTGCCTGAGAACCCAAATGCGGATGGCATGGTAAAGAAAGAAGCAAAGTTCCGGGCAGACAAAGTGACCATCGGGAAAGACCCAGTGGCACCAGGGGCAACTCATAGTGACGATTCTAATGCGTCGGAAGAGGGCGACGAAGGGCAGGAAGAGGTTGAACCTGCCTCACCCCCACAGGAACAAGCTGCAGTGGTTCAAGGACCATCCCAGGGCAGACAGAGTACGCGAATGACAGCCCTAGAACAAGACATGGCAAGACTGCGCACTTCCGTCACAGAATTGGGGACCAGAGTTGATGCTTTGGCCACCCAAAATACGAAGTCAGAAAAGAAAATCATGGGCTGGCTGCGTGCGCTGGGGAGAGCATGTCATCTCGACCCTGACACTGTCTCCGATCAAGACTGATCCACCAGGGAAGTTCTTTTACCTCACATTACTTTACTTTGTATGACATGGGGACATGCCATCTTTTTATGTGTGGGGTGGGGGATACTTTTGTCACGCCCCGAACCTAGGAGCGATACAAGCACCCGGTGCCTCACCTAACCTGGCGTACCAAATTGCGACTAAGGGACTCTGAACACATAATGTCATACTTTGGCCATGGGGCCACCTTGCAAGACAATTTGCGAAGCAAAATATAAAACTGAATGGAAACTAGCGCTAACTAAACATCAATATAAAGCTAGGCTGAAAAGGCTGTCATAGCTACTACAGCTGACAAACCACCAAATTATACATACCAGGCCTACAAACCCAACATACTGCACTAACCAACATGATATGTCTACAAGCCTCTACTGATAGATATATTATGATCGGAACAGGGCCCCGGCCTACCCATATTATATATATAAATACATACATAAGATGCACACAAAAACCAAGACCCGATAACTCCGAAGGATGTAGAGCTTACCGATCAGGCTAAAATATGGAAACACCTACTGAGGAGGTCTACTCGTCTGTCTATCTGAACCTGCATGCATGAAATGCAGCATCCCCGAAAAAGGGACGTCAGTACGAAATAATGTACCGAGTATGTAAGGCAATAACATAACTGAAAATCGAAACTGAACTGATAATATAATAACTGGAAGTAACTGGGAGTCAAAGATGATCTGGAGATATACTTACCTGCTGATACTGACTCAACTCCTTTAATATAGTAAGTAAAATAATTGTACGACCTTATAAGGCTCGGTATATATAACTGCTCTGCCATAGTAGGCTCGCTCATAGGCGCTCAACCATACTAGGCTATGTATCTCGACCATGATGGGCTCGCTCATAGGCGCTCGGCCACAGTAGGCTTGGTATATGTAACTTACCATCTGATCAGAGGTTGCCCAATAGGGGCCTGCCCATCGATTATAGCTCGATGGTAATGAAAATAGTATAATACTGTATATATATATAGACCCTCTACTCTCTTGACTGAATAAAGACAAAACTAAACTGAATATGAAGTCCCGATAAGGAATAATATTGTAACTTATGAGACTAGAATAATGTGAATAAATTCATGAATACGAACTTCTCTTTATGTCTCATTATTAACACATGTAGCTACGAGATCATGCCAAAATGAAGGAAGGGCTTAGCCTTAACATACCTTATCACAATCTTTCCAATCACCAAGTTGAACTCACCTCTTTGCACCTTAATCTACAAGAATGATAATAATACTATCGTTAAGTTACGAAAGGTACAACTATCGCACAACGAACGACAAACTTATTTTGTATTAAAACGGGCAGCATCTCCCCTATAATCCTTACTTCCTCCAAATTCAAGATAACACCAACAATACAATAACAGAACAATAACAACATATATACATCATTTTCCAGCCCTATATACACCATCAAATACTACAAAATAGCCCAACACACCCCAATATCTTCGTACACAAAACGACCATCGTAGTAGTGTCAAACGACCCGAAAATGTTATGACGAATGACCAGCCAACCACCCTACATTTATATGGTGTTTATAAACCCCCTTCCTCCTCCAAAACTCCACAAAATAGTAGTAAAACACGCAGCCCAACAGCAACACAAAACAGTCCACAAAACTGTCCGCTACAAGTGAATAACTCGAACTCACGGCTTCCGATCACCGTCCCGTGAGTTCTTACAAGTATAGAACGACTTACCATGAATTTACATAAGAAAAATTGGATGAAAGAGAGCAGTAAACTCACCTTATTTTTTGGATAACTCAGCTCTTATCTTGGTTCTTCAAACTCTAGGTTTTACCTCCAATTAGAACTTGAAAGGGGGAGAAAATCAATTAGGGTTTATGGGAAATTTTTGGGAGGATTATTTGCAGAGCTTATGTATGGTTATTATGCTCTATTTTAAGTCTAATATATGAATAAAATAGGCCCTTAAAAGGCCTCTTTGGATGACCCGAAATGGCCCATTTTTGGGCTTTCATTTAAGCAAGTAGGTGACACACCTACTTGTCACCTAGCAGCTTGCGCAGTATCGCAAAAATGCACATATCTCTCTACTCCGATGTCGTATTGACAAATGGTTTAATGCGTTGGAAAATAGACTCATAGATCTTTAATTTGATGGGTGGAACACCCCATAACTCTAAGTATATTGGGAGAAAATTGCAGTTACATTTGACCCAAAGTTTCAGTAAAACTTATGAATGTAACTTGTGATGACTTTCATCGACTTTTGTTCCACAACTCGCTTGACTTCAAAACATAACACACGGATGTCATACGACTAATATAAATCATAACATAATCTCCTTATCATGTTAATCACCCTAGTCTCACCCCAAAGGTACATGTTATAACATTTCCAACTTGTCGACTTTCGACGAAACATTGTTTTATTTAATTGCTTTAGCTTCTGAACTGTCCAACCCTCTTTGTACTTGTTGTTCATGATCTTCAATATTTGTAACCTCAGAGGTAACATGATTAACTTACTTTATATAATTTTAAATATTATCTCATTTTTGGTCCTACATTAGTTTGCTTACGACGCATTTTTACGTACGAAAATATAGGGTGTAACAAATTTGTTGTATGTAGATATTTTTGTAGTTTATTTGTATAAATCAATTTCGACTTGACCCAAAGATGGATATCATTCGACGGGTTTCTTGAGGTACTAAAGTCAGAAAAAAAAAAACCAAAAAGATTTTCTTTTGTAGTAGTGTATCAATTCCCCCTTGGTTTTTCTTCAAACCATGGTTCTTTTCTAAAGGTTTTGTTTGAACCGGGTGTAGTTAGCTTTTTATTTTTTAGTTAGGAATTTATGGGTAGAATTAAAATAGGAAGCATTGTTTGATTTCGTAATGCCTTGAATATAGTGGTTACTTTAGTGTGATGTTTAGGCTCATTTGTTGACTCTTGTAAGAAGGCCTTAAAATGTATGTTCTTAATTTGGCTGAAGTACCCTGATCTGAGTATTTGATGATCTAATCTGAAATGAGTCATGTGCCATGTGTATGTGAGGCTAGCTATATTATGTGCACGACATTTAACGCCTAGAACTTGCCCTGTGTGTCTGTAAAACGAAATGGTAGTCTTGTTTAGTTTGGAAAGTGATATAGGTATTTCTTTGTTGAACCATATATATACATACTCCACCCACCTATTTGCTATGTACCATAGTTAACCCCGTTGAGCATGTAAACCTATTTCCTTATCAACCACATTACAAGCCCTATCCCTTGTTTGAATTGACCATCATTTTGAACCCTTTACCTCTCGTAAGCACTAGAAATACTATGAATTTATAAAGGATAAAGTGTGGGGGTAGTTGATGGAGCTTTTGAGTGGAACTAGGGAAATAAGGAGAAAGGTATATCTTGTTGGAAAAGGCCACTAGTGAAAAAAAAAATGAAGAACATTGTTAATAGTGTATCATGTTGATTGGTAATAAATCTTTGGTGGCTTTTAAGGTGATTGTGCTCAAAGAAGAAGTGTGGGGTGGTATATGTGGTGTTAAAAATAAAAATATTGGTTTAACTTAGGTGTGGAATTGATTGTAAAATAAATGTATTAAAGTGCTTAGAGAGGTGTAGTCACTATTATATATCCAAATATATCCTACCCAACCTACAACCTAGATTACATACAAATAAAGTCCTACTTGATCCTAAACTGAGTGAGCTCAATTAGTAGAACGTGCATTACGGGCAAGCCTATGGTGCATTTTTTGTGGCACAAGATTGTCATTTCTGAGGGTGAGTAAATTCTGTTCCTTTTAAAGTTCCTCAGTGTGTGTGAATTTTACTGATTGTGAAATGAGTCTCTTTTGTTGTGAGCAGGCACTTGATTCATGAAGGAGTGGTAAGTCTGGACCTTTGATATATAGTAGGTATGCCGGTTAGGAACATTGCATGGCTATAGGGAGTCAACTCTTGAGATGTAGATGTTGCACTAATATACTCAATGTATATGAAATATTCTTGGTGTGACGAGTAGGGAAGTCTCTCAATGAAGTTAGGCCTCTTAGAGTGTGGTTTGATTGCTCGGGGACGAGCAATGGTTTAAGTGTGGGGTGTTGATAGTAGGCTATATTTATTCAATTTAGACACTACTTACACTCTAATTTAGCCGCACTTTATTGATATTTGAATGCTAAAAGATAACAAAATGCTCTAATTAAGAATTTGATGCTTTGTAGGAGTTACTCCAAGCTAGGAGGGAGCTAACAAGTATTTTGGAGTCAACATGGAGTGTGAAAGGCCAATCGAAGGTTAGCCCGGTCGAAAAGGAGCGAGAAAAGCAAGCGAAACGACACCTCCAGGTGCGCGGCCGCTGAGTGGGGCCGCGTATTGGTCCGCGAACTCAAGGCAGTGAGGCAGTCCAAATCCGCAGCCGGATCTACGGTCGAATCCGCGGTAGCAGACGGGTGGACGAAAGCCAAACATACAGGGTTAATTATGTAATTTCCTAGGCGACTAACCTAAACCTATATGAAACCTAAACTCGCCCAGAAGTGAGATATAGATATTTTTAGAAGATTTTATAGGCAAGAACGAGGGAGAGAAAACGGATAATTTCTTAAGAGTTTTCATCATCTTCTTCATACTTCTATTTGTTGATTATGAATTATTTTAGTGATTTATTTTCCATTAGTATGAGTAGCTAAATCTATTATCTAGGGTTGATGGAACCAATTGTTGGATGAAGTCTTGACTCTATTTTTTATAATTGAGTCGTGTATGTTCTATGATTGTTCAACTACTTATTGTATTGTGGTTAATTGGAAGGGCCCTCGATTAATCGTATCTAATTACCTTGTGTTGCTTGAGAAAGAACACTTGGTTAGATTGGTGTTGAACAACACCACTTTTGGGGAAGTTAATAGATTAATTACTTGCCCACGAAGTTAATAGAACAACACCACGAAGCTTTGGTGGGATAATTCTGAGTTGCATAAATTGTTAACTAGAGTCGTTCGAGAGAATGTTTCTAGTAAATTATCGCAATTGATCGAGAGGTAATTACGATAGCCCGGAACTCATAATCCTCATAGAGTATTACGGCGAGATTATAGCTAAAGAGTTGAGAATTAATCCGGCAATTGGGGAAATCAATAGCCGTAGATCCTTTTACCCTTGAATTCAATTTAGTCTTGATTATTGCTAATTTTATTGTGATTTTTCCTTAGCTAAATAAATTCCACTGATTATTCATAAAACTCTTGCATCCGAAAATTGTCTGAGCTTATCATTAGCATTATTTAAAGTTTTAGTAAATAGGTTAGTCCCCTGTGGGATTCGACTCCGGACTTGAACCGGGTTATATTTGCAGCGACCACTTAGTCCTTTTTACAAGGCATAGTTGGGCGTGATCAGGAACCACAGTTAGAAATAAAACCAAGGCTACGCAGCCTGCCACCCCTTCTACTTCTAGTAGGGGCATTGGAAGAAACAAACTCGTCAACAATTACAACTTTGCGAGGATCAGGAGAAGACATGATTATCTAAAGAAGAATAACGAAAAAATACAGAAAAGTGTAAGACAAGAAAACGATGGAGGAAAAGCTTCAGGAAATTAAAATGCGCCGAGGAGCTAAAGAAACAATTAGCAAAAGCCACGTGGCATGATCATTAAATAGAAGTGATATGCGTCGCATCAATTCAGAAGGAGGTATGATTGCATTTGAAAAAAACGGCGGCAGAAAATTCCTGCTATAAAAACTTTCCACTTCCTCGAATATTCAATAGAGAATATTCAGTAAAGTGGGGGGACTATCTGTATTGGTGGTGAAAGAACGTTACACGTGGAATATTGGAATGCTGACATGGCATGGTACATGGAACAATGATATGGCGACAAGTGATTTTCTTAATTGATAAAGAAGAGAAGGCACGGGAGGAAATACTCACGAGACGGTACAAAAAAAAAAAAAAAAACCGGGCCTAACAGTTGGCAAAGAATAAATGAGGACGAAATGAATAAAGAATAAAAAGAAGGAAAGGTACATGAACCGGAAGTAAATAAGGAAGGAGAATCGAAACAGATATGAGGCATTTATAGCAATAAATACGCCAGTTATAGATATCCGAGATAATGGGCAATCAATATCATTAATGCTCATAATCAACCCAAATTATGTGAGTAAAATCGTTACTATTGTATATTCCTATATAAGGACACAAAATTCTATTTGTAGAGACAAATTAGAGGCAATATTGAAATATACTTTTTACTTTTCTGCTTTCTCGATATTCTCTACCTTCACTGTGCAATTTGTCCATCAATTATTTCCTAAGTTATTCTTATTAATTTCCTTTGATATCATTGTGAAAGTGAAGTAAAACTTGATTATCAATAACCCGTTTTCTTCTAAAATTAGATTTTGGCCAAAAGACTTATTTTTGGTTAAACAAATACATACCTTAATTTTCTGTTCTCAGAATTTTCACTGTAATTAGAACTGAAAAACGCATCTGGACTCCTTTCTACTATTTTATTCTCCCTACAAAATGGCAACTAAAATACAGCAAATTTTGCAGCTTCCGTAAAAGCAAACAACGTAAGCTCAGAACCTCCATCATCAGAAATATAAACTGAAACTTTCTCTATCGGATAATCATACGCCATAACTGATAACGCCGTATTCACGACGTTTAATGGCGGCTCCTTATAAGGATCCGCCATACAAATAAAAATGTAAGTGCCGGAAAATTTCCGGCACTAAAGTTTTTGAGTTTTTCAGGATATTCAGTACGTGTTAGTGCACGCATACGAAAAGATTGAATTGTTGACCACATAAAGGCTAGAATTATATCGGAAATTAATATTGAAATTGATATGAAGAAAGAGATAAAGGAAGTGGAATTTAGGAGTTTGTGTGTGGTTATAGAAAAGAGCTAGGATGGCAAAGAGGTAAATAAGTGCAAATGCACGGTTGAGGATGAGCTGTAGAGGCTTCACTTTGAGGGAGTGGAGACCGCCGTTGACGGTGGTGGTTGTGGCGGCGCCGGTGGCTGTGGTTTCCATTTTTGGGAGGCGCTGATGCCTAAAGTTTGATACTAGAGTCGATGGACTGATAGTGGTGAGCAGCCCTGTTATTTATAGCAAATTGTGTACAAAAACAACATACCCAGGAAAATACTTTAGTTGTAGTAAAAACAAAAAGGTATTTGAAGCGAAAAAATGAAAGAGAAAGTTCAAAGTAATTGAAGTCGTGTTTGCATATAATTTTTTTTAAAACCTCGTTCTGTTTTAATTCATGTGACACATTTCACTTCTTAAATTCAAATTATGTGAAGTTTGACAAACATTTTGAAATGTATTTTTTATCACATGAGAAAAATTACAACGTATTATATGTTTCATATAATTTTTGAATATCTAAAAAGGGCAGCCCGTTGCACGAGATATCACATATTCACGTAGGATCGAGGAAGGGCCACACCCTAATTTTTAAATATTTAAATATTAATTTTAAAATATAAAACTAATCCAATTTTAGCTTTAAATATTAATTAAATTGATTCTCGATAAACGAAATATATTATATAAATTGAAATAAAAGGAGCAATAAGTATTCCAATAACGACATATCTTATTTGTTTTTTTGAATAGATTATAAAGGAAAGAATGTAAAATAGAACAAATGAGTACTATCATTTAGCAAGTCTAAAAATGTAATAGTGTTATGAAAATAATTATATTGTGGATGTTCATTTATTACTCCGCTATAGATAATCTTCCTGAAGAAGATTATCCATTTAGTACTCTTTTGAAGTTTATCTACAAGCAGCTGATGCAGGCAGGTTGCAAACAGCTCAATGAAATGATTTGCAGCAGCTTCTTATTAAACATGCAGGTTGCAAGCAGCTCATGCAGACAGCTTACAAGCAGCTAAAGAAAAGCCTTGCAACTGCTTCCTGAAAAGCCTCGCAACTGCTTCCTTCCTTCTATAAATAGAGGAGTTTTCAGTTCATTATGTACATGAATTTGAAGTTAAATAATATATCAGTTTCTCTCTATACTTGTCTTTACTTTACAGTCTTTATTTTATAACACGTTATCAGCACGAGACTCTGCCATCTCGAGAAAATACTTTGAGAGTATCAGAGGTACGAACTTTCTTTTTCTAAATAATGTCAAATCTTTCTAAACTTGAGTTTGTAGCCTTGGATATATCGGGCAAAAGCTACATGTCTTGGGTGCTTGATGCCGAAATTCATCTTGATGCGATGGGTCTGGCAGACACCATCAAAGATAAAAATCAGGCATCAAACCAAGACCGTGCCAAAGCAATGATATTCCTATGCCATCACCTTGATGAGGGCCTGAAAATAGAATATCTTACTGTTAAAGATCCAGTCATACTGTGGAGTAATTTGAAAGATAGATATGACCACCTGAAGATGGTCGTTCTTCCACAGGCACGTTATGATTGGACTCATCTAAGGCTACAAGATTTTAAATTTATCAGTGAGTATAATTCTGCTCTGTTCAGAATTATTTCCCAATTGAAACTATGGGGTGATAATATTACTGATCATGATATGTTGGAAAAAACTTTCACTACTTTTCATGCCTCGAATATGCTCCTGCAGCAGCAATATCGAGAGATGGGATTCAAAAAGTATTCTGAACTTATCTCACATCTTCTTGTAGCCGAGCAACATAATGGGCTATTAATGAAAAATCATGAAAGCCGACCTACTGGTTCTTGTCCATTCCCAGAAGTGAATGAGACGAACTTCCACCAAGCTAAACGTGGAAGAGGACGTGGCCCCAGTCATGGTCATGGCCGTGGTCGGAGAGGAAACTCTAATCGTGGTAAGAATAATGCACCAAAGAACCCTCCTCACCACCAGCAGTGGAAAAGGAAGGAACAAAAGCATGAAGCGGTGCAAGCAACAAAGCCAGAAAATGCATATTATAGATGTGGAGGAAAAGGGCACTGGTCACGTACATGTCGTACGCCAAAGCACCTGGTTGAGCTATATCAAGCTTCCCTGAAGAAGACAGAGAAAAATGCTAAAGCAAATTTTATTTCTGAAGATAATTTAGACTTCATGCATTTGGATGTAGCTGATTACTTTGCACTCCCAGAAGGAGAAACAAGTCATGTGATCGGTAGTGAATCTGTAGAGATGTAAATATTTTAATTTCTGTTATTTATAGTAGATAGTATAGTTATGTAATTGTTGTACATAAATAAAAGTTATAGTGTTTACTATCATATTTATTTTGTTTATGTCATTTTGAAGAATATGGATAATCCTCAAATTATGTTTAGATCAAAGACCAATCATGAAGATATTTGTGTAGTTGATAGTGGAACAACTCATGCCATATTCAAAGATCAGAAATACTTTTCTTATTTGCATAAGGAAAAAACAAATGTTTCTATAATTGCTGGTAATATAAGTTTGATTGAAGGCTCCGGAAGAGCTATTGTATTTCTGTCTAAGGGAACAAAACTTATTATCGACAATGCATTGTACTCCTCTAAGTCCCGAAGAAACTTGTTGAGTTTTATAGATATCCGCCGAAATGGGTATCATGTTGAGACAATAGATGAAATGAACGTGGAATATCTTTGTATTACAAAGAATATTTCTGGCCAGAAATGCATTGTAGAAAAGTTACCAACTTTATCTTCTGGCTTATATTATTCAAAGGTTAGTACAGTTGAATCACACTCTATCGTAAACTACAAGTTTACTTATTCAAATACTTTTGTGCTTTGTAATAGCTGTTTGGGCCATCCTGGATCAATAATGATGAGACGAATTACTGAAAATTCGAGTGGGCATCCATTAAATAACCTGAAGATTCTTACAAATAATGAATTTTCTTGTGATGCTTGTTATCAAGGAAAAATGATCACTAGACCATCACCAATGAAGATTGGCATTGAGTCCCCTACATTCTTAGAACGTATACATGGGGATATATGTTGATCTATTCACCCACCAAGTGGGTTGTTTAGATATTTTATGGTCCTAATAGATGCATCTTCAAGATGGTCTCATGTGGGCCTATTATCATCTCGCAACCTGGCGTTTGCAAAGTTATTAGCCCAAATAATTCGATTAAGGGCACAATTCCTAGATTATCCTATAAAGGCTATTCGCCTTGATAATGCTGGAGAATTCTCATCTCAAGCTTTTGATGATTACTGTCTATCAGTTGGGATAAAAGTTGAACATCCGGTAGCTTATGTTCATACTCAAAATGGCCTTGCAGAGTCATTTATTAAACGACTGCAATTGATAGCAAGACCACTACTTATGAAAACAAAATTACCCACTACTGTTTGGGGCCATGCTATCTTGCATGCAGCATCACTTATACGTCTCAGACCAACACATTATAATAAATATTCTCCGTCACAATTAATTTTTAGTCACGAACCAAATATTGCCCATCTACAAATTTTTGGATGTGCTGTATATGTGCCAGTAGCACTACAACAGCGCAGTAAGATGGGCCCCCAAAGAAGGTTAGGAATATATATTGGGTTTGAATCACCCTCTATTATTCGCTATCTTGAACCATTGACGGGAGATTTATTTACTGTTCGATTTGCAGATTGTCGATTTGATGAAACAAATTTCCCACAATTAGGGGGAGATAAAAAGGAAATCAAAAGAGAAATTGTGTGAAAAGTTTCATCATTATCTCACTTTGATCCACGTACCCCTATATGTAATCAGGAGGTCCAGAAGATCATCCATTTACAGAATATAGAAAATCAAATGCCAGACGCATTTACTGATTTGAAAAGAATAACTAAGTCACATATCCCTGCAGAGAATGTGCCTATCCGAATTGATGTCCCAACAGGACCATCTATTAGCATGAGAGCTAGTGAACCTAAAGCACGCCTGAAGCGTGGTAGGCCTATGGGTTCTAAGGATCGAAATCCTAGAAAACAAAAATCGACAAATGATCAAAATGATATTATGAAGGGATCTCCTGAAGAGACCCACGATCTGATTAGTTATGAGATTCCTGAAGAAATCAATAAATCTGAGGCTCAAGTGAGCGAGGAACTTTTAATAAGTTCTACTAGTAATGGGATTAATTTAAATTGATCTAAAATAGTGTTGGATAATATTTTTTCATATAATATTGCACTTAACATTATGCAAGATAGTGAGGATTTTGAACCCCGATATGTAGAAGAATGTCAACAAAGATCTGATTGGCCAAAATGGCAAGGGGCAATTCAATCAGAATTGAACGCACTTGCTAAAAGAGAGGTCTTTGGACCAGTAGTCCAAACACCTGCTAGTATAAAACTAGTTGGTCATAAATGGATTTTTGTGCGAAAAAGGAATGAGCAAAATGAAGTTGAAAGATACAAGGCTCGCCTTGTCGCACAAGGATTCTCACAACGACCTGAAGTCGATTATGAAGAAGCATATTCACCCGTTATGGATGCCATAACATTTCGATATCTCATCAGTTTAGCCTTACGTGAAAGACTTGAAATACATATGATGGATGTGGTTACAGCTTATCTGTACGGGTCACTTGATAATGAGATTTACATGAAAATCCCTGAAGGATTTAAAATGCCTGAAGCATATTCAAAATCTCGGAAAATGTACTCAATCAGATTACAAAGATCTTTGTACGGTTTAAAACAATCTGGGAGCATGTGGTATAATCACCTTAGTGAATATTTGTTGAAAGAGGGTTACATAAATGATGTTATTTGTCCATGTATTTTTATAAATAAAATGGCATTAGAATTTGTTATACTTGCTGTTTATGTTGAAGACATAAATCTTGTTGGAACTCCAGAAGAGCTCCAAAAGGCAATTGAATATCTTAAGAAAGAATTTGAGATGAAAGATCTTGGAATGACAAAACTTTGTCTTGGACTGCAAATTGAATATTTAGGAAATGGGATCTTTATGCATCAATCTGCCTATACAGAAAGGGTCTTAAAATGCTTTTACATGGACAAAGCGCACCCATTGAGTACACCAATGGTTGTTCGATCACTTGAAGTGAATAAGGACCCGTTCCGACCTCCAGAAGAGGATGAGGAATTCCTGGGTCCTGAAACAGCCTATCTCAGTGCAATTGGTGCACTTATGTATCTTGCTAATGCTACAAGGCCTGACATAGCATTTTCTGTTAATTTACTAGTAAGATATAGCTCTTCTCCTACACGGAGACATTGGAACGAGATTAAGCATATATTGCGATATTTAAAGGGAACTCTTGATATGGGTTTGTTTTATGCTAACAAAGATAGTGCAGATCTTGTTGGTTATGCAGATGCAGGTTATTTATCTGATCCCCATAAAGCTCGATCTCAAACCGGGTACGTGTTTACATGTGGAGGTACTGTCATATCATGGTGCTCCACAAAGCAGTCAATTGTTGCTACTTCTTCAAATCATGCTGAGATAATAGCTATTCATGAAGCAAGTAGGGAATGCATATGGTTAAGATCAATGATTTATTTTATTCAAGAAAAATGTGGTTTGGAGTGTGATAAAATATCCACAATTTTATATGAAGACAATGCTGCATGCATAGCCTAATTGAAGGGAGGATTTATAAAAGGAGATAAAACGAAGAACATTTCACCAAAATTATTCTACACACACGATCTTAGGAAAAATGATGACATTGATGTGCAGCAAATCCGTTCAAGTGACAATCCGACAGATTTATTCACTAAATCTTTGCCAACTTCAACTTTTGAGAAGATGGTATACAAGATTGGAATGCGGAGACTCAAATATTTGAAACAAGGTTTTCATCAGGGGGAGTAAAATACGCGATGTACTCTTTTTTCCTTACTAAGGTTTTTTCCCACAGGGTTTTCCTTATAAGGTTTTTAATGAGGCATCTAGAAATGCGTATTACTAAATATGTGTACTCTTTTTCCTTCACTAGGATTTTTTCCACTGGATTTTTCCTAGTTAGGTTTTAACGAGGCACAATACCTTTTAATGAACATCCAAGGGGGAGTGTTATGAAAATAATTATCTTGTGGATGTTCATTTATTACTCCGCTATAGATAATCTTCCTGAAGAAGATTATCCATTTAGTACTCTTTTGAAGTTTATCTACAAGCAGCTGATGCAGGCAGGTTGCAAGCAGCTCAATGAAATGATTTGCAGCAGCTTCTTATTAAACATGCAGATTGCAAGCAGCTCATGCAGACAGCTTACAAGCAGCTAAAGAAAAGCCTTGCAACTGCTTCCTGAAAAGCCTCGCAACTGCTTCCTTCCTTCTATAAATAGAGGAGTTTTCAGTTCATTATGTACATGAATTTGAAGTTAAATAAAATTTTATAACAAATAGGTTAATTTGTTCAAAAAACATTTTAGATCCTCTGCGTTCCTGTGATATGTTGGACCATAAGAAAATCACGTTTTGTCACATGTATTACGTAGAAGGAATCCAATAATTCAAGCAGTTAATATATTGAATATTGAATGTCTCTTTCTATTTTTTTGGGGAAACACACACACACACACACATACATATATATATATATATATATATATATATATATATATATATATATATCACATGCTATGCATTAGCCCAATAAGACTATTACCTAAAAATTAAAGCCATAAAAATGTGTATGATAGAGTTAGATCGAGTTCATCTCCCAAAGATACTAAAGTTATTTTTAAATCACCTAAAATCATTAAAAATCATAATTTTATTGGTTCCACCTATTACTTGAAAATTAAAGTTTGAAAGGAGTTTATTTCATGATCATGTTGTGCGAAGTAGTAGGAGTTATAAAAAATTTATTTAACTTAAAAGCATTGACAATCTTCTTTTGTTGCAATGTCAAGTTATCTAACACAACGACAATTAGGTTCACATTTAATATTACCTCATGTCTAAAATAAATGATGTTTTGAATTTTTGGTAAGAAAATCATATAAAACATGTATTATAAGATTTATTTGATTAAGTTATGCTTTAAATTATAGTCAAATTACTCATTATACTCCGTAGGTCATTTATTAGATCAACAATAGATTTGGGAAAACATCACTAATGCCGTTTTAATTTTCCAAAGCAACATTTATATATGATTTTAGCTTGATTATGAAATTTCACACTACTGCTACTTATAGGAAAAATAATCCTTTGACGGGAAGAAGTTTATGTTTAAAAAGAGAACTTTTGAGAGCACATGTGTCCAACTAATTATTTGTATAAATATTAACTATTCAATTTAAGTTAATACATATCAAATTAAAGTATATTCTTTGTGTGAAATTTATGAGGTTAACAACATAAAAAGTACGGCAAAGGACGAAATATACCCATGTACTTTCGAAAATGGTCTAAAAATATCCTTCGTTATACTATTGGGTTATCTATACCCCTCCCGTCATACTTTGGAATAAAAATACCCTTATTTTGGATGGAGTGTCACATGGCAGCACCATATGAAAACGACCCATTTCTTTTTTTTACCCGATCCGTTTTAAAAAACCCACCACCCAACCCAATTTTCACCCAAGGCTAAATTTAGCATCTTTTGATCTAAAGCATTTTGTTTTGTAAAAACTGAAAAAATACTTTAAAAAAAAATATTTTTCGGTTTTTTTTAAAAAAAATTTTTTTGTAAAAACTGGAAAAACAATTATTTTACAAAATATTTTCGTTTTTTTAAAACTAATGCACCTGTAGTACACTATTTTAGGAAAGTCTATTTCTTTTTCCAGTTTTTACAGAAAACAAAATCAGTTTTTTCAGTTTTTTTAAAGCATATATTTTGTAAAAACTGGATTTTCTTTTGTAAAAAAAGAAAAAAAAAAAAAGAAAAAACAAAAAAGAAATTTGCAAAATATATATTTTTAAGTTTTTTCAGTTTTTAAAAATATTTCTTTTGTAAAAACCGGAAAAAAAATATTATTTTGTAAAAACTGAAAAAATAAAAAAAGAAAAGAAAAAAAAAGACTCTCCTAAAGCAGTGTACTATATATGCATTAGTTTAAAAACAATAAAAGTATTTTGCAAAATCATTTTTTTAGTTTTTACAAAAACAATGCTTTAAAAAACTGAAAAAACTGAAATATATATATTTTGCAAATTCCTTTTTTTCCCCAATTTTTACAAAAAAAAAAATCAGTTTTTACAAAATATATGCTTTAAAAAAACTGAAAAAATTGATTTTTTGTTTTTTTGTAAAAACTCAAAAAAGAAAAAAACTTTCCTAAAGCAGTGGACTACAGGTGCATTAGTTTTAAAAAAACGAAAATATTTTGAAAAATCGTTTTTTTCAGTTTTTACAAAAAACAAATGCTTTAAAAAAACTGAAAAATATTTTTTTAAAGCTTTTTTTGTTCAGTTTTTACAAAAAAAATGCTTTAGATCAAAAGATGCTAAATTTAGCATTGGGTTAAAATTGGGTCGGGTGGTGGGTTTTTAATACGGATCGGGTAAAAAAAAAAGAAATGGGTCGTTTTCATTTGGTGCTGCCACGTAGCACTCCATCCAAAATAAGGGTATTCTTGTTCCAAAGTATGATGGGAGGGGTATAGATAACCCAATAGTATAATGTCACACCCCTTTTATGCCCCCCCCCCCAAATGATAATGCGTGTTATGGATGGTGGGTTAAAGAGTTTTTTCAAATAAAGTGACAAACTTGATTAGGGATTATTTTATTTACAGAGTCGCCACTTGGAATTGAGTTTTGGGTGTTCCAAATCACCTTTTATTTGAATCCCTAGTCAAAGGAAGGTTTGACTCTATTATTATTGGTCTGCGAAATAAAAGTTCGGATAAGAAATTCTGTTGACCTGGGAGAAGGTGTAAGGCATTCCCCGAATCCCGTGGTTCTAGCACGATCGCTTTATTGACTACAATTTGGCTTGAATTAATTTTGGATAAACTGTAATTTATTGGTTTCCATATTTTTCTTTATCCGCTTTTATTGCTTGATTATTCGTAATTAAGGAATTATCTTGAAACGAGTCACGTGTACGTGTACCCGTTTTGTTTGGCACATTAAAAATCATGCCACGCATGTGTGTACACAATTGATAACACTTTTATTATTATTAAAATTGTTCTGTCAAAGTTGCGTGAACACATACTTTGCCTTTAACTTTCGAAATCGTAATTATTTCACGTGAATGTATACATAATCACGATAATTGATTTATTACTGTGTGCCTAAAGCATACTAGAGATATTTATGTATTATTTTCTTAAACTAGTTTGAGATTAAGGCCCATGGTTTATGGGGATCATTGTGGAAGGGGTAAGATTTGACTATTATAATTATGAAATAAATGGAGACAAAAGGCTAAATCTTCTTAAATCCTATCAGCCCCAAACTACTCCAAACATAATCAAACATCTCTAAAAATCCAACTAGCTAATCAAATCCCATTTATGGCTTACTATATGAAATAAAATAAATATTAACTAAGCAACCTTTTAATTTTCACCAAGCAAACCTATGGCCCATCTTGATACACCATAAATCACAAGGCACAATACCAACTCAACTACTGTCTTCTTCGAATGTTCCCCATTTTACATGTATATAAATTAAACCAAAACTATATGCTTACAGAATAAGAAAAAGAAAAAGAAAAAGAAGAAAACAAACAAAACAACTACAACCTATTTGATTAGAGCTTACTAGAAATCCCTTTATTCATTCATTTGTTTTCCAGTAGTTATTTTACCTACAAAAGAAATTTAATAGTGCGATTAAATATGCAAATCAGTAACTTCCACCTATCAAGTAAACACATGAATATAAAAGACATTTAAACAAAATAAAGCACTAAAAGATTAAACAAGAACATGATATTAAACCAAAAGTGAATCAAAGAAGAAAGTGACCTCTGTTGAGCAGAGCTTTTCACTGTATTAATAAAGAGCCTCGAATGTTGGGTTACAAGGAAGAAAACTAACCAAACTTGACAGTGGACTAGAGCATCAAATGAAACGGAACGGCGAACTTGCCTCCCTCGACTGAAACTCGCGTGTTTTAAATGGGTAACTGTTGCTGCGTTTTGGAAGCAATTTCAGCCATGTTTTGGTTTAATTTTCATGGATGTTTCGTGGATTTTTATGGATATTTTGGGTCTGGGATTTGGACTAATTTTTATCATTTTTTGGCTATTTTCACAGCTGATTATTTGCTGGAAAAGGGGCTATTTTTCAGTTGCTTTTGGAGCTAAAGATGGAGGAATAATCCATGAAGCTTTGATGGTTGATGAGGTATTTTTAATGGAGATTTTGGAGATGTTTTAATGGTGTTTATCAGAGGTATTTTAGCTATTTGTTATGGTGTTTGAAGGCTGATATCTGGAGGAAAATGGATGGAGTGTTCGCCTGTCCAAAAATGGAGGTTCAAGGTTTGTTTTTGTGACTGCTTTTTGCCCCTCACAATAGAGGGAAGAAGATGGTATTTTATGGGTGATAGTTTTGCCCCCTTCACGTGAAGAAAGAAAATGGGGATATGTGGGGGGTTGTGTGTGGGGGACAAGCATGTGGGACAAGTATGGTGGAGTGAGGACAAAGTGTGGGGGACAAAGAGTGGGGACACGCATGGAAAGATGAGATCCGAAAATATTCAAGCACGGTAAAAAATTAGGTGCTCACAATATGCCCTTTTTGCTTGGAAACATTAAAAGTTTTTAGGCAAAGATAAAGTGAGCCGTGTGACTAAGTTTTTGACCATATCGTTATTCAAAAGAGGAAAAAAGGTGCAACCGAGTCCTGGTTTTGGACAACCTACATATCCCGAGTTATAAGGGAATCAAGTCGCGTGTAGTTCAAGAAGAATGATGGAGTGATGAGTTCGAAAGTCGAGCTAGGTTCCGTCGAGGCTCCGGTTCGTGGCCCTGTTATTACATCAAAATCGAATGGAACTAAACAAGCCTATCAGCTATAAGTTACAAGATTCCTATTAATAAGTCTTCTGAACCTTGGTCTTGAGTCTTGACTGGTTATTCATGCAGACTCTGATCTAAACCTTGATGCTTGCTAGCTGTAGGTGCTAGTTCATTCTTCTACGGCTTCTTCTGAGCAAAACGGGGAATGTGAAGCTCGTAACTTCAGTCATGTTTTGAGCAGTCCATATCATTTCCATCTGCTTCTGCATTTGGATTCATTTTCTTTTCTTTTCTTTTCTTTATTTTGGATTCAGACTTCTTCTTTTGTTCATCTCGAACCTTGTGCCTCGAGGTAAAACCTGCTCAGACATCACAACAAACAAACGAATGAAATTTTTCTGCCCCAATTTTTACTAGAAAACATTTCGTGAGTTATTGTAACAAAATTCTAAACTACTTCTTTATTGAAAGCAAAATAAAAAAAACAGTAATGGTGTACCCTGAAAAGGTCATGATGATTTTTTTTTATTGTCCCAAAAGAATGTCTCAACTAAGGATTTGTGTACCTTATGTTGGAAAAATGTGGTCAGAGACTGAGATACCCTATATTGGCAATGATACTAGGGAGTGGTGTATCCTGCATTTAAAATCAAATCAACTAGGGAGTGGTGTACCCTATGTTGGAGAACACAGCTAGAGATTAGTGTACCCTATACTGGTAAGGAGATCAGGGATTGGTGTACCCTATGCTGGTAAGGAAATATAATCAGGGGATTGGTGTACCCTGTATTACTGAGAAGAAAATGTAAACAGAGGTAGGCACCCTGTATTACTGAAAAGGAAATGTAACCAGGGGTTGGTGCCTTGTATTACTGAAAAGGAAATTTAACCATGGGTTAGCGCCCCGTATTACTGAAAATGAAATGCAACCAGGGGTTAGCACCCTGTATTACTGGAAAAGGAAATGTAACCAGGGGTTGGCACCCTATATTACTGAAAAAATGCTAAATCTCCGGGACGAAAAGGGTCTACCTGGGTTAAACTACGAAAAGAAAACCTGGGCGAAATGTACTTCTACGAGTTGTATCCCCCTAGGCGAAAAGTTTCTACCCGGGTTAAACTACGTAAAACAACATGAGCGAAGAGTACTTCTACCCGGAACTATGAGCTGGATCCCCCTAGGTAAAAATATTCTATTTGGGTTAAACTACGAAAAGCAGCATGGGCGAATAGTACTTCTACCCGGAACTATGAGTTGGATCCCCCTAGGTGAAAAGGTTTTACTTGAGTTAAGATACTGTAAAATAACCTAGGCGAAGAGTACTTTTACCCGGACCTATGAGCTGGATCTCCCTAGGCGAAAATGTTCTACCTGGGTTAAGCTACCTAAAATAGCCTGGGCAAAAAGTACTTCTACCCGAAACTATGAGCTGGATCCCCCTAGGCGAGAAGGTTCTACCTGGGTTAAGCTACAAAAACCAATCCTGGGCGAATAGTACTTCTACCCGGAAATATGAGCTGGACCCCCCTAGGCGAAAATGTTCTACCTGGGTTAAGCTACGTAAAACAACCTGAGCGAAGAGTATTTCTACCCAGAACTATGAGTTGGATCCCCTAGGCGAAACTGTTCTACCTGAGTTAAGCTACGTAAAACAAACTGAGTGAAGAGTACTTCTACCCGGAACTATGAGCTGGATCCCCCTAGGTGAAAAGGTTTTACTTGAGTTAAGATACTGTAAAATAACCTGGGCGAAGAGTACTTTTACCCGGACCTATGAGCTGGATCCCCCTAGGCGAAAATGTTCTACCTGGGTTAAGCTACCTAAAACAGCGTGGGCGAAAAGTACTTCTACCCGGAACTATGAGCTGGATCCCCCTAGGAGAAAAGGTTCTACCTGGGTTAAACTACGTAAAACAGACTGGTCGAAGAGCACTTCTACCCGGAACTGTGAGATTCACCCCCTTAGGCGAAAAAGTTCTACCTGGGTTAAACTACGTAAAACAACCTGAGCGAAAATTACTTCTGCCCGGAAATATGAGTTGAATCCCCCTAGGCGAAAAAGGTTCTACCTGGGTTAAGCTACCTAAAATAACCTAGGCGAAAAGTACTTCTATCCGGAACTATGAGCTGGATCCCCCTAGGCGAAAAAGGTTCTACCTGGGTTAAACTACGTAAAACAACCTGAGCGAAGAGTATTTCTACCCGGAACTATGAGCTGGATCCCCCTAGGCTAAAAGGTTCCACCTGGGGTTAAGTTACGTAAAACAACCTGAGCGAAGAGTACTTCTACCCGAAACTATGAGCTGGATCCCCTTAGGCGAAAATGTTCTACCTGGGTTAAGCTACCTAAAACAGCCTGGGCAAAAAGTACTTCTACCCAGAACTATGAGCTGGATCCCCTAGGCGAAAATGTTATACCTGGGTTAAGCTACGAAAATGAGAGGTATGGACAGTAGTGATGCATGCTGAAGATTTTAAGGAGCTTACATTTGGTGACATTCATCCTTTGAGAACCGTCATTCTGCACTGCTTTGTTCCTGCTTCAAACAAAGAAATTTTGTGAGTTTTTTAAAGTGGTGGTCGGTTTGTGGCCTTGATGCACTGATGGATACCCCGTTGTCGAAGAACTGATTCTATCAGAGTGGTACCGAGATGCTCAGATACTTTGTATCATTTTCTGGAGACTTTGTCTTTCTGACGTCTCCCCTGGTTGTTTCATACTCGGATGTCCACGGTACCATTAACCCTTGTATCTAAGGCAAAGCAATTTTTCTTTAAAATCAAACTTAGTTGTCTTGCACTCAGAACCAGTTTGTGTGTGTAGTGCTTATCAACTTTTCCCATGAAGCAAATCTTGCTTAGGCGACCTTTTCAGTTTCTTGCAGACACTTTGTCTGCCTTATCAAAAGAGATCACAGATGGATTCCTTCCTTCGTCAATGCCGTATATGCTCCAAATTGTGCTCGTTATTACGGGAAAACTATAGATAGTTTTACAGCCATTTTTGCTTTGCTTTTGATGCAAGATTAGACCGAAAGAGAATCTAAGAAAAATTATGGAAAAGAATAGAAGAGAAATTGGAAGTGAAAAAGGAATTGTGTCTAAATAAAAGGTGTCCCTTTCGGGGAGAGAAATAAGGAGACTTATCTGGATATATGTGCCGACTTCAATGAATCATGACATGCATTTTGGACTGGACGCCTGATCTGTATGAGCTGTCTAATTCTCCAAATACGTCGCAAATGTTCATCTTGAAACTGTCTTGGTTGTGCTCATGCTGGGGCATCGAACACCCTCATTCGGCTAGTAGCGCCCTTTGCGGGTTTTCGCTAACTGACCTCTCTCATTTCTCTAATCACTGTTGCCTTATGGTGCCCATCTGGTTTTCACCAATAAGACTCTTGCATTTCTCTGCTCACTGTCGCCTTACAGTGCTCATACGGGTTTTCACCGATTAGACTCTCTCATTTCTTCTTTTCTTCTTTTTTTTCATACGGAAGGTTGGCCAATTCCCTTGTCATGGGGACTTCAAGTATTCTCAAAGATCTATCAGAAATTCTTAACAGGAAAAGGCAAAAAGAACCTTGAACTGAATTACAACTTTTGGAACTATTTCTACAGGAAAACCGTAAGATAAAAACAAATTTCTGCCCCAGTTTTGGAGTATTGGGAATATGGATTTTTGTTGCAATGGGACCAAACCCAGGGTAAGGCTTCCTACGTATCCTTTCGGAATCAGGTTGGACGTATACACAGGTTCCAAAAAATGGAAAACAAGGAAGAAAAATACAGCTTAAAAGGGGTAACAAAAGGGTGACACTTGCTTGGAATAGCGAGCAATGGCAGCCTTCGTCATCTCGATCTAAGAAAATCATGCGTGAAAGTTCCATAGTGGGCATATATCAGACATAATATCTTTTGACTGCATCTGCATTAATAGTCATGTCTGGTACCCGTCCTTCTTCATCTACCAAGTGCAAGGCCCCTTTTGGTAACACTTTCTTGATGATGTAGGGTCCTTTCCAGTTTGGAGCGAACTTTCCTTTAACTTTTACTTGGTGTGGAAGAACGCGTTTCAGAACGAGTTGGCCTACCTCGAAATGCCTTGGACGCACTTTCTTGTTGTAAGTGCGTGCCATTTTTTGCTGGTATAACTGGCCAAAGCACACTGCTGCTAGCCGTTTTTCATCAATCAGCATAAGTTGTTCTAATCGGGTCTTTACCCATTATGTATCTTCAATCTCCGACTCCATAATGATCCGAAGATAGGGAATTTTGACTTCAGCCGGTATTACAGCTTCCGTTCCATATACCAATAGATAAGGAGTTGCACCACCAGATGTGCGAGCAGTCGTGCGGTATCCCAAAAGAGCAAAAGGCAACTTTTCATGCCATTTTCTGGAACCTTGGATCATTTTCCTAAGAATATTCTTGATGTTCTTGTTCGCCGCTTCAACAGCTCCATTGGCTTTTAGCCGGTAAGGGGTAGAATGGCAATGCATAATTTTAAATTGCTCGTATACCTCCTTCATCAAATGACTATTGAGATTGGCTGCATTGTCAGTGATAATGGTATTTATGATACCAAATCAGCAGATGATGTTGGAATGAACAAAGTCTACCACTTCTTTCTTGGTGACTGCTTTGAAAGTGACGGCATCTACCCACTTGGTGAAGTAATCAATTTCAACCAAAATGAATCTATGCCCATTTGAATCCTTTGGCTCAATTGGCCCAATAACATCCATTCCCCAAGCAACGAAAGGCCAAGGAGAGGACATGGGATGCAACTCCGAAGGTGGTGAGTGAATTAGGTCACCGTGAATCTGGCATTGGTAACACTTGCGAACAAAACTGAAGCAATCTCGCTCCATTGTAAGCCAATAATACCCTGCCCGCAGAATCTTCTTCGCTAAAACATATCCATTCATGTGAGGTTCGCATACCCCCGAATGCACTTCACTCATGATTCGCTCAGCTTCTGTGGTATCTACGCATCTCAACAAGTTCAAATCCGAGGTCCTTTTGTACAAAATTTTCCCATTCAGGAAGAAACCGCTGGCGAGCCTCCTTATAGTTCTTTTTTTATCTCCCTTGGCGTGCTCAGGGTATTCTCTCATTTTCAGGAATCGTTTTATGTCATGATACCATAGTTTACCATCTGGTTCTGTCTCAATTGTATTGCAGTAACCGTGTTGATTCCGAACTTGGATTTCTAGTGGATCGATATGGGTGTTTCCCAGATAAGGGAGCATCGAGGCTAAAGTAGCCAAAGCATCGGCTAGCTCGTTGTGAAACCTGGAAATGTACCTGAACTCGATGGATTTGAATCTTTTGCTCAAATCTTGTACACATTGTCTGTATGAAATAAGCTTGATGTCTCAAGTCTCCCATTCGCCTTGGGCTTGCCGGATAAGCAAGTCAGAATCTCCCATAACCAATAGTTCATGCACATCCAGATCGAGGGCCATTTTCAAACCCATGATACAGGCTTCGTATTCTGCCGTATTATTGGTACATAAGAACCGAAGCCGGGCTGTTGTAGGGTAATACTATTCAATAGGTGAGATGAGGATTGCCCTGATCCCAACTCCTTTGATATTGACAGCTCCATCAAAATACATTTTCCATAGAGGGTTGTCGTCTGGAACTACTTCCTCTATTGAGTTGACCTCTTCGTCTGGGAAGTATGTGGTAAGTGGCTTGTACTCATCATCAACTAGATTCTCTGCCAAATGATCGGCCAAAGCCTGTGCTTTCATCGCGGTGCGAGTGACATAGACGATGTCGAACTCTGTGAGCAGGATTTGCCATTTTGCGAGCCTGCCGGTGGGCATTGGATTTTGGAAGATATACTTCAGAGGATCCATTCTGGATATGAGGTAAGTAGTCTAGGCCAAAAGATAATGTCTCAACTTCTGAGCGACCCAAGTCAAGGCACAACATGTCCTTCATAATTGGTGAACTTCTTGCTCAAATAATATATTGCTTGTTCCTTTTTGCCTGTCGCATCATGTTTCCCCAGAACGCATCCAAAGGAATTATCCATCACCGATAGATATAAAAACAAAGGCCTACCAGGTTCAGGTGGGACCAGTACAGGGGGTTTTGATAGATAATCTTTGATCTTGTCAAAAGCATTTTGGCAATCGTCCGTCCACTTGATTGTAGCATCCTTTTTCAGCAACTTAAAGATGGGCTCGCGCGTGGTTGTGAGCTGAGCAATGAAATTACTGATGTAGTTCAACCTTCCGAGCAAACTCATGACCTCCTTTTTATTCTTCGGGGGTGGCAGATCTTGAATGGACTTTATCTTAGATGAATCCAATTCGATGACTCTCCGACTGACTATAAAACCAAGGAGTTTCCCAGATAGAACCCCAAACACACATTTGGCTGGATTGAGCTTAAGGTCATACCTTCGAAGCCGTTCGAAGAACTTTTTCAAATCATTAATGTGATCATCATATGTCTTTGATTTTATGATGATGTCATCGACATATACTTCAATCTCTTTTTGCATCATGTCGTGAAAAATGGTGGTCATGGCCCTCATGTAAGTTGCCCCTACATTCTTTAAACCGAATGGCATGACCCTATAACAATAGGTACCCCACAGAGTGGTGAAAGCGGTCTTTTATACATCACCCTCATCCATTAGAATCTGGTGGTACCCAACATAGCAATCCACGAACGACTGTATCTCATGCTTTGCGCAATTATCTACAAGAATATGGATGTTCGGCAAAGGAAAATTATCCTTCGGACTTGCTTTGTTCAGGTGTCTGTAGTCAACACAGACTCTAGTTTTTCCATCTTTCTTTGGCACGGGCACAATATTTGCCACCCAGGTGGTGTATCGTACGGCTCTGACAACATTGGCGCTCAATTGCTTCATTATTTCCTCTTTGATTTTATCACTCATGTCCGTTTTAAATTTTCGCTGCTTCTGTTGGACTGGTGGAAAATCAGGATACATGGGAAGCTTATCAACCACTAAATCGGCTCTTAAACCAGACATATCATCATAAGACCAGGCAAACACATCTCTATACTCAAATAAAAGTTGAATCAAGGCATCTCTGGTTTTTTGTTCAGTGTGAATGCTTATCTTTGTTTCTCTGACTTCTTCATGACCTCCGATATTAATTGGCTCAGTTTCATTGAGGTTGGGCCTAGGCATGTTTACAAATTGTTCCAACTCTCTTTTTATTTCATCAAAAACCTTATCTTCATCATATTCGACCTCTTGATGGATTATTTCGAAATTAGACAGCTTTTTGAGATATGGGCGTGAATTCTGCATGCATGTCATGTTATTAAAGCCGGCATTAACAAAATTGAAATGGAAATAAAATGACAGGAATTAGGAAAAGGAAAAGATACAAAATACGAAACTGAACTGCATTTCATTGAATTTGAAAGGATAGAAGGGTTAACGTCAGAATAAAACAATCATACTAAGATATTTGGATTACAACCCTGAAAGTAACCCAAAGTACAAAATAAAGAAGCTGCAAAAGTCAACTACCAAGACTCTTTCCTTGTGGGGAGGGGAGTTGCTTCCCAGTTATTGAGCATGGTTTCTGGGCCAACTAGTTGCATATCAGCACGACTAGTGCCTTCACCAGCCTGGATCATATTCACTTCAGAAAACATCTGCCTGAGGCCATGGAAAATTTCATCAATGTTTGCATGCGCCAAGGAATTTTGACCATGTTTGAATCGTGGCTCGACAAAAGTGTAGAAACTGTGAGGGATAGGTTGCTGCAAGACCCACCCGTACTTTTTGCGGTGCTTGGCTTTGTCTTTGTCCGCTTGTGTTGGCCTGAAGCCTAAACCAAAAGTACCTCTATTACTGAACGGAGAAATGCGTTCTGAAATTCCTTGCAATGATGCCCCCGAGCCTTTTCCTGGCTCATAACCTTGTCTCATCATAAGTGCAGCCACCATTACAGATGTGGCGGAGAGACGAGGATGCAGAATGGGTTTTCCTTCCTCAACATGGTCCACAACAACCACTTCGAAAGCCTGATAGACAATAGACTCACATCCTTCCTTGGCCTCAATACATGGGATTAATGGGTCTTTATAAATGGATGACTCGTCTTCTCCGTGAACAATAATTTCTTGCATGTCGTGCTCGAATTTGAGCATCTGATGCAAGGTGGATGGCACAGCTCGGGCCGTATGGATCCATGGCCTTCCAAGAAGAAAGTTATAAGAAGTTTCCATATCCACTACTTAGAAGACAATTTCAAAATCAACAGGCCCATTCGTCATGGTGAGGTTGATCTCCCAAATGGTATCTCTCGCTGAGCCATCAAAAGCCCGGATGCGAACATTGCTGGGTCGGATCCTGTCTGTATTGATCTTCATACTTTGCAAGGTATAGAGGGGGCATACATCTACACTCGAGCCTCCATCAACCATGACTCGCTTCACATTTGACAATCAATTGCAAAGCCCTATTGTGACCGGATCCGGATCCCTCCTCAGGAAGTTCATCATCAGTAAAGGAAATTTTGTTCACCTCAAAAAATCTATTAGCCATCTTCTCTAATTGATTTACGGTGGTATTCTCTGAGACATGTGCCTCGTTCAGGATTTTGATTAGTACACGGGAATGCTCTCCTGAGTGTATGAGCAGAGATAACCGAGAGATTTGGTCCGGAGTCTTTCTCAGCTGGTCAATGATTGAGTAATCCTGAACTTTCATCTTTTTCAAAAACTCCTCCGCCTCTTCTTCAGTGACCGGTTTCTTTATTGGCATTTGACCTTCTGTGATTTGTTTAGCCTTCCTTAACTCTTCTGGAGAGTAACACCTCCCTGATCGAGTCAAACCTCCAGTTTTCCCCACTTCTTCTATGATTTCCTTGCCTTTGTAGGTTACTACAGTTTTGTTGTAGTTCTAAGGGATGGTTTTCGTATTTGTTACATGGGGTTGTGTGGCAGGCTTGATTATGATCGGTTCTATTATACCCATCGTATCGCCCTGATTCTGCTTTGTGATGGGGTGACCTCCAAGGACGTATACCTTTGGGTTTGGAACATTGGAGAGAACTTCCAACCTCGAGATTTTTGGAACAAATAAAGTTGCCCTCTCTGAGCTCTGGGCGCCTTTCACAATCAACAGTGCATCTAGGCTTGGACTTACTTCCAGTTTGGTTCCCTCTTGAATCGTTACCACTGTCATTTCTGCTCGACCAACCGGCTTTTATTCATGATCTCGGCCAATCATTCCCATAAAATGAACATCATTGTGTACTGGCAACGGGTTATTGGTCACATTAGGAGGGTCCTCGCCATTCGTGACTACAATCAATTTTTCAACAATGAGTCTTTCTATGGCTCTTTTCAGGGTCCAACGGTCATCAGTGCTAGGCCCCATAGCACCTGAATGATATTCACATCTAGCATTTGCTTGAAATCTGTGTGAATCGGGATGCATATGGTGGGGAGCGATGGGTACAATCACACCCATTTGCTTCAACTTCTGGAACAAACTAGAGTATGATTTAGCCAATGGAGTAAATTTTTCCAACGGCCTCTGCTCTCGACCATAATCCTGCCTAGGACAAGCACTGTAGGGTGCCCGAAACTTTTGCTGCTGAGGTCGGGGGAATCTTGGAGCTGGTGCCTGTACCTGTTGATTGGGAGGACGAGCATATGATTGAGCATTAAACACTGTATATTGTGGCGGTCCCACAAAGTACTGAGGAATTGGCGGGGGATAGTAATGTTGAGGGTAGCTGGATTTCCCCTGCTGAACTTGCACATAAGGGTGCGATGCCCCCCTTTGAACTTCCCTAGATCCCGAAGTCATCATAGACCCTTCATCTCTCTTCTTTCTATTTGCCAAACTTCCCGACCCATTTTGGATAGCTTGGGTGGTGGCTTTGAGAGCATCTTGACTTACAATTCTGCCAGTGTTGAGGCCATTTTCGATCATTTCTCCTATTTTGATCGCTTCCGCAAAAGGTCTACCCATTGCAGACATCATGTTCTTCATAGGTTCTACAAGTCATGAGCAAGTGTCTAGTAGAGTCTTACAGATCGGTATGTTGACGTCCATACTTATCTTTGAGAGGCTACAGGACATTTAGGGTAATTTACCATCTTTCTTTCCTTATCGTACGTAATTGATTCAGCTTGAAATATAACTCTTTGAATTCCTTTCACGCATTCATATGCGCACATGAGTGCTCGGTATCAGCTATGCATCGCCGACTTGTGATTCTATGAATGAGGTTTGATCTGTGTATTCTGTGTTTTGGCGATGGGCCAGTCTGGAGGACTTGAGGCCATGGTTAGACTGCACCTTAAGCTCGGTAGCTTCAGTTGTAACTTGTACATTTGAACTCATATGTCCGGCGATGTCCCTACGAAAGAAATTTGTGGCTCGATGAGTGGTGGAATGGCTTTGTGATGAGTATGATGTAACTACGGGATGTGTTAAGATGATTTGAATGTGACGAGAAGTGTTTCCTTAAAATGTAAAGGAAGGCCATTGGGTGCTTGAGTTTCGTTTTGATGTGACATACAGTCTCGAGTGTGAATGTTTTGAAGGATCTTTCACGTTGTTAAATATTTGGACAAATTAAATTCTCATGTATGGTTAATGAGTTTGGACTCGGAAAGATTAAGTGATTTCATAGTAATTGTAACTGCGAAAAGCTATAACAAGATACCAATTTGAGGCTAGGCAGATGGGTTATCCCCTGCGGAGTAATCTACGTAGGTGTGCTCCTTTTAATGTGAGGGGAGAGTTTCTTTTCTTCCAGCGGGGCGTATGTGTTGAGATTTGAATTTGAATCTGGCTGAGAAAGTCAACTTGAGGGTCAAGAGAATGAATGCGAGCTTAGCGGATGATTTGGGGTATTTTTATGGTTGGCGTTGTATGAGCTTGAGAAGAATTTTCGTTGAACAGACTGCAGTATCATGGCACTAATACGGTATGGGTACTGTGAGTTATTGAGTGTTTTAATATATGGTTTTGAGCCAAGTGGGGGAGCCTTCTATTGACAATTCAATTTCATGGTTATATGTTAAATATTAGTTTTGGTCTGAGGCATACTTGTGGATTAGTTATGGCTTGCAGAGGTTGACATCGAGGATGACTCGAGTACTGAAATTCCTAAATACGGGTTATATTGCGCTTTCTGAGTATATGAAAATCATGGGATGAGTGAGTTGTTATTTAAAAAGATTTAGTGCGCACGAATTATGAATATTTCATATGTAGTTTAAAACTCAAGAGCTCACAAGTGATAATGGTACACATGTGAAGTTGATGAGTTACAAGTGATCCAAGGCTACATAGTGATGCCACAGGAATCCTAGCATGTTATCTACTACAAAGAGATTAAAGACACCTCGAGATATAAAGGTTATTGAGTACCCACGAGTAGGATCCATTGAAAAATGTGAAAACAAGGAGGTAATATTAATTGAACGAGGCGTGATGACATAAAGGTGTGATGTTAACTATAGTCACAAAAATTTATGTTATGATGAGGACATAAAGATAGATTGCACGTTCTTGCATCTAGCATTATAAAAATAGTGTATGCTATGGAAAGTTATATGAAAGTTATACGGGTATATCCTGAGGCAGTTGTATTTACTAGAAATGTAATTGAGCATGGACTGAAGGGCAAAATGCTAGAAAAATATTTATTAAAGTAAACTAGGCACGAAAAGGGATATGCTAAATTTATTGTTGTTGTAAGGACATGAAAGGATGATACTTTGCAACATGAGTTGCGGCTAAAAGTGCCATAATACTTAGGTACGAGAAGGGGCAAAGAAATCCTTGATAAGCATAACCATTTTTCTTCTATTGTCAGGATAGTAGGTACTACTAAGTGTAATTGCAAAAAAACATTAATAAAAGTCAAGGCTTCATGAAAATTTGAAATAGTGAATTATGATTTCGAGTTGGGGAAATAAATAACTTGTAGTAGTAAATGGACGTGTGTATAATCAGATGGAACGAGGTGCGGATTTATTAAAATCTTCGAGTGTCAGGTTCAAGCTTTAGATTTGGGTTTTGCGCCTAAGTGAGGGAGCATCAGAGCAAGTTAAAGTCACCTTAAGGGTGACGGTTGAAAAAATAAAATGGAGAAAGTTTTATTCATAAAAGAATTATTAAGGACACATCTTCGATAAGATTCCTGATGAAATGAGTAAAAAGTGTCATAGAATGCTGGTATAGGGATCACATGCTTATCACGAGCAATAGTTACAGTGTTCAATATTGGGGTTATTAAAAGGTGTTAGCTAATAGTCAAATATTTAATGGGCTATTTGAGTAGATTCTTATAACTTTGGAGCATATATCATTTGAATTAAATTCAAGCAAGGGCGAAAATAAGGAAGTACTTTGGTCATATGTTGGACTTAGTAGAACAAATGAAGGTTACAAATGAGGATAAAGTATATGAACACTTGGCATGAAATGAGGCAAGAAAAGGTTATATTATGCGTATTCCCAAATACGAAATACTTTTGCAAATTAAAATAATGTGCTATAGTAAGAAGCACAGGGTCAGAAAAGAAAAAGAGACTAAACGGTGCAAGTATTATCCTAATAGAATTGTCACTTTGGGAGTTGAAAGCCTATAATCCATGGTAATAAGCCTATTGTAGGCATAATAACAAATACCATATGAATTTATGGAAGAGAAATATCAGGCATGGTGGTATCTATGAGTTGGTCAAGGTTAAGAAAATAGAAACATGTACATTGATGTTCGAGAATGGATGATTAACTTGATTCACAAGGAGGAAGTGAAATGAATATTTGCGTAGCGAACTTGTAAGATATGATGTTATTCAAATTGAGATCTAAAGAAAACTCAAAAGTTACAAGTACAAGTGAAGGTATAAATCACCCACGTGATGGATGGACCTAAGCAAGACAAATATCCTATTGGTATTCGGTTGGGATAAAAGAAGTATTATGAAAGGAGTTGGCAACCAGAGAATCAAGGGTCCTATGAGGAAAAACTATTCTTAAAAGTAATATTATATTAATGAGAAAGTCTTCGAATGGAAGAAATAGAATTTTAATATATGCAAGAAATGCTCTTTCATGTGCGACTTGGTGTATACATAATAGAAAGAGAATACAGATATGCATGATAGTAATGTGTGTTGCAATATATAGTAACCGGTGTTGGAATGAGCGAGGTATAGATGTGCAACTGTTTAAAATAATAAAGAATTATTTGATGCAATTTTGGTATATGCGCAACCATGTGAGACTTAGATATTTTGTTGTTATACGTTGATGACGTATGTGTGGCCGTGAGAGTCCTAAATAGTTTGTTGTTGTACATTGAGCATATATGTGCGGTCGTGTGGGGCCTAGACATCATATTATGTAACGATACGTGGTTGTTGAATTATGTTGAAATTGGTGCCCGTGTGGGGGCTTGTTCCGAATAGGTTGAATTATTTGGATGGTCACAGTTACAGGGGATACTCTACCGAAAATTTTAAGAATTTAGAGAGTTAGCCAAATTTTGGGGCCTTGAGGAAGTCGAAATTTTGGAAGAATATCTAAGACCCATATGAAGTCAGAAATGATTAAGAATGATGGTTAAGGTGAAAGGAGGATAATGATGTTCCTAATAATGACTTGCAAAACATTCGAGCACGAATGTTCTTAAGTAAGGGAGAATGTAACACCCTGAAAAAATTCGAAGAGTTCTAAGACCATTAAGGAGATTGGCGGGTGCTAATTATATTAATTCGAGTATAAACAAGACTGATAATTTGAATGATATCAATTGATAATGATAATATATGTATGAGGTACTTTAAGAATGGTTTATGGTCTAAAAAGAGCCCTAAGGCTAAGTCAAGTTGAAAATTATATGATGGGATAAAGTTTCAAGTGAGTTCGCACAAGACCTAATTTCAAACGAGTATAACTCTCAAGATATGAAGTGTTATATGGTGTATAACCTATCAAAAGAAAGGTATATGTGTCTAGTGTCTAATGCTTCAAACCGTTTGTCATTTAAAGATTTATAAAAGTGGTTATGATGTTTTTACTAAAGGGTGGCAGAACTATGAAGGCTTGTTGGGATGGTTGAAGGCTTGTTGCCGAATTATCAAGCCTAAATGGATATTTATGAATCTTTTCATATTTATTTTGATATAGTTGGTATATATAATGGTAGGTATTGAATTGTGGGTGATATTTGAATATTTTAATCAATTGGAGCATTGTAGTATTTTCGGAGCTTGAAGATTTGAGGGTCGAGTTAAGGTCGGATTTTGATAAAATTGGTATGGCTAGACTCGTGGTTGAATGGGCTATCGTATTTTGTAACTTTTGTCGGGTTCCGAGATGTGGGCCCCATGGGTGATTTTTGGGGTATAATTTCGGATTTTGTGGAAAATATTAGTATTTTGATATGGAATTAATTCTTATAATTTTGTGGACTGAATCAAATTAATTGTGGCTAGATTCGAGTCGTTCGGAAGTTGATACACGCAAAATGGAATTTCTGGAGCATTGTTTATCTTGCTCGACATTGGATTCGTCTTGTTCAAGGTAAGTAACTCTTCTAATCTTGGAGCTGAGGGTATGAACCCTGAATATATGTATTATGCAAATTGTTGGGAGGTGACGCACATGTTAGGTGACGGGCGTGTGGGCATGCACCATAGAAATTGTGACATAATTGTTTTCGTGGAATTTTGTAGTCAAATAATCTTGGCATTTTCTATATAGTTTTATGTGCTAAAGGAATTGAGCTGAGAATCATATTAAAAATCATGTTGAGGCTATGTGCATGTATTATTGGGACCCACAGAGGTCATATTTCTGTGAATTAATTTGTTTTAAATTGAAAAATTCATACTCAGTCACATTCATGTCATTACATATCATATCTCAGTCTCTGTTGTTATTTATTGATACATCATATCATCATTTTCGGGCTATTTTCATGACATTGTGAGCTCGAGAGACTAGAGAGGTTGATAACTGAGTGAGGCCGAGGGCCTGATTGTGAGGATAATTATGGGATCGGGCTGCACGTCGCAGCATGCCAGATTGACTTATTATAGCACGTGATTGTCTGTGCGAATCCAGATGTTGATACTATAGCACGTGAGTTGTCCGTGCGGATCTAGATGTTGATACTATAGCATGTGAGTTGTCCGTGTGGATCCAGATATTGATACTATAGCACGTGAGTTATCCGTGCAGCATGTGAGTGGTCTGTGTGATTCTAGATGTTGATATTAAGGCACGTGAGTTGTCCGTGCAGCACGTGAGCTGTCTGTGCGGATTATAGCGCTTGGGCTGAAAGGAGCCCCTACGGAGTCTGCACACCCCCAGACCCCAGTGAGCGCAGTCGACTATAAATATGGATCGGGCTGCACGCCGCAACGGGTATTGTACAGCGCTGAGTGATTGAGTGTGGTGAGCATAGTGAGAGAGAATGCGACACAGTGAGATTGAGTACTCTGAGAGTGTGAGTACATGAGCTCATCATTGAGATGCATTGCATTTGACATGCATACTTAAGATACATGCATAGAGATGTTTGTTTTCTCATGTTGTACGATATTACATCATTCATGATTTCTCACACATATTGGCAAATGGGTATAGTGATGCATTTATTTTATACTGGTTATCTGGAAAGAAAGAAAAATGAAACATCTTATTTATTATTGAAAGGATTTTGGGAAAATTATTATTTTCAAACTTATTCATATTTTTGGCAACTTCGGTAAACGTAACGACCCGGCCGGTCGTTTCAAGAGTTATAGCCATGGTTTCCCCATTTATGCTTCCTTTTGTGCTTTTCAGCTATATTATGATATATCGAGTTAGTTGGTTCTGGTCCGGAGTGGTTTCAGAGTAAATTGAGATACTTAAGTCTCTTATTTAGAAGCTTAAGTTGAAAAAGTCAACCGGATATTGACTTGTGTGTAAACAACCTTGGATTTGAATTTTAATGATTCTGTTAGCTCTATTAGATGATTTTGGACTTAGAAGCGCGTCCGGGATGTGATTTGGAGGTCCGTAGTGGAGGTAGGCTTGAATTGGCGAAAGTTGGAAATTTGGCGATTTCGGTCGGCAGTGGAAAATTTGATATCGGGGTCGGAATGGATTTTCTGGAAGTAGGAGTAGGTTCGTGGTGTCATTTGTGACGTGTGTGTAAAATTGTAAGTCATTCGGACGTGTTTTGGTTGGTTTCGGCATCGGTTGTCGAACTTGAAAGTTTAGAAGTTCTTAGGCTTGAATCTGAGGGTAATTTGGTGTTTTGATACTGTTTTGAGTGATTTGAAGCCTCGGCTATGTTTGTATGTTGTTGTATTACTTGTTGGTATTGTTGGTTGAGGTCTCGAGGGACTCGGGGTGATTCCGAGTGATTAACGGATTGTTTGAAGTTGGAAAATGCAACTGAAGCTGCTGCTACTGGTATTTCCGCACCTGTGGAGGGGAAACCGTAGGTGCGAGGTCGCAGGCGCGCGTGGGAGTTTGCAGGTGCGGACAGTGTTGAGGTAGACTGGGTCCGCAGGTGAGTAGGTGCCCGCAGAAGCGGAAGTGAGGAGGTCAGAAAGCGTCCGCATGTGCGAGGTCTTTTCCACACCTGAGTGGTCGCAGATGCGGATATGGAGCGCAGGTGCGAAGTTGGGGGAATTAATGATTTTTTGCAGGTGCTCAGTTTCTCACGCAAATGCAGCACCGCAGGTGCGCATATTTGGCCGCAGGTGCGAAAGCCCTGGGCAGAAAGTATAAAAAGAACACTTTGCGAATTTTGGTTCATTTCCACTATTTTCAAGTCGGTTTTTGGAGCTTTTGGAGTGATTTTGAAGAGAGATTCAGAGGGTTTTCATTGAGGTAAGTTTCTTGAGCTCTAATCCTCCTATCTATGGTGATTTCCCCTTTGTTTAATCATTTAATTAGTGGAAATTAGGGATGAAAATAAGGGGTTAGGACTTAGGATTTTAGAGAGTTTGATGGGAGGATTTGAGGGATCAAATGGTGTCGGATTTTGATACATTTTATATGTATGGACTCGTGAATGAATAGGCTTTCAAGTTTTGTAATTTTTGTCGGATTTTGAGACGTGGACTCGGGGCCGGGTTTGAGACAATATCGGATTTTTAGTCTAAATTGGTAGTTTTTCTTGTGGAATTCATTCCTTTAGCATATATTAATGGTATTGTACTGATTGTGAATAGATTCGGAGAATTTGGAGGCCGAATCGAGGGGCAAGGGCATTTTGGAGTAGGAGTTCTACACTGTTGAGATAAGTAACAGTTTTAAATCTGATCTTGAGGGTATGAAACCCAAAGTTTGATATAATGTGACTCTTTGGAGATGGAACCCATGCTATGTGACGGGCGTGTGGGTGTACGCCATGAGGAATTGAGACTTGGTCCATCCTGGGAGACTGTGAAGTCTAATAGCCTTTATTTGTGTTTATATGCATTCCTGTCTGCTAGAACTTGACTGTCTTTCATGTTAGAAATCATGCTTAGGCTATATTCCTGCTCATGGAGTTATATTCAGTCATAGTGATTCTTGTACATGTTTACCTCAATCTCTGTTATTTTCCCATATGATATACTGTAATACTTTGATTTGGGTTATTTTCTCTTTCTTTATTGAGAGCTATGAGACTAGAGAGGTTCATGACTGAGTAAGGCCGAGGGCCTGTTTGTGAGATATTATACTATAGCACGTGAGTTGTCTGTGCAACATGTGAGTTGTCCGCGCGAATCCTTATATTATACTATAGCACGTGAGTTGTCCGTGCAACATATATGTTCTCTGTACGGATCCAGATATTTATACTATGACACGTGAGTTATCCGTTAGCACGTGAGTTGTCCGTGCAGATTATAGAGCTTGGGCTATAGGAGGCCCTCATGAGTCTGAACACTCCTAGTGAGCGCAGGTACCTATTGAGAGTGTGTATTGAGGGCTGAGAGCCGAGAGTGTGAGCTGTTGAGATGGGTTGAGTGACTGCTTCCTTGAAAGGATGTACCTGCTTTTATTTATTGTTGCACTTAGTTGCTATCTGTTGTTGTTGTGTAATTTCTGGAAGATTCATATCTGTTTTACATGAGCGCGAACTGATTTGACTTATACCACAGGGTTTGAAAGCATGTTCACTCTTTACTGAAAACTTTTGAAATGAACTGTATTGTATAGCTCGTCACTGCTTCTCATTTCCTTATTTATTTCTGTTACTTGTTGAGTTGGTTGTACCCATGCTACACTCTGTACTTCATGTGTAGATCCAAGTGTGTTTTATCATGAAGGTCGTTGAGTTCAGGCGCGATCGAGTACCTGAGACTACGAGGTAGCTGCCGGCATCTGCAAGACCTTGTCTCTCCTTCTATATTTCTTTCTATCTTGTATTGACACTTAGACACTGGTTGTATTAGTTTAGTTCTCTAGATGCTCATGACTTAGGGACACCCCGATGTCGGATATGTTTCCGCACTTATGTTTTATTTGGGTTTTACCCCGTATTTATGAGAAAACTCAGGTTATTTTAAATGTCTTAATTCACTGCTGTTAAATTTTGAAAGTGTTTTGGAAAGGTCGGCTTGCCTAGTACCACGATAGGTGCCATCACGACGGGTTAGGTTTTGGGTCGTGACAAGTTGGTATCAGAGCCTAGGTTACATAGGTCTCACAAGTCATGAGCGGGTTTAGTAGAGTCTTGCGGATCGGTACGGAGACGTCTGTACTTATCTTCGAGAGGCTGCAAAACCCTTAGGAAAATTTCACATTCTTGGATTCGTGTCGTACAAATCTGTCTATTCTGGTAACTAAACAACTGTTGTTACATTCTCTCACAAATGATGAGGACTCGTGCTACCGGTTAGGAGGGCCAGTCACCAGTACCACCAGCTAGGGCCGCGAGAGGCCAAGGCCGTGGTAGAGGCGGTTGTAGGGACAGAGGTACAACCCGTACAGCAGCTGGGGCAATACCTGCAGATCCACCAGTTGCCCCAGATCAGGACCATATTCCAGTTGTTGATGCACCAGCTCAGGCACCACATGTTCCTATTGTGATTCCAGGCCTCCAGCAGGCCCTAGCTTAGATTATGACAGCATGTACCGACCTTGCTCAGGCGGTCTGTATTTCGACGGCCGCAGCCACTTCTCAGGCCGGGGGAGGCACTCAGACTCCCACCGCTCGCACAACCGAGCAGGTTGTTCAGGGACTCCAGACACCGGAGGCACCACCAGCCCAACCGGTTGCAGTTGCTCAGGACTATGCGGTTCCTGCTATGCCTGAGGATGATCAGCGTAGGTTGGAGTGGTTTGGGAAACTCCAGCCTCCACCTTTCAGTGGCACAGAGAGAGAGAGGATGCCCAGGATTTCTTGGACATGTGTCATAGGATACTCTGTATAGATGGTATTCTGGAGACTTGTGGGGTCTTATTCACTACTTTTCAGTTTTTCGGGGCTGCACTCATATGGTGGGAGACTTACGAGAGGCGTAGGCCTGTTAGCGCAACACCCCTTACTTGGCAATAGTTCTCCATGGTCTTTTTGGAGAAGTTCATGCCTCAGTCCCGCAGAGAGGAGCTGCGTAGATAGTTTGAGCAGCTTTGCGAGGGTGATATGTCTGTGATGCAGTATGAGATCCGATTCTCGGAGTTGGCCCGTCATGATTTCTGGTTGGTTCCCACGGACAGGGAGAGGATCATGAGGTTTATAGATGGTCTCACTTTTCAGCTACGGTTGTTTATGACCAGAGAGAGAGTTTCTGGTGCTACCTTTGATGAGGTTGTCGACATTGCTCAGCAGATTGAGATAGTTCGCGGTCAGGAGAGGGTTGAGAGGGAGGCCAAGAGGCCTCGTGGTCAGGGTGGATTCAGCGGTGCTCCTTCTGGGGGTCAGTTCCAGCACGTTAGAGGTCGTCATTTCAGACAGGCTCAGTCAGCTCAACCATTTCACCGTGGTGCATCATCTGGCCATGGTTCTCACAGTCATCAGCAGGGCCAGTCATCATTTAGTGCACTACCAGTGCACAGTTCTCATCATGCCGCGCCCGCTCAAGTATCCTCGGGTAGTTCTTTTGGGCATCAGGAGCAGCAGTTTCATCAGATGAGGGGTTGTTTCGAGTGCGGAGATTTTGGTCACATTATTAGAGATTGCCCTAGGCTATTCGGTGGGACTCCACAACGGAGTAATCAGCCTATGGCACCAGCACCAGTTCCTCTACCACCCGCCCAACCAGCCAGGGGTGGAGCTCAGCTAGCTAGGGGTCACCCGAGAGGGAGAGGCAGATCAGGGGGTGGCCAAGCCCGTGTCTATGCCCTCCCTGCCAGACCAGATGTTATTGCTTCAGATGCTGTGATTACAGGTATTGTCTCAGTTTGTCACAGAGATGCCTCCGTATTATTTGACCCTGGTTCCACATATTCATATGTTTCCTCATATTTTGCTCATTTTTTGGATATGCCCTGTGAGTCTTTAGTTTCATCTGTTCATGTATCTACTCTTGTGGGCGATACTATTGTTGTGGACCGCGTATATCGGTCATGTGTAGTGACTATTGGGGGTCTGGAAACCCAAGTGGACCTTTTCCTTCTCAGTATGGTTGACTTTGATGTGATATTGGGTATGGATTGGTTATCTCCATGTCATGCTATTCTAGATTGTCATGCCAAGACCGTGACATTGGCGGTGCCGGGATTTTCGAGGGTTGAGTGGAGTTGTTCTATAGACTATGTTCCTAGTAGGGTGATTTCATACCTGAAGGCTTATCGTATGATTGAGAAGGGTTGTCTATCCTATTTGGCTTTTGTGAGGGATGTTAGTGCAGAGACTCCTTCCTTTGATTCTGTTCCGGTGGTGCATGATTTCCCGGATGGGTTTCCTGCAGCCCTTTTAGGCATGCCGCCTGACAGGTATATTGACTTTGGTATTGATTTGGTGCCGGGCACTCAGCCTATTTTTATTCCACCGTATCGTATGGCACTGACGAAGTTGAAGGAACAACTTCAGGAACTCCTTGATGAGGGGTTTATTCGGCCTAGTGTGTCACCTTCAGGTGCACCGGTTCTATTTATAAAGAAGAATGATGGTTCCATGAGGATCTATATTTATTACATGCAATTGAACAAGGTCACAGTCAAGAACAAGTATCATTTGCCTCGTATTGATGATTTATTTGACCATCTTCAGGGAGCGAGGGTGTTCTCCAAGATTGATTTGAGGTCCGATTATCACCAGCTGAAGATTCGGGATTCGGACATTCTTAAGACAGCTTTCAGGACCCAATATGACCATTATGACTTCTTGGTGATGTCTTTTGGGATAACCAATTCCCCAACAACGTTCATGCATCTGATGAACAGTGTATTCCGGCCTTATTTGGACTCATTCGCTATTGTATTCATTGATGACATCCTGGTGTACTCTCGTAGCCAGGAGGAGCATGCCCACCACTTGAGGATTGTATTACAGAGATTGAGGGAGGAGAAGCTTTATGCAAAGTTTTCCAAGTGTGAGTTCTCGCTCGGTTCCGTAACATTCTTAGGGCACGTGGTTTCCAGTGAGGGTATTCAGGTGGATTCGAAGAAGATAGAGGCGGTTTAGAGTTGGCCCAGACCGTCCTCATCTACAGAGATTTGGAGATTTCTTGGTTTGGCTGGTTATTACCGTCGGTTCGTTCAGGGTTTCTCGTTTATTGCATCGCCCTTGTCCGTGCAACACGTGAGTTGTCTGTGCAGATTATACCGCTTGGGTTGTAGGTGCCCCTCATGAGTCTGAACACCCCCAGTGAGCGCATTTACCTATGGAATGTGTGTATTGAGGGCTGAGAGTGTGAGTTGTTGAGATGGGTTGAGTGACTGTTGCATTGAGAGGTTGTACTTGCTTTTATTTATTGTTGCACTTAGTTGTTATCTGTTGTTGTTGTGAAATTTCTGGAAGATTCATATCTGTTTTACATGAGCGCGAACTGATTTGACTTATACCACAGGGTTTGAAAGCATGTTCACTCTTTACTGAAAACTTTTGAAATGAACTGTATTGTATAGCTCGTCACTGCTTCTAAGTTCCTTATTTATTTTTGTTACTTGCTGAGTTGGTTGTACTCATGCTACACCCTATACTTCATGTGCAGATCCAGGTGTGTTTGATCATGGAGGTCGTTGAGTTCGGGCGCGATCGAGTACCGAAGACTACGAGGTAGATGCCGGCGTCCGCAGGACCTTGTCTCTCCTTCTATATATTTTTCTGTCTTGCATTGACACTTAGATACTGGTTGTATTAGTTTGGTTATCTAGATGCTCATGACTTAGTGACACCCCGATGTCGGGCTATTTTTCCGCACTTATGTTTTATTTGGGTTTTACCCCGTATTTATGAGAAAACTCTGATTATTTTAAATATCTTAATTCACTGTTGTTACATTTTGAAAGTGTTTTAGAAAGGTCGGCTTGCCTAGTACTAGGATAGGCGCTATCACGACGGGTTAAATTTTGGGTCGTGACATAAACGATTTGGGTTTTCATTGATGTACTTAAAAGGCATAACTATTTTCAGAAATCATGTTTTTGCTGAGTATTCGATTGTTGAGTTACTTCTGGTATTACTTATTTAAGTTGTTATGAACTATTGTTGGTTATTGAAGTTGGGATCCGACCTTGGTACAATCTCGTCACTACTTTTAACTTAAGGTTAGGTTTGTTACTTATTAAGTACATGGGGTCGGTTGTACTCATACTACACTTCTGCACCTTGCGTGCAGATACTGGATATTGATGTTGCTGTGATCGACGGGAGCTGGATTTGAAGATATACCTGTGTTCAGGTCGTAGTTGCCTCTTGTTCATGGTACCCTTAGATTTATAAAAATATGTTTATGTACATTTCAAACATATGATGTATTTATTTCATACCAGCTTTGTAAATTCTAATCTTAGAAGCTCATGATTTATACCACTAGTCCTTGGAAAGTGTATTAGAGTCATTTAAATATTAATTGAATAGGATTATTGTTATTTGGCTTACCTAGCGGGTGAGGTTAGGTGCCATCACGACTAGTTAGATTTTGGGTCGTGTCACTTGCGTATCGCGATTACGATAAAGTTAATAAATTTTATCTCAATCACACATTTGCTTGCGTAGTGTGGTTACGACATCTTATTATTTAATTTATTCTTTATTAATTCTAATAAACCAAGCAATAAAAGCGGATAGGTAAAACATGAAAATCATATAAATCACAGTTTGTCCAAAATTAATTCAAGCCAAGTTGTAGTCAATAAAGCGACCGTGCTAGAACCACGGGATTCGGGGAATGTCTTACACCTTCTCCCCGGTCAACACAACTCCTTACCCGGACTTTGTTTTTGCAGACCAATAATAATGGAGTTAAACCTTCATTTGACTAAGGATTCAAATAAAAGATGACTTGGAACACTCAAAAATCAATTACAAGTGGCGACTCTGTAAATAAAATAATCCCTACTCAAGTTTGTCACTTTAATTGAAAAAACTCTTTAACCCACAATCCATAATACATGTCTTTTGTAGGGGTAAAAAGGGGTGTGACAATTGTGGGTCGTACCCATTTGACGGCATGTACAATCCAGTGTGGCCCGTTAATGGTTCTTTCTTTTAACTGAGTTTTACATAATTACTTATGGTTTCATAAAATATTCTATAATCTACAACTATTAATTGAATAACATATTATACAACCTGAATATAGTAAAAGTATAAAAAGATATACCCTATAAAATATGGTAGTTCCCTATAAAGAAGGAAACCAATTCTGAAACATATCTCTTCATCAATCTATCCCTAAATATTCTTAATTACATTAAAGATTTATAATTATCCGAATCCAAGACGATATCCATTCTTTCAACTAATTTTTCCGATATGTCATTTTGATAAGGTTTTCTCTTTCTTTGGTCTCCTTTTCATTTTTTTTTCTTTTCTTTTTATGCTTTTTTATGACTAAAAACATTGTTGGAAGTATTTGTGTTTTAATTATTTTAAAATTGCTTGAACATACGTATTAGTAGCTATTATTCACGCTTTTGAAAGCCAGTCTTGTGAAATTTCAATTCAACATTTTTTTACTAACATAAGGTATATATATTTAGTATAATATGCATGTATAGTATGTGTGACATATTTTGTATATATATATATATATATGTATATATATACTAGTATATTTAATTATATGTCTATATTTCTACATGTTACGTTTGGATTTAGCATTTACCCAATTAAAGAGAAGTGTAAGTTTAAATGTTAATGATATGTGTGTGTATATGTGTGTATAAATTATATGTGACACATTTTATTTATATACGTATATTATATCACATATATATATCATTAACATATCATTTAAAGATTATGATAATTGATATATATATATGTGTGTGTATTAAGTATACGATATGTGATAGTTACCACAATCTTAAAATTAATTAAATTTTCAAAGCTTGCTATTGAAAACGGCAGAATAACTGGCATGCAGTTCTGTAAAATATTAAAAAAAGAAAGTAGATTTCTCAATTAAATCTTCTTTTTCTCTTTATTTTTGCTATGTGTTTTCGTGTTTCCACTTCTCTTCTGCCTTCTAGTTCGAGGTATTCTTCTTCCTCTTCATTGTCCTTCTTGATTTTGCTCTTCCGATTGTTTTTGTGAAAAGATGGCGGCTTGAGAAATTATGGCGGAGATGATGCAGAGAGATGATCTAGTTCAGCCTTTTAATGCATTTTGACCTACATAGAATATATGAGACGAAGAAAAGGGATAGACGCGTGTGATATACATGAATATCTTTTACTAAAGGAATTGGGGGGAAACTGATAGTGATATACACTTTAGGCGAGAGAGAATTAGAAAGAGATATCTTTTAAATGAGAGAGAATCTCAAGGGAGAGATTTTATGTCACGACCCAAAAATTCCGTCACAAGTGTCGTGATGACACTTAGTCTCTAAGACTAGGTAAGCCGATTTTATAATAATTCAAGCCATTTTCTTATATATAAACCAACAACGGAAATAATTACAAATATAACAACCTTTCAAGACTGGTAATACTGAGTCACGAACTCTAACTAAATACATGAAATGATCTCTCAAGGATCGAATACTCAATACTGTTTGATTAATAATTAACAGTACAATAAAATGAAAAGACTTCAAGGGACTGCGACGACCAAGCAGCTCTACTTTGAATCCTTGCGATCACACTTTAACTCTGTCCGAGTCCGATAGCTCCAATACCTGGCTCTGCACAAAAATGTACAAGTATAGTATGAGTACACCACAGTCAGTACCCAGTAAGTATCAAGACTAACCTTAGTGAAGTAGTGACGAGGTACAGTCGAGACACTCACTAGTCTAATAACCTGTGCAATATAGTATACAAAAATAATATGAAACAAATAACAATGATAGCAACAATAATCAACTAGTGATATACACAGTAGGGAGACAAGAACACTATAAATATTGTGCAACAAATAATGAAAACAAGTATCAAAAAGTCCACTTCCGGTCCAAAACTCCAAAAATTCGACTTTTGCCATTTCAAATCTAAATCAGCTACAGACCTTAGATTCACAGTTCGGACACGTTTCGAAGTACAAAATCACCCAACAGAGCTAACGGAACCGACGAAACTCCATTCCAAAGTCATCTACACATAGTTCCAACTACGGTCAAAATTCTAAGACTTAAGCTTCCGTTTTAAGGACCAAGTGTCCCAAATCACTCTGAATCATCCGGTGACTGAATTTAACGACGCACGCAAGTCAATACACATAGTACAGAGCTGCTCAGGGCCTTATACCGCCGAACGGGACTTAAATTCTTAAAATGATAAGTCGGGTCGTTACAACGAAGTGTTGTGAGTAAATAATTATGATATTGGTACGTGATTTATTTGTGCAGTTGGGATATGAAATGTGGGCATGAGGTGCCGTGAAAATATGAAAGTGGGCTGAGACCCGTATTTTATGATTTTGAAATGCTGTGTCACAGGGTGACTTTTATTCAAAAGATATTTATTTGAAAGAATTTTATTTGAAAGATATTTCTTTAAAGGAATTATATTTGAAAGATATTTGAAAGAGATTTATTTGAAAGGGATTTATTTAAAAATATTATATCCTGAAGATTTCTATTTGAAAAACATACAGGCAAAAGCTTAATATTGGAAGGACTTATTAATTGGTTGCTATCGGAGTCGGAATGTGATTCCGAGAGTTGGAACAACTCCATTATGTTATTCGGGACTGGCCTGCAAAATTTGACTTTATTCCGGTTTGGTTTGATAAGTTCCGGCACGAGTTTTCGAAGTTGGAAGATTTATAAGTTCTTAAGTTCGATTCATGATGCGATTCGTATTTTTGGCGTTGTTCGATGTTATTTGAGACCTCGAGCGAGTTCGTGTTAGGTTATGGAACTTGTTTGTGTGTTTAGACGGGGTCACGGGAGGCCTCGGGTGTGTTTCGAATGGGCCTCGGGCCAATTTCTTCTATTTTAGGATTGCTGGTTTCTGGTGTCCGGTGCTCTCTTTCGCGATCGCGTAGCTCAAGTCGCGATCGCGTAGCGTTCGCATAGTACCTCACGCGATCGTGAAGGTATGCTTTCTTCTGTTTTGGGTTCATATCTGTTCCATCGTGTCCGCGTAGTAGAAATTAGGAGCTGGAGGATGTTGGCTATTTCTTCTTTGCGTTCGCATCCTTTGCCCCACGTTCGCGTAAGCTCCTGCCCATTGTTCATCTCGTTCGCGTCCGTGAAAAACGATCGCGAAGGGTCTTTCTTGGCAGCCTCAATTCTCTTCTCCGCGATCGCGACCCAATCTCCGCGATCGCGATGCATAGTCATCTGGGCATAATATAAGTTTTCCAAATCGAGGGTTAGGTCATTTTCACCATATTTTGTCTTGTAATGCTCGGTTTTGAGCGATTCTTGGTGGGTTTTTCAAGCAATTCGATTGGGTAGGTGTTCTTCACCTAGTATTTCATATATTCCATGATTGTATCTTCATTTTTATCATTTAATTTATGTTTTGAGTTGAGGAAAAGAGTGGTTTTTGAAGAAAATTTTCAAAATAAAAAATCACGATTTGAGGGACGAAATGGTATATGAATTTAGTGATTTTAGTATGGTTAGACTCGTGAGTGAATGAGTGTTCGTATTTCGTAAGTTTCATCGGATTCCGAGACATGGGCCCCGCAGGCAATTTTTGGGTTAATTTCGAATTTTTATTGAAAAATATAGTATTTTCTTATGGAATTGATTATATAAATTTTGTTGATGGAATCGAATTAATTATACCTAAATTCGAGCCGATTGAAGTTGAAAAATCGAGGAAAGAGCATACTACTTGACTGATTGAGCGCAGTTTGAGGTAAGTATCTTGCCTAACCTCGAGTGGGGGAATTACCCCTTAGGCATTGAGTCTTATGTGCAATTTGTGTAATTGAAAACCAAGTACACGAGGTGATGAGTACGTACTTGGGTTATATGTGCAAATTATATTGGTTAAAACTCTTAGACGCCCTTATGTATTAAATGAGAAATTATTGGTACTTATTAAATCCTTTAATTGTCTAGCCTAAATTCTTGTTTTGTTGGATTTGTTTCTAAATTCTTATGCTCTTCCGTGATGTATTATTTAATTTTATTATGTATTTGTACTCCTTGTTGTAATGTGTGGGCTTTGGCTCTTGTATGAGACTCTGAGGATTTGTATTTCTAATTTTTACTAATTTTTAAGGTTAAGTTGTTTTGAATAAAAGAAATTATTGTATGCTTTAATTCTTATAAGTTTTACATCCAAATCAACAACTATCTGGTGTTTTATTTTAATTGAAATGTTATTTTCTCCACCCAGATGATTTCTAAAATAAATTCATTTCTTTGATGGTTTCCTACTTGATTTAAAAATTTTAAACTTACCTTATTGGGAATAAATTGATCATGTGGATCTTATAAACATTGATATTATTGGCACGTGAGTAGTCCGTACAGTTGTGATAGAAATATTGTGCACGAGGTGTCGTGGAAATAAGAAGGTGGGTTGAGACCCGTATTTTATGTTTATGAAATGAGGTGTCACAAGGTGACTTTTAAATTGAAGAATTTTATTTAAAAGATATTTATTTAAAAGAGTTTTATATTTGAAGGATACTTATTTGAAGAAATTATATGTCGAAGACGTGTTTAATTGGATATACTTGTGTTTCTCTTATACGTTTGAGTAATAATTATGGTGTTCTTGCTGCCTTACTGTTTATATCACTAGTTGATTATTGTCGCTATCACTATTGTTTGTTTTCGATTATTTTAGTATGACGCAGGTTATTTGAGCAGTGAGTGACTTGACTGTACCTCGTTACTACTCCACTGAGGTTAGTCTTGATACTTACTGGGCACCGTTGTGGCGTGCTCATTCTACACTTCTGCATATTTTTGTGCAGATCCAGGTATTTTGAAGTGAGTTGATCATTAGCTAGCTGTGCGGATTGTTGTTATGGAGACTCAAGATAAACCTGATGCTGCGTTCGCAGGCTTCGGAGTCACCTTCCTATTTTTTATTCACACTGTTTACCTACTTCCAAACAATTGTACTTAGAAATTTGTCGCAAACTCTGTAGAGCTTATGACTTGTACTACCGGGTTTTGGAAATTGTAAATTTTAAGAGATTTCTATTTCAAATTATTAGATGTTATTTAAATAATGTTGTTGTTTCAATTAATGTTAGGCTTACCTAATCACTAAGACTAGGTGCCATCATGATACCCAAATGGAGGGAAAATTGGGTCGTGACATTCGTGCCCACATTTCATATCACAACTGCACGGATAGTTCACATGCCAATAATATCATTATTTACTCACGGCACGTCGTGCCCACATTTTATTTCATAATTCGCTTGGAAATAAGCACATGCTCCTAATTTCAACATAGATCAGACTATTATCAATTTAGCAACAACAAGATAAATTGCACAAGGTATAAAAATAAAAACAAGAAAAATTACAACATCACATGAAAATTACCAGCGCAATAACCCCACATCATCATATATCATCCCTGACAATAGCCACCCTTATCACTCCTATAATAGCCTTCATTATCCCTCCGCCCTCACAATATCAATAGTCACCCTTATCGCTCTTATAGTGTCACGACCCAAAACCTAACCCGTCGTGATGGCGCGTATCATGGTACTAGGCAAGCTGACCTTTCCAAAACACTTTCAAAATTTAGCAGAAAAAAATTAAGACATTTAAAATAACCGGAATTTCTCATAAATACGGGGTAAAACCCAATTAAACATAAGTGCAGAAAAATAGCCCGACATCGGATTGTCACTAAGTCATGAGCATCTAAACTATAATAGAATCAGAGTTTACAATGTTCCAATAATACCCAAACAGAAAGAAATGATAATAATATAGGAGAATCAAGGGTTGCGGACGCCGGCAGCTACCTCGTATGTCTCTGACAACCACAAGTACACGGACTCAACGATCTCTACGAACGGTCTCACCTGAATCTGCACACACAGTGTAGGGAGTAACGTGAGTACTTCCAACTCAGTAAGTAACAAAATTAAATAAAGAAATGAGAAGCAGTGACGAGCTACACAAATGCAGTTTATTTCAGTAATTTCAGTAAGAAAAGTAGACATGCTTTCAATTCGGTGTTTTAAATCAAAACATTTCGAGCTCAGGTACAACAATATAAGCCCTTCAGAAAATTCCACAACAACAACAATTAGCAACGAAGTGCAATAGCAAAATAAGAGCAAGTACAGCCTCACAGGGCTACTGCCACTCATCTATCTCAACAGCTCAATCACTCGGCTCTCAACCTCAATACTCACAATCAAAGGTACTTACGCTCACTGGGGGTGTACAGACTCCAGAGGGGCTCCTATAGCCCAAGCGCTATATATTATTGCGGCGTGCAGCCCGACCCAATACTATTGTGACATACAACCCAATCCATATATTGTTGCGGCGTGCTGCCCGATCCAAGTACTGCTGCGGCATGCAGCCCGATCTAACATTTACTGTGGCGCGCAGTCCGATCTAACATGTCTCATACCGCTCTCAACCTGGCACTCAGGCCCTATATCGGTCACTAGCATTTCCAGCCTCACAATTATCACACCAACAACCCAAACAAAGACTATAACAAGTACAAATCAAATCATGGGAGAGAGCTGGGACAAAATGCATAAGCAAACAATGACTGAGTACAAGACGACAATTTTACAGTCAATACAACAAGTTCATGAGCATTGCGGGTCCCAACAGGGTTTCCATGGAACCTAAGCATGATTTCTAACATGTAAGACAGTCAATAACTCAAAAACAAGATTGAACAGGTAATAACAAAGGTGTATTTGACTTTATAGTCTACCGGGACGGACCAAGTCTCAATCCCACTCGGTGCACACTCACACGCCCGTCACCCAACGTGTGCGTCACCTCTAAATATCAACATCATATGAATTTCTCAAGGTTTCATACCCTTAAGACCAAATTTAAGACCGTTACTTACCTCAAACCAAGCAAATCTCTATTCTGCTATGCTCTTGCCCCTCGATTCGGACTCCAAATGCTCTGAATCTATTCACAACCAGTACCACACTATCACTATACGCTAAAGGAATGAATTCCACAAGAAAATCTACCAAATTAGACTCAAAACCTGAAATTGGCTCAAACCCGGCCCTCGAGCCCACGCCTCAAAATCTGACAAAAGTCATAAAACATGAACTCCTATTCACTCACGAGCCCATACATACGAAATTTATTAAAATCCGACATAATTTGGTCCCTCAAATCCTTAAATTAAACTTTCCAAAATCCCAAGCTCTAACCCCCCTATTTTCACCCCTAAATTCCACTAATTAGATGATAATACAATGGGAAAACACCATAGATAGGAGCATTATAGCCCAAGCAACTTACCTCACTGAAAACCCTTGAATCTCCCTTCAAAATCACTCCAAAAGCACCAAAAACCGACTTGAAAATGGTGGAAATGAACCAAAATTCGCTAAGTATTCTATTTATAGTTTCTGCCCAGGTCTTTCGCACCTGCGGCTAAATATGCACACCTGCGGTACCGCATCTGCACAAGAACCTCCGCACCTGCGGAAAATCATTAAAAACCCCAACTTCGCACCTGCGCTCCATATCCGCAGTTGCGACCACACAGGTGCGGAAAAGACCTCGCACCTGTGACCACTGCCTCACCTCCTCACTTCTGCTTCTGCGGGAACCTATCCGCATTTGCGGACTCGCAGATGCGACCTCTCCTACGCACCTGCGGACCTAGCCTACCTCAACATTGTCTGCACCTGCAAACTCCCACGCGCGCCTGCGACCTCGCACCTGCGGCTCCCCTTCTGTAGGTGCGGAAAACACCAGAAGCTTAAGAAACCAGCAAACCAGCTAACTCCCAACACCAATAATTGATCTGTTAACCACCCGAAACACACCTGAGGCCCTCGGGACCTCAACCTACCATACCAACAAGTCTTATATTAACATACGAACTTAGTCGAACCTTCGAAACACTCAAAACAACATCAAAATACCAAATTACCCTCGGATTCAAGCCTAAGAACTTCTAAACTTCCAAATTCGACAACCGATGCCGAAACTAACCAAACCACGTCCGATTGACCTCACATTTTACACACACATCACAAATGACACCACTAACCTACTCCAACTTCCGAAAATCATTCCGACCCCGATGTCAAATTTTTCCACTGCCGTCTGAAATCACCAAATTTCCAACTTTCACCAATTCAAGCCTAATTCCACTACGGACCTCCAAATCACATTCTGGACGTGCTCCTAAGTCCAAAATCACCTAACAGAGCTAACGGAATCATCAAAATTCGAATCCAAGACCGTTTAAACATAAGTCAACTTCCGGTTAACTTTCCCACTTAAGCTTATCCCAAAGAGACCAAGTGTCTCAATTCACTCTGAAACCACTTCGGACCCGAACCAACTAACCTGGTATAACACAATATAGCTGAATTACATAAAAATAAGCATAAATGGGAGAAACGGGGCAATAACTCTCGAAATGACCGGTCGTCGTTACATCTAGCCACCATTATCTCTCCTATAGCCACCCTTATCGCTCAGCCCAGATAATATCCCAACACACATAACAACAGTGAAATAACACCCTTATCCCCACATAATATCACAGTGAAATGCCACCCTTATATTCTCAAAATAATAACTAAAATAACATAACAATTTACACGGAATATTATCACGGCAACATAACAAAATCAATTCATATCACAATTTGTCCAGTGCCCACAACCAATTCCAAAGATATAACAAAATCAATTAATTTCACAACAAATAGCCCAAGGCTCCACACAATGTGTATAACACCTCAAAATAACAACAGAGATGGAAAGTACTCAGTATAGGGCAACACCTTCACTAATACAAATTCTAGATAATTATATAACATCTCGGTTTAAACTTATTTCATTAATTATTTGCAGGTGGAAAATCCATAATATAATTATTTCCAGGAAATATCAAATCACTAAACTCACGGAATTTACATAAATATTCAAGTAACAATCACATCAAATTGTCATATTAAAACAAATTAAACAAACAAGGATTGAGGCATGGCAAATAGATGATTTAATAAATGCCAACAATTATCCAATTTACTATAAAATAATACCTAAGAATTTAACCCAATAAAATTTGCACATATAAGCCCGAGTACGTACTCGTCACCTCGCGTACACGGCTTTTCACATTTCACAAATGGCACATAAGACTCGATGTCTAAGGGGTAATTCCCCCACTCAAGGTTAGGCAAGATACTTTTTGTGAAGTTAGGACGATATTTCAAAATTGCTTTCTTGCTTAAATTGACCTCCGAACAGCTCAAATCTATCAAAATTAATTCAATTCAATCAATACTAATTATAGAAATTAATTCCATATGAAAATACTAATTTTCCAACAAAATCTGAAATTTAACTCAAAAATTGCCCGTGGGGACCACATCTCGAAATCTGACGAAACTCACAAAATCCGATAAGCCATTCAATTACAAGTCCACCCATACCAATTTTATCAAATTATGATAACAACTCGGCCTCCAAATCTAAAATTTCTATTTTTGAAAGATTTTGCAAAAATCTCAATTTCTTCCATTTAAATCCGAATTAAATGATGAATATAACCATGGATTTATGAAATATAATCACTTTTGGATATAGAACACTTATCCAAGTTGAAGTCTTGAAGAAATCCTCAAAATCGCCCAAGAATTGTGCTCCAAAAATCCAAAACGAAATGAAGGAAATGACCATTTTTTGTCCTTAAGTTACTGCCCAACAAACGCTATGCTGGTCGCTAAAAGTCCTTTTCCGTCGCTAAAAGTGTCAAATTTGGTCGCTAAAGGCGCACACCAGAACTGTTTACACCAGCAGTTTTGTTTTCACTAAAAAGGCTCTAACTATCATACGAACTCGGAATTCGATGATTCTTGTTCCTATGAGTCACAAATAATAATATGAACCTACTCATTCAATCGAAACTCAATTTGGAGCTCATTTTCTCAATGTGATACCAAATTCGCTCGTTAAACAATTAATTCATGTTTCGCGCTAAAACCCCAACCGCGACTTGATAGAATTAGACCAAACTTTCCAGATCACTTCTATAATTCATTATCAAAATCCAGGAAGTTTTGAAATCAAATTTTGATCTCTAGAACTAAAAACGGACCTTTGGATCATTACATGCTTTTGCTGAAAACATCAAACTCTTCCAAAACTCTTCCCTGATAGTCTGTAGTTTATTAACCATAACTTCTTGTACTCAACTCCAACTGCCAAACGGTTTAAATTTCTGCAAACTAGATACAAAGGGCTACAACTTTTATGTTTTGCTCATCGCCCAACTCCTTATAGATTGCGAGATGTAAGCTCCCAAAGTGAGCCGTGTGCGGCAGATATTTCTGGCGATGCACACTGTTGTAGCCTAAATTTGCAGTACCAGCTTTAGTCAATCGATCATAACTTTTTGTACAAATGTCCGAATGATGAATGGTTTATCATTTTTGAAACTAGAATCAAAAAGGTACAACTTTCAGGTTTTGATAATTTTCCGATTCCTTATAGATTTCGAGATATAAGCTTCCAAAGTCAGCTCTGCGCATCAGATATTTCGCACATAGCTGTAAAACAAAATCAGCAGTTAAAATTGATCTGAAACCACTCCGAAACTCACCTGAGGCCCTCGAGACCTCAACTCAATATACCAACAAGTCCTAAAATATCATACAAACTTAGTTGAAATCTCAAATCACAAAAAATAATGCTAAAACCATGAATCATACCCTAATTCAAGCTTAAGGAACTTAAGAATTTCCAACTTCTACATTCGATTCCGAAACCTATTTATTCAATTCCGATTGACCTTAAATTTTGCACACACGTGTAACGACCCAGCCGGTCGTTTCGAGAGTTATAGCCCCGTTTTGCCCATTTATGCTTCCTTTTGTGCTTTTCAGCTATGTTATGATATACTGGATAGTTGATTCGGGTACGGAGTGGTTTCAGAGTGGATTGAGACACTTAGTCTCTTATTTAGAAGCTTAAGTTAGAAAAAATAACCGGATGTTGACTTATGTATAAACGATCTTGGAAATTAATTATGATGGTTCTATTAGCTTTATTAAGTGATTTTGAACTTAGAAGCGCGTCCGGAATGTGATTTGGAGGTCCGTAGTGGAATTAGGCTTGAATTGGCGAAACTTGGAAATTTGGCAATTTCGGTCGGCAGTGAAAAATTTGATATCGGGGTCGGAATAGATTTCTGAAAATTGGAGTAGGTTCATGGTGTCATTTGTGACGGGTGTGTAAAATTTGAGGTCATTCGGACGTGGTTTGGTAGGTGTCGGCATCGTTTGTGGAATTCGGAAGTTTAGAAGTTCTTAAGCTTGAATCCAAGGGTAATTTGGTGTTATGATGTTATTTTGAGTGATTTGAAGGCTCGACTAATTTTGCATGTTGTTATATGACTTGTTGGTGTGGTTGGCTGAGGTCCCTAAGAGCGGTCGCATTTGCGAGCCCGCAGATGCGAGGGTGAGTCGCAGATGCGGAAGTGAGGAGATTGGCCTATTTCCGCAGAAGTGGAGGGAGATGCGCAGGTGCACAACCGCAGGTGCGAGAGGTTGGTCGCAGATGCAAAACCTGGAGTATTAAGTGAGTTTCGTACTTGTGATGGAAATTCCGCAAGTGCAGTATCGGAGAAGCGAAAAAGGGACCGCAGGTGCGATTTCGCTGGGCAGAAGGTATAAAAAGGGGACTTCGTGATTTTTGCTCATTTCCACCATTTTCAATTCGGACTTTGGAGCTTTTGGAGTGATTTGTGAAGGGGATTCAAGGATATTCACTGAGGTAAGTTTCTTGTGCTCTAATACTCCTAGCTATGGTGTTTTCCGTTGTTTTCTCACCTAATTAGTAGGATTTTTGAAGTGATATAAGGGGTTAGGACTTGGGATTTTGGAGAGAGTAAATTGGGGATTTGAGGGACCAAATGAGGTCGGATTTTGATAAATATAGTATGGGTAGACTCAGGAGTGAATGGGCTTTTAGGTTTTGTGACTTTTGTCGGATTTCGAGACGTGGGCCCAAGGGCCGGGTTTGAGTGAATTTCAGAATTCGGCCCACAATTTGGTATTTGCCTTGTGGGATTCATTCTTTAGCTCATATTGATCATATTTTATTGCTTGTGGCTAGATTCGGGTCATTTGGAGGCCGGTTCGAGAGGAAAGGGCATTTCGGAGTAGGAGTTCTACACCTATGAGGTAAGTAATAGTTTTAAATCTGGTCTTGAGGGTATGAAACCCGAAGTTAGATATAATGTGAAGGTTTGAAGGTGGCACCCATTCTAGGTGACGGGCGTGTGGGTGTACGTCGTGAGGGATTGAGACTTGGTCCGTCTCGGGAGACTGTGAAGTTTAATAGCCTTTATTTGTGTTTATATACATTCCTATCTACTAGAACTTGACCGCCTTTCATATTAGAAATCATTCTTAGGCTATATTCCTGCTCATGGTAGTTATATTCAGTCATAGTGATTCCTGTACATCCCCATGATTCACCATGGTCAGAAATGGTGATGATGATGCCAATGAGTTCCCTCGTCCGATGTCGAGCCTAGGCTCTGATACCAACTGTTACGCGGCGCCTTCCTGATGTTCTTTGAAAGGGCGACGTAAGGCTAAGCAACCGATGTCAGTGCGGTTGCTATGCGCCAACTGAGGTCCTCGCCGTACGCTAGACTAGATTGTCAGTGCCGTACGGGAAAACCAATGTCGTGTTCAATTGAGCAGCGGAAAATGAGCAACTGATGATGAAAGCTGATGATTGTATTGATGATGATGATGAAAGCTATTACAAGATGCTATGCGGTGTCGGGGGAGAGACACCAGTACAGAGAATTGTTTGAATGCTTGAATGTTTGAATGCTTTGGTCCCCCTTAATAATGCTTAAAAAAATAAACCAAAGTTACATGAGTTGACCTAAGAAAGCTGTAGAAGCACACTGAAAATGAATGAAGTAAAACTACTCTATAATTACAATAAAAAGGACTTAGTCTTCTATGGAAGCAAGTCCGATGGCAGCCACTTTGTCTTGAGCAGCAGGGTCTGCGCGCGCATTGCTGTGGGCGCGCGCGGCACTATTTGGATCTGCCAGCGGCTGGGCACTGGTCCTTGGCATTGGGTCTGCGCGCAGGGCACAGTCTGGGTGTGCGGAGCTAATGGCAACATAATGATTGGTGCGCGCGGCATTGTCGGTGCGCGCGGCACTGATGGCATTGGCCAGCCGCTGGGCGCTGGCATTGATTATCGGTGGGGCGACAGAGGCGCATGCTCGCTTGTCACTTGGCGCTGCCGAGACCACGGGGCCGACCGTGGCGCTAGGCGTTGGGAGGCTTGCCGGGACGCCACGGGGCGCGTCCAAGGGGTCATGGGTCGATGATGGAAAGCAGCCCATGACATTCTCCCCCACCTGAGTTGGCGACGTCCTCGGAGCCTTACCTGCAGGATGATGATGATTGGTCAGGCTCTTGACGGCTGGGAGGTCTGTTCCCCTCGGTGCTGTGAGATGTCTTTCTGAATGATCTTCCATGCATTTCTGAGCTGGCTCGAGGCGAATGGCATGGAAGACTGGATGGATTTTCCACCAGGCTGGTGTGTTGAGCTGGTATGAGGATTTCCCGATGCGCCTTTCAATGGAGAAAGGTCCGATGAGGTTTGGCAATAGGCGAGGATCTTGGGTCCTCTTTGCAAACAAGTTCCGCCTCGGGGTTCTTACCATCACTTTGTCCCCTGCTTGAGGTTGGGCAAAGTGAAGGTTTTGTTCGGCATGCCTCGTTGCCCTGTCTTGGGCCCTGACAAGATAGCTCCGCACTATCTTCAAAGTGTGTTCCCATTCTGTGGAGAAACTGGCAGCTCGATGAGATGATGGTATGGTTGGTGCATTCACATTATGTGGGAGTAGCGGTTGCTGTCCGGTAACAATTTCAAAAGCGCTTTTGTTTGTATGAGCGCACTTTTGTGAATTGAAACACAGCTGAGCAGCATCCAGAAGCTTCACCCAATGAGTTTTTGACCCTGTAGCAAATTGGCGGAGATATTCCTCCAGCATGTCATTGAACCGGTCTGTTTGATCATGTGTTTGCTGCTGATGATGATGGTTTGAGTTGTAACTCAATTTGGATCCGAGGCAACTGAAGAGTTGGGTCCAAAACTTGCTAGTGAAGTGTGGGTCGCAGTCACTGATGATGTTGTTGGGCATACCCCAATGTTTGACAACATGGGAGAAGAAGAGTCGAGCTGTTACTTCTGCCGACATGTTCTGTGGGGCTGCGATGAAGGTAGCATACTTGGAAAACAAGTCTACTACCACCATGATGGTTGCATGATTTCCGACCTTGGGTAACCCTGTGATGAAATTCAGGGAAATGCTTTCCCAAGGTCTCTGTGGGACTGGTAGCGGCTCCAAGAGTCCCGCTTTTGCTGGGTGATCCGACTTGGCCTTTGGGAATGCTTGGCCAGTCTTCACACAATGAGGGGCGCCATGAGCTGTTGGGCCCCGATGATGTGATGCCTGTTTGATGATGTTGAGGGCAGCCGGAACTGTGGGTTCAGGTCTGTTGGTTCCCTCCTTAAACTGCATGGCCGTGATGTTTCCAGCGGCCATCTTCTTGGATATGCATGGTATGGTGTGGGGTTTGGCCTCGTTGTCTCCCATCATTAGGAGTGTGTTGGCAAATGGTACCGGGATGGTGTTGGTCTACCTGAGGAATTCCAATCCTACTATCAGTTCGAAGTCATCGATGATAGCTATGCGTAGGTCGAATATTCCCTTGTATGGGCCAAGCTGGATTGGCGCTTCTTTGGCTATTCCACTCACTTGCTGAGATGGAGAGTTGATAGCCTTGACACGACCCTTGCATTTTTGCACTGCAAGACCGAGGCGTTGCACCTGAGTTGAGGCCAGGTAGTTGTGGCTAGCACCCGTGTCTATCAATGCCCGAATAGGTCGGCCGTTAACTTTCATGTCAACGAACATTAAGGTCCTCTTTTGTGATGTGCGAGGCCTCTCGTCCGCCTTTCCTTTCCCTTTCTTGTCGATTGGGAATGCCTTCTTCTTGGGGTTGCCAGTGCTGGTTCCCGCCAAGGTATCATGAATGGAGCCGACAAATGCGTTGAAGGCACCTACTTGATCGGTGCTGTCTGGGTCGTCGGCATTTCTGTCGTCATCGTCAACAGTTTGTTGAGCATTGACTTGTATGTTCGGGCATTGATTGTTCCAATGTTCCCCGCCGCAATGACGACATTCTGATGGGGGATTTCTCCCCTGATAGTTGTTGACTGATGCAGTAGTGTTACTGCTTGAGGTAGGAGTCTTGGATCTGGATGCACCTCAATCTCCTCCGTTTCTGTTGGGGCCACCGTTGCTAGGTTGGCTCCCGTTGTATCCCCCTCGGACAGGCGGCTGGGTCCTATCCTTCTGAGTTTCCAACTGATAATCCCCAAGGCACTCAGCAGCTTGAATGGCCTAGGGTAGGGTATCTACCCGTTGTCTTTGCAGTTCCATACGAGCATGAGGTTTCAAACCTTCTATGAATGCGAACAGTTCGTCTTTGTCCCCCATATCCCGTATGTTTAGCATGAGTGCGGAAAATTCACGCACGTAGTCCCGCACCGACCTGGTGTGGCGGAGTTCACGCAACTTTCTCCGTGCATTGTATTCCACATTTTCGGGGAAGAACTGCAGGCGTATGGCGGCCTTCAGTTCTGCCCATGTCTGGAGAGTATCTTCACCGGCCCTGATGGCTTCGTATTTGACTCGCCACCAGAGTTTTGCATCGCCTTGAAGATACATGGCAGCAGTTGCTACCTTTTTGGATTCTTACAAATGTCCAACGGCATCGAAGTATTGTTCGATGTCGAAGATGAAGTTTTCCACTTCTTTAGCGTCCCGGGCTCCGTTGTATGGCTTGGGCTCCGGAATTTTGAGCTTTTGTGGAATGGGGCCAATGTTCATGGCACCCCTGATGTGATTTTCGCCCCCTTTGAGCAGGCTTTGTAGTGCAGCGTTGACAACATTGAGCTGGCCTGTCAAGTTGTCTATGGTTTGCTGCATGACTGTCAGTCTGTCTGCCTCTAGTTCCTGATGGGCTAAATCCTCGGCACGCTCCTGTTGGAGGTCCTCGAATTTGCCATGAATGTTGGTTGCCTCGACGGCAGCCGTTTCCCGGTCTTCCTCAGAGTCTTGACTGATGTTTGCAATGTCATTTTCGGCCTGCCGCATTCTGCGGTCCAGGTCGTCCAACCTTTGCACTAGGCTGGTTTTTAGATCAGGCAACGTATCCACGATGGGCCGTAATGCGTCAACCGTCTCTTCTAGGGTCGTGAGCCGATCCCCATGATTCACCATGGTCAGAAATGGTGATGATGATGCCAATGAGTTCCCTCGTCCGATGTCGAGCCTAGGCTCTGATACCAACTGTTACGCGGTGCCTTCCTGATGTTCTTTGGAAGGGCGACGTAAGGCTAAGCAACCGATGTCAGTGCGGTTGCTATGCGCCAACTGAGGTCCTCGCCGTACGCTAGACTAGATTGCTAGTGCCGTACGGGAAAACCAATGTCGTGTTCAATTGAGCAGCGGAAAATGAGCAACTGATGATGAAAGCTAATGATTGTATTAATGATGATGATGAAAGCTATTACAAGATGCTATGTGGTGTCGGGGGAGAGACACCAGTACAGAGAATTGTTTGAATGCTTGAATGTTTGAATGCTTTGGTCCCCCTTAATAATGCTTAAAAAAAATAAACCAAAGTTACATGAGTTGACCTAAGAAAGCTGTAGAAGCACACTGAAAATGAATGAAGTAAAACTACTCTATAATTACAATGAAAAGGACTTAGTCTTCTATGGAAGCAAGTCCGATGGCAGCAACTTTGTCTTGAGCAGCAGGGTCTGCGCGCGCATTGCTGTGGGCGCGCGCGGCACTATTTGGATCTGCCAGCGGCTGGGCGCTGGTGCTTGGCATTGGGTCTGCGCGCAGGGCACAGTCTGGGTGTGCGGCGCTAATGGCAACATGATGATTGGTGCGCGCGGCATTGTCGGTGCGCGCGGCACTGATGGCATTGGCCAGCCGCTGGGCGCTGGCATTGATTATCGGTGGGGCGACAGAGGCGCATGCTCGCTTGTCACTTGGCGCTGCCGAGACCACGGGGCCGACCGTGGCGCTAGGCGTTGGGAGGCTTGCCGGGACGCCACGGGGCGCGTCCAAGGGGTCATGGGTCGATGATGGAAAGCATCCCATGACAGGGTGTACGTCGTGAGGGATTGAGACTTGGTCCGTCTCGGGAGACTGTGAAGTTTAATAGCCTTTATTTGTGTTTATATGCATTCCTGTCTACTAGAACTTGACCGCCTTTCATATTAGAAATCATTCTTAGGCTATATTCCTGCTCATGGTAGTTATATTCAGTCATAGTGATTCTTGTACATGTTTACCTCAGTCTCTATTATTTTCACGTATGATATACTGTAACACTATGATTTGGGTTGTTTTCCCTTTCTTTATTGAGAGCTACGAGACTAGAGAGGTTCATGACTGAGTAAGGTCGGGGGCCTATTTTTGAGATATTATACTATAGCACGTGAGTTGTCCGTGCATCACATGAGTTATCCGTGCGGATCCTTATATTATATTATAGCACGTGAGTTGTCCGTGCGAATCCAGATATTCATACTATGGCACATGAGTTGTCCGTACAGCATGTGAGTTGTTTGTGCAGATTATAGCGCTTGGGCTGTAGGTGCCCCTCATGAGTCTGAACACCCCCAGTGAGCGCAGGTACCTATTGAGAGTGTGTATTGAGGGCTGAGAGCCGAGAGTGTGAGCTGTTGAGATGGGTTGAGTGACTGCTGCCTTAAGAGGCTGTACTTGCTTTTATTTATTATTACACTTAGTTGTTATCTGTTGTTGTTATGAAATATCTGGAAGATTCATACATGTTTTACATGAGCGCAAACTGATTTGACTTATACCACATGGTTTGAAAGCATGTTCACTCTTTACTGAAAACTTTTGAAATGAACTGTACTGTATAACTCATCACTGCTTCTCAGTTCCTTATTTATCTATGTTACTTGCTGAGTTGATTGTACTCATGCTACACCCTGCATTTCATGTGCAGATCCAGGTGTGTTTGATCACGGAGGTCGTTGAGTTCGGGCGCGATCGAGTACCGAAGACTACAAGGTAGCTGCCGGCGTCCGCAGGACCTTGTATCTCCTTCTATATTTCTTTTTGTCTTGTAAGGATACTTAGACACTGGTTGTATTAGTTTGGTTCTCTAGATGCTCATAACTTAGTGACACCCCAATTTTGGGCTATTTTCCGCACTTATATTTTAATTGGGTTTTACCCCATATTTATGAGAAACTCCAGCTATTTTAAATGTCTTAATTCACTTATGTTAAATTTTAAAAGTGTTTTGGGAAGGTCGGCTTGCCTAGTACCACGATAGGCACCATCACGACGGGTTAGGTTTTGGGTTATGACAACAAGTCATAAATGACATAACAGATGTCACGACCCAAAATCCAACTAGTCGTGATGGCACCTAACCCAACCCGCTAGGTAAGCTAATTATCAACTATCCAATTCCATTAAAAATTATTAAAGCAGTTTAAGTAAAGAAAAATCTTAATCTTATACATTCCCCAAGAACCGGTAGTACAAATCATGAGCTTCTAAGAATAGAGTATACAAAGTTGGTATGAAATAAATACATCATCTATTTGAAAAGTACATAAACAGAGTTTTATGAATCTAAGGCTACCATGAACAAGAGGTAGCTACAATAGGAATGCAGGTACATCTTCAAATCCGGCAACCATCGAGTACAGCAACAACAACAACCAATATATACACGTAATATGCAGAAGTGTAGTATCATTACAAACGACCCCATGTACTGAGTAAGTAACAAAGCTAACCTTAGGTTGAAAGTAGTGTCGAGCTTTTACCAAGGTCGGGTCCAAAACCAATAGTCCACCATAGTCCATAACAACGTAAAGAAAATAATGCAAGAAGTAATTTAGAGGTAAAATGCTCAGCTAAATCATGATTTTCAAAGATAGTTATTCCTTTCAAGTACATCAGTGAAACCCAAAATCGTTTACCGAAGTTGCAAAAAATATGAATAAGTTTGAAAATAATAATTTTCCCAAAATCCTTTCAATAATAAATGAAATATGTTATTTTCTTTCCAGATAACCCGTGTAAAAACAAATGCATCACTATGCCCATCTGTTAACATCTGTGAGAAATCATGAATGATGTGATACTGTACAACATGAGGAAAATACATCTTTATGCTTGTATGTCATATGTGCATATCGATGCGATGCAACTCAGTAATAAAATCATATACATACTCTCAGAGTATCATTTCACACAGTCACTCAGTCCTCACAGTCACTCAGTCCTCCCAATCGCTCGGGACTCGCACTCGGCACTCAGTAGGTACCTGCACTCACGGGGGGCGTTCAGACTCCGGAGGGGCTCCTTCAGCTCAAGTGCTATAATCTACACGGACAACTCACGTGCTGCACGGACAACTCACGTGCTATAATAATATCTGGATCCGCACGGACAACTCACGTGCTATAATAAAACCTATAAGGCCTGTTGTAGGCGGGCAACCCCAATCCACATAATAATCCTCACAATCAGGCCCTCGGCCTCACTCAGTCATCAATCTCTCCAGTCTCTCTCTCATAGGCTTACAATGTCATGACAATAGCCAAAATATGATGATATGATGCATCAATAAATAATAACAGAGACTGAGATATGATATGTAATGACATGAATATGACTCAGTATAAATTTTCAATTTAAAACAAATAATTCACAGAAATATGATCTATGTGGGTCCCAATAATACTGGCACATAGCCTCAACATAATTTTTAATATGATTCTCAGCTCAATTTCTTTAGCACATAAAACTACATAGAAAATGCCAAGATTATTTGACTACAAAATTCCACGAAAACAATAATGTCACAATTTCTGTGGTGCACGCCCACACGCCTGTCACCTAGCATGTGTGTCACCTCCCAACAATTCACATAATATATATATTCAGGGTTCATACCCCCAGCTCCAAGATTAGAAGAGTTACTTACCTCGAACAAGCTAATACCAATGCTAAGCAAGCCAAGCGATGCTCTAAAGATGCCATCCTGCGCGTTCTGACCTCTGAACGGCTCAAAACTAACCAAAAACAACTCAAATCCATCTCCAAACATCCTGAATCTAGCCACAAGTAGTGGAATACAATCAATATAGGCTAAAGGAATTAATTCCACAAGAAAAATACAAAATTATAGCCAAAATCCAAAATCGGGCGAAACCCAACCCCCGGGCCCATGTCTTGAAATCTGACAAAAGTTACAAAATCCGAAAGCTCATTCACTCATGAGCCCAACCATACCAAATTCATCAAAATCTGATACTAATTGGTCATTCAAATCCTCAAAACCAACTCTCCAAATCCCTAGCCTCAAATCCCCAATTTACACCTAAAAAATACACCATCTAGGTGGCAAATCAAAGGAGAAATATAATTATTGAAGAAAAATGAAGACAAGGAACTTAACTCAAGAATACCACTTGAAAAGCCCTCTAAAAACCTCTAAACTCCGAGCTCAAAATGATGAAATGAAACCAAAAATCTTGGACCCTGCTGATATAGGTTCTGCCCAGGCACTTCCGCACATGCCGAGCCTGGGCTCGCACCTGCGCGCCCGCTGGTGCAAAATATCTGGCGCACCTACAAAAATGACTAACTTTGGCTGCCTCCGCTCCTGCAACCCATGGTCCGCATCTGCGCTATAGCAGGTGTGGAGAAACCATCGCACCTGCGACCCCTGCTGGTCTCCACCCTTTTCGCACCTGCGCTCAACCTGCCGCGCCTGCGGCATCGCATCTGCGGTCCCCTCTCCGCAGGTGCGGTCACACCAGAAGCTCTCACACTTCAGCAAGTTCTTAGAACACATTCCAAGTCCGTTAACCACCCGAAATTAACCCGAGGCCCCCCGAGACCCCAACCAAACATACCAACAAGTCTTATCACATCATACAAACTTAATCGAATCTTTAAATCACCTCCAACAACATCAAAAACACGAACTACACACGGATTCAAGCCTAAGAAACTTCAAAATTTCCAAATTCTACAAACGATGCCAAAATCTATCAAATCACATCTGATTGACCTCAAGGTTTGCACACAAGTCACATTCGATGTTACAGACCTCCTCAAACTTCCAGAATCGGAATCCGACCCCGATATCAAAAAGTCCACTCCCGGTCAAACTTTCCAAATTTTAACTTTCGCTATTCGAGCCAAATTCAACCACGGACCTCCAAATCACTATCTAAAAGCGCTCCTAAGTCCAAAATCGCCCAATGGAGCTAACAAAACCATCAAAATTCCAATCCGAGGTCAAATGCTAAAAAGTCAAACTTGGTTAACTCTCCCAATTTAAAGCTTCAACAATGAAATTCTTTCTTCCAATTCGATTCCAAATAACCTGAAAGTCAAACCCGATAATTCACACAAGTCAAAATACATCATACGGAGCTACTCATGCCCTCAAACAACCGAGCAAATTTTAAATGCTCAAAACAACCGTTTGGGTCGTTACAACAGATCTATGAAAATTTTCAGAACTGGATTCCGATTCCAATATCAAAAAGTCAACTCCACGGTCAAACTTCCTAAAAATTTAACTTTCACCGTTTCAAGCAAAATTGTCACGACCCAAACTGATGGCCGCGACGGGCACCCGGTACCTTAGTCAACCGAGTACCAACGTAACGTACCTTTCTTATTACATCATCATATACACGTGACAAACGGGCCTAATAGGCCAACATCATCATTTATAAACTCAAAACATAGGCTAACAAGGCCGTACAATCTTTTATGTACACGACATATGTCTACAAGCCTCTAAGAGTACATAAATGTTATAAAGGTTAGGACAGGGCCCCGTCATACTAATCAATACATGCCCTAATCATACTGACCACATAAGCAACTTCGGAACAAATGGAGTGCACCAACATCTTCCGCTGAGCTGATTCCATACTTGGAGGACTCTCGTCCTGTCTATCGAGACATGCGGGCATGAAACGCAGTGTCCTAGGTAAAAGGGACGTCAGTACAAATAATGTACCGAGTAGGTAAGGAATGAAAACCAGTAAATAATAGACATGAGAGAAACATGGAGTAAAAGACTCGATATGTACATCTGCATAGCTCTGTGAATCATTTCATTTTTATAATGTCATGCATACGCGTATAAATGTCATACCATGCATTGGTATATGCGTTCATAACATCATCAAGCCTCTGAGGGCATCCCGTCATATCATTTCGGCCACTGTGGGCCAATCATCAACGTATACCAGATGATTAGGTGGTGGTGCGTATATAACACCATAACCTTTTTCCCATATCCCATATAAATATAATATACACGTATACGCGTATATAACGCCATCTGGTCATGGGTCAATGTATATGTATAAATGCATGAAATGCATAAGAAATAAGTTAATAATATTTTCTCGGAATGTCATAAAAATAATATGTCTTAAGAAATACGTTAATAAGATTTTCTCGGAATGTCATAAAAATAATATGCTTGTCGGATAAATTTTATCAAATACGTATTTTTTTGAGACCCATGAACAGAAGATATAATAATAATTCACATGGGGAATCAAGAATATAGACGCCCCTAATAGTTTTATGAATAGAGTCGTTTATAGAAACTATGCGTTTGCTCGTTTCTTTCAGTATCATTTGGATCATGCCAAAAGGAAACAAGGGATAGCCTTAACATACCTGGAGTAGGGAAAATCCGTAGGATATTCTTGGAAAAGGTTGTACCGTGCTTACTTAGAATTGCATTTTTCGCATAATCAGATCTTGTATGAATTTTTCGAAACAATTTCACGTTTCCATCTCTTGCGTTCTTGGCCACTACTGGATTCGGTCTTGATTACAAGATATCATATTTTGTCTTGGAAGGATCATTAATCCTTGGAGTGCCTTTTGATGCATAACTCACGCATCCAACTCTCAAGATTGGAAAATATACTTATTCCCAAATAGTTGGTCCAGCAAAATGAGTCCAATATTCAAGTTTGGTTCATTTTAGGCCACCACCTACTTAATCACTTGATTAAATGGTAATTTGCTTCAAATATTTTGACATCCCACGTGGATGTATTGTCCCCCTTATATTTATCCAAATCTTTCTTACAATTAGCATATCACGTTGGACCTTGTAGTATTCCAAAGAATCTTCATGTTGGATATTATCACTTCTCTTTTAATGAAGTAGGAATATTGTTTTGCTTAGTCTTAGAAAAGTCATATACCTTACTAATAGATAGACCAAGTATTCTTACGTGTAACCAATATATCCCTTTTGTCTTATGACTCATTTTGTGTATTTTGCCACATTTTCACTCAAATGCAAAGTCATCATATGTATCTCCATGTAGCTGTCACATTTTGGATCATTAATCTTATCCAAAGACTTTAATTAATCCATCACTAATTATTAATTAATTAGGTAATGTCCCATTACTCAATAATTAATCAATTACCCACTTAATTAAAAAATATTTCCACTTACTTAAAATGCTACTTATTTTTCACATACCTTATACACCTTACTATTATGGCCATGTGGTACCTTATATGGCACTAGTTCATAAATATCGAGTATTTTAGCTCGGGCCGTATTTTATCTCAACATGTCAAACTTGGACTAAAATTCATTTTCTTTGACTTGCTTCCCCTCTTACCTTCACGAATTTACTCACCACTTGTTTGAAGTAGCATAATGCTTATAATCTCAAAATAATCCCATTTCCAAACTTACGTCGGTTAACTTACGACGAAACTTTAACATACGAAAATGCGGGATGTAACACCATTCCCCCCTTTGGAACATTCGTCCTCAAATGTTGACTGATGCACTTATCATTTTCATAACTTATGCCTTCCGAATACTTTAGTACTCTCCTTACCATCTAGGAAACTGTTCTGTGAATAATTTCAAAAGCCAGGGCATTCTCACCTTTAGGTCTCTTTCTCATACCACAACCTGTGGTCGGAATTCTTCCAATCTCTTAACTCTTGGTACCTTTTGTCATGCAGCCTGTACGACTTTTTCCTTATATGTGCGCCTATGCGACTGTTCCCTCAAGCTGTTAGCCAATCTCTTGGCCTTACTTTGTAAACATATACAGAGCTTGACAAGATGTCCCTCTGGGCATCTATAGGTATACTGAAGTTCTTCGCTCGGTACTTTGTTTAACTTACGAATATTGCTATACCTTATTTCACAGATCCGTTATCCATCCGTATGACTTTACTGCATAAAGGTATGTCATATTATAATGTAACTCTTACTTTGATTTATCGTTACTGAGGTCTGCTACCAAACTCCAGGTTACTCTCGTTGCTTATCCTATATGTATAAATCTAAGTCTTTTAACGTTTCTTCATTACTGTTCATCTTAAGGTTGATGATCTAATCTCATCTCATACTTTGTAACTTGTATCCATCCATTGTTGATTCACCTCAATGTTGATCTGCAATCTACCACTTGAAGACTTGAAACTTTTTAAGTAATACATTACCGCTAGGGCCCACGTCTCATCGGCGAACATCTGAAATGATTAGACTGATCCACCTAGGGTGATGCCATACTTTCATAACCGTATTTTATAGCATCCCAATGTGACTCACATTACATGAGTATTTTAATCCCGTACAATTCATGAAATCCTTTTCAAGTCATTACTCAATCGAAGGCCCAAACGTCATCTGTTATCTATCACAATTACACCCTTACTCTATTACCAGGGCATCATTCCATCCCTTCTAAACGCTATTAGTATTAGACTTCTTTGAGTTCATTCCGGCTATACTGAACTTTCTATAACTTATAGAAATCATAAACTCTCTTGTTTTCATGGGCTTAATCCCGAAGACTTATCCATTTTCATCACCTTCTCACTTGCCCTTTTCTTATCCTTACTCTTGTCTTTTTAAAACCTTGTCGCTCTACCATACTTTATCATGCGATTTACACATATCCATTTACACTACTCACAACCTTCCTTCAACTTGCTTGCACCATAGATTTCCTTGTGTCATTCTGAACATCAAGCAAGACATCGCATCGTTTCTAACTCTTCTTTACTCTTTTAACTAGATTCTCAATACCTAGAAATCATAGGTTGGAAGATATGGCACTGACTATGCCGCTATCATTCCTGGATATTGAATCCCAGCACTTCTAGCCTTCTATCTGAAGTTATAGATTATTCACAACCTTTTGCACCTGAGTATCTCATACGTTGTTCACCTTTACCTTACTTACCTTAAAATCTCGCATCACATCTTCTATTTCTTTCATGACCTCCCTTCCATATAGGTATGATTCACATCCACAACGTGAAGCTCTATTATAATACTTGCACCTTTGGTACATACACAATCCGGTGGGAGCTTCATACTGACTTCTTATGAGGTTGGTACTTCTTCTAACTGGCTTTATCGTAAAGCTGTTATAGAATATGGTTGTTGTACTATCTCCTTTGTGCCTCTGGTAGTAGAGTAAGTCTGCAATGTTCTTGATCACGATTCCTATAATTTTTTGGGTTTAATAATCAGACTCCTGATTCATTTGGTTGATGTAACTCTTTAGTTTTTTCTTCCTTCTGATTAGCCTTCATGTAGGCTTGAGCTATCTTCCGATTTGCGGCTACTGGTATTATTTATTACTTTAGCCTTCTATGGGTGCTATAGAATATCCACGATACAATCTTCTAACAGTTCAATCCTTTATTTATACCTTAGGCTCAATTCTTTCCTTTAACTTATACCGAAGTCTTCTGCGGCTGTATGAATGTCAGTATATATGCAGCATGGATAATATTCCAAAATCGTAAGTGCGTTCATGACGTAACTAACTCTGGATTACTGATTGAATAATTCCTTTCATTCCTTCTTAGTTTTCTTTAAACGTAGGCAATTACTTTTTCTAGTCTTTCTGCTCCCTTGTTGTGTGCATACTTAACTTATCTTAGTGCCCATACATATTGAAATTCCATACCATTCATATGATCTTGAATATCACTTCTGATGTTTTTTTTACTTCCTGTCCTTTAGCCACGGTAGGTGCCACTTTCTTATGGGGTGCATACAACATTGTTGTGAGACTGTTGTTATAAGATCACTTCCTCTTTAGGTCACTGAGCTTAGGTTGAAGCCTTCTCCCTTATTTCCTCAGCTAGTCTTTCTTTGTAGTACTTAGGGAGAACTCTTAACTCTTGTAAAGCTGTGAGCTTATTACAGACCTTTTGGTGTCCTTCCTTGCCTATAATTATCCGTAGTTGCTTACCTCCATGCCCTTGTGCTTGTAAAGTTGCTTCTGAACTGATACTTTGAGTGTCTTCCCAGTGTCACTCTCTTTTATCCCTGTAATATTTATACGATACCTTTAACTACCCCAATTCTTATTTGAGTATATCTCAAGTATTATAACGATATTACTGTGAGGCTGAATTCTCCATATTGGGGTTTACTATATTTATCTTGCATGATTTGCTGATTTGTCTGTAACCTTTTGTCTAGTTATGACTAGGCTCTTCCTGAATCAACTACTAACTACTCGTTGGCCCATTCTTATGTCCATATTTCGCATAATCTTTCTTGGTTTATTTCCTTTGTCTTAACTTACCTCACGTACTGGCTCCTTATCTATCAATAATATCCCGGGAAGGAACCCTTACTTCTTTTTCTTGACGTCGTGCTTACATAATGTTCTAGAATCATAGCATATCTGTAACATTTGAATAAGTGCAATCTCATCCCTTTCTCATTTTTGTCGCATTCTTCTTTTATCATTCCATAGTTACTATATCCACTTAATTCTGACTTAATGCCACATCATTACATATTCCCCCCTTTATGGGAGTACTAAGAGTTGGAGCTACGACCTGCCTATAGATGTTTTTCCTCTTCATCTTTGGCGTCCTTTCACATCATCCATGACCCTTACTCACCTTGCGGTAATCCTTTTGTACAAAGGATAACAAAATTCCTTACTCGCGATGGTGACACTTAGTGTAACTGGCACATACAGTCCCTTAAGCTTAACTTTGCTCATATTTCTTGCTTTAGGGAAGCGTCTCCCTGAATGACCATTCTTTGAATTCATCATGGATCTTCTTATATTGTCCATTCTATTATTGCCGGAATACAATCTGAAATTCTCCTGATGCTGACTATTATTGAATTACTCAGTTCCTAATTCATGTTTAGTTTATCTTGTTCACCAATCCATACTGATTTCTATTACTCTAGGTCTAACTTTTCCTTCTGTTAATCACGTTAGAGTCGCGAATTTATGAGGATGTTACTGTATGGACTATACTCTTTTGTTGTCTTAAGGCCCATTACCTCTCGTCTCTTTCTTCATTTGATTATAGATTTTGTAACACTTTACCGTTGCCATCCATATATCATTTTGGCTTACTCTAACCCCCAGCCGGATCCTGCTATCATGTCCTTCTCTTAAACTATATCCATTAGCTCCCATAGGGCATGACTGAGATAAGTGTGGCCGATTGTACGTACATCTATTACTGTTGAAGGTAATTCAAAATGCTTATATCTCCCTTCCCGAATGGTAAATAATGATAATCTTTATTAACTGAGTACCTCGTACCCTTCTTCACCTTGCTTCTTTTTCTTGCTGCAACTCGTGTCTAACTTCCGATTCCGTTATTCCTTTTTACCGTAAGAGTGGATAAGTAATCTTTCCTAAAAGCTCCTTATCAAGAACCGTACACCTTTTAGTGCACGCATGATCTGCCGAATACCTCTCATTTAATCATCATAAGCAAGATGCAAAATCGAGTTCTTCTAACTCAACACTTCCACAGCTATATCTCTTATCGATCGTCTTTCTAAATGTAGGCATTGTCTTATTACGAATAAAATAGAAATTCAGAATTTGAATTGTTATAAGTGAGCTCTACCACATGATATAGAGTAAGAAGAAAGAGTGATAGTCCTAAATGCCTTGTATCCTCCTGCTTATAAGTGTGGTGCACGACACACCCATAAACAAGACTCTACTAGACACGACTTATAGACTCCCTAGGACAGAACTGCTCTAATACCACTTTTGTCACGACCCAAACCGATGGGCCGCTATGGGCACCCGGTACCTTACTCAACCGAGTACTAACGTAATATATCTTTCTTATTACATCATCATATACACGTGACATACAGGCCTAATAGGCCAACATCGGCATTTATAAACTCAAAACATAGGTCGACAAGGTCGTACAATCTTTCACGTACACGACATATGTCTACAAGCCTCTAAGAGTACATAAATGTCATAAAGGTCGGGACGGGGCCCCGCCATACTAATCAGTACATGTCCTAATCATACTGACCACATAAGCAACTCCGGAACAAAATGGAGTGCACCAACATCTTCCGCTGAGCCGATCGCCTACTTGGAGGACTCTCGACCTGTCTATTGAGACCTGCGGGCATGAAACGCAGCATCCCCAGGCAAAAGGGACATCAGTACAAATAATGTACCGAGTAGGTAAGGAATGAAAATCAGTAAATAATAGACATGAGAGAAACATGGAGTAAAAGACTCGACATGTACGTCTGCATAGCTTTGTGAATTATTTCATTTTTATAATGTCATGCATACGCGTATAAATGTCATACCATGCATTGGTATATGCGTTCATAACATCATCAAGCCTCTAAGGGCATCCCATCATATCATTTCGGCCACTATGGGCAAATCATCAACGTATACCAGCTGATCAGGTGGTGGTGCGTATATAACGCCATAACCTTTTCCCATATCCCATATATATATATATATATATATATATATATATATATATATATATATAACGCCATCTGGTCATGGGTCAATGTATATATATAAATGCATGAAATGCATAAGAAATACGTTAATAATAGTTTCTCGGAATGTCATAAAAATAATATGCATGTCGGATAAATTTTATCAAATCTATATTTTTCTGAGACCCATGTACAAAAGATATAATAATAATTCACATTGGGAATCAAGAATATAGACACCCCTAATATTTCTATGAATAGAGTCGTTTATAGAAACTGTGTGTTTACTCGTTTCTTTCAGTATCATTTGGGTCATGCAAAAAAGAAAGAAGGGATAGCCTTAACATACCTGGAATAGAGAAAACTCTGTATGATATTCTTAGAAAGGGTTACACCGTTCTTCCTTAGAATTGCATCTTTCGCATAATCGGATGTTGTATGAATTTTTCGAAACTATTTCACGTTTCCATCTCTTGCGTTCTTGGTCACTACTGGATTCGGTCTTGATTAAAGATATCATATTTTGGTTTGGAAGAGTCATCAATCCTTGTAGTGCTTTTTGATGCATAACTCACGCATCCAACTCTCAAGATTGGAAAATATACTTATTCCCAATAGTTGGTCCAGCAAAATGAGTCCAATATTCAAGTTTGGTTCATTTTATGTCACCGCCTACTTAATCACTTGATTAAATGGCAATTTGCTGCCAAGATTTTGATATCCCATGTGGAAGTGTTGTCCCCCTATAACTTATCCAAATCTTTTTTAGAATTAGCATATCACGTTGGACCTTGTAGTATTCCAGAGAATCTTCACGTTGGACATTATCACTTCTCTTTTAATGAAGTAGGAATACTATTTTGCTTAGTCTTAGAAAGGTCATATACCTTACTAATAGATAAACCAAGCATTCTTACGTGTAACCAATATATCCCTTTTGTCTTATGACTCATTTTGTGTATTTTGCCACCTTTTTACTCAAATGCAAGAGTCATCATATGTATCTCCATGTGGCTGTCACATTTTGGATCATTAATCTTATCCAAAGACTTTAATTAATCCACCACTAATTATTAATTAACTAGGTAATGTCCTATTACCCAATAATTAATCAAATACCTACATAATTAAGAATTATTTCTACTTACTTAAAATGCTACTCACTTTTCACATACCTTATACATCTTACTATAATGGCCATGTCGTACCTTATATGGCACTAGTTTATAAATACCATGTATTTTAGTTCGGGCCGTATTTTATCTCAACATGTCAAACTTGGACTAAAATTCATTTTCTTTGACTTGCTTCCCCTCTCACCTTCACGAATTTACTCATCACTTGTTTGAAATAGCATAATGCTTATAATTTCAAAATAATCTCATTTCCGAACTTACGTCGGTTAACTTACAATAAAACTTTAACATACAAAAATACGGGATGTAACAAATATTTCACTACGGACTTTCAAAATATTTTCCGGACACGCTATTAAGTCCAAAATCACCATACGGAGCTATTAAAATTATCAAAACTTTATTTCGGAATCGTTTACACATAATTCATTATCCGGTCAATTATTTCAACTTAAGCTTCCAAAACAAGAATTGTTCTTTCAAATAAATCCTGAATCATCCGAAAATCAAACTTGATCACCCTCGCAAGTCATAATACACATTTCAATGCTGCTCGAGACCTTAATCTACCGAACAGAACGTAAATTCTTAAAACGACAAGTCGGGTCGGTACATCCTCCCCCTCTTAAAACATGCGTTCGTCCTCGAACATGCCAAGAATTATTCTGAGTGTATTATTACACACATACTCGCGGGTGATTCTACATTACCACAATTTAGCATGGGTCCGACAATACCATTTCAATTGAGATTATTTCTTTTATCCTCATTTATAAACTTTAAAGCCAACTTCTTACACTCCAATTAATTTCAAAAGGCCTTATTATCACATCAACATACGGTATTAGTTTCAACCAGCTATAGCAACTCGTTCCTACGCACACATCAACGTATGCCCATAACTACATCTCTGGTCATAATAGTTGTTTATAATTAATTCTAGTATCCTAAATTAATCTCATATTAACTAAAATCTCATTTCAAAATTTCGCAACACTGACAGCAACACGCGAGGCATGAAGACCTCATAATTATTTATCTGAATCAACGAGTCACATTTAACACTACCTGGGGACTCACCTTATAGCTAAAATGCAATGTTTACAGCACGAATATGGCTAAATATGCACAGAAACATATAAAAAAATTATCAAATAAGCCTAACAGGCATGACTCCCCATTAATACTATAGTTCAAATGTAATTTCACAAAGGGAGAATTTAAAACACATGATTTAACCACATGGATCTCATCCTGATATAACTTCCACCGCAGCACGTAGCCCGGGTTAAACATATCAAATCACATTAAACTGCGAGGATCCCATCCTCAACTCTGACTGACGAGTACTTTGCATATTGTGCCAACTGAAATTTTCCAATTTCTTTTTTTAAAAATTCCGTGAAACAATTTCACAACACATAATGAACCCCCATACCGGTAGGGCATATAATTTCTAAAATTGTAATCAATTATCCTGAAATTACATCAATACCCACTATAGTGAGTAACAGAAAGTCACGTTTGGACTCATAGTCCTCAATAGTGTACAAAATAACATGATAGACACTGGCTAACACTATCAAATCTCGCAACAAGGATAAACACGTGAGTGGAGTACAAATTCACAAACCCACCATATAAGGAGCATGAAAGGAGTTTCACCTTGATAATCGGAGTCGAATCAAAATAAGAATAGTGCTCCTCTATTATAAATTAAATCATACTTGTAAAGACACCATCTAGTGTATCGGCCTCAGCCAAATCATAGCAATTATATCAACGGGTCGGGCCTCCCCCTCTTGGGCGCCCTCTACCCGCCTGTCCTCCACCCCTAACTGGTTGGACATGTGGAGTATTAACTAGAATAAAGCATGTAGCCTGAGTATTGTGATGAAACTCGCCTCTCCCAAGTCTAGGATAATCTCTCATGATGTACCTAGTATCACCACACTGATAACAACCCCTCTGCGGTTTCGGCTGCTCATACTGAGTCTGTGCCAGATAACTGGAATAACCATTATAGGAACCTCATGTCGGTGGTGCATTGAAAGAACTTACTAGAACACCCCGAGTATTCTAAAATTGTTTCCATGACCCCGTTGATACTGAAATGTAGAATTATTAAGGACGCGGTAATACCGCAAGTCTCAGCATCATCCCATACAAATCTCAGCTCTTAATCATATAGAAGTTTCGGAGAACCTTTCAATACCACATAAATATATCTCAGGCCAAAACTGATATAACACATGACCCCGCAATCTGATCGTTGATAGTGGACTCCCCTCACTTGGTACGAAGTCATAGGACACAGTCCGATGATCCATAATACTAACCTTCACGGCTCGTACGTCACCAGTCATGAGATATATCAAGCCATTTATTGGGCGCATGTCATCCTAGTGACAGTAAAAATTGCTTCCTCGAGTGCCTTGACTACTAATATGTACCTTTCACTAAATGGAAATCCCATACGAACTACATAGTCTTTAATACCACCAACTATCTTCAGATCTACATCCACCTCGTGACCCTACCATGATTGTGATAATTAGGCAATTAATTAAACCTTCTTAAGATCATACTTATAAACCAGATGTCAGAACATGTTGCACCCTCATGTGCACAACTGAATAATCTCTCAATATTTCCGCATCCTCAATCTGGACGACATGTTGTAACAATGGTTGAGTAACCCTGGCTCCCTTATAACCCCTTTGTAGTATCACGAACCGTTGGCACATAGTGGATACCGAGTGCGCAATTTCATACACGAGTGGATGCAAAAGAACATAAGATATATGCTTCAAGATGAATAAATACCGCATGATAAGGAATGAAAGAAGTGAAAACTTTTCCTACTAGCTCTGTAGCCTCTCGAAGATAAGTACAGGCGTCTCTGTACCGATCCGCAAGACTCTACTAAAATCGTTCGTGACTCGTAGAACCTATGTACCTAGAGCTTTAATATCAACTTGTCACGACCCAAAAATTCCCGCCACATGCGTCGTGATGGCACTTAGTCTCTAAGACTAGGTAAGCCGATTTTATAACAATTCAAGCCATTTTTTATATATAAACCAACAGCGGAAATAATTACAAATATAACAACCTCCCAAGACTGGTAATACTGAGTCACGAACTCTAATTGAATACATGAAATGATCTCAAGGATCGAATACTCAATATTGTTTGATTAATAATTAACAGTACAATAAAATGAAAAGACTTCAAGGAACTGCGACGACCAAGCAGCTCTACCTTGAATCCTTACGATCACATTTTAACTCTGTTCGAGTCCGACAGCTCCAATTCCTGGCTCTACACAAAAATGTGCAGAAGTGTAGTATGAGTACACCACGGTCGATACCCAGTAAGTATCAAGACTAACCTCAGTGGAGTAGTGACGAGGTGCAGTCGAGACACTCACTAGTCTAATAACCTGTGCAATATAATATATAAAAATAATAGGAAACAAATAACAATGATGGCAACAATAATCAACCTGTGATATACACATCAGGGCGACAAGAACACCATATATATTGCGTAATAAATAATAAAAATAAGTACAACCAATTAATAAAGTCCTTCCACTATAAATTTTTCGCCTATATATTTTTTAAATAGAAATCTTCAGGATATAATACTTTCAAATAAATCTCTTTCAAATATAATTCCTTCAAATAAATATCTTTCAAATACAATTCTTTCAAATAAATCTCTTTCGAATAAAAGTCACCATGTGGCACAACATTTCAAAATCATAAAATACCACTTTCATATTTTCACGGCACCTCATGCCAATTTCTCTATCAAAACCGCACGGATAACTCACGTGCCAAATAGCATCATCATTTAACCACGGCACCTCGTGCCCACATTTCATATCACAACTGCACGGATAATTCACGTGTCAATATCATCATTATTTACTCATGGCACTTCGTGCCCATATTTTATATCACAACTGCACGGATAGTTCACGTGCCAATATCATCATTATTTACTCACGGCACATCGTGCCCACATTTTATTTCATAATCTGCTGGCAATAACCACAGGCTCCCAATTTCAACATAGATCAGACTATTATCAATTTACCAACAACAAAAAAAATTGCACAAGGTATAAAAATAAATACAAAAAAAATCACAACATCACCTGAAAATTACCAACGCAATAACCCCACATCATCACATATCATCCCTGACAATAGCTACCCTTATCTCTCCTATAGCCACCCTTATCACTCCTATAATAGCCTTCCTTATCCCCCCACCCTCACAATATCAATAGCCACCCTTATCGCTCCGCCCAGACAATATCCCAACACACAAAACAACAGTGAAATGTCACCTCTATACCCACATAATATCAACAGTGAAATGTCACCTCTATACCCACATAATATCAACAGTGAAATGCCACCCTTATATCCTCAAAAAAAGAACTCAAATAACACAACATTTATACGGAATATTATCGTGGCAACATAACAAAATCAATTCATATCACAATTTGCACAATGGCCACAACCAATTTCAAAGATATAATAAAATCAATTAATTTTATAACAAATAGCCCAAGTCTTCACACAATATGTATAACACCTCAAAATAACAACAGATATGGAAAGTACTCAGTATAGGGCAACACGTTCATTAATCCAAATTCTTGATAATTATATAACGCCTCGGTTTAAACTTATTTCATTAATTATTTGCAGATGGAAAATCCATAATATAATTATTTCCAGGAAATATCAAATCACCAAACTGACGGAATTTATATAAATATTCAAGTAACAATCACATCAAATTATCATATAAAAACAAATTCAACAAACAAGGATTGAGGCATGGCAAATAGATGATTTAATAATTGCCAACAATTATCCAATTTACTATACAATAATTCCTAAGACTTTAACCCAATAAAATTTGCACATATAAGCCCGAGTACGTACTGGTCACCTCGCGTACACGGCTTTTCACATTTCACAAATGGCACATAAGACTCGATGCCTAAGGGGTAATTCCCCCACTCAATGTTAGGCAAGATACTTACTTTTTTTGAAGTTAGGTCGATATTTCAAAATTGCCTTCTTGCTTGAATTGACCTCTGGACAGCTCAAATCTATCCAAATTAATTCAATTCAGTCAATACTAATTATAGGAATTAATTCCATATGAAAATACTAATTTTTCAATAAAATTCGAAATTTAACTCAAATATCGCTCGTGGGGACCACGTCTCGGATTCCGACGAAACTCACAAAATTCGATAATTCATTCAATTACAAGTCCACCCATACCAATTTTATCAAATTCCGATAACAACTCGGCCTCCAAATCTAAAATTTACGTTTTTGAAAGATTTTGCAAAAATACCAATTTCTTCCATTTAAGTCCGAATTAAATGATGAATATAACCATGGATTTATAAAATATAATCACTTTTGTATATAGGACACTTACCCGAGTTGATGTCTTGAAGAAATCCTCAAAATCGCCCAAGAACCGTGCTGCAAAAATCCAAAACAAAATCAAGGAAATATCCATTTTTGGTCCTTAAGTTTCTGCCCAAAAAACACTATTCTAGTCACTAAAAGTCCAATTCCGTCGCTAAAAGTGTCACATCTGGTCGCTGAAGGTGCGCACCAAAACTGTTTACACCAGCAATTTTATATTCACTAAAAAGACTCTAACTCCATCATACGAACTCAGAATTCGACGATTCTTGTTCCTATAAGTCACAAATAAGAATACGCACCTACTCGTTCAATCAAAACTCAATTCAGAGCTCATTTGCTCATTATGATACCAATTTCACTCGTTAAACAATTAACTCATGTTTTGCGCTAAAAACCCAACCGCAACTTGATGGAATTAGACCAAACTTTCCAGATCACTCCTATAATTCATTATCAAAATCCTAGAAGTGTCGAAATCAAATTTCAATCTCTAAAACTAAAAATAGACTTTTGGATCATTATATGCTTATGCTGAAAATATCAAACTCTTCTAAAACTCTTCCCCGACAGTGTGTAGTCTATCAATCATAACTTCTTGTACTCAACTTCAACTGCCAAACGGTTTAAATTTCTGCAAATTAGATGCAAAGGGATACAATTTCCATGTTTTGCTTATTGTCCAACTCCCTATAGATTGCGAGATATAAGCTCCCAAAATCAGCCCTTTGCAGCAGAAATTTCTGGCGATGCACACTAGTGTAGCCAAAATCTGCAGTACCAGCTTCAGTCAATCAATCATAACGTTTTGTACAAATATTTGAATGATGAATGGCTTATTGTTCTGGAAACTAGAATCAAAGAGCTACAACTTTCATGTTTTGATAATTTCCAGATTCCTTATATATTTCGAGATATAAGTTTCCAAAGTCAGCTCTGCGCATCAAAAATTTCGCACATTGCTGTAAATAAATCAGTAGTTAAAATTGATCTGAAACTCACCCGAGACCCTCGGGACCTCAACCCAATACACCAACAAGTCCTGAAACATCATATGAACTTAGTTGAAACATCAAATCACAAAAAACAATGCTAAAACTATGAATCATACCTCAATTCAAGCTTAAGGAACTTAAGAATTTCCAACTTCAGCATTCGATGCCGAAACCTATCAATTCAATTCCGATTGACCTCAAATTTTGCACACAAGTCATAAATGACATAACAGATCTATAAAAAAATTCAGAACTAGATTCCGGCTCCAATATCAAAAAGTCAACTCCCCGGTCAAACTTCCCAAAAATTCAACTTTTGCCATTTCAAGCAACATTTCACTACGGACTTCCAAAAACATTTTCGGACATGCTATTAAGTCCAAAATTACCATACGGAACTATTGGAATCATCAAAACTCTATTTCGGGATTATTTACATATAATTCACCATCCGGTCAATTATTTCAACTTAAGCTTCCAAAACAAGAATTGTTCTTTCAATTAAATCATGAATCATTCGAAAACCAAACTTGACCATCTTCGCAAGTCATAATATACATTTCAAAGCTTCTCGAGACCTTAAGCCACCGAACGGAACGTAAATTCTTAAAATGACAATTCGGATCGTTACATTTTAGGATATGAAAAGTTGTACATAATTTAATTAAAAAGGAAAGATTTTAAAATAAATTATACTAAAAGTAATTTTGTAATAGTAGTTGTACGAAATATAAATAAGTTTTTAAAAGGTTGTATTCTATGTAAATTGCTCTATTTATAGATTACGTACGGATTCAAAGGCGAGTCCAGGATTTAAACTCTATAGGTTAAATATCCGAGTTTTAGCATTTAACTCATTATATCTTTAAATTTATGGGTTCATAATTATTGTTTGTTGCAATATTAATAAATTTTTACACATAAATTATGCTCCGCATCAAATGTACTGGGTTCAGATACGCCCCGGTACAGATTATGTATGAATATATACATATTATATATATGCCAGTTATTTTTTAATTTATTCAGCTGGATGGACGACTAATTAGGTTAATATTGAAACCATTATAGAGGAAAAAGACCTTTAAAGACGTATATGGCCGAACCAACAGAATTTCGATTTATTTTATTACGAATGAATAGTAATTTTTTGACTGGAACAATAAGGCAGCCTTATAAGGTGAAAAGAAAATGATTCTAGCTAGCATAATGAAGAGCAAGATATAAATAAAAGTCTTCTGAATAATGTTAACTCTTGTCTGAACAATACTAGCAATTTTTTGTATTTACTCTATTCCATTTAGTATGAACGTTCGCTATTTGATAAATAAAACTAGCTTAATTGTTAATTTCTTATTAATACGATACAGAAAGGATAGGTATCAAGTGCCAAGACCGAAATAATCAAGTGTCAAGCGGAATCTAGTAAAGCAAATCTTAAACGATGATAAATCACACAACAAAAGAGAAATCTACCAAAAGAGACAAACATTTAACGTGGTTCGATCAATTGACCTACGTTCACGGCGAAGATGAACAATCCACTGTATAAAAGAGAGTATAAAATATCGAGAGAACAACCTCACGAAGAGACAAACACAAGTAACACACTAATACATGTTCCGTAAAGTTCCTCCCCTAAACATGACTCTCAAACCACATATGGCTACATTGTGGATGCTCCTGAATGAGAAGGGAGAATCCTCAATTTATTGAAGTCCAAACATTTTCCTACAAAAAAAAAGGGACTAGCCAAATATGGAAGAATTATATTTTCCTTCTAAGAAAAGAAAATCCAATTATGGCAAACATGTTGCCCTTTCCTTCAAGAGATACGAAAATGAAATATGATAAGAAAATTAGGACAACGCCTAATAATCAGGACAACTCGCCAAGATGAACTTGTCTTGAACCTTGCTCTGATACCACTTGTTAGGACCGAAATAATCACGTGTCATGTTATACAACAAAAGAGAAATCTACCAAAAGAGACACAAATATTTAACGTGGTTTGATCAATTGACTTACGTTCACGGCGAAAACGAGTAATCCACTATATAAAAGAGAGTACAAAATATCGAGAGAACGACCTCACGAAGAGGCAAACACAAGTGACACACTAATACTTGTCCCGTAAAGTTCTCCCCCTAAACACGACTCTCAAATTCCACATGGCTATATTGTGGATGCTCCTGAATAAGAAGGGATAATCCTCAATTTATAGAAGTCCAAACATTTTCCTACAAAATAAGGGACTAGTCAAATATGAAAGAATTATATTTTCTTTCTAAGAAAAGAAAACTCAATTATGGTAAACATGTTGTCCTTTCATTCGAGAAATAGAAAAACCAAACATGATAACAAAATCACGACAACACCTGACAATGAAGTAAATTTCACCACTATCTCATTTCATTAAGTTGAAGCAGAATAACATGACAATTCATTCGATACAGAATGCTTGACTTCTTACAATGACACATAAATATTTACAGAATACACATAACACTGAACAAAACACCAGACCCCACCATTAGAAATACCATTAACTATTCACAAATTTTAATACTATTTCCTATGCTAATTGTAAAACTCTCTGTATTATAAGTATGGAAGTAGCAGACATCTTATGTTTTGGTTATATATTTAAGTCTTGAATTGCCAAAGGGAGTAATTAATCTCTTGATTTAGTCGAGTTTCTCTTAATTTATCATTTCCTTCTATTAATCGGACAATTCATCAAATCTATGTGGTTACATTCCATAGAAAAAATAGTAACTATTTTGTTTACCAGTAAGATGGAGTCCAAATCTGCTATCTTTGTCAACTTATAAATAAGAGTCCATTACTTAAATGGTCACTCATTTATTCAAAATTATCTTGTAAAGTCATCTTTCTTTTGTTTGTAACAGAAAAGTCACTTAATTATGCATATAGCACTCACAAGGTAACTCAACCAGATTTCTCAAACTTTTGATTGTCAAATACCTCTTTTACCCTCTAAATTATCAACTTTTATCTTCTTTTTAATATTATGAATTTTTTCTCTTTTTAATCAATATTATGGATCTACGTATATAACAAATAAATTTAAAAAATTATTTTTCTAGCATATATAATGTCGGAATAATAATATAATTGAGCAAATTATCAAGAGTATATAATGTATATTACAAAAATACCTTTACTTAAATAAATTTTTCTACAGTACGTGCATGGAATATATTTTTTTTTAAACTTTTTTTTTCTCTCATTCTCAATTGTGTAAATAATATTTTGAGTTTTTGTTGTTAATATCAAAATTATTATTATGAAGAAATTGTTCTAGTTAAATTTCTATTATGCTAAATATTTTATTATTCAAACATTATATATGCTTAAATACTATTTTATTTTTTTAATTTGTAAATAAAATTCATTTATTCTAAGGTAAGGCCATAAAATAAATGAAAAAGAGAAAAAAAAAACTATAATCTTAAAAAGCTAAAAAAAATAAAAAGACAATAAAAGTTGATAATTTAGAGGATAAAATAAGTATTTTGCAATCAAAATTATGAGAAATCTAGTTGAGTGACCTTTTGAGTGTTATAGGCATAGTTAAGTGACTTTGTTATTATAAAGAAAAAGAAGATGACTTTAGTAGATCATTTCGGATAATTGAGTGATCATCTGAGTAATGGACTATTAGAAATAATTGTAAAGAGCATCAATGTTTAAGAGAGTGCCACTGAGCTACTGAGGAACAACGGACTTAATGTTTGAAGCCGACTCTCGTTCTTTGGACCAAGCCGTTTATCCGAGTGATCCACAAACGACGAAAATCTCTCTTTTTCCTATCCCTATCCCGATGAGCCGAAACTAAAGCTCTTATTTTCTGTTGAGTAATAGTTCGAGTAAGCCTTGAGCCACTCTTCCATCTTCAGCTGGTCTATTCTGCACTCCCCTAGCAGCATTCGTCCGTCTAAACATTGGAACAGTAACGAGAAAAATGCCCCAAGACAAGATTGAAATATACTCACACACAAAAAACCAAGGGGTTTGTGCCATTTAAAGGAAATCCTATAGTGGTCCTAAAATGATTGGCTTGATAAGTGAGATCTTTGTCTTTTACAAAACATGGACTTACTATGTAAATTGACAGAAAAGAAAAAATATAAGTTGTGGAATGAAGAAAGGTGAAAGGAAAGAATTGGAAATTTGTACTAGGAAATAAAGAGGAAATTTAAGGGGATTTTGAGAAGCAGAAGCAATTTTTGAGAAGCAAAATAATGTAGTAATTTTTGAGTAGGTAAAAATTGTTAAACCGTAAATCTTCTCTTGTCTTGTTTTATGCAATTTATTACTTTTCTCTTTCAAATATTGTTTTCCTTCTATCAGCCTGACACGTTTCCCAACAATTAGTATCAGAGCACACACAGTGTAATTTTGGTAGAAAAGTACGATATTGGTGTAGGTACTATTCACTAGAATAGTGTGACACTATTGATCATCATTAATATTCACATGCACTATTCACATAAAATGTTTTGTGAAAAATGGCATCGGAAGAAGGAAAGTTTAAGATTGACAAGTTCAATAACAAAGATTTTGGATTCTAGAAAATACAAATAGAAGATTGTTTGTACCAGAAAAAATTACACTTACCTCTGACCGAGGTAAATTCAGAGACTATGGCCAAAGAGGATTGGGATCTATTACATCGTCAAGCTCTTGGTGTGATCTATTTGACGCAAACATGAAATGTGACGTTTAACATCATTAATGTGAAGACCACTGCAGGCCTGATGAAGGCGTTATCTGTCACGACCCAAATACCTAACATGTCGTGATGGCACCTATCGTGGTACTAAGCAAGCCGACTCATTCCAAAACCAACAGATATTTTCATTTCAAGGATAATTTCAAGACTATTTAGCGTAAAAAGGAGTTCAAATCAAAACAAAAGTGCGAAAAAGAAAAGCCCGACATCGGGATGTCACTACTCATGAGCATCTACTATAATCTGTCTAGTAATATCAAGGCTAACTCAGCCTGCAAAGTAGCTAAATACAACTAAAGGAAGATAAGAGGGAGAAGAGCAGGGGCTACGGTCGCCAAGCAGCTACCTTGCTATCCCCGAGAAAATCTGCAACCAGAATAATCAACAATCGCTACCATCTCCAGCTAAACCTGGATCTACACACAAGGTGCATGGAGTAACATGAGTACGCCAACTCAGTAAGTAATAATAATAAATAAAGACTGAGCAGTAGTGACGAGCAATAAAGCATATCAAGTTCATATCACAAAAATTGAGTAAAGTACAGCATGCTTTAAAAATCAGTGTTTGAATCAAATCATCTCGTTTAAACCCAATTCCAGTAAAAATTATTTAAAGATATTTTTAAACAGTTTTTCAAACAAAGGCTCAATGCAAAGGTGAACAAAAATGATAAAATCATAAACAGCCCCTCGGGCAAACCATACAGTCACTCGTGCCACTAGGGCATATCTCACAATCACTTTTGCCACTCGGGCATACCTCACAATCACTCTTGCCACTCGGGCATAACTCACAATCACTCATGCCTCACAGTCACTCAGCACTCAGCACTCAGCACTCAGCACTCAGCACTCGGTACTCGGCACTCACACTCAGTAGGTACCTGCACTCACTGGGGGTGTGTACAGACTCGGAGGGGCTCCTTCAGCCCAAGCGCTATATCAAGCCAAATCATGGCATAAATCACTCAGGCCCTCGACCTATATCAAACATTTTGCGTCGTGCAGTCCGATCCCATTAATATCCTCACAAATCAGGCCCTCGACCTCACTCAGTCATAAACCTCACAAGCCACTCGGGCATTTCAGTAAAAAAAAACAGGGCATTCGGCCCAAAACAACATTTATAAGTATCAAAATATAGTCATAAAACTGAGTTATGCAGTAAACAAGTATAACTATGACTGAGTATAGATTTTTAATTGAAAACAGTGAGAGGATAGTAAGAAAAAGTCCCCTAAGGGTCCAAATAGCACTGGCACAAGGCCCAAACATGGCATCCATCCCAATTTACAGAAACTCTTTCTAAAGCATATAAGTATCATATAATTTCCACAAAATATTCAACTTTATAGTTGCTACGGGATGGACCATGTCACAATCTCCAACAGTGCACACCCACACGCCCGTCACATAGCATGTGCGTCACCTCAAAATAGTAGAATGATACAAAAATCTACGGTTTCATACCCTCAGGACTAGATTTACAATAGTTACTTACCTCAAACCGATCAAATCCCTACTCTGCGATGCTCTTGCCTCTCGACTCGGACTACAAATGCTACGAATCTATTCACAATCAGTACAATACCATCAATACACGCTAATGGAATGAATTCCACAAGAAAAGCTACAAAATTAGACCATAACCCGAAATTGGCTCAAATCTGGGCCCCGGGCCCACGTCTCGAAATACGACAAAATTTACAAAACTAGAAAGCCCATTCACTCACGAGTGTAACCATACCAAATTCATCAAAATCGAACATTGTTTTCTCCTTCAAATCCTTAAATTACTTCTCCAAAAATCCCAAGCCCTAACCCCTCATTTTCACTAATTACATGATTAAACAATGGAAAATCACCATATATACGAGTATTAGGGCTCATGTAACTTATCTAAATGAAAACTCCCTTGATTCCCTCTTCAAATCTCTCCCAAAAGCTCCAAAACAGAATAGAAATGGTGAAGAATGCACCAAAATTCCCGAAGTGTGCAATATGTACCTTCTGCCCAGGCTTCTCGCACCTGCGGCCTTTTACTTGCACCCGCGCGACCGCACATGTGGTCCCATCAACCGCACCTGCACAAGTCACTTAAATGCCCAGGTTCCGCATCTGCGGCCAACCTGTCACACCTACGCTTGCGCACCTGCGTGTGGCGCGCCGCATTTGCGAAACCAACCTTCTTCCTTCCTTCCGTATCTACGCCCCAGGTCTCGCACCTGCAGGCTCGCAGATGCGATAGCCTTCTCACACCTGCACATCCTGCCTAGCCTAGCACTGCCCGCACCTGCGAACCCCCATGCGCACTAGCGGCCCCGCACCTGCGATTCTTCCTTCCGCAGGTGCGAAAATAGCAGAAGCAGCAGCTTCAACTGCATCTTCCAACTTCGACAAATCCGTTAACCACCCGGAATCACCCTGAGGCCCTCGGGACCTCAACCAAAAATACCAACAAGTTATATATCAATATACAAACTTAGTCGAACCTTCGAATCACTCAAACCAACATCCAAACACCAAATTACCCTCGGATTCAAGCCTAAGAACTTCTAAATTTCCAAATTCGGCAACCGATGCCGAAACCAACCAAACCATGTAAGAATGACCTCAAATTTTGCACAGACGTCACAAATAACACTACGAACCTACTCCAACTTTCAAAATTCCATTCCGACCCCGATATCAAATTTTCCCTTGCCGATCGAATTCGCCAAATTTTCAATTTCGTCAATTCAAGCCTAATTCTACCACGGACCTCCAAATCACATTCCGGATGCATTCCTAAGTCCAAACTCACCTAACAGAGCTAACGGAACCATCATAATTAAATTTCGAGATTGTTTATACATAAGTCAACATCCAGTTGACTGTTTCAACTTAAGGTTCTAAATAAGAGACTAAGTGTCTCATTCCACTCCGAAACCACTTCGGACCCGAACCAACTAACTCGGTATATCATAATATAGCTTAAGAGCATAAAGGAAATAGAAATGAGGGAAACGGGACTATAACTCCCAAAACGACCGACCGAGTCATTACATCTTCCCCCTCTTAAGCAACCGTTCATCCTCGAACGGGTCTTGAAACATACCTGGAGTCTCAAATAGGCGTGTATATCTGCTCTGCATCTCCTGCTCGATCTCCCAGGTGGCCTCCTCCACAGGCTGACCTCTCCACTGCACCTTCACTGAAGTTATATCCTTTGACTTCAACCTTCGAACCTACCGATCCAAAATAGTCACCGGCTCCACATCATAAGTCATATCACCCTCTAACTGAATCGTGCTGAAATCCAAAACATGGGACGGATCTGCAATATACTTCCGGAGCATGGAAACATGAAACACTAGGTGCACACTCGACAAGCTGGGTGGCAAGGCAAGTTTATAAGCCACCTCCCCACTCCTCTGAAGCACCTCAAAAGGCCCAATGAACCGGGGGCTAAACTTGCCCCTCTTCCCAAACCTCATAACACCCTTCATGGGTGATACCTTCAGCAAAACCTTCTCCCCAACCATGAAAGATACATCACGGACCTTCCTGTCCGCATAGCTCTTCTACCTAGACTGCACTGTGCGAAGCCGCTCCTGAATCAATTTCACCTTATCTAATGCATCCTGGACCAAGTCTGTACCCAAGAGCCTAGCCTCACCCGGTTCAAACCATCAAACATGAGATCTACCTCCTCCCATATAAAGCCTCGTACGGAGCCATTTGAATATTCGACTGATAACTGTTGTTATACGCAAACTCCACGAGTGGTAGAAACTGGTCCCATGAACCCCAAAGTCAACGACACAAGTGCGCAACATGTCCTCCAATATTTGAATAGTGCGCTCAGACTGTCCGTTCGTCTGAGGGTGAAAAGTTGTGCTCAACTCAACCTCAGTACCCAACTCTCGTTGCACTACCCTCCAAAGCTGCGATGTAAACTGAGTGCCCCTATCTGAAATGATGAAAACTGGGACACCATGCAGGCAAACAATCTCTCGGATGTAAATCTCGGCCAACCGCTCTAAAGAGTAAGTAGTACCAACTGGAATAAAGTGCGCGGACTTGGTCAACCGATCCACAATAACCCAAATAGCATCGAACTTCCTCGACGTCCGTGGGAGCCCAACTACAAAGTCCATGGTGATCCGCTCCCACTTCCACTCTGGAATGTCTAATCTCTGAAGCAAGCCACCCGGTCTCTAATGCTCATACTTAACCTGCTAACAGTTGAAACACTGAGCTAAAAATCCAACTATATCCTTCTTCATCCGCCTCCACTAATAGTGTTGTCTCAAATCCTAGTACATCTTCGCGGCACCCGGATGGATGGAATGCCGCGAGCTGTGGGCCTCAAGAATCAACTCTCGAAGCCCATCTACATTAGGCATACATATCCGGCCCTGCATCCTCAACACGCCGTCATCATCAACAGTCACATCCCTAGCATCACCTCTCTGAACCTTGTCCTGAAGAACGATCAAGTGGGGATCATCATACTGACGCTCCCTGATACGGTCATAAAGAGAAGACCTGGAGACCACACAAGCCAATACCCGACTAGGCTCTGAAATATCCAATCTCACAAGCTGGCATGCTAAGGCCTGAACATCCAATGCCAAAGGTCTCTCTGCTGCTGCAAAGTATGCTAAGCTCCCCAAAATCTCTGCCCGGCGACTCAAAGCATCGGCCACCACATTGGCCTTCCCCGGGTGGTACAAAATAGTGATATCATAGTCCTTAAGAAGCTCCAACCATCTCCGCTACCGCAAATTAAGATCTTTCTGCTTGAACAAATGTTGCAGACTCTGTTGATCAGTATAGATCTCACAATGAACCCCATACAAATAATGACGCCAAATTTTCAAGGCGTGAACAATGGCTGCCAACTCAAGGTCATGGACATGATAGTTCTTCTCATGAGTCTTCAACTGTCACGAGGCATAGGCGATCACCCTACCCTCCTGCATCAAAACACAATCAATGCCTATCCTCGAGGCATCACAATACACGGTGTAAGAACATGAAGCTGATGGTAGAACTAATACTGGAGTTATGGTCAAAGCAGTCTTGAGCTTCTGAAAGCTCTCCTCACATTCATCCGACCACCTTAATGGAGCACCATTTTGGGTCAATTTGGTCAAAGGCGATGCAATAGATCAAAATCCCTCCACAAAGCGACGGTAATAACCTGCCAAACCAAGGAAGCTCCTAATCTCCGTGGCTGAGGATGGTCTAGGCCAACTCTGCACCGGCTCTATCATCTTCGGATCCACCTAAATACCCTCACTAGACACCATGTGCCCCTAGAATTCTACTGAACCGAGCCAAAACTTATATTTGGAGAACTTTGCATAAAGCTTCTCATCCCTCAATCTCTATAATACAATCTTCAAATGCTGAGCGTGCTCCCTCTGGCTACGAGAGTACACCAGGATGTCATCAATGAATACAACAATGAATGAGTCCAAATAGGGATGGAATACACTGTTCATCAAATGCATGAACGTTGTTGGGGCATTGGTCAGCCCAAAAGACATCAACAAGAACTCATAATGGCCATATCGGGTCATGAAAGCTGTCTTAAGAATATCTGAATTCTGAATCTTCAGCTGGTGCTAACCGGACCTCAAATCAATCTTGGAGAACACCCTCGCTCCATGAAGCTGGTCAAATAAATAATTAATACGAGGCAAAGGATACTTGTTCTTCACTGTGACCTTATTCAACTGCCTGTAATCAATACACATTCTCATGGAACCGTCTTTCTTCTTCACAAATAGAACCGGTGTACCCCAAGGTGACACACTAGGCCGAATAAACCCCTTATCAAGGAGTTCCTGAAGTTGTTCTTTCAATTCCTTCAACTCCGCCGGTGCCATACGATACGATAGAATAGAAATGGGTTGAGTGACCGGCACCAAACCGATACCGAAGTCAATATCCCTATCAGGCGGCATGCCTGGCAGGTCTGCAGGAAACACATCCGGAAAATCGCGTACCAACGGAACAGAATCAATGACAGGAGTCTCTGCACTAACATCCTTCACAAAGGCCAAATAAGATAGGCAACCCTTCTCAACCATGCACTGAGCCTTCAAATATGAAATCGCCCTACTTGGTACATAATCTACAGAACCACTCCACTCAACCCTCGGAATTCCTGGCATAGCCAACGTCACCTTCTTAGTGTGACAATCTAGAATAGCATGACATGGAGATAACCAATCTATACCCAATATCACAACAAAGTCAACCATACTAAGTAGCAAAAGGTCCACTAGGGTCTCTAGACCCCCGATAGTCATCACACCTGACCGATATACGCAGTCTACAACAATAGTATCGCCCAAAGGAGTAGATACATGAATAGAAGAAACTAGAGACTCACAGGGCATATCCAAAAAATGGGCAAAATATAAGAAAATATATGAATACGAGGAACTAGGGTCAAATAATACTGAGGCATCTCGGTGACAAACTGAGACAATACATGTAATCACAGCATCTGAAGCAATAGCGTCTGGTCTGGCTGGGAGGGCATAGAAATGGGCATGGCCACCCCCTGATCTGCCTCCCCCTCTAGGGCGACCCCTAGCTGACTGACCTCCACCCCGAGCTAACTGGGCGGGTGGTGAGGTAATTGGTGCTGAAGTCGGAGGTAGACTCCTCTACTGAGATAGACCTCCATGACGACGAGGACAATGCCTCCACATATGCCCAAACTCCCCACACTCAAAACAACTCCCTGGTGCTGGTGGCGGGAACTAAAGGGAAGCCCTAGCACCAGGATAACTGGTAGAAGAACCTGGCGTGGAAGAGCCCTGAACAGGTGGAGCACGGGACGAACTCTAAGCTGGAAGGGCACTAAGTGATGAGTGGCCCTAATGAGAACTATGAGAACCATGGCCAGATGATGCACCACGGTGAAATGGCCGAGCTGACTAAGCTTGTCTGAAATGACGACCTCTATCGTGCTGGAACTGACCCCCAAAAAAAGCACCGTTGAATCCACCCTGACCACGAGGCATCTTGGCCTCCCTCTCAACCCTATCCTGACCGTGAACCATCTCAATTTGCCGAGCAATGTCGACAACCTCATCCAAAGCAGCACCTGAAACCCTTTCTCTGGTCATGAGCAACTGTAGCTGATAAGTGAGACCATCAATAAACCTCATGATCCTCTCCCTGTCCGTGGGAACCAACCAGATAGCATGACGGGCCAACTCCGAGAATCGTATCTCATACTGCATCACATACATATCACCCTGGCTAAGCCGCTCAAACTGTTTGCGCAACTCCTCTTTACGGGATCGAGGCACGAACTTCTCCAAAAGGACCATGGAGAACTGCTCCCAAGTATGGGGTGCTGCACCAACAGGCCTACGCCTCTCATAGGTATCCCACCATCTAAGTACAGCCCCAGAAAATTGAAAAGTAGTGAATGAGACCCCACAAGTCTCCAGAATACCAGCAGTACGGAGTATCCTCTAACACCTGTCCAAAAGGTCCTGAGCATCCTCTCTCTTTGTGCCACTGAAAGGTGGCGGCTGGAGTCTCCCAAACCTCTCCAACCTACGTTGATCATCCTCAGGCATAGCAGGAACCACATAATCATGTGCAACTACAACCGGCTGGGCTGGTGGTGCCTCTGGTGTCTGAAGTCCCCGAACAACCTGCTCGAGTGTGCGAGTGACGGGTGTATGCATGCCTCCCCTGGCTTGAGAAGTGGCTACTGCCATCGAGATAGAGACCGCCTGAGTAAGTCCAGTACACGCTGTCAGAATTTGAGCTAGGGCCTCCTGAAGGCCGAGATTAACAATAGGCACAAGTGGTGCCTGAGCAGGTGCATCAACAACTGGAATCTGGTCCTAATTTGGGACAACTGGTGGATCTGTAGGTACTGTCCCAGCTGCGGTACGGGTTGCACCTCTGCCCCTACCACGGCCTCTACCACAGCCTCGGCCTCACGCGGCCCTGGCTGGTGGTACTGGTGGCTGGCCCTCCTGACTGGTAGTACGAGTCCTCACCATTTGTGAGAGAATAAAACAACAGATGTTTAGTTAATCAACAGATTCGCACGACAAGAATTCAAGAATATAGAATCTTCCTAAAGGTTCTGCAGCCTCTCGAAAATAAGTATAGACGTCTCCGTACCGATCCACAAGACTCTACTAAACCCGCTCATGACTCGTGAGACCTATATAACCTAGGCTCTGATACTAATCTATCACGACCCAAATACCTAACCTGTCGTGATGGTGCCTATTGTGGTACTAGGCAAGCCGACTCATTCCAAAACCAACCGATATTTTAATTTCAAGGTTATCTAGCATAAAAGCCCGACATCAGGGTGTCACAAGTCATGAGCATCTACTACAATTTGTCTAGCAATATCAAGGCTAACTGAGCTTAGAAAGTAGCTAAATACAACTAAAGGAAGATAAGAGGGAGAAAAGCAAAGGGTGTGATCGCCAAGTAGCTACCTTGCTATCCCCGAGAAAATCTGCAACCAGAATAATCAACAACCGCTACCATATCCAGATACACCTGGATCTGCACACAAGGTGCAGGGAGTAACGTGAGTACGCCAACTCAGTAAGTAATAACAATAAATAAAGACTGAGCAGTAGTGACGAGCAATAAAGCATATCAAGTTCATATCACAAAAATTCAGTAAAGTACAGCATGCTTTAAAAATCAGTGTTTGAATCAAATCATCTCGTTTAAACCCGGTTCCAGTAAAAATTATTTAAAGATATTTTTCAACATTTTTTCAAACAAAGGCTCAATGCAAAGGTGAGCAAAAATGATGAAATCATAAACAGCCCCTCGGGCAAACCTCACAGTCACTCGTTCCACTCGGGCATACCTTACAATCACTCATGCCACTCGGGCATACCTCATCATCACTCTTGCCACTCGGGCATACCTCACAATCACTCATGCCTCACAGTCACTCAGCACTCGGTACTCGGCACTCGATACTCGGCACTCACACACAGTAGGTACCTGCGCTCACTGGGGTGTGTACAGACTCGAAGGGGTTCCTTCAGCCCAAGCGCTATATCAAGCCAAATCATGGCATAAATCACTCAGGCCCTCGGCCTATATCAAGCATGTTGCGGCGTGCAGCCCGATCCCATAAATATCCTCACAAATCAGGCCCTCGGTCTCACTCAGTCATAAACCTCACAAGCCACTCGGGCATTTCAGTAAAAAACCAAACAGGGCATTCGACCCAAAACAACATTTATATGCATCAAAATAGAGTCATAAAAATGAGTTATGCAGTAAACAAGTATAACCATGACTGAGTATAGATTTCAATCAAAAACAGTGAGAGGATAGTAAGAAAAGGGCCCCTAAGGGTCCAAACAACACTAGCACAAGGCCCAAACATGGCATCCAGCCCAATTTACAGAAACTCTTTCTAAAACATATAAGTATCATATAATTTCCACAAAATATGCAACTTTACAGTTGCTACGGGACGGACCAAGTCACAATCTCCAACAGTGCACGCTCACACGCCCGTCACCTAGCATGTGTGTCACCTCAAAATAGTAGAATGATACAAAAATCTGGGGTTTCATACCCTCAGGACTAGATTTACAATCGTTACTTACTTCAAACCGATAAAATCCCTACTCTGTGATACTCTTTCCTCTCGACCCGGCCTCCAAATGCTCCAAATCTATTCACAATCAATACAGTACCATCAATACATGCTAATGGAATGAATTCCACAAAAAAAAGCTATAAAATTAGACCATAACCCGAAATTGGCTCAAACCTGGCCCCCGGGCCCACATCTATAAATCCGACAAAATTTACAAAACTAGAAAGCCCATTCATTCACAAGTCTAGCCATACCAAATTTATCAAAATCGGACATTGTTTGCTCCTTCAAATCCTTAAATTACTTCTCCAAAAATCCCAATCCCTAACCTCTCATTTTCACTAATTACATGATTAAACAACGGGAAATCACCATATATATGAGTATTAGGGCTCAAGTAACTTACATCAATAAAAAACCCCTTGATTCCCTCTTCAAATCTCTCCCAAAATCTCCAAAACATAATAGAAATGGTGAAGAATGCACCAAAATTCGCAAAGTGTGCAATATGTACCTTCTGCCCAAGCTTCTCGTACTTGCGGCCTTTTACTCGCACACGCGTGATTGCACATGTGGTCCCATCAACCGCACTTGTGCAAGTCACTTAAATGCCCAGGTTCCACATCTGTGGCCAACCTGTCGCACCTGCGCTTGCGCACTTGTGTGTGGCGCACCGCATCTACGGAGCCAGCCTTCTTCCTTCCTTCCGCATCTGCGCCCCAGGTCTCGCACCTGCGGGCTCGCAGATGCGATAGCCTTCTAGCACCTGTGCATCTTACCTAGCCCAGTATTTCCCGCACCTGCGAACCCCCATGCGCACCTACGATTCTTCTTTCCGCAGATGCGGAAATAGTAGAAGCAGCAGCTTCAACTGCATCTTCCAACTTCGACAAATCCGTTAACCACCCGGAATCACCCCGAGACCCTCGGGACCTCAACCAAAAATACCAACAAGTTATATATCAACATACAAACTTAGTCGAACCTTCGAATCACTCAAAACAACATCCAAACACCAAATTACCCTCGGATTCAAGCCTAAGAACTTCTAAATTTCTAAATTCGGCAACCGATGCCGAAACCAACCAAACCACGTCCGAATGACCTCAAATTTTGTACACACTTCACAAATAACACTACGAATCTACTCCAACTTCCAAAATTCCATTCCGACCCCGATATCAAATTTTCCACTGCCGACCGAAATTGTCAAATTTCTAATTTCGCCAATTCAAGCCTAATTCTATCACGGACCTCCAAATCACATTCCGGATGCACTTCTAAGTCCAAAGTCACCTAACGGAGCTAACGGAACCATGAGAATTAAATTTCGAGATTGTTTACACATAAGTCAACATCCAGTTGACTTTTCCAACTTAAGGTTCTAAATAAGAGATTAAGTATCTCATTCCACTCCGAACCTGAACTAACTAACCCGATATATCATAATATAGCTTAAGAGCATAAAGGAAATAGAAATGGGATAAATGGGGCTATAACTCCCGAAACAATCGGTTGGGTCGTTACATTATCAAATATGTAAGAGAAGCCATCTACTTCAAATAAAGTCTATTTGATGCGTCGACTATTCAACTTAAAGATGACAGAAGGTGGATCTATTACGGAACATATCAATGAGTTTAATGTAATATTAACTCAGTTGAGTTCTGTTAACATAACATTCAATGACGAAGTGAGGGCATTGATTCTACTATCATCTCTACCGGAGAGTTGGTCTGTAACAGTAACTATAGTTAGCAGATTGTCGGGAAGTACCAAACTCAAATTGAATGATATTAGAGACTTGGTTCTAAGCGAAGATATTTGCCGAAGAGAATCAAGTGATTCCCCAGGATCTGCTTTTAATATCAAAAGCAGGGGGAGAAGCAGCCAAAAAGAACAAAGTCATGGTCGCGGCAGATCAAAGTCAAGAAGAAGAGGGCAATCTAAAAATACCAAAGAGATTACATGTTGGAATTGAAATAGAAGGGTCACTATAGTAGCCAATGTAGAGAACCAAAGAAGAAGAAGGAAGAAAATACAACAAATGTAATTACTGAACAAGTCGGTGATACACTAATTTGTTGTGCAGATAGTCCAGTCGAATTCGATTTTGGACTCAGGTGCATCCTTTCACTCTACATCATGCAAAGAATTATTGCATAATTATATTGCTGGAAACTTTGGGAAAGTTTATCTAGCAGACGACGAACCTCTGGACATTGTATGGAAAGGTGAAGTTCATATAAAGACTTCACAAGACACGCTATGGAAATTGCAAAATATTTGACATGTTCCTTGCCTCAAGAAAAATATTATATCTATGGGTCAGATTGACAGTGAAGGATATACAACAACATTCGGTAACGGATCGTGAAAGATAACCAAAGGAAATTTGATTGTGGCGTGAGGCTTCAAGAAAGGAACATTGTATGCAACTGCAATACAGAGAGATACTATAGCAATAGTTAATCATGGTCGTGATACAACATTGTGGCACCGGAGGCTCGAGCATATGAGTGAGAAGGGAATGAAGTTGTTGGCATCCAAAGAAAAGTTTCCAAACCTAAAGCATGTTGAATTAAATTTGTGCGAAGATTGCATTTACGGGAAACAAAAGAGAGTTAGTTTCTCAAAAGTGGGAAGGACGCCAAAGAAAGTGCATACAGATGTATGGGGACCAGCTCATGTAACTTCTCTGGGAGGCTCACGCTATTATGTCACCTTCATTGATGATTCCACAAGAAAGGTATGGGTTTATTTTATGAAAAATAAACTGATGTGCTTGTTACCTTTAAAATATGGAAAGCTGAAGTTGAAAATCAGACAAGACTAAAGTTAAAATGTCTGAAATCTGACAATGGAGGAGAGTATGATAGTCAAGATTTTAAAGCATTCTGCTCTGAGAATGGGATCAGAATGATCAAGACAGTTCCTGGAACACCGGAACAAAATGGCATTGCTGAGAGGATGAATAGAACCCTGAATGAACGAGCCAGAAGTATGAGAATACATTCTGGATTGCCGAAGTATTTTTGGGTCGAGGCTGTCAACACGGCAGCTTACCTCATAAACAGGGGACCCTCTGTACCGCTGAATTTTGAAATTCCTGAGGAGGTATGGACAGGAAAGGAGGTAACTCTCTCTCACATCTAAAAAGTTTTGGTTGTGTTGCTTATGTGTATGTAAACTCTAATGATAGAGATAAGCTTGATCCTAAAGCCAAAAAATATTTCTTTATTGGCTATGGTGATGATAATTTTGGTTATCGATTTTGGGATGATTAGAATAGAAAGATCCTAAGACACGGGAATGTCACATTCAATGAAAATGTGATGTACAAAGAAAAGCTTGAAGTGGAACTAACCAGAATCAGCAAACAGACATCTGAAATAGTTGAGTAAGAAGAAATCTCGGAAAATAAAGTGGTTAGAGAGACTACAACTAGATCTGAAATTGAAGATGCCGAACCAGAAGCCAAATCTAGATCAGAATCAGAACAAGAACCAGAGATAGAATTAGATGGGGAACCAGATCTGGAGTCGGGACTTGAATCAAATTCGGGATCAGTTAATCCTGGACCTACATCAAGGAGATCTAAAAGAGTCACGAATGCTCCAGATAGGTTAACTCTCTCTCTCTCCTCTATTTACTTTTGATTGGTGTTGGAGAACCAGAGCATTTTGTTGAAGCAATGCAGGTGATAAGCTCTGATAAGTGGAAGCTAGCCATGAAAGAAGAGATGAATTCTCTTCAAAAGAATAAAATATGGATACTTACAAAGTTACCAAAAGGAAAGAAGGCATTGCAAAACAAATGGGTGTACAGGGTCAAGGAAGAGCATAATGGTAAGAAGAGATACAAAGAACGATTAGTAGTAAAAGGCTTTCAGCAGAAGGAAGGGATTGACTACACCGAGATCTTCTCTCCTATAGTCAAATTAACTACTATCAGGTTGGTGCTAAGTATCGTAGCTGCAGAAAATTTGCAGTTGGAGCAGCTAGATGTTAAAACTGCTTTCTTGTATGCTGACCTTAAAGAAGACATCTACAGGAAGAAACCTGAAGGTTTTCAAGTTTCTGGTAAAAAAACCCTTTTGTGTAAGTTGAAGAAGAGTTTATATGGTTTGAAACAAGCTCCTCGACAATGGTACAAGAAATTTGATGGATTCATACATAATAATGGTTTCACACGATGTGGAATGGACCATTGTTATTATATCAAAAATCTTGATAAATCCTATATCATTTTACTATTGTACGTTGATGATATGCTAATTGCAGGATCTAGCATAAATGAGATCAACAGTCTTGAAGGCTAACTTAGGTAGTGCACAGCCTCAGTTTGTCAACACCGATAACTTTGGTCAACATGTCTAACGGGATCTTTGATCCTGGTATCTTCTGTAGGAAAATAGTTTCTTCACTTATCAACTCTCATATATGATGATACCTCAACTGGATATGCTTTGATCTTGCATGAAACATAGGTTTGAGGGGGAGATTGATAGTAGCAAACCTCGTGTAACCCGCCAGAGAATATGTTTCATACATAATAGCGTGAAGGCACCGCCAGAGAATAGCAAAAAAAAAATTAAATTCTTTCTTGATGTAACATAGGTTTGAGGGGGAGATTGATAGTAGAAAATCTGTTGTTGTATGTGAAAGAAAGAAAAGTAGACAAAACAGAAGAAAGAAAAGTCAAAAAGTGATAAACTTATGATGTAAGCGCTTACATCGGCATTCGTATGATGTATGCGCTTACATCGATATTCGGGTGATCAGTGGCGGATCCAGGATTTTGGGTTCGTGGGTGCTTAACTTTTCTTGACGTACAGTTACTACCAATCACATAGTATAAGCGCACAACTATTTGAACATGACAGTAAAAAAAAGTTAATAAAAAAACTCGTATTAATATTATAAACGCGTGTAACGAAAAATGCAACTGGCGAAAAAATAATTAATGGATTTTACCACTCTAGAGGAACTATTTATTTTTAGAAGGGTCGAACTTTGGAGTTTCTTTCTTTGTTTGTTATAGATAATTACTAGGTAAAATACAAAAGGAAAAACTTTATCAAAAAAAAGGGAAGGTAAAATAAAATTCAGAGAAAAAGTAGTGTGGAATGAAAATAAATAAAGTAGTGGTATTGGATAAAAATTTAAAAAGAAGACCTAAATGGGGTAAAGGAAGAAAGTAAAATTGAGCCTGCTACGAGTGAGTTTCGAACTCCCAATCCCTCATACTACTAAAGCAGTCACTATCCTTGCTTGACTAAAGCACCCATCAGCCTTTTTGTTTTCTGGGTGCTTCCTGGTTTAATAGATCAAACGCCTCAAATTTTCTATATAGATGTGGTAAGGTTAGTGGGTGCTGAAGCACCCAAATTTAGTATGTAGATCCACCCATGCATATGATGTATGCGTTTACATCGATATTCTTATGATGTAAGTGCTTACGTCGGCAGGGCATTCAAATGCCTATAAAAGGGATATGCATTTTCATTTGCAAATCATCCATCAACTTCCTCTTTCTCTCCTCAATTAATAAAGGATTATTCTTTGTGTGGCCGTGGAGTAGGCAAAAATTATCGAACCACGTAAATCTTCTTTTGTCTTGTCTTGTGCAATTTATTGCTTTTCTCTTTCAAATATTGTTTCCCTTCTATTAGCCTGACACGTTTCCAACAGTTCCTAAATATGAACTTTGTTAACTTGAGAAATTTGTACAATGTTATCGCTCGGATTTTCATCTAAAGCTAGAAACAATATGTATATTCTTATTGCAGTGTTATTGCTTCAACTGGTCATGGAGTAAGTAATTTTCATGTAATTGTTTGCGTTATAGACTCATTAGTTCTCCAATGTCGTTTTGCTTTTCTTTTTGTTGGGAAGTTGCTGGTTGCTGGTGGTGGTATGTATGTGGAGGTCTTCAACCGAGGCGTTATTCCACTTGCGTACAGCATTAGGAAAAAAAATAAAGCTGGAGAGACAAATACATACTTGGACGGAATCTACCTCTTGTTTACTTATATTACCAAACCTGAATCCATTGCAGCCCTTGAGGCAACAATGGTGGCTGATGATGATGTTATCCGATCGTCCACTTTCAAGATTAGGAAAAGGAAATACTAGTTTAATTTGTATTTGTTCAGCTGTAAAAACAATCACAAGGGGGAGGCAGGTTTTCCTCATCTCACCTCTCCTATGTTTTAGTCTTTTTCGAAGTAAAGCAGTACCATTTTGTAATATATTTTTTACATTACCAAAAGTTGCCATTACATTCTGCTTTAGCATCCTCCAATTTGGCTATATAATAGTACCATTATTGAGCCCTTGATAGTCCTGTATAAAGATGATCCTTGATTTTTTGCTTCTCTAGCTTCTTTGGTTGTCAAGTGAGATTACCCTTTCTCTTAATTATAGAATTTAAAACCGCATTTTTTTTACAACCATTGTCGAGGCCAACTTCACTAATTCCACTGGGTAACTTGGTTGACGAACATAGTTTATGCGCCGCATTTTGTGATCTTCCGCTTCAGTCTGTGTTTTTCGAATGAATGCTTTGCATAAACATCTCAATGTCCAAGATAAAAGGAATAATCAAATGTCCGCTCGTCTGGCAAGTTGCCAGCAAGCACTTCCTTCCTATTTGTGTGGAAAAGCTTCAAAGCCTATTAGTTAGTATATCCTTATATAAATAATAAATAATAATAAATATGCCCTTTGATCGCTACAAGTATGTAGCCACGTAAACGAAAAGAAGACAATACTTCACGAAGTTTGATTTGCGGTCGGGATATTAGCAAGTGCGTATTGCCGAGGGTGAACATATTTCTTTTCTCTTGTGTTGGCTTTGCAAGTTCCCACTTCACCTTATTTGCTGGAGGGAGGATACGATTATCGAAGCTAAAGTCCCATTCAATTCATATAATTTTGCCGACTACCCTCTTACTCGCACGAATTGGATTTTTCAGTTGGAAATCTGTTAGAAAAGTTGTACCTTGACAAACCCCACGATGCTTCTGGCAACTATACTTTTCTTTTTTTATCTTCTTTATCTGAAAATTGGTTCAATTGATTTCTTTCAGTCCCTACTTGAAAAGGTTGGGTTCTCTGTGGGGCGTCGATATTCAACGGGGCTATTAGAGAAGCAGCTTCACTTCGATAGGCGAGAGGTCTAAGCACCGCGGAGCCTAAGCTAGTAATGCTTTCAGCTACTAGACTTTCGCCGCTGAATGACGTAGGTGCACAAGAGTACTTCGCGCCACAACCATCTCATTTTTATAGGTTCTACGGACCGATGCCTGCTACTTCATCTGGGAGACGTTAGAACTCTCTTTAACCGAAATCTTAATGGCTAAACCTTTTTTTAACCGATTAAATTGTATTCTATTTTTGAAAGGTCTTTCCTTGCTCTGAGGAATGCCTGGTTTAACCAGAATCATCTCGTTAGCTTTTAGAGTCATCCCAGGATCTTTGGCTTATGCCATGTGCTTCAAACCTTTTTCTTTATTCGGATTCTGCTTGAAACTACTCCCGTCTTCGCCCCTGGATGGGAGGCATCTACCTCATCCCGATCGGTACGAAAAGAGGGGTCGTGATGATATCATCTATGTCTGATCCGCAACATTTAGAAGTCAATCTGGTACCTTCCTCACGGTACTCAACAACTAGAGTCATCTCCCTTTCTCCTTTTAGCTTTAGTCGGTCGAGTAGCAACTCGACCAATCCCAATAGCTGTTGTATTTAGAGTATTGTTTTGAGGGAGAGAAAGCGTGGTTGACAGCATTACGGATCGTAGACCACTAAGGGGAGAGGCCAGTCTTCCTACTCAGCATAGGATTTAGCTGGGAAGAGACTTTAATACATTAAGAAAAGATATCCACAGGGGCTAGAAAGACTCGGTCATAGGAATTTAGAACACCTACGTGCCGGTAAATGAAAACCACTATAATTAGAGGAAATCAAATGAATCACAGCATGCAAACAATATTCAAATCAGAAAGGAGGAAAGGCTTAGGGTGGATACCTTCCACCAGTATTTTAAATGGCGTTTTCAGGGCGAGCCCTGGGGCGAGGCACACCAAAAACGCCTCGAGGCGATGGTGTGGGGCGAAAATCTCAAGAGGCGTACGCCCAACAATTCGGGAGATACGCCCGGGCATTTGAGGCACGTTCTTTTAGTGAGGCGTAAGCCCTAGAGATTTTTTCAAATTAAAATAAAATTTATTGAATAAGTCCTTTATATAATACTCAAATTCTCAAAAGTCAGCTTGGTAATTACTCAAAAGTTTGGAAAAGGAACTAAAATGTATTAAATTTAAAAGTCAAAATATTTTTTATTGATTGAAGCCCTAATTCATTGTTTTTCCCAATTCTTTATCTTGTCCGCTAGTCTGCTAATATCTCTCAAAAACAATGAATATTCGCTGAGTCATATGTAAAATGCCTCGTCTTACGCCCACATCTTTTAAAACACTGCCTCCCACCGGTTGGTACTAAAGGAAGTTGAGAAACAGTATTTTCTTTCTTTTTGTTGATGCCCTTTTGCCCTATCCAAACTGCCATGGCTTCCAAAAGCAAGACTAACCATTTTGTGGGTTGTGATTTAGACATTTGGTTCAAATTTTTGTGCTGATTGCTTTAAGACAATTGTGTTGGCTTCCACCAGAACATCTATCATAAAATAGTCAAGTCAGGCTTTTATATAGTAGATAAGTTTAATTTTCTTTGATTTCTTTTGTTTTATGGGAAATCTTAAGAATCTGATTTAATGGTGTAGTTTGAGGATGACCTCAATGCCCACTTTGAGAGAGAGGGAAATGATGAGAATCTTCTCCATCCCACAAACAATAGCAGAGCTTTATTCTAAGAAAATGCCCACATGAAGTGAAATTGCATCTTGTAAAGTAGTTGGAAAAGGATAAGTTACAAATTAAAAACTACTAGTAAATGGAGACATAAAGAAAGAGCAAGTAGGTTACATCCGAGAGTTAGCTTAACAACCAATAAAGCGGGACGAAAATCATGAGAAACTAGACATTCAACAATTTCTTTCTGTTTGTCTAACCTTTGATAGATAGAAATAGGTGTGTCAAACGGACGGGACGGGTCGGATATGGCTCGGGTCGAGATGAGTAATGTAAAAATGGATAAATTATCCGATCAGACTCATATTTAATATGGATAAAATATGTATTAACCGGCGGATAATATGGATATAACTTCTTGAATATGATCACTTTTAAGAGAATTTCTAGTCTTCAAAATCAGAGGAACCCCCAATTTGAGGCTTTGAAAATGTAAAAGTTAAACTCATTAGTTATTCCTTAATTATCCATTTTCTAAATGGATAATATTGTTCTTATCCATATTTGCTCCGTTTTTAAAAAGTTCATAAATCAACTCATTTTTTAATGGATAATATGGGTGTATAACTATTTTTTTAACTATTTTGCCACCACTAGATAGAAATATTTGGTACTTGTATGACAGAGGTAGTAGATACTCGGTGAAACTTGTGTTGGTAGAGATAGCACGTACTTAGTGAAATAATCGAAATGTGCATGAAAATCATGAGAAATTTGACATTCAATGATTTCTTCCTGTCTGTCCGCTTAAGTTTTGGTGGATAGTGTTAGCTGATACTTGTGTGGTGAAGATAGTAGATACTCAATGAAATTTATATGGTAGAGATAGCATATATTAAAAGAAATAATTAAGATGTACACAAATTGATTCATACACACCATGATATCAAGAAAAAGGAGAGCTAGTAGGTTTGACATAGTAGAGCATATTGAAGATATTTCTTATCAATGATTTGCTAATTTAAATTAGTTAATCTAAGTGATCACCCCGTCATCAGCGGCTAGTGCTCGCCCTGGCCAGGAAACAAGATCTTGCACTAATGCATGTTTTCTCTTCATATACAAGTCTCTTAACAATTGGTAAACTTGTCTTCATCTGAAAAGTTGAATCACTTTATGAGCACATGATTAAATTGAGGTGTTTTTTTGGTTCTTTGGCTGACTTAAAGGTCAATCTCTTAGACTATTAGCTTTTTCTTTTTTCTTTTTGAATAATGGTATTGTTAGTGAAAATGTTTTTCGTACATTAACTATTCCATTGAGTACATATTACCTCCACCGACACAGTTATTAGAGAAGCATTGTCAACTCCAAGGTGACATAAAGAAGAGTATTCCAGTGCCACCCGCGTGCGAACCTTGCTGTCTGAAGTTGTTGCTTTAGGACTTTAATTTTCCTGTGCAACGCCGATACAGTCTCGATCAGCTTAAGCTCAAGGTTGGTCAGTCATTCCTTATGCTCATCAAAGTAGTACAGTTGTAATAAATGTTCTCAAATTAACATGAATAGAGTAGAATGGTTACATACTCCATCTAATTTAAGATTAAATCCTAGTTAATTGATTTATTTTTTTGAGAATATACCTTGCCTTGGTGATTGAGAGTGCAAATGTGATATGGCATTTCCAAGTTTATCACTAATGATTTGCTTTCATCCGTCTAAATCTTAGTGAGAGAGTTATTTGGTACATGTGCCGATGGTAGGAAATAAGTACTCGATGGAATGCACGCCCAAGTCGTCCGGACACCAATAACTAAAAAAAGATGTAAAGAAATTACCCCTAATATCAGAAAATCATCTGTCTTTACTAAAATCAAGAATGACTTTTACCTTCCTCAGCCCCAATGAGATTTTGAAACGTAAAATAGAGATTAAGAAATATCTAGTGAAGTTAGGTTTCAGCAAAATTGCCCCAATAAACAGTTGCACTATTGGTTTTCATTACATGACAAGGTAATAACTATAAGGTAAGTTAGGCTTATCTGATCAGCGCTCACCACTTTTGATGACAATCTTTTGAGGTTGATTGATTATCAAACCTTGAGATCATGATACATAAACATGTGGTTATGAGAATTAGTGTACCTCTTTTCTATCCTAAATATATCTTAATTTTACGCTCCGTTATAAGAACTTATATACCCTTATTGTTAGCAAATCGTCTCGTATTTGTACTTGAGCCTAACAAAGTTACACCTGAAGTATAACAAAGGTTAACTTTAGACCCATAGTCAAAAGTAGAGTGTAAATTTGGACCATTTTCCTAAATTAATTTGACATGTTGAACCACCCAATCCACGCTAGAACTCCGTTAAAGTTAAGAACATCAAATACGAGATGATGGGCTAACGGCAAGAATATGAATTGTCCTAAAATATGACGGACGATAAACTTAAGATATTTTGTATAGTAGAATAGTAAATTGTGACTTTTTCCTATAACCTATGTATAGTTTTCAGATGCTATTCCAAAGAGAAAACTATGATTGAATCCTATGCTAATAAGATGAAGATGAAAGAGTGGGCTGAGGGACCTGGAATTATTGCCTTTTCGTTTTCTTTTTATATGTATAAAATCTCAGTGGCAAGTTATGAGCAAGTCACATCATTGAAAAAGTGTAAATAAAGTAATCATGTTATGTTGATCACTTACTTGATCTCCAAAAGCACTTCACATTTTAGCAGTCTCCTAAGCATTATTGCTACTGTCCTTATCAAATCTCAATTAAAATCCAAAATAAACTTACCTTTTTAACCTTTTTCATATTTTCCTGATACAATGTTTTTGATCTTTGTTTGTATATATAAAGTTTAGGGTGTAGCCATTTCACGACCGTATATGAATACGGGATATCTTGTGCACCGAATTGTACTATATATAAAGCTGTATAATGTTTCTGTATGTTAGCTTATAGCCTTATAATCTTTCTCATTAAACCTTGTAACAAACTGAGTTTTAAGAGTTTATTGTTCAATGGGGATCCCTGAATCTCCTAGTCCACCTCACTTATATCCTCAAGCACTTCAACTTAAACTTTATCAAGCTTTCATCTTCTCAATTCCAATACTTTTTTCTATAATCTTGTTTCTTTTGTTTTACTTGTTTTATCTTAAAAGAAGGGCTTCTACTGGTTCTAATTCCCCTGCTCTAACACTTACAAGGAGTTCAACTCATGCTATTATTCATGTCAGTAAATATCTCCTGGCAGTCTATGTTTAAATTTCATAATATTTCAAGAACCATAGTATACAAACTAAAAAATTGGTAGTTTGCTAATAGTTTTCTTATTTTGCAGGGTGAGGTAGATATAAAGGGGATGCTCAAGAACAAGCTTCCTGTAATATTATTTGATGAAGATTCAATGATGAGGGATTCCCAGTAAGTTAACTTTTGTTAATGCTACTGGGCAAATCATAGTCTTTATACAAAAAATTGACAGGTCTAATTCAAGAGTTTGACGGGAGCCTTGGAGTAACCGGTAAAGTTGTTGCCATGTGATCAGGAGGTCACGGGTTCGAGCCGTGAAAACAGCCTTTTGCAGAAATGCAAAGTAAGGCTGCGTACATTGGACCCTTGTGGTCCGGCCTTTTTTCGGCTCCAGCGCATAGCGGGAGCTTAGTGCACCGGACTGACCATTTTTAATTCAAGAGTTTGAATGGGAGTCTTGGCGTAGCTGGTAAAGTTGTTGTTATGTGACCAGGATGTCTTGGTCACGAGTTTGAGCCGTGAAAACAGTCTCTTGCAGAAATGCAGAGTAATGCTACGTACAATAGATCCTTGTGGTCCGATTCTTCCCCAGATTCCATGCATAGCGGAAGCTGAGTGTACCGGCTGCCCTATTTTTATTCAAGAGTTCCATTTCATCCTTAAACTTTTGACAAGTCCTTATAACTTTTTAATTACTTTATATCTTAGTTGAGGACTATAATTTTTGAACATAGAAAAAGTAACTAAATCCTGCCAAAAGTTATGGATAAAAGAGTACCTGGATTCTGATAATGATTTAGCTAATCCATGTGGTTCAAGGATTTGAAGGAGAGCCTTGGCGTAATTGGAAAAGTTACTTTTATGTAACCAGGAGGTCACTAGTTCGAGCCGTGAAAACAGCCTCTTACAGTAATGCATGATAAGACTGCGTACAATAGACCCTTGTGATCCGGCCCTTTTCCTGACCCTGCACATAGCACCGGGCTGCCCTTTCATGTGGTTCAAGGATTTCAATATTTGAACATACTACAGTGAGCATTTCAAGTTCTAAGGGTAAATTTAAGGCAATATTGTCAATATAGTACTTACAATTATGAGGTAATTTGTCACAGGTGTTGTGTTTGCTTGGGAGAATTTGAGATCAAAGAAGAGTTGCATCAGTTACCTTCTTGTAAACACATTTTCCATGTCGAATGCATACGCCATTGGCTTCGTTCGAATTTCTCTTGTCCTCTCTGTAGATGCCATATTATTTCAAGACAAAATCCACAACCTCCACATCAGCCAGCTTCTAATCTTGAACATAACAATCAAGTCAGATTAGATATTGAAGAGGAAAGTGAACAACGCGATAGAACAGCCAATATTAGCAGAAGAGCAGCATGTGGTGATAATTGAAGAATTTTCTAGTGCTAGTTCATCCTCTGGCACTGCTGAAAATAGTGAAAGAGATTATTCACATGTAGAAGCTCTTGTTATCAGTATTAAGGCCTAATTTTGCTGCATTTCTGGAATTGTATATTTAGCATTGGGAGTTCAGGAATGATAGATTAGCAGAGAAGTTTAGGGGATACGATTTTATACACATCAGAATCTGATTATTAGATGGAACTTTGCAAAATCATGCTTTTACTTCTCAGTAAAAAGAAGAAAAAAAAAAGGACACAAAAGTGTTACATAGTATTATACAGTATAAGATATGACATTACATATGACAATTTGTTTTTGTTTTGTTTTGGTAAGACATATGACAGTCGGTCTTTTTTTTTTTTAAGCGAAAGAAAAAGAATATTGGAAATTGAAATTGGAAAAAAAGTTTGTCGGAAAATCAATTTTTCGTTTTGACATGAACTTCAGGGATTGAAATATTGAATTAATTATGTCCTGTGAGTATTAACCCTGGAATCAATAATCCAATCGCAGGTAATGAAATTTGTAGTAGATCTTTCTAGAATGAGTCGGTTACTTTTACGAAAATCTCCAAAATATAGGTAGACCTTTTTGAATAATTCAAAATAGTAACTTAGAATTTGATATTTGCTAGTTTCTCTAATTCATGTCTAACTAGGATTTGTAACCAAATTCAATTTCCTAATTCTAGTCTAAGTAGGTTTACACTATTATAAATAGAGGTGATCCTACCTATTTTCTATGCGAAATTCATAATTTTATTCCTACAACAACATGGACAACAAGGGCAAGAGAAAACTGGACGAAACAGATTCAGAAAAAAAGTAAACGAATAAACCTCCAAATAGCTGGTTCGAATTAAAAATCAATACTCATGTCTATATTACAGGATTACCAGAAGATGTAACTGTTGACGAAATAGTTGAAGTTTTTTTAAAGTGTGGTATTATAAAGGAAGATCCAGTAACACAAAACCCTAGAGTGAAGATTTATTTCGACAAAAAAACTGGGAAAAAAAAAAGGCGATGCGCTTGTTACATATCTTAAAGATCCTTCAGTTGATTTAGCCATTAAAATTTTAGATGGTATGCCTTTACGGCTAGGTGAAAAAATTCCAATGAAAGTTGCTCGCGCAAAGTTTAAGCAGAAAGGGAAAAAGTTCGTACCAAAGGAAGTTGACAAGAACAAGAAGAAGAAACTACATAAAGTTGAACAAAGAATGCTTAGTTGGGGTGGTCGCGATGATATAGAGATACCGATTTCAGCTACTGTTGTGCTTCGCTATATGTTCACACCAGTTGAATTGCGAGAGGATGAGAATTTATGTTCTGAGATCAAGGAAGACGTTCGAGAGGAGTGTACAAAGTTTGGTCCCTTGGGATTAGTCAAGGTGTGCGAAAACCACCCACAATTGGGTGTTTTGGTTAAATTTAAGGATCGAAGGGATGCTCGTAGGTGTATTGAAGCGATGAACGGACGATGGTTTGCTGGTAGTCAAATCCATGCTAATGAAGATGATGGAACTGTTAATCATGCTTTAGTTCGAGATTTAGATGAAGAAAATGATAGATTGGAGAAGTTTGGAGCGAAACTTGAAGTTAGTTCATCCATAGTGACGGGTCCAGAATCTTGTGCAGACGACAGCAATGATAACCACTAGTAAGAGCGGCAATCCAACTTGTTTTTATTTATTTATAGCAGGGCCTCAAAACAACATCATTTTGAACTTGTGTTTTTTTTTTCTTTCTAGAATGACTTGGTAAAAGCTCAACAAAATTTATTTATGTGGAAATAGTAGCAACACTTATTTTTGTTTGGCTATGCAATCTATGTGTCTATGTACTTTTTGAATAGAAACTCGGCTTCTGAAAAATTCCTACTTTCGTACTTTGGTAGGCCTTTGAGATGTCGCAAAAAGAAGGGGTTAGTAGATGTGCTACGGGCTCAGCTTGTCGCACTCCAACTAGTTTTGTAATTGACTGCAAAACCTATTTACGCATTAATTAAAGAAACTAGCAAAAATCAATTCCTGAACAATTTAGGTTTCAACAACATAGCTGATTCAAATACAATATAATATAAAAAAATACAACAATATGCATTCTATGAGATCTCAATGATCTTTTTATTTCCGAAATTTCAACTAATCTAATATTGTCTTAGTCAACAAAACCGAAGTAATAAGACTACAAGAACATTAATTCTTTGTAGATACTCTATTGCTAAGCTTGTGAATACAATAGCTAAAAGTCCAAACTTAAAAAAAAATCTTTTCAATTGTTACACATTTCTTAGAATAAAAGAAAATACTATATAGAGAATACCAACAAGAAATGTGGAGATAATAGTGACCTTTGTAGGCATCCTTCCTTTATCAGCTCTCAAAACCATAGCTTCATAAATTGGCAAACAATTTATTACTACAAAAGCACTAATAAACATTTGGATAAAGAGAGCATCCAAGCTTTGATCACCCTTGAAAATATCTATTAATGCTTTGAGAAAAGCTACTAAATTGATTATTGTTGTTGTTGCTAAGGTTACGAACATAGGCGAAACAACCCCAAACTCGAAAACTCCTTGATGATACCTTTTACCTTGGTCATCATCTACTACTTTGCTTGTCAAACTAAACCCTTGTGTAGTCATGCCTAAGTGTTTAGTTACATACTCAATAGTTCCAAATAGAAAAGATGTTAATCCCCTTATCATCCATATTCTTTGATCATTCCACCACCTTTTCCATGTCCCTTGAGCGGACATAAAAATCAAGCAATCTTGCCCGTACGCTCCAAGAAATAAAAAAACGTACAAGAAAAACCATGGATCTGAAACCTGCGGCCAATGTTTTAAAAAAATGCGATTTTAGATAATCATATGTTATATCTATAAGGAACAACAATATAATCAGTGTAGTCCCACAAGTGGGGTGTGGAGAGAATAGAGTGTACGCAAATCTTACCATTGCCTTTAAGAAGGAAAAAAGGTTGTTTCCGGTAGATCCTCGGCTCAGAAAGGAAAAAGAGAGGGGCAATAACAAGTAAACTAATCTGACAACTGAAGCGAAAATATAAAACTAACACTAAGGAATGCAATCAGAAAATCGAAACAAAGGCAGCAACAAGTAATAACAGAAGTAGAGACACTAAGTGATGTATCAAGAACTAATTTTACTAATCACTATGTGTTTTTGCTTGCTATATTTTGTACATAACTTAAATTGGTGCATACCTTTGGAAAGATGGGAACCCCATTGAGGAGAGTAAGTTGAGGAATGAAGGCATATATGGCAATTGGTAATGACCAAATGGGCCAAAATGCATAGTGAGCATAACAATGGGCCATAACAAAGCCCATGGACCGAACACCGAAAGTTAATGGGCTATATTTTGAGAAAGCAACTTCAAGTAGACCCACAGACCACCTCTTGTTTTGGCTGATCACATCATGGAGAGAAATAGGTACATCTCCTAAAAATGCAGGCCTTTTAGGATTGCAAAACACTGATTTCCAACCTTCACATTGAAGTCTATAACCTGTGTAGTAATCCTCCACTAGTGATCCATACCTAAAGCCCATCTGCAGAATTTTGAGGGAAATGCATATTCTTAGTTGCTCCAAAAAAAATAACCGATAAAATATATATTTTTGTATATATGTATATTATATACATATTTTATACTTTTTTTGTCTAGAAAATGCAATTAGTTTCCGTCGATCGGTCAATTTTGTAGTTTGGCCTAATTTTGATTATGTCCGCTCGTCGCAAGGAGAATATATATATAGAGAGAGAGACTTATTTTTCGAATGATTGCCACGAAAAAATTGTTGTTGCAGTTATACTCCACATTCACTGACTTATGCACTTGTTGCTACGGCACTGACAACTTTATCATTCGAACTTGCCATATATATATATATATATATATATATATATATATATTAGATCTCGTGGCGAGTTCGAACCTATTGGCAGGAAAAAAGTTGTTAATGCAAGTATATTCTATATTTACTGACTTAAAATGTTACACCAAGAATTTATCAAGGTAATATTCGGTATAAAAGCTCACCTTGGAACCCCAATTACTTTCATTCTCATAGTTGCAACTTGCTACTTGATGGGCTAGCTGTAAAATTTCATGGGCCTGAATGGGCTTCTTCACATCATGATCCGGGAATAGTTCTGGAATTTCGGGTTTCTCGAACAAAGATGGATTCCCAAAGAAAGCCCGGCGACAGAAAAAGCATCCAGTTCCAACATAATTGGGCCCACGTAGACCATCCATACCCAGTGGATTAGTATGAAAAAGGCCTTTTATTTCACTACCATAAATATCTGCGTCGTTAAGCCCATGAAATTGTTGAGGAAACTGGACGTAGGCTAAATTGGGCCGTAATGTTTGGTCCAAAAAATAGCATAAAGCCCGTTTAGGTGTTGATGGATCATTAGAGTACATGTCACAATCCAGTGTCAAAACTATTGGTGCATTGGTCATAATTCCCGATACTCGAAGCTAAAAACAAAATTTTACACAATCAGATTATTTAAAGGCGAATTACATGTAATATAAGCGCAAGTATATAATCAAGAAAAGATTATAATAACTTATTGTAGCCGATCAAATTGATTTTTGTAAAAATTATTTAGACTAATATTTGACGAGATCTTACTTACCAAAGCGTTGAGGGCACCTGCTTTAAAATAGTGAGGGGAGTTTTTGCTTTTCTCTCTTGAAAGATAAATAAGATTTGGCATCTCATCACCTGTTATGTCTCTGTCTTTGCCACTTTCCAATAAAACCTGCGACAATATTTTTATTACACGGAAAAATGAATAGATGACATTATCAATTTAATCAAGCTTCTTATTTTTCGAGAAAAATCTGTCAAATTTGATGTAGATGCACCCACTACATTTTCATCTAACTATATTTAGACTACATTACTGACTATCTGAAATTATCTAGTAAAGTCATTTTTATTTTATTTTTAACAGTAAAGTCACTTAACTATACATATAGCACTCAAAAGGGCAAAATACTTATTTTACCCTCTAAATTATCAACGTTTATTGTTTGTTTTTTTATCTTTTTAAGATTAAATTTTTTTTTCTCTTTTTCATTTATATTATGGCCTTACCTTAGAATAAATAAATTTTATTTACAAATTAAAAAATAAAAAAAGTATTTAAGCATATATAATATTGGAATAATAAAATATTGAGCATAGTTGAAAGTTAATTAGAATAAGTTTTGCGTAATAATAATTTTGAAATTAACAACAAAACTCAAAAATTTATTTACACAATTGAGAATGAAAGAAAATAAAAGTTTTAAAATATATATTCCATGCACGTACTATAGAAAATAATTATTTAAATTAAAGGTATTTTTATAATATACATTATATACTTTGATAATTAGCTCAATTATATTATTATTCTGACATTATATATGCTAGAAAAATATTTTTTAAATTTGATTTTAAATAAAATTTATTTATTCTATAGGTAAGTCCATAATATTAATTAAAAAGAGAAAAAATCATAATATTAAAAAAAAAAAAAAAGTTGATAATTTAGAGGGAAAAGAGGTATTTGACATTCAAAAGTTTGAGATATCTGGTTGAGTGACCTTTACGAGATAATTTTAAATAGTTGAGTGACCATTTAAGTAATAGAATCACTATATTTTAATTCAAAACTTTAAAGAATATATATTTGCACGAAATTTGCTCCAGTTGTCAGAAGGTAGTAGTAATTGTAGTGCAATTACATCCACTGGCTTAAAATCTTAAACTCATCGATATTTTATCACCAAATCGCTACATATATAAGAGATTTGCTTGATTTGCTATTTGATCCGACTCTGTAGCAAGATGATTTTTTTTAGACAAACAGAAAATTGATATACAACAAACTTCTCTATAACAATGTCGTTTGTTCCGAATATTTTTGGATGTTATAGCGAAGTGTTGTTACAGAGAACATATATTATAACATAACATAAGAATTGGTTACGGAAAAACTTGGCTTTTATAGTAAAATGTTGTTATATAGGGATGTTGTTATAGAGAGGTCTAACTGTATGACGAACCTGAATAATAGAGGGATGGTTATGGCGAGTAAATCCAGCAGTCCAATATTTGCTAAAAATTTGACGTTCTTCCTCGTTGTTAATATAATCTTCCTCCACCTTTCCCCTCTCAACCACATTTTCTATCCTCGTTTTCATGCTTTCGTACACTAACTGCACAAAAAGATAAAATTATAAACTTTTAAATTCCCTTGACACAAAGAACGTTTTTAGTATAAGCAAAGGGCAGAATAAAAATAATAAGTTGTCCCAATAAGAGCTATGATATTATTATTGGCAATCGAAATTTTTGAATCAACACATGATTACAACAAACATGGCGTATATAGCATAAATTAATTCGTTATTTTGCGATATATTAAATGAGTGATGACAAAAAATATCTTATTCTTGCCATGACTATAACGTCAGAAGGATTGAATTCAAAGCAAAATGACAAAGAGAAATAGAATGGAATATCTTCAGATAAATGTTGAAATTAAATAAATTTAGGCCTGAGACTAGTCAAGAAAATTGTACAAGTTGCTTATCCTACTGCTACGTACACAAAGTTAGCTATTACTGTTTCCTGTCCCTAACCCCTATGCAGGGGCAGATCAAGAAGTCCGGTTACGGATTTAGACAAACCTAGTAGTTTTTGTTCAAATAGTATATTAGTATCAAGAAATTCATTAAATATATATAAATATAAAATTTAAAATTCAATTATTAATACTTGAATCTAAAATTCAGAATCCATAAAATTGAAATTCTACGGCGGCATCTGTTCCTATGCCCTTTCAATGATTGCTATAGACAATGAATAAACCAAATATATTACTAGAAATTAATCTAGTGTCTTTTTCTTTCTTTTTAAAATTATATTTTTTTGTACCTTTCTCATCTTTGTACTGTATCATTTTTAATTTTATCATGTAAGAAGAGTTGTAGAATGTGAGCTGTTACGGGGTAAAATTGGCAAATAGTGCGAAGGTCTCTATCTCTGCGGATATTTAACGTACGTCGCACATGCTTGCAGAAAAAGTAAAACTAATACTAATAAAACTTTATATTTAAAAATCGCATTATAGTTCAGCCGACACATATTTTCAAGAAATACGGGCATACACCAATAAACCTGAACTTTAATTCGTTAATTAAACAATTAATTATGTGTTAATATATATCTGACTAGTTAGGGCAACTGTATTAATCATTTCTCTATTCATTCCGTTTTATGTACATGTGCATGATTAGGTTAATGATGACTAGCTTTAATTTGAGTTTTACGCTGTTGAAGAAGAATTATATTAGACATCGATATGTTCTGAGTTTTTATATTTTTTTCAATATTTTAGATATTTTATCTCAAAAACTGATCGAAAACATTAAAGACAAACAAAACGATAAACAAATATAAATGAGCATTTTGCAGTCAAACAAGCATATTTTGTTAAAATCAAACTTAATCTAATACACTCTATAAGAATACTGCATATACATGTCTCCAAACGACTCTAATTAGTTGGAAAAGTAGTATTTTTGGTATGGTTTAACTTATCTGCAATCCCGGTAATATTTACATATCATGTTAAGTTAATTCGTAAAAGCAATACATTGATTGTGAAATTATTTTATACTAGGAGTGTAATTTAATCTGAATAGCGAATTATCAATTTTATTTTTAAGATATGCAATTCCACTTATTATCCACAGTTACATGTGGTTATCTCTTAGGTATATCAAACTTAAAGACATATTGAAACAGCTGAAAATAAAACTTAAAACGGAGTTTTTCTAAATAAATAAAAAAAAAGAGAAAAACAAAATACATACCTTAATTTTCTGTGTCTCAGAATCTTCAGTGTAATTAGAACTAAAATAAGCATCTGGACACCTTTCAACTATTTTATTCTCCCTACAAAATGGCAACCAAAATACAGCAAATTTTGCAGCTTCCATAAAAGCAAACAATGTAAGCTCAGAACCTCCATCATCAGAAACATAAACCGAAACTTTCTCTATCGGATAATCATACGCCAGAACTGATAACGCCGTATTCACGACGTTTAACGGCGGCTCCTTATAAGGATCCGCCGTACAAATAAAAATGTCAAGTGCCGGAAACTTTCCGGCACTAAAGTTTTTGAGTTTTTCAGGATATTCAGTACGTATTAGTGGACGCATACGAAAAGATTGAACTGTTGACCACATAAAGGCTAGAATTATATCGGAAATTAATATTAAAAATAATATGGAGAAAGAGATAAAGGAAGTGGAGTTTAAGAGTTTGAGTGTGTGGTTATAAAAAAGAGCTAGGATGGCAAAAAGGTAAATAAGTGCAAATGCACGGTTAAGGATAAGCTGTAGAGGCTTCACTTTGAGGGAGTGAAGACCGCCGTTGACGGTGGTGGTTGTGGAGGCCCCGGTGGCTGTGGTTTCCATTTTTGGGAGGCGCTGATGCAAAAATTGTGTTACTAGGGTCGATGGACTGACTGTGGCGAGCAGCCCTGCTATTTATAGCAAATTGCGTACGTGTTTGGAAAATACTTTAGTTGTAGTAAAAATAAAAAGGTATTTGAAGCTAAAAAATGAAGGAGAAAGTTGAAAGATGAAGTCTCTTTCAATTTATGTGATACATTTCACTTCTTAAGATCCAAACTTTTTAAATCATATTGACATGAGAAGAATTAGAACTTATAATAGTTTTAGTATATTTTTTACATATTTAAATATTAATTTTAAAATACTAAATTGAACTAATCCAATTTTACCTTCAATGATTAGTTAAATTAACTCTTGATAAACAAAATATATTATAAAAATTAAAATAAAAGGAACAATAAGTTTTCGGATAACGAGATATGTTATTTGTTTTTTAAATAGATTATAAAAGGAAAGAATATAAAACAGAACAAATGAGTACAATCAGACATCTCTATAGCATCAACTCCATATAATAGTCATTCGCTATAAAAGTTAATTTTTTTTCGGAATCGATTTTTATATTATGTTATAATATATGTTCTTTATAACAGCACTTCACTATAACAGCAAAAAAATATCGGAACAAATGAAACTGACTTATTATCATTTAGCAAGTCTAAATTGTTATAGGTTAATTTGTTCAAAAACAAATTAGATCCTCTGCGTTCCTGTGATATGTTGGACCATATCTCGATAAGATAATCATGTTTTGTAACATGTATTACGTAGAAGGAATCCAATAATTCAAGCAGTTAATAAATTGAATGTCTCTTTTCTATTTTTGGGGAAAAACACATTATATGGACCATGGTGATTGTCGAATTCGTTTATTTTGTCTTGTTTTATGCAAATTAGGCTTAATTCTTAGCTACACCACTAATAATTAAGTCTATGGATTTAGTCCTTTTCTTTTTTTTAACCTTAAGTCAGTGGTTCGAAACAACTCGCAAGTAGTAGACTAATTTATCGAAAAAAACATGTTCAACCTAATGGCGGACCTATGTAGATGCTATTTTGATATCAGAAAGCAAATAACAGTACAAATAAATTGGCTTAGCACCCAATTTTAAGGAGGAGCAACTTTAGATGAAAAATAACATAACATAAAAAGTTTTGAATTCGCCATTGGTACAGCCCACAGCATAAGTTGTCATTGTAATCCTGCCCGTTAACATTGCAGTTTATTGATCTAGTCAATTAATTAAACATTATCTCAGGGTTTACAACTTAAACCCAACACGAAATGTCCTAACAAAGAATATATATATATATATATATATATTTGTCAAATTTTGATATGATTAATAGCCATAAAATATAAGTGATTGTGGACAACAAAGAAACTACAACTAGATGCTGTTCAAAGTCGAATACTAGATGCTTTCAGGTCATTATTCATGTCTAAAATTTTATTAATAAAAATATACCATTAATCTTCATTAAACGGAAGAGAACATCTCCACCTTGTTTTGAGGGGTTTTATCGGATAATTGTAATTAACGTAAAAGATAAAAAGGTCACATGCATGTCAAATTGCGATTCTCCCAACCACGTGGATTGACTAGAATTGGTCATCAACTTCTTATTATTGGTATTAATTAAAGAGAGGACTAAAGATTTAAAGAATAATTTGATCTTTAATATTCTTGCAACTTATTGTATCGTGAATTTAGATCAAACGGTTGGTTGAATGTTTTGTATATTTTTACATAAAATTTATACCATTGTCTAAATATTACTCCCTCCGATCCACTTTAATTGATTTTTTTGATTGTTTTCACACATATTAAGGAATACACCTTTTAGCATTAATTAACAATAAAATTGACCATATTAACCTTAATTTATTCATTAAAAATATAACAAATACTCCTAAACTCTTTACTCCAATGACAACTTTGGATAAAACAAATTAATTCCTTCTTAATATTTAAAAAAAACAAATATTATAGATCACAAAAAAAACCAAAAAATTATTTAAATAGACCCGATACCGAAGAAAGTATCATTAATCTGGTCAATGAGTAGCATCGTACCGTTTGAGATGTTATAGAAAATTACTAGGTTGATGTCTAGTAAGAATTAATAAAATAATAGTATTGTGATTTTTTAACCAATATGTTAAGGTTATTACATGAATGGACAACAAAAAAAGAATATGATTGTTCCAAGAAGTCAAAATTGGTGGGCTTGTGCTACCTAATCACAACATTTTATCTTTAAGCTTACGTGACCTAGCGGATAGAGAGGGATTCGAACCCACGCTATTTCTATAAATACTTCTAACTTTCAATGATACTTCAAATTTTGATATAACAATCAATTAAATTTATATTTTTCTTAGAATATATTTTTTGTTATGTTATAATATATATTCTTTATAACAGCACTTCACTGTAACAATAAAAAAAATATCAAAATAAATAAGATTGTTATAGAAAAGTTTGACTGTACTAAAAATTTTTTTGTCGATCATGTTTCTCTCAATTTATCATTTCCTTCTATTATGCGCACAAGTCCTCACATTTATGTTGTCACATTCCACATATAAATTACTAGGCGTATCATTTTTGCTTACCTTTACCTAAAATGCATCAGTCTTCTTGTATTTAACCGAAAATATAATTTAATTAGACGGAATTTGGGATATAAATAATAAATGATAATATTTTATTTTTTTTTGTTTCTCATCTGGTGTCTAGAGCTACGACTAATTCGGATACACACCGCGTATAAGGTCGTGGCTTATTGTAAAAGAAAACACTCTCTATCCGAACTTTTTTATTTTCATTACTCAAACTCAAGATCTCTGATTAAGGTAAAACGATCTTATCCATTCTATCATAATCCTTGTAGTGTAAATGACAATGTTTAAGTCAAGTCCAGTAGTGTAAATTGAGCAGGAAGAAAAACCAAGTGGTTTTTCTGTTAAAAGTAAATCCAATTGTGGTCCTAAAAAGATTGGGTTGATATCTGACACATTCGTCTCTTCCACAAAACATGGACTTATTATCAAGATTGACAGATATTTTGGCACCTACGTTGTGTCGAAATTTATGGAAATAACGTAAATTATTATATTTCTAGACAAGAAATAGTCTTACTTTATTGGTTTTGTTGAGTATTACACTCTGTTTGGATCATTGTTATCCATCATTTTATAATATATTGTATTGTATTGTATCGTTTTATGAATACAATATTTTGATAGATTATATTTTTTGATGTTGTTAAATAATATTTTTCTGTTTGGTTGACTGTATCGTATTGTACTATAACTAACAAGTTTACTAAAATATCCTCAATTGTTTTAAATATTTCCTTTACCAATGTTAAAGATTTTTATTTGTAAACTTCAATAGTTTATAACTTTTCTTGCAGTAGTGTTTAACAATATTGTACCCTATGAAAGAGTAATTAAATTACTTAGTTATATATATTTGGGTGTATATTACTTGGTGAATCACATTAGCAAACCATATTGATCATCATTCATCAAGTATTTATGTTATACAAATAAGAATCGCCAAAATAATCATACATAATTTTAGCATAATATATAGGAGGTTAACTACTCAAACAACTAGATTTAGTTGCAATACAACAGGAGAACTAAACAAATTGTAACTGATAAAAAAATAAGAAAAGAAGTACCTGTAACTTGAAAACAAGAGCAAAAACTTGGAAATTTTTTTAACTATTATTAGAATAAAAAAATAATAATAAACAACGATAAAGAAACGAACGAAGGAGTTGGCAGAACAAAGATAAATAATAACACTTTGCATACTTGAAAACAACCAATATTATAAAGTTAATTGGAGATAAAGTAATTAGAATTGGAATTAAGTAGAAGAAATAATAAAACAAAAGGAAGGCAAAACCTATACCTGACATTGGAGTTGAAAGCGATAGAAGGAAAAAAGATAATTCACGTAGGTTATAGAATTATATTTGGGATGATATCTTATGCGAAAGAGACTTTGCTATTATTTAAAATAAATAAAGGTAAAGGATAAAATAGAATTATAAAGTAATAAGTTAGGGCATAATCTATATTATTATAAAAGTATGAATATAATATTATTTTATAAAAATAAATTTTTAATATTAAGCATAATAATTCATAATAAAAGGCACAACCGGAATTCTAGACATTAGCCTTGTACTCCTGTTAGTTTTAGAATATAATACACGTTATGAATCCTACATGATTACCTTTAGAAATCCTATTAGTATAATCTTAATACTTTTCTAAAAACTTTATTACTAATTTAATTTGAAAACGTATTATATTGTTCAAGTACTAATTTAATTTGAGAATGTATTATATTGTCCAAGTCCATTTAAAAAGGGAGATCTTATATTATTATAAAAGCACGAATACAATATTAATAGACCAAAATATCCCTAAAATATTAAACAGAAGAAATCATAAGGAAAGGACATAACTGTATTAATCTTTTTTCGGACTACAATAACTTCTATGTTAATTTTTAATTTTTAAAATTTTAAAATTAATAAAAAATTATCTATTTAATTCTTATTAAAAATATGTAGGAAGGTTTGATAAAATTAATTTTATAAGAATCCTCTGTATTGGTTATACATTATCATTCGATAATATCCAATACTAAGAAAAAAAACAAAAGTAATGTTAAATGGACTACATAGAGCGTTGAAATTGAGAGAGAAAATTCCCACGCTAATATAATTTTATATTATATTATATTTGAACTACTTTCCTACTGAAATAATATTTTGTTATTATTAATTTCTCGTGTACTATTAAAAAATATACCTAATTATTAAAGAACAACTAATTTTTTTTAAGAATATAAATACGTGAGACAGATAAAGAAAAAGGTTGGTAAGAGTCAATACCACTAATGATTTTGCAAATATAAAGATCTAAAAATGGAATATCAGATCGATCATTTTACTCTTTGAAATTTTAAATTCATCATATGAGTAAAATTATTTTTTAAGTTAAAAAAAATATCTTAGAGTACATAAATTTATTCCATAAAAAGAACGTTAGAGATTAAAAAAATTAGACCACAGAGTAAAAAAGATTAATATAGTATTAAAAAGACCATACAAGTGATTGAGGAAGCACAATCAAAATTAAATCCTGAACAAAAATAAGCTTTCAAGACTATATTATAAAGAGTCGATTCTGGTATAGCGGGATTATCCTTTATAGATGCCTCCGCCGAAATCGAACCAATAATCCTATGTCATGCATTACTTGTAAATGTCAGATCAAGAGGTATGATACTATTAGCAATAATAACAAGTGGTGTACCATCAACAACTTTATTATGAGGTCGTACAACTCACTTTAGATTTGATATACCTCTTCAAATAACTAAAATAACCGTCACAAATATATCAAAGTAGAACAATAGTGCTAAATTTATAAGGAAAGCCAAATTGATAATATGGGATGAAAGGCTTATGGCTAAGCGTCAAATAATCGAAACAATTGCCTAGAGTTTTAGAGATATTTTGGATATCAATGAACCGTTTTGTCACGACCCGAAATTCACGATAGGTCGTGATGGCGCCTAACGTCGTCGTCAGGCAAGCCAACGATGATTTATCACTTAATTACTCATTTTTAGTATTTTGAAATCATGATTTTTATTAATTAAATAGTATGAAATAGAATTTACAGGGTAAAGGGTAATATTTACACGAACTACAATAAATGAACAACTTGTAGGAACTCCCAAAACCCGGTGTCACAAGTGCATGAGCATCAACTAGGAAATATAATAAACTACAATATCTGTCTGGAATACAAATTAGACATGAGAATACAAACAACTCTGATGGAGACTATGTAGGCTGCGGATAGTAACATGAAATGTAGCTCACGGTAAAGTCCCCGCAATAGTCGCGCCTCTACGCCCAAAAGACCATCAAACATATATGTACCTGCATAAAAAGTGCAGTAAGTGTAGCATGAATACGTAAATTAATGCGTACCCACTAAGTAACTAGTCTAACCCCAGAGAAGTAGTGACGAGGGGTCGACATCAACACTTACCAGTGGTCCAATAAGACAGATACAGTAGAAGTAAACATGTGAGAGTCAGAGAAAATAAATGAAATAACAAGTATAAATGCGTGGTAAAATTCTCCTCTCAGCAATAACTCAAACTCTCAGCAAGTAGTTACCTCCTCAATCGGAGTATATATAATGGATCTCACCAAATGGGTCGCCACAGTTCAAATCAGGAAAACTCGAAAATATACTGCCTTCCTATCAATTACTACGCCTGATTTCGTAAAAGTATTTTATAGAAATATCGAGGCGTATGGCCAGATCCATCATAATATTTCTGAACCATAGATACATCTATTTTATTGCCGAGGGGAACGGCCCGCTTCCATGAGAGTGTGGTACATAATCCTACCGAGGTGTACGACCCGATCCATCATAGTGTGCACAATGTCGAGGGTCGAACGACACGAACCATAGATGTACCTATCCTGCCGAGGCGAACGGCCCGATCCCATTAGAATAAGAAACTTTGACGGGTCCTTGACCCACACACGAATAGTCGTGTGAGTTATAGATTTTAAGGGAATCTTTCAATAAGAACACATAACGCGGGAGAATTTCGTAAGGAGAATACAATTAATTATGCGGCTTATCATGAAGCCCGTCAAATCTCTACAATAGCAAGGCTATCACTCTACACAAGTCTAGTCTCAAGTCGCAATGTAAAATAAAAGAATTTGATAGGCAAGAGACAACTCAAATAGTACAGTTATAGCATGGCGGGAACCTAAGTCTATCCGGACATAACATGAATCTAACTACGCACTGACTCTCATCACCTTGTGCGTACGTAGCCCCGCAATAAGTAACACATAACAAATACATCACCTAGGGGTAGTTTTTCCCTCACAGAGTAAGACAGGAGAATTACCTCGCTACGAAGTTTCATAACCAGCTCCAAAGCCTCTCTAACACCTCAAACCACTGCCCGTCAATCCAAAACTAGTCAAACAAGGTGCAAACCAATCAAAATATACTTCAAAGCTCATAATAATTCAATTCATAATTATTCTCAACTCCGCTCGAAGAGTCTATAAAATCAACCATCAGGCCCACGCACCCGGATTCCGAAAATTTTTGAAGATAAGCATTACCCATAACATTACAAACTCAAATATATAATTTATTCTCAATTTCACGGCCAATTTCATGGTCAAAATCCACAAATACCAAATTCTAGGTTTTCTACCAAAACCCCCACAATTTTCACTAATTTCCATATTTAAATCCTCATACAAACCATGTATTTAATTTGTAATAGGTGGGAGTCACTTACCTTGTATTTCTTGATGAAAATCTCTCCTTGAAGCTCTCCAAAATCTCTCCGTCCAAGTGAAAATGAAAAAAAATGGGCCAAATTCCGTTTTTATAAAACCTTCACTACCAAGACGACTTTTCGCATATGTAGAAGAATTAGCCGCTTCTGCAGCTCCCTTCAGGCACTTCAACCTCCGCATATGTGGCCCCTCCAGTGCTTATGTGCCTTCGCTTCGGTGATTCTTCATTTGCAGGTGCGGTCCCGCTTCTTCGGAACTCAACTGCATCTGCTGTCCCAACCTTCCCTAACCATTCCGCTTATGCGCTCAAGGACGCCGCATATGCGCCATAGCAGATGCGGAAATGGTCTCGCACTTGCCCAACTGCCCAGCTCGCCCAGAACCGCTTCTGCGACCATTTACTCGCTTCTTGGGTCACGTGCGGTCAAACTTGTGCAAGTGCGATTGCACCAGAACTGGTGCTCTTCAGCCATTCCGTAAGCTTCAACTTTATCCGTTAACCATCCGAAGCCACCCCGAGGTCCTCGGGACCTCAACCAAACCTACCAACAAGTCCTAAAATACAGTACGAACTTAGTTGAGCCTTCAAATCACATCAAGCAATGCTAAAACCATGAATCACATCCCAATTCAAGCTTAATAAACTTTAGAACTTCAATCTTCTACATTCGACGCCGAAACCTATCAAATCAAGTCCGATTGATCTCAATTTTTGTACACAAGTCATAATTGATATTATGGACCTACTTCCACTTCCGGAATTGGAATCCGGCCCCGATATCAAAAAGCCCACTCCCGGTCAAACTTCCCAAAAATAATCCAATTTCCAACTTTCTCCAATTGACGCCGAAATGACCTACAGACCTCCAAATCAATATCCGGACATGCTCCTAATACCAAAATCATCATACAAACCTATTTGAACCTTCAAATACGAATTCCGAGGTCATTTACTTAAAAGTCAAACCTTAGTCAATTTTTCCAAATTAAACATCCAAAATTAGAATTTTCTTTCCAAATCAATTTCCGAACTTCCCAAAGTTCAATTCCGACCACACGTACAAGTCATAATACCTGAAGTGAAGCTAATCAAGGCCTCAAACCGCCGAATGATGCTCTAGAGCTCAAAACGAATGGTCGATTCGTTACATTCTCCACCACTTAAACATACATTCGTCCTCGACCGTGCTAAGAACTACTCTGGAGTTGTCCAAAATTCATTGTGCAACACCTTATTCACCTACACGTGCCACCATAACCTAGTTGCGCACATTATCTCAAGTCGGACTGAAGGTCCTCCCTTTTATTTAGTCAATAGACCTTAGAACCAAATTCTAACCTCCGAATTTCTCTATAAGACCCGATTTTAACATACGAACACCGTACCAATCACCACATACCGTACCAAAACACGATCGTACATTTTTTTCTGAATTCACACCGTGCCCCGCATAATTCACATGCCCATAATAACATCCTCCTACCACAATAGCTGAAATTTCCCAAATCTGATGCCCGCAATACGTCTCATGACGTATATAAATCCTGTTCCATCTCTCACAATACTGCCACGACGAAAGAGACATGTAAAAACTCATAACCACATGCTGAATTGACAATTTATGGAGTCTCTACTCCGGACAAGAACCATTACCTTATTCTGAACTGAATAATGATATTTGCTCTTAAATATACCTTATATAAATCTGATTGAACTTGTCACGACCCAATTTTCCTCCGCTGGGTATCGTGATGGCACCTAGTCTTAGGGACTAGGTAAGCCTAACATTTACTGAATAACAACAATAATTAAATAATATCTAACAACTTTTGAAATAGAAATCTCTATAAAATTTACAATTCCCAAAACTGGTAGTACAATTCATAAGCTCTACAGAGTTTGGGACAATTTACTAAATACAACTGCTTGAAATAAAGTAAATAGTGTGAATACAAATCAGAAGGTGACTCCGAAGTTTGCGAACGCAACAACAGGTTTATCTTGAGTCTCCACAACAACAGTCTGCACAACTAGTTATGATAAACTGACTTCAAAATATCTGGATCTGCACAAAAATGTGCAGAAGTGTAGTATGAGTACACCACGGCAGTACCTAGCAAGTATCAAGACTAACCTCAATGGAGTAGTGACGAGGAACAGTCAAGACACCTATTGGATTAAATAACCTGAACAAGGTATAAGTATAGAAACAACAAAATATAATATCTACATAAAGACTACGCGATATGACTAACAATACAGTAATCACAATAGTAAAGGACAACAACAAGTATCAGCAGAATGCCATAATAATGACACAGAAGGGTGAACGTAAACGCCACCAAAACCCGAAATCACAGATACAAAAAGGACAATTAATAACTCAGCAACAACAACCGCTTTCACATCAGGTTTTAGTCAACAAACTCCACGAGGTACCGAACCTCAGACAAATCACAACTCACGGGTTCCAATACCTGAACCCTAACACTTGGCATCCTGTGCCCTCATTATACTTCATAACCGCACTGATGACTCACGTGCCAATAAGATCCATTCTCACATAGAAGGAAAGTAAACACGGGTGTTCATCCATACTAAACAATATCAAGAAAACTTCTTAACCTATAAGAGTGCTCAACTACGTGTATGCTTGTGCAAGTGTCCTAACATAGTTCATGCCAGCTAGTAAGTACAGGAAAAGAAATGGACATCACATAGAATATTTTCATACAACTTTCCACAAGATAAAGCTCACACAGGTAAGTGTACCACTACACAAGCATCAATAACAAGAATGCCCCCAGGCCATCATAAGTCATGACAAATCAACCCCTGACACAACCCACCTTGTCTCGCCACGTGTGCAATAGTAAAATAAATGCCCGTCTTGTCTCGCCAACGTCCATAATAATATTCCCATCTTATCTCACCACATGCGCAACCCACATATATATATATATATATATATATATATATATATATATATATATATCCCGCCTTATCACGCCGCATATGCAAATATCAATAGTAACAATAGCACGGCAAAAATCTCGTGCAACCCCATAACAAAAAGATGTCAACAAAGGGCACTCCTGAGATACCGTCTCGTAATCCCAAAAGTAAATGCTCAACAAGGGATCTCCCGAGGTACTGCCTCATAGTCCCAAAGTAAATATGCAAGACAGGGGGATCTCCCGAGGTACCACCTCATAGTCCCAAAATAAATATGCAAGAATAACAAGTACAACAGCAACAATAATACTAATTCAAGGGTACGACAAATAAATCAACTCAGAAATTCCAGAACTCAAAAAAACTGAGGAAACTAATTCACAAGGAGTAGTCACAATAGAGAATGATATTTATAATAAGAACAGCTCAACAAGGGAGGAAATAATATGTAACAACAGCCCGCAATGTACAGTTCAACAACAAGGGAGCTAACACAAGTCGAATGATTCCAAATACGGACAAGTCAACTAAGATATAGGATATCTAAACTTCTTTTAAGGTCGGGCAATTACAAAAGATACACAAAAATTCAATTAAGGATAAGCAACAGAAAGATAATCATAGTCTCAATTAAGGATGAACAATTACATAAGAGATAATTATAACTTCAAATAAAGATAAGCAGTTAGGGGAAAGATAGCATGACAATAGAAGAGATAACAATTTCAGTTAAGGCACAGATGAACCAAATAAACAACAAGAGTGGATCATGAAGCAATTAATTATAATAAAAGCAGGTATAAGTGAAACTAGTAATTAAGAAATGTAATCATACGAGAACAACTGCATATTCAGTGAAAACAAGGACCTAAGAACCCTAAAAGGCCAATGTATCACACATAAGTTTGGGAACGTACTCGTCACCTCGCGTACACAGACTACACTTAGTATAGAAGACTCAAATCCTAAGGGGTAGTTCCCCCACACGAAGTTAAGCAAGACACTTACCTCGAACCAAGCTCAATCAATCGGTAACAATACCTTTACCACAAATATCCAACTCCAAATGGCCCAAATCTAGCCAAAATAAATTATATACCATAAATACAACTATAAGAAACTAATCTAATTAATGAAATCAAAGCTAAAGCAAGAAATTAGAAAATCGCCCAAAACGGTCGATCCAGACCCACGTTATAAATCGGGTAAAAGTCACAAAATATGAACACCCATTCACTCACGAGTTCACTCATACCAAAATTACTCAAATTCGATACTAAAATCTCGATCAAAATTCCAAAATTCAGCCTAAGAACGTTTCTCAACTTTTACCCAAATTCGGAATTAAATGGAGAAAACAACTATAGATTAGTGGAATATAACCATAAAGGAGTTAAGAATCGTTACCTAAAAGCTTTCCCTGAAAATCCCTCAAATAATCGCCCAATATGAGCTCTCAAAGACCCAAAAATAAAAATGGGATAAAACCCTCGAAATTGACCCTTTTTCTGCCAGAGATCTCACACCTGCAGACCCATAGACGCACCTGCGACGCCGCACTTGCGGAAAATCCATCGCAGGTGCGGACTTGACTTACACACCTGGGTCCGCTTCTGCGATCAAATGGCCATACCTGCGAGTGTGCGTCTGCGAACAAATGTCCGCTTCTGCGGACTCCCCCCTCTAGCTCACTCTCTGCATCTGCGGGCTCGCAGATGCGGAACTTCCCTCGCACCTGCGACCCATCGCCATCTCCTCAAATCCCACTTCTGTGCTTGGCCTCTCGTACGTGCGCGTCCGCACCTGCGGCCACCCCAGCGCAGGTGCGATTATACCAGAAGCTTGAAAGCTTCAGCAATTCACAAGTCTAAATCTCAATCCGTTAAGCATCAGGAACTCACCCGAGGTCCCCGGGACCTTAACCAAATATACCAACCAATACTAAACACCTTACAAACTTAGTCGAGCCCTCAAACCACGTCAAACAACGTTAAAATCACGAATCATCCTCCGATTCAAACTTAAAGAACCTAAAACTACAAATTTTTACAAATGATGCAGAAGCCTATCAAACCAAGTCCGATTGACCCCAAATTTTTTACACAAGTCATATTCAACATTACGTACCTACTTCAACTTCCGGAATCGAAATCCGACCCCAATATCAAAAAGTCCACTTCCGGTCAAAATCTCCAAAAATTCGTCTTTCTCCATTTCAAGCCTAAATTAGCTACAAACCTCAAATTCACCATCCGGACACTCTCCTAAGTTCAAAACCACCCAACGGAGCTAACAGACCGTCAGAACTCCATTCTGGAGTCGTCTTCACACAGTTCCAACTACGGTAAAAAATCCTAAGACTTAAGCTTCCGTTTTAGGGACTAAGTGTCCCAAATCACTCAGAATCATCTGGTAATTAAACTCAATCATGCACGCAAGTCAATAAACATAATACGAAGGGGCTCAGGGTATTATGCCGTCGAACGGGACTTATGTTCTCAAAACGACCGGCCGGATCATTACATCTTTCCTCTCTTAAACAAACGTTTGTCTTCGAACGTGCCAAGAATCGCCTCGAAGTCTTCAAATCACTGAAAGCACATATCCAACATACACCCGCGGGTGAACCCATGTCACCCCAATCTACATAAGCCTGACGACACCATCTCAACTGTCATTTATCCCTTTCTACTAACACCAATAAGCCTTAGAGTCAAAATTCTCACCTTTCATTCATCTCCAAAAGATCCGATTCTAAATCCATACCCGGTATCAGTCTCAACCAGCTGTAACAACTCATGCCTACACCCAAAAGGTATGACCACCCAACATGACATACCACACATAGGCCCATAATAACATTTCTGATCACAATAGTTGCCCGTAATCAAAACCAGCACTGGCAATTAGCCTCATAACCGTTAGAACCCTGTTTCAAACCTCCAAAACACTGACAATGATAGAAACATGAAGACCTCTTAACTATACACCCGAATCAACAAGTCACAACTAACACCACCGAGCACATACCCCGCAAGCTAAAACTCAAGAAGCGCAGAACAAAAATGACTGAATATGTAAAAAGAAACACATAAGAGAAATATCAAACAAGCCCGACAACCACAACTCTCTATGAGTACCATCCTACAAATCAATTTAAAAGGAAAAATTAAAGTATATGAACAAATAACAAGGATATTATCCTGATATAACCTCCACCGCGACACTCACCCCGGTTCAAACATATCAAATCACATAGAATCGCGAGGGTCCCACCCTCAACTCTGAATCACAAGCCGAATACATATCATATATATTGAAATCTTCCACTAACTTAATTCTTCCCATAAAATCACAACACTTACTGAACTCTCACCCCGGTAGAGTATCAAATCACAAATCGTAACCAAATTACTCAGGAATCACATCAAACTTGCCATAATAGACAACATGAATTCACTTCTAATCTCGTAACTTTAAATGATGAATTAAATCAACGATAAACACGATTATCACTAATAAAATTTCCCAACAAGGACAAATACATAAACATAATACTAGGTCATGAACTCACTCATAGGTACGACAACAAATAGGGGAACTCGCCCCGATAAGCATAACCGAATAAAAATACGAATGGTGCCCCTCTATAACAAATCAAAAGCATACACGTATGACATCATCTAGCGCAGTGGCCTCAAGCCTACTATATGAAACTCATCAACGAGTCGGCCTTCCCTCTTTGGGCGCCCTTTACTCGCTTGAATACTCTACGGTGACACACCTGTCCTGAGTCTAGGACAATATCTCACCCTGTGACTGGTATCTCCACACTCGAAGCAACCTCTCTGCTGATGTGGATGTGGGAACTGTGCGGTACGGGTACTCTGAGACCCATGAGCACCTAAAATACTGTGCGAAGCCTGAAGTGCAAACTGAACTGGCTGGCCCATAAAACCTCTACCATGTCGTACCCTTCCTCCAAAATAAGGACTAGTAGATCTCTCCGATCTGCGTGGCCTCCTCGCCTCCCTATCCTCTCTCTCCTGACCTCACATGTCTTCTCTCTCCTAATCACATATGCCCCTCTACTCGGCGAGCGATCCCTACTACCTGCTAAAATGAAACATCCGACTCTAACTCTCGAACCATGCTGAACCGAATATCATGCCTCAGCCCCTCAATGAATCTACGGACACGCTCTCTAACTGTAGAGACCAAAGCAGGCGCATGTCTGGCCAAATCACTGAATCTGATGGCATACTCTGGCACTGACATAGTGCCCTGGCGCAGTTGCTCAAAATCCGCACGCCATACATCTCTTATGGACTGAGGTACAAACTTTTTCAGGAATATCTCTGAAACCTGAACCCATGTAAGTGAAGCTGACTCAGCCGGGCTACCAGACTCATATGCCTGCCACCACTGATAATCCACTCCCCTGAGCTAGAACGTAGTAAAAGCAACCCTACTCATCTCCATAATACCCATAGTACGGAGAATGCGGTGACACTCTTCCAGAAAACCCTGGCATCATTTGTCGCCAATCCACTAAAGGTAGGAGGGTGGTACTTCTTATACCTCTCAAATCTAAGTTGTTCTTCCTCAGATGTCGATGCCCTAACCACGGGCTGAACTAGGACCACATGGAACATGACCAATATGAACTCGTTGCTCTGGAGTGTGGGCGGCGGGAGTCTGAGCTCCTCCCCCGGTCTGTGAAATAGCTGGTACAACCGGAATCAACCCCACCTGAGTCAATGTACCAAACATGCTCAGGAATTGTGCTAAGGTATCCTAAAGTCCAGGGGTAACATCAGGCGCCTCTGTACCTGCCCCCCAACTAGAACTACTGGCGGCTCCTTAACTGCTGCTCTGGTAGGTACCCTAGCTGTGGCATGTGCTCCTCGTCAGCCTCTACCTCTGCCTCTAGCGACATCTGCTCCGGGGGTAACGTCATCAGCAACCGCAACTCGTGTCCTCACCATCTGTGAGAGTATGGAATGATAAAGTTCAAACTTCGAGACCAATAAATTCGCACAATAGGAATGAAGGAAGTGAAACTATCCTAATAGTTTTGTAGCCTCTCGAAGATAAGTACAGACGTCTTCGTACAGATCCGAAAGCCTCTACTAAACTCGCTTATGACTCATAGCACCTATGAACCTTGAGCTCTGATACCAACTTGTCACGACCCAATTTTCCCTCCGTTGGGTATCGTGATGGCACCTAGTTTTAGGGACTAGGTAAGCCTAATATTTACTGAATAAAAACAATAATTAAATAATATCTAACAACTTTTGAAATAGAAATCTCTATAAAATTTACAATTCCCAAAACCGGTAGTACAAGTCATAAGCTCTACAGAGTTTGCTATAATTTACTAAATACAACTGTTTGAAATAAAGTAAATAGTGTGAATACAAATCAGAAGGTGACTCTGAAGCCTGCGAATGCAGCAGCAGGTTTACCTTGAGTCTCCACAGCAACAATCCGCACAACTAGCTAATGATCAACTGACTTCAAAATACCTGGATCTGCACAAAAATGTGCAGAAGTGTAGTATGAGTACACCACGGCAGTACCTAGCAAGTATCAAGACTAACCTCAGTGGAGTAGTGACGAGGAACAGTCAAGACACCTATTGGATTAAATAACCTGAACAAGGTATAAGTATAGAAACAACAAAATATAATATCTACATAAAGACTACGCGATATGACTAACAATACAGTAATTGCAATAGGAAAGGACAACAACAAGTATAAGCGGAATACCATAATAATGACACAGAAGGGTGAACGTAAACACCACCTAAACCTGAAATCACAGATACATCAAGGACAATTAATAACTCAGCAACAACGACCGCTTTCACATCAGGTTTTAGTCAACAAACTCCACGAGGTACCAAACCTTGGACAAATCACAACTCACGGGTTCCAATACCAGAACCCTAACACTTGGCATCTTGTGCCCTCATTACACTTCATAACCGCACTCACTACTCACGTGCCAAATAGAGCCATTTTCACATAGAAGGCAACTAAACACGGGTGTTCATCTATACTCAACAATATCAAAAACACTTCTTAACCAATAAGAGTGCTCAATTACGTGTATGCTTGTTCAAGTGTCCTAACATAGTTCATGCCAGCTAGTAAGTATAGGAAAACAAATGGACAATACGTAGAATATTTTCACACAACTTTCCACAAGTTAAAACTCACACAGGTAAGTGTACCACTACACAAGTATCAACAATAAGAATGCCCCAGGCCATCACAAGTAATCACAAATCAATCCCTGACACAGCCCACCTGCCATGTGTGCAATAGTAAAATAAATACCCGCCTTGTTTCGCCACACGTGCATAATAATGATCCCACCTTGTCTCACCACATGCGCAACCCACATATATATCCCGCCTTGTCACGCCGCATGTGCAAATATCAATAGTATCAATAGCACGACATAAACCTCGTGCAACCTCATAAAAAAAAGATGTCAACAAAGGGCACTCCCGAAATACCGTCACGTAGTCTCAAAAGTAAATGCTCAACAGGGATCTCCCGAGGTACCGCCTCGTAGTACCAAAGTAAATATGCAAGACAGGGGGATCTCCCGAGGTACCGCCTCGTAGTCCCAAAATAAATATGCAAGAATAACAAGTACAACAGCAACAATAATACTAATACAAGGGTACGACAAATAAAACAACTCAGAAATACCAGAACTCAAAGAAACGGAGGAAACTAATTCACAAGGAGTAGTCACAATTAAGAATTCTAGTCGTAATAAGAACAGCTCAACAAGGGAGGAAATAATATGTAACAACGGCCCGCAATATATAGTTCAACAACAAGGGATCTAACACAAGTCGAATGATTCCAAATACGGACAAGTCAACTAAGATATAGGATATCTAAACTTCTTTTAAGATCGGAAAATTACGAAAGAGACACAACAATTCAATTAAGGATAAGTATCAGAAAGATAATCATAATCTCAATTAAGGATGAACAATTACAAAAGTGATAATTATAACTTCAAATAAAGATAAGCAGTTAGGGAAAAGATAACATGACAATAGAAGAGATAACAATTTCAGTTAAGACACAGATGAACCAAATAAATAACAAGAGTGGATCATGAAGCAATTAATTATAATAAAACAAGGTATAAGTGAAACTAGTAATTAAGAAACATAATCATAACGAGAACAACTGCATATTCAGTGAAAACAAGGACCTAAGAACCCTAAAAGGCCAATGTTTCACAAATAAGTTTGGGAACGTACTCGTCACCTCGCGTACACGGACTACAATTAGCATAGAAGACTCAAATCCTAAGAGGTAGTTCCCCCACAAGAAGTTAGGCAAGACACTTACTTCGAACCAAGCTCAATCAATCGGTAACAATGCATAATTCATATTTTTAGCGTTGTTAGATGTGATTTAAAGGCTCGACTAAATCCGTATGATGTTTTAGGACTTGTTGGTAAGTTTGGTTGAGGTCCCGGGGCCCTCAGGTGGATTTCGTATGGTTAATGGATCAAATTTGGACTTGTGAGAATGGCTGAAGGAACTAGCTCTAGTGTAATCGCACATGTGCAAGATTGACCCTAGGTGCGAGCCTGCAGAAGCGAGCAATTGGGCGCAGATGCGGGGCTAAGGGAATTGGCCAGTGGTCACAGGTGCGATGTGAAGACCGTAGAAGAGGAGTCGCTTCTACAAAAGAATGATCACAGATGTGGACGAGTGCATACGTTTTGGCGCAGATGCGCACCCACATAAGCGGGATTTGGACCGCATAAGCGGAAGTTCCGCATGTGCGAAAGAGTCAACTGCATGAGCGAGGGAACCACAGATACGGGTAAGTTGTCACTTCTATGATGCTGCCGATGCGGCTATATATCCGCAGAAGCGGAAATGCTGGACAGAACACTTAAATGCAAGGGTTCGCGATATTTTGCTAATTTTAAAATTTCTAATCTCGGGTCTTGGTGATTGTTTAGAGCGTTTTCGAAGGGTTTCTTGAGCTAAGTCCCTTGTGTTTATTTTTTATCAATAATATTGTTTCCCTATTGATTTTTCCACCTATTTAGTGTGTATTTAAGGTAAAAATTTGGGGGTTTGAGGCTAGGGATTTTGAGAGTTTAAATTGGGTATTTGAGTGGCGATTTGGTGTCGGATTTTGGTAAAAATGGTATGTTTGGACTCGTGGTCGAATGGGCGTTCGTAATTTGTGACTTTTACCCAATTCCGTGATGTGGGCCCGGGTCAACCTTTTGGGGCAATTTTTTGATTCTTTGCTAAAGTCGTAGATTTATGATTTAAATTAGTTTCTTATAATTGCATTCATGTTATTGTCACACCTCCTTTTTATGGGGAAAGGGCCAAAGGAGTTTTTCCAAAAATTTCTACTCTTGTCATTCTTTCTTCGTCTTTCTTTCAAAAAATCCAGTAAGTCATCACCCAAACCCAACAAACAAAATGAATACACGTACGCGTGATTCGTTTCTAGATAATTCCATGACTATTTTAAACTTTTTTGCTTTATTTAATCTTAAAAATTAAAAACTACTAAAATATGTTTCCAAGAAAAGAGGGGCATGCTGTGAGCACCTAATTTTTTATCGTGCTTGAATTTTCCCCACTCATCTCACCAATACCCCACTTCCCACTTTCCTTACTCATCTCCCCAATACCTAACTTCCATTCTTCTACGCTAAGGAAATTTCTACTCGTGTCATTTTTTCTTCGTCTTTCTTTCAAAAAATCCAGCCTCGAGCAGTCTTGGATATCTTTGAATTATTTGTTTGCTAGATTTGGGCCTTGCGATGGCTTGTGCGAGCTCCACAAAACCCTTATCCACCCCCACAACCCTATCGAAACCTTACCGGTCTGAACATTCGACCAAGGTTGGAGTATAAGAGAGAAAGGTGAAAAAAGGGGTGTGACAGTTATGTGATTGCTTTTGGCTAGATTTGGGCCATTCGAAGTCGGAAAATCGTGGGAAAGGCATCCTTATCGATTGATTGAACAAGATTTGAGGTAAATAACTTGTCTAACCTTGTGTGGGCAAAATCCCCTTAGGATTTGGTACTGTTGTAACAATTTGTGATATGTGAGCGATGTGTACGTGAGGTGACGAATGCGTACACAGGCTAATTATGGAAATTCTGTTCTTGCTGAGTTGTCTTCTATTTTAATTCCTTAACTAAGTTGCCTTAGCATATGTAGTGATCATGATTAGCCCAGTATCGCATCTCTACATGCCTTTAACTCTTACTTGCAATTTGTGCAACATGCTTAGTTGAATTACCTGCTTCCTTTTTTTTGAATTAAATCTTTAACTGTAAGATTTATTACTGTAAATTCGTTGTTCCTTCGGTTCGGTTATTTGCTGCATATTTACTTTGGGACTACGAGGCGTTTACTCGGGAGATTCCCATGTACTACAAATTTACTTTGGGACTATGAGGCTTTTACTCGGGAGATCCCCCTGTACTGCATATTTACCTTGGGACTACGAGGCGGATCCTCGAGAGACCCCCATGTACTGCATATTTACTTTGGGACTACGAGGAAGTTTCTCGGGAGATCCCCCTATACTGCATATTTACATTTGGGACTACGAGGCGGTACCTCGGGAGCGCCCCTGTTGTTTACCTCTATTTGTTGAGTTGTTATTTTCTAGAGTTTCCCGATGATTAAATTTTCAGTCATTTCAAATATTATTATATATTCTGCATTTTTTTTCTTTTAAACCAGTAGAGCCCTAGTCTGACCTCGTCACTACTCTACCTAGGTTAGGCTTGGCACTTACTAGGTACCGTTGTGGCATACTCATACTACAATCTGCACATCTTTTTGTGCAGATCTACGTTCTTCCCACCATACCAGATACCAGTGAGTTGGACCGCACGTGGAGACTTCAAGGTATATCTGCCAGCGTCCGCAGACCTCGGAGTCCCCCTCTATCCTTATTATGTTTCTTCCCTTATTCTCTTTAGACTTTGATGTATAGAGACACTTACTACTTTCTCTTAGAAGCTTGTAACTTATTCCTACCGGGTTTTGGGAGTTGTAATTGTTGATTTATAGTTTATATTTATTTCATGTGTTGAGATTGGAGTTCAGTTTATTATTCATTTATTCCGCAATTTGTTAGGCTTACCTAGTCGTAGAGATTAGGTGCCATCACGACATCCTACAGAGAAAAATTTGGGGTCGTGACAACACATAAGGAGGACCAAACTATGGAAAAGAATTAACCAGCCCGCGTAACGAATAAAACGGTCGGACGGATATTATGAACCCTTCTTAGAGGATGGGAAACAAAATATACAGGAATTGATATAGGGAACCGTACTCAACATAACACTGTTGCAGCATGCAACCCGATCCAAATATGATACCGTTGCGGCGTGCAACCCGATCCAAATAACGTACTCGTAGCGGCATGCCACCCGAACCACTCATAACAATAAATAAAGATATACCCATCAAGCCATAATGCTTCTACCTACGGAATACCGAATATTGGCCACAAGCACGCCAAGTGCAAAAATACAACTCTGGGGAGACGGATAGCGCAATACGCCACAAAACCCAAGCACGACTAAGGTGCGATAAATGACTTGCATCTCAGAGCCATCCTGCTCATATAACACCACAAGTTACATGAGACCTCAACACATGTGCGAATAATCAAGTTGTCCCCATCCAGCATAACCCCTACAGTTCACAACCAAAGGAATAAAGTGCCTTCAAGGCATAAACTCTCACATTAACGATAGCACCAAAAATCTACGTACTTGGTTTCGATCATTAACAATTAAGTGACTAGCATGTCACACTCATACAATTTCCCTGTGGGGTACCCTCCCACGACCTTCCGACCAGGTAGCCAAGTCCGCACATCCATACCGCCAATTGTAATTCCGTAAAGCAGATAAAAAATCCGCAAATCAATACCCAATGCTCCTTCCACAGAACACCATTCTCAGGCGACACTAGGATAATGTCAGCTCACTTTAAACATCAAATTCTTCCCAGCTCATACGAGCTCGTGACATTCTTGTCAACACCGAACTACAACCTTGGTCCTCAACTTTCAAATTCCCATGCCACTCACTGCACCTACCATGCCGTTACACGAGAATACACGAATTTATCATGACCCCTGAACTACCAGTAGAATAACACTTTATTGGTTAGAAACCTTTCACTTAGCTCATTTTAGAAGAGCCAATGCAACACGCAACTGCATTCCCAAACCGCAGAAAAGACAAATATCAAGTCGTGATCTAAACCGTCATGACTCTTTTGGAGTCTATTTACATAACAAGGACATTTGAATCAAGTACGTCCCAAATCAATCAGGTCATGGTGACTGTCAAGCCCGCACATACAACCACAAACCACATCTATAACTTCACACACCGAAGGAAATGACATTGCCACAACCATGACGATTCAACCATTACTAACTAACCCAACTTCTTTTAATATACTCTTGACCAGTCTTAGAAATAATAATAGCTCCATTCACAACATAATGAACTCAATCCGCACTCATCCCAAGTTACCCGAATCTCGAAACCAACTCGTCTCAATATCAATGAATCATCTCATACCCTTTTCAAGCACACAATAGCATTTCCAACTGGTACACCCATTTTGCAAGACCTTCAGCAAATTTGAAGTTATTTCTTCCTTTACTCCAATATTGCACCGCATGCCCAACGATGACATAGAACATTCCAAGTTCCGTTCGCGATCCACTGCAGAAGCTCGGTCCTTAACCACACAACGGGCCCGAAATCCTTAGGCACTTCACTTTAATTTTTGAACCCACTAGGACCGTTGTTAAGAGTTACCCACTCTGACTCGCTATCGAACATAACCAAACTCCCACGCTCTATTAGCGTATGGACACCCTCTCGAAAAAATAACCATCTGAATTCTTTTCCTTGTACATCACATCCACAAAGCATAAACTCTGAGTCTTCCCAAAACCCGTACATGAACCGATAAAGCGGAATATAGCACACGTTTATCAATTCCTCTGTTCGAATTACCCGTTATGTTTTCCCTTTCTTAGTTACAAATAATCCACCAATGCACCGATAACCAGACGCTGCATAAGCCGACAACCATGTGATCCAATCGTAAATGGTGGGGCTGCCCCACTTAGATTTAAGTTACCATCACATAATGTAGAGCCCACGACGATTCCACCTTCTCATTTACTATGATCCCGCACCGTTAATCCCCCAAATTTCTCGAAGTCTTTTGTTAAACTTTTTATGAACATTCTGAATCATCAGTCACAATCACACACTCGACCTCTTACCGGGTAGTAAGTATTATTCTTCGCAGAAGCTTCATCAACATCATGCAACCGCTAACTTGCTCACAAGAGATAACCCACATGTGGAATTCCTTACTGACATCTTCCAACGACGCTGCACTAGGTACAACTACCGTGTAATCAGTAAATTCTCCAAAGCCCATGCTCTCCCACCAGTTGTATAAGTCTACTCCTTCCCCATTGACATCAACTGAAAGTTCAACAATACCTTATGAACTCAAGTCATATTGCATCTGAAACGATAATCAAATCTTCACACCCCTCTTCATTTCAAGCAAACGCTTTTCTGCCATATTCAATCTTTCTTCATACAGTGGCCACTATTCCAGATAAAATCCATAGGCCAAATCACCTTCCATCACGATTCCCAAACCGGTTTACGCTTTCTCAACGCATGTGGCTAACCTACCACAAAATCCATATGTTAATTTTCCACTCTTGCTTCGGTTAAACCATTTCCTTTAAGCAACTTCTCTATCTCTACTTTTCATAATTGACCTGCTAGTACTTCAACCACCGCGAAACACTTTCCGCCTTGTCCTCCCTCATACTTTGCTGGCCAAATGTTACATCAATAAATTATTACCGACTCTAAGACTCTTCGAAGATCATCTCTACCGAGCCATCAACATTAGAAATACCAATTCGATTCTGAATTGTTGCACACTGCTATCGCTGACAACCACCCCTCGGGCACTATTTTACAACACCCTGCCCCGAAGGAAAAATCAAAGGAGACCATAACACCAGTAAATCGAAATACGTTCAAACAAGGACGACGACATCGCATCACAATGAAAATTCTACCACGCTCGAAAATACCAGGTCTCGTTACTCCATCAACAAAAACCTGAACATCCATGGTCCGATTGCCTTTCCTTTGCTGGAATTAAATGTCGAACCTCTAAACCATGCACTGAGAAATCCTCCTTTCGAGTCATTCATTGTCACGGCACAAAAATAAGCACCTTACCATTTACACCAACACTGTGCAATAACCACTCATGAACATCATAATACATTGTGCATAGCCGTGAAACGGTAGGTGACACTAACATTGCGCTGAAAATGACAGAACATCCCTTCACGAGGCAACGACAATAGTCCAATCAAATACGTAAGGAGAAACATCCTGCACCACAGTTGCAGTACCATTACAATTCCTCGATGCCCAATTGATAACAAGCGCTCTACGTCGTATAAGATTGAGTAGGAAGGAAATAAAGGCATATGCCTCAAAGGGATCAAATCGCACGATGAGGAATCAAGAAGGGAAGTGCTCCTAATAACTTTGTAGACTCTCAAATATAAGTACAGACGTCTTTGTACAAATCCGCAAGACTCTACTAGACTTGCTCATGACTTGTGAGACCCAAGTGAACCTAGAGCTCTGATACCAAGTTGTCACGACCTGAAATCCACGATAGGTCGTGATGGCACCAAACGCGGCCTTCAGGCAAGCCAACGATGATTTATCACTTAATTACTCATTTTTAGTATTTTGAAATCAGGATTTTAATTAATTAAATAGTATGAAATAGAATTTATAGGGTAAAGGGTAATATTTATATGAACTACAATAATGAACAACCTGTAGGAACCCCCAAAACCCGGCGTCATAAGTGCATGAGTATCAACTAGAAAATATAATAAACTACAACATATATCTGAAATACAAATTAGACAGGAGAATATAACTCTATAGGCTGTGGATCGTAACATGAAATGCAGTTCACGGTAAAGTCCCCGCAATAGCCACACCTTTGCGCCCAAAAGACCACCAGACATATATGTAAACTACAACATCTGTCTGGAGTACAAATTAGACAGGAGAATATAAACAACTCTTATGGAGACTCTGTAGGCTACGGATCTTAACATGAAATGCAGCTCACGGTAAAGTCCTCGTAATAGCCACGCCTCTGCGCCCAAAAGACCACCAGAAATATATGTACCTGCACAAAAAGTGCAGCAAGTGTAGCATGAGTACGTAAATCAATGCGTACCCAATAAGTATCTAGCCAAACCCCATAGAAGTAGCGATGAGGGGTCGACATTAACACTTACTAGTGGTCCAATAAGACAGATACAGTAGAAGTAAACAGGTGAGAGTCAGAGAAAATAAATGAAATAACAAGTATAAATATGTGGCAAAATTCTCCTCTCAGCAATAATTCAATCTCCCAGCTAGTAGTTACTTCCTCAATCAGAGTATATATAATGGACCTCACCAAATGGGTCGCCACAGTTCAAATCAGGAAAACTCGCAAATATACTACCTTCTTATCAATTATGACGCACGATTTCATAAGAGTATTTTATAGAAATGCCGAGGTATACGGCCCGGTCCATCAAAATAATTTCGAACCATACGGCCCGCTCCCATGAGAGTGTGGTACATAATCTTGCCGAGGCATACAACCCGATCCATCATAGTGTGTGCACTGCCGAGGGTCGAACAGCATGAACCGTAGATGTACATATCCTGCCGAGGCGAACGGCCCGATCCTATTAGAATAAGAAGCTTTGATGGGTCCTTGACCCCACCCACAAATAGTCATGTGAGTTATAGATTTTAAGGGAACCTTTCGATTAGAACTCATAACACAGGAGAATTTCGTAAGGAGAGTACAATTAATTATGCGGCTTATCATGAAGCCTGTCAAATCTCTACAATAGAAATTCTATCACTCGACACAAGTCTAGTCTCCAGTTGCAACGTAAAATAAAGGAATTTAATAGGCAAGAGACAACTCAAATAGTACAGTTATAGCATAGTGGGAACCTAAGTCTACCCGGACATAACTTGAATCTAACTACGCACGGACTCTGGTCACCTTATGCGTACATAGACCCCGCAATAAGTAGCACATAACAAATACATCACCTAGGGGTAGTTTCCCATTCATAGAGTTAAACAAGAGACTTATCTCGCACTGAAGTTCCATAACCAGCTCCAAAGCGTCTCTAACACCTCAAAGTAATGCCTATCGATCCGAAACTAGTTAAACAAAGTGCAAACCAATCAAAATATACTCTAATGCTCATAATGATTCAATTCATAATAATTCCCAACTCCGCTCGAAGAGTCTATAAAATCAACCATCGGGCACACGCGCCCGGATTCTAAAACTTTTCGAAGATAAACATTACCCATAACATTACGAACTCAAATATATAATTTATTCTCAATTTCACGTCCAATTTCGTGATCAAAATCCACAAATACCAAATTCTAGTTTTTCTACCAAAACCCCCATAATTTCCACTAATTTATATGTTTAAATCCTCATACAAACCATTTATTTAACTTGTAATAGGTTGGAGTCACTTACCTTGTGTTGCTTGATGAAAATCTCCCCTTGAAACTCTCCAAAATCGCCCCATCCATGTGAAAATGAGAGAAAATAGGCAAAATCCCTTTTTTATAAAAACTTCACAACCTAGACGACTTTTCGCATCTGCGGAAACATTAGCCGCTTCTGCGGCTCAGATTCTGCTTCTGCGGCTCAGAGTCCGCTTCTGCGGCTCCCTTCAGGCCCTTCAACCTCCGCATTTGCGGCCCCTCCAGCGCTTTTGCGCCTTTGTTTTGGCGATGCTTCATCCGCAGGTGCGGTCCCGCTTCTGTGGAACTCAACCGTATTTGCGGTCCCAGCCTTCCAACCATTCCGCTTCTGCGCTCAAGGGCGCTACATCTGAGCCATCGCAGATGCGGAAATGGTCTCGCACCTGCGCAACTTCCCTGCTCGCCCAAAACCGCTTCTATGACCATTTCCTCACTTATGTGTTCATGCACGTGTGGTCAAACTTACAGAGGTGCGATTGCACCAGAACTGGTGCTTTTCAGCCATTCTATAAGCTTCAACTTGAGCCGTTAATCATCTGAAACCACCCCAAAACCCGCCGGAACCTCAACCAAACCTACCAACAAGTCCTAAAACACAACACGAACTTAGTCGAGCCTTTAAATCATATAAACAATGCTAAAACCATGAATCGCACCCCAATTCAAGATTAATGAACTTTAGAACTTCAATCTTCTTCATTAGACGCCAAAACCAATCAAATATGGTTGACCTCAAATTTTGCACAGAAATCATAATTGACATTACGGACCTACTCCCACTTCCAGAATCAAAATCCGACCCCGATATCAAAAAGTCCACTCCCGATCAAACTTCCCAAAAATCATCCAATTATCAACTTTCGTCAATTGACGCCGAAATGAGCTACGGACCTCCAAATCAACATCCGGACATGTTCCTATGACCAAAATCATCATACGAACCTGTTGGAACCTTCAAATCCCGATTCCGAGGTTGTTTACTCAAAAGCCAAAACTTAGTCAATTCTTCCATTTTAAAGCTTCCAAAATTAGAATTTTCTTTCCAAATAAATCTCGTACTTCCCGAAATTCAATTTCGACCACACGTACAAGTCATAATACCTGAAGTGAACGACGCGCTAGAGCTTAAAACGATTGATCGGGTTGTTATATATTTGGTGGAAAAGTAATAGTTTAGGAGGTGATTTCTGTTATGTACTATCAGCAGTTCCAAAATCGACGAAAGAAGAGACTGTAAAAGCTATCTTGACAAAATTATACTTATGGACTCAAATGAAAAAGATTTAAATGACAAGAAATATAAAAGTAAGAACAGATTCAACATTCAGTGACTTTTTGCTTCCAGTCGAAAATGAAGAAGAGCACTCAATAAAAAATGATTTGGTTCTTTTAGAACCCTTGGTTATCAACCACAAGGGTAATAGTAGTGAATTTAATAAGAAAACTATTTTCATCATTAGATTAAAATATAATTTGTGAAATTAAATGATAGAAATTAAAGAGCTATCTTAGCTAGCAGAAATGAGTATGTTGATTAACTAATTGAAATGTTGATTGCTAAGTTTTATGGTAAAAATAAAATATTCTTGAGTTTTGACTCAACAGAAGATGATCGATACCAACAATTACTGCCAAGAAAAATACTTAATACTTTAATATCAAATGGACTTCTATCATCCAGGTTTATTGTTAAGTTTATTATTTCTTATGTATGTTAGTGTCACCGTATATATAATAAAATAAGTTAAAATTGATCTTCCATTGCATATAGGTTGATTTTGAAGAAAAATATGCTCGTTATGCTACTGAAAAACTTAGATCCGCCGAATAATTTATATAATAGTACACATTTAGTATATTGATTTTTTGGCAATAAAGTCATACATGCAGAAATTATGATACTGGTCAACGTGCTTTTAACTATATGTTTGTCCCCGAAATCAACTTTCGTCTTCCAAAACTAAAGAATATCCTTTTAAATTTGTGTAAAAATAATTTTCAATATGTTTATGTTTTGTAATTATAATAAATAAAATACAAGGACAAACATCCTAAATGTTGGACTATATTTACAACAATATATTTTCTTGCACGAATAAGATATTAATATCGACAACAAGAGTTATGGTTATGGCAGAACAACCAAAGCATTAGACGGAAACATGCACAAAATAAACATCGTCTACAAAGAAGTGTTCGGTAAGATATAAACATATTAGATACCTTTAAAGTACAATACATAATTATCTAATTAACATGAATAAATATATTATTTTTGTAAGTTCGGATTATGCTAATGTAATAATAGTTTTCGACATTAAGATGATTGTTGTATTATTAGTGAATTATTTTAATCTTTTTTGTTTTTATTTTTATTCTTCGGTCTCATAGGGCAGCCCAACCCTACCGAGGTCGCAAGCTAAAGTGAGGCTGGGCTTAATAGTGTCAAGTTTAAAATGGGATGAAATTGTTTAGCTCAATTCTATCAAACTAGCGGGTTGGGTTGGGCCAGCCTTGTGGGTCGCACCCATTTGAATAGAAATAGCGTAGGATAGCCACTTTTTAATATGGTATTTAATTTTTATCCAGTATTTTTAATGTTGGAAAAAATAGCCACTACTCTATTAAACTTAATACCAAAAGACATTGTTACCCTTTATTCATGAGTGTTGTGTAAATATTAAAGTATGGTGTGATGACCTGTCAAGCCATCATGCCACATAGGTTCCATTTGGCATATATTAATGCCATGTGGAAGCTTACATAAGAGGAAAGCTAGCATTTGTGAGAAGATTCTAGAGAAGTATGGACATTTCCTTTGGAAGACCCTAGATACCTATGGATTTGCTAGAAAAGTTCTTGGAATCTTCTAGGTTTGTAGAGAATTAGAGAAAGCCCTTTATCTTGTAAATATTAAGGACTTGTGTAACAATTAATATTTACACACTAACCCCTAGGAAAATAGTATATAAAGGGAGTCATTCATTTGTATTTCACCAAGCAAACAATTCAAATTCTCTCCAGTACAAAACTTCCTTTAATAATTCTCTTGTGTTTCTTATACCATTCTCTTAGCGAGTTTGAGTGTAGTATGGCTGACTTGGCAGGTCATCACACTCTCCCCCACCTAATATTGCGACGACCGCGGCGCAATGCTGCTGCATAAACTCTCGAATCTTATTTTTGAATTGCCATAAGTCTTCATATCATTCCCATGTGGCCTCCTCCGGTGATTTCCCCTTACAATGGACGAGGAACATAGCGGTGGCTTTTTTTCCTTATTTTCGCCTGGCCTGGTAATCCATAATAGCCTCAATCTACCTATCATGCGAGAAGGTGATAGTCATAGGTGCTCGACTTGATTGGCCCCTACTCGGATCATCCTTATATTCATGATATGGCTTAAGCATGTTGGCATGGAAGACAGGGTAAATCTTAAGATACGATGGCATGTCAAGCTTGTATGAGATATTGCCTACCTTGGCGATGATCTTAAATGGCCCCTCATACTTGCGAATCAGATTTTGATGCATGCCTCGTAGTGCCTTGAACTGTCTTGAGTTAAACTTCACCATCATCATGTCTCCAACTCTATAGTCTGTGGGACGCCGCTTACGGTCTGCAAACTTCTTCATCTTCTTAGCTGCCCTATCCAAGTAGGACTTAGCAGTATCAAGTTGCTTCTCCCATCCTTTGTCCATATGATAAGCCCCCAAACTCTTTCCCTCGAACGCGGCTGGTAATGAATGTGGAGTTTGTGGTTGTTGGCCTATGTTCTTATCATTTACACTGCACGCATGAAGTTAAGGACGTTGTGTCCTTAACATTTACATTACACATATGAAGTTAAGGACATGATGTCCTAAAGTTTAAGAACGGAAGGTGCAAATACAGGACACTTTGACCTTAATATTTACACAACATTCATGAAGTTAAGAATACCATGTCCTTAATATTTACACAGCACTCATAAAGTTAAGGACACTATGTCCTTAACATTTACACTGCACACATGAAGTTAAGGACACCATGTCCTTAACATTTAAACTGCACATATGAAGTTATGGGCATGAGGTCCTAAAGTTTAACAATAGAAGGTACAAATATAAGTTAAGGACATTATGTCCTTAACATTTACACTGCACACATGAAGTTAAGGACGCCATGTCCTTAACATTTACACTGCACATATGAAGTTAAGGACATGATGTCCTAAAGTTTAGCAACGGAAGGTGCAAATACAGGACACTTTGTCCTTAATATTTACACAACATTCATGAAATTAAGGACATCATGTCCTTAATATTTACACAGCACTCATGTCTAGCACAAGGGTATTTTCGTTCGAGTGGGTAAAATTTTATTAAGCACTGGCCAAAGAGTCAATACATTTTAAATAGTGGCTTAAGAATAAAGACATCTCTAATTAGTGGCTAACTGTGCACTCCTCCCCCTCCCCCCTCCCAATTTGACAGCATGTACCAGTGTGGCCCATTAATGGTTCCTTTTTTCTAATTGTTATTTATAGATTATGTACGGATTCAGAGGCGGATCCAGGATTTAAACTCTATAAGTTCAATATCTGAGTTTTAGCATTGAACTCATTATATTTTTAAAGTTATTGGTTCATAGTTACTATTTGTTGCAATATTAATGAATTTTTACGCATAAATTATGCTTTGCATCACACGTATTAGGTTCAGATGAACCCGATACCATAAGGCTAGATACGCCCCGGTACAGATTATATATGATTATATACATATTATACATAGACTATACATATATTATACATATGACAACTATTTTTTAATTTAGTTAGTTGGATGGACGACTAATTAGGTTAATATTGAAACCATTATAGAGGAAAAAGACCTTTAAAGACGTATATAGCCGAACCAACAGATTTTCGATTTAATTTATTATGAATGAATAGTAAATTTTTTACTTGAACAATAAGACTGCCTAAGAAGGTGAAAAGAAAATGATTCTACGCTAGCATAACGAAGAATAAGATATAAATAAAAGTCTTCTGAATAATGTCAACTCTTGTCTGAATAATTCCTATTTTTTGTATTTCCTCTATTCCATTTTGTATGAACGTTTGCAATTTGATCAATAAAACTAGCTTAATTGTTAATTTCTTATTAATATTGATAGGCATCAAGTGTTACGATCGAAATATCAGGTGTCATGCGTAAACTAGTAAAGTAAATCTTGAACGACGATAAATCACACAACAAAAGAGAAATCTACCAAAAGAGATACAAACATTTAACGTGGTTCGATCAATTGACCTACGTCCACGGCGGAGATGAGCAATCCACTATATAAAAGAGAGTACAAAATATCGAGAGAACAACCTCATTAAGAGGCAAACACAAGTGACACACTAACACTTATCCCGTAAAGTTCTCTCCCTAAACACGACTCTCAAACCTCATATGGCTATATTGTGGATGTTCCTGAATGAGAAGGGAGGATCCTCAATTTATAGAAGTCGAAATTTATTCCTACAAAAAAAAAATAGGGACTAGCCAAGAATTATATTTTCCTTCTAAGAAAAGAAAACTCAAATATGATAAATATGTTGCCCATTCGTTCAAGAGATAGAAAAACCATATATGATAAGAAAATCAGGACAACGCCGGACAATCAATCAAATTTCCAGGGTCTCATTTCACTAAGTTGAAGCACAATAACACGACAATGCATTGTGATACCGAATGCTTGACTTCTTACAATGACACATAAATATTTACAGAATACATAGAACACTGAACAAAACACCAGACTCCACCATTAGAAATATTATTAACTATTCACAAATTCTAATACTATTTCCTATACTAGTTGATCCTACTACAACCAACCAGTTAAATTACACTTAGCTCTCAGAAAGCAATCGCTTCATTGTCTGCACACGATAGAAGTTTGTTTCCTGCACTCCATTTTTTCATATCTTGACTACAAAACTCTCTGCAATTAAGTAATTGAGCAAATATTATAAGATAGGGAAGTAGTAGACATCTTATGTTTTGGTTATATATTTAAGTCTTGAATTGCCAAAGGGAGTAATTAATCTCTTGATTTAGTCGAGTTTTTCTTAATTTATCATTTCCTTCTATTAATCGGACAATTCATCAAATCTATGTGGTTACATTCCACAGAAAAAATAGTAACTGTTTTGTTTACCAGTAAGATGGAGTCCAAATCTGCTATCTTTGTCAGGTTATAATAAGAGTCAATTACTTAAATGATTACTCAACTATTTAAAATTATCTTGTAAAGTCATAATTCTTTTGTTTGTAACGGAAAAGTCATTTAATTATGCATATAATACTCACAAGGTAACTCAACTAGATTTCTCAAACTTTTGTTTGTCAAATACCTCTTTTACCCTCTAAATTATCAATTTTTATCTTCTTTTTAATATTATGAATGTTTTCTCATTTTAATCAATATTATGGACTTACGTATAGAATAAATAAATTAAAAAATTTATTTTTCTAGCATATATAATGTCGGAATAATAATATAATTGAGCAAATTATCAAGAGTATATAATGTATATTATAAATATACCTTTACTTTAAATAATTTTTTCTATAATACGTGCATGGAATATATATATGTAACGACCCGGCCGGTCGTTTTGAGAATTTGAGCCCCGAACCCCTAATATCTGCTTTTCCCATATTTGTTTCTACTTTTGGGATTTGGCGGAGTGTTTGGTTATGGAATTCGGGGAGTTTTGGGACACTTAATCCCTAGTTGTGAGTTTTAAGCCTTAGAGTTTGGACCATAGTCGGAACTGTGTGAAGACGGATCCGGAATGGAATTCCGTCGACTCTGTTAGCTCCATTGAGTGATTTTGGGGTTAGGAGCGCGTCCGAAATGTGTTTTGGAGATCGGTAGTAGATTTAGGCTTGAATTGGCGAAAGTTAATTTTTCGGCGATTTCGGCCGACAGTGGAAATTTTGATATCGAGCTCGGAATGGAATTCAGAAAGTGGTTGTAGGTTCGTAATGTCATTTATGACCTGTGTGTAAAATTTGAGGTCATTCGGACTAGATTTGATGTGGTTCGGCGTCGTTTGTAGAATTTGGAAAATTTTAAGTTCTTAGTCTTAAATCCGTACTTAATTCATGATTTTGGTGTTGTTCGACGTGGTTTAAAGGCTCGACTAAGTTCGTATGGTATTTTAGGATTGGTTGATATGTTTGGTTGAGGTCCTGGGGGCCTCGGGTGTGTTTCAGATGCTTAACGGGGAGAAATTTAGACTTAGGAAAACCTGACGCATTGCTAGTTCTGGTGTTTTGCACCTGCGGAGGGGAGTCCGCAGGTGCGGACTCGCAGGTACGCTTGAGAGTTCGTAGATGCGGAAATGGACAGGGCATGCTGGACTCGCATGTGCGGCTGATTATCCGCAGAAGCGGAGCGCAGATGCGGCCCAGAGTTCGCAGATGCAGACCCAGCCCAATAAGTGACTTCCATACCTGCGCTGATTTTTCCGTAGGTGCGAGACCGCAGATGCGGCCCCATGAGCGCAAATGCGAAAATCGCTGCGCATAAAAGGGGATTTCGAGGGTTTGAAATTTAATAACACAAATTTCGATTTGCAACTCGGTGGGAGACGATTTCTCGAGGGATTTTGAAGGAGAACTATTGGGTAACGAATTCTAACTCTATTTTTATCATAATACAATAATCTATTGTTGTTTTCCTCGTCTAATTAAGGAAATTGAGGGTAGAAGTTTAAAAATGGGGGAAAAGGTCCCCAATTGAAAATATGATATTTGAATGGGAATTTGACGGGGGATTTAGATGATTTTTGTTCGAGTGAACTCGTGAGTGAATGGGTGTTCATAAATTATAATTTTTACCATATTCCGAGACGTGGGCCCGTGATGACTTTTTGGGCGTTTTTCCTAAATTCACATTTTAGCTTCGAATTAATTAGCTAAATTAGTTACTTGTAGTTATATTTACATTATGCAATTACTTTGAATAGATTCGGTCCATTTGGAGTCGGATACTCGTGGCAAGAACGTGATATCGAGTTGATTTGAGCGGTTCGAGGTAAGTGGTCTGCCTAACCTTGTGTTGGAGACTTTCCCCTTAGGATATTTCGATATTATTTGGTGTGTGAGCGCGGTGTACGTGAGGTGATGGGTGCGTACACGGGTTGTTATTGAAAAGCGTGCTTACGTGTTTTAACCACCTATTTGACATTCTGTGCGCCATGCTTAGTTAAATCCCTATTTTTCCTTATCTGTATTCAGTATAAACTGTTTAACTCGATGTCATACCTGCCATTTCATCTTGCGTTGCATATTTAAATTGGGACTACAGACGTATTCCGGGAGATCCCTATTCCGGGGGATCGCCCAGCACTGCATATTTACTTTGGGACTACGGACGTATTCTGGGAGATCCCCCAGTACTACATATTTACTTTGGGACTACAGACGTATTCCGGGAGATCCCCCAATACTGCACATTTACTTTGGGACTACGGACGTATTCCGGGAGATTCCCCTTGTACTGCATATTCATTCGGAACTATGGGAGATTTCCCACCGTGTTTACCTTGTTATGAGCCGAGGGCTCCCTTAACTGTTAAATACTTTTTTGAGAATCTCTTTAACTGTGTTACCATAAATTTTACTTATATCTTTTACTGTTTAATTTATTATATTTACTCCAGTAAGGCCTTGACCTGACCTCGTCACTACTCGACCAAGGTTAGGCTTGGCACTTACTCGGTACCATTGTGATATACTCATTCCCTTTCCTGCACATGTTTTCGTGTGTAGATCCAGGTGCGAGCTATCAGCCTCGAGGTTAGTGCGTACTGCTGATTCTAGAAGACTTCAAGGTACTTTTTCTTGTGTCCGCAGATCTTCGGAGTCCCCTTCTACTCCCTCGCCTATAGACTTTCTTTATTATCTTCAGACTTTTATATAGAGCTACATAGATTATAGCAGCTTGTGATTTAGTGATATTCCGGGTCTTGGGAAATTATCTTGTATATGTCGAGTGGTACTACTCTTGGCTATTCACAATACGCTGGTTATCTTTAAAATGTTGTGTTTCCTTTATATTTTTCGTAATATTAGGTTAAGCCATCACGACAACTTACGAAGGGTTAGTTTGGGTCGTGACAAGTTGGTATCAGAGCACTAGGTTCATAGAAGCCGCGAGTCACAAGCCGGTTTATTAGAGTCTCGCGGATCGGTGCAGAGACGTCCGTACTTATCTTCGGGAGGCTATGCAACTGTTAAGAACAATCATATTTCTTTGATTTCCTTGTCGTGCAAGTTATGACACCAGAAATTCTAAGATTCTATTCTATTCTTTCTCACATCTCTTTGATTGCTTTTTATGAAGTCGCACCGGGAGCTAGTGCTTACTATCTAAGAAGTGTGAAGTGTGATCCTGGCTCAGAAGGAAAAGTTTTTTTATAGGAATTCCTCTTCCAACTCGTCCCAGAATGGGCGTTATGGCAAAGAACAAGAAGAAAATTAAAGGAGAAATTTGTCCAATAGTAACAAAGGGTGCCTCCACAGGTTAACATCCGATCCAACCTAGTAGTAAGCAATCCGCCAAAAGCAACCAAAATATTCCTTGGTGAATCGGGCGAAAACTTGACTACGTACATACATACTTTTGATAGTGAGGATCCGTACTGGGAGGACCGACGATCAGTCACCCGAGCCCCCTGTCAGAGCTGCCAGAGGCCGGGGTCGGGGTAGAGGACGACCACGCGGTGCAGCCCGAGCACCTGCGAGAGCTGCGTCAGAGGAGCCCCCAGCAGCTCCAGCTGGAGGGCCAGCACCGGAGATCCCTATTGCTACTCCAGCCCTCCACGACACTTTAGCTCAGTTATTTAGCATTTCACCACTCTGGTTCAGGCTGGACTATTTCCGATAGCTCCCGCTATATCTCAGGCCGGGGGAGGGGCACAGACTCCAGCAACCCGCACTCTTGAGCAGAGGGTCGAGGTTGATCAGGCCCTAGAGTATATTCCTATGCCCCAGTGGCTCCGGTTCAGCATGAGATCATGGTAGCTGTTCTGAGGCAGAGCAGCTCAGACTTGAGAGGTACAAGAAGTACCACCAACCTACTTTCAGCGGACTAGCTTCAGATGATGCTCTGGGTTTTCTTGAGAAGTGTCATCGTATTCTCTGCACTAAGGGCATTGTGAAGATGAGTGGGGTTTCTTTCACCATTTTCCAGCTGAGGGGAACGACATATCAGTGGTGGCGTGCCTATGAGCTGAGTAGTCCGGACGAGGCAGCCTCACTCACTTAGACTCATTTTTCAGAGATGTTTTTACTTGAGTATGTTCCTCAGAGCCTCAGGGATACTTAGCGCACAGAGTTTGAGCAGTTGCATCATGGTGCTATGACTGTGTCGGAGTATGCAGTTTGTTTCAGTGAGTTAGCTCGCCATGCACCGGTTCTGGTTGCTACAGTCAGAGAGAGGGTTCGTCGCTTCATTGAGGGACTCCACCCCAATATTTGGACCAGTATGGCCGGGGAGTTGGAGATGGACATCACTTATCAGCAGGAAGTGAGCATTGCCAGGTGAGTGGAGAGCATGTTTGCTCGGGACAGAGAGGAGACAGAGGCCAAGAGGTCTTGAGAGACTGGTCATTATTCAGGAGCTCGTGTACCAGCAGCACGCTATGGTAGGGGTTTTGTGAGTCGCCCTGTTCATTCAGCTCTTCCAGCAGCCAACGGTGTTCCAGCTCCTCCTAGACCTCAGGAGCCCTATTATGCACCGCCAGTATCCAGTATGCCTCCTACTCGAGGTGCTATTACCGGCCAGTCCAGCAGGCCAGGTCCGAGTCAGTCTTAGCCGTCGCATCCTCCGAGGGGTTGTTTTGAGTGTGGTGGCACTCGTCACATGGTTAGATATTTCCCCAGAGCCAGGAGGGGTGCACCTCCACAGACTTATCAGCCTCCAAGTGCTCCACCGGGTCCTCTGTCCATTCTTCCAACCCCAGCTGCCACCTCACCTCCTCAACCAACTCGAGGTAGAAGTCGGAGAGGTCGAGGTCGCCCTAGAGAGGGAGGCCAGGTACTATAACTTCCAGCCCGTTCAGAGGTCGTTGCTTCATATTCAGTCATCACAGGTATCGTCCCTGTCTGTCATAGATATGCATCAGTATTATTTGACCCATGCTCTACGTATTCATATGTGTCTTCTTATTTTGCTCCATATTTGGGGATATCTCGGGATTCCTTGAGTTCCCATGTTTGTGTATTTACTCCCATGGGAGATTCTCTCGTTGTGGACCGCGTATATCGGTCGTTTTGATTGCTCTTAGTAGTTTTGAGACCAGAGCTGATTTGTTATTACTCAGTATGGTAGATTTTGATGTTATCTTGGGCATGGACTGGTTGTCGCCCCATTATGCTATTCTTGATTGTCATGCTAAGACTGTGACGCTGGCTATGCCAGGCTTGCCGAGATTAGAGTTGAGAGGTACCTTAGAGTATACTCCTCGCAGGGTCATTTCAATTCTTAAGGCTCAGCGAATGGTTGAGAAGGGGTGTGATGCGTATTTGGCCTATGTGAGAGATGTCAGTGTTGATACCCCTACAGTCGAGTCAGTTCAAGTAGTGAGAGATTTTCCATATGTGTTTCCAGCTGATCTTCCGGGCATGCCGCCCGACAGAGATATTGATTTTGGCATTGATTTGTTGTCGAGCACTCATCCCATTTCTATTCCTCTCTACCGTATGGCTCTTCCTGAGTTGAAGGAGTTGAAGGAGCAATTGCAAGAGTTGCTTGATAAGGGTTTCATCAGGCCTAGTGTATCACCTTGGGGTGCTCCGGTCTTATTTGTAAATAAGAAGGATGGTTATATGCATATGTGTATTGATTATCGGCAGTTGAACAAAGTTACAGTGAAGAATAGGTATCTTGTGCCTCGCATCGATGATTTATTTGATCAGCTACAGGGTACCAGGGTGTTTTCCAAGATTGACCTGCATTCTGGCTATCATCAGTTGAAGATTCGGGAACCGGACATCCGAAGACTGCTTTCAGGACCAGATATGGTCACTATGAATTTCTTGTCATGTCATTTGAGCTGACTAATGCCCCAGCAGAATTTATGCATTTGATGCACAGTGTGTTCCGGCCTTATCTTGATTCCTTCGTCATTGTGTTTATTGACGACATCCTAGTATATTCCCGGTTTCGGGAAGATCATGAGCAGCACCTGGGGACCGTGCTTAAGACTTTGAGGGAGAAGAAATTGTATACAAAATTTTCTAAGTGTGAATTCTATCTTGATTCAGTGGCATTCTTGGGCCACGTAGTATCTTGTGATGGGATCAAGGTAGATCCTAAGAAGGTGGAGGCAGTGTAGAGTTGGCCCAGACCGTCATCAGCTACGGAGATCCGCAGTTTTCTTGGTTTGGCGGGGTATTACTGTCGCTTTGTGGGGGGGATTTTCATCCATTGCAGCACCTATGACCAGGCTAACCCAGAAGAGTGCTCCGTTCAAGTGGATCGAGGAGAGTGAGGAGAGCTTTCAGAAGCTCAAGACAGCTTTGACTACAACCCCAATATTAGTATTGCCTACGAGATCAGGATCCTACACTATCTATTGTGATGCCTCGAGGATTGGCCTTAGAGCGGTACTGATGCAGTACGGTAGGGTGATTGCCTACGCATCTAGATAGTTGAAGGTGCATGAGAATAATTATTCGGTTCATGATCTCGAGTTAGCAGCCATTGTTCACGCCCTGAAGATCTGGCGTCATTATTTGTACGGTGTTCCTTGTGAGATTTACATTGATCATCGTAGTTTGCAGTACCTGTCCAGGCAGAAGGACCTTAATTTGAGTCAGCGGAGGTGGTTGGCACTACTTAAAGACCATGATATCAGTATATTATACTACCCTGGAAAGGCCAATGTAGTGGCCGACGCCTTGAGTCGCCGGGCAGAGAGTTTGGGGAGTTTGACATATCTTTCGGTAGCTGAGAGGCCCTTAGCCTTGGATGTTCAGGCCTTAGCCAACCAGTTGGTGAGATTGGATATTTTAGAGCCTAGCCGGGTATTAGCTTGTGTGGTTGTTCGGTCTTCTCTTTATGACCGTATCAAGGAGCGCCAGTATGATGATCCTCATCTTCTAGTTCTTCAAGACAGGGTTCGGCGAGGTGATGCCAGATATATGACTATTGGTGATGACGGTGTGATGAGGGAGCAGGGCTGGATCTGTGTGCCCAATGTAGATGGGCTTCGGGAGTTGATTCTCGAGAAGGCCTACAGCTCACGGTACTCCATTTATCCCGGTGCCGCGAAGATGTACCAGGATTCAAGACAGCACTACTGCTGGAGGAGGATGAAGAAAGATATAGTTGGGTTTGTGACCAAGTGTCTCAACTGTCAGCAGGTCAAATATGAGCACCAGAGGCCGGGTGGATTACTTCAGAGGTTAGAGATCCCAGAGTGGAAATGGCAGCGGATCACCATGGACTTTGTAGTTGGACTTCCACGGACTTTGAGAAGGTTCGATGCTATTTGGGTGATCGTGGATCGGCTGACCAAGTTAGCTCATTTTATTCCAGTGTTAACCACTTATTCTTCTGAGAGGTTGGCTGAGATTTATATCAGAGAGATGTCCGCCTTCATGGTATTCCAGTATCCATCATTTCAGACAGAGGTACACAGTTCACATCACGGTTTTGGAGAGTCGTACAGCAGGAGTTGGGTACTAGGGTGGAGTTGAGCACAGCCTTTCACCCTCAGACGGACGGGCAGTCCGAGCGCACAATTCAGATTCTTGAAGATATGCTTTGTGCATGTGTGATGGAGTTTGGAGGGTCATGGGAGAAATACTTGCCACTTGCAGAGTTCGCTTACAACAACAGTTACCAGTCCAGCATTCAGATGGCATCGTATGAGGCTTTGTATGGTAGGCGGTGCCGGTCCCCTGTGGGATCGTTTGAGCCGGGCGAGGCCCGATTGTTGGGTACAGATTTGGTTCAGGATGCCCTGGATAAGGTGAAGGTGATTCAGGAGAGACTTCGCACAGCCAAGTCCAGACATAAAAGTTATGCGGACCGGAAGGTTCGTGATTTGGCATGTATGGTTGTTGAGCGGGTCTTGCTTCGAGTATCGCCTATGAAGAGCATCATGAGGTTCGGGAAGAAGGGCAAGCTGAGCCCGAGGTTCATTGGTCCTTTTGAGATATTGCGGCGAGTTGGGGAGGTTGCTTATGAGCTTGCCTTGCCTCCCAGCCTAGCAGGAGTTCACCCGGTATTCCACGTGTCTATGCTCCGAAAGTATCACGGTGATCCGACTCATGTATTGGATTTCAGCTCAGTCCAGTTGGACAAAGATCTATCTTATGTTGAGGAGCCAGTAGCCATTTTGGACAGGCAGGTCAGAAAGCTCAGGTCAAAGAATATTGCTTCAGTAAAGATCTAGTGGAGGGGTCAGCCGGTCGAGGAGGCGATTTGGGAGACCGAGCAGTATATGCGCAGCCAGTACCCTCATCTTTTCACAGTTTCAGGTATGTCTTTATACTCGTTCGAGGACGAACGATTGTTTTAAGAGGGGGAGGATGTAACGACACGGCCGGTTATTTTGAGAATTTGATCCCCGATCCCCTAATATCTGCTTTCCTCATATTTGTTTCTTCTTTTGGGATTTGCCGGAGTATTTGGTTATGGAATTCGGGGAGTTTTGGGACACTTAGTCCCTAGTTGTGAGTTTAAGCCTTAGAGTTTGGACCGTAGTCGGAACTGTATGAAGACGGATCCAGAATGGAATTCTATCAACTCTGTTAGCTCCATTAAGTGATTTTGGGATTAGGAGCGCGTCAGGAATGTGTTTTAGAGGTCTGTAGTAGATTTAGGCTTGAATTGGCGAAAGTTAATTTTTCGGCGATTTCAGCCGATAGTGGAAATTTTGATATCGAGCTCAGAATGGAATTACGAAAGTGGCTGTAGGTTCGTAAACTCATTTGTGACCTGTGTGTAAAATTTGAGGTCATTCGGACTAGATTTGATGTGGTTCGGCATCGTTTGTAAAATTTGGAAAATTTTAAATTCTTAGGCTTGAATCCGTGCGTAATTCATGATTTTGGTATTGTTCGACGTGGTTTAAAGGCTCGACTAAGTTCCTATGGTATTTTAGGATTGGTTGGTATGTTTGGTTGAAGTCCTGGGGGCCTCGGGTGTGTTTCGCACGCTTAATGGGAAGAAATTTGAACTTAGGAAAATTTGGTGCATTGCTGGTTCTAGTGTTTTGCACCTACGGAGGGGAGTCCGCAGGTGCGGACTCGCAGGTGCGCTTGAGAGTTCGTATATGCGAAAATGGATAGGGCTAGCTGGACTCGCAGGTGCGACTGATCGTCCGTAGAAGCGGAGCCGCAGATGCGGCCTAGAGGTCGCAGATGCGGACCCAGCCCAATAAGTGACTTCCGCACCTGCGTTGATATTTTTGCAGGTGTGAGACCGCATATGCGGCCCCATGAGCGCAGATGCTAAAATCGCTGCGCAGAAAAGGGGATATCGAGGATTTGAAATTTCATAACACAAATTTTGATTTGGAGCTTGGTGGGAGACGATTTCTCGAGGGATTTTGAAGGAGAACTATTGGGTAACAAATTCTAACTCTATTTTGATCATAAAACAATAATCTATTGTTGTTTTCCTCGTCTAATTAAGAAAATTGAGGGTAAAAGTTTGGAAATGTGGGAAAAGGTCCCCCAATTAAAAATCTGAAATTTGAATCGGAATTTGATGTCGGATTTAGATGATTTTTGTTCGATTGAACTCGTGAGTGAATGGGTATTCATAAATTATAATTTTTATCCGATTCTGAGATGTGGGCCCGGGGTGACGTTTTGGGCGGTTTTTCTAAATTCACGTTTTAGCTTCGAATTAATTAGTTAAATTAGTTACTTGTAGTTATATTTACATTATGTAATTACTTTGAATAGATTTTGACCATTTGGAGTCGGATACTAGTGGCAAGAGCGTGATATTGAGTTGATTTTAGCGGTTCGAGGTAAGCGGCTTGCCTAACCTTGTGTTGGAAACTTTTCCCTTAGGATATTTCGATATTATTTGGTGTGTGAGCACCGTGTACATGAGGTGACGAGTGCGTACACGGGCTGTTATTGCGAAAAATCATGTTTATCCTTTTTAAATTATAAATTGTTTCCTTTATTAAATTGCACTAATATGTTTAATTGTTTAGTTTAGACTAGAAAAGCATGCTTACGTGTTTTAACCGCCTATTTGACATTTTGTGTGCCATGCTTAGTTAAATCCCTATTTTTCCTTATCTGTGTTCAGTATAAACTGTTTAACTCGATGACATACCTGCCATTTCATCTTGCGTTGCACATTTAAATTGGGACTACGGACGTATTCCGGGAGATCCTCCTGTCTTGCATATTTACTTTGGGACTACGGACGTATTTTGGGAGATCTCCCATCACTGCATATTTACTTTGGAACATATTTACTTTGGGACTACGGACGTATTCCGGGAGATCCCCCAACACTGCATATTTACTTTGGAACTACAGACGTATTCCGGGAGATCCCCTAGCACTACATATTTACTTTGGGACTACGGACGTATTCCGGGAGATTCTCCCTATACTGCATATTCATTCGGAATTACGGGAGATTTCCCACCGTGTTTACCTTGTTATGAGTCGAGGGCTCCCTTAACTGTTAAATTGTTTTTTGAGAATCTCTTTAATTGTGTTACCATAAATTTTACTTATATCTTTTACTGTTAATCTATTATATTTACTCCGGTAAGGCCTTGACCTGACCTCATCACTACTCGACCGAGTTTAGTCTTGGCACTTGCTGGGTACCATTGTAGTGTACTCATGCCCTTTCCTTAACATGTTTTCGTGTGCAGATCCAGGTGCGAGCTATCAGCCTCGAGGTTAGTGCGTACTGCTGATTCTAGGAGACTTCAAGGTACTCCTACTTGTGTCCGCAGATCTTCGGAGTCCCCTTCTACTCCCTCGCCTATAGACTTTCTTTGTTATCTTCAGACTTTTATATAGAGCTACACAGATTATAGCAACTTATGACTTAGTGATATTTCGGGTCTTGGAAAATTAGCTTGTATATGTCGAGTGGTACTACTCTTGGCTATTCACAATATGTTGGTTATCTTTAAAATGTTGTGTTTTCTTTATATTTTTCGTAATATTAGGCTTACCTAGTCGTAAAGACTAGGTGCCATCACGACAACTTACGGAGGGTTAGTTTGGGTCGTGCCAATATATTTTAAAACTTTTTTTTCTTTCATTCTCAATTGTGTAAATAAGTTTTTGAGTTTTTGTTGTTAATATCAAAATTATTATTACGAAAAAATTGTTCTAGTTAAATTTCTACTATACTCAATATTTTATTATTCCAACGTTATATATGCTTAAATACTATTTTTATTTTTTTAATTTGTAAATAAAATTTATTTATTCTAAGGTAAGGCCATAATATAAATGAAAAGGGAAAAAAACTATAATCTTAAGAAGCTAAAAAATAAAAAGACGATAAAAGTTGATAATTTAAAGGGTAAAATAGGTATTTTGGGATCAAAATTTTGAGAAATCTAGTTGAGTGGCCTTTTGAGTGTCATAGACATAGTTAAGTGACTTTGCTGTTACAAAGGGGAAAAAATATGACTTTAGTAGATAATTTCTGATAGTTGAGTGACCATCTGAGTAATAAACTCTTAGAAATAATTATAAAGAGCATCAATGTAAGAGAGACGAGATTAAATTATACTCACACAAAAAAATCATGTGGTTGTGCCATTTAAAGGAAATCCTGTAGGGGTCCTAAAAAGATTGATTTGATAACTGAGACCTTTGTCTTCTACGAAACATGCACTTACTATGGAAATTGACAGAACTTTGGCACCTGCTTCAATGAGAGAATAACAAGTTTGTGAGACGGTGACTGATGAAATTAATGGAAATGGAAAGCAAAGAAAAAATATAAGTGGTGGAATGAAGAAAGGTGAAAGGAAAGAATTGGAAATTTGTACTAGGAAATTTAAGGGGAATTTTGTGCAAGTAGCCGATTGAATTCATAGTTTATTATTTATAATTGGTATACATAGATTATAACTGATTATACATGATCATAGATATATATACATAGATTATATATATATTATAGATTTGTCTGTGATTTTCAATTAAGCGATTAAATGGTCCGGCGGCATTCAAATTTTTAAGAGAGAGCGTGTATCAAATTAGTTGGAATAGATCAAGATATATTACTCCATCTGTCTCATTTTATATGTAAAGGTTACCACTTAGGAAATTAAATTATGATTTTCTCAAAGAAAATAGATTTAAAACAACTCAAAAAAAAAAAAAAAAAAAAAACACAACACCACAAAGCACCTACATGCATGGTTTGACAGAATTTCTTGATTTTTGAGCTTAGCAGTTTCTTAAAGGAACTGAGAGACAAATGCATTATAGCCTGTTTGGTCAAGCTTGTGGTATGCCAAAAGTGCTTTAGTGCTTTTTTTTCCTTTAATTTGAGCTGTTTGGCCTAACCTTTTTTTTTTAAAAGTACTTTTAGCTAGAAGCAGAAAAAAATAATTTCTCTCCATAAGCAGAAGCAGAAGTAGTTTTGACTTTTCTTCCTATCAAAAATATTCTTTGCAAAATATTATATATACCAAAATAACTTTACTTAATTTAAACTATTAAGTAATATGAAATGACTTTTGGCATGAACTTGATTTTTGATATATTTAAATTATCTTGAAAGAATAAAGTACTTTTCAATTTTATTTTTATATTTTACTTAAATAAAATAAAAAAATTAATTATTATCTTTAATAATAAAAATTTATCATTATTTATCTACTTATATAATATTAACTATTAAGCAAATATTTTCATGTCCTTATTTGTAATTTGACACATAAAAGCACTTTTTGAAAAGTTTGGCCAAACACAAACTGATTTTCTCCAAAAGTACTTTTTTGGAAAGGACTTTTGAAAAAATCACTTCTCAAAATAAGCTGATTTTTCCAGCTTAGCTAAACAGGCTATTAGATGAAGAAAAGAATGCATATTTTTTGTAAAAATTTTGTTTTATATATTGACTATCCTTGATTATTGATTAAGTAATTTAATTTATTTTTATTTTTATTCTTCGGGCCTCAAGCAGTGGCGGAGCCACGTTGAACCAAGGAGTGTCAAGCGACACCCTTCGTCGGAAAATTACACTATATTGCCAGATAAAATTTTTATTTTATGTATATTTACAATACGTTGATTCCCCTTGACTTTTCAATGTATCTAATTATTTATATTTTGATTTCTCTTGATAAAGATTCTGGCTCCGCCATTGGCATCAAGGCCAGCCAGGCCAACCCTACTAAGGCTGCTAGCTAAGTGAGGTTGGGCTTAATAGCGCATGCTTAAAATGAGCTGAAAAGTCAGCCCAATCTTATCAAAGTAGGGGTATAGGTTGGGCCAGTCATGGATTAAGCCCATTTGACGGCCTGTATAATCCATTGAGGCCCGTTAACGTTTTATCTCATGGGATCCTTTCTCTAACACCCAATATTTCAAAAGGCACTTAAGAGTAGCTTGGTGTTTAATTAAAGGACGAACAATTAACCCAAATAGCCGCCCGCCCACCGGCTTAAACTAAAAATAGCCGGTTGAGGTATAATATTTGTGTAATTTATATATTATATGTATATAATCATGTTAAATCAATGTATAATCTTTGTATATGGCTAGAGAAGATAAACAGTGAATATGGCCGACTATTTATGTAAAAATCCCCTAAAGGATCTTGATATAAATAACCGGCTGGATTCATTATTTTATTTTATTTTTTTTGTAGCTGGTGTATAATAATTATATACTAATTATACACACACACACACACACACACATATATATATATATATATATATATATATATATTATACATTTATCATCTATTTTTAGTTTAAGTGGTTGGATAAGCGGCTAGTTAGGTTAATATTAAAACCATGAAGAGAAAAAAGACCTTTAAATACATGTACATAACCCAACTAACAGATCTTTTATTTACCTTATTGAGAATGAATAGTAAATCTTTGACTGGGACATTGTTACTGCCTCACATAGTGAAAAAGAAAATGATTCTACACTAGCATAATGAAGAACAAGATATAAATAAAAGTTTTCTGAATAACGTCATCTCTTGTCTGCACAAAATTCGTGCTACTATAAAACATTTGCATTATCCAATAAATTCTAGCCATCTTATTTTTGTTCTCGGGTGACTGATCCTGTCATAATATACTTCTACCTATTATAGCACCGAACATACATACGACGATCTTATGCATAGCCGAGAGGAAAGAAAGGGCGATATATGATAATGGAAAAGGGCACGGCATCTCGGACGGGCGGAATGAACGAGCGAAAGGTGTCACGCCATAGAGTGGCTATTCCATTTTGTATGAACATTTGCTATTTGATAAATAAAACTAGTTTATTTGTTAATTTCTTATTAATAAGTACAGACAGAAAGGATAGGCATCAAGCAATTTCCACTGTCTCATTTCATTAAGTTGAAGCAGAATAACAGGACAATGCATTGTGATACAGAATGCTTGACTTCTTACAATGACACATGAATATTTACAAAATACATAGAACACTTGAAAAACCACCAGACTCCCCCATTAGAAATACCATTAACTATTCACAACTTCTAAATACTATTCCTATACTAGTTGATCCTACTACAACCAGTTAAATTACACTTAGCTGCTCTCAAAACCGAGCATGAAGTAGCTAAAACCGAGCATGATCTTACAACCATGACTCTTCCAACAACCTAACATGGAAGAAAGAAAAGGGAGTTTTACGTCGTGCTATGTTAACACCCCTTTTTCTTTAGAGATGATATTTGGAGACTCAAGTCGAAGAGATGAAAAAAATGATTCAACTTAGAAAGCAATCGCCTCATTGTCTGCTGCACACGACAGAACTTTGTTTCCTGCACTCCATTTTTTCATATCTTGACTGGAAACAATGAATATCCTCCTCACCACATTGCAAAACTCTCTGCAGTTAAGTAATTGAGCAAATAGTGTTAAGATATGGAAGTAGCAGACATCTTATATATTGGTTATATATCTCAGTCTTGAATTGGCGGAAAAGAGAACTTACAGCCATGGATGATCACCCATAAGCATCATATCTCCTTCATCATCTGTAAAAACCATCTCCCATTTATTTCGCGGGTGAAGTTCTCCTTGGATTTCAAACATCTCCTCGAGTTCCTTTATAAGCTCATTATATCCTTTCAGTGCGGTTAAATCCACTGCACGACCCACAGCTACCCCTTGCATTTGAACCTTCTCAAGTAATTCCCCACACAAATAAGTATTTGAGTTTTAATAATATCTTTCAAGACAATAATAAATTTGTAATGCTACAATTTTCTGCCTTTTGATTTAATACCTTGGTGCGGCTCCGGGTGGAACAATTTTGCTTGCTTTGAACCTCTTTTAGGAGTAACTGCAACTGGCCTTGCTTTTGATCTTTGAAATCAATTGAAAGATCAGAGTTTTGATCTGAATCAAAAGCAGGCACTGTGTTTGGAGATGCTCTCTCGGCGGAGACATTAGAAATGTTGGCTGGTTTTGGTAGTGGTGCTTCGGTAGTGCTGATTAAGGTACTTTTCAAGTCAATACCAAATAATCTACAGGTTGTGATGGTATCACATTTTCTCTCATCGGTAGGACTAAGAATCGGCTGATTAGTCCCTTTACTGAATTGCGAGGACAAAACGCTTGGAAAACCAGACCAAGCTGAAGCACTTTTAGTGTCTTCCGTCTCATCCACAAGCATACTTGAAGAAGTATGTAAATGAGGAAGCCGCCAACCACAAAGACTGTCTGTATGAGACGTTAGCATGCAATTAGTACTGCTGTTGATGCCAGTGGTGTTAAATTGAGGCGAGTCAGTGGAAGGATTCCAAACCGCTGATGCAATTGAGGATGCAGGTTCTAGCAGCATAAAGGCAAAGTAATTAAGAAAATGAAAATTAAATAAACCAACACAAGAAAAAAACCATGCTGTTGAGAGTTTTCATTATAACCTGAAATTTTGGCTTCACTATGTGGTCGATGCCTTTTATTCTTCCCTGCCATTGGCGGGACAAGTGGATTCGGAACTGAAACCACAAAAGGTTCTATTTCCCAAGGAGAAACTCTGTCGGGTCTTGAAATGGATGCCGGCTCGTCCCATTGAACCTGTAATGAAGGTAGAAAATGTTAATTACCTACTGAACCTAACGAATATTGCTGAACATAAACACTCAACCAACTATATTAACTATATCAACCTTCAAAGATCGCCATGTAGAATCTTTCCACTGTGAGGAAAGATCTTCAATCCCAACTATAGTGCCGGTAAATCTGAGAAATAATACAGGAATAGCTCAAGAAAAACCCGAAACAGGTCAGTACTAAGCAGTTGCCAAATAAACATCTAAGTCGAAGACTTGTTGACATTTATATCTCACTACCTTCTCTCAGGACTCTCTTCTCCTTCAAACTGCATCTTAAACCGCATGCCAACTGAATATCCATGTTTAACAGTCTCTAAGTATTTGTTGAGGCCAATGATAAACTGACTGGTTCTGAAATGTTTTGTCACAGCAGAAAAATTTAAAGAATATATGAAAGATTTAATATGTTCTCTGGCAGTGAAAAGTGATCTCTACTTTGCACAAGGATGGTAAATTGAAAGGAAATATATGTGACAAACCTCGGCTTGTAGTAAACAACAAACAAGGTCTGGGTTGTAACAGCATGAGATGCTGTAGCTAGGACTCCTAGGTGCATGCTCTGACTTGATATCACCGATGATGGCATCGAGCTCTGCTGGCGAGCAAGCCGTCTAACACCAACTCGTAGTTCTCCATTCCCACCCCTAGAACCAACATATCCACAGAATATAATTATTATAAGCAAATCAACACTAACTATTCTAGAGATATGTCATGCATCGGCGGAGGCAGAAGCCGAGCTACGGGTTCGGCCGACCAAGTAGAGTTTGCTCAAACAATGTATTTGTGTTAACAAATTCATTAAATATGTCCAAATATTAAATTTACAACCAAATCATTAGCACTTTAAGTCATCGTTCTAAAATCCAGAACCCATACGGTTAAAATCCTGGCTCTGCCTGTCATGTCATGCAAATTTATGCAATTAAATATCACTCGTAGAAACCACGACTAAAGAGAGATACCTCAAGAATACAAAAGAATCCCCAGCAACTAATCGCTTTGAAGAAACAAAGGTACTCCACCCTGTGGTAAGTAAATGTCTCCGAGGTTGGCCTGTTAATTATAACATCAAGAGTGAGTTTTTGATCCTTGCAACGAAATATTGCAATCTCCTTGTTCCAGAAGAATTACCTCTAAATATATGTTTAAAGTGCCACTCGGTACCATGAAGGTCTTTCGCGATCAATTCTTGAGTTGGAGTCTGCTGGTTCATGTCCTAACAAAAGGTAACAGCAAGAGAGCTAATGCATCAATTTGTCAAAAGGAGACAAACCGTAGACTATATATGAAAAGATCAGCTAATATTTACCAGGGGTGGAAGACATTCATTAGCATGTTTCCTAAGAACAGAAAATCCGCCATGAGTGCTCGTATCCGATGCAGTCAAAACTTTGCAGAAGGAATGAACTTTAGGCCTCTGAGGCTCGGGCGGGCATGGATCTTGACTAGTCGGTTCGGCTTGCTAAATTCAGTTACAGCCAAACTGAGTTGAATACTACAACATACAACATAAATTTCCTAAGTATGAAAAGAGGTTCTTTTAACTTCTTACTTCAGCTGCTTCGGGCATCAAAGTAATTTGGGCATAGACCTCATCAGTATCTTGCTCAGCCTACAACAATTAGGTCGAAAAATCACTCATCAAATTTGTTTCATCACCCAAAAAAAAATTTGCTTGAACCCCACAATTAATATGTCACTGTTTGGATGAAATACTACAATATAAGTAAATATACTGATAAAAAATACAGTAAAAGTAAATATCTTTAAATATCAAAAAAAGGAAAGTGCAACATACCAGGAGCTGAGTGTGAATAACACGACAGAGGATCTTTGGTTTAAGATTGAATGATGGAATTCTCAGATTCAATTCCTGATTCATTGATGCTTCCAACTATCCAAACCAAAAATAAAAAAGGTGGGACAAAAAAGTAAAGACACAATTTTTACAATCCCCATAAATAGTAAAAACCCAAAATAGATACTCAAAAAGAGAAAAATCCAATAATTGACACCAAAATTAACTCCATAACTCCAAACCAAGAACTTAACTTTAAATCAAACATATAGACCTAAAATAGGAAAACCCAAAAATTATAATTAAAAAAAAAAAAACTTACTTGCTCCATGTGACCTTGTGGGAAATAGTAAACTCTTTCTCCATATTTTGGTACATCCACTAATGGACCTGCACACAACTTCCATAACTCTTGGTACAGATCATCTTTACCTGAAACATTTCCACAAAAAAATATAAAAAATGGTCCAAAATTCTCAAATTACAATTCAAACACTATAAAAAAACAAAAGTAAAAATCAAACCTTTAACTGAAAAATTGGTCTGCTGCTGAGACTGATAACACCCATTATTCTCCATAATATAAGCAAAGAAAGCTAAACAAAATGAGACCCAAAATTCTGAATCAAGAAACTAACACAAAGAACATCCCAAAAAACTGGCTAAATTCACCACCCCTTTATAATACCACAGTTAAAGCGTTGTAAAGTCCTACTATATGTATAGTACTTGAGAAAAATAAATGCAAACAATAGTACTACTACTACTGCAACAGAGGAAGAAGAGGAGCAGGCAGCTAATAATTTTCTTTTTTGTGAATAAGGTGAAAAAAATGGGGGGTGAGAGAGAGAAATTGAGAAAACGCCGTTACAGAGTACACAAAAAACAGCTTAATATATGGCTTGATTTGTTGCTTTCTATCGCCTATTGCAGAGAACGTGCTTGTCTCCTTTTTTCATCTGTGTAGTGTGAGGGAGCAGAGCCTTAGACAAGGGGGGTGGTTGGTTGGTTTGTAACGCTTGCTTCGACTCACTTTTAACTATGGTTAGTTTCTAACTTTGTAATCAGATTATTATTATCATGGACTGTAATATAATGAATACCACCTTTCCTTCTTAAATAGATTAGTTTTAACTTCTATTTAAAACTAATGTCTAGGATTTTAATTTGTACTAAAAAATTTAACTTCACAACAATTCATAATATTTTTATCGTGAAAATTAATTGAAAAACTGAAATTAAGAATACATTAGTTTTTTTTTTATTTCTCATCGGGTATTCGGTACTCACATTTGGACCCGATTAAATCCGGATTCGTGCCGAAAAATCTCATATTTTGATAAAACGCTCTCTAACAAAGACGACTTTATACTAAGGGACTCGAATTCGAGACCTCTATTTAAGGATGAAGGAATAATTATCACTCTACCATAACCTTTATTAATAGAATACAATAACTAATTTCTAAATAACAGCTATTTAAAGTGGTTAACTAATGTAACTTTTACATGTTTTTTTCTCATAACAAGCCTTAAGGTCATAAGAATTAATCGGGTCTCAATCTAGTTGCCTAACATCATGTTAAAATTTTATCAAAATAAAATTTAAGAACTGTGGGACCAGATGGTTGGATGACGACAGATTTTGACGGAAAAGTAGAGCAATTGATACTGTACTTTAAGGTTTGTTACTAACGGCGGTAATGTACCGGCCTGCTAATTATGAGTTCATTGTTTTGGCTTTTTATTTATATTGAAATATTTGGATAATTGGTTAGTTTACTATGAAAGAAAAGAAATTACCCTTATTCCTATAGTTTTATTTGTTTATATTTTTATTAGTTTGTTCATAGAAGAGGAAACATTTTTTCTAGAATTACCTTTCTATCAATTTATTTTCAAGGAAAAAGGCTCAAAAATGACCTTGCGGTATTCGAAATTGATCAATTATAACTCCCGTTTAAACTTGAGTTCACAAAATGACCATGCCGTTATAGAATGAGTTTAATAATGCCCTTGTGTTATTCGAAATAGATCAATTATAACCCTCGTTTAAATTTGAGCTCACTAATGACCTCGCTGTTAAAGAATGTGTCTAATACTACTATTTTCCTCATTTAGTAATGATTATAGGTGTAAATGGATATTTAAAAACCGACTAAACCAATAGAACCGTACCATGTTGAACTGATTTTTAGGTTTCTTTTAATAAAACCGCATTTTTTAAATATAAATCTATAACCGTACCGATAATTAGGGTAGGTTTTTTATTTTATAAAAATAAACCGAAAAAATATCAAACCGTATCGAATAAATTTACATGTGAAACATATATTTATATATTAAGTTTAAAAATAATAATGTATTAAAATGTAAACATTATTTATATTAATATATTATTATTTATAAATATTAGATCTATTCTTTAATGGCAAGGTCATTAGTGGGCTCAAATTTTAAACTTATTCGACCCATTCTTTATAAATAATAGACTCATTATCATTTTTAAACTTAATATATAAATATCGAACCATACCGAATAAATTTACATGTGAAATATATATTTATACTATGTTTAATAATAGGTCCGATATATTTACATGTGAAACATATATTCACATGTAAATTTATTCGGTACGGTTCGAATATATTTACATGTGAAACATATATTCGCATGTAAATTTATTCGGTACGGTTCAATATTTTTTCGATTTATTTTTATAAAATAAAAACCTACCCTAATTATTGGTGCAATAATAGGTTTATATAAAAACATACGGTTTTATTAAAATAAAATAAAAATCGGTTCGGCACGGTATAATTCTGTCGATTTAGTCGATTTTTAAATATCTATTTACACCCCTAATTATTACTAATTGAGGAAAATAGCAGCATTAGACCAATTCTTTAACGACATGGTCATTAGTGACCTCAAATTTAAACGAGGATTATAATTGATCCATTTCGAATAACACAAAGGCATTATTAGACCCATTCTATAACAGCAGGGTCATTTGTGAACTCAAGTTTAAATGAGGGTTATAATTGATCCATTTCGAATACCACAAGGTCATTTTTGGGCCTTTTCCTATTTTCAATATATTATTACAATGAAAAATTGACATAGTATTGTCTCATATTCATATTATTTATCTTTTAAGATTTTTATAGGTATTTAAGGATTAATATTCTATAATCTTAATTATTAGAATATTATTCCAAAGTAATATTTATCTTTCTAAAATGTCTCACTTAATTGATATTTTACTAATTCAAATAATAAGAGTGAATTTGAAGAAAAGAACTATTTATCTTCTTAAAACACTAAATATTTGAAATCAAACTCAACTTATTGAGATGATTAATATTCATTTTAAATAAAGGTTTCAGATTCGAGATTTAAGAATAAGAAAAGAATTTAATAGAGTGTCTTTTCTCTTAGTGAGCATTATACAATGTAAATCTTTAATTCTGAATTAATAGAAATTCTAATCCGGATCAAATACTGATGGAAAAAAAAACTAATAATGTCATTATTATTTTTCTGGATATTATCATTCTTTTATAGACATAAAGTAGGTATTAAAGATGGGTGTAAATATAGTAACGGAGGGTAGGGGAAAAGTGAAGTGGGCGTTAAGTTAAATGAGTGTACCCTCTCTTACTAATTGTCTGCTTCGCGGCAGGCAACAGGGTTGGCTCATCTATACCCGGCAGACATTTATCCTCCTTTTCTTTACGCGCCACAATTTCCTTTTTTTATTTATTTTAGGTAGCACAGTTGACATACTCATTAAAAAATATATGAATTTCGAGACAAAAAATATATATTAATTAAATTAATCTTAATTAATTATTACATTGACACATAAAATATGTAAATAAGAGGAAATTTTAAAAAAATAAAATTAATTCTTTTTTGATTATGTAAATAAATATTTATTTTGAATCAAAATAAAAAATTAAAATAATCATTTATTGTGAACTGGGAAAGAGGGCTACTATATTTTTGGTGGATTTTAATGCTCATTTTATTTTGCCTGTTGGTGGGTGGTGGTATTTTGACCAACAGGTAACCTCATCACCCTCTTAATTACTGTCTCAGCCACTACATCTATTTTGTGGGCTCTACCCTCAACACGTGACAACTGGTTTTTCTTGCCAAGTCTTTTTTCCAAATGCGCATCGTTAAAACATGTCTTATCAAACTTTTAAAAATGACAGAAGTATTTTTTTTAATAGTAATTTAAAAAAAAATACTTTTAGTAATAAATAATTTGTGTTGAGCTAATTAATTTAAAAAATACTTTTGAATATTAATTAGTATTTGGTCAAGCTTTTAAATATTATTTTAAATATAATTTTTCTCAAAAATGTTTATTATAAAAGTACTTTTGGAGATAAAATTATTTTTTTATAATTTTCAAAAATTGATTATGCTTCTCCTCAAACGCATTTTTTTTTCTTCTAAAAGCTTAGTCAAACACCTTAATTTTTGGAAAATAGCACTTTTGGCAACAAACAAAAAAATCAATTTTGGCTGGAAAAAAAAAAGTTGGGCTAAACAGGCTATAAATGTGGATTCGTACTGAAAAGTTTCATACTGGGAGGTAAAACGTTGCCAAACAAAGGCGACTCTATACTAAACCTAAAACCTCTTGTTAAGGGTAAAAAGTACTTATTACTCTACCACTTATTACTCTACCACAACCATTGTTAGTTTTTTCCCTAAGTTGTTCTTACAAGTTATAAGTACATACTCCACTTTTTCCGTGACTTGTTATTTTTTTATTACATGATATTAAAAGTTAAGTGGCATAATTAATGAGAATATATATAACTGATTCAACATAATTTGGGAAATAAGTGTAATAGTTGTGGTACCAAAATGGAGTAACAAACCTGCTATTACTTTCTCCTTAGTTTGCTACAAATAAACTAAATAGCAGACAAATTAATACCAGCTATTTTTTCTATGAAACTATCGACATGTACTACTAGTTTGGTTTAATACTCTACTTCGCACGAATTATTGGTCCAAGATACCCTGTATTGTGTGATGATGCATATAAATCTATGATATTTTATTATTTTCTGCAAGATAAAAATCTGAAATCATGTACTTAACTATTAGAAAAAGAAATTACTAATTTACCTCTATCCTTTTATATTTAATTATTTATAACTTTCATTTAAACTATTATTTTTGTATTTAGTATGTCATAAGCTGATATCAACAGGTGAGTATAATTAGAAATATTCACACAAATATTTTGCCTGATTTATTGTTTATTTTTTTAGTTGTTATACATTAATTATACACATTTGTCATTAGTCAGCTTTTAATTTAAACAGTCAAGTGGAAGGTTAGGTAATTCTTTTGTAAAATAATTATATATATGAATACGAGTAATGTTTATACTAGGGGTGTACATATGTCAGATTGGCTCGAATTACCAAACTAAACCAATTGTATCGGGTTATTAAATCTAAATACCAAACCAAACCAATAAAAGCCAGATTTTTTAATCTCGAATTTTCGGGTTTTTCGAGGTTTTTTTTCATAAAGTCTTCATTGCACAAAACGTAAAATTTGTGCTCCAAATATTTATTTAATCATAGTAAGACAGAACTATATAAGGTGTTTTCAATAAAATAACATAAATATGAGATGAGTCATGGCATTGTACTAAAATATTAAACAATAAAGATAATAAAATTACATAAAATAAATATTATTAATAAGCTATAATGAAAATAAAAATAATTTAAAATTACGACTAATAAGTACTATTATTTACATGACTAACCACTAAAAGAAAAATAAGTTATATTGTACATTTTATCTAATTCATGGAAAAAATAAACAATAGATATCCCACACTATTTTTATTCATAGTACAATTGAATTGAATATTTTAGCATTAGTCTTGATTTGATTTTGATTTAGGATTTATTTGAGTTACTAACATTTATGGACTATAAAACTTATTGGAGCATCCAAAAATTATAAGTCAAAGCTTGAAATAATACGTTAAAAGATAAAATTATGAAAAAGCTTAAGAAATATTTATAAAATATATTATAATAAATTTTTTATGTATTACATATATTTAAAACTTCTATACATATAATGTCGGTTGTTCTGGTTTCGGTTTAAATTTTTTTAGTTAAAATCAAACCAAATCAAATATGGTCGAGTTTTTTTTTCAACACCAAGTCATAGTCGTATTTTTTTCTCTATTTGACTCAAATTTTCGGATTAATATGATTTGTCGGTTTCATTTGCACACCCATAATTTATATAATGTATTATTATCTAAAAAAAGATGGTGGTCCTAATCGGGGTACAATGTATTATCTGAATTTCTGATATATCTACGTAATACGTACTAATAGTAGGACACGTGGCAGGTTAGTCATTGTCAAGTGTCTGTTTGGTTTGGGACCATTTTTATATTGGGCCCTACCCGCTGCTCCCTTTGGGCCTTGGGAGATGCGTTACCACAAGCGCAACGACGTCGTATTATGCCTGCAGGTAGTACGTTTTGATAGCACGAACTGATCATTTTTCGAATTGATAATTGAAAAATAACCAATATTTATAAAGTTATTAAAAAATAATCACTATTTTGTAGAAATACGAAAAGTTTCAACATAATATATTGGAGATTGAAGCACATGTGTATAAATTGAAATTACTATATTATACCAAAATTCCAATATATATTATGTGGAATATTTTGTGGACCTCGAATCGAACAGTATTTTCGTTGCCACTAGCGCAACGACGTCGTATTATGCCTGCAGGTAGTACGTTTTGATAAGTCATATTCTGCAAGTCCAACGCGCAGTCTGCTTAACGTCCTTTGCTGAGTCAGTTGTACCCGAGCACAGTTGTATAATAACGTGTCAATTTGTATTTTTATTTGTTTTTGAAAAATTACGTATAAGTCTTTTAATTATCAAGATTACGATATTAACTTCGATATAAATTACAAATTATATTTTATTCAATAATTAGTTCTGATATTAGTTAATATCAGTGTAAAAGTATACCAAAATTTTGTTATTATCTATCACATATTAAATGTGAGATTATAATTTCCTGCATTATAATTTCATGATAAACTTGTTCTGAACTGAAGTACCCTCTAAAGCATAATTATTAAAACCTCAAAAATATTTGAAAAAACTAGCATCTAATGGTAAATTTAACGAATATTTTATTAATTATGTTTCAAACTGAATCTTTCCATGATATCAACTCGTAGATTTTGGAAAAACAATTAAAATACATACAAGTTGGAAACTTCAAAGAGGAGAATGCTTAGGAAAAGAGGCAGACCCAGAACTTGAAAGTAGCCGGAGCACCACTGATAAAAATTTAAATAAATGTTGGGTCAGAATCGAACTGAGACAGTACACTAAAAGTCTCTTTCACCTTGATCAATATCACTATCTATTTAAGATTTGAATCTTATTGCGTCAATCAAAATATTTACCTCATGTTATATAGGATTAAACAAGTATTTTTAGGAGTTACCAGGGCCAATGACCCAACCCAAATAATAGGTCCGCCTATGCTTGGGAGGGTGACTGTTACGTATATTTGGAACAATTTTTTATATTTATGTACAAGGCGTTTTCCGTAGTAATATTTTTTATTTGTAGAAGGTTAATTGTTAAGATGTTATATATATATATATTGAAAATTTGAAATTCTAACTCGCGACATTCAGGTTTGAATTGTATCCTCTTGATTGATCTTTTCTCTTTGGAATTGTTTTTCTTCTTCTTTCCCTAGGCTGATTCACGAGATTGAAAAATCCCATTTGCAGAAATTAATTGATTTCTTGGATTTTACCACTGAATTATCCCGAAGAATATACTACTAATTTGTGTGTGCTTATTTTGACATCTTCTCCACATGTCTACGTTCAAAGTTTAGCTTCATGCTGCTAATCAAACCCAAATTTATATATTTATGATTATAACCCATAAAATTAAATAATAATAACATGAACTTAAGTCAGTAACCTGGCAAAATCAGAGAGGAATTCAGATTTTAAATTTTATGGGTTCAACTTTTAAAGTTTTTAATATTGAACCAATTATATTTTTAAAGTTATGAATTCATATCTACTATTTTTTATAATTTTAATAAATTTTTACACATAAAATTTTACTCAGCGAACCCGGTGATACTACACTACATCCGCCACTCGCCAAAATTGAATGAGTTATGATTTTCTGAAAACAGTCTTTCTACCTCTACAAGGTAGTTGTACGGTCTGCATACAAATTATCTTGACCAGACCCCCACACTGCAAGAACACACTGGGTATATTATTGCTATTAGTCTTGTAAACCGGCTAGTCGGAAACGTTTTCGATGGACTTCCGGTGAAAATTCCTTTACGACGAGCCAATTTCCAACGAGATGTTCGTTGGAAATTTATGTTTTTTTCCAGTAGTGAGATCTCTAAAATAATTCTAATCACCCCACCACATAATTTGATAGTACCTCACATACAGGAGCAGAGCTAGCAAAGAGATATGAGTTCGGTCGAATTCAATAGTTTTAGTCAAGATCTTATATTTATCTTAAAAATTTTATTAAATATGGACAAATTAATAATTTAGAACCCAATAATTAAAAAGAATTAAAATTTTGAACCAATAAATTTTAAATTCTGATTCCGCCTGTGTATATATAATTCGAGCAAAAACTAGTACGTTCACCTAGGTGAGAACAAGAGTTTTGCGTGGTTTCAATTCGAATGATGGCATCTGAATTATTGTTCCCTTGAGTACAATAAGCTATAATTATTTGATACATTGAAATGTTTAAAATTTGAAGAAGCAAAAAAAGGAAAGGAATAAGTAACCTGGGAGGTACATTCATGTCACTGTCCTAACTTTCTCTATCCCATACCCCACGCATGGCCCAAAAAGGGAGTGGGGATGGGGGTACAGTGGCATCATATTTATAATGTTTCTTTTCTTTTTTTTGACTTTTTATCTGGTTCGATACATATAGATGAGTTCGATTAAATTTGAATTTGTGCCAAAAATTCATATTAGAAGGTAAAATACTACTTCATCTTTTCACTTTTATTTGCGTTTTGACTTAAATGCATAATTTATCATAATATACATATTAATTGATGTATATTTTTAATTGTTTTAAGAAAATAATTTAAAATGAATAATTAATGTTGTGGGTATAATAGGAAAAAGTAAATTGTCTTCTCTTGATATGATAAAAGTGATAAGTAAAAATGAAAATCTATTTTTAGAATACTGGACAAGTAAAAGTGAACGGAGGATTATCTAATAGAGGTGACTATTTGCTTCTTTAATGGGGAATGGTAAAATAAAAATAAAAAAGATTGTAGAGTGTAGACTCCTTAATTTGTTAGTGTATTCTCGATTTTGTTGAAATTACAAGTTGCTTTAATCTAATTACCAAAAAGAAATAAGCTAGTAAGTGAATTTTTAACTAGACGGAGAGTCGACCTTGATTTTAGTAAATTTTAATTGGCAAGTTTGGCAATAATTCGATATTTAAGGGCTTTTTGTGACATTTAACATACTCGCTCTGTCATACTAGTTCTTTGTACCTTTATACACACCACTCATCACCTTCACAACTTTAATTTTGAGGTTAAGGATAATCTCGACTTATTACAATATAGGGAGTGAATTATCCTTTATCCAACTATTGTTGAGTATTTTATCGACGAATAAAGTTGTTTTTCCCCTCTCATATAAGAGAGAAATAAAATGTAAAAAATGACATTGTATAACCGCCGTAAAAATAAGAGTAAATTTTATGGGTGATAATTCAACTTTGTATTCATTACGCAAAAGTCATTTTTCTTCTTTTTGTTACCTAAAAATCATTCAACTTTGTGTTAATTACTCAAAAATCATTTTTCTTTATTTTGTTACACAAAGATTATTTTACTTTGCTCTATTTATCACAAAAGTCACATTGGCCAGATTTTATAATACTTTAACTTGAAAAGTCTATTATATCCTTGACATTATAAATCCTCTCATTTATATAATACCTTCTACATTATATACTATATAATATATTTTTACCTAGGTATTTTACTTATAATTAAAAATACTTTAAATTAATTAATTTATTATTTTTATAATATATTCATACATCTAATTTTTCATGGCACTCAATTTGTTTAATCATATTCAAACATGAACATATTTTAAATATAAAAATGATAAAAAAAAATATTTATTTTTTTAAATATTTATTAAAATAATAGAAATAAATTTGTTTAACAAATCATAGTTCTTTTATAGTCAATAGAAATTATTAAAGAAGTTTCAAAGATATTTATCTTTAATACTATTAAGTTTTTTAAAACTTTATCTGTTATTGTTATTTATTGGAAAGTATTACTCTGATGTGTCATTTTGCTGAACATGGGTATTTTGTTTATTAAATTAATGGGTATGGCTTAGTTGATAAATCAATGATCTTTGATTTTTTAATTTTATTAAACATATTTTATTAAGCATAATTAAGAACATGGACTTGAGATTCGTTCACGATAATGTTACTGACAAATTTAATAATACTATTATATATCTTGAATTAATATTAAGAAAAATTAAATTTACGAATATATTATAAAATAATAAATAAAATAATATTAAGTTATTTTAATTATAAGAAAAATTCGTGGGTAAAGATATATTATATAACATATAATATAGAAGGTATTACATAAATGAGAGAATTTATAATGTCAAGGGCATAATAGACTTTTTAGCTGAAAGATTTGTAAAATATGGTGAAAGTGATTATCGTGATCACTAGAGCATAGTAAAATGATTTTTATGTAACAAAAGAAAGAAAAATGACTTTTGGGTAATAAATACAACGTTGAATGACTTTTACGTAACAAAAGAAAGAAAAGTGACTTTTGTGTAATGAACACAAAGTTGAATGACCACCCATGACATTTACTCTAAAAATAATAGTCGATATATATATATATATATATATATATATATATAACAAAAATTATACAAATTTTATATACTTTTCTGGCTACCAAATATAAATTATTTCTAGCATGGGCTAAAAGTGATAATACCCCAAATAAAATCTCAAGTAGTGAGCAAATAATTTTAATTGAGCCCCCCCCCCCCCAAAAAAGAAGTCTCTCTCTCTCTCTCTCACTCTCACTCTCTCTCTCTCTCTCTCTCTCTCTCTCTCTCTCTCTCACACACACACACATATATATATATATATATATATATATATATATATATATTCTATTGTATGACAAGTCGAAAATGAAATGTGACAAGTTGAAGCTCGACCCCGAATTATATCGAACCAAGGTGCGAAATTAAATCATCGAGCTCGTGACTCCGGCACCGAACAAGATCAAGGAAACTTTATCGGTCCAAATAACGGAAGGCCAAAATATTTGCAATCGGTTAGATATCACGGCGGAAATCGCGACACGTATCAAGAAGAGGTCGATTAATTAGCAAATTCTGAGATTTTTTACCTTTTATAGAATTGTATCAAGAGTAGGACTCCCCTACTATATAAATAGGGGTCTGATCATTTGTAAGGGACATCAAGAAACACATCCAAAGCAATACACTGTTATTTCTAGTTCTTATTATCTTGTCATTTTATTCCGACATCGATTTAGGCACTTCTTCACTCAAGGGTGACCAACCTTCAAGGTTAAGGCTATTCAATTTGTGTGGTTTGAATTTATTTTCTTGTCATTAATTTCAATATTAATCTGTTCTTTCAATTTGTATCAAGTTATATCACGTATCCTTAAAAACGCATATAAATTCAATTGTTATCCGATTTTAGGGTAAACAGTTTGGCGCCTGCCGTGAGGCTAAGGATAATAGTGACTATTTCACACAAATCCCCACAACACACACTGCTTTACGCTTGCTCTTTGAAGTGTCTTTGATTCCAGGCTAAAATACAAAAATATTAAATTCTCAATTAGCACCTCTGCACGTTAACAACGAGTCCGGTCACCAAGATGAAAATAATAACATAGCACCCGGTAACAAGATACCACCTGCTAAACCCGCTGGAAATTCGATCGCAGATCTGATTGGTGCTAATTCACATGTGGCTATCGATGCAAACTTGCCTAGTGAACCCAAATATAACATTCGTGGTAGAGCCCGATCGGCAACTCGGAACACATAATACATTGAAGGTGACTGGATCAGTCTGCGAGTGATCTTCGAAATATTGCAGGCACAACAAGCAACAATAGCTCAGTTACAAAACCAATATCGTGTACCGAGCAGGGTTGAGCCCGATCCTCCCCGGGAAGTCACCCGCAGGGATCAATCGGTCATAGAAAGGTCGAACGAAAATGAATCGGGGGCTAACCCCAAGATTATAAAGAAGCTCGAGGAATTGACGAAACATATAGAATCAGGGGAGAAGAAGATCGAGGCCAATAACAAAAATGTGGAAACCTACAATTCTAGGGTAGATCAAATACCAGGAACACCGCCGATATTGAAAGGCCTGGATTCCAAGAAGTTCGTGCAAAAACCTTTTTTCCCAAGCGCGGCTCCCAAGCTCATCCCCAAGAAGTTTTGCATGCCTGAGTTTCCTAAGTACAATGGAACGACCGACCCGAACGAGCATGTTACCTCTTACACATGTGCCATAAAAGGGAATGATCTAGAGGATGATGAAATCGAATCCGTCTTATTAAAGAATTTCGGAGCGACACGATCAAAGGGAGCCATGATATGGTATCACAGTTTACCATCTAATTCTATTGACTCTTTTGCTATGTTTGCATATTCTTTCGTAAAGGACACGCCTTGGCCATCAAGGTCGAGACAAGGAAGTCGGACATTTTCAAGGTACGGCAGAAGGACAATAAATTACTCAGAGAATTTGTGTCTAGATTCCAAATTGAACGGATTGACCTACCACCGGTCGCTGATGATTGGGCCGTTCAAGCCTTTACCCAATGGCTCAATTTTTGAAGATCAGTGGCTTCACAGCAGCTGAAACAGAATCTGATATAGTACTCGGCTGTAACTTCGATCGATGAGCATAATCGGTACCAATCAAAAATCAAGATCGAAGACGATCAACTTGGGGCTCCTTCCGGGTCCGTTCATCCTATTAGACCCGTCGGCAGAATCAAGAGAGATATTGATCGGGAACCGAGGTCGAACAGAGATCGGTATCAGCCATATAATGGGGATCGTAGAGGTAATGGGTCCGGAAAAAACTCCATGAAAAACGAAAGGAGAAATGACCGAGGTTAGAGCAACATGGGACTTATCACCAAATATGGCTTCGACACGTCCATCAGGCCCAAAGATGCACCAAGGCTATCGACATACAACTTTAATGTCGATGTTGCCGTCATTGTATCAGCTATCGGGCGCATCAAAGATACCAAATGGCCTTGACCTCTACAGACCGATCCAACCCAAAGGGCTCCTAACCAGATGTGAAAATATCATGTCACTCACGATCAAAGAACCAAAGATTATCGACAGCTGAGAGAGGAAGTAGCTCGTCTATTCAACAATGGTCACCTTCGAGAATTCTTGAGCGACCGAGCCAAGAATCACTTTAGGAACATGGATTCTAACAAACAGGCAGAATAAAAAGAACCTCAGCACATCATCATCATGATCATCAGTGGGGTTGATATCCCACATGGGCCGATGTTGTAACGCACCAAAGTATCCATTATTAGGGAAAAACGAATTCGAGACTACGTAACGGAAGGAACTTTATCTTTCAACGACGAGGACGCAGAAGGGATCGGACATCCCCACAATGATGCACTGGTAATATCTGTACTCGTGAATAAAATTCGGATTAAACGTGTGTTAATTGTTCCAGGTAGCTCGGCCAACATCAATCGATCAAGGGTCATGGAGCAGCTCGGCCTACAAGACCAAATCGTACCCTCAGTCCAAGTCCTGAATGGATTCAACATGGCATGTGAAACCACTAAAGGGGAAATAACATTACCATTCAATGCGGTCAGGACCATCCAAGAAGCCAAGTTTTATGTGATCGAAGGTTACATAAGATACAACGCCCTATTCAGGAGGCCGTGGATCCACAACATGAGGGCAGTGCCTTCGACCCTTCACCATGTATTAAAATTCCCGATGCCATGAGGGATTAAGACGATCTACGGAGAGCAACCAACCACAAAAGAGATGTTTATGGTTGATGAAGTAATTCCGATATCAACACTTGCAACATCAAATGATCCAAGGTCGGAAGCAAAATAAGAGGCCAAATAGCAATCACCGATGACAACCTCGACCAAACTGGACAAGCAGGGGACTGACAAAGACGATGATTACGGGGTTCCCCGATCCCTTATAGTCCCCGATGATTCCGACACTACCAAATCAACGGTCGAAGATTTGGAGCAGGTCATATTGATCGAACATCTACCCGATCGAAAGGTATACCTGGGCACGGGGCTAACTCCGGAGCTCATGAAAAAAACTCATTCAATTTCTTATAGCGAACATGGATTGTTTCGCATGGTCCCATCTTGACATGAGAAGGATCCCCCAGAGGTAACCACCCACAAGCTAAGCCTGGACCCAAAATTCCCTCCGGTCAAGCAGAAAAGGAGGCCCCAGTTCGAGGTCAAACACACTTTCATCAAGGACGAGGTATCTAAACTCCTTAAAATAGGGTCCATTCGGGATGTTAAAAACCCGGATTGGTTAACAAACGTAGTGGTAGTCCCTAAAAGGGGGAACAAACTAATAATGTGTATAGATTATAAAGATTTGAACAAAGCCTGCCTGAAGGACTCCCTCCCTCTACCCAACATCGATCGCATGATCGATGCCATGTCTGGCCACGAGATCCTTAGCTTTCTCGATACCTATTCCAGGTACAACTAAATACGGATGGACCCGGATTATAGGGAGAAAACCTCTTTCATTACTAAGTACGACACGTACTGTTATAACGTGATGCCATTCGGACTAAAAACTGCTGGTGCCACTTATCAACGCTTGGTAAACCGGATGTTTGAGGAACAAATAGGAAAATCGATGGAGGTTTATATTGACGACATGGTGGTTAAGTCCCTGCGAGCAGAGGGCCATTTAAAATATTTGCAGGAAACGTTCAGCATTTTGAAGAAGTATAATATGAAGCTGAACCTGGAGAAGTGTGCATTCAGAATCGGATCCGGTAAGTTCCTTGGGTTCATGGTATCCAACCAAGGAATCGAGATCAACCTCGATAAAATCAAAGCCATCAAAGATATCACGGTAGTGGACAACATGAGGGTCGTGTAAAGATTAATCGGGCGCATAGCTGCCCTAGGGCGCATAGCTGCCCTAGGGCGATTCATCTCGAGGTCATCAGATAAGAGTCACTGATTCTTCTCGCTTCTCAAAAAGAAGAACAACTTTTCATGAACCCCAGAATGTCAACAAGCCTTAGATGAGATCAAACGATATTTATCGAGCCCACCATTGCTTCATACACCGAAAACAAATGAACAACTGTACTTGTACATGGCAGTATCGAAAATAGCAGTAAGTGGAGTCCTGGTTCGAGAAGAGAAAGGTACGCAATTTCCAATTTATCATGTTAGCAGGACTCTAGGAGAGGCCGAGACTAGGTACCCTCACCTAGAAAAACTGGCGCTCGCTTTACTAAGTGTCTCTAGGAAACTAAAACCCTATTTTCAGTGTCACCCCATATGTGTTGTAACAACTTACCCATTGCGAAATGTTATGCACAAACCCGAGCTCTCGGGACGATTGGCCACGTGGGCAGTTGAAATCAGTGGGTACGATATTGATTATCGACTCCGAACAACCATCAAATCTCAAATTTTGGCATATTTCGTGGTCGACTTTATGCCGACCCTAATACCTTAGGTCGAAAGAGAGTTGTTGGTGAACTCAGGGATGTCCTCGGGAATCTGGACTCTCTTTACGGATGGTTCCTCGAACGCAAAAAGGTACGGACTCGGCATCATTTTAAAGCCACCAACAAGCAATATAGTTAGACAATCTATTTGTTCTGTAAAATTGACTAACAACGAGGCTGGATATGAGGCCATGATTGCAGGTCTCGAGCTAGCCAAAAGCTTGGGGGCTTAGTTGATCGAAGCTATGTGTGACTCCCTCCTCGTGGTAAACCAAGTTAATGGAACATTCGAGGTCAGAGAAGAACGAATGCAAAGATACCTGGATAAGTTACATGTAGAATTACACCGGTTCAAGGAGTGGACCTTACAACACATACCCCGGGATCAAAACAGTGAGGCCGATGCCCTTGCTAAGTTAGGATCATCGGTCGAAGACAAAGAGCTTAATTCGGGAGCAGTGGTGCAACTCATGAGATCGATGGTAGAAGAAGGTCATGCCGAGATAAACTCTACAAGCCTGACTTTGGATTGGAGAAAAAAATACATAGAATATCTTAAGACCGACAAATTACCCTCGGATTCAAAAGAATCGAGGGCCCTCCATACAAAGGCAGCCCGATTTTGTTTGTCCGAGGATGGAAACTTATTCAGAAAAATGTTCGATGGCCCGATGGAAATTTGTCTAGGACTAGGAGATACCGATTACGTTTTGAGGGAAATTCACGAGGGCACATGTGGAAATCATTCGGGCATCGAATCATTGGTTCGAAAGCTGATCAGAGCAGGTTACTACTGGATCGACATGGAAAAGGACGCGAAGGAGTTTGTACGAAAATGTGATGGATGTCAACGACATGTTTCGATGATACAACAACCAGGAGAGCTGCTACATTCAATTTCATCGCCATGGCCATTCATGAAGTGGGAAATGGACATCGGCGGCCCCTTCCATGGGCACCCGGTAAGGCCCAATTTATTTATTTATTTATGACTAACTATTTTTCCAAGTGGATGGAAGCACAAGCATACGAAAAAATTAGGGAGAAGGAGGTCATTGATTTCATTTGGGACCATATCATATGTCTGTTTGGAATACCGGCCGAGATCGTGTGCGATAACAGGAAGCAATTCATCGTTAGCAAGTTGACTAAATTTCTCGAAGATCACAAGATCAAAAGGATCCTATCGACACCCTATCTCCATAGTGGGAACGTACAAGCCGAATCAACCAACAAAACCATACTCCAAAACCTTAAAAAGAGGTTGACCAACGCCAAAGGGAAATGGAAGGAACTCCTGCCCGAGTTCTTTGGGCATATCGTACGACCTCGAAGTCTAGTACCGGGGCCACTCCATTCTTATTAGTTTACAGTGTCGAAGCTCTGATACCGATTGAAGTCGGAGAGCCAAGCATCAGATTCTGATATGCAATAAAGGAATTAAATGACAAGGCTATGAATACGATCCAAGAGCTATTGGATGAAAAACATGAAGCCGCCCTTGTTCGGCTGGCTACCCAAAAGCAGCGGATCGAGAGATATTACAACAGGAGGGCCGACCTTAGGTTCTTCAAAGTCGGGAACTTAGTGCTAAGGAAGGTCACATTGAACACCCGAAACCCGAACGATGAAAAGTTGGGTCCGAACTGAGAATGGTCGTATCATATCATCGAAATCACCGGAAAAGGATCTTACAAGCTCGGGACGATGAACGCTGAACAACTACCGAGCAATTGGAATGTAACTCACCTAAAACGATATTACTGCTAAGGTACGACCTCATTCATATTCTTTCATGTATATTTCAGACTAACTCTTGTAGGTGATCGGCGAGGAAAAGTACGAGATTTTAGGTCTGAAAGAACGCATTTCACTCTTTTTCCCTTGAACCGGTTTTGTCCCAAATGGGTTTCTCGGCAAGGTTTTTAATGAGGAAACAAGTAAATCGTGCTAACTTAGAATCGAAGGCCGGCAATGAACTGGTAACAGCGATCAAAGCAGTATTCGAGGCCTCACTTCGATCAACCTCGAACACCAGGTGCATTACCCTCCGATATCAACTTTAACATGGAAAGAGATTTCGGGATTGAAGGGTTTCGATCGATAGGATTCAATGTAAGGGCAAAACGGTCAAATGAACCATGCCCACGCAAACTGCTCTAACCCTAACACAAAGCATGTACACATACATCCTTATTATGCATAAGAAAAAAGAGAAGTCTCTTCCTTGCAATCATTTTATGTTTTAAAATTTCTTCCTTACATTTCTTAAAGAATTTCCTACTTCCAATCCCTTAAAAGTAACGAGCCCAAGGGCCGCTTATAACCGGAATTCGAATGACCACTTTCTCACTCGGGGACTTCCGTCCGAAAACAAACTCGGATGACCCAAGCTACTGGACCTCGGGGGCATAAGACCTATTAGGCAACCCTCGAATTTTTAAAGCCACGACCACCTCCGCTCGATGACTGCTATCTTGGGCAAGCTCGAATAACTCGGGAAAGAAATTCCACAAGGCAGCTCCCGAACTAAAAGGCTACGACCATATTAACACGGCTCAGAGACGTCCATGACCCGTAACAAAAACTAGGCCTTCGAAAAAGAATATTTTCATAACCGGTTCTAAAGGCTACCCTCGGCAAACTATAATCCAAATTACTTACTTTGGGGAAAATTTTCCGGTAACACCGAACCCCCTTTGAATATAACCTAAGTTATTTCATGCTAAGGCATTTTGATCTCTGTGAACACAAATGATAAAACAAAGGAAAAATCCGAAAGTTGAAAGGGAAAGAAAGCCTTATATATATTTACCCAAAATTCTTTTTACAAGGGCCAAATAGCCCCGATACAGAACTTAAAAATGGCCAAAACGGCAAAGACAAAATGTTTAAAAAGCTTTGAAGTGGCCTAATCTTCACTGGGAGTCACGTCGTCGCCTTCGGGCTCATCCGAGTCTTTAGATCCCTCAGAATCCTCCTCCTCGGGATAAGACGGCTTCCTGGCCTTGGCCTCAGATATCTTGGCATTCTCGATCTCAGCCAGCAGGTCGAAGCCCTGAGCTTGAACTCCTTCGAGGGCCTACCTTCGGGATCGCCACTTCATATACTCCACCATGTTTCTTGCTTGGACGAGAGCCGCATCAGCATCGACCTTATGCTGGTCCACCTGCTCATCAGCCTCCGCCTTAACCGCAACAACCTTCGATTTGGCCACTTCGACTTCTTTGGCCAGATTTTTTGGCCGAAGACCGCCTAGCTTAGTGTAGACTAGAGCTCCTAGATCTTCTCGACCTGTACCAAGGCTTTTATTTTGTGGTCCGGAGTTGGACCTCAACCGAAGCTAGTTGTTCTCGGGCGGTCTCCTTTTCCGAGGCCAGGCAGTCCATATTTTTCTTCCATTCTTCGACCTCAGCCTTGACCATGTCCACCTCCACCTGGAGTTGCTCGATCTGGTGAAGTATCTTTTGAACCTGTGGGTTCGAGTCGTTAGCCAATGTGTTTGAATCATTATAACTAAGTTCAAATACTCGTCTTATCTGCTCGACCAGATCGACATGTTCCTTCCGAGCCATTTCTAACTCGGCCTAGAACTTCTCACTGAGGAGCTTGTAAGCATCCCTCTTCTCGGCCTCGTGTTGGTTTAATTCCTCCCGGTATTAGAGGAAAGTTTCATGATGGAGCAATGAGGCCTACAAACACAAAGAAGAATGTTATTATTATTCGAAATTTAATCTAAGTACGTAATAGGAAAGCTTTCGAAGTTACCCGATTCAATGCCTATTGAGCCTTGTTGTAAAGGCAGGGGCCTCCACCTCGTCCATTTTGGCTAGATCCTCTTCAATCACCAGGCATTGGAGATAGCTGGCAACCCCCACGGGGGCGGAGAGAACCCGGACATCCTACGGTATGGATATAATGATTGACCGCTTTCGGTCGGGATTTATACTTGGGGCTGGGAACCGGTCAACCAATCTCAGATTCAAAGAAGATCGACTGGTTCCCGAAGGCAGCATCTTCTTTAGTACCGGTAAGTCACCTAACCCGGTGACATCTTCCGAGGCGGTGGAATCTATACCATCGAAGAAGTTGTTTAAGGAATTGGCCACCCCTTGAGGACCCTCATTTGGGAGTCCTTTGAGCATTTGAACCTCATTTATCATAGAATCAGTGAACGAAGGCGACCTGGAAGGATCTATCACCCGAGAGCGTCCTTCGGTACATTATTTTCTACCTGAAGAGTGCCATCCACGGTCTCTCTATCAACCTCCTTGCCTCGGGGCAAAACAGGCTCGACCCTCCCTAGTTCGGAGGCCTCGGCCACTGCTTCTCCATCGACCTCCCTGGTTTGAGGTAGCTCGGTACCGCTCCTCAAGCGAGTCATCAATTCAGAAAACTTTTTCTTCTTCTTCTGATTCTTGTGACTCATCCCTCAACCGGTGGAGCGAATCCAATGAGAGTTCTTGGGCGCTGGTAGTCTTTTTGGATTTGTGTACCAGCCGCCCATTCGGTTTTTTCTTTTCGGGTCTCGAGGAACTGGGAGCTTTTCTCATTGTTCTTATCTTTATCCTGCTTCGAAGTAGGTGATTGGGGAAGGACGATTGCATCTGTGATGCAATGCCCTCGACCCACTCCTCGAGTCGGGGAATTGCATCCGGCATCCGAGTAACAACTGCACCACGAAACATCGATTATATGAGAGTAAAGGGAAAAATAATAAACGAAATCTTAAAGGTAAAGTTATACTTACGTTTGATGTTCCATTTCTCGGGAAATGGCATTTCCTCGGCCGGGATTGGATCCGAGGTCTTCACTCGAATGAACTGGTCGAACCAGCCTCGGTCTCGATCCTCGTTTATGCTCGAGCATGGGGCCTTAGTGGCCCGACGAGCACGCTTTATCAATTCCCCTCGGTAGAGTCGGGGACTGTACAGATGCATGATATGGTCGATGGTGAAGGGGCACTTGTTGATTTTGCTTACAAAGAAGCGGAGGAGAATCACTATCCTCTAGAAGGAGGGATGGATTTAACCGAGGGTCACATCGTACCTTTTACAGATGGTGATAATGACCGGGTTTAGAGGGCCCAACATGAAGGGATAAGTGTAAACACTTAAAAAAACGTCAACGTGGGTAGTGATTGACTACTCGGGCGTAGGCACCACCACGTGTTTACCAGCCCAATTACAATCTTCCTTGACTTTGGGGAGGAGATTGTCAATGATGGAGCATATATATCTCGAGACTGGCTCGCATCGACCCAATATAGAAGAGGTTTTTTCAACTTTAAAGTCAGCACCGATTGGGCATCCCGCAGGAACGAACATAGTTAAGGGGGGCTCCGGTATCTTTTCCTCGACAACAGTAGACGAAACATTTTCTTATTCAGGCGGTCTCGAGGAAGAGGGAGTTTCCTTTTGAGGTACAGATTTTGATGCAAAAGTTCTAATGGATGGAAGGATAAAGTATTTATAATTTGCAAACGACGGTTCAATATCCGAAATGGCCGACCAACAACTAACACACATTTAATGACTTGGAGATTGGACCGACGGGACGTTTCAGTTACCTTTTGTCGCTTACGTCATGATTTATCGAAGCAAGGTTCGAAAGTTTAATATTGTTTCTCGTCATCTTCTCTCTGAAAAAACGAGGGGACTATCTGTATACGGCCGAAATCGGGCTCGTCAATTGTATGACAAGTCGGGACCGAAACGAAATATGTTGAAGCTCGACCCCGGATTATATCGAACCAAGGCGCGAAGTTAAATCATCGAGCTCGTGACTTCGGGACCGAACAAGATCGAGAAAACTTTATCGGGCCAAATAACGAAAGGCCAAAATATCCGCAATCGGTGGGATATAACGGCAGAAATCTCGGCACGTATCAAGGAGAGGCCGATTAATTAGCAAATTATGAGATTTTTTTACCTTTTATAGAATTGTATCAAGAGTAGGACTCCCCTACTATATAGGGGGGAGAGTCTGATCATTTGTAAGGGACATCAAGAAATGCATCCAAAGCAATAAATACACTTTTATTTCTAGTTCTTATTATCTTATCATTTTATTCCGACATCGATTGAGGCTTCTTGACTCGAGGGTGACCAACCTTCAAGGGTAAGACTATTCAATTTGTGTGGTTTGCATTTATTTTCTTGTCAATAATTTCAATATTAATCTGTTCTTTCAATTTGTATCAAGTTATATCACGTATTTTTAAGCTCGTGTATAAGTTCAATATATATTTTCCATGTAATGTTCGGTATCTGCTTTAAATATTGATATAGTATTATCGAACTAAAGGAATGTTCGAACGCTAAAAATATTGCGAAATATGTTAATTAATTATAACTTTAGATTGTTTGGGATTGCAATGTAATTTTTTTGACTGTTTATGTCAGTTGATCTAAAAACCACTCCACTTTTAGTAATTTAGAAATGCACAAAGAGCATTAAACCCATATAAAAATGATTTTTAGCCTCTAATGAGTGATGACCAACATTTGCATAATAAATTAATAACACACTAATATAGGCGACCTAGATTAGGCTGTTAATTAAACTTTGCTACGACTTTCTTTTTCTTTTTCTTTTCATTATAGAAGACAAAGAATATAGGGACAAACCAATAGTATTCTATTTATGTGCATTCGTGTGTCTGCTCCTTCAAAATGTTGATAATTATGCAATTAAAATTCAATTAATTATGCTTAACTTTAGCGATTGACACCTGTATGATTGTACTTTTTAGTTAGGAGTTAGGATTAATGATTTTTTCAATGAGAGTGACCATTCTTTTTCTGAAGAGGTAATATTCGCATCTTCATTTTTTTTTCTCAAATTTAATCTAAAGTATGGGGTACGGACAATACATAATTTATTACCACTGTTTTACAACTGTTTTACTATTTTAAATGCCCAATTGAGTTTTATAAAACTTAGACCCTCCAGGATTAATTAACCACAAAAAAGATAAAAATAATTGCTCTTATACTAGTGAAAAAAGAATGACAGCTCAAAATACGGGAGTCAATATATACATTCAAATTTTGACGGTGAGTTCAAGCATCAATTTTTTAGTTTTTTTAATTTAAATCAATTTTAAATATTTATTAATTATTTGAAAGTACGATAAACTACATTACTTTATAACAATTTATATTCTTGAACAAATATAACTTATATACACCAATAGTATAAAAAGGTTTAACACTATCATGTCACTCAAAACATACCTACAAGCAATCATTCACAAAAAGTGAGATTTATAATCTTAAAAAGAATACAGATTACAATAGGTAAAAGTAAGCTGCAATATAACAATTAAAATTTTGTACGATCAATATATTAATTACTACTCCATTATGATTTTCACAAGTACAAAATTTAGGAGAAAGGTACTTCTCAAATATTTCTACATCTTCCATGCCCAACTTAGTTTTGTACTTTTGGGCCTGTCAATGTGCTTATCAACTTTATATTATCTAGAAATATGTTGGGCCAATTTCAATAAAAAAGTGTATCTTAAATTGGAATAGAAGTTTTGTTTGATCCTTCAAACTGGAAAATTCTATTTTTCTTTAATAATTATAGGGTAATTTTACTAAAGTTGAGCTTGAGATATGGTTTATTTTCTTAAGAAAGAATTTTTTACTTTTTCTTTGAGGTTAAAATTTTTTCACTAAGATGGTGAGGAAACTGACTTCCGAAAAAGCTGCTTTCGTCTCGGTAATTATCTAATGAGAGAGAGCCAATGCGAAAGTAGTCGTGTACGCGAGGAAACGCCAGACAAACTGACCTCTACTAACTATATTTTATACAGACTGGAAGCTAGAGAGATACTAAGGTATAATGCTGCTACCAGAGAAGGCTCTTTCATGCTTAGACGTCCAGACCTACTGTACCCGAGCGGCAAAAAAAAAATAACGGGAGAAGGTTTGATTGTTATACCATAAAAAGGGAGTTTTCAACCACAAGCCATAGTGAAGGCTGCATACCATTTGATATTAGAGAAATCTACACGTGAGAAGTATTAAGAGGGTCGAACATATATTTAAAAGTTATTATTTTTTATGCAGAATTCACAATATCTAAATTCTAAACGTGAGAAGTATTAAGAGGGTGGAACATATATTTAAAAGTTATTATTTTTATGCAGAATTCACAATATCTAAATTCTAAATCTTCGACCGCGAGATAAATGTCTCTAATATACACTGGTCCAGAAAAACTTCTTGTTAATTACTACTCATAAAACTGTAGAGGATTAGTTAATGGGACTAATGATGTGATGTTAAATGTTTAAGAAATTGGGATGCTTTTGTTTACTGTATTAATTAAGGGAAAGGATCAAAGATGTTTGCTTCTTTCAAAGTAAACTAGGATTAGCTGTTGAAAAGAGAAGATTAATCATTGGTTAAACTAAAAATAATATTTTTCAATACAGACCCCCATGTGGAGACCAATTTGGTTGGTGTTCTATGGCTACCTTAGCCTACAAAATACAATATTTTTCATTTCTGTCCCCACATTCTTTGAATTGAAAGTTCGGCCGTTGTCCTCTCTTTCTCTTTATATTTTCAAGTTAAAAAGAAAATACATTAAAATACTAACCAAAAAAAATGAAAATGAAATTATCTTTAATTTAGCCCCTCTGTATCATTTCTTGACTCAATTCAGTGGTTGGATGTACCTTTCTACAGCAATATAGAATTGCAAGCTCTTAGTTATACTTATTTTCCTTATAAATATCCGCCATTCGAAATTTACTAGTTTAATTAATTTGAATTCGACATATAAGGCCTATTGAATGGAAAAACACTCCCTAGGGCTAGCGGGAGTTACTCCATTACCAACAATAAAATAAGAGATTTTTGAATTGGGGTGTAAGAATTTTATCTATCTTATTACATCCGTTAATTATACTTATATATTTGAATAGAGTCTGAATCGACCGCGACAAATTAAAAAATAACAAGTGCAACGAATGGTTTAAAGATGTCTCCTTTTTTTCCTGTCAGAAAAGAATGGTAAAAACGAAAGCAAGGTAGGTAAAATCTATAAAAGTCAAAATCCGATCAAGGGTTTACTCTGAAATTACTATATTATTTAGCGTTGGAATCCATGTGAAGACAATCATGGGAAAAGATGAATTTTCTTAAAGCCAAGTGGATAATTAACCCTCTTAAAAAGGTTACTTCCACATAAGCAAATGATGATTAGATTAGAATTTAGGAGGCAAAAATAAAATATGTTTTAGTGGGATGTTGGTCTCTAGGGTCCAAAACCAGTGACCTTTATTTTGACCTTGACAATATCTGGTCTCAACTATGAAAATTTGCTAAGATTCCTATGACATCAAAATGGTCAAAATATAAATAATATATATATATATATATATACAAATATATATATATATATATATTTTATCGTTAATTATTTTTGAAAGCAACTAAAAATATATATTTTTCGTCATTTTTCAATTTTGCTCATGGATCTGTGGATCTGGCCTTCTAGCCCATCAAAATCTGAGATCCAATGGACCCCAAAATTTTAGAACTTTTTATCAAATATTCTCTTACATTTTTGTATCAAAATTTTATATATAAGATTGAAAGGGACTTGTTCTTATAAACCGACTGGAATTTGGCTCGTGACATGTCCATTATGGGTCCTCCAATTATGTCACTCCATCACAATATACAACATAAATCACATTAATTTATGTGAAAATTAAAAATTCTCTTGGCACTAATATGTTGTTACTTAGAGATTAGAGTTCCAGTCTTAATGGTTATAATTTCCGTTGTTTCAAATAAATTTTTCATTTTTAATCCGTCCTGAAAAGGTTCTCTAACAATCGATCATTGGACTTCAGGATTTAATTCAATTTTTTCTTATGCAGTCGAAACGCCTTCTTCTATCACTAGGCTCGCCGTCTAACCTGGACTTGGAGGGAGGGGTTGGGAAAGGCTTGGACCGATGTATCCCGATAAAATATCATAAAAGGAAAAATAAAATAGTCAAAAATCATGTTAGAATCCTAAGATTGGTGGACAAAAACTCTCCATCTATAATCAAGTTTAGTGCTCAAATTAGGTCAATGGGGCACAAACATTCCACAATATCATTTGGAATTCAATTGAATTTTGTGCTTTTCTTTCTTGTGATCTTCAATGAAGCTTCTTAATAGGATATCAATAGAAAAAATAAAAATTCCAAGTTAATGTTAGAAAGCATTTGAAACCTATACTATCTTTATCCTTTAGACTTTTATTAATAGCCCCTATTGTTATAGGAGTATCAATATAGTCGTTTTAGCTTCCTTACTTTTTATCTTCTATAGTTCTTAATGAGTTCATTCCAATTTATATTAATTATACTAATAAATAAAAAAATATAGATAACCAAGCAAATGCCTATTTTATTTACTTTTTTGGTAATAAAAATTCTCGTTGTGGTATTTTTCTAAAAGTCATCCAGAAATACAATCTCACCGCCTTATATCATACAACAACCTAAAGAATCAAGTCATACAGAAAAGAGATTTTGCCTAATTCTTTCTCCTATGAAATGTAGCAGTCACAGTCTGTGCATTATCAACAATAATAACAAACCCAATATAATCTCATAATTGGAGTCTGAGGAGAATAATGAGGTTGTTTCTAATAGATCAAGGGTAATTTGTGCATTATATAGTGAATTTATTTAGAAATGTAAACAAAGAATACAAACTCAATGATCACAAGGAAAATTCTATAACTAAATTGGAAAAACTTTTCCCGGACAATTGGAAGTGGCAAAACTAGCTGCTCTGAGACAATTAAAACTTTTCTATTTGCTAAAAAATGAAAATTTGAAGTAAAAAATGTGTCCTATAATCGGCATTAAATAACTGAAAAAGGACTAGGATTAAGGATATCTCAAGGCATATTCCAGCATTAAACCAAAAGATTATGCTCTAATTCGATAAAGGAAAGTTCATAGTAGTTGAGCTTGAAAAATGCCTCTTATATTTGGATTTTTGTACAAAAGTAGAATTGGTTAGTCATTTGCTTGATCATGTTTTTATATAATGTAATTAGAGGATTAATTTCTTAGAGGTCTCAGAACAAGTGAAAAAAAGAAAATCATTGTGGAATGTCAATTACGAATCCTATTCCTAAATTTTTAGAAATTTTCATCAAAACTGGATCTGTATTTATCATATTTATAACCATTCTGATTTATGTAATGTTTTCTGGATTTTTGTATTACATTTTTCCCAAGTTGAAACTCTTTTTTTTTCCTCCCAAAATTGTTACACTTGATGCAACATTTTCTAAAAATATTACCTTTTGGAGTAACGGTAAAGTTGTCTCTACGTGATTTATAGGTAGCGGGTTCGAGCCGCGGAAACAACCACTAATGCTTGCATTATGATAGACTGTCTACACTATACCTCTTGGGGTACAACCTTTCCCCGGATGCTACGTGCGTGCGGGGTGTCTTGTGCACCGGGCTGCCCTTACAAGTTTATTTCATTCGTTCTAAATTATGCTGAAGTGTTCTTACTAGTTTATAACTCTTTTTAAAAAATAAACTAAATCATAGAAAGTTCACATCCATGGAACATTTAAACAAAAATGATTGAAAATGTGAAAATTGTTATATGAAAAAAAAAAAACAGTTTTCACTGGGCTTGGCTATAAAAAAGAAGCTAAAAAATTGTCAACATCTAGTCAGCGCTACACTGTAAATCACCAACAACAGCAAAATCAAGCTTCATATTTTTAAAATAATAAATAAAGATAATTTGGAGCAAATAACAATAGGCACTAACCATTAATTAACAATTTTATTTTGCTAAAAATAGGAAGTTGTACACCATAGCTTTAGGCAGCAGCAAGTAAAGACCTTTAATTTGCTTATAAGCAACTTACCATAGTTGGCAATAGCCAAAACCTACAGAATTACTTAATCCATTATTTTATTTAGTTTATTTCTGATTTTTATATCTTAATATCTTAATGTAGGTGAAAAAGCATGATAATTGAAGCTTTGGCTTAAACAAATTATTTAATTAGGGGTCTGGCTTAGCTTAGGTAGCTATTAGCAAGTTGTGATAATTTTATAGGAGATGATGATGGAAGGCATGACGTATAAACCATGTAATGTTTAATTCACTGGCAAGGAAAAAAGAGAGAAAAGAAAACATTGGTTCTTTATTGCTAATTTAACTTTAAGATTAACTTTTGTACAATTAAGGAATACAGTTTTCTTCCACCATCATATTAAAGAAAACTATCACAGGCAATAGTAATTTGATATCATATTGATTCTACTATAATATTTTAAAATGTATTAATAGTGGAAAAATTATTTAATTCTGTCAATTTATGCAAATTAAGTACTTTTAATTTTTAGCACAAATAATGTTGTATAATATTTTCTTAAATAGACTTTGTAGCTGTTAACTGTTGAGAAAATGATTTTCTCTGACATGTTGCAATTTGAATAGAAGAAAATGAAGCTACAGAGATTTTATTTACTAATCTCTTGTATTATGTTTTACTGATTTACTGTAAAAGGGGCCATATAACTAAAAAAATATTTATAATGAACCACAAGATGGATCGTTCAATACTTGTCTTGTAGAATGGCATAAACTTATTTTGGATTGGCTATATTTGCAAGTAAAGCATAAGTCTCTTCTTTAGAATCAAGCCACAAAGAACAGCTACCAGCTATATATGCTTGTTATTTTCTCAAGCCCACAAATCCATTTCTCTTTCTCATTACGTGGATTGAGTTGGGTAAAAAGAGGAAGAAAAAACTCAAACAGACGGCCACCCTATCGGTTAAACTAAAAATAATCAGTGGAGGTATAATATATGCATAATTTATGTATTATATATGTATAATTATGTATAATCAATGTATAATCAATGTGTATAACTAGAAAAAGTAAATAATTAATATGATCGGCTATTTGTGTAAAGATCCCTATAATTGTGAAGGGATTTTTATACAAATAGCCACAGCCCATGTTCTTATATTACTTTACAGTTCCATATTATACTTGCGATTGAAAAATAGCCTTGAAAAACATTCAAAGAAGAGGGACAAATAAATAATGTAGATCGTTCACGTTGTTATCTAATAGACCCAAGAGAGACACTAGTAAAATTGCAAAAGAATTTATAAAAGGAGATATGTTTGTAAGGAAAGAAGTATAGAACACAGTAACTCTTTGGATTTCTTGATCTAGCTTTTGGGAGTAGTAATAGCGCGGACTAGTCATTTTTTAGTTATGTAATTGAAAAATATGTACTGTTATGAAGTTTCAAATTCCACAAGTGAAAGTCTATTTCATATGTGAAACTTGAAACTATATGACAGTGATTATTATTTTTAATTACAAGTGCTGAAAGTGGCTATTTGTGAATTATATATAGCCCTTAAATTTTGTTTTTGGAGGGGGAGGGGGGAGGGGGAGGCAAGTGCACATACAACCATTTTCAGGGATGTTATTTAGAGATTAATCAGTATTTATTTTGTCTTGAAATTTTAAACTAAAATTCTTAACTTTCAGGACAGTTCAGACCACTTTTGTCCCGAAAAATTAATCTGAAAACTGAAATTCAGGATTCACTGGCTAATTCTTAAATAATAGCCTTTTGGAGTGGCTACCTCATGGCATTTCTACTAATTTTGGGATGAGATTTGGGCCGAAGCCCACACAACTATCCCTTTGGGATGGGAATAGAACAAGAAAATGACAATTGACTGCCAAAACTAAGGAGGATACTTTATGTTTAGCCAACTGATTCAGTGAGAATTGAGCATTAGGATATAGAACAGACATACAAACATTCACTTCATGTTGTTTCTTTACATTTGTAACCTGAGATTGTAAATTCAACATATAGAAAGAGGAAAATAACTGGATCCTTTAATCAACCACCATTTCTTTTAGATAGAAAGGTGTTTTGACTCTATTATATCAAGTCATAACCTAAGCCTTCTATTAGCAGACTACTATGGAGAGACGGATAACAGAAAACCAAAGTGCATATTAATAGACATAAAAGAAAAAGAAAAATTAGAGAGTTAGCGAAAACTACATATTAATTGATGGTTGGATGAAGCCATCAGGTTGTGATTGCTTTGATCGTTGCAATGGCTTCCGTTCACTAGCAACCTCGAGTCCATGAACGATCATTGACTAACAAGTAACAACAACAAATACAGTCAGACCTCTCTATAACAACATCTTTATTTAATATCCATTCACTATAAAAATCAAGTTTTTTTCGGAATGATTTTATATTATATTATAATATATGTCCTCTATGACAATATTTCTCTATAGCAACCAAAAAATATCTGAACAAATGATAGACAGTCGAATATTCGAATCGAATAATAGCAAAATTAATGTTCAAACCAACTAGTGATAGTAGATAGGTCTCGTTATACTGATCCTGCATAAAAAGAAAGGATTGTTTCTTTTCCTTAAGAAATGCGAGGGACAGTCGCAGCATTTTCGTTCTTGTTTAAAATGATTTTTGAGTCTACTGATAGATAAGATCAGCATTTGTATGATAGTTATATATTGGTATTCATTAATAAGAAAAATAAACGGTTGTGATCACCTTGGTTCCGTTCATTTTAATTTATCCTCGAAGACTTTCTTGATGGCAATGACTTTTATTTTCGACACATGATATTACGTTCTGAACTCATAATCTCAAATTCAACGCGCTCTGTACAATAAAATCTTTAAAATTGAATCCATCGAGTTTAATTAAAATCTTGAATACACCTCTAAACTGAATTGATCGTGTATATATATATATATTCCAACATTAATATTTACAAGTTGCATTTCCATTTTCTCTTTAATTGAATGCTAAGCACCTCAAAAAGTTCTTCCTTTAACCACTTATCCAAAAGGAAGTTTAGATTGAAAAAACAAATAAAAAGGAAAAATATCATCAGCAAATCCAAAAAGTTAAAAAGAAAAGTAATAGAACTACAGCAGATTTTCAGAAAGAGTCTAAAAGTCAAGTAGAGTATTGAAAGAATGTAACTTTAAAGACATCAAATCTCCACATTTTCGTATAAAATGTCAGCCAATTATCATACTATTTTATGCCTTACATACGAAGCCCGCTGGTGATATTGTCCGCTCTGCACCTAGGCCTTCACTGGTTTAAAACGTATCATTAGGGTCTAAAACTTGTTAACTTATATACCCAACATCCATCTTGAAAGCCTGGGATGTTACATACACTTGTTAACTCTTATGAACTCAGCGTCCTCGCTGAGGTTTAACTCAGTTGAACTCTGACCCACCATCGGCATGACTGACATAAGAGTGACTCTGATACTAGATGTAATAGTCCAACCCGCTAGTCATCGGCATGACTGACATAAGAGTGACTCTGATACTAGATGTAATAGTCCAACCCGCTAGTGATATTGTCCGCTTTAGGCCTAGGCCCTCACGGGTTTAAAATGCGTCACTAGAACCTAAAACTTGTTAACTTATATACCTAACATGTCTCTTGTGTTTTGTCGATATCAGACTATGTTTAAAGCGTTAGATGTTACAAAAACTCAAGCGAGTATTAAAGAATGTAACATCAAATCCCCACATTTTCTTTACAATGTAAGGCTTATTATCATACTTTTTTATATCTTATTACACAAGTGAAGATATCTAGTCCTAAAAATATGTCATCAAAGTATTACAAAAGTAGTAAGAAAATCATACAATATCTTTTCTTAGAAAATAGAAAGCCAACTCAGAGGCAGAAGTACAAAAACAAACATCTATAGAGATCCAAAGAAATTAAAGGAGTAAATAACAAAGTAAATTTTTTTAAAATTTTCTTGCAAATGAGGTATTCGCCAAGATAACTCTTGTTGTATCAATAAGAATTGTAACGGACTGATAAATACTCCTTCATACTTAATTAGAAGTGCGTATGAATTCGTTTCTTTACCTCAAATAAGGGACTTTTACAACACAAATTCGAATTTGGTGGCCCAATGTGTATACTAAAAATCGAGCGAGAAAACTAAAAAAATAAAAAAAATCTTGCTATAGTAAGAAAACAACAAATGACGATAACACAAAACATAAGGAGGGAAAATAATGATGAATCTTGTAACAGTTACAGACTTCAACCAAACAAGAAGTGAAACTTTAAAGGGGTGCTTGGTTTTATTGGCATAATAACTAAAAATTGTTGCGCGGTTAATAATCATACATGGATGATTATACAACGAGTAATGATCACGCCCAACTATGCTTCTGTTCGCAACAAATTTTTGTAGTATAAAAAATAAACTGTAATAAAAATAATATGAAGAAAAAGAGATTTTATTAATAAATATTTGTGAGTACAATTTTATGTATCCCTTGATTCTCCGTTCTAAAATTCTCTGTGATTCGAGGGTTTGAGAAACGTCTTTCTCGAATGCAGGATGATGTATACCTCCTTGTGATGTATTTAATCGTCAAGAACGTCGAGCAGCACTTCGTCGTTACAGATTGATCTCCGGGAAGAACTCCATTGATCACTCCTTTGTTGAAGAACTATGCACTTGATGATTGATCTCTATGTTTGTGGATGCCTTCACCAATTGCAGAATGCTCTTCTCCAATTCTGAATTCCCCAGAGAATTATGTAACCTCTCTATTTATAGTGGTAGAGAATGGACAGTTCAGCTATATATCAACTCTCTTGCTTGATTCTGATTGGCTCATGTGAGTCATCAAACTTACCACAAAAGCTATGTAATAAGCTTACTTGTGATTGGTCAAGACATGTCATTTTAGACACTTGACGACTCTTGATTGGTCACTGTTTTGAAATGGGATTGCCACATCACGTGGTGCCATCTTGTTGGCTTTGTGTTGGACTGGATGTGCCATGTCACTTGACACATGGCCTGAGTCTTGGCTTTAAGATGAAATGAACCTTGGACTTGAAAATAATAAAATGGACTAATTTAATTTATAAAGTCCAAATTAATTATTTAATCCAATTAAATTTAATTCAAATTTTATATGAATTAGACCTAATAAATCTTATATGTCTGAGGATGCCCCTACTTCAAATCTCGTGACTCAATCAGCGGTAAAAACGAGATTTGAAGTATCGGTAAAGCCAATAATCATGTGAAAAGACTCTAGTTTGACTCCATTTTGTATTGGAAGCACGTTGAACATATCATGTAAATTAATTTACCCTTTATGCTTCAATTGTATTTTTTGTGGCCAATAATCATGTGAAAAGACTCTAGCTCCATTTCGTATTGGAAGCACGTTGAACATGTCATGTAAATTAATTTACATTTTATGCTTCAATTGTATTTTTTGTGGCCAAATCTCTGTACTTACCCGTGAGCAAATTCACTTGGCCTAACATTAAAGTTAAAGAGATATACTTAACGATATCCTTACAAGATAAAACCGCGAAGCTTCCACAGAAGGCTTAACAAGTTGCACTTTGGACTTTGAGTAGAAACTTTCCTTTTTTTCAAGCAATTTTTTCATACCTATATACTATTTGAAAACTTATTACGAAAAATATTTATGTTTTGGTATTTATCCGACCTAAACATATTTTAGTTACAAAATATATACAATCCACCTTAAAAAGACTCCATATTCATTATTTGTGCCTTCAATCGAGAGATTTAATTACACCATTTTCCTTTTTACTCTCCTCTCTCCCCTCTTCTCTCCGGATTCTGTTTGCTATACCCTTGATATCTAAGATCTTTTCTTCTCTTTGAATTTTCGATGTAAATTACAACTCTGCATTTTTCTTACGTTTTCTTCGTGCTTGACTATATCCATCAGATTATCAACAGAGCTCTTCCACGTGGCAAAACCCAGATTTCTAAAGCTCACCAACAACCCATCAGAATCTTTTTATTTCTCTTTCTGATTTTTGACAAAAAGAAATAAATTCTTTCTATCAATTGGAATAAAGTTTCAGAGTTTTTTCAAATGCCTCCACTGTTAGTGATTTCGAGACTGAGGGGGATCGAGTATGTAAATAGCTGATTTCACCAAATTCAACATATTGACACAAAATATAAATATACATATTGTTTACATTATTATTTCTACCCAGTTAAATACAATTATAATATCTTATAACTTAAATACAATTTTTTATACAAATATGTCTTTCATATATTTTGTATCTGATTTATACATAGTAAAAATAAATTTCATGCAACTAATTATATATTATACAATTTATCTACAACTTATCTACAACTTTCATACATTATTTCTACCTAGTTATATACAACTACAATATCATACCACTTAAATATAATTTTTATACAAATTTTATACAATATGTCTTTTGTATATTTTGTATCTGATTAATATATAGTAAAAATAAATTTCATACAAATAATTATATATTATACAACTTATCTACAACTTTCATACATTATATTTACCCAATTATATACAACTTTCATATATTATTTCTACCCTGTTATATACAACTACAATATCATATAACTTAAATACAATTTTTATACAATATTGTTCAACTTTCATACAATATTTAAATAAAAAATATATATAAACAACAGAATACAATTTTTCTACAATTTTACTATAACTTTACTACAATTTCGTAAGTATAATGTATGTCATGTCTTCTTCTTCTTCTTCTTCTTCTTCTTCTTCGATTTTCAATCTGAAATTCAGCCAAAATCAAGTCTAATCTTCACCAAAATACCCTCAAAATTGAGATATAAATTCCAAACAATATTCTCAATTATTTGCAACAACATCAAATCCAAACAAATAATAGTTTTTGAAAATTCAAATTCGAATTCAAAGCTTCAAAACTTTTTAATAGCTGCCAATGGTGGAATTGCTGCTCTATTTTCCTTTGCTCTACACACTACTAAAAATTCGGCAAAAACCGACCAATTCGGCTCTATTTTCAAAATAATTTTTTATAATTTTTTTACGAAACCGACCAACTTTGGTCGGTTTTCTTTGGCGCAAAAATGCGGGAAACTATTTTTGAGTCCCGCAAAATTTATGTTTCAAGAAACCGACCAACTTTGGTCGGTTTTTCAATTAAAATAAATAAAAATTAATATTAAAAAAACCGACCAAAATTGGTCGGTTTATTCGGCGGGTCATTTAATAAAACCGTCCAACTTTGGTCGGTAATTTTACTTTTTAATAAAACCGACCAACTTTGGTCGGTTATTTTCGTGCAAGAATACAATTAAAGAGTATAAATCAAATAAAAGACAATCTTAAAACAAAATGTACCAATGGTCTAGTGGTAGAATAGTATCCTGCCACAGTACAGACCCCGATTCGATTCCCAGATGGTGAATCTTTTTATTACATAATTAAAATACCGACCAACTTTGGTCGGTTTTTTTTGCAATTTCTTTTTTGAATTTAATTGACCGACCAAAGTTGGTCGGTAATTTCCGACCAACTTTGGTCGGTATTCCTTTCCGACCACAAAAATACCGTCCACACGTAAATGGTCGCGTTTTGCTCGATTTTTTGCCATTACCGACCAACGTTGGTCGGTATTTTTGGTCGATTTTTACCGGATTTCTAGTAGTGACATTACTGGAATTAGGGATTGAGAGATAGAGAGAGACGTAGAGAGAATTCCTAATTGTTTGCAACAACACCCAATTCAAATAAATAATGGTTTTTGAAAATCCAAATTCAAATTCAAAGCTTCAAAACTTTTTAATGGCTGTCAATGGTGGAATTGCTGGTATCTTTTCCTTTGCTCTACATTACTGAAATTAGGGATTGAGAGAGAGAGACGTAGAGATAGATAGATAGATAGAGAGCACGGGAGAGAGAGAGAGACGGAAAGAGTCGGAGGGAGAGAGAATAAGGTTGAGAAATAATTGATTCTTAATATAAATGAATACTTATTTAATTCCTAAAGTGTATATAATTGGTAAATTTGTATATAAAATGTAATTAAATTAAAATTTGAGTAGGGAGGGTAATAAATTTTCAAATAAGGTGTAGGAATGTAAAAATTCCCCTTTTCAACTGAACTTGGCAAAATCACGTTAATCCCAGAATTTTCATTATTTTAAGACTAATTTCTGGTCATCCTCTATTTCATCCATTAATTTTCTCCTCCTTTTTTTTTTTTGACTTTAGAAGATTCCTCGGAAATTTTAATTGCAACAAAATTCATCTTTCATTCCTATCCTTCATATAAACGTGTTTGTATTGCACCATCAGTTTACATCTCCTTATTGGAGTTTAATTCTTCTCCTCAAAGAATACCATTTAATAACAAATTGTTAGTTTGAGTATCTGTATGGATTACTAAAAAACTTGGTTATTTACCGTGTTCCTTAGGTGTAAAGTAAATAAGCAATAAAATGAACACAACTATTTTTACGTGAAAAATCACCCGGCTCAAAAGGTGCAAAAACCACGACCTACCACATAGGATTTTCAACTCCAACTCCACTAGAACAATGAGCTAAAATGTATCAATCACAAGACTGTAATTCAATACTCTCTAGTACTCCTACTACTCCTATTTGATTCACAAGTAACTCTAACTTGTAAAACAAAAAATTCACTCCAACTCACTAACTGTTTATGACGTTTGATTACAACTCAATTTCCTAAAACACATTCACTAGACTGACTCAGAAGAGTACAAAGCAAGAACTCAACACAAGTGAAAACAACTTATGACACTTTAGTTGATGTGTAAAAGGGTAGTTCAAAAGTCCAAAGTCAATCCTATTTAAACACGACTTGAGATCTTCTAGGAGTCCTATTCATAGTCAGCTTCCTCTTTGATAAGACTCATATTGTTCCAAGGATTCCACAAGCTTTGGGACTTTTGTCTGTGACTGAATTATCCGTATCTTTTTGAGCAACGACCATTATCACTTATAGCAGCCATCTTCCACCAAACTTAGACCTGAGTAACTTTGAGATAAAATTACTGTCTTGTACATACGTACAAGTATCAATCATGATGAGCTGATCCTTTAATCCGAGGAGCTGGTTCTTCATAACAGTTAAGCAGTTACAATAAGGACCTAGTTCTTTGTGCAGTTAGTCACACTTTGTTAATCATCAAAACTTCAATACTCAACAAATTCCCCCTTTTTGATAATGACAAACTTTATACACAGAACCAGGCAATCACATCAAAGAACCAGATGATCATAATAAGAACTTTTGACAGACATGTATGTTCACAACCCACAACCTTCCAACCTTATCTTCCCCCTTTCGGCATCATAAAAAAAATACAAACACATGTTAGACATTAAGCACAGATAATGTAAGATTCAAGGCCAAACATGCGACAACACAAACATAAGAAAAGGAAAATAAACTAGGCTGATGATCCAATAGAGTACAAAGCAGTAAAGCGGAGCAATATGAGACATTAAGTAGTGCCAAAAACGCTTAGGGCCTTGTCTTCATCAGTAGAACAAAATAAAACTAAGTATACTTCCAACTACTTAGACTAAGACAAGGAACAAAAGATAAGGCATCACTAGAATAACAAAAGAACTAAGGACACTAGGAAGGAACTGGTTCAAGGGTGCGAAGCAGAGGGGGTCAAAGCTTTCACAAGGGTAGAATTATGTTGAGCACGGGCCTCCCTGTCTCTTTTGAGCTCTTCCCCGAGTTGCTTTGTTTCCTTTCTCATCTTATTATTGTCTTCATGAAGCCTGGCATTCTCTTCAATAACCTACTCTAACCTTTTGCTGAGTTCTGCAACCCTACGGCTCCCAGGAACAATGACATATCCTATGGATCCTCTAGCCTTGATCTCCTCATAGCCACACTGCTTGAAAATAACAACATCCAAAACATCATTGTGGCTTCCAAACTTAAGGTCAGACAAGGCAATGTTTAGCTTTTCAAATAACTCAGTTAACATGAAACCATATGGCATAACATGTTTTTGTTTGGAAGTATCTGTAGCTCTTGCCATGTGCTGAATTATCAGGCTAGGAAGATTTATAGGTCGACCAGTGTCAAGAAGTTCCATCACAACCATGTCTATCAGAGTAAGCTTCATGCCTTCTCTCAGACCTTTGAAGAATGCAGGAGTTGACAAACTGAAACAATAGCTTGTGAAAGGGAGTCATATCAGTCTTGTACGCTTTCTGGGGAGCATTTAGTTCAAATTTTTGGGAGAACTTCCTGGTGACCACAATGCCATTGTCAACATCTCTGTCTATGGCTGGACACTTCTTCTTCAAATAATTATCAAATCCCAAAGAAGGGATATTTAGAAGAAGCCCTAGTTCCTCAGCATCAAACTCCATGTCGAAGCCCCCTACTTTACTCTTGACTACCTTCCCATCAAAAGTGAAATTTGTGTAGAACTCCACCACAGCAGGAACACATACTAAGGGAAAGCTTTGACAAACATGTGCCTCCACTCCTGTAGCTCATATTTCTCAACCAGTTGAGCCATTCCCTTCTTATCAGTGTTCACAAGAATCTTCCCATTTAGTACTTTTCTGTTCCTGAACTCTGTGAGTCGATCAACTGCAACTGACACATTCTTTCTTGTCTTACTTCTATTGGCCCTTACAGAAGAGGTAGCATGTTTAGTGACTTTGGATCCCCTTTCCTTTGGTGTGGTAGACTTTGCTGGCAAGGCTGAGTCAGATTCATCTTCTCCATCCACCTCAACAACAAGTTCCACAATTGAAACCTTCTTCTTTGGCTTCTTTGCACTTCTAGACTTCTTCATGATTTGTGCATCAATATCCTTTCTTTTTCTCCTTGTGAGGGGAGTTCTAGTAGTAGAAACTACTCATTTCCTTGTTGAGACTGTTGTCTTTGTATCTTTCACAATGGTCTTTCTGAACTTCTTCTAGTGGAATATCATCTTCATCACTGCTAACTTCTTCATCTCTAGTGAAAGGAGTTAACAGAGACCCAGGTTCTTGAGCCCTTGTCTCTTCACCAATTTCTTCTGAAGGGGATATGACAGTGTTTCCAATTATCATGGAACCTTCAGATTCCTCACTCACATTCCCCTCTTCTTCCTCACTCTCGTCATCACCTCCTTCGCTCTCACTTACCTTTTCTTGATCCTCACTCTCACTTTCAGAAACCTCATCTTTTTCACTCTGATTTTCTTCTTGTGTAGAATTATTAGCATGTTCACATGTCTTATCCTCTGTATCACTTTCCTTCTCATCTCCAGATACTCACTCATTCTCACTCTTTTCTTCTTCATTGGCTATGTTTTGAGCATCATGTTCCTCATGACTGTTCACAAATTCTTCTTCTTTTTCACATTCATCATCTTCCTCATCCTCAGTCCAACTAAAATCAACGCCATCAGAAGCCTCCTTTTGAACTGGTTCTCTACGTCCCCCCCTTAACCACAGGCTCCACAACCGTTATATCTACCTCTTTTCCCAGATCCCCTGTACGCCCTTCTACTGTGAATTTCTCTATTAGTGACTTCTCACTCGTAAGTGAAAGAGTATCTAGGGGTGCAACATCTATAGTAGAAACCAAAACATCTAACTTGGAAATAGGATATGGTACCTGATCAGTAGTGCCTATACTTGATTCCCCCCGAATCACAGATTCCTTGACTTCAGTGTCACCCTGCGTAGTAGCATTAGGCATATTATTGATAGATTTTCTTGAAGTTGCTTTGACCTTTGCTGACTTAGTGGTATTTTTCGTAGGAAGCTCAGGTGTGTGGGTAATTTCTTTTGAAGGAGGGGATACTGTGGAGATGGGAATGATAGGAACAGGAGCAGTAGGAACAAAAGAGGATGAGGTAGGTATGGTAGAGGATATCGAAGGAGAAGGAGCAGGTGCGGGTTCTCTTTAAGGCTTGTCATTTTTCTTCGATTTGAGCTTCAAGATTTTGGGTTTTCTTCAACCTCAGTTGATGATTTATCTTTAGAGTGTGTTTGACTGGCTTTAGGCATGGTGATAAGATGAGATACTCGAAGAGGAGAAAAAATGGTTAGTTCTTGATAATTGCTTTTGATTCTTGCTTACGGTTTAAGAGAAATAGTAAGGTTAAAGAAGCTTATTATAAGAGCCTTTTAAAGGCATTACTCCTAATTTGACTGGAAGAGAGAAGGTGACCAAATTTAAAATCTAACGGTACTCTTATAACGGTTACTTTCGTTGTAAGATTTTCAGGAGTAATTGATCTCTAATTGCACAAGGCGATTAGAAGTGATGCCAACAGAAGGCGATTAGAAGTGATGCCAACAGAATTAAAACTTTGAGTATAGCAGTAATTTTAGAATATAAAGTCTTAGTGACTTAAGACAGATGGCACATAACTGAGTCAAAGAACCAACTCCTTATTCGTTTATGCAATAAAGCTTCAGCACTTCATATTAGTATCATACAACATAATTATCTGCCAGATTTTCTAAGCAAGTGTGTGAGCTTAATACAAGCACAAAGCTAAATCAAACACATTTTACTTAATTATCTATGTCTTATTATGATTTTTCTAACCAATCACTGGAGAGCTTTAGTAAAAATATCAACAATTTGATATTCAGTTTTACAGAAGTTAATTGAGATATTCCTCTTTTCAACATTGTCTCTGAGAAAGTGATGTCTAATGTTAATATGGTTGGTTCTCTTATGCTGACATGGATTTTTAGCAATATTTATGGCACTGGTGTTATCACAAAAAATGGAAACACAATCAACATATATATCATAGTCCCTTAGCTGTTGTCTTATCCATAGTAGCTAAGCACAACAGGATGCTGCTGCCACACATTCAGCCTCAGTTGTAGATAAGGCCACTGCGTTTTGCTTCTTGGTTTCCCAAGACACCAGACAAGAACCTAGAAAATTAGCTGTTCCTGAAGTACTTTTCTTGTCAACATGAAAACCTTCATAGTCAACATCAGCATAACCAACTAGATCAAAGTTGTACCCTCTAGGATACCATAGACAGAGGTCAAGGGTCCCCTTGAGATATCTTAGTATTCTATTGACAGCCTTCAGGTGAGATTCCTTGGGATTTGCCTGAAATCTTGCGCATAATCCCACACTAAACACTATATCATGCATGCTTGTTGTAAGGTACAACCGTGACCCAATCATTCCTCCATATAGCTTATGTTCCACACTTTTCCTTTCTTCATCAAGGTCCAGCTTTATTGCAATGGCAATTGGGGTATCAATAGACTTAGAGGAGTCCATGTTGAACTTCCTCAGTAACTCTTTGATATATTTTTGCTGATGTATCATGGTTTCAGTAGGTGTTTGCTTGAATTGCAGCCCCAGAAAGAAGTTCAATTCACCCATCATGCTCATTTCGAACTCATTTCTCATCATCTCAGCAAATTCCTTGCACATTGCTTCATTGGTGGCCCCAAAGATAATATCATCCACATACACTTGCACAATCAGAATATTCTTCCCTTTGCTCATCAGAAATAGAATGTTGTCCACCTTTCCTATTAGAAAGTTGTTGGCTAAGAGGAATTTTGAGAGCCTTTCATACCAAGCTCTAGGAGCCTATTTCAAACCATAAAGAGCTTTATCCAGTCTAAACACATAGTCAGGAAATTCTTCACTTTCAAATCCAGGAGGTTGTTTGACAAACACTTCCTCCTTCAGGTACCATTCAAAAATGCATTCTTTACATCCATCTGGTATAAAGTGAATTCCATGTGGGCAGCAAAGGCTATCAACATTCTTATAGCCTTCATTCTAGCTACAGGTGCAAATGTCTCATCATAGTCAATGCCTCCCTCTTGATTGTATCCCTGAACCACCAGTCTGGCCTTGTTCCTTGTGATATTTTCTTGTTCATCCAACTTGTTTCTGAACACCCATCTGGTACCTATGACAGTTTTGTTCTTAGGTTTCTGTACCAGGTGCCAGACCTTGCTTCTCTCAAACTGATTTAGCTCCTCTTGCATGGCTATGATCCAGTCTAGATCCTTTAGAGCTTCTTTGATGGTCTTAAGTTCAACCTGTGAGAGAGATGCTATGAGTGCACATAGATTTCTTAGAGAAGACCTGGTTTGCACCCTTGCATTTGGATCAGAGATGATATTCTCAAGAGGGTGTGAGCTTTGATGCTTCCATGGTCTGATATGTATACCCAGAGAAGATTCACCTGATGAGTGACCTAAAGGAGCAGGTTCAGTAGGTGTGGCTTCATTTTTCTGGTCAGCAGTTAGAGTAGTTCTTTCTTTTTCTTGTTTCTCATGATCATTGTCAATTTCCTTGTAGTTTTCAGATCCATCTTCATCAGAGTCCTTTGTATCTCCATCAGCAGTGAATCCTATGTCATAATCTCCATCCTGTAGACCTTTCTCAGCCAAATTGTTAGATTCATCGAAAATAACATGAATGTTTTCTTCCACACACATAGTTATTTTATTAAAAACCTTATAGGCCTTACTATATGGAGAGTAACCCAAGAAAATTCCCTCATCACTTATGTCATCAAACTGACCTAGAGCTTATTTCCCATTATTATGCACGAAACATTTGCACCCATGCATCTATTTAGTAAATAGAAAGCAATATTGATTGCCTCAGCCCAAAAATTCTTAGACTGTCAACTGGCAATAACCATGATCCTCCCCATGTATTCTAAGGATCTATTCTTTCTTTTTACAACCCAATTTTGTTGTGGAGTTCTAGATGCAGAGAAATTATGGTCAATGCCATGTGAGCCACAGAACTCAAGGAATTTTGAATTTTCAAATTTAGTTCCATGATCAGTTCTTATACTTAAAATATTACACCCTAGATTTTGTTGAATTATTCTGACAAATACATAGAAAACATCAAAGGTTTCATCTTTGGATACCAAAAACAAATTTCAAGTATACCTGGAGGCTGGAGAAATCATCAACAATTACAAATACATACCTCTTACCTCCTCTAATCCTTATTCTCTTCAATCCACATAGATCCATGTGAAGGAGTTCTAGGGGTTTAGAAGTACTTACAAACTTCTTAGATTTAAATGATGACCTAACAAATTTCCCTCTAACACAAGCATCACATACCTTGTCAGAGGTGAACTCAACTTTAGGTAGCCCAAGGATCAAGTCCTTCGCTGCCAACTTGTTGAGTCGAGAGAGACTGGCATGTCCCAGTCTTCTATGCCATATAAATGGATCATCTTCCACTACACTCAAGCATGTGTGCTCAGTTTGGGGAGGTGACATAATTGATATCTTGTAGACATTGTTATGTCTCTTACCCTTTAGTACAATTTCATCAGTATCAAGCTTAGTGAGAATGCAGATTTTAGAATTGAATTTTACCTCATTTCCTTTGTTGTGCATTTGAGAGATGCTAAGAAGATTGTGTTTAAGACCTACCACATAATACATATCTTCTATAGCTTAAGAGAGTGACTTGCCAACCTTGCCAATACCTGTTATCTAGCCCTTTTTCCCATTTTCAAATAACACACTCCCTCCTTGGAAGGCTGACAGTGAGAGAAAGTTTCTCCTTAATCCAGTCATTTGTCTTGAATATCCAATGTCTAGATACCATTCCTGATTGTTTCCACTCATCTTAGCCCGCACAAAAATTCACAAGTTAGTTTTGGGAACCAGACTAGCTTGGGTTCCTTTTTATTGGGAAAAAGATGAATCAGATCCCTTCTTGCCCAGAAGGGAAGAGGATTAGAAGCTATTTTCTTGTAATCCACTTAGTATGGACATGAGGATTAAACTTTGGCTCATCTTCCCTCTTCACATTTTTAGCAATACCAAAGGTGTTTCTAATGAGCATGAATTAAGGTAGGACAAGTGTCTCTAAAGTGTCATACTCTTCCACAATGAGTGCACATATTATTATGAGAAATTCGTACATACTTTGGGTCAAACTTAGGGATAGGTTTTCTGTAGACAATTCCATATTTGTTAGAGCTACAGTTTTCATTCAGCTAATTCTAAGGCATTAGAAGATCTATGCCATTTTCTTAGTCTAGAGAGTTCATAATTAGCCTTTTCTACGTTTTCATGCATGACTTTATTTCTACATTCAGCATCACAAAGATTATCATTAGCAATTTTTAATTCCTTTTCAAGCTTGTCATGCATATCACTCATTTTTTCCTTTGCCATTTGTATCAAGAGACTTCTCATTCTCAGAAGTAAGTTCATGAACCTGGTTCTTAAGGTCTTTGACCTGTTTCTCTAAACTAGCTTTGTGAGATTCAAGCTCTTTGATATCAAGTTTTACACAAGAAATGTTATTGATTAGCTGATCATTTCTATTAGTCATTTTATCCATTCAATTCATTAAGGTCACAATTATGGCCACCAGTTACTTTTTGGACATAACATGAATATTTTCTTTCAAGTTAGATATACTTACCTGGTTTGCATCATCTTCAGTTTCTGAATCACTCATGGCCATCATTCCTATCACTTCTTCCTCTATTTTTGATTCTTCAATCGCCATCAGAGCTACTTCGATGTTTTCATTTCCAAAGTCAGTTTCCAAGGTACTCTATATATTATGAGAAGATATGCAAGAGGACACTCTGAGGAGGGTGTTTCTAGACAGACTTCTGTAGATCAAGTACTTCTGTAGAGCAAGTCCTTTGCTTTAGCATTTTTCTGAACTAACTAACGATCTTTCTCATCGTATTCCTCTTCTCTTTTGTTGCACTTTTTACCTTCACTATCCAATCTGGTTGGGAGAATTGGTCCATGACTGACAATTATCCATAGGTTAAATTTAATAGCCTGAAGAAATATTTCCATACGTAGCTTTCATTCATCATAGTGGTGTTCATCAACCAAATGAGGTCTTCCAATGTGCATTCCAAACTGGGGGTTCTGTCTTTACAGTTTGGTGTTCATCAATCACATCATAGAGATTATAACCTCATCCTCATTTTCTTCCTCTTGATCACTCCCACTATCCTTATATGCTGCCAAGAATGTTAGATTCATTGCTTCAATAAATCCTTTGCCTAGGATTTTTTCTTTTTTGGAACCCTTTTATCTCATCTTCTCTCGTTTATCCTTTTCAACTCGTTCTTTCCTCCGCTAGATTTCTCACATTGGGCAAGCCTTTACCATGTAATGCAACTTGCCACACTTGTAGCACCCATCATAGTTAGCTTCGTCGATCTGTATGTGCTTACTAATGGTCTCTCTCTTGGATGCACTTTTGGAATTCTTAATGAACCTCTTGAACTTGGAAAACATTGCTAGATCAGATTCATCATCCTTAGATGCTTTTAAAAACTAAGGCCTTATCCTTCTTTGTTTTTTCTTTGCACAGTTCTATCTTTCTCATTTCATGAGTTTTTAAGTTTCCAACCAACTCATCAAGTGAGATTTTGTCCAATTCCTTGGCTTCCTGGATTGCAGTGACTTTTGATTCCCATGAAGGTGAAAGGATTCTTAGAACTTTGCTAACAAACTCTTCTGAGCTAAACACTTTTCCAAGTGATTTTAGTTTATTGGTTATTATAGTGAACCTAGTCATCATATCTTGGATGGGCTCAGACTCCTTCATGGAGAAAAGCTCATAGTTTCTCATGAGTAATTCAATCCTTGATCTCTATACTTGATTTGTTCCTTCATGAGCAGTTTGGAGTACATCCCATATCTGCTTCGCATTATAGAGGACCAAGTCCACATATAATAATTTTCTTAGCCTTTGCATTCTTCTCCATCATTCTGAAATCTGCTGCCACAAATTCGGAGGGGTCCTCGGGAACTGTTTCACTTTGTGCATTTTGTTTAGTGGGTATCAAAGGACCTTGGTTTACTATGGTCCATACTTCATTGTCTTCAGTTGTCATTAAATCTTTCATTCTTGCTTTCCACCAACTGTAATATTTGCCATTGAACAAGGGTGGTCTGGTAGTTGATTGTCCTTCATTAATTCTAGGTGGAACACTCATCTTTCTTCCAAAATCTCTCTAGGTGTTAGGCGTGTGAATGAGAGAACCTGCTCTGATACCAATTATTAGTTTAAGTGCCCGTATGGATTACTAAAGAACTTGATAAGCGTAAATAAGTAATAAAATGAACACAACGATTTTTACGTGAAAAATCACCCGGCTCAAAAGGTGCAAAAACCACGACCTACCACGTAGGATTTTCAACTCCAACTCCACTAGACAATGAGCCAAAATGTATCAATTACAAGACTATAATTTAATACTCTCCAGTACTCATACTACTCCTATTTGATTCACAAGTTACTCTAACTTGTAAAGCAAAAAATTAACTCCAACTCACTAACTGTTTATGACATTTGATTACAACTCAATTTCCTAAAACACATTCACTAGACTGACTTGGAAGGGTATAAAGCAAGTACTCAACACAAGTAAAAAAAATTTATCACAATTTATTTGATGTGTAAAAGGATAGTTTAGAAGTACAAAGTCAATCCTATTTAAACACGACTTGAGATCTTCTATGAGTCCTATTCATAGTCAACTTCCTCTTTGAATGGACTCCTATTGTTCCAAGAATTCCACAAGTTTTGAGACTTTTGTCTCTAACTGAATTATCCGTATCTTATTGAGCAACGACCCTTATCACTTATAGCATCCATCTTCCACCAAACTCGGACCTGGGTAACTTTGAGATAAAGTTATTGTCTTGTACATACATACAAGTATCAATCATGAGGAGTTGATCCTTTAACCTGAGGAGCTGGTTCTTCACAACAGTTAAGCAGCTACATTCAGGAACTGATTCTTTGAGCAGTTAGTCACACTTTGTTAATCATCAAAACTTCAATACTCAACACAAATTGTCAGGATTCCCTCCTATAAATACAACTTGTTTGCCTTGAATTTGTTTTTTCCCAGCAACTACGATCTCTCTTTGAAGTGAAGCTTCAAATACTTCTATGATTTCAAGAGACCTTTACGAGGTAAACCTCTTTATTTCTCTTCTATTCCATCCTCTTACTTTTATAGTAAGTTGTCCGAAGAGTGAAATAATATTCATCTTTTCACCATGTTTTCGGATCTTCTATACAGAAGAGCTTCCTATGTTCACTGGCTTTGGCTGTTGCTACCGTGCTTTGACATCACCGCTAGATAGCTTTAAGAAGGCACCGTGGAAGTTCTACGATGAAGGAAGAGATTTTTTAAAGCCGAAGTTGCGGTGTTGTAGGCTCGATCGTGCCATTCGTGATCACGTAGAATAATAATCTTCCTTGAGAAGACATTCCTGTGCAACAAATAGTGGAAAGTCATTTTGATTTCAAAAGAGTCTCAGCAAGGACTTCCAAAAGAAAACTAGCCAAGCTTCGTATACTTTTTTAGCTTCATATATTTCTTCTTCCCTGTGCAAATCCACTTTCTTTTCCTTATCTTGCATTTTTTCTTTTGCAACACTGCAAGTTGTTTAACTTGGGAGATTTGGAAGTGAGCCAGAGCAACGACCCAAGAGCCACATATCTCTATTCGCAATGCTCTTCTACTTGTGCCATTGGAGACTTTCGTTCAACATTCAAATTGGTGAGGGCTAAAGACTAGGCATACGACATGACTATTCACCGTGATGAATTAAGCTGAATGTCACAATGTTCTCCATGTAGATTTTAAAGATCGTGTTTCTAACCTCGATGTTAATCATGCCGCATAGAAGCATTGTGCTACTTGAACCCTATCCACATAAGCACAAACGTCGTGATATGGCACCGAGGGCACCAAAATCTTTTCCTTTTCGTTGCAGAATCTGTCTGGGATAGTCATCTTCAGGCATTTGTGGAGAAAACCATCTTATGTTATCGTTGGAATACCGGAAACACAAGTCGTCTGATCCTCTTGACACTACAATTCAAATACTTCAACTTATCAAAAATTTGTGGCGAAATTCCTTCTGTAGCTTCTCGGGTAAGGGTGGCAAGTGGGCCGGTCCAGGCCCGGGACCGGCCCGGGGACCGCGGGCCAAACGGGCCAGGACCGTTTGGCCCGATTTTCGTGGACCTGGGCCGATTTTATGGGCCGATCCTATGATTTGGGTCCGTCAGGCCCAGGACCGTTTAGCCCGCCAGAGCTTGGGATCGGCCCGGTCCCTTAACGGGCCAAACGGTCCCAACAACTATTTTTTTCAAAAAAAATAAAAATAAAATAGTATAGCCGTTGGACTGTCAAAAATATCCATTTACCCCCCTCCCCCCCAACTTTGTTTTAATACCAAACTTTTTATAATTACACTTTTTCCCTATTTTCAACTATAAATACCCTATCATTCTTTCATTTTTTCTTATAAAATCATCAATCTATCATAATCTCTCTCTAATTTTCTTCTATATCGATATATATATATATATTATACATTTAATATATATACTATACTATATATATATATCTTATATATAGTATATAAGATGTATATATAGCTTATCGAATATAGCTTATTATTTATATCGATTTATATAGTGTATATATATATATATATATACATTTAATATATATACTATGCTGTATATACATCTTATATATAGTATATAAGATGTATATATAGCTTATCGAATATATATATACTATATATACATCTTATATATATATATATATATATATATACTATATATACATCTTATATACTATATATATTCGATATTAAATATTGAATATTAAAATTTAGGTCACAATTCTATAATAAAATTTACAAAGCATTGTCTTAGATATATTTTTTTAACATCCTTTTGTCTCTAATATCTATTTAATTTAAAAAAATATATATGTTGGGCCCACTTAGCCCGTTTAGCCCGCGGGCCGGGACCGTTTAGCCCGGGACCAAACGGTCCCGGTCCCTGTCCTTACAAAAATCCCGTTTAGGGCCGGGCCCGTTTAATTTGGGACCAGCCCGGGATCGGGCCCGAGACCGTTTGGACCGGCCCACTTGGACCGTTTAGGCCCGAGACCGGCCCACTTGCCAGCCCTATTCTCAGGTATTATTTTGAAATTTCGTTTCGGATGGTGCCGTGCTCAAATTTACAGCTTTGCGCGCCTTCACAAAAAGACTCTTATCTTGGTGTAGCAATGTCGAAATCATGAGCGGTTTGTGGCGTCGGGAACTTGACTTCAAGAGCTACAAAATATATAAAGAGCACAATCAGATTGACCATATATCTTCTAGAAGTTTGCAGACGAGTCTTGACATGCAAGCTCCTTCAGCTTTGCGCTCTCTCCATAGTGAAACATGTTCAACGATATCTTTTTGTTTTTTACAGGCAAAAAGGTATGTGAAGACTTCATATTCATTGAGCCTTGGCGTAGACGACTTCTTGCAACTTAGCGAATACATTCACGGAGCATCCTCTGAAAGTGCAAGGAAGGGGGGGGTGTGATTTTTCTTTTCTTTTTCAGAGTAGTCGACTAATTTGAGTTCTAGTCGACTGGATTTTAAGGAATTGAATGAAAAAGACAAATTGCAGAAAGTAAATGACACCGTATATTTTTATACTAGTTTGGATTCAGAGTGAATCCTACGTCCAATCCCCTTGGGTTTCAAGGGTGATCTCTTTCAAGTATGAAGTGGCTTAGTACAAATGAGTTGATGTTGTTATACATCAACAACTTTTGTCACTCGTTCTTCTCTCTATAATTGATACAATGCCTCACCAGTGTTCTTCTCTCTCTTTCTCTCTCTCTTCTCTTCTTTTTTAAACAAGAAATCTAGAGCAGACTACAGTGTTTTGTTTGAAGTAGAACAAAGATATTGAAGTTGGTTTGATCAAAGTATATTAGCTTCAAGTATGGAATATATGTATATATATATATATATACTTCGTGAGGCCTTCTTGACTTTTGAATGACGTGAGTCTTAAGAGATTGCAAACCCAAGGGAGTTGATCCTTGAACAGAATCATAGATTGATTCTTTCCAAGAATAAAGTCAAGTTTTCGTTGATCTTCCTTGATTTGTGGTCTTGACAAGCTTTTCATCCGCTAGGCATATCTTTTCGTTACTTGAGTGATTTGTGATAGAACCCTTAATTTTTGGCTTCAACAATCTCCAGTGCAACCCTTTGCGATCTTGTTTCCCTTTGATTTGGGACCTTCCTGTAATAACTTATGTCAATCAGTTATCGAATCATCGATTGATTCTTCTTCCGTATCTCCACTGCTTCTTCCTTTTTCATCTCTTATTATTGATTCTTTCCCTTGCATTGCTCCGATAATATATTGTTTCCTTAATCTATTCTTGAATGGTATCGCTTCTTGATTCCTTTATTTTATTTCTTGTGATCTTGCAACACATGTGATATATATTTTTCATCATTGAAACTCATAATTAACAATCTCCCCCTTTTTGATGATGACAAAAATAATATATATATAAACAACAGTTTACTTCCCTGTAGTCGACTCCCCCTCAATAGGTGTTGCATATACTTCAGTCGACTCCCCTTCAACAAGAGCTGCATATACTTCAGTCGACTCCCTCTCAACAGGAGTTGCTATCTGTCCTGCAAGTATAACTTATGTCTCCCCCTTTTTGACATCAACAAAGGGAGGATATGCATATATATAGTTGAAATTAAGTAGAAACAGACACATCATAGGCAAATATTTGCAAAATTTAGGCATGCAGGGTTTGGCAAAAATAAAGAAAATTAACCAGTGACTGGTTATCCAGGTCAAAATAGAAAAATAGCAAAAAGAGATTGTTTGAAACTTCCACGACTAACGACGCAAGAAATAAGTAAGAGTGTTTCAAATCGCCTCCTTTAGATGTTCAAAGCTGGCGTTGGCTAAAATTGTCTCCCCATCAATCTTGTCATGTACTTCCCTAAAGGCTTTGACTGCATTTTCTTCAAGTTTGATAATTTTGACCCTTATCTTTGAAACATCGGACCCAGTCTCTTTGGAGATTGCATGGATGTCCCCAACAATGGATTGAGTTGCGGCAAGAAGGTCCTTGATGATGGTCAACTTGTTGTCAATAATAGACAATTTCTCCATAAGATCAGGATCACCTACACTATGATGGGAAACAGAGGCTTTGGTCTTGGGATCAGGCTGAACGTTCTTAACTTCACCTTCCTGTTTCTTCATCCAGGAACCCTTAGCACACACATACCCCATACTGGCGAAGGCTCTAGAGTTGTAGGACTTGGAAACAGAGACAAAGGGGTATTCTGAGATAGAGATATTGTAGGCTTCCAAAATGTGGGTGATAGCCATACCATATGGTAAACATGTGGGATCATCAGCACTCTCAATCATGAAGTTTATGACCCATGAGGATAGTTTAACCTTAAGTTTGGTCACAAGGCAGTAGACAACAAATGGTATCTCGTTGATAGAAGGTGGAGAATGATCTAGTACGAAGAAGAAGGGTAGTTGCAACAATGTGGGCTAGAACTCGAGTTTCAAGACTAACATCACTAGGACTTAACTGGTTAGGAAGGAAATCAAATGGACACTCAGCAATACAATATTTTGCTTGATCAAAAGAAATTTCAAAATCATCAGGCCAAGTATTCTTACAAAGCATAGGAAAACCGAAGCACTTACATTGAAAAATTGAGTCAAACATGGCACATTCAAGGACAATACGTTTTCCTAGAACTAGGGATTCTAACTTATCAAGCTTGCTAGAGCGAAGATTTGCATACAATATTCTCACTAAAGGTTCATAGACTTTGGATGGGGTACAGAGAGGAATTTAGTCCATCCTTGAAAAACAAACAGATCCTTTACCTTACAATTTAGGGCCTCCATATCATCAAGGTCGATTACTCTGCCGTGAGCAATGGTCTTGTCTTTTAGAGCAACAAAGAAATCCCTATTTGGGGTATCCTAAAAATTGAGGTCGTACTCAAGAGAACTCGAGAGGTCTACTTTGGATTTCTTGGGGGTAAAAGATTCACGGGGGTCTTCCATAGGCCTTTTTCCAAGAGCTTTTTCTCCTATTGAGTGAAAGTGATCTGATAGTTCTGCCTGAGAAGAGACAAACCCTTCTGAGTGATCAGACCCTAGGTCTACTTATTCTGGAGGCTGAGACGAGTACTTTTTCTAGTGGAGGCAGACAGATTCTTGGAGTGTTTAGCCATTGAGAGATTTTGAGGAAGGGTTTGAAGGATTTTGAGGAAGAGTTTCTGAGTGGTAAGAGCATTGAAGACAGAGAAAAATGGTTCAGGGGATTAAAAGGAAGGGATTTTGACGGTTGAGTGCAGGAAAGGAAAAGGTGTCAGGAAGGGTCATGATGATTGATTTTCCTTCCTTGAAATATGCGACTGATGGGAAAAGAGAGAGAAATCGGAGGCGCTAAATTAATGCATACTTACAGATAAAACAAAATTAAAAACATTAGACATACAAGAATTAAAAACTAACACAAGTCCTAATTTTTATGATCAAGCGAAATAATACCAAGTAGTTCTCTTAGGGAGAAAAATCTATCTTCAAGTAAAGACTTAGTAAAGATGTCAGCTAATTGATCAGCGGTGCCAACAAATGATAATTCTATATCTCCCTTGAACACGTGATCTCTAATGAAATGATGTTTGATGTCTATATACTTAGCCATAGAATGATGCACAAGATTCTTTGAGAGACATATAGCACTAGAGTTATCACAAAATATTTGAATAGGTTTAAAAAATATTTCATAGTCACCCAGTTGTTGAGACATCCATAGTAACCGTGCACATCATTGCCCAATGGCAATATATTCTGCCTCCGTTGTGGATAATACAACTGAGCCTTGTTTCTTACTGTTCCATGAAATTAATGCCTTTCCCAATAATTGACAAGTTCCGCTAGTGCTTTTTCTATCTTCCTTATCACCTACAAGATTAGCATCTGAAAAACCTTCAAGCTTAAAATTGTTAGAACGTGGATACCATAATCCATAAGAAATAGTTCCGATGAGGTAACAAATTATTCTCTTTACTGTAGTAAGATGTGATTCCTTAGGCGCTGACTGAAACCTGGCGCATTTACACACACTAAACATAATATCTGGTCGACTGGCAGTCAAGTAAAGCAAAGAACCGATCATTCCACAATATGTAGTTTCATCAACCAGATTTCCTTTTTCGTCCTTGTCAAGACTTTTTGATGGTCTCATTGTTATACTAATTGATTTAGCACTGCTCATACCAAACTTTTGAATTAATTCCTTTGTATATTTTGTCTGGCACACAGACGTTGCTTCTTCAGATTGTTGAATTTGTAGTCCAAGAAAAAACGTAAGCTCTCCCATCATGATCATTTCAAACTCACTTTGCATAACACTAGCGAATTCCTTGCACAAAAGAGGGTTAGTACTTCCAAACATAATATCATCAACATAAACTTGAATAATAAGATTACCTCCTGATGATCTTTTGATAAATAAGGTAGTATCTACTTTACCTCTCGTAAAACCATGATCAAGTAAAAATGAACTAAGCCTTTCATACTAGGCTCGTGGAGCTTGTTTGAGTCCATACAGAGCTTTAGTAAACTTACAAACATGGTAAGGGAATTTTGAGTCTTCAAAACCAGGAGGTTGTTTTACATATACCTCCTCATCAATAAAGCCATTTAAGAAGGCACTTTTGACATCCATCTGAAAGAGTAAATCGTTTGAAGGATGCATATGCAAGAAGAATCTGTATAGACTCTAGTCAAGCTACTGGTGTAAAGGTCTCATCGTAGTCGACTCCTTCTTGCTATGAGTAGCCTTGGGCTACTAATTTGGCTTTCTTTCTCACGACCTTTCCATCTTCATTAAGCTTATTTCTGAAAACCCATTTTGTTCCAACTACAATAGCGTTTGCGGGCTTAGGTAGCAGTTTTTATACTTGATTTTTATCAAATTGATCGAGTTCTTCCTGCATTGTTTGTACAAGATAAAGTCTTTTAAAGCTTCCTCAACCTTATTTGGTTCAATCTTAGAGATGAGTGCTATATTTTCCTTTTTCTTGAGAGCTCCCCTGTTTTTTATTCCTTCACTTGGATCTTCTATGATAAAATTTTGAGGATATTCTAGTTCACTTCTCCACTCATTTGGACGTGCTGTAATTGTATGAGTAGTTGACTCCTTCTGTGATTCTGGTTGATTGTTAACGGGCTCACTAGTTGATCTTGTGACAGTGCCTATCCTATCAGTAGACTTTTGAGAGTTGCTTGACTGTGGTGTTTCTGGACTGATATCTTCATTACCTGCAATAATTCCTTTCTCGGCCGTAGTGTTATTTTCATCAAATATGACATGTACTAATTCTTCTACAAATAAAGTGCATTTATTATAAACTCTAAAAGATCTACTGCTTATGGAATAACCTAGAAAAATACCTTCATCACATCTTGGATCAAATATTTCAAGATTGTCGTTACCATTATTGTGGATAAAACACTTGCTGCCAAAAAGATGAAAATAACCTATGTTGGGCCACTTACCTTTCCATAATTCATATGGAGTTTTCTTCAGGATAGGTCTTATAGGACATCTGTTGAGAATGTGGCAGGTTGTGCTTACTGCTTCTGCCCAAAAATGGTTTGGCAGGCAATATTCCAATATCATTGTTCTGGCCATATCTTGTAGAGTTCTATTTTTCCGCTTAACTACTCCATTCTGTTGAGATGATCTTGAAGCTGAGAAGTGGTGAGTATATCCTTGATTATTGCAGAAATCTTCAAATGCTCTACTTTCGAATTCTCCTCCATGATCACTTTGAATGGTTGTAATAAGGTACCCCTTTTCTTTTTCAACTTTCTTACAGAAAATCTCAAAGTATATCACCCATGTAAAACGTGAGTAGTCATTAATAATAACAAAAGCATATCGTTTTCCTCCTATGCTAGAGTTCTGGTGGGTCCAAACAAATCCATGTGGAGCAATTGTAATGGCTTGGTGGTATATACAATGTCTTTGCTTTTGAAGGAGTTTTTGCTTTGTTTGCCAATTTGACATGCATCACATACATGATTTCTAGAAAAATTGAGTTTAGGGATACTAATAACTAAATCATGCTTGGAGAGTTTCTCAATAATATGCATGCTTGCATGACCAAGTTTCTTATGCCACATCCATGGATCATCAGATATAGATGCTTAGAAGATGTGACTATCTAGATTTTCAATGCCATCAAGAATGTAAATATTTCCATACCTTTTTCCTAGGAGTATTATTTTACATGTCTCATGTTCAATAGCGCAACCTATTTTCTTGAATTTTAACTTCGTACCCTGAATCACATAGCTGACTTATACTCAGGAGGTTGTAGTTGAGTCCTTCTACAAGATACACTTCAGTAATATCACAGTTGTTATTGAATGGAACTGTGCCAGTGCCAACTATCTTTCCTTTTGAATCATCGCCAAATTTGACACTTACTCCATTTATCTTTGTAACTTCTTTGAACAAGTTTTTGTCACCTGTCATGTGACTGGAACACACACTGTCTAAGTACCATTTTCCTTTGCGGCTCTTTCTGCGGTGTTCCTGCAAAATAGAATTATCACTTTTTTTAGGTACCCAAGCTTGCTTGGGTCCTTGATGGTTAGTTCTACTAAGATCAGGATTGTTTTTGGGTTTCCAAATCCATCCTGAAACATTAGATTTACGAAATCGACATAAAGAATATTTATGTCCACTTTTGTTATACTAGTGACACATAGGGGTTGGTCAAGTTTTTGATCTACCACTTGTGTTAGTATTTGTGGACTCAGTTCTAACCGGCCCTTTTCCAGTTGACTTGTAAGTCGCTTGGTTAGACTTGACAGAACTGTGACTCGTGGACTTACGCATGCCATTAAGTTGCATTCCTGAACTTCATCTTGAAGTACATCTCTTTCAATTTCACATACTTCAAGCTTGAGTTCCCAGTCTTTCTTTTCCCTATTTAGTCTCCTTAGTTCGTTCATCATTTTTAAGACTCTTTTGGGGTAAGGTCAAGAATATCCTGTAATTCATTGCATCTATCACAGTTATAAGATCTTACCTCGCTTGTTTCACCTCGTGCCGTGAAATAATTTTCATTATCTTCTTTGCATTCATCGTCTGATGCATCTTCATAAGTCTAGCAGCCCGAATATTTGTTCATGTCATTTTCCAGAATGGTAATAAAGCATAGATTTGCTATTTCCTCATGTTCTGAACTGTCCTCATCACTCCAGCTTCCGAAAGACTTGTTTTTATTAAATCCTCTAGAAACCTTTCTTTTAAGATCCGGGCATTCAGCTTGAACATGCTCATATCTTCCACACTCATAACATTGTCCATCATTCTTATCTTGTTCATTGTATTGCCTGGTTCGTCTAGGGGGCATCCTACCTCTTCTTGTGTTTCTGTATTTTCTCATTAAATCATCCATGTTCCTTGATACCATGGCAATATCTTCTTCAAGAGCTTATGAGTCGTCATCAATATCTTTCAGTTGTAGCTTTGAAGGCAACTGTTTTCTTCTTTTCTTTCTGGTTTGTTTTCTTGAGGTGAGTCTTCTCGAATGCTATAAGATCTCCTCAAAGCTCATCATATGAAAGTTTGTTTAGATCTTGTGATCGAGTGCAACTACCTTTGTCTGCCAAGTGGTAGGTAGACTCTTTATAAATTTCCGAACTTGATCACCACTTGAGTATGGTTTACCAAAAGCCTTTAGATTGCTAATGATTTTGCTGAACCTTGCAAATATTTCCTCAATGGATTCTCCTTCTTTCATCTGGAAGAGTTCATAGTCATGAACCAACATGTTAATGTGAGTTTCTTTCACTTTGCTGGTTCCTTCATACGTAACTTCCAGTTTATCCCACATTTCTTTAGCTGTATCACAACTTGAGATTTTATCATATTCTTCTCCACTTATAGCATTATAGAGTAAATTTTGTGCCTTAGTATTAACCTGAAAAACTGCCATTTGCTCGTCTGTGTACTCATCTATATCTTCTGGATTAACAGGTGGTTTATATGTTGCTGGTAGTGCATAGTTCCACTTTTTGATAATGCGTCATACTTTGACATCATAAAATTTTGTATATATTTTCATACGCACTTTCCAGTGAGAAAAGTGATGTCCATTAAAATATGGTGGCCTAACTTGCGATGTTCCTTCTTGAAAGAGTGCTCCAACAATTACTTGATTTGCCATGATCTTTTCTCACAAACTGTTAAGCGAAAAGTGTGAGACTAGCTCTGATACCAATTGAAAGTGCAAAGGGGAGGGGGGAGGTGAATTGTGATTTTTCTTTTCTTTTTCGCAATAGTCGACTAATTTGAGTTATAGTCTACTGGCTTTTCAGGAATCGAATGAAAAAGATAAATTGCAGAAAGTAAATGACATAGTATGTTTTTATACTGGTTCGGATTCAGAGTGATCCTACGTCCAATACCCTTGGGTTTCAAGGGTGATCTCTTTCAAGTATGAAGTGGCTTAGTATAAATGAGTTGATGTTGTTATACACCAACATCTTTTCTCACTCGTTCTTCTCTCTATAATTGATACAATGCCTCACCAATGTTCTTTTCTCTCTCTCTCTTCTCTTCTTTGTTACACAAGAAATCTAGAGCATACTACAATATTTTGTTTAAAATAGAACAAAGAGATTGAAGTTGGTTTGATCAAAGTATATTATCTTTAACTCTGGAACATATATATATATATATATATATACACTTCGTGGGGACTTTTTGATCCGCTAGGCATATCTTTTCGTTACTTGAGTGATTTGCGATAGATCCCTTGATTTCTAGCTTCAACAATCTCCAGTGCAGCCCTTTGCGATCTTGTTTCCCTTTGATTTGAGACCTTCCTGTAATAGCTTCCGTCAATCATTTATCGAATCATCGATCGATTCTTCTTCCGTATCTCCGTTGCTTCTTCCTTTTTCGTCTCTAGTTATTGATTATTTCCCTTGCATTGCTCCGGTAATAGATTGCTTCCTTAATCTATTCTTGAATGGTATTGCTTCTTGATTCCTTTATTTTATTCCTTGTGATCCTGCACCACATGTGAGATATTATTTTTCATCATTGAAACTCATAATTAACATCCTCTTCTTATAGTTGGCCGGAGATGTACATGGCCTTCCAAGTCCCAGTTTTCGTGAAGAAGTAGAAGAAGCACTCTCTTCTTGCAATTTGTCATAGAAGGCTAGATGAAGTGTTCCCTCCTTGAGGCTCGGTGAGAAAGAGGCTTGTGGCGACCGTATTCCATCCTTTATGAGCGAGAACGTGGCACCTCTCATCCTTGCGGATTGGCGCTGAAGAGGCTTGGAGTTGGAGCGACTGTATTCTTCTATGCAAGCGGGCATGTGGCATAGATCATGATTCTTGCGGATTGACACGGAAGAGGCTTGGAGTTGGAGCGACTATATTCTTCTTTGCAAATGAGCATGTGGTGCATCTCATTCTTGCGGCTTGGAAAAATTGACACTACTTGGAGCAGTCCTTTCCAACTTCGACGAGCAAGTACTTGGCACATCTACGCAAAACTATTCATTCTTGGACGTAGGTGCGATGAAATCTCTAGACGCTTGCTTTTGAAGAATCAAGACTTTAAAGGCTGCATCCCATAAAATAAAAATCCACGGATAAATTCCTTGAGGATAAGCCGGAGTCGACTTTTGAAGCTGATATACATGTCTGACATTTCGACTTTACAGCACTGTATGTTGTCATTAGAATGCATATATCTCAAGCTAGGAACATTCAAACCGCGAGCCGTCTATGCCACTGGAAAGAATATTCATAGATAAGAAAATACTCAAAATATCATGGAAGGATCCCTAGCAGATTAGCTGCAGCAAATTCCCGAAATTAACCCATATGTCTATCGAACTTCCTGATCAGCTTTATGCGCTCTTGTGAAAAAATTCACATCTCGAGCTACATGTGTCGGAATTAATATCCATCTGTTCTATTGGAAAGAAACTCCGATACTTACAATGTATGTAAATACCACAGCAAAAATCCTTTCAGAAAGTCTGCCATAAAATTTTGAAATTGCTACACACATCTGCCGCATGATTTCCAGATTTGTGCACTCAAGATAAAGAAACTCCTATATTGGGCTAGGAACTTCAAAATCATAAGTCATTTGTTCCACTGGAAAGAAGACTCAAAGATAATAAAATTCTCAAAATATCACAGAAGTATTCCTTCCAGATTGGCCGCAAAAATGTTATGAAATTAATCTAGACGCTTGCCTTGCTGCTTTTTAGCTTTGCGCGCTCCAGTGTAAAAATTCATATCTCGAGATAGGAATCTCCAAATTGTGATCCGTTTGTGCTGTTAGATTAAACTCATAGTGCTACATGAAACATGAATTTTATGGCAGAACTACTTTTGGGATGGAAACAAAAAATTCTCAAAGTGCGACCTAGTTGCAGTAAACTTTCAGATTCGTGTAGTTTTTGAAACAAAAATTGTATTGAGCTAGGATCCTCCAAATCGCAAACGGTTTGTCTTGTTGGAAATTATACATCAAAATATACAACATATAAAATATTTGGGACGGAACATCTTCTAGATGGACCGCAGTAAGTTTCCAAAATTGATCCCGTCGTCCGTTGAGCTTGCTTTCCAGCTCTATGCTCTTTGAGTTGTCCTACGAATATTTTTTTCTTCTTGAAATTGACTCTACAGTCTTGCGTTTAGTAACTTTATCTATCATTCTTCACAAATCTTATCTATTCATTTATTTAGCTTTTGCAAACTCGCAAAGATGCTCAAAAGGTCCAAATGTCAGATTGAGGTGTCATACAAGGTGCGGAGCCACCCCTTCACCAACTGTTGCACTTGATTTGTTGATAGTATTGAAGTTCATTAATGGCAGCTCCCATGGTGATTAAAGGTTTTTCAAGAGAGACGTCTTCTCATATATGGGACCTTCAACCAATACTTGTACAAGAGAAGCAAACTATCATGCTCTAGGCCTAACAACAAGATATGTGGTCAAGAGATCATCACAACTACTGAACGTGAGAGACATACATCGAGAATGACATTAAATGTGGAGACGTCATACAGACTTGGAAAAGCATTTAAGACGCATCAGTAACAAAGCCTAGTGTACGATCATCTTCATAATTTAGGCTTTTGTATAGAAAAATGTCTAGTTCCTTTTGTCTCTATATTTTTTGGATGTAATAATTTTTGTACTATTGAACCAATAAAACATCTTTTATACTTCAACGCAAATCGTCTTCTTTTCCTCATAGATATGTGCCTCTATACTTGGAAGAGTTAATGTGATGATCCCGTGACGCCAAACATTTATTTTTTTAAAACCCATGCGACTGAACTTAGAATGAAACTCTAAGCTGCCTACGTACCTCGATAAAGAGGATCAAGTCATAACATAGTACATGTGGGAGAGTTTTTTTTTTACGAAAAAGGGTCAAAATTGCCCCTGTACTATCGAATATTGTTTAAAATTATCTCCGGTTATACTATTTGGTCAATTGAGTCCCTACCGTTATACATTCGCTCAAATTTACCCCTAATTTGGACAACTGGCCACGTGTCACTCTAGAACTTAATTAACCCACTCCTAATTTTAAAAACCTGAATCCCCTCTAAACTGCCCCGGCCCATTTGAACATCTCCTTTCGCACTGCAACTACACCAAAATAGAAAGAAGAAGAGAATAATTACAATTGGCTTTCAACTACTCCTACTTAACAATATGGACCCAGAGCAGTAGAACAATAGTTCCAAACGCCTACATCTTTTGGTATGCTCACAATTTTGGTGTGCTCTAAACAATGGTTGTTTAGATTCAGGTTTTTTAAATTATAGATCTAAATAATGGTAGTTTAGATTCGGGCTTTTGAATTATAGATCTAAACAATGGTTGTTTAGATTCGGGTTTTTAAAATTAGGGATGGGTCAATTAAGTTCTGGAGTGACACTTGGCCAATCGTCTAAATTAGGGGTAAATTTGAGCAAAAGTATAATGGTAGGGGATCAATTGACCAAATAGTATAACAGAGGATAATTTTAAACAATATTCGATAGTACATGGACAATTTTGACCCTTTTCCATTTTTTTATGTCCTAATTTTTCCTTAGGCCGCCTCTCGCGAGGTTTTCAATCTAGCAGACTATGTTTTGGGTCGTACACAATTTAGACTCATGCGGGCTAGGAGTGTTGCAACGTGCGGTTTACGCTCATGAATCAAGGAGATTAGCAACATGCAATTTAGGCTTGTGCATTAAGGAGCTTCATGACTTGCAGTTTAGGCTCGTGCGTCGAGGAGCTTCATGACTTGCAGTTTAGGCTCGTGCATCGAGGAACGTAGGTGACTTTCATGGAAAGTACTGCTTCAGAAATTATTCGTTGATCGGACCAACTCTGAGACCATCTTTATCAACGATTTTGTATGCGCCACTTGAATATGCTTCATTCACAACATACAACATCCCATTTTGAAATAAATTTGTCGCCCATGCGTTTGTTGAGGATTATGGGCCTTCGAACAACTAGGACCAAGTCTCCCACTTGGAATGACCATGGTCGCACTCTCTTGTTGAAGGCTCTACCTAGTTGAGCTTGATAGCACTCTAATTTTTGTTGTGCTTCCAATCTTTTCTCATCCAATACCTCTAACTCTGTTAGGCGAAGTTGAGCATGCTCTTCGGACGTGAGTCTTTCTTGGATGGTTGGCATGGCCTCTTTCTCTTTCTCTGCTTCTTTATGAGGCTGGCAAGTGTAATGGTTCCCCTTTGTACCTTCAATGGACCATCTATGGATATTGACAAAATAGACTTCCTCTTCATACGTGATGGGAAAGCACAACAGATTTCTTTGTCAGCAAAAACTTCAAAATGACCACGCTCCTTATGTTTTGACAGTATCATTCTAGATGGTGAGTTCCTTGTGGTTCCCAGGCGACCAAAGACAGAGATCTTTGAGGTAGTGGAAACTTCCTTTAGATGTTTGGAAGATACTCGTTCACCTTTATGACTTGGCCTTTCAAACACCGAGACCCGAGAGGTTGAGCCTCCAATGCAATCAAACACTAAAGGCCGTTATTTTATTTTCATGCCCTTGACTTCCTTTATCTCCTCTATCGAGGTGTGTTATGATGAAGCTATCTCTTTGCTTCTCTTGGATGAAATTCGAAGAGGCTCTGCCAAACTGAATCTCAACCCAAACTTTGGAGTGGCGACATAATGCCCTTGCTTTCTCAACTTTATTTGGGACTCATTAATCCTATGTGTCTTTTCGCTAGTGACTTCGTTTTTGAGTTCTCATAGTCTTGATGGATTGGAAAAGTCATAACCAGAATTTTCAAGCAGTATGAAGGCCTTAGGATCAAAGTGCCCTTTTATTTTATCAGCTTGGAGATTGCCTTTAGCAAACTCACAAGTCACGGATGGGATTTGTGCAACTGGGACAGTCATATGCTCCTTCAAATCTTGTATCGCTATGTGAGTCATTTTCTTCTTTGCAATACATTCTTCTAACAACGTTTGTCCTTTATTTTGATGCTCACACGGCACACATTGGAAAACTGGATGTTGTTTATCAATCTTCGTTGATATGTCACTTTCAGAGGATGATAGCTTAATGGAGATTTCTTTTATTTTCCTGACAACAGTCCATTGAGCCTCATTTTTTGGTTTTAAATTGACATCAGCTTTGTCAACTAATGGTTTCTCCACTCACTTTACAAGTACCTAGATAGAATTTTGCATCTGCAAAGTATGACCCTGTTTCGGTGAAAGGATTGATGTCTGCATCAATTTGGATTATCTCTCTATCTTTTCTGTACTTCAGACATTGATGCAAAGTAGATGATACCACCCCATTCTCATGAATCCAAGGAGGTCCAAGCAGCAAGTTGGATAATGTTTTAGCATCTATGACGTGAATCAAGGTGTTTGACATAATCTCACCAATGGATAATTTCACGCGGACCATACCTATGGCTCATTGTCCTCCTTGGTTGAAACCTTGGATTGTTAGGTTACTTTTGGATAGCTCATCGATAGAGATCCCAAGCTTTTTTAGCACCATCTTTGGCATGATATTGACAGTCGAACCATCATCAACAAGTCTGTGATTGAGATGTTGTTCCCGAATGGCCCCTATAATGAACAAAGGTATGTTATGTGGCTTAGACCCCAACAACAAGTCATCATTTGTGAAGAAAATTGTTGCACAACATGTGATAAATTTTCCGTTATCATGATGTTCTTGGGTTTTCATTGGATCAAGCTCATCGTTGCTTTCCTTTGTTTCATCCGTACTAGAAACTACAAGAGTTGCACTAACGTGACATCTATGACAGAATTTTCCAGGAAAGAATTCATGCAATGTGATGGGCTTTCGGAACTTCGGATATAAGGCACCGTTAATCTTGTTGCTAATAGAAGATTTGATAATTTTTGGTGGTTGTAGCTTATCCACATAGCTTATTTTTGCTCTTGGCTTAGGAAATTGTCTTTGTCTTTGGACTGGGTGTCCAACTTTAGTGAACCTTCAAGAGTTTTCCTTGGAAGATTAACTTCAATGGGCTTGAAACTTCCAAATTATAAGAAGGCAGTGTTTGACACGTTCTGCAACCTTGAACACTTCTTTTCCTTGAGCGCGATACTTGCATGATTTGCTTCTGCTGTTTCATCCATGTCTATGATGATATTTCCTTCACTTACAAGAGCCGTGGTTTTCTCCTTCAAGACAAAGCATTTCTCTGTAGGGTGGCTAATGATGCGATGAAACTTGCAGTATTTCGGATCGCCAACTTTACTAATTTTCTCAGGCCTTTTTGATTCAAGGAGATTAATGACTTTCTTGGCCAACAATTCATCAAGGATTATGGGTACATCTGAATCTGGAAATGGATAAACCTTCACCTTTTATTCCTTCAAGGTGGGACGACGATTCTCCTCTTTGGGATATTGACTTGGAGTCTTATCCTCTTTCACCATTTGCTTGGTCATGACTTTCAAAGAAGTTGCTTTCACCAACATAGATTCTTTGGTTTGGTTCTTTGATGCAACAATTTTCTTGATTTCCTTCCGATCAGCAAATGGAGATGCCTTTCCATGACTTACGATGCTTAACTCCATGTCGTCAGCTCGCGTTGCAACTTCAAAAGTTCACGGTTTGATCCTTTGTAAGATGTACAAAATGCCCCAGTGCATACCCTGAATGCACATCTCCACAGCAGATATTTCTGAAAGGCGATCCTTGCAGTCCAAACTTAACGCTCTCCAACGATTGATGTAATCCACCACGGGTTCGTCCTTCTTTTGCTTGGTACCAGTCAACTCTATCATGCTTACAGTTCTTCAGGTACTGTAAATACGATTGAGGAATTCCTTCTCAAGTTGCTCCCAAATATCAATAGACCTGGGATCTAAGTCAATATATAAATCAAATGCGTTCCCTTTCAGCGAACGGACAAATTATTTTACCAAAAGGTCACCATGCGTTTAGTCATTGCTACAAGTTTCGACAAAGTGGGCAATATGTTGTCTTGGGTTTCCTTTGCCATCAAATTGATGCAACTTTGGTGGTTTATAATTGGTTGTCATGGTTAGATAATCAATCTTCTTAGTATACGGCTTAGAGTAGTACAATAAACTTTGCGATGGTCCGCCATATTGAGCTCTGATGGTGTTTGTTATAATGGATTGCTTTTCCTCTTTAATGTTGAACTTGGCGAGTGATTCCTCAATAGCCTTTTTTTGAGAGGTGGATCCAGGTGAACGAAGAGGGACGTGGATCGACTCTCCAGGTGCATAAGCCTCTAATTTGTTCATGAGTTGAGCGATTTGAAGGTCTTTGTCTTCAACAAATTTATTCAAGACTTCTATAGTCTTTTACATCATGGCACACTTTTCATCCACGTTAGTTGCGTCAGTCATTAGGGCGTTGGCTTTTGTTGAAACTGGAGAATCCACCAAATCCTCAAATTTACCAAGGTTGGAGGTTGTTTGAGAAAGTTCGTCAAATAGCAAGAATGGGGTGTTGCCCCCAAAGATTACGATTGCAGACGGCATGTGAGATCTGCTCTTCTTTGCCATCTCCAAGGAGGCAAAGTATTCGGATCCATCCAAGCCACTAGCCTTGAACTTGCTTCGAGTGATTGGGCCAACATGACTGAGCTCAGCGGATACGGCAGTAGTAGCATCTTTGCATGAAACATCACACTTGCAGAAGGCCATTGTAGCAGTAGATCTGAATTTTGTAGTTTTCTGCTTGCAAGAAGAAGAGATGACAGGCAGAATGAGTCCTACTGGGCGTGCTAAAATTTGTTCGCAACAAATTTTTGTAGTGCAAAAAATAAACTGCAACAAAAATAATATGAAGAAAAAGAGATTTTATTGAGAAAACGTCAGTACAATTCTATATATACCTTGATTCTCCTCTCTAAAACTCTTCATGATTCGAGGGTTTGAGAAGCATCTTTCTCGAATGCAGGACGATGCAGACCTCCTTGTGATGTATCTAATCGCCAAGAACGTCGAGCAGCACTTCGTCGTTACGGGTTGATCTCCGGGAAGAACTCTGTTGATCACTCATTTGTTGAAGAACTATGCACTTGATGATTGATCTCTCTGTTTGTGGATGCCTTCACACCAATTACAGAATGCTCTTCTCCAACTCTGAATTCCCCAGAGAGTTATGTAACCCCTCTATTTATAGTGGCAGCGGATGGACAATCCAGCTATATATGAACTCTATTGCTTGATTCTGATTGGCTCATGTGAGTCATCAAACTTATCATAAACGTTATGTGATAAGCTTGCTTGTCATTGGCCAAGACATGTCATTTTAGACACTTGGCGACTCTTGATTAGTCACTGTTTTGGACTGGGATTGCCACATCATTTAACACGTGGAATCATCTTGTTGGCTTTGTGTTTGATTGGATGTGCCATGTCACTTGACACATGGCTTGAGTCTGGGCCTTAAGATGAAATGGACCTTGGGTTTGAAAATAATAATATGGGTTAATTTAATTTGTAAAAGTCCAAATTAATTATTTAATCCAATTGAATTTAATTCAAATTTTGTATGAATTAGACCCAATAAATTTTATATGTCTACAACCTCCTAAGAGGTCTAGCGGTCGTTGCAAATATAATCCGGCTTACAAGTTCGGTGTCGAATCCGACAGGGAATTAATCTACTAATCACAATCACTAATTTCACAAGAATTCAAGTAATCAACCTTCAGAAATATTGAATAATGAATTGATTGTTTACTAACTAAAAGTAAAGTAATTAAGAAACTGTAATTTTATTACTAACAAAGAAAATGTTGTAGACAAGATTGGAAAGATCTACGGTACGATTTTCCCTCTCGTCGGAATCCTCCCCGCCATGTATCCTATAAATTCGCCTAGATATTCTCTACCGATCGTGAGCACTTTAGGTGTCATAATTCTCTTCCCAACAAATGCAACAATTTACTAGATGTATTCTTCCGAACTATGCTAGCTGACACTACTGATGTTGGTCAACAACTACCTAACTGTGTATCCTTTCCCAAACAATACACACTAAATATGCACAGTCAATTGAGGGGGCTTCAATCAACCACAATAATCATGTAGTTGAACAAGTAAAGAAAATCCAATGGCAAACTTGTATTAAACGCAACAAAGATTCATCCTCTAAGAGGTTCCATCAAACCCTAGACGAGAATTTAGATACTCATAATTGTTTGCACAAATACAAGACTAGAATTCATAATAATGGAAAATTAGGAAGAAAGAGGAAAAAATGTGAAGTTGAATCCTTCTCCTTGCTCCAAGCATGTTCTTACCTCTCCAAAGTCTTCTCTCCTTCAAAAAGTGGCTAACTCTCATATTTATATTGTTTAGGGTTGAGTTGGGGCGAATTTGGCTACTCCTAATTTGGATTGGAAAAGCTGATTTTTTTCTGCTCCGGTGCCGGTCTGGCGAAGTGAACCTCGCTTCGTTGTCTGAGACTTTTCTGGTTTCTTCTGCTCCGGTCCCGGTCTGGCGAAGTGAACCTCGCTTCGCTGTCCGGGACTTTTCTTTTCAATTCTTTTTTTCACCATTTTTTCTCCCATTTGATCCTTTTCCGCGCAAGTTTGTTCCTACACATAAGAAACACGTAATGAGCATATTTTCACTTCAAAAGCGGTGTGAACTTCCGCAACTCACACAAGAAATCACACACAAATACATTCAAAACATGCACTTTTCATCCTTTATATCAACTAATAATACATGAGTTGTGCCCTAAGGATGCCACATCTAAGGAATTTCTTTTCTTTATTATATACTCTTAGTCATGTATTGATACATGAACAATACATGTATTATAATCACATATAAAATACTACACATAAATTTAGGTATAAGCGTTACACCTGCTTATGAGTTATATTCAACTTAGTTGATACCAAAAACCAAACGATGTGGAATATTAGTTATACAGAAACTATATTAGTTATAGACAAGGACTGAACCCATTCAGGTTAGGAAGGAACTTCAGCTTCAATAAGGGAGGCCCTCGTTAATACTCTCTAACTGTTATTTCGGCACCAATTCATGACTTCACTAATGATCCTATTAATATAGTTTGCATGTGATATAGATCTGATTCAATCCAACTGGCATGTACCAGTTCTTTTTTTTTGGGGGGGGGGGGTTTCGCTCAATGTCCTATATGCACCGGAACTCTGACTAATTCGAATTCGTGTTATGTAAAATATTAACAATACAAAAAAGTATTTTCAGTGCTCGAACCCGATATAAGTAGTATTCAAATATTGTAATATCAATTTCGAACATTATGACATATATATAGTATATGCATATAAAATAAAAATGATATTATCATCAACTTTAAACAAAGATGAGTTTCTAGGAGCAAACTATATTTGGATTTGTTTTTTCAAGAAAAATATATTTGAGTGGGTCTTGGAGAAAAGTCAATCAATCGTGATTTAAGATCTTTTTAGATCAAGGCAAAGTAGAATAACAAGGTCAAACAATTCTAATACCTATAATTATCTCTCCTTTTTTTTCTTTGACATCATAAAAAATTGAAATTACTGAGAAAATTTTCATTATGATGCTTCGCGGTGGAACTACCTATTTTTCATGCCTATTTTTAGTGTATACCTAACTTCTCTCAAAATTTAAGTGATAAAGATTCTTAAGTTAATTAGAAGGATTATATTTGAAAATTTCATAACAAAGAAAATGAAGCAGTCGATTCACACAAACAAGACCGAAAGAAAGTCACTACAAAATAGAATCACACCATCTGTGAATAAAATTATTCAATATTTATACTAGTGGAAGATAGCACATAAATATTTATAATTTTGCGGGAACAAAATGAAAGATATTATCCGTATATAGAATTGGTTACCGACATGTATGCTCTGTAAAATAGATCACCACAATTGTATACGGTCAAAACCGATTAGTCCGTCGTACGGACTGGTCGGTATGATAATACTTTGATCGGAGGGCGGCTTCGTAATATCAGGTCGAGGTCCGAAGTCAGGTCATCAAGTTTTGAGTTCTACGACCGATCAATGACAAGGTCGGTATCATTATCGAGTTCGTATCCAAATCGAACTACGTGACGAGGCGAAATTATCCAGCCTAAGATATATAGACCGACCGACCCCGACCCCGAATCAATACCAGATTCCGAGTCAGAATCGAGCTTGAGTCAAGATCGAGAGCTCGAGTCAATATCGAGCTCACAGACAAGAGCCATTGCAACCACACTAGGAGAGAGAATCCTCACAGTAATTAGGGAAAAACTAGTTCCTCATGGGTTCCCCACTATGTATTTTTTATTATATCTAAAGTAGGATCCCTCCACTATAAAGGAGATGATTGTTGTTTTTGTGAAGAACACATTCACACATTGTAACAAAAGATTATTTCTTATATTGAAAGATCAATCCTTTGAGCTCTCTTACTTCATTTATTTCCTCTTTTCAACAGTTTTTATCTTTCGTTCTTATAGTCAAGATTGGATATTTCTATTTCTCTTTACGATTTGTATCAAGCTATACCACATACTCTTAGAACTACGTACAAATTCAACTATATCTGATTTTTCAGGTAAACAGTTTGGCGCCCACCGTGAGGCTGAGGATAACAGTGGTTGTTTGATACAAACCTGCAACACACACTGTTTTACGCTTGTCTTTCGAGAGTATCTTTGGCTTCGGATTAGCAAGGACAAACCCCCGATTAATAGCTTTACCTATCGACAACGAAGTCGGCCTTCAAGATGAAACCAACAACTTGACGCCCAGGGCCGGAAGGCCGCTTGTCGATGTCGTTGAAGCTCGAGTCGAAGTACCACTAGACATTAATTCGCATGTGGACCTTGAGGCCAACCAACGTTCTGAACCTGAACATTGCATTCATGGTGGTACTCGATCTGCAGCCCGAGACACCCATAACATTGAGGAAAACGACGTCAGCTTGCGTATGATTTTTGAAATGTTGCAAGCCCAACAGGTAGCGATAGCTCAGTTGCAGAGCCAAACCCAGCTACCGAGCATACCGGAGCCCAGTCCACCTCGAGAAGTTGCCCACAGAACGGAGCCAACCATAGTGAGGTCAAATGAGCAAGAATCGGGGACTACTCCCGAAATTGCTAAAATACTCAAGGAGCTCACAAAGCAAGTCGAAGCCAACGATAAAAAAGTAAAAACATATAACTCCAGGGTCGATCAGATCCCGGGGGCTCCACCAATGATAAAAGGGTTGGATTCCAAAAAATTCGTGCAAAAGCCTTTTCCCTCGAGCGCAGCCCCAAAACCAATCCCCAAAAAAATTCCGTATGCCCGAAATTTCCAAATATAACGGAACGACTGACCCCAACGAACACGTCACCTCTTACACGTGTGCCATCAAGGGTAACAATTTAGAAGATGATGGAATCGAATCTGTGTTGTTAAACAAATTCGGAGAGACCCTCTCGAAGGGAGCAATAATTTGGTATCACAACCTACCACCGAATTCCATCGACTCATTTGCCACGTTAGTATATTATTTTATAAAGGCACACGCCGGTGCCATAAAAGTCGCAACAAGGAAATCAGACCTTTTCAAAGAAAAACAAAGGGATAATGAAATGCTGAGGGAGTTCGTGTCCCGATTTCAAATGGAACGCATGGAATTGCCACCGGTCACAGACGATTGGGCCATTCAAGCTTTCACCCAAGGGTTGAACGAGCGAAGTTGAATAGCATCATGTCGGTTGAAACACAATTTGATCGAGTATCCAGCAATAACTTGGGCAGATATACACAATTGATACCAATCAAAAATCAGGGTCGAAGACGACTAATTAGGAGCTCATCCCGGATTAGTACATCCAAACAAGTCGACTATGTCGGTTATTAAAAACCAAAGGAACATCGACAGAGAGCCAAGGTCGAACAAAGATCGATATCAACCATACATTACAGATCGAAGGAACATTGGTTCGGGACGTAATTCTGTCCGGAATAATCGAAGAAGTGATCGAGGGCAGAATTCTCGGGGACTTATGAACAAGAGTGGTTTTGACAAATATTTCGATCCTATATGGGCACCTCGATTATTGGAATATAACTTCAGCATCGATGCATCGGGCATTCTATCCGCAATCGGAAGAATCAAAGACACTAGGTGGCCCAGACCCATGCAAATCGATCCTTCCAAAAGAAATCCAAATTCAATGTGCAAATATCATGGTATGCATGGCCACAAGACCGAGGATTGCAAATAATTAAGGGAAGAGGTAGCCCGTCTATTCAATGAGGGCCACCTTCGAGATTCCTCAGCGATCGAGCCAAGAATCACTTCAGAAAAAGGGATGCCAATAGAAAAAATGAACAAGAGGAACCTCAACATATCATTCATATGATCATCGGTGGGGTCGACACTCCACAGGGACCCGTACTTAAACGCAATAAGGTACCGACCACTGGGGTAAAACGAACTCGAGATTATGTGCCCGAAGGCACTTTATCATTTGACAACGAAGAAGTAGAAGGCATTTCTCAGCCCCACAACGACGCTCTAGTAATTTCTATCCTATTAAATAAAGTTCAAGTTAAGCGTGTTTTAGTGGATCCAGGTAGCTCTGCGAACATCATCCGATCGAGGGTCGTGGAGCAGCTCGGTCTGCAAAATCAAGTCGTGCCCGCAGCTCAGGTCTTAAACAACTTCAATATGGCCAATGAAATGACTAAAGAGGAGATTATTCTACCAGTGAACGTGGCTAGGACCATCCAAAGTACCAAGTTCCACGTAATCGAAGGCGACATGAGGTACAATACCCTACATGGAAGGCCTTGGATCCACAATATGAGAGCAGTACCCTCATCGGACAGTGTGAAAATAGTATGCGGGGAGCAACATGCTGCAAAGGAAATATTTGCAGTCGATGAGGTAACACCGATATCAACGCTCTCAACCTCGGAAAGATCGAGCATTAAAGGTAAATGAGAAGTCAAATAGCAATCACAGCCACCAGTCTCGACCTAATCAGGGAAGCAGGAAATGGAAGAAGAGGAAGAGGAGGAGGAGGATTTTCTGACCCCTCGAACTTTTATCACCCTCGAAGATTCTGATGCTACCAAAACAACAATCGAGGAATTGGAACATGTTATATTGATTAAGCATCTACCCGATAAAAAGGTATACCTGGGAACGAGATTGACCCCCGAACTCAGGAAAAAACTTATTCAATTTCTTATTAATAATATAGATTGTTTTGCTTGATCCCATTTAGACATGGCACGAATCCCACCGTCGATAACAACGCACCGGTTGAGCTTGGACCCTAGGTTCAAACTGGTGAAGCAAAAAAGAAGACCTCAGTCCAAGATAAAGCACACATTTGTAAAGGACGAGGTAACTAAACTTCTCAAAATAGGGTCGATTCGGGAAGTAAAATATCCCGAATGGTTAGCCAATGTAGTTGTAGTCCCTAAAAAAGGGAACAAACTTAGAATGTGTGTAGATTATAAGAATCTGAATAAGGCGTACCCCAAAGATTCTTTTCCACTACCTAACATCGATCGCATTATCGATGCCACAGCTGTCCACAAGATCCTTACTTTTCTCGATGCCTATTCCGTATACAATCAAATTCAAATGAACCCGGAGGACCGAGCAAAAACCTCATTTATCACCAAATATGGAACATATTGTTATAATGTGATGCCCTTCGGGCTAAAAATGCAGGAGCAACTTACCAACGCCTAGTGAATAAAATATTCGAAGAACAAATAGGTAAGTTAATGGAAGTTTATATTGATGACATGCTAGTTAAGTCCCTATGTGCAGAGGACCATTTGACTCATTTGCAGGAGACGTTCGAGATTTTAAGGAAATACAACATGAAGCTCAACCCCTAGAAATGTGCTTTTGGGGTTGGTTCGGGCAAGTTCCTTGGCTTCATGGTATCGAATCGGGGAATCGAGATCAACCCCGATAAAATCAAGGCCATCGAAGACATCACCATCATAGATAGTGTGAAAGCAGTGCAGAAGCTAACCAGACGGATAGCTACCTTAGGCCGATTCATTTCAAGGTTGTCGGATCGAAGCCACAGATTCTTCTCTCTACTCAAAAAGAATAACAATTTTGCCTGGACTCCGGAATGTCAACAGGCATTAGAACAATTGAAGCGATACTTGTCGAGCTCACCACTTCTTCACACTCCGAAGGCAGATGAGAAACTTTACTTATACTTGGCGGTATCGGAAATCGCGGTAAGTGGCGTCCTAGTTCAAGAAGAGCAAGGTACGCAATTTCCTGTTTATTATGTAAGTCGGACCTTAGGAGAAGTAGAAACTAGATATTCTCACTTAGAGAAATTGGCACTTGCACTGATAAGCGCCTCTAGGAAGTTAAGACCATACTTTCAATGTCACCCCATATGCGTTTTAACTACTTACCCACTTCGTAATATTTTGCACAAGCCCGAACTATCGGGCCGATTGGCCAAATGGGACGTCAAACTCAGTGGGTACGATATCGAATATCAACCTCGTACGGCCATCAAGTCTCAAATTTTAGCCGACTTCATGGCCGATTTCACACCAACCTTCGTACCTAAAGTTGAAAAAGAACTCTTGTCAAAATCAGGTACAACATCGGGGGTTTGGACCCTCTTCACAGATGGTGCTTCGAATGCGAAGGGGTCCGGACTTGGCATCGTGTTGAAACCCCCCACGGGTGGCATTATTCGGCAATCTATCAAAACTTCTAGGTTGACTAACAATGAGGCAGAGTACGAGGCCATGATTGCAGGTCTCGAGCTAGCTAAAAGCTTGGGAGCAGAAGTCATTGAGGCCAAATGTGACTCTTTGCTAGTGGTAAACCAAATAAACAAAACCTTCGAAGTTTGAAAAGATAGAATGCAAAGGTATTTGGACAAATTACAGGTAACTTTGCACCGTTTCAAGGAATGGACTTTACAACATGTGCCTCGAGAACAAAACAGTAAGGCCGATGCACTCGCAAGTTTGGGGTCATCGATCAAGAAAGACGAGATCGACTCGGGGATTGTTGCTCAAATCTCGGGATCCGTAATCGAAGAGGGGCATGCCGAGATAAATTCTCAAGCTTAACCTGGGATTGGAGGAATAAGTATATTGAATACTTGAAGAACGGAAAACTCCCATCGAATCCTAAAGAATCAAGGGCCCTACGAACCAAAGCTGCTCGATTCACGTTGGCTGAAGATGGAACACTATACAAAAGGATGTTCGATGAACCATTGGCAGTATGCTTAGGACCAGGAGACATTGATTATGTTTTACGAGAGGTCCATGAAGGTACTTATGGAAACCACTCCGGCGCCGAATCATTGATTCACAAAATCATTAGGACAGGATACTACTGGAATAGTATGGAAAAAGACACTAAAGAGTTTGTTCGAAAATGTGATAAATGTCAAAGTTTTGCACTGATGATCCATCAACCCGGAGAGCAACTTCATCCAGTACTATGGGGGATGGATATCGTCGGCCCCCTACCATAGGCCCCAGGTAAAGCTAAGTTCATTTTATTTATGGATGACTATTTCTCTAAATGGGTAGAAGCACAGGAATTCGAGAAAGTGAGAAAAAAAGAGGTTATAGACTTCATCTGGGATCACATCATGTGTCGATTTGGGATACCCACAGAAATAGCATGCGACAATGGTAAGAAATTTATCGGCAGTAAAGTAACAAAATTTCTCGAAGACTATAAAATAAAAATGATATTGTCAACACAGTACCATCCTAGTGGGAACGGACAGGCCGAATCGACGAACAAAACTATCATTCAAAACTTGAAGAAAATGTTGAACGAAGCTAAAGGGAAATGGAGAGAAATTCTGTCTGAGGTCCTTTGGGCATATCGAACAACATCGAAGTCCAGTGCGGAGGCAACTCCATTTTCCTTAGTGTATGGCTCTGAGGCCTTAATTCCAGTCGGAGAACCCAACCCAAGGTTTCGACATACATCGGAGGAATCGAACCACGAGGCTATGAATACTAGCCTCGAATTATTGGATGAAAAACTAGAAGCGACACTTGTTCGAATAGCTGCAAAAAAGCAACGAATCGAAATGTACTACAATAGAAGAACCAACCTCCTTCACTTCAGGGTAGGAAACTTAGTCCTAAGGAAGGTCACCATCAACACTAGAGATCCTACTGAAGGAAATCTCGGTCCGAATTGGGAAGGACCCTATCAAGTCCTCAATATAGTCGGAAAAAGGGTCTTATAAACTCGGAATGATGGATGATAAACCATTACCAAACAACTGGAACATATCACTTCTCAAACGATATTATTGTTAAGGTATGATTTTCTCCCTCCTTTCGTCTATATATGTTCGACGCTAACACATTGCAGGAGTTCGACCAAAGACATCGAGACCTTAGGTTTTAAAGTACGCGTTACACTCTTTTTTCCCTTAGATCGGTTTTTATCCCAACTGAGTTTTTTCGACGGGTTTTTTAATGAGGCAATAACTATGTGCTACCTAAGGACAATTCAATAGTATCCAAGGCCTCCTTACAGTCAACCTCGAATACTGGGGGGCTTTACCATCAAATAAATCAAGTTCAATACAAGAAAGTTATTTCATATCAAATTCATGTCAGACAGGGTCTCAATAGAGAAAAATGTAAAGGCCAAATGCAAAACTAACCATGCCCGCATATGTTTGCTTGAGCCTGATGCAAAATACGAACACATGTATAATGACTTGTAAAGGAAAAACTCATTCTTTACCGATATCTCATACTTTGAAAAGTTCGTTCTACTTCATGATTCAAACAGGCTTAAAGGCCAACCACTATCGAGTTCGAGCAATCACTCACTCGACCATAAAGCCTAGGGGCTGCAATACTTCGAGTTCGAGTTTGAGTTCAAGCAATCACTCACTGTACTATTAAGCCTAATGGCTATCTTACTTCAAGTTCGAGTAATCACTCACTCGACTACTAAGCCTAAGGTCTATCTTACTTCGAGTTCAATCAATCACTCACTCGACTACTAAGCCTAAGGGCTATCTTACTTCGAGTTGGAGCAATCACTCACTCGACCATAAAGCCTATGGGCTGCAATACTTCGAGTTCGAGTTCAAGCAATCACTCACTCGACTATTAATCCTAAGGGCTATCTTACTTCGCATTTGAGCAATCACTCACTTGACCATAAAGCCTACAGGCTGCTATACTTCGAGTTCGAGTTCAAGCAATCACTCACTCGACTATTAAGCCTAAGGGCTATCTTACTTCGAGTTTGAGCTATCACTCACTCGACCATAAAGCCTACAGGCTGCAATACTTCGAGTTCGAGTTCAAGCAATCACTCACTCGACTATTAAGCCTAAGGGCTATCTTACTGCGAGTGCGAGCAATCACTCACTCGACCATAAAGCATACAGGCTGCAATACTTCGAGTTCGAGTTCAAGCAATCACTCACTCGACCATTAAGCCTAAGGGCTATCTTACTTCGAGTTCGAGCAATCACTCACTCGACTATTAAGCCTAAGGGCTATCTTACTTCGAGTTCAAGCAGTCACTCACTCGACCATTAAGCCTACGGGCTGTAATAGTTCGAGTTCGAGCAATCACTCACTCAACTATTGAGCCTAAGAGCTATAATACTTCATGTTCGAGCAATCACTCACTCGACTATTAAGCCTAAGGGCTACTTTACTAAAAGTTCGAGCAAACACTCACTCAACTAAATCCTCAAACTTATGAACATTTTCATAAGACACAAGTAAAACAAAATCTTCACTAGGCAGAAAAGAAAACAGAGACAAGTTGGGAAATAAAAAGACCTTTATATATATGTTTACAAAACGTCCGATCACGACCTTACATGAAAAGATCAAAATAAGAAAAACCCTAATTATCTATGGGAGCAGTCATTTTTTCCATCGGGCTCCTCTCTACTCTAAGACCCGCTCTTGCTCCCATCATCGTCATCATCAACATTGGAGGCCAAGGCCCTAGCATCGACTTCAAGCTTTTTTGCCTTTATTTTCTCTTCAGTAAGATCGAAGCCTCGAGCATGGATCTCCTCGAGGGTTTTCCTCCGAGATTGGCATTTGGCAAATTCGGCAATTCAATGTGCTCGAGTACGAGTGCTCTCAGCTACTTCTCTCGCATGCGACTGAGCGGCCTCAGCATCGGCCTGATAAACAGCCACGAATGCGTCTGCATCGGCATTTGTCTTTTCAGCCTTGGCAAGTTCAGAAGCCAACCGAGCCTCGAGCTCCTCTGTTTTCCTTGCTTGAACCAAGCTTTTCTCCTTCAAACTCTGAAGTTGATTTTCAGCCGATGATAATTGGGCTCGAGCAGCCTCTTTCTCTGCAGCAAAGTGGTCCATATTTCCTTTCCATTTCAAGGACTCCGCCTTTATCACATCGACTTCCTCACGGAGCTTCCCGATCATCTCAAGCTTCTGCTGCAGCTGTGAGACCGAAAGATTAGCCATGTTCCAGTATCGAGTCCATAGGCTTTTAATAGTGTCATTACCTGCTCGGACAGATCGGTTTGATCTTAGTGAGCTTTGGCCAAATCAGCTCGGAGGTCCTTGATTTCTTTTCCCCTTTGCCATAAGAGGAGTTTAAGGGCCTTTCTCTCCTCCGTGACCCGTTGGAGATCGGCCTCGTATCGACACAGCTCAGCTCGGGATCGAGAACATGCTTCTCGATGAGCTACCACAGCCTACAAAGAAAGAAGAAACAAAGTAAGAAAAGAAAAACAGACATAAGAGATAATACCAACAAAATAATTTAAGGCTTACTTGATTCAAAGCCTGCAGCACTCCGTGAAAAAGATCCGATGCATCACTAGTGCCGGAAGCATCCTCGACCTCATGAGGCTTGTCTAGTTCGAGGGCCCCCAAAGCTTGGGATTCCCGAATCGCCCCTTCAGAAAAAGCAGGGAAGGTGGGCGAATCTTCAATTGCTATTGCCCCAAGTGAGTCACTTGGGGCATTCTCTTCGGTTCGAAGAGATTCTGGGAGAGCCACTTCAGATATATCCCCCATTTGTTAGCTTCGATGGGAAGCATCTTCGTTCTCCAACGACTCGGGGACTCTGCCCGAATCTTTCTCCGATATATCCTCAGTTCGAGGCGGAGCCTTATAAACCACCATCGATCCAGTTGCATGTGGAACGTCGGTGGTCTTCCTCGATCGGGCCACCAGTACGGACCCGTCATCTTCCTCTTCCTCATATTCAACCTTAGACACTAAACCGATTCTAAGGTCAAAGGGATGGTATTGTTCCTCGACTTACGAGTCGACCTTGCCTTCGGTTTTGGATTTTTGGAAGTAGATGCCATTTTTCTCTTATTTCCCTCCGCCGGTTTAGAAACCGGGTTCGAGGCTTCTTCCTCGCCGGGCAGGGGCCTCAAAACTGCATCTCTGCCCAGGCCTGCACACAAGAAAATTGGTTGAATATGTGAAAAATATTTTGTTCGAACTCTCAAAACATGAGAAATAGGCTTACCATGATTTTTGGCCTCCCATCGGCCCTTTGCCAAATCCTGCCACGAACGTTCGGCGTATGTAGAGGTCGAAGCCAGGGCCCGTACCTAGCTCTTAAGATCGGGAACGGCACCGAGCATCCAAGGAACTGCTGCATAATAAAAGAGATATCAGCAAGAAAGAAACAAAGAGACAGGGCGATAGGGAATAAGCAGCAGAATTACACTTACGCTTCATATTCCATTCTTCGGGGAATGTCATCTTTTCGGCTGGGATCAGGTCCGGAGTCTTCACTCGAACGAACCTGTTCATCCAACCTCGATCCTTGTCCTCATCTATGCTCGAGAACAGTACCTTGGTAGCCTGGCGTTAAGGTTTTATTAATCCACCTCGAAAGAGGCGGGGACTATACAATCTAATAAGATGATCGAGAGTGAAAGACGTCCCCTTGATCTTGTTTGCAAAGAAACGGATCGGGATACAGATCCGCCAAAAGGAAAGATGAATCTGACCTAGAGTTATTCGGTATTGACGATAAAAATCGATGATAACAGGGTCGAGAGGTCCTAACGTAAAAGTGTAAGTATACATACTAAGGAACCCTTCTACGTGGGTGGTAATATCTTCATCGGGAGCCGGAATTACCACTTCCTTGTTATCCCAGTTGCAATCTGTCTTTAACTGAACAAGTTGCTTTTTGGTTATCGAGCACAAATACCTCGATACCGGCTCATACCGCCCGGGAACCAACGAGCCCTTATCGATCTTAAAATCGGAGGTGAGAATACATGTGCGGGAACAAACTCCTCAGGTCGTGGCTCCACCAGTGTTTTATAGGCGACGGGTTGTGAAGAAGCCTCTTCTTTTTGAGGGACGGTTTTTGATGTTTTCACCGTTTTTTGAATTTAGAAGAAAGAAAGAAAGAAGATGTGGTGTTTCAAAGAAAGATTTTGCAGTAAAAACCACAGAAGGAAAATTTCGCACTTAATTCAGTAAGTATGAGAAAATGCTTAGGAAATTTTGAGATTAGAAGATGTAAAAGTGATTAATGGTGAAAGAAGGGGATATTTATAGGTTCAGCAGTGGCGGTCCAATATTTGTAATGACCGACCACCGTCTGACACACATTAAATACCTCGGTAAACTGAACCGATGGGATAGCCATCGTGTACATCACGATCGGATTCGATCACGTCAATATATTTCTAATCGTACCGTTGGGCAATCATATCGTTTCTCGTTATATTCTTTCCGAGAAACGTGAGGACTATCTGTATACGGTCAAAATCGATTAGTCCGTCGTATGGACTGATCGGTATAATAATACTTTGATCGGAGGGCGGCTTCGTAATACCAGGTCGAGGTCCGAAGTCAGATCATCAAGCTTCGAGTTCTAGGATCGATCAATGACAAGCTCGGTATCATTATCGAGCTCGTATCCAAATCAAACTATGGGGCGAGACGAAATTATCGAGCCTAAGATGCATAGACCGACCGACACCGACCCCGAATGAATACCAGACTCCGAGTCAGAATCGAGCTCGAGTCAAGATTGAGAGCTCGAGTCAATATCGAGCTCACAGAAAAGAGTCGTTGCAACCACACTAGGAGAGGGAATCCCGGTAGGAATTAGGGAAATGCTAGTTCCTCATGGGTTCTCCACTATGTATTTTTTATTATATCTAAAGTAGGATCCCTCCACTATAAAGGGGATGATTGTTGTTTATGTGAAAAACACATTCACACATTGTAACAAAAGATTATTCCTTATATTGAAAGATCAATCCTTTGAGCTCTCTTACTTCATTTATTTCCTCTTTTCAACAGTTTTTATCTTTCGTTCTTATAGTCAAGATTGGATATTTCTATTTCTCTTTACGATTTGTATCAAATTATATCACATACCCTTAGAATTACGTACAAATTTAACTCCATCTGATTTTTCGGATAAACAACAGTATTTATTGATAAAATTATTTAATATTTATGTTGGTGCTATGTTACAAATAAGTATTTTTAATTTTGCTTCGATCAAACGGAAGATATTATCAATAAATAAAAGAACTTGCTTATTATATGTCGATATTTAGTGATATTATTGAAGTGTGCGCAACCCAATCCGAATTAAGACAACAAAGACGCATAACGTGTTAAGTTTCTCTTCAATTAGATTGAATATTTGATTAGATTAGTTTGTAAGGCATTGACTATTTTAGTTTGACTCGGTAATATAATAAAGATTTGAAACAGTCACCCCAAAGATTTTGTAAGATATGCCATGTTCTATTTATGACTTATTAAATGAGATTAATAATTTGAGACTAGTTCTTCTTTCTGTGTTTTCTCTCAATATTTTTAACTATAATTACTAGTATTAGTAGTTATCAGTCTTACAAAGATCGAAAGATTAACCAAAATACGTTGAGGTTAGTAAATACGATTTAAATACAACGTTTAGAATGTTTTGGATTTCATATTATGTGGATATACTAGTAAAAGAAAATATGTTAATAATTTATCCATATTTACTACTAGAAATATCCATAATTACTTTTTTATTTTTAATTAGAGGTGTCATATTTGAGCCTTGAGTTGAGGATGAGCACTTTACCCTGATACCCTCCGATATAAGACTTTTATGTGCAAAATGAAATTTAATCGGGCTAACAATACAGATAACAGCACCGGTAGAAATGTTTTGAAAAAACAAAAACACATGGTCCTTGGTGTTGAAGCGATGAACTAGTCCCGGCTTTTCAACCTCATACCATTAATCATGTACTTGCGAAAACTAGTCAAACACATATAAAAATTAAAAACTCAAATAAATAAGGTTCATTCTCTTCAATAATCACACGCAAAGATATCCTTCCATATTTTTAAGCGTGATTAGCAACACTAGATGTAAGAGGGAAATTTTTTTTTATGAATGAGATGGCAAATAAGGTGATGAAATAAGAATATATATATATATAAGATTCCAAAAATCTAAGCAAAATATATATATATATATATATATATATATATTTCAATGGGTATAGTTGAAATTCATTGAAAACATATAGATGAGTCAATATACAAGAGGCGTACGCCCATCAATTCCTTTTAAAATCGAGTCAAGAGGCGCACGCCCAGCAATTACGCCCAGCAATTCGGGATGTACACTCAGCAATTCGGGGCGTGCACCCGGGCGTCTGAGACGCATTTTTGTAGTGAGGCATACGCCCAGCAATTCCTTTTTCAAGAGGCGTACGCCCAACAATTCCTTTTAAAACACTATTTTGGACTAATTTGGTATCAAAATTCGTAGTTAAAATCGAGTTCAAAAAATTCTTGTGCAACACATGTATCAAACATGTATCACGCATGTATCTCATACACAAATACACATGGATATACATGTGATAAACATTTGATACAAATATGATACATATGCGATACACAAATGATATACCAAATCAAAACTCCACCAAATCAATCCAAAACTGAGATTCAAACTCCTTAAGATGTACCAAATCTATTCTAATAACACACTAAAAAATAAATTAAAAAAAAGACTTTTTTTTACATATAAATAGCTAATTGGCTAATATTAATAATATTTGGCATTAATAATATTTTATAAATTGATCAATTTTTGTAATAAGTTACTTATAAATAGACATAACCGGTAGTTTCCCAATATTATATACTGAGAATTTTGGACTTAGTATCCCAAGATTTGACTTTCAGTTTTTTCGCAGAAAATGAAATGTTTGCAATGATGTTTGGTTAAAAACTTTATTAGAAAAGTTCTTTACAAAATTTGTTTTTGCAAAATTTCATTGTAACATTAAATTTGTAATTATTTCGAGAACTAAAAACTTTATTTCGACGACATTTGGTTGAAAATTATGTCATTTATTTTTTAAACAAAGGCAACTAAATTGTGGAACCATGATTGGATCGAACACATCATCCTCACTGTACACATGTGACAGCACATAATAACACGTGTAAATTCCAAGTCATACCTCACAAATACGAGTCTTACCTTAGCAACTAAGCAATAAAAAACAAAAAACAAAAACCTAAAAAGAAACCCCCTTAAATTCCTCATGTGAACACAATCTTATTCAAAGTTCAAACATCACTTTTTTGGCTTTTTGTTACATTGAATTGGAAGCTACTTAACTAGATTAAAGGAATTTGTATTACCTTCTAGAAAATCTACTTTCCCGTGGCTAACGCTCCCCTAATTTATCACATTATCCTTATCCCTTAAACTAATGGTCAAGCGAAATTTCACCGAAAAATATCAAAATATATAAAAGTAAACATATTAAAAAATTAAAGGGAGTCAATATATAATATATTTATATATATAAAAAATTAGCTATTTATATAGTGTATTTTTTCCGCAAATGAGTATCATCTTGTAAGATGGCTCCGCCACCGAGATAATTATTTACTATAGTTACCTAAGACAACAAAACATGATAACATTGGATTTGCAACTTATAAAATATGATAATTAATTTAATACAACATGTTAAGGCACAATAATAATGTTAAAATCTTTACACGTATATAAAATACGTCCATTTAAGAATTAATTCTAACTGCAATAATTATAATAACTACACTTCTCCCAACAAGTTAGGATTGATGATATGAATTCATATTTTTTTCATTAAACTCAGCTCATATCATTATTTAAAAATTAATCGAGTTTAATGTAAATAATATTTTGTAAAATATTTTTTTAGATATCATGAAATGGGAAAGGCTTTCAATGTGAGAGTATTTCATGACGCTTTTACTTTTCAAATCAGTAAATGAACTGAATATTTTCAAGCCATTCTTGGTTATTTAATTATTAATTGAAAATAAATAATGACTTTATCGACTACCTATTTGTAAAATTGTAACTCCCCTTGATCAAATTAGTACTTTAAATTGCAAAACAAAACAAAAATTGTAAAAAAAGTAAAAGCAAAGAGGATAATGTTTGGTAAAATTTCTAGGAAGGAAAAATTCATTATGGGAGATGATTGGAGATGTCATTATGTATTAGATAATAGAATAAATAAATAAATAAAAATAGAACACAGACGAATAATGTTAATTTTTGTTACATAAAAACTAATGGAAGTGAATAGGGAGTCTGAAGGAGACAAACTAACAGAATACCTTGAAGTTATATTTTTCAAAAACAAAAGTTTAAGCTCAATATATCTAAGTAATTAATTTATCATTTCTTTTTTCTTCTTGATTAAACAACCCAAAAAATAAAACTCCAACTTCTTGTCACTTTCTAGCCATTTTCTAAACCGCGTGTTTCCTTTTTTTGTTTTTTTCGTTGCCGTCACCACTCTCTCATTCGCCCACCTAAAAGTTCCCCAAAATATAATTAATTATCTATTAAGTAGTATTAATTAATTAGCGAGTCTATTTATATATTGGTGTGTACAATATTTGTCTGTTTATCCCACTCCGACCTTCGAAAATTTATTTATTTTCAAAACTGTATTTTTGTAAAATTACTTTTCAAAAAAATAATTCGAAAAAATAATAGTTTGAGATTAATTAATCAATTTGAATAGTACTTTTATCAACTTATAAAAAAAAATCTAGTGCTATTTAAAAGCACTTATTTATTTCTACCTAAAAGTTTGATCAAATATTTTAACTCTTCTAAATAAATATTTCTTTTAAGAAAATAAGCACTTTTTGGTTTTGGCTTCTTTAAAATTTGACCAAATAGACTATATTAGTATATCTATATAAATAATTTCAAATGAATTTCACAATATAGTACTTCAATTGAATATTTAATAAAAATAGTAATCGACCTACTATGTAACATGTGAAATGTAGAAAAAATTGGCATTCCATGTATAATATAAATCTTTGACTAACGACAAAGTTGTTGTGCCGTGACGAGTACACCTTTATTATTAATTAGATATCTTGAGTTTGAGTTGCTTGATTTGAAATTGTGTTTGTTAGAAACACTTTATCACAGACTTATTGATATCAATCAGAATTTAATCGGCCCGACATATATACCAAACACCGCGTAGGAAATCAAAACAAATTAAAAAACCCTGGACTAATTTACTACTAGTACGTAGTACTTCACTCTTCTTTGGATTCCATCAAATTTCTATGCCTTTTCCTTTTTCCACTGTTTACTTTTCCACACTCTCCTTTGACAATCTCACACGCAATTCTCCCCCCCCCCCAAACGCCTCACCACCCACTTCCACACCCACCCCACCAACCTCATTTTCTTGGAAATTTCCTCAACCCCATTATACCTTTTAATTCCAATATAAACGCACCCACCTTTTCCATTTTCTCCTCTCAAAAGCACCAGTTCTCTGCTGTAAGTAAAACTCCTAACTCTTTCACAACCAAAGACACAATCTTTACACAAATTCTTCATTTGGGTATTCAAGAAAAGGCAAAAAGCTTGAATCTTTATACGAAATGGAGAACAACAATCAATCATCTTTCTGGCAGTTCAGTGATCAGCTCCGTTTACAAAACAACAACTTAGCAAATCTCAGTTTAAGCGATTCAATTTGGAGCAATAACTATGTTTCCAAAAGGCCTGAAGAAAGAAGAAATTTTGATATAAGAGTAGGTGGTGACATCAACAACAATTCTTCAACTGCTAGTAATAACTCCAACAAGTCAAATTACAATCTTTTTAGCAACGACGGTTGGAAAATCGCCGACCCATCGGCGGTTGCCGGCGCCGGAAGTGGAGTTTCCGGAAAAGGGGTTCTTGATTTTGGCTTAAATGGTGGATTCAATAAAGGGATTTATTCTAACCAAGCTTTGAACTTTAACTATAGTAAAGGTATTAACAATATTGCTGTGAATACAAAGGGTGTATTAAACAAGAAATTTGGAAAAGGTGGTGTTGAAGATGAGTTTGGATATGGGAATAATAAAAGTGTGAAGAAGAATAATAAGAGTAATAATAAAGAGAGTAATAACAAAGATGTTAATGGTGAGAAACAGAATGGTGTTGATAAAAGGTTTAAGACTTTGCCACCAGCTGAATCTTTGCCAAGAAATGAAACTGTTGGTGGATATATATTTGTTTGCAACAATGATACTATGGCTGAAAATCTCAAAAGGGAGCTCTTTGGTAAGTTTTTATGTTCATTTTTATTTTTTTATTATTTCCTTTTTTTCCTTCTTGAATTGTATTTTACTGTGTTTGATGTTGTTTTTTGTAGTTAGAATTTGTTTGTCAATAGGTGGAATTAAGTTATTTTGAATGGATCTATTGCCTGATTTAATAGGTATGATAGTAGGCAATTGTTAAATATTTTGTTGAAGAATTAGTAGACTAAGCAACTTTAGTCTAAATTTTTTCCCCCTTTATTATCTAGAAATTTGTTGATGGTGTCCAAGATTGAATCTTTGCAGCTATGAATTGTAATTTTAGTTAAGTTTTTTTGTTTTAATTTACCAATTGGTGGTATTAAGTTATTTTGGATGGATCTTTTGCCTGATTTAAAAGGGATGATAAGAGGCAATTGCTAAATATTTTTTTTTGAGAATTGAGAGATTAAGTTATTCTAGTCTAGATATATTCTCCTTTATTTTCTAGAAATAGGTTGATAGTGTTAAAGTTTGAATCTTTACGGCTATGAATTGTAATTTTAGTTTGATTATTGGACATAGGGAAATGGAGTATTTATATTAGCTTAATTGGAGATGCTTATGAAGTTCCTAATCTCAGTCTATGGATAAAAATAACTGGGATTTTAAAAGGAATAGGATGATCTGATGGTAATTTAGGGGTTCTTTAAATTGCTAGTATTGGTTTGGGAAGAAGTGGATCTGAATACAGCAGAATTAATACAAAAGATTAATATAACCAAACAGAAAATTGGGATTAAGGCATATTTTATTAATTGATCGGAGAATTTTACACTGTTAGCTCCTTAAGATTTGATTCTGTTTAATACAGAGTAAACTTTAAACGACTCTAACTAGCTTCGAATTGAGTATAATTTATTCATTAACCAGTGGAATTGACGCTGTTAATCCCAATTAGATGTGTGTTTTTGTTTAATAAGGGTTCTTTAATTGACTCCAAACAGTTTAGAATTGAGGCTAATTTATTAATTGATCAGCGAAATCTACACTATTATTAGCTCCATTTAAACTTGCTTCTAATTAATACATACGATTCTATAATTGACTCTGACCAGTTTAGAATTTGAGGCTAGTTTATTTATTGATCAGTGGAATTTACACTATCAGTTCCATTCAGATTGGTGCTATTGTCTAATATCTACTCCTCCAATTATATTTCAGGGTTGCCGCCTCGTTACAGGGACTCAGTTCGACAAATAACCCCCGGGTTGCCTCTGTTCCTCTACAACTACTCGACCCATCAGCTTCACGGAGTTTTTGAGGTTTGTATTTCTATTTGTATTACATGGTTGAAGAAAAATGGATGAATTTTGTAGCACTATCTCATTATTCTCTTTTTTGTTTCGTCGAACTAATACATAAACCACTACAGGCTGCAAGCTTTGGTGGGTCGAATATTGATCCGTCGGCCTGGGAGGACAAGAAGAACCCTGGTGAATCTCGCTTTCCTGCTCAGGTAAGTGGAAGTTACTGAATGATATTACCTTCCGCACATAATTTGTTTTGGATATTGGACTGTCATAAAATGTTAATTGTTACACTTCGCCTACCATCTTTGTTTCGATTTACCATATTAAAGTTATGTAGTCTATGTTTGGTTCAACTTGAAGAACAATTTAAAATTGGATGCATACTATAGTTGAGCCACAGGGCTTTGGTCTAGACGCATAGTGGGGGTTGGGCAAACACCACGAGTTTGTATAGCGCTACAAAAAAAGGTTTGGTATTTAAGTTGAGAAGGGTGGAGGAACGAGTTCATTTTTCACCAAGTTACAAACTGAGCACCAGTAGCCGCTGGGGATTTCTCGATTATGAAAATGTTTACTAGAGTTGTTTAAAGTTATACAATGTGTATCTGTCTCAACTTGAAGATGAATCGAAATCAATCTACATGCGAATGATTCAGTTGTTTGTGGTTATTCGTTTCTGGGGATCTCGACTTACTATTTCTTGCTTACAGGTTCGTGTTGTGACAAGGAAAGTCTGCGAACCACTTGAAGAGGATTCGTTCAGGCCAATTCTTCACCACTACGATGGCCCTAAATTCCGTCTCGAGTTGAATGTTCCAGAGGTGATTATCATCTTGTTAACAAGATTAAATCCTAAATATTGATCGATTGTTCTACGTAAATGTAAATGAAATATTTGTTTAATATGAACACTTTGATTTGTTTTTTGCAGGCTCTCTCTCTTCTGGACATTTTTGAAGAGAACAAGAACTAAATGAATGTATAGTTCTTGCATTTCAGCAGAGAGAATGGACATGCCATAAAAAAGGTGAAAAATAAGAGTGAAAGAGAAGGATATATAGAGGAGTTTGCTTCTAGTATACTGAAGAGTTTGCAGAGCAGAAAAAAGAAATTATCTACTGTATATAAATATATGCAAAACATATGATCTGGAGGAACACTTTTTGTGTGGAAACTAATATTAATATTATGTATTGTGTAATCCAGCAGGAATTGCTGCATAATAAGAAGTTAATATGAGCAAAACAAGTTATTGCTCTCTTAATAATCATATTATTGTTATGGATTCGGTGTTTAGTTACTACTTACTACCTAGTCTACTCTTATTGCTAGCATCATAGGTAATAATCTCGTTTGCTAGATAATTTCATATAATCAAAGTAAAAATCATATGATTATGTGATTTTTTTTTCTATTGTCCATGTACACAACTTAAGACTCAAGTATAAGTAATCACAACTTTAATTGGAAGAAATATTTGTTGGCATAGTAGGGGAAAAATTTGGTAGGTTATTTTTGGGTTTATAGTGTTTCCTCGACAAATCCTAAGGAACATGAAAATGGTTATGTATTTGGTTGTGGAATAATTGAACAAAAAGGTGTAGGGGTCAAATGATTAGTTCAATATTTAAGCTGAGTTGGTTGAAATGTCACAACCAAGAAAAGGAAAATGGTTCGGCTCTTGATTCACGGCACTTCATCTGGAAAATAGACTTTAGTCGTTTTTTTTGTTTTTTTTGGCTAAATAGACGTCGTTGTTGATGTATATTTGTTATGTGGGTCAATTCCAAATAAATGGGGACTATGGTGGAGTTGGCCGTAGCATTTGATTTAAAAGTTTAACTTTTATGCACGGGTTGTTTAAAAGATATTTATACAATCAGAATATTGTAATTGAATAATTATAATAACATTTATGATAAATATTAGTAATTGATAACCTAATAAAAATAGTAACTAATATATTATCACATATTACACTGCACGTTTTGGGTAAAAAAACAAATTTACATTGTCAATATATAAAACTTGATCCTCGAATTAGAGATTTAATTCTCTAAGTTTGGTGGTATATATATTGTCTTCGGGTGTCATGTGAATTACTGTTATTTTGCAAATCGCACTTTTGATTTGTTAGGATTGTGTTGAACATATTGGTTGGTCACCAAACCAACGTTAAAATGGGCATGCATGTGAAGTTGATGAGATTTCTGTGTGTACTTTTCTTTTAATACACAAATTTTACATATAATTAGTGTATTTTTTTGTATAATTAACTAGTGAATATAATTATTTTTGACGGACTAGCCTGTGTAACTTGCGCAACTTTATTCATAGGACTAATCAACTTCTTGTGCTTTGTTAAGGAAATCTATCTGATGTTAGAAAATTCATCGAACCATCTAAAAAGGAAGATTTATTAGCATCAAAGAGAAGAAAGATTCTCCTTAAAATACATATTACTTGTATAAAATTAACAGTAAAGAAATGATCAGTGTATTATAGTTTGTAAATTTGGTAAAAAATATGTTACTAGTGACTTTCTTTAATTTTAAAATTACTCTAGCTAATTTCGTTATCATTCAAAATGTGACAAACTTAAGGGCCAAATTTACACATGTACTATCAGAAAAGGTTTAAATGTACCCATCGTTATACTTTGAGTTCATATATACCCATGTCGTTATACAATTAGTTCAAATATACCCTTCTTCTGTTAAGTTTATTCAATCTTACGTGGCACTGATATTTGATGAGCTGGATGTCACATGGCTTGCCACCTCAGCATCCCTAACCCATTTTACCCCTCCCTTCTATTTTTTTTCCACCACTAAAATTTTATTCCCCTATACCACTATTGCCACCATTACCGCTACCATGAAAAATATTATATTTCAAATTTTAATCTTTTATATATGGATTAGGGGCGCTGAGGTGGCATTCCATGTGGCATCCACCTCATCCAGAGGCGGATCCAGAATTTAAATCTTATAGATTCAATTTTAAGATTTTTAACATTGAACCCATTATATTTTTAAAGTTATGGGTTCATATCTATTATTTTTGCAATTTTAATAAATTTTTACATATAAATTTTTACTCCGCGTCGAAAGTTATGAGTTCAGTTGAACTCGTAGTCACTAAGCTACATCCGCCTCTGACCTCATCAAATATCAGTGTTACATAGGACTGGATGTCCATCTTGGACAAACTTAACAGAAGAAGGGTATATTTAAACCAATAGTATTACGACAGTGATATATTTGGACCCAAAGTATAACGAATGATATATCTAAACCTTTTCTTATAATACAAGGTATATTTGATCATTTGCCATTTAAATTAATGGACTGTAATATACTAATCTCCATTAATCAGTAATGGACCAAGTTCATACGTATTAGCCCGAGCATTGAGTTGAGGCTGTAAACAAGTGGCAGTCACCTTCACATGGTTGGTACTTTATGACATTTCTAAATGAGCTTTTGACATGTTAGAAACATGAGTTACAAGATTTTAATTTGATGGGTTTTAAGTTTTAGAACGACAACGGTAAATGCTAATAACTGAATTCTAAACCTAGTATGTATATAGACTTGTATTTAAACATTAATTATGTGAATATATAATTTTTGTATTATTTTAACACCTCCTAAAGTCATTAGTGTTATGTTACTTTAATTATTTTCCCCAATTTTTGTGTCTTTGATTACATATTTCCTATCATAAAAATACCAAAAAATAGTTCTTTTTTTATTTGTGCATTTTAGGAATTAACTAACTATTTCAATTGGTGAATTAATCTAGTTAATTGATCATTTGAATAAGTTACTTAATTAATTTATTTGTTTGTATAAATTTAGTTTAATAAGTAGGATTAAGGAAGAAATTGGGCCAAATTTGAAAGGGAAAGTGGCCAAAAGTGTAAGATAAGGGGTTGCCCTTGAAAGAGTCTGAAACGACGTAGTTTTGCCTCAAAACTACACTGTTTCATTAAGAGACCCAAGATCAAATCTTACCCATTGATCACCCCTTGATCTAATGGTCCATATTTGATCTCTCAAAAGGTATTTAAAGCCTAAAAAATCTGAAAAATCCCTCATTTCCCCATAACTCTTTTTCTCTTCTCTCTTCTCTCTCTCTTCTCTGTCTTCTCTCCACCGCCGTCGGAAATCGCCCACCAGCGGCGGCCAACCACCAAACACCCCCAAATTCACACCATGTAATCTCCACAACCTCCTATTTCCATATCTCCAAACCAAATCCTTCAAAACCCCCTCAAACTCCTTGAATTTTAGATCTAGGAAACTTTAGCCTCCATTTTTTTGCCCAGAATCTTGAAGTTCCTGCCACTACCACCCCACAATACCTACATCAACGGATATAGCTCATCAAGACCTACCTATTGATGTCAATTCCATCCCGAAAATCCGATAACTAAAAATCCGACCAAATTTCCGCGACCACCCCGAACGCCCTCCTTTGGCATACCCCTATTCTCGTTTCCTTTGTCTATTTTTACTAATTGTATTGTAGTTAGTTTATGTTTAGCATAATTTATAATTTTTGTTTTTATTTTTATTTTTATTATTTATATTTTTATTATTAGTTGTGTTTAATATATGTTAGCTTAGTCGTTCATAGTTATTAATCACTGATAATTAGTTATTCATTAGCTTTGAAATAGCTATTCGTTTAGTCATGATAGTTGATAATAAATTTTTCAAGCGCTTAGTGAATTTATTTATATTGGATTTGAGTATTTGAATTTTGTGTTGATAAAAGCTAAAATTAAAGAAGGAATAGTACAAGTTTGGTTGTTTTTACTATGCAAAGACTTTGGAGTACAAAACTCAAAAGTCATTGTGTGGTGACAAATATAATACTTTTTTTTACAGCTTTTGAACAGTGTTTAGCACACAAAGTCCGACTTTTGGTGAATCAAAATTTGTCCAAAAAATCTGACTTTATTTGCCTATTTAAAGGGCTACTCTTCTCCTGTAAAAACACACACTCTATCTTACACTGAGAGAGATCTTGAGAGTTGCTTGAACACACATATGGTTGAACAAAAAATCAGCACCTGAATACTTTAGTAAGCTGAAATTTTTTGCGCTTTGTGAGTGAATCTTAGAGTGCAAACTTTAGAAAAGTAGAAGTCTTCTTTAGAGTTAGTTCTGGGTTTCTTCTCTAAATTTTTCGGGCTATTTAAACACGATTTGCTGCTGGATTTCTGCTGATTTTTGCTATTATTATCTGTCGTTTTTTGTTGCTGAGCTCTCATTCTTCACTGCTATATTTATTTTCTGCGACTCAGGTAACCTTTAAACTTTGTAATGCAGATTTTTTAATAGCAATTGATGAGGATTTGAGCATGTTTAGATTACTCGAAGCATATGCAAGGAAATTTACTATATGGATGAATGTTGAGGTTTTAATCTTGAAATCAAGTTTTGGATCATAATGTTAAATCCATGACCTTTTTTGCCTTATTTATTCATTTATTGCCTCTTAGCACTTCTCTATTAGTTTTAAGTAGTATTTTATGAGAATCTTGATCTTGTTGTAGAAAAAATAAATTTGTTAACGACGTGATGAAAATTTTGAAAGTGGGTAGAATGTATTAGTTTTGTATTTAATAAGATTGAACTAACAAGAATAAAGGGCCAAATGAACTAATATGTTGGCCCATTTTCACTGATAACAAATTTGGCCCATTTTTGTTTTTAATAAGCAAGGGCTGGCCTAATGCCAAAGCTTGTTCAAAAAGGGCCAACAGTTTTGATACTCAAATAGTTGGCCCATTCCCTTTTAAATCAATGGTTGTCCACTCTTTAAAATAACAAGTTAGCCAAACTTTTCATATTTTTATTTTAGTCAAATAATCTCAATAAAAATCAGAATTTTCTTTTATTAAAATAACTTTACAACTTAGTCTCCTTAATAATTAATTTAAACGCTAGGCAATTAGTAGGCACGCTTTAACTTCACGGGCTCGCTTGCGTAGCGTGATATTATTTTCATTAAATTAATTCAATAATCTCATGCCATACCCATTAGTTTTTAGTTAATTTTTAATTTAATTAATCCTTTGCTAAATAGCGGATTCGCTTGCGTAGTGCGATAGTTGATTTTTAATAATTTTTAAATGTAGTAATTTCTCAAAAGTACCACAAATAATTGATTGTCATGATTTCTGATTTGTTTGCGAGGCGCAATTATAATGAGTTAATTAATTTTGTTTTTCGATCACGCATTCGCTTGCGCAGCGTGGTTATGACAGTGTAATATTATCCTTTAAAAAAAATCAAGAAATAGAAGTGGATAGGTGAAACATAAAAATAATATAAATTACAGTTTTGTCCAAAATTAAGTCAAGCCAAATGTAGTCAATAAACCGACCGTGCTAGAACTACGGGACTCGGGGAATGCCTTACACCTTCTCCCCGATTTATTTTTTGCAGACCAATAATAATATAGTCAAATCTTTCTTTGACTAGGAATTCAAATAAAAGCTGACTTGGAACACCCAAAAACTCAATTCCAAGTGGCGACTCTATAAACAAAATAATCCCTATTCAAGTTTGTCACTTTAATTGGAAAAACTCTTTAACCTACAACAATCCATAACACATATATCTTTTGGGGGGTAGAAAAGGGGTGTGACAGCTCTAGCGACTCTGCTGGGGAGTCTCATGAATTTGAGCTTGTATATCGACTTTATTTGGCTTTATTAATTTTTGTATATATTGTGATTTATTTGGGCCTAATGTGTTACTTGTCCACTTTTTTTCGTTTTGATATTGTTGAACTGTACATATAAATTGTATCCTCTCTCGCACCCCTCTGAGTCTTCTTATAGTTAGTTATGTTGTGTTTGCCTACCAGCTTCACAAAATTTTTGTCTTGAGATAAAGCCAGTTAGCCTACTAGCTTCTGGTGAAGGATTTAACTACACATGCTTAGGCGGGAGAGCCGTTAGCTAGCCAGTGTTGTTCTACTACTGGTGACGCTTGACGCTCCTCGGCTCGGGTTGTCCGCCCGGGTACGCCAGGTCTAGATACCATCTCCTTTAGGATTTGAAAACTTAGAAGAACAAGCCACAAGCAATGAATATCCCTAGTAGGCTACGCTTTATTTGCATCATGTGCATTTGACTTAGCAACGCTCGACACAGGGGTCGAGTTCTATTGTAGGACAGGTACCTTGTTGAGACCATTATGTTATGTTATGTGCTACTTGTTGTATTATTTGGGAGGCTTGCATGTCGACCGATTTTAGCATAAATCAGTTGAACAAACAGAGAAAAAAATGATGTGGTCTAGTGAATATGGTTTTTAAAGATTAATTTTCATAAAATAAAAAAAACAAAAAAAAATATAGTCGGTTTTAACCGAACTACGCGGGTCTGATTCTCACCGGATGTGAGATACTTATGCAAACATCATCGGTTCCGGCCCCCAATTTTCAAAAATACAAAAACATATCTTCCTTTAATTCCTTTTTTAGAAGTCTTTCTTTGAGACGTCAAATCCAAAAATATTTTCTTCTTTTTTTAAAAAAAAAAAGGTCTTTCTCCCAAAATTAAAAAAAAATTCAAAATCCAAAAAATATTTTCTATCTTTTTAAATTTACAAAAACAAAAAAACAAAAAAACAAAAATCCAAAATATTTTCTTTCTTTTTTAAAAGTCTTTCTTTCTAAGATTTCAAAAAAAAATAGAATTAAAAAAAAAAAAGCGAAATCAAAAAAAAAATTCTTTCTTTAAAAGTTTTCTTTCAACAAAAAAAATCGAAACAAAAATTTAAAATATTTTCCTTGCTAGGAGGTTTCGAGAGGTTATTTATATATGAGTAAAAAAAAGAGTTAGTTTATTTACTTTATCACTGATCCTTCATGAACTACACAAGATCTGATTCATGTTCCCACATGATACGTAGGCAACCCACATCAGGTTCGATCAAATGATTTTGAAAAAAATAAAAAAATAAAAGAAGAAAGAGCAAAAAAGTATGTTCATTATAACGTGCTTGTTGTTTTGAAATAAAAGCTAGTTAAAAGGGAATAACCATCGCTATTGTTGATTCGACTAAGGTCACGAAAAGGCAAGTACACAGTTTGGTGGTGAAAAGAAGAGGAAAATGTTGGTTGACTTTTTGTAACGACCCGGCCGGTCGTTTCGAGAGTTATAGCCTTATTTCCCCCATTTCTATTTTTTTATTCTCTTAAACTATATTATGATATACCGGGTTAGTTGGTTCGGGCTCGGAGTAGTTTCGGAGTGGAATGAGATACTTTGTCTCTTATTTAGAACCTTAAGTTGGAAAAGTTAACAAGATGTTGACCTATGTGTAAACGAACTCGGATTTGAATTCGGATGGTTCTGTTAGCTCCGTTAGGTGATTTTGGACTTAGGAGTGCATCCGGAATGTGATTTGGAAGTCCGTGGTAGAATTAGGCTTGAATTGGCGAAATTGGAAATTTGGCGATTTTTGGTTGGCAGTGAAAAATTTGATATCGGGGTCGGAATGGAATTTCAGAAGTTGGAATGGGTTCGTAGCGTTATTTGTGACGTGTGTGCAAAATTTGAGGTCATTCGGACATGGTTTGGTTAGTTTCGGCATCGGTTGCCGAATTTAGAAATTTATAAGTTCTTAGGCTTGAATCCGAGGGAAATTTGATGATTTAATGTTGTTTTGAGTGGTTCGAAGGTTCGACTAAGTTGGTATGTTGATATATGACTTGTTGATATTTTTGGTTGTGGTCCCGAGGGCCTCGGGGTGATTCCGGGTGGTTAACGGATTTGTCGAAGTTGGAAAATGCAGCTGAAGCTGCTACTGCTGCTGCTGCTATTTTCGCACCTGCGGAAGAAAGAGTCGCAGGTGCGAAACCTGGGGCAGAGATGCGGAAAGGGGGATGCTGGGCAGGCTTCGCAGAAGCGGAGTAGACGCGCAGGTGCGCCTTCGCAGGCGCGGGGTTTTGGGCCGCAGATGCAGAAGCTGGGGTCCTATGTGAGTTCCTCACCTGCGATGGATTTTTCCGCAGGTACGGTGGCGCAGAAGCTTACAATTTTCCGCAGGTGCGAAAAACCTTGGCAGAAACCATAAATAGAACCCTTCGCGATTTTGGTTAATTTCCACCATTTTTAAGTCGGTCTTTGGAGCTTTTGAAGTGATTTTTGAAGGGTGATTCAAGGGCTATCAGTGAGGTAAGTTGCTTGAACCCTAATACTTGTATACATGGTGATTTTTCGTTGTTTAATCATTGTAATTAGTGAAAATGAGGGGTTAGGGCTTGAAAGTTTTAAGAGTTTAATTTAAGGATATGAAGGACCAAACGATGTCGGATTTTGATGAATTTGGTATGGTTAGACTCGTGAGTGAATGAGCTTTCTAGTTTTGTAATTTTTGTCGAATTTTGAGATATGGGCTCGGGGGCCGGGTTTGAGCCAATTTCGGCTTTTGGTATAATTTGATAGTTTTTCTTGTGGAATTTATTCCATTAGCGTATATGGATAGTATTGTACTAATTGTAAATAGATTTGGAGCATTTGGAGGCCGAGTCTAGAGACAAGAGCATTGCGGGGTAGAGATTTGACGGGTTTGAGGTAAGTAACGATTGTAAATCTAGTCTTGAGAGATTTTGTATCATTCTACTATTTTTAGTGACGCACATGCTAGGTGACAGGCGTGTGGGCATGCACTATTGGGGATTGTTACTTGATCCGTCCCGTAGCAACTGTAAAGTTGCATATTTTATGAAAATTATATGATACTTATGTGTTTTTAGAAAGTGTTTCTGTTAATTGGGCTGAATGACATGTTTGGGCCTTGTGCCACTACTGTTTGGACCCTTAGGGGCTTTTTCTTACTATCCTCTCATTATTTTCGATAGAAAATCTATATTCAGTCATGGTTATACCTTTTTACTGCATAACTTAGTTTTATAACTCTATTTTGATGCATATAAATGTTCTTTTGGGCCAAATGCCCTGATTTTACTGAAATGCCCGAGTGGCTCGAGAGGTTTTTGACTGAGTGAGGCCGAGGGCCTGATTTGTTAGGATATTTATGGGATCGGGTTGCACGCCACATCATGTTGTATATTTATAGGATCGGGTTGCACGCCGCAGCATGTTTGATATCGGCTGAGGGCCTGATTATGAGGATGAGTATGGATCGAGGCTGCCCGCCTGCATCATACTTTATTATTATAGCATGTGAGTTGTCCGTGCAGATTATAGCGCTCGGGCCGAAGGAGCCCCTCCGGAGTCTGTACACACCCCAGTGAGCGCAGGTACCTACTGAGTGCCGAGTGCCGAGTGCTGAGTGACTGGGAGGCATGAGTAATGGTGAGGTATTCCCGAGTGGCAAGAGTGATTGTGAGGTATGTCCGAGTGGCACGAGTGACTGTGAGATTTGCCCGATGGGCTGTATATGAGTGATGTTTTGCCCGAGGGGCTGTTTATGATTTCATCATTTTTGCTCACCTTTGCATTTTTCCTCTGTTTAAAAACTGGTGAAAAATATATTTAAATGATTTTTTTTTCTGGAACTTGGTTTAAACGAGATATTTTGATTCAAATCTTGATTTTAAACGCATGTGGTATTTTACTGAGATTTCCTGATATGAATGTTATATGATTTATTGCTCGTCACTACTGCTCAGTCTTTATTTATTGTTGTTACTTACTGAGTTGGCGTACTCACGTTACTCCCTGCACCTTGTGTGCAGATCCAAGTATAGCTGGACACGGTAGCGGTTGTTGATTGTTCTGATTGCAGATTTTTTTCCAGGGATAGCAAGGTAGCTGCCTGGCGATCGCAGCCCTGCTCTTCTCCCTCTTATTTTCCTTTAGTTGTATTTAGCTATTTTCCAGACTGAGTTAGTCTTGATGTTATTAGACAGATTGTAGTAGATGCTCATGACTAGTGACACCCCGATGTCGGGCTTTTCCTTCCGCATTTGTATTTTGATTGGAATTCCTTTACGAAGGTTTTTATGTTAAATAACATTGAAATTATCCTTGAAATGAAAATATCGGTTTGTTTTGGAAATGAGTCAGCTTGCCTAGTTCCACGATAGGCGCCATCACGATAGGGGTTAGTTTGGGTCGTGACATATTGGTATCATAGCCTATGTTACATAGGTCTCATGAGTCATGAACGAGTTTAGTAGAGTCTTGCGGATCGGTACGGAGACCTCTGTACTTATCTTCGAGAGGTTGCAGAACCCTTAAGAAAATTTCACTTTCTTGTATTCTATCGTGCAAAATTGATTCAGCTTGAAACATAACTCTTTGAATTCCTTCCACGCATTCGTATGCGCACATGAGCGCTCGGTATCAGTTGTGCATCGCCGGCTTGTGATTCTATGAACGAGGTTCGAGATGTGTATTATGTGTTTTGGTGATGGGCTAGTCTGGAGGACTTGAGGCCAGGTTTAAACCGTAGCTTTAGCTTGGTAGCTTCAGTTGTAACCTGTACATTTATACTCATATATTCTGTAATTCCCCTACGAGTGGAATTCGTGGCTCGATGAGCGGTGGAATGGCTTTGTAATGAGTATGATGTAACTGCGGGATGTGTTAAGACAATTTGAATGTGACGAGAAGTGTTTCCTTGAAATATAAAGGAAGGCCATTGGGCGCTTGATTTTTATTTTGATGTGATGTACGGTCTCGAGTGTGAATGTTTTGAAGGATCTTTCACGTTGCTACATTTTGGGGCAAATTAAATTCTCATGTCTTGTCAAAGAGTTTGGACTCAAGAGAGTAAGTGATTGTGTAGTAATTGTGGTTGAGAATAGGTATTTTCGATGTTGATGGCTCGAGAAAGATGATCTTCGAAGAGACTTAGAGTCGGTAACATTTTATTGGTTCAGGTGCGACATAGATACATTTCGATTTGATGCAGCAGTTGGGTAGGAAAGTATGAGGGAAGACATGACGGGAAGTGTTTCGCGGTGGTTGAAGTACTAGCAGGTCAAGTAGGAGAAGTAGAGGTCGAGAAATTTCTTAAAGGAGATGATTTAACCGAAGTAAGAGTGGCAGATTAACATATGAATTCACTAGTAAGGTAGTCATGCGCCTTGAAAAAGTGTAGAATGGTTTGGAATCGTGTTAGTATGTGAATCGACCTGCAGACTCTATTTGGATTGATGGTTAGTGTACAAAGGAAAATTGAATATGGCAGAAATGAGTGTGTTTGAAATGAATAGAGGCGTGAAGATCTGATTATCGTGTCAGGTGCAATATGACTTGAGTTCAGAAGGTATTGTTGACATACAATTGATATCAATAGGGAAAGTGCAGACTTATACAAATAGTGGGCGAGCAAGAACTCTGGAGAAATTACGGATTTAGTGGTCGTTGCACTCAGTACATTGTCAATTGAAGATGTCGGTAAGGAATTCCACATGTGGGTTATCTCATGTGTGCAGCTAGCGGTGGCGTGATGTTGATGAAGCTTTTGCGAGAAATATTACTTACTACCCGATAGGAGGTCGCGTGTGTGATTTTGGCTGGAGATTCAGAATCTTCATGAAAGGCTTAATAAAAGACTTCGAGAAGTCTGGCAGGTTAACGGTGCAAGACCTTGGTAATTGAGAAGTAGAAATCCTTACGCATTCTAATTTTATATAATTACAGCTTAAGGCTAAGTGGGGGAGTCTGCTATCGACGAGTTGATTGCACGATTATGGGTCGTATTAGTTTCGGTTCGGGGTATACCGGTGAATTAGTTATGACTTGTAGAGGTCGAGATCGAGAATGACTCAGGTAAAGGAATTTCTGGACACAAGTTGTATTACACTCTAATGGGGCACAGGTTGTTTCGGTCTGTTTGGTCGGTTAATTCGAGATTTGAGTAGAGTGGATGACTCTCGAGAATGGTTCCAATGGATTCAATATTTATAAAATATGGCTAGAAAACTGGGAGTTGCATTGAACGGTGTTAAGACTCGTGGCATCTTATATCATTGTGAATTATGCATTTCAGTATCAAGAAGGTAAATGAAACAATTTTAGGTTCACATAAAGTCTCTTCGGAGTAAGCATTTTTGGTTGTGGAACCTTTGGGATATATAAAAAGGGAATTCAGGCATCTTATAAGCCTTAGGGAGGCATGATTCTATGCTAGAGTTTGTGGGGTAAGTTTTAGTTAAGGATAGTAGTATTATAACAAGGAAAAAGTAGCAATTTGAAGGCAATTTAGAAAGATCTTGGAGAAATAGGACATCTTGGTAGTAGGTTGGGTTAGCACAGTAATGGGTATGATCGGTTCTTTGGGTACTTATGATGTGGCTAGTATCTACAGGTGTTTCGTGGCAATGCTCTCGAATTTGGCAACCTGTGTGGCTTGGTGGAGTTAGAGGAATTCAGTTCAGATAGCTTCGTTATGTGCAAATGGATTTCAAAGTGTTCATGATGGGTTCTACCATGGTTTGAACCGGATATTTTCTACCGATGTATGGAACGTGTTGTGTGTTATGATTTTCTCCTAGAAAGAATCAAGAAAGAGGTTTCTGACTAATAAGGTATGTAATTTGCTAGTGACTTAGAGTTGATAATGGAATTCTTATGCTTGTCACATAATGGTATAATAGATGTGGTGTGTTGTGGAGGAATAAGATTTACATGTACAAGGTCACAGTTCAGTTTTGAAGGGAAGGACATAAATTCTAAGGCAGCATGGATGGTTTCAGATGACTAGGTAAATGATATTACTATTTGGTATGGCTTGATGGGAGTGTACATTTTAGAAGGGACAACGTGTTTTGATTTATGGGTACTTCGCTGGTATTGCGACACTCTCCCGGTTGATCGACTGCTGATATTAAAATTTTTGCCAGGTGGCACGGAAGAATTTTTAAAGTATTTCTCGTGGAATGATTGTGTATGAGAGAGGTGTTAGGCATTCGGGCGGTGGAGGTGGAATCAAATATGGTGATTTGTGTGTTCTATGAAATTGGAGATTGGGAGTTCTCAGGAGAAGATTGTTTCATGGTTGTGGACTGTGAAGTTGTGGCTGGAGCTATCCAGATGATAGAATGTGCTATGATTCATTCATTGTGGACTTTCGGAGGTTATTTAACTATTGGTGGCTGAGCAGAGTTGATTTGGGGCCCATTGGTAGACCCAATTAGGATGTGTATTCTACACCAAGCCAAATTGGCTGGCTCCATACTGCTATTGTTGAAGGATGTGCCATTCGGTTGATGTGAAGATTATTCGTGTTCTGAAATAATCTGTGAGTTACTCTTCTATGCTACGAGGAGTTGTGATTCGTTGGTTACATGCACCTATGGTGTGGTTCTATTGTGGCCTTATAGCAGAATTTGAGCGAGAATAGTACTAGATATTGATTGGTTGATGGCGTATTGGTCATGTTCTTTCGGGTTTTGTGTGGCATGGTGTCGTTTGTTTCTCCGTGGTTATGGTAATGAACTTTGGGTACTTGATGTTGAATTGCGCATGGTTATTGATTTTAGCAGGGTGGCTTGAGGTATTTCATATGGACCAGTATTTGGATAGGGTCGTTATTACGATTGGATACATTTGGAATGTTGCTATCTGGTGCACGGATTGCAAGGGTTGTGGTTTAGATTGTATTGATGTGTCATGTCACTAGAGTAGTCGTGTTGGATAAGACGAGGTTATTGGGCCAAGAATGAATGGTTATGAATTCGGTATGTTTCTTTCATCATCGGCAGTGTACGAAGGTTTTAGAACGAGGTTTTGTCTGATACGAGGTTTATTATCGGCACTGGGTTGATTTGAGATGCTATTGTGATTAGAAATCATTGCTTCAACCATTCGAGCTATGCTGTATTTGAATTGGAGTATTAGAGTTATGGTTACGGCTTTTGGTACAGCTTGTTCAGACTTATACGGTATGTAGATGCGAACTTCTAATCTTATAGGAAATTTTGGATGTTGCAAATTTGATTCGAATGCTTGTGGGCTAGGTTGAATTGAGAAATTTCAGTTATGCTGTGCTATCAGACCTGTATGGGATATGGTGGCATGGTATCACCCCCGAGTATGTGCATGGGAAGGTTACACAACCATTTCTTGGCTTTTGGAACAACTCTCGGCACGTTCGAGCACAAATGTATGTTTAAGTGGGGGAGGATGTATCGACCCGACCGGTTGTTTCGGGAGTTATAGTCCTGTTTCCCCCATTTCTATTTTCTTTATGCTCTTAAGCTATATTATGATATACCGAGTTAGTTGGTTCGGGCCCGGAGTGATTTCAGAGTGGAATGAGACACTTAGTCTCTTATTTAGAACCTTAAGTTGGAAAAGTCAATCGGATGTTGACCTATGTGTAAACGAACTCGGATTTGAATTCTGATGATTCTGTTAACTTTGTTAGGTGATTTTGGACTTAGGAGTGCGTCTGTAATTTGATTTGGAGTCCGTGGTAGAATTAGGCTTAAATTGGCGAAATTGGAAATTTGGTGATTTTTGGTCGGCAGTGGAAAATTTGATATTGGGGTCGGAATGAAATTTCGAAAGTTGGAATGGGTTCGTAGCGTTATTTATGATGTGTGTGCAAAATTTGAGGTCATTCGGACGTGGTTTGGTTGGTTTCGGCATCGGTTACCGAATTTGGAAATTTACAAGTTCTTAGGCTTGAATCCGAGGGAAATTTGATGATTTAATGTTGTTTTGAGTGATTCGAAGGTTTGACTAAGTTGGTATGTTGATATATGACTTGCTGGTATTTTTGTTTGAGGTCCTGAGGCCCTCGGGGTGATTCCGGGTGGTTAACGGATTTGTCGAAGTTGGAAAATGCAGCTGAAGCTGCTGCTACTGCTATTTTCGCACCTGCGGAAGAAAGAGTCACAGGTGTGAGCCCGCAGGTGCGAAACCTGGGGCGCAGATGCGGAAAGGGGGATGTTGGGCAGGCTTCACAGAAGCGGAGTAGACGCGCAGGTGCGCCTTCGCAGGCGTGGGGTTTTGGGCCGTAGATGCGGAAGCTGGGCTCCTAAGTGAGTTCCGCACCTGCGATGGATTTTTCTGCAGGTGCGGTGGCGCAGAAGTGTGCAATTTTCCGCAGGTGCAAAAAACCTGGGCAGAAACCATAAATAGAACCCTTCGCGATTTTGCTTCATTTCCACCATTTTCAAGACGGTTTTGGAGCTTTTGGATTGATTTTTGAAGGGTGATTCAAGGCCATCAGTGAGGTAAGTTGCTTGAGCCCTAATACTTGTATACATGGTGATTTTCCGTTATTTAATCATTGTAATTAGTGAAAATGAGGGATTAGGGTTTGGAATTTTTAAGAGTTTAATTTAAGGATTTGAAGGACCAAACGGTGTCGGATTTTGATGAATTTGGTATGGTTAGACTCGTGAGTAAATGAGCTCTCTAGTTTTGTAAATTTTGTCAGATTTTGAGATGTGGGCCCGGGGGCCGGCTTTGAGCCAATTTTGGATTTTGGTCTGATTTGATAGTTTTTCTTGTGGAATTCATTCCATTAGCGTATATTGATTGTATTGTACTGATTGTAAATAGATTTGGAGCATTTGGAGGCCGAGTCTAGAGAAAAGAGCATTGCGGGGTAGAGATTTGACCGGTTTGAGGTAAGTAATGATTGTAAATCTAGTCCCGAGGGTACGAAACCTCGGATTTTGTATCATTCTACTATTTTTAGTGTCGCACATGCTAGGTGACAAGCGTGTGGGCGTGCACTGTTGGGGATTGTGACTTGGTCCGTCTCGTAGCAACTGCAAAGTTGTATATTTTATGGAAATTATATGATACTTATGTGTTTTTAGAAAGAGTTTCTGTTAATTGGGTTGAATGCCATGTTTGGGCGTTGTGCTAGTACTATTTGGACCTTTAGGGGCCTTTTTTTACTATCCTCTCATTGTTTTCGATTGAAAATCTATACTTAGTCATGGTTCTACTTGTTTACTCCATAACTCAGTTTTATGACTGTATTTTGATGCATATAAATATTGTTTTGGGCCGAATGCCCTATTTTTACTGAAATGCTCGAGTGGCTTAAGAGGTTTATGACTGAGTGAGGCCGAGGGCCTGATTTGTGAGGATATTTATGGGATCAGGCTGCACGCCGCAACATGTTGCATATTTATGGGATCGGGCTGCACACCGCAGCATGTTTGATATCGGCCGAGGGCCTGATTGTGAGGATGAGTGTGGATCGGGGCTGCCCGCCTGCAACATACTTTATTACTATAACACGTGAGTTGTCCATGCAGCACGTGAGTTGTCCGTGCAGATTATAGCGCTTGGGCTGAAGGAGCCCCTCCGGAGTCTGTACACACCCCCAGTGAGCGCAGGTACCTACCAAGTGCGAGTGTTGAGTGCCGAGTGTTGAGTGACTGGGAGGCATGAGTGATGGTGAGGTATGCCCGAGTGGCAAGAGGGATTGTGAGGTATGCCCGAGTGGCACGAGTGACTGTGAGGTTTGCCCGATGGGGTGTATATGAGTGATGTTTTGCCCGATGGGCTGTTTATGATTTCATCATTTTTGCTCACCTTTGTATTTTTCCTCTATTTGAAAACTGTTGAAAAATATCTTTAAATAATTTTGTTTTTCTAGAGCTGGGTTTAAACGAGATGTTTTGATTCAAATCCTTATTTTAAACGCATGTGGTATTTTACTAAGATTTTCTGATATGAATGTTCTATGATTTATTGCTCGGCACTACTACTCAGGCTTTATTTATTATTGTTACTTACTGAGTTGGCGTACTCACGTTACTCCCTGCACTTTGTGTGCAGATCCAGGTGTAGCTGGACACGGTAGCGCTTTTTGATTGTTCTGATTGCAGATTGTTTTTCCCGGGATAGCAAGGTAGCTGCCTGGCGATCGCAGCCCTGCTCTTCTCCCTCTTATCTTCCTTTAGTTGTATTTAGCTATTTTTTAGACTGAGTTAGTCTTGATATTGTTAGATAGATTGTAGTAAATGTCCATGACTAGTGACACCCCGATGTCGGGCTTTTCCTTTCGCACTTTTATTTTGATTAGAACTCCTTTACGAAGGTTTTTGTGTTAAATAACATTGAAATTATCCTTGAAATGAAAATATCGGTTTATTTTAGAAATGAGTCGGCTTTCCTAGTTCCACGATAGGCGCCATCACGACAGGGGTTAGTTTGGGTCGTGACACTCTTACTAAGTTTGAGCAATAGGGAATGCTTTGTGTGAGACGATCTGTGATGTTAGGGACATGAGAATTCTTCCAATTCTTTTGATAAATTGGTTGCTATGAAATTTCTCATGCCGCCAGTCCTGAAATCCGATAGCCAATATTGGGGAACAGTTTGATCTAAAAGTCAAAATTTGAATGTTGATTCCAAAGTAATCTTATTGAATTCAGTAGTAATGCTGATGTGCAAATACGTAGCTAAGATGTCAAGCTTGGTAATTGGAAAGTCACTCCCCTTCTTGCCGGAAAGGAGTTTTGGTAACTTATTTTGTCATAATTTCTACCATCTGGATTACTTCGAGGTTGTGATCTAGATGTTGTTTGTTTGTCATGTCATCAAACCTCTCTATCCTTTAATCAATAAAATACAACTTTTCGTTTTGTGTCATTTTATCCATTGTGTTTAATTCTTCTTGTATATATAGTTCTTTTCACGCCAATTTCAGTTACATGACATGCATGCGGAGTTTTCGGCTAGTTAGAAAGTCTGTCTAATCTTGAATTGAATCGAGAAAAAACACTCGAAGGATAAATAAGAGGTTGAATAACTTTGATGATAAACCTGTGTTACATGGAACCAATTTAGTCATATCCGTAGAGGTTAAAGATGTTTATCTCAAACCTATCATGAATACCTGCTTAAGGATAATTGAAGGTTTTGAAGCCTAGTTGGACTAATCGATGAAAGGCTTTTTTGCCATGGCCTGCCATGATCTAATCATATCAGGGAAGATGACCCAAATCTCCAAAGAAGGTGCATTCCAAGGAATTTAAAATGGATTAGTTGGTACTAAAATGTATCATTTCACATCAAGGCAAAGACCAAGAAAATGTGGATCAAATTTGTAAAAGGTCATTTGTTGCGAACAAGATATTGACTACGGAGCTGTACAACTGGCAAAACCAAGAAAATATTCATGTCTATCAATGTCGAACTTGAGAAGAGATAGTATGTTTGGCATTTTTGAGGTTGGGAGGTCATTTTTCTGCTACCTAAACACTTTATACCCTTCGTCACCCCTTTTGAGCGTGTTTTATTTTTTTTTTACCCCCCTCTTTTGGAATCAACTATAGAGTCAAAGTCCAAAAAAATAAAAATGCCACCAGAAAATAGGAGCTAGGTCAATTTATTTTTAAAAAAAAAAAAGAAGAGAAGAAAAAGAATGGAGAAAGGACAAATGAAAAGAAAAACAACAAAGAAATCTTTCGTTTTAGTTTGTACTATGTTTGACTTGATTCCTTTAAAGGATACGTAGGCAGCTATACTAGGGTTCAGTCCAACCAAATCAAAAATAAAAAATTTCACTATCTGAAACTGGGGCAGGAGTTGTTTTTAAAAAAAATATTTTTATGAAGAGTCGATTCCAAGAGTTGTAAGTATACAACCCCATCATCTTGAGTCTATTTTGAGCCTTCATACAACCCTTTCTTTCTAACCCTATTCAAAAGCCATCAAAATAAAGACCTCCCAATTAATCTTTAAGAATGCCAAGCGAAGCACGTAATAAGCAATAATTGTCACACGACATAGAACAATGTCAAGTTGCTCACACAAGAAAGCAAAAAAAAGAAAAAAAGAAAAAAAATGAGAGAGTCTTACTAGTGAAAACTCCCATGGGCATTGTAAGGTGATGGTAAGTAGAGATAAATAAATGAGAGAGATCGGTTGGTGAAAACCTTCCGGGGCACTATCGGTCGAAGGTGAGCTATGATTTTATGCAAATGATTGGCACAAAGAGGCCAACTTCAAAAACGAAAAGGAACAACAAGTAGAAAGGGTAGATTGGCTGGATAGATTTGGCCGCTCAATCCAAAATGCATGTCATGATCATTAAAGTTTGGCTACCATATTCAAAAGAGTCCATTCTATATTTCTCTCCTCGTAAAGTGGCATTTTCAGTTAAATACTATTCTTTCTCATTTTCACATCGCGTTATTTTATTCATTTGCATTATTATTTTGAGTTAGTTTTTGTAAAAACAAAAGAGAAATGATTGCAAAATCTGTTACCAGCTTTCTAACTATACAAAACGAGTTCTATCCTAGCACATCAAAGAGGACATATCCAGAAGGCAACATGCACAATAAGTTGTTGAGATTAAACAAGATATGAGATTTCATGCAGACGAAAGTTCCAAAGAGAAAACTTTGCTGGTCTATTTGCTTAGAAGCCAACAAAGAAAGGGCCACAAAATTGGTCATCGTTCCCCGGAAGTGCAAAACAATGATGTAGTGCATACACGATATTGACAAAGGCACAAATCCAATTCTGATGTCCTCTGATAAGCCTAACAAAGTGTTTCAAAGAAATCGAAAAGGTTACTAAGCAAGACTTGCTTCATCGAAAAAGCTGATAGCACCACAAACACAAACTGATATCGGAAGCAAGATAATCAAGTTTGATTTTTAAAGGAAAAAAAACCTCCAAAGTGAAGACTTGCTTTATAGACAAGGTTCAACAACACCTTAGATATTCGGGTATGAGAATAGTCAGGGGCAACGATGAAAAGCTACGATTTCTAAAAAGCAATACAGAGTATCCGAGCAACTCGGTATCGCACTGAAAGAATTAGTTCTTCTTCACCAAGGTGGCCGCAAATTCAAACTACTCAGGGCATCAAGGCCACAAACCGACCACCACTGTTAAACTTATAAATCTTTCTTTGTTTGAAGTAGGAAACAAAGTAGCGTAGAAATAAAGTTCTCAAAGTACGAATGTCACCAAAGGTAAGTTCTTCAAAGACTCTACTTCTTCTTTCTAGGCATGCCCATAATTACATCATCAACCACTGCATTTTCCAGCATAAGGTACATCAGTCCTTAGTTGAGGTCCTATTTTTTATATAGGGCACACCACACCCTAGTCGGATGTTCAGTATAGGGTACACCAATTTCTAACTGTATTTTCCAACCTAAGGTACACTAATACTTAGTGAGGTTCCACTTTAATACAAGGTATCCTATCCCTGGTTACTTTTTCTCTAAGTGATACAAGGCGCCATCCCTTGGTTAGATTCTCTCAGCGATAATTGGTGCCAATCCCTAGCTATATTCTCTCTTAGTAATACAGGGTGCCAACCTCTGGTTACATTCTTTCTCACTGATACAGGGCGCCAACCTTTGATTATATTCCTCCTTAGTCATACAGGGCGCCAACCCCTGGTTACATTCTTTGTTAGTGATACAAGGCGCCAACCCCTGGTTACATTCATTCTCAGTGATACAGGGCGTCAACCCCTTGTTACATTCCCTCCAAGTCTTTCAACCTCACTCGTAGGAGACACACTTCCTAGTTTGGGCGCCAACCCTTGATTATATTCCCCCTTAGTGATACAGGGCGCCAACCCCTGGTTATATTTTTTGTTAGTGATACAGGGCGCCAACCCCTGGTTACATTCATCCTCAGTGATACAGGGTGCCAACCCCTGGTTATATTCTTTCTTAGTGATACAGGGTGCCAACCCCTGGTTATATCTTTCTCAGTGATACAGGGCGCCAACTCCTGGTTACATTCCCTCCAAGTCTTTCAACCTCACTTGTTGGAGACGCACTTCCTAGTTTGAGTCATTCCAATAGGAGACGCACTTCCTACTCTGAACCATCAATCCTTGGAGATGCATTTCCTAGTCCGAGTCTTTTAACCTCATTCGTAGGAGACACACTTCCTAGTTTGAGTCATTCCAATAGGAGACACACTTCCTAATCCAAACCACCAATCCTAGGAGACGCACATCCTAGTCCAAGTCTTTCAACCTTACTCGTAGGAGACGCACTTCCTAATTTGAGTCATTCCAATAGGAGACACACTTCCTAATCTGAACCATTAATCCTAGGAGACGCACTTTCTCGTCCGAGTCTTTCAACCTCATTCGCAAGAGACACACTTCCTAGTTTGAGTCATTCCAATTGGAGACACACTTCCTAATCCAAAACACCAATCCTAGGAGACGCACTTCCTAGTCCAAGTCCTTCAACCTCACTCGTAGGAGACACACTTCCTATCTTGAGTCAACCGTGTTTATTCTAAAAGGAGATGCACTTCCTAATGAGTTATTAATCCAAGGAGACGTAATACCTAGTTCGAGCCCTTCAATCTCACAGTTATTCCAATGCTACCCATGGGACATGTACCTCCTAAGTCCAAGTTATATTTATTTTACACCTAAGATAAGAACATCCTTTTCGGAGCCTTTAGTTTCATTTATGCATCTTTCAAATAAAATAAGCTGATCTTCAGCTTTACCCAATAACTCACAAAATTTTCTCAGTGCCAAACTGGGGCAGAAAATTTTGTTGGTTTTGTTTGTCTTTGATGGCTTTGCAGGCCCTGCCGTAGAGCACATGTTGTGACGATTAAAGTTTGTGGTTTCAGTATCTCATCAGAAGAAAGAAATCTATCGATCACAAGATAGTTGGAGTTAATTTTGATAATGTGTCACTGACCCAGCATCTCAAGATTCATCTTCTCAATTTCGAATTAGGAAGGCGAGTGATCGAGAATAAGCCATAATATTTTCTTCAAAGAGTATCAAGATCCAATCTAAGGCCAACACAAGTGAGCGGGTCAAGAATCAAGATTTGACTCCACAAGACACATAGATTAGGAATTTTGTAACTCTTAGTTTGTAGACATATGTAGTTCTCTTCTCTTTTCCTTTTGTTGTAAGCAACAAGTAACAGTAACAACGAAAACAACAACAACAACAGTCTTAAATCTAGTGTCCGGTAGTCCCAGCTACTAAATATTTCTAGAACTACACTGACCCAATTCCTCTAAACAAGGATATGTAGGCAACCTCGGAAGCAAGGTTCGATCACCATTTTTTGAAAATGATTTTATTGGAGTGATATGTGAGAAAATATTAGCCATGGCATTCACTTTTCTTTGCACGAAAACTCTTCATGTTCTCGAACAAAGAGGGGCAGCTGTGAATACCTAATTTTTGCACTATTTTAACACCTCCTAAAGTCATTAGTGTTATGTTACTTTAATTATTTTCCCCAATTTTTGTGTCTTTGATTACATATTTCCTATCATAAAAATACCAAAAAATAGTTCTTTATTTATTTGTGCATTTTAGGAATTAACTAACTATTTCAATTGGTGAATTAATCTAGTTAATTGATCATTTGAATAAGTTACTTAATTAATTTATTTGTTTGTATAGATTTAGTTTAATAAGTAGGATTAAGGAAGAAATTGGGCCAAATTTGAAAGAGAAAGTGGTCAAAAGTGCAAGATAAGGGGCTGCCCTTGAAAGGGTCTGAAATGATGTAGTTTTGCCTCAAAACTACGTCGTTTCATTAAGTGATCCAAGATCAAATCTCACCCATTGATCACCCCTTAATCTAATGGTCCATATTTGATCTCTCAAGAGGTATTTAAAGCCTAAAAAATCTGAAATATTCCCTCATTTCCCCCATAACTCTTTCTCTCTTCTCTCTTCTCTCTTCTCTCTCTCTCTTCTCTCCGCCGTCGGAAATCACCCACCGGCGGCGGTCAACCTCCAAACACCCCCAAATTCACACCATGTAATCTCCACAACCTCCTCTTTCCATATCTCCAAACCAAATCCTTCAAAAACCCCTCAAACTCCTTGAATTTTAGACCTAGGAAACTTTAGCCTCCATTTTTTTGCCCAGAATCTTGAAGTTCCGGCCACTACCACCCTCACAATACCTACATCAACGGATATAGCTCATCAAGACCTACCTATTGATGTCAATTCCATCCCGAAAATCCGACAACTAAAAATCCGACCAAATTTCCGCTACCACCCCGAACGCCCTCCTTTGGCATACCCCTATTCTCGTTTCCTTTGTCTATTTTTACTAATTGTATTGTAGTTAGTTTATGTTTAGCATAATTTATAATTTTTGTTTTTATTTTTATTTTTATTATTTATATTTTTATTATTAGTTGTGTTTAATATATGTTAGCTTAGTCGTTCATAGTTATTAATCACTGATAATTAGTTATTCATTAGCTTTGAAATAGCTATTCAATTAGTCATGATAGTTGATAATAAATTTTTCCAGCGCTTAGGAAATTTGTTTATATTGGATTTGCGTATTTAAATTTTATATTGATAAAAGTCGAAATTAAAGAAGGAATAGTACAAGTTTGATTTTTTTTACTGTGCAAAGACTTTTGAGTACAAAACTCAAAAGTCATTATGTGGTGACAAATATAATACTTCTTTTTTACATCTTTTAAACAGTGTTTAGCACACAAAGTTAGACATTTGGTGAACCAAAATCTGTCCAAAAAATTTGACTTTATTTGCTTATTTAAAGGGCTACTCTTCTCCTATAAAAACACACACTCTATCTTACACTGAGAGAGATCTTGAGAGTTGCTTGAACATATATATGGTTGAACAAAAAATCAGCAGCTGAATACTTTAGTAAGCTGGAAATTTTTGCGCTTTGTGAGTGAATCTTAGAGTGCAAACTTTAGAAAAGTAGAAGTCTTCTTTAGAGTTAGTTCTGAGTTTCTTCTCTAAATTTTTCGGGCTATTTAAACACGATTTCCTGCTGGATTTCTGCAGATTTTGCTGTTGTTCTCTATCGCTTTCTGTTGCTGAGCTCTCATTCTTCACTGCTATATTTATTTTCTGCGACTCAGGTAACCTTTAAACTTTATAATGCAGATTTTTTAATAGCAATTGATGAGGATTTGAGCATGTTTAGATTACTTGAAGCATATGCAAGGAAATTTACTATATGGATGAATGTTGAGGTTTTAATCTTGAAATCAAGTTTTGGATCATAGTGTTAAATCTATGACCTTTTTTTGCCTTATTTATTTATTTATTTATTTATTGCCTCTTAGCACTTCTCTATTAGTTTTAAGTAGTATTTTATGAGAATCTTGATCATGTTGTAGAAAAAATAAATTTGTTAAAAACTTGATGAAAAGTTTGAAAGTGTGGAGAATGTATTAGTTTAGTATTTAATAAGATTGGGCTAACAAGAATAAATGGTCAAATGAACTAATATGTTGGCCCATTTTCAGTGATAACAAATTTGGCCCATTTTTGTTTTTAATAAGCAAGGGCTGGCCTAATGCCAAAGCTTGTTCAAAAAGGGCCAACAGTTTTGATACTCAAATAGTTGGCCCATTCCCTTTTAAATCAATGGTTGTCCACTCTTTAAAATAACAAGTTAGCCAAACTTTTCATATTTTTATTTTAGTCAAATAATCTCAATAAAAATCAGAATTTTCTTTTATTAAAACAACTTTACAACTTAGTCTCCTTAATAATTAATTTAAACGCTAGGCAATTAGTAGGCACGCTTTAACTTCACGGGCTCGCTTGCGTAGCGTGATATTATTTTTATTAAATTAATTCAATAATCTCATGCCATACCCATTAGTTTTTAGTTAATTTTTAATTTAATTAATCCTTTGCTAAAATCGCGGATTCACTTGCGTAGCGCGATAGTTGATTTTTAATAATTTTGAAGAATTAATATTTTCAAATGTAGTAATTTCTCAAAAGTACCACAAATAATCGATTGTCATGATTTCTGATTTGCTTGCGAGGCGCAATTATGATGAGGTAATTAATTTTATTTTTCGATCACGCATTCGCTTGCGCAGCGTGGTTATGACAGTGTAATATTATCCTTTTTAAATAATAAAAAATCAAGAAATAGAAGTAGATAGGTGAAACATAAAAATCATATAAATTGCAGTTTTGTCCAAAATTAAGTCGAGCCAAATGTAGTCAATAAAGTGAACGTGCTAGAACCACGGGACTCAGGGAATGCCTTACACCTTCTCCCCGGTCAACATAATTTCTTATCCGGACTTTGTTTTTTGCAGACCAATAAAAATAGAGTCAAGCCTTTCTTTGACTAGGGATTCAAATAAAAGGTGACTTGAAACACCCAAAAACTCAATTCCAAGTGGCGACTCTGTAAATAAAATAATCCTTATTCAAGTTTGTCACTTTAATTGGAAAAACTCTTTAACCCACAACAATCCATAACACATATATCTTTTGGGGGTAGAAAAGGGGTGTGACAAATTGAATTGGAATTGCATCTCCAGCTTCAATTCCTTCCAATTCGCAGCGATATCCGTAAACTTATTCAATGGAAAGCAGAGCAATGAATCAATCCAAAAAATGACAAAGTCTAATACCTCAGAAATTAAAGTATATAAATCATTCAACTGAAAACTTTACTGAACCCAAACCATGAAAAAGTGTGTTACAAACTATATATATGCAAAGGTAATTGCATACGTGCATGTAAGAATTCAGGCACCTATACTAAGTTCGCGACCACTCCACCAAAAGAGGAATTACTTTTTTTTTTTTTTGTGCGTTCACTGACTTAAAATCTTAAGTATGTGTACCTATGAGTATACATACAATTATTCAATCGCACATAGGGCAATGAATCAAACCATTCTCATTACACTTTGGACATCTCTCCTTAACATCCCCATTCACAACCTTGCAACTTCCTCCACAATCAAAACATGGCACAAACCTAGCCCCTCCACACCCTTCACACCCTAACCTCCCCACACCCCTCTCCACTCTTGCCCGATTCAGTATTCTCCCGAGTCGACTCGTCTCGTTCAAATTCACCACTTCCTCTACTCCACCAATGTACCTTCCTTTAACAAACAACCTCGGCACGCTCGCGTCTTCTTCCTCTCCTAGAAGCTCCTTCAACTCCTGACGAAACTCGCCGTGCAACGCCACGTCGCGCTCGTCGAAAATCACCCGGTGCGACTCCAAGATTAGTCTCACTTTGTTGCAATCCTCAAACGTGCGACGCACACCGCCTAGTGACGTCGTGTAGACAACCAATGAATCCTCGCCACGTGGCGGACACTTTTCGGGGTAATCACTTAAAGGGTCAAATTTTATAAAAGTTGGAATTTTCCCTTCTTTTTCTCTTTCCATTTTGTCTCTTAACAAAAATATATTCTCTTTCACTGGCTTGTACCCTTCAGATTCTATCCTTTGATGTACATTCCCCGTATGAACCACAATTTGTGACTCATTTTTCACTGTTTTATTACCCAACTTTTGTAACTTTTTATTTTCCTCATAAGTAGGCATCGACTCTGTTTTCTTCAACCCATTGGTTTTTTTAGAATCTTTAGAAATTTTGGATTCAAGTTCTTCAAGGGTATGAAAGGAAAAGCTTTTTCTTGGAAGTCTCCTTTTCGGGGAAGCGCCGTCATCTTCGGCGGTTGGCGGCGGCGGCGCGGGGAGTGCGAGGAGAGGTTTTTTAGGTGATTTTGGTGGTGGAGGATTTTGTAGGGTTGGTTTAATATCTTCCAAAGCTTTGCTAACTTCATCCCAAGAACGAGGATCCTCATCAATATTTGCGCTGAATTTTGCAAGAATTGGTTGTGGTACTATTGCAAGCTGCTTCTCTTCTTGTTCCTCCTCATCTTCTACCTATTAGATCATAAATTTATCACGTCATTAGTTTCTTATTTCCTATTTAGCCCGTCTCAATTGAGGAATTATTTAATTTCTAAATAGAGTTAAAAAAAATGCTCTTCAACATAAAAAGCATATTTGTAAAAATAATTGGAAATGGAAGGGACATTGAATAGCATCAAAGGATTTTTTTCGTTAGTGAACTAAATTATAAATTACGTCAGGATATCTATACATAAAAATTCATACTTTAAGAGATGTCTTAGACTCATTTAACGTTAAACCTTAGTAAGTTGTTGACCACATTTAATTCGAGCCGAACATACCTTGTTATTGTCAGCTTTGAGCCAAGGCTCTTCGATAGAGTTGATATCAAAGATGGCGAAGCTCGTCGGCGGTGGACGGTAGACGTCGACGGTAGCCTCTATTCTTTTCGACGAGGCACAGCCCATAATTTGATAAGTTTTATTCTGAGTTCAACGAAATGTGATTTTAGTTTCTCTGACTTATGACTTACACATGGATATAGTCATATAGGTAAGTCTTAGCCTTAAAAATGATATGTGGTGTTTGGTATTGCCAATTGGTATTGAGACAACCAATTGAGGATTTAGCCAAGATTTTGGTCGTATGGATCTTGAGTGGACACGTGGCATATTTTCTCTATTTATTCTTTATCTGTTTTTCTTAACCATGAGAAAATGGAATTAAAAGGATGGACATAATTTCATTTAAGACCGTAGTCGACCCAGGGCCGGCTCTAACGTGATGAGGGGTAAGGCTGGTGCTTTAGGCCCCCAAATTTGAGGGGCCCATTTAAAAAAAAAATTAGGTTTATAGATATTTAAAAAATAATATTTAGTACTTTTTAATATAAAATTAGAGTTTTTAATATAAAAGTAAATAGAGCTCTTTAGATATGTAAATAAAGTAATAATATGATATATTTAAAAATGGATAGATAAATAGTTTTCACAACGTTTCAGTTTTACTCCTTCATTAGATAATGTATACAAAAATTCACTCTCCCTTTCTTAATATGCCCAAGTTAATCTTTCTTTTCTCCACTCTCTTTATATTTCAGAAACCCCTATATATTTTCTGTCTTTCTCTTTAATATTCTTACTCACCTTCTTTCTCCAATATTTCATTACTCACTTTCTTTCTACAAGATTTCATTAGCTCCACTATTCAACAATATTTTTAAGCTTCCAATAATTCTATACTTCTATTGCTCTATAAAATATTACTCCCTCCGTTCCAGTTTATGTGAACCTATTTTCTTTTTGGTCCGTTCCAAAAAGAATGACCCCTTTCTAAATTTGGAAATAATTTATCTCAAACTTACAATTCTACCCTTAATGAGAAGCTTTTATAACCACACAAATACTCTGGACCCTTTTTTGACTTGTTTAGGACCACAAATTCTAAAAGTCTTCAATTTTTCTTTAACTTTGTGCCCAATCAAACAGGTTCACATAAATTGAAACGGATGGAGTATCTAATATCAACAATATCTCAAGAAAAATTAAATGAGCTGGCTATATTATCAATTGATTAAAGATAATTAGAGAAAATCGATTATAAAAAAGATTATTAACAACTTTGTATTTCAAAAAGTTAGAAGAATATATTTCAAATAAAACGTATGTTATAACTATCTTTTAAAAATTTAGGCCCCATATTAAACTTTGGCCTTAGGGCCCCGCATATCCTTGAGCCGCCCTGGTAGTCGTTATCTAATTTTATGTCGTGTCTTATTTTTCTTAGCTTTATCCCATATCCTTGTTTAGGGAATAATATAAATTTAAATTATGAAATAATGCTTTATTTAGAAACAATATAAATCGTTTTACAAGTTTTATTTAGTAACAATATAAAAAGTTTTATAAGTTTTGTGTAAACTGAACGACTCCAACGCTAATCCACTTAGATTATCATCCATGTTAACAAGCATTTACCAGTAGTTGGTTTTTAACTCACTCAACTTTGTCAAATTATTTGCTCCCTCCATTTCAGTTTATGTAAACATAGTTAACTGTACACGAAGTTTAATTAAAAAAAAAAAAAACTTGTAAACTTGTGAAGTAAAATGATGCACATATATTTTGTGTGACTATAAATTATTGCATAAAGGTAAATTGTTTCAAAATATAAAAAAATATCATTCTTTTTAGTACATACTAAAAAGAAATAAGTTCACATAAATTGAAAATGAAGTAGTAAAATTTTTAGACATGTCCTAAAATGGATACAACTTATGTTTCATTGTCAAAGAAGTAGATAGAATTTGGGATGTGGTAATCAGAGACACAAGAGGGCCATTCCGTTATAATGGTACTTGGATTTTATTGGCTTGGAACATAGCACGTACCCACTAATAACCTCTATTTATTGTCATTTAGACCACATGATAGAAAATGCCAAAGTTTGTATATGACCTACTTTATTTTCTTTCATCAATATCAACCAGAAATATTAGTTGGAAATTATGTAATAATGAGACGTTACCATCACATCTAACACTCACCTCTATTACAACACATAAATGACTATTTAATTTTAAGTGTGAATTTAGACAATTCAGAGTATGAGGTCAAACTATCTAATTTTAGAGTAAAAAAAACTTATTTGACTCTCTAAATAATAAGGACATCACATAAAGTAGAGTAGAGAGTAAATGACAAAAAGTCGTACTAGCTATAAGTAGAAAAGAACCAATTTGGGTAGTCAAGTGCGTCGATTAATATTAGTACGGCCAACTAAAAGTTAGGTGAAGAATACCAACTTCACACAATAGACTACGCCTCAAGTATAGGCCATTTTAGGCCTAGTCTTGAATTATCCTTTGGCCAAACAATTTTAGTTAGGCATTATATTATGGAGTAGTATTATACCTTAGGGGAAGAGGCTAGTTAGGTGAATGGAAAATCAAGCAAGGAATTTAAGAAGCTCTTTAGTCTTTCCAAAATCCAGCTACCTCTTATAATTAGATAACATCTATATACCCAAAAATAAGTCTCCTACTGTTCAAGTACCTCAGATATTACAATCTACTAATGCAAGTGACGAACAAATAAAATATACTAAGCTCTCGACTCCATTTTCTTGATGGCCTTTTCAACTGCAGGAATATTCTTCTTGAATGTTGCCCATTGCTCAGCTGTCAAGCTAATGCCTGCAGGGAAAAACATAACAAGTATCAGAAGCAGTCCTTTTTTTTCCTTCTGCAGTTTTATCTTGGATGAAATTAGGAGATTTGGATAATGAAATTCCAGAAAAGCCGAGGGAAGAAAGAAGAATATCTCTGCAGCGAACAACAATGCTGCCAAGGAGAATAAAGTACATTGAACTCAGAGGAGGGTTACAAAATCTATCCGTCTCTTTCAGCTTAGAGGAGGGTTCCAAAATCCAGCTACCTTTCCCCAACAAATCATCAGTACCACCATCATCCGTCTCTTTTGCTTCTAAACTCAGATTGCTCTTATGATCAAAAGAAGAAGAGAAAAGCAGAGCAGATTGTACACTAGCAGTTGTAGCATATATTCAACAGAAAAACCAGAAAGCAAAATATCCAGGTGCGCTAATAATGGCCCATAAAGTCCAACATTAAGCTGAAAAAATATCCTTGCAAATTATCAGTCTAAACTCTTCCCCACCAAGAGAAAAATGTTTTCTTTTTTTGAGGGAAGGGGTTGTCAGAAACACTTATTGGATGCTCTAAAGTCTAAACAAATGCTGGTGTCCAAATTAATAGCTGAGGTTTTCTACTAAGCAAATGGAGGTGGAAAAATGAAGAAGAAATCTAGGGATCTTTCGTTCTTACTAAATTTTATCTTCTTATTATGCAAGCTTCAAACATGATACATAGCCATATTTATGCTATGTCATTGGGAACATTGTAAATTCTGGATTATGCAAATGATGGAGTTGAATAACATATGGATATCGGAATGCAGGGGTGACAAACACCTCCATTGCGTTAGGGGGTGTACATGTTTTTAAGATGGACAAAGATAGAGATAAAATTACAAATACTAATATTTAGCAGTTGGAAAACCAACTGAAATCAAATATTAACAAGGTAACTTTGGAAACAACTGAATAGCCAGGACAACACTAGAAAGTAAAGCCATTGACTTGGAAATTAAAAGCTAAAAGATCAGAGTGTAGATATCTTTTGAGACACTCCTCGTACAATACTCCCTGGTGGAGGTTTAAAATCAGCAATAAGGCAAGAAATGCTTATCCAAAAAGTAAAATTCTTTATTGATTACCCAAGCATTAGGGCAACCGAAGTGCTTCTACAGAAACCTTTAAATTGTTTATTGACTAGAAAGCAATAGGGCAAGAAGTGCTTATACCATAAGAGCCTAAATCTTTTCTTATTTTTATGTTCTCTCGACCTCTTTAAGTGACAGGCAGCAGACATAGCTAATAAAATCATGTATAAGCTAATTAGATTTTTTTTTTTGGGGGGGGGGGGGGGATAACAAATAACTACACATTTTAAGCAAAGCAATAAGGAAATATATTTTTTCTCCTTGTAGCGATTCAAACCATGAGCATAGTGAGATTTAATTCCACATGCAACAAGAATTGCTTTAAAATAAAATTTTGGACAGAGACTTCATTACTAATTATAGCAATCACTTAAGCTTATTTCAAATGAGAAAACATGCAAATATGCGTATAAACAATGCATACATGTAATAAACAATCTAATAACGATAGTTTTACCTTTAGCAGTAGGTAACTCTTTGCCATCTTTGTTGTAGTACTCTCTTATCGACACCAGAGTTTTTCCCCTAAACTCAGTAATTGTCACTCTTCTCTTATGTGACAACTATATGGAATTTCCAAAAAAGAAACATCAGGAACATCAACTCAGCAACTCAGCAACAATAAAACAACATAAAACAAGGAACATTTCACATCACATATGATTTTTAAAACCTAATAACTAGTACGGTAATGACTGAGTTCAAAGTACTAGTATCAACCAGTGGCGGAGGCAGGATCTCCGTGAAGGGGGTTCAAGAAAAAAAGGATCGTAGCTAGTGGGGGAATTGAACCTATGACCTTTTAAAGATTTTGAACCCTCTTGACCACTAAGCTACACTTTTGGGACTGTGTCAAGGGGGTTCAAAACTTAATATATAGAGGTAAAAAACAGATTTTGCCTTATATATACAGTGTAATTTTTCGGCGAAGGGGGTTCCCCCTAAATCCGCCCGTGGTATCAACATCTAAATTTCAGTATGAATGCAAACAAAGATTTTTCAAGTGCTTAAATTAAAGTTAGATACCAGAAACTACATATTACAATTCCCTTAAGCCTATAGTTAAACTACTATAACATTTTAAAACATTATAATCAAAGAAAAAACTGTTTAATTCCAAAAATAGTACTACCTATGTTACAACTTATATGACATTACTTCCTTATTAGTCATTCCAAAAGAAAGAAAAACACACTTCTACATTTGAAAATAATTAACTTTACACTTATCATTTTACTATTAAATGGAAAGTTTTTATAGCCACACAAAAATGTTATATTCTCGCAGTCCCATTTTATGTAATGCACTTTGAATAGACACGTAGTGTAAGGAAAAAAACTTTTGTAAACGTATGATCTAAAACAAACTATAAATATTTGTTTGGCTATATCTCAACGTTTAATTATTACTAAAACAGACTAAAAAGAAAAGTGCATCATTCTTCTAAGACCACAAGTATCTAAAGTTTTCGTTTTTTCCTTAAACTCTATGTTTATTCAACCTATGTCATATAAGTTGGAAAAGAAGCTGGAAAATTTTCATTAGTTTTGCTACAGAGAGAGGATTTCAAAACACATAATAAAAAAATAATAATTACAGCCGTTGAGAGAACTTACTCGGCAAACAATGAGATCGCCGTCGTCATCGTACTCTTTATCACCGGCGCCACTGCTTTTCTTTTTATTGTCCTCTTCCTCCTCCTCCTCTTCTTCTTCCTCCTCATTTGCCTCCGCTTTAGTTTGTTCTTCGGCGAGGAACTTCTCCACGACTTGCCGTACAAATGCCTTTCGGGTCGGGTCGGATAGTTCGAGCCCTATCTTTTCGGAGGCCATTTTTCTGATTTTGAGCTCCGTAACTTCGTCCAGGTTACAGGATTTCAGGATTTCCAGAACTGTTTCTTCAATTTTGTTCGAAGTTTCTGAATCCATTTCTAAGAATGTTCTGGAATTTCAAAATGTTGCAGAGATTTTGCAGCGGTGGATTTTAGCTCAATTTGGGAAGCAGATGGAAAGACACTGTACTAGGTTTTTATGTCGCTTCGTTTCACTTCTGAAGGGTTTCTAATTTTCTCTCTTTTATTTGTAGCGCGTTCAGAGTATATTTATAGTAATCTGTTCAATTTATATGATAAAATTGATTATTCATCAAATTTTGAGAAATTTATGTTTTTAATAAGAAATTTAAAATTAAATTAAAAAAAGTATTTATTTATAATAGTGACGTCCTAACTAGTTTGTGCTGAAACTCAGTATTTTCATTTATCATGATTTAAGTCATAAAATAAAATGAGAATATATATTAATTAATTATAATTTAATAATAAAAATATTTGCGAGAAAACAGCGCATGCCCATAAATTTTTACCCTTGGGTTAGTATAAACATTGGATGCACACCTCAACTATGCAATGAATATGTACTACCTTCCAGTATAAGATAACACATCAATTATTTTCACGTCAAATTGAATGTTAGGAGAGTATTAAACATTTACTAAAAGGGGGTAATTTATTTTGTATGTTGGCGACAATAAGCGGTATAGAGTAATTGTAAAAGAATGACTTACGATCCTAACAAGGTTTTTTAAAAATCATTTAGCATAAATATTTTCTTTTAATGACAACTCGACTTGGAGAAGAATTCAACGAAGAAAACATTTTCTCAAAATATATGTTATGTTACAAAACATGGCCTATAATGTATTTACTCTACGCTTGAGAATGTCATTTGTTTTTATAACCCATTATAACATTTAGCCTTAACAGAGTAGATCTACTACCTAATATTAGGTTATACGCACGCTAAAGACACTCTTAACTAGAGGCGGACCCAGGATTTTAACGCGACGGGAGCACTAGTATTCTGCTCGACTAGTGCCCCCTAAAAGTTAGAGAGCCAAGTGATTTAAATTAATCATTTTCAATATATATACAAGATTCTGCCGAAGTTTACAGGGTCTGGTGACCCCTCATCGTAACAGTTAGGTCCGCCTCTGCTCTTAACGTGATGTAATACCATCTAGATTTAAGCCAAACCCGCTTGGTTTTCTCCAAAATAAACTGTAATAGATGGATCCAAGGTAATTAGAAACAAGAATTTTTTCTGTTGCAAACTAGTACTAGTATAAGTGAAATCAAAACAATATAGATCATATTGATTACAATGGCTGATATACATTTAACAATTTGGAACTAGTATAAATCCTCAGAATTCAAGTTTCATCATTCCACATGAAGCCTTTAGACAGTCAAAAACTGCTAAATTAGTAGATGAATATACATCAACAACATTCTTCAATCTCTTAAAAGATAACTTTAATTGGCTTCTCATAGTTAGCTCGTCGATCTGCTTGATCCGTTCTTTTTCTTGCTGCAAAGTTTCATTTAAGATGAAACACGGAATTTATGAGTTTACTAGCTTTGTATAAATTCACTTAAGTACTTAAATTCATAACATCGGCAAATTCATTGCAATAAAAGAAAGTTCATTACTGCAGAAGTAGTTAGAAATGACACAAAGAAAACATCTGAAAAACGTCCTACGGGAAAGGAAAAAAAAGAGAACTAATTCACTGCACATATATATCTCTTTTGTCATTTTAGGGTAACATGTTCTAGAAAATATTGGCTGCTACGGAGTAATATAGGAAAAGAAAAGTAGGCAAGAGTATATGCAATGGCTAATCAAGATTAAGGTGGAAGGCATTGATGTAGATGACAAAATGTACTAGAAACTAAGTTTTTGATAATAATGGATTGAGACGAACTTCATTGGAGTGACATGGAAAGTGAGAAGCCATATAGCTGACCCCAACTTGCTTGGGATTGAGTAGTAGTTTTTGTCGTTTTTATTGTCATTTAGACTAAGTTTAGACAATCAGTAGAATGCAGTAGCAGAGTGTTTTATCCCAAAGATTGTTTTGCGGTTGCTTGTGTGAAATTTGTTGTTGGTTCAAATCTTCTGGTATGATATGCAAGATTACTTCCCATTTATCACTCTGCTACCTATCAGCACCTATCTTGTATGTACTAATAATTTCAAGTTAAACTCCTCGCTATATCACCACACAGTTGACAGTTGCAAAGTGCAAAGAAGATGAAAAGAGTGGGAATAGACCAATTAGACGTCTACCTTGATTGAACCTCAGCATCAGGACCGGCGGAACTAACTCTGCCTCCTCTCCCAGAGCCAGAGACAACTTCATCCATGCTTTGCCCAAACCTTCTGTACCTACCACCCGAAGCAACAAAAGCAGGGCAAGGCCTGTAAGCCTTTATCGGCCACCAACCAAAACCTGGAACTGTTGCAATCCCTCCTTGTATCCGTCCCTCGCCATTACAGCCTCTTTCAATCTCCTCTCTCCCACAGGCCTGACATGCCCTGTAAATACATCAAATTCAAATCATTAAGATTGCAGAATATGTCTGTGTACATCAGCAACTGCTTGAAAGAAATAGCGATATGATATTAAGAGAAACAAAATCATCATTCAAGTTATCTACAGCTTCCAAAATTCAGCCCTCTGTAACTAATAAATAAACTTGCCATAGAAAATTCCCATTCTAATGTAGCAAACACATTCTATGGTTTGAAATAGGAGTCATTTGAAAAGGAAGTGGTAAGATCTCTAAAGATTGAAGCATCTAATCCACAAATCGAATCATTAACTAGTTTGCACAAGGTTAAAACTTGCATAGCCGATAACTTATGTGTTACCCTTACCAAGAAATGATAGAATTGAGAACCCAAATATAAGTAATTTCAAAGTTTTGCAATATCAAGATGTTGATGATCCTTTGGAAATACATGCAAGAGAATGGTGTTATGCATTGCATTGCATCCTCTTCTTTTACCCTGAGAATTGATCCAACTAGTTTTATGCATCTTTCATTGAACATCACAAACCTTCAATTCCAGATTATACAGAATAAACTCACAACTATTTTTCCTTACAGTATCAATTGCTAAATCAGTCACTGAAAAAGTTACTCAAGTGGCAATGTAGATGTGCCTTAGCCTTAACCATTAAGTTTTAAGTTGGCAATTTGTCTTACTTAAGCGAGTCCCGTTAAGTATCGATTCAATATTATTTGTTCTAATAGCTTGTCAGTTGTATCCAAGGAGTAAGCTATCTTTCAAAGAATTTCAAAGCACTCATCTTACTTTTCTTCTCAAACTGATCTTAACGACAATTGCCAAATCAATTCATTTGCATTTGAGAAGTGTTAACTTTTTCTAATGCATTGAACAACCTAAAAGCTCACACTTCAAATATCCTAACATTTCACAGACAAACCTAAAAGAAATACAGTAATAAAAATTCCCGCTCTCTAACAAGCTAAGCTTTTGGACCAAATAGCAACACAGTTAAACTTGATAATGGAGACAAAGGTTTAGCCCCCAAGGATTTGGTCTGGTAGAAAGAGCACAACATGTGATGTATGGGTTAGGTGTACGTCACGGGTTTGAACTCTACCACAGACATAAGCTTAGTATCTTAGTGGAGAAGGGTGGAGGGACGGGAAATTATCCACCAAGTCTCGAACAGTATGCCACTGCCAGTGGCGTAGCCACATAGAGTGAAGGATGTTCAACTGAACACCTTATCGGGAAATTACATTGAGTATATAAAAAATTACATTATGTATATAAGTCAACAAATTACATTTTATAAATATATATATTAAACGAAAAAGGTCCAAATATGCCCTTGTACTATACGAAATTGAGCACATTTGCCCTTCGTTAATACTTTAGCTCAAATATGCCCTTACAGTCACATAGTTGGTCCATATATGCCCCTTAGAGTTACACAATTGGCCCATATATGCCCTTTTCAAAACGGAATCCACCCAAACTAATTAGCTATTTCGTTAATTGTATTAAAGTGTATTACAAATACTATTTCCTTTTTATTAGTACTTTTTTTCTTTACCTATCTCTTTTCTTTCTTCTTTCTTCTTTTCTTCTCTTTTTTTTTCCTTTTTCTTTCTCCCTTATCCGATTTCCTCCATTACCGATGTCTTCTCCATTTTCGTCACCAATTTCACTTGACAAAACTCATGAATTCCAATTACTAAGAAAATTCTCGCGTAAGAATATTTTAATAGATCATATGTTTATCAATTTTTTAATTTTTACTGAACATATATTTAGTTCTAAAAAATTTAACAAAGTAAGATTGAAATAATATTTATGTAACAAAAAACTCGAAAAATCCAAGAAAACCGAACAATCCAAACCGATATAATTGGTTTGGTTTGGTTTTGATAAAAACTGAATCAACCCGTTCCATGTACACCTTTAATTTACATAGTTAATAAAAAAAATAGAAAATGTCCAGCTGAAAAAAAATAAAAAAAGACTAACAACTCAAATTTATAACACTACAACTTGAACTCTAGGCTTTTAATCATTAAATTATCTTTCTGGAAACAATTTAAATATTTTGGTCTTTTGAGTATTGTTAAAGGTTGAGATGTTTTTATTATTTTAAAGTTTAAACCATAATTTTTGGAATAATTTAATTTAGTTTATTTAGAGGGCTAGTGAAATTGGAACTTGATTACTTTATGGGAGAATTTTCTTAGTAATTGGAATTCATGAGTTTTGTCAAGTGAAATTGGTGACGAAAATGGAGAAGACATCGGTAATGGAGGAAACAGATAAGGGAGAAAGAAAAAGGAAAAGAAAAAAGAAGAAAGAAAAGAGAAAGGTAAAGAAAAAAGTACTAATAAAAAGGAAATAGTGTTTGTAATACACTTTAATACAATTAACGAAAGAGTTAATTAGTTTGTGTGAATTTCGTTTCGAAAAGGGCATATATGGGCCAACTGTGTAACTCTAAGGGCATATATGGACCAACTATGTGACGGCAAGAGTATATTTGAGCTAAAATATTAACGAATGTCAAATGTGCTCAATTTCGTATAGTACAAGGACATATTTGGACATTTGACCTGTATTAAAACTTGAACACCCTTTGTACAATTTCTGGCTTCGCCACTAGCCACTGCCCACTGCTCCTCGTGAATTTATGTCATAAACAAAATAGAGATAGAGGTCTGTTCTAAGACTAAAATAAATGAATAAAAGTATCATCTCTACCAATTTAGATTTTTAGTCCTGTGATCACACATTCCTAATAGGTACTTTTTAAACATTCCTAAAGCATAGGCTTTACTTTATCAAATAAAAATAACTAGCTGCAACTTTCCCCAAAAAAGGGGGTAAAATTCAAGAAATGAAATGAAGCAGAAAAATTGAGCATACCCGGGAGGTAAAACTGAAGTAGATTCCAGAACATTATCAGTAGACCCATTTTCTTTCACTTCGTCGTCTTGTTTTTCTTCTTCTGTAACAAGAGGAGTTGAAGATGTGGAAGAAGAACATAGAAAAGGATAAGACTCTAACAAACAATTCCCATGACTTAAACACAATGTAGACCAGTACTTGTTGTTTGTAAAAGAAAGTTGTTTGTGTAATAAAACTGGTAATTTTTGTGATGGTGGCGTTGGTACAGAGAGAAAAACGGAGCTGCTCCCGCCGGTGGCCATGGTGGTGATGGAGCTCATCTTCTCAGCCGCTCAGCTCCGCTGTGCTCAGTCCCGGTCAGCTTATGACTGGTGATAACGTTTGTTATTGGACATAATTTTGACACCAAGGAAAAGGAAAAAAGAAGAAAAAAAAATCTAAAATTTCTATTTAAAGAAAAAAAAGAATCCTAATTAGAAGCGGATCCATAATTTGAAGTTGCGGGGCACTACTATCAAAAAACGTTTGAGCAAATATTGGAGGGGGAAACGAACCAAGACAGCACACTAAGAGCTCGTTTGGACATAAGAATTTTTTCACTTTTTTCGAAATATTTTTACTTTTTTCGAAATCATTTTTTGGCCATAAAATTTCCAAATAATTGCTTATCACAAATAAAATCTATCCCTAATTAAATTTTTTGAGCATATAGACTTTTATTTGGTACACACATTACAAGCTTATATCTTTTTTGTTCTTAATTGATACTTTTTTATCCGTTTACCGCTTAAGCACTTTAATTGTAAAATGAACGCTAAAAGAAGGAGGGAAAGTGGGGTGGTTTTCGAGTAGAACCAATGAAAAAAAGAAATGTGCACTTATTTTGTAAAATAATACACCACTAGCGAAAATTAAAAACGGAAAAAGAATAGTTAAAAAAACTGAAAAAAAAGAAAAAAAATGTATGTAGGCAAATAAATTGTTGTCTTGTTCTTGCTAGTGGTGTATAAAGTAAAGTAGTGCTTAAAGAAAAAGAAATATTTTTGGGGGTGATATTGTTTGTGAAATTGAAGTGGATTGAAGAATTTGCGCTTAAAGTTTATCATGTGATGTGTTAAAGTGCTTAAGAGGGTTAGCCACTATTCCTAAAATATATCATACATGCCCCTTAGCCCACATTACAACCATGAAAAAGTCCTAATTGATTTTAGATCGAGCGAGCCTACATTAGTAGAGGTTTACAATATGGGCAAGTCTGTGGTACCAATTGTGTGCATGTGACTTATTTGTAAGAGTTAGCGATTGCCTTGATATATGCGAGGTCCTTAAATTATATTTGATCATGAGATTCGAATGTGCGGATTCAACTCACTCTCCTTGATTTTGTTGTGAGGGCACATGGTTTCACGAGGGATATGTTATATTATTAGACTTCTCTATGATGTTGGGTGTTCAAGCCATGAGTGCATTGTGATATTGAGTCGGGTTTTGAGGCTAGGATTGTTAAGAGCATGTTGCTTTTGTTTTGAATATATTTGAAAGATGGCATAAGTTAAAGGGAAGTATGTGTTGAATGCATATGCTAGAGTTTAATTGTTGCAACAACCATAGTCATAGGTGTGGTGTGTTTTGAATGATAGGAGCTTAATTTTATTTCGTCTACTATAGCGATGGTTTGTTCGAGGACGAACAAAGGTTTAAGTGTGGGATGGTAATGTTGGGCATATTTTTATATGTTTTAATATTATTTTACCCATGTTTGAATCGCTTTTTGGTGCTATTTGTGTTAAAAATGCCCAACATGTGTTATTATTGGTTTTATGACTAATTAAGTTGTGTGTGATGAATTAGGATGTTTGGAGTGCAAAAATATAAAGAAAAGATGCTCGGACTATAGGAGAAGAGGGTGGATGCGTCGCTTCCAACCTTGGAAAAAAGACTATTTGGAGCACACTTAGTAGTGAAGTCTTGAGAAGACATCCACCTTAGTATCCATCCGCACATGAATGCAGCAAGGTTGAGGGAACAAAGGGTGGACGCGAAACATCCACCCCAGCATACGATGCTGAGAAGTTCAAGCTGAGGCAGACGCGAAGCATCCACCTCAGCATCAATCTCTAAAGGTGATTCGGAAAATGAAAAAGAAAAGTTTGGTCCACGACTTTTGGACGCAATATATAAGCCAAAAACGTCTCTTTTAGGTCATCAACATACTTTTTGAAGGGGATTCGACCTAGGGAGAGAAAGGAACCGCCTTGGAGGTTGGATTTCATCTTCTTCCGCCAAACTTAGTAATTTTTATGTTTCTTTGTATGATTTATTGTTTGGCTACCATGTCTATGTGAAACTAAACTTCACGTTCTAGGGTTGTGGTTCTTTCATGACTTATCATATTAGTTTATTAATTCAATCCTATGCTTAATTATTTGATTGTTTGATCACCAATTGAATACTATCTACGAATCTAGAATTGATTTTGCTTTCTTGATTTATCATATTAGTTTATTTATTCAATCCTACGCATAATTATTTGATTGCTTGATCACCAATTGAATACTATCTACGAATCTAGAATTGAACTCGAAAGTGAGAATTCTAAATTACACATAGGATTGAGTAGAGCATCGGGGAACGGATTCGCGGTTACGATAGACAAATACATGATTGCCTTGTTTGGTTGTTTTTCAGGAATTACAAATGTGTTCTTGTTAGTTCTAGTTCCATAGACATATAGGTGTTAGGTTAGCTTGAATATGCGAGTAAGAACTCGACGGATTCTTATGAGCAATATTAACGCTGTCAACCAATAAACTAAATGAATTAGTTAGTCAATTCAATTGAATAATATAATAGGAATGTTAAACAGCCTATAACCCTAGATCGTTTTCATTATACTGATAACATAAAAATCCGATCTTCCTTTGTTGAGAGTTCATTATTTATTTTCTTTTTAGTTTAATTACTTTAGCATCACTACTTTTGGGTTTAATCCTTGTTTAGATAATTAAGATAGTCTGATCTAGCTAATAGTTGATAACAAGTCCTCACGAGTTTGACATGCTATCTTATCACGTGTGCGTTTGGCCACAACACGCGTGTGAAATTACGATTTTTAGTTTAAAATTTTAGGACAAAATAAATACAGGCTAGTCTCCAAATAGCCTCCCTTACAATGGCTACATGTGCACTTTCCCCCATTTGATGCTGTCATCTAATCTTCAATTGGAAGATACAAGGTTTTCAACCTCCAATCACACTGTCCAAATTTTCACGACGGCCGAAGCCTAATGTCATCTCCACGACCATGGCCACATTTGCAAATTCTGACAAATCAAACTGTGCATTTGTATTGCCAAAAAAGTAAGCAAAGCAAAAATAGGTGGGAAGAAACTAGCGATTTCTAAACCACCAAAGATGGGAAAAATAAGAAGAAAAAAAGGAAGCAGGAACTACATAAATAATTTTATGGAGATTCCAGAGAAAGTTAATCCTACTATAAACGAACACTATACCACTATCCAATTTCAAAAGAATAATCAATCTTCTTCACAGTTGCCTCTCTTTAATCCTATCCCTGCACAACTTGTTGCCCTGCACCTCCATGAATGAGCATCACTGAGCAATGATGATGCACCATGTACCATCTCCCGTTATGGAATTCGAACACGTTAGTCACATTACCTGAACCCATATTAAGATACGCTTTCATAGTCACCCAAGCCGCATCTGTCATTACCCTTGCCCTTACGTCTCTAATCTCGAAGTCAACATTTTGCTCCCAGTTAAAAGCCAGCTGCCAGCTGCCCATGACTGCATTATAACTGCAATGAAAGTACGTTTTAGAACCATCTCAGGGCGTGCTGAAATAAATAAAGACATGGTAACGAAACATGTCACGTCAAAACATTCTATTACCCTAGCGAACTCGCATTAGGGAGAGCTGTCAAAAGAAAAAACTTTGCAATATTTCTGATTACAAAAGCATCTTAGTTGGACAAATCAATGTCAAATATGGAGGAGGACCGGACTTCGAAAGAGCCCACTCGAGGTAAAAGAAAATCAAGAGGGCATCTAAGAAATACCCTAAGGGTAATGGTGAAGCAGCTCAAAACCATGACAAAACAACAATGTCACGGGTAAAGTTCTAACACACTACCCATACTAGGGATAGACGTAGATTTGAAGATCTTCTTTCACCTTCTTTTTTAAAGAATTTTTTGACAAATTGAAGTAGCTCAAAGTATGGAAGAATGGGCCTAAAAGGTAGGTCAACACTCAATAGATGGAGGAAGTGTGGGCTTGGAATAGAAAGAGTAGGCTCAACTCTGAAATAGAGCTAATGTATAAATGAACTGAATCATGAAAAGAAGCCCAAAGTGATAAAAGTAGAGGGAAAAAAAAACTGATGTAATAAGTAATAGCCCAAGATTGGCTCAAATTACCACGAGAAAGAATCCAAACATCCTATCCAAGACCTTAATACAACGGGTAGAGTAGCCCAGGAGTCAGGACTAACATCAAGCCCTTTGAAAACCTTAACCAATATAGGACATGTATACTCTAGCAAAGAAACAAAGTATCTGTTAAATCTCGACCCAATTGCAGCACATTTACCCCAAGGTTTGCTCTCTTTTTCCTAAAATATGTAAAAGTAGATTTATAAACAACTGCACCAGCAAGGCCTCAACCCACACGCACAAGAAAAAGAAAATTAGCAACCATCTATATTCAGAGAATGAAAACTTTAAAAGCACATAACAGAGAACATAATATGCACAGAGAAACCAGACTCAAGAAATTTGGTTGCAGGCAGAAGCATGACAAGTTTGTCATATGAAAATATTTCAGAGAATTTAATCACAAAAAGGAAAAAGGTAGGAGGCTGAGAGGGAGAACTCAACAAGAGATGCAAGCGCAGAGATGAAGTAGTAAAGCTCAAGAGAGACCCCCTTAGAGGATGGAAAAACGCATACCCCGTAAAGTACTCCCCCGAGGCATGAAAACACTTCACATAATCTGCATTGAGCCAAAAACGTTCCATAGCTGGGAGTGATCTTTCTTTAATGATTTTAAAAAACTCAGCATTGACATTCATAATGGCTCTTGTAGCGGCATAGTAAGCCTTCCATCCATTGATTGGAGTCATAGAATCCTGCTCCAATGTGAAATCCTAAAAGGTGAAAATAAAAGATAATCACAACACTGACACTTCCAAGCAACATTCAAATACATGTTGAAACAAACAAAGTGTATATACATTTTCCAACTTTTCCCTATGCTTAAGCTTACATAACTTATTGCGTAAGTTTGGTGTTTGATGTTCAATCATTTTGAAGAACAAAAAGGTAAGTTGATGAACAAAATTATTTGATATAACAGAAGTAGCGAGGTAAGCCCTCGCTTACCCTTTTATCCTAATTTTTTTAGATTTCACGACCTTCATCCTTCAGATTCAATTTCTTTCCATCCAATATTGTTCAAAGTTGAAGGACGAGTTTGATTTTTAAAACAAACTTGGGGGACGTAAATGATTTTCACCCGATAAACTTTTTAACTGGTGTAGATACCAGAAGTAGAGCCAACCTCATATTTCTCTCTTCTGTTTTATTCTATATCTTCTTTTTCTATTGGTGGCGTCCAGGCCACTTGCGCACCTCGCGTAAACCAGTTGCCAGCCTGTCCAACCCACAAGCACAGGCTGTCATGCTAATCCTGCCAACCAAGGCAGGAGCTGAGGGTTTACACCTTCTTCTTTTTTCTTTTGGGAGAAAGGTAACAGGGGCTTGCACCAAGTGTTTGTGGTTGGATTCAGACCGAGAATATCCAAGTTGTTACTCTCATCCCTTAACCACGCAGGTCATCCCATTGGGGACCTTCTGTTGTATTCCATGCGGCTAAATATCTCTATAAATCTGTGCTAAGTTGCTCAGACTCGGGTGCGGGTGTCCGATACGGGTGCGGATCTAGGGATCGGATCCTTCATGATCTAAGTTTTAGGATTCGGGGGTACGGATCCAGGTACGAGTATGGGTGCGTAGATTCAGCTAAAAATAATTCAAATATCTAAAAATAGATTTATAAAACTATGCCTAAATTATGATTCCACCATAGCTTTTGTTTTTAATTACGAAATCGTTGTATCTGTCTCGGACTCCTCCGTCGATTTTGGTTAAAGTACTCAAAATCGATTGACCAAATCTAGTACGGATCCCACACCCACACCCACACCCACATCGTGTCGACACGGGCCTCGAAAATGAAGAGTCCGAGCAACATAGAATCTGTGCATCAGCTAGTATCAAAGCCCATAAGGATCAAGCAACTTCTACAGAAGTACTGACGGCTTTACTCAAAAGGAAAGCTCTACCACATATTGTGTTACACAAACAAAACATTGGACCCATTTTCCCAATAAAGTAAACTCTTTTCTCCCTTAGAATTCCTAATTAATGAATAAGTAGCTTGCTTTCCTTGTGTATTAATCCCTTCCCTTTTAACATTGAACATTGTTATTTCCCTTTCTGTATACTTCTTATTCTTCCCTTAGAATGACTGTCCACCTTTTATGCTTTTTTTAATAGTGAACTGTACCATACACCATGTATACCAGAGATCCCCCCTATGTGGTGCAGTAAAACTCTTATTTACTTACAAAAATGAGCGTATTTTTTAAATTCATATGTTGTAGTTATGGTATATCAAAGAGGAGTATTCAGTTTGGGGTAGATGGTCTACCAAAAGTTTTGAACTCCGAATCGCAAGCCCAGAAAATTGCTGGCACGGCTATTATGTGATGCAGGAGAAAAGCTTTTCATCTATAATTTGGCATAATATTGAGCAATTATAACACTTGGAACACTGACACAGAAGCTTCACAGAGTAATACAGCATTGTTTCAGTGTCTTTCTCATGCTTAAACAATTTTAGGCTTTAAAATTCCATATTGTTGGGAGAAACAGTTAAAAATTTAGCCCATGATAGAAGACAATGAAAGATAGGTGATAGGTCATAGCTTCTGTTTTCTTAAGACAAGATAAAAGACCAAACAGATAATACCTATTAATCCTGTACTAAGCTTTTTCCTAAATAAAAAACAATAATTGCAGCTAAGCTCAAAAATCTTTCAATGACATGAAAAAAGAAAACTAAGGCAAACCGAACTTTAAAAGCTACCCATTTATCTAGAAGTACAATGAAACAAAACATTGGGAAGCAGATGGAAACTGGAACATAGTGTTTCCTTAATGTCTAACACTTACATGACTTTCCTCCTAGAAGGAGTTATAAAGCCAATCAGCGCCAAGAGAATTCTCATATACCCCTAAATGTGCACACACATACAGAAGCACCTGAAGGAAGAAGCAGTAAGAAACTATTTGACAACAGTCTTCAGATAACCTAACAAGTGCCTATGTAAGATTATTATACCCCACTAATCATTTAAATAGAGTCGTGAAGTGGACGGTTAATTTCCTAAATCACAGATAACAAAAAAGGAAACAGAAAAATATACAAAGCATAGTTTCTCTTAAACCATCCTCCGAAACTTTTCCTAGCACTTTCACAACATAATCAGTGAAATACAAAACGAGTAGCTTTGTGAATGCTCGTTATGCCATAAATCCATGCGCTAGGTGAATTAAATGACTGCTTGACGGTGCAACTTCCAATATAGACAATACTACTATAAAGCTATTTAATTTTGCCTTTGATTGGAGACTGCTCAAAGCTTATCCTCTACACAGTTAGCGAGGCAAAGAAAAGTCAAACTATCCGTTTCAACTGTCAGTTCAGCCACGAAGCACAGAGGTAAGAATAAGATTAGGACCAACCGACCAGATTAATCTCTACGCGAAACAAGCTTCCTTGAACTAAATCTCAACTAGTCCGGATACCTATCCCAGCATAGTTGGTGAATCTAGCTGTTCTAAAGCTAATAGCCTAATAATAAATAGTCTTCTTTAATCGTCCTTCATAAGAGTGCCAAATTAATACTACACCTTTTCCATTTTGAGACGTCCCGGAAATTGGCGCAATTCTTCTTCTAAAGAACTTTCAAAACTTCCAAGAATTCATATTCCTTAAACTGTTCAATTATTAAATTTGACGCGATGTTTACTCTATCAAGCTAGCTATTCAATTATCACTTCAACATTTTCTACCACTATCACTAATGTAATACTACTATATAATTTAAATTTGAGTTGAGGTTCTATGTAACGACGGTTTAAAAAATATTTACAGAGGTCACCTAAGAGGTAAATATTAAGATTGGTAATCTTTAATAAATGGTAAGTAATCTTTTAATATAAGGAATGGTAAGTAACCTATTATAAATGGTATAAGAAGTTCATTACATCGTAAGTGCGTGTAACTTAAATCCTTTAATATGGAGTAATCAAATAAGATGATATTAAATGGGAAGAGACAACACTAATAATGTGAAAAAATTAAAACTTTCAAGGAAATTTCGAATGGCGCACCTTATGATAGAGAGCTTTCCAGGCATTATCATCATTTGCAGCTTTCCTCATAAGCGAATTCGTCATAGAAAGCCTACAAAGACTCGGATAATCCAAATAGCTCAACGCGTGCGTCGTGATCTCCGGAACTAGCTGCTCCATCATCGACGCCCCTGTCTGCTTCTCCCCCGCCGCCACTGTCACACTAACCTTCTCCACCATTTCGGAACTTACTCCTCCACCACTGCCACACGCACAATTACGAGAATTATCTCCGCCGTTCGTCGGAACTGATTTTGATTTTGATTTTGAATTTGATCGGCGGGTTAAAATAGCGGCGGCGGCGAAAACGCAACAGATAAACGTGACGGTGCCGGAGAAGAAGTTAATATCCATTCATAAGTCATGAAAAAATCGTCGACATTCATGAAAAAAATTAAAACCTAATAATCCAGTACGGTGAATTCCAAGGAAGAATGTTGTAGGCGTTTTCTGGAGATATTTAGAAAAGGGAATAGGGTTGCAGAAATATGAGAATTGAATATAGTTCGGTCTCCGACTTTGAAACCCTATTAATGGTTCTAAAAATGGAGAGTGAAGAGGAACAGAGGAATTTGTTACTCAAATGAAAATGTCTTGGGCATATTAGGTGTCAAATGGAAATATGCAGAAGTAGAAGGGTGAACATGTAAACTAATTAACATGATGTATTATAATATGCATATTACTCGAATGAAAAATGTATTGGGCATATTAGGTTTTAAATTGAAATATGCAGAAGTAGAAGGGTGAATCTGTAAACTATTAACATGATATGAGGGATGGCATGGCCAACACTTAATTACGAAAATAATATTCTTAATTGTATTACTCCAATTATTTTGTAAAGATCATTCATGTTAATTTAAATAATAGTTGTAAAGATAGAAATTTCATATGTATTTTTATTCAACAAAAATTATTGTGTTTCTGGGTTAACTATATGTTGTTAAACTTATTTTGTTGGAATTAAACATCAAAGAAAAAGAAATAAAATGGTACCAATATTTCATCAACTTGCTTTTGCTTTGTGTTTGTGTGTTAATTTTTTCTCGTATTCTAATTTGAAATTTACAATATATCTTTTTTTAGTAAAATAATAAGTAGGCTTATTGGTAGCACAATAATTCATAGGCGTGATATTTTGGTAATTTTCGGGCGCATTAAATTTAAGAAAAAAAGTCTCTAATTTATTTAAACCTCATTAACTTGTGAATAACCAATGAATTTGCATATTTATTGATCGATAATTCACTTGTTAATAGTATTAAAAATAAGATGAGTTATCTTTTTTTAACATAAGAAAAAATATGTGTTACATTAGAGGTGGACCTCGATATTTAGAAATAAATATTTGTAAAGGAGTATCAACTATACTCTTTCTTTTTATAGACTTTTCTTATTAAATTCTTGAATTAAAGATAATTGATTGAGAAATTACACCTTGAAATATTTACTTAGAATTCAAAATAATCATGAAAATTCAAATGGTAAAATTAATGCAGTTTGCACAGTAATACCTTGAGTTCTAATTTGACTATGTGTTATTTCTTAATCAGATTACTCTTTTTTATATACAAAAAATATAAATTTACTATTGGTATTTTAAATTAAGTCGGAGCAAGATTTTTTCAAAATGAGAATAACTTAATTAATAATTTAATAAAAGTAACTCAATGTTTTGGTTTAAAATGGCATCGTAATATTAAGGATTAGCCTTTTTTGTAAAATAATTTATATTTTGCTTGGTTATAGTAGTTAATATTCTGTTTATTCTTATTTTTAATATCAAATAGAATATTAAGACATAAAATGTTACTCGCTTTAAACTATAAAGCAGGAGAAAAAAATATTTACACAATTTAAATAGTACATAATTAGTAAAATATTTAATTAGTGTATTCATTTAAGGAAAAATTTATTTTTCAAGCCTGATGTAAATTGCTTCTCTTGAGGTGAGAGTCTATCTGAAACAATCTCTTTATTTTTGCGAGATAAGTTTAAAGTTTATATATACATTACCATCTCCAAACCAGATACTATAAAAAATATATTGGATATATTATTATTGTTGATTTAAGGAGGAATTGAATGTGAGATGATAAATTTAAGTGGAGTTCACATAGTCATTAATCTAAACGTGTGCATAGGAACGTAAATTGTAAAATTATGGTGTGAAATAATAAATTTAAGTGGGGTCCACGAATATAGTAGCCTTCAACCTTGTTGAACGTGTAAATGGAAAATTAAAGGGACACACTCTTCCAGGCAGAGTATTTAAGGCACATTAGACGTGAATACAAAAATGCCCTAGATAGGCAAGGAGGATGACATGAGATAAACTGAAATGATTTGGGCTTTTCAGTCTATTCACTTTGATCGGAAGCAGCTCCCGATTCTCTTTAAGGTAATACTGGTGGGGTAGCCCGGGCTTCGTGCGGGCCCGAACAAAGGTATATTGTTATCCTTCCGATTTTGGCCGTAACATATCAACTGGAATGTTTTACCAGTTTTTAACAAGTCGCTTTGCACCAATTTTCAACAGAAAAATACTATAAGCATCCAATTAGACAATTCTTATGTTGTCTAATGCTCCGCACCATTCTGCCATTAGTTAGCCATATAAATTGAAAGTTGTTTTCACTGGTGGTACCAATCAGATGTTGATAATGTTCCCAAGCATTGTGCTGCAAGCTCAATATTTTCAGCCAAAGGACTCCCAATTTTCAGAGGAAGGACGGACATCAGAACCAAAAACGGATCCTGCAAGAAAGTTAAAAACGACTTCAAAGCTGACTAACTAATCATAATTCCTCCACCTTGTTATTGTTGTAAAACTTACTTTTGAGCCAGAGAAGGTGAAGTTCCCACTGCCCTGGTTCACAAGGAAAATATTAACAAAAGTCTACCTAGAAAAGTATATGATTAGTGACGAAGACGAACATCTCTTTAGTAGTTTCTCGCATTGTCTACCAGAGTAAAAGATGTCACCTGTCGTTGGAACTCACATTAACGAGGAGTTGACTTTATTTTTATCTTTCAATCAAATTTGATACACATCCACCTATATTCTCCAACGATGAATTCACAAGTTGCACAGAGATACATCGCATAAGAGTTACCTTGTACCAAAAGGTATTAAGAGAGCAATACGATTACGACCAAGTTATAAAATAGCAAACATAACAAAGTCTGATAGCTGCTAGAAATGACAAAAAAATAAACAACCCGGAGTCTGGTATATATAATAAGAGAAAAGTAGTAATTTTGCAAAATTTACAGAGAGGATGTAGTAGGACTAATGAAAATAAAATTGTATACTCAGGTAAAGCTGTCTGAGGCAAGATGATTATACCCAGATGTGGTCAATCTAATGGAAGTCCATGTAATTTTTTTGTTGTGCCAGTAATGCCCACAAATTCTGATCACATTTATACTAAGTTATAGGTTCAAATGTGTATTTTAGAAGATTAAAATCAACTAATAAAGTTAAAGGCCATGTAGAAATAAATCATAGAAGGAACTACTAATTTCCATGACGCGGATCCAATTGCAGGTTTGGAGACAAATATCTTATGTTTAGCAATTCGATTTCACATATTCAAAAGTAAGTATATTTGTACAACTCGCACTCCAACTAAAATTCAGAGAGCTTGCAGCAAATTCAAATAGAACAAAGATAGATAAAATATCTGTAGATGCCAACAGGAGAATTCACAGTGATTAATCAAGAACTAAAGGGAAAAATAAAAAGATATACAGGGGAAGAAATGATGTAGTGTTCTTATTGTTGAGGTTTTAATTTAAGATGTAATATTCTTAAAATGAGGGTGAATGGGAAATGGAGGAAAAATGAAATTTTGAGTAAAATTTTAAGTTTCCCCTCTTAACAATGAGACATTGTCCCATATTGGAAGTGGAAGACATTTTTGGTGGGTATATATATAATTGCTCTTCTTGTAGCTCTTAAAGAGTTAAGAAGAAAGCAAGCCTCGCGCCGTCGTCGTCGTCGCTCGCTCGGCTCGGCTTCGGCTACGGCTACGGCTACGGCTACGGCTTCGGCTTCGGCTTCGGATTCGGATTCGGATTCGGATTTGGACATTTGGATTTGGTCAAATGATATAGCCATTCCCCATTCATGTGGGGGATTGTTGAGGTTTTAATTTAAGATGTAATATTCTTAAAATGAGGGTGAATGGGAAATGGAGGGAAAATGAAATTTTGAGTAAAATTTTAAGTTTTCCCCTCTTAACAATGAGACATTGTCCCATATTGGAAGTGGAAGACATTTTTGGTGGGTATATATATAATTGCTCTTCTTGTAGCTCTTAAAGAGTTAAGAAGAAAGCAAGCCTCGCGCCGTCGTCGTCGTCGCTCGCTCGGCTCGGCTTCGGCTACGGCTACGGCTACGGCTTCGGATTTGGATTTGGATTTGGATTTGGTCAAATGATCGATTGATTGATTAATTTTTTGGACCAAATTTATTTGTTAATAGTAAATATTAACGTAAGATTATCCGTATTTGTAACGGATATTTTCCAATCCGTGTATTTGATCATTGGCAGCCGGATAATGGTCTTCCCACCATGAAGTGCTTGCTCCACCATGAAGTGCTTGCTCCACCATGAATATAATGCTTGCTCCACCATGAAGGGTGGACGTTTGGCTTGCACTCCCTCTTGGTTGCTATAAATAGGAGCAGCAAATGTTGAAGTGAAACACTCGGAACTCAACTGAAATTACCAAGAACTCAACATACAATTGGCTATACATTGCACTCCTTCCTCTCAGAACTTCCATACGTTCTTCTGAGTATATACTCCTTCGTTCTGCATTGTTTTTAACTTCAAACAAAGCAACTGTAAGTGTGATTTGCTACCGAACTTTGTGTTCGCTGAAACACTGGGGTTTGAAGTACCGCTACACCAGTGTGTTATTCGTTCTATCCTGGGAGGAAATAATCCATTACCTTGGGTACTAGGAGGGGATTAAATTCCTTAAGGAAACACTGTGAATTCAGTGGGCTCGAATTATTTACTGTTTTATTACGTAAATTTATATTTTGCAGAATTAGAATTATTATTTACAAATACAGCTATATTGACGGGAAACAACAATCTTAAGGAATTTTAATATTTATTTCTGTATTTGTAGTATTCTAATTATTCTGCAAACTAAAACCTTTGTGGTTTGTGTACTCCCGTTTTGGAGAGTTAAGCCTTCGTGGCGTTTTGTTGGATATTAAAATCTACGTGATTTTTACTCCAGTTTGAAAACGTGTATTAAACGTTTGTTTGTGTCATTCTTTTACATAAAAGATGATGACTGAAAACGAGAACCAAGCTGTTCCGATGGCAACTGCCAACGCAACGACAAGCCGAACACCGGCGTTGGCACCGGCAGAAAAACCCGGAAAATTTTCCGGGATTGATTTCAAGCGCTGGCAGCAGAAGATGTTCTTCTACTTGACTACGTTATGTCTACAGAAGTTCATCAAGGAAGATGTTCCTGATCTGCCGGATAAAACTCCAGATAATGAACGCTTTCTCGTGATTGAAGCGTGGAAGCATTCTGATTTTTTATGTAAGAATTATATTCTTAGCGGACTGGATGATAATCTGTATAATGTATACAGTAGCATGGAGACATCCAAAGAATTGTGGAATGCACTTGAAAAGAAATATAAGACTGAAGATGCCGGGATGAAGAAATTCGTTGCCGCAAAATTTCTGGACTACAAAATGATAGATAGCAAGTCTGTTATTACTCAAGTCCAGGAATTGCAAGTGATTATTCATGATCTACTTGCTGAAGGTCTTGTAATCAACGAAGCATTCCAAGTAGCAGCAATGATTGAGAAGTTGCCTCCATTGTGGAAGGACTTCAAAAATTATTTGAAACACAAACGAAAGGAAATGTCCCTTGAAGATCTCATTGTTCGGTTGAGAATCGAAGAGGACAATAAAGCTGCTGAAAGGAGAGGCCGTGGAAATTCAACAATAATGGGAGCAAATATTGTTGAAGCTAACAAGAAGAGGAAGAAGGCTTCTGGTCCGAAATACAACCCAAGTAAGAAGCGGTTCAGTGGAAACTGCTACAACTGTGGGAAAACTGGACACAAGTCTACGGAGTGTCGTGCTCCGAAGAAAGACAAGAAAAGGGGTCAAGCAAACATGGTAGTAAACCATGATGATGTTGATAACTTATGTGCCATGCTCTCTGAATGTAACTTGGTGGGAAATCCTAAAATGTGGTGGTTTGATTCAGGAGCCACTCGCCATGTTTGTGCAGTTAGAGAGGCTTTTGCTACCTATGCTCTTGCTGAACCCGGAGAGACAGTTTATATGGGAAATGCTTCAACAGCAAAAGTTGAAGGATATGGGAAGGTATTTCTAAAAATGACTTCTGGCAAGGTCATGACTTTGAACAATGTCCTTCATGTTCCCGAAATGAGAAAGAATTTAGTCTCTACTGGACTTCTTGTTACGCACGGTTTTAAGTGCGTTTTTGTATCCAACAAGGTTGTAATTAGTAAGAATGGAATATTTGTGGGAAAAGGTTACCTCACCGAGGGCCTTTTCAACCTAAATGTAATGGTTGTTGAAAATAATAATAATATTTCAGCTTCTTCTTACTTACTTGAGTCAAATGATTTATGGCATGTACGTTTGGGTCATGTCAATTATAAAACCTTGCGAAAAATGATTAACTTGGAAGTACTGCCCAAGTTTGAATGCGAAAAATTAAGATGTCAAATATGTGTGGAATCTAAGTATGTTAAACATCCTTATAAGTCAGTTGAAAGGAATTCAAATCCTTTAGACTTAATTCACACAGATATTTGTGACATGAAGTCAATACCATCTCGCGGTGGAAAGAAGTATTTCATAACTTTTATTGACGATGGTACTCGATATTGCTATGTTTACTTACTGAATAGTAAAGATGAAGCAATAGACGCATTCAGGCAATACAAAAATGAAGTTGAAACGCAACTTAACAAGAAAGTAAAAATGATAAGAAGTGATAGGGGTGGTGAATATGAATCTCCTTTTGAAGAAATATGTTTAGAATATGGAATTATTCATCAAACAACAGCCCCTTACACGCCCCAATCTAATGGGATTGCGGAAAGAAAGAATCGCACATTAAAGGAGATGATGAATGCGTTGTTGATAAGTTCTGGTTTGCCACAGAACTTGTGGGGGAAGCCATTCTTACGGCTAATCGAATATTAAATCGAGTGCCCCATAGCAAAACACAATCCATTCCATATGAACAATGGAAAGGAAGGAAGCCCAACTTGAATTATTTTAAAGTGTGGGGGTGTTTGGCAAAAGTGCAAGTTCCTAAACCCAAAAGGGTAAAGATAGGACCGAAAACCGTTGATTGTGTTTTCATAGGATATGCGACAAATAGTAAAGCATATCGATTTCTGGTTCATAAATCAGAAAATCCCGACATTCATAATAATACGGTTATAGAATCAGATAATGCTGAGTTCTTTGAAAATATATATCCGTATAAAAAGGAATATGAGTCGGTTGGTGAAGGATCTAAACGATCTCGGGAAGAAACAAAAGAAAGTACATATAATCAGGAGGATCCAAGACGCAGTAAACGTCAAAGGACGTCTACTTCATTTGGACCAGATTTTGTGACTTTCTTATTGGAGAATGAGCCTCAAACATTTAAAGAAGCTATGACTTCTTCGGAATCATTATTTTGGAAAGAGGCAGTCAATAGTGAAATAGAATCCATATTGAATAACCATACATGGGAATTGGTTGATCTTCCTCCTGGAAATAAACCTTTGGGTTCTAAATGGATTTTTAAGAGAAAAATCAAAGATGATGGAACTATTGATAAATTCAAGGCAAGGCTCGTAGTCAAAGGGTATAGACAACGAGAAGGTCTAGACTACTTTGATACGTACTCTCCAGTTACAAGAATTACGTCCATACGGATGTTAATAGCATTAGCTGCAGTGTATGGTCTTGAAATTCATCAAATGGATGTTAAGACGGCCTTCTTAAATGGAGAGTTGGAGGAAGAAATTTACATGGAACAACCTGAAGGGTTTGTGGTTCCAGGTAAAGAAAAGAAGGTATGTAGACTTGTTAAGTCTCTTTACGGACTAAAACAAGCACCCAAACAATGGCATGCGAAATTTGACCAAACAATGTTGTCAAATGGTTTTAAGATAAATGAATGTGATAAATGCGTGTACATTAAAAATGTTCCAAATCACATAGTCATTGTTTGCTTATATGTGGATGATATGTTGATAATGAGTAATGACATTGCCAACATAAATGCTACAAAGCGTATGCTCAATAGCAAGTTTGATATGAAAGACTTGGGAGTTGCTGATTTAATTCTGGGAATTAAGATCAATAAGACTCCTCAAGGTCTGGCATTGTCACAATCTCATTATATTAAGACAGTACTTGAAAAATTCAAGCACTTGGGCTTTAAAGTTGCAAAGACTCCAATTGACGTGAATCTTGCATTAGCAAAGAACAAAGGCCAAAGCATATCACAATTGGATTATGCTCGTGTATTGGGATGCTTAATGTATATCATGAATTGTACACGACCAGATATAGCTTGTGCTATAAGTAAACTGAGTCGATATACGAGCAATCCAGGCCAATCTCATTGGATGGCAATGAAACGAGTTTTGGGATATTTAGAACATACCCAAAACTTTGAATTGCACTACAGTAATTTCCCTGCGGTGATTGAGGGATACTGTGATGCAAATTGGATCACCGGTTCAACTGATTCTAAGTCCACAAGTGGATATGTATTCACTATTGGTGGAGGAGCGGTATCTTGGAAGTCGTCCAAACAAACATGTATTGCCCGCTCTACAATGGAGGCTGAATTCATAGCCTTAGATAAAGCCGGTGAAGAAGCTGAATGGCTCCGGAATTTCTTGGAAGACATTCCATTTTGGCCCAAACCGTTGGCACCAATATGCATACATTGTGATAGTCAAGCGGCAATTGGAAGGGCTGGGAGCGTTATGTATAACGGTAAATCTCGTCATATACGACGAAGACATAAAACCGTTAGGCAATTACTCTCTAGAGGAATTATCACGATTGACTATGTAAAGTCAAGTGATAATGTGTCGGATCCACTTACAAAAGGCCTAACTAGAGAGGTAGTTGAGAAATCATCAAGGGGAATGGGGCTATGGCCGAGAACAAGTCATTGTGGCGGTAACTCTACCTAGAAGACTGGAGATCCCAAGATCTAGGTTCAAGGAGATCAAACAAAGTCATTAATGACGGTTCAACATTGTCAAATAAAATTTTAGTCCATTCTCGAGATGAGACAATGTTCAGTATCAAGGATAAAGCATTAAGGCTTTTTAATGATTTCTAAATTTGATACGGGGTATATCAAATAGTGTATCTACAGGATGACACGTTTAGGAATCACCTATGTAAGTGTGAAGTGTTAGCCGCTTCAAGGAGAACTTTGTAAGGCCAGTTCTCTACGCACTTATGAAACCAGGCGGTGTTCATGGCTGAAACGAACACAACAATGAGAACCAAAGACGGTTAAGGGTTGATTGTGTGACTTATGGTTGTCTAGGTATACACCAAAGATCGACGGTTCAAAGATATCAAATCTACCGATTGACCGAGTATATCCGACATAAGTTTACTACGGAAAGTTCAAAGGGAAACCTACTTATCCAGATGCGATTAATCCTTGCTTGTAAATCACACAGTTTTTCCATGCATACTTCCATGATATAGCCATTCCCCATTCATGTGGGGGATTGTTGAGGTTTTAATTTAAGATGTAATATTCTTAAAATGAGGGTGAATGGGAAATGGAGGGAAAATGAAATTTTGAGTAAAATTTTAAGTTTCCCCTCTTAACAATGAGACATTGTCCCATATTGGAAGTGGAAGACATTTTTGGTGGGTATATATATAATTGCTCTTCTTGTAGCTCTTAAAGAGTTAAGAAGAAAGCAAGCCTCGCGCCGTCGTCGTCGTCGCTCGCTCGGCTCGGCTTCGGCTACGGCTACGGCTTCGGATTTGGATTTGGATTTGGATTTGGATTTGGATTTGGATTTGGATTTGGTCAAATGATCGATTGATTGATTAATTTTTTGGACCAAATTTATTTGTTAATAGTAAATATTAACGTAAGATTATCCGTATTTGTAACGGATATTTTCCAATCCGTGTATTTGATCATTGGCAGCCGGATAATGGTCTTCCCACCATGAAGTGCTTGCTCCACCATGAAGTGCTTGCTCCACCATGAATATAATGCTTGCTCCACCATGAAGGGTGGACGTTTGGCTTGCACTCCCTCTTGGTTGCTATAAATAGGAGCAGCAAATGTTGAAGTGAAACACTCGGAACTCAACTGAAATTACCAAGAACTCAACATACAATTGGCTATACATTGCACTCCTTCCTCTCAGAACTTCCATACGTTCTTCTGAGTATATACTCCTTCGTTCTGCATTGTTTTTAACTTCAAACAAAGCAACTGTAAGTGTGATTTGCTACCGAACTTTGTGTTCGCTGAAACACTGGGGTTTGAAGTACCGCTACACCAGTGTGTTATTCGTTCTATCCTGGGAGGAAATAATCCATTACCTTGGGTACTAGGAGGGGATTAAATTCCTTAAGGAAACACTGTGAATTCAGTGGGCTCGAATTATTTACTGTTTTATTACGTAAATTTATATTTTGCAGAATTAGAATTATTATTTACAAATACAGCTATATTGACGGGAAACAACAATCTTTATACGAGCAATCCAGGCCAATCTCATTGGATGGCAATGAAACGAGTTTTGGGAATACAAAATGGGAGGTAAAAGACTTAACGATAACAGTATTTACTCAGAGTAAATGCAGTTAGGCTTCAATTTAGAGAGGTAAATCAATGCATAGATAGAGCTATTCGCAATACCAGAAGGTGGTGTAGTTACATTCATTCACTTAGTTCATCAAACTTCTAACATCTCATAAATGACAAACTAATGGAAATATTGAAGTGCCATGTACTCTAACTAACATAGGCAACAGAAGAGAGTAAAATCATAAATTAGGATCTAGCTTAATTCCATTGGTTTCCATTCATGTTTTCTCAGCACATCTTATGATCATCAGTTGTCACAAAATTGAATATAGTCAAATAAAATAAGTATAGCAAAATATCACTCACCTATGGGCATAATATTAAATGTCTCAAACATAATGCGGGTCTTAATAGATAATAAAAGATTGTTAAGTTTCTTCATACTTTGATGCTCTATTATAAGAGATTAACAAGTAGGTTATATTGTTCCTTAAAGCTCTCCATAGTAAGAAAGCACATTTAAAAAGAATATTCTTGTACCAACTGCCAAGTCTTTTTATTAGTGAAAAATGTAACTTTTCTTTATCTCACTATTTCCCAGCCGAGGCGGCAACTTTTCTTCTTTCAAGGTCATTGCTACAGAATCATCTATTTTATGCTGTTTGCTATTCTAACATGATCTTATGTCACCGAGCGAGGGCACTTTTTTGATTGTCGAATATCCATTAATCTGATTTTGGTGCAACTATTGGTACTGCATTTGTCCTAAATGTCATTATGCAACAGTAGAAATACAGTTTTTCCATAAAATAGCAGGAGATACTAACTATAGATGACACAACTATTTCACTTTATTTATTTCGTCATGAACACGTATGATGAAAAAGAATACCATTATAGAACATCAAGCATCTAATATTTACACCACAAATATCTCTAAAGGAAGCAATGCTGCTCTAACGAACAACTTACCATTTGTAATACTCAAGTTAACATAGCACAATAAATTGCAATAAAATAGTTACGGTTAGCTAAGAATTGTCAAACGTAATGCAAGAAAGTATTTAGATAGCATGTAATCATTATTGGGTTGTAGAATGAGACACGTAGAGTTATGATGTGTCAGTTCGTACAGTAAGTTCTTAGTGTAGCTACAGAACTTTTAATCTGACAGAACTAAATACATGCATATTCAAAATGTCTACTTTCCTCCACTTTGTCAACTCTAGTTTCTTAATGACGTTTGGAGATATTGCGAATGTAAAACCTCGGATGAAGAAAATTACAACAAGTTCGGTATAAAATACATAAATTTCCAGAAAGAGAAAGCGGAGCAAAGAAAATGGTCATAATTTAAGGATGTCACAACTTTTCAATTGACACGAAGGAAGTACATACGTTACAATTTAGTAGAATTAAGTGCAGAATCAGATGAGAATTAAGTGGAACAAATAAGAGTAGAAGTTAAATTCAATTGAATTTAGCGTATAAATTGTTCTCTATCTAATACAAAAATAATAATAATCATATAAGCTAAATATGGAGAAAATCTGCTTCGGTAGACAAATGAATAAAATTATGAGACTCTAGGGGTCATGTGGTACTCAGGGAATCTGCAAAAATCAATCTTTGTAACAGGAAAACAATTGCATTTGGTTTCAAACTTCCAATAAAGCATACGTGATATCATTCTTCTCTCCCCCCTCACAAGTCATGCCATTGGGAAGTCTAAAGCAGAAACAAAACAAAAGCAGATAACTATTGGTAAGAATAATCCAGTGATCCCTTAAGTTTCTCCTCTCTCTTTTTTCCTTCTAACTATGGTGTTTGGCCACTTTGCGTGCACTTGGACCTAATAACTTTCAATGTATTGACTTATTAATCTATTTTTCCAAATACACGTTGAATTTCGAAATGCTTAAATTTTATACTTATTAAAATAATATAATATAGAGTGAGCTATTACTCAATTCTCAACCAAACCCCATCTTATTTGTCTTTTTTTCTATTTTTTACTTTGATCCAAGAATTAAAGGAATAATCCTTTGAAACTCCAAACTTTAGTAGCATTAAATAGATTTCTTTACCTGCAATTCCCTAAGCTTATTTAGTTTTATTGGTAAATAGGAGGAAGGAACAGAACTTTTCGGAGGATCATAGAGCGTGCATACAGAAACTTACTGGATGAGCACAATCAATCAGAATGGTAATTCTTTCATAGAGAGGAAGGAGACATCGAAGTAACAAACAATATAGACATTCAGATTTGTCTATTAAATCGCCTGGGGAAGTTGGGGAAGGGTGACAAAAATTGAACAATAGTTATCAGTAAAATTATGGCATGTAACAAAAAGGATAAACTTTAACACACTATAAACATGAGGCATATGAGATAATCAAAGGAAAAAAAGAAGCAAATACAAAACTTACCCCTTTTAAGTAAGAAGTAGAGAAGTAGAAGAAAGTTAGTGATCTATGTAAAGTATGAAAAGATGAACTGTAGATATGTTGTGGATATTAGAACAAATCCAGAAGTCGGAAATTTATAGTAAGGATTAGAGGAAAATGATAGGTGTACAAAATAGCTAAAAGACGAAGAGAGCGAAAGCGGTGATAAGACGAAGATGACTCCACAGAGAAGAGTGAAGGCGGGGAAAATTTTGGTCAGCACGCACGTGTCAAATCAGGAAGAAAAGGGGTATCTCGTGTCTAATCATTGTAGGCGCATGAGGCCCAAGTTTGGTTTTAAAATATTTCTTAAAAATTGAATGGGGTGACCTATTTGGTCGCCCCTTTTTAACTTATACTCGTTTTGTTTTTTATTTACATCCGTACCTATTTTTTTGTTAAAAGTATTTTAAAAAGACAGTTTTGCCCTTCTTTAATAAAAGACTATTGATAAAAACTGTAGACTGCAGGGCAAAACTTCAGCATGTGTTTGGTATGAAGTTTTAGCAAATGAACTAAATAACTTCAGCATGCATTAGAAAAAACTAATTAGAAAATTACATATTGCAAGACAAAAATTTAATCATGTTTAGTCAGAAGTTTTAGCAAAATGAACTAAAAAACTTCAGCTTGTTTAGACTAAAGTTTCGGATAAAACTCATGACAAAACTGTAGACTGGATGATAAAATTTCAGCATGTTTTGGTATGAAATTTTAGCAAATGAACTAAATAACTTCAGCATGCATTAGCAAAAACTCATTAGAAAATTATATACTGCAAGACAAAAACTTAAGCATGTTTAGTCTGAAGTTTTAGCAAATGAACTAAAAAACTTAAGCATGCTTAGGCTGAAATTTTAGCAAATGAACTAAAAAACTTAAGGATATTTAATCTGAAATTTTAGCAAATGAACTAAATAACTTAAGTATGTTTAGTCTGAAGTTTTAGCAAATGAACTAAAAAACTTAAGCATGTTTAGTCTGAAAATTTAGCAAATGAACTAAATAACTTCAGCATGTTTAGATTAAAATTTTGGATAAAACTCATGACTGCGATGTTGATGCAGGACGGTAGGGTGATTGCCTACGCGTACAAACAACTGAAGGTGCATGAAAAGAACTATCATGTCCATGACCTTGAGTTAGCAGTTATTGTTCATACCTTGAAGATTTGGCGGCACTATTTGTATGGTGTACCTTATGAGATCTACACCGATCATTGGAGTTTGCAGCATCTGTTCAAGCAAAAGGATCTTAACTTGCGTCAGCGGAGGTGGTTGGAGCTACTAAAGGACTATGATATCACCATTTTGTACCCCCCGGGGAAGGCCAATATGGTGGCCGATGCTTTGAGTCACCGGGAGGAGAGTTTGGGGAGCTTAGCCTATCTACCAGCAGCAGAGAGGCCATTGGCGTTGGATGTTCAGGCCTTAGCCAGCCAGTTTGTGAGATTGGATATTTCTGAGCCGAGTCTAGTATTGGCTTACATGGTATCTCGGTCTTCTCTTTATGATCGTATCAGGGAGCGTCGGTATGATGGCCCCCATCTACTTGTCCTTATGGACATGGTCCAGCACGGTAATGCTAAGGAGGTCACCATTGGGGATGATGGTCCATTGAGGATGCATGGCAGGTTATGTGTGCCCAATTTAGATGGTTTGCGAGAGTTGATTCTTCAGGAGGCTCACAGTTCGCAGTACTCCATTCATCCGGGTGTCGCGAAGATGTATCAGGACTTGAGGCAGTATTACTGGTAGAGGAGGATGAAGAAAGACATAGTGAAGTATGTGGCTCGCTGTCTAAATTGCCAGCATGTGAAATACAAGCATCAGCGGCCAGGTGGGTTGCTTCAGGAGTTAGAGATTCCGGAGTGGAAATGGGAGCGGATCACTATGGATTTCGTTATTGGACTCCCACGGACCCAGCGGAGGTTTGATGCAGTCTGGGTGATTGTGGATAGGCTAACCAAGTCAGTTCATTTCATTCCTGTGATGACTACCTATTCTTCTGAGCAGTTAGCTCGAATTTATATCCGCGAGATTGTTAGGCTTCATGGCGTACCGATATCTATCATCTCTGACCGAGGTACGCAATTTATATCACGGTTCTGGAGGGCTGTACAGCAGGAGTTGGGTACTCGTGTTGAGTTGAGCACAGCATTTCACCCTCAGACGGACGGACAATCTGAGCGCACTATTCAGATACTGGAGGATATGCTTCGCGCTTGTGTGATAGATTTTGGGGGTGCTTGGGATCAGTTCTTGCCACTTGTGGAGTTTGCCTACAACAACAGTTATCAGTCGAGCATCCAGATAGCACCGTATGAGGCTCTGTATGGTAGGCGATGTCGATCTACAATGGGTTGGTTCGAGCCGGGCAAGGCTAGATTACTGGGTATAGACTTGATTCAGGATGCCCTGGATAAGGTGAAGGTGATTCAGGATCGACTTCGCACAGCCCAGTCCAGACAGAAGAGTTATGCGGATCGGAAGGTTCGCGATATTGCATTCATGGTTGGAGAGCGGATCTTGCTCCGGGTTTCGCCTATGAAGGGCATTATGAGATTCGGAAAGAAGGGCAAGTTGAGCCCGAGGTTCATTGGTCCCTTTGAGGTGTTGCGGCAAGTTGGGGAGGTTGCTTATGAGGTTGCCTTACCTACCAGTCTAGCAGGAGTCCATCCAGTATTCCATGTTTCTATGCTCCGGAAGTATCACAACAATCCGGCTCATGTGTTGGATTTTAGCTCAATCCAGTTGGACAGGGATCTATCTTATGCTGAAGAGCCAGTGGCTATTTTGGACAGGTAGGTTCGAAAGCCGAGGTCAAAGAACATTGCTTCCATGAATGTTTAGTGAAGGGGTCATCCGGTCGAGGAAGCGACTTGGGAGACTGAGCAGGATATGCGCAGCCGTTATCCTTATCTTTTCACCACTTCAAGTATGTCTCTATGCTCGTTCGGGGACGAACGATTATTTTAAGAGGGAGAGGATGTAACAACCCGGACGGTTGTTTTGAGAGTAATAGCCCTGATCCCCTATTTACTATTTTTCCCATATCTTTTCTGCATATGTGACTTGCTGGGAGGTTTTGATTTGGGTTTCAGAGTGATTTGGGACACTTAGTCCGTAAAATGGAAGCTTCAGTCTTAGAATTTTGAACATAGTTAGAATTATGTGAAGACGACTCCAGAATAGAATTTTGTCTATTCTGTTAGCTTCGTTGGGTAATTTTGGACTTAGGGGCGCGTGTTTGGATTATATTTTGGAGGTATGTAGCTGATTTAGGCTTGAAATGGGGAAAGTCTAATTTTTTGGAGATTTTAACCGGAAGTGGACATTTTGATATCGGGGTCGTATTTTGATTCTGGATGATGGAGTAGGTCCTTAATGTTGAATATGACTTGTGTACAAAATTTTTGGTCAATCGGACGTGATTTGATAGGTTTTGGTATCGGTTGTAGAAGTTTGAAGTTTCAAAGTTCATTAAGTTTGAATTAGAGGGTGATTCGTGTTTTTAGCATTTTTTGATGTGATTTGAGGGCTCTACTAAGTTCGTATGGTGTTTTAGGACTAGTTGGTATGTTTGGTTGAGGTCCCGGGGGCCTCGGGTGTGTTCCATATGCTTAACGGATTGAGTTTTGCACTTATACAATTGCTGAAGCTATCTGAGTCCTCGTGTTTTTGCACCTGCGGTGGAGAGTCCGCAGGTGCGGGATCGCAAGTGTGGAGAGGCAAGCGCAGAAGCAGAAATGAGAGGATCTGCCTAGGGTTGCAGGTTCAAAGGAGGTGCCGCATCTGCGATGCCCGCAGAAGCACTCAACGATCCGCATGAGCGGAAGAAGACCGCAAAAGCAAACATGGGTCCGCAGGTGCGACCCTTTGATTGCAGAAGCGGACGCTGAGTTTTTAAGCGGAATCCGAACCTGCGATGGGAATTCCACAGGTGCGGTGACGCAGGTGCGATTCTTGGCCCGCAGGTGCGAAATCGCTGGGCAGAAAAGGGCTAAGTGCGAGGGTTTGATTTCATTCTCCCTTTTTGGACCTAAAGAGCTTGGATTGAGGCGAAATTTTGAGGGATTTTCAGAGGAAGCTTGTGGGTAACGATTCTTAACTCTTTTATGGTTACATCTCATTAATCTATAGTTGATTCCACCCTTTAATTTAGGATTTGAGTTGGAAATTGGGTAAAAATGGTAGAAACTTCCTAGACTAAGTTTTTGAGATTTGGAAGGCGATTTGAGGTCGGATTTGAGAAATTCTTGTATGGTTGGACTAATTAGTGAATGGTGTTCGTATTTTGTGACTTTTACCCGATTCTGAGATGTGGGCCCGGGGAGACGTTTTGGGGAGATTTTCTAATTTTTTGCTTTAGCTTTGATTTCATTGAATAGATTAGTTTCTTATAGTTATATTTATGATATGTAATTGATTTTGGCTAGATTTGGGCCATTCAGAGTCAGATATTCATGGAAAAGTCATTGTTACCGATTGTTTGAGCTAGTTTCGAGGTAAGTGGCTTGCCTAACCTTGTGTGGGGGAAATTCCCTTAGGATTTGGTGCTGTTGTGATATGTGAGCGCCGTGTACATGAGGTGATGAGTACATACACAAGCTATATTGTTGTAAAACCCAATTTTTACTGAGTATCAAGCTGTTTTTCCTTTTAAATTGAGTTATATTGTTTTAATGAGTATTAGTCTGTTTCCATTCTTATATGAGCTATTCCAATATGTGTAGTTATCCCGTTTAGTCTAATATCGCATGTATACGTGCTTTAACTGCTTATTTGAACTCTGTGAAGCATGCCTAGTTGATTTCCTACTTTTCTTTGTTTTTTGTCAGTCTTAACTGTAGAATTCTTGCTGTTAACTATGGTATTTATCGGTTTGAGCTGTGTGTTTACTTTTGAGACTACGAGGCGGTTCCTCGGGAGTTCTCCCTACATATTTACTTTTGATACTAAGAGGCGGTTCCTCGTGAGTTCTCCCTACATATTTACTTTTGAGACTATGAGGCGGTATCTCAGAAGTTATCCCTGCACATTTACTTTAGAGACTACAAGGCGGTACCTCGGGAGTTCTCCCTGTATATTTACTTTTGAGACTACGAGGCGGTATCTCGGGAGTTCTCCCTACATATTTATTTGGGGACTACGAGACGGTATCTCGGGAGAACCCCTGTTGTTTATCCCTGTGTGTTGTACTATTATTTCACTATGTTTTTCCTTTTGTTAAATTCCAGTCTCTTATTTTACTGTTATATTCTCCTGCTTTATTTATTATATACCAGTGGACCTGACCTCGTCACTACTCTACCGAGGTTAGGCTTGGCACTTAATAGGTACTGTTGTGGTGTACTCATGCTACTCTTCTGCACATATTTTGTGTGTAGATCCAGGTACTTTTTATCAGCCCCGCTACTAGCTGAGAGTGCTTGCTGCTATACGGAGACTTCAAGGTACATATTCCACATCCGCAGACCTCGGAGTCCCTCTCTATTCTCTCATATGTCATTTACCTTCCGTACTTCTTTTGTTAGACTCTGGTGTATAGAGATACTAGTTTCCTTCTGTAGCTTGTGACTTATGATGTTCCAGGTTTTGGGAAGACTGTGTATTATAGAGTATTGGTTCTTGTACATGTCGAGCGGCATTGTTACTAGTTATTCAGTTATCCATTGCTGTTAGTTGCCAAGTTTTACTTTCGTATTGTTATTTCCGTAATTTGTTAGGCTTACCTAGTCATAGAGATTAGGTGCCGTCACGATGTTATACAGAGGTAGTTTGGGTTGTGACATTTATTTCTGTCATCAGCCATTCCGTGTAATCTCTATTGTTCTGTATGGGTTGTGAGACGGCTTGATCATTTGCATAGGTGTTGTGGTCCCGTGTAACTTGCGGTGTTATATGTGTAGGATGGCTCTCGAGATGCAGGTCATTTATTACACCTTAGTCGTTCTTGAGTTTCATAGCGTATGGCGCTATTTGTCTCCCCAGGGATGGTATTATGCACTTGGCGTGCTCGTGGTCGACATTCAGGTATTTTTTTGGAATGAGCATTCTAGCTCGGTAAGTATCTCCTTATAGAATTCATGTGTGGATCGGGTGGCACGCCGCCATGGGTATCATGGTTGGATCGGGTTGTACGCCGCAACGGTATCATGGTTGGATCGGGTTGCACGCCACAACGGTATCATGTGTGGATCGGGTTGCACGCCGCAATAGTGTGATGTTGAGTACAGTTCCCCATATCTATCCTTGTGTGTTTTGTTTCTCTTTTTTTGGGAAAGGTTCATAACACCTTTTCGGTCGTTTAATTAGTTATGTGGGTTAAGTAGTTCTTTCCAGAGTTCGTTTTCCTTATGTATCACATTCGAGTTTGTAGCTTGTGGGCACATTGTGGCATATGAGATTTTTGGCAGTATCTGAAGTGGCTTATTGCCTGAGCAGCTTATACTGGGTGAGACAAGATTATTGGACTTGGGATCAGTGCGATCAAATTTATATGAGGTATATTAAAGAGCAAATATCGTTATTTGGTTCATAATGAGGTAATGGTTCTTGTCAAGAGGAGAAACTCAATGATTTGTTGACTCGACAGTTAGTTATGAATTTTTACACATCTCTTCCATTGTGGCAGCATTGCAAGAGTTGGAACAGGACTTATATGTGTCATGAGGAGTGTTGTGGGCATCAGATTCGTGGAACTTCAGCTATTGTTATCGTAGGATATTATTATGGTCATGAGAATTATGCAGTGCATGGTGTGAATTCAGCAAAGGTATGCAATCATGTATTGGTGCATCAGGTAGTGATTGATACGGTGTTCGTATGTTGGAAATAGTCTTGGTGGAGAATTTTGGATGTTGGAATTTAGTACTAAGGCTTATTTGACTAAATAAAAGGGAGGATCTTCAGACTGGCTCAAACTAATGTGCTCAACTGGGTTGTGGTAGCACGGGTAGGTGCAAGAGGTGTTAAACAGTGATTTCAGACAACTCTAGAGCAGTTCTTAGCACGTTCGAGAATGAACGTATGTTTAAGTGGGAGAGAATGTAACGACCCGACCGATCGTTTTGATCTCTAGCACGTTGTTCGGAAGTTTGAGGCCATGAGTAGCTTCACTTTAGGTATTACGACTTGTACGCGTGGTCGAAATTGAATTTCGGAAAGTTCGGGGTTGATTTGGAAAGAAAATTCTCTTTTGGAAGCTTTAAGTTGGAGAAATTTACTAAGGTGTGATTTTTGAGTAAACGACCTCGGAATCAGGATTTAAAAGTTCCAACAGGTTCGTATGATAATTTTGGACTTGGGCGTATGTCCGGATCGGGTTTTGGATGACCCAGGAGCGTTTTGACTTATATTATGGAAGTTAACATTTTGGAAGAATTTCATAAATTTGAGTTGAAGTGCATTTCAATGTTATCAATGCCCGTTTGGGATTCCAAGCCTGGGAATAGCTTCATATGGTGATTCTGGTATTGGGAGCGCGTCCGGATGTGGATTTGGAGGTCCGTAGGTCATTTTGAGGTCATTTGGCGAAAGTTGGAATTTGAAGATTTTTGAGAAGTTTGACCAACATGTGTTCATTATTGGTTTTATGACTAATTAAGTTGTGTGTGATGAATTAGGATGTTTGGAGTGCAAAAATATAAAGAAAAGATGCTCCAGCTATAGGAGAAGAGGGTGGATGCATCGCTTCCAACCTTGGAAAAAAAGGCTATTTGGAGCACCCATAGTAGTGAAGTCTTGACAAGGCATCCACCTTAGCATCCGCACCTGGGCGCAGCAAGGTTGAGGGAAAAAAGGGTGGACGCGAAGCATCCACCCTAGCATACGATGCTGAGAAGTTCAAGCTGAGGCGGACGCGAAGCATCCACCTCAACATCAATCTCTGAAGGTGATTCGGAAAAGGAAAAGGAAAAGTTTGGTCCACGACTTTTGGATGCAATATATAAGCCAAAAATGCCTCTTTTAGGTCATCAACATACTTTTTGAAGGGGATTCGACCTAGGGAGAGAAAGGAATCGTCATGGAGGCCGGATTTCATCTTCTTCCGTCAAACTTAATAATTTTTATGTTTCTTTGTATGATTTGTTGTTTGGCTACGATATATATGTGGAGCTAAACTTCACGTCTAAGGGTTGTGGTTCTTTCATGACTATTGTTATTTGGATATTGATTTTGGTTTCTTGATTTATCATATTAGTTTATTTATCCAATCCTGCGCTTAATTATTTGATTGCTTGATCATCAATTGAATACTATCTACGAATCTAGAATTGAACTCGAAAGTGGGAATTCTAGACTGCACATAGGATTGAGTAGAGCAAGTTCTTGAACCTGGGCAACGGGGAACGGATTCGCGGTTACGATAGACATATACTTGATTGCCTTGCTTGGTTGATTTACAGGAATTACAAATGCGTTCTTGTTAGTTCTAGTTCCATAGATATATATACGTTAGTTTAGCTTGAATAGGCGAGTAAGAACTCGACATATTCTTATGAGCAATATTAACCATGTCAACCAATAAACTAGATGAATTAGTTCTCCTCGGTAGGATAGATACATCTATGGTTCGTGTCGTTCGACCCTTGGCAGTGCACACATCTTTTGGGATCGGCCCGTTCACCTTGGCAGAATTATGTACCACACTTTCATGGGAGTGGGTCGTTCGTTTCGGCAATATAATAGATATATCTATTGTTATATACCATATTGTGATGGGATCGGTCCATACGCATCGACATTTCTATAAAATATTCCTATGGGAAAACGTGCATATTATTGTCAAAAAGCTAATGTATCTGGGAGTTTTCCTGATTTAAATTATGACGACCTATCTGGTGAGGTCCATTATATATATATATATATACACACACACACACACTCCGGTGGAGGGGGTGACTGCTAATCGAGAGTTTGAGTTTATTGTTGAGGGAAAGATTTCACCACGTATTTATACTTGTTTATTTCGTTTATTTACTCTACCCCATATCTGTTTACTTCTTACTGTATCTGTCTTGTTGGACCAGTAGTAAGTGTCGATGTCGACCCCTCGTCACTACTTCTCTGGGGCTAGGCTAGATACTTACTGGGTACGCGTTGATTTACGTACTCATGCTGCACTTGCTGTACATTTTTGTGCAGGTACATATATGTCTGGTTATCATTTGGGCGTAGAGGCGCGAATGTTGCAGGGACCTACCGTGAGCTGCATTTCATGTTATGATCCGCAGCCTACAGAGTCTCCATCAGAGTTATTTATGTTCTCCTGTCTAATTTGTATTCCAGACAGATGTTGTATTTTATTATATTTCCTAGTTGATGCTCATGCACTTGTGATACCGAGTTTTGGGGGGTTTTACGGGATTGTTCATTATTGTAGTTCGTGTAAATATTATCACTTACCTTGTAAATTCTATTTCATACTCTTTATTTAATGAAAATTGTGATTTCAAATACTAAAAGGAGTAATTAAGTTAATCATTCACCGTTGGCTTGCCTGACAGCGGTGTTAGGCGTCATCACAACCTTAGTGAATTTTGGGTCGTGACATCACACTTGCATGAATTTGTTTCACCTTGAAGCTAAAACTTCATGCTAATGTAGCATGAAGTTGTTTCATGTTGAAGTTAAAATTTCATGCTAATATAGCATGAAGCTGTTTCACATTGAAGCTAAAACTTCATGCTAATGCATGCTGAAGTTATTTATCCTGAGCTTCTGGAAGCTCTCCTCACATTCCTCTGTCCACCTGAACGGAGCACCCTTCTGGGCCAGCCTGGTTATAGGTGCTGCAATAGATGAGAATCCCTCTACAAAATGACAGTAATACCCCGCCAAACCAAGAAAACTCCGGATCTTCATCAGGTGCTGCTCATGATCCTCCCGTGTACGGGAGTACACCAGAATGTTGTCAATAAACACAATGACGAATGAGTCAAGATAAGGCCGGAACACGCTGTGCATCAAGTGCATAAAAGCTGTTGGGGAATTGGTCGGCCCAAATGACATCACAAAGAACTCGTAGTGACCATATCGAGTCCTAAAAGCAGTCTTCGGGATATCTAGCTCCCGAGTCTTCAACTGATGATAGCCGTAATGTAAATCAATTTTGTAAAATACCCTGGCACCCTGTAACTGATCAAATAAATCATCAATACGAGGCAATGAATACATGTTCTTCACTATAGCTTTGTTCAACTGGCGGTAATCAATACACATCCGCATATAACCATTCTTCTTCTTCACAAATAAGACACGATCACCCCAAGGTGACACACTCGGCTGAATGAAGCCCTTATCAAGCAACTCATGTAACTGCTCCTTCAACTCCTTCAATTCAGGAGGAGCCATACGGTATGGAGGAATAGAGATGGGCTGAGTGCCAGACAACAAATGGATGCCAAAATCAATATCTCTGTCGGGCGGCATGCTCGGAAGATCAGCTGGAAACACATCTGGAAAGTCCCTCTCTACTGGAACTGACTCAACTGTATGGGTATCAATACTGACATCTCTCACATAAGTTAGATACGTGTCACACCCCTTCTCAACCATTCGTTGAGCTTTAAGAAATGAAATAACTCGGCTAGGAGTATACTCTAAGGTACCTCTCCACTCTAATCGCGGTAAACCTGGCATAGCCAGCTCCACGGTCTTTGCGTGACAATCAAGAATAGCATAATGGGGCGACAACCAATCCATGCCTAAGATAACATCAAAGTCTACCATGCTGAGTAATAATAAATCGGCGCTGGTCTCAAAATCACTAAGAGCAATCAAACACGATCGATACACACGGTCCACAATAAGAGAATCTCCCACATAAGTAGACACATAATTAGGGAAACTCAAAGAATCCCGAGATACGCCCAAATACAGGGAGAAATAAGAGGACACATAAGAATATGTAGAGCCTGGGTCAACTAATACCGACGCATCTATATGACAGACTGGAACAATACCTGTAATGACAGAGTCGGAAGCAACTGCCTCTGTACGAGATGGAAGAGCATAATACCTGGCATGGCCTCCCCCTCTAGGGTGACCTCCATCTCAAGCTGGCTGAGTAGGTGGGGCGGTAGCTGGTGTTGGAATCATAGCCTGAGGATCCGGTGGAGCACGTAGTGGCTAAGAAGTCTGCGAAGGTGCACCCCTCCTAAGTCTGGTTCAATCCCTCACCATATGGTGAGTGTCACCACACTCAAAATAACCCTCGGAGAGCGTGGCTGCTATGACTGACTCGGGCCAGGTCTGCTAGACTGGCCGCTAAAATCACCCCGAGCAGGAGGCACACTAGATACTGGCGGTGCATAATAAGGCTCCTGGGGCCTAGCAGGGGCTGGAACACCACTAGCGGCTGGAAGAGCTGAATGAATGGGGCGACTCACATAACCCCTACCATGTCGAACTGCAGTTGGGGCACGAGTACCGTTGTAAGTGCCAGACTGTCGAGACCTCTTAGCCTCCCTCTCCTCTCTATTTCGGGCAGGCATGCCCTCCAATCTCCTGGTAATACTCACAACATGCTGATTAGAAATATCAATCTCCATCTCCCTGGCCATACTAATCCGAATACTGGGGTAGAGTCTCTCAATAAACCATCGAACCCTCTCTCGAACTGTGGCAACCAAGCTGGTACATGTTGGGCCAAATCACTAAAGCAGACTGCATACTCTAACACAGTCATAGCACCCTGGCACAACTGTTCAAACTCTGCGTGCCATAAGTCCCTGAGGCTTTCAGGGACATACTCTCTCAAAAACATGTCTGAGAACTGAGTCCATGTAAGTGAAGCTGCCTCATCCGGACTACTCAACTCATAAGCACACCACCACTGATAGGCTGCTCCTCTAAGCTAGAAGGTGGTAAAAGAAACCCCACTCGTCTCCGCTACGCCCATAGTACGGAGAATATGATGACACTCCTCCAGAAAACCCTGAGCATCATCTGTAGCCAATCCGTCGAAGATAGGTGGGTGGTACTTCTTGTACCTCTCAAGTCTGAGCTGCTCCACCTTAGAAGCGGTTGTCCTAGTCTCATGCTAAACCCGAGCTACCGGCTGCATAGGGATGAACTCTAGGGCTTAGTAAACCTGGACTTTCTGCTCAGGAGTACGGGATGCGGGAGTCTGCGCCCCTCCTCCGGCCTGACATGTGACAGGAGCAAGTGGAATCAATCCAGCCTGAGCTAAGGTTCTGAACATGCTCAGAAATTGGGCTAGAGTCTCCCGGAGAGATGGTGTAGCAATAGGCACCTCAGGTACTTGCACTCCAGCTGGAGCTACTAGGGGCTCCTCTGTCGCAGTGCGCGCAGGTGCTCTGGATGCACCGCGTGGTCGTCCTCGGCCTCTACCCTGGCCCCAACCTCTCGTGGCTCTAGCAGGGGGCATGAGTGCCTGGTCATCAGATCCACCTGTACGTGTCCTCACCATCTGTGAGAGAATAGAATACATAAGTTTAGAATTTTTATGTCAACAAATTTTGCACGAAAAGGAATCAAAGAAGTAAAATTATTCCTAACAGTTACATAGCCTCCAGAAGATAAGTACAGACGTCTCTGTACCGATCTGCGAGACTCTAATAAACCGACTTGTGACTCATGACACCTATGAACCTAGAGCTCTGATACCAACTTGTCACGACCCAAACTCTCTCAGTATAATGTCGTGACGGCACCTAGTCCCTACGACTAGGTAAGCCTAAACAATTGCGAAAATAATAATACGAAAGTAAAACTTAGCAACTAACAACAGTGGATAACTGAATAACTAGTAACAATGTCGCTCGGCATGTACAATAACCAATACTCTATAATAAACAGTCTTCCCAAAATCCGAAACATCGTAAGTCACAAGCTACAGAAGGAAACTAGTATCTCTATACACCAGAGTCTAACAAAAGAAGTACGAAAGGTAAATGACATAGGAGAGAATAGAGGGGGACTCCGAGGTCTGCGGACGCGACAAATGTACCTTGAAGTCTCCGTACAGTAGCAAGCACTCTCAGATAGTAGCGGGACTGATAAAAAGTACATGGATTTGCACACAAAACATGTGCAGAAGAGTAGCATGAGTACACCACAACAGTGTGCAGTAAGTACCAAGCCTAACCTCGGTAGAGTAGTGACGAGGTCAGGTCCACTGGTATACAATAAATAAAGTAGGAGAATATAATAGTATAATAAGAGACTGGAATTTAATAAAAGGAAAAAAACACAGCGAAATAACAGTACAACGCACAGGGGTACACAGAAGGGGATCTCCCGAGATACCGTATCGTAGTCCCAAAATAAATATGTAGGGAGAACTCTCGAGGTACAACCTTGTAGTCTCAAAAGTAAATATATAGGGAGAACTCCCGAGGTACCGCCTCGTAGTCTCAAAAGTAAATGTGCAGAGAGAACTCCCGAGGTACCACCTCGTAGTCTCAAAAGTAAATGTGCAGGGAGAACTCCCGAGGAACCGCCTCATAGTCTCAAAAGTAAATGTGTAGGGAGAACTCCCGAGGAACCGCTTCGTAGTCTCAAAAGTGAACACATAGCTCAAACCGATAAATACCACAGTTAACAACAAGAATTCTACATTTAACACTAACAAAGAACAAGGAAAAACAGGAAATCAACTAGGCATGCTTCACAAAGTTCAAATAAGCAGTTAAAGCACGTAGATGTGCGATATTAGACTAAACGGGAAAACTACACATATTGGAATAGCTCAAATAAGAATGTCGCCCGGTATGTACAATAACCAATACTCTATAATACACAGTCTTCCCAAAACTCGGAACATCATAAGTCACAAGCTACAGAAGGAAACTAGTATCTCTATACACCAGAGTCTAACAAAAGAAGTACGGAAGGTAAATGACATAGGAGAGAATAGAGGGGGACTCCGAGGTCTGCGGATGTGGCATATGTACCTTGAAGTCTCCGTATAGCAGCAAGCACTCTGAGCTAGTAGTAGGGCTGATAAAAAGTACCTGGATCTGCACACAAAACATGTGCAGAAGAGTAGCATGAGTACACCACAACAATACTTATTAAGTGCCAAGCCTAACCTCGGTAGAGTAGTGACGAGGTCAGGTCCACTGGTATATAATAAATAAAGCAGGAGAATATAACAGTATAATAAGAGACTGGAATTTAACAAAAGGAAAAACACAGTGAAATAACTGTACAACACACAGGGAAAAACAACAGGGGATGTTCCGAGATACCGTCTCGTAGTCCCAAAATAAATATGTAGGGAGAACTCCCGAGATACCGCCTCGTAGTCTCAAAAGTAAATATACAGGGAGAACTCCCGAGGTACCGCCTTGTAGTCTCTAAAGTAAATGTGCAGGGAGAACTCCCGAGGTACCGCCTCGTAGTCTCAAAAGTAAATATGCAGGGAGAACTCACGAGGAACCGCCTCGTAGTATCAAAAGTAAATGTGTAGGGAGAACTCCCGAGGAATCGCCTTGTAGTCTCAAAAGTAAACACACAGCTCAAACCGATAAATACCACAGTTAACAGCAAGAATTCTATAGTTAACACTGACAAAGAATAAAGAAAAGTAGGAAATCAACTAGGCATGCTTCACAGAGTTCAAATAAGCAGTTAAAATACGTATACATGCGATATTAGACTAAACGGGATAACTACACATATTGGAATAGCTCAAATAAGAATGGAAACAGACTAATACTCATTAAAACAGTATAACTCAATTTAAAAGGAAAAACAGCTTAATACTCAGTAAAAATCGGGTTTTACAATAATATAGCCTGTGTACGTACTCGTCACCTCACGTACACAACGCTCACATATCACAACAGTACCAAATTCTAAGGGGATTCCTCCCACATAAGGTTAGGCAAGCCACTTACCTCGAACAAAGCTCAATCATTCGGTAACAATGCCTTTTCCACGAATATCCAACTCTGAATGGTCCAAATCTAGCCAAAATCAATTACATATCATAAATATAACTATATGAAACTAATCTAGTTAATGAAATCAAAGATAAAGCGAGAAATTAGAAAATCGCCCCAAAAAGTCTCCTCGGGTCCATGTGTTGAAATCGGGAAATAGTCACAGAATACGAACACCCATTTCACTCACGAGTCCAACCATACAAGAATTTCTCAAATCCGACCTCAAATCTCCTTCCAAATCTCAAAAATTTAGTCTAAGAAGTTTCTACCATTTTTACTCAATTTCCAACTCAAATCCTTAATTAAAGGGTGGAATCAACTATAGATTAATGAGATGTAACCATAAAAGAGTTAGGAATCGTTACCCACAAGCTTCCTCTGAAATTCCCTCGAAATTTCGCATCAATTCAAGCTCTCTAGGTCTAAAAATGGAGAATGAAATCAAACCCTCGTACTTAGCCATTTTCTGCCTAGTGATTTCGCACTTGCGGGCCAAGAATCGCACTTGCGTCACTGCACCTGCGGAATTCCCATCGCAGGTTCGGATTCCACTTAAAAACTCAGCGTCCTCTTCTGCGATCAAAGGGTCGCACCTGCAGACCCATGTCCGTTTCTGCGGTCTTCTTCCGCTCATGCGGGTCATTGAGCGCTTCTACGGGCATCGCAGATGCGACACCTCCTTCGCACCTGCGACGCTAGGCAACTCCTCTCCTTTTCGCTTCTGCGCTTGCCTCTCTGCACTAGCAATCCCGCACCTGCGGTCTCCCTACCGCAGGTGCGAAAACACCAGAACTCAGATAGCTTCAACAATTGCATAAGTCCAAAACTCAACCCATTAAGTGTCCGAAACACACCCGAAGCCCCCGGGACCCCAACCAAACATACCAACTAGTCCTAAAACACCATACGAACTTAGTCGAGCCCTAAAATCACATCAAATAACGCTAAAAACATGAATCACCCTCCAATTCAAACTTAATGAACTTTGAAACTTCAAACTTCTACAACCGATGCCGAAACTTATCAAATCACGTTCGATTGACCTCAAATTTTACACACAAGTCATATTCGATATTACTAACCTACTCCAACTTCTGGAATCAGAATACGACCCCGATATCAAAAAGTCCACTTTCGGTCAAAATCTCCAAAAAAATTGACTTTCGCCATTTCAAGCCTAAATCAGCGACAAACCTCCAAAACACAATTCGGACATGCCCCTAAGTCCAAAATCTCTCAACGGAGCTAACGGAACCGACGGAACTCCATTCTGGAGTCGTCTTCACACAGTTCAGACTATGGTCAAAATCCTAAAACTGAAGCTTCCGTTTTAGGGACTAAGTATACCAAATCACTCCGAAACCAAAAATAAGACCTCCCGGAAAGTCAAATAAGCAGAAAAGATACAGGAAAAGCAGTAAATAGGGATCGAGGCTATTACTCTCAAAATGACCGGCCGGGTCATTACAATGACATTCAAGGCCCGAAGACTCCTCGGTAAACAACGCTATGCTAAAATGAACACATCCGGTATGATATAGAGCCCACATTCACATTTATATCCATCCACGGATCTCGAGCCGATTCTGATCGTACCGCACTAGGCTAATAAACTTTCGAGGATCCATAATAACCCTTTTTTCCCATGACACACAAGAACAATAATCAAACCCGGAACAAACTTCCACAGTCCACAACCAAATGAACTGAGCGCCCTTCAGGCATAAATTCTCAAATTAGTGATAGTACCACAATCTCCATACTTGATTTCAATCTTCAATCAAGCAAGTGACTACATGTCACACTTATATAATCTTCCTGTGGGACACGCTCCCACAACCTTCCGCACCAGATAACAAGTCTACACATCTATACCACCGGCCATACTAATGTTGTATAGCAAATCAAGAATCCGCAATTAGTACGTAAAGCCTCTTACACATGACATCTATCTCAGGTGACAATAAAGACAATACCAGCTTAATCTAACCATTTGAATCCCTTTTCCTGCTCATCCGAGCTTGTGACATTCTTGTCAACACCGAACCATAACCTTGATTCTCAACTTCCAATTCCCATGCTACTCACTGCAGCTAATCATGCCAATGCGCAAGAGTACAAGAATTTCATCATAACTCCTGAACCACTAATAGAATACACACTTCATCATATAGGAACCTCTCACTTAACTCATTTCAGGTGAACTATTGCAACACGTGACTAAATTCCCATAACCGCAGAAAATACAAACCTCAAGTAGTGGTCTAAACCACCATAACTCTTCCAGGATCTATCTACATATGACATGCCATAATGCTCGAATGCCTCAGAATAAAATCAATTACGGCAGCCGTCAAGCCTCTTACGTACCACCTCAAATCACATGTATAACTTAACATGCTGAAGGAATTGATCATTGCCACCATCATGCCAATTCAACCATTGCTAACTAATCTGACTTCTTCTAATTTACCCTGGGCTTGCCTTAGGAATAATAATAGCTCCATTCAAAACATAACGAACCCAAATCCGCACTCATCCTGAGTGACCGTATTTCACGAGACTAAGTTGTCTCAAAACCCACGAACCATCGCATACCCTCCTTGTGCGCATATTCGCATCTTCAACTGGTGCACCCATTATGATAATTCCTCTATGAATCCGAAGTTACTTTCCCCCATTCCTCCAATGCTACACCGCAGAACGAAGATAACGTAGAATACTCCCAGCCCCTTTTCGTAATCTGCTGTAATGCTCGATACTTAACCATACTACGGACTCGAAATCTTTAGGCACGGTACTAGGACCGTTGTTGAGAGTCACCCACTCTGACTTGTCCCCAAATATGATCAAACTCCAAGGCTATGCTAGCACATGAACGTCCTCTAAAAGAAGCACCCGGCCGAATCACCTTTCTTGTACTTCTTATCTACACGAAGCATAAACTCTGAGTCTTCCTAAAGCCTGAACATGAATCGATAAGGCCAAATATAACACACATTCCTAAAATCTTTTGCTCAAATTACCACTAATATTTTATTTCCTTAGTTGTAATACTGCACCAATACACCGATAACCAGGAACCTCACAAGTAAACAACCACGCAATCAATTCGTAGACGGTGGGGCTCTCCCACTTAGCTTGAAGCTACCATTGCATAACTCTGGAACCCACCAAGATTCCTTATCCCCCGACCCCCATTGACATGATCTTGCACAATAAACTAGCCAAATTCCTTGAAATCCTTCTATTAATATTTCATGAACACTCTGAATCACTAGTCACCTTTACATATTCGACCTCTTACCGGATAGCCAATAGAATTTTTCGTAGAAGCTTCGTCAACACCACGCGACCGTTAACCTGCTCACAGGAGATAACCCACATGTGGAAATTCCATGTCGTCATCACCCAATGACGATGCACTGGGTAAAATTACTACGAAATCAGTAAATCATCCTCAGCTCGTGCTCATTCACCATATGTACAAGTTCATTCACTCCCCATTGATATTACTAAAAGGGAGACAATACATTCCAACCCGAAGTCATGTTGCATTCCTCTTCATATCAAGCAAACTCATTTCCGTCATAACCAACCTTCCCCCATATAGCAGCCAATATTCCAAATTAAGCATGTAGACCTAGTCACTGACCACCGTGAATCCCAAATCACTCCAAACTTTCCTCAAGGCGTGCAACTATCCTACCACCGAACCCATATGCTACTCTCCCACTTTGGCCAAACCCTCTCCTTTAGGCAACTTCCCGACTTCTGATTTACATACTTAACCTACTAGTAATTCAACCACCGCGAGACTCTCTTCCACCATGTTCTTCCTCATCTTTCACTGCCCAGTTGTTGCCTTACATCAAAATCTATTTATGTAGCACCTGGATTAATAGATCTCTACCAACTTTAAACCTCCCCGAAGATCACCTCTCTCGAGCCACCAATACTAGGAACGCTGATTCAATTCTGAACCACAGCAAATCACAATCTCTGACAGTCACTTCCCCGACACCATTCCACCATACCCTGCCCCGAAGGCGAATTAAAGAAAACCATAACACCGACGAACTTAACACATTCAACAAGGGCAACGATGCCACATCACAGATGAAAATTTCGCCATGCTCGAAAATACCAAGTTTCGTTACTCTATCAACCCAACCCTGAACATTCATAGTCCGATTGCCTTTCCTCCGCTAGAAATAAAATGCTGAACCTCTGAATCATGCACTAAGAAAAAACTCCTTTCAAGTCATTCATTGCCCCGACACATAGACAATCATTTTACCATTACATCAATACTATGCGATAACAAATCATGAATCATCATAACAACCAGGGCCCTACTTCAAAACCATAGGAATTACCGATACTGAGCTGAAACGACAGGATAGCCTTCCGCAAGGCGACAACCATAGCTTAAGCAATTACGCAAGGAGAAACATCCTGCACCACATCTGTAGTACCATTAAAATTCCTTGATTCCCAATAGATAATCAACACTTCACACTGCATAAGATTGAATAGGAAAGAAATAAAGGCATAAGCCTCAAAGGAATCAAACCGCACGATGAGGAATCAAGAAGGGAAGTGCTCCTAACAGCCCGGTAGCCTCTCGAAGATAAGTACAGACGTCTCCGTACCGATCCGCAGGACTCTACTAGACTCGCTCATGACTCGTGAGACTTAAGTGAACCTAGTGCTCTAATACCAAGCTGTCACGACCCAAAATCCACTAAGGTCGTAATGGCGCCTAGCACCGCCGTCAGGCAAGCCAACAATGAAATATTAACTTAATTACTCCTTTTAGTATTCGAAATCATAATTTTCATTAATTAAAGAGTATGAAATAGAATTTACAGGGTAAGTGATAATATTTACACGAACTACACTAATAAACAATCCCGTAAGAAACCCCAAAACCCGGTGTTACAAGTGCATAAGCATCAACTAGGAAATATAATAAAATACAACATATGTCTGGAATACAAATTAGATAGGAGAACATAAATAACTCTGATGGAGACTCTGCAGGCTGTGGATCGTAACATGAAATGCAACTCACGGTAGGTCCTCACAACATTCGCGCCTCTGCGCCCAAATGACCACCATACATAAATGTACCTGCACAAAAATGTGCAGCAAGTATAGCATGAGTACGTAAATCAACGTGTACCCAGTAAGTATCTAGCCTAACCCCAGAAAAGTAGTGACAAGGGGCCGACATCGACACTTACTCGTGGTCCGACAAGACAGATACAGTAAGAAGTAAACAAATATGGGGCAGAGTAAATAAACGAAATAAACAGGTATAAATACGTGGTGAAATCCTTCCCTCAACTCAGGAAAACTCCCAGATACACTGCCTTTTTGACAATAATATGCACGTTTTTCCATAGGAGTATTTATAGAAATGCCAAGGCGTACGACCTGATCCCATCAAAATATGGTATATAACCATAAATACATCTATTATATTGATGAGGCGAATGACCCTCTCCCATGAGAGTGTGGTACATAATCCTGCCGAGGCAAACGACCCGATCCCATAAGATGTGCGCACTGTCGAGGGTCGAATGACACAAACCATAAATGTATCTATCATGCCGAGGCGAACGGCCCGCTCCTATTAGAATAAGAAGCTTTGAAGGATCCTTGACCCCACTCACGAAGGGACTTGTGAGTTATAAGGAGCTTTGAGGAAACCTTTCGATGAGAATGCATAACGCGAGAGAAATTCGTAAGAGGAGTACAATTATTCGCGGCTAATCACGAAGCCCGTCAAATATCTACAATAGCGAGTCTATCGCTCTACACAAGTCTAGTCTCAATTCGTAATGTAAACTAAAGGAATTTAATAGGCAAGAGACCGCTCAAATAGTACAGCTATAGCATGGTGTGAACTTAAGTCTACCCGGACAATAACATGAATTTAGCTACGTACGGACTCTCATCACCTCGTACATATGTAGCCCCCGCAACAAGTAGCACATATCAAATGCATAACCTAGGGGTATTTCCCCCTCACAGAGTTAGAGAGGAGACTTACCTCGCCTGAAGTTCCATATCCAGCTCCAAAGCCTCTCTAACACCTCAATTTATGCCCGTCGCTCCAAAACTAGTCAATAAATGTGCAAATTCATAAATATATACTCTAATACTAATTATAATCCAATTTACAACAATTTCCATCACTGTTCGAAAAGTCGATAAAAATCACTTTCGGGCCCATGTGCTCGGATTCCGAACATTTTTGAAGATAACCACTACCCATAACCTCACGAACTCAAATATATAATTTATTCTCAATTTCATGTCTTAATTCGTAGTCAAAATCCTAAAATACCAATTTTTAGGTTTTCAATCAAAACCCCAAATTTCTACAAATTTTCATGAATTTCCATGTTAAACTCTATGTATAATCCAAGTATTTAACTCAAAATACACAGGAATCACTTACCTCTTTGATGTTGATAGAATCCCTCTCAAGATGCTCTCAAAAATCGCCTAGGTCCAAGTGGGAAATGAGCTAAGTCTCGGAATAAAAAGCCCTTGCTCGAGACGCAGACATCGCATTTATGACATCTGTCTCGCAATTGCGATGGTCGCATTTGTGACAAATGGATTGCAAATGCAAAGTAAATCCATCCCTGCCAAGGTCGCATTTGCAACCAAGTTCTTCGCAAATGCGAAGGGGATAGTATCGCAAAAGCGACCAATTATTCGCAAATGCGAACCCCTCAGAAAATCCCCACCCTCGCAAATGCGAACCCTTCCTTGCAAATGCGATCCAAAACCTCGCATTTGTGAGACCTGCATCCCAGAACCAAAAACCAGCAGAACCAGCACAACTTTTCATCCAAAAATTAATCCGAAACACACCCGAGGCCCCCGGGACCCCGTCCAAATACAAAAACCAGTCTCATAACATAACACAAACTTGCTCGAGACCTCAAATCACATCAAACAATATCGAATTCATGAATCGCACCCCAATTCAAGCTTACTGAACTTTAGAACTTCAAACTTCTATATTTGATGCTGAAACCTATCAAATCACGTTCGATTAACCTCAAATTTTGCACACAAGTCACATTCGACATTACGGACCTACCCTAACTTCCGGAATCAGAATCTGACCCCGATATCAAAAAGTCCACTCCCGGCCAAACTTCTCAAAACCTTCAAATTCCAACTTTTGCTAAATGACCTCAAAATGACCTACGAACCTACAAATTAACATCTGGATGCGCTCCCAATACCAGAATTACCATACAGAGCTATTCCCAAGCTCGGAATCCCAAACGGACATTGATAACATTGAAATGCTCTTCAACTAAAATTTATGAAACTCTTGCAAAATGCCAACTTCCATAATAGGCGTCGAAACGCTCCCAGGTCATCCAAAATCCGATCCGGACATACGCCCAAATCCAAAATCATCATACGAACCTGTTGGAACCTTTAAATCCCAATTTCGAGGTCGTTCACTCAAAAATCATACCTTAGTAAATTCCTCCAACTTAAAGCTTCCGAAATAAAAAATTTCTTTCCAAATCAACTCCGAACTTCCCAAAATTCAATTTCGACCACGCGTACACGTCGTAATACCTGAAGTGAAGTTGCTCAAGGTCTCAAGCTGTCGAACGATGTGCTAGAGCTCAAAACAACCGGTCGGGTCGTTACATGTGATTCTGAAGATGAATATGAACAAGTTTCTGATTTTTTAATAAAGTTGTTGAGAGGAAAGGGGGAGATATTTTTCACAAATGAGGTTGTAGATCACGCGATTAATGCGTGATGCAGGTTTTATATATTTTTTCATATGTGTAATTATCATATTATTACAGATTGTTTGTCAGTTGGCTACCAAATCTATAAAGGTGGCACAAATATAGGGTACGGCTGCAAATCCCCCAAATATTTCGCAGCCCTTTTTGAGGCAAGGACTATTATGGGCAAAACCTATTTTCAAGTCATTCACTGCCTCGACGCATAGACAAACATCCTACCATTACATGAATACTGTGCGATAGCAAAGAACGAATCGTCATAACAATCAATGCCAAATCTCAAAACCTTAGGTAATACTGATACTGAGCTGAAACGACAGAGCGGCCTTCCGCAAGGCGACGGCAATAATCCAATCAAATACGCAGGGAGAAACATCTAGCACCGTATCTGTAGTACCATTAAACTTCCTCGATTCCCAATTTATAACAAGTACTTCACGTCGCATAAGACTGAATATGAAGGAAATGAAGGCATAAGCCTCAAAGGAATCGAATCGCACGATGAGGAATCAAGAAGGGAAGTGCTCCTAACAGCCCTGTAGCCGCTCGAAGATAAGTACTGACGTCTCCGTGTCGATCTGTAAGATTCTACTAGACTTGCTCATGACTCGTGAGACCTAAGTGAACCTAGTGCTCTGATATCATGTCATCACGACCCAAAATTCATTAAAGGTCGTGATGACGCCTAACACCGTTGTCAGGCAAGCCAACCATATTTAATTAACTTAATTACTCATTTTAGTATTTTTGAATCTTAATTTCCTTCAATTAAATAGTAAAATATAGAACTAACATAGTGAGTGATAAATATTTTTGCAACTAAAATACTAAACAACCCATAACCACTCCCAAACCCGGTGTCACAAGTGTATGAGCATTTACTAGGGAGTAAAATAAGATACAACATCTGTCCGGAATATAATTAGACAGGAAATATATAAATAACTCTGAAGGAGACTTTGGTGGCTGCAGATCATAATATAGAATGCAGCTCACCTAAGTCCCCGCATTAACCACACCTCTATGCCTACAAGGCCACTAGATATATATGTACCTGTACAAAAATGTGCAGCAAGTGTAGTATGAGTACGTAAACAACTTGTACCCAGTAAGTATCAAGCCTAATCTCGAATAATTAGCGACGAGAGGTCAACTTTGACACTTACTAAGGGTAAATAATATTAAAATAGAAATATTTAAATCAACATGATATATAGGAATAACAATAATTTTCTTTAACCAACAGAAATAATTAATTCTTTCAATTCCAATAATTTCCAATTCATCAATTAGCTTCACAAGCTGCAATAAAATATCAAGGTATCGTGTAATTATTATTATTAGGCACGATATCTGCCGAGGTCGTTCAGCCAGATCCAGAGTGTCGGGTGTCGTGTACACTGCTGTAACGACCCGACCAATCATTTCGAGAGTTGTATCCCCTTACCTTTTTTGCTCATTTTTGTACTTTACTATTGATGTATGATGTATCGGGTTAGTTGGTTCGGGTCCGGAGAGAATTCAGAGTGAATTGAGACACTTAGTCTCTTAATTGAAAGCTTCAAATATTCATAGGTCAACAAGATGTCTACTTATATGTAAATGACCCCGGATTAGAATTTTGATGGTTCCGTTAGCTCCATTGGGTGATTCTGGACTTAGGAGTGTGTCCGGATTGTGATGTGGAGGTGGGGAGTAGAATTAGGCTTGAAATGACAAAATTTGGAATTTTGGAAGGTTTGACCGGGAGTGGACTTTTTGATATCGGGGTCAGATTCTGATTCCAAAAGTTGGAGTAGGTTCGTGGTGTCATTTATAACTTGTGTGCAAAATTAGAGGTCAATCAGACGTGATTAGATAGGTTTCGGGCGTCGTTTGTAGAATTTGAAAATAAGTTCATTATGCTTGAATTCGTGTGTAATTCGTGCTTTTGATGTTGTTTGAGGTGAATTGAGGATTTGACTAAGTTCGTATTGGGTTATAAGACTTGTTGGTGTGTTTGGTTGAGGTCCTGGGGGCCTCAGGTTAATTTCGGGTGGTTAACGGACTTGGGAGTTGATTTGAGGAACAACTGAAGTTTTTTGTTGTTGTTGGTGTAACCACACCTGCGGAGTGGGCACCGCAGGTGCGAGCTTGCAGAAGCGAGAATGGGGTCGCAAATGCAGTTAAGGAGGAGGCTGGCAGAAGTCGCAGGTGCGAGGTCCTTTCCGCACCTGTGTGTCCGCAGATGCGCGTAGAGGATTGCAAAAGCGAAAATGGCTAGGAGCCACTGGTCCGCAGAAGCGAGATTTGGACCGCAAAAGCGGTTTATTACCTTAAGTGAGTTTTCGCAGAAGCGGATGATGGACCACAGAAGCGGCTAAATGTCCGCATGTGCGAAAAGCCTGGGCAAAACATATAAATACGACGTTTCGAGATTTGTTTCACCATTTCTAACATTTAAAGCTCGGAATTTGGAGATTTTGAGAGGGTATTTTCGGGGGAATTCTTGAGGTAAGATCCTTGTGTCCATTTTTCTTCAATGATTACGTTTTCCCACTGATTTTACACCTAGTTGGTGAGTTTTTGAGGTGAAATTTGGGGGTTTGAGGCTAGGGATTTGGAGAGTTAAGTTTTGGGTTTTGAATGGCCATTTGAGGTAGGATTTTGATAAATTTGGTATGGTTAGACTCGTGAGTGAATGGGCTTTTGGGTTTTGTGACATTTGTTGGATTTAGAGACGTGGGCCCGGGGGACGGGTTTGAGCCGATTTCAAAATTTGGCTATAATTTAGTACTTTTCTTGTGGAATTGATCCATTTAGCCTATATTGATTGTATTGTACTACTTGTGGCAAGATTCGGGACGTTTGGAGACCGATTTGAGAGGCAAATGCATTTTAGAGTAGAGATTTTCCCGGATTGAGGTAAGTAACACTTTCAAACTTGGTTTTGAGGGTTCTAAACCCCGAATTTTGTGTTATATGGTTGATATTGAGGTGACGCACATGCCAAGTGACGGGCGTGCACCGTGAGAATTATGACCTGGTTGATTCCATTGCACCGTATATCGATTCTATATTATTTATATCCGTGTTTTCATCATGTGATAAAGTAATTGAGCTGTCAATCATGCTATATATCATGTTTGGGCTTAGTGTCGGTACTGCTGGGACCCATAGTGGTCGTTTCTTGCTGTCTCTTTACCGATTTCATTGATATTACGTAGTTAGTCATATTCATTCATGTCATATCATATCTCAGTCTCAGTTGTTTTTTATTGATATATCATATCATTATTTTGGGCTAGTTTTCATGACATTGTGAGCCCGTGAGTGAGACTGGAGAGATTGATGACTGAGTGAGGCCTAGAGCCTGATTATGAGTGATATTTATGGGATCAGGCTGCATGCCACAACGGTTATACTAATTTTATGATAGCGCTTGGGCTGTAGGAGCCCCTCCGGAGTTTGTACACACCCCAGTGAGCGCAGTTAATATTATTAAGGGATGGATCTTCCCCGGACATAGATCTTGTCCAAAGCATTTGATACCTAGAGATGGATCTTCTCCATGGGTCAGATTGGCCTTCCTCGGTACTGGGTGACTGATGGTCAGTGATGTATATATTCTGGGATGGATCTTCCCTGGGCCGTATGGGTCATATATAGTACCGAGCGGTTGAGCATTGGAGGGCGTGAGCACATGAGGCTGTCAGCATAGTGCATCACATATAGCATGTGCATTGGCATGTAGAAGTAGAAGAGTTATATTCTTCACATTGTCCAGACTTTATCTACTTTATTGTTTTAAACTATCTATTTAATTTGAAAGCATGCCTACGTTTCTGCACATTTATTTCTATTTTTAAATGTACCGGTTGAGTTTTTCACTACCTTTCAGTCCAAAGGTTGGACTTGTTACTTACTGAGTTGGTTGTACTCACATTACTCCCTTCACCTCGTATGCAGATTCAGGCATTTATGGTCACGGCGGATGTTGATTGAGGAGCCAGATCCCGGAGACTATCGAGGTAGCCGCATGGCATTCGCATACCTTGAATCTCCTTCTTTATCTCTATCTGTATTTCAGTTTTTATTTCCTAACACAGTAGTGGACTGTATTCTAGTTTAGACGTTCATGTACTCTGTGACACCCCGGCTTTGGGTTGGATTGTATCGTATTTTGGAGATTTCTATTTTCATAAAAAGGGCCTTCCTTGATTATTAAATTGCCTCCGTCTTTATGTTCAAACATTTTACTGTGTTGAGATATTGAGTTGTGGCTTGCCTAGTTCCACGATAGGCGCCATCATGACGGTTGAATTTTTGGTCGTGATAAACTGGCATCAGAGCCTAGGTGACATAGGTCTCACGAGTCATGATCAAGTTTAGTAGAGTCTTGCGGATCGGTACGGAGACGTCTGTACTTATCTTTAAGAGGCTGCCGAAACCTTAGGAAACTTCACATTCTTGAATTCTTGTCGTGCGAATATGTTGATTCTAGTAACTAAACTTCTGTTGTTTTATTCTCTCACAGATGGTGAGAACATGTACTACTGGGCATGATGGATAACCATCAGTACCACCAGTCAGGGTAGCGAGAGGCCGAGGTCGCGGTAGAGGCCGTAGTAGGGGTAGAGGTGCAGCTCGCACAGCAGCTAGGGCGGCACCTACAGATACACCAGTTTCCCCAGTTCAGGAGCAGATTTCAGTTGTGGATGAGCCTGTGGGACCAGCTCAGATACCACCTGTGCCCATTGTGATTCGAGGCCATTATGAGGTCTTAGCTCAGATTCTGACAGTTTGCACCGGCCTTGCTCAGGTGGTTTTGGCTCAGGCCGACTTGCCACTTCTCAGGCTAGGGGAGGTATTCATACCCCTATTGCCCATACTCCAGATCAGGTGGTACAGGGACTTCAGATATTGGGGGCACTACCAGCCCAGCCGGTTGCAGCTGCTCAAGCCCGTGTGGTTCCTGTTATGTCTGACGATGAGCATCGGAGATTGGAGAGGTTTGGGAAACTCCAGCCTCCATCTTTTAGTGGTATAGAGGTGGAGGATGCCCAGGGTTTCTTAGACAGATGTCATAGGATCCTCTGTACAACAGGTATTCTGGAGACCAGTGGGGTCTTGTTCACTACTTTTCAGTTTACTGGAGCTGCCTTCACCTTGTGGGAGGATTACGAGAGGCGTAGGCTGGTCGGTGCAGCGCCACTTACATGTAAAGATTTCTCCATTCTCTTATTGGAGAAGTATGTGCCGCAGTCTCACAGAGAGGAGCCGCGCATACAGTTTGAACAGTTATGTCAGGAGGATATGACTGTGATGCAGTACGAGATGAGATTTTCTGAGTTAGCCCGTCATGTGGTTTGGTTGATTCCCACTGATAGGAAAAGGATTAGGAGGTTCATTGATGGCCTCACATTTCAGCTGCGGGTGCTTATGACTAGAGAGAGAGTGTCTGGTGCTACTTTTATGAGGTTGTTGACATTACTCGGCAGATAGAGTTGGTCCGCAGCCAGGAGTGGGTTGAGAGGGAAGCCAAGAGATCTCGTGGATCAGGTAGTTTGGTGGTGTTCCTTCTGGAGGTCAGTTACACCACGACAGGGGTTGTCCCTATAGGCATGCTTAGATGGCTCGTCCAGTTCACCGTGGTGCATCATCTGACCATGATTCTCAGAGTTCTCAGCAGGGTCACTCATCTCTCAGTGCCATTCCAGCTTAGAGTTCGTCTCATGCACCATTAGCTCAGGGTTCATCTATGTCAGGTCCTTCTAGCAGTTATCCCAGTGCTCGGGGCTCCTTTCAGTCCCCACCGCCATTTGCAGGGAGATGCTGCTTTGAGTGTGGAGATTTGGGTGATATCAAGAGGCATTGTACCCGTCTTTTGGGAGGTTCATCTCAGTAGAGGAGTCATCCTTCGACTTCGGCACCAGTTACTTCACCACCCGCCTAGCCAGTTCGGGGTGGAGCTCAGTCAGCTAGGGGTCGCCCTAGAGGGAGAGGGCGATCAGGTGGCGGTCAGGCCCGTTTCTATGCACTCCCTGCCAGACCAGATGTTATTGCTTCAGACACAGTGATCACAGGTATTGTCTCCAAATGTCACCGAGATGCTTCTGTATTATTTGACCCACTGGTTCCACCTATTCATATGTATCATCGTATTTTGCTCATTATTTGGATATGCCCCGTGAGTCTTAATTTTCATTTGTTTATGTATCTATGCCGGTGGGTGATATTATTGTTGTGGACCGGGTATACCGGTCATGTGTAGTGACTATTGGGGGATTGGAGACTAGAGTTGATCTCTTGCTGCTTAGTATGGTTTATTTTAATACGATATTGGGTATGGATTGGTTGTCTCCATGTCATGCTATTTTGGGCTATCACGCTAAGACTATGATGTTGACGATGCCGGGGTTGCCACGGATTGAGTGGCGAGGTTCTTTAGACTATGTTCCTAGTAGAGTGATTTCATACTTGAAGGCCCAATGGATGGTTGGGAAGGGTTGTTTATCTTATTTGGTCTTTGTGAGGGATGTTAGTGCTGAGACCCCTACTATGATTCTATTCTAGCGGTGCGAGATTTTCCGGATGTGTTTCCTGCAGACTAAGGGTGGCAAGTGGGTCGGGCCCGGTCCTAAGTGGGCTTCGCGGTCCCGGTCCTAAGTTGGCCGGTCCTATGCGGTCCGGTCCTAAACGGTCCCGGGCTTCGCGAGCTTATTGCTGAAACCGGCTCGGGACCGGGACCACGAACTAACGGTCCCGGGCCTAAGTGGGCCTAAA